>NC_089646.1:127802100-130542100 GCF_037042795.1 Molothrus aeneus
GAGGATGATAAAGTATGCAGAACCAAAATCAGATGATGAGGTTTATGCCACACAATCAATTCACATTATTTATTAACAATCAAAACATCAATCACAGGCTAGAAAGTCTTTCTAAATAATGTTCATAATCACATCACATAAAACACATTATTTTAAAGAACTAACAATACCACTTAAATTAATAGCAAATAAGATAAGCATAAGTTTAAAAGCACATGGCATATTTATTTGGGAATATCAATTTCCAAAGTAAATCAAAGTTTCTTGATTCACAAAATTATATTCAACTGAAAAATATGTCACAAAAAGTTTCAACCATATATTAAGCTACTTCACTAAACTGAAAACTAAATCTGTAATGGTTATTTGTATTTATGAAGTGAAAAGATAATTTCTACAAAGCAGGGATTCAAGCCAGTACTACTTTACACTTTACAATGACCAATCTTATTCGACATGAAGCTCATTTTCTTCTTTTATAAATCAGTTTGCCAATGCAACATATATTCCATCCGAAGTAGGCTATCAATAAGCATTCTGAGGTCAGAAATCAATAAGGAAAATACTACTGAAAGCGCTTCTCCACGTCCCATGATGGTTACTTTGAATGGAGTTCTGTAATACAGAACATCAATGAAAATACATCAGACCAGTGCCGCTGATTTTATAAGAAAAGTATTTATAGATCCTATTTGGAAACGCCTGACATTTCTTCTAGTCCCGACAGCTAGACTTGCTCAGATGAATAAACTAAAGCACAAAAAGTTTGTGGAGATAAGACTGTCGTGTGCCACAGGCAAGAGAAGTGAACTATGAGCACTACTAGGCAGCATATCTTCAACTAAAAGCCTTCAGCACACCTGTTTCTCAACACAGAAAACAGCTCAGAAGTGCTAAACCCCCTAAAACGGCAAAGGCGAGTGCGCGCCCACGGCGCGGGTGCGGAGCGAGCCCCGAGGGGCGTGGGCGGCGGGGGCCGCGTGGGGCCGCGGGCCCGGGGACGGCGGGGCCGCGGCGCTGCCCACGGGCTCCCCGCGGGAACTTGTGCTCGTCTTTCCTCGCACGCAGTTTCTGCGATCCTCTGGTACTTACTGCAGCCCAGGCTCGGCATGGGTCTGTTCACACGCGCTAGGCGCAGAAAGTTGCTGAGTGGCAGGGACGGTGCTCGCAGGCTGGTTTGTGTGCTCTGCCGGCGCTAGTTCAACTTGGAAACACATGGGCGATCCCACTCCGAAACACGGAGCAATAGTTTGAACAGGCTACGGGGCGGCAGCATGAGCTCCAAAGGAGCGAGTAAAACCGAGACAGTGAGGAGGTGAGGAGCCTGCTCAACCCGCGTCGGAGCGGCTCCCGGCTTTCGCTCACGTCCCCTTTTCTCTCTCCCCATCCTCAGCCTCTCTAGCAAAGTTTCATCACCGGTCCGTATTCTGGACCCCCCTACTGCTCCCCACACCCACCTCTCTCGCGTCTCCCAAGAACGAGATAAATAAAAGTCTGTTAGAGGGAGCCCCCCTCAGGAAACTTACGTTTGATCTGCCTGGGTTTGCTCTGTTTCCTTCGGGACATGCTGCTCGGCTGCCGCTCCTGCCTTGCTCCAGGTACAGGAGTGGAGCTGGGAGGGGACGGGGGTGGAGGGAGGGTGACAGATCAACAGACAGGATTCATAGAGAAGCCGGTGGCCGCCTTGAGATACAAAGTCAAATGACAAAAAAACAAGGAGAAGGGAAAGAGTGTGTGCGCGTGTGACGGAGGAAGAGGGGAAGAGAAACGGAGATCGGGGTGGGTGAGACGGAAAGCGAGAATGAGAGGAGAGAGAAGCAGAAAGACCGGAGGGAGGGAGCAGGGGAAGGAGCGAGGGAGGGAGGGAGAGAGGAGGAAGGAAGAGAGGGAGGGAGAGAGGGAGGGGAGAGCTTGGCTCCTCGCTCTCTCTCTCCCTCTCCCGCCCGCTCTCCGCCGTTGCCGCGCCGCCTCCGCTGCCCGCGCCGCGCTCCGCTCCGACTGACAGGCGGCAGGAGGTGCCGGCGAGGGAGGGGGCGAGGGAGGGGCTTTCCGGGACGGGGGGGCGGAAAGAGGGGGGCGTTTGTCCGTCAGGCTTGACGGGCAGTGGCTACTACCAGCGACAAGTCCGCATGCAAATCGCCTCCTGCCTCTGGGGCACGGGCTGTCGAGGCGGGAGGCTTCAATCGTCCCGGCGCTGCCAGGGCTTCTGGTGCCGGGGAGAGCCGCAACTTTCCTGAAAGAGGCACGGCGGGCGAACGGGTGAAGAAACTCGGTGACAGCAGGCAGGCGGCACGAGTCCCCCCGGCCCGCACGGGGTCCCCGGGGTGTCCCGGCTCGCCGGTGCCCCCGCGTTCCGCCCGCAGCCTCGGCCTCGGCGCTGCCCGGGCGGCAGCAGCACCCGCAAGCGCCTCCGGCCGCGCTGGCCCCAGGCCGGGAGGTCCCGCCCGGCCCCAGGCTGCGCGCCCCGGGCAGGGCAGGCTTCCCGCCGCCCCCTCCGCACGGAGGGGCCCGCTGCGCCTCACAGGTGCCGGTCCGGAGCCCGGGGCGCTGCCTGCACCGACGGATGGACGGACGGACGGGCGAGTTGCCAGCGTCCTTCCCTTGCGGTCCTCTGGCCGCTTGCGCTCAGCTGCGGTAGCCTGAGCAGTCCTGGCTGTGCGGCCATCGCTGTTTGCCCGCCCCCGAGTGCTCGAGTTTTGGCTCGTAGGTGAGCGAGGGAGACAAGCCGGGCGATTGACTCCCTCGGCTTCGTTAGTTTCTCCTTCCTAAGCAGTGATAATAGTCAATATTTTTCTTGCACGGTAGAAGCCAACATTTGACGCTCCTGTTATTGACATCAGTTAAGTATTTGGACAAAGCTAAAACTATTAGTAGGGCTCACGTTTATAGTCTGTGTCTTTGGACAGAATTTCTCTTGAACGTTCTTGAATAATCTCATTTAAGTATATGGGTGTAAGTGACCCACTGTGAACAGACTATACTCTGTATCTCAGTACACTGCCAAGATTTGAACGCCCATTGCCACCTAACTTGTAAAAAAATCTGGAAAAAAAACTATCCACACAAACAGAAGAGAAAGAGACTGATTTCATGGATGCCAAGGAAGGACATAGGATACTGAAGTGTCTTTATTACTGTGCTTCCAGAAATTTCAGATCTGACACATGAATGCTATACAACAGTAAGTGTTCTTAGAGCTTCACTAGCAGGACTTATGTTCAGGTAAACTGTTAAACATTGCTTTCAGACTTACCTCTGTGGTCAAAATACTCTCAACAGAAGCAGTTTTTGAACTTGACATCTTGACACATTCAGTGCTTCTTTTTTGGGACAATATTGCAGAAGTCTTCATATAAGCAGCAGGAATTCTAACATGGAGATGTACTAAAACTTTCCATCATATTATGTTGGAAAAAAATGTTTGTAAATGATAACTGAATTTACAAAACCACTTTTTGATTAAAGAAAAGAATGTGATGGAATCTGTGAACAATATTTAATATTGCTGTTGTTCAGACACTTTAAAGAATCTGGTTATATAATAAGTGTTTTCTGTTTAGCTGAAGTGATTGTGGTGTGCCAAATTTGTATTTCAGTTTCTTTCCTAGAGGTGTAGGCTCTTGGTTAACTGCCAGTGTAACAGTGGTGGTGTTTGCAGGAAGGTATTCTATGGCAGTAGATAAATGTGATAAAAATGCACCAAGTGTAATGCTCTGCTATGGTTTTGTTACAGAACAAGGCTCAAAAGGGGACTTACGTGGATGAGACACCCATCTTTCAAATTTAAGTTAATATTTTATCTTATTCATTCTCAACATTCTAAACTTTCTTAAATTGCAGCCTGGTTCCCTAATTAGAAATAGCAATGTCTTTTCCTTCATATAAGTTGACCATTTATTTCTGTTTCTATTTTGTTGCCAGGCTCTCACACAGTTTTTAGTCTGCACAGGCAATTTGACAGATACTGCCTTTAAACCTACTGTTGTTTAAGTGTTAAAGAATGAAGTTGAGTAATCTGTTGCCAACATTTGAACAGTATATGAACTGTAACTTGTTAAACTGTCACTGTAACTTAAAAGTTAGTGCACATTATGTGGTCCAAACCAGTTACAAATAATCCCTAAGTGTTTATTCTTAAATACTGTTTAGGGAAAAATTACATGACATAATTTTTGTGCTGACTCCTGCTTTTTTTAATATTTAAATAGGAATGTTAGTTACATATTTTGTCTATTCTGAGACATTAAGGCTATGTTCTGCTTCATCAGCTCAATAGAGTTCATATACAGTTGTGTTATTTCTATGGCCATTCAGAGACAAGTTTGATCTCTTAAAGGATTATTACGCTTAGTCATTTCAATGTATTTCAGGTTATTTTTGACCTATTTACCTAAAGTTAAAACAGCTGTTTGTGAAATGCCAAAAGAGAAACATACATATGCCTGCTACGTTAATGTAATTAATGGTGTAAACTAATGAGCCATTTTCTCTCGTTTATAGAGGAACTCTTATTTAGTACATTTTAATACTTCATGGAAATTGCCCATTTTCTTTGTCAGAACAAGTAGCCTGTAGTATATCCCAGATGAAAAACTCTGTCACAGGCCATGTGTAGTTGCTGCAGCTGGGCCAGGGAGCAGCTCGAGTTCTGCACGTGATCACTGACGCTGTGTTGTTCTGAAGCCAATCTCTGGTGCTGCTCACCAGGAGCTGCTTCTGATAAGCTGTGTGGGCAAGGCCACTTTCTTTTGCTGTGGCAGGGGCTTGAGTCGAATGAACACAAGTAGAGTGGCGTAGCTTTCCCTCAGGACTCAAGAATAGGCCCAGCATTTTCTGTTAACCTGCAGAGAGAGTCATTCAGAGTCGATCTTTCAAATCTTAAAAATTACCTCTCTCTCCCTAATTGCATAATTTTCTGAACTGCTATAGAAACTGCTATGGAGTTACAATGTTGTCCATACCAAGGTAGTGCCTGTAGCATCCATTGGCTCTTCCTGCTCACCCGAGGAATGTTGCCTGTAGCAGCCAGACAGTGCTCTCAGAGCATGGCTGGGCAGTAATGCTACCCAAGAGGAAACTGCAGCATCTGAGCATGGGGACAGGGGAAAAATGTGTCCAGTTTTTGTACTGAGGGAATGGTGGCCATTTGTCCGCAAGATGAGGGTACAGACAGATAATTAGGAAATGATGCAGTAAGAATAGTTTAAAAACTATTCAACTAAAATGGTAACTGGATGTGAGCAGTGGTGGCATAGGACCAGTCCAGAAAATGTGTGTTCTTGGTTAATTACAATATCTCAAGAAGAAGAAAATAATCTCCACAGAGGCTCACTTCTTAATCATCTTGAACTTCATCATTTCCAACTCTCTATACGTGCTAAGATTCTACAAAGGTTTATAGAAACCCTCAAAATGAATGGATATCACCGTTTAAAACGTAAATTCTTGAAATGCCTAAATTCTGGCAAATGAAAAGTGCAGCTTAGATTTCATGATGTTCAAGTGTTAGCAGCTTTCTTACACACAGATAATATGCATAATTTTCAAAACAGTGTCCTTTGTTGGAGAAAACATAATGATTCTTTGAACAATCTTTTCTTTCCATTCTTTCATTGAAAAGAAGAAATACTAAAATTTTGAAATATTTTGTTGGAAGCAGAATCAACCTCTTGACTAGCAATTATGCATATTATGCATTTCCTTTTTTTTTTTTTAAGTACACTGAGGAAATTAACTTCAGAGTTATCTCATAAATCTGGATACAGATTGCATCCAAAGACACTACTGTATAATGAAGATACCATGAAGTTTAGGCAACAATTGATTTTGGAAGAAAATATGTCTGATTTTTGTGTTGCATATGTAACCAAGTTCTGACTATTTATAACACCAAATAGGAATGTGTAATGTTAAAAATATAATTGCATAGGTTCTGTTAGGCTCTTAGGCTGTGATTTCCATAGTAAGGACTTGGGCTCTTCCATGATCTTAATCATAATGTTTGGTTCTTTAGCTCTTAATGAAAAAGAAAAAGCTGGTCTTTTCCCAACTATTATCCACTCAGAGTGTTAGAAAGAGTACATGGCATAGCTTTTTAGAACTTTATTCCTCTTTTTCATTGGTCAATAGAGAAATACTTAACTAGACTGAGCATGAAATTGCTAAGGCTCTGAATACCCCTCTAGCATGAACATGGGACAGTTCACACTTTTCCCAGCTCTTGGAAAAATCTACAGTTTATTCTTATTTCACAATGTGTAGGTTTTCTGTGTGGTTATGCCAAAAGAGCAAGAAAATAGACCCAAATATATCTCTGGGCAGCTGATGGATGATCAGTCTGAGCTTTGAATTTAGAAGTAAAGCTTCCTCTGGCTTTTGAAATAAAGGAGAAAAAGCTCCACCAATGTGTTTCTAGATGACATATAGGAAAAAATGCTGCAAGGCAGATTCCTCAAACACAAAGGAACCAACAGAAGATCGGAGGATATCCAAGGAGAACGAGTGAGACCAGTGGATATGAACTTCCCTTTCACAACCAGTCCTGTAGACAAGTTAGAACTGAATTGCTGCTGCATTTTTTTGTGAATGTTCTGCTCCCTAGGAATGATCACAACTCTACAGTGAAGTTCCTGGCCACAGGATATCAATGGATGCAGCAATGTGGGAAGCCAGACTCACAGAGTGCTGGAATCAGTGCTGAGTCAGACTTCACATTGATAGTCCAGACCTTTGCATCCATTCTGGGAGATCTGCCAGTTTTTAGAGGCCAAAACCCATGTCCACTACAGATGGAGAGGGAAGAATAGCATAGAAATAAATTGTGACCTCAGAAACTTTCTGGATTCCTAATCAGACTTTTCCTGAAAAGGGTATTCTCTGAATCGGAGTTAATTTTTGGTTGATGCAAAGATTAGCATTTTTGTGGTGTCAGTTTGCTGTCTCTTTTCATGTATTTATTTAGAGCAGAAATCACTGATCTCTTTTGATAGTTCAGTTATGCAAGATACTTTTCATCTCAAATTAAAATTTATATCTTATTTGTTATCCAAAAATAGTGGCAAAGATTATTCTTCATTTCCTGACTGGATGCTCTCTGATATTGCTCAGGTAATCTTATAGATGAAAAAAATGATAGACTACCGAACTGCTTGGATATTTTGGGCAACTTTATATCAGAATCACAGAATATCCATGATCTTCTTAATAATATAAAATACTCTTTTTCACTGCACAGGATTGTAGTAATGCCTGGAAAAATATTTCATTGCTTTCTGAAAATTTATACATATAACTCAGCTCCTAATTTTGACATCCATGCTCTCCTTGTAGGAAAAATATATCTCAGTATCAGCAAGATTCTACTGCAAAACTGACTTGCACAAGCTAACCTGTCATGTGCTGTGCCTTCAGCCAGAAAAGAAAATTTAGTAGGTGTGGCATAGCTAGAGAAATCTTTTTGAACAAAGCTGAAAATGTGGATGCATGTTCACAACAAGATATTGTATCACACATATGGCAGCATCTGGAGTATGGGATGGAAGGAACAGTGTCCTATGAGGAAATATTCCTGGATGCCTTGGTTGTCTGAAATGCAGCCCATTCACCCCACTGCTTACAGATGGCTACTGAAAACTTAGAAATGTACTGAAACATATATAATCCCACACCACATTGCAGATTTCTGCCAGTAGCAGTACTGCAGCCCACAGCAGCAGTAACTTACTGTTTTGGCATATGTGTGGCCTTTAGAGGCCAGTTTTGTTACAACTCAGAGAACTTCTCAGCTCTCCATGACCTTACCCACCCCAGGAACATTCTACCCTAAGAACAGTCTTGACATTGTGCTGTAACAGGGCTTCTGAAAGAGGCACCTTGCTCAGAGATGCAAACAATAATGTAGCAGGAGCTTTCTTGAAGCTTATAAACCCAAAGAGGGAAGAGTTCAGAATAAGATATGAGAAAAAAAAAATAAAATTAAGGGATAGTAGAATAGAAGGAGCAGGAAGAAGGGAACGAACAGCTTTAGTGCTTTAAATATCTTTATTTCTATCTTAATTTCTTTTTAGATAAGCCAACAGCAGTACTTCATGTAGACATAACTCTGAAAAGATAACATTAATATTGTCAAATTACTGTTTATGACTTCAGAGTGCAAGTCTCATAAAGTAATGACATGAATATAAAGTACAACCCTAGATGGAGAGTTTGAAGTAAAATGGCATTTTTTTTTCTCCTTGGTCTTCTTCCATAATTATTATGTAACACATTTTGGAAACTGTTAGTAGTGTCTCTGCTCTTGCCAAATTAGATATTATGAGCATCTCAGTTTGCCCAGTTTCAGTGAAGGAGGTTGCATACACACCAGCATCTAACATTATTCATAAAAGCATGACCAGACATTAAAATAGAAAACTGGAAACACATATGGTGATTCTTCTATAAGTATCATTGTACCAGTTTACCATTATGGTATTAAAATGGCATTCATCAAATTCTTCAACTTTTTTCAACAGGTTTTTCTTCTGCTATACATTCATTTAATGGATGTTCTTACTCAAATGCACAGTGATACCTGGTAGAGAATATGGTATCATCTGTATTTGTGTCCTGTCTGTTCCTCATATTGTGCAAATGAAACCTTCCCCTCACCCCAGTGCAGTTGCATAAATTGTCCTCTGCATGTATCAGAACTGGTATTGTTTACTGCTTTGAGGTCTATATAAAACTATGCATCATCATCATGAATAGGAATATATCTTGAAACTTCAAAGTCTATGCCAGCATCAGCTCTCTTTTTGAGATTTTAGGTTCCTCTCAGCAGCATGGACATGTTTTGGGTTATTAAGGGGGTGTTCATAATTTATGCAACTCTTTGCCTTTTTTCTATAAATAGAAATTGACTGCGTTAGAAAGGAAATCTTCCCATGCAGTCTTTTGAAAGTGTGACCCTCCCAAGGTTTTCTACCTTCAGAACCAGATGCTTTGCACAGCAAACTTAGCAAATAAGTGAAAGATATAATAGTCCAGTGGACTGAAAAACAAAAGGAAAGCACAGTTTACCTCAGGAGTTTGTAACCCCATATTCTTTTTGAGAAAATGTATAGGAATTTTAGTAGCCCACTTTGCAATACAGTAAATCTCAATCATTCTCAAAGTTGGTTGGTTTAAGTGCATCATTGACTTTGAAGATATTGCCAGTATATGTGGTGTTTATCTCCTTCATATTATATCTGCTCGCAAAAAAATTTAGTTCAAATTCCCCTCTCTTTCTAAAATCCACAAGTAACATCCAAAAATTCACATAGCACTTTAAAATGTAAAAGTAGGGTTGCATTTTTTCTGAAGTGCCTCAGTAACTTAGAATTCTTTTCAGTTTTCCCTTTTAATCCCTCTTGAAAATTAAAATTAAATTTTGAATCAAGCTGCTTCCCAAAGTGTTGCTTTAGAGACAATCATTGGACTGATACTCATAGTTACGAATTATACCAGCATAAAAAGGAGAAAATCAGAGTTCATGATTGTTTCCCAACCACTGATTTTAAAAGGATTAAGGTGGAAGCTGTCCAAATAAAAGTCCTAAAGAATAATCACTCCCTAGCCTTTTCCCATCAAGAAGCCAAAGGAGAATGTTGTCCTCAATTTTATAAAATCATTTTCATCAATACAACTGAGTAGTGTTCTCCAATCATAAAAACAAATTACTTTGCACATATTACACTTTGATGTAAACAGCTAAGTAAAGCTAACTGTCAGATCTATTATTTCATTTGTGTATAGAGCTTGTTTCATTCAGATCAGCTTCCCTTTATTTAAAAGTATTTTTATAATGAACACAAAACAATCTAATATATGGATCATATATTCCTGCTTGTGTTTCCCTGTTTTATGGACAGTGACCAACAAAATCCTAGAGAGATTTTTTTCAATGTTTAAACAATCCTTTCCCCGGAGGTTGTTCCTGTGGCCGCTTTCAGGCTATGAAATGGTGGATTACATCAAATAGACACAAATAGCCACAGATGACCTTATTTATTCAATGTGGTTTTGCACTTACTTTAAATTCCCTTTCACTCACTCAGGACTGATGCAAACAAAAAAAAGCAAAATTTTGTGTGTGTTGCTCGTGCTCATCCAATTCCTGAATTACAGACTGGAATTATTAATGAAGAATTTTTATATTATTTTGAAGACTTCATATTCATTCTTTTGTTACATCATTAATAACACTGCTTCCTTTGCTCTGTCACTACGTTGCTTCCAAATAGCACCAATTTCTTAATCTATCATTTTAGTTTGTATATCAACTATGGGAGTGTCCATATTATTTCTGGACTAAGAATTTTAGAATGGTGACAGAATAGAAAATTTACCTCTTTCAAAATAATTAATAATCAAACAATTGTTAAAATTATTTTCTTGTCATTATTCCTGTCGTTATACTCAAGGATGGTTCCATGATATTTTCTGTTCTCCTAATGTGTGTGGTTCTTGGACATCTGGTTTATAGGCTGTGTTTTCTGCTTCCCAGAATGCATCTTGTGATGACAAAACAAGATAATTGCTATTCTAAAGGGTTCTTAAGTTTTTATTTTGTCCTTTAAAGTGAAAAATATTGTTTGAGTCATTGATAAGTAGAGGTAGACTACTGAAATAATAATAAAATTTCCAAAGGTATACTTTTTATACTATCTATCAGTTGTGCGAAGTATAAAATTTCTTCAAAATTAGAGATTTATTGACAATTTTGAGTAGTTATTCATCCAAATATTACATTAAAATTCATTACAATACCTGAACATAGAAGTGGATGTGGATTTCATATGACTACCACGCATAGATCGACTGAAATAAGTATAATATTATTAATTTTCTAAGACAAACTCAACTGATTAATACCACAAGTATTAATTTATATTTGTGCTATAACACTTGTAGCAAAAATTAATTTATTTCATAAAATCTATGTGGCAGTAGGACACATAATGGCTTTGTGACTATCTATGGTTTTGGATGTTTTGAGCCATAGAGAATATCCCAACAAGCAAAAAGCTTGTAAAAGTTTGGAGCTTTGTTGTAAGTGTTTGAAGCACACAGCTTTTATTTTGTTCTTCTTCATAGTATAGATATACCAACATCTAAATTGCTAACCCATGTCTCTTAAAATACAAAATATTTCAAAATGTATAGGAAAAAAACAGTGGCATGACTACCAAGTGGTTTAAAAATAGAAGTCCTGCTCGGATCTGTCCTTAGTTGTCTTTAGCAGCCCTGTTGCAGGTGAGCTTAAATCAGCTTTGATTATCTTGGCCAAAATGTGGGTTGTGAATATTTCCCTGTACACGTTTACTGTTTAGATTACCAGCCAATACTTACATGAAATTAACATTTCTCTTATTCTTAAATCAGCCCAAATTTGTGACTTTTAACATCTTTTAAGTCTAATCATGCAGCCAGAAGAGCTGTGGACCTGCAACATTCAATTTAACACCACAAACAGCAATGGACCTATTTAATTGTCCTCCAATCTGCGATTGTGCCTGGGGGATTGGGAAAAAGACTCTGGATGCAAAATCTGGGACCTACAGGAAGAACCATCAGTTTCTACCTCACGAAAACAAAGCTTTGATCATTTGAAAGAAAGAAAAATATTGATGCGTATGCCTTATTTTGCCTATTAGTTACCTGGTACATTATTTTCAAATCCTGTTCACTCACTTACATGGTTCTATCATCTACCTTTCATAATCTCTTCAGTGTTTGTCAATATATCCCTCTTGTTCTTACTCCTAACTCCTTGTCCTAGAATTTTAACTTTAGTCCTGTGCATTGCAGTGTGAAAAGACAAGAAATTCCAGGAAATGAAAGAAAGTGAGTAACCTGAGGAGTGGTTTATGAGTAATGCTGATGAGAAACAAGTGTATTTCACTATGACCAAGACAGTGCTGGGAGAGCACACTTGGAAAAAATATTCAGTAACAGATAATATTTAAGGACTAGTGGCGTAAACTTCTAGAGTGGGAAGTTTAGTCTCCTAACCAAGAAAATACCTAAATGCCTGTCAAGGTAGATTTTACATTATGAAAATTAATTTTTTAAAGGTGAAACACTTTCATTTATAGCTTCAAAATTCAGTTAAATATATTAAAAAAAAAGGAACATTTAACCTAAATTACCTGCCTTTGGACTGAGTGATATAATTGGATAGACCTATTCCTAGAGCTGCCTTTAATTCCAATAAATTTCCATTCTATAAAAATACGCAGCTTTAATATATTTTCTTTACTTTTATTGTTTCATTTTGGGTTATACACTTTTTTTTTAAATACCTATGTATTGAAAATAGTGTCTTGAATTGAATGCAAAAAAAGTTGAAATAAGTTCAACTCATTCCAATTTTTAAAATTCAGGGCAAGGCATTTATAACAAGTTGATCTTAGAACACAAAGGCGTGCATATACTAAATGAACATAGCAAAAACTCTAAAACACCAGAGGATGTTTTATGACACACAGCAACACTGGTTCCAATTTTAGACCAGGAACAATTATTGATCAGCGATTCATAACAAATCCCCCTGTTCTCTGAGAGGATTGCAGATCTTGACATCATCACAATTTCAAGCTATCTGTTCCAAAATTTGGTAGCTCATACAAAGCTCTAAACTTCAAACATTTCATATGATCTGAACCTTGAGTTGAGGTAATGAGCAATGCTGTACAAGACAGCTCAGTTTCTCTTTCTGCAGCTGAGCTCCTGCTGTCTCTTGCATTTTCAAACAGCATAAAAAAAGTCTGAGAGCAATTCCGTGTGAAACTAATGCCATATCTGCCTTAAACTTACATGATGGCTGTAGAAGGTGTTGAAAACCAGTTCCTTATGTCAAAACTATACACACTTTGAAACTGGTAATGAAATACAGATCTTTGTCCTGAACCAGTTCATGACATCAGTGTATCCCAGTAGCAATAATGCTTAACTGTTACCAGAAATCTACAATATCACTAAAAAACAGCACAACTGCTTTACATTATCATTTATTTGTATTTAAATAGCCCATGCTACAATTGTACTTCCAAAACCTTCCTTTAATTCTGACATGAAACTAAATGGCTGAGAGCAATATATTCCACTTCATGCAGATGATATATTGCTTTCTTGTTAGGCTTCCTTATTTGAGATGACTTCTCTGTCTTATAACCATGACTAAATCTCCAGCTACAAAATGAATTTGATTAAATCCAACCACTTGACCTTGTCAACCAATGTCCCCAGACACCTCTTTACTGACTACATTATTCTATGGGCTTCTAAGCAGTAGAGCTGGAATGCATACACCCTATTCCACGTTTTCTGCTCTCATTAACTACAAATTCTCCAGAATAATTATTAAAGATTATATAGACGGCTGGACCTTCATCTGTTTCAGGCTCAGTTATTTTATTTAAAATTAGTTATTTTCTTAAAATATTAAATTTCATCCAGATGTTACCTCATCGTGGACATCTCTGACAACTATTTGAGTCCTGTTGCAATCCCTCTTGAAGTAAAATTGAAATTAAAAGTAGTTTTAGGTGAAAATTACATTGCTTAAAGGTATTAAAATTATTTTAGATGCATACATTGACTTAAATATCAAGCCTTAATGATTCAAAATCAATTAAAATCTACAGGGGTATAATTTCTTTATTTAGAAGAATGTCTTACTATATTTTCTTACTCTGAGAGATGTAAAGTAATGTAACATCAATACAGAAATGTAATAATAAATTTATGCTCTTTGGCAAATTATAAAACCTCCAGCCAGTGCTTTATGCAGAGTCCCATTGGATGTCAGTGAGTTGTATACACACCTTGACCTAATATGATTAGCGAAATGTGAGCCAAGTGAAGGAGCATCAAAAAGAATGTTAAACTTAAATGATGAAACCAAAAATAAATGAGACTATATTAACTGTAAATAAAATTGACCCGAGACTTGAGTAAAGTTTCCAGCTGTAAGAAGCCATCAGCAGAAGTAAATATAGATAATCTAACAGGTTTAGGGCAAACAAGGATTTTCAGAGAAGGATTATAGTAAAGGAGTATAATAATTTTAAAATTTGCTTCAGTTACATGCTATATGCAAAATGCAAAATTTGTTTTTCAAACAAATTATTATCGTAGCATTTTTGACAGACCAATTACAGTATTTGATTCAACAGAAAAAAGGAATTAGAGGTAATAGTTATATCTGATGCGAAATCTCTCCATTACATGGTAGACATCACAAAGAGTTGATACCTTGAAGAACAGACTTACAAACTTTACCTGTAGTGGTCATAGTATACTGGGCTCATTCCTCTGCTACACTGAAATAAAGAGGGGAGATAAAGATTCTTTTATGCCTCCATCATCTCAGCACCATCCTGGCGATAAGAACCCAAGACAGCCTTCAGCACGAGGCTGGAGAAATCGCAGGGGTGCTCTAACAACTGACAACTGGAACAAAACACTCAGAACCCTCTGTCAGCCAGAGCTGGGAGAGCATTCCACACTGCTCCTCTCCTCGATACTCATTGCCTCCAGGCATCACAAGCTGTCTGAATGCATGTAAATATATGTCATTCCTGAAGCTGATAGAAAACAAGGATTCGATGAAAATTACTCCGATTCCACAAAGGGGAAACTTATGGTCATTTTACTTCTCTCCAGAAATGTAAAACAGTATTATAGGACCATACAGTTGGTTGTTTTGTTTCCTGCAGCAGACTATTTTCTGAGTATTTTATAAAACACACGCACACACAAACACAGACATATCCCAGGCATAACTGCATGTATTTACACATGCATATTGCCTATATAGATAGACATATGTGGATACATATATACAGAATTGTTTTAATACATCCACAAACTCATTAAATGATGATAACTCAACTTTAAAAAAGGAGGATTCATTGTAATCTCATCACATTATTTTCCTGCTAAACCCTCTCTCTTTGATTTTACAGTGTCAGGTTTGATCTTGCACAGCTTAGGTGCAGTATGTTGCTTCTTTCTGTGAACTATCCTCCTATCTATTTCCTAAGCTGTTGTTCCACACTTGTAATCATGTTATTTGAGTGCCCTATGTATTCTAAAAATAACCATAATAGAAGTTGCATGTAAGTGCAAGGTGAGAAGTGATGAACAGAACAGCGACACAGCACAACCAATCATACTGGATGTAAACGGGAAACCAGACCACACTGCATAGCAATAAATGATTGTCATTACTACAGTTTATAAAGAACAAAGGTGTTGGAGGAACTTGAAGTGCACACAAAGAGTGCACACAAATCCATTCCCTTAAAGAGTTTAATGCCTATAAATATTGCCTGGCTGTTTCTTATTGTTTCACAGAATTAAAAAAAATAGAGAATGATGAGTTAAGTGCTGCATTATGTTGGATCATGTTTAAGCCTAAACTGCACCAACAAATTTTATTCTTTCCCCCCCTACATTATGATATATTTTTGCCTCCAACAAAGGTGCCCGAACATCAGTTTGAGATTTGCTGAAAGTCCACTTTCAAGATATCAGTGATTAAACTCACTTGCCTATCCACAATTTGCAAAGGAATTTGAATTAATGTAAGTCTTAAGCTCATCAGAACTTGAACTAAGCCAAACTTTCACTTCCTGGAATCATCATTTCCAAGTGAATCCACCAGCAAAACTTTCCTTTGTCTTCCAGCCAACTGCCTGTGCTTGTCTGCAAGTGTGTCCTGCACTGCAGACCCCTGAACAATGGAAGTTCACAAGTTTCTGCAAACAAGATTAATCCATCATTTCCACTGCAATAGAAAGTACCCCTCATAAAAGAGAACAGTAAACAGTTCCTTAAGAGGAGTATTCCCTTCCACAGAATTCCTTTTCCAAACTGTAGTGCTAGCCCTATCATTAAACAATACCACAGCTGCTAACAAGGTAAATTTAAAAAGGCATGAAGTAAACCTTAGAACTTGCTGGAAATAATATTCTAGAAAGATGCCACACATGTGAAGGTCAATAAAGATGAGCACAAAGACAAGAATCTGGTATATGATAATGATTAAAAATCTGTACTATATGATTTTATTACCAAATGCATGATGCTCATCAAAGGTACATAACCCTTTTCTGCAACAGTACTTTACTGTCTTGTGCTGCTAGGTAGATGCCAGGACCAACTAACAGCCAAGGAGATCAGGAATTAATCTGACTCTTCTGAAGTTAATGGAATCTTTGCCATTTACTTCAGTGGGATCAGGGTCTCACGTTGAACATTAACAATATAAATTCCTCATCCACATAACAGTATTCCTCATTACACATAACAATGTAAAATGCTCATTTATTTCAGTGTGTAAAAGTAAAACTAAGTCTCATTCTTAATGAGAATGGGTTGTTTTCCCTACAAATACCATCTATCTCAAATTACAATGATAGAATATTTTTATTTTCTGGAGATTGATTTGTAGTCTGACTTTTGCTTTTCTATATTTTACCTTTTCATACAGCTCCCAAACTGAGAAAAAGGTGAAAAGGTAACCTATTGGCATACAGTGTTGGAAAGTAAAACAATTTCAAAAGCCCATTTCCACTCTGAAATTGCAAGCACCTTTTAAAATAAATAAACCTGAACAAGATTCGAAAAGAAACAAAAATATTTGTCTTCCTTTGGTAACTTGTTTTGTGCATATAGTAAAGTGTAGTCAGTTTTAATTTTTTCAGGGAAAATGAGCTTTAATTTTCCAAGGTTACCAGACAGTGACTGTGTTATTCTCTGTGCTATGGGAAATGCTCATGTGCATGCTGACCATTAGACAGTGGAAAACAGTGATTACAGCATATTTCAGCACACTGATGACACTGAGGAGACTGCATGGGAACAGTCAAGGGGAAGCAAAAAAGGAAAACGTTGCTCTTATGTCCAGGTCATTTGACTCCAAATATATGTGATACTTGATATATTCATTTCTCTGAAGATTTTTTTTTTCACTTTCTCTCAGTTTCAGCAGAAACTGGGAATTTCTGTTCAAAACCTAAGCAGATGATTTTTATTTCCATTCAAGAGAATTTGAAAAATTCCATGTGAAACTGAACAAGAATACAAGTTCTGAGCCTTCTGGCTTTTTATGGCTTGCCTTGTATCTATGCTCTCCTAAATGAAAATGAGAAGGTAAATCAACCAACCTCTGCCTGCCCTTGGCTCCACAGCAGAGAAACTGGAAACTCAAAGTCACAGCCTGAGCCAGCCCTGCCAGGCAGCTAAGACAGCACTGAGGGATCAGTGCTTTGAAAGCAAGAAGACCCAGCTCTGATCCAGGGAAAATGGGAGCACTAAGGTCCTCATGCTCACTATGTGGTAAGTGAGGTCTTATCAGACATCAAAGCCAAGCCACTGAGCAAAGTCCACATGAACTCTTTGGGGATTTGAGCTCCCAGTTTTGGAAGATTTTCACAGAAAGAGTGAGCTAAAACAGAGGAACCTGGAAGCTGGGGACCACCAGCAGATGGCAAAGTAAAATGCCATGTGGTCTGCCAAGAAAATCTTCATGACTTTCCTTGGAAACCTGTCTGCCAAACAGAGGAGCCATTTTGAAATGTTGACTCTTTTTATTTTAAGGAAAACCTAGCACCTTTAGAGAATCTCAACCAGTTTTCAAAGGCATGAGAGAAAATAAGCTGAGGTCTGCAGCACAGCTCCAGCTCCAGGTCTGAGTTGCGCAGAGTGACAGAATTCTGTGGTGTGCATTGCAGGGAACCTAGCAGTGCTATTACAGCCTTCAGAATCTTCATATAATAATTATTTTATAGGCAATGAGTGTCAGCAAGATGTTGTCACCTCACCTTGTTTACAAAGGAAGCAGTGATACCTACAAAGGTTGTATGCTCCAAAGAGCCACTAGAGGGGAATTTACTGTCAAACAGGTGAGGAAGAGTCCAGTCTCCAGGCTACATTCTCCAAGTATGACCCTCAAGTAATTAGTGATGATTTTTGTATTCATTTCTGTAGTAAGTATCAATAGATTTGATTTGTCAAAAAGAGAGTATGTATTATCGCCTTTGGATGTAATAATAATAAGACCTGCATCTGCTTTTCTTCCAAAATTTCCCATGTGGAAATACACTTCTTGTTCAGTCTAGCAGCAATGCAATAATGGATTTTATTAAAGGAATCCAATGTGACTGTCAACAGACAGAGCAGTAGTATTGGATATCTTGTGCTGGAAATTCAAAATAACACTGCACAAAAAATATCAATATGAATTAATCTATAGGCCATGGATTTCACCATTTCTTAAATCGGGTTTTGTTGCATAATGTACATTAAAGTGAGATAAATTCACAATTCACATTTCATTGATTTAGCTAAATTCAATTGAGAATTTGTGTTGTTGTTTTGTGTATTTATATTTGACTGTTCCTTCCTAGAACTTTAATCAGTGTAAGCTTACATAGCCAATACAACCTGCTGTGAAAGCTTGGATCTTTAATACTGTACCATAAGCCACGCTACTGAGGTAGAAAATTTACTGCTGGCCAGAAAAATAAGAATACCCTTCCTTCAAGATTATGAAGTATATTTTGAAAAGATCTCCAGCTGATTTTCCAGCTAGTTGGTTTCAGCCAAGGTGTCTTAGACATAGAAAAACATCACTGTGTGCACAGAAAAGTGAACATAAGATAGATAGAGCATGCAAACCAAAAGCTATAATGCCTTTCTATAGTTCAATGCATACATTAAGTCCAATGGCTCTCATCATCTATATACTGCCCAGATATGTAACACCTAGAGAGTCCATACATTTCAAGGCAGCCTTTAACTTAACTCAGTAGAAAGTCCTTGGAAAAAATTATTGTATTAATCATTTCTAACTGTATTTTACTGTAGAATACTTCTTTTTCAGTTAGTGGGCTATATAACATTGCTATCTGTCTTAAACTAAGTATAACATACCAATTTATAAGAAAAATGCATATTATTGTGCATAACAATGACATATTAAAAGTTCTAGGTATTCACATTTCTCTTTAAAACATATAGTGTGATTTTGGTTTTTCATATGTATCAATAGTCATTTTAATATCGAGCAGGAATATGTAGTATTCTTACAGAAATTTCTCCCCATTAGTCAGTTTTGGCATGGCATTGTAGAAACAAAATGATGGAAAAAAAGACAAAGAATTGTCCCTATCCAGACTAACAAAAGCTTGAGAGAAGCAAAAAACATGACTACTCAGCTAACTTGGTACATACTACTGGGGCTATTAACCACTGAAAAAGAATGGTTCTCACAGTTGCAATAAGCAGTGATTTCATTTTAAGAAGGCCTTGTATTTAATTGTGTATATAAATGATTCTAGGGAAAACAGCTTCGCCCTGCTATCCATAGGTTAACAGAGAGGTGGTACAAAGAAGTAGCAGCAGCATAACTGCCAGATTGAAGGGAAATTCAACATGCAGCTCAATGGCATTTCTATCTACTTCTAGTATGCCATGTCTGGAATCTTATATTTAATCAATTTCTGTGAATCAATGGGTTGAAGAGGGGAAATCAAAGTGGGTGGAACTCTGATTATCACATCCAGAACCTGAAAGTTCCTCTGTATCAGCCTATAGACTTTCACCTGTGCACCTGTTTTCAGCTTTTTAAGATATGAAAATCACTGAATGAATGGTTTTCAAGACACTCTGTCAGGAGGCTAAGACAGAACAGTATGCTATTCTGGGAGAAAAGCAAGGGTAGGGATATATCTAGAAACTCTAGAGTGAAATAAGGAACTCAAGGAGCTACAAAGAGCTGGCAAATTACAGGGGATGTGAATGTTTGTAGCCAATGCACTTAGAGGGGAGAAGAAAGGCTTCCCAGCATGCACAGTAGGCTTGACCTACAGAAGTAATGCACTATGTAACCTTCTTGTTGATGAAACAACAACAGCAATAAAGGATTATTTTCTCTGGCACTCAAAAGCTTGCCACATACTACAACCTTTGATTGATAATAAAATTAAATTAATATGAAATAATCTTAAAATTACAAAGCTTTCTAGAAGGGCCTTTGATTCTATACATGACTCAATGAAACAAAATTTTAAAGTAAATGTGTAAAACTGAAATTAAATAGACTAAGCTGGAAAATTCACCTAACCATAGCCACTACCACTTTGCTGTAGATGTTTTCTAATATTATTCATTCATCATGTAGTGCAATTATAGACTTTCATGACATGTTTGAAACAATGGTAATATGCAGATAAAATTGACTTCTTTCAAATTCTATATTTTGCTCCATTTCTGAGATAAAGTTTTGTACAGACTCGCAAAAATGGTTGTCCTGTGTTTCTGGGAGTTGGTTAGTGTTGATAAGGATGATGGTTATCAGGCCATATTTTTCTTTCCTGCCTTTTATTTACTAATCTCTTCCTTATGAGCTCAGGTATTTTGAACCTTGGGAATAGCAGAAGTGGAAAATGTTGTTAGCCACCATATGTGCAACATGAGTTTTTTTATTTACAATCCGTATATCCTCATTGGCCAACTGCTTCTCTCTCAAGTGGAAGGTAGAAAATACTGCTTTTCTTAGAAAATTATTCTTTTTGACCTTTTTTTGTTGTTGTTGTTGCTCCCTTGGGTTTGTTGTTTTTTTCCCCCTGCTACTTTGCTTCTTCCATTATGGTTCCTTTCTTTTTCTCCCAGGCTTTTTTCCAGTGTCCTTTTAAAGAGCTAGGAAAAAAATTTTTCTTTGCAGTTTGTGCCTTCCTCTGTGCACTAGAGAGATTTTCTGAGCCAGGTCGTAAGTGTAGCTCAAGTTAGCAGGTCTTAAGTCAGTATATCAGAGGTAACTTAATTTTCTTACACTGACACATTGTTAAAATCATCCAACACAAACAAATCTTTCCTAACTGGTGTAAGTGCCTGCGAGTACAATAGCGGTAGAGCGTGCACAACTGAGCAACACTTGGTTGTGTTACTTCTTCCTTATGTGCTCACGTTTTCTCTTCTTTTCTCTTCTTGGCTCAGCTCATTCTCATCTGAATGTAATGCTTAAGTAGGAGCAAATTCCAGGCACTGTTTCTCCTCAAGCCTATATGGCACTACTGAAGATCCAAGATCTTCCAAGCAAATCTAGATGGACTTGATTCCCTCGGTTTCACTACCTGGTAAACAGCCAGTTGAGATTTCATTTTAAAATCAATATTAAAGAAGATCTGACTTACTAAGTATAACATGTATGACTTTTCTAATTAATTTTCTTTTTTCTATTACTTTTCATTCAGTATTTTTGTGTCTTCAAATTCTATGTTCATGAGTCAAATGTATCAGAGCACTGGTAATGAAATTGATCTGTTTTTATGTTTGCAACTGATATTTATGATTTAGTGCATGAAAGCTATGAGCTGTTAAAAAACTTCATTTTAAGTTCTATTCCTACCCCTGGATTTCTAGAAAAAGAATTTAATTCCGTTTGAATTTCATATAGGGATATAATATCATACATGAAAGTCAAACCAATTCAGGTTTGGATTTTTTAATTGCAATAATTGTCAGGAATACATTTACTTTTTGTTTTCTAAAATGACATGTGTGACCCTTACTCAACCCTAATAAAAAAAAATGATGACCTCAGAGTAGATTTTTCCCCAACCTTGCACACAAACTACTTTAAATGTATTTCTGAAATACATTTAATTTTTTTCAAGAATTTGAAAAAAAACAAAAAAACATTCATAACATTCACAAATATGCAGTAAAGTAGAATCTAAAAGATTACCTTTGATTCTTGCACTTACAGATGGCATGCAAAGACATGTTCTTTAGTGTGTGCTCCCAACCCTAGTGATGTGTCTAAGTAGTGTGATTTTCAAAACCCAAGGAAAATGACATTTCTTTAACTTGATGTTACAGAAAATTTTTGGAGACTTATATTGTACATAATGTAAAGAAGTAATTTAACCTAATCTCCCATCAACACTACATCACCATTTCTTGTTTTGAAAAGAGAATTAGGCCAACACAATAACAATGCACAAGAGTCTAGGCTACATTCTATCACCTGGTAAACTGCATGCATGTAGAAAAATAAGCAAGATGAACCACTAGACACATGGTAGTGTGGTTTGAGAAACTTATTGTAAATAAAGCAATTATAAATGGCTTTAGGATTAATGGATTTATGTCTTAAGTCAGTATACATAGTGTCTAAATATCCAGTAGGAGTATCTAGTTTTATTTAAGATTTGGGAGGGTTTTTTATGCATCAAACTGGAGTTAAAGAGCTCAGTTAAGGTTCCAAAACCATAAATGTATCTTCCATGTGCTCATGTAATTCCCACAGATTTGAATAAGAAAAAAATATTTCTTGCTTAGTGTTTCAGCCTTGTATTAAGCAAAATCAGGGCACAAAAATTAGGAAAGTATCTTGAGGGCAAACACCACCATTGCCCAACAAGATAAAAGAAAAACTGATCCACTGAGTTGCAAGCAGTTCCATTCTGAAGAAACATTTAAATTTTTAGTCTAGAATAGAATTAACCATGACTTGTTTTTCAAAAACCTCTAAAGCACAGTTTTTGGAACATGAATGCAAAGTTGCAAGCATTATCCTTCTCCTAATTCAATCTCCTCAAACGGTGGATACATCCACTAGGATAGGAAAACTGACTATTGCTTCCACCCTTGAACATAAAAATTATAACTTGGAGGATATCAGTACAAAGAAAAATGCATCCAAAAGTTTCTTTGCTAACATCTCTTTCCTTCCATTTGCACAGATATAACTCTGGAATCTTTTATTTCTATGCTGATTGGAAATTTTGTAATGTTTATTTCTGAAAAAAATCTATTGATAGTATCATGTCTTGAAGCCATGACAGATAAAAGGATTGAATTTGATAAGAAGGGATAACTAGGTGTACTTGTTTGCTCAGTCTTTGGTCCTTCTATTGACTTATTTAACAAAATTATCAAGCAGCAAACAGTTTGCATTTTGTGCACAATCTCTGGGTAACTACACCAATTACAAATTCAAGTTTAAAACAATCATCTGCTCTAACCTATGTTAAATCGAAACATTTTAATTTCTTTCAGCTGTTCTAGACTGAAGATAGCTTTACACATATACCACTTAGCTTATTTCCTCAATGTTTGTAACTTATTTCATATTTGGGTCCAGTATCTAAGCTTGTACCATAAATAGTGTGGCCAGCAGCACTAGGAAAGTGATTGTCCCCTGTACTGGGCACTGGTGAGGCTGCATATTGAATGCTGTGTCCAGTTCTGGGCCCCTCAGTTTGAATGCTGTGTCCAGTTCTGGGCCCCTCAATTCAGGAAGGGCATTGAGGAGCTGGAGCGAGTCCAGAGAAGGGCAATGGAGCTGGGGAAGGCTCTGGAGCCCAAGCCCTGAGCGGAGCAGCTGATGGGGCTGGGGGTGCTCGGCCTGGAGCAAAGGAGGCTCGGCTGTGACCTGAGCGCTCTCTGCAGAGCCCTGAGAGGAGCCTGAGGCCAGGGGAGGGTCGGGCTCTTCTCACAGGGAGCTAGTGACTGTGAGAGGACATGGCCTCAAGGTGCACAGGGGGAGATTCAGTCTGGACCTCAGGAAGGATTTCTTCACAGAAAAGGTTGTTGAACATCGGAGTGGACTGGATGATGGAATCACCATCCCTGGAGGTGTTCAGGAAACAGAACATGGCCATGGTCCAGTTGACAATGTGGTATTCAGTGGTTGAAGCCAATGATCTTGGAGGTCTTTTCCAACCTAAATGACTCTGTGATTCTACAAATAGAAAAATTCATCCTGTAATATTGGTGAATATGCAGACAATTTTATGACACTGAATGATGAAAAAATTTGGTGCATTTAACATATATTTGCCTTTTTAGAAGAAGTGAACTTGTAAACAGACTCCTAAGCTTTGCTTGGTAGCTAAAGGCAGCATTGACCCATTTCTAATATTTGTGCTTTCTAAAGAAAAAATTGAGGCGTTATTTTGAAAGCCTCATTAGAAGTGATTTATTTACCAATTCACAAACATAAATACTTCACCTGTGTCAGCTCTACAGACTATTAGCTAAAAACATGTACTTAAATGTAACATAAGTATTTTTAAAAAGACTACATTTTTAAATGCATAATTTACATAAATAGAGCCCAACTTATAAAACAATGACCTCTAAAACAATGCCCATGATTCTTGGGCATTTTCTGTAGGCTGTAAGTCAAATGCCTAATGTCTGAACACCTTATGCATTCTTCAGAAGAGTATTCATATTTGGAGAAAATAGGGGTAAAATACTCCCTCATCCTTGGGAAGCTATTTTAAATACACCAAAGAGATTCTAAGACAAGTGTCCTATCAGGAGTGTTTGAAGAATCACTAAAAGGTAAACTGATCAATGAATGGGACAGAAAACTAAGCAATAAAATCTAATTTTAAATATCAGCTATAGAATTTAAATAATGAAATAGTTTTGTCTTTATGTAAAGTTATACACTGCGTAATTGGAGAACAGGAATTATTTGTGCCTTTCTGTCACAATCTTAAATATGAATCCTGCACATATAATCTATCTCTATACAGGCATTATATATGTTTTGGGTATGTGTACATGTGTACATTGTGTACATTTTCTCACACGTGGGCATGTGTGAGAAAGCTACTGTTGCCAGAAGGAGCACTTAGGTCTGAGAGAGTAAGAGGAAATAATGAAGTACAGGCAGCAGAAAGAAGAAGTCACCTAATCACTAAGAGCAACAAGTGAATTCTACATAATGGTCTATTTCCATCTCTGGACTGACATTGGGAAAAGTGAACACTGAATAGAAAAAAAAACTTGGTCAAATTGGAGGAGGACATTTTCTTTGAGAAGAAAAGAAGGGTAAGAATCTGAGAAATCATTCTAAGGAGGTTCCCCTTAATTAATAAATTAAGGAAAATCACAGTAAAATGAAATGAGAAAAGCTACACAGATATGGAAGTAGATATCAGCCTAGAGTCGTGTTTACAATTGAGAAAACTGTCAAGTTGCAAAGGAGAAATAAAACTTTTCAATGATCCCCAGAAAATACTTGGAGGGAAGAATAGCCAGGCTGGTTCAAGAAAAGAATTATTTATATGGAAATGGAGCAGTGGCCACAAAACATACACAAAAACATACATCAAAATGAGGAAGAAAAAGAAGTCAGACAGAATTTGCAATGCTTAATTGTCCCTAGGGAGTATCTGATGAGATTTGCAACTTTTGTAGCAGACCAAGATAGCCCTGGTAAAGAGATGAATACCTGAATGGATTTAGCTTATACATGAATCCACTGACGGCAAGAGGCTACAGAATCCCTGAGACAGTATCTGGAGGTGTCACAATAAAGCATTGCTGTTTGCTGAGTACCAATATGTCACAGTTCAAAAGTTCAAAAGTGCAAAGCCTTCCTGTATACCTTTGTTTCTAATACAGAACATTGAAGAGAATTATGGCTCTGTCTGAAAGGTTTCCTTGGCTTCTCACTCAACTCTAGCACAAGGCAGATGTCTGCAAAGCTGTCATCCCCTTCAGCAGAGGTAGTGAAGGGTCTGGAGAGCAAGTCATATGAGGAGTGTCTGAGGGAGCTGGGGTTGTTCAGCCAGGAGAAAAGGAGTCTCAGCAGTGACCTTATTGCTCTCCACAGCTACCTGAAAGGAGGCTGTAGCCAGCTGGGGTCAGGCTCTTCTCAGAGGCAAACAGTGACGGGATAAGAGAAAATGGCCTCAAGCTGTGCCAGAGTAGGTTCAGGTTGGACAACAGGAAAAATGTCTTCGCAAAAGAGCTTGTCAAGCAATTGGAACAGGCTGCCCAGAGGGGTGGTGGAGTCACCATCCCTGGAGGTATGTGGCCCTTTCAGACATAATTTAGTGGTGTCTGGTTGGACTTGAAGATCCAAAAGTTCTTTTCCCACCTAAAAAATTCCATGACTCTAAGCCAATGTCATGGCCCTCCATGTGTGGTATGGAAGAGCCTGAAAATCAGCCAGCTGCAGGACAGATATGACACCATGCAGAGAGCAGGGAGCAGCCTGCCTTTGGCACAGTCAATACATATACCTGCTAGAGAATAATGTTCAGCTCACTGGAAGCCTGGGAAAAGCAGATTGCCCAGGGGCTGGGAGAATTCACACTGCCTTTCAGTAGGTGAGCTGATGGCTGTAAATAAGCATTTAATTTTTATTATGGTAAATAAATGCTCTGGGCAGTTCCTAAAGCTTTGGGAGTCTCATTACTGTCTCCTCTAAGGTAAATTCCTGCAAACAATGTTATACACAGTACTTCTGAAAGTGTGTATATCAGCAAGTGAAAATTTTAAATAAGAAACCTGAATAATTGTCACCAAAAGCATATGCATGCAGAAATAAAAGCAATAAATGGGACAGAAAGTTTACTGTGGTTTCTTAGCATTCTGATGTGTACCTTTGAAGGCCATGAATGCCAATGGAGTGTTGAAGTACTGAAAAATTGAAACAGATGTTATGGAGAAAGTTGAAAGTCAATATACAACCTCAATATATGATAGATATGGAAAAAACCACTTCAGTGGTTGGCATACGCTTAAATATAATTAGAACCGGATGACAATTTACTGAGAGAAAATTATTGTGCCAGAAAAACACAAATAATAAAACTGTGCAGAGGGAAGGATGTTGAACATTGGTGCTATGGGCACGGGTATAGGTGAGGCACTTTGGAAATAAGGAATCTGTGTTTAAGATTTTCCCATGGCACACTCAGTCAGTGAATTTGAATGCTCTCCTCATCCTAATACCTCTGTCTGGCTCCTAATGCACAATTTTTTGAGAAGGAAATAGTAAGTGTAGCTTTGATTTTACATAGCAAACTTTTTAAGCTCATTAAATCATTAAAGAAAATCAGCTCCTGTATGTATAAGAGTAGTATCTTTGCTATTATAGTGAGAGAAAGCAAACTCACCTGAATTCACACATCCAGAATACTAAATGTAGCTTGAATATTTTTGTGTGCATCAAAACAACTTATGTTCCCAATACTGACAAGTAGATATTTATGTTTTAAGGATTATGTATTGTGCTAATTTAAAAACCAAAGAAATAAACCCACAAACCCATTAAAAAAAAACAAAAACCACAAAACCCCTTCGACTCTTAGAAGTTGAACATTAGTCTTCTGAGAGTAATAGGATGCAAATAATAATTTTTTTGAAAAATTTGTAGGGAAATTTAAAAATACACATGCAAGTATAGGTATATCTATACCTGTATAGTCACTTATTAGATGAATGAACTTGATCCATGCTGTATCTATTGGTATTTTTCATTATATTTAATTTTAATTCATTTATTCATAGTTTTAACCTTTGTAAGAACATCAGTTATTTAAATGAGTAGAAGGTAAACCCCATCAACAAAACTGCAGGGTTTAATGTTGAAGATAACTGACATGCATGAAGTCATTGTATTAAAATATTGTTTTTCTTATTGTTTAGCACAGATGGTGCTGGTAATTAATATTGTGCATTTTTTTCATCAGGGGATTCCCTGATTACAAAAGTCAAGCTGTATGTAATAAACTGCTGCATTACACTGTATGAATAAATGATTTATGATTTATATATTTATTAATGAAAATTTCATTATCCAAGATGCAAATTATGCAATGTTTTAAAGTTTCTCAAGATACATAGTGTGAAAAATCAGGTATTTTTATAAAATCCATAATTCATTAAATACAGTAGAGTATAAAAAAACCCCATTTACTTCTGTTCTTTCTAAAGGCTTTATCTAAGTACTGATGATCACAAACAAACTCATTAGAAAATGTGCCTCAGCAATCTAAATATCTTTGAGGATTTTCTGATACTTCCTGCAGAGGGGATTGCAAGTACAGTTAGGAATGAATTCTTCTGTCTTTACTCAGTGAAGACAAACATTATGCTCTCTGCATCATTTTTGGTTCAGGGTTTGTTTGAATGGGACCTTACTTTATAACACTCATTGAAATCAAAGCATATATTTTTGCTATATCTAGTAAACTAATTTCAAATTAATTTCTGAATAGGACCATAGAAACATGCTTATATACAACCACCTAAAGTAGTACTACCTTTCCTTGGTGGCCTTTAAATTTTAGGGCACTTTGTACTGTCACAAAAATGTGCCTGACAAGAAAACCCAGTTGTCCTGTGACAAATTGACCCAATTGCTCTTGGTCCTATTTGACAAACCTCCAGCTGCAAGATGCAGGTCTGTTCCCAAACTACCCACAAAGTGTGGAACAGCAGCAAAATTATTCTAGGGCACACCCCAAACAGGCACACTCCCACCCCACCCATTGCAAATGCAGGTTCAGATGGTTGAAGCCTGTTCTCCAGACTGGAGGAGCTTCTGAGCCTAAAAACACTTGGCAAGCTGGCAAGGATATGCAAGACAAACAAGGTGCATGAGATATACTTCACTTACCCACATGAGGGAATCAGTAATCATAACTACTATAAAGTGAGCTTTTTTTACTGCTTCTGCACATATTCCACTGAGAAGTGGATTTTTATCAGTTGCCTGTAACCTTTTGTCCACATACCTTTCTCTTGTACAGTCAACAGACTGGATTTCATTTCATTCACCTGCAGTTCAGGGTGGAATTTTGAAGCAAAAAGATCTAGATATTCAACATGACTTTTGAATAGGGCAGAAAATGGAATCAAAAGGTTCATATCTAATAAAAGGATACTTTTGCCTTCTGAGTCAAGTTGCCTCAGTCCTAAGCCACAGCAACTATCTAGTACATGATACTACAGACTTTAGAATTTGTATTTCTTGGAAGTCTTTTTTTTTCCTGAGAAGAATCCTAACTCTCCATCATCTACTGCAAAAATAAGTAATATTCTATATTCAATGGATTATGAAATAGTCACTCAAAAATATATATTTCAGAAGTATACTATATGTAGTGTCTACCTCCAGTTTTATTATCCATTATTAATATACTTTTTTGAAGATATGTGAAAATGGCTATAAAACCATTAAATACCTTAATTAATAACTACACTTTATGATTTATGGTAAAGCAATAGATAATTTGAATTTACACTTTTGCTGTACTCCATATTGTCACCTTTAAAATACACATTTATTTTAAAAATCAATGCCTTTTAGCTACTGCAACTTTTATAATAACTTTCAAGTAAATCAAGGAATCCAGATATCATTAACATTTTTGTCAAGTATTTTGCAGATTTGTCCCCAGGTTTCTCTATCAGTGTGCATAACTAAGGGAGAGAACAAAATTATGTAATTGTAATGTAATTTGTAAGTAAATACATGTTCCGTTTAGAAATGTGAAATTATTTTCCCTTTCAAATTAATAATATCTGCCATATATGACATTTTACAATCTATAAATTTACTATGACTGCATGGAATTTGAAGAATCTCTGGGTTTTTTCTCACACAAACCACACATGCATTTGTGTGAGTTCTTTAAAGCTCCCTGATTTATTAGGTTATTATAGCATGAATTAGTGCAATAGAATGCAAAATGCATGGTGTATGTATGTACACCATAAACTTTGGGGGAGAAAAGCAGTATTTTAAAACAGACTAATACTGGTGACAGTATACAGCATTTATATTTTGCTGCATCAAAACAGCAGGTTTTAAAAAGAAACATTGTCACGAAGCAATTAATCCAGTTTGTTAACTTTTTAATGGAAAAATGCTACAAGAAGTGTTATAGTAGCTCCACTTGTAAACTATCTCAGAATTCTCAGTTCTCTATTAAATATTACTGTAATGTAAATTATTGCATGTTTCAGATTTGCAACAGAACAATTTAAGAGCTAGTAATTCCCACAAATAAAACAATAATAAGTGATCACTGAGACTTCTCCTAAAGTGGAAAATTAGTTGCTTAGGATTTCAACTTTCCATGGGATTTTTCTTCATTGTTTTCTGCATGAAAATGTTTATGAATATGGGAGGCAAATGTGCAAATATCCAGCGTTTAGCTACTAGAATAATCTGTATTTTGAATTCACATTTCACAGATACAGTGTTGACTAGCTGCATGAAAAATATTAGTTCAAATCATAGAGGATTTGTTCTTAAATGATGCTACCAGGTCCTTGATGTATTTGTATATGAAGGAACATTTCTTTTCTGTGAAGGAATTTGAGATCTATAACCCAAATCTTTCTACCATCATATTCTGTCTTTTATGAGCTTCTGCTTTGACTAGGCCAATGGTATCCTGGCTTGTGTAGAAACAGTGTGCCCAGCAGGACTCGGGCAAAGAGCATCCCCCTGTACTCTGCACTGGAGAGGCTGCAGCTTGAGTCTGTGCTCAGCTCTGGGCCCCTCAATACCAGAGATACTGAGGGGCTGCAGCATGTCCAGAGAAGGGCAACAACACTGGGGAAGGGTCTGCAGCACGGGTGCTGTGAGGAGCAGCTGAGGGAGCTGGGGTGTTCACCTGGAGGAAAGGAAGCTCAGGAGATTCCTTGTCATTCTCTGCAACTCCATGAAAAGAGGTTGTAAGAGTGGATTGCTTCTCCCAAGTAAAATGGGGTAGGATGAGAGGAAATTGCCTCAAATTGAGGCAGGTCAGTTTGATTATTGGGAGAATTAATTCACAGAAAGGTCTGTCAGGCATTGGAACAGGCTGCCCAAGAACAGGTGGAGTCACCATTACTGAAGTTGTTTAAAAGACATGTAGATGTGGTGCTTAAAAACGTGGTTTAGTGGTAGATTTGGCAGTCCTGGATTAATGGTTGGACTTGAAGATCTTTTCCAACCTAAAGGATTCTATAATTCTAGTTGTTTTAATTCTTAGTTATTTAAATCTAGTTACAAGACCACACTAGTATGTTGTTTGCATGAGTAAGAATTCACAGATGTTTGAAAGCATCATGAAAACAAGCCTTGATGTAAGTTGCTGGGTGTTTTTGAGTCCTGCCACTTCAGTCTTTCCTCATGAAAAACTCACAAAATAGATGCTTTCTTCTGCCACAGTTTTAAGCCCATCAGAAAAACAACTAAATATCCAAAAGGAGTGGAGGGTATTGGCTCAGTTCCTGGGAATTGTTTTAAACTTGTAGATTCCTCTGCCTTATTGCAACTGGTTGCATGACTGTGCTGACCAGCAAATTTACAACATTGGATCTGTTTGATCAACAACAAATCACTGATCCAGGCTGAAATAATTTATAACTGCAAAACATGCAAGAAAATGTAGTTTTGGAAGTGAAAATCAAAATCAGACACCTGTATTTTTTAAAGACTTCTCTGTATTATTTTGAAATTTATTTATGAAGGGTTATTTTTTTATATATGCAAGCTAATATGACATAAATCGAGGAAATCATACCACTGAAGAATATGCTTAATGAAATCTTCATTGTTACAAGAAGATACCATAGAATATCTGGTTTAGTTGAGCATATGTACAGTTTTTAATGTAGGTGGTCTCTATCTGGAAAATACATGATAAGAAATACAATTCAAATAAATTAAAAGTTAATATTTTAGCTAGGACCAAGAAGAAACCTAGAGCTAAAGGTAAATGACTTTTCATACTTAGGGGAATAATATTTTTAGCAATATTATTATCCTTGGAATTACACCATTAAAACTTACTACATTATATTAGAATTTTCTTTATGTTTCTTTCTGCCAAGTATTATACCTCGGGATCAATAAGTAGATAATAAACTTCATTTCTTACATTGAACAATTACAAATGTGATCTATGGCAGCTGAAATGTGGTACTACAATGAAGTAACATTCTAAATCTATGTAAGTAGCCTCCTTACAGAGAAAAAAACAGAAATGGAGTTATTGGACATTTCTGCTCCAAACAAAACAATGAAAGTGAAACAAGAGCAATGATTCAGACTGATTTCCTACCTTGCTGTCTACAGCTCTCATCCTTTTATTTTACTGGTAAATTGCAGATATTTACTATTCTTTTCAAAATATCTACAAATATATATCTCTGAGCATATTTTAATCTGTGCACTGAACTTTTTACCCAACACTGCAGTGTTTGAAAGTAGCGGGAGCTGTGCGTGAGGATCTAGGATAGCATATGGCCTGAGGTCCAGCTGGATGTCTGAGCATGTCATTCCAGACGCAGGTTTGGATTGCTCAGTAATTAGCAACTGACTGTTTAATATTGTTAACTCATTTTTTCTTTGCAATTCATGTCCCGCTTTTCAAAATTCTAAAAGCAAAAATTGTGCATGTGCCAGCAAAAAAATAATAGTAATGAGCTCATTTCCATACCACTGGTCCCATTTTCATGCTGACTGATGGTGATTTCCAAAACTGAGCTTTACTGGCAAACAGGGTTCTGCTAGCATTGTCCTTCCAAATGCCTGGAGGAAATAATCCCAGGTTTCAAATGGAAAAATAAAAAATATGCTCAGTTCTGTCTAGGTTTTCGCTTTACTTTTGTTATGAGCTGCAATAGCCCATAGTAAATTCAGCTTCGGAAAAAATTATTTTTTCTTTGTTAACAGTTTGAGGTAATTGTGTTCCTGTTCATTAGATGCCACAGATTCAGACAGTTGAGCTCTCCTTGCTCTATCTCACTGAGGCAAAGAGACTCACTGTGATTTGTCAAATGCTGGCAACTCTATGGCTCTGCCTTTTCTATTACCAGGCTGCAATCTGCCTTGGAATGGATCTGCAGTGGAAAGTTTTTCCTCTAGGGATTTGTGCCTCATCGTTGAGGTGTATCTGTAATCACGCAACAGAACAGTTGTGCAGATGTGGCACCAAGAGGCAGATATTCAATGGCCTGTTCTTGTGATTCACTTGAGCACAAAACTCACTCAAAGAAGGACCATCTTCTTTTGCAATAGGCTGGAAACTCTCATCTGTTATTTCTGCAGTTGCTATTTTAGTGCCTGCATCCATTTGCCCTTCTAGTTTTGGAATGGTTGCCCCCTTTTTTATTTGCCAAAGGCCACCTTCCATTTTCAAGTCCTATCATGAAGTATTGTTTTGATAAGCCTGTGCGAGTGCAGTGGGAGTTTTGTGCCACTTCATTTGTATATCACTGACGAGTGAATGTCACAAAGCTTTCTTTCTGATTTGGGCTTACTCCACTCCTGTTCCTGAGTCAAACTGCCCCAGGGTCAGAAAGGATGCCTGAATCTGATTCTGGTTCTGATTCCAGTCAGCTCTCAACAAATAACAAACAGTCAAGGTGAGTCCATAAAGCACACACTGGCGATCCTGGTTCCAGGAAATGCCCTATTTTTTCCCTCTGTTGGCAACTTTAGCTTAAGGTTTCATGTATTTATGGGATTTTCATGCAAATATTTCTTTGCTAATATATTATGCTGGGAAAAGTTTTGATTTCTTCTACTTTTTCTGGCTTTTTTTATACAACAGTAAAAATACACATTTTATACCTAAACTGTAACTTCTGTTCATGAAAACTCTATTTTCTATTTTTTTCCAATACAGAAAACCTCTTTGTAGCTCTATGCCAGGATTTGTGGCAAAAAAAAAAAATTATTGCACCCTGCAAATAAATGCAATGTTTTACCTATAACTCTGTGCTTTTTAAGACACAGTCTGACATTCACTAAAAGTTGTGTATAGTCCATTCACTTTGGTTTCATAGAACTGAGTTCAGAATTATACATGCTTTAGTTTTCTTCCCAGGTCCCAAGGAAAACAAACGAGAGAGAGTAAGGAAGGGGAGAAAGCTCCCTAGATCTATCACTGAGGATTTCATGGATACTTAGGTGACCATATTGCAATTCATAGGAAAATTTTGTATTTTCTTAAACCTAAACACTTATCTAAGACCTAAATACTGCGACATAAGAATGTGTGATAATATCTGGCAAGTTATTTATTTACTATTGCTGATAATAGTTCATCCTGGAGGTTAGAGTCAAGGGTACATTTTTGAGGATATAAAATGAATATGCAAATCTGTTCTTATTAAAATGAAGTGAGATATCTCTCCAGCTGGATTTCTCTGTGTCTATTTGTTCCCTCATAACTTCCTATTAAGGTCTTACTGCTACATATCTACAGCAGGAGTTTACACGTGCAGGTAAACTCACTGATCATCTCTGAAGCCAGAGTTCATTTGAGGACCCTTATCAAGGCTCCTTTCCAAAGAGAGGCTCCCATTGCATCTACCACTTATTCTTATAAGAGGGTAGTTTTTTTGTTAGTTGTTCAAACTGTTATGATTTTGTGTTATTCTTTACTTAAATTATTATTATAGTAGCAAGATGCCAAATTCTCTTAATGAAACCTATACGAGGATTTTTATGGACAAATCAAATACTCTGCTTGCCTACAGTATTTTGTCTCTTGGTTGCTAAGGGCCTTTCTTTGTGGGCTGCATATCACAACTGATTTCTTAGGTGTCCTTACTAGGGTTAACACATGGGCACCAAGTGACATAGCCCCACTCATTGCCACACTTCCATCATAATGAGGACTTTGGGTTTTCTTTCACGTCTTCAGGAAGGTAAAAGTGGGTAGGCACAACAGCTTTCCAAAGATTCTAAATATCAGTCAGTCTTTACATTGCAGATGGTGCATGCCTGCCAGAACAAACAATAAATCCTTTATATTCTGCATGCAGCCTGGGAAATCCCTCTGCATCTATGGGATTCCATAGGATTCTGATTCATCTCTTGACTGTGGCTGATAGGTGCTGAAATCTGCTGCTTATGCTGTACTTCCTGCCAGGTAGCTCAGTATGCAGCGGGCAAGCATCGAGGAACTGAAAAGTGTTCCCAGCTTCCTTGGTACAGATTTCACTGCAAAACTCTCTAAAGATGACCTCATGTACTGAACAAACTCTGAAACCCTAAATTAAACAGAGTATTATTTTTAGAAGGAGCAAGGAAATTTCTCTAAGTAAAATTTACAAATCAATTGGTAATTCATTTACAGTTGCTTTCCAGTTATAAAATTGAGGATAGATTAATGCTAGGCAATGCCATGCATGGATAAATTGCAGTTGTTTGATTTGCACCGAATCTAGGCTTCTAAATGAGGGTACATTTCTGCTGAGCACTGATCTCTTTTTTTATTTGTCTACATGTTGATCTTCTAAAAGGCTGAATCAATACAGAGATTGATAATAAGGAGCTTGAGAAATTTACATTTATCATCTGAAACAAATGCTGAAATATGCTGAATAACTGGAAGATTGCTGTGTGCTACAAATCCCCTTTTTCCTCATTGCTGTGGCTGTTGCCGTTCTTTTCAGGTGCAAAAAAGTATTCCATGAAATCCTTCAAAGTATTAGTAAAGTAATTTTGGTTCCTAAATCAGTATGGAAATTTGTAGTTTCTTAAATAATTATTACAGAACGTAATATTATGTAACCTATTATGTACAATAGGATGATAATAAAAAGGTGGAATATAAATAGATATAAAAATATAAAAGGCATATGTTTGAATTAATACCTGCAATTTTTTTAATCGCTAAGATTAGTTTAGTGTGTTTGAATTTTTTTGTGTGGTATAATGATGCCAGTGTGGTAGGTTTGCAGTATAAATTATTAGAAGAAACTTTCTGATATAAATAATCAACACTGACTGTTGTATAAGCTTAATTAAACATGATTTTACTACTAAAATTTTGCTGAAATGCAGGTGTAACTTAAGGCAATATGGATTTCATGATTGACTTTAAAAGAGCCAGGATTTCACTGTAAGAGATTAGGAAGTTGTGTGACATTATGCAGCACACATATGTAATCTTGTACTATTTTTTTTCTCCCAAATTAGGTTGGAAACTGTTATTTTTAACAAAATTGTACACAATTGGAAATGTATATGTCCAGCAATTTTTAATACTAGCTATGAATTTGTTATTTACTTATTGATGCTACAGATATATGCAAAAAGAACACAGAAATTTTCTTCCTCGGAGATTTTATTCATGTGCTAAGCATACAATTTCAGAGATGCTTAAAATTTTTGATTATTTTAAATATGGTTTTAGCTATTTCTCTTAGCAGCTTATAGAGTTGAATGTAAACATAACTATCTTTTTTATCAAGTGTTTTCAAACATTTTGATTTTCCCAAAACTGCAGTGTTAAAATTTTAATATGCCAGAAATACCCTCAAGTTCACTGGTGCTTTAAGACTGTCAATCATTATGAAGCAACCAGAAAACCTTCTTTGTTCTCTTCCTGCTATATAAAAACATATCCTAATGTGATCACTAGTCATTCTTGTATGGTGCTTTTTATTGCCTGAGAATCCAAACTAGAACAGTGGCATTTTCTTTACTTGCTAGTGACATAAAATTCATTACAAGTGCTAATTTTATAGGGTAAGATGGCCCAACCATGTATTAAGCTCATTGTTTTGTATCTAAAACAGATGTTACCACAAATATCATTGTTGTGCTGTATGTCTCTTTTTTTTTTTTGGTCTCTGATATGTGCCTGTGAGATCCTCTATTTTTAAAATTTCTTTCCTATGTATTTTTCAAATAAAAGACATCTGTCTAATAGTAACAAAGATTTCTTAACAGCTAAATCTCCATTTGCAGTCAGTGTAGCAACTTTTCCGCCTCTGTTAACTGTGTGTCAACATTTCCTTCTACAGCAGCATAAATTGCTGATTTCTAGCATATGGGCATGGAATGCCAGATACATTGTGGCTTAGCTGAGGCATTAAATAAATCTCTCAGTGTTGCTGAATGCTGCTGCTTCCTAGGGTCAAGGAAATGAAGGATGTGAATTTAGTGTTAGAGAAATAAAAGGAGAAGAATATTTTGATTTTCATACCATTTGAGGAAAAAAAAAAAAGAGAGAAGAGGAAAAGTCTTAGCTTGCTCCTAGCTCTTGTTATTCCACATGCAGTGCCAGGCTGGTATGGAGTACAGCTGAGCCCTTTTAAAATGTAAGTACAATCCTCAAGAGCTGCATCGAAATAACAAAACACAGCACATGTTATAAATGAGTGAAAACAGAATCTCTAAATGTAGAAAGGACCATAAGAAATGCAACCTAACTTTGTGAAAGGTAGAAAAAGATGAACTGTATTTTTAGGATCGTGCGTTGTCACTTTAAAAAACCCTTCGTACTGGACTGTCTAAATGTGCCCTACCAAGTTAGGCTCATGTAACTATACTAAATAGGAGCCTACGACACAGAGTACATTGTTTAAAGACTACTTCAGGATGGTTTAGGGAGAGGATGATATAATCTAAATATGTGATAAAAAGAGATTATGGGTACATATAATATTCCACACTGGCAGGCATTCCTATCATGTCATATCAAAGTCTAGCAAAATGTTGAAAGTTAGAAATGTTATCTAGCATTAGCAGGCATTTAAGGAACGTCTCTTGAATATTTCTAGCATAAAAAAGTATTTCATGTGATGTAAATGAATGGTAATTTTCTGACTTTAAAAGAGAACTGTGCCAGTATATTTCAGCATTCTGGACCGAATTCTGCAAACATGGAGATGCTTTCAATTTGCTCTGCCTGCCTTCCTGCCTTAGATGGCTGCGATTGCAGCGAAATTAATCCATTTAAAAATCTGCGGCTTAAACTTAAGGATTTTCAGTTTTTTCCCCCTCTCTTTTTTTTCTTAGAATATCAATAAGTTCCAATTGAAGAGCGGATTCTTTTGCAATTCAGGCATGTGCCGGCGATAACGGGCGAGTTGGCATGAAGAGAGGCAGAGATGGATTAATTATGCAGAGAACATGGAAATTCTGCTTATCATCGGCTAGCAAAGGAGCCCAGCTCACATAATCAGCAAACGAAGGGAGAGAAAAAAATAACAATGCAATGGCACCTTCCAGCCCATCATCAGGATTTTTTCTACCCCCTTGTAATTAAAAAATAACATACACTTATAGCCCTATCTCCTGTGCAGGCAAGGAGTGGATGTCCACAAAATAATTGCAGCGGGATATTAGAGCTGGGAACAAGGGCTGTCCATTCGTAGTATCCCTTACTCTCTCCCTCCCTCTTTTCTGGCCTCTCCTAGGCACTTTCCTTCTGTCTGCATTCAGAATCAGATGAGTGTCTCAGGTGACATCCTATCTCAGTGTCCATAAGTCCCAAATCTCACCCTTATCAAGATTCAAGCAAACATATATATGATAAATATTTGAAGTGCAGAAGCAGTGGGGTTTCATCCTGATCACCTATGAGCTATCTGCAGAAAATCACTTTGATGGGAACCTTTCCAAATAGTCTTTCTGAGTTAAAAAATAGACTGATAGAAAGGATTTTTTGTTGCTGTTGCTATTTCACTTTTTCTTAAAGAAGATCATGCTACCTGTAAAGTTTTGGGTTTTTTTCGTTTGTTTCATGCTTTATTAAACACAAGGTAAAAAATAATGCAACAGATTTATTGTTCAGATAAAATTATGGTTGTTTAAAAAGGTTCAGTAGCAATATATTTGAGGAGACTGATAAAATAAAAAAGAAGAAACCTGTTTCTCATTAAAAAACCCCAGACTGATTCTATATTTATTATTGTTCATTTTACTAATGGCATATTAAGGTGCAGACAGTATATGTTACAATTTTTCTCCATTGACTACCAATTTTACAAATGTGCTTTGTGGCTTTTGTAACCATCTACTATTTTGCCCACTGCTCCCTGTAAGTCATGCTCCCAGACTTCTGAGCCCTATTGTCCCTCCCCCCAGACCCACTGGTCAGCAACGGAGGCCAAACACAGATAATGAAGCCCAGAATGATAAAAAATTATGCAAGAAGGAAGGAAAAGCAGTAGGCCAGGATTATAAAGCTGGCTGTCTCTGGAAATTTAATTTATTCATTGAGTGCCTCCAAAGCAGGGGACCAGTGTGGGGCGCAGTTTGCACACCAGTAAATGAGCTCCTGGGGACTTTGATGATAACTGATTCTCTACTAAGTTTGTAAAAATTTTTAATCCCAATTCAGAAACAGTGATGAAGCTGGAACATAAAAATCTGATTCCATTGCAAAGTTATGCATGAAAAATCAGTAATAAATTTTCATCAGTATCCTTAAGAAAAGAAACGCATTTACAAAACTGGCATCTTAAAGACAAGACACTGTTCCAAACTCTGCTCTGAGGCTCCATAGTGTAAATCCAGAATAAATCCACTGAGCTCATTACATTATATAATCAAAGCAGTGCTAATGTATATGTGCACACATAGTCACACACAGTTTCAGAAAAAGGTTCAGCAGGGTGAAGCTTATGTTATTTGTTTCAGCAGTACAAGACCCTCTCCAAAATCCTGCATTAAAATTACTTCAGTGTGGTTTCTTTGTTTGTTTTAAATGAAATTGGAACAGAACAGCTCTTAGACATCACAGCTCTTCCAGCACTGCAGGGGTGCAGCAGCAGCAGCATGTGTGCTCCAGGAAAAATCACTTCTAGCCTGAGAAATCCCCTTGTCCAATTGTTCTGCATCCTGGCCACTTCTCCCAGTGCAGATGCCAGCTAGGGGCATTTAGAGTTCAGTGTTCCCACCTGGACATTTTGTGAACAGGAAATTATCTGAGACCTTCAACCCTTCAAGCCACAACAGTACTTTGGGACTAGATTGTCTCTAGGATTCTTTTCACTATCCCCATACTCGCCCCAAGCTTCATAGGAAAGTGCTCTGGTCACACTGCCTGAGAATCAGAAGGAAAAAGCTGGGACGGGGAGAATGAAGAACCATTCATTCTCATTCTCATAGGAGAAGATTAGATTCAAGAACATCTAAGGAACCCAAAGGTGCACAAAGCCATAGAACTTGATGAGATGCATCTGTGGGTCAGGAGGAAACTGTAACCCTCATTTTTTAAAAGGAAAAAAAGAAAGATCAGGGGTATGACTGGCTAGCCATTCTGACTGCAGTGTCCTGGAAGATCATAGAGCAGATGCTCCTGCAAACTGCTAAGGCACATGGAAAACAAGGAGGTGATTGATCACAACCAACATGCCTTCACTAAAGGAAAATATGTCTGGCAAATTTGATGGTCTTCTATGACAGGGTTACAGCATTATTGGTGTGGCAACAGTGACTGGTGTCTACCTGGACTTGTGAAAAGCATTTGCCACTGTCCCATACAACATCCTTGTTGACTGGAGAGTCATGGATTTGATGGATAATAAATTGACTGGATGGCTGTGCTCAAAGAGTTACTGTCAATAGCTTCATGTCCAAGTGGACAGACTCTCTTACAAGAAGGACTTGAGGGTATTGGTTGATGAGAAGGTCAATATGACCTGTCAATGTGCACGTGCAGCCCAGAAAGTCAACTGCATCCTGGGCTGCATCAAGAGGAGTGTGGTCAGAAGGCTGAGGGAGGGGATTATCCCCCTCTGCTCTGCACCAGTGAAACCCCACTTGGAATACTGCATCCAGCTCTTGGGCCTGATCAGAAGAAGGACATGGACCTGCTGTAGCAAGTTCAGAGAAGGGCCATGAAGATGACATTAGGGCTAGAGCACCACTCCTATGAAGATAAGCTGAGAGAGTTGGAGTTTTCAGCCTGAAGAGGACAAGGCTCTGGAGAGATGTCAGATCAGATTTCCAGTACCTAAAGGAGGCCTACAAGAAAGCAGGAGAGGTACTGTTTACAAGGGCATGTAGTGATAGGACAAGGGGTAATTGTTTTAAACTGAGATGATAGATTTAGATTAGATATTAGGAAAAAAATCTTTACTGTGAGGTTGGTGAGGCAATGGTTACCTAGAGAAGTTGTGGATGCCCCATCCCTGGAAGTGTTCAAGACCAGGCTGGATGGAGCTTTGAGTAACCTGTTTTACTGGCAGGTGCCCCTGCCCATGGCAGGGAGGTTGGAATCATGATGATCCTTAAGGTCCCTTCCAACACAAACCATTCTATGAACTTATGGTAGCAGCCTTAGTGGGTTTAAAGAGGAGACACAGGCAATCCCAGCCTGCTTGCAGTCCTGTTGTACCAGTAGCTGTTTAGTGTTGAACAGAATTAAAAAAAAAAACCAGTAAAAGAAAGGAAGAAAAATAATTGAGATGATAGGTCCATAGTCACAGAAAAACATCGGAGGTACAGCTACCATAAAAACTAAGTAGTCTCTAAATTATCTATGTCTATACATTAGACTGGAGATAGTAATTAATAAACTTCATTGCAGAGGCAACAGCTGGTCACCCGGCTTAGTACTGTTTGTGAGTAGAAGAAGTCATGGTGAGAAACTAAACCAGCTACCCACATTGTCCTTGAGCCTATAAATAGATCTGATTAGCCAGGTGTGTGTTCATGCAGAGATGCAGCTACAAGTTCACTTGGCAAGTTTTATCTTTAGCAGCTCCTGGTATTAAGCAGTTTTTTGTTGCTCTGCTGGGATAGAAACTTTGCATAGAGCACATACCTCTATAATCTTTTACATTTCCTGAAAACAAGTTTCAACATCTTTCACAATAGGAGGCAGATAATAGAATTCTTAGTAACTGTAACAGTAAATGGATTTGTAATCTACCCATGATTAAAATTATTTTCATCATGAAGCAGAATTCTCATTATTGCCATTTTAATATTATCAACTATAAAGTGTCTCAGTGATTGATACTATAGACAGCAAACCCCTATATTATGGTAATTAAATCTAAAATGAATCAGCCTTCCTTATACGTCTTAGTATAGCACCTGATTATTTAAAAAAAATTATATTATATAAAATATAATATAATTTTTTTTTTAAGTGTCACCTAATGGGGGATGCCACTTTAAGAAATACACTAGAATAAGAGCTGCTCAGGGTCAAAAAGTTGAGCCATAGGCAAAACAAAAAGAAAAAAAAAGGAGAAAAATATATTGTTCCCAGTTTTAAATAAAGGGGATTTCAATTTGTGAAAACTTTAGGTCTAATATTTTATAGATACTAAGACCTTTGCACGAGTCTGATAACTCATACCCAACATGTAAGCATGTCATTGTTCACAGTATTTGCATGAGTGTGTGCTTGTACAGGCCTTTAAGAGAGGAAAAAAGCAAAACCCTTTTGCCTTTAAATGTTTTTGTTTTGTCTTTGAGAACAAAATTAAACTCTCCCCTTTTCAAAAAAGGTAGTTGTTCCTGCCCCTCTCCAAGTTTTAGAATGACAGTTTAGTGCTGTCTTAAATTTGGGCCAGCTAATGGGTTAGTAGCTCTTCAAGACAGATTTCAATATCTGGAAATGATTGGCAAAAATATACTAAAAAATATAATTGTTCACCCTTACCATATAAGATGGTTTTATCAGGACAGGAACTTCTCAACCAGAAGAGCATTTATATGTTTTATCCCCTTAATCTTCAGTTGTTTTCAGTGCATTTTACCACTGCCTGCTCTTACAAGTGACTTTTTTCATTTTGGTGAAATTTTAGTACAAAAAAATTCTTTAGTGCCTCTGTTCATTTGCAGATTTCACCAGGCTTGCAAAAGCACACCTGTTGTGCTGTCTGGATTTCCTTTTCTGATCATAGGCTTCTGACAAAGAGGGGGGAAAAGAAAGATTTTTATCAAACACTCTTCACCGGACAATGAATTTTCTTCACCATTTGAATGTATCTGTGGAATGCCTGAGTGATTCATTACAGCAGATTCTGAAGTATGACAATGGGCCGCAGAAATGACTGATGGTATCTTTTTCCTGATTTCATTTCCCTGATCCTCTTCATCCCTTGGCCTGTGTACCTCGATTAATTAGAAACCAGGGATTTTCACTCATCAGCTGATGGGTTTCATGCTCCACTCTGTCACAAATCTGCTGCTTGCACTATCTCTCTTACAGCTGGTGGCTGCTTTAAAAACTTTCTTTTTTCTTTTTTCTTTTTTTTCCCCTTTTTTGAAGCAGTGCTTTGTGACTACAGGTTTAGGCCTTTTTAAGATTCAGACATATTTTTAAAAAGAGATTAAAAATTAAAGTAAAGAAGATTCAAAATCTCTGATTAAGTTAATCCCTATCCAAATGATACTTGTCCAAAAATGAACTTTTTGAAGAGATAATAATGTAAATGTTTCATAGCTCTCAGCTTTCCAAGTTCTTTTTTCAAGATATAATAATTGAAGTATTATGCAAAGGATGAAAGTATATAAATATGATTTTTGTGAAAAAGGCCCATACGCTCAGTTCACATGCATTTTAGTCCTGCCTATACTATATTGTTAAGCCAATTGCATTTCAGATTTCACTTGTATGAGGCACCTTCTAATAGGATCCTGCAATAAATCATTGAACTATTATTGTTTCTGGAGGAAATATTTCATAATTGAAAATATGCTGCCCCTTAGGGTATATACCAAATTAAAGTCACATGGTGATATAATCCCTAAGGAAACAAACCATAATTAAATAGTATTTAAAATGCAGAATATTTTGCAATAAAATCCCCCTCAGAAACTTAAAATAATGTGTGAATCACAGACAACAAACATATCAATTATGTCTACCATAGAAAATGTAACCACTGCTATTTTACTTTCTTATCATTATGTATACCCTCCCAGAATTTTTTCATTTAATTTCTTCATTTAATATGTTGTCAGCATTAAAATAGGGACTTTCTTTTTCTCCCTTTTTTTTTCCTGTGTGAGCAAGGATCAGAAGCAGCATAGTCTTTCTGGAATGTCAGACTTTGTGGACCCCATGTACTACTGAGAGGGGCATTGCAGAGCCATAGACATCTATGTCTTTTGTTTCTGTGGTTTTAAATAGATAACAAGTCTACAATACAGTTAAACTTAATTATGATTCTTTGAGCCCCTGTATTAATGATTGATGGCCGAGGTATAAAAGTATACATACAATATCCTATGATGCAGCCTTTTGCCAGGCAGGAATTTGCTCAAGCAAGAATATTTTCTCTTTATTTGTTTCTTCAGTTTTCTTTTAGTCTCAAAATAAGTGTCAGGTGTGTAGAGTTGAAAACGAAATAGAATATCAACATTTCTCTACAATTAAAAATTACTTTAAAATGTTAATTGAATTGCCTTAACCCACTAATTTTTATGGTTCCTTTCCACATTAATTGTAATTTTTTGCTTATCACTAATAAGGTGCCCTTACAAAGCAGCCTACAGAAGGTAGCCTGGTGTAGAGAGGATCTTTGTTACCCTGAAGGAATCTGCAACCTGCAGCAGAGGGTCAGTCGTACAGTGCCCAGCTCTCCACCTGGAATGCTGTGTCCAGCTCTGGGGTGCCCAGCACAGGAAGGAAATTGACCTGTTGGAGCAAGTCCAGAGGAGGCCACCAAGTTGATTAGAGGGATGGAGCACCTCTCCTGTGATGAAAGGCTGAGAGAGCTGGAATCGTTCAGCCTGGATAAGAGAAGACTTCAGGGTGACCTAATTGTAGCTTTCCAGTACCTGAATGGAACCTACAAGAAAGACGGAGAGGCACTTTTTCAAAGGTATGTAAATAGGTATATAATATGTAATAAGAGAAGGGGGAATAACTTCACTCTGAAAGATGGTAGGTTTAGATTAGATATGAGAAAAAATTCTTTACTGTGAGTAAAGAGGCCCTGGAACAGATTGTCCAGAGAGGTTGTGGATACCCCATCACTGGAATTGTTCAAAGCCAGGTTGGATGGGGATTTGAGGAACCTGGTCCAGTAGCAGATGTCTGTGCCCATGGCAGGGTGATTGATCTAGATGATCTTTAACATCCGTTTCAACCCAGGCCATTCTATGATTCCGGTATATAACTGAGTTTGCTGTTTCCCAGGGACAGACATTATTGGGATGTGCTCAACTATGACCTTCTCAGATTTTGCTTCTTGTTGTGATACATTTATATGAAAAAAAACCCATCAAAATTCATATCTTTGGGATTTTTTTTCTTTTTTGCCATGTTGAAATTAGTTATGATGAGTTATGATGATCAGTTATGATGAGAGACATGACTAAAAATATTCAAAGTAATTAAGCTTTTATGGGAGAGATTCTGCAGTCAGATGTTTTCAGCCCTTTGACCCATTGGAAAATGCATATTGTGTTTCATAGAAATTTGACCCTAGACACCTCCTGCTTTTTCATGAGAAAAAAATAGTGTTGTTTACATTAGTCTTATTTAATATGCTCCTTGAAATCAAGTATAACCTGTTGTAACTAATAATCCACATAAATCTTCTGTCTTCTCCATTTTGTGGTCTCATTTATGCACTACTCCCAGTCAGCCAGTTCAGACTGCTAAAAACATTTGTCCGAGTCATTATTCTGAATGTCTTTAGTAGATCCCTCTGCTTGACCACATCTAGATCAAGCTTAGAGTTCTTCCTTTGATTAACCTTATTCTACTCAGCTTTGCCACACACACCAGCTGCTACCCCAACTTTCAGCCCTCTCTGCTGCTTGTGCTGTCAGGAGAGCTGCCTCCAGGACCCGCCCCTCGGGCACCTTCATGTGGTGTAGCCACTAGTAGCACCTTTCTCAGTCCTCAGTGATCAATTCCCCAAAGTGTTTTCATGTCTAATTCAACATGATAATTCTCCACGTTCACTGAGGTCTTCAAACTTTATCTGCTATCTAAACCCAAGAGGGAAATGGAATCATTAATTGATCCCATTTTGAATGGTTCCATTGAAATTAATTCCATTGAGAATATGGATTTTCCTTGTATTTAAAGTGTTAATATGTGCAATAAATATAAGTGTTAACTGGTCTGGACAAGGTGGATCGATGGGCTGAGGCCAACTGTATGAGGTTCAATAAAGCAAATGCTGAGTCCTGCACTTTGGCCACAACAACCCCCTGCAGTGCCACAGAGTGTGGGCAGAGTGGCTGGAAAGCTGCATGGCAGAAAAAAAGACCTGGGGCTGCTGGTTAAGAGTGGTTGCAACAGGTGAACATGAGCCAGCCTGTGCCCAGGTGGCCAAGAACACCAATGGCATCCTGGTCTGGATCAACAGCAGTGTGGCCAGGAGGACCAGGATGCCATTAGGGATTGTCCTCTTGTACTGGGCACTGGTGAGTCTGCACCTCAAATCCTGTGTCCAGGTCTGGGCCCCTCAATTCAGGAAAGACATTGAGATGCTGGAGTGAGTCCAGAGAAGGGTTATGGAGATGGGGAAGAGTATAGAGAATAAATCATATAAGATGAAGCTGAGGGAGCTGGGCTTGTTAATCCTGGAGAAAAGGAGGCTTGGGAGTGACCTTATCACTCTCTACAGCTCCCTGAAAGGAGGGTGTAGCCATGTGGGGATTGGCCTCTTCTCCCAGGCAACAAGTGACTGGACAAGCAGACATTGCCTCAAACTGTGCCAGGAGAGGTTCAGGTTAGATATCCTGATATAAAATTTTTTCACTGAAAGGAGGCCTAGGCATTGGACTGGTGGGAATCACCATCCTTGGAAGGAATTTGGTGGAATCACCATCCTTGGAAGAGTTTGAGAAATGCCTGGATGTGGCTTTTAGGGCTATGGTTTAGTTGACAAGGTGTTGTTTGGTCAAAGGTTTGAGTCGATGATATTGGAGGTCTTTGGTCTTTTCCAACTTTAATGACTCTTTGCTCCTCTGATTATATGATTTTGGACTTTCAGGAAATGTATTTTCCTGTGTTTCAGATATGGAGCTCCAGAGCTCCAGCTCTTAAAAGAGTAGGCACAGCCAGTTAATGGCTTTGTGGATCTCAAGGCACATCTTACTTTCTTCTCTGCCTAGACATGCCATATTAAGTAAATAATTTACATTAGGGGCTTTTATTTATTAATTTATTTTTATCAGCTTTTATTTTCCTTCAGTAAGGAACAGATCTTAGTTCATCTTTACTCTGGTGCATATGGATTCTATTATTTAAATAGTCTGCTTCAGTTCCTTCTAACCATTTACATGAAGGACAGGCACTTGTATTTAGGACTCCGGTTTTCCTATGTAGTCAAGTTAGGAGCCTTCAGAACGTGATTTAGAGCTCTAAAAGCAGCTTTATGGGTTTGAAGAGGGTGACTATTCCTTCTCCTTGCTCCTGATGTTACACCCAATGAGGTTCTGATCCTGATGGCACCTTTCTTGGATTGAGACAATGGTAATATTAGGAAAAAATATGATAAATTTAACTGTCATTTGAGTCTTGGAAAATTGTGTGTTACAGAAGACCTTGAGAAACAAGCTGTGAAACTGAACATTTTTTTTGTTGAATTGAACCCTGATGAACTGAAATCCCAATTATAATTTCATTTGTACCCTGAAATTCATTTCTCTGCAGTTTTCAAAAGAACAGCACTAGATCAGTACATCTCAGCCCAAGCTTACCAGTCATCATCAACACTATCTTTGTATTTGAAAATTAAAAAGTTAATTAAAAAGCAAGATGGATAAGAATTTGCATTTCTGATCAAAAAAGTTTTGAAAGTTTTCTCTTGCTATAAGACTTAGTAATAAAAAAAAAGCGAAACAATTTAACCTGTTTATTAAGAAGTGGAACTTTCTTAGAGTAGGCAACATCTATTTGCTTTTATACAGAGACATTACTCTCTGCATTTTTCTTTAAGCTCAGAAAGACACCATCAATAGTTCCTTTTCCAGGTTGCCTAATTCTGAGATTACAGTGAATAAAAATGCAAACAAAGGAGCTTTTTGCGCTGACACCGAGAATGTTTTGAAAGGATCCCCAAACGCAGTCAAGTGGTACCATCAAAGCACAAGACAGGGAAGTGACCTGCTGAGAGTAACACAATAGACCCAAAATATGGGACAGGAACACTGCCTTTCCAACATGGCTTTTTAACTTTGTTTTTGATAAAGACCCATCTCCTATACTATCATAGATACTCTAATCAAATCTAATCAACTTGAAAATATTACTGAAAACATTCACTGCAGCATAAAGACATAAGCAAACTCCTCCAAAACAAGCGTATATGTGCATGTTTCTCTTTTGCTCGTCTACTGTAAAGAGGCTGGATCAAGGCTGTTTTCCCTTTGGTAGGATCTGATGTTTTCAGGGATGGAGTTCTGTTACACCTGTCCCTAAGTCCATGGCCAAAAGGGCAGACTCACTCGTTTGCCTTGTTAAAGCCACAGCTGAAAGGGACACAACAACCAAATTCACAGATTCACAGAATATTCTGTGTTGGAAGGGACTCACAAGGACCATCAAGTCCAACTCCTAAGTAAATGGCTCATACAGAGATTGAACCCACAACCTTGGTTTATTACTTCTCCCATTAACATTTCTGCTCAGCAGGGAGTTCAAGCTGGTCTGTGTCACACCAATTCCAACCATGAAAAAAGAGGTGTTTCAAGTGCCAGTGTGTAAAAGTGACATTGGTCAGAATGGGGGGAAACCGGATTAATAACAGCAAAGCCAATCAAAAATTGTGCACTTGCAAATCCACCATTTTTGGAGAAATTAATATTCATTGCATTCTGATTTCTTTTTAATAAACTTGATTGAGTACTCATTTTTATGAGAAACAGTAAAACCTTAGAAGTTCACAACACCAGCAGTATTTCTCGCAAGAAAAGCATCTCATGCAATCCTAGTTTGACTGTCTACACTCTACACCGATGGTGGACACTTGAAAAGAGGAGTCCACTTTTCAAAGGAGTCCACTGTGAAAACAAGGCAAATCCTCCCTTGCAATGTAAGTCTTCAGAACTTCTTGAGCTGGAAAAGGGATCCACTTCCTTGAGCTTGGCAATTCTATTAGAATGTTCTCATTAAAAAATGTGTCTAATTGCTCTTTTTTACAGACTAATACATTAGGCTTCCACTACATTCTGGTTTCACTTGAACTGTAGAACTGACTGTGTAAAGAACTTTCTTCTGTGTAAAAATTTGCATGAATTTTAATTGATAAAAGTTTTTCTGCTACATGAATAGTGAATAAACATTCTCCTTTCACTTTCTACATCTTTCATGATTTCATGGACATTAATTTATGTTTCCCTATACTCATTCCTCTCCCAACATGTAAAGTAATTTTCTATTTAGTCTTTTCTCATAAAAAGTTGGCTTGTACTTTTTTCTTGTCTCTACTTTTTCTAGTTCTACTATATAAATTTTCAGGTTAAACAACTCACTGTTTATTTTATTACATTTTTATTTTATTTTATTACTATTTCCAAATTGCTCACTGTTTAATATGTAAGAGTTCTGTGTGTCTGTGCAATGGCATGATATTTTTTGCTTTGCACTTTGTTTGTTTCCCAATTATTCATAATATTTATTTTCTCTTTTTGGTTATTGTGAAGGAAATTATATTTTCAGATAATATTTCTAACTATGGGATCTTTTTCTTGAATAACAATGGCTAGTTTATAGCCTATATTTGTTTTCTCATTTACATAAATTTCTGATCATCAGTATAAATTTCATCTGCCATTTTATTTCTCATTCACAGTGTGGTGACATCCACCACAAGTCTTCTCAGCTTTCATTTTAAGTGATTTGAATAATTTGAGACTATGATTTCTATACCAAACAATCTTCCACTGTATTGATAAATATATTAAATAACAAAGTGTCTACAGTTATCTGTAAGGAACTCCTCTGTTAACTCCTTGCATTGGAAAAAATAACTATTCATTTCTATTCATCACTTTTAGATGACTTAGAACCATGAGAGTTAAGATTTTAATAGACTTTTGTTGTAAGATTTTTTTTAGTGTTCAAGGTATGCTAGGAGAATTTGGTCACTTTTATCTATCTCTGTTCACTGACTTCACAAAATAACTTTTCTGTAAGTTAGTGAGACATAATTTCTTTCTACAAATTTAATATTAAAATTTCCAAATTTTATCTAATAGTAATAATTGCCTTAATGTCTTAAAATACAAGGGTCTTAGTCTCAAGAATATCTTTACAATAAGACATGACAATTCTTTACTATAGCATTCCATCATTGCTCATTGTGGAATAGAGATTCAAGTTTGCAATCTACCAGGACCTCCTGAAAATCTTACATTTAAATAGGCATCATGTCTAATAACTTTTTCTCCTCTGATATGAATGGCAGACTCTATACAGTAACCAATTAATAATATGATAATACTATAAAATTTTATATTTGAGTTTATTCAGAAGTAAGGGACAATGACTTGCCAACACTAATTTTATTAATTTGTTCCAATTCCTAAGAGATAATTTTGGCTGTGTGGACAGAGTTTTTGTGAAGCCAAGTCACAGGATCCAAATTTTCACTGTTGAAGTGTTTGCATGACTAAGCAGAGAAAAAACTTCCCAGGACATTAGAAGGGACTACTGAACTGACTCTACTGGTTGAACAAAATTCCAGGTCATAGATGTCATTTCCCCTGAAGGAACTGAGATTTACAGTTGAATAGCTGCATAGTATATGCAACCTGTGGTTCCACATACACATTTGTTGTATGAATTAGGCTGGTGCACCTGGTTACATCTCATAAATACAGGGAGGGACCAGGTTGAAAATGTTTTTCAGCTTAAAAAATGTGCATAATATATACAATGTACACAATTTACACAATGACATTCAAATTTAGAGACAAGAAAATCTGGTATGAAGGAGTGGAAAATGAATTGTGGAAAAATCTGACTGTATTATTTTATTGTTCCTTTTTGTATGTAGTGTTAAAAGTTCCAGCCTAATTTTTTTTCTGACAGCAAAACCTGGATGATACACTAATCAGCTCATCTTCAGCTTTCCCTTTTTCATCTCTTAAGGTGATACTAAACTTAGCCATAAATGTGAATGTGAGGTTTGAAACCTGATTTATTTTAATTTCTTGAATAAAGGTTCTATGCATATATAGCCAGAATAAAAGTTAAATTCAAGCCTTGCAAAAAATTATTTTATTACTAAAATTAAGGAAGAGCATACATCAAATATTAATGTAAAATAACCTTTAAAATAACAAAGTTAATTTCAGTCACATAATGCAACATTAGTTTTGCCACCTTTTATTAGTATAGGTAAGTCAGCATCTTGGATAACTATAAAATTTTCCCAACAATTTGCAACTGTTGAAATTGCTAGTACCAATCATAACAGTCCCAGAAAATGCCTTGGTGCAATTTTTTTTTTTTTTATTGCAATACTGCAATTTGTCTAACCAAGTGCTATTGCTTCTCTAAACAATACCCCTGCCACCACACAGCTGGAGAAAAGATGGCAGAAGTGGAGCCTTATCAGCCTTGAATGCTCTTCTAAGCCCTGAAAATTTTTTGAAGTGAAGGAGGAGCTGATCGTAACTTTTACTTCAGTAGTAGGGCATGACATGGAGCAGATGAGAAAGGCTTTTCCTCTGTTTTCCCGTGGATGCCATAAAGGTAGAGTAAGAGATTGAGTGACTCATAGGATAGGCCTGGAACTGCATCTAGGAGCCTGCTGCATCCATGAGAAAATAAGTGTGGGAAACCTGTGTCCCAAAAAGCTGTGCTAGGATTTCAGTAGTGACACCATAAAGTCTTCCAGTACAGAAGAAAAGCTGGAAAATAAAGTATAAAATATTGAGTGAGCTTTTTTATCTTCACCTGCCAATTTTACACTGACATGTTCAGCTATTAATTTTAAAGGGTTACAAATTATTTAGACCCTTTGGAGACCTTATGTGAAGAGCAGAATAAATCCAGGCATATCTATTGTTTAGTTGCATCATACTGAATGAAATACAGTCTCTGTTCATGAAGTAAATGTGGCAGTAAATCAATTCCATTCCAACAAAACCCTTTTTTAAAAAATTCCTTAAGGATTTTGGAATTATTTTTTAACATCTGGCCTATCTTATATCTGCTTCACCAATCTAATGGTGTCAGTTTCAAAAGAAAAGAAATTTCACTGAGATTCACTGGAAGATGACAGATGGATCCTCTCTTACTGCCCGAGACATGAAATTGCAGGTGACACCTGATATATGATAATAAAAGAGCACCCATCCAGTGCTCAGCCCTGGCCTTTATTTCAGTGATGTCGTGGGAACACAGGTGCCTTACCTCTGCATCCTGGCTGCGCAGCAAAATGGTCTGCATTGTTAGCAGCTTACCCAGGGAACTTTTATCTTCCCATCTCTGTGGTCTCTGCTGTGATAATTTTGGAGTGAAGCCATCTTCACTATTCCGAGAGTTAGGAGCAATTGGCTGCAGGGCTGCTTATCCTGCTCTCTGTTGTAAAGGCCATCTTTTGGGGCTTGCAGTTGTCATCAACACTGGAACATGTCCCGGACAGTGATTAAGGGACTATAAGAGGAGAAAATTAATTCCTCTACATTGTTCAGCTCCCAAATACAGGTCAAGACAGTCAAACTAAGTTTTAACAGTTTAAAACACTAGAAATCCTTTTTCTCCACCAGTACTATGTGAATCATATTTGGTGGTTTGAAGGAGTAACTAATTTTTATTACACTGGTAGGCTCTTACAGAGATATCAGCTCAGGCTTAAAATCACAGAATCACAAAACATGCTGAGTAGGAAGGGACCCACAAGGATCATTGAGCCTGACTCCTGACCCTGCACAGGACCATGCCCAAGAGTCACTCCATGAGCCTATTTCCCAAAGGCTGCTTGAACTCTGTCAGGCTTGGTGCTGTGACCACTTCCCTGGGGAGCTGTTCCAGTGCCCAACCACACTCTGGGGAAAGAACCTATATCTACTATCCAACCTAAACCTCTCCTGACACAGTTTCAGGCCACTGTCCCACGTTCTGTCATTGATCACCACAGAGATGAGATCAGTGTCTGCCCCTCCTCTGGAACTTGTAGACTGTGATGAGGTCTCCCCTCAGTCTCCTCCTCTCCCGGCTGAACAGACCAAGTGATCTCAGCCACTCCTCATACAGCTTCCCCTCAAGGCCCTTCACCATCTTTGTTGCCCTCCTTTGGACACTCTTTAATAGTTTGATGTCTTTCTTTTATTATGGTGCCCAAAACTGCCCCCAGCACTCGAGCTGAGACTGCCCCAGTGCAGAGCAGAGCAGAACAATCCCCTCTCTTGGCTGGCTGGTGATGCTGTGCCTGATGCCCCCCACCCCAGGACAATGTTGGCCCTCCTGGCTGCCAGGGCACTGCTGACTCATGTTCAACTTGCCATTAACCATGATTCATGTCAGAAGACTAACTATAATTTATTCCAGAAGGCAAGAAGATTTTATAGAAGTAAAATATCTCCCCTGGAACATTCATAATAACAAGGTGTTTGTCATTCACAGACATCTTTTCAGTCATTCCTGGAAATATCCATAAAAAAACCCAAATCCTAAATCAGTCTTTGCCTGAAATCATGAGGCACTGAATTCCACCAAGAAACCTGCAGAGTTTTTGTGGCTTTTGGATATGACCAAAAAGATCCATTTTTCATGAAATGATAGTGCAGGACAGTGCAGAGGTATTAAATTCACTGAGGTGCCAAATTTTCAAGGCTGCACCGCTAAAGTGTCCTTTTGCCTCAGACACCATTTTTTGAATAAAGCCCCAGTTGAAAAACAGCAAGCCATTGTTGTGAACACAACTAAGCTGCTCTCATATCTGTGAAGGGATTAGTGGAATTGCTTTGATTACTCAGACTGAGGAAAAGGTGGGACCATGATCAGGATTGTACTGCTAGACCACCTTTCACAGCAGCTTCAGAAAAACTAGAACAGCATGTCCTTTACTTAATGCAAAGTACACAATACGGCTGTGATGGACTAAAACAGGCTGTGTAAAATGAGTTTTGCAGCTAATGTAAGAAAAAGTGCCTTTCTGATGGGATGCATGCTCTGTGAAATGAGCTTGCTTGCAACACAATGACACATAAAAAGCTCACCAAAACAGCAATAATCAACTGACAACTGTGCCTCTGGTACAGACATGGTTAAACATGTCACCAAGAGTAGTCTGAGGGTGACAGTAGCACAGCTTTGTGGCAGTCCCAGTAAGAATGTGCTGTCCAGTCACCCAAGATGGTAAGTCATGACCTCATTTGCTGGCAACAGAAAGGCCAGCAGGAGCTAGGGAGGAGTCACTTTGGAAAATATACCTGAGGGGAAAATGCATTAGCAAAATCATCACTGAATAAAAGGAAGTAGCAAGGCTCAACGCTGTGTGTGGATCAGTTCAGCAAACAGATATTATTGCTCAATACAAAGTACAGGGCAAGACTGTTCCTAACTTTCCAAAAGCTAATACCTCATTTTATTAATCTTATTTCATTAACAAGGACTTGTTAGCTTTCTCCTTTCAAACTGTTAGTTTTTATATGTTTCTAGTAGAGAATGATATTTTTCTTTTAGCCCTCTTCTTGGTTAAAATTGCCTGCAATTCACACTTACAGCTTCAATATATAGAACATACCTTTATGAGTGTGCATCTACCATTTTGACTGTCCCTAAGATTGGTTGCTATAAAATGCTACAAGAAACCATTCTCTTCCTTTGTTCTAACACCTTGATGATCATCATCTATTTTTTCCACAGTTGTCTTGCTTTTACATCTCATTGAAATCAAACTTCTTGTTCTATCCCTCAAAACCACATCCTTTTTTAAAAACAGATTTCTTTCTCCCACCCACATTCTGGCAGCCTTCAGGCTGAACACAGTTTTCCCATTCACAAAAGTCTTGATACTTAGAAACATTCATGTTTTTCATCCAAGCCCCCTCAAACAGGCTGGCCAGACAGCCCCGTATCCTTCTCAAAATGGGCAGTGGACCAGTAATTCATGAGGTTTCCAGTTCTCTGGAGGAATTTGATTTTGCAATGACATCAGCTAGTTCTTTTAGGATTCCTGAATGAATCCTAAGAGGCCCCAGAGATTTGTAGACATCCAGCTGGAGCAGCAGACCGTGCACAATCTCAGGTAGGCTGGGAGTTGATTGTTCTTGCTGACATGGTTCTCCAGCTCAGGGCACTTGAGACCTCCTTGGTCCATCCTCTGTGTTGAAAACAGAGGCAGAGAATGTGTCAAACACTATTGTATCAGGTCTTCTTGCTTGCAAGGTGACCATTCCTGTCCTGTAATGGGATGATGTAATTTTTCCTGAGCTTTCCATATGGAAATTTCTCCTCTTCAGTCTCAGCTTCCATCAGTAAGCTTTTTACTTTTCCATCTGCCAGGAGTAGTTACTAAACTCGGGCTGTTGCTCTGTTCACAGAACACTGGGAAGATCTGCTGTCTCATTTGGGAAAATTGCCACAGTCCACACTCAGAGAGCCAAGGTCCTGCTGTTTATGTTACAGCCAGAGATAGGAGAGGGGAGAAAGCAGAGCAGATGGAAGAAGAATCTCAATGGTCAGAGCCAGTACACAGAGCATGAGCTACTTGTTCTGACATCCTCCTCCTTCTGGTGACCTCCCAATAGTAGCTTTATTTTTCTGGCTATGGGAAGGCGTATTAAGAATGTGTTTGGTGTAGTATTTTCAGTCTTTCTTACCAAGAATAAGGCAAAATATTCTGCTTCCAAAGTTTATGTAAGACTCTGAAAGCCATATTTTGGGGATGTTAAGTACAAGTATATGCCTACCATTTTACTGGTGCTATTTTACAAGTTCCATCTGCATTCACCAGTGTGAGCTTTGACATGTTTGATTGTGTCATGATAATCAGGTTTTGACCAATTTGTGTCTTCAAAATATTGAAACGGTAATATTTTAACAAAAATGCACCTTTTGAATGATTTACTTACGTGTTATTTCTCTGGTTCCCTGAAGAGTAGGAAAAATATTGTTTTTGTAAGTTCTAGCCCACTACAGCAAATACTATTTCCATAAATACTTGCACAAAATAAAAAATGATTTGGGGATGTTTTCATACCAGGGTTTTTCTTCCCATATACTTTCTGGAAGTGTCTTTTTATTGCCATGAACATCTCATAAAACATATTTTAATGCTGCCTGCTCAACAATTGCAGGTATTTATTTTCCAGGAGCTTTCACATCAGAGGCTCTGTATCTACAATTTCACACATCCAACTAGAGAGTAAGAAACAATTATATGAGTCTCCAGTGACCCATTGTAGCTAAGAAAACAGCTGAAATAAGAAATTATGGAGAAACAAAAATTCACAAAAAATTGAGTGAACAATTTCAACACAGATTAAAAGAAAATTAGCTATTTTCAACAAGCAAGTGAAGAGGCAGAAATATTGAAAAATGGATAAAGAATGAAAATTATTCATTATTTATTGAAGGGATTTTTTTACATGGCCTAAGGAGTTATACTAGATATGATTTTCAAGAGGTTTTGCTTAGAGAGCTTGTCTTTGAAAAAGCTAGATGGTTCAATGTGCCACTTTTTATTAACCTTAAAGGGAACAGGTTCTTTGTCATGAAGTACACATAAATGGAATCAGACCTGTCCTGGAATACAACCTTATTATCCTCAACAGTTTTAGCTGTGATACTAATTTTTCCATTTTTTTCCAATCTGGAAGAGTAGATTTGATTATTATAATTCTCATTTAGGGCCCAAGCTGCAAGCAAACATTTATGATTTCTGTATACAAACACTTGAGTGTGCAAAGACTGCTCTGCACATGCAAATTTTTGCACGAGGCAGTTCTGGAGAACTGTTGTTTTATGTAACAGTATCTAGCCACATGTGTCTCCAAGTTTTTAGTTTAATTTAGCATTACACTATCAAAGTGGCAGTGGACTATCTCAATCACTGCCGATTTTTTGGTCCTTGTTGTATAGGTAGTACATGAAAATGGTTTTGCCTGATAAAGCAGAATGGTATCACTGAATGCTGGAGCTCTGAGCTGGTGTCTTAATCACAAAGCTGCTCCCTTTATGGGAAAATTTTTATATTATGGCATAGGTCTATAGTAGAAGATCATGTCTGACCTTATGAATGAAATGTTAACTTTTCTAACTGACCTACTTATTCACTATATATTAAATCTTGCATTCACTGTCCTCTGAGGTACTTGGTATACTAAGTCAGGATTGCAGGACAGAGAATTGTCCCTGGGGATCACTGACTAAGCTGAAAGCTCTTATATTTTTAAAGGGTTTATGCTGTTGCAATATTTCCCCAACTTGTTTATATTCTGTCTGTTTCTAGGGATAGGACTGGTAGTACTTTTTGTTTTGAATCTGGTATGATACCTCCTATTTTAATATTCTTTCTTCACTTTCTGACATATTTCTTAGACTTTAAACTTGGGTTTGAAATGTAAGTTTTCCTGTTGTGTAGCTCTCTCAGACTGAATAAACTTAGGAAATATGAGCCAAAGGGGATTCCACTGTATCTCAGAAAAAGCACATGGTATGTCTTCAAGGGCTCCCAAGTCTCATTAAATTGTTCTAGTGACCTTTCCTTAGAAGATCTAGTGCCCCCATCCTTGAAATGAGTCTTTCTGTCTTGCCTAAATTAATTGCCAAATTAATTTGGATCAGATCACGGACCCTTGAGAGGTGCAGTTTTACAGCTGGGGCCAGCAGCGATGCCTGGGCTGCAGGCTTAGGAGTCCTGTCACTCCTGAGGGCCCAGCAAGGGGAGCTGGACTGTCCCACGGGACCTTGGTTTCTACTCATACTCTGTGTGTACACAGGCTTTATATGCAGGAGGCATGAGCTGAAACTACAGACATTGCAAATCACATCCCAGCTGTGCGTAGGGACCAAGCTGATCTTTGAACAAAGTGTGGTGAAGGATTCCAAAACACAATCCTGGAGGAGTACCAGAAAACAGTGACACATATTTGTGTCAATCTCTCCATGCCTTCTGCAAATATTACCTTTCTGCAAAATGAGCATAAATAATACTCCTTCTCAGAAAAGCAGCCTGAAAACCTCATGATGTCATCACAGCTTATGGAACTGTAGTACCAAGCACCATAGCAAAGCCCATGAAAGAATATGAAATTCTCTCTAAGCAACAGTTCTTCACCAATGAAGGAACAGCAAATTGGATAGCTGCTCACCAAATATGTATTGGACAAGCACATGCAAGACATGTAATCAAAATATCTGTTCAATAAAGACAGGAATTGTAGTGAAAGAGGCAACATTAACATTTTTTAAATTTCTGCTAAGGATCAATGTGCCTCCTGAGTACCTTTGTATTAATTATTCACCATATTAATTTACCCATTAATTTATTAATTTACCCATAGAATAAGATTACTCTAATCATTGTATATAGTTTCATATTAGTTAGATTTGCTTTTTTTTCTACTTATCTGTGACATTTTTTTGTGTCATTATATCACCACTTTCCTCTTGAAACAGCTATAGACGTGTTCCTTAAGTTTTGAGTTCTACTAGACTAATTCTCCACATCGCTATGAGTAACTTTGATTATATTTTACATAAAAACTGTAATATACTTAATCTAATGCCAAAGTCTCACAATATTCATCTGAGATTCACTCACTGAGGTACATCATCCATTGAGCCAGCTACTTCTTTCTCTCCCTATTTTCAAACTGCAAATTCTTTTTTCTAGAAAATTCTTGCCTTTCAAATTACTGGTTAATACTGTAGCAGCAAAGATAAACTTAATAAAATAGATTAAATATGAAAAATGTAATTATGTTTTAAATTAAATGTAAATGTTTAAAAATATAAAACTTTGTAAATGTGTTTTTGCATTTTGTACTGAAACCTCCCATATATATGTATAGAGCAATTGCCCACACATAAAACTGTCTCACAAATTTCAAAGTAATAGTTTGTGTAATTATATTGAATCAGAGGGGTCTTGTTACTTTGTTCATAGCTGGGAAAAAAAAGCTTATGTAATACTGAAATGAAATGTTATTACAGTCTCACTTTCTCATTCTTGGAATTGGCTTAGTGATTACTTCAACATCGACATCAGTGAAAAACATTTGACATCTGGCCTAGAAAATCAGACAGCAGACCACAGAGACTTTGATTAAAAAACTTCATGTAATTTTCTCCAATCAGTAAGCTGGCCTATTCTTTTATTAGAATGAAGGCTTCTCTCATCACCTGCAAATTTCTAGGAAGACCTCAGAAAAAAAAAAAAAGGGAGAAAAAGCAGTTCTACCACTTTTATAATAAATTTCCATTCCAACAAGCAATTGCAGAGCCTGAAGAGAGCATTGGTTCCACTGACAAATTGTTCTCCTCTGTTTGCAAAGGGTCAAACATCTGATTTCCACTAGTTTTTTTTTTTTGCTATTTATTCCTTTATCAGAGTTCACTATTTCATCCTTCTCTATTTAATGATTCCTCATGGGTTTTACACAAGATGCCAACCCATTTTCTGGAAAAATACAGCAAAATGTACCAGCTTTTTCATGTTCTTTGTATGTCACTGAATAATCCAAGCTAGGAATTATATGGGTTACTTATGATCATGTTTTTATACCCTTGTCTGGAGCACAACCACTCTATCATGAGAAAGAATGAACCATTAGCACAGCATTAGAACATACATTCAGGAATGAGCTGCACTGCAGCATCATCATGAATTAGCATCTCAGGCTGAGACTTCAACTCATGACATGAGAGCAAGGCATCAATGAACTCATGCAAGAAATACTGCAGTTATGAACCCCCCACACTGCCTTTCCTCTGTGAATCAATTTTCTTCAATGAAACTGGATAATTAACTTATTTTCCTCGAGTTAATTTCAATGTATCTGTTTTCAGCTCCAAGAGTGTTGCTGAAGCCTTTTCAAATACAGTACCCTTTCTGTCTCTGTTTTGGTGAGAACAAAGTCCTTGCTAATATAATGCTACAGTAGATTTACTTACCTCTTAAGAACTATGAGGTCTGCAGTAAAATACTACTATCAAAACATTCATAATCAAATCCCAATAAAGTTACAAAGCTGGAATAGAGAGAAATTATTGGACTTCCCTAAACTGAATGTCACTGTGTAATCCTTATAAAAGGTAATGATCAAAAGTCTTGAGAGATAAACTGTTACAAGGAGACAGATTAAGCTGTGTCCTGGAAACAGAACAAGAAATCTCTCTGCCATTGTAAACTAAGAACTGCATTTAAGGACGTGGCTTACAGATTCTGATCATACTCAGTCATATTCCAATGCAGATGAGTTTCTCTTGCTCCTGTTGGGTTTTGTTAGAAGCAATCCTGTCAGCCCATCCTGTTTAACATAGCCATTTAATTGTACAACCTGTTGATAGCTCCAACTATTTGCAGTCATATAAAGGAATAGAAAATTTCCTTTATGAAGATGTGCCTAATGGCCCAAACAGAACACCTCAAAACATATAACAATATAACATTTACAGCATAGAGACTTTTTTCCGATGTAGGGAAACAACCTGCTTGCTATTAGTGCACAAATGATTACTGCATCCTGTCTGTATTCTGTAATTCCTTCTTTAACTTTAACTACTATTGTAAAACATCATGCTTAATTTCCTACTAAAGCATTAACATATGACTATGAATTTCACAGTATAAAAAACCTTTTTTTATGATAGATATAACTAAATCTCATTCAGAAAGATATTGAATAGGATCTATTGCCCTGTTATCCAAAGTCTTGTTACTCTGTTTTACATCCTCAAAATATTTTGCATTCACGCTGCACTCCATTCCACAGCAGTCATTTTTTTTAACAGTTAAAGTGCTGTAATCTCTCTACTAGGGGCTAGGTCAGTTATTCCTTTTGCAATAGTAGCCAGACAGAATAAACCCAGAATGCTATGTTCTCCTCTCTGTGTTAGGGAAAATGGGAACAGAAGTGCACACAATGGAAGGTTTTCTCATGTGATCTGGGGAAGAAGGGGGGGGTACACATGGGGCTATGATGAGCTGTGTCTTGTGTTTGCTTTGTTCTGCTGCATGGCTGCATCCCCACAGCAAACTAGCACAGAATTGGACATTAATAACTTTACTCTCACTAATTGGTTATGGACTTTATGGTACTAATCAATAAACTAATTAAGCTGGGTCAGTTGGTCTCCTAAGCCCTTCTTAAGAACAACAAATGGACAATTGTCAAACATGGGTCACAGACACCAGCAGAAGTGAATTATGTACCGGGAGGATGTGGGCAAACATGGGTGACTGTGGGCCTGAGAGAGGGCACCAAGGCCTGTTAGGGAGCTGCTGCTGCTGGGAGCAAAGACATCTATAGAAATACTTGAAGCATGGCCATAAGGGAAAGACAAGAAAAAAGGCTTTCTGAGAAGATCATTGGCTGGAAAGACCTCAGAAATTTCTTCTCCTTGTGCCTCAATCATTTAAAGTTTTTTTTTCAAAAAAGATATGGAATAGCATTAAACCAAATCTGCCTCTGTCTTTGACTTTACCCTCCAAACAGATCTAGCCTATAATATTTCAACGCCTGACTTAAGAGATTGGGTAAAAAAAGCAACAGAAGTGGTTTTCCTTTTCTTTTGAGCATATGCTACCATTTCTGCCTCTGCAAATACTGAATATTATTTAAATTTGCTTCTGCCTGGAACTTAACAACAGCCTTTTTTTTTCTCCCCATGAGTATATTAAAGAAATTTACTTTCAGTTGATTGACCCTAACAATGTATGATGAACGTGCTCTTTTATTTTATATCTGCTTAATATAATGCATCTGGTAAAGGCTGAAATAAAAGAAATACAATCATATAATCTATGATTGTAGTGAATTGGAGTATGTGATCCAGGCTACTTCTTTTGGGATTGTCCCACTATAATTCTCTTTCAAGTTATCTGAATATGAATTAAGTGACACCAAATGTATTTTTTCTTCAAAGTAATATTTGTTTATTGAACTCTACATGGCATTGCCAAGGATGTAAGAATTCTTCATGCAATTGCAATAAATGCTTGGGACACAGCTTCTGAACTAAGCAAGTGACATATTAAGACTAGACTGGGAGAGGCCTCTGCTGTTCCCTAATTCCAGATTGGTACATGGTATCAAGCAACATGATGTTTCTTTTCTTCTTATAATTCTTTTTGAATAATTGCATTACTAACAATTGATACCTCATCATAAAGGACTCAGGCTTTTATTATTTGTTTCATATGGATCCTTGAGTGCAGCTTTCCTGAGCATCTGTTGCTTTGTACTGTCATGAGAGGAAAAAACCCCATGTCCAGTAACATTTTATATGTAGCATAAAACAATAGTTATACTCATTTGTTTTAAACAATATATTGGTTTGGTTAAGTGTTATTTATCTTCTCTCTCATAATAAAATTAACACTTAACACTGTTAACAAAATAGTCATCATATTTTTGGGATTTTTTCCTCTTCTACAGAACCATACAAGTAAGTGATTTTTCTTTTACCTTTAGATATCATCAAAACTAAGAATTCACTTTGGTCAACCTGAACTAATTTTTTTCTTATTTCAACCATTTTTATATTATTTTCAGGTATAATGAATTTTTTCTTTAACTTACACTTGGAGTATTTTGTTATGATAAAGTTTCAACCATGTACATTTTGTACTGATATTAAATTTGATTTAACTTTAAAACAAAAGCCTACTTTATAGCAAAATAAATTTAAGAAGCAATGAACAACAGCACTAAGATGTCTTCTACCTTTACTTCATTTTCATCTGTAAGATGGAGGGAAGTCTATTGTCTGAAAGAGTAGATGTATTATGGAGACTAAGGGTGGCTCTATTTGAAAATTGTATATTGGACTGTTTGCTAAGAATGGGATTGGTACATACTTCAAATTCTATGGATAATGTTTCATCATGAATCCTTTTTGGAGGGTTTATCTGTGAAAATTTCATAATCTGTCCCTAAGGGGATTGTATATACAAAAGCATTAATTCTTTGTTTGACTATCTTATGACCATCCTAAATATGGGATCCTGCAGAAGGGTCCTGCCTAATCATGTGTTTACAAAGTTTATGTTTGCATACTGTATGGTTGCCAAAATGTCTGGATTTGGGACTGTCACTGCATAGCTGAGAGATGAGGTGTGCTATTTTCCATTCAGTAAAGATACTCTAAGGTTTGCTCCTCCAAGAAAAGTTTCTCTCAAGACCATGTTTTAAAGGCTGTTATAAGGTTTTCTCAAGAAAAATGAATAAAAATACTTCTCATTATAATTAAAAGGTTTTCTCATTATAACATTTTCAAATGTTTGGAATTATCTTAAGAGCAATCTTGACTGCATGGCTTAAGTACCTACTAATTTCTTTGTTTATTTTGGATTTTTTTAATGATAGCTATATTCTTGGAAGGCATTTTCCATATTTAACTACATATATATATATATATATATATATATATATATATATATATATATATATATATATATCCCAAAACTAAGAATATGTATACCAAAAAAAAATCACAGAGTTAAAGTAGTCTTGATCCTTATTACAGAAATAAAGTTGGATCTTTATCACCCTAAAAAAGTTTGGCATAACAAAGCATTGTTTTAGGGGCATTGGGTAATATGATAAATGGAAATGAGAAATGAAGGGATGTGTTTTACTGTAGAGTTACACAATTTTCAGCTCAGAGACAACAAGCTGACTTTCTTTGCCTTTATTTATTATCCACATTATCTCCTCCTCTCCTAATGCCATCTTGCACCTTTATTTAAATTTAGCTTGCTATGCAACTTTCAAGTTACAGTGTAAACAATTCTAGGAAATCCCACCACGAGATTCTGAAAGAAAATAAAAGCAATTTCCAGGTATTAGAAATTACTTCAGTTAACAACAGATTTTTTCTTTCAGCTCTGACATCACTGTGAATTCTGTTTACATGGCAAAAATAATTTCAGACAATCTTTAGCAGACATGCTTTCCTTCTTTTCCAGTTTGTAGGCTCTTAGCTACATAACAGAGCGCATAGTAATTCTCTTGAAAAATATTCATGGGATATCCTGAGCTGGAAGGCACCCGTGGGCTCATCGAAGTCCAGCTCACAGGTCTGCACAGGACCATGCCCCAGGAATCACACCATGTGTCTGTCACAGCATTGTCCAAACACTTCTTGAATTTTGTCAGGCTTGGTGCTGTGACCACTTCCCTGGGGAGCCTGTTCCAGTGCCCAGCGATCCTCTGGGTGAAAACCTTTTCTAATATCCAACCTAAACCTCCCCTGACACTGCTTCTCTTGGGTCCCATCACTGGGCATCAGAAAGATCAGTACCTGCTTTTAAATATCTTACTAAAGAGGAATCTCTGGACTGAGAAAACTCTCAATCTCCTCCAAGCTGAATAAACCAGGTGACATCAGCCATACCTCATATCTCCACTGTCTTTGTTGCCCTCCATTCAATGTTCTCTAATTGCTTAATATTCTTATATTTTGGCACCCATAACTTTCCCCAGGACTCCAGGTGAGGCCACCCCAGAGCACAGCAGAGCAGAGCAGGACAATCCTCTCCCTTGCCCAGCTGGTGATGCTGTCCCTGATGCCTCCCAGGACACGCTTGGCCCTCCTGGCTGCCAGGGCACTGCTGACACATTCCCAGCTTTCAATTGACCAGGGTCCTCAGGTCCCTTTCCACAATGCTGGTCTCCAGCCCCATTGCCCAGTCTGTCCTTACATTCAGGGTTGCCCCATCTCTGGTGCAGAATCCAGCACTTGTATTTGCTAAACTTCATACAGCTGGTGATCGCCTTTCCCTCTGATTTGTCGAGGTCTCTCTACAGGACCTATTATAATGTAGGGTATATAACATCTCTTCAGGGCCTATATTATAGGTGACAAATTTTTCAATATCCACCTGACACAGCCTATAAATTCATCCAGGAAGCAATGTCTTCAAGATCATGTTGCTGAAAGAGTTTTTATTGGTTCTCCAAATCACTATTTGCACAATCTATTGTACTTGATTAATGATCTGTCACTTTTTTTTCTTGGTCATACAGTTATGCTACTTCTTTGCAGTGGTTTAGAGGAGTTTCTACCAACAAAAGTGTAGGGAAATTTTTTAAAATCACATACCTAAGAATCATTTAACTGGAAACTCATCCCTTCATTAGCATTCTGATTCATTGAATCTGTAGCAGTTAGAGGAGAGAATGCCACCCACTGAATTATCAATACCAATTCTGTTCACATCCCATGCTTTTCTTACAGATTCCTTAACTTAATACTGATAAAGGCCACGACTAGATGGTTCTGATGCTTGGTAAGATCAGAAGCCAAAAAAGTAGGATTTCACAATTCATGTAACAAGCAACTGAATTTTTAGGCTGTTGAAATGAAATATCAAAAAGAAGGATTAATACATTTTACAATACATTGCATTTTAAAAAGGATGCAGGTAGAGTTTGAGGAGTTTTATGAGATTAAAAGTGCTGAGACTCAAAGTAGCATCAACAAAGATATTTTAAGTTTGGAAAGAAGATATTGTTGGATGATAGACCACAATAATGTTAAATCTCTAAAACCTGTGGCAAGGATAGTTTATTCGGAAGTAGACCTGTAAACTGAGCAGGTTTGATCTTGAAACTTGTGAAATAAAATAGCATGAAAAAATATGGGCCAGTGCTATTTTCCCATGTCAGTTTGCCTCCAAGAATGTGCATAACCCAGGGGGACAGTAAGGCCATGAGGAATCTTATGATGTTTTTTCTGATTATAGTCCCAGTTCTGTTATTCTATTATGCCATCAAGCCTTATGCAATAGTGACATTACAGACATCCACATTCATATGATTAAAAAAAAAAGGTAATTACTTGTAAGGTCAGGGCAGCATTTTGGGTGTAACTGTAAATGACCTTTGCTATACTGGATAGTATTTTTTTATACAGCAATGACACTAAAAGGAAGAAACATTGGAAATCAGTGCAGCTTTCAAATTAAGTAGATAATGGCATTAGCATCTGCTGTGTAAAACAAAGAGAGCACAACTCCCAGTCTCAATTTTTTGAAATTAGGTCACATCATAGGAGAATGAAAACCCTCTTCTAAATGATACATCTGAATGTAACAGTACATTTTCATATCCTATAGTCATTCAAGATAATTTAGAATAAGTAGAACTTTATTTGTCATTTAAATATGCACATTAGCATTGAATACCACAAAGAAAGCTGTACTCACATTCCACTCCAGAGCAGAAATATTATCCCATAATTCATACAGAAATTTGTACCTGAAAAAAACCAGCAAGAATTATTGAGTCCATACTGTTGTTTTGTGTGGCTATATTAGGCATTAAATAAATTTCCATTTGTGCATTTTAATTTTTTATATACAATTCAACAACAGATATAAACATTTAGATGCTGTAAATAATATAACACATGGACACAAGCAATAAAAAGAAAATACTTTCTTTTTGAAAAAAACTGGCATGTATTTCAAGAGTACTTAAAATAATCAATCATCCAAATAAGAAGATGTGCTTGGTACTGTCTCACAGGAGAGGTCACTGATCTGTTAAACCATATATAATGATAAGTAAAAGAAAGGAAAATTGACTGGCAACAACTGACATATTGATACTGAGGAAATATTTCCTGGGCAGGAACAGGAAGGGATGGAGGACTATGGAACCTGCCTTCACCATTGTCTAGTGCAGCAGGGAGGGACCTCAAAGGGGGCAGCAGGACCAAGTTCTTCTGCTGTGTTGTGGCTGGCAGGTGCAAGCCCCCTTAATCTCCCTTGCTAGGTGAGCTTGTGATGACAGTCCAGCACCTTTCAAAGCTGCAAGTACTCAACAATATGCTCAGATAATATTTTAATGACTTAAAAAATCTTTTAGAAACAGCCTGGTCTGAAGGAATGTCTATGGGCAGACAGCAACTGTTGTCAGCTTCAAAAGTCATTTTAAGGTAATTCATTAAAGTAACAAACATTCCCACAGAATTTGCATTATTTCCTGCAAGGAGATATGCAAAGAAAATCATATCATGATTAACACTGCTTTAAGTTAATTCACATTTGCCACTGGTGCAAAACATTTTTCTCTCTGAATTCCCCACCTCTGTGTAAAAACTCACAGGGCTGTTGTGACTACAAATGGTTAAATTATTTCTCATGATTTGACAAAGAACGCTTTGTTTATCTAGGGCAAGCCATTTGCAAACAGAGTTCTCACTTCACAAATACATTGTCTGCTCATAATTGTTTAATGAGCAAGATTTACAAACAACACCAGTGGTGGGGTTGGCTGTGACTGATTTCCCCTGCTCAAGGTTCCTACGGCACGGCACGTTGGTCATTTTAGCCACACCACTTTGTTTCTGCTCTTCTTAATAACTAAAGTGATTTAAGGAGGAATTGACACCTCTTAAGTAATGACAGTGAGACAGGTAAGTTTTCCCACATGATAGATTTTTTTTGTCCAAAGCTCATTGTATTTTACAGTTCCTTCTGAGAATAGAGTCCTGATGGAAATCACTGAGAGCCATCCCAAATAACCAAAATACTAAGCAGAAAGAGCAAGGAAACAAGCAGGAAGCAAGCAAACAGAACTGCTACTTGGAATCTAAGTAGTGTTTTTGAGCCTGGTCTCTGAGCTCTCACTGCTACTGTGAGGATTAACAGAACATGTAGAAGACACGTATTACCATTATCTTCTTAATATATCATATTGTTGGGGTTTTTTATACCTGATAATTCTTGATTCTTTTCCTTAGCTTATTTGTCACAACATAAAGAGGAAGTTTTTATGAATACTGTTAACATGGTCTTTCTTGGAGTCCCAGCAAAACAGTGAGCACTGCTGTTTGATGATAACACATGATAACTCACAATATTTGTGCAGAGTTTGGTCCCTTCTACTACCATTTGCAGGCCAATCTCTGCCTTTTGGCCTTAATCCCCTCCCCTGCCACTCTTTGACGTGAAAGGAAATGTTAGGGAAAGCACAGAATGAATTAGAACTTTCAAACTTCCATCAAACAAAAAAGCAACAACTAAAAAACCCCTTCATCCTTCTCTCGTTATGGTTTGTTGAATCTTCTTTTGTCTTGTTGTATAATAGGAATAATGTTCATGGCACTGGAGTATACACACAATAAATAGCTTCTGTGGTTATCAAACACCTCAGCTTCACTTCAGTATTTAATCACCCACAAAAGCCATTTCTTGCCTTGTATACTTCTCTGCCACAAACATTATCCTGTAGCTAACATACACCCTGGAGTGCCAGACCTTCATTTTGCACTCTGAAAACTGAATTGGAAGAATGAAAAACCCAAGCCTCGGTTTTTAAAATAACAGTTGAAAAGTTAAAAAGGGGGTAAGAGTAATCAAAATCCCCATGCTCCCATTATGTAGTAGAGAGAAAGGGCTGTCTTAAATGGTCTCCCAAAATTACCTGCTGGAAGGGTTCCAAGAAAAAACATAGTTATGATAGACATATGCTAGCAAATTATGATAATAACTTGGTTCTGGGAGGAATTAACTTTTCTCCCATGTTAGAAATAACCCTGACAGAGCCAAAAATGCTCTTCATAACACAATTTTGAGAAGTTTCAAACAATAAATATAAATGGCTCTCTCAAGCTGCATTGGCAGACCCTAAATGTTAATGACCTGAAAGGCATGAAGAAACATAATATAAAATTAATATTTCCCTAGTTCATCTTCCCTGCCTTTTGCACATATGTCTCTACACCATTCCTCAATTTGCCCTTTTAAGCTCTTCACAGCTCTTGAGAGGCTCAAAACTGGTGAGGTTCTTTTATTCTTGGGCAGTTCTGTTAACAAACTGTGCTCCTGCTCAGTCCAGCTGTACTCTTCATTTATCTCATCTATGATCACCCTGATCAACAGTATTTGACCAATCTAAGTTACTCCAGTTCCTACTTGGATATTTGTGGCTTCTAAGTACTTAGTCAAAAAAGGAGAAATGAGAGAGAACTGAGCCTGCAGGACAGCAAGACACTGAATATGAACATGAGCCAGCAGTGTGTCCTGATGGCCAAGAAGGCCAATGGCATCCTGGCCTGCATCAGGAGTATTGTGGCCAGCAGGAGCAGGGAGGTCATCCTTCCCCTGTGCTCGGCACTGGTGAGGCCACACCTTGAGTGCTGTGTCCAGTTCTGGGCCCTCAGTTTGGGAAGGACATTGAGACACTTGAGCGCATCCAGAGGAGGGCAGCAAGGCTGGAGAGGGGCTGGGAACACAAACCCTGTGAGGAACAACTGAGGGAGCTGTGGGTGTTTAGCCTGGAGAAAAGGAGACTCAGAGGTGACCTTATCACTCTCTACAACTCCCTGAAAGGTGGCTGTAGTCAGGTGGGGGTTGGTCTCTTTCTCCAGGCAGAAACTGACAGAACCAGAGCACACAGTCTCAAGCTGTGCCAAGGGAAATATAGGTTGGATATTAGGAAAAAGTTTCCTATGGAAAGAGTGATAAAGTACAGGAATTGTCTGCTTGGGGAGGTGGTGGAGTCACCATCCTTGGATGTGTTTAAAAAAAGTCTGGATGTGGCACTCAGTGCCATGGTTTAGTTGAGGTGTTGGGGCTGGGTTGGACTCAATGATCTTGAAAGTCTCTTCCAATCTAGTCATTCTGGTTATGATTCTGTGTGTGTGAATAAAACTTTTTCTATTAATGTCAGAAAATAAATAATCTGGGAAAGTATTAAGACAAAGAAAATGCTTCTGAAGGAAAAGAAGAAAAAAATTAGGAAAGGGTGGAAGGCAGAAAAAAAGAAAATGATAGTGGAATCTCTACAGAGAGAAAGTAGTAACATGGTTGACTTCTTCAGCAAAAGGAAGAGTGATGATGCTATAAAGAGAAAAATAGAAATGACAAAAGAAGAAGGAAAAAGTAAAGAAGTTTCACAGTGACTGGAAGTAGAACTGAAATTTAGTAAGAAGGGAAAGGCATTATAATACTGGAAAGAGGGACAAAGAACTGGAAATGAGTAAGAGAAGGTCAAAAGAGAAAGAAGGGATGAAACAAAAAAGATAGAGGGAAGAACAAAGCAGCTAATGTTTGGCTGATGGATGTATTTTTCAGTGTTTTGGCCACTGTGAAGTTATGAAAGTGAAAACCCAGTAGCTACTGTGTTATACATACTGTTGTATAAGCTAGAGTTGGAAGAGAAACACCATGTACATGAAAGCAATGAGAGCTTGCACTGGAGCTTACTTCTTTTCCTACATCCTTTTTTTTTTACTCTGAATTTGCTAACATAATTTCAAGGGAGGAACTATAGGATGAAGCTTCCAGATGAGTGAGCCTGCTCTAGTGCATGTTAGCAGTCTTCCCCTGACTCTTTAGAAGGAATTTAAACACAATAGTTAGTGTCTTTTGCCTGCATGAGAAGAGGCTCCAGGTCCAAAATGTGGCATAGGAAGCACTTTGGAGGTACACATAGTTTGAGCTGTGTCTTCTAGAAAAGCAGAGGTTGTTGGAATGTTACTCAAATAAACATTTCAGTTTTAATTTCCAGTATCTCTGGTTTCAGGTTTGGTCTTAATATGAGGCTCACAGAGAAAGACTTGTTTAAGAAGAAGGTTGAACATTTGCTGTGTTAGAAAATACGATGCACTGCAGCTTTGCCAGTCTGTCTCCAGAAGACTAGAAGAGAGACAGGTAGTGTGAAGTCAGCAATATGTCAATTCAGATATACTATTGAAAGGTTAATTTTAATAAAAGGTATCAGCCAGTGGAGAGAAGGATTTACACCAGGTAGTCACCCTGCCCCCTCTCCTGCATAGCACATATCCAGCTACAGGAAACAAGGAAGGAAGTCATCTCAAGGGGGAAGTGAACAGAAAGATTTATTTTCTGCTATGTTGAACTTTGTCATGTTAAAGCATCCTGCCATCTAATAGAGTTCCCAGTTCTGATTTGGTCAGTTCTCAGGGGCTCCCTATGCAGTGAATAGGAAGGTGTGGATATGAAGAATCACATTCATGAAAGGGTTACAACCATTTTAAGGAGAGGGTTTTATTTATATTCATCTCATTCAAGTATCTAAAAAAATCATCTTTTCTTGCCTTTATCCATTCACTAGCCCAAATAAATATTGCATTATGTCATATAGATTCACATGATAGACTGAGGAGATTCTGTTGCACGTCACCTCACAGCCAAAGGTGTTCTCTGGGGAACCAAAAGATGTGATCTAAGGGCCTTACAGGAAGGAAAGATTTAAAGCTGTACATTTCACAGTCCAAATTAATAGAAAAGCCACAGAATCCTCGGGTAAAAATGTGGATGCAGTCACTCTCCTGTCCTCTTTTCCTGTGTTTCTCAAGCCTGAAAGACCCAGTCCTATTGGTGGCATAAATAGAGGAAGACTAACCTGTGATTATTTAATGCACAGACAAGTGCATTAGGTGTTTTGGTCTCTCTGGAGCTTTCTTGACACCTTGCTTTCTCAAGGTGTCAGGGAGCTTTCTCAAGGTGTTGCTTTCTCAAGGTGTTGCATTTTTGGAGCTTTCTTGACACCTTGCTTTCTCAAGGTGTCAGGGAAGCTGAGGTACCTACAGGATTAGACAAGATGATACAGTGTCATTAGATACCAGCTGTACTTGCCTGTATGCTGGACTCATGTGCCAAAGGAGTCATTGTGTTTAAGTTCCCTTTATTAATTGAGCCCCATGTTCTGTCAGCAACATTTTCCTTTCATAAATGTTCATTTTGATTGGGTTTTTTTCTTTTGTAGAACCTGATTTGCATTCTTTGTTGTTTCTATAAACATGTAAAATTATTTTATAGAAAAGTAAGTCTCTTAAGTCAACTAAACCTATTAGGTCTGTTCAATATAGTCAAGATGAAACGGCTGTATAGGCTTTAACCCTTTGTGCCAGTCTCTGTTTATTATCCTTACTTATTTAACTCAGAAGCTGAAATAACTTCCTTGTCCTGAGCCATGCACTTCTGACCCAGCTTTATATCTTCTGTTTGGCATTCACTCTGTTTTTTCATCACATTATAAGTGGCACTGGAAACATGTCCCGTCATTTACCAGACACTTTGCTGATTTCAAGGACTTAGAGTTTAGCCAAATTTCATCTGTTTGGGATAAATTAATGTTATATGCCTTCTGTCTGACCGAGGCTGGTTTCTTTGACAAAATTTCAGCAAGGGTGATTGAGTCCTGCATTGTGCATTTTGAAAAATACTGGTGTCATTGCTGTGAATAATGTCACCTTTTCTTTGCACTTAGGCTTGGACTAAGTTACCTTTGCACCCAGCCACAAACAAGATAAAGCCAGCCTGCACAAGGCTGCCTGTCTCAGTTGGATCTACTGTTGAAAGTCAGACCACTATGTGGTAATATATGCCAGTGTAGATGTTCAAGGTGAGGGAGCAGGCCACCTAATCTCATTTTCTCCCATGGCCTGCTCTCCAGCTGGGGTCTTGTAGTCACCAGGATAGGCAGGCAAGACTGATGTAGAAATAAGTCCTCTTCCTAAAAATGTGCAGCTGGTGTAAATTTGCTGGTCCCAGGTCTGCAAGGTAACTGTGAAAAACAATTCCATCTAACAAAATTTGTCCCAGTTCTTGCTGTGATAGGTATGCACTGCTGCTCAGTGGGATGAAGCCTCCAAGGAGCATGGCAGGGAGGCCGCAAGTGGCTATAGAAAAGCTTTCATGCCTCAGCTGAAAGGAGAGGAGCCAGGGACTTGAGCACAGACCTCAGAATGAAAAAATGGCATCAAGTGACTCATCAGACCAGGGATAAGAAAGGTCAGATGGCTGTGTACAGAATGGATGTGAAATTACACTAGATATCAGGAAGAAATTTTTTACTGTGAGGGTGGTGAGGCACTGGGTCAGATTGTCCAGAATATCTGCCGCTGCCCTGGAAGTATTCGAGGCCAGGTTGGATGGCCTAGTGGGAGGTGTCCCTGCCCAAGGAGGGAGGGCTGGAATCAAGTGATCTTTAAGGTCCCTTCCAACACAAATCATTCTGTGGTTCTATGATTCAGACAACAGAGAAAAGGGCTGGGCCAAAGCAAAATGTATTGCATAAAATGTCAGGGTTGAGTGATGCTGGACCAATATTTAAACCAGATTTTTCACAATATTTCAGTAAGTATAATAATTTCCTGGTTTCTAATTTCAGAGTGGGAGGTTTGTCTTGTGGAAATGGTAAATCACTATGTCTAACCAAAATGAAAGAGGGGTTTTTATGTGTGCAGGAATGCCACGGAGTTCTCCCAAGGATTCAAAAAAATCAGATCCTAGGTATATCTGGTTGACAATTAGAGCAAGCTTTCTATATTCATCAAAATTTGTTTCATCTTTAGCCTTTAAATAATAACAGCACCATAATTACCCACATTATGAGATTTTTGAAAAAACTAATTGGTCAAGCACTCAGATGCACTGGTGGTAGGGCAGGATTTGTAGGAGGCACTGCATGGCATGCACTTGCAGATGTTGTATCTCCATCTTATGACACTGCAGCAGTTGCATGCTCTCCCCACTGCTGTTACAGCTACCAATGAGAGGAACCCAAAAATAACTGACTGCCTTCAGGGAAGGTGTGAAAAGCATGCTATAAATACAGTCTCACAGCACACACTGAGCAATGAGGAGACAACAAATGCAGAACAAAAGCGCATGAAGTGGGGATTGTCCATCAGGTACAATGGATGAGGAAGGGCTTTGTGCACAGCTAGATGCTAGCCATGCAGTTCAGGTCTGTACCAGAATGAATGCAAAAAATGAGCCAGATCAATGATGCCCAAGCCATATTTTCTAGCATTTGAGTGGCCGATTCTGAAAACCTTAATGAAGTTCTTCAAAGCCTTTCTTTGTGTGTATGTGCATGTATTTATGAAATGAAGTACTTCACTTGGTCATTTTTATAAGCTACTTTTGTTCCTTACTTTTTGCATATATTCATTAATCTTCGTTTTTATTTAAAATTAAATGAAAAAAGTATTCTGATATCAATGATAATGGTGCTTTATTAAAGACTATTATCTAAAGATGACACCTGATATTTATCGTGTCTGCATTCATTGTGGTGGCATCATAATACTGCAATTATTTGATATAATAAAAGGTATTAGTTCTCTGTGTAAATCTCACCCCAATCCAAGTAACCAATTTGGCTCATTGATTCTTCTTACCAGGAGTATCTATCCACCAATGATTTCCTGTAAATCTAAACCATGATAATAAGGAGACCAGGCCATGTTCATTATTTGTTACCTTCATCAAAGGCAATGTATCAAGGATACATTTGACCTTATTATCTTTAACTCAGTGTTAAATTTATAATAACATTCATGAAGATGTTTAATTCCAACACATGACACCGGACCCAGATTAAAACCATTAGTGAACAAAATAAACATATAATTATTTTAGGAGTTCAGGCTGTTACAAAAAGCTTGTAAAATCAGCCTAGAACTAGATGAGAAATTTTCAAAATGCGGAGAACAAAAGTGAATGTTGGTGTAAAAAAAGCATTGTAGTAAAGCCAAAGTGTGGTAGATGCAACTACCAAAATGCTTTCTTGAGTAAGACAGATAAGCAAGACTTGGTGTTTGTGTTTATTGGGAATGTGTAGATTAATGCAAGAGGGATTTTGGAAAAAACCATGTAAGAGATACTACAATTAAACAGGAAACAGATGGCCCTTAACTGGGCATGCAGGTGAGGAAACAGTGGCTTCCTAATTTCACTGAGCCAGCAAAACAAGAAGAAACGTAATGCCCTTTTTGTTCCCTTCAGTCCAGTATACCCTGGATTAGATAGTACTTTTTAGCTTTTTAAAATGTATTTTAATTTTTTTACAGACACTCATAACAGTATTATGCTCTGACCATGGGCTCATTTCTGATGAGTAACCTTCCTAATTGTATATTTTCAGAGACGCAAACCATTCCTGCTGAATTACACATATGGTGGTACTACAGCAAACAACAGAAATCTGTGCAAAGTCAACAATCTGCAAGGCATGATGGGCCTGGAAGAAACTACAATAATTTATAGAATGTATTAAAACTGGATTGCAAGGAAATTTATGATAGGCAGACGCACAATAATGAAAAAAACACAAAGATTAATTAACATAAAAATTCTAGCTGTCATATTTCTCTAAGTAGAAATAATTACAAGGCAATTTTATTTCACTGAATGAACCTCCAAATGGGCACAGAGTAAAGTCAACATGAAAATGAAAGTCACCTTTAGACTAGCAAAAAGAACAGGTCACAAACTATCTGGGTGGACTGGTAGTAATGCAATTTCTTTGTAAAACACAACTGCACTGCGTGTTGCAGTATGAACTTGAGGACATAAAAATTTAATAGACGTTTTAAAATCTATTTTCCTTGCCTTTTTTGAAAATATATGAAAAAATAAAAAAGCAGCCTTAAAAATACATTCATGAAGAAAGGAGAGGAATTTTTTTCCTTTTAATGACAGAGGAAGATTCTTTATGAAGAGTGTTATAATCCTGATCTGTATGACAGTATATAAATATAAATATTTATGTAACAGTTTATAAGTGCAAATATATGTGTGTATATATATATATATATATGAAAACAGTGTATAAGCATATATCTTTATTTATTTATTTACCTCACACAAATATACAAAAGTCAAACACAAAAGGCCATATCTTAGGTACAAAGTGGAATGACACTGAGTTTCAGTGTCAAAGAAGAATATTTCCCAGAATTTTAGGTTTAGTCTCTTGCATTGCTCTGAATGAGGAGGTATCACACTGAAGTCAGTAAAATCCCATCTCTGACACTGGGTAAGGGGAAAGATGAATATATTTCTCCAGCTGACCTGGAAAACAAAATGTAGATTTCTTTTTTTAAGTCACTCTGCATCTGTAACCTGTGACTACTGTTGTTTTATCAGATATGGCTGATGACACTGAAATGGGAAGTGGAATGTTTTCTAGAGAAATGTGTGTGACAGAGCACCGGGGAGCCTGACCTGTATGCCCTGCTTTCATCCTCTCTAATTAAGCTGGAGCAGATACATTCCTTGTCGAAATTGACAGCTGGTGGCAGATCCAAATGAATTTTCACATATTTCTGATGATGTACAATACAGTCTTGTTGTTTATGCAGCATCATGCTGTATGCCAACATGATGCATCATACCATGTGAGACTGGCAAACTTACAAAGGAGAGCAGGAACAATTTTAATAGCTTTCTTTCAGATTGGATTGTAGGAATCTGATCTAAATGTTAGGTGATTTCTCTTGAAGTAAGTATCAGTAAAGGTTGATGATTTAAACATCTCCAAATACTTTTAATCTTCAGATATTTGAGTGCCAAGTTCTTTTGAGTGAATATAATGGATTTCAATGTTGAGAGTGATGAAGAGGGTGGGGTTTTCATATACATGCAGCTCCAAGTTTCTTGAATGCCCTTTGAAATGTACTAGAACAAAGATGCTTTCTTCTCTGATTTAGCCAAATGGAAGTGAGGGTTTATTTACATTTTACATTTAGACTCATTTAAGGATATATTTCTTCTTCTGCATTGTATCTATAGTATTATAGTTAGGAAATCCAAATGCACTTTACCAAAATCCATTATTCGACTAATTTCAGTAACTATCTCATCAATTCTTAGTTAGTTTTTCTATACATAAATATTTTGATTGGAATCCAGTTCCCAAAATTTCCACCTAAAATTTTTCTCTTTTATTTATATTTTTATATTTCTGACCTTTTTTTCCTTTATGTAAATTTGATTAATATGTTAATATTTCTAATAAATGGAGAGAAGGCTTGTGGTCTTGTGGCTAGACCACAAGGCAAAAAAGAGAAGTGTGTATGAAATAAGCCTCTGGTTTTGTAACTTAGGCCCCTCACATATCTGTTCCATTAGCATTGTTTCCCTGTCCTATCATGGACCTCCAGCTTCCTTCTTCTGGATTCTTATCCTGTGAGTTGCACTTTCTTGGACCTCATTAATGTCGCTTAAATGTTTGCAAGAATCATATAGTATTTCTTCTCTGCATTTTGGACCTCAAATCAAGAGTCAAAGATATTTACTCTTTTTTCACAATTGGGTTCCTCAAGTTCTCCAGTCTTTCTCCAGTTTTTCTCTAGTCTAGTGTGTTACTATCTGCTTCACAGAACTGTTGTGATATTTCAGTAATTAATTTTTGTTATTAAAGCATATATGGGAACAATGATGATGCCCCTTCATTTGTGTGCATCTGAAGACTGCATCTTCAAACAACAGATCTGCACAAAAAGATCTCTTACATCTTGTATGACATTAAAGCAGCAAAGCAGCCATCACTGTGTAAAGTGTCACATTTTCAAAATCACCTCACCAATCAGCAGTTCCTAAAATTTGGCCTCAATTACATGAACTGAGCTCTTTGAAGGACCATCCTGATTTGTATTGAATGTGCACATCAATCAAACATGGAGTGTGGCATGCTGACAATACTTTGTTCTGTAAAAATTTATCTGTGCTGATAATGCCTGAATTTGTTTTGCTCTGAACCAGCTGTGAACTCACTGATGAGTGTGAAGTAGGTATGAGATTATGCCAAATCAGAAGAGCCTTTATTTTATATCCACTTTCAACCAGTGATGAACCTATACAAGGAATAAAAATATGTGTGCTCTAACTAGTCCAAATCTTGCATATGGTTACATGTCTGTGTACCTTGTTTTGAAGAAGGATGAGGCATGGTGGAAGGCTGTGCAGGTCTGTGCTACCACTGCTCGATGCAGGGCTCAGCAACTGAGCAGCTGAACAAAGCCAGCCTGTTCTGAAAGAGAAGAAGCAGTGGTTACTTAAAATGAAAAAGATAAATATCATGAACAGGCTCCTTAGGGCAAGCTCGGGGTAGAGTCAAACAGCCATGTAAGTTGTAGTAAATAAAGGAAATGTCATTTGTAAGTCTTATAAATACAATACCATTATTAACTTCAGTAATAAATAAAATGTGCTGTACTATCTGCAATGGTTACACACATTGAGACAATTAGTTTTGGTGACTAGTTGTAAAGGTTCTGGCTCCTTGCTGAAATAACAGCTGAAATAGCTGAAATAGAGGGTCTGGGTAGAGATGAGCCTTTTCCTTCTCGAGGCTTCCTTTCACTGCCTATTGTTCAGCAATTTTTATAGACCTTGTAAAAACTGGAATTCCCTATCCTACTAATGAGACATTAATATGCAAAATGGGGTGATACAAAAAGCAATATTTTTATGAAATGAGCTATATTCCTGTAATCCTCACAACAGCAATATTCCTTGATCATATCCGCTCCATGATTTTACCTTGCCTGACATTGGATTTGTGATATGGTAAAATTAATGCATTAAGACAGTAACTTAGCAAAAACTGTCCAAGAATGTGCAAATCAACTAAAACTGAAATATTAATCTTCTTTTATGTTGTGTGTTATTTTACTATACACACAGACACACAGACACACAGACACATACACACACACACATATATGTAAACTTGTTCTGGTTATTTGTTTTCAAAATATGATTCTAGGCTTTAATGTCAGAAATAAGGGAAGAACATGAATGTTGACAAAAATATGTCCAAGTACACTCAAAAAAACTAAGAGGGGAATTAAACAAATTAAAGCTTGGTAGTGATTTATAAATTACAATGAGCAATTCAAGAAACACTGAAAACAGAAGCAGCAGTGGAATATGAAGTATTTGAACATCCTATCTTTTGTGGCTGTGCCATCAAAGTCCAATACAAACTCAGTATGCTGTACCTAGAGAATCACTTGGTGCAAAACCACCACATATTTAACAATCTAGATGTTCAGTTATGGTGAATGTCAACAAAAGCAGCCACAAGAATGACCCTCCTGACTGCACTTCAAAATCTTGCCAAGAAATGTATTCCCTATACTGTCATAAACAATCTATTAGCCTTCATTGTCTACTGATAAACATTTCCTATCCATTCTTTTGAAGCACGCAATATTGACATACGTTGAAATAACAATAGGTAGTCTAAAAGAAAATCCATTTGGGTTAACCCTTATGTTCAATATCTACTTTTCTATTAAATAAAGTGATTTTTAATTGTCATAAGAAGTCATCAAATGCTGTGAAGTGCTTTGGGTGTTTCAACTTTAGAAACACAACTGTGTGTTAGCAGCATTATAATTTTCCAGTTGTGACACAGCTTTCTTGTGTGGAGGCGATACTCTTAAATTGGCAGCATAGTCTGAAAAAAATACGCCCCAAAAAAGAATTCTGTTTCATCATGCAGCAGTCTTAAAGTGGCTTTTTGCTCTTTAGCTGAACTGGTAGAATTTGAGTCAGAGCATCCTTCCAGTTATAAGTAAACAACTGATCCATAGTCTCTAAGAGCCCCACATCTCTAAATATATTATTTATCAATCAATTTTCCTACTGTGTATTAACAGCTATATTGGCCATGTTTACCATGTCAGGAATGTTTACTGAATTAAGCATAGCTGTCATGCAGATAATAGTATTAAACCATTGGTATTAATATCGAGTCACAACAGTTCCCAACCATGCTTTTAATGCATGGTATCTTAACACAGATAAACAGAACGCATTAAAAGTTACTATAAATGTGGATTAATCATACTATGCTATATTTAACTGAAGTCTAAGTCAAATGGGTGTTTCAGAAGAAAAAAGAAAGAGGTTCCACATGCATTGATGTTTCATCTTGGATTAGTGATGCGTCAACAGTCATGGAACACTTTCTAAATAAAATTTCAAGGCTTTTTTATGTTTTATGTTGAAGGTTTTCTGAACATATATTACATCTTGTCCAGTCCATAAGAGAGACTTAACTTCTACCACATCCCTTTAACAGCTTGAAAGAGTTAAAAAGCTGGCACATACATATTAGCCATAATTATAAAGGCAATTGTGTAAGCCAGGCACTGGGGCTCAGTGTTGATACTAGACTACTGTCACCAACTCTGATAATACACAGAAATACAGGTATGTTTGTGACTATTATAATACACAGAAATGTAGGTATGTTTAGAGCAATTTCCAAAGAGGTAGGAATAATAGAGTTGAGATTCATATTTTTTCCAGACTCAGAGAAAGAAAAAATGATGAGAGAAACAAACAGAAATTCAGTTTTGTTTCTCTTCACCTGGTAAATTAGAAAGGCTTATTTCTAAAAGCATCCATTTTTCCAATACTGTATGCAATATTCATTCTAAGATACTGCATTGCTAAGACATCTCTCTGAGTCACAGAAGCTGAATTATGCAGTGTATTCCCAAATAAATACTCAGAGCTCCAGCACCTGCTGCTTGAAGTCTGTAAGGAAATGCATTTCTGAGTAAGGTAAAAATCTCTTAGGAAAACTGGCAGTATCACCCAAGAATCTTCAAGATGTAGGAAAACGTATGTCATTTTCTCACCAATAATCTGCACTTTTATCTTACATGAAACAATTTTTCACAAAAAAGTCTGCACGCCTAGTATTTGATAAAGAAGAAGAATTAGAGGTAGGTCCAATTTCCTTTTGAAAAGCAGGCTTCTTCTGCTTTTGATTGGCCTTTTCTGTACCCTCTATACAAGAAGACAGATAATAAATATAATGATTTGTATGGAAAAGAAAACTGTAAGCATAATGGCCCAAACAGTGTATTTTTTTTATAATGTTACCATAGTAAATAATAGCAGCATAGTTCATATGGTTATACTTATGGCTGTATCCATGTTTCCATTATAAATCCTGTTTTTCACAAGTTTATAATTTCATATAATTTCATAATTTTAATAAATTTTCCCTTGGATGAATTGCGACATAGAAGATTTCAACAAGGAATGCTTTTTCTTTAATTAAAAAAATAATAATTTTTTGGCTAGTCTCAAGCCATCTGTTAATCAAAAAAGAACAATTTACTTGTTTATAACAATGTTTTGCACCATCTAACAGAAAAAAAACCACAACTTCAAATGAAGTAATGAAACGAGACAATTGATTAACCTATAGCAAACTGTCATCAGTCTTGATTGTGAAACAAGTTTTTTTTTCTCATCTGCTGAATGTACTTTTTGACTACACATACTAATACCTCCTCCAAGCCCCCATTTTGCAGTTAAGCATATGCTTAAACTCCCTCTTCAATAGAAATGCTTTCCAGAGCTCAGGCCCTAGAAATATATACATATTTAATTAGATGGTAGTGCTTGAAGATAATTCAATCCTCTCCAAGCAGAATGTGGTTTTACTGACTTCTGCATGTCTAACAGCAATGTATTTTTGTGTCTGTGTATTAATGATCAAATATTGCTTTCTTCCCTCCACACTAGTCCTGCACCTTGCTGGGCATTTCATTTGTTTTCATTTGACTGGTCTGTGTCATAGCTCTGGAATTACTTAAATGCAGAGATGTGTGTTAATAGGGAATATTATTCATTAAACATAATGGCAAGGGATCTATTTTACTACATATTAATATAGTATAGTGTTTCACAGTACTACACTGATCTATTTTACTTTACATGGTTAGTTATTAGTGACACAATTTATTAGTGACAGAATTTAACACTCTAAACATAAAAATAATATTTAATCATTGAATAACAATACATAAATATCAGAGATGCAAGGAGCTGCAACATTTTAAGCAGCCATGTTTAGGAAATTTGGAAAAGATGTCTGGAAAAGATCTCCTGTAAACAAGTCAAAAACCAAATCTGGGCAAGCACCAAAATGTCTAAGACCCCCCAGCAAGAGCCACCCATTATTACTCTGCAACAACCTTTCTAATTTCTATTTTTTAGAAAGGGAAATAGCTTCTGTGCTACCCAAAGACTCTCTGCAGCTGCTGAGACCATCACAGTCTTCTGCAAAGCAGGGGTGGGATAATCCTGGTGAGGGGAGGTGGGATGACTCTGCTGTTGTCTGCAGGGGAAGCAGCACTGTGCTAAGACTTCTCAAGCGCTCCATGGATTATGAGGACTCTCTCTGTGAATTCACTTTACATTCAGGGTGCTGGATGAATTCTGGTCTAAAAATAGGATTCAGCTTTTATTCTTTCATTCTGCACACCAGATTCATTCTTGGCCTTTATCCTGCACAACAGCATCTGCACTTACTCATATTCAGTGGAGCTGCTGCCTTCCCACCACTCAAGGACGCTCCATGCCAAAAAAAGATGGTTTATGCCAACTGCTGGTGTCTGTAGCTGGGGATTCAGGGTGAGTGGAAGGGACAATGCAAAGCTATGGGGGAGCAATATGGGGGCATCACTAGGCCATGGGATTCCCCTCACATAGCCACATTCCTCATCTCATCCTCTTCCTCCCTGCTTGCTCTTATGTGTGGTCCCACGTACTGGGAATCTAGTAACTAAACAGAGCACTGTGCTAGAGATGTTACAGCTAAAAGGAGAGCACTAATAAAACATAGGAGCTTCCATATTACCACTTGCCTGCATGATAAACAGCTCTACAAATGTTAATTTCTGCAATGTTACTAGAAGTACAAACAGTACATATTGCTTCAATGCTGCTGCACACAGCTTGTGCATTTAGGGGGGAATGTGTTTAGTTTTTCTATTTATTTACTAGGGACACAAATTTTAACAACATGAAATATTTTGCTTGTATGATATGAACACCACTAGTTTAACATAAACTATGGAAGGAATCCAGGCTGTGTTGACATATTTTATGAATGTTATGGGATGCCAGATTGGAGGTGTACATCTGTGTGGGTTGGCCAGTCATCCCACTGCCGTCTGTGTATCTGTATGCTTAAATGAATTAGCTATAATAAAAACACTGCATAAACAAGTTTAATGCTGTACACTTTCCTTTAGCTGATCTAAATGTATCTGAATTGCAGCAAAGCAAGCTAACAATGATATTCAATTACTCTTTCACTACTTTCACATAAAAAGTTGGAAGGATGTGCACTTTAAACTGTTTCATCTCCAACACTGATGGAGTCCCTTTGACTCCATCTCCCTCCATGTCATTGGCAGCAAACTTCTTGCAGCCCCTCATGGCGGGAAGTACCACTGCATAATCCTGCAGTCAAAATCATTACCCAGTGACTGCCATCCACAAGGTCATTCAAGGTCACTGAAATCCCTTCCAACCCGCTCAGCCTGGAGCAATGACTGCCAGAAAGCAGCACCAGATTGCCCTGCTACCAGTGCCAGGATACCAATATAGAAGTCAGGAGCTGTGAGATACCTCAGGGATTCCTCGTACCTGAGGCCATCGTGCTGGCTGTAAAGTCAGACATGGGAATTGTAAAGAAATCACAAAGAAATCTTTTTTCTCCTGTGTATCTTAAAATGCTATAACAACTCTTTGTTGCTACTTTATTTTTGCACAGCACATAGCAACAAAGGCTTTGGGTTCAATTATTGTAACATTTACATTTGCCAGAGGATAAACATAGGAACCTTAGTGCTCCACACACTCGGTTAGAAGTGGGATACTCAGCACTGAGACAAATCACAGGGGAACAGGAAAATCAAGCAGTTTCTATCTTACTGTATGAATAAACATTTAATATCTTGACTTTATGCATCTTGTTCTGAATATACTGGTCAAATGGAATAAAAATGGATTAGAAGAATAGTTTCTGTGTTTACTTAGAGAATTTGATCTTTGAGACAAATCAGAAACAATAAAACATTTTGAACTTTTTTTTCAGCTAACAGTTTGCAGGCTAATTTTGAATTTGAATTCGTTCCAAGCATGATAGCTTAGATTTGCCCCAGATGGACTTTCAGTTCTGTTCAAATCGCTTGACAGCACCATAACAGCCATTTGTAACTAAGTCTGCAGAAATGGGCTGGCACTTGCAGCCTACTAGTGTTGCTGATCTTTTTGTATGGGAAAAGCACCCATAAATCACAGTGCACTAAAAAGGCATACGCATCTCAAGCAAACATCATGGAGAATCCATTGTCCTGTAGATAAGTATACAAATAAGTGCAAAGCATCACTTAAATTTTATATAAGGCACATATTTTTTGGAAGGCAACCAATGCAGTTTCACATGCTGTACTTTTTCTAATCTGACTGACTCACAGCCTTGTGATAGTGAGATAAGCTAGGTAGGCAAATTTTTACAGAGTTGCAATTACTGAAATTGTCATTACGCTGCTCACTGTAAAATAAATATAGATAGAAGTGAAATTATGCACAGGCTAGAAGTAGAAAGTGTTTTGCTTCTGTTTGCTAAATTAATCTCTTCCTAAATGGCTGCAGGCCAGGTAGGTTAGCATTTGTGGTTTCAAAGGTTTTCAGCGCTTGCAATGAGCCATGAAATTACTGCATGCTGCTGAAAATGGCAGCTGATGAAAGGAAAAGAGCGAATCCCAAAGGCAGAAAGACAGGAGGAAGCAAAATTACAGGCAGAAAGTCTGATTTTTGATGTTGCTCATTGTGAAATGTACACCCAAACTTTTAATAAAACATAAAACATTAATAAACCTGCTAACAATTCCTTACAATTTCTTTTGAAGTCTCAGTATAATTTCTGAATACTTATTAAAACAGGCAATGATTCAATGGTGGCTGAGCAGTTTCTGTCTGCTGGATATGGTATATTGGTATACTAGTGACTTTTGAAATTAGATTTTTATTGATGTTTTTTAATTGAATTATCCAAAGGATTGATGTTTTCTGTTAATAATGTGACCCTAAACTCTAGAATTGTTGATCAAGTTTAACTAATATTAAATTAGATATTCAATGGCAAAACACATTGTATGATCAATGCTGCTTCACCATTCCAAATCCTCTCAACTTGGTGGGGAAAATAAATGTGGCTTCAGCTAATCATATTGCTGACAGCTAGTTTATAATATCACATGCATATGCCACAAGAATGACAGTGTTACTTCTGGGGACAGACAAAACAAAGATTTTTAAGCACTAAGAAATAGAGGATACTAGAAGAGGAATCATGCACAGCAATAGCTGGGATACTTTAATTTAGTACCATTTGAGTTTAAAAGAAACATGCAAAAGACAAGCCCTTTGGGTCAGTATCATGTGATCAATTCTTTGGCTGCATTATCTACTACTTCCGAAGATTCACAATGTGGTAGGATCATTTGTAAGTTCTTTGTAATCATTAAAACAGTTTTTGATAGAAGAAGCTTGTTGACAAAAAAAACCTAAAAAACACAACAACAATTTTTAAGGACATAACATTAAGAAATTGTGTTTCTACTTAAAAAATACTGAACATATTAATGAATTATCCTAAAATATGGTTATATTTTCAAGGGCTCTGTGCAAGCAGATAACTTGCTTACTGTGATCAACCCTAATGTACTTTGGGGTACTTCCTTGCAGAATTAAGTCTGCATCCAGTATCTCTGAAGACTGAAAAAGCTTATACCTTTCTGGTATGATTGGTTGTGTAAAGCAGTGTCTTTTTGTGGACCCTGTAAATAGATAGATTTGAATCAGGCATAACAAGATGGCAAGAAGTGATTCACTACTGTGTCTACAAGGCATAGAAATTAAGGTCACATCCCAAAATTTCATTGATAGAGAGGAGTGGCTTTAAAGATTTCTTTACCTTAATGCAGTACCTCTGACCTGAATTGTCTCCAAAATTTTTTATGTGTTCTGTAAGACACTGAAATTGTCTGCAGGTAAAGATGACCACTGGGAATGCAGTATAGGATGTGGGGTGGGGAGAAGATATTTTGGCAAAGGGACCTGGTCAAAGGCCCTTCTGGAGCATCACAGGCTTCTCAGGATCTGTTGACTTTTAATGTATCGTCCACCTAAGGAAGAAACACACAGAAAATTACATCCAGGCAATCACACTGTAATTTGAATGGAGACTTAGAAAAATCATAGCCTGCCTGAACTGTATTTTCACTGTATCCCACACAGCAAGCTGCTGTGGCCAAACGCCTTCCAAACAGAAGAATACAGAGGGCAGGTAAAACTGCAGGGGGAATGTCACTGGTAAGAAGAAAGCAACTGCTAAATTGGAATCACAAGCATGTACATGCACACAAATTGGGATTTTGTGTGCATAAGTTCAGTATGTGCTAATGCATGTGCAAAATGTCACGCCCTTATCTATTCAGTTGCTCATTCATACCACACTAATCACTGTCTCAGCACCTAATTTTGAAGACTATAAATATTTTATTATCCACACAAAAATCAGAGGTGGAAACTGAGCTCAAGCTGTGCCCTGAGGAAAATAAAGCAAATTGTGCCACATAATAAAAGATAGATATACAAAATCATTGCATGGACATAATTCATATTCATATTGAGGAGTCCTATATTAGATCTAGAGTAATCACATTATTCATTATATACTGTATGCTATAGAAATAACAAGTGTGTACTACATACATATATTGTAGCATAAGAAGCATTTTTAATTATGTTTTTATTAAAACTTGAAACATAGAACATGCTTACCTCTCAGTGTGATAGGAAGAATTTACTGCTGCACTACAGGAAAAGATAGCACAGCTCATGTCCAACATTTAAAACCAAATTGTGTATACTCAATCTATGTTCTTCCTTACCAGACTGAAGGAATCTTATAATCCTGTAACAGAAGACAAACAATGTCAGCATATACCAAGTCCCACATGCACAAAGAATAGCACTGAGCTCAGTGAAAAAAACAGTAATTTTGAAGCTGTCTTAAAGACCCAGGGATATTTCTGATATTTTAATAGTCAAACCAAGAAAGAAAGAAAGAAAGAAAGAAACAAACAAACAAACAAACAAACAAACAAACAATCTCAGGAATGAAAGTCTATTTAAAAATACATGAGAAAAAAATAATTGAGAATAAAAGAGTACTTATGAGTTTGGGACAAAATTCTGCTGAAGTGCCATTTAAAAAATAAAAAATACTGTTAGAAATTAAAATAAAGACATCTACATCTGAGGCAAACAAAATGCTTGCATTGTCACTCTTTCTTCCTAGTCGTGTAGAAGAGAATTTTTGGGTGGATGCTCCATTAGGAAACAATGCTATGTGTGATAAGTAAAGATATAGAGGTATGCATTATTTGATGGATTATTCTGTAATGAATGCATGGGGAATACCTAAGTGAATGTGGGCACAGAAATAAATTAATTCCATATGCAGAGCACTGCACAAAGTGGAAATGTAATACAGGCAGGACATGTAGAGGAAGTTACAATTTACGTGCAGTTTCTGTAAGGAGGAAAAGGGGCAGAAGGAAAGAAGGCACCTAAATCACTCATCAGGCCATGCACTTTCTCCCTGAATCAAGAGAAAATAGTTCTAGTTCCCAAAATTGCCACTCTTTGTACTGAGAATTAGGTGAAGTTGGTTAGTTCATCACTTAAAATTGTGTGTGAGTGTATGTTGCATGGGTGAACTGGACAGTAGAGCTTGCCCACAAGTTTTTCTACTCAAGATTTAAGTCTGATGCTATACATTCTTTACTACCACCAAATAAAGAATTAAATATAATTATTACACCATGGACATAACACATCCTGCAAAAGTAAATAGCTCTATACTGCTGTGAATCAGAGCATTCTGCAATTCTGCCAAAATGATAGCAACCATTTTCCAACTAGATTGCCACTTTTCTTTGTGGTTCTGTGGGCTCACACAATCCCTCAGCAGGATTAATTTTGAAGATGGAGAGGTTTGACTAAGTGATTAGATTAAAAGTGATTAAAATCAAAGCTATTTCTTCTGTAGCAGGTGGAGTTTCATAGCAAATGGCTTCATAGAAACATGGGTTTATTTCATTTCATTTGACCTCCTCTCTCTCATGCACTGGATTAGAAATAAAAAAGAATCTCAAAACAAATCTCCAAAGAACTGCCATGACCTGTACAGTTTCATCTTGCAGTATGCCCAAGGAAGCTCAAAGATCTCCATTTTGCCCTACTGTAGTTATCTTTGAAAAATGAATATTTCCTGTGGGAAGCAGATTTTGTTTATTCCCTGTAGGATACAACCTTTCTTTCTTCATCACTCTTGATCTTTCTTCACCTATTGTTACTAAAACAATTCAATTTGTTTAGTTGCAGATATTTTGCAACAGAAATTGCGATTAAATGTAGAAACCTTAGGTGATATGATACAGCTTTCCCCCATATGAATAAAAAAAGTTCAGAAGATTTTGGCATTGCTGAATTTGAAGCTGAACCATTGTTTTACTCTTGCACAAGATTGATAATATGTGCCCAGATGACATCTTTATCTATCTATGTAAGTGAACATTCTTAAGACTAAGGTATTATAGGCGTGGTGCAGCTATTACTGAAACACTGAGCCTCCAGAAGTGGCAAGGACTTTGGTGAAGGGCCACAGGAATGGCTGATAATGTAGATCTCGCCTGGTAGAGAGATACAAAGCTTTATTTCTTCAGTTCATCAAAGAGAAGGTGAAATAACTTGATTAGAGCCTGAAACTAAGTGCTGAGGCAGAAGGTCTCTGCTAGCAGAGGGCTCTTTCTACCTTCAAAACAGAACAAGATTCAATATATGGCATGTAAAGCCAGAAAAACTTAAAGTAGAAATGGCATAGTGTTCTAAACACTGGAAATAATTAACTACAAGAAGTTTTTACCTAAGGAGGTGATAGACATCATTTGGAATGCTACAATTTATATATTTCTAAAGGCTACATTTCATCACAAATGCATTGGAAGCAGTGAAGTTATAGCTTCTACTTTTTGGAGGGAGTTAAATTATCATTGTGTGTCTTCTAGTTTAAAAAAAAAAAAAAACAAAAAAAAAAACCCCAGATCTATGGGCAAACAAAAGAACAGGTGGCAGTTATAAGAACAGACAAATCAGAGAAAAAAAATTAGGCAAGCCAAGCCAAACCATTGTGAATTCCTCTTGTTGATTATTCAGGCCACATGTTCTCCTTTCAAAATTTGCCAAATCATTTGTGCTCATATAGGAGCCCATCATACTCAAACAGATCACATTTTTCCACTCATAAAGTAGTGGCCTTTTGAACTGTTAAAGTGATATTTAGTCAACAGAAAAGACAGAAGTATGTCCCCAGTAGAGAAGTGCATCAGGTTAAAAATGAGTAAGACCCCTCAGTTTCTGAAAGCAGTAGCATGCCTGGGAGGGAGATAGCCAAGGCACATCCAGCTACAGCCCAAAGAGCCAGTACCTGCTCCCTGGTGTGCTGGATGGAGCCAGACATCAGCACAAGTCACAAGCAAACTTCAGCTCACATCTCCACATTCCTTGTGGTATCCCTTAGCTGCACTGCTGTCTCAGTCCACCAAAGCTGTATGAGGGAAGAAAGACGAAACAGGCTGGAGATGTTTCAAGTTGTCACCTCGCACACAGTTATTCTGCTCCCAGTTACCTGTACATGCTGCCACTGCTGGGGAGCTGCCTGGCAAAGTTGCTACTCTGGGAAACAACCCTAAGCACTACTGGTAAAGACAGCAAGGTCTACCTTCACCTGAAACACAAGCATGAAGACATTCTTAAGATACTCAAAGCAAAGAAATAGCTTAAACTCATGACTCCACTGATAATGCCCCCACCATGCACACTAGTGACAACATTATGTCAAAGAAAATTTTTTTTAAATTTTTTGTATGCATTTCCTCCAAATACTGATGGGTGTTGCTCTCTTGATGCAGCTGCATGCAGGAGCACAACAGCTCTGGTGAGTGAGCAGGGACTCCAGGAGGCTGAGGATTCAGCCTGCTTGCTCAGGGCTTTGCTAATTGCCAAGCAAGGGATGGTTTTGTTATCTTGATTTGTGTTTGCAAAGGCCCTCTCCTACTGAACAGACCTCACTATCTTTTGTTGCAATAATTTCTACTCAGTTTACCAGCCTCTGTTTCACCACCTGCCTGGGTCATGGCCACTGGATAAGTGAGTGGAGAGTGACAGACTCATGTATGCATTTAACATGTGAGAAAAAGGGACAAACCCCAAGCAGGACTTGGGAAAAGGCATATTCAAAAAGCATTCAGAATGGTTAAGCAGAGGCAAATGGGGGAATCTAATTTGCTTTTGTCAAACTAAAGGAACATATGTATAAATTTAGTTTCAGGCCCCAGTTCTGCTTTCCCTAAAATCATAAATTAAAAAGGTCAAGTATTTATTTATACATATATATAAATTATATAAATATATTTATCTATAAAAATTAATCCTCCAAACAGTCACCTCTCCACATGTGTCCTTGGGTATGATATTATGTCATCAGGTAAATTAGGTATTTTCTGTAATGGGGCAAAATTCCTGTTGGTTTGCAGATGATGTCATCACATGTATTCAGAGCTTTTACATCTTTAGACATGAGCTTTTACATCTTTAGCAAAATGGCTGCTTTTCATCAATACATATTTCCAACTTGTTCAGACTAAGAAAATAAAAATAATTATGTTGAAATAGAGGGAATGGAGGGGATTCAATGGGGTAGAATATCTGAAAACTCTGTAACAGAGAGAAAGTCTCTTTATGAATTGCCTCAGTAGAGATCAATTTGTCAAAACCCAAGAATGACATTCAAGGTATTTAGAAAGACTATAAAGATGTTTTATGAAGATGGCACAGGGAAAAAAATACCCCTCTCTTATGAGCAGGGAGTTCAACTTAGAATTTCAAATTAACTTATTGTATGATGCATTATTTAATAAATGTTAGCATTAATTTTTGAAGAGTTCAATTTGCATACTATTACTGGCCCAAATGGTTGATGAGGATCACAATTAAAGAAAGATGCACCATTCTTTTGGGTAAAAAAGAAATATCAAAGGAAGTCAAACCCTCATTATTACACAGAATAAAGGTGGCCTCTAACTGCCAAAAATATCGAGTTCTGTGACAGAGGTATTTAAAGTTCTGATAATATTTAAATCAAATTTCTTATAGTCTGACCCTATGTAGAAGCTCAAGATCCTCTCCTATACTCAGTTAAAATATTTTAAGAACAGAAGTTTCTAGCCTAGGAAAAAGATCCAGTGAAAGAGAAGTAAGTTGGAGCTTCTTTTAGGTCAGTATCTGATGTAAGTGTTCATCACATCACCTATTACTCACTTTCTGATTTTTTCATGAAAAATATTTGAGCAAAAGTGTTAGCATTTACTTAGCCTGCCAGATATATGTTGTACTAAATAGTATTACAGCTACAAATAAACACTGGCATTTAGAAGAAATGAACCATAAAAGATGGTCTTACAGATTCACGGATTATTATGCTGAAAGAGATGAATGTGACCCTCTACTCTGACCTTCTGCATAATGCAGGCCACAGGATTCTTTGAATTAATTCCTTATTGAACCAGGGCATCTCCAATAGACTTAGAGTTCAAAGGCTCCTATAGCCTACCACCCTTTCTATGGTACACGAAGGTTCTCCATGCAGATCCTAGCTTGCCATATCACCTTTGCTTTTGGATTCAGAGCAACAGATTAAATTAAATATTTTTCAAAATATTTTTCATACCCCTAAAGATTCTTACATGAAAAAACACACCCCCAAGTGAAAAATGTTAAGAATTTCCAGTCTTTCATAAAAGACTGGAAAACGTATATCAAAGTATATTTTGGTGACAGGGTGAAGGGAGTAGTTGTTAGAAAAATGGTCCAGTAAAAGACTTCAGTTATTCTCTTTCAGTCTCAGCACAATTGCCTTCAGGGACAAAATTTAGTTTCTTTTCTCATGTGCCATTTTGGAAAGACCCAAACCTTCAGCTGCCCTGGCCTGCCATCACTGCAAGGGATAGAGTGTTTCTCCCTCATCTTCATGCCTCTTGAGTCCTGTCTGCTTTGTCACAGCCATAAAAGGCACTTAGATGCTCTTAAGAGAAATTGATGCTGAGTACAATATTGATGAAGCATCTGGTGTTTCTAGCTTTGCATTGTAGTTGGGACTGTAGAAAAAGGAGCAGAAGGAAAATCACCTCATAAAGGCAATGGTTTGGAGACAAAAAGATGATAGCATGTATTTCAATGTCATCTTCTCTCATCCTGGAGGTCCAGTACAGAAGAAAGCACAAAAACTTGAAAGCTGGCCTGCTGGGACTCAACAGCCACCTGTTAGCTATTGCATCAGTGCTGAGTGGACACTGGCTGGGCCTTGTACATGAAGACAAGTAGGACTTTTTTTCTGAGGTGATAAAGAGTAGAGAATCACATGAAGACTTGTAGAGAAAGGATTTTCTTGAAAACCTGCCATTCCTGCAAGGATCTGCAAAATAGTTGTTACAATGACCAGTATTGTCTCATTATTTTCTCGAGCTTCCCTAGCTGCCTGCCCCATCTGTTATTTTTTTAGAGTTCCTATGCCATAATATGTAAAGCTGAGCCATGGCTTGGGCATGAAAACTAAAAATCAAAGGCATGAGATAAAGATCATGTTAGTGGTGTGAATAGCAGGCAGAATGGTGCTGATGCTTACAGCAATGAAGAAAAGTCTGGGGCAGAAAAGAACAAGATTTTTCTTAGTCATGCACTGAAGTTGAAAGCCACATCCATGAAGAGATATAAAGGTTCAGCTTTTCAACACAAAAATCAGTTTCAGGACAGAGCATCAGAGATACATGTATATGATTCATCTGCATGGAGATGGTAACTGAAGTTGGGTTATTTAGCTAAATTGCCAAGGTATCAGATGCTTAGGAAATGTTACAGCATTAATGTCTTCCAAGAGTAGAGCTGACACACAGCATAACATGGGGAGGCCAATGTCCATGGAAACTTTATCTGGTCTTCAATGCTATGGTTCATATTATCTGTATGAACAGAGTATAAAGATATATGGCTCATATATCTCTGTACTTGTAGTCTGTGCTTTTCCCCAGCTACCCCTCTACTGCCAGGTCAAAGTGTTGGTTATAATCTTTAAATCCCTACAAAGCTTTAGGGTCTGGAATTCTGGAGACTGTCTCTCTATTTTATATTCTCACACAACAGGTAATCCTAGTTAGGGCTGTTTCAGATAAATAGAAAAAAGTTTAATGAAGCCAAAACTCAATTTATTTGAGAACTATTATCTGCATCATGAAGCTATTTGTGTATTTTTCCCAGCTGAAGAAGACTGCCATTAACTCCACCCCATTGAGCCACTGGACTTGTTTGTTTGTTAGATACTAGAAACTGGAATCTATACCACTATTTTGTTAAGAGATACCTTTCCCTGCAGCCATTTCCAATGTAGATTCATGAGGAAATATTTTCCACCAAGGACTGAATAGCCTCATTAGAGAACTCTCGAAGATAAATTTTGGTTAATAGTACATAGGTAGCATTATGACTGATTAACCAGCCAGGGTAAAACAACAAATCCCATATTGAATAGTATAAAGGTGAGAGGAACTATATTTTGAAAGCATCTAATATATATTATCTCCAGCTGAATATATTGATTTTGGGATAAGGAACACTAATCTAGATATGTGAGCAGGATCAGACTTCAGAAAGACAGGAGAGTTTTTAAATAAATCTATATCCAGTAGTACATAGGAGTCAAAGGGAAATGGGGAAGTGTGGTGGGGAGAAGGACCCTTTAAAAATATGTCCTTCTCATTCTAGCTCAATATACAAGACATTTTTCCTGGGAACTCTGGGCACTTTATTGTCCAAAGATAGGTTAACATCAGAGTTACTACTTTGAAGAAGTCTTCTCTTCTGGTATGACAATGGCCAGCAACTTAGGGTATCTTTAATGCTGTTTACCCATTCATAAACTAAGGATGGTGAAACTTTCCTTAACCACAATCTATCATATTTGAGAAGCCTTGGAAATCCAGTGACATTCCCACCTACTAGAGAAGGGGAAGCATAATAAACTCCCATTTTTAAAACAGGAAAAAAAAAAAGACCCAGGGAATACAGGCCAGTCAGTCTCCTACCTCTGTAACAGGCAAGATCATGCCACTGTTTAACATTTGTCCTTGTTGGTGACAAGGACAGTGGGATTGAGTGCACCCTCAGCAGGTTTGCTGATGACACCAAGCTGTGTGGTGTGACTGACATGCTGGAGGGAAGGAATGCCATCCAGAAGGACTTTAACAAGCCTGAGAGATGGGCCTGTGTGATTCTCATGAAGTTCAGCAAGGCCAAGCACATGTGGGTCAGGGTAACCCCAAGCACACATACAGACTGGGCAGAGAATGGTTTGAGATCAGCACTGAGGAGGATTTGAGGGTGTTGGTTGATAAGAAGCTCAACACAAGCCATCAATGTGCACTTGCAGCCCAGAAAACCCGCTGAATCCTGAGCTGTATCAAAAGCAGTGTGGCCAGCAGATGGATGGAGGTGATTCTCCCCCTCCACTCCTTCAACAGGAAAGCCCACCTGGAGATGTGTGTCCAGCTCTGGGGGCCCTGGGATAAGGGGGACTTGCTGGAGTGAGTCCAGAGAGGGTTCATGAAGATGAGTAGAGGGCTGGAGCACTTCTCCCATGAAATGAAGCTGAGAGAGTTGTTTTTTCAGCCTGAAGAAGAAAAGGCTCTGTGCAGACATTATGGCAGCCTTTGAGGACCTGAAGGGAACTACAAGAGTGTTGTAGTTTATAAGAGCACACCGAGATAGGACAAGGTGGAGGGTGGCTTTAGATTGCAAGAATGTAGGTTTTGATTTGAAACTAGGAAAAAATTCTTCATTGTGAGGGTTGTGTGGCACTGGACCTGGTTGCCCTGAGAAGATGTGGCTGCCCCACCCCTGGAAGTGTTCAAAGCCAGGTTGGATGGGGCTTTGAGCAATCTTGTCCAGTGGAAGGTGTCTAGGCCCATGGAGGGGAGATTGGAAGTAGATGATATTTAAGCACCATTCCAACTCCATCCATTCCATGTTTCTACGGTTCGGTGATGATTCTGTGAAGAGGCTTTGAAATCTCTCTTGAAACGTGCTATATTGATATTAAAAATTTGTGTTAATCTATTTGCATTTTGAAAATGCAAGTTAAGGTAGTAATAATCTTGCCTTAATTTGTTGTAGCTTGAACTGCTGTTGCTATACCTGCAAAATCTGATAGTTGCTTCATTTCTAGTGAAGAAAAGTTGGGGATGTATTTAAGAAGTTTTGAGCACATTTAAGCAGTAGATACCTGAAACTGTATTTTATGAAACAACTACTTTATGGCAGATTATGATAAGAAAGAATCCACCTGAATAAACCTGTGTTGAAAACATTTTTCCAACTAAAATGTCTTGGCAATTTGAAAAAGACCCTTATATACAATGCTAAAAGTAATTAAAGCATATTATGAACAACTTCCTTGCCAATTTATTCTGCTTACATGGCAACATTTTTCAAGTTACACAGCCACTAAAAGAAGCCTTAATAGAAAAAAAAAAAACAAAAACCAACCAAAAACCAAACAGTAGAGCCATTATCTTTGAAAATTTATTTTATAACTTCATATCAATCCCAGACTAAATCCTTGAAGCTCTGGATACCTTGAATCCTTGATGCTCAAGATGCCAAACTACTGTTTATTTGGAGGGATTTTTTTTTACTATTGGGCTCTAAAACTCAGAAATGAAACTTTATAAGGCAAGTAATTATCCGGTCTGGTTATGGTGGTGTCCTTGGATGCTGCTATAACTTATATTCTTGGAGTATGAAGGGAAAAAACCAACAAATATAAAATAAAGAAATAAAGGTAAAAAGTGAACATTATTTCATGGGTTATACCACTATGATATTAGAGACTGATTTTAACTGTTTAGATGTACTCTACTGACCCTTTATAGATCTGCTCTTCCAATGACCCTTGTTACTTACAGGAAGATTAATCCATTCACATATCATTCCTCAAAAAAAAAGCCATTAACACACAACAGTGAAATGTGATCTAAGGCAATGAAGTTAAAACATCCTCTGGTCAAGTTAATTTAAGATTTTTTCTCTGTCACTAATAGACTAATGGGAATTATGACAGGTGTTGTTAAACTGTTAAATATATGAGCCTTGATACCATCTGAAGCACTTTTTTCCTTTTGCCTGAAGATCAGTATTTAGTAGTTTAGAGGAAAATATTTTTGTATTCTTTGTTAAAACAATGTGAAGTGGAAGTCCCATTAATAAAAGATGTCTGTTGAGAATAAATAATTCAGGTAGTGTTGTCAGCTGAAAGATGTTTTCACCCAATAAATAGTATCACTTGCATTGTCCAGTGGTGATTCAGAGAATTCTGGCCCCAGAAGCCTTTGGGGGTTAACCTCTTACAGCTATAGTAAGAGGGATAAAATGTACCATCTCTAAGAAAAGTTGAAAATATCCAGAGTTTACCCAAAAATCTTCTGAGTTTAGCTATGTTTAGAATTTTTATAATCTCTGGTGTATTTAGAAGTTTTAACTACCTATGCATGGTATTGACAAATGAAGTATAAGTGTTTAAAGCACAGGTTAGTATCAAAGCTGCACTTGTTTCAGAGAAGGCATTTAAATACATGGCTCTTTCTGTTTGCTCCAAGATGCACTCACAGACACCAGGCCAAGTGCTTTGCTCTCACAGAACTTGCTTTCTTCAGAGGAGGTCAGCTACCTCTGCAGTGCAGAACTCTTGGCTCAAGATGTCCCAAGGCCCCACCTGGCACATGGGAGTCCTGGAACTTTTTTCTTTGTGATGGATTTTCAATTGAAAGTGCCTGATGTACTGTGAATTGTGTCAGAGCCCACCAGAGAGGTTTTCAATTGCAAAGCAATCAAAGCACCTTTTGCATGCCTTGGAGCATGAATGAAGTACTGAAGATACAAAAAAGAACTTTGAGGCTCTTTGAGACATATAGGATGTTCTTGTATTTCTATTTAGATCTAGCCAATGTTGTTCATCACAAGAGCTCTGAACTCTCTGGGAAGGACCAAGAGAGGAACACTGTCTCAGCTTGAATCACTGATAGCACAGGCATTTCCAATAACACTGCTGGGATATAACCCTATATCTCTATTTCTTATGTGTATTACATTATTCAGAAAGCTAATAATCAGGAAAGAAACTATATAATAGATAAGATTTCATTGCAAATGTTTGAAATAAAAAAGAAAAGGTCAATAAACTGAGCTCACCAAACCTCAACATGGTTTAACAGCATACTAAGAAAGTGAAACAGTTTGGAGAAATGAGCAAGTCTGTTCTACTATTGTGTTGGCAGGCCCTAACTTGAGGAATAAATCTCACATTTTCCAATAAATTTTTTACTTTGCCATAGACAAGGCAAAGAGCCCTTGACAATCCAAGATCTAATCCAGTCTAATATGTGACTTACATGAATTTGAATACTCATCTCCACTATTAGTGTTCCACATTACTGGTTTGATTGTATTTTATGATCCAAGTTCTGCCTTTCAATATCTCTGCAAATCACTGCATATCTCAGAAGATCTCTGCTGCACATGCGCAGAAGGAACATTCTCCTTACACTGAATCGTAGGATAGAAAATCACAACAATTTTCATGCTAATATGGTTGTAAGAGTGATGCCTGATATATTTTTATTAAAGCAATTCCTCTTTTTACCATAAATCATAAGCAGAGAAAATTATTTATCATCATTTTTTCAGTATCTTTATTTAAAAGATTAGTTAAAATATTTTAGTTACTTGTATTAAACCTTAATAAGAGCCTATAGAAATTAAAAACAGGGGTTGTAAGTGAGATATCAATTAACATAAGAATCAATTTAATGGTAATTTAAATAGCTAACTTATAATTTTTGCATAATGAAGTGGCCTGTGGGCTTGAAGTTCTAATCACGACTAATTAATTTAAAGGATGTTACTTTTTATTATCATTGAAATGTCTGACAGGTGATAAAACATTTAGGGTTTCAGTCACAAACTTTTTACATCAGCTATAATATAAGGTGACAGGTTATATAAACCCTTCCCCTGAAAAGTGAATATTTGAGGAAAATAGCATTAAGCAATTTGGATCAAATTCAGCTGTGGTAGAAATAGGTGAGAGTCCCATAAAGAAATTATGTTTGCCTATGTGAAGGTTCAGTTTTATCTATGTTTCAGCAAGACCAAGATGGTGAAATTCTGGGTTTCTTTACTTTGTGTACAGATTCTTGTTGAAATGATTGTATGCATGATGCAAGGAAGTCTTCACTTAGTGACATTTTCAGTCAAATATTTCTTTCATTTTGCCTTTCATGAATCAGAACAAAATTAAAAGGTGACTTAATCAGATCTTAATATGTAATATGTGGTACCTTCTTTTAAAAGAAATAATGGGTCAGAGGGAGGACAACTCTAGTTCTCTCTCTAAGACACAGTAGTGGCAACCCGCAGTATTTTGTATCCTCACCAGTTATACAAGAGGTCTATACGCGCCCTGTGGACCCAGCACCGCGGCATTCTGTCTGAGGTGCCTGCTGGAGCCTGCTCTCTCCTCCACCTCCCACTGGATTCCTGCCCTGATGGCCCTGAGGTTAAAAAGGTTCCTCACATCCTTCAGTTCTTTCACTTGTAGGTAATCCAGGCTGTAGGAATCTCCAATAGCAGGGAAAGAGGGCAGGCCATAGAGTAAGTGAGGATAACACAACTCAGAGGTCTGTAGTCAGTGTCAGATGGGAAATGGAGTGAGCCTTCAAAGGGCTGCCTAAGATGTGCCACTAGAGGTGAATCCAGAGCCCTCTCTCTGTGGTCAGGAGTTTGTTCTTGTGGCCTTTTGAACAGTCTGTGAAGGCAGCTTTCCCAAAGCAGGTATCAAGTCTCAATGCCTAGAGCAATGGAATAAAGTGGTATGGAAATTGAGACCAGGCTATCTCCAGAAGCTGCAGGAGCAGGGCTGCACTGGGCTGTAAGGAGCACCTGTAATCTGAGCAACTCATGTAACTAGATAAGCTGTCAGAAAATTTTCAAGATTTGTCAGCTGTCACCCAGCTCACAGACCATGGAAGCAGCTTTCAGGAGTTACAGTAATCTTCCCTCCATTCTGTGAGTGACACCCTATGGGGAAATCTCCCAGGAACTTGCATGCAATATTTTTGTTAGGCTAAAGAAGGAAAATTATTACTTAAATGAAATCCAATATTAGACCCCTGCACATAGACAAAGGAGTTAGTGTGTTGCCATGTTTCACCAGGACTAGGAAAGTTAACCTAGATTTTTACCAATATCTTCCAGGGGACTGAATAAATGATTGGTTTTTCTGCCCTCAGTGAATAAATTCTTGGTGGCTAGACTGTCACTCAACAAAAAAATTGAAAAATCATAATTTTCATATTGATAGGAAGATAAACGTAATTAGAAATTAGATTTTTAAGATCACTACTCACCTTTCTGTAGGACACCTTAAATTGAGCAATCCATATTAAAGTTTTTAAAAAGTTCAACAAGATGAGACACTCTTTCATTAAGAAATTATTTCGTATCACAGGATCCAATAACAATAATAAAGAAGAAATTATTTAAATCTGTGAAAATCTGAGAAAAAAAAATAAAAAAAACAGTGAAGGCAGGATCAGTAATGAAGTATATTATGAAATTATTAGGACTACACAGATGAGGAGAGGAAACTTGTGTAGGAGCCATGCGCACAAAACTGAACTATTAGTTAAAAGTGGACATATGGGCCATTGGTACATCAGAAAAAGCACAAAGAAACAGCTACACAGATGATAATGTATGGATGAGTAGGAGGCACGATCTATATGAAAATCTTTACATCATGCCACATGATGTTACAGGAAGTTACATTATGTGCTGGTTTTTGCTGGGGTAAATATTTTTTTTCACGGTGGCTGGTATAGGGCTGTGCTTTCTATTTGTGCTGAACATGGAGTTAATATAGAGATTTTTTATAGATGTTGAGCAGAGCCTACATCAAAAGCCAAGGCCTTTTCTGCTTTTCATACTGCCACACTGGTGAGGAGAATAAGTGTGCATGAGAAATTGGGAGGACACCAGAAATCTGGGACAGCTGAGCCCAACTGACCAAAGGGATATTCCAGACCATATGATCTCATGTTCAGTATATAAAGTGGGGGGAAGAAGTAGGAAGGGGGGGGGGGGGAGGGGGATGTTTGAAGTGATGGCATTTTTCTTCTCTTGTAACCACTGCATGTGATGGGGCCCTGTTCTCCTGGAGATGGCTGAACACCTGCCTGCCCATGGGAAGTGGTGAATCAACTCTTTGTTTTACTTTGCTTGTCTGCATGTTTTTTGCTTTCTCTGTTTAACAGTCTTTATCTCAATCCACAAGTTTTCTAGCTTTTATCCTTTGATTCTCTCTCCAGTCTTGCTGGAGTGAGTGAGCAGCTGTGAGATACTTGGTGGCTGGCTGGGGTTAAATCATGACGATGCAAATAAACACTTTTAGCTTAGTAGATTCCAAAATACAAAATGCCATACAACCCCCACAGTGAAGAGGGAGCATGCCAGGCTCTTTTCATTGCCCTAAATGCAACTAATACACAGGAAGAATCCAAATGAAAACCACATTTTGTTTATAGAAAGATATTCAGCTAATTGTGTTCAGTTATAATCATAGAAATTACATGTTTTCTGCTCTAGCTACATTCTGCCACAGTTAATAATTAAAACATAAACACATGAAACACTAATTTAATGGCAGAGTTTGTAATTACACAAGTACCGTAAATGTTTGTTTTGTAAACATATGTGAAATTCTTTTGTACATACTGTAATTAGTAGATCATAAAAATCAGAGACTATCTCAAAAGGAAAAACTGGCCTATTTTTTCTTCTGAAACAACTGTAACTGCAAAGGAGCCATCATCAAAACAGGTTTTTCAGAAAGCCTCAAATACCCAAGTGCAGAAGTTAGTGAACATGTGTCTATTGACTATTCTACTGTTCTGTTCTTAGAAAATTATAGCTGTTGGCTTATAGCTGTGCGAAGAAACCCTCCACAAGTGTGGCAGTGCTTGGGGGCCCACTGAGGAAAAGGCAGGGCTGCCAAACCTGTTTTGAAGTCTGAAGAAAAGTGGCAGTGACTCTAAGGGCAAAGACCTTTATTTGAGCAGTCACAGGGAAGGATTTGGATTTACATCCTGTGGAGGGTTTGTCAGTAAAAAACGTCATGGGTTGGAAACATTTGTTTGCTAAGAACTTGCCCAGACTGCTTTTTTGTTATTACCTGGCTCAGTGTCTCTTCTTCTGTGTTTATCTGATGGCAAAAAGTTGGGGAAACAAGTAAGGCAGTAGAGACATGTAAAAGGAAGTAACTTGGAGGAAGAAGGGAAGAAATAAGTGGACTGTGCCACAGGGGAGCAGGACCTAGGCTAAGGAAAGCACTGAGGGTAGAAAGGAGAATGATCCACAAAGGCAGATGGTAAGAAAAGGACAAGGCAGAAACCTCTGAAGATTTGGGATAGAAAGGAAAAGAGTGAAGGTCTTCAGTAAGAGAGAAAGAAAACGAGACAGGCTTCAAGTTTCTTGCCAGCTCCTCTTTGCCTTTGATGCTCTTGTCATCCTCCTCAGCTTTCTACAGAAAAGCTGGCAACTTGGATGACCAGACAAGCTCCCCTTCACACACCTCAGACACCTTCCTCCCAGGCAATTACTTTCATTTTCTTTTGCCACTCAGTTGGTTTTTTTGTTTGTTTTTTTTGTTTTTGAACCTTGGTATTCTTGCAGCTGGCCTTCTTTATTTTATCTTACAATAGGGATGTTGTCTGACACCACTTTTTAAAAGGAAACGCAAGATGAAAAAGCTGGAATTCCAGCCCCTGGAATTCCTATAGTCACTGGCTGTTGTCTACAACTTCTCTGTTTCTCATCATGCTCAGTATTTTCTTTTCATCTGAAAGTAAAATCTCTCTGAAGCACAGATGCTGAGCTGATTTTTTCCTCTCACCTATTACACACCTCCCCAGAGGATATTACTGCTAACTCTTTTCCTGCCATCAGGACTCTCTGAGCTCTAGAAACAGCCTTCTCTGGGTGAAGAAGCAGAATATTCACCCAGGCCTCCAGAGTTCAACCATCGCCCACCCTCTGGTTATTTTAAAACATTAACCTAGTTTGCTATTCAGAAGGGACAACTTTTGGACACTGTTCTAATGCATAATTAGGCTTGAGTGAACAATTTTAGGTATTTTTCATGATTTTTTTTTCATTCAGGTCACCCTGCCTTCAACTAGAACCATCACCTCCCCTTCAAAGACTGTTTGAAAGCCAACTCTGTCAACGCACTTCTCAAATCAGCATCCGAACAACCAGACAAGCTGCTGCTATTGACTTCTGCTGCTGTTTCAGCACATAAAACATCTTCTCATTTTGTGTCCCGTCTTCACCTGCCCTTGTAGTCATGTCGCCTCATTCCAATGTTTCCTTTGAAATCCACTCAATCATCAGCAGCTGAAATCTTTTCTGAAATCCATCCATGCACAGTTCATGTATCCTGGTGAGCCTGCTCATTGATGCTTATCTTCACACCGCTTTCATTGAACTGGCTTTTACATTCACACCAAGGCTGCTCTGAAGGGTTACATATGTACATGCAAGCAGTCCTGCACAGTGAAAAAAATTCAAAAGGAAGTATTGCAAAAACACCCACTTGTGATTCTCTAAGGTCCAGACACTGCAACAGAGGATATGTGTACAGATTTACATAGATAAAAGGAGAACATCAAATGCATGTAAATTTCTCAATTCTTATTGAGATGAGCATCAAAACCATACAGAGGACACTTGGATTTACTGTTTCATTTTGTTTGTGCTCTGGTCTTTTCCTAATAATTCCTTGCTTTCTGTTTTGGTTTTGTTAATTTGTTTGTTTTCAACAGCTATGTGTGTTATGCTAATGTTTTCTTAGAATTACCTATTATGACTTTGGGATTTCTTTACTGTGTGGTAACAGCTCAGAGCCTAATATCATGTTTGTAGAATTAAGCTTGTTTTTCTCCAACTGCATTACTCTGCATTCATTAGCACTGAATTTCATCTCCCATTTTACTGCCCAATTACTCAACACTGTGAGATCCTTCCACAGCTCTTCAGAACCAGCTTTCATTTTTACTACACTGAATAATTTAACATCATCAAGCTTTATCAGTCTCTACCACCTTTTCTAGATCCTGTACAAATATGCTGAATAGAACAAGCCTTAGCACAGGTCTCTGTAGGGTGCACTATTTTCCCTCTCTTAATGACCATTTACTCCAATCTTTCTTTATCTTTCTTTTTCTATCTTTTAAGAAGACATTTATCTGTGCTAGATATTTATCTGTTCTCACTGAACTGATCACAAGTAAGGTGAAGACTGGTGAAGCCTCTGAAATGTCAGAACACTTTATCTGTTGTTTCATCCTTGTGCACATGCGCAATGAGTCTTTCAAATAGATTGCCTGAAACAACAGTTCCCTCTGCAAAACCCATATTAACACTTCTCTCTATACTGGTCAAATTGTTTGTTGATTAATTTATTTTATGGTAATTTCTACAAAGATTCCCATCCAGGACATCAGACTCACAGAGCATTCAGAAGACTGTTATAGAAACCAGCATCTTATTTGCAGCCTTTTACTTCAAAGACATGGAGGACGATCCATGGGATACGTCATGCTCTGTAAACAGAAGATCAAAACTTCTGTGGTACAGTTTCATTATAATATGTACCCAGATACATCCAATCCCCATCTGAAGATTTATTATTATAGAATATATGTGTTAGAGAATATTAGAGAATTTAGAGAACACTAGGGATTATTAGAATTAGAGAATACCAATACAAATATAATATCAACACACCAACTCATTTTCTGACATTTTGGGTTCAAGCAGACTCTCAAAGGCATTCTCCACAAAGGTTCTAGTGTTGAAGCCTCTTTACAGTGAACATAAATGCAAAGAAATTCTTCAGCTTTTCACCTACAGACAGACTTCTTGTAAGTTTTTGCCACACATTCTGATCAACTATCAGTCCCTAAGATCCCTGAGAACATCAGAAAAGCTTTTTGGTCCTGAAACATTAGTAAAAAATACTGGTAGTTAAAATTATTATGTTTAGCAAACCTCCCATACATGATGCTTTACATTCCCAGCCTTTCCTTTATATCTCTGGTTATTTTGTTATATGTTATGTGCCCCAGACACAGTGATAATCTGTGACACTTGTAACAATTACCTTTTGATTATCTTTGTCACTTTCCAATTGGAACCAAAGGCATTGAAGCATCCAGAAGAGTTAAGAGCTAAGAATGGATCTAAGATCTCCTCTGGCAGGTTTCAGGATCTGCTGGATGACTAAGGCTGTCCTATGGGTCAGTCTGCAGAAGGTTCATCAGCTGAGCTGATGATGTACTTCCCTCTCATCCCATTTTCTTTCCTAAGCTGTGCCCCTGCTAATCCTTTACTGTTTTTTCAGTGGGTGGTTTTAAGAGAGGAGCCAATGAAAATAAAGAGGTTCTCCCAACACAGAGAGGGAATAAAGCAGAAAATTTTACCTTTACAAAAATAAGCTAAAGAGAGCTTATAGCTTAGGCCACCTCTGCCTCACCATGTGCTGCAGGCTGAGAGCACACAGGGCACACCCCACATGTGCACATATACTCTGCTGACATCCTCTTTTTTGTTTACACTAAATACTATGGTCAGACCAAGCCCCATTTGCTGAACAGTCAAAACATTTTGTCAAACCAGCATGGGTTTAAATTCTTACCTTTGTTACAATATCCACTATTATATTTCTTTAAGTATGAACTTGAGGAACTCCCTAAAGTCTATTTCAGACACTGTGGGGAAACTTTTGCTAACCACTATTCCATGCAAATGTCTTTCCAGTGTAAGGTAAAATTGCAGCAATTGTATTGAAATTGTATTGATAATAGTAAGCTCCACACCACCATTTTGGTAAGTTTTTTATGCATTTATCAGAAAATCAGCAAGGGACAAAAAGAAAAAAAAAATCCTGGTGAGAATATTATTAGAAAGACCTGTTCCAGTATGTTTTTCATTCTTATTTTTTGTCCCAAAGAACTTGGAAGTAAAAAAGGAAAACTTAATAAGGTTTAAAAATCATCTGCCTGCAGAAGAAGGAAATGAAATAAAGAACAATTTGCCACCTACATTGTCTGCCTTTGATGAAAAGAAAAAGTCCTCCTGTGGATAACTGGTATAAGGTTAAAGAAGCCAGTAAAAATTCAACCAGAGTCAGTAAGGTTTGAGCTATTCAAAAAGAGCACACAAAAATAGGAAGTGTTTGCTTTCTGCATATCTCAGCTGTATCACCTGTTTTTTTCACTGGGCCTGCTTGTATCTTCTGTACAGCTTTTATCCAGATACCTTTCCTTCTGCTGTATACTGTTTTTGCCTTTCTATTTTCTCAGAAACCGGGATCACTGTCCAAGTTCCAAGGCACCAGACATGAGTTTCTCTTTCACTGAATATTTTGTCTCACGTACCTCACTCCATTTTTGTGCAAGGTGAGTTGGCTCAACACTGTTATATTTTCAGAAGCAATACTCTAGGGAGTAAAAGTATTTTTTTTTACCATCAGGTGACTTTTTAATCTGTACTATATTAATGAAAATCTTCATGGGAAAAAGCCCCACAGTAATGTTAATAGAATGCCTTTTAACTGAATATGCCAGGCTTCTCTACTGGGAATTTGTTTAGCAATCAGAGCTGTCTATAGCCCTTCATGTCAGATGATACTCAGCTAAGGTGCACTACATGAAACAGGAGTTCAGTTTTTCTCTCATCAGCAACATACACAGGAATTGATAGCTGAGGCAGTTTGTGAACATAATAGAGCCCCAAGAGTGATTTTAAGCTTGTATTCACTACATGGCCATCTGCTGTTATTTCGAATAGAAGTTTTATTAACTTTTCCATTTTAACCATAGTATTTCTACAAAGGTCACAATTAAATATTAACACTTCAACTTGCAAAAAAATTAATCATTCCTTTTCTACTAATAACACTTGGTCTTTGCTTCTGAACATGTCATAAATGTGATAAAGAAAGTGCTAGAGTGCAAGGGAGGTTTCATCAGCAATCTGGTCAATGAGGTTAGAAAATTTGTGTGTCATTTCTTTCTCTCAAGTGAAGAGTTATTAGGTTGTTTTGTGATGAGAAGGAAAATCATGCACATTTTAATCTTCATGTGCATATTCTATTTTGGAAATACAGAGCAGGTCTCTTTCTGAGCATATTACAAACTAGAATTAAGAGGATGGGACTACTAAATTTGACATATCCACAAATGGTTCTCTTTAAGCTGAAATGCTAAATAGGATAGTTTTTGATAAAACCTGATAGTTTTTGTTTGAATCATTTTTGAAGCGCTGATCACATCTGCAGCCCCTATTAGCTAATGTAATTTGAAGTATGGAATGTTTGGGAATGTAGTGTAGCAAGTAGGTAACAAGAGTCCAGAGAGAAGCACTCAAAACTTTGAAGATACCAGTCTTGAATACCCAGTTTCAGTTTTCTTGTGTATGATTTAAATATCTGAAATTACCGAAATGACTGGGGTTTTTGGGGTTTTTTTGGCTTTTTAGATAGAAACTATGAAGTATAAAAAGTTACAATTCTGAAAAGGCTGAGTATATTATGAAAGCATTGAAAGCATGGATTTTATTGCTTCTTGAACTACTGTTCTTGAAATAACTTCTGATTCAAAAAAACTGATTCAAACTTCAGATTTAAAGGTTGAGTCCATGAAACAGAAGATATTCTAAAAAAATGAAGCCAATGAAACAGTGTTGGGGCCACTGCAATGACTCTTTATATCAGAAGATAACTTAATCAGCATAAGTCATCTGGGAAAAACACTAGCAAAAGGCAGAATTTACAGCAATCATGTCACCAGGAAGGCAACATCTCTGATGTCTAAAGTCATAGTCTTGCAGCACTAACGTATCTTTCAGCATTGAAGACAACAACAAACTGGCAAGAACCCGTAATCAGTTTCCCAAAGGCAAAATAAGTGTAAGGAGAAATAAAGTACATAATATTGAGTGGGAAACATGAGTATTGCAGTGCATCTTAGATTCACTACATAATACATGGAACTGTGAAAAATGTTTGGAACCCTTTTAATATTATCTTTACCAAAGAGAGCTAAACCAGTAGTTTTTAGAAATCCATCTTCACATGCATGCCTTACTTAAAAAAAAAAAAGGAAAAAACCAACAAACAAAACAAAAAATATTGTAGCCATCTTTGAAACATTTAGAAAATGTGGAGCTGGTAGTATGACAATTAAACAAAACCTAACACTACATTTACTATAGCATGGTGCAAGAGATATATCTTGACATGGAAGTAATTTCCAGAAAAAATAATCCACTGAGGATTGTTTTCTATATTACAATCACCTGGACTGTCAGATGTACTTGATATACCACAGAGCCTTATACTGAGTTCAGGTAAATCCTGGTAGGGACCTGGAAAACACAAGAAAACCCTGTGGTACCACATGAAACCTCCTATTTACCAGAGTAGATTATTTTACTACCAATGGAAAATCTACAAACTCCAGACATTGTCTGTGGAGTGTTTCCTTATTGGTAAAATCTTTTACTTTCTGAAACAAAAATATCTTGTCAGGAAGACTTTGAACATCTAAAGTTTGAAAATGTAACCCACTACCTCTCATTATTTCATCATAACTTGGTCATACTTCCAAGATATTACTTTTCTGAAGAGGAAATGAATCATATCAATATGCCAGGGAAAATAAAAAAGATCAGATAAAGGGGATTGTACTGCTCTGCTGCTGTAAACACTACATAGCTGTAGCTCTTGGCAAGCAAACACCAAAGCCAGGGCAATGAATGCACTAACTAAGCTTATTTCCTGTTAGCTGTCAGCAGCAACAAGTTTGTACAAACAGTGCCCTGAAGTACTGAGTGGTTGTCCCCACACAGGGCAGCCATGATCCCAACATGGACCTGGCTGCACTGTGGCACGCGCCTTCCCACGTTAATTGTCTCCTTGATTTGATATTTTGAACAGGCACAGCACTGCCAAAATGCTTTTGCTTCCAATTCTGTCGTTAATTCATCTGATGCTGTCTCAGATAAATCTGAAGATAGGGAAGAAATCTCTCCTTTGCTCTTAAATTTCAAATGAAAATAACAGTAAGACACAAAGGATTTTCAGGCCAACACCAAAATGCACAGAAAAGCACACCTTCATGGAGAATGCATTTTGAAAACTCTTGTCTCCTGCTGGGATGAATAGTAAAAAACCACTTTATATGGAAAATAATGAAACAGACTCCAAAATGAGGACTCTGAGACAGGTTTTAACCATTATCATTGGATACTCTGTGAGATCTACAGAAAGGCAAATACAAGTGACATCCATTCTTATTACTATGTTTTATAGCAACTCATGTAGAGTTTCACTAACACTGCAGAAACTAGAATCAATCTAATATTTCTTTGCATTCACTGGAAAAATGCAGTCCTAGGTCATCCTCTGGAAGCATCAAAACTTATTCTCTGACTTCACAAAAAGTAGAAGCCCCTAATGTAGACAACACAGTCAGGTACCTAACATCAGATAACTGAGTATGAGTCTGTGCTTGAAGTTAAGAAACCATAGATTAGGTGAACCATAAGTTTAATAAAAGTACTGGAAAAAATACATGGAGCATTTAAACATAAGAAGCCAGATTGGTGAAAACATTATTTTGCTTTATAAAGAAAATATTCAACTAATGTAAAGACATTCTGTTCTACACATAACATCTTTAAATCCCATATGCAAAACATCATTGTTTAACACACACACACCCTCAAGCATATGGGTGCATCCCCACTGCACCCTTCCTGCATGGGGGCCTGTTCTGTTCTCCCAGTGCTCAATAGCACGTGGTCTCTAAATCCAGGTTCTCCTGAATGATCACACTTGAAATTTTCATATATTGTAGTAAATTAAGCAGAATTTTTCACATTTTAAAGAAACTTTGAAGAATTTTCTCTACAAGGCTTCTAATATATAAATGACCATGAGAGAGGGAGTTTTGTTGGCAGACTACTTTGCAGTTTTATGCTCTTTCACTTCCCTAGGCTCTTCGATCAGCTTTGCCCAGTGGTTCTATTGATCTTGACTACAGATTTTTCCTTGGGGACCACCAGTAATCTAACTAAAAAGATAGGCCTTCAGGCTACACTATTGCTATCTTTGAAATCCTGAGTATACTGTAGCTTTCTTGATTTGGGAGCATTTGGAAAAGTCTAAAAGGTCTGGCTTTGTCAGGGTTTTTTTTCTCTCTGACCATAACTTCATAGTCATTATAATCTAATGTAAATTTGTGTTGCCATAAATTCATGCTGTCCTTCCTTCTATCCTCAGCCATTCCTTTCTGCCAGCTCCACAGTGCTGGCTACAGGCTTTACACAGCTCTTCAGCTGAGAGCTGGGTACTGCTTAAGAGAACACCTGATCATCTCCGAGTCCACTGTCCTGAGCAGCCCTTTCACAGAGGGCACACATTTATGGCAGATACAAGTAATGTAGCTACAACCTCTACAAACTTATACTTCAACTAAAATGTGCTTTAAAATATCATTGCACAATTCAAGTGTTAGGGAATTGTGGTAGAGGAAGGAAAGGAGCCTTAACATCACCATTTAAACTCTTCCCTCCCCTAATCCTTTTTCTTTCCATTTGGAAAACATCAGCAGTGTTTAAATACAAATTACATAAATTGGATAGGGTCTTATAGTGGTTGTCAGACCTATTATAGAGACTAACCTGAACCACTAAATAAGCTTCATCTTTGGATTCACACACAACTGTTCACAGCATGTAAATACAAATGCAAAAAAGACATAAAATGCAAGGGGTTTCCTTTTGTTTACTAATTCCTGCCTTCACAACACAGGCATGCATTTCCTTCACTGTTAGACATGCAGCATTCATTCTATTCCTGAATCATGGATTTGAATGGGGCAGCCTTTTATAATTGGGATTTCCTTAAAAATATTGAACATTTTTACTATTAACTGCTATCTTCAAAATCCTAGGGCAATGTTCCAAGAGCTTTGATTTTCTCCCAAATGATTTGGTTCCCAGAATGTTTCAATTTCTGGATTTAGCAACTCTGAGCTGTGGTGCAGAAAAATATGTTTTAAAAAATCTTTGAAGCTAAGTGCAAGGAAGAGCCCAGTAGCTAGCTAGAAATTGCAGCACGCATTATTTTATTTTTTCCAGCATCAGGATTCCAGCCCAGCAGGCATACAAACATAGAGTGTGTGCCAGAAAACACAACGAATAAACTCGATATCAGGACTTAACTTTTTCTAATAATAAAAAGGCAGAAAAAATGTGGCTCCTGATGTTAGTTTGGTAATTATCTGTCATTTTTTCTTTCACTGCTGATGGACACAGCCTACAGAATTCTACTTTCAAGTTTATACTCCTAGCCATAGGTAAACCTGTGCTAGTACCAGAATGACTTAAATGAAGATAATTTTCTTTCTATCCCCATCTCATCTTCAGCAAAGGAAGTAAGCCCTTAAACTAACAGTAGGTGTGTGCCAAGGATCTCAGTTTTCAAGCCTGGCTTTGCTAGTTTATGAGCTGGCAAGAAACTCAAGGCAACGAGAGAGATTATACTCAGTCCTGGAGGAATCTGGATGACTATCCAGATACTCCCACCAACTAAGTAAAGAGGTGATGTCAATATTTTCTGAAAAGTCTTTCTGGGAAGATAGTGACCATATTCTAGAAATTGGAAACATTATCTGGTGGATTTCTAAGAAGGTACTTTAGGTCCAGTCTTATTTAACATTTTCATTAATGAGTTGGAAATGAAAGTAACTAGCCTGTAATTACATTTGCTGATACTAAATGGAAAGGAATTTCAAACTTCACTAGGGACAGAGAAATAATGCAGGGGGACTTATGTTATAGATATAGGCAGAAAAATCACAAAATGAATGGGAAGGATGGGAGTGAAGGAAACAGAATACCATTTTAATTATTTTTTAATTGATTTGTGTTCCTATCCATTAATTTGCCTGTATCACATACAGACAAACACTAGTTCCAGGTATTGAGTAGTCACTCAAATACTATAATTAGGTATTTGGAAGACATCTAATAGGAATATGAAGCAGTTGCAGAGTGGGAATCAGGGGTCTGTGACTACGAGGACAGTTGTGGGATTGCTGTATCTGGGAGGCAGCTTCACAAAGCAGCTGATGTGATTTGGTCTTGATATGGTTTGAGAAGCCCTTGCCTTCAGTCTCTACAGAGAGGTGCTTTCCTAAAAGTGCATGAACCTGTGCTGGTAAATCTGGGGACTAAGAAGTAACTGCTTGTCTCTTTACAGGGAAGTGAACCCATTTTATTCATTTGATTAATGCAGAAATTGAAGCAGAGCTTTTTAATGCTCCCTTAGTCTTTTCATAAAATGACTTTTGTTCAATGGTGAGATGATTTGTTTTCTTTAATTAATTAGGAATATTTGGTGGTGGTGCCACTTAAGTGACAGAAAAATATACACTTGTGTATGCACATTCACACATAAAGAAATGCACAGTTAAAAATAATGAAAACTAAAAAAAGGCTCTTTGGCAGAAAGCAAAAGCTGCAGAGAGCCTTCACCATGTTACTAATAAAGGCACAAGATGTCAGAAGGCAGAGCAAGTACTGTATGTTAAAATATTAATGCTAGTAAACATCGATTTGTTTAGATTTAATATAGAGGATTAAGGAACAAGGAATGAAGAAATGGGCATCAAGTTGTGCCCCAAGGTAAAATGCATCTTCGTAGTTATGAAAATTTAATTTGACTGCATTGGGAATAATTGCTCCTATTTGATAGCAGGCCTATGCCAGCAAGATAACAGTCACTCAAATGGACATCACCCTGTGTACACTCTTAAGCAACTGCATAATATTCTCAATTGGAGAATGATGTGGTATCCCATTGTTACAGGAGAACCATGCACCTGAAAAAGACACTAAAACAGACTGAACAATACTCCAGTGAAATACTGTTTCTTTAATGAACCTTCCTTTTGTTGTCAAGTAAAAGTCTTCTCAAAAGCCAAAACCAACTTCTTCTGAAAGTGGAAAATCCATTGCAACATTAAAAACCCAAACACTTTCCAGTTTACTTTCAGTGAGGTTCTCCTTTTTCCTCTCCTCTCCTCTCCTCTCCTCTCCAATAATATAAAAGCTCATTAAAAGTGTGTTGATTATATCTACATATTAAACAAATAAATTCTATTTATGTTTAATATAGAATATTTTGACATTTCCAGGACAGGATAGAGGTGCCTTGTAAAGTAATCCCTTATGCTTCATATGCCAGATTCTGATTTTTGAATTTGCTGCTAGATCCCCAAAGAAGAAAGGGGGGGTGGGAAGAAAAGCACAATCTTGTATTTCTTTCAGACTACTCTGAGTAGAACAGAGAATAAGTGAGCAAGGAATCAGCACCCCAGCTGAGAATTTACAGTAGCAAATATACTCATTCCCTGTCTGAATTTCCTATAACACTTTTCCATTCATCCTTTTCCTCTTCTGTTTTCCACAACACTTCACGAGTACTGAGAAAATGTCATTAATAACTGATACAAAGAATCACACATGAGCATATAGATAAACTGGGGATGACAAAATATCAACTTGCAGCTGCTCAATTGGAAGCCGTATCTACACAATGGGTAATTGCTTTTAATTTAATTAGGACTCCTGGTATTGTTTCTATCTCATAGATTACATTATAACATGCAATGTGTTAAAGCAGGAAGACGAACTGTGAGAAGACTCTGAAAATACTACCTATTTTGTTTAGAAGTACCATACTTCAATGCCTCTAAGCAATTACTGCTCATGGGCAATGATCAGTTCTTTCTTGCTGCTCTGTTTTAGCACTTTAGTATATTCAAAACACTCAAGTAATATGATTTGGAAATACACAGTTCAGCTTTGTAGAAGTAACACAAATTGACACACACACATACATATATATATTTCTGGCAAAATTTTTCCCAATTTTATCCTCCAAAAATTGCAAATTATTCAAAATAAACTTCAGCTAATCAGCTGCAAAGTATAATCATCAAGTGCAAAAACCAAAATATATCACTTACAGAAATCAGTTCCAACATCAAAATCATGTTATGTAAAATCCGATGGGGCAAACTTCCTACTGGTGTAAATGGGAATAGCTCCTTCTTCTTCACTCATACTACCAGAAAATATATCAGCTTTTAGGAGAGCAGTAAACTGAATGAAAAAAAAATAGCCCCTAAAACCCAAAAAAATCTTGAATTATTCTTGTAAATAGACAAATTTCAGTGCTTTAACAAGCATTATGGAATATGATGGTCCTTCAATCTATTATGATGCACAATCTTTTGATAAAGCTGATCCTGTTCTCAGAATCCAGCCTCTCATTTTAGCATATACCAGAGTCCATAACTTTTATTGATGATTCCCCTTTATGTTGCCATTTTCTTCCTATTTATCAGCAAATCCCAATAAACATACTCAGCCAAAAGTAAAAATATTTTTGCTTTATGATTTTATTGGGTTGCTGAAACAAATCTATTGAAATAACTCCTGAAGGTTCAAGCTAGCATCTGGCCCATCTCTTTCTCCTCCTCTCCCCACTCCTATCCACCACCATTTAAAATCCTCCTACATTGTCAGTGCAGGACAAACAGGGGAGGAGAGGGTAGGTACGCGGTAGATTGTCAGACCAGAGTAATGTCCACTTTGTATTATATCTCATTTCCACTCTCCCTAAGAGCATGCAACAGAAAATCCTCTCTTTTTATATTGCTCAGTATTGGCAGCATTGGTTTCCAAAGTCCCTTTGTCTTTACTGTTAATGCTAGAAATTACTTTGGGGCTGATTTTAGCCATATAACAACCTGAAATTTCCTCACTTTGTGCAATTAAATAAAAGTGAGCCTCAGGCCAGTGTTCTAGTTGCACAACAAGTAATAAACATATTTCCTATAATAAGGTCAAATTCTGACCTTGAAAAACAGTTTTTCATATGACTTCGACTGAAAAGGAGGGTAACCTGCAATTTAGACATGAAGAACCATAGCCAAACCACCAGGGTTTCACTGATGGCTCTTTCAGTAAATTGTTCTGTGTATTGAGCAAGTTCAGTTCTCCAAGGCTAGTGCATATGACTAATGCTAAATAAAAGCTTCCATAGCATATACAGCAAATATTACTTGCAACCTGAATAATGAAAGTATGAAAACATCAGTCTTTCACACTGAACTGAATAACACTCATAAATCCTCACTGCACCTGACCAAAAATAAAGAAAATTACATGGGAAACCAACTACACAAACAAAAAACCCCAGATGTCAACTGCTGCATTTTGTATACTTTCTACAAAAAAGATTAATCCTCTGAGAGTTCCTTTTTGAATTTTCTCTGAACTTAAGTGCATGATTCATGCACCTTGGCAATCCTATCCTGAATCTGACATTTTGTTCCCGGAGTCACCCATACCATTTGCAGCATAATACCTAATAATCTTCCTGGTAATGGAGCAGTATTTTTTATACACTTGTAAAAATATAAGTGATTAATTATTTCCATTTGGACACTTTAAAAATAACCAAATAGCAGGACACTGAGGGACATGGATTCCAGAAGAGCCTGATGAAGGATGCTATCCTTCCCTGAGATGAGTGTGTTGGAGGACTGATAAACTCCCTGCAAACAGGAGATAACTGACAAACTTAGACCTTTCAGAGCTGTGCTGGCATCACAAGACATCATAATTCTTCAGAGACTAAGACTAATTAACAGAAAGAGATGAAGACCCAGGGCCCAGGTTTAATAGAAAGTTCAGAGCCACTTCGCTGAGTCTGAACCCAAATGTCACCAGTAAAAGTCTTAAAAGCTGGTCTTGGCAAGAGTTATGGCACACAGTTTTGAAGACATTTTCCTCCTCTTATAGTTTAATTTCTGTTTAAATCCTGGCTAGCTAAGGTATTCTAGAAGGTGACAATAGGTCTGTCTCTTTAACCTGACTGTTTTTGCCAAAACCAAGATTAACTTGAAGACAACATTGATATTTCATGAAAATCATGAGTACTTTGCTTAAGAGGAGGAAAATAGGCAAGATTTGAAAGGACTGATAAGGATACCTCTTGGTAATCCCCTTGATGGAAAGCGTTCATTTCTGTCAAGGGAGAACACCATGCATGTAATAACTGTAAAAAAATTCATCTCAGTATGAGCAGACTGAAACAATTTGCATAGAATCACAAAATATCTTGAGTTGACGGGATCTATAAGGACCACTGAGTCCAACTGCCTGCTCCTCAGAGGGCTACCTAAAACTAAACTATATATGCTGCATAGCCAGGAACATTTGCTATCTTGGTAGAAGCTACATATTCTCCTCTTGGAGAGTCGTCTGATCTTCAGCAGAAGGTGGATCTGCTTCTCTCAACTCATCTATTTCTCTCAGGTCCAAACTACATGCACTCTGAACTGCTATTTGGCACTTTCCTGACGATTATTTCCCTCTGGGGTGAAACTCAGATGTGACCTTGTGTGTTTTTGCTCTAAGAAGAAAGGAAACTGTGTTGAAGTCCTGTGACTGTGAGCTTCATACCTACAAGCATATATACACCTTCATGTCTTGTCATTCCCCATAGCATGCATCACATTTGCAGCATGACACTATAAACCACCATGTCATAGGCCATGGCAGAACTGTCACATCTGAGTCACTTCAAACTGAAAATAAAATTATATTTTAAAGTGCATTTCAGAGGGTGTCCATGACCTGAAAATATCTGGAGCAAGCATTGCATATCACATCTGGGGCAGTGGACCTAGGTCAGTGGGGATATATTTTTTTCCTTTTGTTCTGTATGTCAGGGATGGTTTCTACAGCACTGTAAATACAACCAGAAATTATGAAACATCAAAACAAATCCATCTTGTCTTTTATTTAACATGGCTATGTTCTTTAGCTTTAATGCAAGTAATCTTCAAGGAGGCCATTGGTATTGTCTACATTACCAGGGAACACTAGAGGACTGGAACTACAAAAGAAGGGCTTTTGTCAGGCTCAGTATCCATGTTGTGTTTCAGGATGAGCCAGCTCCAGCCTTCCCTGGCCAGAATACCTCTTAGTGGCTGGATCAGACCAGGAGCAGTCCTTTTAGAACTTTGCCTAGATGGTTTCCTCCAAAGGAAATCCAGCCTTTGTGCTTTGATACCTCCCTGCAACGTCAACCCTGGGCCTGGTCAGGCAATTCTCTTAAAAACCACACTCACCAAATATGAATGGAAAAATGCACCTATGGCAGGACCCTCAGTGAAAAGGAAAAGAAACCAGACTATGATGAAATGTGGTCACTTAACCTTGGCTAACAGTTAGAACACAGTGTGTCATGGGAAGAAAATAGGATGAGAAAGAGTGTGGGATGAGATAAAGACAAGAAGGTCACTTACCACTTATTGTCATGGGCAAAATAGGACTGGACTTGGTGAAAGTAAATTTAGTTTACTGCCAATTAAAATATATTTGGCAAATAATCACTGCAGCCTTTACCTTTGCTTCTTGGCCATGCTCATTTTGAAAGGTAATGGTGATCCCTTTCCTGTGACATGTAATTTCTTCCCATCCATATTTCAAGTCTTTCCAAGCAGAGTATTGAAATGAATGAGGAAGAGATGTATCTAGTTGTAATGATAGCTAATCTTATAGATGTGATCCAGGTGTCACAAACATTACTGATCAAAGCAGACATTGATACCATCCTTTTTGTCACTTGCTTTTTGCTACCATGAGTCACAAAGTTCTGAGGCTTCTCTCTCTCTGAATAAATGAACACTATACTGACTTTACCCCAGCTGTCTGAAAGACTCCAGAGATATCAATAGGTATTTGTTCTTCATATCTGAAGTTTTAATCCCTTAACCTTTCTTATTCAATTCCTGTGTAAAACGGGTGAGATGGCCAAACTTGCAGCCTGTGGATTACACCCAAGAGCATATCTTCTTCAACAAATGGAGTCCAGGAAATAGTATTTCTACAGAAATACTGAAGAAGAATGAAGAAACAAACAAACACCAAAATAAAATCACTCACTGGTAAGTTTAGGTAAGATGAAGGAAATATCTGGAGAAAGAGGAAAACCACTAACAAAAAATTACACATTTCCAGTGAATAAAATCAGTCACAGTTTCAGAAGCCATGCTATTTATAAATGCTCAAGTATGTAAAAAAAAATCCCCCTATGAATTTGCTATACACAGTTTATTATTAATATTTACCAATTGTCCAGCACTGAGCAAGTGAACCATGCCCTCCTCACCTGCAGACTAAAAGATACAAAAATGTAAGTCATGTAGACTGAAAGACCTTTCAACTTAAAACAAAAAACTTTATTAGGAGGAATCTCTAGAAACTTTCCAAAGTCCATAAAGTTGTGCAACAAAATTCTAACCAACCTTATTAAACAGAAAAGAAGTACCAGGTGGATTAAAGATCCAGGAACAGAGATTTGACAAAAACTAAAACTAAAATCAGCAGCAGAAGCAGACAAAAGATCCCTCAAGAAAAAATATTGCAGGACCAGATGTTGTCCATAATTTTGGCTTCAGTATCTTGTATTTTTGCACCATGATCAACTCAAAATTTCAGTGAGTTGTCTCAGGAATAATCATTTTGATGCACATCAGAGTAGTGTTAATTATGGAAAACAAAAGCACTGGCCATCAAGTAGTTCAGAGCTCCTAAATAATCACATCTCTCAACTATTTGCAAACTGTTAACATTCATTGTATCAGAAAAAAATCTACTCCAGTGTGGTTACCAATGCAAATTTCACATGGGAATGAAAAGGATGCAAACAGAAATACTAGTACTTTTGGGGATTGGTTTCTGATTGACATGTAGAGTATAAAGACTGCCAAAACCAGAAAATCTCAGGACAATATACAAAGACTGTGAGGTCTTTGACTTTGCCCCTCATACATGAATAAAGAAAACATTAAGAATGTATAGCACTACAATAACATGATTCTTGAAAATTTACATAAAACTCTCTTGAAGACAGAGATCTACCCCTCCAGGATACAGCTTATACCCAGTCCATACCCCTTGGGAAGTTTCTGGGGGAATTTGTTATTATCCCAATTTTCATAACTTACAACTTGTCATTATTCAGCCTTCAAAGGAAAACTTGAATGGAAATTCAATGCATCTTGCAAAACATTATTAATAACCACCCCACATATAAATAATCTTGGATGATTAATAAGTCAGGTAAAATTATCTTAACCTCATGAAGATCATTGAGTCTTTCCAGAAATCACAAAGCTCAGACAAGTTGCAACAAAGTTTTTACTTTTAATTACAGAAGAAACCATTGAACCATTATGCCTCAGAGAAAACTCCCTCCTTAAACACAAAATTAGCAGAAACAGCCTCTCTTCAAGACAGCTAGTGTCATGCCCTATTTTGAATATATGTTGAAGGTACTTATAGTAGAACTGAGGCTATTGGAAGAATAACCAAAAAATTACTTACTTCATATAGAGTATTACATCTAAAACTAGACACTGAGATATCAAATATACCTAGAAGGAAAGCTGGAAGAAGTCTGAAAAACTTCTGTCTAGAGAGTTGTTTCTTAGACAAGCTTTAAAGTTATCAGCTAAGGGAGTAATTGTGGAAACACAGGGAAGAAATCCAATCGTGGAAAGAAAATCAGTTTTAGAGGCAGAAGGCCCTGATATAGGAAATGTGTGAAGAGACATTAAAATGTCAATAAAGGCTCTTCTGGGTAAGATAGCTCAGCTAAAATCATTCACTGCAGTCCTGGCTGCGGTTTCACACTGCCTCTTGACACACAAAAGGAGGAGGGATAACACACGTGAAAGGCTATAAAACATAATGCCATAATACATTTGGCACAATGTGTAAACCACAGATAGCATCAACATTGCCCTTCACTATGATCTGTGTGGCCAATATTCCTCTCCTAGACATCACAAACAATGAGATCAGAAGCCTGATCTACTGGCAGATGAAAGAAAAAAGGGAAGAACCTTTGGGATCTTGTATCTGGATAGATCAGCAAAAGGCAGAAAAACAGATTCCAGAGACTTCAAGATCATCATCACTATTAACAACACTGCCTGCCCATCAGTTTAACATATGACAGAAAGGGAAGTACAATTCCAATATTTCATCACTACCACTTTGAATATAAGCCTTCAGGAGAGCACTAAAAAGGACAGGAAGGAGAATGATCAGAGGAGTAATGATTTTTACAACTTCTATGGCTCAGCCTAAAATCCCTGGGCAACCTCTTAACAACTTGAACAATATATAACAATATATGAAAAAATTCCATCAGATACTATAGTTCCTGGAAATGTGGCTGTTTCTTTCCCTGACATCTCTGACATTTTTTCTAAAGATCTTGGGGTTTAGCTGGAGGTGAAACCAATTGCCAATTTATAAATAATTACATCAGCACATTAGAATGTGATATGAAAAATAATAGCATAAAAAAGTTGGCAATTTTATTTTTCCAGGAAACTAGAGGATAAACAAGACAGTATTACAAGGATAAAGTAATCACATAATCCCGGAGCAGTAATTGCAAGTTCTGCAGCATAGTGATCAAAGGTAAGAACTTCTTCCATACAAAAAAAAGCAAAAAAAGCAACAATTGCTATGTGTTCTCTGTTGGCAAAAGCTACTGCCCTGAAACACAATCTGTGAGTTAAGGGTGTAAAGCTGAATGCAACTTCATACTGTACAAGAACAGGTATCATCATGTGATAGAAGAGGGTGGAGTAAGCCAGGCCAAGGTGGAATGAGTTGCTCAGAATATTAGTTACTTAAAAAACCAAAAACATTTCTGATTTTAGAGCTACTTAGAATAGTTTAAAAAAAAGTCTATGAAAAGGACTGTAAATGGTCAATAGAAAGCACTAACAAACTGCTGCCTAATCCTTTGGGTTTGACTGCTGTGCTCTGTGGCTATCACAGTGGTGAAACTCATCTGCCCACTGGGCATATGTTGTCACATGCCACAATTCTAGTAAACAACTAATAAAGAGCTTTCAATGAAAAGTAACATTAATCTTTGTTTCACAGGAGGCACAATATGCTTCTTTATAGACAAAAAAATGGGATGGACTTCAGCAGTTGGTCTGGCCTTGCACAGACAGGATCTGGCACACGAAGCTGGGATGTGGCAATGTTAGTGTAGAGCACAGCATGGGAAATCAAACGTGACCTCTTGTCCCTGTTCCTGCTTTTTCCAATTTTGTCTCATAGCACTCAGATCCTTCAGTTTGTATCTTCTAGAGCTGTTTCAGTGCCAGCACATAGCCTATGCCGTTACCAGAGTGAATTCTGTATAACACAAGCAGTGATCACAACAGTACGCTGTATTTCATCAATTGTGGCTACTCTTCTCATTTCTCTTCTCCAGCATCATTATCAGATGGTTCTGTCTCTTATACGACTTGAGAAGAAATTATTTAATCTAGAAAAAAATTATACAGTTGGTCATGGTTCTGTATTTTACTACCTGCTGTTAGGTACTGCAGATAGAGTTAAAGCTGTTCACATCCACTGAGGCACAAACACACCTGGGTGAAAGCACAGGATGGCATAAAGCAGCTGACTATGAGCCTTCTGTGAGACAAATTACCCAGTAGAGTAGCATAAAATGGTATAAGTTGCAGACATCCTTTCTGGGCCCTGCAGTGAGGAATCAATATGGATCCAACACTCACTGAATCATTATTTTATGGTTGACAAAACTTGCAGCAAAGAAAGTAGTTATTTTATAACCATTGATATGTATGAGCTGTAATTAAAAAACTTTCTATCATCTTTTTCAATTTAAGTAATATTTAGAAGTGAGGTGCTGCAGTAAAATTTCCTTTTATTAAAACTTCATTATTTTTTCCTGAACGTATTCCATGCAGTGTTATTATAAATAATTAAGTGAGAAAAAACCCCAAACCAACACATCTTGAAACACAGCTTTTTGGTCTTCAAGTTGTGATTTTCTTCTTTTGCCTTTTTACTCATATTCAAAACTCACTAAGTTATAATGAGTCTCCAATGTCCATGGTGCAAATCAAAACACTTCCTCTATATTGCTGAACATTAATTCTTTTTCAGTCTAACAGGTTTTACACAAAATAAGTAATGGTTTATGCTTAGCATAGTAAGTAGGATATAGCAATATCAAGCAGGATGTTATTGATGTTATTAACTTCAGTTGTCTGAAAACTGTTGTCTACCTTGAGGGCTCTGATAGAAGAGAAACAAGGTTTAAAAACTCAATAGCAGAAGGAAAATCTGCTTTCCATCTATGCTAAGAATAGCCAACCTAAGGCCAGCCAGAACCCCTGATCCACACACAGATTTACTACTGATTCTCTACTGAGTCCTGCACAGGTTTAAAGGCTGCAGCGCTTCAGGAGCTGGTTAATATGCAGATGAGATGTTTCTTAAGGGCAGAAATATTTTGCAGAAATTTGGGCAGATGGCTGGGGGGCAGAAACAAATTCAGTCAAACATTTTAATGTTCTACAGGATTTTATCAGAGTTTATGCTTGTCATCTAGACTCCCTCTGTAGACAGTAGACTGGTGCTCTTCATCATAGTGAGATGAATCTCTCTCTGGAATTTCCTCTCTCCTTACTGACCACAGAAGTCTGCCTGAATAGCTTAGTTTATATTTCTAACTCTTACATAGTCAATTTTGAGTACAATGAATCCCACCCCAAAAGTTCTTTATAGTTGTCATCACATTGACCTTCTTTGATTTGATACATCACCATGTTTCTTTTCTTGGTGCTTAATGTTAGCTGTGTTTTAACTTGTACCTTTCACCATTTCAAAATTTTGGTAAACTTGATTAGGGACATAAAAATCTTAGAAGTCTGACTGCAATGCAAGTTTAATTGTTTAATTGTTAGAATTCATTAAAAGCTCTGTGCCTATCAGATTTTCTTGACTCCATTTTGAGCAGAGTTGAACAAAGGCTAAAAAATCCTTTTTTTTTATTTCAAAGCAGGAAACACTTTTATAAATGAAAACTAAAAAGCAAGAAAATGAAGACATGCAGTTTCATAGTCTAAACAGTACATCTAATGGAACATATTTTCTTTTCTGGAAAGTACTTCATCCTGGGTTTGTCTCCCATTTATATTTGGTGGGTATTTATTTGTTGCTAAGTGCTAGCTACACTTTTCTAAAATGCCTTGTATTTTCTATTTTCTCTTTTTATTTGAAAGGCCTGAATTAGAGAAGGGTTGGGTTTTTATTTGTTTTTCATTCAATACAATAGAATATTCCAAAGATTCTTTAAGGCTGAATCTTACAGATAAACAGATAAACACAGTGAGATTTTTGACTAATATTACATGCCTAGATAATTCTGCACTCAAGTAGTAACTGGATTGCAGTTTCAAGTGTTTGCCACAATGGTGTGGGTTTGGGATTTTAGTTTGTTAGTTAGTTTGTTTGTTTGTTGGGGGTTTTTGTTGTTTGGTGTTTTGTTTTGTTTTTAAATAGTGCAAAAGCTTCTTGTGTCTCTGTAAGGATTTACTGACAACTTGATTTTCTATAATATTTGCTGACCATTTACAGTACACTTAAATATGTTTATAGTCAATTGTAGAGACTGTGTGTGACTTCATTGCACCTGTGACAGACAGGGCTTTTAGAATACTTTACTCACTCTCCTTTTAGTCTTGGCAGCTTTAAGGCTTCTGCTATTACAACAGATCTTCAGTTTTTCTGATGTATTCAGTGTCCTGGATGTTGACTTTTTAGGACATCGTCTCTCTGGAAGGCAGCAGAAGCATCTGTCATTTACATGGTCATACTTTCCCTCTGGTTTTTCTTCCTTTCTTCTGTGTTAGAGTCAGATTTGAACTGTTTTGATTCAAAGGATCTGCTTACCCATCTTGTGACTCTCCCTATTCTGCTATTAATGCTGGCATTCACAACAGTTTATAGCAAGAATTTGCTTAAAGTTCCTTTCATTAACATCTGATTAGTTTCAGGTACAATAAAATGCTGCTGGCTCAAGCTTAAAACTTCTAATAAAACAAATTTCTCACTCCCTTTCCCCTAATTCTAATCCACTATTCTATCTCTATTTTCCTTCCTCTCTTCCCCCCAGTCCCCTATTGTTTACTTCTGAATGAACATGTGCACAGGTGCAGTCTCCCCATAAATAATACTCTACCCCCATTTTGGGGTTTGACAGATTTCTGCCTGTTTGGTGGCTCTGTCAGCATTGGAGCTCCAGTCAGACTTGCTCTTCACTGGAATCCTAATGGGCAATTTTAGGTTCATGATGAAGAGTAAGACAAACAGGCAAATGGCTGTAAGCACACAGGCTTGAAGGGGTTTCATTGCCAGCTCATTATAGCTCCACTAATGAGATTTTCATCCAATTTGTGGGATAGCAGAGCTCAACTCAAAAGAGGGACAGAGCTACCAATACAGTAGGATTAGTATGCCTTATTAAAAAAAATAACCTTTGTTAAATCAAGACTCAGTGTTTAGGGCAGTGACCTTATACACTGGCACAATACAAAAACAATTGCTGGATTATTTACATTACACTCATCAGCTTGGCATAATTGCTGGAGTGATGTAAAACTCATAAAATCACTTAGGCAATAACAAATAAATACTTTATGTACAATGTGGAGTAAGGTATAGTTAGGAAGATTTTTGCTAGCAAGTAAAAATAATTGCTGTTTGTGAAACTGCTTTTACAATGAATCTTGGGATACATAAAGGAAATGGTAAAAAGAAACAGAGATCCTGTGACACTAAAATAGAAAACCATAAGGAAATATAAAGGTATTCTCCAATTCTGTGAAGGAAGTGAAATTCGAAAAGAAGTGAGCAGGTTCTAGAAATTTAGCAGAAGTTTCTTTTTAATTTACCCAGAGATCTGCTATTTGCCCTCCACAGTTACTAACCTTCAAGTCTCAAATGAATTGGTATTTGTTACTTATTTAGGTATAATGATTTCTTTGATTAACCCAATCCCTATGTAAACCCCTTGAAACACAGATCCACCTCTTTAAATCCTAAACTCAGTGACAAAAGGTGATTGCTCTGTTATTTAAGTAGCCAGTTATACATTTCAATAGGCCTTTTATAAGGACAGATATAGCATGTAGCCCTGCTGAAAATAGTTATAGATTTGTTTCATATCTACCTGAACAAGATCTTAGTTCCCTGAACTGTATTGCCTTTGCCATTAACACAAAGGATGTGATGTAGGTCTCTGTGATCTGAGGGCCTCGCTATCCTGGACTTCAGGAAGTAGCAAGAAATATTCAAACTAAAACTAACATTTGTCCTCTCTGAACATTGCTCTGTCTCCATGGAGGCAGATATTTCAGTCTAAATCCACGTGATTTTTTTTTAACTGCAAAGCACTGTAACAGGATTTTTTTTCACAGTAGCAAAACCTCAGTTGTGTAACCAAATGGAGTCAGTCTGGTTTAATCAGGCTATCAATCACCCTGCAGAAACTAGAGGGGAGGCAAATAATTTTTTCCATCTCCTGCAAGGCACAGAATACACCATCAAAATGTCTCAGTGTTGCAGTGGATCAAATTTGGCATGGGACTTATACCAGAAGGTAGAAATATCAGGCTCTGCTAACTTAGAGCACTGCAAGTAATTTTAAAGCCATACTGGGAAAAGGTAAAACTACATTTAGGGACCTTCTTAAAAATGCTAGAGGGTAGAAAGTACATTAGAAGATGCTATTGGACAGCTAATCAATCAGTTATCGGGCAATATTTATTGCAACAAGCTGGAGGTTCAAAGCATCTGCTGGTCTTGTAAGGCAGGTTCTCAAAGTGGCACACACATGCATCAGTCTGTCAGTTTTCACTCTGCACACCACCAAGACCAGCTGCCAGCTGAAAAGTCCTGGTAAGCACCAGACTCAGCAAGGAACCTCCATGCTATGGACTCCAGGGCAAAGAGAGCTGAGCAGAGCTGCCTTGAGCTGTGTTCCCATGTACAAACCCCCATGGTCTGCCCTGCAAGGACAGCTTCATCTTAGGAGGCTTTAGAGTTGAGCATGCCACACCAGAGATCTAATAGCCCTCATAAACAGCAGAAATTGAAGACTTTATTAAAATGTCAGTGTTTTCAAGTACTCTATTGACATAAAATGAAGCGATTCAACATTGGTGTCTAAAATAATAGTTTAACTGCAGACAAATCTTGCAGGAGCTGCTTGTGCCATTAGCCTTTTCCTCAGGGCAAGCCACTACCTTGTTGTTTAACCCACAGATATAATGGGAGATATACTGAATATCAGAACTTGTCTGTTTTAAAGCCTCATTAGTTGTATTTCCACCCTGGTGTGGGGGGTGTCAGCTTGCCCAAGTCAGATATTGATATGTTCTGGCATAATGATGCTCAAAGAAAATTGGAGGAATGTGCTGTTTCTTCAGGAGTCTGCAAGTAGCTCTAACATTTTTGTACAGATAAATGCAACAGTTTTATAGTTTGATGAGGAAAGAAACCACCACAATCTGCTTTGGCAGCATGTTCACTGTGATTTCTACAGTGTGTGAACACAGCAAGGAGAGTGACAGGGTTTGGGGAATTTCTCAGCCAAGCAGCATAAGTCAGAAACAAGTTCAGCTCTTGGGAAAATCTCTCTAAGTCTTTAATTATAATTTCCTTGTATATTTGTAAAATCTACTTGCTTTAGGACAAGTGTTCATATATACCTGGAGTTTTTTAAAGTTAGTTCTTTCTCCTGTTAAGTTAGTTCTTTCTCTTTATTAATTGTTTTTCATCTCAACATAAATGGGATGAGAGTTCTGGCATGTTCCTTGGGGAGTCTAAAGAGAAGCAAGTGATTTACAATGGCTTTGTGTACATGTTGCTTTGGAATTGAAGTCTAAGTATTCTCATGATAAAAATATTCAGATCTGGAAATCCTCCTGATTCTACAGCATTTCAGAATATTTCCAACAAAGTACTTATGCCAGTAGATACTTCAGGAGTTCAATTGGATTAATAGTCTCAAAACTATTTTGGATCAATGCACATCAAACACGACTGCTATAGTGTTTTTCAATTGTACACTATGGAAGGAAGCCTTGCAGAACTGTAAGTATAGAAATTAGGAAAAACTTGGAGGGAATTTATGCTTTCTCAGGGAAATACATTAATATCCATACACCTTCCAGAAAACCTAGTTCAATAACTCTCTTTAAAAATGTCCTGTTTTTCACAGAACCTTGTGGTAGCAGGCTTAGCCATAGCTGGTATATATGAAGGAATTTCAGACCATAGCTTTTCTAATGGAGTCCAAAAAAAGACACTCTGTTGCAAGGCACCCCTTAAGGAACAGGTTGCAGTGACTAACTCTATTTCACCTGAAAAAATTTCTTTGTATCTTTTCCTGGTCTCAAACCAGAGGCAGTGCAGAATTTAGGGCACTAAATTGCTTCTATGAGCTATGATTGTTACATTACTTGATTCACATGAAAAGTAAAGGACAAACATAGCAGCAGAAATATCGACTGCCGAGGACATTCTGCTTTATTTTTCATATAATTGTTCCTGAAGGAAGGGAGTTTTTCAGTGAATGAACATAAGATATAGGAATTAGCTTTAAATCAAGTGTCTTCCTGCTGTAGGAATTAGATTTTTAAGTGCCTTCCTGCAAACAAAAAATTTGCTCCATGACTAGAAAATTAAGGACAAAAAGTTCTTATAAGTTCTAGCTCACATTCATGTGGTAAAATAAGCCTTTAAACTGCTTGTCAACTTGTCAACAGACTATGAAAAAATCCTTTAAAATGAGTATAGTTTCCTTCTTTTCCCTACACCTGCTTTATGAATATTTTTCATGTTCAGATTTTGCACATAAATATCTTGTTTTTACATTAGTACGACTTATATCATGACTGATTTTGGCTCAACTAGCAGACAGCAGGGTCCCTGTCTCTATGGATGTATTACTCCTTCAACCCAGGGCAGAAAATCACTCTCATGAGGCCCAGAGTCCCAGTAGTGAGATGGGGAAGTGAGCTGAGGAACTTCATCTGCTGCTCAGGAGGGGCTGGGGAACTCTGCTGGGAAGGGAAGGGAAGGGAAGGGAAGGGAAGGGAAGGGAAGGGAAGGGAAGGGAAGGGAAGGGAAGGGAAGGGAAGGGAAGGGAAGGGAAGGGAAGGGAAGGGAAGGGAAGGGAAGGGAAGGGAAGGGAAGGGAAGGGAAGGGAAGGGAAGGGAAGGGAAGGGAAGGGAAGGGAAGGGAAGGGAAGGGAAGGGAAGGGAAGGGAAGGGAAGGGAAGGAGCCGTGGCTGTGCCCAGGCACCAGGCAGCTGCCTGGATGGGGGCTGCCAAGCTGGCACTGGTCACTATCAAAACCAGGCTTGCTAAAGAGCACACAGCAGTCTGGTCTATTAATTAAACACCAGAGTCTGAGAATTAAGGAGTCAGTTCCTTATTCTACCACGGGTTTCTGTGTGACCATGCTAATAATACTCACTTTTTCCTGGAATAAGAATTGCTTCAAGGATATGTCACACTGCAGACAGCAGTGCATTGGAGAGATAACTGAGCTGGCTTTAAACAGGAATAATGACTGCCTATCATACCATGAGCCTATACACAAATATCTGTATTGCTTCTGGTAGCCAGGCTACCTTGGATATCTTTGCACTGTGCTTGGTTTACACTAAAACCCTGTCCTTAGTATGGCAACATCCACCACAGATAAATCCCAACCCAAGATGAGGCTGGCAGTTGTGAACATTGAACAACTGCTGAGATGTACAATGGCAATTCCTGAGTGTTCTTCTAATTTAGGCACCATGGCCTGGACCAGGCAGTGACACTTCTACTTATGGTAGAGTCATACTTTTTCTCCCTGGTTTCAGTGATCCAATTTGTTTTAGACTGAGCTACTGCTCAGTAGTTATGATAGTCACAGTTTGGCCAATTAAGGGAAACAGACAGACACTCCTGGAAATGTAAATGAAATTTTTTATTTCCAGCTCTTTTCTTCATTTGCTATTGGGACATCTCATTTATCAGTCTCTAACCAGACATCTTCAGTGTGCTATAGTTTTCGGGAGGTGCGCACAGAAGTATTTTAGAAGTTGTCTTGCTCTGACATAGGGACAGATGATGGAATTTTGAGACCTCTAAAAAACAAGCAACATAGATAAAATATAGTAGAGGGCTGGAGTTGTGGAACAGTCACAAAAATATCCTTCCACTTAATCAGCACTTAAATAGTTAAAAATTGTTGCACTCCTGTTACCTTTAAGTTTTATAATGGACAATCAAACTGAATGAAGCAGTTTGGTTACATCTCTGTTACAGATAAAATTTCAGGCTCCCTGAAGATTCAGGAAAGAGTGGTTTTTATCATCTGGTACCTGGTGCACATTTTAAAAGATCACAGTGATGAGCATATGGTAACTGTTTTCATTTTTTTATAGTTTTTTGATTCAACATCAAGGAGATGATTCTGCAGCCAGTGATAACTATGAAGAGAAAATCCTAGGGGTTTAGTTTTAAACATAAAACAATGCAATAATCCCTATCAGCTGGGTGACTGCAAAAATCTAGGTTAACAAGACCCACTCATCCCAACCAGTACTAATTCTGTGGTCTTAATTTGTAGGCTTTCATGGGTTTTATTTTCCAAAACCCAACATTTCTGCCCGTAGCTATCTCAAGTAGCTGACTCCTTTCAAGTGAATGACATGGATGAAGCTTTACTGCTCTATACCATGGTTGAATCATAGCTGCAATTTTGTCTCTTTCATTACTGACTTTCAGGGAATGAGCAAGCCCAGAAGCAGAATGATCTTTCTTTTCATTTGTGAGATTCTTGACAGTGTTGGAGGTGGTAAAGAAATCCAGAGACAAGGGTGGTCATAATGGAGCTATCACTTATTCTAGTGATACCATACATATGTTGTCAATCTACTTGTGTCCTCTCTCTTTTAAACCTCCTCATGCAGTCATACATAAAGTTACGTTGGGGAAGCCAAGAGGATTTTTGCAGATCTTTACCTATTTCAGCTAACAACACATGCTTCATCCTTGCTCTTGCCATGTAACAGCAAATCTGCTCAGTCGGATAGCCAAGATAGACAACCTGGCTCATTTGTAAAGGAAATGTCATTTCTAAGCTCCTTCTCCAGCAAAAGTCTGGACTAGATGGTTTTTGAGGTCCATTCAAACCTGGGTTATTCTGTGTTTCTGTACCATTAAACTTCACCTACAGAGTCTAATTTCCCAAGTTTTGCTGTTAGTTTTCACGCTCAATTTGTAGAGAATTCAGTGTCCTCACAGAGAATGCTCAGTTTAGGCCGCTTCAGCTTTTACCTCAGAAGGTTTCCTTCTTTGTGTAGCATCCACTCTCTATTGACTGACAATAATCTTTCTGGACTCAAGAAATAGTCATCAGGCCTTTTTTGACATGGTGTTTCAGCTAGGAGTGTCCTGGCATTTAAACACTACTTTGCAGAAAGTTGTAGTTTCAGCTTGTCTGTGGAGCTGTGCCTTCATGCAGGGCATCACCTCAGAGCTTACACAGGACTGACTGATGCTCACTCGACTCTTGGTGTCACTGCGGTTTTGATGCTCCATCCCCCCTTGTGCATCATGCACTGAGGAAGTCCATGCTCTGTCACAGACATAAGGAGGCTCTTGTAATCCTCTAGTGGATTCCACCACAAACAAGTTTCTGATATTTATTTTGTATTTTTGATATTCTAAGTTGTGATATTTATTTGATATTCTACAATGCTGAACAATGTGTGAAACAGTGACTAGATGTAATTTCTGCCTCTGAAGTCTTAGCAGCTATTGTTTTCCAAAACTGTCTTCTCAGTCACTACAAAAAATCACAATTATTCAAATATCCCCATACACTTTTAGGATAATTCACCTGGCCGACATATTTAAACTTCACATCTGAGCTAGTCAGACTATCTTTAGATCCAGTGGAGTGCACCTGGCAACTAGTTTATGTCATCTAAAATACACATCTAAAATAGTATTCCTAAGATCCTCTTCTTTTCCACTAAATGAAAGATATTCAACTGTGGACAAGTTAGGTGACCATCCCTCAATATAAGGTGCTAAGGCAAAATAAAAGCTGTGAAGGGACTTTATAAGCGTTTGTTGTGAGGAACATAAAAAAAGGCAGAAGATATTAATGGGATAGTTTTATCCTAGCAATAGATTAAGATAAGAGAATATAAAGAATGTAAACTTGGACTGTTAATATGTAACAATGATGGGCAGAAAGGGTGAAAAACCATACAACAAAATGTTTGGTGACATAACATCATTCACAATAACCAGCACACATAAAGATAAGGAGGGGCACCATGCAAGTCTGTGTGAACATCTGGACATCCAAAAACAGTCAGGTCATTGTCAACAATGGCTAGAGATAGAAATAAAATATAAGATTCAATAAAGACTAGGATAGACAACTATCCTGACAAGTTATATCAGATCATAAACAAGCATCTCATTCTCAACTGGAACACTATGATCAGCTGTGGTTCTATCTTAAAGACAGTAGGTAGAGAAGAGAGTTACTGACAGCTGATTACTACTGTTAGAGTCATGAGAGAACTAATTTAAAATTATTCTGAAAAAAATGTGTTTGGCTGTTTGAATAAGCAAAAAAATTAGCATCAAGTCATAAAAAGTGTGTAGTAAGGGACAGTGGGTTTTGCTAGTTTGTTCACATTTCATTCTTGCTTCTAGGTAACAAACACAAAATATTCTGACAAAGGAAATGTGTGTAATGGGAAAATACGGTTGTGAGGAGACCATCTAATATTCCTCCTTATCAAGTAAATGAAACACTTATGTTCTGCATGTTAGATCCTCCTCTGCGAGAGGATCTAACACGCAGAACATAAGTGTTTCATTTACTTGATATGGAAAAACATCAACTGAAATTGCATAAGTTTCTTCATTTGGGTGCTCCATTGCTTAAATATCTCATTTACAAAGTCATGTCTAATATATAACTCAAATTTTTACAGAAAAGAGTTCCAATTATGACTGAACCTACCTATAGTCAACAAGTAATTTCAGTCCTTTGTAACAAACTTTTACATCTTGAAAGGCTGCTACCATGTCTGTCTCCCAGTCTGTTTTCTCCTAGACTAAACAAACCAAATTCTTTCAACCCTTCTTCATAGACCATGCTTTCTAAACCTCTAATCACTCTTGTCACTCTGTCCTGGACTCTTGCCAAACACAGTTTTTCATAAAGCATGGTGCCCAAATCTGGATAAAATATTCCACCAGTAGTAGATAGACCAGAATAATTACCTCCCAAATCTCACATCCTTCTTCTGCATCTTTGACTAAGATTTTCTTTTTGAAACAACATCACATTTCTGTCTCACATTCAGTCTGAGGTGCTGAAGACATTTTCTGCAGTACATCATTCTTTCTAGTTACTGTCCACTTTGTGGTTTTGTGTTTGACTTCTCCTTTCTGCGTGTATCACTTTATACTTTTGCCCCTCTTGGGTTTAATCTCATTAATTGAAGATTTCAATTTTTTATTTTATTTTATTCTATTCTTCAAAGTGTGTGTAATTCTCCCTCCTAGTTTTGACATTCATCAATTATGCTTTCCAATTCTTAATCAAAGTCACAAAAAATATTGTGCGTGGCTCAATTAGAAGTTTTATAGAGTGCTATGATGCATTCTCTTTGAGAATTGTTTTCCAAAGAGTTGTTCATCTTAAATGAAATTATTTAATTGAGTTCATATATTATTTTCTTGGGTATGTATGCAGAAAAATCTTTATCAATAGAACGTTAAATCATCGTTATATTTTCCAGTGTATTCCAGACACTTTGACAAAGAAAGAAAATAGATAGGAATGAGATAATTTTGTCTGGACAAAACCATGTTTATCTTTTATGTTCTTCATATTACTGGCTAATAATTAGATCCAAGGTTTTTTAAAAAACAAAAGTACAGTGCCCTATGTAATTTTTTGTAGGTTTTTTTCTTTCCATTTTTACGAGTTGAGTGGGGGTTTTCCCATTCCTAGGTCTTGTGAAGGTCCTCCACATTGTAGGAGTTCCTAAACATAATAATTTACTGGATTGTTTTAACTGGTGAAAATATATCTCATTTGTCAACATATTATCAGGTCCCCTTCCCTTCCCTTCCCTTCCCTTCCCTTCCCTTCCCTTCCCTTCCCTTCCCTTCCCTTCCCTTCCCTTCCCTTCCCTTCCCTTCCCTTCCCTTCCCTTCCCTTCCCTTCCCTTCCCTTCCCTTTTCTTTATTTTTGGACAGCATTAAAGATTTCAAGATTGGTTATGCACTGCTTATGTTTCACAACTATTTACTGCTGTGACTTTATTCTTGTCTCTCTTATGAATGGCCAGTTCTGAACTTCATTTTTCTCCATTGAATTATTTCCCAAGGAATTTACCTAACCATAGATTACCAACATTCTCCTTTTCAAAGTTTATTGTGACTACTTTCCTATTCTTTTTCATTTCACTAGAATCAGTGAATCACCTTTTCGTTTCATAAATCTTCTGCCCCCAAATTTGCCAAAGTCCCTCCCAAATAAATCAATATATATTGACTGTATCCAATTTTTTCTCTTTTTCTTCTGAAATAAAAGCTCTTTTCCTCAAAACAGTCCAAATTAGAAAGATTTATATGAATAATAGGAATTGACTGCTCTATTTTTTCCCATGGTACAAAAGAAAGAAAAAATTAGTGGTATTGAAATTTGTTAAGTTTCACAGTAAGAACAAAAATGTTTTTTTCCCCACAGTAAACACATTGCAGAACTCACTCCTGCTACATATTGTCAAAGCAAGGAGTGAAATTCACAGAAGCATTAGATTTAAAAAATATTAATCATATAAAATACTGGGCTTCAGAGAAAAATTTAGCCACTGTCAGGTCTTAGAGTAGGCAATTTGAAAACACTCTGTTCATTTCTTTCCCTTTCTCCCTCCTTTCTTTCCAGAAGTATCTGGGGTTAGCCACTGTCAAGATAAGAAAAGTGAACTCCTAGGCTGATCTAGTTCTTCTACTTTCATGGATAACTTTGGCATTTAGCTTGTCTGCAAATTCTTTCTAGTCTAAACACCAGTAAGTAAATTCAAATCATAAATAATAAAAACATTGGCAGGCTAAAAAAGGATTTGAGGAACAACTTTCTAACAGCAAAAAAAGCTAACAATAAAACCATCTTCAGACCATAAAAACCCAGAAGTCTGCCAGGGAATCTGTGGAACTGATAGATGGTAAAGGTGCAAGAGGGAAACTCAATGAAAATAAAACTTTAGCAGTTAGAAAACCTCTGAGAATTCCTTATGCTGAGGTTCCCTCTTGGGGAGCATAAAGCGAGTCCAACACTTGCCTCTTTCAATGAAAAGGAGAAGTTAGAAGAACTGTGTCAAATAAGAGCATAAATTAAAGATGTTTTAGAGCCTATGGCTGAAATTAAGAAGAATAAGTCTCTAGAACCATTCACTCAAGAGCTCAGAAAGATCTCAACATGTTGCCGGACTCTGGTCTGATACTCACTGCTGTGCTCCAGCTCAGCCTCAGCACAGCAGCATGAGAACAGGTAAATGTGGCTTCAGTTTCTAAAAAGAGCTCCAGGACACAGTCTTGACGCCATGGCTCAGCAAGGCTCATTTCTGAACCAGAAAAGCTGGTAGCAACAGACATGAGTTAACCTCTGAGTGTAAAGGAGAGGAAACAAAGCATGGGGTTACACTGACAGTGGACAAAGACTACAAGAAGGTACTCAAGCATCTTTGTGCTGATGCAATTGAGTTTCAATGAATCTAAAGGAAGGTACATTGGGAAAATAATCCTAAAGGTAAATGAAATAGCAATAGTAATAGTAATAGAATAACAGATAGAGTAATAATTGAATAGTAATAGTAATAGTAATAGAATAACAGATAGCTGTTACTCTTCAAAAGGAGATTCTGGAGTTGATCTGGCTTTTTTTTTTCCAAACCTCGGGCCACTGCTGTACTACAAACACTAAGTGCTGACAGCATATTAAGAAGCTGTTACATGGGCAGCCTCTGTCTCCGGAAATCCCTAATCCATGATGAGAGTAACACGATATTCCAGGAAAAATACTGTTCTCTTCTTGCCCTGGGTTTATTTGCTTGGTTTGGGGCTTTTTTTTTTCTTTTTTTTTGAATCTGCTACTGGCAACTGTTGGACATAGGACAACAGTCAAGATGGATGTTTCATCATCTCCAGTACAAACATTCTAATGTTCACATGAATTATCGCTGGATTTGCAAGCTAGCCCCAAATTTACACTGAAGAAGCAGCCACCAAATTCCCCACATCATATAGTGATGTATTCCCCCCTGGAACCTTTTCTGGTTTTGGTTGAATATTTCTTGAGTTACCTGAAAATTTATGGCCAGATTTTTAAAACTGCACATAAACACATTTTTTTAATCAGCTAATGCAGCAGATAAATTCATGTTTAGGCACCTAAAACTAGAGATAAAAACATGCTTAGGTGCCTAAATACCTTTAAAATATGGCTCTACACATCTTTGAAGATGATGCCAAGACTTCTGTGGACATCGTTAACATAGGGCTGAACTTCAAATATATTCAGCAGGATTCAGATAATGCACAGAGCCAATCTTGGCATGAGCTCCTCTTAAAGGTTAAGAACTAAAAAAGGAAATTCTCCTACAGAGATTATGCAAAGAAACTTTTGGGAAATAGACAGTTTTAGGGCCCTCCTTTATCTTGATGAATACAAGCAATGAAAAACAAGGAAAGACAGATAAGGAAACAGAGATAAGAAAATAGATAAGAAAAGAATGTCAAAGCTTTTAGTATTTACTGCCATTAGAAAGTAATATGCCACTGGGAAAGTGAAAAGATTATGCTTCAAAAACAGCACCTTGCACTTTTTGGTTTTTTTCTGACATGATAGAAGCACCTGAAGAAATTCTTCACTTATATGAAAGAGCATTAACCTACACAGGATGGACTCTACAGAAGAAAACTTGGAAGTTTATCCCTTTTTAGGAAAAAATAATATGGCAGATAAGGAAAAAAATGCAATTAATACTGTCTTGCAGATCTGAATTGAAGCAATCTTTGACAAAAAAAATTGTCATGACCAAATTCTATGCTTTTTTTTTTCCCAAGATACATACCTTTTTGGAGCAGAACATCAATACTAAGCCATATTTCAATTAATTTGTTTGCTGTGAATACTAATTCATTTGAAAAAAATCCATTGTCTTCCCGGGATCCAGTTTCATTCTGCATTATGAAAAGGGATTACATCTCTTACTGAAGACTGTGGTCTTCTGGCACTAATTTTACTAATTAGTCTGACTTCAGTCTTGAGTCAAGATGATTGGTGACCAAATGACTTTTAGGAATCCTTCTGCTCCCTACATCTTGCAGTGAAAGTGCTATGATGAATACCTCCTGCCTATGGCCCTAAAATCTGCAGTAAATTTACTTTTTAAAGATTTCAGTAATAGCTTTTTACAAATATTGCTATTTTTCTGGTGGACTAAGTCTGGTCTGTGATTGTGCTCTTTCACTTTTGACTTCCACTTTTTGTTGCTGTTTATAACTGAGAAAAACATATTCTATTGTCCTAACATAGAAACATTCTTCATGTAAACTATGGAGATGTAAATGAATTCACATGGGGTTTAGCTAGTAAAATACATTGAACATGTATTGTTCCAGATGATGGGCATTTTTCTTACATTAAAAGTCAGCAAATATATTCCTCCAGAGATCACTCTGCTGATGGAGAATATGCTGATAAAATGGACTAAAACAACACCAGGAGGAACAAAGGTATCTCTCTGTAAATCAGAATTTGCTAATAAACCTGAAAAACTTGAAAGATTTGTACAAGTGGAATCAAGAGCAATAGCAATATGCAGTGGTAGTTAATGTAGTCAATCATTTCCACAGCTAGACCTCTGTATATATTTGACTGACTAACTGCAATTCTCCTGCTATGACTTTCTCAATATTGAAACTGGGTTTTATTTTGCATTTTATTAGTCTTAAAGCAGCTACATAGTTGCAGCTAAATAATTATTATCGGTTCCATGTTATTATACTGAGGAAAATATATTCTGATAATTGTAATGGACTTTTGATATTATTTTGCTTATCAGCTGCACCATTTTAGTAGTTTTCCACAACTGTATATGTGACACTAGTTATGCTCAGGAAGTGTTAATTAAAGAGAATTTAAAATAATATGCATCTCCATAGCATTTGCAGCAACAAAATATGTGAACTATCTTCATTTCACATTTCTTTACATAGTGATGACCTCAGTTATATATTCAAACAAAATTTTGTTCATATTATTTTAAATTTCTAATAAAAGACTTAATTTTTTTGTCTCTTTGTCAATTTTGATTTTATTAACCTCAATTTTCAAACATGCTTGTTAAATAGTCAGCAGTTATCATGAGGTTATGTAAATGAAAAACAAACACAATGCTTCCTTATATTCCTGACTGGAAAATAGTCCAGTATCGTTGCAGTGTGATGCCATTTCCTGTTTCACCTATCCCAGTCCCCCAGGTGTGCCAACCTCTCCTTTCCCCTCCCCCTTGCCCCCTTGCTAAGTGCTGTCAGTCAATCTTATCATTCCAGCAAGGGCTTTGTGTGATTGGCAAAAGTTCCAAAGATGCCCCTCAGCCCTGGGGTCATTGGCCAGTCCAGGTGTCATTGTCCCCTGAGCCTTCCCCCCCTCTCACCTGGTTGGTGGCTCACCTGTCCCTTCCCTCCCCCTGCCCCCGAGCTTAACAGACACGGGACCATGCGGTTGGGATTCTGTGGAGCTGTTACACGATTCAGACATATGTGACCCTGGAATAAAACTCTGGATTAAACCCTCTGCAGAATCTGTCTCCTTTTCCTCTTCACCTAGCCTGGAGCCTTTCCATCAGAGGTAAACTGAGTTTCTACCATGCCTGGACTTGTTCTGAGTGCCCACCTGCAGCATCCAGCCAGCCAGGGGTGTCTCTGAGGTGAAACACCACAGCTGCCGCCTTTGGTCCAGCAGCAAGGGCCGGACGAGCCCAGGCACGTTCCACCTGGTAATATTGGGATCATATTCCAATACAGTATCTCACCACTGGTAAATGCGTTCCCTGAGTTCCTTACCTGTGTTTTTTCCCCCAATTTTTTATATAATGTAATTAAAATGAGTGCTGAACTTAAAATATAGTGTTTCTTTAATAAGGTTGATTGGCCTCAGGAGAGTATCTAAACAGATTTGGCACTTTAATACTTGGGGGAAACTCTTTCTTGGCTTAATTCTTGATAGATACACCCAAAGATGTGTTTTGTCCTTTTATTTTGCAGAAATAGGTTGCACTGATTTATCCCTTTATTCAGTTTGGAATCATCCAAGACTTAGAAAGATGCAGGAATATTATGGACTATCACTTTAAATCCCATTCCACTCAAAAATCCTTTGAGTAAAGTAAGGCAACTAAATTTAAAGTTTAAAATAAGACAATCCTTGCAGTAAAAATCAGCCACTTATCAGTATACTTCCATGCAGCTCATTTGGAATTCAGAATTTGGAACACAAATTTAGAATATTGAACATGGCATTATTCATTACCTGGCACACAGTCATTCAAGGCAGTTAGCCAAACAAGCTATCTCTCTACTTACAGGTGAAACAACATTTTTGAGAATCTTAAAAATTTGAAAACATTCATAAATCAAAATATGAGCATTTCTAAGAGGGAAGCTAACATCATGCCAATTTTAAGTATACTGGATATGGAAACAAGTCAGCAGTTTAAAAGGATTCTCTGACAAGCACTTCCACTTATTCAGACAATATCAATTAGTGTCTGCAGAGCGGACTTACCCAGAGTGATATTTCAATTGGTGTGTTTTCCACATGCAAAGACATTCTATTAAGAGACTCTATTTTTCCTCTCTTTGTTTTATACTGCTTCAAAAGGAACAATTAATAGTGAAGGTTAGGACATGAATGGGAGTATAGAATAGGTGTTTAAACAGAAGTTTGAAAACCTGTCAGGTCTAGAAACTTTTCCAGTGATCATCACCACTCTTCACAGTGATTTTTCTCTAACAGCAAGCTATTTTACTCTTTTACTCTTTTTGCCATGGATGTACACAGTGAAGTGTGGGACAGGACTGCAATGGTGGGAAGGGGTTGTGGAAATGGGTCCAGAAGGGGACAGAGTCACCTGTTCCTGGGGGAAGGGCTGCCTGCCTGTGCCTCAGCCTCTGCACTGCTTCCAGCCCCTGCAACCTTTTCATCCTGGGAAATGAGCAGCATTTGCCAGGATAGTAGGTGGCATGGCTTGCATATATCCAGGAGGAGCAGTCCCACCCCACCAAGGTGCTGTATACCCAGGACCTTCTTCCCTCCCTGTCAGCTTCTCCTAGCACCACAGAGTTTCAATAAAAGGAAGGGAACTTGGGAATTTGAGGTGAACACTTACTTAGTCACAAGACTGATGGCTGAGCAATAGGAATAAAGCCCGAATGGACTTACACACTGAAAGTTGTGATTTCCAGGGTGGTCTCATGCCCATGCAGACAAGGAGATCCAGAAATAAACTGGCCCTGAGGCATTCTTCTGTTAAGGTGCTGATGCTCACTTGTATCCTCTTACCAGCAGCTTAGTCCTGGGTGAGAGTGAAGAGAGACCTCTGGGACAATTTGGACAATTGCAGTGGTTGACTGAATACAAGAACTGACTAGCTTAAAAAAGTAACCTGTTATACTGTTCAAGTCTTTATTTCTGCCACTGTATCTGTTTTAGATATGCTGAAAATTTCCACTTCACTTATAATGTCATGATTTCAAAGACTTTGAGTATTTTCAGCATTAATATTTATATGATTACAGTGTTCTGGCATTCGTTTTTCATCCTTTGGTATTCCATTAAATAAAGAAGGCATGGGATCTTAAAGAGTAACCATCCATCAGGAATACAGAGCAATAGCATAAGGTTTACATGATCAGCTATGCGCTATGGAGAGGAATTATTAATTATGATAAACCCCCATCAGTGCTTTAAAAATATATTGATTGTAATATCTTTATGAGAAAGTCAAAAGCAAACCCTGATGAATAAAATATATCTGCTTTAATATTATCCTTAGTGTATGATACAGTTTATGATACAACAACAAGACTCAGAAAAGTAGTCCTAAATTCAGGACTAAATGGGGAAAAACACCATTCACAACAAGTAATTTAATCACATCTGCAAATATTATTCTGTCTACTTGGAACCCCATGGAATTTCAGCTGGATTAGTTCTCCTTCACTTCCTGTCCTAAACATTTGTTTTGTGTTTCTGTCTCCTCTTAAACAGAAATTGCCTTTCACCTCAATGGATGCCAGCATTTCAGTGATGCAGGAAGAGTTTCACGTGTGTATCCTATAGAAAGTTAGACAGAAACATAAGGATAGATAAATGGGTGTGTGATGTGTTCATCAGGATAAAAAAAAAGTTAACATGTCTGTGCAATACTTGTAACCTGAGTTGGATTTATATCAGTAGAAAGGGATATAGCTGCTGTAATTTCAATAGAGCTAGATTGGTGTAAGCCCTTCTGCCCACAGAACTCAATATTTATATAGGTCCTTTGACTCAAAAGGATCCTAAAGTGCCTGGTGTTTTAGTAAAAATCTCTTATCTGTATCATAGCTGGATGAATAGTACTTAAGGAATACATTACCTTAGAAATTTACAATTTTTCATCAAATATTTTCTTCAACAAGTAATTTTATGAGGTGTTAGAGTAATTCTGAGTAGTTGAATACTATACAAACTTGAATAAAGAATTTAATAAACAATGGTAATATTTACCAAAGATGTGTTCAACTATTTTATTCCTTTAAAAATGTCAAGAAGTTTCTATGTTAAGAGATACTGATACAGCTCTAATGCTGACCACCTTTAATATTCTATCAGCATTTCCCTATCCCTGCCCTCCAAAGGAATAAACATCTGAACGAAGTCTTCTATTCTCATCTCACAGACCAGAGATCCAGGGATGTGAAATATACACACAGAGTTGTTTTTTTTTCATGTACACAAACAGAGAGTAAGTCCCTTCTAGGAAACTCTGTTTGTTTGAAGTCAATAAATGACAGTAAATAGGATCTACATCTACCTCTTATTCACTGGTTCTGTCGAGGTGCTGACAAAGGGTGGGTGCTTCATATCCTGCTGATTGTTCCCCACTCAGAGATCCTCTGGTGCTCCTTTGTACACCCAGGGTGCACAGCCTGGTTCTCTTCCTTTAAAATAGCTCATCTCACCTTTTCTTTTAAAACACTGTAACCTCCACCGATGTAACCTACCTTTTGTAAAATACCATAGTGATTATCCCTTCAAACAAGAAAATACCAGACTTCTTTTAAAACCCAGCTCGCTCTGAAGGGTTTAAACACTGATCCAACTGGCCTGGGGAGTAAAGTGGCTGACTTAGAAAAGGTGGCATTGAATTTTTAGACACTGCTTAAGAAAAAATTCTGTACTTAATAGTGAGCAAAATATAGAAATGAATCTCGAATCAGGTCTTGGAAGGGAGTTCTCCCACTTCTGTGCTCTCCTTCTCTTCTTGTCTTCTCCCCTTCTCTCTCTCCCTTCCTATCCCTCTCACCAGGGAAGTCATGTTTTATTTTATTCATCTGCTACACCGTCAGCAACAGACTAGATCAAATCCAGGCCTACAGTTATGTACTAATTTCTGGATCAGCCTTCTTCCCTACTTACTGATACAGGCAGTGCAGAATATCCAAATAAAAATGTCCCTCTGATATAGACATAGCTCTTTTCTTAAAAGCATAGTTCTTGAATGAAGAAGCAGCAAGCATAGTTGCTAACCTCTTTGGGATCCTACACAATTAAAAAGTTGCCTTATAAGTTACTATGATTGGTACAAAAGCCTTTGCAGTGTCTTATCCTGGACAGATTCTTACAGCTCAAAAGACAAGGATATATTCAGTGTTTTAAAAATTGTGATCTACCATGATCATACCTAATTTAATCTCATTGGGAGTCTTCTGCATACATTTAAATAATGATCAGATCTTCCTTCATCTTTATCTTTTCAGAGTGCTCATGCAGCCAGAATGATATTAAGGTATTAAAATTCAAGTGTTATTCTTTTAAAAACCAATTTTTCTTTTTCTGTAAGTGTATGGTTTAATTCTATGTAAATTAATTTTACTTGGGAAAGCATTTTTTAAATTCAAGTATCTTTTAAATGCTTCTTTTTACACCCAACCTGCTGGCAAAAAAATTAGAAAGCAAACAAATTAGATGATTTTCAGTGAAGAGACAGGATGCCTAAAGAGCACAGTATATAATTGGAAGAGCACAGGAGAATGTTTAAAATAAGTTCAAGAACAGTGATAAGGCTAAAGATGATGTTATCTGTTGGACAGAAGAAGCCATTAACATTCACCAGAGTGTTTTCAATCACTTAATCAGAAAACCCTTTTCTTGAGCACTGTTTCTTGTCCGCGTGCCATGAACAAACATAAATATTTTGGATTTCCTGCATCCTTCACTCTGATAATGGGCTCTTAACTATAAGCCCTTCCCACCTCAAAGAAAGGGCTAAAAACAAATGATAAAACATGAACCCTTGAGATGATTTCTAGACCAGAGGAGTTAAAGAATTCAACTGCATGTTCAAAACAGCCTTTCCACTGCACTGCTAGTCCTAGCTCAGGAAGAATGTAATTTAATATGAGACAAAAGGAGAATGGATGGGGATGAGGATGAAAATGTTCTCAATGAGCTAAAATGACTAAATTATCACTGACTGCAGTGGTGTATGTTCAGCAACATGGAAACAAAAGCTTAACTGTTCTACTTTACAGAAATAGAAACAAATACAAAATTCTACTTTTCATTGAAATAACACCTAATTTCATAGAGGTAAAATTAGAGAGAGACAATCTCGTGGGGTTTTTTCCTCTTCATACACATTTTATGTGTGTGTGAAATGTTCAGGAGCTTAGATATGTACTTATTGTAAAGAAGATCTTTGAGAGGGCTTGAAGATGTCATTGTTTCTGCTTCTGGAGGTTTTTCCACTAGTTTCTGATGATCCCATGGAAAACATTAGGTGATATTAGCTCTTCTAGATAGAAACAACAACTGGATGATTTCTGTAGCTGTACAACTCCATCAAAGCTTCATTCACATATTCACTCCTCTTCTTCCTTATTGCTGCATAGCAGTCAAGTCCTTACAGCATAGCACATCCAAATACTGCACCAGGAAAGGGCAAAACAGCATTCACTCTACATCACAGTATATTATCAAAACTATCCCAACTTTGGCAACAGCAGTAAGGCTTCAGGGGCTGTTTTCAGATAATTCTGACACCGCTGATGCAATGTTTTCCTTGGTCCAAATGAGCTGTATCAGTCATTTGAATTATAATGAACTAGAAACTGCACAGTGTGTTTCAACAAATAAATCAAAGTGGAATACTTGGGCATCAGGTGAAACTAACTTTAAGTAATCATTACATGGAAAAAAGTAGATGCATTTTAAAATGGTTTTGTAATGCTTCAAATGACCAGGAGACAAATTTGTTTGCTGTGTTACAACACATAACAGGAAAAACACACCATATAGTAGATTGATCACTAGTCAAGATTCAGCTTCTCAGAAGTTATGTGAAAATAAATGGTGCCAAATACCCAACTGCTGCAAGCAGCAACTGTGCACAGAAGAATACCAACTCACATCTGGTAAGAATCTGGCTGTTGCACTAGTTAAGGAACTGAAAAGTGGTAATTTGCATGGCTTTAAAGTAAACACTTTAAAAATAAAAGAAAAGTTGTTTTAAATTCTGGATTAGATTACAGGAATATAAAACACATATAAATGTATAAACAAACAAAAAAGGGACATTCTGGCACTGAAAGTAACAGAAAATAATTGCTCAGTTCCATTAAAATATTTGGATTGCCCCTTGAATAAATGTGCAAAATCTACATTTTACAGATGGCATGTAATAGTTATCAGTTTTATACCTAAGAATAGGAGGTCGTTATTTTTTTGCCATCACAGAATGTGTTTGTGGGTTCACACTTGTATTCTACATAAAAACAAACAATATCTTGCATTCATGCAGAATGCTGAAAGCAGAATTGAGTTGATTCAGTGTTTTTGGTGTATATTCCCTTTGTGTATGTGAGGAAGCAACAGGAAAACATTTATGACATTTTCCACTTGTTTTTCTTACAGGTGAAATGCATTTTTAGAATAAAAAGGTGATTTTTTTTCTGTGGTAACTGCTAAGGAAATCTGATGGCTCATTAGAGTCACTGTTTTCCCTTCATAACCATTTCCTCTCATTACTGAGAAAACTGCCACTAATCAAATGCATTTCTGAAGCACTACAAAAGGATTTGGCATTAAATTTCAAGATAATGGTTGTTAAGTGTGGCTTGTTTCCTTCTTAGGCTTCATTTTAGTCTGTTACTTTATTCTTTTTCTGTACACTGGAAAATATGCAGCGTTGTTATAGAGTGTGGGACACAAATACGAATCAAACCTGTTTACATATGATTCTGATTTTGGGGGGAGGAATTACTTCTCAAACAATCAGACTTAATAACTGCTACAGAAACAGAATGCAAAGTTGGTTTGTTTCTCGTTCTAAAAAATGTTGGTTGAATCACATCAAAATCTCAAGACAATTCCAAGATGAACTGACTCTGGGAGTAAATGACCTCTTCATCTCAGTGATAAAGTTCCAGCCAAAATATTCTCTCGGCCTGAGACGTGATTCATTAGAAATATGTGCATGATGTGGAGCTCTACTTTCTATCTGGCAGAGTCCAGCCTGCAGACTGATAAGAAGCAAATGCAAATGTCCTGATAAGAACTGAATGCAAATATTTATGATATGATATTCCCTGGGAATTATGTGCAGATAAAACAAAGTGTATTATTTTCCCGCTTCTCTTTCAGGTTTGCCAAAATGCCCTTTTTCGCTTTCGGAATTTGCATTTCTTCAAAATTGATTCGGCTTGCGTATTATGTTAAGCTATTTGTTTGCTAAGGATGGTAATTAGTTACTGTAATTACAGCAATGACAGTTGCTAAATTGTTTTTAAAGCATTACAGTGAGCCTGTGCCAGAAGATTGCAGTATTTTTTTGGATTTAAGCAGAGGCTGGAAAAACTCCCACTCTAAGGCCAGCATGGGATTTTCAACTACAAAGCTGCTTTTCCTGATTGAAATATTTTTTTTAAGAAATCATTAATTTGCATTGATTGTAAGTACTAACTTTAAATTTTGGTTTATTCAGAGATCACAGAAATATTAGTGATAGTGGGCCCTGTGGGAAAGGAGATACAAGGGGGACTCCCATCGTAAATAAAAGTGAAAGCTGATAGCAGAGGAAAAATGGTATAACTATTACTCTGAGCCTGTTAATTAAACTCTTTAGCTTAGTTTTTAGATAAATTAAAAACAATTTAAAAATGCCTGATTGAAAGTCATTCCTGAACTTTTCTGAGGTGCTCAGAGCTAAGTAAGAAACTTAGAAACAACTGTATTCACCAAGTCCTTATTGTATAGCATGCTCTGTGTCAAGACAGAGCAGAAAAGGGAAATGGACAGCTCTTGCAAATAAATTCACAGAGCAACAAAGTCAAATAAAGGTTTTTTTCCTGTGGTGTCTTGATGTTGTAGTTATTGATTTTCATTTTTATTTACAGGCTAACACTGGACACTTGTATCCTGAGTATGTCCAGGGTGAATATTTGATGATAATCCCAGAAAGCTCCAAGTTTCATCCTTTCCTCCTTCCCTCTAGCATTTCCTCCAAAGGAGTTATTGTCACAGCAGGAAGAGTGTGCATCTCAGCAGTGGAAGAGCCCCAGGCATCATAGCATGAGCTCTTCCTCTTCCAAGACATGTGGTCTCGGGAGATTAGCTGGTGTGTGTGTGGGAACCCTAAGGCTTTCACCCATCTCTTCATTCTGTTCTTCCTTCCACTCCACCCCCGTATAATCTCATTCCCCACAGTTTATAGGAATAGACATAATTACTGCACTTTTCTTCCTTCAGAGAAAAGGCAGCTTCCTTTGAGGCTACAGTTCAGCTCTGTAACTAGGAAGAGAACCTGTAACCCACCTTCCATACCCTTCATCCCCCTCTCGGATGCCAATTCACCTAAAGCCCTGATGCCTGAAGTCCTGGGATTTATTCTGAGATTCCTCCCACCCTCAAAACTAGCCTTTCCTGGCTGTTTCTTGCCATATCTTGATTCCTCTTCTGCCCAGCCCTGTTGTAGCTGCCCATGTGCTGTGGCAGCAGTGTGCAGTGCTCACAGGCAGCACACTCCGCTGCACTTGCCTGGGTGGAGTGGAGGACACACATCCACCGAGCCTGCTGACACTGGGTTTAAGTACACAGCCGTGTTTGCTTCATGGTTTGCAGGCCTCTGCTTTCATTCTGACATAGAGTCAGTCTTTCAAAGGTGCATTGTGCTTTGCAGTATCATTTATCTAGTTACCATTTAATAGTCATTTCTAGACAATTAACTGAATATCCAGTTCTTGCCCCAGAACACCAGCTTGAATAAGATACTATCCTCTTGCTTACACAAAATGCCATTATTCTGATGATATACAGGTTTTATATTTATTTGGAGAAAAAAAAATCTGTTCTATATTGTCTTTATGAAGTAGCTAAAGATCCAGAGAAATGTGAGTCTCATGATATCATCAGATCATTCAACACAGGGGAATCTTGCAGTTTCTAATCATGAGGGAATAGCATGCTAACAGCTCATGAGAAACACATGGTGTGACATTCTGAGGTCACTTTTCTATCCCATATATAAACTTACAACAGTGGATTTTGACTGAGCAGTATTGGATCAAAGAACAACTTCAGGAAACATAAGTTAAGATTCAAATATCAGCTAAGTGATTGCTTAGCTACAGAAAGAAAAACATTTCTCCTGAAGTGAGAGAGTTTTCTTGTCCTGAGTTTCAAAGGCTTATTCCTTACAAAGTTTATTAGCTTATATTTGGATTATACTCTTCACTTTGAAACTCCTACAAAGGATTTACTCCCAAGGCCCTCCACTAGCTACATAGACAATTTATCAGGACATCTGCTGCTAAGCAGATTTGTATCTAATTTATACTTGTATTTGGATGATAGTGTTCTAGAGATGGATGAGAGATATCTTCAAGCATTAATTTGGATCAAACTTTATATGTCATTTTCATCTTAAAATGGAAAACAAATTGATAGTGTGATCATGTATGGTATGTCATAAACTATTCTCAGAATCTTTATTAGAGGAGCTATGAGATGAATACAGAAAACCTTAATTATCATTAGGCTTTGCAACAACTTATAAGTACTGATAATTCAGTGAGTAACATATCTGGTAAACATTTAGTACCATTTATTGACCTTTTAAAAATCATGATATAAGATCTAATCAAGCAAATGAGAAATGTTCATACATTGTGTCTCTTATGGAAAGTGACATACTACCTACTTTGGGGTTCTGAGAGCAACACAATGGCAGAATTTATTTATATTTAGCTTACATAATAGACTAGATAATATGTTTGATTACTGCAAGAGTAAACAAAACTCTTGCTTACTGTAAAATGATTATAAAATTACCTTCTACCTCTATAATGACTTTCTTTTGTTTTGTGTATACGTACATATATATGCAATGCTATCATTCGCATTATGCATGCAGAGCCTTAAACTGTACTTGTGAGTTCAGCAGATATCATAGTGCTAGATGCACAGTGAGATGCATAGTGAGATGCAACATAAAGCACACAACACTGATATTTGCATAGACACACAAAACATAGCAATCTACTTCTTGAAATCAGGACCAAGGCTGTGGAAACGGGCATTGGTCCAACTCAGAGGTTAGCACAGCAGGTTACAAAGGACAAACGCAGAGTATATATTGCCAGCTTGATTTTAGAGCAAAATCAGTCTTGCAAGACAGAGATTTGATTTTTCCTGAATTACAGGAGAGTGACTTGGTCAGGGGAGAGTCCTGGAGGAAGGGGAATGTTGCACTGTCTCAGTAGCTGAGGGGCTCTTGGAGAAACTGCATCTGAAATTCATCCTGGGTGGGAATGAGAAATACAGGTACTTATAAGAGATGGTTTGGGATTCTCAGGAAGGAATACTGGGAAGAGAAGGAGAGAAATGCACAGCTAGTTGTTTGAGGGGATGGACAAAGCAAAGGCTGAAGGACAAAAGAGGAGTGTGCAGAATGGGTGTGATCCAGCTGACAGTTTCTGAGTGGCCTGAACCAAGCAGGGAAGCAAAAACAAACCTAGGAGGACTCACATGGTTGTACCAAAGTGCTTTCTTCCTTGCTTGTGACTTCTCTGCACTTTGACCCAAATATTTAGTTTTTTCTCTGTATAAGAATTTATTAATTACCCGAGTTTGGATTACAATAAAAACTGGCATTTTGAATTAAAAGCCCTTTTTTTGAGTGGGGCTTTTCACTTGCAGTGAATAAAATCTAGGCAGAATGCCTGACTACATTAGGATTCTGTTATACTCCTTTCTTGGTTTTCTGTTTTGTTTTGTTTGGTGTGTTTTGGGTTTGGTTTGGACTTTTGTTTTGAGGTTTGCTTTGTTAGTTTTTTTCCTGAAAATTCTTATCTCTTGGAATCAAGAAATAACAGGAATGTATTCATTAAAAAAGAGTCCCAGACTATGCAGAGACGAAGGAAATCTTGAAATTCACCCAAATGAAAATCAACAAACTCAGAACACAAAAAAAATCACAATAAGGGAAAAAAGTCCTTAATGATATCCTTTTAAAAATCTTGTTGTTTTTAAACTTGTCTCAGGCTTTTCGCAAACTTGAGGTTGCTAATGCTTTAACTGTTTTACTCTGTGCTGTCTAGGTACTGTGAATAAAGAGTATCATACTACCATGAGAAGAAGTTTTACATTCTCAGAATAATAAAGCAAATGATTAAATAGATTTTTCTGATGTGATGCATTGTATAAGGTGCTGTCTTCCTGTGTGAATCCTGGCAAATGCTGGAGATTAAAATCCCACACAGCATCTAATTAACACCAGTGCTCTGGCTATAATAAAAGTTCAACAGATAGATACAATGCCTAGAAATGAGTGTTTGTTGCCTAGCTTGAAATACATGAAAAGGATGAAGTTCATAAATGATTGCAACTATCTCACTTCACCAAGGCCAATAGGCCCTGATTATTGTAATTGTTGATTTTATTCTAAATCAAAGATAGAAAAAGATTATATCAACACTTAAGTGTGAATTTCTGTGTTGTTATTATATTCTAACATGAGAAAATACAGATGCCTTGACTCTGCCCAGGTGTCTGGAGTTGACTGTGCTTTTGCTAATAACATCTCTTCCTGCAGTTCTTCCTGCAGTGCATTTCACAGGTTTGCTGGAACTGATGACCTATCAGGGACGACTGAAAAAAAAGAGTTATGAAGTGTGGGTCATTATCAGTGAACAACCTGTCGTCAGCCCCATGGTGAGCCAGTGACTGGATTCAGCTGTGATGGGGACAGGGTGAGGAGTAGACTGTAGAGTCACTATGGGATCACTTCCCCAACTAGGGTAGGTCACACTAATGGGATTTGAATGGTGAGGAAGGAGTGCATGCCTCTTTTCATGCATCCACTGTAAATCCACCACTGACCCTGCTATAACTCAGTGTTGTTACATTATTGCCGATGGTCTTAAGTCCTCAACTCTTGAAATCTATCCTGTGTGCTGCATGCTGTCTGTTTCAGCCTTCTGTAGAAAATTTGAACTACAAATAATTGGGCAGGAATTTTCCACTTGAGGTCTTTTTTTCCTATCATAGAATCTTCCAAATTATTAATTTAGGTTCTTTACTCACATACACCACAAAGTAAAACTCAGCTTTATTATGATTGTACTGCCATTCCTCATACTGTGACATGGAGCAAGGAAGAGATGCTACACTGGAAAAGGGTAAGAGGGAACAGCTACAGCCTCTAACCTAAGAAATTCTTATTATATTTTTCTTATGGCAAATGCTTTGAAGGAATATGTTGAATTTTATGAGTTCTCATCAATATACAAGAAGAATTTCAGTGGAATTATCCAGGCTGTTAGGACACACAGGTGTGTGAGATTCACTGACTAGGATAGAAGGAACTGCCTTAGACTGCCTTGGCCACAGGAGTGGAGAGCTTTCAGGTTCCTTGACAGTTGACCCCAACTTAGATATGCCTACACCACTTGTTTCTGCTGAATCTTGGATCCCTGTCAAAGCCAGGAAAATGGAAGTTCTGCAGTACACAGTATGAATTGTGACTTTCTAGACTTCTATGCTTCCAGCTGTGAGACAGAGGATTTTCCCAAATCAGGAGACTTCCCCAGAATAATAAAGATCTTTCAGACAAGTCAGGTTTCCCCAGCTAAGTCCCTTTAGTGAGAGACAGCTTCTGTGTCCTTGGACTGAGGACAGTGTGGTGAGTTTCCAGGAACTAGGATACCTGCCTTCTCTTTTTTTTTTTCCCTTGAGAAATATAATAAAACATAACAACTTACAAAAAACCCAAGTGGCCATTTTCTAAACACATGGTAGATCTCTGCTTAAGATGAGCATAGTCACTCTTCAGCCTCTATTAATTAGATTCTGCATTAACTATAAGAGAAGCTTAGGCACATTAAGGTCCATACGAACATCTGCTTGTAGAGTCCTGAATTTAGGTGCTATATCTTAGCATATAGCTGACACCTCAATAATAAGTTATATCAGCAGTGTGTAGATATTTGCCACCAGTTCCCTTAGTGCAACACTATTTCAAATCACATAAAGGAAAATTGACAATTAACACACACTTCACAGCTTCATGTAACAATTTGATAGAAGATGTCCAATTTGCTTATTTGAGAGATTTTCAGTTGTTAATGTAAAGAAAAAAACAGTGGTAAAATAGAGTAACTTACAAATGAAGTGTCTAAAGAAAACTTGTGATAGATTTTTTGTATACAGGTATAAGGAAAGTACACCTATAACTTTAAGAATGTTAATTGCACATTGTGCATTTTCTTAATGTGCAATGAAGACATATCTACATATAATAAACCAAATCAATTTAGGTATGCATAACAATTCATCTGTGGAAGAGTAGGGGTCAGAATTATCTGAGATATTTCTACAGTCTGTTGGGTGGCTATAACCTTACAGTTTTATAATAACTTATGATTAGGATTGTGCTACAAATAAAAATAACATTTGTATGTGTGTAAAATACATCACAGTTTAGGAAAGAAAATAACCTTTCTGATCAAATGACTAACAAATGAGTGTATCCAAATCTAATATTTGAGGAACTCTGAAATATGTATGATATGTTGACACAAACCAAGTGCTTGCTAGGACCAATTAGAAGATGGCTCTGTTGTGTTCCATTATGAGGATGAACATGTCCTAACCACAAGTCCTAAAACAGTCTCAAACTCCATCAAAAGAAATTAATTCAGTCCAGGTGCACCTCTTTTCCAATAAAGTCTTGATGGTAGATGATAGCTGGTAAATATAAATTAGCTCTACTGGATCAAAGACCAGCTGTAATGATGGGGAGAGAAGAATGGCTGCATTCATCACGCCATGAAGTGGAGAGAGACATGAAACGGTGCTAGTTAAGCTGAGCTGAGCAAACACGAAGAGGAGAAAAATGAAAGGAAAACTAAGATAGAGAAGAGAGCTTATGAACCATCATGCACAATCAGTATCCATAACTTATTAAAAAAATTATAGAAAAGTGAAAAAGCCATTATTTCCAAAAGCACTCCGCAGGTCATTTTAGATCAATTTTTTTTCCTTGTGCTGAAGCCTCTCAAAATGTTCTGAAAAGAGATTGTAATCCTAGTTTGGTTTTGAATTATTGGATGTTTTAATGTTAACACACACTTTTTATCAAAATACAAAATCCATGTAGAAGCGATCAATAATCTAAAAGGTTTTGCTAAGTTTAGAAAAATCTTATTATATTGCTTCCATCCACTTGTAGATGAAAGCAATACAACTTTTACAGAATAAGGAAAACACATGGACTATGGATATTTAAGCATTCTGTATTTTCCCGGATGAGACTCTTGTGTTTTTTGTGATTTTATACTGGAAGGGAAAAAAATCAAATGGAGGCTTTTCTAATGTGACAATTATTTAGCACAGCTAAACAATCCCTTTCCCAAAAAGCTCAAGATGCTGCTGTAAAATAGAACTTGAATTGTTTCTGGCTCTTTTCACACACTTCATTAATCTTTTGTCAGTAATTCACTTTTTTCAAGAACCTCTCCCTTTGGACAGAAATTTACTTCCTCCTGAAGTGCTTGATGACTCAAATGTATTGTTCAGAACTACAAGCATTAAGATCCAGCCTTTGAGTTCCATTAAGTCAACAGCCACAGGCACCAGACCTTGAAGAACATTGAGCACGTAAGGGGAATCAAAATTGCTCAAGGCAAACGCTTGGCCCCTTGTTGGATATCAAAGGCTGAAAAGAACCTGATGTTTTTCTGTAATGGTAAGAACTAACAGAGGAGGTGTTTTCTGTGGTTAGGACTTGCTTATATTTGCACTGTCTAGTTATTAAATATGCACCAAATGTATCTTATCCTAACTACAGTAAATATATATACTTGGCATTGCTGATTAATGTAGAAAGTCACCATCTCCTTTCATCTCCTTTCTTCCTTTTCTGCACACCTGAGTGCTGCTAGGATTCCTATGTTGACTGAGGCAGAGCAAGGGAAGGTTTTACTAAGTTTGTGCTTCATCAACCTTTGCAGAAGGGACCACCTGAGTTTATATACGACTTACAGAAGTGAGGTCCTGTCTTATCCTAAAATTAGATCAAATAATTAAAATAACAATAATACTCATTACTCAGTCCATCAAGCTCACCTGAAAGATATATTTTAGCACACCTGATGATATTTCAATTGCTGTTTCAAATGCTCTTTGAAAGCTTCAGTGGTTTTATGCAGTAATTTATTTGGCTTTCCTTTAAGAGCTATGTTGAATAAGGACACAATGAATCCAAAACTAATAGATAATACATTTTCACACTTAGGCAAAGCAGTTTAACTTCAACACACAGTAAATTCACTGAAGGTTTTACTTGTAGATTTCTTTGTGTTTATGCCTAAATTGCAACAATGCTCTGTTGATGACTACCAGTACTGAAGAACAGACTGGTTCTACCCAGGACCTTGGACCTGTAAGCTGCCTCATAGAATATCCAATAATAATTTTCATGTTAAACAAGCCAGAAGTGATTTACATTCCTTAATATGAGCAAGTGTTGAAAAAGACAAAATAGAGCTGTTAACTAGAAACCTCCTTTGTTGACAGCAGAGAAGTACTTAAAGGGGTTAACTCTGCTTCTGATTACCTATTAAATAAAGAACTGTATTGCTTCTTCTGATGAACTATTCAAATCTTCCTGGAAACAGTGCAGAACTATGTTCATGGTATAACATATTTATGAAGTGACTGTGTTTTCCAGTTTTATGAAAGATTTCAATAGATGTTGCAAGACTTGAGTTTCCTTTAAAAATTATGGTGGAAAATTTGCTGCATACCAAGTTTGCTGCATACCAAGTATTTTGTTATATTAATGGGTTTTACTGCAGTATGGCTGAGGTAGCGAAACACAAAGGGGAATTTTTTTTTTAGCTATAAATTATTTCCCAGTATCTACATGCTAGAGTATTAGATATACTCTAACACAACAGAGATAAACTTCATCTACATAATATGATGTGAATTATTTTCTCTGTCAAGTCATTTTTGATCAAAGTTAAATCAGTAACAACATCATTTTGATGGGTGCAGACTCAAACAGAAGAGTAATAGCACGCCTAGACTTCATGTGGCTTATGCTCTACGTACCCTAGAAGACAATTTCCGTTGTTCATGTCCTGCCTCCTCATAAAATGAATCAAGCTGTACCTATCTGGTGGTACTTCATTTCTTTTAACCATTGCTTTTAGCAACACTGATGAAACTGCCTCCATTGAAAATAAAGGTTCATAACTGTCTTGGCACTTGGGTATTTCAATTGCTGTTACAGCCATGATGGTCTAAAAGTGTGACTGAAACAAAATTTGTGAATTACTCAAAGAAAGGCTGTGCAACTGGAAGTATGCCTGTTTTTTCAGCAACAAATTAACTTTTATTAAAAATTCTGTCTCTCAAAGGGTGCATTTATGCACATGGACATTGATTCTGCTCTCTGGTGTCTTTCTCTCAGGAGTTCTGACTGTATTTTCCCATCAAATTTCATACTACAAGGTCTTCATTCTAATTGTCTCTTTCATAGCTTTTCCCACAGGAGCATGGATGAGGAAACAGTAGATTTTTTTTCTCTGTTTGGCAGTGCTTTGCTTATGAGGAAGTATCTTGGAAGTCCAGCTAACTGGACGAAATTTAGAGCCAGTTTAAGGCAACCCTAAATTATGCTGTCAGGGCTTCCATAGGGCTGAGGTGTGAGTGTTGGTTAAGAATTTTTCCTCTGCTTCTAGGCCGTATGAGACCTCACTTCATCACCTACCTACATTCTAAGCAATGAAAAACCTCACATTTTTATCTGAGAAAATACTAAACCGAGCACATGTAAGTGAGCGATGAGATTTTCACATAATGACTAACTTAAGAAGACTCAATGAACAAGTGATTCTAAAAATCACTTAATCACTGGTAATGACCACCTTGGATCTGATCAAATATATATTTGAAATGTTATGGTATTATTGAGAACACTTTAATTGCCTTGGATAAAACAGGTAGTTCAAAAGAGGGAAATCTGCACATACTTCTTTCTTAAACTGGCCAACATTTGCACAGTCAGCTTACCAAGCTACCATCTTTCTATTGAAGTGAAATGCGCAGCTTGGAAAGCATACTTCTCTTTTTTGCTGAGAAAAACATCATTCTGTGGGTTAATAGTAATCAGAAGTCATTGAAGTGTTTACTAGATGGCTAAGCAATGAGACTTACTAATAGCTCTTCCTTCAGAAAGGGTTATCAGCCTCTGCTTCACTTTCATGTTTTGTGTCTTTTATCTGAAAGGCACTTTTTAGGCCTACAATTCATGACAAACATAATGAAGGTCCATGCAGATTTCAGATTTCTAATCAACTCACTTAATTTGTCAATGAATGCCAACCTATCATATCTACTTAATGTATAGCATGCTTAAAATAAGCAGAACTGCAGTGTATATTAACACAAAGGGGGTATTTCACTGCCAAAAAAAGACTGCTGTACACAAGTTTTTAACAATGTGTTACTGATTCCCAAATGGTGTGTTACTGATAGGAAAACTGGCCTGCATAATGGCCCCTAGAATGTGCAATGCAAAGCTCTCTTGCATTTGTGGATCATTACTTAACTGTTTGTCTTATAGAAAACAAAGAATTCCAGACCAGGATTCAAAATATTTGGTAGCTAAAGCCTTTTGTCGCTGAGTTAGTAGGAGCTAAATCATTTGCCAAAGGATGCACAACTAAAGAAGGAATTGCAGACCTCCCAGTGCTGTAAAGACCTGCAGTTATCATAAATGAGGTTGAAGCTGTGCCTTTCATATCAAAAAGATTTGCGGCACATGAAAATGTCCTGGTTTTACTTTGGAACTTCCACATTGGCTATAACTAAGAATCAAGTTTTAGCAACGTTTCTAAAGCATAGGAAGGGCTGTTACCAAGTTGATTGTATGTTTCTAAATTTCAAAATGCTTCTATCTGAGCTTCTGACTGAATATTTGTGTCAAAGACACAGTTAAAATTTAAAAAACAAACCTGGACATTCATGTGATGTCTGAATATTTGTGAAACTAAACAGAATTACTACAGGATTATATTGGTAAAGAAAGTACCAAAAAATCTCCATATGGCATTTTCTACATGTTTTAAATGTGAACATTTCTTCGTACATATGCCATTCTTGTCAAATTGTTATGTAGTTCTGCAGTTAGTTTGAATTTCTGCAATACCATTGTGTATTGACAAATCCATACACCCTATGTATCTGGCCAGAAATATTGAAATGGTAACATAGGTTATACTTTAAGAATACTTTTCAGGTAAATATTGTTATAATTCTTCCCTTGGCAATGAAGGTTTGAAAATCAAGAGGTTTAGACACAAGCTTAAAAGTATGGTTCCAAACTTATTTACCAAAGTAATGCAAATCCTTTGTTCATTTAGGAAATTTCTCACTACATGAACTGCCTTACTGATTTGGACGGGGATGGTCACATAAGAAAAGCCAGTCAAATATAGTAGGACACAGGCCTGATTAAACACTCAGGATCATTGTGGATAAGCAAAAAGCTTACAGCAGACTCTTTCTACTCCAGGCAATTTAGCCAAGGAGCTAAACTGTCCTCTTTCAAAACACAAGAGCCACAAAAAGGCACAAGGATGTGAAGGATCCCATCAGTGCAAGGCTCTATCTGAAGTCCATACATTTTGGCATTAAACTTAGTTTTTCTATTGTCTGTGACTTGCAAAAAATTGTGTAGTGCCTTAGTACCTGGCTTCACGTTCTGTAGATGTAAAAATAATTCTTTTTCTGCTATGTATTGAGATGCATGATACTAATCCTTGTAGAACAATGTCAAAGTCTTAGACAAAAACAAATTTGAAAACGCAAAATATTATTTCAAGGACAAAAGCTTTCAATAACTTATTCAACACGTATCTTATATTCACACCACCCACCAACACAAATAATTAATGGTATTAATTATTATGTACTTATCATAACCACTTTTTTGTCATAGTTTAATATCCAAAATGAGTTGAATATGGAGATTTTTAGGAAGCTATGGTAAGCCCCACCATGTAGTAAAACTTCTAATTCAAACACCTGCCCTTTTGCAGCAAGTGTTCTTCTTGGGGTTTATGGCTGGCCAATAAATAAATTAAAAAAAAAAGAACAAAAGATAGGAAAACTGTGAAAATTAACAGAAATGCAAACCAAGAATATTAAGCCGATATTAGAATTATCTTCAAAGCTTGCCTGTTGGTATTACTGGCCTTTAAGCATACATTTGCAAGTTACATGAAGAAAAAAACCTCTCAAATGGCTGCTCCAAACCCTAATTGTTGTAACTTATCCATGCATTCCAGCAAAAATTTTCAGTGCTCTGCAGAAATGTTTGTTCACTTGCTGCAAACCATGTCACAAATCTTCACTGCAACAGCTAATATTTTACAATTGATCAAATAAACTGGGATATGTATTCTAAATATGTGACTTAATGAAAACAACTAAAAGATTTATGCTCCATTTAATGTACTTAGCTGAAGTCTCATGGGATTGCCAAAGGAGATAAAAACTGCAACATGGGTTAATGCTTAGTTATCTTTGGTTAACTTATATAGCTTAGTAATCAAAGGACATGAAAGGAAAACCTTTGATAAAAAATAGCCTATTTTAAAATTCCACAAAAGACAGCTGCCTTTAAATATAATACAATGTAAACTTCTATACTTCCAAACAAGAGCTCATAGCTAAACTTAATTTGCAATTTATAGACAAGAACAGTATTCTTAGTTGTTTGGTATCCTATTAAATGTAAAAATCAGTTTGGGGAGAAAAATTAAGAATGTGAAATTATAAGTAGTGGTAAGAAATATACATATTTTCTTCTTGTCTTTCACTGGCTTTTGCAAGAGAACAGTGGAAAGCAAGAATCTGCAATGTAGAATGTTAGTAAAGAAAGAGAAATAAATAAATTATGAGTAAATAGCCATCTAGGTCTCTGTCAAATTCCCAATATTTTGCAAACTGAAAAAGAAGTAAAAAAAAATTATTTGTTTAATCCACTGAAGAAGAGTGTTACCGATTTGTATAATTATATCCCTCTTGGGGGTGAATATGGATGTGGATGTAAAATGGTCAAGTTGTATAAAACTGCTGTTACAAATGTTAAAAGTATTTAGTAAATAAGAATTACACCAGGCTGCTCTTGTGCTTGAAAGCAGGTGCAAGTCCTCTCAGGGTCCAAGGAAGACAATCTATTCTAAATCTGATTTCAGTCTCCTTAAAGGCAGTGTTTGTGCTAAACAAGACATCCAAATGCATGTTACTAAGTACCAGTGACTGAAAGACTGCCTGAGACTGGAAATTTCAGATACTAAACAACAGAGAATGTTATATTGCAAGACGAAAATAACTAATTGGAACAAGACACTTAAGGTCAGAAAAAAAAAAGGAAACAATTTCTTTATGGGTTTTTTTTCTCTTCTGGAGAAGGGATGGGCAGATTGGTGTAGATACACCTGTATCTATTTGATGTCTCTTTACTGCTTGTTCCTGCATACCTATGGATCCTACTCCATCTTCATTTTTGCATCTCATTTTCCCAGGGATGATAGAAAATTATTATTCTGCTATTAGTCCACAGTTTATTTGCCCTTGTGTTAGTGAACCTGAACTCACTGCTTAATAGTATTATGTTACTCCAAATCACATTAGTGACTGCTGAAATTTGGTGCTTCCTGTCTAATACAACTTTTGTAACGGAGAGATTCGGGAAATCCAAGAGGAAGAAAAAACTTTGTAAAAGCTCTAGGGCAGTGCACCTTGCAGTACTTGCTACAGAACTCCATAGCTGTGATTATAAAAGGATGGAGTGGAGGAAAAAATTCTTTCTGTCTGTCCAAGCAGACAAGGAGAGACAAGAGGGCATGCTGAGAGGCTGTATGAGTAACACTAGGCTTCCCCCTTGATGGCTTAATGTCAGCAGGGCTGGTCTTGTTGAAATTAATCCAGTCACAATAATGGCATAAAGACATGCATTTATACCTCTATTGACTTTTCACGTTCACAGGATAATTGTTGTAACATTTTCTTAAAGGCCAAAGACCTTTTGATGATAAATATATCTCATTACATGGAATTTTATATGTAATCATCATATGAATCTCAGTGAAATTCAATGGATGCATTTACCATATGTTAATCCTAGCATAACAAGCCTTTAACCTATGTGACTTAATTATAGGCATATCATGAGATTTACTGTAAAAAAATGTTGGGTTTTTTTCACTCACATTTGCTTTTAAAAATCCTTTCACTTCTTTAACTCTTTTGTGAATTTCCTATCAAAGAGTTCATCTTCTCTGCTCCTGACCTTGCTTGAAAGTAAATCCAGGGATGTGTGATACCACTATTTGCTCAAATGATGCGCAGATAGGCACAGCTAGAGAAGCTTCTTAATGGAACTTTTGAATAAACCTAGACCTGCCAAAGACTCTGTGTTTCATTTGAAATACCCCCCAATTCGTATAACTGATCACTTCTGATGAGATTTTTCAGTCAGCAGTGAGCAGCAGGTACATTTTCACTGTATATGAACATGACATATAGAACAATGTTTAAGCATTCCTGAAAAGGAGAACTATTGATACCAAGCTCTCTTAGAAGCCCCAAATATACATCCAGTTAGAAATGAGTAGCAGATGCAAGGAAAAAGTGAAGAAAATGGGTTTATTTAGATTTTAAAAAACTCAGTTTCAGGAGCCTATACTGTGGATACATGTGAAAATATTCAAATGTTTTCCCTGACTTCTGGAAGAAGGATGGGATCATAGAATCACAGAATGGTTCAGCTATGAAGGGAAGTCTGGAGGTCATCTGGTTCAACCAAGCTTGTCAAGTAGGGACACCTAGAGCCAGTTGTACAGGACCGTCGGTGCCTAGGTGATTTTTTTAATATCTCCGAGGAGGGAGACTCCACAATCTCCCTGCACAATCTGTAATGGTGCTCAGACATCCCCACAGAAAAGTGTCTTCTTATGTTCAGACAGACCCTGCTGCATTTCAGTTTGCGTCCATTACCTCTTGTCCTGTCACTGGGCATTATTGAAAAGAGCCTGGTTCCATCTTTGCACCCTCCTTTCACATCTTTATATGCATGATGAAATGGCCTTAATTTATTTGCATGGAGAAAAACAGAGTGTTGCTAGCAAAATCATTCAATAATCAGAATTCTGTGGTTTTGATGGAAACCACACAGCTAGAGATATTGAAAGCTAGGTAGAAACTATCAGCTAGAGTTTGTCCATGTGACCTTCATCTGTGAAAGCTGTTATAGTGCACAGTCTCTTGAGGTGTCTTTTGACCTTGCAATTCAGTAATTCCATTACTCTTTTTAATTTCCCCATCCTATCTCTTTTGACCAGTCTCAGTTCACTACTGTCACGTGATTATAGACAAATTCCTGGGAGCCAAAACTTTTTGAAACTAATTCTTGTACCATATGGACTCTTAAAAATGTAAAGAGATTTTAGAGATTCTTTCAAACATATACTTCAATATGGCAGAAAATAAACCCCATAAAAACAATGCTTCTTTCATGAAAATTCATATGATAGTTTGAGCAATACATTTAGAATAGATACAACAAAGTCTTAATCAAATCGGGTAAAGTCCTGGCATGTACATAATTTACATGTATTCAAGTTTATAGTGCCAAGAGGTATTCAGTCACTGGGCTGTAATGATCTATATAAAGTAATTTCTGGACTATCAGTCATTGTGTCCAAAATTTTGTCAAGTATGGGAGAGGTTCCAAAGGACTGAGAATGGTAACTGTTTGGTTTTGGGATTTGGTTTTGGGTTTTCTTTTTAAGCAAAAGAAGAGAACCTTTGAATTATAGTCTAGTTAAAGACAGCCAGAAAGACACACCAACAAATCATTAAACAATCCAGCTGAAAGCACCAAGAAGATAGCAAGGTGAAAAGAAAAGGCCAGCATAGATTTGTCAATAACAGATCACATGAATCTAATTTCTTTCTTTGACAGGATGACTGGGTAACAGTGTAGCAGAAGGCAGATTTGATAAATCCTGACTTCAGCAGGTCTTTCAACACAACTCTGCATATTGTTCTCATAAGCAAGAGAAATGTGGTCTGGATGATTTAGTGAAAAGAGTGTGATGAAGTGTTTGGAAAATAGCACCCACCAGAATGATTAGCACAGATTCCCTGTCAAACTGGAGGGTATTTCAAACAGAATCTTCTAAGAATCCCTTCTGGTGCCTCTGTTTTACTATGATTTTCACTGACAATCTCAGTGGTGGGATGGAGGACACAGCTACGTTTTTCATACTTGGCATTTGTCCCAAGAATACGTGGAACAAGACAAGAACAACAAAGCATTTTGGCAGTTCAGTCAGAATACAAGCCATTTGTCAAATCCTGGAGAAAGCACTCACAAGTGAACATGAAATGCAGTCAATATACATGCAGAACACGAAACTTAGAGAAGTTATATGAGCAACTGTTAAAAGAAGAATAAATAGGCAAGATTAATGTAAAACAAACAAACACAGGAGGCCATAAACTAAATTGTTTCTTGCTATTGCAAAAACCTCTTTAACTGAAGGAGAGGTCAGAAGTGCTGTGTATAAGCTATTGGAGGTGCTGTTCTTGATGTTCTGTTCTCCTTGGGTATCGCTCAGACCCCAGCTAGAGTAATGTTTCCCATTTTGGTCACCACACTTCAGAACAGATACAGACAATTTAGAGAGAATCCAGAGGAAAGCAAAAAGAATGATAAGAGCTTTGGAAAACCTGACCTACAAGGAAAGGTTGAAAGAGTTGGATTTGTTTAGTCTGGAAAAGGGAAGACTGAAGGCAGGCATGATAATGTCTTCAAATATATAGAGCTTGTTAGAAAGAGTGCGGCGATCAATTATTCTTAGGGCCTGAGTGGGATTTGTAGGAGAAGAAAGCCAAATAATTTGAAGCAAAGGAGATTCAGGTTACAAGGTTTCCAACTGGAAGGGCAGTTAAGGGTTGAAACAGTTCACTGAGGCAGGTTGCAGAATCTCTTTCACTGAAAGTTTTTAAGAGCAAGTGAGATATGTCATGCTTGTTTTATGTACAGCGAGGATAGGGGATGAATTATCCTATGTCTGTAGATACCTTCCAGCCCTATATATCTGTGATTCCCATGACAATGAAGCATTGATTCCACAGACACAAAAAAGGATATTGTGGGGTATATCTATAGACTGCTTCTTGACAGTAATTTGTATGACTGCATTGTAGACTGTACTGTGTGTTCCAGAAAAGAGCTAAAATGTCCCTAGTAAAGATCTCTACTAAGCTGGTTCTTCAAATAATAAATAATGTGGGTTTATACACATGGATAAAGTGAGCAAGATGTCCTATTTACTCTTCACATAAATAAAATAAACACATTTCTCTTGGAAATACAAAAATATGGAAATATTTTGTTTCTTAGAAGAAAAATTACTATTTGTCAAACCATGAACCAGTAAGTGGCTAAAATGAACATAAAGACAATGCCCACTGGGTTGGTAGCCTCCTATCTCATTACAGTGGATGAGATACCCATAAAATTCTGTGATTTTCTAGCTGATAACAAACACCACATAAACTGAGACCATTATCGCAGTATTTCATCAATGGCAGGAATTCACTGCAGCATCTGAACCTTGGAGACTAGCAAAACTGTGCTGCCCATGTCCAGATGAGTATCTAAGCATAAACAAAGTCAGGGTGATGTAAGCCAGAATACGAACTAAGTACTGCATTGCTCTAAGTATGCAAAAGTAGGTTTTTTGCATTATCATATGAAATTTGTTAATGGCAATGAGAGCTAAACTGCTCCCACGAGGATTGCAGTGGAAGAATAGCGTACTTTGGTAAATCAGCACACAGGGATGTCAAATTCTTTACACTCACAAGTCAGGGCCCTCAAACCATGTAATTGGCTTTAAAATATGCCTTTACAGTCTCTTACAGTGTTTGTTTCATTTGCTTTCTAGGTTTTAAGCCTGCAGTGTGGACCCAGACCACATTTTCAGCCTTTTTTCAACAACAAAAGTCATTGGCTTTTTAACTTTTGTAGGGAGGAAAATAAGTAATGAAAAAAATACATTTGCAATCAAATCTCTAGCCAATACTAGTTTCTGTTATGATTTACTTTTTTTCCAGATATAGGTGAACTGCTTTGGCCAGCATGGTGATGCTGGTGAGCCTGGATCTGAGCACTAGAACACAAGCTCTAGTGCTCAGATCCAGCAACTACATTGCTTTATTGTTAGTACACTGCCTCACAATATTTTCACCTCATGCTGTGTAGTTTTCTTTGTGACAACACCTGCACATGACTTACATTACAGCACAAGTCAAGGACCAGCCTCAGAAATAAGCAAAAGAGAAGCCAGAATTCCTATGTATGACCAATTGTGCACTTTTTTCTAAGTTTTACTTCCATTTGCCAAAGAGAGAGAAAAGCACACAATATGTGTTCATCTCCAGCCAAAATTAAGTGACCAGAACCCTTCAAAATCCAGGTGCCCTCTGCTTCATTTAAACAGCATGTAAATAAACAGAAGGAAATCCTGGTGCCACTAAACTCCTGACAGTATTTCACCTATGGATTTTCACATGAAGATTTATTGAACAGGAGGACTGCTACTGGGAGAAAGAATAGCAGTTAGTCCAGAAAGGAAGGAAAAAGTCACTTTTGGCTTTTTGCATGCTATGCCATGCTACGTCCATCTGTGATGGGAAACAGAGCAAACTGGATGCAACAGCCTTCACACAGAAAATAAGAAAATATGGTGAATAAATACAGGAAGACATTTACATCACATATAACAATATAAACATATCAGTAAGCAGTATTTATATGTGTAGATCTAGATAAATGTCCCATTTAGACATGTATTCTAATATAGATAGATATATAGGTAGAGATATAGATACACACACACGCAAACACAAATAATGGGTTATATTTATACTCCTTCTTAATATCCAGGACACCTCTCTCATCAATGGCAGAGCTGAAGCCTTTCTTGAAACCTGTTTGAATTTTCCCTTTACTGTAAGGACAATAAATTAACTTTAAACTAACCTCTAATTTGGGATTTCATCTCATACAAAGTAAAGTCAAAAGCCAGCAGGTTACTAGTGGAGCATTAGAGAACATGGTATCTGCACTGATACAGTGGGTGGGGAGAGGAAGCTATTAACATGTCTGCAACACTTCGCTTTATACACAACTACCCTGCTTTTAACTCCAGCCTTGGTCGCTGAGGTCAGGCAAGACAGAGCTGAGTAATAGTGTCGCTTTCCTCCTGCCTTCAGTGCTCACCCCGGCGCAGCACGACAGCCAGCGCTGGAGGGGGTGGTGTAACACCTCGGCGGGCGCCGGAGAATCGCTCATTGCAGCTTTTCATTAATGGTGGATACTAGGGAAAGAAGTGTCACACTGCCACAGCTAAAAGCTGCTGAAAAGAGAGCTGCTTAGCCATTCATGAAACACTGTTATGTTAACACAATAATGAATAGGACAAGGTCCCTCATTGTCAAGCAGGTGGTGGACTTTTACTCAGCATGAAGGGACCTGAGTGCCCAAATTGCTCTAACCGAGTGTAAAGAAGCTCACAAAACATAGCTGTCAACTCATTATTTCAAGTTTAAAATATAAGTATGTGTGATGAAATGCTCCAACAGAAATTGAATCTTCAGAAGTTTCAGTTCATAAATGCGTCCTCCAGACTGATGTATGCAGAGGGGCATTCATATAAAGTTATAAGCTAGTGGAGCATGAAGCATTCATTCAATCATGTCATTTTTGAATATGAAATAACAGCAGATTTTTTGCAGAAAAAAATCTGAAAATCAGTTTAACCTTTCCCCATCACTATGGCTGTATTTGTACCTGTCATTCAATAGAAAAATGAACACCAGATTAAGGGGCTTTTCTCAAGTCCAGTCAGTCCACAGCTCACCAGCAAAGAACGGGGCAGTGGAGTGAGGGCTGTAGGCAATGCCTACCACTGCTACTTTCCTCCAGCTTCATAACTTTCATGCTCAGCACATTAGCATGGTTAAGAATCCAGCGCTTCCTAGAGAAAATTTCCAACAGGGAGACAATGGGAATTTTGCCCCTAAAGCTGAGTATTTTGGCCATAGGTACTGCAGTAACTGGAATACATGACTTAGAGAAATCTGGGCCAATATAGCACCACAAAGCTGAGTCTATCTCTTAGCCTCAGGAATATTCCTAGACCAAGAAGAAGGCTATCCGTCTCCAGCAGAAGAGCTTGAATCCTGAGTTCATGATGCTTTTTCCTTGTATGCTGAATCCAAAATGCTTTTCTATCACTCTTCTAGGGTAATTCAGATTGGAAGGTAAGAGGTGTTAATTTTACAGGTGATCTTTCTGATTCATCCAATTGTAAATCTTTTCAAGATTTCAAGCAATTCAAGATCCAATTTTCTCTTCCTAATACAGTTTTTTTAAATCAAATATAACATTGGGTCATTTTCCTTCATAGAGATCTGAATACACCACCCTTAACTAATGGGATAGAAAACTTGATGCTAAATGCACTTGATATAACTAAATTTATCAATCCTGCTTACAATGTAATTATTAATGTAATGGATAAAAAAACTAAAACCACAAGAAATTTTGTAGAAAATATATCTAGGACTTCAATGGCATTCTGAAATGGGAGAATTGATGCATATTTGCATTAAATATAACAATTAATGCAGAACCTCAATATCTCTTTTTTAATTAATGTTTTTTACAGGAAAATAAAACATAAGTTTGCTTATGGTATATGTGGGATCACTTCTTTATAGAGAAATTTAAGACAATAGAATTATAGAATCAAACTATTAAAAACATGACAAACATTTCTAAAATGAAAAAAAAAACAAAACCCTACAAAAAATAAATTAATAGAATAGCTCAGATATAATCTATCAAATCCAAAATGTTTCACTCAGTCATTCTTTCTGAAAACAGAACTTTTCCTTCCATCACTCCTGCTATTTTATTTTCTCTACAAAAATAATGCAGCATATAATGGAAATGGTAAAAAATACCACAATGACGCTAAAACAATTTCAGGGGTGTCACAGGTTGCCCTGTGCAAAGAACTGCCTATAAAAAAACAGGAAGGAGTATTAAACCAGAGGATTGAACTTCCAAACAAAACAGGTTCTTTCCTGTAGACAGGAACAGGTAATTCCTCTAATGTACTCATGTGGAGCAGATTTTCCAGTTCCTTACTCCTACAGTTTCCTAGCAATTCTGTTCAGTTTGGTGAACTCACAAATAAACTGGAAAAGGATGTAACAACTGGAGTGTTTGCTTAGCCTTTTTAAATTAGAAATTTATTTTGAACAATGATTCCCAGCTTTAAAATCGGGCAAGAGACTTGTCCATAATACCAGATGATTCGTTTTACTTTCTCTAAAGAGACTATGAATTTAGACAGACATTTGTCAAAGATAGTACACTGAGAAGCAATTACACATTCAGTAAGGACTTCATTCAAAACACACAGGCAGAGCTGATGCTTAGTGAGACATCTGAAATACTGCATCTGCTTTTGATAACCCAGTGTGAGGACACTTATAAACTTCAATTTAGAGCCTCCAGCTGGACATGGTGGAGAATTTCCTGCATAAGCAAGCTGAGCTCCTCCAACCTGAAGGGGCAATTCCAGGCATCTAAGAGCCTCCTACCAGCACCTGCTAGGAGGCTAGGCAGTTTCCATCTCTTTGTTTTTCAAGAACAGACCAGATAGAGCTCTATGCCCTAACATAATACATACAATATTATAGTTGTGTACTCCAACTATCATTGTTTATACTGATGATCATATTTTCTTGGTTGAATTAATAGGAATCTTGAATCAGTGTAAGCCTAAGGAAATGCTAAAAAGTTTGTCCCCACTTCATCCACAATATCAACAGAGTTGCAGGCTGTGTTAGAGAGTGATGCAGTGCATCACTGGCTGATTTGACCCCTGTTTCTCTCTGTGGATAGACAGAAGACAATATAACAGGAAGACTGATTTAATCATGAAGACTGATCTTCTTCTCATATTCCTTCCTCTCTCATATTCCTTCTTCTACATCTCACATAGTCACCCAAGAACAGGAGGATTCTGAGTTAGTTGAACATGAATTTCACTGTGATACTTCCTTTTGTTTAACCAGCAGCATTCCTAAAGCACAGCACACAGATTCTTGGGAGATGCTTCACTACTTCAGTGTAGCAGTGGGATTTGAGAAGCTTGGAAGGTCCTGCATAATGTCTTGTTGTGCTAGTAAAAGAAAACAAACTTTTCCTTCAGAGACAAGAACTATTGAATTAGGTCCAAAGACTCCTATTTGTTCTGTGGGTCAATTCTCTATATTCATTGCATCTGGAGTTCCCAGCAAGAGAGAGGAATCAGTCCTGAGTTTGAATGTATGAAGAATTTAATAATTTGTATAAATGTTTAAAAATTAAATCTTAATTTTCTTTGTGAACATTTAATTTTCAAAGTTGTCTTTAATAGTTACACTTCAGAAATCAATTAATGGGAAGAGTGTCAGTTAATAGGAACTAGAGAATCAGTGCAATGCACATCTGAATTCACTCACTGTGGAGTCAGTCACAGTTTACAGCTATGAAGATTAGTACACAATCTGGCCATATTTTCTTTTTCACAGTCTTCAGCTAAAGAATGACAGCATGGCCATCTTCATGATTTTAACTGAAGTTGTTTCTTCCTTGTATCTCACCTCTGTACACATTTGGAGTCTGTACACAGTACTGGAGCCTTGAGTATCAAGTGTGTTCTTGCAAGACTTCAAAGCAGTACTTCTCACTACAGACCTGGGCCACGGATGTGAAGTGCAGAAACACAGGCTGCACATATTTATAAACACCTGGGCTTCAAACAGCCCCCCATCAGGGCATTTATCTTTCTAATAATCACTCTTTAAATGCCAGTTATTAAAATGAAAGAAATAAAAGACCTTTTGTTCCTTCATTGAAAATACTATTGATACTGGAAAATCCTTTCTGTGGTGGAACAATTAATTGGAAAGCAATTGATTGTATTTGGTCACTGTTTCAGAATGCAAAAATCCCCACATTTTTTCAACTCCGAGGCTGTTTTTAAAAAAGCCAAAACCATAATTTTTTAAATATATTTTTGAACATGCCAGCAACATGAACTTTTTTTTTCCTAATGGTAACAAAACAAGGAATTTCTACAATATGGATAAAGTAAATGCTAACTATCAATAAAATATAGGCCTCACAGGGACATGACAAGATGAATATTTTTACAGGGCTAAGGTGTGATACACCTTAAATATGGCAAGCCTTGTGAAAGAAAAGCCATTATAAAGAGGGATGAAGAGTTTTCCATACAGAAATGTTCTAAAAAGCTTGAAACACATTTCAGAGTAGCTTGCATCAGCAATGCACCCTCACTTAACTTCATAAATGGCTGTGTGTACTTGAGAATTCATGAACATATTCTGCTGGGTCGTCAATCTATTTAGGTTTTCTGTTGGATCAGAACTTTGTTCCAGGCATCATATTGAGCTGGGGAAGAATCCTACATACAGACTGGCCTAGATAACATTATTTTCATTTTAGGTCTCTCTTCCACCCCTTGCTTCTCAGGCCAGCATGATTTTTCATGACTTAGATGTCAATAAGCACTCCACTGGGGCTTGCTTTGCTGAAAAATCAGAATTCAAAGCAGGAACAAATCTGGAGGCAGTGTAATGGTGGAAGATATTGTAGTATAAGAAAGCAATCCCTTTTTCCTCCTTGCCTCATGCATTTTAGTGGGTTCCATAGAACCTCAGCACTACTTGATGGTCACAGGTTAGCAAGGTGCATGTGGCTGAAGTGGAGGAAAACTGGGTAGGCAGGGAAATGATAGTATAGAAGGAAGAGTTTTGGTGCTGATGGTTTCCCTTGACTAGCTGAAATGGGCAATAATGGAAAAGACGTATGGGATAATCTACTGCCACACAGTCTCATACACATTAGTACAATTATGACCAAGTTGCAGCACACCTGTCATGCCTACTCCTTTCTTTTCATGATAATGTATTACAAGACTTTGTGGTAATAGCTAAAAAATAGAAAGTAATTTTCTAAACCATTATGATTTTGAATACATTACCCCATCTCAAACTCATTCCAACATCACTGCAGATTTAAAGGAAAATAGGAATTTTAACTGCACACTGAATACAGGAATGTAGAAAAATAAAAATAAGGCAACTGACCACTGTCATAGTGGCACAGATAGAAACCCTGCCCCTTAACTTTTGTTATGTAAATTTCCTGCAATAGATCACGGCTTAAATTTCTTGCTCAATTACTCACAGTAAATCAGGGACATTTAGGCATCATTTAGGCATATACATATTGGATACAGACTTGTGTCCCAGATTTTTCTAGAATGACAGTAGACACTTCCTGGGCATGAGATTTAAAAAATAATTAGAGGATATGTGAACCCATGCCTTACAAGTAGGAAAGTATATCATACAAAATATATGTGAATCAGGATAAAAGGTCCTGTGAAATAGATTGCATTCTGGTATAGCAGTTCAGTGAAAAACTATTTTGAAAGTTAGTTTAGAAAATAATTAAATGTAAAGTCATTTTAATTTACAAATGTCTGACAGGAACTTGAAGTCCAACCTTTAACCCTGAAAAAAAAAGATAAAATATATTTAGATTAAAAAAGGATTTGAATTTCTCTAAAATCCACAGAAAATGTTACCATTTAGTAATGACATTCCCTTTCCATTTGACCCTAGCTTGACATGCTGAATTGCTCTGAACATCCACCACCATGTACAGAAAGTCTTACTTCTTAACTCTTGCCATTCTAATTTGCACACAAAAGTACATTAAAAGGGATGTTAAGGCTGTGACATAGAACAATAAAAGCAGAAAATTCATAAGTAATTAGGAAATATACTATACAAAATGTTCTCCAGTGCAAAAGGGCTGCTAATACATCACAGGCAATAGAGTTCTATGAGAAAACAATGGAGTTTTCTGATACATAATGCCATGTTTCCATTTTACAGGGAATAAAAGAGTAACTGCAGCTAGTAAAGAGAGACTAGAATAGTTATGTATGCTTATAAAATATTATGGCTGATTCAGAGACAAAGTCAGCACCATTCTTTCAGAGGTGTAGATATCCAAAGGAGTGCCTAAAAATGTTTTAGACCTCTATTCTCCTATGCAAACTGTGTCTCTGAAAGCATCAAAGGTACCTTCAATACTTTCCTTCATCTTTCTTCTTTTTTTGCCCCAAATTCCACTGAAATCATATGGAGAGAAACAGACATCAAACAGTAAAAAGGTGAAAGCTCTTGATTCTTCCTGAGGATGGGCAACTGTCTGCTCTCCTTCAAGGAAGGCTGAATGCACTAGACTGATGTGAACAAAGACTTAGACCTACTTCACTAAGCTGAACAATTGCAGCTTCCCACAGGTTTCAGGCAAGGGCAGGGGTAAGCACAAAAATGCTGGCAGAAGGATGGCTCTGGAAGTAGAATGGGGTTTGTTATTGACCCACTGATACCAGTGAGAGATAGAGCTACATCATGCACCTCTGAAAAATGGCATTGAAATCTCTTTGGGAATCTGCTCTGAAGAAGGGGGAAAGGAATTGTTTTACATATCGAACACCCAGAACAACTGTAAGTGCTAAATAATGTAGCAGCATGTTTCAGGGCATATAAACTCTGCTGAAAGGGGAATAAGTCGATAATAGCATTAGGTACTTCTGGTATTATCTATCAAGGTATGAGTCAAATTTCCCTGAAAATTTTAAATAATTTAAGGCAGTGTTTTTTTGTTTATATCTCCAAGCCTCATTTTGCTAGCTTTCCCAGATACTTTCTCAATGCCAAGCTCTCAGAGTTTCTGCAGATGTAGCCCTGCCACAGTGTAAGACTCTCCAAGTCAGGTCTGCCATAGCCACAGTCCGTGTCTCCTCCAGAATCACCTATTTGTCCTCCATCCACAATGGTGACCCAGTAAAGGAACCAGAGACATCAATGGAAAAACACAATGACATTTTTTTAACAGATTAGTTCAGAATCAGCACATACACAAGGAACAAGCAGTCGAGAGCTGGTGAAGGGAAGGCAGAGCCCACCTAGATGGGATTATGACACTGTAGAACTGGGCTCTGAGTCTCATCTTTTCCTGCATTTCGGCTGTTTCCTGCCCTTGCATAAAAATTTCAGTACAAAAAAGGTATTAGTACTTTTTTTGTACATGCATTTTGTTAATATATTCTGGTTAGAAACATGTCTGTGATTAGAAGGCAGAATGCTAGCTATATAAAGGATTTAAATGGTTAAATTTATGGACTGCATTCCATTAAAGATGGTGGTTACACACTCCTTTTTCAGAGGAATCTGGCTCAATCTAAAGCAGAGTTGTCAGCATTTCTTGATGGTATTTTGTATTTTTTAATGGAAATTGAAGAACAATGGAAAACATATTCTTTTTTTGTGTTTTTCCTAAACGAACAAATCAAGCTTATGCTGATTTATACATGTCATTCAGTTCTTGCAAGCATTCAGGTGATAACCTAGTATTTGTAAAAAATACAGTTATGAAATTATTGTAGAAGAAGCAGTTTTCTGGGAATAAATATCAGAACTGTATTCTTTTTATTTACTGTTTTTGAAATCACATTTTTCCTTCACTCTTTTTAATATATCATTTTTTAATTTTAAAAATATCTTCCAGTAAAAGAGCAGAAAAAGATCACATTAAGTCAAGTGAAAAATCTCAGTCCTTCTACCAGCTGGAAAAAGCAAACAGCCATCTGCCTCAAAATGGAAGCCCAGTGAAGGCAGAATTCCTAGTACTTGCAGCAGGATTCGGTGTCAGGTACCAGCAACAATTCTCTTAAGAGAACAATAGAGGTAAGAGGAAACATTTCCCCCTAGATGTTAATAAAAGAAATATTTTGCTGTGATCTTTAATATGTTAAGTTGTAAGATGCTTTGTAAATACTGACTGCCCCAAATTTGGGAGTCAAATTTTCCTTTTCCTTACCATAAATTTCCTTCACATTATACACATTTAGATTTCTTCTTCCCAGTAGTCTCCCTTTGTAGAATTTTGACTGAATCCAGTAAAGCAATAAAAACCTAATTAAACACAAGCAAGGAAATACACATAGTTAGCTCTAGGAACACATCTCTTCATTAAATGCTTCTGGAGTCCTTTCTGTGTCCCATATGCCTATGTGCATCGCACTTATCATCCAGTTTGCTTTCTTCTATCACTCTTACATCTCCTATACACACAAGGTCTCTGATGCTATCACTCTGATATCTCTTGTTCTTTCACTTTAAGGTCTCTTGTTCTCTCACCCCTATCTCCTGGTATAGCAGGTTTCTCCAAGTTTCACCCACTACTAAAGTCTGTTGTTGTCTGTTGTGTACTGTTATTACAAGTGTGAAACAACTAAAAAATGATGTATTTTGTCTTAAAGATAAAGCAATTTTGTTATTTCTTTGCCTACATTTCTAACCTCTCTATGACCCTTTGTATCATTTCTTGTTTCTTGCAATATCTCTCATCCAGTTTAGTACACAATAATATTGTTAACATGCTGGCTGCTGCTTCATCTTGAGATCATTAATTACACTACTAAAGCCCGGAGCTACTATTTAAGAGTACCGCTGCCCTCCACAGGAGAGAATGACAGACTGGATTGTGTCCAAAACACCGTGTCTGTAGAGCCACACCTTACAGAGTCTTCATTTCATCTGGAAGAAACCATCAATCATCGGTGCTCTAAAAGGACAGAAACGTGACAGTGACATGTTCCATGTATGGGTGAGGTCACCTAGGGAATGAAGATTCTCAGCAGCCCTGCCCATTTATTCTCATTAGCAAGTGTCCACTGGCTGTTGTTTCCCTTTCTGCTTCTGGGTAAAACACAACACATGAATACTCCCTCCTTAACTTTGCCACTTGATCAACAGTAGAAAAGTAAATCCTTTGCCCTTCATTTTGTGAAAACATCATGCAAATACTTTTTATGTGTTTCCTCCTTCTCTGTTAATCCATATCTCCCACAGCAAATATTTCTTCTTTCTGTGAAAGCCTTCCACTTTGGAACCTCCTCACTTGCAGACTTTCCTTACTCTAGTCAAAAGCACTTGAGTCTTAAAGCCAATGAAGTAATTTAGTGGATCATTTGCCCTGTAAATCTAAATCTAATCTAAATCTATCCTACACTGAGAGACCTACATCTTCTTCCTCTCAGATTTACCTTTACCAATGACTATGAAGTGTCCCAGTCTCCTGTAAAACTTACTTTTCAATAGCTGCTACTGACCCAGATCAAACAGAACAAGAAAGTCCTCAAAGCTTTCCTAGTACCATTTAGTCTACTGAACTGCATCCTTACTTTGCTGGTACATGGTCTTGATTCACCACTACCCCCAGTCAATTATACTGAAGTATGGTAAATGCTGAAAAAATGAATTTGAAAATAGTAAGTAGTTTGCACAAGGTAACATTTATTTGGGAACCTGAATGTTTTTCTCTTTATCTAGAAACAACTGATTAACTGCATTACAAAAGATCAGTTCCCAACACATAGTATTAGGACTGGCCACATCACTCTCATCAACATTAACAGATGTGCTCATCTATAAACTCAGTCCTTTACCTTTACAGGTGGTGAAGTATTCTGAGATAAGACAATCACAGAGGGAAAGTGAGTAATATTCACTCCTTCACTTCTGGTTTTGCCTGGAGTGATTCCAACATCAGCAGTGAGTTGTCTCTTTTTTTGTTTCCCTATAAATAAACACGAGAGTGGCCAGTTTTACTTCTCATTATTTATAAATAACAATGTGAAGTGTTATCTCAAAAGGGAATTTTGGTAGTGAAGTTACGTATCCTTTACAAGAAGGATTTATAACAGGAACATATATAGAAAGAAACTATACCCTTGGTATTGTAATTACGCTTTTAAAACCCGATAATTCAGTGTTATTTGTTTTTCCTTTCTTTGATGAACTGATAAATGTCACTTGAATATTTGCATGAGCACTCAGTAGAGAAGCTAGTTTTCTTCAAAAGAAAATAGCACACACACTTATTTCTCCTCTGCTGTACATAAATTCTAAATAGTACCTTGGAAGAATTATGAAATAAAAATGGATGTTTTTAAAGGCATTTGTGCAGTCTGGGGAATAAATGATAGAATTTTCTTATATTTCTCATATATGCAGATAACAGATACATTTAATGCAAGAAGGAAATAGAATTTTAATAGAATTTTTAACTAAAGATCTTGAAACAAAACTAGACATACATTTTAATTGAATTTCTGGCTCAAATTACAGCAAACCATTATAAATCATTAGGAATCAGTTTTAAAACTGCTTTCACTTTTACCCGTATTACAAACACAGAGGTAAGCTTTTACAGCTACAGATAAGTGTTAATAAATTACCCGAATTTCAAAATTAATGGCTGCCCGGCTGCTTTGGGGAGATATCATTGTGTTTCATGAATATTTTGATTTTGTGATTAGATCAAAATGCACTGAATTCCTAAACAGTCATAACTAAGGTCTGCTGATCATAAACTGTTCTTTTTTTAATAAATTATATTCCTCACAAATCTGCTGATATGGAATAATTAGAAATTGGTTGCCTGCATTTACTGTAATATTTGCATGACTTTAGATCTCCACCTACTGATCTAGTGGCTGGCAGGAAATGTACATTTTGTACATTTCTAAATATACCTTGCCTGCAGAGATAATGGTTTATATTGTGATGTTAAGAAGGTTTTTATTTGCAAAAAAACAAAGAGGTGTCACTTGCCAGTTCTGGAAGACATTGATTAGGCTGTTTGTGTCATTCCTATTCAGAACTTATTATTTACAGCTTTCCTGTTTCCTTTCCTTTGTAGGAGATAATGATCTGTCTCCTGTAAACTGCTTAAAGTGTGCCTATTTTCTCTTTTTTTTTTTTAGGGAGTCTTGAAATACATTTTATAGAAGGCAAGCATATTGAAATGGAATGTAAACTGTAAAATACAGCATATTAATCGAAAATGATATCTTTCAGTATAATCTTTAAATTAAGTGGCATACAAATATTTATAGTTAGGGAAAATGAAAATTGCAAATCCATTTTTCATTGTGGAAGGCACATGCATCTGAATGTGATCCTGTAAGACATATACATCCCACAATTAAATACACTTATATTTTGGGAACTATTCATTTTAACAGTACTGTACATGGGCATATCTGGTTTTTGCTACAGATCTTTATTGAGGGAAGGGAGTGCTCATTGCTGTCTAGCATTCAGGTCTCAGAATGGCCTAAGCACACAGTGTCCCCATGGATGCTTTATAACCATGTGCTTCAGGACACATTTCAAATTTAGAAAGGTGGATTCATTTTTTTTGCCACATACTGTAGAGATTTAACATAATTGTGAATGTTTACTGCATTAACATGAACAAATATTAAAATCAATGCATCAAAGGGGTAGGCTGTAGTCTAGTATATAATATAATTAGATAGCAGGGCAAATGTATTTGGGATAGGCACATGCTAAAATAATCCTCCATTTCAAGAAAAGCAAATAAAAATTGTTACCATTGCCATGGCTTTGTAATGTGAATGATAGATCAAGGAAAACAAATTGATGACAGGCAAAATACTCAGCCAGTTTACAAGACCTATAATTTATTCTAATGATTTCTGAAGAAAATTCTATTTAATTTTGAAAAAAAATTGATCCCTCTCTCTATTCCATCCCCATTGCTACTGTAGTTGTTTTTGCAGCCCAATGAACAGATCTTATTCCCACACTGGACAATTAGTCCTGTAAACTAAAAGATACATAAAGTGATCAAGGACAAAGCTGTTAATTGCTCACAATCATGCTCTTTTACCATTTCAGTCCAGCCAGTGTGGTATTTATTTTATGGGTATTTATCCCATTTGCCCTGGTAGTGTGACCTACTCGCATTATAACTTAATACTGAGTTTCATTACCAAGGTATCCTATACCAATTTCAACTCTCCCCCAAATAAAATCTTTTTTCTTTTTTAAGATGAATTAAATAAGTGTAGAACAAGTCCAGTGCCTCCACTTGTGGAATCATGTATTGATTGATTGATTGATTGATGCTTCATCATTAGCCCTTAAACCCAGAAACATTAGTGTCTATAGAAAGTGCTCCTGCAATTGTGAAAAACCTAATCGTGTGCTATTCCTTTTTCACGGGTTGTACTGGATAACAGATTCCTGGTTTCTGCGTTGGAAACCTGGCACTTTGGCTGAAGTCCATGGTTCAGAGCGTGGTGATGTGTTGGCCCTTCTTCAAAACATTGTTTTTAGCCCATGAGTAATTTCTGGTCAGAAGCAAACCCAAAGGGGAGGGTCGGAAATGTGGAGAGCCTTCTCTGTCCCCACAGGTTGGGCACATTGCCTGGGCAAGGGGGAATGTGACCCACAGGAAGCAGAAAAGAACGGGCTCTCCGAGCACCAAACAAGGTACTTTAGGTGCCTAAACTGGACATCTTTGGTTCTCACAAAGGTTTCTTTGGGAAATTTTCAGACAGGAAATCAACTTAGGCAGCCTGAAGTGTGCTCTAGAAGAGTCATTGTCCTCATTAGCTATATTGGAAGCTGAGAAATGGCAATTTGGCGTGCAAATTAGGCATCTAAAGTTGGCCAAGGAACATACTAGTAAAAAGGTACTAGCAGTTTTATACTAAGTATAAAAAATAACAAATAACTGTAGAAAGACAGCACACAATGCAAAATATTAATAATTGAATTGAGGTAGGGTTGTGTTTCTTTGTTTCATTTTGGTTTTACCTAAATTTTTAAATTAGAATCTGCAAAATAATCTGGAAAACAAGACTGAAGTTGGAACAAATAAATAACCAGAACGTCTGACATTTGAGGAATATTTGTTGTTCTGTGGAACAGAGACCCATAGAAAGAAAATTTCATGGCCTAGAGGGAGAAAAAATATGTTTTACTTTGAAAGCTATGTTTGACCAAGATATCCTTAAAAAGTACTATGTAGGACATGAGAGCTGCTATGGTTACAGCAGTGAAGATTGTTTTATTTGAACCTAAAGATTTCTGTGAGAATCCTAATTCTACCCTTAGCGGATATAGCTAACTCCCATTGATGTTAGTTCTTCATGGGACAAAGTTTGGGCTGGAGGATTGTTAACTGCTATAATTCTTATGAAAAGAGAATATACATTTCTTCCTGCAAAGAAATAACAAGGGATAATCTGAAGTGCTCTAAGCCACCATCAGGAGGAAGAATTATTATCTTTTCTTTTCACAAGGAAAAAAGAACCTACATTTAAGCTAATATTGACAGATCTCTGCAGACCAGAAGAGAAACAATCCCACAGCCTAAGCAAAGCAAAGAGATCAGTCTCTGACATCCATTCAGAGACCAGCTGCTGGTGAAAGAGAACAGAGGAGTCAGGAGCAGGAGGAACAGCTGTGTCTGATGAGATGTGTGCAGGGCATATTCCTGGGTCCCAGTAAGTAGGCCCAGCTATTTAGTAGATTTTGTAAAGTACCTTTTGTGTGGAGAATAAATAGACTAAACTATGATCCTGAAGATTTCAGGATCATACATGGCATAAGAAACTTGGGGAGCATCAGTGTTCTGCTGCTGAATTATTTGTACCTGCACATGTTTGCCTTAGCGATAGTGACTTCAAAGCGCTGTGGTGACAGTCATTCTGCATAATGCCAAACAGCCAAGCCTGTTTTAACAAGGGGGCAGGATTACATTTTCAACAGTTCTGGTACTATTTGCTTTGTGAAAATGCTTAATTGTATGTTAAATTGACTGTAGACATGATCTATTAAAGCTTGGTTTTTCAAGGGTACCTCAGGGAGTTAGCGCCCACCTCCCCATGACACATCATGTGATTTGGGCAGGGAATTCCCTCAGGCTCATGTGAATATCCCAGCCTCACTGCACACTTCTGAGCAGATGTGGTGAGCATTGTCCTGACTCGTGAGCTGATTAGTCAATATTTATATTGTGTTCTGCTGGCTGGAAAGTAGGAGAGAAGTGCTAACTGTTGTTGTTTTTATTACTGATTTACAACACGAGGAAGCTGTGGAAACCTCTCCTATGAATCACAATCATGTTCACACAGTTTGTGTTAAAATATCCAGCCTCAGGAATACACTTGGCAGTCTTTGAACACTATGCATTTACATGTGTTCGTGTCTCCTGCCCCTGAGTCACAGAAACTGCACATGTGTGACTGAAACTAGGAGCATCATACCCTTAAGTCAGGGAAAAAAGGGCCCAATATGTTTGCTTGGGTTGCAGTGAGATGCAGTGTAAGGGACAGAGAGACAAAATCTCTAGTTTTCCTACCAGTACCTAAATTGCAGGACTAGTTCAGTGTATAGTCAAAACCAAAGTTAGTCTGTGTCATGCAGACTTTGGAGAGGTGGGATTTTGCTTATAACTTTCCTAAATCCATCCTCAAGAAGATGACTGGTCCTCTTTTTGTCTTCCATTCCTATCTGATCATCCAGAATCTTCTTTCTTCCATCACTGGTGTGCTCTGGTGTGCTCTTCACAGCAGACCTCCCTGGATGTAGATGTGATCATGAAAAATGGTGTGGTCAAGAGACTGGAAAGATTGCTTTCCACTTTTGGTCTGTTTGGTAAGGACCACAAGGGAAAGTGCAGTTAGGATTATAAGAATAGGAAGTGCTTGTTAGGAGACCTGGAATTACTGAGTATGTTGCTACTGCAGCTCCCTGAACATAAAGACGAAAGACACCAATTGCTAGAGGAAAACTGTACGACAGGCAACATTTGGCATGTCAGAAGTCCATCTTAATTTGCCTTTATTCCATCAGACCAGAGGACAGCAATCTTCAGAAATGAACAAGGCATTTGGGACAGGCTGCAAAAAGCCAATCTCCACTTAACACCACTTATGTGGTACTAAGACTTTCCAGTTCTCACTGGAACCAGTTTATTTCCTGATGTGTGTGGAAACATTCCTGTCATCATCAAGTTGAAATAGTATTTCTTCTATTCAATTCCATCCTTGTGCCTGATTTTGGGCTTATTAGTGCACACATTACTACTATGACACAGAAAAGCAAATTTATTCTACTGTGTGTAAACCAACATGAATTTAGAAAATGAAACCTAGCCTATGCATATTTAGACACTTTGTAACCAAGTAAGAGTGTTCCATGAAACACAATATTGCATCACACATCCTTGTCTTTTTAGAGTAGCCACTGACTATGGCTTCTTAGAAGATGGATCAATTATAGTTCTGCTGAAATAGGCAGATGTGCAAAATACTGGTTCCTTACCTGGATTCTGACTCACCAGAATGGCAACTGGATATGGCAAAAGCAATGATTCAGTTGACAAAGGGGAGCATTACCTATGAGTATTTATTCATACTCATATGTATGGTAAATTTCTTCAAACTGCAGCTGGAATTATGACTGACATGTGAAAAAGAGCTTACATATCTGAAACAGGATGAAGTTAGGTGTAAAAAATCAAGAGGAATATCTTTAAATATCCCTCTTGAAATATTCAACTCAAGAGAACAATTAAGCCCAAGAGTAGGCCCCCAAGGCACAACCTAGAGGCACCTCATCCTAGAGGCACCTGTGTTATTTATGAGCTGGGACATGTGCCCACACAACAAAGAAAGTGCTGTGAAAAACATACTTTGGAATTCAGATGCAATATAGATGCTTTTGAAGATCATTCCTCCTGATGTCAGGGGTAGTTCCCAGCTCCTGTGCTACTGTATAGTGTTGTGCAGGTGTCCATTAAGATCCAATGGATATTGCAGAGGTAAGGGCATCCCTACTTATTCTCTTGCTGCTGTCCTCCCTATGGAACTTTTCTGCCTGCAATGCGGGATTGGGAGATCACCGTCCCTGACTGGATTCCTTCTCTCTTTGATTTACTGCTTGGCCTGTTTCGGGGCAAGCACTATAGACCAACATTTTCAAAATTAAGCAGGTCAACCAGACACTTTAACCCATGTAAGTCACTTCAAAGAGTGGACAGATTCTACATCATGTAAGTGCTACACCTTTCATAAGATTGATTTGGAGGTATCTGTGCTTAGCAGCTCTAAAATCTAGGCCATTTTTATTTAGACTCCTAAAGCCAAAATAAAATACTTAGCTTTAGGCAACTTCATCCTGAACCTTGGTCCTAATCTCTTTTTTAATACTCTGCTAAGTAGAAAGATGCAAATAGTTACTGTGTACATAAATCAGTGTTGTTTCAAAGATTAGTTAGGGCTAATGTTATGCAACGTTATGTGTTAGGGTAAATGTTATGCAACACATTAAGCATTTCCATTTTTATTCTGTAAAGACAGTGGAAATAAAAGACAATCACTTTTATCTAACTTTTTCTGTAACTCACATTACAGTATTATTCAAGTTGTACATTAAACTTAAGTTTTCTATATGGGTTGATTCTCTCTAGAGAGAGTATGAAATTGCTGTGGGATGGTTGCTCTGGATTGTGGTAATTTTGTTTTATATTTACAAGCTTCTTTAGGTTCCTGTTAGATAATTCAATGAAGAAGTTGTTTTCCACTAACTAAGGAGGAAATTTAGTGAAGTTGATGTGGGGAAGATCAATAAAAACCTTTACTTGTACTGAGAAACATTGCCATGAACTGCCATACTACATGTTGTGCTCTCTCAGTTCAGGGCTCTTTCAAGGCTCTCCCTGACTGGCTAACCCACCCCCTTTTATCCCAGTTACCTTTATTGGTCACAGCTGCAGCCTAATTAAGGACCTCACAGCTGCAGCCCATCAAGGACAGCCAGAACCTTCCAGGGCAAAGCCTATGTACAGATATTCAAGTACAATACACTTCCTCTACTATATTTCCCCCTTTTCTTTTACTTACAGACCTAGGTTTTTCATATAATACTTCAAGTACAATACATACATTTCTCTATGACTCAAAGGCCATGTACAACACACACATATTTTCTCATGACTCAAAGGCCAGGTACAACACCTATAGCTCTTTGCTCAAAGGCCATACTCTTTCACAGCTCTTTGACCTAAAGGCTATGTTCTTTCACAGCTCTTGGCTGTCTTATCTTCTACCAAACATCACCACAGCTCTTGGCTATCTCATCTTCTGCTAACTATCACATCAGGGTCACCAATGGTTGTTGTTCTGTTTCTAGAGTCCTACACCTCTTTGGTGCATTCTTATGGCTGCTGATCTTCACAGCACAGACTCCCTCTTCTGCACATTATTCTCTCTCAGTTCAAGGCTCTCCCTGACTGGCTAACCCACCCCCTTTTATCCCAGTTATCTTCATTGGTCACAGCTGCAGCCTAATTAAGGACCTCGCAGCTGCAGCCCATCAAGGACAACCGGGACCTCCCGGGGCAAAGCCTATACACAGATATTCAGGTACAATACATTTCCTCTACTATATTCGTATGTTTTAGTCCATGAATTCAGAAGAATTTAAAAAAAAAAGAAAGATGTATCACTTAACTTCATTAATCATAATAGAAAAATTTGTCATAAGGGGAATTTCTGTTTGAAAGTTTTACCAATTTTACATATCCAAAGTAAGAAACTACGGTGTACGTCTCAATTTCTCAACAGGACGATCACTTTCAAAGCATGAAATGTCCAAGTAGAAAAGAGTATACTCACACTTTTCCAGGTACTCATGCCTGAGAGCACAGGTCTCTTCAAATGTATATACCAATAAAATTGGTTTCAAAGAACTTCCTGTTGTAATGAAAACACTTTAGAACAATATTTATTGTTCTGAAATTATACTGAATTTAAACACTGAAATGAATTACATATTGAAGTACTCTAAATCAAAGAAGCAATACAAATCTGCTGGCTAATTCATAAATTACCGAGATGTAGTGCTGGAAAATATAATTTGATTATATCACCTGATCTTCTACATAAGGCAGGTATATGGAAGCTAATATTCTTTACAAATAAAGAATAGGCAGAATTGTATACAAATAGGCAGAATTGTAACAAATAATATCCACATTGTTTATTTTCTCCTCACTGGAGCATCCTGCAAGACCCCTAATTTTAGGCAAAGTTGCATGAGATAGTAATTAGTACTTTTGTAATGCACCATGAGAGAAATCAATCCTTGTGGAAATTTTCCATACAGAGACAATGTCATAGCAATTTTGCTAAAAAAAAACTGTACAATTTCTGCCTGGAGGATTGAAGGACCACAATTACAGCCTGAAAGACATATCCACTCAAACACTCCTTCAAGCACCTGAAGAGGAGGAACAAACACTAAGTGATTTCAACAGAGCTACACAAGCAGCCTCCTGCCTCTGTTAGCAATCTTTTGGCTTTTGGGGCTGCACAGGAAAACTCGTATCAGAGTACCACTTTTGGAACAGAAAATATTTCTGTCACTGCTCCCTATTGTTATGAGAATTCACAGAATTCACAGAATCACTAGGTTGGAAGAGACTTTCAAGATCATCGAGTCCAACCCAGCCCCAACACCTCAACTAAACCATGGCACTGAGTGCCACATCCAGACTTTTTTTAAACACATCCAAGGATGGTGACTCCACCACCTCCCCAAGCAGACAATTCCTGTACTTTATCACTCTTTCCATAGGAAACTTTTTCCTAATATCCAACCTATATTTCCCTTGGCACAGCTTGAGACTGTGTGCTCTGGTTCTGTCAGTTTCTGCCTGGAGAAAGAGACCAACCCCCATCTTTCAGGGATTTGTAGAGAGTGATAAGGTCACTTCTGAGTCTTCTTTTCTCCAGGCTAAACGACTCCAGCTCCCTCAGTCGTTCCTCACAGGGTTTGTGTTCCAAGCCCCTCACCAGCCTCGTTGCCTCCTCTGGAAGTGCTCAAGCATCTCAATGTCCTTCCCAAACTGAGGGGCCCAGAACTGGACACAGCACTCAAGGTGTGGCTTCACCAGTCCCGAGTACAGGGGAAGGATGAAAGGATGATCTCCCTGCTCCTGCTGGCCACACTGTTCCTGATGCAGGCCAGGATGCCATTGGCCTTCTTGGCCACCAGGGCTCACTGCTGGCTCATGTCCGGTCTGTGGTCAACCAGCACCCCCAGGTCCCTTCTGCCTGGGCACTGTCCAGCCACATTGTCCCCAGCCTATAACACTGCAGGGGGTTATTGTGACCAAAATGCAGGACTCAGCACTTGGACTTATTGAACTTCATCCTATTAAACTCTGCCCATCCATCCACCTGATCCAGGTCTCTCTGCAGAGCCCTCCTACCTTCCAACAGATAGACACATGCTCCCAGCTTAGTGTCATCTGCAAAATTACTAATGGAAGACTCAATCCCCTCATCCATGTCATCAATAAAAATATTGAACAGAACTGGCACCAGCACAAGCCCCTGAGGGACACCACTCCTTGCCTCAGTAAACTGAGCTATAAACAGCTATGGGATAGCTGTTTATTTTCTCTGAAAAGAAACTGTGTATCATCTCAAAATTTCTCTATTATAAAGAAATCTCCAATGACTATTATGGTAGTACCACACCTATTACAGCAACATCATTCTCCTGCACTTGTATCTTCCCAGTTGGTGAACACTTTGTGAGGAGATATTTATATTAAAAGCCTTGTAAAGTGAAGAGAATGAATTTTGAATAGGCTAGAGTTTCTCAAGATGGGACTGGGATGGAGTACCTTTTCTGAGCATTTAAAATCATCCATCCTAACAAAGTGTGCCTCTGCACCATAGAAAAAAAAATGGAAGAGTGAACAGTCTTCAGAGCATGGCATATTTAGAGTTTATCAAAATACTAACCTAATTTTTACAAAAGCTGATGCCAAAACTATCCAGTACCTGTTTGCATTTGAAGTCATGCATCAAAAGGAAATTATAGTGTTGAGATGCTGGTGAGTACAAGCAGAGCATGGAGCTGACTGGGGCAACCACTGGACAGATTGTAATGCAGTATGTCATATCCCAGGTAGGTACCACTACACTGACCTCAAAAGAAGACACAAAGTTGTGAAGCAAAAACTATTTTGAAGGACATTATGACCCAGTCATTCTCTGATGTTGAAGCTGTTCTGAACACTGGCTTCTAGGTCTCTGCAAAGAGAATTTCAATGTGAATTAACACCTGTCAAATTATCAGACTTAAAAAATTCTGCTCTCTAAAGCTTTTCAGAAGTATGTATTTTAAAATACATATCTCAAGGGCAGCAGAAAAACATTTTAATGAATGCTAACATGTTTGTAAACACAATGAAAATGGTATTTCCTACTGAGCAGTATAGGATCATTTAAATAAAATATCTGCCTTTGGACATCAGACCCTGCTGGTGATCCCAATAGGATTTGTGCTTCATTTTTCTATTGGAAAACACATCATATATGGACATGTTTTATGAGGACTGATAAAAAGAGAAATATCTGACACATGCCATCTGTACAGATTTCTCCTTTTTAAATCTGTATATCTTAATAAACTTCCAAAATTCATCCCTGAAACTGTGTTGACTTGTTCCAAATGCCTCATGCTAAGAGGTGAATATCAGCATAAGAATTCATTATTTTAATAGAACTAAAGTCTGTCAGAGGTAGGAGAACAGAATGCAAATGTCAACATTGCTGGAGGTACCAGCAAACTGATAAAGGCCATTTATTTATATGACTATATTTCCAGTAGAACAGTGTCACTTGAATATCTTCAGTCACATTTGGTTTATCCTACTTTCTTTATAAAGTGACTTCTACCTAACACCACAACTTGAGGTACTTACTCAGTAAATACTGAGTTTTCAACCGATAAAATTTTTTTGGGGTTAAATCCTGAAAAATCAATTAAAACAGTGAGTAGAGAAAGTGCTGCACCCTTCTGCAAGGTTTGAAGACCTTTCACTCTGAGTAAGTGAGAGCTACAAGTAAGAGAGCATGAGCATGTGAAGGTGACCAGAGAACCTCCCAAGGCTCAGACTCCTTGTTTTGGTGGGAACCAAAGCCTGAGGACCCTGATGGGTGACCAAGAGCCACAGATGCCTGCTGCCATCTGTGTTTTCACCCACCTGCTCTTAAAGACCTGCTTGTTCTTGTGCAGTCAGTGGCTGTTTGGTGGAACAGCACCTCTCTCTGACCCCATATAGGTAGTAGCCATGATTTCCCTAAGTACTGTAGACACAGCAAAAGGAAGATTTTTCTCCTCTGAGTTTCTTTTTCTCACATCCTACAGCTAGTCCTTCTACAGCACTTCCAGTTTGGATAAATATTTTTTTAGACAGCAATGTCAGATCTTTGCACAGAGCAACAAAGGAGGCCTTATTAGCACAGTGTGTGATGGCCCTAATACATTTTTTTCTCATAAGTTCTCTTCTGTATTTGTCTTCTTCATCACTGCAGATTCCCAGCAGCCTTCAGCCATCCTGTGGTGATCTGGTACACCAGGCCCTCCTCCACTACAGGTTTTTGCAGACGGTAACCTCTCAGGATGAGTTTCTGAACATATTTTTTTTCCTAATGAAGACCAAGCCAAAACTGACACATCACTTTCAAAATGGTCCTGTGGGATGTGAGCTGTATGAAGCTATCAAGTAGCTGTGCTTCAAACCACTGTAAATTCATGTGCTATAAACTGCCCAATCTATTCAGCTCACTATGTATTTTAATTTATTTTTCTTAAAGAAAACATATGCAGAACTTATTTTTTTCTTTTATTTCAAAATATTATTTTTATTTCCTATTGAGAATAGCAGGAAGATTTATATATATGTACTCACAGCAACCACATCTACCAGTATTTCTATAGCTCATTACTGAATCTAACGAAGGACTATTCACATTCATGTCAGTGATATGTATTCAGTAGCATAATTTATGACATTTGCAACACTGGATGGATACTGACTAGGAAATTCTAGCTATGTGTGATACAGCACTGAAAAAAATCTGAAGGAACACATTTTTAAACGCAAGGTCTGAGTGCTGATTGACATGCTTTGTACGATAGTAAAATCTGGCAGGTGCATTAACTTGCATTCCTCTGATCTGTACACATCCACACTTGTCTTCTTAGGGTACTTGGTAATAAGCTTCTTTAAAGATCCCTGAGTAAGCACTGAAGATAATATCTGGAGTATGTAGCACTCAGTCCTTTTAGAATGGCTTTTTCCTGCTCCTTTCGTTTTCTTAAGAAAATGTCAGTTTAATCATATCTTAATGCTTTGATAATGCGTTTCTTTACATAGCTGTAGAACACTCACTTCAGTGTTTTAAAAGAATTAATGTAGATGTAAAAATGCCAGTTAAATGAGATTTCTTTCAACGGGCTAACAAAACTGAAGTGCAAGGCTTCAAAACTTGCAAGACACTCACACAGCGACTCAAACGTGCCACAGCAGAGGCCACTCTGTGTTTATCATTGCTGAAGAAATTCTGTCCCCATTTGGCAACTTCAGAGAATCTATATACAAGCTAGCCTGCTGTCAAATGCCATATTCAACTTTTTCAGAAAAGTTTATTTCTTATTTCTACCTATCAGTCCACAAATTTCACCAACCCAGGAACCCCTGTGGCAGCCCTTCATAATAAATATTTGTTTCCAGAGCTAGCCAAACTCATTATACTTGCCAAACTCATTAACCCTGCTACTGCTGAGCAAGGTGAAGAATTGCACCATGTTGCCACTGGCTTGCTCCATACCAACAAATACGTTACAAACCAGTTAACATATTCTGTGCAGGTTGTCATGAAAGAGCGGGCACACCATAGATGGGGTTGAGGGAAGAGCCTTCAGAGGCAGGCATACATTCCTCAGCTGAGTTCTACTTGGTTCACAGCCTCCAAAAATATATCTCAAACTGCTTGTGTCTCTAAGCAAAAGTAGCCATGACTTTACCTTTCAATTAATTTCTTCTTACAACTTATTCTCAAATACAAAACTTTCTTGTTCAGTTAAATAAAATTCGCTTATTTACAAAATAAAATTAAATGTGTTGCAATGGCATAGTTAGAACTGGCCCAGGGAGTATTTGTGTTTGGCATTTAACTTAAGAGAATCTGCAGACTTAGGAGATTCTACAGAATTCCTTCTTCACAATTACATTTGACTATCAAGACATCTACTTTTTATTATTGATTTCTAGACTCAGCTCTTCATATAAGTATAATGGAATGGTTTTGTGATTCTTGCATGTTAGTTGCTAAGATTAAAAGAAGCTTTTTCCCCCCAAGAAGAGCACAATTTATGATGTACTGCAATACACATTGCATGAGATAAATTGACAACTTGCATGTCTTCAGCTGTAATCACTTTCTATAAGTAGAAAATGCTTCTTATTCCCTGTGTGTTTTGCAAAAATTAAATATCTACTCTGAAATCCAAATGCAATTTGGCAGAATACAACATCAAGTAAGATGATCCTACCTTCAGGTATTTTGTTTGAAATGTCAGCCAACACTCTTCAGTGTTTCAATAGGCATAGAATAAAACCAAGAAAATTCTTCACCCACACCCATATGACTTTAATGAAATTAATTTAATGGATGAATGAATACATAGGTCTGGAATATTTGTGGTCTGATATTATTTTAAAAATACTTTTACTACAAATTGGTTTCATATGAATAAAGGTTTGGAGGATATGTCCTTTTTATGCCCTATGTCAGAACAAGTATGACCAAGGCCAAAATTGTAACAGAAATAATGAAGCACAATTATTCAGAAAGTTCATCTTTCATTTATGCCCTTATCTAAAGCATATGTAGATTAATCAATTTTTTTCCAATGATACAGTAGTCTTTGGATGAAGGCCTTACAGAGGCACAAAATTTACAAAGTTACATAGTCGTATAACAAGTGAAAATGTGAGAGAACCAAGACTTTCTTACCTTATAAACCTTTATCCAGGAGATTTTGAAAAATTTATGTATTATTAAAAAAATGTTTAGTGTCATTGCTCCAGATTATTATTTGAGCAAATTGTATTTTTTGGTTTTGCTCCAAGAGGATGTTTCACTCCTGAACTGATAAATCTTCAGCCATTTTCTTTTGAGATATGTTGGCTTGATTCCAGCCCTATTGTTTGACATCATTTTTTGGGCTGTTCCTTGTAACTGTACAGACAAGTCTGTTCTTGTTGCCCCCCATCATCAGGATGGATTCATTTTTTCTTTGCTTGGTTTATACCAGGGATAGGCAGGGACAGCTAACATCAAGAAGAGCCACTAAAGCCATTACTTCTTCGTGAGCACTAGGTGAGTCACAGCAGACTATTTTTAGGATTATTAATTGGACTTCCTAAGTAAAAAGTGAAAATGCACAAATCCTTTTAAAACTGAGAATTGGTAACAATTTCAGAATTCAGAATAAAAATTGCATTAATGGGGCTTTTGTCTTTGAACTCCAATATAGATATTCCAACAATAAATTCTCTGCCTGGAGAAGACATGCTTTATTGGCATACCCAGAAATACAACTTCACTTAGATGAGAAAGAACAGAGCTCAGAAGTGTAAGGTAGAATAGCAGACTAAAGGAAATAGAAAGAACTACTGTTGAAACAAAGAAAGTACAGAATTTGACACAAAGTCTTTCTAATAAGTAACTTACAGCTCTTAAAGCTAGTATCTAGCTGTTCTCCTCATCCTTCTCATGCCTTTAAAACTATGTGAGATAGAGCCTGTGATTTTGTTATAAAAAGCTGTGGATAAAAAACATGAGCCAAAGATACTTAGGGCTCTTGTTTTGTTCTGCAACTAAATATTATGGTTAGTTCTCATCAAAACAATAGGATGCATTAGGACTGCAGACTTTAAAAGTGGGTCTCAACAAGTCTATGGGACATAAGATGCTTAGAATTAGACTTTAAAAATTAATTATTAATTTAGTTTCCCAAATGATTATCTAGGGCAATATTTGCTTGAAGTAGGCTCATTCAAATAAAATGAACTCAAACTACCTAATAGAAGTTCTTTCTTCTGCTGTTAAAAGGTGTCACAGTTTTGACAAAAAAGAGAAATTGCTTTTTTATCAAGTCTAATGAATGCAAAGTCTAGACTTCCAAACTTTATTTGTGCCTTCCTTTCAATCTCTTTTTGTCCTCCAATGAGCCATAAATCATCAATAATTGTGAAGTAGCAAACAATGCATCAGCTGAAGGATGTGACCTCTTTATCATTATGCACCTCTAACACCCATTTTCTTCTATTGCATGTTGCATTGGCTTTACAATGAACAGGAAATGTGCAGGGCATGGACCACAGCATTTGGATTGTGTGTTCTCCCAATGAAAGTCCAGTCCTGACTGGACTTATTATTGCGAATGCCAATCTTAAAACTAAACAATTATGGATGTTACTCTATCTGATTAGCCAAGATTACCTCCAACTGTTTAAGCTTGTACTATTTCATGCTGCATAAAGCCGTCATTATATTTGAATTCTGGGTGTGGATTTGTCACTGTAAAAGTATCAAAAAGGAATAAAGATACTAGATAATTCAATTAACTCAGTTTTCACGTGTTTCAATTGGAGGTCCTGGATCTTCTTAAAGATTTAAATTCTTCTTTAAAATTTCTTAAAGACTCCACAGAGGGGAAACATGTTTCCCATGGTGAAAATTGGGGAAAAACACCTCCTACTGGTAATTTTTTATTAAGAAAAGGCAGTCTGCCAGAACCTTTCAAGCATGCATTTATTTGGTCCTTACTCAAGAAATCCTCTTCTGACACTAATTTTCTTGTGAAGAAATTATTGTCTGATTGCTAAACATCCCACTTCTAGGCAAGATTATTGAAGAGATGATAAATAGCAAGTACTGTCTAACATCTTTCCCTCTTAATTTTTAGACATCAATCAGTCAGGTTTCAGATTTCTACATGGCATCTGGACGGCATCAGTTTCCATGACTGAAATGCTCCCTATGTCACTCGGACAATGTTCAGTGTCCTCACTAATAAATCCAGGTCTCAGTGACCTTCTATCTTCAATTCCAGAGACTGCCATGTGCTGTTTATTTGACTGCAGAACCTAACAAATGCTAAAAAAAAATTAGTTTATCCTTTCTTATGCTGGAGAGGATCCAGAGGATGGGTTATGATCATTCACTTTTCTTCTTCAGGGGCTTTGCTGGGGCTGCCTCTGAAGTACAGCCCTGACAGCCTTAATCCTCTTTTTTTTCTGTGCTGAGGGGAAGACAAACTAGGAAGCAGGAAAGTCATTTAAACAAAACTGGGCAAATTTACAAATGTAGAGCTGATGATATTCCACTTGGCCTCCTTTTTTTCCAGATCCTGGCCCTGAATTAAATACTCTCAGGTAAAGGTCTTGCTGGCATGGAGGCAATGCTGGTGAAGGAAAGCCTACTAGCAAACAAATACAACTTACAAGCTCTCCACCAAGGAACAGCATCTTCCTTTACATTTATAAGGGGATATGTGGAGATACGTGGTCATGCCAAATTAAACCTGGGTCTGTTTTCCCAAATGAAAAGGATCCAGGTACATGTTTCTGTTCTGCAGTTAGAACAGAGCAGATGCCACCACTCTCAGCATATTTCTCTTTTGCCAGGGTTACACCAGAACATGCATCACATATGACCTGCTGTGAAAAGTTTGTGACATTCACATACAAAACTCAGTGGTCAAAGTCCACATAATTGGAAGAAAGTTCTTTTCTCTCTCTCTTTCAAACCCACACATCTACTGCAGTGCTAAGTGGAGCCAACCAAAGAAAGTGGGGCTTGGACAGTTCAGAGGGCTTGTTCTCTTATTGTCCTATGTGCAATTCAGGATGTAATGAAGTAAATACAGGAGCAAAGGGTGGTGTCCACATGGTGGTGGTGGTGTCTAATTCATCCTGGTTTTGAGGCTTCCTCCCTCCCTGCCTGGGAGAAAGCAGAACTATCTGTGCCTGCTCCTGGGAAATGGTTGCTTTTTACTCAGATGTAGTAGCATTAGATGTCTTGGATTGAGGGATGGAGCCCCTCCCAAGTAAACCCAAAACAGTGACAAGGTAAAATAAGGATTAATGTCAACTAATAAGATCGAAGTTAGAAGCCATGGATTTAAAATCTTACTGAGAAAAACAGATTCTGAAACAAGCTGTTAAAAAACCCTTGCATCAAAAATATAGATTGCTGCTGTTTCTGCAATGTATTTTATGGACATTAAGCATTTGAATAACATTGTGGAGACTGAATTTTCAAATGGCTTTCCACCTCCCTTTCCCCACTGAGGGCGTCCTTTGTGATGAACATTCCCCACTTCTGGGTAATTATGTAATATGGGAGTCAGCCACTCACCAGTCTGTCTAAAGTTTCCCTCCTTTCATATCTGGTACACATTAGGATTTTGGAACTCTAAATCCCACTGGAATCAATGAACACTGCAGCCTTCCCCTTCCAGCTTCACAAATTCAAATGGTTACAGGAGATAGTTTATATGCAATATGAGGGAGATCTAATAATATGTGTTTAAATGCAATTGTGAGCCAGTGCCATATATTCTTCAGAGTCTGCACAAGGCATTTCTTGCAGTACCTTGGTCTCTGCATTGCACTACCCTGAGAGATTTAAGGCACGTCATATAATAAAGAACCAGGGGAATAAGTGAATTTGCAAATAAATATGAAAGAGATTTCATATAGAGTTACAGATATTGAAAAATTATAGATTATGAAAAACATAAACCAAATTTTTATTTATTTGAATCTTGGTTTCCTCTATTGATACCTCTGTATCATATCACAAAATGATCAAGAATTTACCATAAGAGAAATATGAGAGCCCAAAGAGAGCATCACCGAAAAGCAGACCAAATACCACATGGTCACACAACCTGCAAATTCATGTAAGGCATTTGTACCTATAATCAACTTGAGCCAAATCTTAAATTCATCTCTGGACAGAATAAAGTAAAAATACTCTCCTCAGATATTTTGACAAATATTTCTGCTTTGCAGAAATATTTTCCTAGCATTAAATTGTTCTAAAATCATTGGAAACATATTTCAGTAAGAATACTTAAAGGAGACTAGCATAATTGGCTGGAAATATTAATATTATCTATTTTCCCTGAATAATGAGGGGTTCTTGCAAATAGAAGGTGATATATCAGATTTACAGAATTCACATAGAAAGCCAAATATAACCATAATTTCATTAAAAATATTGAGCATTGTTATGTATTATACTTTGCAATGTTCTCTGAAGGGAACTGTAGGAAGCTTCATCACTTCAATCTCTTAAGGCTGGATTAAGTAAAACACGTTGGGAGGAAAAAAATTGCAACTGGTAGATATGGAAGACTAAAATTTCTAGCAACAGATCTTTTCCATTTCCCATTTGATTTTGGTATATTAACGTGAGAAATACAGAGAAGCAGAATTATGCATCATCACAGCATAGTGTTACTTTCCACAGATAGAATTTATCTGGTAAGATTTTAAAAATCCTGGTGCTACAGCAGGGAAAGCCGAAGCTGTCAGAAACTAGGCTGAAACCTGAACACAGTTCAGTGTGTACACAGTTTCCAGTCCGCTTACTCAGATCCACACAGTTGTTAGAAACTGAAAAAGGATTTGTCTGTTGAAAGTCCTTGATTACTGCAAGTAAATGCAGGGCCACAGCCCCATTTAGCTGCTTCTCTCAAAAATATTGTTGAGCTTTTGAACTGCTATTATTAACATGTATTTTTTTGCCCTCTGCAGCAATTATCCAGTGAGCATTTCTGTTGTGGAGAATACATAATAAACACTTCCACAACCTGAAAAGCTATAGTTTCAAGCCAGTACTCAGTAATAGCCCTTTTACTCTAAATAAAATTTTGTATGTATTATTGTCAGATACAGCTTTCTTTTAACAACAAGCTACTGATGAACCAAATTATTTTATGAGAGACTTCATTACAGCATAATTTTTCTCTATTGTCACAGATGTTGTTATTTGGTAAAAAAAAATCAATCCTAATGGTTAAACTGTAACTGGAATATGTATCTTTATTCACAAATCCAATATTTAATACTCTTTTGTATCCAGCAAATCATGCAATCACTTTTCCCCTCATTCCTCAACAGAATGGGTGATATCCTCTGCCCTGCCTCATATAGCTCAACATCAAGCTTTGAGACTTAATTAGCTAGAATCCATTAAGTGTTTTAAAACTCTCAAACAAAATATGTAGAGCTAATCTGAAATCACCCCTGCTTTTTGCAGGTCTCTTCAATTGCCCTAAATATATACAGAACATGTATTTGGGTCTTTTTATTATTTTATGATTCTGGAAAGGTTTGTTCTTTCTGCTATTTTAATATCTCAGGTTTAGGATGGGAAGAATAAAAAGCCCCTGTGGATGTATATTGCATGTAGCAGCTGCTAAGATACCACAAAATAAAGGTTAAGTCAAAGAAACACATTTAACTAAATAAAGAGGTGCTGGCAGGGAAAGTCAGGAAAAACCTTTACCCATCTCTTCTTAGAAATAATAAGAAAGGTATCAAAAGATTTCAACATTTCAGGATTTCAAAATAACTGGAATTCATAAGTCTTAAGAAAAAGGACTTTGCTAAGTGAAGTAAGTTCAGTCTTTGCAATGTAATTCAAATTGCACTTGTAATTCAGGTCCTGGAATTAACCCACTGAAGCAAAGCTTGAAAAGATTTAGATTTACTCAGGCTACCAACAATACAATAATATCTTACAATTTCACAACTCCCTGTCTATTGGTGATACTGCCAAATGGCGGTAATCTGTCAGTTTGAGGCTCAGACTTGCTAATTGTTAAAAAATGAACCTGGACATCATTCCTGAGTTTCTCTGGCTGAAAACTTGTAGAAATTCAAGCACTTTTTAATCAGGATAAGATAACAACTGAGCTCTTAATTGAGATACTTAAGGAATGATTTCTACTGTGGTGCTGCAGCCCCATTTTTTAAGATAGGAATGTTCAGGAGACAATTCTTGCATTGTCCAACAATTGACTCTAATGAAAAAGGACTCTCTCAGACCATTGTTCTCCTTGAGGTAAAATTCACGTCACCTCAGCTATCAATATATTTTCAGAGGACGAACTTGTTGGATATTGAGCACAGGGATATTATTTTATATTGATATTAAAATATTTTGTTTATTAATTACATTGTTACTTATTTTTATTTATTAATAATATTATTGTTTATTGCTATTGGAATGAAAGAAGTGGGAATCTGGGGGAGAAGAGAAAGAAGGAGGGAGAGAGGGAGGAACAGAGGGAGGGATAGGGAGGTGGGCTGGGAGAAGGACTTGGTTGAGGGTATCAGGACATGGCACAGTCAGTACATGGGGCTGTCTGTTGGCCTTCTATAGAAGCAATTTAGGCTAACTCTGCTATTACATCTCTATTAAATTTAGCAACCATTCAGACAGTAAAGCAAATAGGGTTTAAAGCTTCATTTTTAATAGTTATTATCTTTGACACCCCGCCCCCCAACAATGCTGCAAAATGAGTAACATTATTGTGATGGAAAATATAAAATTTCATCAACATACCCAGCAATTTTTAGAAGTGTTCATGATTATTTGGAAAACCTGCCTGAACCCCCAGGGGACACTGAATACAACTCTTCTTTGTCTTAATCTCCATCCCCAGGGGCAAGTCAACTTCAGCTAACTCAGCCCCTCCAATGATTTCAGTGGGCTTTGGATCCAGCTCACTCAGAGTAAGAGAAAGCTGCAGTAATGTACTAAAACCGGTGCTACATAAACAACTAAAATAATAGGAAAAACATAATGAGTTCAAAATTGCACACACACAGAGATAACAAACAAAATGCTTCATGCAGATGCTGCTCCTACATGAAAAAAGAATTATTGGGAGTACCATAAGGGAAGTATTGCTGGTGAAATCAGAATTCTTTCCAGCATTTTTATATGATACCCCTACATGAAAGATATTTGTTATCACAAAATATGTATACTTCTTGTCTCATAAATAAGATAAAATTTAGTATCAGAATACTGTATTTTCAGCTAAAAGCACCATATGCAAAGCAGTGCAGTTTTACATATATTTAGCTTCCTGCTTTCTCTCTTTTAAAACATTTATTAACCAGAAAGACCTCACTGACATGTAAATTTCATTTTCTATGCCCAGCAGATTAAAATACATCTGTTTCAGACATCATTCAGTAAAGAAAAAATTTGAATAGTTCATTTTATTAGAAAAAGATTTATGTCAGCATTCAACTACAACAAGAGAGGGGGATAGTGGCATGTGCACAATACTGGAAACAGATTTTCCATGAAAAGTATCTGCATTGAACAGAATCATTCCAGAAATAATGTGGGCTTTTTGAGTACAGGTTAACCTAGTAGGTTGTGGACAACACCCGTCTTTCCAGGTAGAGTTATTCTGTTCCTTCACTCTACAATTTACTTGTGCTCCTGAATTAGCAGCTGAGTCAATGTACGTTTAATGCACACTGGGAGAATGTGTAGGATGAAATAGATGGGGAGTCAGTCCTGTCTCACTATATAGAGCTCCAGGGGTCGAGGAGACAAATTTCATTCTCGTGAGTATTTAATTGTACTGTCTCAGGAAAAGTTCATTTTATTTTATTTTTACTTTTCTTAGAGTTTGCAGCAAGATCAATAGGCAAAAGATCTCTTTCATAAGGACACAGTGAACCTAAAGCATAATTAATACAGGAATAACACATCAGCATGTGGTATCCTGGGCTATATGATCTAGCAGCATATTATAACACACTGGCATATGAAAGGTGATAAAGTTCCATGCATGGCTAGGTAGTTTAGGGCGTTAGAATATAATACAGATCCCATGTTATCTAGGTCACTACTCTAAAAGCAAGCTGGTTTTTGTGATCGAAAGTCATTATTATCCAATGTATTTTTAGTACTCTACTTGATAACTTCATATTTTAAGAGAAAGTATTCCCCCCTCACATCGGCTAAACTCTGGTTTCTTCCAGGACTGAACAAAAACAATTACTGTGTTTTGAAATTTTTGATTTTTATAAATATCAGGATAGTATGCATACTATCATATATTCATAATGTAAATATCAAATAATTAATTTCCTTGGAATATTCACACTAGTCTGAGAAAAATGTATGATCCTGTCAAAGTTAAGATATGCTTTTCAAAACATGCCTAAATACAGAAGGTGGGAAGCTTTCTTGAACTGGAGCATACAAGGAAAATGTAAAGTGGAAGAAAGGATATCTCTATTAAACAACTTCTTTGAGGAAGATTATTCAAGTTAAGATTGTTATTAAAATATACTGGCAGGTGGATTCAGAAGAAATTGATGTCTCTGCACCTCTAATTCAGTCATACCATGCTTGTAAATCTCAGCTGCTGGTCTAGGGACTATATTACTACAAAACTTCAGATGCAAAACACAAAAAAAATGTCACACTGGTTGAGCATATTGCAACATTGTAATGTGTTCCTGTTCATACAAATATTTGATAATACTGAACATCCAATGCAGGCGGATGCAGAAAAACAGAGTATCAAAATAGAAGCAGAAAGAAAATATCTTCAATACAACCATTATTGTTGTATTATCAAGTTAAATCTTGATAAAAAATCACACAATTTTTTTACTAAGTTGCCAATCCTTGCTTATGATAGATATACTTTAAAAAAGGATTTTAAAGCACTTGCTTTATATACCTATGAGATATTGAAATAAATCTTGAGACGTGAAAAAATATGTACAACTCAGTTTGAGATAAAATATTGATAGAATAGAAAAAAAATTTGGAGGAGAGTGGTAAGAGTTTTTTTTTTTAAACACTAGCTATAGTATTCATCAATCAACATTTGTGTTCTTCACTGGCAAAAGTATATCTATATCGGCCTAATCTTGTAAACCTTTTAAATGTCTGCATTGCTTTGGCTCTACTCTGCTAAAAAAAAACTGGTAAGAAACTGACAAACTGGTTTGCTTCAAAATCCTCAGAGTAATTTTTGAATTTGGCTAGCTATAACTAGAGATTTGGAAAACAGTTCCTCACATTGCAATACAGTTATAAATCGGACCTCTATAACTTAGGAAGAAAACTTGATTTTGTATAACAATTAATATCTAAATGCATTGAAATTGTCTCTTAAATCTTTTCCATCCTTTAAATATTTAAACAATATATTTTCCACATGTATCACCATTCAATTCTGTGTAATTATCTCAGTACATGTACAAGCTAGAGTGAATAGTGGCTTGTTTTAACATATATATTATGTTCCGCATACAAATAAACACAAATCAAAAAGTTTTACAGACTAAAATTACTTTTACACCAATTTTATGTTCATGTTTGGAGGCCATTACAATATGTTTCTGAGATATATGAGTACTGCCCTATTTTCACATTAAAAAATGGAGTAATAAATGAGCTTTTGAACACATTTTTCTTTCTGCAGTGTATTGCAACTCTCGGTTAGAGATCTCCTGAGAAGGACGTTTATGATGAGAAGGTACTGTATGTCTCAATTTAAGGATCATCTCCTGGTTAAATAAACCAAATTAAACTTTTCATAGTAAAATAACAAACAGGAAAGTCTTTTGCATGATGCCAAACATCTCCATTCCTCTTTTTGTTGTAGATGTGATTTCCAACCATTTGTACCTCCTGAAGGATTAACAATAAATGAGAAGTAGAGAAGATTGCCAGTTTGTGGTGTGGGACCAGGCTTGAACCCATACACCATTTATTTTTTATTAATGAAATCAGGTATGGCAAGCCTTGTTTAACCCATTCCTGCTTCATGCAATCCCTGTTTTATTCAATGTAAAATAGCCTTTAAAAAAAAAACAGGCTAAAGAAAATCCTTCTCAGAGCTTTGTATCAAAAGCCATTCCCTTTAATTAAATTCTTGGCAATAAAAAAATTTTTATTATTATATCTCTGAAATAGATTTGGTGACATCCATCATAAAGGACCACAAGCTGTCTCACAAAAAAAAGTGTGTGCATGTTTTTCAAGCCCACAGTTTCACAAGGAGGTGAAATTTTTCAGAGCAAACAGTTGCTTTTTAATACTGGAATGGAAAAGGGTGCACAAAAATGCTGCACTGCATGATTATATTTTTCTTTTTTAGGAAGAAAATTCAGAGAGCTCTCATTGACGGGAGTTTGGAAGGAAAAGCCCAGATGCAAACTGCTGGTGCAGGGAAGGGAAGCAGCACAGCTGCAGGATTGGGCCCACGTGCACTGCTTGGGCGCCGCTGCTCTCGCTGAGTGCCGGGGGGAGAGATTGGCTCCCAAGGGTTTCCTCACCCACACTTCGAGTCAAATATCATTTAATTATTAAGGCCTTTAAAAGGAAGAAAGACTAAAAGAAAGAAGAGATCTTGGAAAGATCTGAAGGGAAAATGGCATTTTTATTAATATAGAGATTATTTAACTTTGGAGCTCTACTAATGATAATTTCTGTGACCAAAAATGTCCCCTTATGATTAATCAATTATGCAAACCATCCCCATTTCAAGGCTAGTAAAGACTTATTTAATGACATTTTTCATGCATCTCATGTCTTTAATATATTATTTTTTTCCTTTTGCTCTGACAGAGCAATCAGCTCTGCAGAAGCAGCACTGTGTGTCATCAAATAAAATCATTCTCCATATCGAGAAACAATTGTTTATTTATAATACATTCTAAAAATTGATCCTTTTTAAAAGAACTGGTTCGGTGTTCAGCTTGTTTCTCTGCAGCACGAATTATTCCTTCACCGGCATGTTTCAGTTCGGAGTGTTCCAACAATAATGGCATGAGGCATAAGAACAACAGGCCACTGCAGGGTTGATTGTTTTATTTTCCCTCCTTTCTGCTGCCCGAGGAATGATCCCATTTCACCTTGGATATACCCTGACTCCACAGATGCTGCAAGAAGTCATTCAGTCCTTTCACTAATTCCTTCCTGAGTATTTTCTGGGAAGGAACTGGCAATAATCCCAAACTGCATGTTACATAGTGTGGGCTAGTGTGTCCCTACAAAATGAGCTGAGACAGCCACTTTAGCCAAGACCAATCCACAGCAGAGTCTGAAGGCATGAGGTTGGTGCCTCATATATGCTTCTTTACAATGCAATTTGCAAAGCCCAGTTTACTGAAGGAAGAAGAAAGAATCCTTTGAGAAAGGAACTATTTGAGACAATGGCTAAAAATATGATTCACATTTTAAGGCTGAGCTTGACATCACATGAAAGAAAGAGATACTAAACAAACAACAACATGGTAACAAGAGAGATTAATTTATTATCATGTATAAAAGTCATATGGAGATTTGGGGAAGATTGAAGGAAAGCAGCTTTCACAGTTGTATTGCTCAGGTTTAGTTAGCACACAAAGATCTCATTTATGGAAATAACAATGCTTGGGTCATTAGTACTGCCGCAAATGAGCGACTCCGCCGCCTCTCCCCTTGTCAAAATCTGTGCTACACAGCGGTGAGACAATTGTCACTGTAAACTGCATCCCTCACTGAAAAGTGAGAAAACAATTGCAGTGTGCCATTGGAATTAAACAAATAATTAGGACGAAGAAGAGCATGTGCTCTACAGTTCCAGATGCATTCCCTTCTGTTTTGAAAGATGCAATGTAGCCTTAATTAAACTTGCATTTTAAAAAGTAAATATTTATTTACTGTAGATTACCCTTCCCCCCCAAAAACCTTAGTATAAATATAAATGCCTGAAGAGTAAACTTGCATCGCATGTACTCTGTCCATGATAAAACAGATTAAAATAAAGAAAAAGCAGGATAAAGGAGTCTCTGGCATGACTGACTCAACATCCCCATCTAGCGTCCAAATGAAGATTAACAGAACCTTTTGAAAACTGGGTTTTAAATTAAAAAAAAAAAAAAAAAAACAACAAAACAAAACAAACCCAGAGAAAACCAAAAAAACAAAACCAAAACCCACACACAAACAAACAAAAGCACCAACAAAGCAAAAAAAAAACCTTTTTGGCCACTGTTTGGTTTTCTCTTCACTTCACAAATCACTTCTAGTCTAGTCCAGTCCATTCATGTCCTTTTACTGCCCTCTTAACTGTTTATTAGTATCTTTAAGGGGTACACCGAGTATGTAGATATGATAGACAATTCATGTATTTTCCTTCTATCTTCTCTTCAATAGCAATTATGTTTAGGGATATGTTTAACTAGGGTATACCGTGGCGAAGAGTGGCTTTGAGTCCAACTGGTTTGTGTTAATTGCTTTTTGTTGTTGTTGTTGTCACTGCACATGCACATATTTGTCAGAATATTTGCCATAAAAAGCAAGATCAGAATAAATTTCTGAGTACTCACAGCAGCAAGTTTGACAGTTTGAGAACCTGGGTTCTGCTGCTACCATTTGGGCCCAACATTCCCTTCCCATAGAAATAATCATACTAAAATAGGGTGTTCATATGTGAACATATCCCATAGTCATGGGATGTTCACACATCTGATCCCCCAATGGACGGTAACACAGTAACAAAAACCAGGGAAATAAAAGTTCCTAATATTTATTCCAAGCCTATCATGCACACTAAAAGCAGTCTTTTAAAAGACCATTTAAAGTTAAAGGGAAGAATTTCTCCCTTTTCTCCTCATTCTTGCTCTACTCTTCTATGATTCCTATAGTTTAAGTAGGAAAATGGTTTTTAATTTTTTTTTTTTTACAGTATGCAGGACATACACCTCAGCCAGCAACCTCTAGCTAGCAATGTGGGAAGAAACAGCTGCATGGACTCAGCAGTGCACAGGAAAGATGCACGCCCCTCTTGGCTGCTCAAGCCTGGCTCTAACTCAGCTACACCCAAAAGTGCTGGCCCTGAGTGCAAGGCAGAGCCCTGCAAAGTCTTGCTTATCCAGGGAAACCCAGGGCTGTTACTCTTCCATTCTGTGGTCCTGGATGAAGGGGTCTTAGGGCACCGGGTGCCTTGATGGCTACCTGGATCAGAACCACTCTCAGGTGCAAAGTTTTGGATGTATCTTCAGTGCTGGCAACAGTCAACTCAGGAGGAGAAGGAAGAGCATTATGGGATGCCTTTTGTACTTAAAAACAAAAAGGCTGAGATGGTAAAATATGCTGAGGTTTAATATTGCTTCCAACAGGTTTGTAACAAGTATACAAAAAATTGTAAGAAAATGTCTTCTCAGAGATATTCCTGGACTAGAGCAGTCAGGGTGAAATGAGCCTGCAGCTTCCTGAGGCTTGTGCTTCTTTTCTTCCTGTGAACTGAAACACTTGATGGGCACATTTATAAAGCTGCCCATGGTTTTCACAATTTCATAAAATCATAGGAATACTTAGGTTGGAAGGGACATTTAAGATCATTGAGGCTTCCAGGCTTTTGCAACAGCCCTTATATTTACAGTGGTGAATGCCCCTAGAATTGGTAATATTTCTGAAAGTGGAATCAATTTTTCAAGATCAGGACTGTAACTAAGCCCATTACAGCCATGCTGAACTCAGCGAGTGAACAAGGCTCTCTGAGGTGGCTCCTAAACCCAAGAGGATATTCTGAAAGGCAAGGATAAAACAGTCTGTCTTTTCTATATCTAAACTTTCAGAGCAGCAGTGGGCTTTCTAACACATGAAGACCACATACTCCTGCTGCATACACACACTGTGGTAGTGCCTCCCAGCTTTGCCTGGAGGCTTGTTACAGGAGTTGCGCAAATGCAAGAGAATGAGCAGGAGTGAACCCCACATGCCATAATAGTCAAATAGATATAGACAGGGAGACAATTCTTGTAAGTGATGGACAGGTATCCACAAAGCAGTCACCTCAACAATGGCAGATTGTCCTGCAGACACCAAGGCAAAGGTGTTTTAACTATGAAGGCTAAGGACACCATTCTCTCAGATATTTTAGAGATGGAGGTTAAGGAAAACAATCTTTTAGACATCTCCCAAGCCTGGGGCCAGTGTGGGAGAAAGAAGTAAGATGCTTCTGGTAAAAGGTAAAACTAGGAAACAACAGCTGGCACTCACAGGGCAAAAGGAGGTTAGAATCAACCATGTCAAAACCAAAGCAAGATATGGAGGATGAGAGAGAGAATTAATACCTGAGCAGTGAAATGCCAAAAACACAAAAGCAAAAGGAGGTGAGAGGGGTAAAGCTCTTTATGGGGCAGAGCAGTGTCTTTCTTCCTCAAGATACCAATGGCTGAGGATCAGAGACATGCTTTTGGCTATCATTAATGCTGTTATTTCTTTCTCATAGTAAGAATCAACTACACCTTTAAAAGAGTAACTAGAAATTTATAAATTCGTACATAATTATATACTATATGCCAACATTCTTGGATTTTTAGAAGCAAAAATATCTCCAGAAGTTTCTTTTTTCTTTAATTTTATTAAGCCAAATCTGCTGACTTTTTCCATTGTTCTGGGTAAAGCAATATAATTGCATATAAATATATACAGTGCATGTGTGCTTCCTTTAATTCACTAATAGCTGTTCTTTGACTGTACTTATATAAACTGTCAAATATTTTGTTTAACATAAATGATGGGAGGAATAGAAAACTGACAAATAAAATTAATATTAATAAATTTCTCATGATCTTTTATGTACCAGTGAAATAATCACTTTCTCAGTGGTCACTGCATCTTTTCCACCCATATTCATCAGGTTCATTTTCTGTGCTCTTCGTGCTTTTAAGAGCAGCCTTTCTATCCAAACTTCTTTCTTCTTCAGATCAGTTCTGGAATTCCTTCTCCAACACACTTTGATTCCCTCGTTTCGTGTGATTACCCAAAACAGGTTGTATGGCTTCCTGTCTGGTATGTAAACACCTTTCCATTAGTCGTTCAGTGAGGATACTTTTTGTGGGACTACGTGCTGCTGTTTGATAAGATAGCAGGAACGAAGCTATTTTCTGATTTAAAGATAGGGCGTCTCTCCTGATTGCTTGTGTGACAGTTAAAAAGTTCTAAAAACATTTGGATTCCCATTAGGACTCTGATGGTAGGGTACAGATAAAACATGTCAAATTTTATCAACACACAGAAATTCCCTCCATTTTTAAGGTGTAAATGACATCCTAATATATCAAGCATTAATTCTTTAGGCAAAACAAAAGTCACAGAAATTAAGGGACCTGTAGGGTAGAGAGGACTGTACTACAAACCCTGGCATCATTTGCAAAGTTTTTATCAAAGAAAGGGCAACTTCACATGGATTTCTTGGTGAATAAGCTTTCAGCTATAAAAACTGACAAGGTTTATGGTTATAAATCAGTTCTCCAGTATCATCAGTATCTGACCACCAAGCATGCTGTCTCACTTATACTTTTTTGTCAAATGTACTGGGACAGTTTTACTGACAGCATTGTCAACAGTAATTTCTTAGTACTGTGGGCCTTTGACACACACAAGAAGTATTTGCTTTCTACTTAATTCTTTTTATAAATAAATATGTCTTCAGAGTGGTGCAGTAACTTTGCAAAAGTATCAGTGAATTTGATAAGCAGTCTCCCATTGCAGCTTTGGTGATATTTCCTCACAGCTCATGTGTGCTCTCTTTCTTGGGCATGATGGTAGCATTTAATAGTAGGCTCATGGCCTTTTCTGGGGCTGTCCATGCAGATTAAAAAATTTCAGTAGTTTTTCCTAGCACATAGGCTTTTCCTCAGTCCTGTCTCACCAGTCTCCTTCTGATGACTTGGTATCATTAAGGTTGTATTTACATAGCCCTTAAGCAGTGTGCTGTCACCTGGTACCAATGCAATGATAGAGAACTTGGGAAAAAAACTGTCTCAGATGAAAAATAAAACCAGAGAACAATATATCCAGGCCTCCACACTGCCAATCTAAATCTAGCTGGGGTGCAATCACCAAAGCTGTAGTCTCAGCTTTGGGGTAGTAAACTCTCCCTTTGTGCTCTTTGTATCCCAGGGAAATCACCATTCATCTCCGGATATCAGTTTTCAAAACTGAAGTACAGTTTAATATTTAAGCAAGACATTGTTTATTCAGAGTGGGAGAGACAGAAGATACTGACAAAGCCAAGAAATAAAATACAAGCCTGACCAGAAACTTCCTAGAGGAACTTAAATATCAAATATCATTGTGAAATAGTGGTAGCATTAACCTTCCATGGAGCTGACTCTCTCTCTGATATCAATAATCCTTAACAGGATTATTCATCTTCCAAAACATCTGGTACTCACTTCCAAGAAGAAACTGTTCCCCCACAGGCTCCAGACAAGGAAACACCTCTGAACTGTGCTCATCTCAGCCACAGCAGCGGCTGCTGCTTGAGAACTGCTTTAAATCAACACACCAGATGCTCGGCCCCGCCAGCTTTGGCAGCTGCACCATCTGTCTCAGTCCCCAAGATGGAGTAGACTTGGTGGGCTGGTTGTAACTCCCATGGGACCCTCTGCACAGACCATACACTGCTGGGAATGGCAATGTACCAGGGCTCTGCCAAAAACCCACAAGGAATTAATCCATCTGAATGCCCCGGGGCAAAAATGAGGGTAGCATGTTCCACAAACTGTCTCCCGCAATCTGCATCCCAGAGGAGGTAATCTTTATTTTCATATAGAACTCCCAGTTTCAGAAGAGATGACAGCCTTGGGTTTTAAATCTACAAAGACTTTTTAAAGTTCTACCAACTCCTTCTTTCTTGTATCTTTTGGCTGAAGTCTGGAGAAATTGTTATCACTTGCCCTTGGAATTCAATGCTTCTCTCTTTCCTGGCTGCCTGAAGGATCTTCTCCTTATCTCTCATTTCCACTAAAGTCAGAAGCATTGTGTTCTTGGAAGGAGTACCCTTGAGTTGGTTGTGGGTGAGTATTTTTTAGCATCAATCAATGCAGGAAACATCCTCATTCTCTGACAGCTCACAAATAGCAGACTGCAATTTTTCTAGGAAATCCACTAGATCTTTTCTGTCATTTCCAGCTGAAGACACTGAGATTTATTCACAACAAGGGTCTGGTTTAAATACCAGCTTTTTTTTTCTGAGCGTGTCAACACTCTGACCATAGATTACATGGTTCAGTTTAACAGATCTCTGTTTAGTCTGCATGCAGAAGGCTTTTCTGTCAAGCCATTGATCTGTGCAGTCAATCTGATTTCCTTTTATCCATGTAGAGCAGTAGTACTCACTAACTTTGCTAGAAGCTAAACATCATCCATACAACAAATACAAAACCTGCATTAGTAATTAGGATCTGAAGATGCAATGTTATCATTCCCTCCTCATTCTTTTTCTCTCCCTTAATCTGGAAATCAGCCATTGGTAGGGCTGTAAAATAGAGTGTAGGCACAAAAGACCTCAGATGAAATGTCATTTAATAAAATTGATTCAACCCTCTGAAGTACTTTTATGATCCAGAGTAAAAGCCCAGAGCTGTAATGGCCTAACAATACATAGGACTAGAAACTTTGGTTTACTGGGGGACAATCTCAGTAAGAAGACAAGGAGGGCAGGAGAACTGGATTCTGCTTCTGCCTCCACCACTGAGCTGTGCTGGGCAAATCACCTCAGCTGTTGCTGCCTCCTGGCCCCCTCCACAGTTTGCGCTTTTAGATTGGGGTGGCAGGGTATAGCATGTGGTCAAAAAGAGGTTTCAATATCTCAAGATTACTTACAGTACAAATTACTGTTAATCATAAAATCCAAGGTAAAGAGTGTGTGTGACAGGCTGCAGTGGCTCCTGGATGCGCAGCCAAGAGATGCTCATGATTTCCCAGTACACAGGGTGTGGTGGGGAGCACTGTGTACCTGATGACTCTCCCCACCTGTGCCTCTGAAAGCGTTGCAGCCAACAGGGGTAGCTGCAGGAGATGGAGGAAGGGCCTCTCCTTCAGCAGCCAGTTTGTGCAGAATTGGGGGAGTGAGGAGGTGCTCGAGCCATCCTGCTCTTCTCTTCATTATCACCTCTGAGTAACAAAGAGGCAAGACTGCTGGCTGCAGAAGGCCTGGCTGGGCAAGCTGTGCCTGTGCACAAGCCATAGTGATGGTAAAAGATGCAGAAAAGGGGCTGTGAGGGTGTAGCAGAGAAGAGGACAGGAGACAAAAGCCCCCCAGAAATGAAGGACAGCATGATTGAGCCTTTGAGGATGCGAAACAAGGTGCAAGGGCAGAACAATGGCAGACATTTGATGACAAATTCTTTCCAGAAGACTTTAATCACAAAAGCTGACATTCTCTACTGAATGCTATAGCCTTATACGGATGACCACATATATGCCACTATATTCATTTACATCTCAAGTCATACTTAATTATAGTAATTATCTCCTTTTCCTCTGTTATTTTCCTCCTGGATTTTATTTCTTCATTTCTCTTTCTAATTTTGCTTTTTGTTATTCACTTTCCCATCTCTTTAAAATTCCATTAATTGTTGGAGACTGCAAAGATTTTATTAAAAAGTTTATATTAAAAAAAAAGCATCCCTCACTGAGTGCCTGATAAAATCAAATTACATGTTAGTCCATATTAGATGCATTACAAGAATGATCTTCTCTGTAAAGTTCCAGATCTCTCTGTGCTTCTCTGCTGAAGGGGTGGAGTGTGGAGAAATCCACAGATCCCATTTCAGGGACTATCAGATACTCAAAAAAAAAAAAAAAAAAAAAAAGGGTACAATTAAATTTTGCTGTGTCACCTCTGTGCCATGTTGCGATTACACCCACCCTTTTTCCACTGGAGCAACCCAGGGTGTGATGGAAATAATTGCACAAATTCTCTACCAGCCAGAGCTCCTCCACCTCTGGATACTTTTTGAGCAAGCTGTTTCTGGTACCTTGTTTCAAGTTAGATCTTCATGAGGACTAAATCAGATTAGCTCCACGGACTGCAGGGAAATCATATCAGTGTAAATCAATTCAGACTGTGATAAAATCTTCTTGAAACTAATTGAAGTGGTCTTCATTAGGAAACTTTCAAGACTCTAATTAAAATTAGGAGGTTATTATTTGACATAAACTGCAAGAATCATATATATGGCAATTTTTACCTTTTTTCCTTTTACAAATTAACAACAAATGAGTTATAAATTTGTCACATACACTTATTGTTTGAAGTCAGTGGAAACTATGAATAATTTAATCCTTAAATTGTGTATCTCCAGGACTTACTAAGAATTTGGTATTCACAGTCTCTGATATTTATTTTTGTTTTGACTGAACACACAGATCAGTGATGGATTTCTGCTCATTAGTATGAATTTTATGTTGTTGCACATAAGATTTACTAGCCCATAAATAATATCAGCAAACTCATTTGTTAGTATAGCCTGACAAAATGAACACAAAACGAGTATAAGCACAGCTGCATATAATGTAGCTAGAAACTGAATATTCACAGAATTTGACCTTTTCAAAGCCTCTTTGTATGAGTCCAGTTTTAGTATGCTGTAGAGCAGTCAAATATCTAATGTACTTGGGAGAAAACTGCATTTATGTTCCTTTACACCTTTATAAATGGTCTCAAAGGGAATTGAAAGTATATACTGATGAGATGCTGAAAAGGTAACAGCTGGGGGAAAGGTAGAGACAAAGAGCTGGGCAGAAGGTGGACCTTGGGCATATGATGAGAAAATAATAAAATAAATTCAATCTGCAAATATGCTGGGAGCAGAGGGAGGCAGCACCTGCTCTGGGGCCACATGGTGAGCCAGCAGTTGAAATAGCCATGGCTGGTTAGAGAGACAATTGCAGAGGTTAGAGAGGTTAGACATTGTCCTTTTTTTCCAGCCTCACCCCCCAAGTTCTGCCTATTTCTTGCCATGGCTCCTTTTTCTTGAGGGAATTTGCAGCAACCATACGACCTTTCTGCTGTTGTTTCAGGGCTGGAGCAGCTCTGGGGTACCCCTGCTGTCAAGCCTCACCCACAATCTCAGAGTGCTGGCCTGAACCTCCCCAAAGAGTCCACGGGGCATTGCAGCTCTCTACAGGAGGCCTGTGAAAGTCTGCCAACAGGAGCATTTCACTTCTCCTGGGTCAATTTGCTTTGTTTGAAGTCTGTTATGTTTGCCCTTGAAATAACTTCTCCTGCAGTGGAAATCTCTATTTGTTCTTACTTGATACTGTTTTTCTCAGGCACTGGGTTTTTGGTACAGCATTACACTGGTATTTGAAACAGCTATCTTGAAAGCAGTTTCTGTCCAAGTACTTTCAGAATTTGCTGGAAGACTACTTGCCTGAGCAGAGGTAGACAGTATAAATGTTTAGGTTTTTCGATATGCAACTACAAAGTGCCATTTTATTTTTTAGAATTAAATGGGTAAAAATCCTTCTGTGGGTCTACACCGATTTTTCTCTTTGCTTGTGGGTTTTAGTTTGGGGGTTTTTTGTCTTTTGGCTGGTGAATGCTTTAACATTAAGGATTTAATCATAGAACCACAGAATAGTTTTCCTTAGAAGGAACCTTTGCATGTTATCTAGTCCAAATCTCCTTGCACTGAGCAGGAACATCTTCAATGAGATCAGATTGCTTAGAGCCCCAGTCCAACCTGACCTTGAATGTTTCCAGGAATGGGGCATCTGCTACCTCTCTGGGCAACCTGTGCCAGTGTTATACCACTCTCATAATAAAAATGTGTACCAGATACCTAACCGAAATCAACCCTTCCTCAGTTTAAAAGCAGTACCTCTGCAGTGTTCTATTGCAACAGGCCTATTGAATATTAGGCCAAATGTTTCCGGGTGTGGGGTGCCTGGCTTCTTCTGGCCCTTGCTGCTGGACCAAAGGCGGCAGCTGTGGCGTTTTTCACCTCAGAGATACCTTTGGCCAGCTGGATGCGGCAGCTGGGCACTCGGAACAAATCCCGGCAAAGTAGGAACACAGTTTACCTTTGGTGGAAAAGGTTCAAGCGGCAGTGAAAAGAAGCGGGTTCTGTCATAGAGTCTTAGTCCAGAGTTTTATTGCAGCATGGTAGACCTCTGAACATGGTAACAGCTCACAGACAGACCCCAGCCGCATGGTCTCGTGTCCTTTTAAGCCCCAGGGACAGAGGGAGGGGAAGGGACAGGTGAGGGCCAACCAGGTGTGAGGAGGGGAAGGCCCAAGGATACAGACACTTGGACAGGCCAATGAGTCCAGACCTGAGGGGCATCTGCCAACCACACGACGCCCTGCTGGAATGTTAAGATTGATGGACAGCTCTTAGGCAGGAGGGCAAAAGGGGGAGGGGGAAAGGTTGGCACACCTGAGGGGGTTGGGATAGGTGAGACAGGAAATTGCACTGCAACACAGGCCCTGCTAAAAAGTCTGTCCCCATCTTTCTTATAAACCCCTTTAAATATAGAGAGGCGGCTACAAGATCTGCCTGGAGATTTCCCTTCTCCAGTCTGAACAACCCCAAGTATGTCAAGCTTGTCTTCATGGGAGAGGTGCTCCAGCCCTCTGATCAACTTCATATCCCTTTTCTGGACTGGTCCATGACCGCCCTCCCCAGAGCTGAACACAGTACTCCAGGGAGACCTTACAGGAGTGGAGTAGAGGGGCAAAATCACCTCCTTGATCTGCCAGTCACGCTTCATTTGATGCAGCCCAGGATATGTTGGCTTTCTGGGCTACAAGTCAACAATGCTGGGTCACACCCATCTTGTCCTCCACTTAGTATGTCTGCCTGTTCTCCAAAACAGAAGTGCCATAAAGCTCCATAAAGGGCAATGTAACAAATGTATTCTTACATGTGCTATGTGCTCAACTTATTTTTAAGGGTTTCTGTTGTTTCTCTTTTCTTGATGCTTCAGACTATTTCTTTTCCTAAATTATTTTTATTGAAAGATGAGAAAACTGCAAAGCCCTAGCTTACAATCTCAGCTGAGAAATGAGTCATACCACCATGGACACTTCCCAATAATGCCGCAAGATTTGTGTGCATGATTTGTAGTCATAGTTTGCAGGAGAAAGGAGAAACTAATTTATAACTATGCATCATGGCAATGTTTCTTAGTGAAAAAAAAATACTGTCAGGAAAAAATGAGGCCTTAAAGGACCTTTAGGAGGGAGGGCGTAGCTGACAAAAATAAAAATGGGGGAGGTAGGGCTGCCCTGGAGAAGCTGCATCCTCTTGGACTGAGCTTGTATTTGGAATCCCTTCGAGAGGAGGCTGTTTGTGCAGCCTGCTGTCGATAAATAAAACATTCACAAACTAGGTCAAGATTAGAGCTATGAGACACTAACAAAACTGGATGATGAGAGGCTTTTTTATGTTGTTGAATAAATACACCAAGACCCATGAGCTGAAACTACTAAAAGTTACTTGTTACTAACTTTAAAAGTCCAGGGGAAAAAATGAGGCCCATATGAAAGAATTCTCTGGAAAAAATTCTTTGGGCAGAATAAGTATCCAGGGTATGGCTGCACAACTTTGGTTGAAACTTCTCAGCTTCAGGAACTTGAACTCTGAAGAATTTTTATAAATATTAAATATTTTTCAGAGATCTATTTGGCATATCCAGGCTATGTAGAAAGTAGAAACAAAATTGGAAATTAAATATGAAATAAATCAAATAAACATGTTTTGTTTACTGTATTTGTTTACAGTCTTTTTGATTCAGCTTATACAGTGTACAAGATTGTCAGGAATGGCTTGGCAGAACTACTGGAAGCAAAAACCAAAATTTGCTATCAGTCAACTTGTGACAGGCAAAGCAGATGCTAGCATGCCCAAAGGTGTGTTATTGAACAAGACCTATCCCAGGCCACTCTTCTTGTTTCCATGAAGTTTCACTGCCATGTTTACAGAATCAGAGGATCAAAGGATCATTTATGTTAGAAAAGACCCCTGAGGTCATCGAGTTCAACCTTTGACCAAGCAACACCATGTCAACTAGACCACAACACTAAATGCCAAGAGTAATTTCTCAAATACCCCTAGGGATGGTGACTCCACCACCTCCCTGGACAGCCCATTCCAATGTTTAACAACCCTTTCTGTGAAGAAATTCCTCCTGATATCCAACCTGAATCTCACCTGGCACAAGTTCAGCAGGCTGTTGACCAGCACCCCCAGGTCCTTTTCCCCTGGACAGCCACCCTTCCCCAGGTCTGTAGCACTGCCTGCAGTCACTGTTGCTGAAGCATAGGAGTGGGAATCATGCTTTGTGCACTCTCTGCCTCTGAGGCTGGGAACTGGGATGGTGCAAAAGAGGCAACAACAGAGGATCTCTCAGAGATGGTGCAAAAGAGATAACAAATAGAGGATCTCTCACAACACTTCAGTCTCACTAGGTGGGCCTGTCAGCTTGGAAAATACTTTGGTTGTGGTCTAGTTCTAGATCCTGACTGCAGGTCTGATGTAGGATTGTTATGGTAGTTCATTTAATCTGTGCAGTTATTACTGTGTCATTTCTACAGTCTGCGTGCCTCTGGTGTTAGTATCACATGTTAATCACACTTTGATTTCAATTTCTCTACATCTTAAGAACAAAATATCATTCTTATTGAAAGGTTGTTCAATCTCCAGCATCACGCAACCCTGCTCCCAGCTCAATGCCACTGGATGCTATGCTAATATAGATGACCAAAGGAGTGTTTTTGTGAAATATACCTCAAAGGCTTGATCCAGAACTTGTCAGTCCATGCATTTTCATTCAGATTGATGGTGTTGCTATGCTGCAGGATGTGCTCCGTCAGCTGAAGAAGCCACTTCCAAGTTTACTTCTAAAGGACCGCTCCTGCAGCTTGGGTTGTTCCAGAATGTGCAAATAATATTTACTAAATAGGCCAATAAATTGTAAATTAATAAATTAAAGTGTTAATTAAACACAGGGGATTCACAGATCTATATATCAGCATTTGGGCCACACACTGTGAATTTGATAAATTCAAACTGTATGAAAGAGAAAACATAGTTTTTCTTGATTTCTGGCAGAACACATACAAAATGTTTTATTGCTTATCTGTTCATTTATGTGGACATACCTGTTTGGCATCAGTGAAAGGACACTAATCTGAGCCTCGAGATGAGCTGTTGGCAGATTAGCAGCTGGTTGATGATGCTACACGCCCCAGCAAGTTTTCTCATTTTCACATCTCTTGTTCTCTTTCTCTTGTTTTTACCCACCCAGTGAGCTCACCCCAGCCGGACCTGCCTCAGGACAAGTTCTGGATGGGGAGTGCTGGGTTTTTACAGAGAATTGTTGCCTGTGACAAGAAGTTAGTAGCAGGCTGGCATAAGTACCCTGAACAGGGACAGACTCTGAACAGGGCCAAAGCAGCGGCACTTTACATCGGATGGAGACGAGTTTCTTAAGGAAGAGCCCGACCCGGGCCGCGGGCACCCGCGCCGCCGGCCTGGCTCCTTCGCCTTGGTTTCCCAGCTGCGCACCTGAGCTCGCAGCACCCACCGAGCTGCGGAGTTCACAGTCGGTGGTGCGTGCGGCAATGGTTCACCAGGCGGCTGTAATTCCCTGTGTCACGAAACAAGCGCAGAGCAGCCGCCACACCGCCCTCACCTCCTCCGGCCCCGGCCCTGGCCCTGCCGCGGCCCCGGCGCGGGGCGGGTCTGGCGGTGCCGCCGGGGCGCGGTGCCGCCGGCAGAGGGCGCTGTGGCGCCGCCGGGCCTGGCTCGGCTGCGGGCGCAGCGCAGCGCGGCGGGCACGGGCCGGGGCCTCCCCGGGAGCCCCGGTAAACTCTGGCACCGCTCGTTATAGCAGCTTTATAGAGCCAGCCCCCGGCAGGTTAAAAAAGATATGGAGTACAGGTATAGTCTGTGGAACAGTTCTAACCAGAGGTGTTATTTAGGCAACATTTTTTTTATCAGGCCCGTGTAGGATTTAGGACATCATGGTTTTAATCAGAGGGAGGGTCGATTTCGTTCGGATATAAGCGAGAAGTGTTTTGCGATGAGGGTGGTGAAACCCTGGAACAAGCTGCCCAGAGATTTCCCATGCCTGGAAACATTTAAGACCCTGTTTGATGGGGCTCTGAGCAAGGTGGTATCCCTGCCCATGGCAGGGGAGCTGGAACTACAGGACTTTCAAAAGTTTCTTCCAATCAAAACAATTCTGTGATTCTATTATCTATTATTATGTACAGATCATAGTCTTGCATACTGATACTTTTCTTCCCCTGCGGTGGCCCAAGAATCAGTGACTCCTGTTCTACAGGCACAGCTCCATATCCAGATTTGCACATCTCTTGTGGACACTTCTGTTGTGAACACTTGCTGTGGGCTCATCAGGCAGGGGTCTTCCCTCTGCAATAGAGATCTGGCTGGTAGGCCCTGTGTGCTTGAATCAATGGTTGTCGATTTGAGCTCTAATAAAGCTCAATATATGATTTGAGCTCTAATATATGAACCTTCCCAGCTCTATATTTGTACTGTCATGAAAACTGATTTTCAGACTAAAATTCTTTTGGCAGCAATTTTTCCAAGATTATTTACACATTTTAAGTGAACTCTACACTAAAGCACACATTAATGCTTCTGTGCAGCAATGCTCCAAAATTACATTTTCTAATTTTAAAAAGCTGGCTAACCCCCTTTTCTTTCTTTTTTTCATTAAAAGTCCATAAATTATTTTTGTGACACTGAATATATCCACACACACACACATACATAAATCCATTAATTTTCAGAATTTTCATTTGCAGTGACATAAGTCTGTTCAGTAAATAATAATGTGGGTCATAATCTTAGCATAATGGCATCGGAATTGGTAGAAAGGGATAGCTGACTGTAACTTTCAGCCACTCTTCTGTTGTTCAGCCTGTTGTTTCTTTCTGGGGTCAGGCTCTGAGCATAACACTGTTTGCCCACTGAGATACCTCCTGCTGCTGCTGCTGAGGGATATTCATTACTTCTAAAATTATCTCTGTTCACAACTCTGCTTTGAAAACTGCTTCTACTTTGCAATTAAAAGCTATTGTTGCTAATAGTATCTGGATGCTGCACAGCACCCTTAGTCCTTTGTAGGTGTTTAGATATGCATGTATCTTTTTCTAAGAATAACTAAATCACACTGGGAAAACACTCTTCAAAACACTGCAAGCTGCTGTATTATTTGTCTGCTCCCAAGTTTGTTAAAAAGGAGGTCACAGGTCTGCATGTCAGCATTTGGTTTTGGAAGTCTGTAAGTTCCCTGATCCGTGAAGCTTACCTAACTATGCCCCGCTTGTCTTTTCCAGTATCTGTCATAATGTATCTCACTGACCATTCTGGTTGCTAGGAGGGAGAGGTAAACAGAATCTTGTCTATGTATTGCTCTACATTCATTCAAACTGATGGGCACCACAGCTTTCCTCTTCTCTGTTTTCACATTGCAAATACTTCTGAGGGGCTTTTGCATTTTATTCTTCATATAATCAGAGAATATCCTGGGTTGGAAGGGACCCCCGAAGATCATCTAGTCCAGCTCCTGGCTCTGCACCCAACAACCCCAAATACCACAGCATGTGCCTGACAGCATTGTCTAAACGTTTCTTGCCAAACCCTGACAGGCATGGTACTGTGGCCAGTTCTCTAGGAAGCCTATTTTAATGCTTTCTCTTACAAATATTGCAACTTGAAGTAACTTTAATACTTCATGCAGGCCTAAAAGACTTTTTAAACTAAGTTAGAGAGCAGAAAAAAAATGAAATTAACTCTGGCATGGATTTGTGTGAGAGATAAAATTATGTTTTGCTTCAGCCACTGTTTCAGCCATAAGAATGTGTACTTATGTCATGCAGGCAAAGGTGTAGCTAGCAGGAGGCCAGGCCTCCTGGATATGGAGGGGAGAAAAAGAGGAGTGAAATGATGCTTGTTACTTCAGAGTCCCTAGTTCTGAGAGGGACAGAAAGGGGAGGGGAAAGGAGGCATCAGTTTGAAGGTGGTAGGCAGTGGAAAGAATGTGAATTCCTGAGTAGTCAGCCAAAGGGAAAAAGGGACAGGGACCCCACAAGTTGAGGAAGTGTCTAAAAGTTTGTGCATTTTAGAGAGTGAGGTTTGCCTCCTTAGTGAGATGTGCTTGACTCAGCTTACTTGTTGATATCAATGAATAGTTTTGCTTTGATGACTTTGTCCTCTTTCAGTTTTGTAAGTGAATGACTATTTCTCACAGCTGGAGGGATCATCATCACAGACAAAGTAAATTGAAGGGATCAGAAACAGCAATCTCTTTCAAAGAAGCTGCCTTTACTCCTGAGAGTGGAGGAAAAAGAGAGAATCCTGTCCTTCAGGTGATTACTACTGGTTTTCTCATTAGCCCAAGCTCAAAGATTCATCTGCAAAACCACAGGGGAATGTTATAGTGAGGCACTATGAGAAGGAAGGTGATAAAAAAGAAATTTGTGTATGTGAGACTACTAGATCTGAACTGCCAGCCCTGGACTACTTTTGAGATAGGGAACACTTGGTAGGGATGGAATAAAATATTTCATTTCAGATTTCAGTTTAAGCTAATATTGATAAATGCTCTGATTTTTGTTGAATTCAGAATTGCTGTCTTGAAAATAAATAAAATAATAGACATGAAATTAGAGAAAAAAGCCTCATTTTTTTTTCCTCCATACAACACCAAGTTGAGTTGCAGTGTTGATCTGCTGAGGAAATGAATGCTCTTCAGAGAGGTCAGGACAGACTAGATCAGTGGGCTGAGGCCACCTGTGTGAGGTTCAACAAGGCCAAGTGCTGGGTCCTGCACTCGGCTCACAACAACAGGCTGGGGACAGAGTGACTGAAAAGCTTCCCAGTGGAAAAGGACCTGAGTGTGCTGGTTGATGGCAGCTGAACCTGAGCCAGCCTGTGCCCAGGTGGCCAAGAAGGCCAGTGGCATGCTGGTCTGGATCAGCAATAATGTGGCCAGCAGGGCAGGGATTGTCCTCCTGTACTGGGCACTGGTGAGGCCTCACCTCGAATGCTGTGTCCAGTTCAGGGCCCCTCAGTTCAGGAAGGACAGAGTGTGTCCAGAGAAGGTGCTGGAGTGTGTCCAGAGAAGGACAACAGAGCTGGTGAAGGGCTTGGAGCACAAGTCCCATGAGGAGCAGCTGAGGGAGCTTGGGGTGTTTAGCCTGGAGAAAAGGAGGCTCAGGGGTGACCTTATCATTCTCTACAAGTACTTGAGAGGTGGAAGTCAGTCTCTTTTCCCAGGTAGCAAGCAAGTTTGAGAGGGACTGACCTCCTTGGTTTAGACTGGGTATTTAGAAACATTTCTTCACTGAAAGGGTTGTTATGCTTTGGAACAGGCTGCCAGGGAATACCCTGGAGGCATTTAAAAGACATGTGGATGAGACACTTAAGGGCATGGTTTAGTGATAGACTTAGCAGTGCTGGGTTTATATTTGAACTCAATCTTAGAGGTCTTTTCAAACCTAACTGGTTCTGTGACTCTACAAATCTACCAGAAACAAACAAAATTGTTTTAGTCGATATCTTTTCTTTATTTCTTTAAAGGAATAAGGAAATTTATCCAAAACAGGGCATCCCTTACATATATGTATTTTTATTTATATATATATATATATATATATATATATATATATATATATATATATATAATTTATTAATTAGGAAGCTGGGAGGGGTAGCAAGCCTAGCATCGGAAAGGAGGGCAATGTATAACTCTGCCATAAGGCACAAAGCAAGTCAGGGATATGACACTAGTCTTAAAAAATTTGAATTGAAAAGAAAAAAAAGGTGAACTGTTGATAATTCTTCAGAATAGCCAACTTTCTGTAGCATCAGGTTCTCAACTACATTAGATGGGAAATGGTCTCTTCCCTGCTTTGTTTTTTAACAGGGCACTTTGATGAGAAATTGTACTTACTCTTGCAATTTGACAAATCTTAGCATAGAGCCATACCAATGTTTAACTGAAGACTGGATCCTGTCAAACCCTTTTTTAAGTAGCTGTAGTCACAATAACCTGTTCTGCCTATAAACAAGTCAGTAGGGGCCCTTTTGGTCATGAATGCTCAATGCTTCTTACTTCCTTCTTGTCTCCTCTTTGCCTGATTTCCTAAGTACCTGAATGCCTTCACTATGCATTAAGTGAGCTCACTGAGATTTTGTCATGTGTAAATCTTTCCATCTTTCATCCCTTACTCCAGGAAAAAAATATTTATCCAACTTGTTAATGCATGTAGTTATGAAAGGTAAGGAGCATTTGAAGCAGGGCATGCATGGTTTTGCCTTTTACCCATAAATTACTTTATGAACAGTAGGGTGGGGATTGAAGGATAAGAAATGTATTCCAAAATACAAAAATACAAAATACAATCTCCCAGATTTCTTAACATCCACAAAACCAGAATAGGGATTAAGCTATTGTAGCCATTCAATTGTTTTTCTGTTATATCAGCATATAACAGGAATCAAAGCATATTCAGCAGAACTGTATTTCTGTACTGACAAAAAATAGGACAGAAGAAACCTTCAGAAGGGTAAAGACGTGTACAGAGGAAGGACATATGCAGAAAGAGACTACAAAACTGTTTTAGAAACAATGCTAAAAAAAGTTACTCTGTATGTTGCCCCAAAGTTCTATCAAATCATCTACTCACTCTGCCCAGCAGAATCATTAGGGAGCCTTGTGCTTCTTGACCAAGCCTCTGCTATGTGCTCTGCTTAGCACAGAGGAAAAGGATGCTATCCTTAATACTTAGACACTGACAGTTTAAAAATACACAAATGGCAGGGAAGTGTCCATCTAAGAGTGATTTTTTGAAGAAACTATGGGTTCAATGAAAGCAAATCACTTGGGATCCCATCTGGCAAGATGGATCTCAAGATACCTATTAGCTGGCTGCTCTCCCTGCCTGGTGGGTGCGCCACCTCCCTCCCAACAAAGCATTCCATCGGTCTACTTAAAATGTGTGGGTAGTGAAAGCTGGCACACCAGCATCAGGCTGCTCTGAGCCTCCTCCCACTTAGACCCAGCTGGGCATTTTCTGCTGAAGGTGAGAATATGCCTTAGGGGAATTTGAAGTTCAGCACCCTCTTGGCCTGAAACAAGCGTGCACCTTACATGACCTGGAAAAATGCTGCAACTGCTGGGGTAAAATTAAGCTTTGGGAAACATATTTCTCCTCCTACTGCTGAAGAACTGCCTCTGTGGGTAACACAAACAAAACCCACATGGTGAAAAATGGGAATGGCGTTAAGTGTAATTATGTAATTGTCTGTGCATTTTATACTAAACGTTCATTAGATTAAAAGAATAGAAGTAACCCAGGGAACAAATTCTCAGTTCCTTTCCTGTTGAGCTGACAAGTTTTTATCACTTCTGATGCTTATTTTGGAATTTGAGAAATAAAAAACCCCTGTTCTTAGGCAAGGAAAAATTTAAGTGAGAAGTTACAGGAAACTTTAATGGTCATAAAATATGCAGCTTCTCAAATTTGGCTGACAAAATCACTTCAGCTGACAGTTTCCATTGTTAGGGATGTAATGGGTTTAAAAATATATAGGAAGCAAATTATAGGCTCTCTACAAATCAAACCCACCTAGCACATTTCTGTGGTATGCAGCAGTCATTTCTGCAAGTCTCTGCCAGGCAGAGACCAGGGTGGAAGGCATGGTATACCTACAAGAGGCTGATGTGAAATACTGGTGAGGTGAATACACTGAATTGCAGAAATACTTTGCAGGGATGTGACATTAAACTTGTAAACTTTTATCCTTCACTCACAGTGTTTTAAATTTATTCTTTTGGACTGCATCACCTGGCACATATTTTTGAAGGACTGTTTCACATCCTCCACAGTTAGTCTTCTGTAGCTTTCCTGGGATCTAGCCTGAAAGACTCACAGTTACCTTGCCTAGCTAGAACAGATTTTGTGTCACCTTCTCCCTTCACCCCCTTAGGAACCCCCTTACTGGTAGAGCACACTTGTTGCTGGGGACCAGCAGGAAGAGACCAGTGAGTAGCAAGAGGAGGCAACAGGTCAGAGTTGAATCAGATGCCAGAGTGGAGGCCCCTGGTTTCCTCAGTGCTCCCCTCCCTCTAGATACACTGGGGGTAACAGGATCTTGTCCTGCTCCCCTCCAGGAATACTGGGGATACCAAAGGGTGGAAGGTGTGTTGGCATCTGCTGCACAGATGTGAGAGTGTGAGTGCCCTCCTGACCTCTTTTCCCACTCAGTAGTGGCAAAAAGGTTGTGGCCAGCTTTGTGGCAATCATTTGCCATCACCACCTGATTTAAAGCTGCTATTCCAAATGGCACACAGGTCTCATTCCTTGTGCAGTTCTATTAAAAATGGCACTTAACTGTGCTGAGTGAATGCTGATGAATGATCTTTAATAAAGTGCTATAATAAAAAACATAGAACATCTGTGCCAAGGTGCTAAGTAATCTGTCTAAACAGATGTCTAATTTTAAGTTTGGTCATATAACTCAAAAATTATGTAAAATTTTCAAATGGGAAATAGGGTGGTTGCTTTTCATATGTGCACTGTATTTCTTTTCACTCAATGCAAATCTCAGTCTGCATTTGGTATTATTTGAAGTTCAGGAGCTTTTCTGCTCCTTTGGGCTTCCAGTTAAGCAGCAGACATGCCGTGTTGGAAGACCGAAAAAAAATTCCCTCTTTTTTAATTGTGGTTTGACATCCTAGTATTTATTGCATCTAAACTACTGGAAAGAAATAGATGTGCAGACATCAACTTCTATGATAAATTTGGTGAGCAGAAAACATTTGGGATTGCTTGTGTTGCAACCAATCCTTTTGATAAAGAGACCTTTACTTGAACAAGCTGACCTTGTTAATGAGCTCTGCAGTGCTCCACAAGCCTCTGTTTTTAGTAGGGAGCCAACAGGCTCCAGCATAGCCTGACTGCTGACCTTGAACACACAAAACTGCACATAATCCTAAACTCCACATGGGAGAGGCAAGAGAGAACAGCCTGAGCTTTTCTAACAGGTATCTTCTACAGAACATAAAGTGAGATTTGATTCTATAAGAAGTTAGCTAAAAAAAAACCCCAAAATTTATTTCCAGGAATGATCAAGCTGATATTCACAAGCTATATCCACATGCTTGCATCCTTTCACTCTGTTTATTTTATATCCTCTCTGTAAAAAGGAAGTTCTAAATCAGTATAATTGCTGCTTCTCCTGTCACTAGCAGCCACTAAAAATGAGATGACACCTTTCACCTTCTCTTTACCTTTAAAGATCTCTCTCACCTTCTGCTTTAGCCTTGGTATCACAACTTGTCTTGGGACGAAGTGCCAGCACCAGTAGACTTTGGCTGAATGTCAGAACTCTGGGAACAGTTGACAACCACCTGGGCACTGGGAGAGCATGGGGCACCTCAGGCAGCAAGGCACACTTGGTGCAGTTTCACTAAAAGGTTTCTGGGATAAAGCCCCATTCTAAAAGTAGCTTTAATTAAGGTTTGTCACATTCTGTCAAGGTTTTCCCAACATTTGGAGAAAAAAAGGCATATTTTTATTGTCCTTCCTGATGGCTGAAGCTTACCCCAGCTAAAGCTTGTCACTCACTACCCTACAGGGAGAAAAACATGAAGAAGGTTATTTATTAGAAAAAAAAAAACACAAGGAAAAATAGAAGGGGAAAGTCCTCTAAGCAGGGCAGTGTTACAAACCTAAACTATATTGAGAGGTAGAAGGGCCAAAAGACTTTTTGCCTGCCAGTTTTTATGTGAGATGGGTAGCTTTTTCCAAAGGGAAGAGCAAATGGCCCTGACACTGACCCCAAGCCAGTGGCCATTGGAGACATAATCAGAAAAAAAAAAAAAAGAAAAAGGAGAGGATATAAAGCTTCTTACATTCTTGAGGGGAAGTGATTTTACTCCAGGGATAGGTGGAAGGTGGGAATATAAAAAGAAGTGCTGTCTGTGTGCAGTGAAAAAATTCAGAAAATGTTCAGTTGTTAGAAAGGACAGAAAAGGTGTGTGTGGATGATCATGGGGAGATAATGTAGGAAGTATGTGCAGAATCCTGTGTACATCAGGAAGGCAAATAAATGCAGGTGTGTGGAGACAAAGAAATTCGGGCACATGAACCCCAGTGAGAAGCTGGGTGTGGGGAGAGGGGCAGGAAAGAAATTAGTGGGACCAGGAAATGCAGACAAGTCTGGAAGTTGGAAGAATTTGCATTCTGTTCCCAATTGGCTGAGTGACCCTTGGGTCCTCTGCATGGGTTAAAAGGTGGAACTAGTCTTCTTCTAGACTACAGGTTAGGTATACAAGTACATAGCTAGGTTGTCTTAGATGCATTCTTCTCCTGTCTGATAACTGTTCTTTGGTATCCCGTGTTTCCTGGCATGCAGCAACCTGGCAAACTGTAATTTCTCAGGTATTCCAGCCTATGTGCTGTGTGCTCCAAATCCTAAGCAACACCACTGTGGAGTGAATGCCAGCAGAAGAAGCAGCTGTGCTGCTGTACATGAACTTTTCTGCACAAGCGGGAGGTGCAGGCTCTCCCAGTGCATCTGAATTCACAGGGTGCAAACAGTGGGGGTCAGTATGAAGTTACTGTGGAGGCACCACACAGCCTGTGCCAGGCAGTCTGTACATATGAACCTTTAAAAAGGGCCAGTGTTCCCTTGTTTTACTAAGACTTTCCAAGGATTTTTATTGAGAGATGGAGAATTAACTCATACTTCTGGCTGCCGGTCAAGTAGGTCTTAGGAAAGCATTGGTGAGGCACACAGCAAAAGCAGCATGTCCAACTTAATTCTTTTCTCCTTTAGATGGTCCTAAGACATTTTTCTGTCTTGCCTGCATGTGGGGATTAGTTATGTCCTATTTCCTGCCCTCTCTATAGTCATGCTTTGTGACCTGCCACAAAATAACAACAAAGGAACCCCTCCAAGGAAATAACTGTTGCACCAAGCAAGTAGCAGCTCAGAAGATCTCTGCATTTGGTAGGAATAAAAGATGGGAGGCAGAGACTGGAGGAGCAGATGATCCAGCAGAATGGGAAGACAGACCCTGCAGTCAGCTGGGTGACATGTCCCGAGGGCCATCTGTTTTGCTGTCCTGGCTGGGCGGATGGAGCCCTGGAGCATAAGTGTAATAGCTGCCTCTGATTTATGTCTTCAGTAGCAGAAGTTCTGGGCAGCAAGGAGTAAGTGTCCCTGCATGAATGGTTTCTAGAAGGCAGATGCCGAGGAGCAGGAGAGGGAGAAAAACTGTGATTTGATTTAATTGTGACACTGACCTGTCAGGATGTGGGAGTGGGCAACCTGATGTATTGTGTTACAGTGCTACAGAAAGCAGCTTGAAATTTCCTTAATCAGTCCTGATACTAATGGAAACCCGGTTTCTTGGAGTTGCAAGCAGTTCCACAAGTGGGCAGCCATTCTCTCCTTCCATTACCATGTCCTAAGGCTACATGCTTATGAGATCTGTAGGTTTAAATGGATCTTTGTAAATATTCATCTTCTGGTTTTTAAGCTATATCAGTCTTTATCATCTGAGGACTAATTTACAGTAATTTCATGTAATTCCTGCAAATATACTTCTGCATTTTCTATGGTCTCCACAGACTTTTTTACAGCCTTCAAAGATTTACCTCAGTTGTAGCTCCCTGCTCCCTGATTAAAGCTTGGCTTCTTGTGAGGTGACTCTATTCCTTATTTACCAGAAGGACCAAAACAAAGGAAAATATAGCAAATGCCATATTGATCTAGTCCATTAGTGTTGCAGCTTAGCATATCTAATTCTCAGAACAGCAAGCTTTCTAGAGCAAGGAGGTTTTTTTCCTTGTTTATGTTGTTTCTAAAACAATGAAGTCCAAGTCCTTGATGTGTGCTGTATTAAAGACTAATAGTACCTTTTTTTTTTTTTTTTTTTGTGGTAAAGAGAATGAGGCAAACAAGAAGGAGATGAAGCTCTATTTCTAAGGGCAGTGCAGAGGAAATGGCTCAGAGGAACATTCCATGGTCCAGTGCACCTGAGTTTGTAAGTAATATAAATGATCTCTTACAGGCGTCTTTTGTGCACACAAGTGCAGGACCAGCATCCAAGAAAAAGAAACCTTAGGTTTAGGTTAAGGAATGGTGAGCACAAAAAAAGAATAGGTCTCCTGTCCCAGAAAAAATACCCTTCACACTGCTGCAAGGATTTGTGCTTGGATATCTGCCATTTCTAACCTAGGTGAAAGGATTGAGACAAATGTTCCAATGTGAACTGGTTAAAATATTAAGACTAAAGTGTTTCAAAAGCAGGATAAGCTTTGTGTGTATTAGCTGGAGAGGAGGTGATATCTGGAACAAATGGATTTTCTGAAAATACTTTCTGGGAGCATGATGTAATGGAGTTCCAGGAAGGAGGCAGATACCTTGTTTAATTAGACACTCTTTGTCTCCTCAGTTGTTTCCTTTGCTATTGGTAATTTTTCTCAGAAATTAATGCAGGAATTAACTAGAACAATGTAGGGGAAAAGTGACACTCACGAAAATCAAATGCTGATTGTATTTACATAAGTGCATGGGCAGAAAGGTTTATGCACAAATGTATGTTAACCACTTTGCAATATCTCTGTTTTTCCTCTTGTTTTTTAAGAAGTTATAATTTAAGCAGTAAAAAAGTGTGACTTCTTACATGCAATTCTGCTGATTTTTTTTTTTTAAGTGGAGGCAGTTCATCATGTGGTTTGTGTTTTGTACAAATGTGGTAAGTATTTATGTAGCTCAAAGACTTTCCTGGTAACTGAAAGTCATGTTTGTGCAACTGACAAGTCATAACATGCTCCATGTTTTATTCTTACTGGGTCCTGAGGATATTTAATCAACAGTGTAGTCTGAACAAGTCTAGAAAATTAGTGTTGTTAATTAATAACTATTTCTGTTGCAAAGATTGAGATGTTTCCAGTCAAAATAAGTAGAAGACAATTACATAGTATGAATGTTTTCCTATTTCAAAACTATAAATATTTTATTTAAAATGTTAGAAATAAATATTTTCCTGCTGATCTGGTAAATAAATGCCATCAAGCCATTCATCATAAATTTTTTTTCAGTCTGCAGTTGTTTCTGTTTGCAAACTATTAATAAAACATATTTAGGTCTGAGAAATTTTGGACATGTCAGCCCAAGGCTTCTTTGCTCTGCTTTGGCTATTTCCTCATTCTTGTTTCATGAAGGTTTCATGAAGTCCTGAAAAATCACATTGCATCTCATCTCTGGTCAGCTGAAACTTAAAAAGGGGAAGGGATTCTGGGTATCATTAATGATAGCTGAGTAAGCAGGACTAACTCATATTTTTTAATTTAGCAGGTTAGCTGCTCAAATACCACAGTTAACAAACTTTGTGTAACTCCACTTCTGAAACCCTTCATGATTGGTTCTATAGGCCATTTCAAAACAGAGAACCAGGCATTCTCATGAAGCTATTTTAAAAAGCAAATATAGCTATGAGTGAGCAAATTCAAGGAAATTGAATTTGACAATAAATGTGGAAATTGAAAAGACCCTAAAATCAGCTAAAATATATTTATTTTCCTAGCTGTAACATTCATACTGTGCTTGCTGCTACCAGTGGTTTCTTTTTTGTATAACATATATGCCTGACTAGTTGATACTAAACCATGGTCTTGCTATTACATAACTTCCTCATCCACCTTGTCCTGTCTTCATCTTGCCCTGATTTTTTGTTGTCTCAGTGTCTGTATGAGTGGTGCATTGTAGCCAGATGGGGGCTGCCTATTGACTTGTGTAATGTGGCTTCTGCTTGCTCCAGACATCTGTGTACACCACAAACAAAATAACTACAACTACTGTACTCTACTATGTGAATTGTTGAAAATGAAAATTATCACAGAGCTGTAAATCTCAAATAAATTTGGAATGTCTGTACCACGTAGCAATTTGTAGTAATTGAGTATCTGTCCTTATTACTGGAAACAAGTTTCTTCTTTGGCAAGCAGCAAGGGATGATCCTTTGGAGGATGATTCTACATTAAGTATTCATGGTCATATTTTTTCACTGCACTCACGTATGATGATTCCAAGAATATTTATCCATTGAAAAGGCGATACCATGCTCTTAGGTGTGGCATTTACATTCTCTGAACAGAGAGAGACATAATTCTCTCTCTCAGTTTTTTCCTGGAGAAGCACAGAGATCAAAACAATTCTTATCTCATTTGCTGCTCCTGTGTTTGTGCCCATGTGGAATGTATTCTGGAGATTGTTTTCCCAAGGTGACCAATTGGAGCCACATGTCTGGGTCAGGACTCTCAGCCAGAGAGTCATGAGTTTTTCACTTAGCAGTTAGTAGAAGTTAGTTAGGAAGTAAGTATGAAATAGTATAGTATGTATCTCTTTAATATAACATAATATAATATAGTTTTAATAAAGTGAGCATTCAGCATTCCAAAGCCATGGAGTCGGATGCCAGTCATTTCCCAGACATCAGGGGCACCCTGCTTTTACAATACTTAGGCACTGGAACTTGTCTGCCATGGGGACACCTTGATAATTAAGGATTATCACCAGCTGTGAGCAGGAGCAGAGATGGTGTTTGCTTTGGGTGACACTACAGAAGGCTGTGCCCTTCCTGCTTACATTGCCTCCGGCAATACTGGGAAGGTCACTATTGGAAGTGGAGCTACAATGTGAGGATGAGGACACATGTGGGCAGCCCAGGCCCATGGGAGTGCCCAGACCTTCTCTCTGGCAGCAGCAAACCAAACAAACTCTATACCTTCACAAGATTCCTGTGGTGATTCTGCCCCTTCCCATGACCAAAGCCCTGAGGGTCCATCCTTGGAGACGTAAAATTAAATTTTGCTAATGCCCCTGGGGAGCCTTAACCTGTCTCTCCATACTGCAATTCCACAGTTCATAATTAAAATCTCTTTTTTATCCTCCTCCTACACAAAACCTTTTCAGTTGAGGACCTCAGAAAATTTTCTGCCTGGCTTCTGTGGCCTGAAAAGTAGCACTTAAGGGATTACTACACTGCATTGTATTAAAATCTAATCCAGTATTGCAGATAATAAAAAAATCCTGAAAATTACAATCTCTATAGCTGAAAACAAGTATTGTTAAAAATAAAGTATGCATACATACATGTGTGTATTTTGATGAGTATGAACAGGTAGGTTATAAATTATATAATGTAACAAGTAGAAAAGCTAACACAGCACTTGATCTGAAAATGAGAACTAACCAACAATAGATCATTGTAACTATGCATTTTAGCTCCTTTAACGTGTTTGTTCAACTCACCCTTGTATAAATATTGTTGTATTGCATTTATGTCAGAGTTGAGAGGGCCACAATACACAGCGTATCACCATGCAATTTCAGAAGGCTTTAGGCATCTGCCCATACAGAGTAACATCACTTCAGAAGGCTTCAAGTGTTTACCCTCCCTGTTCTTTAGCCCAGCCTTTTATACCCCTCATGTTGATGCATTGCACCTGTGTGCCCTCTGTTCCCTTTGGTGGTTGGTCAGTGCACCTGGGCCCTCCATGTCTCATTGCTGTCAGTGCTGCTCACCTGCTTTCCACAGCTGTGCCCACTGGGGATGAGGCTCGGCCGCAGCCCCAATCCCAATCACCATAAACTGCGTACCTACACATATACAATCACCTTTAAAGCTAGTGGGGAAAGAATGTATTTAACTCCTAATTTGTAAATGACTGCATGATTCTGACCTGTTATTAATAGAGGTAGACTTGATGTTAACTTCAAATTTGAGATATGGAACCAGACACAGACACACTTAAAGGTCCATAATTGCTTGGAGTCAGGGATTAATTTGCTTACTAATTATTTCTCCAAGATCAAGTAGGCTAAGTAAATATATTAATCTTCAACACCTTTTTCTCTAGAGGATATATGCAATCCTTCAGCAATAATTTTAAATTTTCAAATTCTCCTCTTAAAATAAATACATGGTTTGGCCCCAGAATGCAGCTAATGTAACATCATTTTATCATGAGGTTTTGGAAAACATTTGCACAACTGAGTATTTAAGAATAATAATAATAAGTATAAACTGAGTATTTAAGAATATGTTTCACATTTTCATGCTGAAATGTGTGCAAAAAAATTTTCCATAATTACTGGAATCCTTAAACATCTGCATGAGGATAATCCACTTTCTTTTAAGATTCAGGTAGATGTCAGAAATAGAAACCTGGCTGAGCTGTGCCTCCCTTTGATCCTTGTCATAGAGAGGATTCCTTTCATAGAAAAGTTTTGGTGTCTCTCTTTGGAAGCTAATGACAAATTCCTCCTGGTCTTAGGGGCAGCAAGCCTTCACTCAGCACAGGCGGCAGCTCCTGGCAGAGGTGTGTCACCGCGTCAGACCAGGGAAGAGATAGACCAGCATCTTGGATCAGTGATGACTCTTTGGTGAGAGGACGAGTACTGAAATACCTTTGAGGGGTCTGGGAGTTTTATTGTCATTGTTTGTAACTGGGTGTCAGTCAGTTAAGCTAGTAATTAGTTAGCAAACTGTACCAAGCTTTTAAGGCCCATCTGGAGCAAAACATGTAAATGGAAAAGGGGGAAGCACATTTAGCCTTAAAATTATCACCAGGTTTACTACCATCAGTGCTGTATCTCATCTTTATGGCTTTGCAGTCTAGGAAAGAATAACTGCTCGACTCTGGCTAGATGTATTTTAAATGTAATTATCTTGGTTGTTCAGCCAGTCAGGCCTAAACCAGATTTAAGATGACAAAGCATGGCATAGAGTTGTTTTCCATGGCAACTGTAAATATGAGCTGTCTATTGTAACTGTACTCTGAATATACAGTTTTGAAGTGCTTATCCAAGCATATCTGGGATTTGCTACCTGGAAAGGGGTAGAATAAGGTGCAGGGTGCAGAAGGCTATACATAAGGCAGAACAAGCCCTGAGGGTGTAATTGGGCAAAACTTTTCACCTCACAGCTTCTTCCACGTGCTTTTATGTGTGCTGTAGTTCAGTGTTCAGTGTATCTTACCTGTATGTACTACAAAGGGGGATGCAGTTCATCTTTAATGAAGTGCTATGGGCAGTCCTGAGGGAAGCTGATGCAGAAGATGCTCTCTCCCTGGGGAGGACTTTGGCTGCCAGGACTCTCTCAGAGCACAGCAGGAGAGTGGGAATAGCAATAGCAAATTTTGGAGAGTAGCTGCAGGTCCTGTGCATACAGTTGAAGAGAACTTGGAAGAGTTGGTCTCAGTTTTGATTGTAGGATTGAAGAATGCAGACAGCAGCTGGGAGAACCAGATGCACAAGGACACAGCTCAAATGCTATACAGCCATCTCAGGGCTATGTTCTTCCCATACTAAATGAGGACTTAGAGAAGAGTTTGGAAACTATCCTTTAATACATTGTTGACTGAGAGATTTCTGTGGGCCATTCACTTTGATGTGACAGGAAAAACTAAGGGCTGACTTGTTTCCCAGCTATTGCCTCTGATGGAGAACTGATGAATGTCTGAGTTCCAGTGTTGCAGATGAAGATGTGACTGGTACCCAGTAGTATGTGCTTGATAAAATCCAGTCTAGAAACTGAAACCCAGAGATTTTCTTTCCTTCATTATTTCTTTGTTATTGTTTGAATGGTGAGGACAAACAATTAACCAACAAATGCTGCAGGTAGTGTACTACCTTTATTGTTTTTAATAAATCTGAACCACTTTGATCTACATGGCTTTAAGTGGTTGCTTATTCAACGATATTCTATAGCCTTGTCCATCAGAAAAAAAGATTTTGGTCATGGTTCACTCTAATATGTGGAAGATTTTGTTGCTACTTAAAATACAGAAACAAACTAATATGTATCAAACAAGCATTGAATTTCCCACAGTGCTTGCCCTCAGTCTGGTGGGAAGAAGAAGAGACAGGAAAAAAGATACACAAACAAATACTGTGTGAACCAAAAATAGGATGTTCATAATAATTTTCAACTGGTTGAGAAGGGGCTTGATTAATTCCCACAGAATTGGCAAATGACATACATCACCCATTCCCACAAGGTCAGTGGGATGTTTCATCCTAATTCCTCCTGAAATCCACCCAAGGAAATAAAGCATATTTGGGGGGGGGGAAGGTACAGAAAATGGTTTTTTGCTGCCTGGTGAGATTTGAAGTAATTTCCTGCTCATGAACTTCCTCTACACAGCGAATCCTTTTCTTTCTGTGTGACTAGAAGATGCACATTGAGTCCAAAAAGAAAAACCAGTCAGGATGACTGGTTAAAATGGTATCTGCAAACTGATTTCAGAATTTCCTTGTACCTCATCCTGTGACCTTAAATGTTGTCTCTTAAGGTTGTTTGGCTAGGTCATTTTCATTTTGCTATGGAGAACCCCTACTCCCTACCTTCTCTGAAATCTTAAAGTCTGTATAAATATTTCTGTGGGGGTTTTAATATGTGCCTCTATGGTGCCCAGTCTCCAGTTGCACCAGGATGCTGTTGTGTTGGAACAGTAAAGAAACACATGGAAAAACATTCCCTTTCCAATACATTAGCTGCTTAAGTAGAAAAGTACTTTCATTTCATCTGACAAATGCGAAGCTATGAATAGAAACATGAATTGCATTGCGAAATACAAGAATTGACTTTAGGTGTTCCAACTGTAAACCCAAGATTTTAATCACATGTCAATCCAGCCAATCTCTCTTCTAGTTGTGGGTTTTTCTTTCATTAAGTCTTTTCTTTATTGTTTTCCTTTTAATTTTTTGGCAGGTATTTTGTACAGTGGTTGCTGCAGAGTCTTAACAGATCACACTTCCTTCAGTGTGATAAATTAATTTACAATAATTCTCCTGGTGTGACTGGGGAATGGGTCATTTACAAAGCTTGGTAATGATAAGCAAATACAAAAGGACACTTATAAACCAAAATTTATTATAGTCTGGTCTTTCTAAAATAAATACACATAATAAAATCTTCCTGAAATCAATGCTGTTGATCTAATGATCTAATGATCAATGCTGTTGATCTAACACCAGGTTATCTCTAATATATGAGATTAATTGATACTTTTAGTATGGGAAGGGTGCTAATGTTCTTATTAGCAATTATATAAAAAGATCTCTTAGCACAGTTATAAACTATTGCTTTGTAGGGTTTAAAAGCAGTTTGGAACTCTTAAGGACCATGCTATATATTGCTAATCTTTTCTGTATGAGTAGAGAATGTGTTTCTATTGAAATGTATGTAAATTCGACACATCAGGTCAGTTCTACAAAGGTAAAGAAAAAAGATTAGCAGTAACTAAATTGAATGAATTATGTACTTACTGACAAAGAACACTGGTATTTTCTAATCCCTTCTAAGACATTTTCTCTATGTGCAAGATTATGGGTAGTTTTCCTGAATATAATAATGTTTTCAAAGGTCCCTAAAGGCTGACACCTGAATCTTCTTACCTTTTACAAAGAAAAATTATTTCTTAAAATTATGGGGCATTATTAACACTTTCAAACTGGTTCAGAAAGAGATTAGAAAGTTATACCCTACCAGATGGCAGTCAACATTTCTGAGAAAAAGAAATTTGTCTCCAAAGAAAACTAAGACTTTTGTGTGGGGTCAGTGTCTTTTTGTAAATCACCCCAGAATGGTCTTAGGTTGCCAACATTTTGGCTGACAATTATAGCTAACTTCCTGTAGAAATTTACGTTACGTTCACTTTCATATGGGTCAAAGAGTGATGAATCATATGCCCTTATAAAAAGTCCCTCTCCAGCTCTCTTGTAGTTTCCTCTGGGCTCTGGAACACTGCTATAAGGGCAGCCCTGCTCCTCCTCTGGCTGAACAACTCCCGTTCCCTGAGCCTGTCTTCATGGGAGAGCTGCTCCACCCCTCTGATCATCTCCGTGGCTCTCCTTCAGACTCACTCAAAGCTGTTTCCCACTCACAAATTTCTACTTTAAATCATAAAGCTATAATTATAAATACTTTAATACAGTATTTTTAAATGATTTTATTTTTATTTCAAGGAGAAGACTAGAGAAAGGACCTCCCCTTGAATACATTTGATTGAAATTAAAATTTTTTGAACTGCACGAAAACTCTCTCTCTGAAATCAGTTCAACCTTTATGTGTTATGGATGGTTTCATGGATTTGTGCAAATGTTTTTGTGCCCCTCTCTTACTCTGTGGTCTGAGCTTCTGTTTGCCTGTACATCTCTCTCATGATGCATTTTGGCATACTGTCACAGCAATCATGCACTGCAGAAAAGGCGGCCTAACTCTTAGGCAGGAGGGAGGGTGCTGGAATGACAGATCTCACGAGGCACTTCAGCCTCACAGACTGCTGGATCTTTATGTGGCCTTCAATCAACTTTTCTTCAGTTGGTTCTAATGCAAGAAGATTAAATATGCTGATATGAAAATGCTGAAATTATTCTTTTGGATTTGGAGAAAAAAAAATATTTTCTGTTTTTTTTCCAAAACATTTCAAACAATTTCTCAGAATGTTTTGGTATGCAGTCTGTTTCTGGAACAAAAGTAACATCAAAATATTTGAGCTTAGAAAACATTTGAGTGAATGTTCGTGGGTGTCTCAGTCAATCCCTAAAATGAAAAAAATATGCTGTTGAAGACAAATAAAAGGAAGAGGAGTTCCCAAAAGACGGTGGTGACACAATGAAATGTTGGGTACATAAAGTGGCTTTTATGTGAATGTCAGGGAACTGCTTGTCATGTATACAGTGGTTTTCAGAGAATCATAGACTAAGCTGAGTCAGAAGGGACCTACAAGGATTATGGAAGTCCAGCTCCTGGCCCTGCACAGTACTGTCCCTAAGAATCACATCATGTGCCTGAGTGTATTTTCCAAATTCTTCTTGAACTCTGTCAGGCTTGAGGCCATGTTCACTTCCCTGGGGAGCCTGTTCCAGTGCCCAACCATCCTCTGGGGGAAGAATAACTTCCTAATATCCAATCTTCCCTTCATGCCATTCCCTGGGGTTGTATTGTTGGTCACCAAATAGAAGGAATCCCTCCACTTCACCTTGTGAGGAAGCTGTAGAGCACTGTGAGATCTCCCCTCACTCTCCTCCAGGCTGAACAGACCAAGTGACTTCAGATGCTCCTGATATGGCTTCCCAACAGGGCCCTTCACCATCCTCATGGTGCTACTTTGGGTGCTCTCTAAGAGCTTTATATCCTTCTTAAATTGTGGCACCCAAAACTGTACACAGGACTTGAGGTGAGGCTGCACTAGCACAGAGTTGAGCAGGATAGTAGCTGATGAGGCTGAATGACTTAAAATGCTCTTTTCTTAGCCTTTTGTCTAGGATGTGCTACTACTTGTTTCCTATTCCTCTGCATGGATGTACCTCCATAGTTGCCATGAGTTAAGCTATTATTTTATTTAGTTGAGTTTCTTGAGAATTTTTTTTCCTAGTTTATTTGGTATTTTATTTGACCAGAGTGGTCAATTGAAAATAACTGGCTAATTTTTCTCATGAATTTTGACTATGGGAAACTCCATAGATGGACCAATATCTAAAAAGCACTTTGGTTTATGGCTTATTATGGAAATGAAAGCACGCTGCCTTTGTGCAAACATATACAGATGTGCATACCCTTCTTAATCACTTTTAAGCTCATTGTCCTTGCAGAAATCAGCCCTCAGAGACAATTGCATTTTGTGAAAACAGATGATTGTTTAGAGAAAGAAGATACCATACATGCCCTCAGGAAAAGATGTTGGGTGAGCTCATCCTTTTTTAAGCACTAGGAAATCAACAGCAGAAGGACAATACAAAAATGAGCTGGCTTTAGAAGTTTCAGGGGAGCTTGCACCTTTCTAGAGAAGTACAACAGAAGTGACTTACAAGTTGTAGAAATCAGGCAAAGTTCATTTTAGTATTTGCAATATTTGAAGAGAAAATATCCATGTACTACCATGGTAGTCATTCATTCATTCAAAGTGGAAAGTTTCTAAACCTGAATTAAGGATCAGACAGAGAAAAGTTTTTCAGTGAGATGTTTGTGTTCCTGCAGTTCTTCAAAGTGATTCCTGTCTGGTAAGTGTCAAGGGAAGAAAAGAACCTAAAAATACAAGTTAAGTATAGCTAATGTATTTCTCTCTATTCTGCCATGTAGCTATCTCAGGATATGATCAAGGGATGCTCTGGTCTCTCTTTATGTCACAGTGCTATGCTTGGCACAGAGCTGCTACAGAAAGATTTTGGATAGGAAGAGGCTTATCAACTGTACTTTGTTCCCTTTTTGTTTTGACATCCTGCTATCAAGAAAGTCTTCTGAGGAAAGAGAGATGAGATTGTTAGATAATTCATCTACGTCAGACTGGTATTAAATAGAAACAAGTAAAATTCTTGCATTTCATGAAGTATGGAGTTAATATTCTGTGACATTTTCATTCAAAACTTTGCTTTGTTTCAGAACTGGAAGTCATTTTAGTGTCCTTTTAATACAAAGACCAGGGAGGAGAAGTTCCAGAAGAACCAAAATCCCTTCTTTAGGAACAATGCTATGCCATAAAAACTGTGCTAATTAAATTTGCATATTCTGCAAAGAGAGCTGAAATGAATTACCAAGTGATGGATGTTGTTTAGTCAAATGTCACTTTGACTTTAGTGTAAATGTTCAGCAGAAAGCTTTTTCATGAGATTTAGATTTCTTCCTAAAAGTCATGCTTCATCTACCTTCTGTGGAGGGAGGGGAATTCAGCCTAAATATTTGAGGTCGGTAGAGCTGACTTGTTTTTATCTCAGTCCAAAAGCCACTAATATTGAAAGCTGGTCTCCCTCTATACCTCTAACTGACCCTAAAACCCAGCCAAAGTAAACACTGAATCTGTGAGGAGGTCCCAGGCAAAATTTGGATGCCACAGCTTACGTGCAATATCTAAACTTTTCCTTCTATAGTTGACAATGTCTTAGATTTATCTCTATTATACTGCTGTCAGTGCTCATCGATTTTGCACACTCTAGCTTGACGGACCATTTAATTAACATTAATCTGTTTTGGATATACAGCCTGCATAGGTAAGATGTGTACCCTGTTCCTTGTTAAGTGCTATCTTTATATAATTAACTGTTGATAGCCTATACCTCATTTGCAGATAAGCTCCTTATGAATTTCCTGTAGTGTGACAATTTGTTTTGTTTTGTTTTTCATTTTGGGTTTTTTTGTTGTTTTTAATGCAAGGTCATTGGCAAAGTTGCAGGTGTAATTTCTTACTGTAAAGCCTGACTTCTAACACCATACTGGTAAGTGGATTATACAGCTGGTTCTTGAAAATAGGCCTTTGAATCATTTGCCATCTGGTTACTTTGAAGTTTATGGAAAATGGATTTGGTGTCATTCCCCAGATGTCCAACCTCTTTTGCCATTTATGTTAATTGACCCAGTTTGTTGGCCAAGTTCAAAGAAGGAGCAAAAAGTTAATATATTCTAGAGATCAAATTTCTCTGTCTCATTGAAATGACTGAAAGGCTGGCAGGATGGGTCAGGAGAGCCGGCACTCCTAATTTACTTTCCAAGAGGAAAGCACTTCTTGAAATAGTCAGGGAATTTATAGAAAATCTGAATGAGACTTCTTGTCTTATTTAAAGAAAAGCTTTCATTCCCAGTGGGTATGGTGTTTATTAGAACAGTGAAAATATACATTCAAGATGAGCAACCAACACTAGCCAAGCTGAAAATTATTATAAGGGGTCCCTTAGGAGTAGCTTGTTATAATTTTTTTGTCCTATAGTCAAGGTTAGGAGAGAAGACATAAAGGTTCATTTCAAGTATTTCAGGTACATCTGAAATAAAATATTGTCTACCTTCTTAATGTAGGTATCAAACTACAGAACCATGCTATGTAATTTCAATAATTCTTTTGGAAGAGGGGAATATAATGACTGAGAATTGTAGAAGGTGAACTTATTGACCGTAAAGAACACTAATATTAGAAATATTATAAGATTTGTGGTATGTCTTCCTCTTACAAAGGCTATTCTCTCAAGTCACTGAAGCACAAAAATTACTCCAAGTTGTGATTTTTTGATTCTAAGATTAACCAGGATCCAAGAATTTTCTAAGAGAACTTCAGACATGGGAATTTCAGTGTATCTGGGATGCTGCTTACACCATTAGCTATGCAAGCCATATCTTTATACAGGTAGTCATGGAAATCAATGAGAGGAAACTGAAAAACCACCACATCAAAGCTGGAACTTCAGGTAAGCAAGTATCAGATTTACCTTACTCCAAAGGTAAATCATTAGCTTTGCCTCAGGACCTGCTTTCTGCTTTTTAAAAGGATTTTCTAGGCAGACTGGTGATACACATCTTAATCACTGCTTTTTTGAAAGACTGATTATTACATGAAGACCTGTGATCCATATGGTAATCAGTTTCAAAATTTTGGATGCTGTTCAAGGCAAAGATGTAATGCCAGATCTAGATCTAAAATCTCTTGGTATTTCACTGTCATTTTTTGGTTTCTACAGGCAAAGACGCCACTGAGAGAAAGAAAACAGATGAACAAGTGCTACATGCCTTCATTCTGTCCAAGGGAATTGGTAACAGCCATGTCAGCAGAAATACTATTTTGCTGGTGTAAGTGAGGCTGTGGACTCTCCTCCCTCTCCATGTTGGCTGCACTGACTGGAGATATTATTGTACCCCACCTGCTCATTGTAATCCTGTCCCCATCCACAGCTTTTCAAAGGAAGATAATCACGCCACCCCTTCTGGGCAATTTGGGTGAACTGAAACCAGAGACCTGGGTGGACTGAATCCACTGGCCATGCTGACAGCAAGTGTGAAAGGGAAGTATCCCCCTGATATTCCTACCAGCAAAACAGGGATGGCAACAGCTTCCAGCAAAGACTAGGCAACCAAGAACTGAGAATGCAGTAGCACACTCAGCCTGTAAGGCTGTCAAAAAGCTTTTGACAGGATGGTGTGCTGCTATGGTTCTTAGAGAACAGGAAGGTTTTTCTAGTGAAAACAGGTTTAAATTATTCCATAGACAGTAGTGTGGAAGAATATGTTCAAAAAACCTGCATATAATGAATATGCAAAAGGTTGTGCTGACACATTTAACTTTGGCTGGTTTTGCAGTCTCTATGTATCCTGAGGATAGCTTTTATATGGAATATATGTGCATGTGTATATATATATATATATATATATACACACACATATATATATATATTATATATATATATATATATATACACACATATATATATACACATATATATACACACACATACAGTATTTAACATAATCCAATGCTTTTCCTATATAAAATACCATAAAAAATCTTGGCTTCTTGTGATGACAAATAGCAAGAAAACTCTCAGAGCTAATGCATTTAAATTGACTGATATAAAATGGAGGCTTTTTTTTTAAAGGCTCTGAACATTTTCAGCAGTGCAGACACTCTAATTCATGTTCTGTGCTTAACTAATGGCAGCTGTATTCTCCAAAATTGTACATTTGGTCCTGTCTTCCCATATGCTCTAACAGCTAACCAACAAAAGCTCTCAGGAGTTAAAAAAATCTTTCTGAGCTCAGGGCAAAAAAGGTTTTTACACTGATATTATGTTGCAGGCCTTTTATAAATCAATTTATCAAAGCAAGAAGCAAATCTAAATTTTTAATTCTAACTATGCATGCAATAATTATTAATAAACTGATGGACAGCAGCTGAGTGTTCATGATGTACTAAATATTAGTTCTGCAGATGTCTCATTTACTTTGCTTTCAACATTCAGATATCAATATAAGTCATTAAAACAACCATTTTTAATTAATGATAGATGATTTTATTGGAGCCCTAATCTTCTAGAGAACTGATACTTAACATTACTGATGCTAACAAACAGACTAGTCAGAAGTTTCACTGACCACAGTTTTATTTATACAATTAAGTTTCAAGTGGCCAGGTTTGAAAATAATGTGCCCAATTTAAGCATAGTTTGGAGTGTCATGTCTAGGGGATCATCCTAAAGACAGATGTTTTATTATTAACTATTGGCAGAAATGCCCATACCAAAGGGAGAGGAAGAAATCTCCCCTTTTTCCAGAGCCAGCAATTAGTAGGAATTATATTTACTGTAGTATTTACTGTGTAAAGATGTGTATTATCACATGGTGTTTTACTCTCATGGTACTAAAAAATTCCAAGAAACTAGCTTGCAATGCAAACAGAAAAATTATGTCAATAACTAATAAACTAACCAAACAAAAAACTCCCCACCAAAGCAAAACAGATAAGCCAATGCATTTGGCTGTCTGTATTTTAGATTTACAGATTTCCTTCCACATCGATGAATAGTCTCCAGCCATGGAGCAACCCTTTATCACTATGTGACCATTTGTGCCTGAAAAAGACAGTCACTCTCGTAGGCAGACTCTGTGTTCTGTCTCACCCTTCTTGATGTTCACAGGAGTTGTGTGACATGCAGAGCATGTACAGTGGATTTAATACTTTTATACTTGGACCATCCATGAAAATGTTAGATCAGACTGACCAGTCTTTTAACACCACTCTGCATTTTGGTTTTAGAGGAATTTGAGGGTTGTCCCTGCACCAGGGCCATCCGTTGTGGCACTGCCTGATGCTGTTGGATAATCCAAAACCTAGACTGTGGTTATCCTTGGGGCACTTGAACACCCCTTCATTGTTTGCAGCTGGACTGTTACTGTTTTCTTCTTTCTTAACCACTTGGTCTTTTGGCCAAGGGAAACTTTTGATAGACAGTCTTTAGGGTCAGGATTAAGATCTGTGCTGCCAAATGCAGAGGATGTGATATATTTGTTGTGTAAGAGCACTAAGAGAAGCATCAGCCTGAAATCACTTTGGGGCAAAAAGTTATAGTACAGAAAATTTTGTTATCAAAGGGCTTTCATGTGTCAGTTGTTCACCCAGAAAGATTTTGGGGACTGGAAAAAAGGTCAAGTCTGTGCCTACCCCAGACATTTGGTAGCCTTGCTCACAGTCTAGGGTGTCCTGATTTTCCCCCAAATTCTACTGCAGTGCTGCATCTTGACACATGTTGTGGGAAGCAGTCAGTCTCTCTAGAAGATATGTCTCTCAGTCTCATATATGTCCTCCCCCTTTGAACTACAGCTGTCCTCCAGCACTTTGACCCACTATGCTGGAGATGTAGCAGAGAGGGGAAGCAACTCTGCCTGTGTAAGGGCACGATGCAGAACCAACTGCAGAGTTTCAACTCCTTTTGAGCCTTATGGAATGGGAGACTGAAATGTTAATTGTTAATGACTCAAACAATCAGCCATTTGCAAAAGCAACTGGTGTGTTTTGGTGAGGCCAGATTTGCATTCCCAACAAAAGCCAGGGAGGAGAGGTTTTTGTGTGTGGTGGCAAAATCTCTGATCCACATAAGACAGAGGGCGTGAGCACTCATCACCAGGAGATGACCACAAAAACCAACCTTTGTTTAGTAACAAGCTGGGGTTTGAGCCACATAAGGGAGAGAGCCAATAAGAAACAGATTCTACTTGGTGGGATAATGCATTTTATCAAGCCAATTTCCTCCCTTACACAACTGTCTCAGTTGTAAAACTTCCCCCCTCCCGGGAAGTACCAAGACATTCTCATGCAGGCATGAAGGTATTCATCCCTTCTGATGGGGCATAACTGGCTCAACTATGCTGCCTGGTGTGAGAGACAGCTGTCATGTCTTAGAAGGTGTCATGTACCATCAAAGATCCCCAAAGTGCCCCCAGACACATCTCTGAGGCTTTCCACCTCAGAGAACTGTGCATAATCCAGTGTTGCAAGAGATCTACAAGGTTACATCAGGCAGTGTAAAACTGCCCCCTCAGGGGAGGTACCTGGGCATTCCCACATAAACCTGAATTGATATTAACCCATTGAAGCCTGTGTTTTGCGGGCCTCCCCTACTCTGATGGATCGAGATTTTAATGACCATTTCAACCAGCGGACATCAAAATTGAAATGGTCAAGTCTCATTTCTGGATCCACAGGTGGTGATATTTTCCTCTCCACAATCTACTCCTATCCTTTCTTTTTCTTTCTTTTCCTTATGTATTCTCTTGAGTGATATCTTTATACTTCTATAATGTTATATTACTATAGAGAATAATAACCAAAATGGCTACATACCTCCTTTCTATTGCAACCAAATTGTTCCAAAATAAACCCTACACACATATATTTAAACACTGATCATTCACTGTTGTTTCACTCTAATCCACCCCACGGGAATCTATTAAAAAGAACTTCAGTTACCCTCACCTTCAGGGACAGGTCATAACACTGAGTCTGTAATTTTAACAATCTAAGTATTGGGAGTCCAATTCCCTTTCCTCACCCGTGTCATTATTCTAGCATGATGCCAATGAAAGGTTTCTGGCTGCTGAAATTGGGAGCTGCATTTAAAAACAGTGAGTGATGAATCTAACATATGTTTTTATCTGCAAGCATTTATTAGGACTGAGCTGGTAAAGAGGGACATGGGACTAAGCAAGGTAAGAGGAGAAGTAGAAATTAATGGCAGGGAGCTAGGAAAAAGCAAAATGACAAAAAGTAGCCTGAGAGGAAGAAAGATGATGGAAACAAAAGAATTATTGCTGAAACAGAAGGATGCTTCAAAAGTGAACTCACAGACATGGTAGCACACTGGGGAAAGAAGATGTACAGAAAAGGAGGGAAATTAATAATGTATTGGTCCATTGAACTTCAATTCTGAAGTGGATGCTGGAATTATTACTGCAATTTTAAAGTTTTCCAACTGAATTGGAATCAAGCTCTCACTTCACCCTTCACATCCTATTAGGCAGTTCTTAGATCATAGTTTATAGGTGCTCATAATCTCCCATCCTGACTATGGTGGCCTTGGTGCAGCTTGACCTCCTTGAGCCTTGTCTTCCCCCTGGCACAGACTAAATGCAGCCAGCTCTGCATCCATCTGCAGCTGACCTCCCTTTTCATCCTATCACTCTGAGTTTTCCCTTATGAAACCTTTCTAACAATTTCTGTGTTCACCTTCTTTTTGCATCATCCCATTCATGGCATTTACAATGAAGGCTTCCATGTACAATGCCTGTCACATTTTATACCATACTGCCCTCTATAACTTGAATCTCACTTAAGTCCAGAAAATTATATAATCAAAAAGTGTTTCATGAACCAGAAGCTACTATTTAACAGAAGTAAATTTTCCTGTCAAGCTCAGGCACCAAAATGCAGCCTATTGTAAGCTGCATCCTTTCAATTACTGTTCATTGATTTTATGCTTTTTGTGACAAGTTTTGCATTTTCTTCACTGGTTGGAAAATACATACTGTATGGGTGTTATGATCCAGTTCTTTAAATTATTTGAAATGTCTCTGCCCGAATTGAGGTGCAAACAGGGCCGTATGCCAAAGTCAATAGTATGGATTTTATTTAAAAGTAAATAAAAGAGGGAGAAAAAGAGAAAGAAAGAGAAAAGAGTTGGGGGGACAGAAAGAGAGTGAAAGAGACAGATAAAGTAGAAAATATCACCACTTCCAACAATGTTCTATTGATCCTCTCTATCCAGTCTTCTTGGTGGTGAGGATCCCCCCAAAAACATAGAGTCTGATGGACTAATATACATTTAAGCGAGGTGGGAATGCCCAGGGACCACTCTGGAGGAGGGCAGGTAATTCTGACACTGGGTCTTGTAACAGACTTTGGATCTGTTGAATTGCTTTGCATCATGTGCAGTGCTGTGGCGCAAGGCCTCGGGAATAAGTCTGGGGAGCACTCTGGGAGGTCTTTGATGGGGTATGACACCCCCTCAGCTGCTCCTCACATTAATATCCCATGGATATGGCCTTCCTGGGGTGGGGGGAGGGCAGAGGAGTCTGTGCAAACCTGCCCTCAACAGAGAGCCTGAGGGCTATGGCTTTCCCCAGCCATGGAACCCAGACAGGGATGATTTTCAGGACAGCTGCTGGGTTTGACTTTCTTGTGGATGTATTCTTCTCCCTAAGCCTTGTTTGCTTTTTGAGATGACTGAACAATAGTGTCACCTCTATCTTATCTCAAGTTGCCTTAGGTGGCTTAGCTCAGAGTCCAAAGTTCCCCTTAGGATGCATCTTCAGGGAGCGGAGGGCTTTGGTGATCACACCTTCTTTATACAGTTTTGTCATCATGGGGAAAAGATCCTTCTTGACAATGTTTCAGCTATGAACCATAACATTTCAGTCTCTGACAATTGGGAAAAGAAAACCATTTCAGAAAGTGAAGACAGTCTTCATGAGTAAAGGTCATAATAAGCAAGCCTTGACTTCAGCCTGGCTTGCTAAGTTTTTGCTTTGGGCTACTGGGTTTTCTGAATCTCTCCATGAAAAGTAAATTGAAAAGTAACACAAAGGTCATCTGATTTACAACTGAATGAGTTTTGAGACTGAGAAGAGACTGCCTGGATAAGAATCCACCTCTTCCCCACCTTTAGCCCTTCCACTGCCTTTACCCCTCCGTCCAGCACCAAGGGATTTAAATTGTTGTACTTCCAATTATTTCATAGCTTGAGGTAAAGGAAATGCTTTGCTGCCTTCATCTACATGCACTGTGTAATGCGGGGAATTAGCAAGAGGTGGTGACACAGACACCCTCTCTAACACTGGAAGGACTACCAGTGCTCCAATTCACCATTTATGTAACTAGAAGATTTCTGAATCTGACTGTCTTTGGTGAACCAAAGCAGTTGTCACCAGAAACAATATGCCCCACCAGCCCTTCTTCTGTTCACAGAGCAAAGGGCAGGTCTTCACCAGGAGAGGAAGAGCTGATCACGCTCAGTGAGAAATTGAATAACAGGCACAGCAGAAGCCCTGCTGTAATTTCATTTTTTTCTTATTGTGTTCTTAAAATTATTCTGTTGTTGGTTAAAAGTTGTTGTTTGGCTTCAGTTATCTAGAAGTCCAAGATATGTAAAGTAGGCATTTTAAATGTAATAATCAGATTAAAGTGTATCTTGTGAAATATGATCAATATATAATTTCAGCCCTCACTGGACTGTTAGGCATCTGCATGACCATGCTGCCTAGTGCTCCCACAGCTGACAGCAAGTCCCATGAGACCTGTGACTGAAAGGCCACAAGACACCTGCTCCCAACTCACCAATACTTACCTTTTCCTCAATATCAAATTGAATAAATAAATGCAGATTTTGCCACCTGCTAACCTGCTTATGCCTTCTCTACACAGTCAGCAGCTCTGGAGAGCCATCCCTGGGTGGAACTCCACTGGGTAATAAGGCATTGCCAGCCACTGCTATGACCATGCACTTGACTGCCCATATCTCTACCTCAGGAGCAACCATCATCATGTATTTGCTTTTTTGGTTTGTTTCTGAGTGCACAAGCAGCAGAACCAAATGCATACCATTAGACTCATAAAGAATGTTTTCCCCTCTGCCAATAAATGTCAGCACCTGTATCTTTTTCTTTAGCCATTACCACAACTTTATTGGCCACTTAGATCAATGAGACAGGCAAAAGAGTGATTTGGTTTTGGAACAATCCTAACATATTTTACTATGAAAACATAGTTTAAGAAATATCTGGCCAAAATTTCCAGTCAAGGATGGACTCATCTGTTCTTTGCAGTTTTAAAATAGGGAAACCAAAATGCATCAGTGAGATCACTTGCCCTGCCACATCTAACATAGCCCACAATGTGCACAAAACCTCAAGAAGAGGAAAGCATCCTCTTCTTCTGCCTGGAGTTGACTCCCATGCAAAACCAAAGAGCAGATATTTTCAATTCAGCAAAACAGTTGTGTTGCTCTATGGCAACTCTGCTATAGAGCAGCAAAAGAAAAACCTCTGTCTTTTACATCACAGAGAAGATGCATCTGTCCCTCTTCAGGGAATAGCCCTATCCATAGGAAGCACTGCTTTTTATTTTTCTTTTTGAGGTACCTGTACCCCAAAGGCAAAAATCTCATTATCTTTCTCTGTCCATCTTGGCCTGGAAATATTTTTAAGTATTCCCTCTGGAAATTAGGTCCGTGTTTTCTAGAACATATGCTTAGTGTGTGTCCTGTTGTTCTTTCAGATTTTAACAGGTCCAAATGCTGCCTTCCTTCCCATCCTATGGGTTTGCATGCTCTCCGTGACAGAGAGTGCTGCATGGCTGTGGCAGCTTGGTGCTGCAGAACCTGTGGACATGCTGTAACATATCTTCTCTGATTATGGGCAGTTTAACAGCAATGGGCAAAAATCAGGCACAGAAACTTACTGCTGATGTTCATACTTTTTGTGTCCCATTTTTAATTTGGGGCATGTACTTAAAGCCACAAAGTCTCCCAGGAAAAAATCTTCACTTTCCTTGGCCTCCCAATATGTTGGAAAAGAGAAGAGGGCAGACTCTACATTAGAAGTTAGGCTCCTGCCAGGTTGCTACTCACATTCCTTTGTTGAGGTTGGGCTCACTTCTCTGCAGGCCTTGATCCAGGGGAATTGCCTGGAAAAGATCTCTGCCCCAGGTTGCAACAACTGCTTTCCTGGCAGACCCAGCTGTCTCCCTGAAGGCACCATGTTAATGGTACTACCCTACTGTCTGTCTGTCTGTTTTAATGCTTGACCTACATCTAGAGATGTGGTTAGAGAACCCATGGCTCCTTCATGAGTCCTTGGAAAGCAAAATGAACATTTGTGATTAGTGAAATGGTGGTGTATTCTGATTATGGTACCACTGCTTAATGCCACATTTACCCACACTGGACAAAAATGTGATCTAGTCTGGAGTGTCATAACTACTGCAGGCCTTTAACCACAGCCTGCAACTAACAAGGCTTGAAATTTGCCTGTTTACATGGCTGATAGATGAGGACTAGATTTGCAGTACAGACTAGATTTGCAAGTGTGACTAGTAGAGCAGAACCCCTTCACAGTGTTTGCTTTACTGCTGAGTAGATGAAGGGAGAACAGCAAAAATGCATATGTGAAGAGAGACTGGGAGAGGGGTAGTCTTTGGAGAGTCTTCCTAATCCCAGGCACTCAACTCTGGCCACTGGCCGTCAGTATACCCTCCATAAGCAAGTGTGTGCAGAGCATGAGCATGTCCTCTCTCTAAAGATGGCATTGTCTGCCCTTCAGCCTTGCTCCCCAAACTAACAGCAAGCATACCAGCAGCAGCTCACTTGCAGAGTAATGCCATAATGCTGGCTAGGTCAGGCTGCTTAGCTATGACTTATGCTGAACTGGAGGAAAAGTGTCACTGCCATGGCTAGAGACTGGGCTTGGAACAACCTTCTTCTGTGTCTTGGAAATGAATATAGACAGGATGAATGATTTGATTTGGTCATAGACACTTTGTAAAGCATGAGGACCAGCTTAGTAGCAAGGGTAAATCTAGTGAGCTACTCAAGACTGAAGATTTGTTTTGGGGGAACAAGGATGTTCCACTCTGAGGTTTTATTTCTAAGTGAATTTTCTATTTCTTGGTTTCCTGATCCATGTGTACCAGGCCTGGGACAGATTAATGCAACCAAACCAATACTTATGGGAAAACAAAGCTCATCCTCACCACCTTTGCTGCTGTTACAGCAGAAGGGAGTAGGTGAGAGCTGCTCACTGCAGCACTGCATGTCACAGCATTGGGCACAGTTATGGTGCCTTGTGCTTGGTGGCATGGAGCAAGGAGGGGGCAGAGTACACGGGTAAACTGGAATCCCAACTGCAATCTTGTCAGCTGTGACCACTTGCAGTTGCTTTGAAACCATCTGCCTGCCTCCAAACTTTTCCTTGAAGACAGATCAACACATAGGCAGTATGGATGACAGTGGACTAGAGCCCCAGTGAGAAATTCAGTCCAAACAGTACAAACACATTGTCTCATTACACATTGCTGCTGACAATGTTAAAAGAACTAAAGTAATATTTTGTTTTTCAGAAGTCAGGCTATAGATATCTATTATTAGGAACTTAGCCACAAAGCACTGGAACTTTACTAACAAAATCATATGAAAAAGCTATGAAATTCTGTTACATGGGTTTCATGCCCTAAAGAATGCAAGTTTTCTCCTTCTGTTGGTTGAAGTTTCATGAGCAGAATCCTTGCTGAAAGAAATCCCAAATACTTTTCCATCAATGATGCATGGTGTCAGTGTATATGTTCCTGTCTGAAACAGAGAAACTGGAAAGCAAGGCAGCTGTGGTGAGGTTGCTAGTAAATTAGTATTTTCCTATGGGAGTGCCTAGAGGGAGGTGAGAAGTATTGTTAATTCTCAGTCTCCCCCAGGGAATGGAAGCTGCGGTCATTTCACTACAGATTGTGTCTGCTGGTGTTTTTTCCTCAGAGAAGGACTCCTCACTTTCTCTGTGCCAGTGTGGGGTCACTCCCATGGCAGACAGTCCTCCATGAACTTCTCCAAAGTGGGTCTTTCCCACAGCCTCCAGTGGGGGTCCCTTCCATGGCATGCAGTTCTTCAGGAACATGCTGGTCCAGTGTGGGTTCCTCCCGAGGACACAAGTCCTGTCAGAAGGCTGCTCCAGCATAAGTGTCTCACAGGGTCACAGTCTCCTTCAGGCCCCATCCATAGCTGTACAGGCTTTTCCCCTTCTTAAATCCATTACCCCAGAGGTGCTGCCACTGTTACTGATGTCCTTGGCCTTGGCCAGTTGCAGGTCCATCTTGTAGCTGCTTGGCATCGCCTCCATTGGACATAGAGGAATCTTCTTACAGCTTCTCACAGAAGCCAACCCTATAGCATTCCCACTTCAAAAATCTTACCATGGAAACCCAATACAGAGACTTAAGAAAACTATTCAGTTATCTTGCAACTTAACATTTTGCAATGCTGCTTAACATTCAGCTACAGTAAGTGAAAGCCAGCACTGGCTACTGTGCCATACTTCTTATTAAAGTTAACAGAGCAGTACAGAGAAAGATTTATGGTTACTAGCAGAGAGGGAGGAAATGTTTCCAGCAAGAGGGAAAAGAAAATCATTCACAGGGCAAATGTTACTTTCATTTAGTTTCTGTTATTTATCGATGGCCCCAAACTCAATATGTGATTCTGAATAAGAGGAAGCTATTCATTAATGAAATGTATTTTCATGTAGTCAAATGAACAACATTTATTACAAATGAAGTTTTATACAATTGTCTCAAGATTGATCTATAGATTTAAACACTAAAAGACATAAACTGCCTAAATTACACAGATTAATTTCACTACACTTGGTGAAGTTGCTTAGTGTTCACACCTGTATGTGGGAGATCTTTAGTTACTTTTAAATCCCTATGTGTGCTGTTGCACTCTTTTGACTGTTATATGATAGTCTGCTTAGTTTTGGCATAAAGCACAAGGACACATAGGCTTATTTAATAATAATATTTCTTCAAGACTTTATCAAAAAGGCATATGTACATTTATGTACCTAGCATCTTCTAAGTTCCCCAGCCTAATTGTGTATTGGGGTGTTACAGAAGAAATTCTTTTGCTTTTGCATAATGACATTAGATACGGAGGGGACAATTCTGGGGTTTGTGAGCTGGAGGAAGAAAGTTGATAATGAGTCCAGCCACTTCTTAGCTGGAATCTCTCCTGATTCTTCACCCTTCTGTGCCAACACAGGCTTTTGAATGCCTCTCCTTTAAAGTGAGGACTGGTATATGCCTCCACACTGAAGCAAAGATAAATAAAGTTCAGTAAGAGATAATCTTTCTTTTTATGCCTCCACTGATTTATTTGCCATCAATTTCCCATTTGATAGAGGTGATTTTCCTGCATCATCTGTATTTGGACTTTGCTTTGAAACCTGAAGAGGCATGAAAGAAATCTGCTGTAGAAAGGCAGACTATTTCTAGTGTTTATGCTTTTCAATACTGGTAGTAAGATAGTAAAAGTGTCACTGAGAACAGTGACAGAGAGCATTGGGGATAAAGCTGAAGAAGAAATAAGTTGTGTAATGTTCCAGAATAGGCTTGAAAAGATTCTTTTAGTAACTTTTCTACTATGCTCAAAGCTTTATCTTGTTGTTTTTTGACTCAAGTGTTTAGCCAGTATTAGAGCTGTGCTCAATTAGTCTGCTGGTAAGGGGAATCGATTTTTACAGTAAGATCTTTCTTTAGATAAATTCAGTTTATTTACAAAGGAATACACCCAGTGTCCTACTTCTATGGACTTACTAAGACCAAATATCCAGTTCACTTCCTCACATTTTCCAAGCTGTCCTTTCCACTGACTTTCACCTTGGGAGCTCAGCATTCTCCTTCCCCACACAACTCCAGACATGGGTCCTTGGGGTGATGGCTCTGCCCTCCTGCCCTTCTTCCCTATGGCCTTGGATAAAAGATGCACATATCTGCTGTCAGTCCATCTGCTGGTCCATGAGGCTTAGCTGTGCTCTGGCCCTGCCATCCTGCCATCTGGCCCTGTGAATATTTGTTTCATTTTGTGCATATTATGGCTAGCACCTGCAGAAACTATAAGAAAAGTATGATACTGCCTGTTCCAGTTGATGTTTTTATGGAATTTCTTCATATATGTTCATGCTCACATTATACAAAGCATCCCTTCAAAATGAATAGGGAGACCCTGTTCAATGTGAATTTAGAAAGGAATAGGAATACCATGTTTGGGAAGGAATGTGCATGTCCCAGTGTTACAGATGAAGTTTTGGTATGGATCATCACTGCTAACAGTTCTGAATTCCCAAGCATTCAGAATATACCAGTGGGGGCTCTTTAATTTTATGCAAAAGTATTATAGATTCAGATTTTTAAAAAACACAATTGGATCATTTAAGAGAAAATATTGAAGAGTATAAAGCAAGTGTGAATGTGGAAATTCTTAGGGAAGTAAAGAGACTTCTGCTGGTGAGTATATGGGAAAATTTCATCAAGAGAATTGAAGTAAATATCTTGCTTGGTAATAATATCAATGACCTATAGTAACAAAAATTCTCTTTTATTATTTTTAAGTGGTAGCATGTAACATTTTACTGTTTATAGAAGGAAGTTAAAGATTTTAAGTTAAAATCCTAACTGTGGGTGTTCCTTAGATACTGTTTTAATTCTGAGACTGTTGCCATTATGTGCATTTATAATGAATAGAAATTTTTGTAATTTGAAGAGCTATCCAGAGAAACCCAGACCTTTTTTCACAACTAAAATATCAATATTTAGGAGTAGTCAAAAGACTGCGTTATAGCTTTGATACTGAAGTTATGAATTATTCTAATACAATAACTAAGATTTAACTCTAGCTGCCAGTTTTTAAAATGTTGACTTTTAAAATACAGTGTATGACTAGAGGGGAGGAGACAACCTCAATAGCTCCTTTACATTGAAAATTTTCATGGTGTGACTTTCCCTAGCTTTCCCCCAGGTAAGGACATTGCTGTTGTTTACATAATGCTGAACTTTTTTCCTGTAAGGAGGGCATGACACACGAGCTGAATGTTTTCATAAATGTAAGAATAAAATATGATGGTGTTTCATTTTCTTGCATTTGTAATGGGAATTTGTTGATTGTTCAGCCTTGAATTCTTTTATGAAATGTTGCCTGTTACACTGGAAAAAAACACATCTGTTTTCTTTGTTTTCGGATTAAGGAAGAACAGTGTTTGAGGAAATACTACATCAGATTTATAATCAGTACTCTTAAATAAAATAGCAGATGATTGATCTGTTATTTAGGTGTTCCCTAAAGTTAGCAATATAATCTCTAAGTACACTATTTAAACTCAATATTAACTAGAAAGATGTAATTTCAGACATTGTCATTTGGATACCATTAGACTCAAATTAAGAAATGGGCATTTTATTTTTTTATTTCCATAATTTTGTATCATATGATTAGTGAAATTCTATCTTCTGTATTCCACCAGTGACCAGCTACAGCAGCATTTTGGGTTTGTTGTTTTGTTTCATTTTTTTTTTCTTTAAGAATTATGATAGTAGATCAAATGGTAAATGGGTTATCTAACAGGTGTTTTACATTTTTCAATTTACCAGACTTGGATGACATTTTGTTTCAAATAGTATATTTCTGTTTAAGACATTCTGTGTGATGCCTTTGTATCCCTGCAGCACTTAACTTGACTTCTTTAATTTGTCAGTAATTACTCTTAAAGGACTGTTTGCTGAACAAGCTAAATAAACGTAGATAGTATTCCACCTCTGGTAAAACTCAGAGGTCCTGTGTGATAATCAGAACAAGCTACTCTTCTGAATTAAAAATGTACAAAGAGAAGGATTCTTAGAAATTAAGCTACTTTGGACAGGATGAAATATAGGTCAGATAACTCAGCAGATGAAAAACTGGCAGTATAATGCCGTGAAAGTGAAATGTCATTGAAAATTCTCTTACCCCTGCAGCTCCTCATTGCTAGCACTGCTTACATTGGTGTAAGAGCCATACAGCCAGGCTGGTGAGGAGATGTACAGACATGGCCTTAAACCTTCATCCTGGCAGCCTCTCTGCACTGGCATCATTACAGAGCTCCTTTCAGTGGCCAAATCTGTGTGGTAGCCACAGACCATATGTGTCTGATTCCAGATATACTTCACCTCCTGCATCCACACCCACTGCAGTTTTCACATACTTGCACTGCAGTAACCTAGTGGGATCTATCCATTTCACCTCTGGAGAAAAGCACACCACCAGTACACCTTCACCTCTGCCCCAAGGGAGCAGCTGAGTGGCAGATAGATGTCAATCATCACCCTAATGCCCTGCAAAACACTCAGAGACCACAGCAATAAATGCAGTGTAAAAACTTTAGGTTGAATAAAATGGTACAAAATATTGTCTGCTTCCCACAGGAGTTCATGGGTCTTTTGGTTTTGACTTCAAATTCATGTAGAATTCTACCCATGCTTTTTCAAGCTAACTGGAAAGTTTTCTTGAAAAATTCTGTCAAATTTGGAATAAAATATTTTTTATTTTTCTTCTCCTTTTTTTTAATGAAGGCTTTCTCTGTATTTAACTAGGCTCAGCTTGTTAGAGTATGGTGCTAATAACAGCAAGGTTGTAGGTTCAATCCCCATATGAGCTATTTACTTAAGAGTTGGACTTAATCCTTGTAGGTCCCTTCCAACTCAGAATATTCTGTGAATCTCTGATCTCAAACTCATATTGTGGTTGACTATGGAATTTCTCCTCTTTCCATAACTCCTCAAGTCCCATCAGGTTTTATAGTTGTATCTAATAATCTAATGAAATTCTGACCTAAAATATTAAGGTGCCATATTGCGTTTGCATCTGCATCCTTTGAAATGTTAGTAGTCCTCACTGGAGTAGATACTTATAGATGTTCTTATTTATGATCTTAATTAAATTTATGATAGTTCAAGGTATATTTAGCAAATTGTAATTACTACTATTTCTTTATATGTAACCAAAAAAATAATCAGTCTATCTTTTCATTTCCAATCCCTTAGATATAATTCTGGCTTTCCTTTAACTTACAAAATATAATTACAAGTCATACAGTAATTTTATTAGTGAATACTCTGAAGACTACAGGATGCATATCTTCTAGACTGGCTCATCCTTATATATTTCTGTTTCTTCATGTATTCCCTTACCTGCCAAATCACCAGATATAGTGGCATTATCTTCATTACTTAATTATAGTTATTAGTCAAGGGGTTTCTACCCCAGACATGCAGCTTTTGAGCAGTCTGTTGAACAGATTAGCAACAGGTTTAAAAAATAAACCATTTAATGATGGGAATATTATCTGCTAGCCACCTAAGAAGAACAGTAGAGTAAATACTACTTTAATATTTGAAGAGTCCTATATAATGAGCACGTACAAATACAGAATAAAGGCTGTTTGTGCATCCATTACTAAAATTTATTCACTTTTGAATGCACTGCAGTTTAAAGTACTTTTTCACACAACATATGAATTATGCATGTATACATAGACATATATCAAAAATATTTGTATATTACTTATGTGGACTATGACATTTCTTGGAGGAATTAAAATAAGAGGGGAGGGCTGCTTGATATTCCAGTGAAATCTAATTTGCAAGAAATTTGCAACGATAAATTTCACTCAAGAGATTTCCAGGTGTTTGGTGCATTTACACATAGGAAGAATTTCCCAAGAAATTAACCTTAACAGCTGCAGTAATATGTATCAGAGGCTTTACCTTTGCATCTCAACTCTCTGTGAATTTCTGCTTCATGGATCTGTCTTTTGCTTTTGTACTGTCTTTGTTTTTTTAAAGGCAGATGAACAGACTTTTTACTAATGAGTTATATTAAGAGGCTGCTGGATTTCCAGACATACATGTCATGAATTATAGTTATGTTTTACAAAGACAGTTTTTCAATTCAGTTTCCTAAACACACCGCAGAATGCCTAAAACCAGAATCATTGAACTATGGGCAGTGTACATTTTTGCAGTAACACATCCACCATCAAAATCCCCAGTTTAAAGAAAATGGTGGGTAAAAGAGTATTACCTCATTCTTTACCTTGGAAAGTCAGAAAAATCTTGTTTTTTGCAAGGTCAGTGAAGATAATGGAAGCAAAGACGTTATCTCTTGATTTAGTGCCAGTTTGTGCCAGCTTCCATGGATGTCCTGTCAGCAGCACTCCAATCTTCTATTACTCTTGGCTTTCTTTTTTCTTTTCTGGCAAAGCCTAAATGTCACAAGTTGTCACAGAGCTAAGCAGATCTTGCAGGTAGGCTGAATTATCCTATGCAGAGCTGTCTGTACTGAAGGTGATACTTTAGTCTAGGTTTGTTTAATGGGCAGTTGAAGGAGTCAGCAAAGCGAAATATGAAAGTTCCACTTCTCTGCACTACTAGTTAGAAGAGCAAGAAATGAGTAACTAAGAGTCTACAGAAAAATTGCAGCAATATGTGAAGCTTTCAGTGACCTTTCCTTTGTCAAGAACCCTTCAATCCTTAGAACAGCAAGTGCCATGTCTGTACTGGTCTTGGTCAGGAAACGCCAGAATGTTGCCTGCAAACAGCCCAACAGCAGCTGAATGGGAGGTTGTCTTCATAGGTTTCTTGATGCCTCAGATTGCTGGAATGAAGTTCTATAGTTCTGTCCCTCTTTTCATCAGATTTTAATCTCCTCCTACAGGAAGAAATTGCCAGGATTTGTTCTTGCACTTTATGTCCACATTCAGGCTAGGAAGTGGAAGTCTTCCAAGGAAGCAACCAAGGGAGTTTTATTTTCTCCTTGGTGTCAACAGAAGCTTCTCTAGAAAGCTGTATCTGTTCAGGGCACGTAGACATTAACAGCATGGCCAGAGTGTATACTGTCTCTGGACACACAGATTAAGTGTGAGGAAATACTGGCTTCCTCTCAATTTTTATCCTTCCAGCTCTAGATCTGTGATGAATAAGGAGGGGGAGGAGGGCACACAGGGGAGTAAAATGAGAGATGGGTGCAGCAGTGTCAGGTAGCTGGGTTTTTGTGACACAGGCCAGTCATCAGAGACAGTGACAGAGGGTTTAGTGCTGACAGAGCCTATGTCTTTACCCTTTGGACCTGGACAGTCATGAATAAACAAGTAACTGTGAAAAATAACAAAATGCCTTTCGGAATTTTAAGAGCCTCACATGCTAGTTCTCATGAAAACTATCCCTACTGCCAGTATTTCCAGGACTCCCAGATACCTCCTCCAATGCAATTATGCAGGCTCAGCAGTAAACTGTTCTGCACATTTGGAGCTAAAGGACAATGTAATAAATGACTGCAGTAAACTACATTGATATTGCCTCTGAATCCAACACTACCAGTGTTGAAAATCTGCCCTTCGGCCTCTCACTGTCCTCTTGTCTGCTTACATCCTCCTTGATACTGCAATACCAGTGTGAGTCCAAGGTAGATTAAGAACAGCTGTTCTGTAGCAAACAAACAAAAGCCTTTGTCTATTAGGCCCTATCACTTTTTTTCCAGTGGGGAAAAAAAGCCAGATGTCTGTTTGCAGACAAGTGAAACTTCATCAAATGCTTGAATTTCTCACAAACAGAAAATCTGAAGCTTGATCCAAGAGTGATTTCAGGCAAATCTGGTATTAGTGGAGTTTCATTCACTTTGAAGAACAATGTTAATTCCTGCAGTTCATGATACAGCCTCTAACTCAAAAGTCTCTGAATATTGCCATGAAAATATTTCAGTGTTATTGTAGAAGCCTAAAGGAATATATTTTAAAAAATCACGTCAATAGATGAGCAGCATAACGTAGCAGGACTAAAGCTTAAAAGGGAAAAATGAAGTGCCAAATTGCCTGGCACAATGAAGAACTAAAATGTAAAACAACTGAGTCTAGCCCTAAATGTATTTTTGGTATGTTGAAATGCTCCTCCAAATGATCATTCTAATTGTAACCCACTGATATCTGTAGCTACAGGGAAACAAAATATTAGGACATTCCTTCTGCTGTGAGTCTCCCACTGTCACTCATGGGAGATGCATTGAAAGAAGCAAATGGGATTCAGACACTCAGGCTTTAATTTACTCCTGTAGCTCTAATGACTAGAAGTAAAATGCACAGTTGATATGTTCTCTGAAGAATAGGTGACAGAATGTGAATGTGATAATCTTAATCTTCCTTTCACATTTTCTTGTATATTAGTTAAAAGATGAGGAAATGCTAAAACAAAAATGTAATACATCTTTCTTCACTACAGGATATCACCCTACCACAAGGTCCAATTAGAATACTGAATTATTACATCTAGGACATTTTATTTTAATTTATATTACTTGAATATACTTAGGTACATCTTCAGGGTCTTGAAATGCACTTGCTCTGTCTTATGAGTGTTTTAATAGGGGTTTGCTTTTAGAAATAAGGAAAAGTTTGTGTATGGAGTTTCAAATAAAGGTGGATAAAGGTGGTTTTGTCAGAGTGGACTAGAATGGTCTATAAAACACCTTTGTAAATGGAAACAAACTGCAAAATTAAATTTGCCTTGAATTCTAATTTACATGCATATTTTGTACATACTTCAGAACTAAGAAGTTTGTATTCATCTTGGGGACATCCAATGCTTTGTAAATCCCTGGCACTCTTAACATAGTAGCACATGGTTTATGTTTTAGCTTTACTGCATCACCAAGTTTTATGAGTCAAGTCATAGGCAAAGTTTTATTGAGAGCCTTACAATTTTTTAATAACCATGTAATTTGGGGCAAGGGAAGGTGAGAACTAGAATGACTCTTAGGATTTTTTGAAATAGGTACTACTAAGATTAAAGTACCTAAGTAAGAATGGAAGGTGGAACAGTGTATTTTAACGTAATACATACACACACACACACACAGAGGTGTGTATGTGTCTGCTATAAACTTGGACTTTTGACAGAATAACTGTCATGTTCATTTGCTTAGGCAGAAAAGTGTGGTACTCCTTGGAATGCTTTTGCACAAGCCAGTAGCTGTTAGTTGCTCCTTCTGTATTTAACAGATGACAGCTTCTCTTGAGAGAAGCTCTTAGAAGACCCTTGCATCTAACCCTGGGTGTCCTGTTGCTTATCTTAAGGTCTTACTATAGTTAGATTATCTGACTCATAGTTCTCATAAATGTAAGAGATACCATTGTTTTTGGATTTAAGACTGTAGTTCCTCTTGCCAAATCCAGTTCAGTCATGCCTTAAGACCCAAATTATGATTTTGAAGGATAGTTTCCACTGGCTGGAATGGAAAGGATGGAATGGAAAGGATGAGTAAGACTGAAGCAATGTAATCCCACTCTGAATATCTGGCTCCTCTAGTGTTCCTCCCTTTGAAGTTAGCCATTATCCTACAGAGTGGTCATCACCACCTCTACATGTTTAGACTCTATGGTTTTCTCCAAATCACAAATCACATCAATAAAAGGGCATTAGATATGGCTAAGTCAAACAAAATTTGGTAAGAATTTTAAAACAGCATAATTTCAACTGCCATCATGTAAGAAAAACAAACAACTTCATTCTTGGTCCTGGACAATTGTAGACATCAGTTCTGGCATCTACTAAGGAAGGAGACTGGATTAAGGTCCTGAATCATCATAGAACTGGGTTATTGGGTTGGGTTGGAAGGGACCTGAAAGATCATCAAGTTCCAAGGCCCCTGCCATGAGAAAGGACACCTTCCACCAGGTTGCTAAAAGCACCATCCAATCGGGCCTTAAACATTTCCAGAGATGGGACAACTGTAACTTCTCTGGGCAAATGGTTCCAGTGCCTCACCATCCTCCCAGTAAAGCATTTCCTCCTAATAACTAATCTAAACCAGCCCTCTTTCAGTTCAGATAAATTCTTCCTTGTCCTATCAATACCCACCTATGTAAAAAGGCCTCCCTCTTTTTTATAAGCTTCCTTTAGCTACTGAAAGGTTGCTCTAGCATCTCCTTGGATCCTTCTCTTTTCCAGGCTGAACACCCTTACTTCTGTCAGCCTGTCTTCAAAGGCGAGGTGCTCCAGTGCTTGGATCATTTTCATGGTCCTCCTCTGGACTCGCTCTAAGAGCTTCACAGCTTTCTTGTGCTGAGGATTACTGAGTCTGGAATCCTTCCCTCAGACTCAAAGTCTTCCACTTGGAGGTTATGGGTGCACAGTAGAAACAGATGATCGTGACTAAATACTAGCTGCACTCAACAAGATTAAAAAATCTGTTTGGGCAAAATATGAACATATTACACTTATTGCCTTTTCTTCCAGGTCTATCAACATGCAGAACATGACTACCACTATAAAACTGCAATTTATTGTGCTTCTTCAAACTTTAATAAATTCAGTAACTTTAAACTGCTGTACTTCAGAAGTAGTTCACTACTTCAGACTTTGTGCTGTTTCTGCTTTAATGACCAGTGGAGACATAATGTGCGTGTGCAGGCCAGATAAAGGTTCTAATTTAACCTAATTAAAAATCAAGAATATTACCAGTGTCAGTATGGAGCTTGAAAAGATAATTGCTTCAAAAATTGTATGTAAGAAAAAATAAATTTAATTTAGAAAATGAAAAAATCCACAAAAAACAACTCGTGGGCTTTTTAATAGTTCTTTTCACACTAACTAATTAGCCTCTTAGGTTTAGAAAACTGCTCATGAAATGTTCTGTTAGTATTGAAGAGATTTTTTTGATTTTCTATGCAATCATGAAGTCTTTTGCTTTAGCTTTTTCTTTCTTTCTTTTTTTTTTTTTTTTCTTTTTTGCATATTCAGGATTTTTTGCCTTTTTCTTCCCTTTGGTCTTTGGGCTTATTCTAAAATTAAAATAACAGTTTAGTTCTTAATTTTATCCATGAATCAGCAGAACAGCTGAGCTCTTTCTGTGACTGCATAATTTTTAAAAGATATTTGAAATCTTTATACAAACATCTTCAGCTATAAATACATTGTTTTTACTAGACTTTAAACTCAGGCCTTTGTAATGGGTTTATTATGTTTTATTCAGTAATGTGTAAAAATCAAACAGAGATTTCAGGGATAGAAGTTTCTCCAGGTATCAACAAGCAGATCTGGTTCCTTAATCCTGAGAAGATAAATTCAAAATATGAGAATGTCTGTGAAGAGCAGCCTTAGGTCTCTAACAACTGGAGTGAAAGACTAAATCTTCTTCTGGGGTGCAATGTAACTATAGACTCTGATTATCTCCTATCTTCTGATACTATTCAACCACTTGAGATAACCACTGCTGTTTGTCTAATGCACTGGAAATTTTGTAGTAAAGCAATGCTAATATAATGGTTCTTAAAGCGCTTCTGGGGCTGTTATTAAAGAAGCAGGCAGAAGAATGAAGATATCACCACACTTGTTGATCTTTGCCTGTCGTTTAGGTCCTCATTGTCACAGTAAGAGTTAAGCTGCTTTACTTAACAGTAAGGAATGCACTAAAGCAGTTTCAATACCAGTGGTGTTACCATGTTGTACTTATCTAAGCAATAAGTTATGTGGTGTAATTGGAGGCTGAATTAGGTCACACTTTGTCACATGGCTTATTCCAAATTGATGTTACTTCTTTTTGATTGTCCTTTCAGAAGCAGCAATGTACTTCAATAAATGAATAAGCTTGGGCAACATTTCCAGAACTGTTTAAAACTACAAAATTAGGCAATTGCAATTCATGCAGCATATGACAGAAGTGCTATAACTGTCAGAGAAACTGCAGAATTTATAACCACAACTCATGATTTATTCTGCAGAGTTAGATGAACATAAAGCAGTTGTAAAAATATTTAAAGTATAATATCTGATTCATGTAAGAGAGACAGTCCAGATTTAGATGATGAGCAAAGAAAACCCAACTACTGTCATGTTAGGGACATGAAGTACTTTTAACTGAAGTAAGAAATTTTGTAGACAGTTCTTAAAACTTGTTTGTACAAAAATCCCTTTCTCCTGAGGGAGATACAGTTACTTTGTTTAGCTTCTAGGCAAAGAGCTTACAAACTGTCTACAAATAGGTTCTCAGTCCAGAAAGCATCAAAAAGGAGCAGTGACCTACTCCAAGTGCTCTGCAGTGGTTTGAAGAAACAAACGTGAATCCCAGAAGCAGCTAGTGGAGTATAAGTGCTTAAACTAATGTGCCCTACAAAATTAGTTTGGGTGGGTGCAAGCTACAAGGATGCAGCTACACTGTCACTGTCTCCAGGCACACTTCATTTGCTGTTAGCTGAACTATATTTGGACTACTTTCACTGCTAAATGTACAGCATGTCCTGTGTCTGTAGAGTCCTTAGCAAAATGGGACCCTGCTCTTGACTGACCTCTAGACTGCACAGTGATAGTAATAATAAATACCAGGGAAATAAATGATGACTTAACACATTTGATATATTTCCCCCAGTATGAAAAAGCAATATGAATATGTACACCAGCACACTGTAAGCAGATTCTGATGTATGCTATATATTTTTAGCTCAATGGCCTTGCTCCAGACATTTCTGACAACATCTCTACTGTCTTTCATCATTTTGCAGTGGAGTTATGTAGGGTACTCTAGATTCGAGGTAGCTGTGGTTTAGTGTTAAAATTAAAGTTGTATAAAAATATAGTTTAGTATCACCCTTTAGACAACTGCTGTGCAAACAATCATTTGTTAGAAAAAATAAATGACTGAATAGATGGCACAAATAACTTTTGTCCCAGTGTTCATATGTTGTGCTGCAAAATAAACTAGTCTAGAGGAGAAATTCAGTTCCTCCGCTGCCTATTTTCTATGCTTTACTGTTTATAAATAATTGGTTTTACAAAAACTAATAAGAATATTTAGAATTCCATTGCTGTCCCTCTTATGATAAACTTCTGCAAAAAACAGAAGTAAATTCAAGTAAATTCAGATGTGATACAGGGCTCATCAAAAAGTTAAACACTGGTACTGATTATAGCAATATTTCTTTTGACTTCATGTAAAGGGAAGCTATGGGACAGAAAATAATGAGATTGCTAAAAAGAAGAATACTATTACTTTATTTAGCTGAGATCTAGTGAACATCTTAAATTTTTCTCATTCTCAATGTGTATTAAAATGGTGCTGAGAGGTTCCAACCAGGAATTGGCATTAGAAAGACACTGTAAGATCTTCTCCAATTTTACACACAGTCAGAGCAGGAATAGAGAGAAAGGAATTAAATGTGGAGTAGTTTTACAATGGGCCATAAAAATGCTGTTAAATCTGTGGGTGGCATTGCTAACACCATAATCTGAACTGGGAGAACTGATGAGGAAAAGGAAAAAAAGAAGAGCAAGGATGGCAAAAAGGATGAGCAAAAAGAAGAGCAAGGATGGCAAAAAGGAAGTGCATTTAGCAGGAAGTAAAATGAAACTGAAGTGACTATACCTAACTGATCAGTAAAAACATAATAATGTTGCAAAGAAAAGTACAGGAGGAAAAAAAATCATATGCTGATATTGTCAGTGCCTGATAATTCTTGCTGAAGCTGCCTCAGTAACTTCATGTGCCAACCTAAAGCATCAGACAGAAGAATAACTGCCTGTGACAGTAATCTTGATTTGGTTCAAGGTGAAGCATGTGTGCTTTCTTTTATCTTCACCTGCCTTCAAATACAAAAGAAAGATGCTGTCAACATCTGTGCCAGCATTTAAAATTATTCCTAGTAATAAACTTCTATTAGTCATCTTCAGATAACAGTACAGAGAAAAATCCAAACAAAAATGCAGCCATGATTAGAATTTCATGTACATAAAGTTATGACTGTGATTTACAACATACTTTTCAGGCATAGGAATAATGATATTCTCCCAAAACATCAAAGAGATTAAGAGAGCACTCAGCAGAGACCAAAAAGAGTAGCAAAAAAATGCCAAAATTAATTAGACTTTTTATTTGGCTAGGAAAGAAGTTCATAGATCTGGTGGACCTGCTAAGGGCGTTGTGTGAGTAGATGTTGCTTAACATCCTGAGTGTTTTATCAGGACTGCTAACACATTTCCCTCCCTGGACTTAGAAGATACAGCTCATCTCATATGCAGGCCACCTGCTCCTGCAGTTTTGTTGTTTTTTTTCTTTAGATGATCATTTTGGTATCTCACCATTAATTTGCCAAGGTCATTTAGTACTCTACTGAGGCAAGGCTATTTTGCATATTAGTCTTCACTCTGCATCTTTAAGAAGGGTGTTGGAATTAAGCCCCTGATGCCAGGGGTAGATGTTCTGCTCTCTCTCATGAATGATCAACCTGGGTACATGGTAAAGCATAGCCACTTGTTTGTGGAGTAGGCTGAAAGAAGTTTTGCCAACAGAGATATTTGAGTTGTTTGGAATTGCATTTAATCTTAAAAGATAATTAGTGTTGTCTTCTTTTTTATGCAACTAAAATCTATGGAAAGAGAATCATACCACACCTCTGTTTCAGCTGTAATTACTGTGCAAAGCTTAGAAGTCCCTGCATGCTCATAGGTTTTGTGTGGTGTCTGTTCATAAAAGCAGTAATGCTTCTCTCAGAAGCTACAGACCAGACCTCCTGAGCATTCCTTCAGTGCCCCCTCATCAATTATTACAAATAAAAAAGAAATGGGATAGAGTGCATGGAAAAAAGACCACCTGAGGCTTCACTGAAGAAGTTAGTTAGACTTGTGAGTAAAAAGAAACCTAAAAGATTGTTGGCCAAGCTGCTGTGAATGCTTTACATATTTTTATAAAACTATAGGCTGTGTATACTTCTTCCATGAAATGTTAATTTTGTGTGCAAACTCACGGCTTTGGAGAGATGAACACTCATAGGTTCAAACAGTGACTAAAGGCCAATGTACTGAAGACCAACCCATTAAGAACTGTTAAATGCAATGATGCCACCTCAGGGTGTTTCTGGACCACAACTTCCCAGACTTGGAAAGAATTCATGCTTGGCTGGTTTCCCTTCCTTTTTTCGTTACAATTATTAATGCTGAATCTTCATCCTGATGCTCACCCTTAAACAAACATCTCCTCCTTTTAAAATGAGACATCCCCCAATATATTTCTCTTCCTTCCCAAATAGATGGGGATTTGGAAACAAATGCAGGAGAAATCACAGAACAATAAATGAAGGGAAGTGACATTGAGTTGTGACAGAAAAACTTACTGTGTACTAGGAAACATTTCTTCACAGAAAGGGTTGTCAGGCACTGTAACAGGCCAGTAATTGACCCTCTGTTCCTGGAGGTATTTAAAGGATTTGTAGATGTGGCATGTGGGGACATGGTTTAGTTGTGGACTTGGCAATGCTATATTTACAGTTGGACTCAATGATTTAATGATTTTAAAGGTATTTTCCAACCAAAATGATTTCATGATTCTATAAAAAATTGAGATGAATGAGAAGAAATAGCACAGAGTACTCTCCATAGCAATGACAATTTGTGGAGCAAGAACTCTGGTCTGACTCAACACGTCTGCTTTCAAGGCGTAGCTGTAAAGCCTTACCAAAGTAAGTTTTGCTTTTCTCGGGAAGGGCAATACTTTGTTATTCCAAACAAATGGTTCTAGTGGAACAGGGTCAATAAACACTTCTCACGGTCTGCAATAGGCACGGCAAAATTAAAGCAAAATATCAAAATTGTGCTGTGAATCCCACTTGCTTTTGACAACAGGTAACTATGCAGCAGGAAAACAGGAACTGTAATCGAACAGGAAGTGTCACAAGGAATTTCTATGGGGTCCATAATTTTGCATGTACAGCAGTTGTGGTTTTTGTGCTCCCACGGTAATTTTTCGGTCTCGCTGCTGAAATGCAGATTTGGAGGTCAGAAGCACAGCAGCCACCAGCTGCCAAAGTACCCCTGTGTTTTACAGACTGCGCTCGGATTCAGGCAGTTTTACTCAAGACGGAGAGCCAGGGCACTCAAACACCCACTGGGGTGTCCTGTGTGGGCCGGGGTTTGGGGCTGCTCAGCCGCCGGCACATTCACCCTCCCCTCTCCGGAAGCGGCCCCAGCCCCGCTGCTGGCGGGGGCTGCCTCGCTGGGACGGGGCGGGCCGAAACTCGGCGGCTGCTGCCCCGACGGGGTGGGAGGGGAAGGAGGAGGTGCCGAAGGAGGAGCGGGCAGGGCGGCGCTGCGCCGAGCGCGACGGCTCGGGCCCGCCCCCGCCGTCTGGGGGCCGCCGCTCCGCCCCGCTCGCCCGCCCGGCCCGCGGCTGCCGGGAGCGGCTCCATGCGCTCGTGCCGGCAGTGCGCAGCCGCGGCGGAGCCCAGCCGGGAGGAGGAAGCGGCGCGCGGGGAGGGAGGCCGAGGCCGGCGGCGGTGGCGGCTCATGGCTCGGCGGACGGGCGGGCGGCCGAGGCGTGTGGGCCGCTAGCGCTCCCCGAGGCGGCGGCTCCGGCGGGCGAGGGGGCGAGGCGCCGCCGGCCCCTCCTGCGGCGGCGGCGGCGGCAGCTCCGGCTCCGTGTCGGGGGCGCGGCGGTGGCAGCTCCGGCTCCGCGCCGCCTCCCCGCGGGCGGGTGTTATGGCCCCTTGGGGGAGCGCAGAGGGCTCCCCGGCTTGGAGGTCAGCGCAACTCCTGCTCCTCGTCGTCTCCTGCTGCGGTAGGTACCGGGCAGTGACGCCGCCCGCCCGCCTCCGGCTCGCGGGCCGGGAGGCGGCCGCGGGGGAGGGGGAACAAAGCGGCCTTTCTCCCGGCCGGCCGCGGCGGGGTCCCTGGAGCCTCTCAGGACCGCCGCCACGGCCGGCTGGTGTCCCCGTTCTTCCCTTCTCTGCCCCCAGCCCCGTCTCCTCCTTCGAACTCGACTGCTCCAAAATTCGCTCCGGGGTTTTTTGTTTGTTTTGTTTGGGGTATTTTTTGTGTGTTGTTAATTTATTTATTTATTATTTGTGGGGATGGACGGAAATCTCCTCTGGGAAGTCCTTAAAGCTGCGGCCGGGATTCTGGGATTTGGCCCAGCTGCCCTGGGCTTGCTCTCCCGCAGATGTGCGGTGCCGGGAACTCCGGAGTTGGCGCGGGGCCGCACAAACAAGCCAGCCCCAAATCCTCTGAGTCACGAGTAATCGCTGCCTGTGGATAATAGGGATGGATGCTTGGGAGATGTTCCACGTCCGGCCAGGACGAACGAGGCCTGGTGTCGGGGGCAGGGCGGCCCCTCCGGGCCGCGGAGTCGGGGGCTGGCACTGGTCATGAGTTTGTGACACATCGGCACAGGCCTGGAAGACCTTCCAGGGACCTTTGCTTCTGCTCAGCCTATCCGCAGTTCGTACCCGAAGAGGATTTCATTCCTGGCTATTAACCCATCTTTAAAGCAGAACTGCTAATGAAAAATATTTGTGTAAATGTATTGAGGTTGGTTTTTACAGTGTAAAGGTGGCCCAGTAACACATGACAGATCAAAACCACAGATGCTTGACAAAGAGAGTCGTCTCATGTTTTCTCAAGGAGTTGTGTTTGTTTTAGGAAGTCGAGCATAGGCTGTGTCCATGGGCCTCAAGCAGGAAAAGCAGCCTTTGGCACAGAGCTGGGCATGTGCCTTGCCCTGAGGAGGACAGCGACAGGGGCCCTGCTTCAGCAGTTCCTGATGTAGATGCCTTTGCCCTAAACAAACGATTGAACATAAGAAATTGGAATCTCTATCACTGTTGAAAAAGCAAGCTTGTATTTGGAACATCAAGATATTTCAGATTTGCCTTTGCAAAGTGTTTTGTCGAGCGCATGCCTGTGCTGTAACAATCAGTCCAAACTCTAAAAATGTAGATGTACTACATAAACTTGTAGGATTGTTTCCCATTTCATATTTACATGAGTAGAAGAGTAAGGAAGGTTTCTTCAAACAGAGCTACAACTATGCCAGTACCCGTAACCAAATAGATACACTGGTAAAGTTTAATTTTTGAGTGGGTATATTTGCATAAACAAGTGGGGTACTGACTAGTCTTAAATGCATATTAAGTAAAGCAAAAAAATTTCATGTCAAAAGGTAAACTACAAACACAACTGAAAGGGAGTTAGCTATTGGTGGGGCAGGAAGTGGTAGCAAAAATCTCAAGTTTCGATATATTAAGCTGTTCTTCTGTTTGCATACTTAATGTACTTAAAAAATTAATTTTTGTGAAAAGGTTTTTTAACAAACTCAGTGTTCTGGTTTTATTATACTCATCACAGAATTGAAATTAAAAGTCAAAACTATAATTGTGATATTCCTCATCAGCCTGACCTAAGTAAAACGTTTTGAACTGTGATACTGTAACTTAGGTGTTACTGTCAGCATTTCCCTTACAAAAACTTAAATCACAAGCATAATCTTTGGTTTGAGAAAAACCAACCAAATTAAATTTTTTCTGGATAATGCTATTCATAGACCTTTAATCAAGACTTTTGAAAGTTCAGCCAAGAAGGCTTCATAAGTTTCTTCTGCCTTGCTAAGAAACACATCACCATCCATTAGTACCACTGCCAGGAAGGAGAAGGTGCTTCTGATTTTGATCAGCATGCTGTGTCACTTCATCCTCATGAGGAATTAGTTTCTCTTAACAGTTTTTGTTAAAAATGTCTTAAGTTCTGACCAGTTTCACTGCTCAAAGGAAAGGAGCTTTAACGTTCCTAGGCTATAGTATCTGAAACAAAAGCAAGCATTTATTGTGTAGCTTTCTCTAGCTTTCACTTTGATTTCTCACATTTATTTATTTTGGGAGAAAAAAGTGAGACTGGGAACTATGTCCTATTAAAGCATTTTAACTTCCTGTACCACTGCTTTTAGCTCTTCCAAACTGATTTAGTATTGACATGAATTTGATCAAGACTGCTGTCAGCATAGCTCTGGACTGTAATGTTGATGCTGAGCAGAGCCTTGCAGATATCATTATGTTAAGGCTTTGAATGCAGTAGGCAGTACTCAAGGTAAATGCATGCCTGGGAAAGCAATGGTGCATCACTTCAGTTGCCTTCCATTATGTAGTTGCACAGCTAAAATGTCTAGAATTTTCTGCTAATTAAAATACTAAATTCACCAAGGTTGTTATGTGGGCATTGAGCTCTCCAGAGAATGTTTCTGTTTCCCTGTAGTTGGTGAATTTTTCAAACCTTCTTTCTGATGATGACTGTAATTATAAAAATTTGAGAAGGAGGAATACTGATGAGTGAAATATTGGAATAGCACTGACTGACAAGAATTACAGCTTGGTAGGGCATCGGGCAACAGTATTTTTGGTTTATATTTCCAGCCTTCCTGTTGGCCTTGAGAGTTTTATATCCAAGAAGTAATTGATTTTATGTGTCTCTATATAATCCTGGCCTAGCTTTTACTGGGACAAATATTAAGGCATTTCTGCTTATCTCAAAGGCCATAACAGTTATCTGAGTTTAAAACAGAACCATATGTTGTGCAAGTAATTATTTTAGGGGGAAAACTGTTGTTTTAGAAATCAGTCCTGTTCTTGAGGCAAGTATTTTTCAAACCCAAGTTCCATGATTGATCAGCTGTAAATTAAGTAGATCTTGGAATCATAGAATCGTGTAGGTTAGAATAGACCTTCAAGATCATAGAATCCAACTTTAAATCCAGGACTGCCAAGTCCATCATTAAACCACGTCCCTGAATGACACATCTACATGTGTTTGAAGTACCTCCAGGCATGCTGATCTTATTTCTTTTTTTTGCTGTAACATAAGTTTCAGTTAGAGAATTGAATTTCTAATGTTACCACTTTGTTTGATATTTTTTTAACTCTTGGCAGTATGGTGGTTCATATCTGATTGGTACTGTGATGGAGCACTTTCAGGACCAGTTTGTGAGGGATTGGTGTTCAGAGCAGAAGCTGAGTTATGAAAGCTCTCTGAGGTGGTATAGTGCCAGAAGCTAGGACATGCCTTCCTTTGGAATGGAGTCTGGAAACATGGGTATTTGGCTTCTTCAGCTTTCTGGAAATTCAAACTTTATATAGTCTTAACTATATTTGTCACCTAGATATATTAATTCGAATTTCTGTTGCACTGAGCAGAAGACTAGAGGCAATTTCTATAAAGTTTTGTACAGTTGGTAGCAGTCAGTGCAGTGGTACAGTAGATGAATCTCCCTGCTTCTGACTTCCAGATGTAAATGTTTGGCAAAAAAATATTTACAGTAGTAGGACAGGGACACTAAAAGAGTTCCAAGGTAGAAATGGCATCAGAGGAGGTCAGTCTTATTTATCCTTATCTCTAGGTTGGTCTTTGGTTTGGTGGGTTCCCTTGGAAGCACTGATGACTGAGAAACATTAGTACAGATCATAAAAGAATAATTCCCCAAAATTGTGATTGAAACGGTGTTTTATGTTAGACTACTGAGACCACAGTGCTACTGATATTATTTTGCCCTGTTAAAGAAAAACATAGTACACTTATATCAGCTTTAAAACATTTAATTTTGGATTAGAACCATTCCAGGTTTCTGTACTACAGATGTTGCTGGAAGTGATAACTATGCTGTGTATATAACTCATACTTCATTTGGTTCTAAGGGAAGACAAGTAAAATTGTCATAAAAGTTCACTTGTCAGGACCCGAACTTTACTTGCCTGTCGGTTTGTTAATGATGGTGTGAATGCAGAAAAATAAGTAGTTTTTTGGGTTCATTCACCTTGTTTGAAATAACAGCCTGAATCATGTAAGCAATTAAAGTCTGCCAGCCAGTTTATTCAATTTTCTAAAGAAGTTGAACTCTAAAGCCAGAACAGACTGTCCTAAAGGAATCGCTTGACTTAATAAATTATTATATCTTAAACTCTTGACTGTCAGTCTTTAGTGATATTTTGTGATATACTGAACAGATATATTTTGCTAAGCTATAAATCGTATTATTGGCAAAACCACTGCATTTAATTTGTAATCCTTTAAGAGAACATGTCCTAATTTTAACACTGTAGAAATTTATGTTGTCCAATAAGTTTATCGTATGTCAACTTGTTCAAGTATGTACACATTCAACTGACTGTTCAGACCCAATATGGCATCTATAGTCAAAATGTCTGTGAGGTCATGTGGATAATATTAAAAGCAACTTTCATTCAAGGGGAGGAAAAAAAAAACATATCCTAAACAACTTCATAGCAAAAAGTTTGAAAATTGAATATAAGGTAGTCGGTGTAATTGTTATTATGCAGTAAATGAGAATACTGTCAGCCAGAGAAAGAGCAGAGGTGTACTTGTAACCAGAATCATGACAGAAGCCATCTGACTCCATTCCTGTCATTAGAGCAGAGCATGTAATGAGGATGGCTTTTTCATCTGTTCTGTCACTGCTAGGAGAGGAAGAGCTCTACTGCATTGGTGTTGGAAGGACCCTACAGATGAACTTAACTTGATTCATTTACTTCAGTCACTGCTGTTTTAATATCAAATAGATGTACATTGTATCAGTATGATTTTCAACTAAGCACTAAATATTTATTGTTTTGTACTTGGTCTGGCTAAAACTTAAAATTATTATCAGTGTTGTGATTTGTTAGCAGATCTCAAATTTTTAAACTTTGTGCCTTTGGTGTATCAGGTACATTCCTTCACACATAATATACCTTTGACCAGATTCCTCAAGTTTCCCAAGGTGTAGACATTATTTCCATTCTTACGAAGTATAATTCACTAATTTCCCTACAGGTTTTTAAACAATTCGTGGGTACTCTTTGTACTGTGTAAATAGTGTGGTTTTGCTTTCTTAGATGTCTCTGCATTTTCTAGTTTTAGTGTTCCATTTATACTGTCCCAGATAGTTAATGATTATGTTAAAATACTGGAACAGGTGAGATATCTAGCTAGGCAGTAATTGAGAGAGTTTGATTTGTTGACACCCTGGGATGTTTTTAGCTTGTATGCATTTCAGAATTACTGGCTGTGGTGTTTTTGCAGTACCAGTTATTACTTGAGGTGTCAGTTGGTTGGCAAAATTGAGCATCCATAGTTTACATGGTTTTAAGAAAACACTGGGTACCAGTGCATTGGATACTAAAAAATTTGGTTGTAGATTTGAGTTCCTGTATTTATCCCCTCAGTAGAAATAAATGCTCAGACTGGTTTATAGCAGGCTGTATGATACCATACTCTGAAATATTGTGAAGTATTTGTGTTGTTCTGTTATTTTTTTGTTCCCTATACTTGATTTTTTGCTGCAGTTGTTACTTCACTGATGATTCATTATGCAAAGCTTTACAATTGCTTTGAAATATACACTATTGATTCTTGTGAGTATCTAAGTTAAAACTACTGAATTCAGCATAATTGGCAGATCAGTGCAAACACTTCAAAAACGCCCTAATCCAAGTTGTGGTTCGGACTTGTTTCTCAGAACAGCTGCTTTAAATTTTGGATATACTGTTAACTTTTGAAACATTGTAATCATGGTAGCAGTGTCTTCTTATCAAGGCTAGCATATTTAATAGCTATGTACTAGCTATTAAATATGTACTAGATTTTTTTTCCTGCTATTCTATTTGACACTGAATTTTAGGTTATGAGGGAATTTCTGTATATCTTTCTCAGCTATTTAGTGGGGAGGAACTTTTTGTAACTAGTCAGGAAGTTAGCAAGCAAAAATAAAAGCCTCCCCGAAATTAAGAAAGCTTACAAGTAGAGCATGTTTTGAAGGGAGGAAGGGAGTCACACAAAACCATTTGGTTTAGTAGCTGGAGTCAAGGTGGTCTCTCACATAAGCATGTTGTGAGTTTTGGTACTTACGAGACTTTCCCAGATACATTTATTTGGTCATGGAATTTTTTGTTGTGCAAGAAAGCTCAATGTGGTTACACTCAGTAAATCATAAATTCTGCAAAGCAATGAAAGTGAACTAGTTGTGTTTCTCTGTGAGGGGAAAGTACATTTGAACTATATATATTGAAACTGCATGTTTCACCCATGTGATTGTGTGTAATTCATGACTACCCTTTGCTTAACCTTGCAGATGTTTCCTCTGCTAAGTGGAAGCCCCTGGGACTGGCTGTGGGTGACCAGAGCAGACATGCAAAGTCAGTTGTAGCCATGTAACAGTAGAGTGATCCTCCAACAAGCAGTGTGAGCACACTTTGTCATGTAGTAAAAGTGTCTGTAATGAAGTTCCTTGTATTTAAAAGTTAAGAAAAAATTAGTCTGCTAGAGGGTCCTATATCTTGGTTTTATTACTCCAGCTTCTTATGCATGTATTGGGAGATAGAGATAAGTCCCTCTGTAAGTACAGAAGGATTGTGAGAATATTTACTTTGTGGAAAAAATAAGATTTTCTTCTAATTTATATCTAGTGTTACTAGAAATAATTTTGTTCTAGTCAATAGTGTATCTTAAAAATTTAATGATCCTACTCATTTAAGGAGCTGCTTCTTTAGAAAGAACTTTTCAATAACTGAAGGCAAGCAGTGTAGAACAGAAAAATGAGATCTTGTTTGATGTACCTTGTAGTGGGAAGGCACACACATTCATATGCTCTGACTTCTAGAATTTAGCTGTATATGAATTTTCATAAGACTTTGCTTAATATCTTTTTTCCTATACTTCACAAAGGGTATTATAATTCAGTGAATTAGTGTTTCCTGGTAGGGTGTTTTCCTTCTAGGAAATTGTATGGAACAGCTCAAATAAAAGCTTCCATTAGAGATATTGTAGTAACTAGGACTGAGATAATGAATACATCACATGCAGTAAACAAATCCATATATATGTGCTTCTCTTATCACATAGATTTAAGTGGAGAATTTAACCTTCCCTTTCTTTATTTCCTGCACATAGAGTAATTTTCAAACAGAGATTCATTTTAGAGTCCTAATTAAGGTGCTTTTTTGTTTGTAATATTGTTGTATTTACTATAAGTAAATACAACAACATTACAAACAAAAAAAGCACCTTCATTTTACTAAAGAATTACATTTTGCCATTTGCTGTCTTCTAGAGAAGTGCTTAGGGAGAGTGCAGAGGGATTTAACTCAAAATGTGTGTTTAAACAACTTTGAAATATTTGTAACTGGACTTGAGAGAATACATATTTCATTTTTTCCAATTTTTAATTTTTAAAGGTATGGAGGAAGAACATGATCTAAACATCAGTTAAAATTACCTAAGAGAGATGTCTACTCCTCAGTTAGGAAGATGAATGACATCAGACACATGACTCTTGGTCACAGCAACTTGCAGCTGGAAGCACTGATGGGGATGGACTTGGGTGACTGTATAATTAGCAGAAATAGCTTCCCTTGTCAGGGCACCTCCCATTTGTCATGTTTCCTATCTAAAGGTACTGAACAAGCAGTCAGTTCCATGGCTAAAGTTCAGCTGGTGTCTGTGGTTGGAGAGATTCATGATGACAGAAGAGCTGGCATGGCAAGGGAGGGAAAGTTTGGGATGTCTTGTTAAGGTGCGTTCACAGCTAAATGTGGCAGAACTGTTTTTCAGAGTGGAATAGGAGGCCAAGATGTCTACAAGAACAGCTGTTTTGTAAGAGGTTGGGCAAATAGAGGGAAGGAAAGGAACCATCCTTTTATTTTGAGGGTATTATGATGCCTGAGTGAGCATCTAATCAGTCAAAGAGGTTGCTCTTATGGGCAAGGAAAGAAAAGGTTTTGAATGCAGAAAGAGCTTGGAAATTTCTTGAGGTCTTGATCTCTGGCTATCCAAGTATTCTCAGGCAGAGGGGTATTACAGGAACATTAGATTCCTGCATTTGACCTGTACTTTAGCAAATAAGGAAATAAATAACTAGTAGAGATCTTTGAACATTTTGTAATTCAGCGAATGGTTTTCGTCAATATTTTTAAGCTTCCATTTTTGTGATCCCTTTTCTGGCTGATACTGGCGTTTGGCATTTCTGCACTCCAGCAGCTTTACTGCAGGATGTGCCTGGGATCTGCATGTTTATAGAGTCCAGTTACTAATAACCTACCTCCCTGTTGTTGCTCATCCAGCTAATGCTGTTGCCAGTGCCTGTTGCCTAGGTGTCATGTAGTTTGTCTCACTTCAATTCCAGATTTTAAATTATCTGTTGTGTCTGTCATCTATGCATACAGTAACAAAGCCTCAGTGGTATCACAGTTCTCATGCACATGACAATCCAATATACCACAGCTGAGTGATAATGTTAGTAACCTCTTTTTAGTCCACAATACTAGCTTTCCGGTTTTCCTCATCTGTTGTGGAAATGTGGGATCGTACAGAGGCCTTTTGCCTTTACACTGTAGATGAGTAAGGCTTGAGGGGAAGAACTCTACCTTTGTTGCCTTGCCATAGTGAGGAGCACAGTCCACTTTCCCCACTGTTAGTTGGAATTGCAAAGCTTGTGTGTAGAGCTGTAGTGGGCTGATTCTGAATGAATACCAGGCACCCACAAAAGCCACTCTTTAACTCCCTTCTTCAACTGGACAGGGTAGAGAATGTATAACAAAGGGCTAATGGGTTGAGATACAAGATCCTTAAGAGAGCTCACTCACCAAATACGGTCATAGACCAAACAGACTCGAGTTAGAGATATTAACTGAATTTAACAAAATTAGAGCAGGAAAATGAGAAGTAAAAACAGACCTTAAAACACCATCCCCCTCCCTTCCCTCTTTATTAGCTCTACCTCATTTCCACCAGTGGCACAGGGAGACAGGGAATAGGGGTTAGGTGAGTTCATCCCAGTTCATCCCTGCTGCTGCTCAGGGAGAGGAGTCCTTCTCCTGCTTCAGTGTAGGGTTCCTTGCATGAGAGACAGTTCTCCACGAACTTCTCCACAGGCAATAGCGGGAACTGCTGCATCATGGGCCATTCTTCCTTGAGGTGCAGTCCTTAAAGAGCAGGCTACTCCAGCCTGGATTCCCCACAGGGTCACAAGTCCTAGCAGGAAACCTTCTCCAGTGTGAGCTTCTCTCTCCATGGGGTTGCAGATCCCTGCCAGGAGCGTGCTCCAGCGTGGGCCTCCCGTGGTGTCACAGACTCCTCTCAACATCCACCTGCTGCAGTGTAGGTCTCCTCCGCAGGTGCACGTGGATCTCTGCATCCCTGTGGTCCTCCATGGGCTGCAGGGGCACAGCTGCCTCACCATGGGCTGGCTGCACCGTGATCTGCTGAGGAATCTCCTGGCTCTCCTGGACACAGTGGAAGCTTCCAGCAGATCTTGTGGAAAGCCAACTCCTGTAACCAACCCCCTGCTACCAAAACCTGGCCATGTAAACCCAATATAGGTGCTTTTAAGGTTCATGAGGAGTTTTCCTGGAAAAAGTAATCCTAATTGTGCAGATTAGTAGGAGCAGCAGTGCAACTTCCCTACACAATGATGGCATCCTTCAAGTCAAATCTGCCCAGAGAGTAAAGTTAAAGTCATTGCTGGGGAGTTGAGAGACATTCCTTTACTCCTACAGAACAGAAAGTTTTATTGGTGCTTGATAGTGACTTTTTTTGAATTATTATCTTGAAATATTCAGCTGTATATCACTCTTAAAATGTAAAGTAAAAGCATGGGAGCCAGGAATATGTATGTGAAAATTAAATTAATAGGTCTGTGTTTGACTTCCTTTCACTAGTTTTCTGAAACCATCTGTATTTTGAAGCTTTACAAAGAAGGTCTATCTGAAGTCTGAGATAGCAGTTTAAAGTTTTGGTCATGAAGGAATTCGGCACAAAATATAAACGCTTTCAGAAATGATTGATGATTAAAATAAAGCTGAATTTAAGTTTTTAATCTGAGGTCTTACTTCCTAACCATACTGCACATTTGAGAGCCAATAAAGTGCTCAAAGTATCTAATTTGAAATAAACATGTGCAATTTCTCAGTCATTTGTGTTGCTCAACTAAAATGATCACATCAAACAATTTTTTTTGAGGGAGATGAGTTACTGTGGTTGCAAGGAGGTCTGAACTAGCTTTAAACTTGTTTGAATGTGGTGTATAAATTAGTGCTATGAACATAAGGATCATGGCGTTAGATTCTTACTAAGCAACTCCTTTATGCCTGTACTGAAATACATTGTACTTTGATGTATTTTTGAAGTGTCTTGATGATACTTAAATTTATTTAGGCAAGTAATCAGAGTTTGGTTTGCACTTTATAGAGTTCCATTGTCCTGGGAGTGCTTTTCTCCCAGATCTGGAAATCTGCTCTTAAACAGGAATGATATGTACTTAAATTAGCAATATACTTCATTATATAAAGGCAGATAAATAGGAATTTGAACATGTAGGCATTATGTCTGACATTGATCTTGTACTTGTCATCATGCTGTGTCACATTTTTTGCTATTTTAAAATACAGTGCCTCCCTTTAAAAAGGCCGTAGGAGCAAGTGCTGAATTTTGTTATCAGGTTGGCTTTTAATAGAGTGAAATGTATGTAAAATGAAAGTATTTTTTTTACCCTTTATTTTCCAGCTGAATTAATGCATTGAAACCTCCTCTTCCAGCTACATTTCCTAAAAAGGAAAGCCCATAGCTGTTGGAACCTTAGAACCTTTTAGATGCAGAATAAAGTATCACCTGTTGTGGCATTTAAAAAAATTGCGACACCTATACAGTGGTGAGGACAAAGGCCAACAGAAATGCCATCTGTGTGGCTGCCTTAGCCACAGTAAGCCTAACCAGTTACCTTCTGGAGACTGAACCAGCTCAAGTACTTTGAGTGAATACACAAATGTCTTGAGAAATCACATTGTCTTGATGCCCTAACACTGATAATGGCAGATTCCATCTAAAAGTTACCATGTAATGTCAGTTCTGAGCCTCTGAGTACTTCTGTAGATGATCCAGAAAGAAAAGGGAGTAAATAGTCAAGTGGATAACAATCAGAGTGAAGTATAAACAGTGTAAGAATTTGCAAGTATGCTGTCTTCACAACATCTGCTTTATCACAAATAAGCCTTACTCTTCAGTTTTGTAATCTCTATCAACTTGAAATTTCTCCCTAATTTTAGAAAGTTGTATATGTATCTACCATCAATAACAGATGAAGAATGAAAACCTCTGGTACAATGAAATATTCCAGGTTTTCTTTATACTTGTTTCCCAGAACTGAACCTCTTCTTGAGATACCCTTTTTGTTTCTCAAAGAGCCAACACACAGCAAAGCCAATACCCTTAAACTGTGACTTACTATTATTATTCATTAGACAAAGTTACCAGTAAGGAATTGTACGGGATGTAATCTGCTTTCATCAATGCAAAAGTGTAACAATGCTTTTCATGTGCATTGAAAAGAATCTACATCCAAAAGAATACAACTGCCTGTCAAGTTTGGTAAATGGTATTAACATAAGAAAGTATTTTTCACTTAGCTCTTTTTCCAAAGCATTCTTCATCCCTTCAAAAAAACACTTTTTTTTTCTTTTCTTTTTTTTCAGTCTTACACAGGTTGAATCTGAGTGTCCCAACAAATGGCTGTTGTTTCTTTCTCTAGTTGGCTGTTAACTTCTCATGTGATCTCTCTTTATAAAGGAGCATGTATGTACCTAGTGGTGACTTGCTGGTACTGAGCTTTCTTCTCAAAAATAGGCTTACTCCAAAAGCATGCTATAAACTTCACTTACATCTGAATTTACTGTGCTTCAAGATGTGACACAGTTGGTAGCAAACCTTCAGTAAATATTTTTGTTTTAATATATTCTTTGCATTATCTTCTAAAAGCCCTTTACTCTCTAAATAAGGTTTAATTATTAAGATAGACTAATACTGACAGTATTCCTGTAAAGTATGTTGAGCAAGGTAGAAACTGAAGCACAGAAAATAAGTAGCTGTTTCATGGTTGTGCGTGCATAGAGTTTGTTACTCCACATTTCTGATCCTATACTGATTCTGTGCGAGTGAACCGGGGAGTCTTGATTTGGTGTAATTTAAGGCAGAGTCAGTGTGGGAAAAGACAGGCTTATTAAAGGAATGCGAGGCAACAGGAGCATGACTTAATGATCTGAACTCCTCTGCAGAGAAGTCTCAATTCTCAGTGTAGGAAGATTAGTCTGGCCCTTAGAGGGAAGATAGAGAATGAAGAGTTGTCCTAAATTATTTAAATGCCAACAGCATCCTTCTGGGAAATACCCAGTTGCTGAGTTTTGTTATAGAAGTGGAAATAGGTTACTTTCAGAGCAGTGTCTGTTCTGCTTTATTTAAAACTCCAGCTCTTATCCTTGTCTGGTTTTACAATTGTTACTAACAACTGATTTCCTCTCATCTGCTCATTAGAAACACAGTCTATTGTATAGTTCAGCTGTGTTTAAGTGAGTGGATGCAGAGTGCTTTAAGAGTTTTAGTGATGATCTGCTGCTGCCGCTTAAAGAGCTCCTTCAGACCACATACATTTTCTTGGAAGCAGAGGTAGAACATTCTTTATCATGGATTACTGTATTCTTTGTGGAATCTGTTACACTTAGTAACAAATCTACAATGAAACCTCTATGTTGGAATACATATAGAAATGTTGTGCCAAACGTAGAAATAGTCCAAAGTGTTTAGAAGTTGTGGGGAGTCTGCAGATATGCACAGCTGTGTGATCCACAGGAAGTGAAGCTTGAATTGATAGTTAAATTGCTGGGTAACAGTGAATATACTCAAACAACTGAAGTGGCTTTTGGAGGATGAGGTGAACTGGATGGACAAAGGAGCAAGCAGTTACTATGTAGCTTGACATTCAGTCATCTGGTGTTTATCAGAATTATTCTTGTCAGGATTATCCACAGAGAGAGTTAATTTTTTAAAATATTATCCCATATATTTTAATAAGTTCTTTTTAGGAAGTTGGATTGCAGAAAGAAATAGTTGTTTCAAAATACCCTTACGAAGTTAATGACTTGTGTAACAAGTAGTGAGAATGTTTTTTGATCAAGAAAAGCATAGATCTGAAGAGCTTGTGTCAAAGAGATGAGGTGTACTAGGTGTAGGGATAGCATACTGGAAGGTAATTACAAATATGAATGTAAGGGTATGTGGTGATAAGCATTTTGGAAGTACCTGTTAGATGGCATTCTCTTCTCCAAGGTGTTCATTCCTCTTACTATGTTTAAACCTCTCTTCCTATTTGTGCTTTTGTCGTTGGAAGCCTGCCCTAGAGCAAATGTGTTGGTATTGGTGTGCGTGTTTGTTTGTTTGTGTGTGTTTGTTACTCCTGGCTGCCTGCTTTCCCCCCCCAAGGAACTGATGGTAAGGTAAGGTTTTTCAGAACACTGCAGGATGGTGCTCTTTGGTTTTCCCAGTGCTCATCCCCAGTAGGCAAGTTTCTTTGAACCTCCTTTCCTAGTTCTGCTGGTGGGATAGGCATGTGGGTGAGCCTGAGAACAGAAGTATTAGAAATGGGTGGCCTCCTGCTGGCCTTGTTGAAGCTGAGGGAGATGGTATGGTTCCAAGTACGGCTGTGTTTCAGTGAAAGGAGGAAGCTTATTTCTTTATCATTCATCTCCGTAGGCTTTTCCGTTGGTAACTGAATGAAAAAGGGGGAGTGGGCCAATTCACACTTCTGTAAACCTGTTTCAGCTATCTAACTTCTGAAAACCTATTTGCTCTTTTGAATTGCAATGAAATTACCTCTAAAACATGATAGTTCAGAGTGCAATGTACCACCACACTTGAGTTAATTTGACCCTGAGATAAACATGTAACATGAATTTTATAGATGTTTCCAATTCTTTGCAAAGCTCTTTGATAGAAATTACGGTTCTGCTGCCTGGGACTACATGGACGTAGTTGACAGACAGATGGGAATATCTGTGCATATTTAAGGAAATCTGGATGTAGTTCAAATTTCATGTTACAGAAAAGAATGAAAGATTCTTGAAGGCTTAGAGCTACTGTAATATAATAAAATTTGGGGTTTTGTGACCAATAAAATGTGAGACTTTCTCTTACCAACTACTGAGAGTAGGCACAGAAAGTGCCTTTAGGGTCATACAAACAAGCCTTCATTTGTAAGCGGTGGCGTCTGTGAGTAATTGTGATCCTTAAGTTTCTGTGACAAATACTTGCTATGTAAAAAGCCAAAACCAGAATCCATATAGCAAATTACTTGTGTGTCTACTTTAACACAGTTATAGTTTTTCAGGGGTAATTTGTGAGTCTCAGGAATGTAGTTTGACAGTGGAAAATTACATACTTAAGTGTTTTAAAACAGTCTTTGTTGTGTTCGTCAACCAATGTTAGGTATACTATGGCTGTCTTGAAGTTGAGCTGTACTCTACTGAACTGCAGCTGCCTAAACTATCTAGTCAGATGCTTATCTAGCTCTACAGAAATTTTGATTTCTGGATTACAGGATTTTATTTTTCTTTTTTTTGCAGTTGTGGAGTCATAGTATTATCCAACACTCATGTTTGTAGTCACTGATAATAGATTATCTTTTCTAACTACTGGGAACCCCCATAGCAAGAGGCTGTAGTACCCTACAGTCCTGTGCAATAAGAAAAACAGTATTCTGGCTGTCAGAAGTGCACTTGTTTCTAGTGCATATAAAGGTGGTAACGTTAACTGTGCTTATCTTAGAATTACTGTATTAAAAGTGTTTTCACATAATCTCTCTTTTCTCTGTTACTACCTCCAGGACAATCAATGTAATTCAGGATTTCCAAATGTTTCATGAAAGGGACAAGCCTTTCCCTTTGGTGCTCAGAATTTTGTACTTTTCTCTCAGTGACGTGGGGGAAAGTGGGAAGGTGAAGCACAATGAGGGGATAGTTGTTAGTACAGGATACCTGTGTGTCAGTTCTGTTTCACCTGGTTTTACTCTGCTGTTGTTCTGTATTTCTTTAGTCCTGATAGCTTTATCACTTATGAACATTACTCAAGGCTAGTCATTCTTTCCTTTGTGCTTCCCACTACCTGGGTAGTTCTGTCCATGGGAAACACAAAGTCATCATATGTGCTTTCTTTAACCCCACCTATCTCTGCTGTGCTTCCTGTAAAGCACAGCCATTTGATTATGTTTTGGAACGTGGTGGGTTGAGATTTCCAGTTTTTACAGAGCAATGAGTTCTGTGGAGCAGAGTTTTTTTTCTTGTTTGTGCAGTTCCTGACACAATAAAGCTATAATAATGAGAAAAGTTTATTTGTACTGTTACAGGAAAAATAGCCATGCAGTGATATATTACTGTATCATGAGCCAAGTAAAGAAGACTCCAAATTTATCACAAATTTATTTTGAAAATTTATTTCTAAGATACTCCATGGTGTTTGAAATAAAACAAGTGTACTCATGCTCATGTGTGACATACAGCACCAGCATTATTCTTGCAGGACAAAAATCACAGGATTTATAGCAAATAGCGTGGAAGGGAAGGAGGAAGAAAGGAAAAGATCTTTTCAATGAGAGGGAGAGAATTTGGGTCTCAGTGATATGCATCTATTTGTCTATTGGTTTTAACTTTTTTTGAATACATATAGACAGTTTCTAGACTTTTAAAAAATTATCCATGAGGCTCTCAGGACTTTCCTATTTGGAATCAATTACTTGAATTAATGCAGTAGCTGTAGTGGAGTTTTCTCAAACAAGAATATAGATCTTGCATAAAACACTGGAGACAAAATAATTTTTACTAAATCATAAATTATATTGGCTATTTCCCTCATCATGTTTGCTTTGATGGATCAAGTCTATTTGAACAAAAGAATCTAAAAATATCAAGGGTGCCCTGCACAGAATTCTTTCATGGCTGCTGAGTGTACCCATTTAAGTATGTGCACACATGTTAATGTTAGGAGTATGCTTTAACAGTTTCAAGATCTGATTCTTACTTAAAGAAGCTACTGATCTGGGTAAAATGATGTCTTGCAGGCCATCTATCTTCTGTTAATGTCTTGTCTTTTTTTACTTGTTGCGATTCACAGTATGTTTTGAGGAATGCAGTATGTTATGACCATCAGGTTGTAGCAAGTTCATCTCTTATTCTTCCTGAGTCCTGAGGATATTTAATAAGCAGCACTGTTTAGACAACTCTAGAAAGTTAGTGTAGCTAATTAATAACCTTTCCTATCGTAGCAATTGAAATTTCCCAGCTGACATCATTAGAGCAAGAACTGTGTCAATTCAATGGCTTTTCCGTAGCGAGAACAGAAGCTCCTGTGGTTGCCTTTAAACTCGGTGACATCTCCACTTCTGTCCGCTGTAACTAGAGTAGATCAAATAGCTTGTAATAAATAATGAAATTAATTTTGCACAAGGTTGTTTGCATGCGACTAACAAAAATATTGTTTCACACATGTTGAAGGGACAGGCAAAAAAGGTGCATTGCCTTAGAAGCTCTTTCCCCCTTTGGATGTGCTTTTTCACACTGGGTGCACAATGGGTGCCGGGTTACACTGTGCAATGTTACTTCTGCACTTTAATTAGTTCAGTGAAGCATTAACAAGGGACCAAGAGTATGTCTTGTGTTACTGGAAGGTAGCTGGGCAGACAGCGTGACATTTGGTTTAAGTTCAGTTTCAGTGTGAATAGGTGCGTAGGGTCTAAAAACTCCAGGTACCAGACTATGCGTAAACAAGTCTGCACAAGTCTTTGCAAGGTCTGTGATTTCAGTGAACTTTTTCATACGTTAAAGGAAACGAGTTTTCTTGGGAACTTTACAATGCTTTTTAATTCTATCAGTAAGAAAACAAAACACATTAAAAAGTATAAAAAGTTGTCAAAATCAAAGTTCTGTTTCTAGTAATAATAGCAAGAAGGAAAGAAAACAGTTTTATCTTTCAAATGAGGATATTTTTCTTAGATGCAGTAAACATGCAGTGTTTTTATGATTTTTATATTTGATATATGTGCAAAATGTGCTGTAAATATATTGTTGCTTTCTGCCCTTCCTGGTAAACTGCTTGCTTTCAAGTCACTTGTGTAACTACAGTGAGTTCAGCTGGGATGTGTTGCAGTTAATTCTAACTTATTGTTACTGTCATAAAGGTGGAGTTAAAGCTCAGCAGTGCTATACCACTGATTCCAGTATTCCCTGGTTTGCTCAGGCCAATGTTCCAAAAAGAATATAGCAGATCTAGAAATTATGGTTTGATTTCTCCATCCCCTATTTTTGCTTCTATCAGAACTATGACATTTTCTCCTTGATCTCTGTCTGGATTGTGGCATCTTAGACCTTCTGCTGAATAAAGGCTTGAAATAAATTGATGTTGTAACTTTATTTTATTAATCCAGTTAATTCTGGATATTGAAACCATTTTTCTCTAGAGGTATCTTAGGCCTTTTTTTTTTTTTGGTGCATGACATGTAGGCTCACTAGTAAATGTGTAGCAGTAGAGCAGTGTTTTCCTTCTTTGCAAAAACCCTTGTGATTCTCACCCACCCTACAATATCAAGTACTCCTACACTAGTTCAGTCTTTTTTGGAAAAAAAAATCAGTTTTAAATCTGAGTCATACTGTAGTCTGGAACCAGAAGCTTCAATGTTTTGTGGGTTCCTGGTAGAGATTCATGGAGTAATAGGAGATTATATTTTCAACCTTATAAGTTTTTGATGGTTGCAGTTACTATTTATGAATAATGATTTAATTTCTTTTGTTAGCATTTTTTCAGGATGGCACAGGCCCGAATCATGAGAGGAAAAGAGTTAAACCAGCAGTATTTTATTTTAAGAATATAGGACCTGATGAAGTCCTGCTGTTAGCATTTAACTTGTGACAGAGTAGTGAAATCTTCTTTTTGTTTGTATATGGTTATGGGGTTTTGATTTTAATTTTTTAAAATACAATACACTAGCTCTACATAGATTGTTGTGTGCAAGCATTTGTTCCTGTACTTACAAAGAATCAAGATAAGAAATAATTTAGCATGATGTAAAAACAAAACCAATTTTTTTTACTGCAGCTGTAATTTAAAGAAACCTGTAGGCAAAAGTACGAAACATGTGAAGAGTATGAATCAAATTTGCATTGCTCTTCCCTCTACTGTATAAGCACTGTGCAGCCCACACATCAAAATTTTCCCCTAGTCTGGCACTTCTCAAATCTGACGTAGTTTAAATTCTGAAATGGGGTTTTAGAAAAGGATAGCTATAGCCATTGAACATGTACAAATGGGCTAAGCAGTTCTTTCATAACTGTGTTTTAATACTTTAAATAGCTGTTTAAAATAGCTAGAAACTTGGGTTTTTTCTAGTTTTTTTAAGTAATATAGCAGTGGAAGTTTCCAAATAGGAGGCCAAAGTGTTAGATTCAAATTAGTGATAGGGTCTAATCAGCTAAGAATAGGCTTCTAACCCTCATAATGGACATAGCTTATTTAAGGACGGGTAGGCAGTATGGTCTCTCTTGCTTCCCCTGCTAGTTTGGATCTACTCTCTTTTCCTCTGATTTCCTCACTTTTTCTATTGAGATTTAGTTGTAATTTAGGTGACTGAATTCACTGTTTGAATTGTTTGATTTTGGTTTAGTAATCGGTTTTTTTTTCTACTCTGTCTAATGCAAAGTTAGATTGCCTGAGAAGATGTACAACCTTCAGGCAGCAGTCAGTCAGGTAAACTCCCTTATACCTGGCAGGGCAGAAGTAGGGTAGGGTGTGACATGAATAGAACTACTTATGTACTTTAAATCAGGAATCTTGTTGAAGCTGAGCCAGTGTCTCTGCTAGATTTCCAATTTCCACTGCTTGCTGCCAAGTATATTAGACCTGTCTATAAATAGTTTGTGGAATTTTTGACTGAGAATAAAAAATAATGTCAGGTTCTTTTCTGTCCCTGCCTTTTAAAACAATAACTGAGAAGCTTTAACTGTTTTCTTTGTTTGTTTTTTTTTGTTCTGAAACTTTCACACAAAAATCCCTCAGTCAAATCAGTTTAGCTGCTACTTTAAAATTATGTATTTTAATGGTAGCAGACTCAAAATACAAAGAAGAGTGGAAAGTGACTTAGGCACAAGAATGTGAATCATTTGTAGACTGCAGCATCTTCGAAACGTTTGCTTGATGTTTCCTGATGGTGCTTTGGGCTCTGTTTTGAGACTCAAGCATCATCTGGATGGCAGCATGTATGTGAAATTTGTATTATGGTAACATCTCAGATGATAGGGAATTTTATACAATTTCTTATGTGTGTTGCAATGGCATTCACAACTGGTGTAATATTGGTGAATAATGTATGCAGTGCCTAGTGAATCCAGAATGAGAACTTGTGTAGTTTACACTGAATGGCTGCAGAGGCTGAGCTTATTCCTGAAATTGAGGTGGAGCCTCCCTGGCTGCACTGGAGCTGTGGTGAGTAGAGGACATGCTTGGGGTGTGTGTTGGTACATCCCACAGCCTGGCAAAAGGGGATTCGTGGAGCAAAACAAGTTATGCTGAAGACACAAGTTTGTGCTATATATGTTTCTAAAGGGTTTTTCTTGGACTAGGTCTAATGTGGCCCAGAAACCTCAGTATCCATTACAAGTAGGAGTATATTCTCTAAAAGAAATCCAGTTTACTGATTCCAAGGCCCCAATGTAATGTGCATGAAAGCACAGGAAGTGGAGGAGATCAGGACATTGAGAAACATGTCCTTACCAGAAACAAAATACTAATGTAGACAGATCCCACGTTCATGCTATAAAACTATCAGGAATAAAGAATGTATTATGTTTTGGTAGAGAAGCTAATAGATTTGTAATTTGTAAATTCAAAGCATTTACTGATGTAGCAAACTTAGATTTTTAGAGTATGGATTGTAATAGTCAATTTTCGAAGAAAGAATGCAGACTTTTTTTAAGTTTGGAGGTAATTACAATGCTAAGAAACGTAAAAGTAGGAGGACATTTGTCTTTGGAGATTTTTAATTCAGTGTTACAAATTATATCATTATAGAATGGCCTGTGCTATTAAAGGACCATCTATTTCACCTACTGTAGGCAGGGGACTTTCCACTAGACCAGGTTGCTCTAAGCCCCATCCAACATGACCCTGAACACTTCCAGGGATGGGGCATTTTTAGGGGCAGAAAACATCTCTGTTCTTCACCGGCCTCACAGCAAAGAATTTCCTCCTGGTATCCAAACTAAACCTGATCTCTTTTGGTGTAGTCATTACCCCTTGTCCTGTCACTACAGGCCCTCTCCAGCTCTCCTATAGGCCCACTTTAGGCACTGAAGTAACCACAGCTGAATAACCACAGCTCTCACTCAGCCTTTCCTCATAGGAGAGGTGCTCCAGCCCTCTGATCACCTTTGTGGCCCTACTTATGGCAATAAGAGTAGGTGTGATGTTCATTCAAGCGCTGAATAACTTTTGAGCTTAGGCTTTTTAGAGCAAATGCGGTTTTGGAAGCTTCATGACTGTTTTATTCACCAAGAAATGAATAAAGACCTGTTTTTCAAAAGTGTCATGCAACTACATGTTATACAAAAAGTTCCTCTGAGAAAAAGAAAGGACAATGTGAGAGAGTGATTAATAGAAGACAGTGTTAAGACAAGTTTTGAATGTACAGTGCAGACTTTCAGTAGCACCATTCCCATTATTTTATACCCAAGAATAATTGTCTAAGCACAAAATGGTGGATATTGGTTGTTGCAAAAGGTAAAAAAAAAAGTCTAAAACCCACATAAAATTATTCAATTGCAGAATTGATCCTTTAGGTTTTGTCTTAGTTTACTGAATAAAGTTACATCACAGTTGGTCTAAAATGAAAATGGTGCCACCACGTAAAATAATAGCATTGAGTATTGTAAGCAAATTCTGTGCTTTATTTGCTTTTACATTGAAATTTTATGTGCTTATTTCTCGATTGTGTATTGTTAAACATTTAAATAAGCCACTGTTTCAGTATAGTTTCATCTGTTAGTCATTTTTATTCTTATTTAGAGAAATTACTTATGCCACTGTAGTGTTTGCATATACAACAGTTTCTCATTTTGTCTGAACACTGGCTTTCACTCTTTGAAATTTTAGATATATTAACTGTATCCTCTTTGTAGCAAGTGTTCTTCTGTTACTGGAAGGTGCAATAAAGGTTGTCACTGTTGCCTTGCATGTCTTCAGTAGAAAATCCTGACTGATGCCTATATGGCAGTGTTTCTGTGTATTGCATGTGTAATTTTATATTAAAATAAATGGCTTTTAATCCATCCCTCACATAAAGGATACTTGGCATCTTGCTGCACATTTGAAATCTGATTTAAAAATGATCACCTGAAATTCTGGTAACTCCAGTATTTAACCCTAAGGAAATATGGAAAAAAAAAGTAAACCTAACTAGTTAATGCTAAACTGTTGATTTAAAAATATATAATATAAAATTTGTCAATAACTCTTCTAGAGATTCTTCAACCACACTGGAGATTATTGATCAGTTAATTCCTAAAAGTATAATCCCTTCAGTATCATCCCTTCTCATGATACTTTTTAAATTGCTTTCTGTCATGAGTTGCATGTTGCCCTTTGTCAAGGAAGTAAGCAGCAGCTGGGTGTAGGACAAAAACTAGTGGTCAAAGTGCAATACACTATGTAAAAAGTCAGTGAAGACAGGAAAATATGAGATTACTGTGATTTGTGAATCTTATTCCAAGTAGTTGATCCAAATACATATTGGTGCACAAGCTAATTTTATTTCATGCATATCTCTAATAGAAGGGATGTAGTGATTGGAAACTAAACTGTCAGAAGGCAGAAAATAGTAAAATGGTGCTACCTATAAAAGCTTGGGTGGGTATTGTAGAAATTTGGGAATGATACTGCTAATTTGCGTTTTTACTGGATATGGAGATATTACAAATAGTTGCCTGACTTCAGTGGACTGTATGTTCTGAGCTGTGCTCCACCTTAGTTTGAAGCATTTCCTGGTAGCAATAACTCCATATTTCACAGACTGTTCTGGGGGGTGTAAGTTTCAAACTATTAGACTGGTTTGGTTTTTTTTTTTCCCTTTTTCTCCACTGTTTGCTTCACTTTCAGTTCCTTCACTCATGTAATTTGAAGTGCACATGCGGCTCTTCCTGTCTTCTCAGGAAGAGAAAATTTGAATTTCTGGAGTTCGATTTAGCAGTGGTTGGAGAACACATGGTGCACAGATAGAAAAGAAACTACAGGAGAAACCTTAATTTTAGAGACTCTGAGTTATAAATGAGGGAAAAACACATCTAGTCCTTTTTGCATGCTCATGTCCATCTGAGATTACAGAAAGTATTTTTTTCATTTGGTATTTTCAGTATACTGAATACTGATCCTTCTGTAGTGCAGGAGAGCTTGGCAGCAGTATGGCCATATACCTATGCATGTGTAGCTTTTGGCTGTGGATACAGCTTTAAATTCCTTCAGCTGATGCATTTTATTCCAAATGCACATTAGTTTAGCAAATATAAGGAAAGTGTTCAAGAGATGAGGTTGTAAATGATGGGTCAAAAGACTGAGAAGGCTCCTAACTGATTTTTTTTTTTTTGGCTCATTTAATGCAGGTGGACCACGAGTAAGTAATTCAGTAAAGTATTTTGGGTTACATACCGAACTAAGGCTTTTATCATAGAATGGTTTGTGTTGGATGGAACCTTTATAGATCATCTAGTTTATCTGAAGAGTAGTAGTACTTGTTTTTCTGTTGGGCTTCTACATGCCGTGCTCTGAGCTGTAACATCATAACCATGGATTAGCCTTAGGCGTGGTAGGCAGGCAGTGGCCTTTGCCACTTTTCTCCCACAGGCTTGGCAGAGGAGCCTGACTGTGGTTCAGCAGGACACACAGCATCTTCAGTGGAAGCTTGTTTCTGTTTCTGCTCAGCTGTGCTTAGGTGTTTGCAGGAAATGGGCCACTGGCTGGGACCGTCATAAAATGTGCTATCAAAAAGGGTCATTCCAAGAAGGCATCATGGATTTTCCAGCTCCTGTATCTGTAGATGAAGAAGGTTATTTTTATTTTTTGTACTCAGTAGTCAAAGTACCATTGCTAATTGGTTTTTTAGGGAGGTGATATGGGAGGGAGCACCGGTTTGTTCTTGAAAGCATATAGTAACCTTATTTTGGTCAATTAGAAGCAAAACTTAGTGAGGAATAATGCAGGGTAACTTCAGGACAAGGGGCAGTTTTGTAAGGTACAGGGTGAGAAGAAATTTTGGGGTAGGATGAAGAAAGGATGTTTGGTCGTGAAATACATTGTCTAAAGTAAAGCAAGTTGAACACGTATTATGATAAGGGGTGTTTAGAAACACATAATATACAGGAACTGTTGTTGATCTCTTACCCTTGATAATTGTGATTCAAGAAAAATACCCTGTCCAGACTGCTTATGTAGCATTCATTAAAAGGTACCACTGTACCTTTTAACTCAAGGTAGTTTAGAAAAAGCTCTCTCTTTATAGCTGTTCAGTTACAGCACTTCTTCAATTTGTACAGCTCTATTTATAGGGGGTTGTAATTTGGCTGTTGAGGATAATGGCACAGGCTTAATCTTGATACAGAAGAATTTAGCTTCAACAGAGATAGGTGTATGTGATTTTTCTTTGTGAACAGTAACTACTTAGTGTAACAGCAGAAATAAAGGTGACTTAAATAGCCTTTGCTACTATGATTTTTTTTTTCTTTTAATTTTTTCATTTCAACAATCAATTTTTCTGTAAAACACCATCTGGATTTAATTCAGTCTTAAGGTACATGATGTTATTTCAAACTGAAGTTACAGAGTTTGATTTTACAATCACAGTGGACAAAGTTGCATGTACCAGATCTTTTTGTGTGCTTTTTCACTATTTATCATTTCAGTGTATTATATTAGTATTACTAATTTTAGTCAATCTGAAATCAAAACTGCTTCATTTAGGAGTCATTATTTACTGTCGCAAATATATCAGCATTTAGGTAAACTTGTTCTTATTCAAATCCTTCAAGTTCACCTATATATGTATTTATATATCTGGAGAGCAGAAGTTTGCCTTGTTTAATCTGAATATTTTGACTAAGGAACACTTAACTATAGTAGGGTGGAGGTTAGTGGAGGTCTGTTTGCCTATGCTTTTGTAAATGCATGAATTTGGGTACAAATCAAAGGAGTAGCTCATATCAGACCGTTGGCTTAGTTTTATGATCTGAAGATACATGCACATAATCCTTTGAGTCTGATACTCATCCCATTTTGAGAGAGCTGTGCTGCATAGGCTGTGGGGAAAGATGGATGTAGGGGTGTAACACTTTAAAATGAAGGCTGCTGCATTGTGGTTAGCCTCCAGAGTGAGGCTCAGCATCACTGCTACTATCTGAGTTTCAAATATATAGAACTTGGCAGGTGATTTTTCCAAACACGTCATGTTTTTCTGGTGTGAAAGCATTCTTTTCCTTTGCTCTTTAGTTGAAGTGTTTGCTGCTGCCACATTTTCTTTGTTGCCAGCCCACTCCCCAGGCCTGTATTTAATCTCCTACCTGTGATGAAACTCAGAAGTAGTTAGTGAATCAAATACCTTCCAAGGCTATGGGTGTTACCTGCTGCATAGTTCTGTTCACCTCTCCCAATTACATGTAGGAGTCTTGGACCAGGATATTGGGAACTGATGTTTAGACAGTGCCAGGATTTTCTGGGTGGGGTATGAGATGTTTCCCATAGTTTCATATGGATTTGTAGGGGAGAAATTCCCCAACTGCTAGAAAACCTGAAGGCAGACCTAGTGTAATCTTGCTTGCTTCTGTGGTCAGTCAGCTGTGAGACATGAATCAAAAGGAATTAATTCAAGTGTCTGTGAAACTACTGGTCTGTCTCTGCCTGCTCCTTAGATGAGGTGGCATTACAGCCCAGAGGATTTGAGTGGACCAGAAAAAAGTGAAGGAGGTCAAAAGGTCTGGCTTTGTGCTGTGAAAGTAAAATAAAATTTTATGGATACATCTATAAGAATGGGTGAACAACTTTGAACACAGCCATTCTTCCTTTGAACATTTGGGAGATTTTTAAATTTGTTGAAGACAGAAAGGTACCTCAAATGTTGGAGGTTGTTCCATGCTGTAAAACATTCTATCAAGAGTCCAACTCATTTAGTGACAGGTTGGGTGTGTTTTTTTGTATTGCAGTCAAGCAGTATTTAGAGATATTACCATGTATGGTGGCAACAAACTCATGTGCACCTCAGTAGAAAGCCATTAAAAGCACTTTCCATACTTTTCCTTAACCTATAGGCTACCAGTAGTTTAAAATTTCATATTCTGTTTATGAATTTATTTTGTTTTGTTTAGAAAAAGTATATTAAATGCTTGATTTTATCTTGATCCTTGTCCATTTGAATTTTCTAACTTACATGCAGTTGCTGACCATATCTTAAGCTGCAGGGCTAAAGTTGACATATATTTCTGTTTTGTATTTGTACTAAGTGTTTATAAAAGGATGTGAAGAAAGTGGATATAGTCCTGGATACATAAGTGATAGAAGATGTTGGTTTTAAAGAAAACAATCCTAGTTTTTCACAGGCAGCACAGAAGGCAGGATCTTTTTGGTGTGTAGCTTCCAGTGCTGTGCTGTCAAGACTCCTGTAACTGATATGGACCAACCTAGTGCCGAGTTTTGTTAGGTGACAACTGCTTCAGTTTAAAACTTCAGGTTGAAATGGGCATAAATAGCAAGTATTTCTTTAGGACATAAAGAAATATAAAAACTTAGTGGTGACCTAAGAAATTTTATTTTACATTTTCATATTCTGCTGTGTTAAATAGATTAACAGGAATTTCAAAGATAATTATGTTCCCATGTCTTAATGGAAGGTACTGATCTGTTACATGATATATTGGTCTTCTAAAAGGCTAACTTTAAAAGGAACCATGTGATTATTTGTTGAGATCATACAAGGATCACTGCCTAAAAATTTCATAAAGTTGTCAGCAGTTAGTAACATTTAAATGGCATATGAACACACTGTTTCAATGATAGTTTTCAAATAAAGAGGAAGTAATAATCTGAGAGATTCCTCATCTTTAATGTAATGAAAGTTTAGTGGGAGTTTATTTTTTTTAAAAAGACCAAAGACCTTATTTTGATACTGTAGTACTTGGATCTGAGTTTAAGCTTCAGCATCACACATTAGTGCCACTTCTGACTAATCATTGAAGTTAGTTTGACAATAAATATGACAACTCTTTATCTCAAGAGATTAATTGTTCGATTGTAAAGCATATTTAGATGGAAAATATTCAAGTGTTCTCTCTTTAGGTATTCAAGATTAAATTCTTCCTTTGAACATTAGGGAGGTTTAAGTTTTCTTAACCCATTAATTCTGAGTCAACTCATAGAGGATTTGGATGCAAGTTCCCATTTTAGTATGCTTCTCATTATTAATGATTTATAGTTTTTGTCAGTCTTTGATACATATATACTTTGTTTTGTTTTCCATCATGTCAGCGTTATGTCAGTCTTTTCATGTTTCATTGTATTTTTATCAGAACTGATTTCGTTAGTATTCTGAGGTTTTTGTTTTACTGGTCTTTGCATACAGGCAGTTTGTCAGGAATTCAGATTCTGGGAGCATCAATGATGTGCTCAAATACTGACTGTCTTCAATGTAATTACTTCTGGGTTATTCATATTTCTAGATGTTTGTGAGTTCCTTCTTTTTTGTGATGATGCTCATTTTCAGTGTTCAATAACAACTGCAGATATAACTGTATGTGCTAATGCCCCTTTTTACAAGTAAAAAGGTGAATAATCCCTGGTGTACTTGAAAGATGAAAAGTCAGCAAGTTATTTTTACGTTAGACAAGAGCTTCTGAAATATGTTAATGTTTTCTTTATGCTGATGGAAATAATGGAAAACAAAACAATCAGAAATATGCTTCTGTAGAATTAGTTCCAAGTAAAATCATTTTCCAGCAAAGATGTTTATTTTGTAAATTGAGAACTATGTGTTACCGTACACACAAAATTAGAGTGGCAACATCCTTTGGCATGTCAGTGATATGCAAAGCAGAGAAATTATTTGGACAACAGTTTTTTAAAACTTAGATGTATATTTTACTTTGAAAATAGTTTAATTGAAAAATAGTTGCTCACCAACACAGTATTTGAAATAGCATTTGTTTTAAAAATACTTCAGTGTTTTGAACATTGAGGAGAATTGTTGCAGTGTGGAATTTTTTTAACAACTGAGACAAAGCAACTTGGTATGTAAATATATGCAGTGAAATTAGTACTTTGAAAATGGAGTGGGAAACATGCCACTTTGAAGAACCAAGGAATTTAGTTTTTAAAAATAAAAAAATTAAACTTACTATTTTTCTACAAATTATGATCATCAGGTTTCTAACTGTATTGTGTCTCTAAGAAGCTAAAAATTACGGCTCTCTGTGTTTGGTGTCAACCCTGGGAGCAATTTCTTAAACATCCTGTGTATAATCATTCTACCAGAGGAGCACCGAGGTATGCTCTGTTCTTGGTCAACATGTAACAGTCTTTAAATTGGTATAAAAGGAATTTGTGTTTTCTTAATATATTTAAGGTTCTTGTTCCCAGACATAGTACACTGACATTGCAGTGCTGGTAGAACAACTGTTATCACATGCATGAAAATCTGTGTGACATGGCAAATGTTAAATACTACAAAACTTTGAAGGATTAAGAGTTGTGGGTTTTTTGCTTAGTGAAGTATTGTACATTTTAGATTCACTGCCTGTGTTCAGAGGAACTTATGTATCAAAGTAGCTGTTTCCTCCTAAAATTTTTGGAAGATTTTACTAAAAAATTGTTGTAAAGCTTAAAAGAAAAGATAATGAATAAAGGAGGGGAGAAATGCACACAAATACAATTTGATGTGTCACATCCTGTACAAGGACTGCCACCTGCCAGCAAATATGTTGGCTTTACCAGGCTTCTTTTACTTTGGAGAGTACAAAGTAGTATGGTGTTTGGAGGGATAACTTTTTTTATGCGTCTTGTTCTTCTTTGCAAGTCTACTTTGTTTTAATGAACACTGGGGGGGAGTTACTCTCAAAGGTAGCTGGTTCCCTGCTGTATCCCTGTATCTGTTCCCCTGTATCTGAGCTGTCTTTCTGGACAAAGGGGTAGGCTGCAGTTTTTCTGAAATAGATGGGTATAGTCCCCTGGATGTCTTATTTGCATAGCATTTACCAGCAAATCTTGCTCTAAAAGGAGATGAGGAAGATGCATTGAAAGAGACCTTTCTTAAAAATAAAATAGCACTTGAGGCAAAATACAAAGTCTACCATCTGACATGCATAAGGTTTCTCAAAAATTACAGTATCAATCTCTGCTTTTTCCTTAACTTTCTAGTACATCTAATTGTTCCTAGTAAACTAACAATGCTTGGGTGGGGGCATTTTTTACTGTATGGTAACTTTCTCTCTAGTTTTTCTCTTTAATTTATGACAAAACTTATGTTGGACATTTCATGTTTAATATTAATTAAAAGAACTTCAAGTTTGTTCATTCTGTTCTGTAAAAAGGTATCTGAAGAATTTTTACAAATTTTATCTTGGAAATTAGCTTATTCATTATGTTTAATTTTAGGAAATGGTGCTCTTGCAGAACATTCTGAAAATGTGCATATTTCAGGAGTGTCAACGGGTAAGTCATTTTTTGTAATGTTTAAATTTCATGCATGACTTAAATAGTAAATATTGAAAGCCACCTGGTATCTTATGAAGAGATATTTGGCTATAAAAATTATTACTGCCTTTTGCAGCATGTAATAAGGAATGAAGCAACTGGAACATGGAAAAATTCTCATAAGATAAAACTGATACCTGCATGCTCATGAACAGATTATGCCTTTCTAAGTGGACTGCTTAATTATTTTTCCATACAAACATTGAACTAAGAGAAAAGTTGGTTTAAGTTGAATTGATATTTTCTTTCCATAGTGAAGTTTTTGTGAAATGAAATTTACTGAAATGTAATTTTGGACACTGCTACTATCAAATAACATAAATCCAAGAGTTATGCATTCACCTGATTAGATTTAACTGAAATGACTGTACACTTGACTGCACAGTTTCTTTAATACAAGAAAAAAAATTTAGAACTCATGAAACTGAGAAACTGATGAGATGCTGGGAGCAGAGGGGGTATAAAAGCAGTACACACTGCTCAAAAGTTTCTATGTTCCCTTGCAATAAGTCAGTTTTAGGCCTCTTCTGTGCAGCAGCCGCAGCCAGGTCTGTTGTGTGTTAGTGATGGGACTGTGTGGCCATTGAGGCATTGGCGTGCAGTCTTTGTTCTTCAGATGCTGTGCAGTGTCAGCAGCTGCTGGGCATGGTTTATCATACAGATACCCAGAATATGTGCAAACAGCGAGATAAAGGCTCCTCAGCAGGTAGCAGAATACAAGCCTGATTCTTTCCCTAGGAAAGCTGCCTCTAATCCCTAGAATTCAAACTGATTTTCATACCTCCTTCTCCTAAAATAAGAGTCAAAATGCAAAGTTGTCCTTTTTGAGAACAACTTGTACATTTCACTGTAGTTATCCTTGCAGTATTGCTTTAAACATTATGTTGCTACTTATGCTTCTATGGTTGAGTTTTTGGATAAATTTATGGTCAGTGGGTGGTCTCTGTTACACCTACTGCTTTCTATTTCCCTTGTATTGTTCACCACTCAAGGACTGTTAAAAGTCTGTTTATAGAAGATCTTTCTTACCCATTCTTGTGCTGCATCATGAAGAATGCTGTTGCTTTTTAATAGTACTGGTGCACCAAGTATCATATGTACTGCATTTATGGCACACTGTAAATAATAAATACCTACATAGCTACTTGCCCCTCTTTGAGCAATTATTGCTGGAATTGGAATGGATGAGAGACATTAAGTCAACCTAAAATCTCGCTATGCAGCATTCAGAATATGTTTTAACAATCCCTCACACCTTTGTTGACTGCAATGGTTGTGTCAAAAGTCACAATACAGGCGGAAAAGCATCTGCTGGGCAAGAGGTGAAGGGAATTTTTGACTCTGCTTCCAGTACTTTGGCCAGCATGCTTGAATAGGCAGTGCCAAGAAGAGCAGAACACAACGTACTTTGTACACAAGATAACAGCAGCTGGTAGATAGAACTTTAACTACTGAGAAGAAAGATCCATTTAGAAATAAATAATAAGAGCAACAACCAAAAAACCCAAAACAAAACAAAAAAGGTATCTCTGATGTTCTTGTGTTTTTAAATAGTTTTCCAGATGGGAAAAGTACTGTACTCCTAAGTTTTTTTCTTAACACAAAGTGCAACTTCTTCACTGGGGAATTTTGAGGTAATGGGGAAGGGGTGATCTGTTAAGAGCAACCTCAAGAATGCATATAGACTGACCCAGTAGCATTTTCCTTACTGTTCTTTGTATGTACATCTTAAATTTTAAGTTCATAGCCCAAGTATAAAAGATGGTGATGAATAAAATTATTTTTTTAGTTCGTTTTAAATAAATTGGGTCTCCCAAACGTATTTTCTAACTTATATGTTTCTAGCTTATATGTTTCATTAAGCATACCTGGACAACTTTATATTTAGCAGAACAATTTTAAGTTGAGTTTCTGTAAAATAGAACAAAAGACATCTGGCTTTTAGTCTTTCTAAATCCAGCTTTCATCTGGTGTTGAAACCAAGCAAGCGATTGTCTTGGACAGTTGTACAAAGACAGGATTTCAAATGAAACTTTTGTCTTGATGGTAGATTTGCTGTCATGCTGCTGTAAGACTATATGACCTACCTTACTAAATTACATTTTAATAGCACCTTAAAATTACATTTTAATAGACCTTTGTGGCCTTCGGTATTTATGCTTCTGCTGGATATTACATTGCCAAGTTACAGGTACCCCTCTATATATGAGCGTGCTTTTTCTGCCAGCAGCAATTAGTGGAATGTTGTCTCTTTGCATATAAGTTATCACTACTGAGGAAGTGTTTATGCCTTTAAAATCTGAAGAGTTCAGAAATATTTTCATGTCTGTCTTTGAGGTATGTTGAGCCATAATTGTCATGATTGCAAAACCAATTCCCCATCTCCCCAACCCCTCACTCTACGTTTTAAAGAACTGCAGCACTGTCATATATATTAAAAAATGATTTCTTTTTACTGCAAATGTCTCTGTATTGCAGAGTAAAGGGCATTTTAAATTAAAGCCTTTTGGCTTGACCTGGAGGCAAAGATTCCCATGCCTTCTTCCCCTGTAGTGCTTCACATAAGATTTCAGTGGCTCCTGAGAGTTACAATGCAATAATTATCCTCTCTGTTCACGGTTTAGACTTTATCACAACATTATTCTCTTTTTACTCTAAGCTGTTTTAAACACCTTCAGATCATTTATCCAGCTGCATTCATGTCCTTACCATGTCCAATATAATGCATACCTTATCATCCTGTGGTTCACATTGAAAGCTAATTCTTTTATCTTTTCAACTAATCTCCTGGCATTACTGTGAAGATAAATCCCTAATCTCCCTCTCCCTGCTTTTCTGAAGTGACTTTTTTCCTTGACATGTTGTTCACTCTTACTACAGGTACTTTACTTCTCAAGATCTTGCTACAGAATTTTTGCATAGGTTTCTTAATTATTTTCTTATAACTTGCTAGTTGAATTTGGTACAGTAAACTTTTAATTGGCTCTCTTCTGTACCAGTCAACATCCTGTAGTTTACAATAATGTTCTGTAATCTGGGATGGTAAAAAAATTTCAGGAAGAAGGAAATAAGAAGAATTGTTTTGTCTGTTTTTAAAAGTCTACAGGAAAATCCATATACACTAGAAAATTACGTGCAAGCTCTTTTGACCATTAGTTTACACTGTAATATGTGAAGCATCCTCAGTCCTAATTGCAGTATTGCAATTTACTGAACAGTTATATCAGAGTAACAAACAGAATTGCAAATAGATTTTTAATCGAATGAAGGTTATCAAAAGAAAGAGTTTGAAACAGGTAGGAGATGAATGAGCAGAATTGTGCCAAAGAATACTAGGGCATTGAAGGGAATGTAAGCAGACACAACACTCACGTAGAAATGGTTGTGCAGGAGGAATTTGTTCTCCCCTCCAAATATTACAGCCACCACCATGAGATTTGAAAACATCTTGGGCATGCATCACTGGGTGTCTTTGCTTCTCTATGATGCAACCTTCTCAATTTCTTTTGTGCTTCTGCCTTGATTGCAGACTCATTTCCTTTTATCCTGACTCGTCTAATTTTCATTCTGCTGTTCTCTTATGTATCTTTAATACTTTAAATAAATTATTCTAAACCTAATCAGTTTACCTGTTGTTTTAAGTTGTCCTAGACACAACTGACCTGTATGACAAATGCTCGTAGGGCTGCTAGCAATTGAGATTAAAAGTCCAAGTTTTCCTCAGCTTAAAGTAAGGATGTTTGCCTCTATTGATGCATTTCTGTTTTACTGCCATTTGGAATTTTTTTAGTCCCATATCCTTCGTGATGTTGCTTGCATTCTGCATGTTTACAAATATGTGAATAAAATGTATTTTGCACTATCGTCTATTGTGGTGTAGGAGAAACATCCTTGTTAGGCAGAGGGTCAGGAACTGATTTTAAAGGCTTGCTATTATCTTTACAAAGTATATTCCCTTTAAAGCTGTTCTATTTCAAAAGGTTATCCTTGATTTAAAAAATTTATCTGAGAAATTATTCTCTCTCAAAAAGACTGCACTTCTGAAGTGCAGTTTCTGCACAGTTATCTTGACCTTTATACACTTTTTAAGCAAACAGATTTCTGTTGTCTCTTGAGTAATAAGTAAGAGATTTTTAGTGCATGAATATATATCAAGTATGCAAATGTGTTTAGCTTGTCTAGCCAACTTGAAGTTGAGAAAGCTGTAATTCGCTTTTCAAGTCCCTTCCCTTTTTTTTGACTCCCCACTTTGTCACATGAATACTTTCTTCAGTGTTTTCTCCTCTACAGCACTTGTACAGTTTTATTCACCCTGTGTTACTGTGTCTGTGATCATTCTTACTTCCTTGTGCCCTCCATAGTCTGCTTCTCTCTCCCCATCTTGGGTGGTGTTGCATATGATTGTCTTTTGCTCTCAGCTCAGTAGTGTGAGCTTTACTGGAAACAGAGAGAAAGACATCTTAATAAAAGCATGTAGAAATTACAGGGATACGGTTGGTTCTGTAAAGGATAAAAAAATCCTGAGTTTGAGTAAAACTGGAAGCTTTCATGTGCTGTCAAAGTACTACCTTGGTTATACAGGATTTCCATGTGAAATTTCTTCCATTCACACTTGTGTACAAATACATTACTGTTTGTACTACTGTAGGGTTTGGCATGTTAATGTTTTTGGAGGTGAACTCTGTAAAACTGAATGAGCCCATGTTGAATGGATTTTTTTTAATGTATTTTAGTGCAAAGTTTCCTCTGTCACGTAAACTTAATAGCTTCTTTAGAAGTTCTCAGTTACAAAATTTTGTCTGTCAGTTTTGTAATATCTGATAGCATGTGTATGTTGCAATGTAAATTTTACTTCTAGGCAACTTCTTTGAAGTTGGGGGCTATTTCAGTAGTAACCGAGTAGTATATGGATTTGTTGCCAGCATTTGCAAGCTTGGTATAAAATGTCTTACACATTCTTCTACTTTTTTGCATGTTTTTGTTCTGTATGTTTTTTGGTTTTTGTTAAAACTGCTATTTTACTTTTAACAACTGAATAACCAGCTTTTCTTTCAAGTCCTTACATTTATTGCCTGAACAAATGTGAAGTATCAAAAGATCACTTACAGAGGAGCTGTGTTCCAAATTATGATGGTGTTAGAGCACCACCTATAGGGTTTGCTCAAAAATTAAAAAGAAAGAATGATTGCATATTCAAATCAAATAATATCTTTCTGTATTTTGTGACTTTCATCCCAAGATATTAGGGCAGCTCCTGTGTCCTACAGTTAAGGTATGTTAATACTTAACTGTGAAGCATGACTAAAGCTCTAAAAACATGTGAAAGCATGTGAAAAACTATTTAAAGCATTTTTCTCTTACAGATATACAGGAAAATAGAAAATTTCCTGAGTTTTTGCTATTATTTAAATTAATATAGAAAATTCAGACATTAGTCAGCATTTTTGTCTTTTAGTCCTTCTAAAATATATTTTAAAGTGTATTTGTTATTCCATATAGAAATACTTTAATAATAATCTAATATTATAACTTACTATAATTTCAGGTCCCTATAGTATTGCAAAATTATTTTAAAAGCTTGATTATGTATACAAATAGAAAAAAGTAACCTGTCCACAAATTACATTATTGCAACTTTTCCACTGTTATAAATGCAGTTCATTCTTCATCATGTTTGTTTATTCATCAGTTCTGATTGAATATTTTAATCAAATAGGAATTCTAAGAGGTTTTGATGATCAGACAATAATGGAAGTGCTTCCTTATTGGTAATAGTTCTTGTGCTCAAACTACTGTATGAAACTTACTGGGCTACCAGTAACTTTGACAGCTTGGCAGAGTTTGGACTATCAGTGGTAAAACTGAAAAATAAAAACACAGAGGGTAGTTATTTTTAATGTGTTTTCTCACCACTGAGACTTCCTCATAATTTGAAGCTCTGCAGTGAGAGTATTCCAGCCTTGCTATTTATGTGAAGGTTGTGTATATGCTATATGACAGGTTTTGGATATGAGGCTGCTAAGAGGGGGGCAAAACAGAAAAAAAAATCCACAAAGTGTAAGTATGTACTTCAAATAAAATCAGAAGAATTAAGAACACTCCAGCTGTGGAAGGAGCAGCAGCTGAGTTAAGGCCAGTGCAGGAAGCTACACCTATAATAAAGTAAGAGTACAAATGACTGAGTTATTTCAGTTGCATATAATTAGACCTATAAATGTAAGCTTTCTAGTCCATTATCAGAAATGTAGTTATGCAGGTCTCTCTGCTGCAGTAAGTGCTCTTTTCCTTTCAAGCATTTTGAATCATGTGTATGGAGTTCCATGCCAAGAACTGGAAGGGGGAAGATATTTAATTGATGGTCAAACACTGGGTCTGCCTAAGACAGGAAATTCCTGTCTGCTGATTATTAAGCAGCTCCTGTAAGCTGCTTGATTATTTAGCTTTAATTTGTTTTTCACCTTCTAATACACTTGTCAGTAAAAGGTGTTAATGCATGGTTAAATTGAACTGAATCTTTGTAAAGACTAAAAATAAATCTAAAAATAAAAAAATCTTTAACCTAATAAAGTTGTAAAAGTCCACATAGAATAATCTTTTTTAATCTGTAATAGTAATTGACATAAGTGCAAACTGCTACACTGGCAGCATTGGAAAACATCTTCTGGCTGATGTGTTCCATTACAAACTCCTTTAGAAGTTGTGGGTCTTTTAATTGGTATGTCATCTAACTCACTCTGTTCTCCCTGATTAGGTGATGATTGGTGGGACAGGGTTTTTTGTCCTACTGGCTTTTTACAAAAATGAATTAATCAAGATGCTTTCAATATATATGTCTTTTTTAGCTTGTGGAGATATTCCAGAACAAATTCGATCACCAAGCGGGACAATCACAAGTCCAGGGTGGCCCTCTGAGTATCCTGCCCGAATTAACTGTAGCTGGTACATCCATGCCAACCCAGGGGAGATCATTACTATAAGGTAACAGTGCTCCTGTAATATCCATGTGGGTGGAAGAAATACTAACCAGACATTTTTAGCTGCCAGTTGTACACATACCAGTTTTCTCTGCCTTCCTGTAAGTGGAGGATTTCAGTTCTGTCTGGGTTTTGCCTTTCCTTTTATCTGATTGGCCTGCACACAGTCATGTAGCATTTGTTTTTAGCTGGACAATGGCTGACTAGAAGAAATTTTGGTGGGCTCATTTAATTGCATTTTTTCTGTGTGTCTGAAACATAGGAATTTTTCATTAAAAAGTGTGTAAATGTGACTAAACGCTGTAATGCTTCATTGCTCTGAGGTCTCTTGGTGTGTTTAAAAATGTTGGAGACAAATAACAAGTCAATAGATAGCAGCTTAGGAAAGGCTGAGTTTTAATGCAGGGAGTTCCTCACAGTTTCACATATCTTGTAACTTTTCTAGAGTAGTAATGTAAAAAACTTATGGGTTCATCAGTTCATTTCTGACTACTGATTTCTTTTAGCATCAACATAAAATTAGTAGTGCTTCATAGACTTGATTATGAAACTGCATTACCTGCATATTTTTTTCAGTTTCCAGTTCAGACTTGCTGACCTAAGAAACTGCTCTTCGTTATGAAGTATTTACTTTGACATCAGTTACTTGTTTAAATTCTGCCTCTTAATTTAAACAGTCTTCCTACTAAATATTTGAGTGGCATAATTGCAATGTAAAGTAGGTAAAACTGTTCAGCTACTAGAATGCTTTCTAAACTTTTCATACTGTTTATTTTTAATAAAACTCTTTTTTTCTTTCATGTTGTTTTCTTCCCCTCATACATCCCACATTTCAGTTCTGATAGTGCTCTTTTGTCTGTACAGACCTGTTAAGCACAGTCTCCCCCTCACACGTCATTAGCATGGCAGCTTGTCTTGACCAAGTGCTGCCATACCATGGCAGTCCATGACATAATGCTGGGATAGCCAAGTAGTGCAGCTGGGAGAAAGTCTTATCTGAAAACATAATTTTGAACAATTCAGCTGTATTTATAATGTCAAATCATGTTACTGCCATAAGTGTAGCATTAGCTAAAATTCTGGTGAAATTTGAGTTAAAATCCCTTAGTAGTGTATGAAAGTCATTATATAAGACATATAAGGACAATTTAATTACCAGAATTTCAGATTAAGACAGTGTGTGTTTTTGTAGCAAAATTGCATTTCTTTAAGTGGTGGATGCAATATTTTGTTAGACAGAATAGATCCTTGCTGTCCTCATAATATAAAAGTATCAGCACAAGGTTAAACCCTATTTCTACATGGGTAGAGAGAAGCTACTCTTTTTATTTCAGAAGAAGTATTTATTTCAAAAAGAACTTCAAGCTAATTTTCATTCAGCATCTTGTTTGTGTTATATTCAGTTCAGTAGCAATTTTGACCTTTTCTCTTTTTCAGCTTTCAAGATTTTGATGTTCAGGGATCTCGGCGATGCAGCTCAGATTGGTTAACAATTGGAAGCTACAAGAACATTGAAGGCTATAGAGCATGTGGCTCTTCCATTCCCTCACCATACATCTCTTCACAGGATCATGTTTGGATAAGGTTTCATTCAGATGATAGCATCTCCAGAAAAGGCTTCAGATTAGCCTACTTTGCTGGTATGTTTCAGATGATACCTTGTATAATTTTATGGTTTCACTTTTTATTTCCTCTTTCAAGAATTACTTCCTCGTAACAGGGTGCAGTACTGACTACGGGTCTTTCCTGTAGTCACATCAAGGTCTGTTGAAATCAGAGAAAATACAGATTAGGTAATGTATTTTGATCCCATGCACAATCTGAATATTCAGAGTAGGAGTAACAATAAGCAAATTGAATAATATTTGGGAAGAAAAGGTTAGCCAGTAGTAGTAGGCACCTGGAAGTTCTTTAAACATAGTAAGATTTGAAATGTTTTCATCAGACTAAAATTAATTTCTTGAAGTAGTTGGGTAAACTTCCGAGTATCATAAATACAGTGAGAGAGGAAATAAGTGGCAGGATTTTTTTTTTTACTTTTCTTACAGAATTTGCATCATTTTTCCCATCTCCAGAAGGCATACTATCTTTTAAAAAAATAAATCTAAAAACACCCTCCCCCCATTGATAGATTCCAGCTGAGTGCAGACATGTTTCTGTACATGCAAAATTTTTCTTGTGTAATTACAGGCTGTGATAAGAGCTAGTTATCAGTAGTAATAGTTTGAGACTGGTTTGTGAGCCATTCTTGTTCTATTAAAGGTTACCAAGAGAGAGGAGGAAGCCAGTCGTGGATCAAGACTAGTTCTAAGCTTTTCCTGGCTTTAAGAGATGATACAGTTTTATGTAATAGTATGATTCTGGTGTTCTACATCATGATCATCCCATATACTGGATTAGATTGCTCTTGGTTTTCACAGTGATTTCATGTTACCTTACTCCCTCCAAGTGTGCCTATATCCACTCACTGGCCTGCTCCAGATTCCTGTGCACGCTGACTTTTGACTCCTCCATAAAACAATTCATACTTGTAAACATACCCAGTGCTACCCACCATCAAAACTGTTTCAGCAAGATTCAGTAAATCTACCCCTGATCTCCTCTAGTCTAAGCTCTTGGTTTTTAATCTGCACTCTTCTTACCTTGTAGCTTCCTCCGCTGTGTCAGTCTCTCACAAACAAGTTTCCAAGCAGGCTTATCCCTCTCTGTCACCTGTTCTCAAGTCTACAAAAAAGCTCCTGCTGTGGTTCAGCTCCTTGCACTTTAGCAGGTCTTGGGGAAGTAATGCAGCCTTGCATTTGATGCTAGCCCAGCTTTCAGGGCAGTGTTCTACCTGGGTTTTGTGCACTGTCTACCAAAAACATGTCAGGGAGCAGGGAAGAAGCCACTGGCCAGTCAGTCATCCTGTGCCAGTCAGTCATTTCTGCCAGTGGCCCAGGGGAACACTGCTGCCTGTGTCGGGCATCAGCTTCTGCCCTTTTCACCTCCCTCTTGAAGTAGGTGCAGAGGAAAGGCAGCATTCCTTCCTGAGGGGTTTTGAGAAGGAAAGATACCTTGGATAAAAGTGTGGAATGAGCAGGGGAGGTAAGCCATGGGCTTTGTAGAATTTTTCCTCTTTCCAAATCCTTTCCTCTCTTTTTCTCTAATCTTGAGACAATTTCATTATGTAAGCCCTCTTGGAAGAAGCTCTAACATTTTCAGTAACAAGCAGTTTTTTCTGTTAATTGATTTCTTCTATTTTGTGTTGTAGATTAGAGTACTTAAAACCTTAATCTTATGTTTATAAATGTCTTTTTTTAAAGAAATAAGTTTTATTTTGGGGAGATTTGTTCATTTTTTTAACAAACAAGCCTTGCTGAAACTTTGGCTTGAGTTTGCTCCTTATGTTTGATACAATACTTAGGAAGTATTACACAATTGAGGTATAAGTGTAGTGTTTCAGTGATCAGAGTGATATTTTGATGCTTTAAACTAACCTGTACATAGGTGAAGAGTTGACAGTTGCTTTAATAATCATCTGGTCATTTCTGCTTTGGAGTGTCAAAAAAGGCTCCTGAAATGCTAATGCATTTGCTATGCATTCAACTGTGCCATTATGTTTGGTTTCTTCTCATCAGCATCATGCAGTAGTGCTCAGATTAAGACCTCAATAGATTATTTAATTCAGTGTTTTTAAGGCTACTCTCAAAGTTGGCAAGTCATCGTAGAAAAAGGGGGAAAAAAGTAATACATCAGTTACTTGGATGCAAGTTAGGCCTATCTGTGCTGGAATGATCAAAACACTACAGATTCCAAGTACAAAAGTGATCATTAGGGAGCCCCATGTTTAAAATCTGATGTGGAAGACAGGTCTTGTGAATTGTTTGAATGAATTATTGTTTAAAGAAAATAATAGGTAAATATTCATATTTAACTTAAACCAGTAATAGGAAAGAAAAAAGCTTTACAGGTACTAAGGGTACTGGACTAGAAAGTAAATTTTGGGCCACTTTTATTTGTCTTTCTTTCCTCTGTCTTCCTCCCACTACTTATTTATCAGCCTTTTAAATTACAGGAGCTGAAATGGGACAGAGTTTCCTAATGGTGATGTAGAGTGGAAAATAAAGTTACTAAAAGCACTAAGAGGTCAATGGCCACTATAAATACAGTGAAGAATTGTGTTAGTCCTTTGGCTACAACTGTATATGGGTGCTGCTAATCATCTGGTGCTATCCTGAATCTTTTGTGTTACAGCTCCCAAAGTTAGTCTTATTTAGTATCTCTCTTATCTTTTTAAGACTCTAATTTTTGATTCATAGGTAAATTTTCTTCATGTAAGGATTGCAGGATTGTTGATTAAAAATGCTAAACCGAGATCAAGTATCCCTGCTCTTTTCTGGGATGTTTAAAACTTGTTGAAGGAAGAGCTTGGGTTGAAATTGTATCTGTTTTGTTACTGCAATATTCCCATCCCAATATTTATAACTCCATGTAACAGCCTTCTTCTCAACCTCTTCCAGGTTCTGCAATGCATGAGGACTGAGGTAGATTATAATCAGTACTTGAAGGTTGAACATGAGGTTCAATGATGCATCTTCTCCTACCTCTTATTCTGCTACCTCCTACCTACTATTCTATTACCTCCAGCTTTGGAGCTCAGTCATTCAATTTAGGTAGGACTAGCCTGGCAGTTCAGTTCTCCAGGTTCTAAATTCAAGGCCAAGGTTCCAACTTTGCCATACTAATCTTGTCAACCATATGTATGTCTGAGTGTACTATAAATACTTACATATCTGTAACAGAACAAGAAGATTCTATCCTTTATACTGCATCTGTTCTTTGGATTTGTTTTGCTGTGAAATGAACATATTCTGAAAATTAGTCACTGACAACACATACATTTTGCTCTCCTTTCATTCTTCAGTCTCTGAAAGCAAATTTGTAGACTTAAACGTTCTTCAGCAGTACATAAAGCATTTATCACTCTTGATGATTTCATTTTTTCCATGCATTCACTTTTTAAAAGCCTAAGCATTTGTGAAATTTTAAAACTGTGTTGTATTTTTCTAAAGAAAAAATATTATTTTAAGTTAGTGTATTTGTTTTCAATGCTTTCTAAGTATTAAAGAAAGAAAAAAAAAAAAAGAACAAGTGTGATATGACTTGACGTATCACAGCAGATTAGTTCCAGCAAGAAAAACTCAAACTAGCTGTGAAAACTTTTATCACGTTGCATAGCAAATCACTGGAACTTTAAAAATACTTGATTGGAGAAGGCCCTGAAGAGCCTAATCAAACACCAGTTGACCCTGTTTTGAGCAGATGATTTTATTAGATGGCCTCCATTCCAATCTGAATTGTTCTCTTGTAAAAAAAGATAAAACATGCTTCTCCTGGGAGCATTAGGATTTCAGTGAGTTTATCATGCTGCCTTTCCTGTTTCCTTATTAAAACTGTAGGTATAGTGTTCCTTAGAATGAATGTATCTTTGTCTAGTTTATTTTCTTAATTACTGTTGTGTAGCACCATCTGCATTGCAGACTTGTTTTAAATATTTTGACCATGACAGTTTGTTTTATAGCAAATTTGACAGTCTGTACTGTGGTTTGTAGAAATAACTGATTGAAAATTATGCAGCAGTGTTTGACTCAGCTGAATTGTTGCAGAGCTGAAATAACTTGGATTCCAGGTATGCTTCTGTATTCAACATGGCTGGAACTTTAATAAGTAAAGGCATGCATGTGTTTTTGCATTTGCTGCACTCCCATCTTAGTTGCTGCAGGAGAGACAGGAACAAACAGTGGGAACAGGAGAGGGCAGAGGTTTCTTTTTGTGGTTGGTGATAATATGTAGTCTTCATCTGTCAGCTTCTCTCTTGCCTTAGATCCTTTGGTACAAAGTAGGAACCTCCAAAAGCAGGAGACAGTCTGACTGCTTTTCTGGGAAAGAATTTGAGGAGATAACCAGTACTGCAGCACAAAATGTTTCTGTATTTTGAGTGATAGATGAGAGAGTGTTTTTCTAACTTATGTTTAGCATATTTGAAGTCAGATTTCTCAATAGCTATAAATGAGCATTGTTTTCTTGCTTGGGTTAAAGTTATTTGAGTGAAATCAGCTAAGGATAAGGTCCATGCTGATGTGTTGATGGAATTTTGATTCGAAAAACCTGTTTTGTCTTGAAATTTGCTAAAAGTTGCCGTGGTTTAAAGACACTTCAGACATTTGCTTTGCCCTTCTGAAGCACCTGGCGCAGCAAATAAACACAACACAAACCATGAAGGCCTAAACTCTAAGGAAATATTTTTTTTAACTTCCAGGGAAATCTGATGAACCAAGTTGTGATTGTGACCAGTTTCATTGTGCTAATGGGAAGTGTATTCCAGAAAGTTGGAAATGTAACAATATGGATGAATGTGGAGACAACTCGGACGAGGAAATCTGTGCCAAAGCTAATCCTCCCACAGCTTCTTCCTTTCAGCCTTGTGCACCCGATCAGTTCCAGTGTCTTTCCCGCTTCACCAAGCTTTACACTTGCCTTCCAGAATCGTTAAAATGTGATGGTAACATTGATTGTCTTGACCTGGGAGATGAAATAGACTGTGATGTGCCAACATGTGGACAGTGGTTAAAATACTTTTATGGTACTTTCAGTTCTCCCAACTATCCTGACTTCTACCCGCCTGGCAGCAACTGCACCTGGCTGATAGACACTGGTGATCATCGCAAAGTAATTTTGCGATTCACCGATTTTAAACTTGATGGTACAGGTTACGGAGACTATGTCAAAATATATGATGGATTGGAGGAGAATCCACGGAGACTGTTGCGAGTACTGACAGCATTTGACTCTCATGCTCCCCTCACAGTTGTTTCATCCTCAGGACAGATAAGAGTGCATTTTTGTGCTGACAAAGTGAATGCTGCAAGAGGGTTCAATGCAACGTATCAAGTTGATGGCTTCTGTTTGCCCTGGGAAATCCCATGCGGTGGGAATTGGGGGTGCTACACAGAGCAGCAACGCTGCGACGGCTACTGGCACTGTCCAAATGGAAGGGATGAAACCAACTGCACCATGTGCCAAAGAGATGAGTTTCCCTGCTCTCGAAATGGTGTTTGCTACCCTCGTTCAGATCGCTGCAACTACCAGAATCATTGCCCTAATGGTTCGGATGAAAAGAATTGTTTCTTCTGTCAGCCAGGCAATTTTCACTGTAAAAATAACCGCTGTGTGTTTGAGAGCTGGGTTTGTGATTCTCAAGATGACTGTGGCGATGGCAGTGACGAAGAGAATTGCCCAGTCATTGTACCCACTAGAGTGATAACTGCAGCTGTCATTGGGAGTCTTATTTGTGGATTGCTGCTTGTCATTGCACTGGGATGTACTTGTAAATTGTACTCACTCAGGATGTTTGAGCGAAGGTAAGTAGAACTCAACTTTATGAAATATTTTGGTGTTTTCTTCTGTTTGTACTTGAAGCAATTTTGTTGCCACATGGCTATTGTTGCACATGATTTGTAAAGACATTGCTCCTTTTTCTTTGATAGTAAAAAGAGGTTTGTTAATCATAGACTTTATCAGATTGGAAGGGACCCATAAGGAATATCAAGTCCGACTCCCTACTGCTTGCAGGACATCTGAAGCCAAACCTTGCTAAGACCTATGACTGAGCATTGTCCAGATGCTCCTTGAGCTCTGAAGGCTGGGGAGCCAGTTTTCTGGGGAGCCTCTTTCAGGGACTGACTACTTCCCCAGTGAAGAAAAGGGGATAGAAGTATTCTGATCACTTCACTATAGAGGGTTAAAGCTTTCAGATGGTGGGTCCAAAAAGGAAGTTTGGGGAAACTGCAGTTAATTAATTTGCAATTTGTATCACAGTTCTGTATATAACATATACAGAACTATATAACAGCATGTTTCTTCTCTTGTAGGCTGGTTCATACCAGGATTACATATCTTTCAATCTTTTACAATAATATAAGTGTTACTTGTGGTGCTTTTTATATTTAGTGCATGGGTTTGGGCTGGTTTGTTTATTTTTAAAAAATTTATTGTTGGGTTTGTTTTTTTGTTCTCATTTCAGCTGGACAGACTCACAGGAATGACTTTATATTCTTTGCCAATTAAATTTCAATTAAATTAGCAAAACTTCATCTTCTGAAGTTTTTTATTTCAGATTATAATAGTCTGATGTACTTTCATTCATTCATATATATATATATATAAATCAGTGTCTTATGTATTCGGAAATTTCTTTTCTCTTTGAAAGGTCATTTGAAACTCATTTGTCAAGGGTTGAGGCTGAGCTGCTAAGAAGAGAAGCTCCTCCATCCTATGGACAATTAATTGCCCAGGGTTTAATTCCACCAGTTGAAGATTTCCCTGTTTGTTCCCCAAATCAGGTAAGATTTTAAACTAGCAGGCAGACCCCTTAAATTTTAGGGAGACTGAAATAAAAATATTTTAACTTTCATCTGCTTACTTTTCCTCTTTAGCATTTCCTTTTTCTCCTTTTAAGTCAATAGTTTTATACAAATGATTAGCCCTTGAACAAAATCAATGGTATAGTAACACCACAGTTTCTTCTGCAGGTTTTCTTTTCTTGGCAATGCCAGTAATGCACACTGTAGGACCCCCTCTTGCATGAAAAGTAATAGATTGGTAGATCTAATTATATGTTCTGTGTTACTGTTGTGAAAGTAAAGATTGCAAGATGGCATTTTGCACTTTGGGAAAGAAGACCTAGACTTCTAATGTGGAATGGTAGTTCACATGCACAGTGTGTAGGTATGTTCATGCTTGCTGTGCATAACAAGATGATGGGGAAAGACAGGATGTCATATCATATAAAATTACCATGAATGAGTAATAAAGCAAAAGCTAGTAAATGGATAGATGATTAGTGCATTACTTACTTGGTTGATAAATGAGTTTCTCTCAAAAAGCTTTTCAAGGAGTTAAAAAATGTCTTACAGTTATAAAGCTCTTGTGAGAAATAGAAGTCTTAGTCTGGGAATCCTGGTGTGTTCTATTAGAGTTGGCATTAATTATATTGTGTTGCAGTTAATACAGCAAAGTTTATGGTAAGAAAAAATTGCATTACTATTACATGTTCTTTCATGCTCACATGTTCACAAGCAGCTGGGATCTGCCACAAAAGATTAGAGGAAAAGAGGAAAATAAATTGCAATTTGCATGAGAAGCTTTAAAGAAACATTGTAAAGAATTTTTTGATAGCTAAATTAGTACTGAACTTCATTAATGAATCCATTAATTGTCTGTAGTGAACACTGTAGAATCCCTTGGGTTTTTTCAGTGGATTACTGTGGTTATAATAAAGATCAGTATGTTCCTGTTTCAAACCAGTTTTGTACTTTTACAAATTTGTCTTGCTGTCCTCTTTTCCAAAAAAATTAACCTTCACTGGTTTATGATGGATCTGTGTTCACAAGTCTCTTGAGGTAGTGTTAGCTTAAGAACGTCTCTGGAGACAATGCAGTTGTCATGCCCAGATGTGTAAGTCCTCTACTACAGGTAACTTGGAACAAACCAGTGCTTCCTGAAGAAGCACTGTCTGAAGGTTGGTGGAAGAGAGATAAAAGTGACAGCATGAGAACACTAAATTTCAGTTTTTATAAATTAAGGGGAATACATGCATGTGTGTTAAGGGTTTAATCAGGGAATGACTCTTCTGAAGAATATTCTATTTTTTTTGCCATAATCTTAATGAAAGTTGTGAATATAGGCTTTATCCTCTAATTAAACACATTTGTGAATATTTTTAGAATGACGGGCACCCGGAAGATCTTCTGCCCTATTTTAAAATGGAGCTACTTAGCTGAGGCAGTGTTTTCTCCAAGTCTGAGTTAGGGATCTCCAGGATAAAGGAGTTTGTGTTCTTATGTTTATGTTACCTTACAGTTGAAAAGTTATACAGGATTTTAAAGAGGAAAAATCAGGTATGCATTCTTCTGTAGCTGGATAACTAGAAAATGTATACTGAATTTGGGAAATTTATAGTTTAGAACGCATAAGATAATTTTATTTAAATAGAAGCATCAAAGCATTTTGAAACTGGAATTATTGATTACGTCAGAAAGGGGGGGAAAAAGTCAAACTATAAGCCTCTGCTGGAGAAGATACTTAATTTAGTCCCTTTGAGGAAGCCCTATGGTAGTGGATAAAGAAGGTGGCCACCTTTGTTAAATCTTTATGGAAGACTTTGTTTACAAATCCTAAACTTTTTGAGACTCGTTTCTTTGTGCTGTACAGTAAAATCCACAGTGACTACCTTTTTGGTAAGACTGTAACAGATTCTGCGTGCCTCCTCTACTGGCTCTGTGGTTGTATTTTTCTTTAATCTGTGTTCCATATCCAGACTATAGTGCCTTGTTTTCACATTGTCTTTATTTAGAGATCCTCTTTTAGGGCAGAAATATACCTTGTATTGAAGCCATTGCTCTTTTATTGCCTTTGAATATGTATTTCCACTTAATTCGCCTGTTTATAATGCTTTTCCTCTAGAGCATCTAGACTTTTGTCATTACTTTTGTAAATAGCCTTTTGCTAATAGACCAGATCCTTATTAAGAAGGATGCAACATTTCGTAATATTTAAGATTCTACATTTAACTTTGTTAAATGCTGTTTTGCACAATAATAGTTGTACCAGCAGACTGTCAATGCTTGATTGTTGCTTGTCTTCTTATTTAGGCTTCAGTTCTGGAAAACCTCAGGCTGGCAGTACGATCTCAGCTTGGATTTACCTCAATCAGACTTCCTATTGCTGGCAGATCAAGTAACATTTGGAATCGAATTTTTAATTTTGCGAGGTCACGTCATTCTGGATCGTTGGCATTGGTCTCGGCAGATGGAGATGATGTTGCCAGCCAAAGTACTAGTAGAGAAGGTGAAAGAAATAATACTCACAGAAGTTTGTTTTCAGTTGAATCTGATGATACAGACACAGAAAATGAAAGAAGAGACACAGCAGGAGCAGTTGGTGGTGTTGCTGCCACCTTGCCTCAAAAAGTCCCTCCTGCAACAGCAATAGAAGCAACAGTGGGAGCGTGTGGGAGTTCCTCTGCTCATAGCAGCAGCAGCAGCAGCACGGATGGTGGAAGAGAAGTGACAAATGTAGAGCCCCCGAGCACAAGTCCCGCACGCCACCAGCTCTCGAGCGCACTAAGCCGTATGACTCAAGGCTTGCGCTGGGTACGCTTTACTTTAGGGAGATCAAGCTCAGTGAATCAGAACCAAAGTCCTTTGAGACAGCTTGATAATGGGGTAAGTGGAAGAGAAGAGGATGATGATGTTGAAATGTTAATTCCAGTCTCTGATGTAGCATCAGACTTTGACATGAATGACTGTTCAAGACCTCTACTTGATCTCAGCTCAGATCAAGGACCAGGGCTTAGACAGCCTTACAGTGCAGCACATCACAGTGTAAGGTCATGCAGTCGAGATGGCCCCTGTGAGAGCTGTGGCATCGTACACACTGCCCAGATACCCGACACTTGCTTAGAGGCAACAGTGAAAAACGAAACTAGTGACGATGAGGCATTATTACTCTGCTAGGTACGGATTGTTTAGGAAAGATTGTGTACAAGTTGGAGCAATATCTGTCATTGTTTTGTACTTCACAGTTAAAATTAGTTTTTAGCTTTGAAAAATCCAGGACAACATTATGTTAAAGCTATTTTAGCCTGTGTGGTTGATTAAACTTTTCTTATACTGGATGACATTATGGAACTATAAGAGTGAACATTTTAATGGCTCTGAATACACAATGTGTGTATCCAGTATAATTGGATTACTCTTTAAACTGAAGTTTTCCCCATTAGTTTCAAATTTAGTTTATCCTGGTACTATAGTTCAAACCCGAAACATGGCTGCTCAAGACTTAGTGGCTGCCTGTTTAACCCCATATTAACAGGTGAATTTGTACAGAATTATTTTCCTTTAGGAACTGACTCTGTTGTATTATTGCCAACATACTTGTAACTTAATATACTAAATATGGTAAGGATTGTTGCTGTAAAATATGTACTTTTCTTTGAGTTTATTCAACACTTTGTCTAAATATTCTTGAATTTCATCATAATGTGAACTTTCTTAAAGGGAGGAGAAACTTTCTCCAGGAGTATTCTTTTTCTTTCAGAAGTACAAAATGCAATGATATATGAAATTTAGGCATAATAGATAAAGTGATGGCAAAAGCTTTTTTAGCACTGACTTTCCTAAACTGCGATCTAATATGGTACAAGCCAAATAGTATGTAAAATCCCCAGTCATTAGTCTTTTTGATTTGAAGTAAAAAAGGGCCGAAGATATTACAATATGTGTTAGTTCTTTAAATATCCAATATGTACAAATACACTACAGAATAAGTTCCAACTGGTAATAGATCTTTCCCTAATACTGTAGGTTATAAAGCTTGTTTGGTCTCAAGGGATTTGCACTAAAATCATATTAAGGTCTCTAATGAGCTTAGTGCACAAGCACTATCACTTTAAGTACTATTATTGTCTAATATTGCAATGGCTATATATTTCCATGGCTCTTTTCTTGGGGTGTTGCGTTTTTGTTGCAATTGAATTTGCTTTACTAATTCCCTATTTATTCATTGTATTTAAAAACTGGTTTACTCAGTTGCAGACTGGTTGTTTAAAATAAACCAAAAGAAAACCCTTTTAGTGTATTTTTTTATGATATTACATGTTGGAGCAAAACAGATCAGTGAGGAAAAAAGCTCGTAACTTCCAATTTTCTGATAAGCAGGTTAATACGTGGCTACTAGTGTGACAACAAGAAACTACACCTTTTAAAAACAAAACTGTCAACTACTGTTTTATTTATTCTTTGCCAGTCTGTTTTTAGTAGGCTTAAAGATCCAGTATGAAATGTATTTGTGTGTGATTGTATGCTATTTATTAAATTTTAAATACTTTGTTGAATGTCATTTTAAAGCATGTTTAAAGTCTTGTGCATTTCTGTCGTGTTATGCTGTCGGGCAGAACTGACTAAAATTTTAATATGTATCAAAATTAAATTGAATTTTTGTTATGTTTTTGAGGTACTTTTAAAGATAAATCCAAGGTCTGTCTGGCTTTTTATGTTTTTTTAAATCCTCATCTCTGAAGTACAAATCACATGCAGAAGGAACAAAAAATTGAATAGATTCCAAAGTGTATATATCTTCTCCCTCTTCTCTTCATTCACAGACACTGGGATGAGAAAAATAAACAATTTTACCATCTGGTTGATTTTTTCGTGAGAGTTAGCAGGTAAATTCTGAGTTCAGGATGCAATGACGTAGATTTGTGCTTTTGAGGAACCTTATGTGCAATACAATTGTAAAAGATTTTATTATAACAACCCATGTGGTTTCAAGTTTCAGAACAGATCACATCACACTGGTACCAGATCAGGTACAAGTTGGCCCATAATTACACGTACTCAAGTAAAAGTCATCAATGGCCATTTTTATTCACATTGAATAATATCTAAATCTGTGGGTAATCTCTAGTCTGATTTCAGTAGCATTGCTTATAGAGCAGGCAGCTTTGCAATAGGAACATGGTAACATACCCTGAAGTATATGTGAACAGTATGTCCTGGTATAAAATACTGGGTTTTTAAACCTTCCTGATTAATTGTCATTAGAAAGTGGTTGTGGAAATGCTTGTCCCTGAGGCAGATAAATTTTAAAGAAAGAGTCTTCACAGAATACCTTCAGTGTTTAACACACATAGTGATCTAAATTTGTTCCATTAGATGCCCCAAATAGCATGTACCTATGGACTCCATATTGCAGATGTAAAAAGAACACAATGTTTAATTTGTTTTAAAGGAAAAATGCTACACATTTAACTGAGAAGTTGGATTTGATTGATAATTTGAAAATTGTAAATAAAATTCATATTTGTATGAGGTGAATTTGTTGCAGTGATTTTTTTTTCTTAGTGATATTAAAAGGAGTGATTGATTTTTCTTTTGAGTAATGCACGAGCGATTGGTTGCATTCGTTTCATTTGGTTTAATTGAGGGTTTCAGTAAGACATTATTACCCTGTTTCTTTTTATGCTGGAGAGCTTGAATTAGTATTTTGTTTAATTGATTCTTGATTTAGCTGTGCTACAATACTAGGGCAGTTTGAAAAAAAGTCAGAAATATTTACTGTAGAATTATCTTGTTTTCTGTAATAAATCACTTTCATCTGCCAGCTTTAAAGAATCTAGGTTATTGTGAGGCAAGTTTTCATGTAAAGTTACTTAAACATGGAAAGAGTTTGTCACCATTCTTTTTCACATACCACACTTTTTTTGTCATTTGAAACATTAGGGAGGGCTGACTGAGCTTCTGATGGTGCAAGGGCTTGTTTTGTTTCCAGAGTTCATTTTCAGTACAAGTTCAGCAAGTGTTGCTGATAACTCTTCTTTCAAAACAGGTTCCTGGAGCGGATGCTGGAATTAGTTACTGTATTATGTGTTCACTTTCTGTCTGAATGTCAAAGCATGAACTCATGCCAAAGCCTGGATTCAGTCCAGGGAAATCAAGTTCAGGTTGGGACACAAATACTGTTTCAGTGAAGTTTATATATTAAATACGGACTGCAGATCAAATCATGGCTTTTTCTGTTGGGATGAGTTTTTGCTTCCTTTCTGAAAAGTGAGTGTTTTATTCTCCTATATACATCTCCAGATATTCAGCTGTGTCAGTTGTCCTGAGGAAGTGCTGCACATTTCCCATAAATCTTGGTTTAATTCAAAAGTTGTAATCCTCCTTCAGTTGTGATGAAGCTTTCTGTGAAGTGTTTTGTCAGTTTGTGGGGTTTTTTTGACTGTATCTGTTTTCTTCCTCCCTTGTGACCTTGTGAGTTTCTGAAAAGAAGCAGTTGGTAACTGAATTCCTCCAGGACATCAGCTACAAGTCAATTGCCCAGAATGGGGTGTGTTCTGAAAGGACAAGGGAGAAGACTGTCTTGTCCCTTTGCTATGTCACCAAAAGTCTATAGAGGTAAGCAGATTGATACTTAAAACTCTTTCCCTTCTATCCTCCACTGGGATTTCACTAGTTAGCTTTTGCTTCATCCAAGTGAAGTCCATAATTATTGGACTTGATACAGAGAAGTTCTATAGCACAACATTCAGGTCAGTATGTCTAGTTGAGGTTTCTGTTCATGTGCAGTACCCACTATCTGGTGAGTAGTAACCTGGGGGAAGAGAATGTAGGATTCACTAAACTGAAGTATTATCTAAGAATTCAGATGGACAAGACTCCCCACGTCATCAATGGAGGGAATAAGAGACATCACTCTGAGCAGTGTCAGTGATTCCTAATCACATTTTGAGAAAGGGCATTTACAGTAAACAAAATTTAGCTAATCTTTGTGCATATCTGAGAACAAATTAGTGTTTGTGATATTTTTACGTGCAAATTGAAAAAAATTTAGCAGATGAGTTTAGTTTCCAGCATTAATTTCTCCTTGTGACGGAGTTACATCCTTTTATCAAAGAACCAAAGAAAAGACTCAAATGCAAGTGAAGTTTTTGCAAGATTGAGGTTTTTTGCAGATCACAGTTGCCTTTTATGCTGTTTGTGCAGGAAAGAAATGGGTAGAAAACACAGGAAGCAAAAAAAAAAAAAAAGATTAAAAGTTTGAGTCACTAGATTTTGAATTTGAATTTTAGAAAGGTTGTAATAAAACAGACAAGACACTCTAAAGGAATATAATTATATTACATTGCCCAAAGGTTTGTTGTTTTTTTTTGAGACACACAATTGTAGGAGACCTTCCCAAAAATAAAGTGGGTAGGACATGTGAAATCAGGAGATAAGAGAAAGAAGGAAGGAGTTATAGTTTAGTGTTGACTTCCTTACAAATAATAAAGGTTTGTTATGCAAAATGTAAAGGACAAAGAAATAAACTTGCTTTAAGGAATAAGGACATGATCCCTGAAATAAGCATACATTGTACATATTATCTAAGAGGCAGGTGTCTGAATTCAGAGCAGAAATCTCAGATTTCATCAGAACATGATGACTTGTGGTGTTACAGAGGTTTTGTAGAATTGCATTTGTACCTTTGCAATGAAATAATCATGCATCTGAAGATGTGCCAACAGAACTGAAGAAATAGATTTATCTGCTTCTCCAGGTTTATAAAATTGAGGAAAAACAACTGGTAAAATACATTGGTTTAATCTGTTATCTTTCCTGTGGTTAGTTAAGAACCACCTTGAACAGTCACAGTTGGAGGAAGAAGTTTTGGTGCACCAGAGGAAAAAGAGGAGCAATATACAGGATAGTGAGGAATGTCATAAACTGACAGCGTATTTCTGCAGTGGCACAGCAAGGAACAAAGATGTTCAGTTTTGCTTTCTCTCATCTACTCTGTTAGCCAGCAGTTTTAGTTCTGACTTTGTGTTCCTTCAATAGATGCTGAGTTTAAGAGTTGGAGAAAATACAACTAATATTTTGACAATGCATGAGTAAAGATAACAGTTTCCAAAGATAGCTAATCCCTGTGCTTTTGTGGTTATGTTTCCTGGAGTTTGGAAAAATCCCACCTAAGAACTTAGTTTCTTTGACTGAGGTTGTGCTCCAGGAAGTAACTGACAGGTATGATGAGTTTGTTTTTTTTTTTTTTTTCCATAGTACTGTGAGACTTAGAACTTCAATACCTGAGTTGAACTGTCTCACACATATTTAGAAAGTGGACATTTCATTGGACCCTTATGAGCCAATGAATAGTGAAAAGAGCAAAGAGCACTTTGAGAGAGAATATGAGGGTTTCTTAGTTGCTCCTCTGCTGGATTCCTGGTCATTCCTTTTTTGGTTGTACTGTCTGTGGTTCACCATTTGTGTTGATCAAAGAGGAGGAGGCACTTGGCCTTATGAGAATGAGAGAACAGTAACTACTTATTGCTTCTCTAAAAAGTAGAATGGTCTTCAGCACACACACACCTTTGGCTGCCTTCCTTTGTGTCACATGTGTGGAACCCCAGGCTGGGTGCTAATGGGCTTCATCACTGCTGATGTATTTGGGGCACCAGGAACTTGGATGTGGTCCGGTACTTAGGAGACCATATTTATAGTTCAGGTCACGTGGAACTAGAGGATTGAATTCCTTTGTTAATGTTTTTTAGCCTTGTTTGGTTATAGAAAACCATGGGGTATGCTTGCTAGTTTTGGAAAGCTTTTACAACTGAAGAAGGCTTGGGAGCTTAGGTTTTGAAACCTCACCACTTGTTTGTGTCTGAAAATCCATCTCATGAAAGTAGCCAGCAGACTCTTCTGAAAACTTGTGAGGTTTTGACAAGGGCACCTGACTTGTCTCACAGTTATGAAGACTTTACAGGTGCAATTACATTTAGACTGTCTGGTTTTATTGAATGTGTTAAATTCCCACTGCAGAGACTAGTGTGAGAGTAAATCCCAGGTGAACAGGCATTATGGGTTTTTTAATAGGAGTTGCAAAGAAACGCTTACTGAGTATTCAGTCCTTCTGATTTTCTGAATATGGCAAAAGATAACCATTCTTTCCTTTCTGCAAATCCAGACTGCACCTCAAACTCACCAATTCTCCAAAACCTAGTGCTTTATCCATCATTACTGAAAGCTGTTGGTACTGTTTTTGTTAATTTTCTCACATTGCAAATGTTCATGATCTGCTCTTTCTTCCTTGGAGGAAAGTTGTCAAAAATAAGTAATATTATAAATCACACATCTTCATTAGCTGAGCTTTCCTTCTGCTGCCCATTATCAACCTCTAGCTTCCTTCACAAAATGTCTCTGTTTGTTCAAAAGCCTATTTGTCTGCTGCTCCTGCATTTTGAGATACATTTCAGCTTCACCAACTTAAATTTGAAGGTTAATGTCAGTAAGAGTCCTGGAGTTAAGAAAGAGCTGAAGACTGTGTGGTGGTAGAAAAGCTTTACAGCACTAGGGTATTGTAAGAAGAATGTGAAAATGGATGCAAATGGAAGATAAGCGTAAGGTGTGATAATTAAAGGAGAAGTTAAAAATAAATAGTATTTTATGCAGGCAGGTAGCAGTTAAAGGTTCCAGGATGAAGTGGGTGAAAGTATGTGTCTCAGAGGATTTTAAACTGATGGTTTCTGCATTATAATGACTTTTAGATATCCTCAAGGTTTGCTGGATGTTCCAAACTTCTGTCCCCCATTTCTTGCAAAATTATCCCTAAATTTGCTAAATTATTTTCATTTGATAAATCATGGATATGGATTCTGTTTCCTTCAGAGTTGTTTAAATGGAATCAGTTTATCATTAGGCTACTGTGAAACCTCCTATGATTGTATTTCTGTGATAGTTACACTAAACAAGACACTCCATGTTTAGATTTCTAGAATTATTTGCTTTGCTAGACACAACAAACGCATTAGCACATGGTTCAATTTCAGATTTGTGAGCTTGGGAAGACATTCTGCAATGACTCTCAAATTGTTGAGCTACTATGTAACATTTTAGGATCCGTAAATGTTTCCTAACAGGAAACTTCTCTGCGGAGTTGTGGTTTAAGCCCAGCTGGTATTTGATCACTGGGCAGCCACTCACTCAATCAACTTGAAAGGGAGATAGTGTGAAAACTCGTGGGTTTGAGATAATGACAGTTTAATAGGTAAAGCAAAAGCTGCACTTGTGAGCAAAGCAAAACTAATTAATCCCTCTCTTCGCAGGGGCAGGCAGATGTTCTGCCATCTCCAGAAAAGCAGATCTCCACCATCCACTAAGGGTGACTTGGGAAGACAAATGCTGTATACACCGAATGTCCCTCCCCTTCCTTCTTCTCTCCCCAGCTTTATATGCTGAGCATGACACCATATGGCCGGGGGTGTTCTTGGGGTCAGCTGTCATGGCTTTGTCCCCTTCCAGCTTCTTGTGCACCCCCAGCCTCCTCACTGGGGGGGCACTGTGAGATGCAGAAAAGCCCTTGACATTGTGCAAGTGCTGCTCAGCAATAATGAGAACTTTCCTTTGTTACCAACAGTGCAGCACAGATGCAAAACAGAGCAATACCAGGTACTATGACAGAGTTGAACTCTTCCAGCCCAGATCACTACAACAGAGCAGAGTCAAACATTGATATGGGGCAAAGATTTGTTTGAATCTCTGCAAAGAGAAAGATAAAAAGGTAAAATGTCTTGTGGGTAAGTAAATACTACAAAGTCAATTAGGAGCCAGAAGCCCTGTTGGAGCAGCAGTAGATATTCAGTGATCACTAAAAATGTAGGACCAGTTGTCTTCTCTGAGTATTTTAAGTATCATTTCTGCTCCACCAGTGGTATTTCAGGCTATTTTTTCTGACGACAGCTGAGCTGTGAAATATTTACCAAATATACACAAATGCAACTGATGTGAGATTATCTTTTTGGTCCAAATGGTTTAAATAAAAGGGCTGCTTAGACAAAATCTTGTTATATACCAATATGTTATTTAATGTGTTCAAAACCACCTGTGGGATAAATTCAGTTTTCCTAGGCACAGCATTACAAGATGTTATGTTGCTGGTTTGTGGGCAGTTCTGCAATTTTGAACTGGGCATGAAATCACAGATAGGAAGGTTTAGGCATTTAAGAGTAGGATCCACAAAGTCTAAATTACCCAGGAGGAAATCAGAGAAGAGGAAACAGAGTTCAAGCCTGTTCTTGTTCAGAAGCAGATGTAAATACTCTTGATCTGTGCTACTCTTCATTCATTTATGTATGAAAGTTGTGTCAGCTTTTTCCTGTGCAACACACACAAAGAGGGAACTGGATATCCCAGTGCACACTACTATCTGCTGTGATGTGGCTGATCTGCCTTCAGATCTCCCTCTGATCGCCCAATTTGACAGAAGGATTTGAGCAAAAACAGTTTCCGACTGCTACTAGCCCAAGAGCATACTCAGAGATGGCTGTCTAGGTCTGTCATGTCAAAACTCCTTTCACAGAAAATACTAAGTAGTCATTGGCCAGGGAGAAATTACAAGAAAGTGACTATTTTAGGTTGGTAGTCTAGGTATTGAAGTGATGCTGAAATTTCAGGGTGAAGTCTCTTTGACAATAAATACTGTAAAATGTGTTGATGTTGTTCTACATCAAATCATTAAATTTCCATTGGATGGGCATAGGAGCTTAACTGCTATACACCACATGATCAGATGAACTTCTGACTTCGCTACCCCCTCTCCTCACTTAACAAAGGTCACTTAATTTATGCAAAGGGAAGCTGCTTTTCCAAATGAGTTTTGACCTGTTTTGTTGCTGTGTCAGGTCATAAATCCCAGTAGGTCTCTGTTCCATTGCAGAAAGGTGAGATGTAAGACAAGATACTTTGGGATGAGCAGATAGAAAACTTAATGTATGGTAATTCTCTCATACCCATCATAAGGGAAGGAACAAAGGTGACATGCTGATGGGAAGGTGAGATTTTTTCATATCTTGTGTCCATTGTCTAAATGGCTTTTTGGTATCCTGGGTGTGCACCCTCTCACAGCCCTCAGAGGCAGTGTTCTATCTTGCTAAATCATCACCACTGAACTGGAAGAGGTTAGGGGATGAAGATGCAAGTGCTCAGCAGATTTAGGGACACACTTGAGCAGTGCCATGTCATTGCTGAGTTTGCAAATCCAGGGTTATGGGAGAATTGGGAAAATGCCATAGAAATGAGTGCCTCTGAGATGGTACTGAGCAGGTCTTTCCTCTGCTGTGACAGTCTCTAGCTCATTTTTCAGTCATCCTCCTTTTACTTCCCCACCTCTTTTTACAGGTGTATATTCTGAAACACACAAGCCACATCCTGCCAAGGTCACACCAGCCTTGTGTGAGACCCACCACAGAGGATCCTGACTTTCCCCTGGCCCTCGGGAAGGGCTCCTGTGGGGCAGGGAGGTTGGAGGGGCCAGCACAGCCGGGCTGGCAGTGGTTGTGGGGGCAGCACTGTGGGGTGTGGCGAGCACAGGCCGGGCCTGCCGGGTGGGCACAGCAGGGCTGTGGGGCAGGTGGAACCTCAGGTACTGAAATGGGATTTTGGATGTTGGCACACACACCCCGGCTGCCCCCTCAGGCCAGAGTGCTGTCTATGTGGTGTCATTGCAGTGGCAGCAGGGAGCCATGTTTGGATCCTGAGGGTGGTGTGTCCCAAATCCTTTGACAAACAGCCTGGGAGCAGTGTGGGCCCCACCATCTCCACTGAGAAGGATACAACACCTGGGTCACCAGAGCACTGCACTCTGCCTTTCCCTCTGCACAGGCTGGACCCAAGGGCTCCCCAGACATGGCTGCAGGAAGCTCAGGTCACCCCATGGCTCTCTGGCTGCTTCTGTGGAGAGCCCAGGTCACCCTTGGTTTCCTCCAATGTGGCAGCAAAGAGCTTAGTTTGTTTTTGGGCATCACAAGATGACAAAATAGCCACACTTTCAAAGCAGCTCAGCAAGCTGCAAACCCACAGGTGCACAGGGCAGGCTGGAGCACGTGCTGTGAGAACACCCTGAAAGCCTGGCTCGCCTTGTCCAGGCAGGGTCCGGAGCAGGAGGGCCCAAGGGCAGTGCCCTGCTCCCATCCGTGTCACTGGGCTGCACGGGAGGAGGGAGGAGGAGCTGCCAGGGGCAGAGGGGGCAGTTCCATCGGTGTCTGTTTAAAGAGCATGGTGTGCTGTGTGTTTAGGGCCATTTGGAGAGAGCTGCTGCTCTGGGAGGACGAGGCAGTGAACTACTCTGAGGCAAGAGCAAGTTTCTGAGCTGAGGCCTCGCTCTCACCTGCTGGCATGCCACCCCAAACCCGGGCTCGGCAGAGACTTTTGATCAAAGGGGGAAAAGTTGTGAATGATGACCTCTCTGTGGTGGCTGATGTGTACGTGGAAGATGGAGTGGTGCAGCAGGTGGGAACAAGCCTAAACCCGGAGCCCTCGACTGGACTTGTTGTGCTGGATGCGACCAACAAGCTGGTGATCCCTGGGGGCATTGATACTCACACACACATGGAGTTCCCTTTCATGGGTAGCAGGTCAAAAGATGACTTCTACACTGGAACCAAGGTGGGTGCACATGTGCATGTCTGTGTGTGCATCTGGGCTTTCTCAGAGAGGGATGTCTGCTGGTCCTCCAGTATTATTTCTAAAATAGAGAATAGAATGTGAATCAAGCATGGCCAGTTGTTCCTGTCCCTTTGTCTGTACTCAGGGGGGGTACTCAGAGGTCCACCCCCAACGAGTATGTTATTTGGGCTCCTCCAGAAACTATTGTGATTGCAGGGGTCAAGTGGGGCAGGCATTTACCCTGGCTGTCAGCATGCAGACTACAACCTGCCTTGATGCATCAAGCTTCATACTTCTCTGAGCAAAGGTTAACTAAAGCAACAGTTTAATTCCCCTGTGCTGTTTAAGCACTTTTGTGGTAATCTGATCTTTCTCCTCTGTTAGCATGAGGAAATGCAGGCTTTTCTTCTGTCATTCACTTTGGTGCTTACTGTGTGTCTCAATGAAAGTCCACTTCAAATACACTTTATGAAAGTACATTATTTCTCCCAGTTTTACACTTGGAGTGGGGGTTTTTTCAGCTTTTTCGCTGATCTTATTATATTCCCTGAATATGAATAGTGTATCAATTATTCATATTAAGAGTATTATGCATCATCTCCATACAGTTTCCATAACCAAAATTTCAAGGCACTTTTCTAAGAGCTTTGTTGTGCAGACTGAAATCCTTTGTTCACAGAAAGGATCACATTGCCCCACTTGGTTTGTCTGCTAGCCATCACATTCACAGAGATTGCTATATCCAGCTTCTCTCACTGGGGAACTGGGATTTACTAAAAAACAGAAAATAAGTTTTTAAGGTTTTCCCAGTAACTCTGAGGTACTTATAGGACAGGGAAGCTGCAAGACAGAGGCTGCATACACAAAACAGGATGTCCAGATAGTCACTTCAGTGCCTACAAGAAAATTCTAGATCCAGCTTATCAATCAGATGTCAAAAAGTTAGAGATTGTGGCTATCCTTAACCCAGGTCAAAGTGTGGAAAGTATTCAGACTATTCGCTGATGGTCATCCTCTGACAAATATTTTGGCAAGAAATTCAGTGGACAGAGTTGTATTCCAGGTATTGCAAAATATGCTACAATGATTAGCTAAGATTTACCCATTCAGTTGAACAAGTAAAGGCATCTCTCTTTACAGACAGAGGGGGAAGAAGATGTAGGGAATAAAAAGAGACTTCAAGTGGAGTTGTGGAACCCATGACTTTTTTTTTTTTCTTGAAGTCTATAAATTTTCTTTAAATCCTGTTTAATAAATAAGTCAATCAGTCTTGTTGAAAAATATTTGACAGTTTGAACAACTTTTCCTGGAGAAAATGTTTTGCTCAATTCATTAGAAATTACAAATACTTGTGTCACTCTCCAAACTTCTCTTTTTGCAAAATATAGTGGCATATTTACAGTTATTCTTCTGAATTCTAAATGAGCAGAAGGAAGAAAGAGACTAATTGTCGTAGAAAAAGGAAGAGTAATACAGCATGAGGGACCTGGACAGGTTGGATAGATGGGCTGAGTCCAACAATACAAGGTTTAACAAGTCCAAGTGCAGCATCCTGCACTTTGGCCACAACAACTCCCTGCAGTGTTACAGGCTGGGGACAGAGAGGCTGGACACTGCCCAGGGGACCTGGGGCTGCTGGCTGACAACAGACTGAACATGAGCCAGTGTGTGCCCAATGGCCAAGAAGGCCAATGGCATCCTGGCCTGTATCAGCAACAGGCCAGCAGGACCAGGGAGGTCATTCTTCCACTGTACTGGGCACTGGTGAGGCCACACCTCGAGTGCTGTGTCCAGTTCTGGACCCCTCAATTCAGGGAAAGCATTGAGGTCTCAAATGCATCCAGAGAAGGGCAACAAGGCTGGTGAAGGGTCTGGAACACAAGCCCTGTGAGGAGCAGCTGAGGGAGCTGGAGCTGTTCAGCCTGGAGGAGGCTCAGGGGAGATCTCATCCTGAGAGGAGGGCGCAGCCAGGTGGGGCTTGGTCTCCCAGAAAATTGGTGACAGGACAAGAGGACACAGTCTTAATCTGAGCCAGGGGAAGTTTAGGCTGGACATTAGGAAAAAATTCTTCACAGGAGGAATGACTGGGCATTGGAATGGGCTGCCTAGGGAGGTGGTGGAGTCACCATCCCTGGAGGTGTTCAAAGAAAGACTGGATGTGTCACTCAGTGCCATGGTTTAGTTGATAAGGTGGTGTTAGGTCATAGGTTGGACTTGATCTCAAAGGTCTTTTTGAATCTAGCTAATTCTGTGATTCTCTGATCCTGTGAATTTGAGCTGTACATATTTTCATCTGAATTGGTTGTTGCTGTTTTGCAAAGGGACATTACTCAGAGAAAAAGAGAGGATTTCTTTTGCTAATCTGGAAGAAAGCAACAATTTCAACAAAGGAACTTCTGTATTGGATCAATTTCTTTTAGTCAAGGATCTGGCATCTGTGTAACTTTTTTTCCCTCCAAAGGCAAGAAAATTAATAATTCAGTTTGCCATTAATAAGAGTGGAAATTATTGGTTAAAAAGCAATTTTTGATCACCATTTGTCTGTTAAGTAAAGTTGTAGTTTATTTTATTACTTTACAACATTTATGCAGAGAATGTAAATTCCTCATTCTATTTAAAACCCTCTATGCAGTTTTACTAAATTATATTCTGTTTCTAATAAAAATACGTTTTTAAGCCCTGTAAAATATTTTAGTATTAGTCAAGAGTTTGGGGGTTTTCATATTGTATTTTCAAACTCAATGGGGCTTTTTGCTGTTGTGTATTTGCCCCTTAGCACTTGCCTGTCACTCAGGCTTGTTTTTTCCACTACACAGACTCTGAGGCAGCACGTCTCAAGCTGACTGTGCTCTTCTAGTGCTCTTCTTCCTCAGTGATTCCATACACTTGAGGAAACTCACTGATGCATAAACACTACAGACACATCTCCACTTCTTTGATAAGTTTTTGTACACAAAGAGAAGCTTCTCCTTCAGTGTGAGAATTTCACTTGGATTCTCCTGAACATGCTTTTGAGAACATTTTTCTCAAAGCAAATGAAATTAATCTCCAAAATAATTTTTCACGTCTGGACTTTACTCCGGGGAACTCCTCAGTGGGTTTTGGCTTTTCATTCCAGATTAATTGATGTAAAGGAGTTGGAGAGGGTGGGAGGAAATTTGCATTATTTCTGATTGCTAAATATTAACTTTCTTCTTTTCAGGCAGCTATAGCAGGAGGAACCACTATGATCATCGACTTTGCCATCCCTCAGAAAGGCTGCTCTCTTACTGAAGCTTTTGATACATGGAAAAGCTGGGCAGACCCTAAAGTCTGCTGTGATTATTCATTGCATGTGGCAGTTACATGGTGGAGCAACAAGGTAGACACAAGATCTGATTTTAAATTCCATAAATTTGTACTACACCTGCTTGGAATCAGTCTTCATGTGCTAAATATTGCTTCCTGGTTAGTGATTTTGTGATTAAAAACATTTGAAATAGCCCACACCCTTCTGAGGGTATATGTATTTGAAAGAAGACTGCAGATAGCCTATATCTCTGGATAATTCTGCACAAAGTTAAAGGTAGGGATTGTGCAAGACAAAGATCAGGCAGGTCAGAGGGGGAAAGAGGTGTTCACAATAATTTTGTCTTTTGTTGCTGGAACACTTGATATTTTATGCTTCTGATGAGTTTGGTTGTTTTTTTTTAATATAAGTATATACATAAAAAATATGGTACTTGACTTCATTTATAGAGGAAGACTTATTTTCCTGGGTGGCTGCAGTAAAAACCATGTAAAGTAAAGCAGGACTGTAGCCAATAGTACATTGAATGTGAAATAATCTAAAAATCCATTTTTGAATTTACATATTGGAGAATCATCTTTGCTAAGTGATTGTTTGCTGATACCCTGAAAGCTTCACTGATAAATTAGTTTTTCAGGTGCTTGATATCTATTGGAATGAGACCCATGTTTTACAAGATGACTTTGGATTCTTGGAGAACTATGCATCAGTACATAGATATACTAAGTAAATTCCTATTTTATATATGAGTACTTCTTCTAATTTTTAAATTCTAGAATATATGCACCAAAGCATTTACTCTGCAAAAAAGGCATCTTTGGTATTCTGTGTACCGAGTGCTAAAATAGCCTGCACACAACTTCCAAGTTAAGGCAAAGTCATGAAATGAATTCTCCAACGAAATATGAGTAATGTACATTTGAAACAGCCTCAGCAGACAATATTGTACTGACAAATCCAATAAAAACAGGGTGATGTAAATCAATGAAATGTTCTAGTTTATATTAAGAATGTAGCTGTTTTTAAAGGCCAAGATTAAAAGAAATAAGTTGGGCATTTTGTAGCTGCAAAAGGCCTGGTGAAAAAGACTGATATGTCATACCCATCTGATCAGCTCTCATCTCATCAGGATTAATTAATTGAACCATTAATTAAAAGCATACATTCTTTACAATGCCTTCTGTGAGTTGTAGTAAACAGTGAAGAGGATAAATGACATGCCTCTGTATTTGTGCCATTTTGTCAGGTACTTCTTTGATAACTCCCACTCAAAATGTGCTCCCATCCCTCCTCTGGATAACTAAAATATCTCCTTGAATTTTTTATATATCTTACCCTTCTTGGGCAGACTCAACCAGATTATTAGAGAGAAGATGAAAAATAATATTTTACTTTTTGAAAGGAATTAATCCCATGGAAATTTTAATAGCATTACAGATGCATATCAACTACTGTAACCATCATTTTACTGGGAGGGGAGAACCAAAGTTATGTAATATATGTTTCTAGCTAACCAGTTGTGCAAGAAGCCTTGAGATTAAAATATGTGTCTTTCTTTCTTTGTGATGTAATGTTTTGCTGGGCTTCATAGGCTCTAGCAGAAGCAGGGAATCCTAACAGAAGTGAATTAAAAAAAAAAAAAAGAAAAAAAGGCAGCCCTCCACGTAGCATTTTGGAGCTGTTTTGTTTGACAACAAAATGTTTCAAAAGGCTGTGTGTGTTGTTTAGATTCAGGACAAAGCTCTAAAAGATGAAATCTTTTCTGTCACTGTGTTGTTTGCTAGAAGCTGCAGCCCACTGCAATCCAATTTTGAAAATCGGTTTTGCATAAATGTTCATGTTGTGTGAGTTGGACACATTGACTGTAATATTGGAATGGGTGTTTTCAACACCAGGTGGTTTATTTGAAATAAAATTCTGCCTCATTACCTTTTGTAAAAAGCATTCCCTCCTGCAATTAGCTTGTGCTTCTAATATTTTCACTGCAGTGCTACCCTTTTATATACTTTGAGAATCAATTTGATACAAGAAGAAGAGTCTAAACCAGTCTTTAAATATGTGACTATTTGTAACTATTTGAACATATGTTTGATGGTGAGTAAAGGTTCACCCTCCATACTTAAAATTTCTTTATACAAAATTATTAATATGTAAAATATAATTGCTGTATTTTTCAGGTGAAGCAAGAAATGGAAAGTCTTGTTCAAAACAAAGGTGTCAACTCCTTCAAGATGTTTATGGCCTATAAAGATATATACATGGTCAATGATGAGGAGCTGTATGAAGCCTTTTCCTGCTGTAAGGAGCTTGGGGCAGTTGCTCAAGTCCATGCGGAGAATGGGGAGCTAATTGCACAGGTGCACATTTGGCATTTTGTCCATCAAAGTCAGGAATATAGAGGTCCTAGGCCGAGGTCTGTCCAGACATAGTCAGCTCATGCAGCAGAAGCAGATCCAGAAGTATGGAGAAAGCTCCACTGGCTGGGCACAGAAGTCTCAACATCCCTCTGTGCATAATTCATAAATGCTTCTCTCCATACTTGCTTCTGCCACCTTAGTGCTGAGGGGAGGCACTGAGAGCCCTGGGGCCCTGAGGGTGTAACTACACTGGCAATACTGGACATCAGTGGTAACTTGAGTGGCTCTAATAGAATATTCTCTTCATCTATTCCAGTCAACAGTGCTTTGACTCTGTCCCACGTCCCGTAACAGAAATTAATTCATTGCTAAATAAACTCAAATCAGCAAATCTTAAATTCCTGGAACAGCATAGGGAAGAAACCTTTTTGCCTCTTAAAACCTCTTTGCCTCTTGGAGTTTTCAGAGGCTCTGGATATGCATCTTTGTGCTTAGTAAAAATTTTTCCTTTTTTTCTCTCCAGTGAGGGTTAGTAGCATCATTGGACATCATTGGCCATGATAGTTAAATGTACATATTGAGAGAGGGGTAGGATTTTCAAGAGCAGTGATTTAATCCTGCAAGCCAGTGAAATGAGTTCTCTGAATTTACTTCAGTATTCTGAGACCTGAATTTACTGAGAGATATATTAGATTTCAGGTAAAACTACAGTAACTTATTTTGGAAAAAAATCACAACTGCCTGGATTTTTTTCCTTGAACTGGCTGCAATGGCTGCTTCAGAATCCATTTGACTGGCAGCATGCTCATGACACCGTAGATACATTTTAACTGACTCTTACATGCTTGTGTGGGGTCTGCAGGGTGCAAAGAAGATGCTGGCAATGGGAATAACTGGCCCTGAGGGTCATGAACTGTGTCGTCCTGAAGAAGTGGAAGCTGAAGCTACACAAAGAGCCATTACCATAGCAAATGCTGTGAACTGCCCCCTTTATGTAGTCCATGTCATGAGTAAATCTTCAGCTAAGGTGATAAGTAATGCACGAAGAGAAGGTAAAAGTTGTAATTCTTTTATGCTTGGACAATGGCATTGGGGGAAGGGTCATGGAAAACCAAACACAGCATTAGTGTCTCACTTTTCATGGGTGTTATAAGCCTCAGATCATGGGTGAATTTCTTGGAGTGGGATGTCTAAATTGTGTGTGTGTTTCTGTCTGTCTGTCTGTCTGTGTGGTTTTGGGCTCAAGGGGAGCAGCGTGTAAGAACAGCAACCACAATTCTCCCCAGAGCAAATTTTTTCTCTTCTTACTGTACCTCCAAGGTCAAAATGATGGTCAGGACAGCATTATTGCATTAAAAATTATGTGAACAGTTCAAAACAATAAATACTCTACTGTTCTTCTCTCTCAAGTTTGTCTGCAAGACTTTACCAAATATCTTGATGAGAAATTCTATAACAGAGACCACACCATATTTTTACAGACAGTGCCATGATGACTTCTATTCACTGGGCATTTAAAAGTCATGGTGAAGATGACAGTGTCTGAAAACCTTGATTCCCACCAGTGCAGAGCTGCTCAGGTTTGCACTGCAGTGTTCACAAATAACTCTGGTCAGCCAAGGGGGCTTGACTTTCCTGACCATCTGTTAGGTAGGCTAGAAGCATCCTGAAGGCTGTAGGTATTCAGGATGCTTTATCTCCTCATCTGTAAATTCATCCAGATCAGCACATGGGACAACAGCACTGTGAGGAGACATTATCAAGGTGGAAGGAGCAGGACAGGAGCCCAAGATTTGGAGGACTTAAAATTATGTGTCCTCATTATCTTTTTTAATCTTTTTTACTATGATTTTACATCTTTTGCATTTACAGCTTGTTTTCACCTGACTTGATACGAATTTCATATATACCTCAGTTTTACTATTTCTTGTCTTTACATAATGCCCCTACACAGGGGGCACAGATTATTAATATTAAAATGTAGAGTATGCAATCATGATAAATCAAAGCAGTGTGATGTCATTGTACTAATATAGATGTATATGTTTATGCACAATATGTATGACCGTGACTTCTATAAGATTTAGCAGTAATTCAAGTTTGTGAAAGAATTTACCAGAATATATTTTATTGGCACATTTTCTACTGTGCTATACTGGATTCCTCCACTAGATGCCAGTGCTGCCAGGAATGTGGATTATATCCACCGGCTGGTTGAACATTCACAGGGTGCACATTAACTACAAGTTATGACAACAGTTGAAATACCCAGATTAAAGATGACAAACTGTCTGTGAACATAGAAGAGCTAAGATAGTATTTTATAATACTGTTCAAGTAAAGAATTTTATTCTGACACTAAATACTGTAAAACACGGATGAGGTGTGTGTTGTAAGAATAGTCTGCAGTGCCAGTTTGATTACTGAGGATAGATGTATGCTTTTCCACTATGTATGCTTTCCCAATATTACTAAGAAAAAATTGGGACAATTGATGCAGATTGGGGAGCAAATTGTATTTTATAGCCTCCTGGGCTGCGGCAGTCAGATTCACCAATGCTTTCCTTTGTGCACAGCAACATATAACATATCTTCATAATTCATATCATCTGCATAGAAGTATACTGTTTAGAAAAAAGAAATATAAGATTGATTAAGAAATGTCAAAAGATAACTAGGGTACCACAAAGGTAGTTACAGGAATTGTATTTTTTAATGAGATTGATCTGTATGAATTTTGGTAATTGAAAATTCACTATTGTTGGATTTAGTAGAAGTTAATTTTCATTTTTCAGTAAAGAGTGGTAATAAAAAGCAAGGAATTCCAGACAAAAAAAATTTCTCAAAGTATTGTATGAATGACATAAATAAAACTCAAATATTTTGTTGGACAGGTTAAAAACCACTCTAAATGTGAAAGTTGTGTAAACTCTTAAATACTGGAAGCCTCTCAAGCATTTGAAATGTTCACTCTAAAACAGTTTATGCATCTTTTCAAGATCATTTCTCCATGTCTTGATGCTTGAATAGCTTCCTGCTATTCACAATTGTGAAATTTTTCATGATTCTTTTCAAGCACTTAGCATGAAATACAAAGTGTGTGTACATATTCATCCCTGCCCATGTCAGAGGAAGATTGATATCCCTTCCAATTCCATCACTGACCTCAGAAGGGGAAAAACAGGTCTTCAGTGAGTGAAATCTATTTTCTGGTTGACAGTGTGATACCAGAATTGAATTGCAATTGAAGAGCTCTTGCATTGTTTCTCAAATTCTATGAGATAGTAATTTTCCTTGTCAAAAATGTAACTCAGAGCCCAGCTCTTCCTTGTCACTCATTTAGCTATACAAGGTGAGAGCTACCATTAGAGGCTGAAGGCCTGATAGAGCTTGCTCTAGACACTAGGCATAATTCTGTTGTCTTCAGTGAGCTATGGCTCAGACCTTGAAGGTTAAAATCAGTCATACACTCTGTAAAGGACCAGCAGTTCTTATTCTAGATTAAGCAAATTTAAGAGAATGAGGTGAGCAAAAATCTTTTCTTCTCTCTTCCATGCCAGAGTTCGCCATCTATGTCTGCTCTGATCTCCAGCAACACCACTCAAGGAAGGAGAGCTCCAGATTATAGCAGCATGTTTTTCATGTACATCTGTAATAGCTGCTGAATATTCAGCAGGGAATCCAAAATTCCACACTGTGGCCATGTTGGAGAGGGACAAGCTAACTCACGCCCCTACCCTGTTATTTTTGTGGGGTCCTACCAGCCTGTTTGCCAAAAGCAAGGTTCATCAGCTCTCCACTGAGAGGATCAAAGAGAGCACCTCTGTGAGAACAGCAGTGTGTGACAGGGGTGACAGCACCTCTGTCCTTGCTTGTCTCAGTGGGCTGTTTCTTCATCCCTGTGCAAAATATGGCCTTGAATCTGGACAGAGTAGGTAGAGGAATTGTATTCTTCTACATAAGGGCAGTTTGATATATTTGTGTGCATGACACTCTCATTCCCTCAAATGGGAAGACAGAAGGGATTCTCTTCCTGATCTTGTGTAAAATCTTCCCTCCAATGAGAATAAAAGGCTGTAGAGCTCTCGTGTCAGGCTGTGCAGCTCCTTCTCCTTATTAGGATTACCTGATGTGAACTTACCGGGGAAAAATAATGTGACCTTGTCAACCACTCCTGCCACCAGAAATGCTTGTGGAGAGAACAAGGCTAATAAAATGTGATTATGTGGTACATGATCTATACTGTTTCCTCCCAAAAAATGCTTTCAATCCTAACCTAAATCTCAGCTAAAGTTGGAAACCATAGAATCATAGAGTGGTTTGGGTTGGAAGGGATCTTAAGGACCACGCAGTGTGATGATTAAAGGTCATGTCCCTTTTCTCATTTAATGTGATGCTACAGCCAGGAATGGAACTTTCTAGTGGAAACCTGGAGAGCACAATCTTACTGAAAAAGTAATTTTTAATAAAAGTTTCTCCTTTTTAAAAAAGTGCATAGAAAAATATGTCCTTGGCCAGATTCTAAGAAGCTTACTTAGGCTTACAAAATTGCTTCCTCCCAACAGTCACGAGTTATGTCTCTTCTTGGTGAGGGGAAAGGCATGTCCATTGCTGAGGGAATACAAACTCTCAAACTGATTCTGAGCACAGGAATGCAGCTAAAAATGTCAAATTTTAGCTGTCTCATGCAGGACAGCTCAGGTCCACGCTGTGTATAGCCTAATGGATGCAATGCTATCTGTGGTTCAGTAAACCCTGCTTTGCAGTTCTGCTCCTTTCAGAGCTTGTGAGTATCTTTGCCCCATATGACCTTATCCTAAGTGCTTCTAAAACTTATACTAGAATAAGAACATATGGACTAGTTTTTCAAATCTGTCAATGTTAGTTGGTGTTTCAACTCAGTATTTCAACTCTTTTTGAGTTCTGGTAGGTGGTACAAAAATAGCAATTGAATGCTCTACTTTTTGATAAAGTAATCTATTAAAAATAGATTTTTTAGCTAGCCAGTTAGGGCATGTGATAAAAAGTCACCAAATACACAGATGTTTACCAGCTGCTCAGAGGTGTCAGGAAGACCAAACAGCAGAACACTTAGTGGTTCCTTTTTTAATTGAATGCTGGAAAATATAACAATTTGAAAGACATGATTTATTACTGCATTACTTCACTTTTATGCCTATAGGCAGAAGTCAATCAAGCTAGAAGAACCTTAATGCAGAATTCCCTTGTTGCCAGTTCAGCTGAAAGAGCCTTAGTGCAGAATTTCCTTTTTCACTAGGTTTAAAGCAGAATCTTGATGTTATTGTATCCTTCAGGCTGGCTTGTCATGGCCCAAGTGAAATGCAGGAAGTTGCACATTCAGCAGAACTGTCCAGAGGTAGTCTGTTGAAACTGCAGTGTTCAGATTCGAAATCACTTGAGGGAATAACTTCTATTCCTCCCCACTCATGGGAACAAAGGGAGCTGGTCAGCTCAAACTCTGACTGCAGAAATACTGTCATCAGCTGTGGTACATGAACTAGAATCAGTTCAGCATATCCAACTGGGAGCTTGGAAACTTCTTTTCATTTTCATGTTGTGAAACTACGATGAGAAAATTATTTTTCTATTATTCTCTGAAGTATTTATTAGAGCAAAAAAATCATTCTTTTCCTGCAATTTTAATTTTAATAATTTGTAGCTATGTCCTAATGATTCATAGCTCAGGTTTACTTTGGATGAAAGCTTCTTTATCTTGTTTAAATGCAGAAGAAGAGACTCGAACCACACTTCCCCTCCCTCCCTCCCTCCCCTTTCTGGTGGCTTTGAAAAATCTGCCAAAAGACTAATAGGTAAATGTGACAGATTGGTTACATATACCAGACCTTCTCTATATACCTCTAGTTTGGTGGCAGCCTACCCTCAAATACAGTGTTTGGAGCTGGCCAGGGAAGGCCAGGGGTTCCTGCAAGAGTCAGGGAAGACCTTGCACTAAGGTGAACCAGGTTTCATCCTAATTTCATCCATTCTCCTGGGTTTATCCATGTCTCTTCTTAGGTTTCCTCATTCAGCTCTGAATTAAGAAAACACTGATCTGCTCACATCTCCTCATCAGTGAGTGATCATATCACTTCCATGCATGGCCTCATAGTCAGTGCTTTTGAACTCCAAAAATAAGATGTAAAACACCAGTAAATATCTGCCTAAGTCATGTTTTCAAGTCTAAAAATTGTGGTCTCCCTCTGAGCCCAAGTATTAATCTATAACATACGTAGGTAAGTGGGACTGAGAGCTTAGAATGCCCCAAGCCAAAGCATCAACATGAGACAAGCACATTGAGCATGTCAGAGTGCACTGACACTGAGGTTGTTGTAGCAAATTAGTTATGCTAACGGGGAGGCTTTAGGCTGTGGACAAAGTTGTACTAGGTAGTACTTGGAATAAATGTACAATACAGTAGCACCAAAGCAGACCTTGAACCACGTAGAGATAAAGTTGTATGAGGCCTTTTAGCAAATCTAGCACCAAAGATTTCAGGAATGGCACTAGTGCAATGAGAAGTGTATTTTGAAGGTAATTGAGCTCCTCAGTAGCTACCTATGCCAGTGCAGGAGTTACAATCCAGTAGCTCACAGAGGTAGCAGTCTAATGTACAGAGAGAGATCTGCAAAGCTTTGCTTTTTCTTTTCCCACAGTACCATGACTGCATGATTTACACTCAGAAAGTCAGAGAAAGGTCACAGGGTGGTATCACCAAGCAATCCCCAGCTGTGGCCTTGCTGGGTCAATGCAGTGATGGTTCCAATAGAAACTGTGCCTGGACTGAAATCTGGCATCCAATGCAAAACACCCACTGTCTGTAGGGACCAGGGGAGGGAGAAGGCTCTTGCTGGGACCCAGCAGAGGCTGCATTTAACCAGCACCAAGTGGCCTCTCAGAGGGTGTGGGAGGTCATCCTGGTTCTTTAGTGACCATTGCAGTTGGAGGCATTTCCACCTGTCAGCTGCAGAACTGCAAAGTGTCTGGACCACTCAGGGAGTGTTCATCTTGTTCTGATGAGTGTCAAATCCATGTTTCCCAGAAGAAAAAAGTAGTTAAAATATGCTAGCTCTGTCCAAAGGCTAACAGCCAGTCTGGTTTGGTGTCTTCTTCTGAGGAAAATAGGATACTGTGCAGCAAAGAATAAAAGATTAAAATTTGGGAGATAACTTTTAAAATCAAGTTATTTATAGTTTTTGATTTGGGAAATCTTTCTATACTTTCTGGCTTATGTCTCCTGCCATATTGTTCTTCCAGGCATAATTATAGCCTGACAATTGAAAGTGCCACCTTGCAAAGTCTGTATGCTGTATATATTAACTGACACTGTTGTGTAGTCAGTAATTTCAAAGCACTAAACAGGTACTAGCAAGTATATGAATCTTAAACATAATTAATGCAACTGAGGACTGCTTTCTTTTTGAAATCTCAATCACATTCCTAGTAAACAATGTGTAAAACCCATTACAGTATATCTATCAACAATTTAATTAAAAAACTTGCCCAAGCAATGTTCTTAGGGGAAATTATATTGGGAAATCACTAGCAGAAAATTCAGAACAAAGATGCTGTGTTATAGCTTAGTTTATTATGTCCTTCCATATGTAGGTGTTTAATTTGAAACACTCATTCAAATTTAAATTCATTGCCACCAAAAAGATCCTTAGCAGAGAAAATACAGGTTATGTATTTTTATGTTTTTTGAGGATGATACCTTTGCTTTACATTTTTCAGGAAAGGTGGTTTATGGGGAGCCTATTGCTGCAAGTCTTGGCACGGATGGCACCAACTACTGGAATAAAGACTGGGCTCATGCTGCAGCATATGTGATGGGACCCCCACTGAGACCAGATCCATCTACTCCTGGTTTCCTCATGAACTTACTGGCCAAGTAAGCAGATGAACAGTGAACACTGATACCCAAATGCACAGCAAATTTTGTCAGGAGTACATAATAGCTGGCTGATGCTCTGGAGATTTTTTAAGTACAGAATGTTACATTATCAGAAAAGGAGAAATGGAGGGTGAAATCACAGATTGAAAGAATTTTCTTTTCATATTTTATTTCTCTGAACTCTTACAGCCTTCTGTCCACATATGATTTTATTCAATAAGCCTTGCCTTGCTCATACCACAGAAAAATTGTAACATGACCAGGAAGACAGGCTGTAAGTCAGTGGGAAATGTGTAAAAGGTGAGGTCACAGATTTTCTGGGGTTTGTTGTCTGATGTCTTTTTCACTTGAAATTCAAGCCTGCTAACTTCTGAAGGTACATATAAGATATTCACTTCATAACATCTACTTAAGAAGGATGTAGAAAAAGAGGAATCTTTAGGACATCTGCACTTAACAAGATGTGTGGTTTGCTGTGTCATCTCATTACCAGTAAGGGTTAACTGCACAAAAGGGTTGAATTTGATGGAACAGCCTGTAAAGGTATGCCTGAACACAGAATAACTGTTGTGCAGATCCATGGTAATTTCAGAGGTAATATGGAGTGACACAGACTGGGGAATTTCATTTCTCAATGTGAGGGTGAAACCAAGCTGCTTGTTCTGGGCAAAGTGGACAATTCCTCCATTTGTGGGATGTCTTTGACATATCCAGAGTAAAAGAGTCAGTGTTGGTACTTGTTTTCTTCTGAGGGGTTTCTGAAGAGGAAACTGCTTCATAGGGCAACTGGCTGTTCCTGTGGAGCCAGTCTTGGAGGATGGGACTGAGGGCAGGCTGGCAGGGCATATCAGTTTTTGTCTTGAAGGATGGATGTCTTTATCTAGCCAGCCCTTCAACAGGTTTTCCTCTGTGCTACTGTCTGGTACATGCCCTGATTCATAATGAACTTTGTTTCTCTGCAGTGGTGACCTATCTGTGACAGGGACTGACAATTGCACCTTTGACATATGCCAGAAAGCTCTGGGAAAAGATGACTTCACAAAAATCCCTAATGGAGTGAATGGTGTGGAGGATAGGATGTCAGTCATATGGGAAAAAGGCGTTGTAAGTAAATCAAAATGTCCAAACATAGAGTAATTGATTTCTCCCACAAAACATGATCTCTCAGCAGGTGCTAACTCTTCAGTTTTATCCAGTGTGTTTATCGTAAGATAACTCGTTCAATTGAAAATTGTAACAATCTTTATTAGCTCTCACTTTATGCTAATGGAAGAGGGAAGAAGATTCTTAGTGTTTAAAGTATTTCACTAAAGAATAATTTCTAGTGTTTAGCATTAAGGGATTGCTATTGTTTCAGTGGTACTGCAAGTATATTTTCTTGAAGCATTTTTTCCAACTTGTGAAATGAAAATAAAAGAGGTACCTACAGTTTCATCTCTATCAGCTGTGTATTTTTTTCCTTTTTGATCTCTCTCCAACTTAGCCATTGGAGGAGTTTGCACAGTGGTGTGCCTATCAACTTCTAATTTATGTTTTAAGAAATGCTTCTCTAATGTAATAAGATGAAATGAGCAGCTTCAAGTCCCACTGACTTCAGATTCTCATACCAACACAAGAATGGTCAGTGCTTCTGATGAGGGGGGAGGTAAGGAAATCTCTCAAGGAATCTGCTGCATACTAGGTGTTATGATTGCTCTGGCTAATGCAAAACTGTGATATTCTGGAGGCTGCAGTTCTATTGAAGTTCTCTTGCAGTAGTGAAGTCACCTTGACAATGCACTGTGAAGCATATTCACTTGTCACAGTATAATTACCTACCTCACACACTTGGTGAGAATGTGGTTCATGATATCTCTTGCTTATCTGTATTTGGGATTCAGCTTCAGCTGGTATATTCAAAACTCACACTTGTGCCTATACTTCCCTGTGGCACAGCTCTAGTGAGATTTCTTATGGTGTAAACAGAAATCTAGCTTGTGGCTCATATGAAACTGAGACATGGATGTGTTCATCAGTGCTACTTTTGAACAGTGCAGTGCATCCTGCTGGGCAAGTTCATTTTTTAAAAGTTCTTCAATTGATAATATCCTCCCTTTTCTCATTTGTGAAATATTACACAGCTGTGTAAGTTTGTTTGAGCAGCTTCCCTCTCCTCCCACACACTATTACTTAGAAGAGCAGTGTTCACCATTTTCATTATACTTTTCTTCTCAGATGACTGCTCGCAGACCACCATAAACACGTTTTTGTGATAGTCTGATTCCCAGACTGACCTGTGCACAATATTACTGCCAGTGTAGGTGGCTTCCCAAACAAACAACGTTCGTGGCAGCTGGAGTAAATTAGTTACACAGCAGTGGACAGTCTCAAGACAAATGTATATCCATTGTTATTTGCTATTTTGCTGAAATGTCACGTCAGCAATCTGTTTTTTATACTATTTGATTGCAGCATTTGCTGATCGCTGCTATACTCTGTGTCATTGCTAAAGAAATTTGCAAATCAGTTTTCCTGTATTACACATTGTACCTTGCCTTGCCTTATCACCTTCTAGGCTCCCCTTAATACTGTGTCACCATTTTCAGAACCAAGATACTCAAGAGATGCTACATTTCCTGAGGAAATTGCTAAGCAGAACTACAGATTTTAAAGCCACCTAAAACATTTCATTTCAGTGGACTTGAGGCTGGATCCACAGAGTGTTTGGTTTAAAGTTGTCTTTTTTTTCTCTTTGCTGTGGGATAAAGTTACTGTATTTAGTAAAAGTACATTGCATTATGGGCATCTGAGACAGTTACTTTTACTTCTAAATTCTTCAGTATGACCTTTTAAAAAATGATGGATGTCACTCACCTTAGTTTTTCAACAAGAAGAACATTTTTTCATTCTCTGTTTAAAAAAGTAATGAGTTTGCTTTTGTGTACTGTTTTGCAGCACAGTGGAAAAATGGATGAAAACAGATTTGTAGCTGTTACCAGCACAAATGCAGCAAAAATCTTTAACCTTTACCCAAAGAAGGGCAGAATTGCTGTGGGCTCTGATGCTGACATTGTAATTTGGGATCCTAAAGCTACAAGGTATGCATGGGAAGTTGTTCTCCCCCCTCCCTCCCCTTCCCCCAACCCTTCCAGCCTTTCTGTAGGAAAAAAAGCAACACAAAGACTTTGTACAACAATTAGCCTTTAGTTGAGGTTATGGTAGTTTTAAATAGCACCTTGTGTGAATTAATTAAAGGGTTTTTCTCCAACAATAGTGTAGGTAAGGAGAGATCTTTGATCTCTAGATGGATTAAAAGGCATTCTCTCTGATTGCTGACCAAGTACAAAAATTAAAAAGTCTGCACATTATGCAACCAGAGCTTGGTATCCTAAGAGTAAAAATAACTCCTTTGGGATTTTAGAGCAACTCTTTTTAGTGCTGGAGTATGTTTGAATTCCTCCACTGCAAAGGGCAGGGAGAAGAGACTGCTGCAGCATGACCCATTACAAACTTGTGTTTTGAACTTAGAGCCACTTAAAGCATGTTCAAAGGTAGATTGAACTTCTGAAGCTCAATCTTTTCATGATTATGCTTTTATTTAATGAGTTTTCTGATTGTGTGCACAGTAATTCTGCTAGAATAGAGCTTGTGGTACCAACAGATGCACAAACAGTGTCCTGGTGCCTCACCCTGCATGACTTGATCCCATGGTATACCATGGAAAGGGCATGAAGTGAACTCACACAGCATAGTGTGCATTACAGCTGATTCCTGTCCTCAGGTGTATTCACACATCAGCCAACTCCATGATCAGGACTCTATAAATATTTCAGGAATTTTGTCTTGAGTCTTGCTCTGGCTCTTGTGCCCATCCTGGTCTTGTTTAAGCTGCCTGGAAATGGTCTGAGGGCTGTCTGTCAGAGCCAGATCTCCTGGGGGGTTGTGTCTCAGCTGAGCTGCCTACGAGCTCTGTGAGTGCATCTCCACTGTCCCAGTGCTGTGCAGGGTAACTCAAGTCTGCAGGACCTCTAAAAGCCAAGCCCTGCCTCTGATCACCCGTGCACACAGCAGGAGCAGCAACAGGTCAGGAAGTGCTCTGGGCTGGTGGTTTTCTTCATGGGCTCAGCTCTAGTGAGCAGTGTGACCATACAACTGTGCTTTCAGCCTTTGATTTTTGAGAAGGAAAAAGTTAAATACTCTGTTCATGGTGTAGGAAAGTTCTGAAGCATAACTGGACATGTCTAATTTTGGTAGCCAAAGAGATAACATGCTGCGCACCCTCTGCCCAATCCTAGATTTACCTTACACAAACAGAGGTCTTTTGACCAATCTTCTGGGTTTTTGATTTTTGATATGCAATTCTCAGTCATTTCAGTATATTAATGAGTACAAAAAACAAGTGAAAGTGTGAAGTCTTCTGTGTTTTAAGTTAGAACATTTGAGGATATGGAAGTTGCTTGTGACAGTGTTCACAGGGGTCTCAGGCTGAGGGAAGAGACAAGGACTTGACTCCATGTTTCAGAAGGCCTGATTTATCATTTTATGATATATATTACATAAAAACTATACTAAAAGAATAGAAGAAAGGATTTCCTCAGAAGGCTAGCTAAGAATAGAATAAGAAGGAATGATAACAAAGGTTTGTGGCTTGGCTCTCTGTCCGAGCCAGCTGGCCTGTGATTGGTCATTAATTAGGAACATCCAACATGGGCCAATCGAAGATCCACCTGTTGCATTCCACAGCAGCAGATAATCAATGTTTACATTTTGTTCCTGAGGCCTCTCAGCTTCTCAGGAGGAAAATCCTAAGGAAAGGATTTTTCATAAAAGATGTCTGTGACAGGCTGCTATTCAAAAGTCCCACAAAAAAACTGACGGTACCAGCAAAAGAATTTTCAGGAGTGTCAACAACCCAAATAAATATGGAGGCTTGCCCAGTGCTGGGTCAGGGAGATTTTCATGTGCATTATTCCTTCTGGCATGTTGAGCAGGCATATTTTGAGATACCAGCACTGAGCTATTTCAGGAGAGTGGAGCTATGAACTCTGATTTAAAAAAACCCTGAAGGATTGTTTTCTGAACTTTCTTCTGCTCTGCCTGGGGACAAATGAATCTAGATGGATAGCAGAGTTCTGACAATGTTTTCAAGGTGCTTTGTCAGCCCCTGTAATTATTTAATTTTTTTGCCCCTCAAACATTTCTTCTGCTCCCCTTCACTCTCTCTTGAGTGCCCTAATTGCCTTTTCACCCTCTTTATCTGTGAAGGTGCAGTTTTTCATTAAGCATTTTTTTAAACATTTAAACCGTGTTTTCTTATTGAGCAAGCTTATTTAAGGTTCAGCCAATATTTTTCTTCGGGATCTGGTACTGTTTCCATTGTTGATCCATTTGGGTTTGCTGGGAACAGTCTCTCTGCAGGTACAATTTTGTGAACTATATGAGACAGTATAAATAAATCTCACTGGAACTTGTCTATTAATTTCACTACAAATCCTGAAGAGGGCATAAACAGCCCAGCAGAAAAAAGGGATCTAGCTAATGGATTTCAGCCATTTAAGATGTTACACAAGGCACAGCCTCCTGTGCTTTGTTGATTCTGCGGAGTGATTTTCAGTTTCACAATAGGCTTGTTCCTCTTTCTTGCTAAGTTCTTCCTCTTTTGTGCATGATTTTTTTTCTTATTTGCAACCATGAGTCTTGCAATTTTCCCGTTCTGGTTTGAGATTATTTTGCTGTAGTCTTAAAATTCTGATTGAAGCCAGCCTAATGAGTTAGACAGTTGCTGAAGTATTGCTGTGAGGAATCAATCTTATCACTGTCTGTCAGAGGAAGTCTATACAGAAGATTCTAGAGTCATTTAGAAAGGTAGTGCAGCTCTTTCATACAAAAACTTGTATCCCCATAAAATCAGCGGCATTTCCCCACCCACATCATTGCCCAATAATGTTGGGTGCTGAGCTCTCAGGATTTTCCCTTTCTAGGTTACGAAACCCCAGTGAATTCAACGTGACGGCTCTGCAAACTGGGAGCAATTGCAATTTAACATTCTGCTTCCAGCACTGCTGCTCTAGCTGAGGCTTTCAAGTGTCAGCTTCATTGACTGGCCTATTCCTGTAGCATTTTCTGGTAATTTCTGCAGAAAATACTATATCAACAAGTATAACATTTGCTACTGTGTTTAAAAGCATCTGAATATTCGTTTTAGCAGGTCTGCATGACAGCAAGCATTATTGGGAAAAAACATTAAATGTACAAATTGGTTAGAAACTGCATTACAAAAGATGGGTTGTGAGTCCTGCCCCAAAGTAGGTGTTTTCGTTAGCTTCCTTATACTTATTCCATTCATTAAAGGCCACAAAAACACAAAAGGGATCTGTTGGTTTATTGCAAGCCATGTGCTACCAAATATCATATTGCAGACCTCAACACCCTCAGCATCCCAAGTACAGTCTGTGCATACAGGATTGTTCTGTGAAAACTCCTTGGGAAAATGCATGTAGGCAGCAAATGTGTACTGACTGTACCATCTTATTTTAATCTGTGCTTTGATCAAGACTGTTCACTGACTTCTTTTGTGGCTGCACACAAATATTATAAAAGCCCCAAGTCTGTGAGACAAAAGCAACTGTAATGACTTTTTTAGGAGGAGAAAGCAGGGTAAGTAAGGGAAAGGGAATTTCACCTGTCAGCAAGTCAGTGTCCTCTATAGCTGATGCCTTTAGCTATTTGAAAGCAAGCAAGAGTATAAAATCTCTAAGGTTTGTTCCAGAAATGCTCAGCAAGGAATCTAAACACTGCAGTGCCCGATTCTGGCAGTGAAGAGCTGAGCATCCCTTGTAAAGTAGGGGCAGAAGGTCCTAAAGATCTTGTAAAGAGACATCCAGCTCCCAGCAGATATTAGGGCTCAATTAATTCACTGTAGCCTGTCGGAGCCTTGCAAGTAAACTCTGGATCAGGTCCCAAAGGCAAGATCAAACACCCATAAGGATAAAAAACCTGTCTCAAATAGAGTTTAACTTTCTAAGTCCAGCCACTTCATTATAACAGCATGCAAATTGGGAAGCCACACTCCCCAGTGTTTTTCCCTCATTAAATATAGCTGAGAAATTAGATACTTCTGATTGCAAAGGCAGAGCAGGGTGTGCAGGTAGCACCATCCTCTTTGGGCTTTGCTGGAGTGGCCCTCTTTGGCAGTGTGTGCCCCACATGTGCTGGTGCAGCTGGGCTCAAGCCCTGAGCAGGGCAGGGGTGGCTGCAGCCCCAGTGCCAGAGTGGGGGCCCTGACCAGCAGGAGATATGGGAAAACTTTAGTGGGGGTGGGAGGGAGGAAAGGGACAGGTCACTCTGTAATCTACCTGCCTGACATGACAGAGGAAGATTTTTGTTTCTAGTTTGTTTCTAGTATTTTTGCATTTTAAGGGAAACAGTGACTGGAGGTGAATCAGCAAAATGTCAGAGTTCCCCTGTCTCCTGGCATATGCCTTTGCTTCCATGCAGATATATTCATGGCTAAATCTTTTGCATTTGTTAGAACCAAAATCTGTAGCCTATGTCTGTCTCATTTGTAGTCAAGTCTTCAGCCTCAGAGGCTTAAGTGGGGACTTCACAATGTTTAAGCACCCTGCCAAGTAACTGCCTGTAATTTTTAGTAACATAAGAGAGGAAGAAACCAGGATGTTAGCAGAAGTTTAGAATAAATAATGCTGTAACTATCTTACTCTTTTGATGAATGAGCATAATTTTGAATACTGAATATATTGATGACTGCATCTAATCACAATGAGACAAAATGAAATAATGTGGTGTACAAATATCTATGCATAGGACAAGTATGTTCTGGCATTTTCAATAGCTCCATGTTCTGCACAAGTGAAAGCAGTGTGCATGCATGAATGTACACTAATTCACCAGAATCCTGCCAAAGACATCTTATCTCAAATTAAGTAAATGGGGAGAAGAAAACAATAGGCACAAGTTAAAATATAGGAAGTTCCATTTCAACATGATAAATAATATTGTTTTTCTGTGATGGTGATCAAACACTGGCACAGGTTGCCCATGGAGATTGTGGATGTCCCTCCTTGGAGGCACTCAAAACCCAATTTAACATGGCCCTGAGAAGCCTACTTTGACTGACCCTGATCAGAACAGAGGGCTTGAAATAGATGATATCCAGAGATGTTTTCCAACCTCAGTGACACTGGTTCTGTGGCCTGTAACAAGATGAGCCTCTCTGACAGTGCTTGATGCTTGTTTCCCTAGTAACTTGCCATCTCCAAAATGTCACTTGGTCTCTTCAGAGAAGCGAATCTCAGAAATGTTACCCAAAAAATTAAATAATTCTTTATTTTCCCTTTACATAATTCTGACTTTTTTCCCTTGTAAGCACTTCAAGATCTTCTCTAGTCATTGAATAGACTAATTTGTGTTCTTCTTTTTTTTGTATGCTTTTCTGCAAGCTATTTTATGCAAGCTATTTTTTCATTACTGCTTCTCTTCTGCCCACAGTTTTTCACAAATGTTCACTTCCATTCTGTATCAGCTTGGAACAATTGGTAGGACCAGACTGGATAATATTGTTTACAAATGAGCTACTTACCATAATAAAAAAATTATTCTGTTGTCATTGTCTAATCCCCTTAAAATGATGAATTTTAGGAGATATGATTGCATGAAATAAATATCCCATTTCTTCAGATAAGTCAATTTGATCTGAAGCTCCCAAACATTCTCTTTCTCCCTCTTTTTATCTACAAATCTTCTCAATTCATATGACTACTCAAAACTAATGTTTATTGAAGATAATTTTTAAGAGGCTAGGAACTTTACAAATAGTTGCCTGCATATTTTTGCATATGCAGTTATTGCAACTCCTTAATATAAAGTAGACCGTAAGGATTTTAATCCACATTATAGGCTTATAGCTATATTTTTACACTCAGATTTGAAGACTTTCTTATATTTCCTCTACTTTTTTTTCCCTGTTCTTTGCTTTTCTTTTTAATAAATCTCTTAATTATCATTATAAATGAGTGGTGACTCAGAAAACACAGAAAGGTGAAAGATTTCTTTTTTTCTAGATTTTAGAAAAGCAGGTTAACAATATGTAGAGTTCAAAGGCATCTGAAGAGGCAATTCACAAAGGCTGATAGTGTCCTCAGCCAAGTGTCATTTCTCACCTACCCCCAGCTCTGAACAGCTCAGAGATACTGCACAATAAGCATTGAGAGAATTTACTTACAGCTCAAATACTCACTCCTACATAAACTGGTTTTCTTTGGCAGCTGTCAACAAAGCAACTATTTTCAATTACAGGCTTTTTTATTACATTTTAAATTAGGTAATTAATTGATTATAAAATAGGTGTCCTCCCTTTACTGAAATGTTGAACAGCTATTGTTGCCTAAGGGCTGTCATCTACAGCATTCCTTCATATTCCTGTCGCTGAACTTTTTAAAGAAATCTGAGTGAGGCATGTAGCCATTTCTATTGACTGTAATTAAATTCTTCATTTGCTTGCTTATGTGACCTTGAAAATTAAAAGGACAATCCTTATGACTGTCAAAGTTTAGGTTCTAGAGCTGATGAACCTTCATGTCCTATGCGTTAGGAAAGGTGTAAAATCACTCTAATATATCCAATGGTTTCCCTTCATCCATGCCCCCTCCTGCCCAGCTGTAACTCAATGTTTACTGTTTCCACCTCTGACTGAAGCATAGGCATGTTTTTGAGATGAGAACTGGTCCCTCTAACTCCTTAACAAAGTTTTAGGTCATAACTTGAGCTGACTACCTGTATAATCTTGAATTTCACCCTATGTGTTGCTGCATTAGTCTAAGCTGCTGCTCTTTTTCAAGTTTCAAGCTGCAGTCTCTGTCTTATTTAGTTGCAATACTCTAGGAGTGGCTGTAAAGTCCTTTCTCATGTAGAGCATAAATAAATACAGTACTGCTTGTCACTGCATCTTCACACAGAGCAAATCTGTCAGCTGTTCTTAGACTAAATTACTCTTTGACTCTAAATTAGTTGGACAGATGTATGATGGTGAAAAAAAGACAATTTCAGAAGCGTGTCTTCCTCTTTGGTACTAGAGGAATGGCAATGTATATATTAATAACTTCAAATTGCTTTGCAAGCCAGGTGTATCAAAAGCAGCTGAAGTGAACTGCATGGAAACACTGATGTGAGTAAGAGCAGTATAGGACCTGATGTCTTTAGAGTATCCTCTTTGTAGAGGAGAATGTTCTTTTAAATGTTGAAGTAATTGCTCTGATCTCAGCCTGCATTTGAGAAAGGGTTGTTTGAAAAGAGAGCCACTGCAATTTATAACCAGAATTAGCTAATTTTACAAGTCTTCTTTTAAAAATCCAATACAAAGTTTTGAAAGGAATCTGTTTTCCTGCTGAGCAACACTTTATCACTTGGGATCCTGGAGACAGCTGTTAAGTTGTACTCTGCCATGGTGGTAGCCTTGGTTTCTTGGAGTATTAGTGGGTTACAACTGTTTTTGCCGTTAGCTGAGAATAAACATCAGAACTTTGCTAAGCTGCCTGCTACTGAAATGGGTGACACAGCTGTAAACAGTCTGTTGCATCAGGTTGCTGAATTGTGAGCTTCAGACCCAAACATACCATCTAGTTCTATTTGGTTGGTTGCTTGCTTGCTACCTGAAGCTTTTACTGACATTGATAATGTCAGAGGGTTAAATCACAGGCAAATTTTGGTGATTTCCATCAGGGAAAATGCACTTCACCTTCAGAAAGGGCAGCGTGATCAACAGCTTGTTTCAACAGAAAAGCTGTAAATGAATTCTATTGAGGTTTGTTGCTGAGGCTAGCTCTGGAAATGTGTTTTGTCCTATTGCAAAGTTTACCTGTACAAATGGATATTACTTTAAAATGTGCCAACTTCCATTCATTTTGTATCTTTAAATGAAGGACGTACTTACCTCTGAGACATGGTTACCACTAGTGATCCTGTTCTTGCACATTTAAACAGCTCACATGTTGATGAAGAATCTTGCTTATTTTTCTGCATTTCCTCAAATTACCCTCTTCATTATTATTTTCATGTCCTGGTGCTATTGTGCAAGTAGATAGGATATATAGGCAGAGAATGCTGAAGATTATAATATTACAGTTGTTCTTACTTGCTGTTCTAGAAATTGTACCCACAAGGGTAATGCAATAAGCCTGAGGAATATGTTCAGAAACTCCTATTAGGGCGATTATAACAACCATGCATAAATTCGTTTGACAGCATTCGATAGGACCAGTGAAAACAAGAGAGGTTTGATTTTTCCCAACGTGAACCTACAAGGTGATGCTGATATTGGTGAGCAGGCATGCATAAGTTTTCTGTTCAAGGTGTGTTGTATAAGGCAAAGTTTTTACTTCTATGGGTAGACTGGTCATAGACAGTATTTACATATGCATATATATAGCCTTTGAAATGTCAGTTACCACCAAGATTTAAATGTAGCCCTTAGCAGAACCAATTACTCTTAGTTCAACAGAATGATATGAAAGAACACTAAGTGTCCCTCCATGAATTCTTTTTTCCTCTTTATATGTAATAATTTTTAATATTTAGTATGATTCTTTTTGAAAATGCTATACTTCAAGTAAGATACAGATTTTTGTGTTTCTCATTTTGGTAAGGATATTGATTAAAGTTTAAAAAAATTCTTCTCCAAATGGATCAATATTTTAATCTATTAATATTTCATATTTCTTTTGACTTTGATAATTCCTTTGCAGAAAGATGTAGTCTCTGGAACAATATGTATGCACGTATATGCATTATAATATATGCATGATAGATTTTTGACTGCATGAGCACCCATCCTGGAAAAAGCCCGATTAGTAGCCAAAAGCATGAAGCCTCTTTCTTTTCAGAGACTATAAATGATAATAAAAATATTATCTCTCAAATAATATATATATAATCTGTAGCTTGGATACAGGAAGTTAATAAAATAGTTAACTGAAACTCAAAGTCTGTTGTTACAGTATATAGTAAGTAGCTTAGGAGGGAAAATGGACAATAAAGGAGGTGTACGCAGCCTGGAACTTCCAGACAGTAATGTCAGCTCTAGCATTGGCTCTGCCTTTAAAGTAGCCAGCTGGGATTGAAAAAATGGTCTAGAAAAATGGAAATCATATAGAATGAAATCTATATATACAAAACCCAACAATACAATCATTCAAATGAATACTGTTGAATTCTGAAGTTCTAATTTACTTAATACCCTTGGAGGAAAGGTAGATAGAAGTGTGATGTCTTTATTATTTAGCAGCCTTAAGATATTTGGACTGTCAGTCATTGAATCAATTGAGCTCACACCAAGCATTACCAAAAATCATTACCATCTACTGACTTTCCAATGAAATGGTCTTTGTGTTATTTGTGAGACTCAATCTCTGAAACATTGTAGCCATGCTTTTCAAACTTGAAATTGCAAGTCATTCCAGCTAAAAGGTCAGAGCTTTTTCTGATCGAATTGTGCATAGATATTTGCTTGACAAGGCAAAATAAAATCATGTTATCCAAAGAAAATATTACAACCTGGGTTTTTTTCCACTAATCTCTTTTGAAGTGGAAAATTTTGCATTTAAAGGCTGCTGAGTTCTGTCCTTTTGACTCCCTCTTCATTCTTTTGAAATGCAATTACTGTTCAATGAAATGTTATTGTGCTATCCTATTTTTACAGCTGCTCTCTGATATACTGTACAGGGCTGTAGTTAAATAATGCTGCTAAATTTTCTTCCTATATCAATTTATCAACGTTTTATAATGAAGTCAAATGCACGAATCATAGTAATTTTTGTGTGTTGTTTTGCAAACACAGGACAATATCTGCAAAGACACATCACCAGGCAAATAACTTCAATATATTTGAAGGGATGGTCTGCCATGGAGTTCCAGTTGTGACAGTTTCAAGAGGCAAAGTGGTTTATGAAGGTGGAGTTTTCAATGTCACAGCAGGAGAAGGCAAATATGTCTCCCGTCCACCATTCCCTCCATATGTCTACAAACGAGTCAGACAGCGGGAACAGGTTAATTAAACTAATAAATCTCTGAAATGCCTTGTACAACATGAGGATAACTAGCTCTTGAGAAAAGAAGTTTGGGGATTCAATGGTAATTTTCCTTACTAATCAAAATATGCCAAGGTGGGAGGAAAGGAAACGAAGGACTCAAATTTTATTGGTCTTTATATTACAGAAAAATATTGTAGACTAGTTCCTGCTCTTACATTAGTCTGTCCAGCTTGTGAACTAAGCCTCAGTACTTTTAAAAATAAACATGTCCTACTTGCAATCAAAACGGACAAAGCTTTGCTTCTGGGTAATCTGCTACCTTTCATCACTGATTTCACTGAAAATCAGAGAGCCCAAATTTCATATGGAGGAAGAAATATTGCACCACAGAAGAAATAAAAAAAATTCTAATTCTTTCATGGATCAGATATCTTGATATTAACCCTGCAGACCAATGAACATTTTGCTGTGTTCCAGCAAGAATGTGTTAAAACAGAACATCTGCAAAGGGCACTGCTGGGCCAAGCAAGTAGCTCTATTTAGGCTTTTGTTTTCTTCTATTTTTTAAAGAGAAATATTTCAAATACATAAAGATTGGATTTTCAGTGCCTGTTTACTGTGCAAGCATCCATGAAACTTTTGCATCCTTAATGTACTGTGAATAGTAAAGCACACTGAGCAAGTACATTTTAAAATCACCACCTGAATCAGTGGGATTCATTGCAGGATCTAAAAGCTGAATCCATGTGAAATAAGGCCCAGTGAAATGCCTCCAAAATAATTTTGTATATTTCCTTTTTTCTGTTGTCTTGATGGACTGAGAAGGGCATGTGAAAGTGGCTGCAGGATGCTTTCCTCCAAAGAACACAATTTCACAGCATGAGTATGCATGTTCATACATACAATACAGTATCAAAAGTAAACTAAACTGAAATTTATAAGAAATTTGATAATTACACAATTCTGAAGGACTTCCATGAATGTAGTGGTTACAATTTCCCATCAAAGCTAGAGAGAATTTTCCCTTAACCCAAATATCAATTGCAGCATGTCTCCAGAAGTGATTTTTCAACCAGCTCAGCCTCCTGCAGCCAGCAACTGGAATAGTGAGTGATAGATACCTACACAAGGCAGAATTTGCTTTGTTTCATAGATATTTATTTACCTCTCTTACTTGATGTATTAAAAACATCACTGGAAAATGTGAATACTCTAACAAATAGAAGAATCCATAAAATGAGGTGGCACATGTTGTTTCTTAAAAAGTGGATTTAGAATTGGATTGCTACAGTGTTGAGCAGATTTAGTCATCATCTCCTGATGAAAGCTGAGAACTGAACAGTTTGATCCCAGTGCAAGAGATCTTTTCCAGAGAGAAGTTAGATGAAAGTATTGGGATGCATTTCATAGAAAGAAGATTATCATAGGACTTCTATTTCAATTTTGTCCAATTAGCAATTGCAAGAGAAGACAAAATAGTGAAAGATTTAAAGTATTTTTTTGCAGGTATGTCAGCCTGTTCCTGTCAAGAGGGCACCATATACAGGCACAGTCTCAGGAACACCTGTCACACGAAAATAACAGGCTCATCCCCCAGTTTTGGCTGTTGCAGGTAACCATCTCTTTTTCTTAGTAAAGACTACTTATTGCTTCTCTGAAACTTCAAGAAAACAAAAGGGTAGCAGGCTGTTTATCTGGTGAAAGGCTTGTCTGAAATAAGCCCTCTCAGAAGCTGAGTTGTCTTGGTATCTGTAAATTCAACAAGAAGGTCTGGCATCCCAGGCATGGAGAACCTCATTTTGATTGGAACCTTATTTAAAAAGTTCAGCTGAAAGAAACTGATGAAGTTTAGCTGTTAGACTGAGACATGGGTATGAAGGCCCATACAAAACCTGGGTTTGGTTAGCAACAAGAGTACAAAATGAAGCATGACTGTTTGACTTGCAAATTTACAAACAGCTTGATGTGAAAAATTAAATTTTTTATTGTCCTGTGTTACAGACAATAACCCCCCAACAAATGTGCTGTTTGGGTTAAGCTGACAGATTTGTTTTGCAAAACCAAAAGCTGTCTTCACAGAAAGAGAAGGCTCCAGGGAGACCTTAGAGCAGCCTTTCAGTACCTAAAGGAAGCCTATAAGAGAGCTGGAGTGGGATTTTTTTTACAAGGACATGGAGTAGTTGGACAAGGTAGAATGGCATTGCACTGAAAGAGAGAGTAGGTTTAGATTAGATATTAGGAAAAAAATCTTTACTGGGAAGTTGGTAAGGAACTGGAACTGGTTATCCAGAAAATTTGTGGATGCCCCATCTGTGGAAGTGTTCAAGGCCAAGCTGGATGGGGATCTGAGCAACCTGGTTTAATGGAAAACATCCCTGCCCATGGCAGAGGGGCTGGAACTAGATGATCTTTAAGCTTCCTTCCAACCTACACCATTCTGTGATTCCACAAATAAAGGTGCTGCAGGCAGTGCCAGCAGTGTTTGAATGAGTGTGAGCTCATCACTGCTAACAGGAGCAACACCCATCATCTCCCTTTCCCTCCTCTGCAGTGTTCACAGTGTGTAACTTGGTTATTGACAGTCCTTGTATATGCCCTGGTGCTTGGCAGATCTTTCTGTGAGCAGAAATCGATTAGCTTTGTTTCCTGGGTTAGTTTTCTGTTGCCTTGGTGAGTTGAAGTGTCTCTTAGAAGAACCAAACAAAGACCTGGGCAGTGCAGCGTATGAGTGGGGTGAGGCACTGGGAACAAGGACTAGTGACAGCACCACACTCTCCAACTGTTCAACAAGCAGAGGAAATGCTTCAGGAAAAGGTGAAAACCAGGCAAGTCCTTCAGCAAGCACAGTCGAGCCATGCTGCTGCTCTGTGCCAGCTGCAGCTGAAATGTTGTCAGCTACAGCAGAGGAGTTGATTAGTATGGGCAGGGGGAACAGTGAGTGGCAGGAAACATGCCAAAATCCAAGCTGAAGTTTTGGGTGCATATGTGTATCAACAATGAGATCAGCTAGTTTGAGAAATGATTTCCCAAGAGGTGAACAGAAAGCCCCAGTTTGTACCTCAGATAAAATGAGTCTGCTCTTAGTGCTAATTAATATGGGACAGAAACAGACCTGCTATGGTAGGAGGGTTTTTTCCACATTTCATGATATCATTCTTTTAAGCTACCTTACAGTGAACCTCATCCAGGGCAGCAGTAGCAGCAACAGAATGCAGTATCCTATTTGTTTTTCTCTGTCCTAGGGGAAAAGCTTTTCTAATAGAGAGGACTAAAGGCTAAAGCTTCAGTAGAGTGAGGGAGCAATAATCATTCTTTCTAGCTCCTAGCACTCCTTCTCCATTATTACCTCTGAGTGACAAATTGCAAAGAAGAGATTTTCTTTTGAAAGATGATATTGTATTGTCTTTTTCTTCTCTGTAGATAAAAGCAAATGAAAATGACCTTGCTGCCCCCATCAGCAGTTCCTTCTGGGTCCAGCAATCAATCCACAATCAACTTCTCAAGAGCCATCATGAAACAATAGTAACCAACAAGCATTATACTTGATTTCCTACATAAAATTGTCATTGAAATTTATCTTTGAAAATACTTTTGCTTTAAGAATTGGAAAATTCTTTTTAGAAAATGGAGTAATAATTTAAAAACCTTACAATTATAATGTGGCAACAGTGCTGTGCATTCTTAAAATCTTGTAAGTTTTGGGGTGGTATTTCTTAATGTTTATCTTTAGAAGGTATCAGCTATCCAATAAAGTAAAAGCAATGAACACTGGTGTTTAAGAATGGTTTTTAAACTCCTGCTCCATTGGGTCCCAAGACATGAACCCTAATCCATTAATTTTATATGTTAGGAAGATCTCTGTTGTGCTTGGCAATGCAGAGAATTCTGAGAGCAGATGCTGAATTTTATTTTTTTAATTTTCTCTATCTGGAAGGGGTCAGTACAGAAAAATGCTGATTCAGAACACTCACTATTTTGGAGCTGCTGCCCCATCTCCATGTCACTATTTTTAAAGAACTTTATATATTTTGCCCCTGCCAACTGCACCACCAAGCTTTTATTGGTGGGTTCAGGTATTTCCCTTGTTGAGAAACAAGGGAAAATGGCAAACCTATACTAACCATACTTGTGAACTCACCTACAGTAATAGTTCGTGTTCTGGCTTTATGGAGAGACACACTTATCACCTGAAGGCCTATGAACTGAGATCACCAGAGCAAAACCATGATGCGTTAGTATCAAAAACCCCTTTTAACTGAAAATTAGGTTTTTCCCAGTGTAACTAATCCTTTTTTTTTGTAGGATAGGATTCCTAATTTTAAAAAAGTATCTCTTTTCCTCAATTTATCTAATTCCCATTTTCAGAGGTTGTAGTACTTTCAGAAGCACTATTCTGCTACCATGTCTAGACAAATTTTGATTTGGAGAACTGGAATGTTGTTTAAAGTTGCACTTTCATATGCAATAGCTGTCCATTTTAAGCAGCCGCCACTGGGAAAAATTTGAGAGTGTCATGGTTTAATCCCAGCTGGCAGCAAAGTACCACACAGACATTTGCTTGATTTCCCCCCTCCCCAGTTAGGTGGGGAAGAGGATCAGAAGGGTAAAAGTTAGAAAACTCTTAGGTTGGGATAAAGACAGTTTAACTGGTAAAGCAAAAGCCACGCCTACAAGCAAAGCAAAACAAGAATTTCACTCCCCATTGTCAGGCAGGAGCTCAGGCATCCCCAGGAAAGCACTCTGAATGTTCCCCCTGCTTCCTCCCCAGTTTTACATGCTGAGCATGAGCATATGGTCTGGAGTATTCCTGGGGTCAGTTGAGGTCAGCTCTCCTGGCTGTGTCCCATCCCATCTCCTTGTGCATGCCCAGCCCTCCTGCTGATGGGGTGGGTGAGAAACAGAAAAGGCCTTGATGCTGAGTGAGCATTGCTCATTGATAATGAAAATATCCTTGAATTACCAATTCTGCTTCCAGCACAAATCCAAAACATAACCCCACACAAGCCACTGTGAAGAAAATTAACTCTACCCCAGCCAAAAACACTGCAGAGAGAAATGAGGCCAACACAAAATCACCTGTACAGTGAGTTGGCTGTCCTATGTGTAGAAACAACATAACCTGTACTGTGCACCCACAGGCCAAACAGGCACAGAAAGTGCTGCTTATTTTAAGACACATCAAACGCATTAAGTACACATTAAACATATGATAATTAATATTATTTTTGACAGTGGAAAGCAGACTTGCAGTTTCTGCTATATTCATAGGCATACAGTGATGTATGAGCTTTTATAAAAAATAAACTCCTATTAGGTCAGTAGTTCTTGTGTCTCTAAACAGAAAAAGAGGGTTTTCCTTGTAGGATGATGGAGGATAGTCATGGGTATGGTCGAGAAGGTCTAGCAGCATTTCTCAGGTTTATCTTTGGGGTGGCAGAACATCAGAACCAACCAACAATCCAGCACTATTACAAGGAAACAGAGTTCACTGCTCAGTACAGACTTCTGCACTGTCATGCTCTGCATCTCAGTTTGTTGTCCAGTCTCCCTTTACAATCAACAGAGAAAGAGATACTTCTGCAACTTTTTTTTGTCTCTGCATCAAGATCTTACATAGGTTAGATAAATTGGTCTGGAGCTGTTCTTTGGGATGAGGGGGGCAGTTTTCTTGCAATACTGGTTTGTATCCATTGATTATCTCCAAAGTCTGTGTGGCTATGGTGCAGACTTCTACTCTGCAGCTGCCTTCCACTCAGCCCATCTTTACCTCTCAGAACTGGAACTTTCCTGTATGAAGGATGCCTGTCTTTTCTTATGTTTTGACTCATCAACAGTGCAGGTCAACCACGAATCCATTTTTCCTAATTAATCTTTTGCTACACTGGAAGAAGAGCAGAAATTTGATAAGAGTAATCTCCAAACTATGAACATGTATTGTCTATGGAAAAATGTATAATTCCCTATGTTTGTACTTACTGCTCTGTATCATGGACTATTCTTCCTATAGGGCTATACTATTTTTTGTTTAAGAAATACCTACTTTTGAATTCCAGTGAGTCTTAACTATTGTGCAGATGAAAGAAATTACCTGCATATTGTGAACTGAGATTTACACCAAATCATCTGCTGTATTTTTGCATCCTTGGGTACAATAAGCTATTGAGCCTGTCAAATCTGTTATATTTTTGAATATTTGTTTTGCCATGACATGTGCTGGCCCTAGTACCTGAATCCTGCCTCAAGCCACAAGGTTCCAAGCAATAGCCCTTGAGGAGCTGTGTGACATCAAAAGAATTTCAACTGTGCTGTTCAGGCACTCCTACTAATGTTGAAACTGTCAGATTGTAAATCTCTGTCATACTTGTTCTTTTTCCCCTTACATGGGCTAGGCTATGATTGTGGGATCTTCATAGGGATGTAATTTTGGGACTGCCCAGGTCTCCATTCTGAAACACCAGTAAGGAGTGATAGCAGAGCCAAAAACAGAAGCATGGGATTTTTTTAGTGGGTGTATAGTTTGGGATTCAATGGGATTACAGTTATGTCAGCACAGGTCCTGAACTGGAGCAATGGAAGAAGCACTGACTGGTCTCTCAGTTGTATCTCAGTCTCTAGACCCTGACAAGACTTCTGAATTCATTCTACAATCCATCCTTGAGCTATCACTTGCTCATTACATTCTCAAGTTGCTGCTTTGTCTGTTCTGTAAATGTCATGCTAAGACAACAGATGCCACACACCAGGTTGGAAAGGTGGTTTAGAGATGACTTCTGCAGCCCACACAGTTGTCCTGAGCCTTTCATGGGAAAGCAAGACAATAATTGCTTTCCCAGATGTTTGAATCCTGTCTCATTCAGCCATAATCCTCAGGTTTCTCCACCACCTACTGAGAAAAAGGTTTCCTTGCTTTGACTCTTCCTTCAGTCTGTTGATCACTCTGATTGCTTTGAGAGGGGATACTGCTGCATTAAACCCCTTTTTCTCTGGAGCAGTGTCTGTGCAGAAGAGCCAAGGAACTGTTTTGTCAAGGCTAAAACACTGAACATCCTTTTGTTGCTTAGCACTTCTTGGAATGCTACTGGTTTCCATCTCTTTTATTGTATGGAAAAGTCACAGGTCCTCAGCCAGGTAATAATTAGCATTGACTCCATGAATCCAGAAAGCTGATCTATTATTTTATTTTATTTTATTCTATTCTACTCTACTCTATTCTATTCTACTTATTAAGAAACTCATCCCCCTACAGACGGTCCAATACAGCTTTTACCTAGTTGGTCAATCAATCCAAACTGTGTCCAATTAAGAAATCACCCTTTGGTAAACAAATCTCCATAACACATTTCACATGTGCACAACAACAGGTGCAGCAAGTGGAGATAAGAATTGTTTATCATTATCATTCTTTTTTCTGATTTTCTCACAGCCTTCTCCTGGAAAATGCCTGGGGAAGTCATGCCTGCTTCTCTCTATGGAGAGAGCTGCAGCTACAAAGCTTGAAGATTCAAACACTTTGTTAAAGTAAGGAAAATATTCTGTTAACCATATTTTCATCTCTCTACCCACTCAGACAGAAATTTGGGATCTTTAGTATTCCATTCTCCCTGGTGATGTGGATTCCAGAGGCAGGAGCAGAAAAGCAATTTGGAAGATCAGATCCCTGATTGCACAATAGTGCTTTCATCACCATCATTTGCCAGACAAAGCCTCATATGGACGGTCTGTGCTTATTGCTGGCACTGAGCTCACCACCTGTGAAACCCACGGCTGTGGTGCAAACACCCACGCCTGCAGCACTTCTCTCTTCAGCTGAAGCATCACGGGGGGATCTCTGCAGAGCAGCAGTCCTGGGCCCTGTGGCTGCACTGGGCCACTGGAGGGCAGGGCAGGTACGAGGTTTCAGCCGAGAAAGGCGGAGGAAGGAAGGTACTGCCATGCACAGCAGCACCCGTGAAGCGTGCCCACGGCTGGAAATCCGTGCCCCTAAAGCCGACAGAAACATCCCTGTTTCCAGGCTTTATTTTATCAGCAGCAGAGAGTGATCCTTTGATCCTTACTCTCCACTTTTGCGAGGTAAAACAGAATTAGAGGAAAAGCTTTGATTATCCACTTATTTTTTAACTGCATCTCTGGACTATTTAAACTGGGATGAAGGCAGCGAGTCAATGTGATAATATTGACAGAGCAGAGATCACGGTGACAGCAGTTGTAACCCAGCACCCTTTGCACACCCAGCTGCTCACATGAAATGCTGCAATGAAACCAGCACAGAGGAAAAGAAGCCTTTAGCTTGGCTTGGCTTGGCTTTAGAAGCCAGCCAGGTTTGGGTTACGGGGTGCTGATAAGGAGAGGTCCATAAACATAGCTGCTGAAAGGAAATGTCCTTGTTTGACAGGAGGGTCAGGAGCACTAGCATGTCTCTCTGAATTACCTTCACAAGACAATCAGGTCAGCCTTTCATTAATTTTACAAACCAGATTTGATCCAATTGGAGGATTTTTTTACAGTAAATCAAACAGCTCCTCCACCAGTGAAGGATGTTTAAAAAGGAAGTTGAGTTCTGCTGTGAGCTGAGAGAAGGACAGGGATGACTGAGTCAAAAGCCAAATCCAGATTTCTCACACTTGTTCTTAGTGCTGAATGTGTTTCTGAGAAGTCCTAGAGAATCATTTAGAGACAAAACCCAGTAACATGATATTAATAGACATTAAAATTTATATTACACCAACAAATGAATAAAAATCCTTCATTTCAACTGCACCTATAGTTCTCTTGTTCTCAGCAGAAAGAGAAGCATTGTATGCTTTTATGGATGAGAAAGAACGATCTGTTGGAGGTGAAGAAAACATACTAAAAGAGGAAAGAAGACTATGAAGGCAAGAAGAGGAACAGAAATAATTGTGGGTGGAACACTGTTTTTATATTGTAATTCATCGACTTTGTTTTTAAAGAAAAAGGAACAACTGAATCCTGTGGTTGAGGGTTATGGTTAGCAGAAAAGCCAAGGAAATAGCTGAACAACTTGCAGAGGAGACAGCTGAAGATAAACAAACCCTAGACTTCCCCTGCTCATATGACATAAAGAAATGGAAGAAACTAAAAAGAAAGTAAGGTCTGGAGAGAAAGAGAAGTGTGTCTCTGTGTAATTTCAGGGGAGTGACAGACCTGCCTTTTCATCTGTACAGCTAAAGAAAGACACTGGGCAACTGAAGGAATAGGTCCAGTACTGTAGGTCAGGGTAAGAACTGTCCTGCTGCTGAGATAAAACTCAATACCTTTGAGGCATAGAAGGTAGATTTGATTTATTAAAAAATTATTTTTAAAAAAAGGTGCAGAATGTGCCATTTTCCCTGATAAACCAGGTTTAGGGAGATGGAGGGAGAGCAAAATTATCTCCTTTTTACCTGCCATTCGGGTCATGTTCAGCATACAGGTATGCATGTGTATGATCACAAACAAAGTATGCATTAGTCCACTCAAGTATGTGACTTTTCTCAGTGTAATTGTAACAATATTTTTCAGTTGGCACCCTTGATGCTGGCACAGCATATTCACAAATTAAAACAAGCTTTTGCTGTGCATATCTAGTATTTTTCCTAAAATGTGCTGTGTTAAAATCAATAATCACAACATGGCTGAGGCTGTTGGGCAGCTCTAGAGATATCTGCTCCAGCTTTGCTGCTCTGAGGTGCTCAGAGCAATGTCTAGTGGCTTTTAAGTATTCCCAAGGCTGGAGATTCCATAACCTCTCTGGGTCTCCCATTCCAGTGTTTGACCACCCTCACAGTAAAAAAGTTTTCTTGTGTTTCAGTGTTATACCAGTCAGCTTCCTGGCCTTTATGTTTGGAAGCAGCTACCAGGGGAAAATTTTCCATCACCTTCCCACAGATTGAGATGAGTCTGACAAATCTGTAGTTTCTCAGATTTTCCTTCTTGCCCTGCTTGAAAATGGGAGTGACATGTGCTTTGTTCCAGTTGTCAGTAATGCCTCCTGATCACCAAGACCTTTTACAAAAAATCACGATACCTTTCAGTGACATCAACCAGCACCATCAATAGCCATGGATACCTCTCTTCATGTCTCATAGTGTTTGAGTGCTCCTGTGTGTTTGAGTCCTCTCTAACTACAAGAGGTAAGTCCTCCTTGCTCCAGCCTTTCCTTCAAGTCTGAGAGGTCTATGGCTAAAGACAAGTCTTACCTGCAAAGACCAAGACAAAGAAATACCTTGGGCTTTTCCATGTCTTCTGTCACTGGTAGTGAGGTCAAGCATCTAGGTGAAATATTTACCAGAACTGAACATGTTTTACAGAATTACAGTTAGTTGCCCAAGAAGAATTGGTTTTTATCAGTTTGAAGGGCAAACTAAGCAATGTTTAATTGTCCTGACAGGTAGTGGGGTGAGCATCCACATTCAACATTGGCTGAATTTCCTTAAGTAAATGAAAAATGCAGAAATGGCACTGTCCTGAGAGTGTACTATGGAATTCAAAATCCTAGCAGATTTAGGCATCTCTCCCAAAGATTCACCAGCATCTGAGTAATTTTGATGAACCATTCCCATGGGCTGCAAAGCTTTCCTGTGCTCCTCATAGAACAACAGAGTGAAAAGGTATTCTGAGTGGCAGCACCATCAAACAGGACAGGCAAGAAACTCCAAACCAAAGTTTTCCTCCAGGTGATAAGTGCATGGTGTTCTGTGGTAGTGCTGTCAGTCAGATTTGCCCCCATATTGGGGCTTCTCACCAGCTCATCCTTTGGGATTGAAAGGAGCACATCCAACTCCTGCCTGCAATTAGTGAGAACTCTGCCAAAAATATTTAGCTCTTATCGACCTGTAACTCTTCCCCTTTCATCTGCAATGATAACAAGAGTGTGATCCTCTTATCAATAGTACCTGGATAGCTATTCTGTTTTGGGTCCAAATTTAGAGCAACCTTCTAAATGCTTCTCTCTCACCAGAATTCTTCTTGCTACTGGTGCCTGACAGTAGCACCTAAAATACAAGCTGACATTCTGCTGCTATTCAGGGCTGTCCCACTTTAGCAAAAAGGACATAGTCAGGCCTCTCAGAGACATTCAGCACAACCCTCAATAATGCATGGCTTTAATCCAGCACTGTTTCCCAGAGACAAATTGTTGTTACACCAGCAACCTGAACCACCTGCGTGCATGGAGAAGTGAGACTTTGGAAGGCCCAAAGAAGAGCAGTCTTTGTGTTTTTCAGTGTTTTAAGTGCAAAATAACTTCTGACACTTGCTACTGGAGAGTTTTAAGTCTTAATTCATTCAGATAACAGAGACATTGATCAATGGCTGTCCTGAAACCATGCATGTATTATAGAGGAAGAGAGCAGAATTTCCTATTATTCAGACTAAAAAAGGAAGTTGGCTGTGGCTGCAAATCAGAAATATACTGCCTGTTGGGTATATTTTTTAGCTCTACATTAAATCTCTAAAGCTACATAAGTCATTCCTACGTCTTTAGGTGTTTTGCGTTTGCTCTTGTATCATATGAAGGTCACATCAGCAATGTTGGTTGAATAGGTGAAGCACTTCACCTATTCACCTGAAGCAATTGGCTCAGTTTAATTGAATTGAAGTAATTGGTGCTTATGCAACATGATTAAGCCCATTATTGTCCCTTCTTCAAGCTTCCTCAGTCTGCAAGATCTGAAACGTTGTTCACCTCTACTTACATGCCTCCTCCTTTAATGATACCTTGTTTGCCTGCACAGCACCTGATTCCTCTCCATTCTAGCTCTTGTGACCATTCTCACTTCTGCCTGTTACATGATTTCTCATGATTATCAAAGGCATTGAACAATCTGCCCTAGTGATACAGTCTATGGATATGTGGAACTGGGGACTAAGACCAAGTAAGGAATTCTGGGAGGGAGACTAGATACGAGACAAGAAACTAGGGATGACAAAGATCCAGGCTGAAGGGCTTGAAGCTTGAGAAATGGATAAAAATGTCTAGAAACATCTAAGTCCCAGTTCTTGGCCATTCCAGAAGGCAACGGATGCACAGCCTCTGCTGTGTCTTCTATCTTCAGTGTCTGGCAAACCTGAAGAAGACAAATCTGCTGATGTCACTACATCCTCTGTTAGCTCAATCCAAAGAGGTTTCTGGTGTAGACCTAAAAGGTCCAGACTATTTTATTGCTTTAGACAGAATTACAGATCATCCACGATTTTCTCAAGTACCAGATAATGCAAACCCCAAGCTGAAAAACAACTGTTAATGCAATCCAGAGTGATCTGTGGTGCACTGCACACTATCCACAATGGCATCTTTTCCAAAATACTGCTGCTCAGCCTTTGAGTGTGAAATTTTTACATTTTACAATTGACATTCTATAGGAAAAATGATGCAAAAAACAGGTGGAGCTAAAGCATCTCAGCCATATCCAAAGATTCACTTGGTCTCTTTCACATCATCCTGTCATTCTGCTATACTCCTTTCTTTCTTCCTCACTGCCTCTCTTGCCTTGAGTATTGGAAACCAAAAGTTGACCTGAAAAAACAGAAATACGATCTGTATGATAGTATTACTGAGTTAAGATCACCCAGACACTGATACCCTGTATATTCAGTATTGAACGCTGTTAAAAAAATGAACTTAAACAAACTATATGTCTGCAGCTTTCTATCTGGACATGCCATAGGTATATGCATGTGTGCTAGTTGTTTCCATTAGTGTGTCTGTGTGTGTGTGCATGTGTATATATATATGTATATGTGTACAGGATAAATGTTTTTGCAAGCAAAAGTTCTGTTTCCTAATAGTATATGCAGTCATACTGTGTTTTAAAATAGAAATATACCACCCTCCATATTGCTAAGCAATATCAGAATATCTTTCTCTACATTTAGGGCTGCTCTTACTGCCTAGCACTTGCTATCTAAATTCAGGAATACTCTAAGTGCTTTTCATATGTTCATGAAAAGTTTCTTCTCTGGAGGACTCTGAATCTGAGAAGTATTTTCTTACCAGTACATAGTCATTTGAGTATACCAATGTCATGTCTGAGGCATGTGTGCTGAAGTACAGAACAAAACTATTAGATGATCTAATCTTACCATTAGGCAATGTGTGTCTGGCTCCTGAGCATTGGGGAAAGTCTATTAGCACATAATTGAAGTTAACAAGTGTTTAAGTATTTCCTGCATCTGGCTACCACCCAGTTGGAGGATTTATTTTTTCCCCAGAGCTCATGGCTTACCGTTCTTGCAAACATGTTCTTCCCAATTTTCTCTTGTAGCTTTTTTCTTTTTTTGAGTAATTTTGCATGTAAATAATGTATCCGTTTCATCTCAGTATCAGGATAAAAGGAAGTTGACACGAGTATTTTAAGTTGGGTCAGGAGGCCAGAGAATAACCCAAAAATTATTAAGAAGAAGATGATGACTCCAAGCTGAATCCATGTTGTGGAGAGAGCAAGCTCGGGATGAGGGATGCAGTTTTGCTTAACCAAAGGGATCTTGAAAGAATCAGTCTTGCCAATATGCTCCTTCATAGAAATTATATAGCTTTTCTCATTCTTCTGCACAAGAAAAGTGGAAAAAAAGGTGTTGATTATAAGACAGATTCCCTCCTTTCTTAATATTTCTTCCACTGGACATTCAGATTTACAAAGGACTCTAAATCATCTAGACCATCCAGTGTCTATATACAGTATGCTCAAAACAATATATATATTGGCTATTTATAAATGTTTTGGACTCTATTTACACAATTTCTCTTGGTGGACAATGTCCAGCACTTTGGATCGTTAAAAACTTACCTTCTCAGTGGCTCTGACAGGGAAATATTTAGCTAATGTTGTTATAATAGTTTAGTATTTTTCCACTCCTATGACTCTGCTTGGATGCCCTGTTGGGGGGTCCTTCGTTGAGAGTAAAACTGCAGAGCAGAGTGTCTGTCCCTTTGGTTTTGTCTCAGCACATGATCAGCAGTGCTTCCACACCATGGTTCCACAACAGCCAGAAATTAAACTCCAAATAAACCTCTCCCCTTCCAGTAAGATAGGGACAAAGGCAGAGACTATGGGTGGAGATAGCAAGTTACTGAAAGCAGCAAGCAATGGAATAAGACATGCACAGTAACAGCAGCAATATTATTAACAAAAGTACATAAAAAGAGAAGGTGGTTTACCTACAAAAGGTATTCACCATCTCGACTTAGTTCCACGTGGCCCTGGGACAAAGCCAGGATGATGGCTCTTCCTATGCCCGGCACCACGTGGCTGTCCCCAGACAAAGACAAGGTGGCAGTCACTCACCACAGCACTCTCTCTGTGTCTGAGCCTGAGACAGCAGAAAACAACAACAGACAAACCCCTGAAAGTATGAAAGTATGATTGTCCTCGCCACACAGCGCCACCGCTTCGGACACTGGACTCAACTCTGTGCAGCAGTTTCCAGTACTGGTGCTACTGACTGCTCCTCCAGCTCCACCCAGCTCCACTCAGCTCCTTTCAGCTCCTTTCAGCTCAGCTCAGACTTGGCTGGGCTCAAGCTCACTTCTGCCACTCTGTTCCCCGCAGCTGCTTCTCAGCACCGTGTGCCTGAGTCAAGTCTTGAATGCACAGGAGGGCCATGGGCAGCAGAGGGGCAGGGCTGATCCTGACAACCTTCCCAATGGAGAGAGGGAGGCAAAAACGTCGCATGATCAGGGTGCTCACCTTTTTTTCCCCCTGAAACCACACCTGCAGCGATGTTGCGCGTGGTCTAGAACAGCAACCCAGCCATGCCCACATGGCACTAAGCTCTGTCCCCTCTCTGCAGCCACGCACTGGACCAGGCAGTGCTCTGACCAAAGGCTGTCACACAAATGAGGCTGCCTGACCTCCTCTTATAGCTGCCTCTGCTTAGCTGATGTCTTTCACTGCTTGTGGACTGAAAAGCTCAATAAGAAGGGTAAATTAGACGTGCTGCTGGGACCATACTATCAGGCAACTTTCTGTTCTGTGAATTAGAACACTGTAGAGTCACTGAATAACCCAGCCTCTTTTCTGATCATGTCAAAGGAATAATAAAGTCTTCCTTGTGGCTTTTCTAATCACCCTACAGAGGCCAAGCACTTCTGTTAGATGTTAATTGGACAAATGAAGTTCCCAAAGCATGCTACCCATCTTCAGCCTGTTAGCCCTTCCTTGACATTATCCTGTTCCAAACTATCTCAGGCCATTTTATCCCTAAACTGAACTGATGTATAGGCAAGAAAAATCTTCATTAGGAACTCGGTATGAAACAGGAGTACTAGTGCATGAAGAATTTTACTGTTCATGCTAATTAATAAACATCTCAAGTGTCTGAGTCTGTCCTGCTCACCCAGCTTCCGGGACTCCCTGGGATCAGCAGCCTTGAGGCATGATATTACAAATCTGTTGAGATTAAATTTTACATTTTAATGTACTTAGCTTTCCTTGGGGAACTAGAAACAATCTGATGATGTCATTAGTTTTCTGTTTTGAAAGAGTCAAGCAGCTTTCCACATGAGTGAATGATGCACACAAAGAGAGAAAATTCATAGCACAGGAGCCATGAATCAGCCAGGCATAGTGCTCAGGACTTCCGTCCACAGGTAGTGGGACTAAGCTCCTTTGCCCTGACTCAGGTCACACCCAAGGCAGCTCCCCATGATAAGAGGTTGCCTTCAAGGTACAAAGGATAGAAACACAGGCAAAACCACACACAAAAATACACAGCAAATAGTGAGTACACAGCAAAGCGCACAACAACAGGTTGATTAGGGTTGTGATCAATTGGCTCCTTATTATCTTCAGGAATGGACATCCTACAACCTATCTCAGAAACTTGTTCTATTGTTTGATCAACTGAAGAGTAAACAAAAAATGTATTTCCTTCACTTTGTCCTAATTTTCTCTTCTCCCTGAACAGTGCACGACTGAAAGGTCACAGAATCATAGAACAATTAATATTGGAAAAGACCTCCAAGATCATTGAGTCCAATATTTGACCAAACAACACCATTAAAACTTGGTGCTATTAGAACCATGCTCTAACCAGTTGTCCTTGGTTTGAGCATGAGGTTGGTCTTGATGGCCTCCAGACTTATCTCCCAACCTAGCTAATCTATGGTTCTCTATGCTGCTGCTCCTGCTAGAGGAACCTGGAGATTTTGGCAACAAGTCATTATTTTGTGTGTATGCGCCCATCCATACAAGCAATGATGCATCCTCACAATACTCAGTAAAAGAAAGGTAGACATCTCTTACATCAGTGTCACAGTGACTTTTGACTATAAAAAGTAGTGCTTCCCAAATTTCAGTTCTGTGAGTTTCCAATTTCAAGCCTCTGGTTTTCTTCATATGTATAAATGGAGGAATGAAAATCCTTCTTCTTAAATTTACCATTCTCTAGAAATATGACAATGCTCTGGAAAGAGCTGTCTGGTTCCATCCAACCAATGTATGTTGAGGCAATGACCCTTTTTGAAATGAAGGATATTCCAGGAAAGAATTGATGGCTCATTGCTATATGTTTGCTCTTGCAACTGCTGAAGATTTAGAGAAATTTTTCAGCAATAAACTAAGAAATATATGGTACTGATAAGTACTTACATTCTGAAAGAGACTGAGTTGAATGTCTAGGTCCGGTACTTCTTGGAGATATTTGTTCACAGAAATAATTAACAAATAAAACAAAGAGTCTACTGCAGCAAACAGAAGCCAGATGCAAAGATGAATAATTATAGGGAGAAAATAACGCAGCATTTTTTTCCTGTCCTTTCTTGTGAAGAAGAAGGATGGGATCATCACATAATCTTTTCTCTCTTTTCTGTTAAGTGGCAGAAGACAGGGTCTTTGCTGTTGCTTTTGCTGCTCATCAAATGCAATGAACTGTTTTGTGATATAAGTATTCTTAAATTTGGTACTATGAGAACCCACAAATTTTTTGATAAAGAGGCCAGTTCCAAAAGAAACTAGAAAAACCCCAAATACAGGCAATATTTTCTGACCTATATAGGGCAGTATAGTCAACATAAAAGATATCTGGTTAGCAATTCTCTGAATTTCTTGCTCTGTGTCATTTAGCTCTTGTTTTAATGCATCATCTAAAATTGAATAAGATGATGTGAATTCGTGCTTTAGGACCACTATATCTTTAGGTAGCTCAGCAGGAAGCTTGGCCACCTCATAAATCCATTTTATTGCCTCAATATAATATTTTATCAAGGCAAATTTCTCCTGCTTTAAATGACAGGTTATACTGTCTGCCAGAACCTTTAGATTGTGAAAAATATTTTGAATATTGCTGGCCACAACAACACCCATGCCAGCAGTAATAAGAGCATCCCTGCCATTTTTCAGTCCACAAGAAAGGAGGAACAGAACACTGAAACAGCGCAGATGCTTGAAACAAAAGAGTATGATAGAAAACAAAATCCAGATGAATCCAGAAATCAGTAAGGGCCCCAAGGAATGGTGTGCCAAGGAGAAGTGCATGCTAAGGAAAAACAAAAAGCTGGAGAGGAAGCCAACTGCAGAGCAAACTGCAAAAAGCTGCATCTGATACTTCCAGCCAGGCTTCCTTTCAGATATAAAAATTTCCCATGCATTCTGAGCGATTGAGATGAATTTTTGCATTTTCTTCTGATTGTTGCTGACACTGCAATGGCTCAAACTAAAAGGAAAGGAAAAGAAAAACACTGTTATTTACAGGGTCACACTAATGACAATGATGTGCTTTTAACTGACTGTCTGATACTTCTTCACACTGCACAATCTGACATGAGGGTGAACCACCACACATGAGACCAAAATATTTGTCTCCAATATCACTGATATAAATACTAAAGAGGTGACTCTAAAAGCATTTTTATCTTTTGCCCTTTTATATTTTGCACACTGATTTCTCATTTGCTATGTAGAGACAATAGTTCACATGCACATGTGTATGTGTGGGTGGGTGTGAGTGCATGTATAAGAAAGAGACCAGCCTCCTGTAGCACCCACTGCTCCCCACAGATGCTAGCTTTGCCTTGTAAGCACCAAGAAGGGAAAGAGAGGAGCACAGAAACTTCCTATTGGTAGCCCCATGAAGGGGAGCATGGCTCAATCTGCGGGGAGCAGCCAGAGCAGCTGCCAGGGAGGAAGGAGCTGGCAAAGCAGCATGTGCACACTGCCTGGGGATGGGGAATGAAGCACAGCTTCTTCAGGTGGAGGTAGGTTAATACAGAGCAAAGGAATTGTGCCTCAGAGGCACCATTCCTTCTTTGGGTCTCCCCTGGAGTAGCACACCTACAAATTTGTCCATATCCAACAAGCTGTCCGTGAGCCAGCAGGGTGCCTCATGGCCAAGAAGGCCAATCCTGGAGTGCATTAAGAAGAACATTCACAGCAGGTTGAGGGAGGTGATCCTGCCCCTCTGCTCTGCCCTGGCGAGGCACATCTGGAGTGCTGTGTCCAGTTCTGGGCTCCTCAGTACAAGAGAGACTTGGAGCTCCTGAAACAGGCTCAGTGAAGGGCTATAAACATGATGAGGGAACTGGAGCATCTCTCTCAGGAGGACAGGCTGAGGGAGCTGAGCCCGTTCAGCCTTCAGAAGAGATCATTGAGAGGGGAATCTCATTAATGTATACGAGGAGCTGAAGGGAATGTCTCAAGGCTCTTCTCAGTGATGCCAAGCAACAGGACAAGAGCCAATGGGCAGAAACTGATGCACAGAAAGTTCCACCAGAACTTGAGGAAAAACTTCTTTACTCTTGTAAGATCCCCAAAACCCTTGTTCAACATGGCTCTTAGAAGGGCTTACAGTTGTTCATGTAAGCTCTGAGTTAGATGCACAGGACAAATATGGACACGATATTCTCAAGAGGTCAAAACAACTAAAAAGCTTTGCTGGCAACTTAGAAAATCAGAGAACTTTGACAAAATATTTAGTGCAACATTCAATCAATATAAAACACTTCTCAAAGCATTAACTTAGGAAACTGATGTTAAGTTACACAAAAATTCTGAGAAGAAAGAATTAGAAAGAAAATACACAGATACATAGAAGAGGAGCCACTAAACTCCCACTCCTGGATTCCAGTGGTGTGCAGCTGATAGAAATTCCAAGAGGCTGTAGAGTCAAGACATGCTTGCCTCATGTTGCCCTTTAAACACCCCTTGGCCCTTCCCCCAGGGGGGACTCCCAGTCATTTGGTCACTCAGGAGGTGGGTAAGGGGCTCCAGGGGTGGCATGTGCAGCTTTGCCTCCAGTGTGCCAGGGACTGGAGCCACTGCCAGGCTGTGATACAGGCTCTGGGGTTGGGGCTGTAGGGCTGGGCACTTCCTCATCAGGGCAAGGCTCCACCTGCCCCTTCCCCCACACACATGCACCCCAAAACATCTGGAGACATCAATCATTCCAGCCTCTCATCACTGTGAGGGTGACCAGGCACTGGGAAAGGCTCCCAGAGAGGTTGTGAAATCTCCATCACTGGAGATACTCAAGAACCACCTGGATTCAATCCTGTGCCATGTGCTCTGGGATGACCCTGCCTGAGCAGGGGGGTTGAAGCAGATGACTGACTCACTGTGCCCCCTTCCAACCTTACCATTTTGTGTTTAACCCTTATTAAGCCTAATTGCTTGTGCTTGTCACCATCTGTCCTGCTTACCAGTAAGCCCGTTATGTAAATTACAGAGTATTTCTGTGATTTAATTCAGTTTGATGGGAGATGTTATAATATAATATTTATAGTGCAATTTGTCCAAAGATGCAAGGTCAATTCACATGCATATTAATATTTTAACATTCTAGAATAAATGAGATAATAATTAAATAAAATAAACAGTGGAAAATTTATCTTAAATAAGGTATAGTTGTCTTTGTAAAATACATCCTGAAGATATTACTTTGTCTTTTGCTTACCTTGAGCACAGCAGGTAGCCAGGAACTAAACTATAATTTTGTACACATACTGTATTTTATTAGCATTAGCCTTTATGAATCCTGCTAGCATTCACTGCACCATTTCTCCCTCCTTCTCATTGTAATTAGTTATTAGTTGTGTCATTATCTCCTTTGTACGCAACAGGACAGGAGCTGAATATTATGGGAGCAAGCATCCATCACCAGCTGGGACCTTGTTGTACTGATGTGCTGCTTTTCCTTGGCCTTACTTGGGCTTGATCCTTTATAGTGCTGAGGACTATTCTGAAAAATGCTGAGTGTTTTTTGTGTTTAACCACTTCACACAGGCAAGCAGTGGGCAGTAGGCCCTTGGGGGGGGGTTTAATTCCTAGCACTATCACAGGGCCTAGGAAGGCTGAGAAAATTGCTCCCCTCCAGTGCCTAAGTGAACTCAGTTGTAAATGAAGTACAAGAGCAATTAACAGCTCCTTCGCAGAATGCCCTAGAAGTAAGTAGAAGAAACCTTCCATGTTTGGGAAGGTGCTGCAAGTGAAATGGGGAGGAGAGTTAGCACACTCCATCTCTGCTATGAGCAGAGCCACCCTTCTGCTTATATGGATGGTCTGCTTTGTCCTTTTTCTACTGAAAGATGTTTTTAGGAAACATAATCTAAAAGGAGAGGTTTATGGTCCTGAAATCAAGCAGAACCAGACCTAACAGCCAGCAAACCTTGTCAGCAAATCCTGAAACCTCCGTGATCAGATCCTTAAACAGTATGTGCTGCCACAACTTCTTTGTAGATCTAAGAAAAATTGCCTTGCACAGTGAATACATCTGGCATTCTGTTCTTGATTTAAGAAACCTGAATACATCTGGCATTCTGTTCTTGATTTAAGAAACCTTAACAAAATAAAAAGCAAGAAGGCTATTTATCTCATATTGTCCAAAACATCTGTATAAGAAAATAACACATTTTCAGTTTTCTTTAGCAGCACCAATTTCACAGCTGTTCTCAGGCACAGTTTTTACATGGTTTTGAGCATTTGTATGTATGGGTATGGTGAATTTGGGTTAATGCTTATAAGCATTCAGTAAACGGCTGCAATATGTGACTGGGATTTTGGCATGACTGCATCCCTAGATTTAATAAAGTACTTCTGGACTGGGAGGCTGGAGACTTGCAAAATATGGGCAGAACTCAAAAAGAATCAAAAAGTCCCATTTTCTGAACAGATTCAGTCCTGTTACATGAGATTCCTGCAGTATTCAGAACATATATGATAGGTTTGTCCTGACCTGCGTGAACCCAGAGCTTTAAGGCAGGAAAGTCATTGTAAAGACACATTTTGTAATTTTGGAGCCTGTGGCATGGATGCTCAGGTGTCTCTTCATGGTCATTGGAGATCACAAAGGGAGCATCCTCATCCCCTCAAAAGCCCATCTCTAAGCTTAAACCTTTCCAGGGTAAGAGTCAGGCTCACAGTGTGCATTTCTCTGGCTTGTCTGACACCTCAGTTTTCCCCACATGAGGCATCAGCAATAGGTATAGATATTCAGCACTGAGTACAGGAGAACCACTCAAAGGACGAAAACTCTAAACCTGAAAAAAAATCTTTGGAGGCTGGACATTCTTCTATCACTAGGCACTTACACAGCTGTGAATGCTTGGGAAAGGAAAATAATACTCTGGCTTAGAGGTAGAAATAAATTCTTGGCATCACTAAAGAGCTAATTCAGAACTTCAAGAAATAGTAAATTGTGAGAGCTTTCTGGAATGATTCTTCTTAAAAACATAAATCACAAAAGTTTCCTGAGGCTGTTTGGTGCAGTTAGAAATTATAACAGGAGGCTGACAAGAACAAAACCTTCTTTTCAATTGCAGTCTGAAGCAAAATACTTTTTCTCCTGTCCTGTAACATGAACTAAGGTGGGGGCTGCTGCCACTATTTATGTAGCATAAGGAAAGAATGATTCTTGGAAAGCTGTTTCTTGCTCTGAACTGCCAATTTCTTTCCACCATAGTTTCTAGTGATGAAAAACTCCCCCTCCCACAGAGGGGAGCTGGAAATTCTTGTGCTCTAGTTCTGATTCTGTAACTGATTTTTTAGTTGGGTCCAAGGGGAACCTCTCTATGCTTTAGTTTCCCTCTCTAGGAAATATTTACTCAACTCTGAAGCATGATATTCTTCTACCATATGGCATGCTGGCAGGAGTAATTATAAAAACAAATTCTCCAAAGGAGCTTCTCCGGCAAGGAGGTTGGGCCACAGTTCTTAAGACTTGTGATGTACTGAATTTAATGCAACATATTTAAAAGGCATTTTTCTAGTTTCATTTTAAAATAAAAAGACAAATTTAAAAGCATTTTAAGTTCCTGTTTGTGTTTTTTCAGATATGGCTACAGATTTGAGGAAGCAGAAGATAAGTACAAAGCATCAAGAGTCCCTTAGAAATGTCCTTCCAGTTCAGCCATGACCCCTGTGCTGGAGCTATGTAATTTTTTTAAAAGCATGTGTTTATGTTATGTATGAATTCCTCCCTGCCTCCTGTGGAGACTCCTCCATATTCATCCTCCAAGCAGTTGTGGCTGCCTCTGCTACCAGCTTGGTCCTGCCCTAGTCCCTTGCTCACGCTGCAGCTGATGATGGCCTTGCTACAGATAGAATGGAATAGAACAGGGCAATTGAGTTGGAAAGGGCCAACAACAATAATCTAGTCCAACTGCTATAGATTGAAACTCTAAATATTTTTGGAGAGTATTTATGAAATCTTTTCTACATAGGTTGCTTGCTTAGAGATGAACAGCAGGTCTATATGTCTAGTATGTGGATTAGTCACTCATGCAAACACCTTGCCAATTTTTAATACAAAGGAAGAAGCAGGTATCTCCTAAAAATATATAGTGAGTAAAAGAATAGGATTTGCTAAATAATTAGGGGTTTTTAACAGAGACACAGCTGATTTGGCAAAGCATGACAAAAGAAGTCAGATCTCTAAGTCTACTTTCTATTTTGATCCAGACCTAAGTCAGGCAAAGCCTGGGGATTACAACAGCCATTGATTTAGGACTGAAAGTACCACCCAGTTTTTGCATCTTCACATCAAGTCTGATATATAACTTTCTCTGCACAGCACTGTTGTTTGGGCTGATCTCAGGAGCAGTATGGAAGTTTGGCAGGCCCTTTGCCCAGAACAGTGTGCAGGATCCTTATACATAAAAACAGAATCTTATTAAGAAAAACATTAGATCCCATTGACACCCAGCTTCACAGTGATCTTTGCCTCAAATCCTGTTGGGATTTTATACAGGAATTAAAGAATAGAAAGCACACAATAAGACTTTTAAAAGAAATATTTCCTTTTTTGGCAGTTTCAGGAGCCTTCTTTTCTAGCCTGAATCAGTTACATTGAAATGCAAGAAAATTACTTCCCTTTTTTGGATGCCGTCAAAAAATCCAGTACTGAACTATGGCATAGTAAAAGCAAAAATACAGGAGGGAGTCCCACACTATTTCTTTTGGTCAATACAGGGCATTCAACAGAGAAATAGCAGCCAAATAAAAAATCCAGCAACATTACTGCAGCTATCCCCAGGGCTTCATTGACACCCTCACAATTTCTCAAGTTCATATTATTTGCTTTTAGCTGCATGAGGAAAGAAAGTAAATGGTACTAAACACATTAAACAGAAGGGATGACTAAAATATCTAATCATGTATGTGCACATAGGAACTTGAAATACTAAACAACACAGCAATGCAAATATAACGATTTATACACAAGGAAAAACAAACATGCAAAAATAGCAACTGAGTGAGATCTCTTTTTCTTCATGTATTGAAAATAGCTTGGGATAATTCTTAGCACTGCACAATATGACAAGTTCTCTAGGATACCACAAATTGATTAAATGTCATATATTTGAGATGTCTATAGCTGGAGGTTGGACTTGATGATCTTCAAAAAGGGTTCTAACCCAAGTCTTCTGTGATTCTGTGATGTCCACTTCTGAGCTGTCTGTATGTCAATGAAGAGAAAAGGGCAGCCACCCAGAACCATTACTTCAGACCTGTTTTAGAAGTCCACCCTCACAGAAGATGGATTGCATTCTATGAGAACTTTAGCTCAATTGTGAAAAGTGTCTGAGTTACTCAGACAGAGCTATCCAAAGCCTGGGAAGATGAACCTCTCCCTTTGTTCCCTAATTGCCAGCACAGGCTGTATTTCACTGAGCTGGGTACTCAGAGAAGGACACAGAAAAGATGTTTTGGGCACCCATGGAAGATGGACAGCTATGGAAGGGACATAGAAAAAGAAATCAAATTTTCTCACAACCCTATGGGCTGTGTTAGGAAGCTGTGATGCAATAAATCTACAGATATTCTTCCCTTAAAACACAGGAAGGAATGTAGGTCCAGTTTGGGAAACCCAAATGGCAATTTGCCTATTTCCAAAAACAACTCTACAAAACACAGAAAATTCTAGTGTGAGGGAAGGAAGGGAACATATGAGATTACATAGTCCCTCTCCTACACAGAATGGCTCTACACATACTTTTGGGAGAGTTTAGGAGTAAATAGTTTCACAAACTTTAGGAATAGACTCTCCAATCGGTAAGGTGACAACAGTTAACTTAAAGCAAGTCCTTTTACCTTAGAACAGCTAGCTCAGTCCATGATCACTGTCCAAAGTTCCTTATTAACCTTAAAGTGTTACTTACAGACACTGCTGTAAAGCACTTGAAGGTTCTTCCCAGTGCTGTGTGTCTCTTGACTTTGGTGGGGAACCGAGACAGACAGTAGTAAAAAATCTCACATGAGTAATTTTTTTCCTATACCCTCCCTCAATGACTCAGACACAATACAATTTTGAAATTGTTCTGGTTTTGACAAAGATTCATGAGGAAGTAACTTGTGCACAAGACCAGAATAGCATATAATTTGCAAGTGCCACTTTCTACCTTTTTTCTGGCAGGGTAATAGATATCAGCAAATGAGTTCAGGGCCCAAATTTCAACGATTTAATATTATGTTGAGTAATGCCTTAGGTCTAGAACATTTTAGCTATTTTGGTACTTCTTTTGAAACTTGCAGAAATTCAGTACCCAAATAAATTTAAAGCTTTAATAATTTTCACCCCAAAAATGTTCCTACTGAGATCTGTGCAAATACTTTTGTAGACAGTCAGAATTTGGTCCTTAGAATAAGACACATCTTAAATATACAATAAAGACACAAGTTATATATAATAAAGATAATTTATATACAGGAGGGTAGAACTGTTATGCAGAGGAACTTCAATTTTTGTTTTAAATCTGCTATTGGTTTCTGCAGACACAGTTTTCATATGCATTTGTGCATACAGAGGAGAAAGATAATTCTGGCCACCCATACTCCCCACATGAAATGTGTCACAACATCCTGCCAATTATTGGATTGATCTATTGAACTAGTCAGTCCTTTTATTCAGTTGTCATCAGGACCATCTGATAAAGAGGACAACAGATTTAAAGCAAACCAAAGGCTTATACACAGCTTCACAAGGACAACAGCAATGAAAAGAGTAAGAGGATTGTTACATAGCTACAATACCTTTTCAATAACATCCTTCATACACTGCCTTTTCCAGCCATTTTCAGAACTAACTTGCAATTATGGTTTTACTGTTTATGTTTAACCTTTCAGATTCATTTTTCTCAAAAATGTCGTAGTTAGTTTGGTCCATTGCAGAGATGTTACTTGCTACATGTAAGGAATTCTAAATTGGAAATTGACTCTCATTTAGACTCTGATTTCAAAGATCCAGAGCTGTACACTAGTCTCAGTTCTGTCCTTGGACTCTTCACAGAATCCAATCAGTAGCTACTGTAGTGCTGGCATGTGCATTATCTATTTGTCCTTGCTTGAAAGGTCCCTGCATGTAGTTTTCCAGACAGCTGGTTTTGCAGCAGACACCGATAGTACTGAAGTAGCAGGTTGAGCCCAGGTTTCCCATCCACAGAGCAGCCATATCCTTGCTCTTCCAAAAGCAGCTACTGAACAAGTTCAGAAAGCTGGCAGACAGAATGGTGAGCATAGCACAATGTTCATAGCATCTAAATTATGCATAATGTAGGGCTATAATTAGATAGAGTGGACCATCTATAACTGGAGAAAGTCTCTGATTATTATAGGTTGAATAGATGAAATGATCTTTTAGCAGAACATATTGTTCATATTATGAAATAAGGGAATATTCTGTTAAGGGATGCAGGTAGGTGCATATTAAATCAGACCAAGTCTCCACTGAACCCTTAATAGCAGCATATAGCAGATGTTTACAGAATCCCACATGGGCAATATGGACCATTTGGACATGGTCTAGGTGACCCTGCAAGGAGGGGGAGGGAGGGGTGGAGGTGACCTCCAGAGGTCCCTTCCAACCTCAACTATTATTTGATTCCATGATCATTGACATTCGTCTTTTCATTTTTCTATCCTCTGAGGCCAATCCAAATGGCAACACAACCATCTGGGGTATCAGGCATCCCTCTTAGGTTATTGTCATCTGCAAAGCTTCTGAGGGTGCACCCCTTCCAGGTCAGTAATGAAGATGTTATTATTACTGTATGGGCCCCAGTATCAACCCATGGCACACACCACTAGTGAACTTTGTGTGACTGAACTTCCTGTGCCTGACCCCTGGGACCAGTAGCTCACCCAGTTTCCAATCCAACTCACTGTCCATTATCTACCCAATAGTTTCTCAGCTTGTCTATGAGAATATTATGGGAGGCTCTGTGAAAGCCTTTTGGAGGGCGAGGTAAACAGCATCCACTGCTCTCCCCTCCCCCACTTAGTTAGTCACCTCGTTGCAGTCTGTCACACTGAGTAAGCATGAATTCCCCTTTGTAAATGCATGCTGAATACTCACTGCAAATGATTTATGAGATTAGTTGCTTTGTATCCTTCCCAGGGATCAAAATGAGGCTGACCAGTTCCCTGGATCATCCTCCTTCCATTCTTGAAGATGGGAGTAACATCTGCTTTCTTCCACTCCAAGAATGTCTCCCAAGCCCCATGATGTTTCAGAAACAGTCAAAAGTGGCCTCACAGTGACATCAGCCAGCACCCTCAGCACCCATGTGTGCCTCCCATCAGGTCCCGTGGTTGCACACTTGATTAAATGTGCCTCAACATGGTTATCCTCCACCAAGGTTAAGTCCTCCTTGCTCCATCTTTGCCCTTGTCTCAAAGGCCTGGTGCTCCTAAAGGCTGGTCCTCCTAGTAAAGACACAGTTGAAGAAAGGCATTTTTGCATTCCCTTGGGCCCTATATGAGAAAGAAGGTAGTTTATGGTCACGTGGAGGGACTATTTCCACCCCTTTCATTTTCAAGGACAAGGAGTTGTATGGGCAGAATTTACCCATATCCACCAATTTGGATCAAGTGCTGACAGTGACTGGCAGCATTTCTAGTGTCTTCTAGAGAATCAAATATTCTGTAAAGTACATACAGACAATGTAGAAATCAACCCCACAATCCAAAAGCTACCTAAGGCCACAGCTCCCTTCAGAGATACAACATTTTGATAAAGAGCTTCAGCTGGTCTTTCTCAACCCATATGCTGCAACCAGATGTGCTGGTGTCACTGCATTTTTTTGACAGGTTATTTAACCGAGAATATTTTAGTGACCCACTCACAGCACGCCCTCACAAACTCTTGTCAGTACCACAATTTCTGGGATCAAGGTGGATGCCTGCTGGCTGGTGGCAGCTGAGGGGGGATAATATTCCCTCTGATGGGGGAATATTATCTCTAGCAAACATCAGCTGCTGAGGCTGTCTGGTTCCTTGACTTCCCTGCTGACATTGTTGACTATTGGTCACTGTAAAATGGGAGGAACAGACAGTTCACAAATTTGAACAACAGTACAGTAATGGTGTCACAGACATCTTTTTATGAAAATCCTTTCCTTAGGATTTTTTTTCCTCCTGAGAAGCTGAGAGGCCTCAGGGACAAAATGTAAGCAATGATTGTCTGCTGCTGTGGAATGCATCAGGTGCATCTGTGATTGGTCTCATGTGCTTGTTTGTAAGTAATGGCCAATCACGGCACAGCTAGCTCTCTCTCTGTCCGAGCCACAAACCTTTGTTATTCATTCTTTTCTATTCTTAGCTTAGCTAGCCTTCTGATGAGAACTTTTTCTTTTATTCTTCTAGTATAGTTTTAATGTAATATATATCATAAAATAATAAATCAAGCCTTCTGAAATATGGAGTCAACATTCTCGTCTCTTCCCTCATCTGAAAACCCCTGTGAACACCGTCACATAATGGCTCCTGGTTTTTCTTCTGCTCTGTCTGCCAGTGCAGTGTAGATGCTTCTGCACTCAAAAAAAGTGATAATCATTTCAAAATTAGTGCATTTATGACCATTTCCCCAATTTTCTTCTTAATCACCACAGAACGACTAGCAAAACTTGCTTGCACATAAAAGGTATTAGAAATGTCACTGCTTGAGATCCTACTGTTCTGGCAATTGCTCAATGCATTTCAACAGATAATGATGAGAGTAACACAGTATGTGTATTAATTTCAACTGTGATTAGCATCATTTGGATAACACTGTGCTTCAGCCATTGTAACATGCAGGCTGGATGAGTGGTTTTTGGGCTTTTCTTTAGGATACTAAGATTGCTTCCTTTTGTGGCAGCTGTGTGTGACAAAAACAAAGCAAGCTCAGAGCTCTGAACATCACATCTCATTGAAAGCACTCCCTATTCTGCTTTGTTTTCTCCTACCTAAGGAAGATTAGCTATCATCTAATAGTCCTTCCTTATGGCTGGCTTCCAGAGAGCAAGGAAAGAAACAAACATAAGCATTTGTAAATATTTGCACCCTTGTTTTTGAGTCATGGCTCTAATTATTGTTTCTGTTTTACTGCTACAGCAGGAATTCAGATTAAAAAAAGACAATTGCATTTTATTTTCTAAATATCCGAGGAAATGAAATAATGACAGTGGGTTGTTATTCCCAATGAGCTGCACCGGATGAGCAGTGTGTCTGGAGCCAGCAACAAAGCAGCTATGAGTAAATGGCTCTTGGATTGAATTAGGAGTGTAGAAACTCAGTTCTGAGGGGCCCCAATGAAAAACCCAATCCAAATACTGCTGAGCTTGGGTAAAGTTTGTATTTAATGCTGGTAGCTGAATCTAATCTTTATATGATATACAGGTATTGTTTGAACCTTTGAAAACACTGACTGGATGTTTGCTATAAAGAACTATTCCTGTAGGCAGAGCTGAGGAATGCTCCAAAAAGCCTCCAGGAAAGCAGTTAAGCAGGGAGTTTTCAGCTGACTAATTGTCATTGATAGCCACATAAATGCTTCTGACTCGGTCCCAGGAAATTGAGATATTGGTATCTCTCTGTGGAGTCTTGATTGAGTGTCCAAGAGGTATCATGAAGTGACTGCCCAAGGTGCAGATTTATCACATCCTTCTTTTCATGAATGCTGGAAATGTCTCTCTTTGCTGCTATAAGTTACTTTACTTTGTTTATATTTCATAACCTCCTCTATGTAGGAGATGCCACTTCCAACAAATTATAGAGCCAGCTACAGCTGCTACCTCCAAATGCAGAGAGAATAGGCATTTCAAATGGAACATAAAATCAAAATTTAAAAAAGCACTTTTAGCAGTTTCACAGTTACAATGAAGAGCTGCACCTGCCAAACTAGCTCTTCCAAAAAACAGCATACAGCATCTGTGAGATCCTGGATTAAGGGGTCTGTAACAACAACCTTATTTGGAAATAAATGCTGGTTGGTTCATGGCTGCCTGTGGGATTCCTGCCTTCGCTCCACAGACTGAGCTGTTGAGCAGATTCATGGGCACATACTTTTGGGCTGGAGTTTTGCCTGGTGTAGTTATGTACCTTGTTTTGGACTCATGTGAGTCCCTGGCCTGAGCATTCCCACCCTCCCTAGCATTATGTACCCAGCTGCTCACCTATTCCTGCTTTAATTCATTACAAAATCACACTGCTTAGAAAAAAATATATTTTTAAAACCCCTTAAAATAAGTGGTATCACTTTAACACTGTTAGACTGGCTAGAGACTGAACAAGAGATTATTCTAGAAAATTTGAGAGGGGAAGTATTCTCTGCTGAGCCACAATAATGGGAATGGACTGGGAAGAGCACAGAAAGTTCTCAGCCTGAAGATGCTGTGTGCACTCCTGCTTGATGGGGGTACACCTGGGGGTACTCACAAGACACATTTCCAAGAAGCAGCTTCTAGATTATTTTCAGCTTAAAGTGACCCTCAAACTATTCATACATTGATAACTGACTTTTCATTCCTTTTTTTCTCCTTTGTGTTTTCATGCAAATATTTACTTAATATCATATTAGCTTTTATACCAAAACAAAAATACACCAGACATAAGACCTGAATTCTTTAAAAGACCTAAAGGAAGTGCAAAAAAATAGGACGTGCTACAAAAAGTTTTTACCCCAGACAGTTACACTGTAATGAAATACCAAACAATTCCAATCTCATTTTTCTATAATATATGCTATTCCAGATAACTGAAGCCAGCATTGCTCCAGTGAAGATGCCCAAACAGCAAAGACTGACAAAATGATAAAGGAAAAAGGTTATATAGAGAAAAAGAGTTAAATATAATAACAGCATTTGTTGGACTATATCTTACCAGGAAATCTAATACATTACTAATAAATTTCTTACTGTATACTATGAAAAGAGTCAGTGAGATAAGAAAAGAAATAATATATCCAAGGAACAGCAACTAGATAGCAATCTTAGCTTGGAATAATGCAAGTTGAATTTATAATGGATCTATCAAAGCATCCGGCAATGTTGCTATAAAACAGGTCTGGCATTTCCATTTTTACCCCTCACTTACTTTGAAGGCATTTATAACTTTGCTAACCTGCTTGAAACTTGCAATAAAGTATTATTTTCCAGTCTAGCTTGGATGTTTGGGTATTGTTAGTGACTCAGTCTGCCTTATTTCTTCTTCTTTTTTCTGACAAAAAAAAAAAAAAAAAGAAAAAAAAAGAAGAAATAAGGCAGACTGAGTTCTACAAGGCAATACTTGCCCAGTTCTTTCCAAAGCCTTTCCTTGTGTTGCCTGCTTTTGACCAAAGACTGAAATTTCTGTCTTCTTTTTTCTGCCTTTCGCATAGTTGTGCTAAAGAATAGCTTCTTTATATTAAAAAGAAATTACTAGGCAGGAAGTGGTTGATGCAATGAAGTTAGTTCTTGTACACAATGAATATATGATACTAAAATCAGTATAGAAATAGAGTGTTATGAGAAAGAAGAAGTGGCAAAACAAAGAGGAAGACAGAGAATGAAACCCACAGAGTATTATAAAACAAACCTCAACACATATGAGTTTGCAGAGTTATGGAAATAGTTACACTTTCATGAGATACTAATTTACAGGATCCCATCTGCCCTGTAACTTTACAGGACATGCTGTCTCCCAGGATAATTATTGCTTTGGGTTACAAGGGACCATAAAGACCATTAAGTTCCACCTACCCTGCCATGGGCTGGGACACCTCCCACTGGACCAGGTTGCTCAAACCCCAGCCAGCCTGGCCCTGAGCAGTTCCAAGGAGGAGGCATCCACAGCCTCTCTGGGCAACCTGTGCTTCACCATGCTCACAGTGAAGATTTTCTTCTTCATATCTAATCTAAATCTACTCCCTGTCAGTTTAAAATATATTATTCCTTATGGAAGCAAGCAAAGAGAGATGGCACACAGCCTCCTCACTGGAAATTGCAGCTCATGACAGTTCTGGTCAGGAGAAGGATAACTCAAATATGGAGAAGTAAATGTCTATTTATAAATAACATTATAACTCTAGTAAAAAGTGAGCTCCCAGTGTGAAAAACTGAAAGGTGGGATCCTGTTTTTCTTCTGATCGATACAGAAAGTTTTTGACCCCAATATTTACTAATACAATCAGAGGATTAGCTGTATGACACCTTAAAAGAAATTTGGTGTAGTGAAAAAGTAAAAGAAAAGCATTTTCTTATTGATGATATAAATACTGCTAGTCGTCTGCAAAGAGTGGAAAATGAAAGAAATTTCCTGTGGTTATACACTTTTTTTAAAATCTTAAACTAATTCATTATAAGTTTTGAAGTCTCGTACAGTGATTGCAGCAAATAATTATTTAAGTTGTTACAGGTAAACAGCATACATCAAATGAAGCAAAATATAAAATCCGACATTAAATGGTAAAGTATGTGATTTATAAGAAAAGGGGTTTCTATTCTTGCAGCTGTACTTCCTTCTGCATTTTTATGAAAAGCAACATTCAGGCTTCCCATATATTGTCCTTTCTTCAGTAATCAAAACTTCAATTAGCATTTGTCAACATTTGTACTTCTTTAGGAAGAAAACAACTCATGAGCCATTTCCTTTCCTGCAATCAGGCAAAGACTGTGTTCAGGGTGGGACAAGCCAATTTGGAACTGCAAAATTTTCTGTAAATATGGGAAAGAATAGGGGGAAACAGGTTGCAGCATGAAAGATTTCTCAGGTAATAAGGCATTCGACAGAAAACAGGGGAGTAAGGAGGCTTTTAGGAAAACATCTTTCCAGCTGAATTTAGGCGGTCAGAGCCAGAGCTTTCTACAAGCACTCAACACAGATCATACTCCAACACCAGGCAAATGTGGTTAAAAACTGATTTGAACAAAAAGATTTATAGGACAGGTAGCTGTTTTGAGGACACTTTTGTGTTGAACTGTAATTGCTAATGAGATGAATTACACTTTGCTGAAGGAGCTCAAGAATAGCCATGACACTGTTAAGGATTGTTTAGACACCAGCCAGACTGCCTGGAAGCAGGACAGGAGGCGAGCCTGAGGCTGGTTCCTCCCTCCCCTTTGGGAAACTGAGGCAGTACAGAAGAGAGTTTGCAAGGAGAGTTAGCTCAAAATCTAAAATATAGATTATACCATATTTTAAAAGCTCTGTAATTAAAGTGAATAATTCTTGCTGAAAAACTTGTTCCTAGCTAGCAAATGCCCTATTTAGTACTTTTTAGTGTTCCCAAAGAAAATATCAGTGCTATGACATAATTTTTTTTTCTTTGCTTTTGGCATGCTGCAAATGTTTTACTCAATTGGATGAGAATAAAGGAAGATGTTCAATACACTGTAATTACTTTCCCTATTTCTTGATTTACCAGTTCTCAATGGATCTTCCCTCTTCATCACCATTATACTGAAAGCTCTTTATTTCTCTATCTTTTCCATAGAGATCGTTTAAATATGAATGAGATGAAATGACTGTAAAAGGAAGTGCAACCAAGTATTTTCAGTAACAGTCAGTGAATTTCATCCTTGTTTCATTTAAGTATCATAACAAGATTTATATCTCAGTTACTGGAAAGAAAAAATCTTTGTCATTTCTTTAGTCAAACTGATTTGCTACCATTTATTCAGAACACAAGTGCCATGAAGAATTTAATCTTGCTCTAGTATAATGAGTAACTATTGAAGTCTGTTATGTATGAACCCTACATTTCCTGTAGTTTGCTAAATATTCATTAAAATACAATTAGATTGTTTCATTTTTTTTAATGGAAAAACTTTTTTTTCCTAAGTGCCACTGCTCCAGTGTCCCTAGAAGGGAAAGACCTAATCCACATTAGTGGAATTTATGTAGATGGTAGTCAATTGTTTTGCCTTCTTCTTTGGCAAAAATCCCCACCTTGGACCTTTTCCTACAGCTCTAGTCCTCTATTCAAGCAGAACATCTAGCATTTGATTTAGGCACATGATGTCTCATAGCCACACAAATTATGTCAACATTTCTAATACACAAATGATTCCTTTCTTCATGCAACCCAAACAAACCATAATGCAAACAAACTATATAATGCACCTTTCCATGCCTTCCTGCTTCCCCACTCCTGATTGTTCTTTGGGCTTTTATCTTTCTCCCTGGGAAGCAAACCTCATGTTCTACACCAGGCATTTTCTTCAAATCATGGAGCATCTCATATCCTCTCATATCCTTCTCCCTTTCTAAAACATCCAAACTTCCTTTCTGTATAGTTTATAACCCATATCAAGATGATGCCAAGAAAAAAACCCTTCTCAGATTGTTATTACTGACCCCATCAGACCTTTGGCCCCGCCAGCCAACCCAGGTGCCTTCTTGGTCTGGCCATGCCCTTGTCCAGAGATTCAAGCAGAAATGTTTTGGAGCTTCACAGAAGTCTGGTTTTAGTCCTGTGTCACCACTTCCAAAAATTTCAAAGGTGAAGGCAAAAAATTTTCAGATTTGGCTACTTCAGTAATTACATAGCAGTGGCAGTTCATGTCCTCAGCTGGAAATATCACCCTAAATAGGCTAGAGATCGCAAAATTGCAATGCAGAGCTGGTGGTTGTATTCTTCAGTCCAGATACATTAGAAACTGGCTGAAAATGGGCTTGTCTCCAGTGCCCATGTGAAATGACCCAGGCCAGATCTGCCAGGGTGGACAGATTTCCTGACACCCTGCTACAGGGTCAGAGCTGTGACATTCATCACAGGAGCACCCAATGCTTCAGCTGCATCACAGAGGCTGCCAGCCACCAGCCCAGTCAGTGGCACTCCTGCAGCACTCAGCCCTAACAGCTCCCTGCAGCTCCTCAGGACCAACCCAACGCTCTCCTGTGCTCCTCCCACACAGTGGGAGAGGAGATATTTGGGGGGAAAGGAGAGAGGAAAAACTAAATTAGATAGTTTTAAGAACTTTCTGGGGACAGGGGAGGAAGGAGAAATGTAATCTTGGCTGCTAGTCTTGGTCCACTCTCATGTCATAGTCAATCACCTACATAGTTCCCTCCTTAAGCAGGACTGGAGGCTCTCCCAACACCACAGCTGGGCATCACATTGTCTGGGGATTTTTGGATAATTTATCTGGGGATTTCTTGTGTTGATTTTTTGCTGTTGTTGTTTTTGTTTGGTTGGTCTGGGTTTTGTTTTCTTGTTTTTTCTTTTTTGCTTTTTTTATCCTGTCCAGGATACATAACTCCTTTTTCATGTAATACAAAGAAAACTCTCAAGCTGCCTTGACTATCAACAGCTGGGCTCGTGGTGGGAGTGTGGAGCTGGCTTCCCAAGGATCATTTAAAGGATTTTGCCCCACACATGTGTAAAGCTGTGTAACAACTCTATGCCTATTTGAAGTTTACTTGACCTTGTGTCAACAAAATACTTACCCAGCCTCTAGGGCTATTCTTTGATGGCCCTTTCTTATATGTCTTTGCATTTAATAGGTTGCTTTTCTGTTCTAGAGTGGCAAGGTGTGCCTGTGTGAGGGTGTGTGTCAGAAGAAACATAAGACTCTTTTAGAGCCCAACTAAAATGTCTTGTTTTCACTCGTCTGACAGTTGTAAGGAATAAGAAGATCAAAACACAGCTGACCATACCTGGTGGATGCCAGTGGGATACACATCACTGACAGTGCCATAAGGTACTTTTGAGTGGGCAGACAGGGTCTTCCTGGGGCATCCAGTGGCAAAAGAGTCCACTGCACTTCCTATCCAAAATCTGGGTTACTCAGAATGTACCACAGAGCTTGCTGCTGATCCTTCACCCCAATGTGTTTGAGAAACACATTCTTAAACTACCCTAAACTGATTTAAAATCTCTGTGCAGGCACAACTCCATGCAGCTGGCCAGGACGTGTTCTCTCCACAGCCCAGGGTTAAATAGCAATTTCAGTAAAACTGTGAAGTTGTATTTTTTTGTAGAATATTGTGATTTTATTTATGAAGTGAATGAAATTATGTCATAAAATACTTAGATTATATATTTTTCTCCCTTTTAACTACAAAGCAATACTTGAAAGACCATGTAAATGGCCTGTGGATATTTTTCCCTCAAAATTAAAGTTCTTTACTTAAAACAGGTTAGGATAAATGGCTTTGGTGGCACAAATGCAGCATATTAAAACCGGTAATTAGCCCATGTGGCAAAGAAGAATGGAACTTGTTTCTGTTTCCCAAACTCAGAATGATTGTGTGTATTTTATTTTGTTTTTGTTTTTAATTAAAACTCCAGTACAGCATCTTTTGTGTTTGTGGTAATTATGCTGAACTTTGTATCCCAAAGGAGAAATGTGTAAATGCTTCACTCTTTTGTGGCTATTTGTTTGTGACATTAGCTCAGGAAATATATTTTCCAAGCACTGCATTAGTTTAGCCAACTGGTAACAAAAGCAGTCATTTGTGTAAACACAAGAAGAGCAGAGTTAAGCAACAGAATAGACTACATTTTTAAGTAATATAATCTGACCATCTGAGGAAGCAGTAATTGTACAGAATTATTTAAGTTTATTCTTTATTATTCATATGCTAGTTGTCAATGTGGATGGAGAATGGCTCATAAATCATTTACAGCTGTCTCTGGAAATGTTTATGTTTTGAGAATTTTTCAAGCTGTCCTGCTGTTCTTGAAACCAACATGGAAACTACTCTCAACTTGCATTGTAACAGGGAATTTAGGCTTTATCAACCATATATAATACTGTCTGTCATGGATTTGAAGGATGCACTAAAGATGCACCTGGACAGGTGGCTGACGCTCTGCCCTGAGCCAGCAATGCTGCAGCACACAAGCAGAGATGCTGAGGGCCACTTACCAGCTCCAGAGGGGAAATAACTGAGTGATCCTTCACCAGCACAAATATAACTGGTAGGGCAGCATGGCACAGGCATCCATGAGCTACCACACCAAAGATTTTGGAGAAAAAAGGGTGTGGATTTCAAGACAAAAATGTTGAAGTCAGTACAAGTCCATCAACATACAGTGAGTTCCCATGGAGGTAAATGTTACAGTACAGAGAGTTTGCACTCTTAGGGTCCATGGGGAATACAGGACAGATCTGGATTCCAGTGGTACAATGGAATTCAGGAGAGTGATACCTGCCCACTGGTGGTGAGCCACATCCAGAGCTGCACATGGTTGCTGGAGGGCCCCATGCTGCTCCTTGATCCCCACAAACTCACTGGGACACAGAGAGGGTCCTTACACTGTTTTTACAAACTCCCACAGGGCTCTGGAATTACAGACACCTGCCAAGCTCACCTCCTGGTCTCCCTCCAGCTCCACATCCTGAAAGTCCCTGCTCCCTTCCTCAGGTCCTTTCCATATCCCAATTTCTCCTTTGGGGATCCCAGGGCTGTACCTTCTGCCACCTCCACTGCCAGCCTTCAGTCTTGGCTGATCCTGCTGAAAATCCAGCCTGAGTTTGGGCTGGCAGCACCCACGTCCCTGCAGACAGCCTGCCAGCACCCTGAGCTCCCTGCCCCATGCTGTGCCAGCCCACCCCGCCACAGTCTGTGCCTTATGCCAGGTAGCTGCCTGCTTCTGCAGAAATGCTCTGGAAATACCTTTCCAAAGAGCTTCTCCACTTAATATCAAGAGTTGACATGGAATAGTGCCAACAGATTATTTAGACCATCTGGCATGCACTGTCCCTTAAAAACACCACCTCTAAACCCCTTCTGTTCTACAGTGTTTCAAATACTCCTGTTTCATGCTAAAACCAGGAGTATTCCTGCAGCAAATTATTACATGTAATAAATCCTGACCAACATACTTTTGCAGTAATCCTGAAAGTTTAAATTTCACAACAGTTTGCACTTCAGAACTTGAATCTCAAAAATGGTGCATGTTTTCTCAAACGCGTGCCATATCAAACCGAGGACCCTCCCATCCCAGCCAGCTCCACTAGGTCACATCACCTGTACAATCATGTCCATATCCCCTCAAGTCTCCTCTCCAACAGGAGGCAGCACTAAAGTCCAGCTGAGGTCCCCTCTATGATTCTACTATTCCTTCCCAGGTACAGGACTTTGCATTTATCTTTAATGAATTTGTGCTTTTGGCCCAATGACACAGAGCTCTCGAGCATGTTGCCCGATTCCTGCCCCCTAGTTGAGTGTTGAATGCAAACTTGCTGAGAGCAAACTCCACTTTGTCATCAGTAAAGATGTTTAAGTTTACAGGTCCCAGGACAGACCCCTGAACTCTACTCCTGCAGCATCCAGAATTCAATGGATTATTTCCCATTAACCACTGCTCTTTAATCCTGACTGCACAATCAATTTTTTACTCATCTAGCTGTCTACCCATTTAGACGGTCACATTCTAACTCTGATACTTGATGGACTTCATGTTTGCAAAACAGAGGACATGCTCTGTCAGCTCTTCTTGAGCTTTCTGAGAACTGCCATGAGGATCTATTGATCCATTTTTCACGTCAGCTCTACAGTCTTTAAGAGCTTCATTGCATGTCCTTTCCTTGTCTTGGATCTGTGTCAAATGAGTCTGAATCACTGATTATCCAAACTTTAACTGGAGTTTAAAGTCAGAGTAATCTTATGTGTCAACTAGGTTTAGAAAACCATTACATTGTAAATACTCTAGACAATAGCTGTTTCAATGATTATTTTATGTGAGCTCTAGTTGACAGCTGAGAGCTTTCTCCTGTCTGATTGCTACCATTGACCTGCAATGCTTGTATTTTCTGTAATGGCTCAAGGACAGGTGAACAAGAGCTATTCTGTCCCTCACAAAATACCGATCTTTGTAACACAGCGCTAAGGAAATAAGACATTTGAAAACTAGAGACAAGTAATGCTTGGCTGGTTGTCTGCTGCTCCGACAATGCAAGCATGGTTTTGCTGGCCAGTGAACTCTGCCTGCTATGGACTGTTCTGAATATTTCCTTAAAAGTTGAAAAAATTTGAATGATTTTGCCACTAGACTCCATAACAGAAAACATTAAAAATAGCAAAGGATGTTGCTCAGTGTTTATTTATAGACTCAATGCTAATTGTTAAAGCCCAAAGACATTTCTAGACAAGAATGGAGATAAAGCTGCTCATCAGCAAGATAGGGGTAACAAATACGCACTCCAAATTACCTACTCTGAAGCCAGATAATTCAAAGTCAAGCCAAAAGAACTATGCTGACTACTAGTGATGCATCACTGAGACATCCACAAAAACTTAATGCTTCCCAGCAGTGATAATGTGAAAGCAAGATTTTTTAAAAGAAGGTCTTTAAAAAAAAATCACAAAAACACACAAAAAACACAAATACCAAAAAAGAGTACTTGAGGCTGACAGACATCTCTGGAAACCATCTGGTCCAGCCTCTTATTCAAGCAGGCTTGGCTACAGCAGGTTTTTGGGACCATGTCCAGTCAGGATTTGAGTATCTCCAAGGATTGTCAGTCCACCACCTCTCTGGGTAATCTGCTCAGTTTGACCAACTGAGCAGTAAACATATTATTTTCCTTATGTGGGAGTGGAATTTCCCATTTCAATGTAACACTATTGCCTCTTGTCCCTACACTGGGCACCACAAAGAAGAGTTGAGCTTCAAGAAGAGGTCGGACTGAGAAGTAGATTGGACTCAAATGATCTCAGAGGTATTTTTCAACCAAAGTGATTCTTTGATCCTGCGATTCTAACTCTGAATCCTCTTATTTACACCCACTCGTCATCAGATATCTACAAACACTGATGAGATCTTTCCGAGTCATTTCTTTTCAGCCTCTCCTCGTATCACAGAGGCTCCTGCTCTTTCATCAACTTTGTGAACGTGCACCGGGCTTGTTCCATTATGACCTTGTCTCTCTTGTGCCGGGAAGCTCAGCAGGGGTACAGCTTTCCAGATGGGCCTCACCAGTGCTGAGCGGAGGGGAAGGATCCCCTGCCTTGACCTGCTGGCAATACTTGACCTAATACAGCGTGGGGTACGTTGGCTTCCTTGCCACAGTGTTGGCTCATGATTACCCTCTTGCCCACACTCACAAGGTTTTGTCTGCAAAACTGCTTCCCAGGCAGGAGGGCCTCAGCACCTGTGATGGCGCATGAAAATCCTTTCATTCTGTTAAGAAAAAAATAAGGGTAACATTCACCAGATGACCAAAGTCATGTCAGAGACCTCCTTTTAGGGGTGCACTGAGTGTCTCATACGTGCTGACAACACATTGTACAAAACCACAACAAAAGCATCACAACTAAGGTGTGATGTTGTCTCTTACTGCTGTGGCTGTAGTGGTCAGGGCACCAGAATGTGTTACTTTTCCTTCACTCTTCACCCCTTGCCCATGTTGCCCTGTGCTGAAGGCATGTCATGGGGAAGAAAAAGAAAAATTACTTTTAATCACCTTAGGTAGTGCAATGACCTGACACAAAGCCTCCTTCCACTGAGGCACTGGAGAAAAGATACACACAATGGCTTCTTTCTAGTTGACTTTTTAGGGAAAGAATTGTAAGCCAGTCATTCCCATCCAAAGAATATGACAGTGCAAAATCCAGTCCCACAAAAGCACCTCAAGGTTGCAGGTAAGCACTTCTACCCAAGAAAGAAAGAGAGAAAGAGGGAAAAAAAGTCAGTTGCTTCTTCAGAATCATAATTCCTTTTTTCTCCCTTTCTGTGCTTTTCCTCCATCTCTGGTACTATTGTTATCTCCCTCTCAAGAGAAATGGGATGGCTATGGGATTTCATCTTTGCAGAGCAGAGCCAAAGATGCTTGGATGTTCTAAGGATATTACAAGTTACTTCATCTCAAGTTACAATCTGGATACCATTTTCCAGGTTGTATAACTTTTAGTTATAACTTTCTGATGCTCTGTGCTTCCTTTACTTTCCTTTTCCTTCAATGCCATCTTAACATATCTGGGAACATCAACAAGAAAACTAATTCCAGTTTTTCTGTTGTTTTGCATCTCACTCTACAAGTTCTTCTATAGATACATGTTCTGTACTACTGCTAAGAACTCCCCAAATTCTGACTATTCTTGTCATAAAGTATTTTTGTTCTTGAAGCTGTACATTCAGGAATGTCTAAGCTTACTGAAGCAAGGACAAAAGGTTGGAGGCTTTTTTGCTGGAATATGTGTGAGCCACTGGGCAGTGCAAAACCGGAAGGCCAGGGTAAGGCTACAACAGTGCTGTACCCCTTCAGAAAGTAGAAGTTTCCTGCACAGAAGCTGCAATGACTCAGCTGCAGGGTGCACAGTGACTGCAGGTTTTAGGAGCAGCTGGTTTAGAGTGATCCAAAAATATCTTCTGAATCACCAAAGGATCCCAAACTGCATTCTCTGTGATGCCATGGCAAAGCTTTCTGTTTCTGTTTCAGGTCTTTTCTGAACGTGGATGAAATTCATGGTATGCCTTTGACATGCTGCCTGAGCATGTAAAGACAGTCTTTTCCTCTCTTCAACTACAAGCAGAGAAGACACTACAGTCAATCAGAAGAAATATCACCAAAATCAGTGGATCATGCTGAGGGATGTCTAAATTCTGTGTAGATTTCACTTTCACAGCACTTGAGTCTGTTACAATCAATGAATTTCATGTAGGGACTAGGTATAGAAAACAATATATAAAAAATATATAATATATTGAATTAATATAATCAAATAATTCGTCAATGTATTTCCTAAGCAATATATTATATTCATAATATATTATAAACCAATAGATTATTGATGAAATAACAACAACAACAACAACAACAACAACAATAATAATAATAATAATAATAATAATAAATATAAGCAGTATGAAATTATAGAAATGTCAGGTCAGATACTATGACTGAATTTTTAACAGAGATTGCTGAAGTCCTCATCCTTGTGTTTTTTATGTGTGAGGCACAATATAGTGGTATAAATCAGCCATGTACCAGTGAGGTTATTCAGTAGGAGCAATAAATGACTCTTTAATCACATCAGCCACTTCACATGGAGAGAAACAATGCAAAGCTCTCTTCCCAGTTGAACTTGCAGAGATCCCTTTGCCAGGAAGATACAATTGCCTGGGACAGAGAACTCCCATCACATTTCTTATGTTTCCCAGTGGCCAGAATGGTTCACCTTCAAACCCATAAACCAAGTCCACTCCTTTAGGAGAATGCTGTGCATAAATTCATGCACAGCATCAGTGCAGCAGCTCTCAGTGGGAAAAGCCCACATCCTACATTGACAGCACTGCTTTTCATGTCTGTTGCTCAGAGCTTTCCTGCCAGCCTCCTACCAACCCTGAGATATCCCACTCAAACAGTTCAGCTCCAGAAAGATGGATGAAACCAGAGCACACAACCATACAGCTGGAGACCATCTTCTCTCTGGACTTAACTCTAGGCAGTAGGACCTATAGATGTGTGAGCATGTGTTACTACAAAGCACAGAACAAGAAATGGTGTGTGTAGCAAGGATGAAGATGTGAATAGGAACAATTAATTAAGTGCAGAGGCAGAAGAAATTGTGGAAGCAGTGCAGGATTTGTGGAAGGAGTGCCTAAAGCATGGACCTTAACAGTTGTGTAGCAGTGCCATGGCCTGGTGCTTCTCTCTGGCCAGTGAATATTTGATTCTTATACACCAAAATGAGGACACTTAATAGTATGGGTAGTGTATTCTGAAAAAACTTCTTAGTTTGTGACCCCTGCCAATGTATACACAGAATCCAGGTAAGACTTGGTAGCAAGCAGTTTTAACTAAATCATCAGATGGCAATGCAGCTTTATTGCTTAAAACCTGCCTGCCCCCTGTTATGAGTGAGGGCAGCTGTGTGTGTTACTGTAGGCAGCTGCAGAATGGGGATCCAGTGCTAACAGTGGCAGTCAGTGCAGGTCAAGGATAGATGTGCACCAAGACTCTGCTCTGTTCCTCAGGAGGTCCATGCAAGCTGCTCCAGTGTGTTGCCTGAAGCCAGGTCCCAGGAGCAGCACTGAAACCCCTGAACAGACCCACCCTTAGAGTGCAGCTCTGCAGCCAGAGTCCAAGCTACTTCCAGGGAAGGCGATTCCTCCCTGCCCTTACTCTGTGCCCATGTATTCTCAACACCTTCATCTGCCAGCCCCAGATTCACACAACTACATGCTTACTGGATCAGAGAACTAATGAGATCTACTCCTGGGCATAATACAGCTTTTATTGTCAGTATGGCAGAGCTCAGCCTAACTTACCTGAAATCCCACTCAGATTTGTATGTTTTGCCTTGAGGAACAAGGAGTTGATCAAACCCCATGTCAAACTCAATACAAAGTGGGCAAAGATGACTCATTAGCATGCCAAAGTATCACATGATGACTGTGTGAATAATAACTGAACTCATCTTGTCCCACTACCGAAATAATTGCCAAGGAAATTTGCAGATTTCTCATGCGAGTTCTCTCTGCCAGTCCCTGTCTCAGATTTCTGCTCAGGTTTTTTTAAGATCTCTTCTGGGCTTATTTTCCTCCCTTTAACTTGTAATAAAAAACTTAGCTTTAAGTTTAAAGGGATCAGAGTAAGGTCTGTTTGGCAAATTTCCTCAAGTAAACATAAAATTACAAGGGTGTAGGTAAAAAATTGCAGTAAGCACTTCCAGTCACATCAGAACATGATTTTGAGTAGCATTTATCTGCTAATGATCCCTTAATGGTTATGTTTGGCAAATAAGACAATGAGAGGAACTTAAAAAATGTCTCTGCTGCTGATTATGACTTCTGTGGTGAGAGATACAGATCTGTCTCGGGTGAGTCAAAGGTAGGGTATGGGAAACATTACAGTGACAAGAACTTGGTTTCAGATGTTTCTCATCGCCTATGGAGAAACACCAGTTATGGAAGTGTTGTATTTCATTTGACCCTGTAGGAAGACAAGCTTTCACAGATTTTGGTGGGGTTTGTGAATCTTTGTCCCTTTGCTTTAAAACACAATAGCTGGCGCAGGCAACCTTCACATTTTTGGTCTGGCTGCAGAACATGTTCAGCTGCACAACATAGCTGTGGTTTTCCTTCCTATTAAAACCAGGATATCATGTATTCAGCTATTACATTCCTTTATTTTTGTTATGTAAAAGTGTAATACCAGGTATTACAAGAGGCTGTCCCCAGCCTACAGCATGAAACTCCATGCTATTCAGAAACCTTCCCAGCACCATGAAGAAGTGTTGATAGCTCTGTGTTACCTCCTGTATGCCACTGTCTGTCTGTCACCACCATGGTGCTCTCACAGCTCTAGGGGAGGCTGATAAAAGTAATTCCTTAAGCCAGGTACATTTACATAAAACACATGTGTGCAAGATAAATCATGGCTTTAGGCTGCTCAGAGCTGTATTTTAGAGGAACCTTTTTCTAGTCTTTCTCTAGTTTGCTTATAGCACCTCTGTTTTCATGTTTGACTTAGCAAAGCAGGAAATCATGATTTATAAACATGGGAGGAAAGACTGGGAGCAAACACATGTAAATAAAAATAAATAAAATAAAAGTAACAAAATATGAGAAAGAATCTCCTGGGTACAATCCTGTGTAATGCATTTTAGGTCAACCCTGACTGAGCAGGGAGGTTGGACCAGATGACCCCCTGTGGTCCCCTCCAACCCTACCCAATCTGTGATTCTGTAAATGGAAGACCTGGTGCCTCAGGACTTTGTAGGCTATGGTACTTAAGGTGATTTTCCAAGATATTTGCTCCATCTAGGTTATAGAGGCATTTACCTACAGACAATTGATAGGCATAATGTGGGTCACATATGTCTTACCAGGAAAAAAAATCACATCTGCTTCTGCAGTTGCTTTTGGTTTTGCTCTGTTTTCACTAACACAGGCAGCACAGAGCACCACACTGGGACATCAGGGGACTGTGTAAGCACAAAGCCCTGGACTATCCTATTGCTAACCCTAGTAACAAACCATAAGCTTTGATACAAGTCTGATGAACTTCTGATATAAGCCTTTAGGACTGAAGATGGTCATGCTTGCCTTGCCTGAACTCTTCCTCACCTGCCTCCAGCTCAGCTTACTTGGTTGAGAGAGCAACTTCTCTGACCGTTCAGATGTCTGTGGCTAAATTCTTTTATTTTGTGAGACACAGTCAGAGTAACAAGCAACTAGTCTGCCCTGGGTGAGATGCACCACTCCAGAAGCAGATGCAGTGCAGAGAAATACAGACCTGGGGCAACAGCAGAGATCTTGGGAAGCAGGGACATGGAATGCAATGTAGAGAAGCACAGGCAAGACATGATAAGAGATGGGGTGTAGGCTGTCACCAGAGACACTGTGGCTATAAACAGAGCCCTAAGGGTCAGTTAAAGCAACACAGAGACAAATCTGGAGAAAAGTGGGTTTAGGGGCAACAAAGAGAATGAAAGTTTGTATCTAACCAATGTAAAAGGTAGAATTTACAGTAAATGTGGACACAACATGAAGCTGCACTGGTCAAGACAGGACAGAGGTGCAAGAGCATGTTAGCAAAGGATGACCTGGGTGGATCTTGAAAAGAGGAAGAAGAAACCATAAACATGAACATTATATTCCTTCAGAGAGGCACTCCAGGTGCTGAAATCTCCCCCACCACCAGAACACAGTCACCAGCCTTTAGATCCATTGGAGCAGCAGAGGGATGAGAGGGAAAAGGAGTAGAAAATAATGTGTGTGTGTGTACAACAGTTTTTAATTTGATTCTTGTTTGGGAAATCACCCTCTAAGCAGAGAAGCAAGGTACACAGAAATCCTCTGTGTTCTGATGTGTGGCATTACTATTATTGTTGTTGTTATTATTTTCTTCTAAATTGGGAACTGAGTTCCACAGGAATGTTTATTGTACTTACATATGGCTTCAATGACTACTTCATGACTTCACAAAATGTCTGTGAAATGCAGGCATCTCAGAAAACTCACTGACTATGGTCCTTCCAGTTGCAGTTCCACATCCATCCTATTAGATAACTCTAAAACTGCCCATGGTCTATCCATACAGAATTACTTCTCCATTTACAGATAATTGAACTAGTTATTCCTCCCTCTTGACATAGAGTTTCAGTTCCTTCAGTGAATATTTATACCCTCTGACTTAATATTATTAACACTATAAAATATATTATTGACACTAAGGAAATATGGGGAAAATATTTTTTATGGTTACTGTTAGCATCCAGAAATCTTATGTTTCATGTCTCAGCCTTAAATTCATGAATGCATTCAGTTCCTAAAAGAGTCCCAATAGGCACAAAGAGTCATGTTGATTTCTGTTGCATTTGGGAGGTCTGGAGCCAAGGTTTTAGTGCAAGACTGCTCATGAGATGTTTTCTGGAAACAACATAAGTGGTTTAAAGTCTACCAGCCCTTAAAGGCCACATGGGGATATTTGTATTACTGCTTTACCTGCTACTTTAGGAGGTAAAAGGAAAACTTCAATGTCCAAGGCTATTGAGCTGGCTCTAAGAATGTCTCCAGCAGCTTTGGTTCAGTGTTGGCCAGAGAAGAATTATTGAAATCAGTTTTAATTATCCAAGGTGATCCAACCAGATGATGCAGGGGTAAAACCCCCTTGCATAGTGACTAGAAATACTCATGCAATTTTCAGTGGTGAAAGTTGTGATTTGGCATTTGCCTTCTGAGCAAAGCTTTCAGGCAATTTCAACCAAGTAGCCACTGATATTATAGCCCAGGTATTAATTAGTCTGGAGCATGTTTTTGATACCCAAACCCTTGGAAATTAAAAAACTGATTTGAAATCCAGTCCAGTACTGCACATGTTTTGTACACAGTCACCCTTGCCTCATAGGTGTCAGGGAGATACATCTGAGAAGTGAAAGTGGTTGCTGCAATTATTAGAGAGCAGTGATTGAAAAACAAGGGCATCATCTTAACATCAGGGGTTTGTAGATCTTAGGATTTAGCTTGCACTGTGTGTGAGATGAATAACTGAACAAAAAGTAATGCAACCTGAGTAGGCTGCAAGAGTTTATCTTGTCTTCCTTCCCTCTTTTATTAATTATTTCATGGCCCTTATTTGTAAGTATCGATTCTTTAGTAAATGTTAATATGGGATTCTCCTCCAAGAAAAAGGTCAGAATATTAAACCATGTATTTTAGTGGTCACATAAAAGGGTTAAGTGGGGCAGTGATGCATCTTAAATCTACCAAAGGGAAAAATGCCATCAGAGCTAGAGGATGGGAAAGATGTCAGGACCCCACTGAACAGATTCAGTGGAGTCTTCACTGTCCCTGTGTGTGCATGGCTGGCTTCTGTCTGTCAAATGCAGTACATGCAAAAGATAATGCTGAACAGCAGGAAAGAGCAGAATGCAAAATATCACAGAGAAATACATAAAAGCCCATTGCTAAATAATGCCCTTTTCTACCTGGAAAAAAAAGCAGTGCATGTAGCACAGTTCAGCAGAAGGCTTTTCAGAGAAGTCCTGTGGTGGCTGAGCACCTCATTGCAGCCACCCTTTCCATGGAGCCTTGCATTTGAAGGGTGAGATAATCTAACCTGAAGTTCATCTCTGTCCTGCCCATCACGTGCCTGGGAGTGTGACTGCAGAGCCTGACAGGGACAGGCAGCCAAGGGCTGTGTGTGTGCTGGCAGGAGAGGCTGCTGCCAGCCTGTGCCTCTGCTCTCGTGTGCCAGTAACGCTTAGCACAAGCACCTAATGTAGAACTCTTTTCTGTAATTTGAGTATGCTGTGATCTGCAGTGGAATAAATGAATCCTGCAGTACAAAGATGAGAAGGAAAACCTCTTTCTCCACAGGTGGCGCAAAGCCCTCAAAACTAATTTGCAAAGAACAAACTAATGATAGATAACTCTCCACTTTTCCTTTCTTGGGCTAAGCAAAAATGTTCAGAAAAGCAAAAATGCTCAGACCACCATTAAAACTGAAATTTATTTTAGACATCAAACTTTTTAATATAGGAAATGAGAGGTTTTAGTGGAAATAAAACATTTTACGTTTTGGTTTCCTGCCACTCTTCATTGCTCAAGGCAAGCCTGTTTTCTCCCACCAGTTTCCTGGGACTCTGCAGGGCCCCAAGTGACTCAGAGCAGAGGCTGCAAATCTTTCTCCAATCAGCCACCCGCAGCTGATTGCTTCTCTCCATAGCTCTGTTCTCATCCATCCTGGAAATTGTCTCCCCTATCAGTGTAACACTTTATTTACCTTTGTTACATTCTGGAGAAACATTCAAGAAAGTATCTTTTTTGTGTTGCTCATTTTAATAGTCACCATATTAAACAACCAACCAACCAGCCGACCAACCAACCAACCAACCAACCAACCAACCAACCAACCAACCAACCAAAAAACATTGGATACTTTTCTCCACTTGGAGGTTCCAAAGTCCTTAAAAGTCAATAGACAGATGTCCACCAGATACAGTTTTAACTGTAACAGTCAATAGGAATTTTGTTGATGGCGTTGATTAAAGAAGGAACCGAGACAGATATCTCTGTCTCAGGGTGGGCTCCTCAAGTTTAAATAGTAAATTGTTTTAAAACAGAGGGTATAATTCCTGCATGGTTTTCTGTGTTCCCAGCTTGTACTGAAAACACAGACTGACTTGCAAGTTCCGTTATCTTCCTTTACACATCTTTTCTACAAGCTTGGGTTCAAAATAAGGCTCAAGTTAAATAGTAGCCAGTTCAACCCAAGGTTAATAGCAGAGCCATAGAATGGCCAGAGAGAGTGGCCATAGGCACAAATATGGCATTCAGCTTAATTTCATCTGCTTTAGAAATAATATCTAATATTAAAAATAAACCTGCACAAATCTGCTTTCCAAGGTAACAGCTTTATTTGTTTACCAACATGCTTGCACAAATCTGGTTTCAAACAGATGATCAATTCCTCATACTCTGAGTGCAGAGGAAAACAGATGAATGTGAGAATTGATGAGTACATTTAGACCACAGAACCCTGCTCTGAAGTTCCTGTATAAAGTCAGGGGTCTTCCCTCATGCTGAAGGTAATTTTTCAGTACAACAGCCAGGCCCTAAAAACTAACAGTAATGCTGAAAGCATCATGTCTGCAGGCCAGCAGCATATTAACCAATAGTATCTCAGAAGAAAAGAAAAGAAAAGAAAAGAAAAGAAAAGAAAAGAAAAGAAAAGAAAAGAAAAGAAAAGAAAAGAAAAGAAAAGAAAAGAAAAGAAAAGGTTACATTTTGTTATCAGAAAATGCTGACAGCCTTACCACTTTGTCTTTGGTCTTGTTGAGTCTTTCCTGTGGGGCTGGAGACCTGTCAATTAGTGGATGTTTTGTTCCTGAATAGACCAGGCTTGAAAATTTGGAAGGAAAGCCCAGGAGTAGCACACAGGGAGAACTTTAAGAAATACAAATAACGCATTTCTCTTAGTGTGTTCTGCCTTGCTTTCTTCTAGCACCTATTTGGTTGCATGCCTCTGGAGCAGCCTCAGGAGGCAGCACTCATCTTCTGACTGTGCTCTGAACATGGTGCTGTCACCTCCTTGGGCTGGACTGGCCTGTTGTTGTCCATAAGACTCATAAAGAAATGTTCCTTACATGTCTGTGATTTTCTCAACCAATGTCATGTGTATATTTTAGGCTAAACTCTGTCTTACAAAAATGGTCCGCTAAGACCAGGCTTAGCCCACAAGTGTAGCAGTGATTTCTGCAGCTCATACACAAACCAGGTTCCCTTTAGCACAACAATTCCAGCCTCACAGTACAGGAAGTGTCAGTCTGGACAATAACAGCACCTTCCCCAGCCATAGTTTATTTCAGCTGCTGTTATTACAGCACTCAATATGTATCTCCAGTGGCTTCAGAGGGGATGCCACAGTGGGGCCTCTTCAGTGCTAGGGCAATGTAGCAGGCTTCAGTCAAAAGCCCATTTGAGTCAACAGCAAGACTCAGTTTATGGGTTCCAGTGGACTAGATGTGCATCTGAGCTACTCCCTTTATAGCCAGGGCAAGAATAGGCACAGCTAAGCTATGACTCATTTTCTTCTTAAAGGAGTGTGCTGGTTTGAATGTAAACCTGCAGGAGAAATGAACCCCACACAATTGCCTTGAGATTTCAGGTTGGAGTTAAAATGCAATAGAAAGATTACAATAAATGCAATGATACCCAGAAAACTGGCTTAAACCCACTAAGTCAGAGTACAGCCTCACACCCTGTTGGTCAGGGTGATGGTTACAGTCCTGTTGAAGTGATGGTGGTTGCAGTCAAAAGTGGTGGTCTTGTAGAGGTTTTGGTCATCCTCTGGACCCATTGAGTGGTGGTAGTAATGCCCCAAGTTCCCAGTTATATATGGTCAGGTTCAGGTGGGAATGCTCAGAACCACTCCCACTCAGGGCAGGATTTTTACAATGGAATAATGTAATCCAGTGAGTCATCTGCCCATTTTGGTGGTGCCATTGAGTCCATGATAGCCCAGTAGCAGAATTGACCCCCCCAGGAAGGGTGTGACTGTGCTGGTGCTTCCCCAGGGGGAGTTATCACAGCTGAGTTGTTTGTGAAAAGAAACACAGCCCTGCTTCAAAGGGTTGCCTCTTCTCCTTTGTCTCATTTGATACCCAGCTCGTAGCCTATGTGTACTGGGCAGCTCCTGCAAAAGACCCTTGAGTAACAGCTTGTCAGAAATCATATAGAAGGGAGTAGAATACACAGTTTGGGTTACACCCACATAGTGCAAAACTTTTCCTGTAACCTGGACAGGAGATGTCTAAAATATGTTTCAAAAGTACCAATTCCACTGCATATACAGAGAGACCAGAAGACACATGCCCATCTGGCTGACCACTGAAATTAGGTGAGATGAGTTCATACAGAGTTGCCAGACAGAGGAGCAGCCTCAAGCTTCAGTACCTGGGTGAAGGTACTGCAAAACACAGGGGAGGTGTTGATGCAGTTAAGGGACATGCATAACCCAGGCAAGGCATTTAAGAAACCCATGCAGCAGGGAATAGAATCTGATGTCAGGCCAGGCAGAGAGCCCAGTTTGTAACAGGGATCAACCATCACAAAATCTGTCCAGTGCCTTTTTTTAGATGAAAAAGCTGGAAGAGTCCTTTCTCACAGGGGGACTGACAGAGGGAGGTAATGTACCTCTTTTATGCAGATACCAATGGATAGTTTATTCACCTGTCATGAGGGGTCCCAGTCTTCCAGGGTAGTGGAGCACTTAGCAGAGGGCACTCCTCAGACCATGCACAGAAAGGGTTTGGTAACACAATAACATCATTCAGTGCTGACTGGAGCAGTGATTAGAGGGCAGGTCTTTCTCAAAGCTACATGCTGATCAGCATCCAACTCAGCCATGACCATCATCCCTGAAGACCTCAAGGGATCTCTGCGGTTTCACAACCCCCACAAGTGGTTCCTCTGAGGCTGGCTTGAGCTCTTCTCCCAACAAAGAAAAGTTCCAGAGAAAGCTCAGTGGGAGATGACTGCATCACAGCTTCTTCCAGCTTATTCTTCCCCTGCGGAGTTTGGGTAATAGATCTTCACTTCCAGGGAAGATGATGTATGTGATTTGGCATCAATTGACAATGGCCTATTGTGGAGCCTTGCAAGGCAGGCACTTATTCCTTAACTTTCCTTTTCTGCATGAATTGTGTGCTGTCTCCATTCAATTTGCCATATTCTTCTTGGCCCTTACTCAAGAAACCACTTTTTTTTTTTTTTTTTAAGAAGAATTTGTCTTGAACAATTCAAGCTGTATTAACAGTTATGACCTGGGTACATGTTGTCAATAAATAATAGCATAGTAAAATATAAAATAAAATCACATTTGGATGTAAGGATGATTGAGAAAGAAAGCAGGTGTCAATTGATGACTTACAAACAAGTCATCTCATCTTTGTGCCATCTAATTTCACTGTTATTTGGCATCCTTAAAGACAGTCCAGCAGCAAGACTAAAGCTGGTCTTGAAAAACATGGGAGTCACCACCCTGGATCCCAGTCTCCTGTTTCACTTTGGTTTGTCAAGTATCCTTGTTAAATGCTTCAGAAGAAAGTACACAATATTCTTTGGATAGAAGCAGGGTAATCTGACCTAACAAAACAATTTATCTTCTCTTGTGCCTAGAAGCCTTTTTCAGCCCTGAAACTTGAGTAATTGCATCACTTCCAGAAATTTGTCAGGAGTGGTTGTAATACTGAGATCAGTGATGGCTCTTTATGAGAAAACCCACCAGCATGCTGCTTGGTTTTTTACCTGTTGAAACAAAATGGGGTTGTATCACAGGTGCTGAACAAGACAAGACAACACCATGGTTGTAGCCAAGGGATGGAGAGGAAACAACACCTTAGCAGGTGTTTTGGTTTTTTTGTCTTTTCCTTGGACTTTAATTGCTTTGCTTGGTTCATTCATGTTATCCTTATTAATTATGATTAATTGACTGACCAAGAGTCTGTTCTCCTTTTGCAAACTTGTACAAGTAGGACCAATTTGAGCAAGGTAAATATTCAGCCAGGACAGCAGACTTCTGGAAAAGTGGATAATAGATCCTGTAATTTACTTTTCCTGCAGCGTCTCCTCAGGAAGCTTGTTGGCTCTTACCTTTCTTGCTGATGGAAAGCAGGGTATGTGCTAAAGTGCTTTTTAATACCTTCTTCTCCTCCCAGACCTTCCTTCTCTCCTGTGGTGGCAGCAGCACACTGTGGTAAACACCATCCAGATGTTTCACAAGCACAGAATTGTTGGAAGGGATCTCTGGAGATCGTTCAGTTCAGTACTCTGCCAAGGCAGGGTCACCTACAGCAGGTGACACAGGAAAGTGTCCAGAGAGTTTTTGAATGTCTCCAGAGAGGGAGACTCCATGACCTCACTTGGTAGCCTGTTCTAGTGCTCTGTCACCCTCAAGGTTAAGTTCTTCCTCATGTTGAGGGGTGTTTTAGTGTTCATGTGTTTTAGTTTGTGGCCATTGCTCCTCATCCTGTCTCTGGGCACCACCAAAAACAGCCTGGCAGCATGCTCTTAGCACCTGCCTTTGAGATATTTGTATGTATTGGTGAGAACCCCACTCAGTCTTCTCCAAACTAAACAGGCCCAGCTCCCACAGTTTCTCCTTATAAGAGAGATGTCTTCATCATCTCTGGGGCCTCTGCTGGACCTTCTGCAGTAGCTCTTTGTGTGCCTCAGACCAAAACTTCCAATTTTGCTCACAGTGCCCAGGAGCCTGGCCATCTTACAATAGCTTTAATTTAAAAATTCTTGTTGATTTCAGCCTTTCTCCCTTAATAGACTTGCATTTATTTACAGATTTGTTTAAGACCACATGGAGTGAAAGAACAGGCTTCAAATCTGGCAGAAGAAGTGCTGTGTTCCCAGTTCAAAAAGGACAGATTTACCCTTTGCTCATGCACTTGGACTCCCATCTGGCTCTGCCTCCCCACATGCCAAGGTGGCCAGGCTGCATCTGTAAGCAGGGACAGGCCATGTCCTAAAGCCCTGGCCTGTGCCACACTCACTGTGCCACCTCTGGCATGGCCCCTGCCATGGTTTTAACCCACAGGAGAAGACACTTTCCCAGGAAATGCTTTATGGTGGCATTGGCGAGCCCTTGCTCCCAGAAATCTGGGAGAGGAAAACTCATTTGGGGCAGGGAAGGAGCAAGAGGAAAGGAAGTGAGTTCAGGTGTATGGATGCAAATCACACCATTCTGCTGGGTCTCCAGGCCTGCAAAATGGAGCTGGCATGCTTCAGTGAGCAGTGCAGATGTGACCCAACTGAACAAGGGCCAGGGGCTGAAGGGAGGCAGGGATGCCAGGATAAGGCTGTTGTAGGGCTCCAGCAGCCAGCTGACACTTTGCTGTCTGCAAATGGAGCTCCAGTAGCTGTTTGAGAGCAGGAGTATGACCAAACCTCATGCTGTGACCTCTCACTGAGGCCAAGGTCAGCCATGGTGTTAGTCTGAAGGGCTGAGGTTTGCATGAGAAGATAGAGAAGCTTCAGTGGGTCCATTTTTTCTCTTCCCCACATTTTTGCTTTCACAATGTTCAATTTCATTGTAATTTGGTTCTCAGGAAGGTGATTTTCCCAGGTGTTTTCTGGGAGCAAAAGGTACTGAAGAGAATAAGGACCTGATATTATTCTATGTCTCATCCATAGTGGCATCCTCATTTTAGCAGCTATTTGCATTACCTACCCTGGAAGCTGAACTGCCTTAGACCTCATAGGCAGCTGATAATAACAACTGTTCAAAATGGTTTTCCAGAAGATCCTAAATTAGAGTTACCATGGAGGTTCTCTTATCTCTTTTCATTGAGTGCAATTAAATAGACTATTAATTTTGGCCCTCTGAGTTTCACCTAAATTAGATGTCTGAACACATCCTGAGTATCCATCTTGGACTGTAACTGTGGCTTGACCCAGCTGTCACAGATAAGTTTATAATCCAACACTGGTTAGGAAAGCAAAGCTGTTGAGGGTGTAAGAAAACTGTGTTCTGAATCTGTTGCCTAAGGCACCTGCTCATATTTGAAGTATCAGATATGCATGAGATGTGGAAAAGTCACAAGGAAGCATCTTGGTTCTGGATCCTTCTTAAAGAAAACAAGGAAATAAAAACTGTGCCTAAATAGCTAAAGAAAACAGTATAAAAATATGTTCTTAGTTAAACATGTATAATTAAAGAAACTGGTCCTACAGCTGCACAGATACTGTGATTTTTACTGATACCATGCTAATTGAAAACAAAAAAATCCTGGGTTAGAAATGAGAAGAATTCGCAGAAATCCAAAATGAGGATTCTTATGTTAATTTTTCTTAGTTTTTCATCTTAATGAAACTTTCAGAGCTGGAACTGTGCCAGCATTGTTTTGTTTTGTTTAAGATTTTTTAAGGTGTTGACAGGAATATGTCACCTCTGTATGAATGGGGATTCAACATTTCTTTGTCTATCACCTGACTCATGTGTTCAGGGGACAACTTAGAAATGCAGTTGCATTTTAAGTGCTTTAAGTGGCCTTTTTCCCTTCATGTTATCCAAATGCTTCTTGGCTCACTCTGAGATCCACCCTTCTCAGCTCTCACTTTATTTCAATAGCCAAAGCACATGAGGATATATAAAAATGTCAATTCTCCAAGTGATATTTCTGCTAGTGAAGAATCAAGTTGTCTGTTGGTGAAGTGCCACCCTAGCCCAGGGCTGTTCCTAGAGAGCCAGAGCTGCTGGCTTCCAGACTGTTGAGCCAAAACAGTATTTGTACAGCCAAAACACAGTGAAGGACAGGACTCATTTGTTCGTGCATGAAGTTGTGTAACTGTGTGCACTGACACCTCAGGCATGTGGCAGATGGTAACTGAGGTGTCTGGAAGGCCTGGTTAGCAGATGTGAGAGTAAGCAGCTCTTGAGTACAAATTCCAAAACACAAAATCATAGCTCAGAATTTGGTACGGAATCAGAACATAGGCTGAGAAACTGTTAGATAAAGAAAATCTTTGTGACATTTCTGGTGTGCGGGAGACTGTAAAGAAGAAACTTCAAAAGTCCTCAAGCTTCTTAACTGAGTTTCTTCCCAAGCAGCAAAACTCACAGTGTGCTGGTCCCTGAGAGATGGTGCCTGATATAAATGATTCTTCCTTGTCTTCAGGGATCTGCTTTGCCAGTATTCAGGAATGTTGCAGCAAAAATACTAATAAACAAGAAACAAAAGGGGGGGGGAATCAGAATAGATATCAATAAAGTATCTGCTACTTTGATAATTTCACATTACTATTTAATCCCTCAGTATTATCTAAATCTCTTTTAATTCTCATCAAGGGGATAATAATTTTGGCTGCTATCAGCATTCTCCACTGGCAAAGGTAGTACTGTCCCTTTTCTTCATGTGCCAGTTGCACTATCAGCATAGCAGGACCTACTGGTTGACTTTTTGCCTAGCAAGTTTTGGTGTTTTGGTTTGTTTTCATTTCAGTGAATGGTGTCACCTTAATATAAATATCATCTTTAAAATTCCTTTACCAAAACTGTAGCTGAACAGAAGGACCTTGACTAACAACTCTTACATGAGCCCTAACAGCTGTCCAAAGAAATCATGGAATATCTCGAGTTGGAAGGGATCCCTAAGGAGCACCGAGTCCAACTCCTTGCTTCTCACAGGACTAAGAGCATCCTCCAGACACTTCTTGAACTCAAGGCTGCTTCTATGGAGAGCCTGTTTCAGTGAGTGACCACCCTTTTGTTGAAAAGCTTTTCCCTAATATTCAATCTGAACTTAGACCAATGCAGCTCCATTCCATTTCCCCATGTCCTATCACTGCTCCCTGTCATGGTTTGACACTGGCATGATGCCAGTGTCCCTATGAGAATACCCTCTCCCTGGTTTCTGCTGTGAGATGTGACTGGGAATAAGCAAAGCAGGCTCCCACTTAGAAAAAAAAAAACCAAAAAAACTAAACTACAAGGAAAAAAAAAAACACACAAGGAAAATGAAAACTTCACAAATACATCTCCTCCTCCTCCCCACCAAATTCCCAATACAAAACATCCCCCAATCATCGACTCTCAGTCTGGCACCACCCTTCAGAACACTCAATCCTCAGTTCATCAAGAGGAGGAGTCCTTCTTGTGCCAATGGCGACCTCTTCCTTTCATGTCCAGCGCTCTCACCACTGAATACAGACCAGAGCTGCTTCTAGGGTCGACTTTTAAGGATGCTTTGTCCCACTCCAAAAAGGCACTGTCTCAACTTTGGGACATCTGTCCCCCCCATATTTTTCACCCCCAGGGCCGAGGGGTACCCACCCCAAACCCTCTTGGTCCTGAGGCATTGCCTCCCCCTAGAATGCAGTCCCTGTATTATAAGGAACACGGCTCTGTCCATGGCTACACAAAAAGAGTCCAGCATAAGCTACTCCATCATCTCTTCCACCTGAGTTCTTCTCTATTTCTCTCGTGGCCCATTTCCTCTTATCTCTATCTCTCTTCTCATTCAGCTCCAGGAGGATTAGCATTTGTAAGGTTTCCATCATCCAAGAAAAGGGTTAAAAATCTGAGGCTCTGTCTGTCCAGAACTCCCATGGCTGCCCAGCCGGGCACCTTCTCGCACCCCCCGCCTCTTCTCCTTCTCGGCCGGCCACTATTAAATTTCAAGGTGGCACAAGCACAGGGTCTCTCTCTGTCTCTCCTGGGGCAGGGGGTGGCTGCCCAATGCCTCTCAGTGCTCCTCCACCCTTCCATCCTGCAGGGGCCTTCCCCTCCCTTCTGTCCAGGCCCGGCCTACCTCACCCGGCCCCATGGCTGCCCCTGCCCCGCCCAGCCCGCAGCCGCGCAGGGGAGCTCTGAACCTTTCACTGACCAGAACCCAAGAGAGCCTCCCAGGTGAGAGCCCTGCTTTAGCCCTGTGTTCTCAGAGGCGGATCCAATGTCCCAATGGCCACATTAGGTGCCAATATTAAAATCTGAGCACCCATTGGCCTGACCACAGCATCCCAGAAAACATCTTTCCTGTCAAACCAGCACACTCCCCAAGGAGGAGATCAGCACCTCCCCCTCCACTGGCCCCCGGAAGGAAGCTTTAGACTGTGATCTAAGGAGTCACTCCTTATCCTTCTCCAAGCTGGGAAAGCCAAGGGACTTCAGCCACTGCTCGTCAGTCTTCAGCTTGAAACACTACCAGTGCCAAACCTGGTCCCACATCATTAAGGTATCCTAAACCTCCATGTCTATAAAATTAATGGCATCCAGCACCACTCACCTATTCCATCTTCATGCCAACATCACTTCCATTATATCTACATATTGGATAGCACTTGATAAACTGTTCTTGGTTACAGGAATAGTCACACCAGACAAGCACTTTTGACAAACTTTTCCTTAGTCCTGTGCCCTGCACCCTCTGCATCTAGGATGATGTTTCTTTTCCATGTGACCTCATGGCATATTTTAGGGCATCAGTGCTCTGTGATTTAATTAGTATGGCTGCTTTTCTTTCTCCCTGGGGCTGGGCTGAGGAGTGACCTGACATGACAGTGTGTCAGAGCTGGGAAATTATTTCACACCCATTTCCTCCTTCATCAGTTATTGGCTGCTTGCTGCCCTCAGTCCTGATAATTATACAGGCAGTTCAGATAGGTCTTGCTACTGAAGGACTATGTAATCCTCCTTCTTATTTCTGGCTATTATGCCTGGATCTGCTTCTCCTAAGCACAGCTGATGTGAAGGTAGAAATTCAGCACAAACCAGTCATCACTTTCTGCCTCTGTGGCCAATGGAGAGAGAAGGAGAGAATCTGATGTCCACAGTGTGACTCATCCCATTCTAAACAAGATATCAAAAATAGGCAGATATTAAGCAAATAATGCCAGAAGTTAATTTATCTTTAGTATTAGTAGCAGATAGCTGTAATTTTTTTCTAGCCAGCTAAGCTAGGTCCCATAAACCTGTCCTTTGAAGGTGAACCATTCTTTGCTGGCCACATGTATCTTCTTTCTTGCATTGCTGCTTGCTCCTGGTGAAGCATTGCTGTAAATACTTACCAAGGAAGGGACAGAGAGGATAGTCACAACTGGAAGCTGATTGTGATATCTACAGCTGTGGTGTCTGCTCTTTGCTGCTTGGGTATCAGAGAGGTGAGAATCGCACAGAAATTGGGAAGATGTACAGACTGTTCTAGACTCCCACACAGCATTATCTAACTTTGTGAGGAAGCTATGAAATCTATTGCTTTGTTATCTTTTATGCCATATTAAATATCTATATAAAAAACTATAACATTTTAAGTATTATACAGCTGTGAACAGATATTTGATAGTAGCGGGAAACTGCGAGAATGCAATGGTGTGCTGGTTAGGATACACTGGCCCCATGCTCACTCTCAACATGGTGCCTGATATACCACTGCTATGCCATGCTACTTAAACCTTCTAAAACTGAAGTAAAGGCATGGAAGTAGAAAGCCCCACAGTTAGGGCACCATGGTGTTTTACTGCATTTTTACAGGCACAAACTCTTCTCAGCATAACCAGATGAATCAGCCATCTGAGCCAATGTTGAGTAGTCATGAGTAAGGTGGTACTGTTAATATTAAAATGATCTAGTTTTCTTTTGAAATTAAGTGGACATAGACAAGAAGAAATTGGAGAGGGGAAACAGCAAGCAATCTTGAGAAAATTGTCTCAGAGAATAGGACCCTTTAGAAAAGTACATGTTGTAGCTTTCTTGGTCTGTACAAAGGGTCTTTTCAAGGATTCGCTGAGTGTAATGGAGTACATTTCTAACAAGTGCCAAAGACAGACACAGTCTCATGCTCAGCTGTGGGAGGAGGTGTTTTGCTGCCACCCCACCACAGGGCTGGAAGTGATGTGCTCCAGGGCACGGGGCAGCCTCACCTGTCCCCATAGTCCAGTTCCTACCCAGAGACTTGCCTGACATGCAACAGCAATGTCAGCATCAGCAGAAGAGGGACCTGCAGGGGTATTAGTGGTTTAACACACCAGAAACCTGGGTCTGTTCCTCCAGCAACCCACTTGCAGATGCAATGCAACAAATGGAGTTTCTATCTTCACAGTTCCCACAACTGCTCTCGGCCCAAAATACATTTGCTTGCTTTTTTGGAGGTTTTGTCTCATGACAGTACTGCAGTGCTTTTCTTTCACCTCATATCTAGAAATAAGTACACACACTTTGCTGTGCAAACTGCCAGCCACTCGTCAGTAAATTTCCAAGTCATAAGTGCTTAAGTTTTGCCTAGTCACCACTGCCTGTGCTGATGCTGTCTCTGAAGGGTCAGGGAGAGATAAATCCTCTATTCTCCCATCTCCACCCACCCCTCTCATCGCTGCAGAGTTGTTGAACCCCTGCTCCCTTCTGCAGAGGCTGCATGAGCCCTTGCAGGCACCACTGTCAGGTGGGCATTCTGTCCTCATTTGTACCCTGCTCATGAAGAAAAAAGGCAGCTAACATTAGGTGGTACCTAGGGATAGGGTGGAAGTCTGACTGGATGGTGCAGCCACTCCACAGCAGCTGAGGGGACCTCCTCATGGTCTCAGCACATTTAGTGCACTGGTTATATCAGAGCTGGAGCCTGTCCTGGCAGCCAGAGCCGGCAGCTTGGAGCCAGCTCCATCCTGGGAGCCGTGCACTGGGCACGTGGGAGCCCAAGGCCAGAGCACAGAGCCCAGGGCCTGGCTGTTGACAGGCACAGCTGGCTCCCACTGCTCCTGAGCCTGGCAGTGACAGGGGCACCTTGACACAGCATTTCACCTGCAGCCCTGTGGCAGAAGAAAAGCACAGTGTTCTCCAGCTTGCTCTCCAGCTGTGTGAGCTGCTTGCACCAGCTCCGCCGAAGGGTGTGGAAGGATGCTGCTGAGCACCTTAGAGAAAAGCAACAAAATTCTGCACACAAATTCTGTAAAGAAAATGTTTTATTTAAAGTGTTAAATACCATCACCAGAATGAGTTTGATTTACATTAGTTGGTGTTCATTACAGGCCTAATCTGCCCTTTTTTTTCCCCAACTGTAATTCCTTTTAACTTTTTAAAACGTACTATTTACAAGACAGCAGTGATCACTGGAATAGTACTATTTACATGACTAAACCATAAGTAGAATTGCAGACGTGTGAAAATTAAAAAAAATACATTAATTTTTTTAAAATAAATACTGCATAATGACAATTATGTACAAACCTTCCATGCGTCATGTCTTTGATTTTAAAATTTGAAATAATTTATAGAGGACTATGCATACAAGAATGTGTGAGCACATCTCACAGTGTCAGGAAAATGGTTATGTATTTCTGTTTAATATCCTAGGGGATATTGTAGACTGCATGTTAGTAGTATTTATTTGCTGCTGGTAGACAGGTGTCTAAATTATTTCAATAAATATAATTTTACCAGTCTGTCTATTAACTTAACAATAATCCATTATATAAACTCTGCAGACAAGACACAATCTCATTTTCTATGATATTGCACAAAGTAAAAGGCATTATAAGTGATACTGTTATTACCTTTTCCCTCTTATGAGGCATATACAATTTGTAAATGGGAAACTTCAACAGATTTTCAAATAAAATCAGAATAATTCTGTGTGGCCATAAAGGTAAATGTAACATACTTCAAAAATTATTGCAAGATTTCAATATTAAACCTTAAGTAGGTATTAAAGGCATACAAAGACCCAGGAAAAAGAAAAAAAGAAAAGGATATTTTGTTATTAAACGTTAGCCAGTTACATTCCCTTTAAATAACAAAACTTAATGAAAAGCTTGAACTTGCAGCACCACCCAATGGTAGTTACTGTCTGCTACAAAAGCCAGGGTTCTGAAGATCCATTACCTACAGCGAGGTTCTGGCAATGGTGTCAAATAGCTGACAGAGTGGTACTGAGAAGTTTTCTTTAAGGCTATTTTACCAACCAAAGACTGATACTTTCCAGACTGATATTATCTAATTATGTCTTTTGCAATGCAAATGCAATTTATGAAAATTGAACTTTACAGCAGAAGAACTGTATGGATTTGTAGGCTTTGTTGCTTCTGTTATTTCAAAAATGTAGCAATCAATTTGGTTTAGTGCAAATAAAAGTGCTTAAATTAGTTTCCTAAAAATCAATCAGGTACTTAATTTTTCCTCTTTCCAAAAACCTTCAAGAAATAATAGTTCAGTCTTTGAATGAAAGATGCTGGTGCTGAACACAAATTTATTGAAGACATCTTACAATGGCCACATGATTCCAGTATTTTGCTGTAGAATTCAATTTGAAGGTGAGAAAAAATGAAAATAAGTTACCATGCACTGTACAATAAATTGCAAAAGTTCAAATATCTTCTTTATCAAATACATGCTGAATTACATTAATGTACTCCCAAGCCATGTTGCAAAATCCTTTTCAACATGCTTGAAAAAAAGTAAGCTCTCAAACAATATTTTTCTCAAATAATTCAGAAATGCAGAACAATCTGCAACCCTGAACCAAATATGGGGCATAAGACAGTAATAAGTCAAAAGGTAGCCATTTTAGAATATGCTGATCATCCTGGGAGGTAGAGGGGGAAAAGAGCAAAAGGAAGAAGGGAGATTGGGAGGAGAGATAGAGAAAGAAGGAGGTAAAAGAAGTGTACAATTTGCACATTATGTTGAACTTTACAAGGCTTGTACCTTTTACATTTAAATAAATTTAATATATTACACTTATTTCTTGTCACATAAACAGAATTTTAAATATTTGCTAGAAATTATTTTTTTATTTTTAATATAAGTCTGCAAAAACACAGACCATGACTGGTTTAAAGAATGATAAACATGGTATGTCTTTGTATCACCCTGTTGCATTCTCTTCCCTTTAAAACCATGCACTAGTGAAATTTATCTTTAAAAATAATATAAACTGTTGAAAATGGCTGATTTATTCTTTTTTTTTTTTTGCAAGTTGCAGCCCCAAGAAAATAATTTAAGTGTTCAGCTAAATCTGTGTCCATGCAAAAAAGTTTCTTAATTTCATACAGTACAGTATATCCACAGAACTTTATTTTTCAGAGAGTCCATCATGTCTGGGGTTTCACCATGTGAACAGCTGGAGGTATGAAGCCCACCACTTTAAGTCTTGAACCTTTTCAATATGAAGAGTTTTCAGATCTCAAGCAACTGCTGCAAGTGCCAGTTGACTTCTCCATCATCCTTAGATTCTTCTTTTCTTCCAATGTCTGCTAATCCACTGACTTGTAACGTGGCTCCATGGGAGGGTAACTCCGTTTCTGTGGCATAACCAAACTTTAGGAGGGGAGGGCAGATAAATAAAGAAAAGGGAGCAACAAAACAGATATGCCATTGAAAAGGACTTTTGTTGCATGAAACAGATTGACTTTTTTTAGTTTAGTCCATGGCTTCAGATTGGACCAAAACTGAGTCCCTGAACTCCAAACCTATCAGTTCTTCATGATTTCAGTCCATCACCTGAGGGCCTTCCGTAGGGCACAATGTGTGCAACTTCCTTGAGAACACAGGATCGCGTTGCAGCCCTAGAAACAGGCTCAGAAGACACAACATTAAGCATGCAGTGTTACCAGGGTTTGCGACCTGTAATTTTATTTTTTTGTAACGCTGGTTGCTATGACAACAGTTTCACAGCTGCTATGAGCGAGCATACGAAGGTCCTGTTGAACTTTCAAGAGATGATTGGGAAGCTCTTCTAGTGAGAGGAGCTAAGGTTGGGTCTACTAGGGAAGAAGGAGGGAAAAGTTTGAACCACCCAATCACCATGTTGGACAGGTCCAGTTCATCTAAAAGTATCTGTGCCACTCCCATAAAGGATTTGTGATCCATACGTCCATAGTCTCCCCAAACAATTATCTGTTAGGTAAAGAAACACAAGAAAATAGAAAAAAATTAGTGAAAATGTCAAAAGCTTTAATCTGATTTGTCAAAAATGTCTGGTTGTTTAATTACAGTAAAGAATGAAATATCCAACTGCTGCCATAGTTTAGTTCTGTGTATCCTAATCATGATGCAGTGACAGCAATGATCTGGGCACAAACAACAGGTATCCACGATACCAGGGAAAGCCCAGTGAGAGGAGCCCATTCATACAGCAGAAGCAAAATAATCTATAACTCACTTTTGCTCCCTTCTACTTGCATACTCAGTTTCTACTGGCATAAATAGCTATTACTGTTGTGTTTATCTGCTCAGCAAGTATATAAAATATGAGCATTTACTGCCAAATGAAACCTGAAAGAAGTTTGAAACTCATTCAGTGAAAACTGTACAGGTGACATTTTCAGGTTCAGAGGAATATTTATGCAAATTACCTGTAAAACTTTCCCTTGGGGACTTTCTTCAAATGATAGAAGTTGCTGATAAAGTGGTTCCAGCGTTTTTCTTGCTACCTTTGTTTTCTTTTTGGCTATGCAGACTCCATTTTCTAATAGATACACCTTTACATATGGTGCTTAGAAGAATAAAATAGAGAACAGCAGGTAAAGAAGAAGTCTAGTTTTTTTTGTGTAACACACACACTTTCTATCACCATATAAAAATTTGCTTTTAAAGGATATATAACTTACAAGAAGAAATATCCACAAGCAATATTAACAATTATTCCCATAAAAAGCATCCATGCATTTTCTTTACCGTTCTCTTTGGGTGTATTTTTTTCTTGACTTCTTTTTGTATGTCTCTTTTACCATGAAACAATTCAGATTTTGACCTGAACAAATCAAGTATTCCTATATATAGCATCCCTATACTATACAATATGCAAAATAGGCCTATTAAGTAAATGCAAGACTTGCAATGACTTTGGTGAAATCTGGATCAATGCTCCAAATTGTTAATAATTTAAAATTATCTACAAGGTGAAAATCAGTGAAGAAAGGACTCTGACACAATTTCTATTTTGGCAGAAGAGCTTGCTAAAAATATCATTATATTGTCCTTTTTACATAGTGTTACAGGACATCAGATTATAAAATAAGGAGTAAGTATCAAATATTGGTCTACTTTTTGAGTAGATACCTATTCCACATCTCTTAATTCCCTCTTCATTCCTGAGACTCCTATATAAAATCTTCAGTATATACTTTTCTTCCTACCCCATAACTAAGGATGCCTTTGCTATTACCAAAAATACTTTGAGGTCTTCTGGCAGCCTGATTTTTAATTTCCTCCTGAACTAGGGCTGATTTCTGATTTCAATACAATATGAATTTCAGTACACAACATTATAACCTACTGGGACTTGAACTTGTTAAGAGTTGGCAAAGCTGAACAGAAAAGCCACAGACCTTTTTGGTAGAATGCCATTCTCAGAATCATAGAATATACTGAATTGAAAGGGACCCATTAGGATCATCAAGTCCAAGCCCTGGCCCTGTGCTAAGATTGTTACTAAGGTTTTTCTTCCTTACCTGGCAGTGTCTTTGAACCTGGTTTTACAACAAGGCCACGGGCTCGGATTATTTCTACTTCCAGTTGTCCTTTCTTATCCACCATTCCCACCTGAATATCTCCTAGATAACAAAAAGAAATCCCAGCATTGTAATTCAGAACTACTTTAATATATGAAATGTTGAAAAAATTTCTAGGATGAATATGTGGTGACTTTTATCACCTGTTTTCCATCAATAAGTATGATCTGGATTTTAACACTACTATGTAATTTAATGTTTACCCTCTTCACTGCTGTTTATGTTAGTAAACAATTTAAAACCTCTGCAATAACACCTTCTCTCCCATCTTCCATGCCTCTATTATTTCAAATTAATTTCTATTTCGTAAGAGTTTCATATTAAAAAAAAAGGCAGCGAGGGAATTAATACAAAGCAGCTCTGTAAAACTGCTTGAAATCTCTTCACCATCCCTGTAGTTAAAGACAAATTATTAAAAGATAACTTGTGAATATACAAGCCTCTAAACACAATAATAACAAACATTTTGCACCTAAATTACCAATTGTTATACAATATTATCCAAGTGATTCAGAGAAAAGTTTGGTGTCATTAGCCCCATTTTAAAGATGGAAAACTGAAGAAGAGGTAAAAGGCTGACTTTTTCAAAGCAACTTTCTACTTTTGCATGTCTTCATAAGCATCCACAATTACATTCAACTTTGGCTGAGGTTACAGCTTTGGTCTTAACTGAGTTGTTCAAAACCACAAGAGAAATCCATATTTAAAGGGACTCTACATATATTTTATGTTCTAATTACCTGACCAAATAGAATATTTCCTATCTAGAGGGCATAAACACTTACCCATTGATGGCGTTGCCAATGTTTGTCGTCCTACAAGCTGGGCAGGACCAAGTCCATCCAGAAAATCACTGAACTGGCTGTCTGCAGCCAACCTCACACCAGGGAAGATCAAACTAGATATAATATTGAAAAAGAAACCAAACAAAAATACACTTAAATTTGCCCTTTGTTTGTTTGTGGTTTTATTTATTTGTTTGGTTTTTTGTTTTGTTTTGGCTTGGGTTTGTTTTTTGTTTTCTAGATGTTTTCTACTTAATGTTTGTGGGTTTGGTACTACTGTAAGGAACTTACAAAACAATTACTGTAATTTTTGAAATCCCACAGTGTTCAACAAGCAGCAATTTAGCCTCCAGCATATAAACAAACAGGTAAAGAAAGCACTCCCCTCAATAATTTCCAAATTTTTATTCTTCCATAATGTTCTCCTTTTCTAATGCATTAAAGACCATTGTTAATTAGTGCTGATATGAGACCAGTTCATTAAGATACTAACACACACCCTTACCCATGATTTAGTTACATGAAGGTTACATTGCTCACACTTCTCAGTTACTGAGAATTCAATGGTTAAATATCAAATGTATGCAGTGAAAGGAAGACATTAGACCAAATACTGGTTGCTATTTTCAAAATCGCCATTCATTCAAAATATTTTGTAGAAGATGTCATTGAGAATGACGTCTATTCAATAATAGAACTGAAATCCCTTGTGGCAAATGACCAAAGTAACTTAAAATTAAAATGCTTGCCATAAATTATCTGTTACCCATTACAGAGCAACAAGAACTAATGAAATTTGTAATGACCTATCATTAAGAAATGTCCATTTCAAATGCATATAGTGCACCAACTTGGAAACACAATATATATTGTGCAGCACAGATGGATTGTCCAGTGCTGTGAACACCACTAATAAATCAACCCTCAATAAGACTTCTCGAGGCAATGTCTTAGATACATCACTCGGAAGCTTTAACTTGGGCTTTTATGATGCTATGATAACCATGATACATTACAGACTTGTACTGCTGCCCAGATAATTTCTTCAGGTTAAAAGTAGCAGAATCTTTGAAAAACTCTTGAGCCCAGTGACCTGGAAATGCTCTGGAAATGCTTTGCTCTGCATAGCACTGACATATGCCAGGAGTTTTTGGAAGAGAACTTATCCATATCTGTGTTTTACTTGGTGTACTGCACCTGCTTCCCCTCCTGACACACGTCATGATGATGATCTGACCTCCGACATGCCCTTCTCATGGCACAGCAGAAATGATCCTCCTCCTTCCTGCACCAACACTGGGAGACTCTTTTCAGTTACAGGGGAAGACTTAGGCTTAGTCCATCAATGACACTGGCTTGTGAAGGGAATTCTGACTGAATAGGACCTACACACTCACTGTGCTTCTCTCTAACAACCAGTTTCATGGAGAAACGTCCCCCAGCTTCATGGAGAAACGTCAGGAAACCACAGGTGTAAATGCCGCTTACTTTCCCTCAGAGCTGTAGCTGTTCATGCTCCCATCCGTTGACTCCCGGCTCGCCTGGCGAGTCATCCAGTTCCTCATCTCCACGGCCAGCCCCGTCTCCGTGCTCCTCTGGACAGTGCTCCGCAGCTTCTTGCCCCCTGCTTCTGTTGGAGACAAAAGAGAAGCCCCCATGGCACTGTGCTGCCGCAGCTGGGCAGCTGTGCACACCCCTGCACCATGTGGAACAGACAGTCAGAGCCACAAATTAATGACCTGTAACAAAGCTTCCATTTAAAATGCATCAGTTTTTTAGTAACAGGAAAACAGCATCATAAATATCTTTACAGGATCTTAGTTCTGTCACCACATGCTTTCCAAGGTCAGACAACACAAGTCTGCCCATGGGGGTTAACCAGATTTAAACAATCCATAGTCTAGCATGTTTAAAATATATTTTCCCTGGATGAATAAATCCCTCTTAGGAATTAAATTAAAATGTTACCATGATGTCAAAACCTGAAGAGAAATGTTGTAATTCAGATGGGTTATTGTTTGAAAAGCATTTGGTCATTATCTCCTAAATCAAGTTACAGATATCCATCAGTGAGGATAGTAAACTAAAAATCAAGAAGCCTTCCCATGCCTTCTTCTCCAATGATTAGCTGATAAATTTAAATTTATATTTGAAATATACAGTATTTATATGCACAATAAGAAACCTTATCACCTTCAAGAATAACATCTTTTTCTATCTATTTGCATAGTTTAATTTTACTTAGACAAGGGAAAAAATACTCAAACAATATAATAGCATTTTAGTGTAGGAATTTTGATCAAGACCTCAACTGGATAAAATGAGTAGAAATGAAGCCTCAGTTTTTCTTTCATGAATAAGACAGATGGTCCATGTAATTTCTGATTTTAAATGCTGTTTCTTGCACTGGGACAAGGAATTCTGCATACTTATTTCTTTTAATCTGTTCTATGCACCTCTGAGTGCAGCACGGTTTTGTGTAATATACTGATATTATAAAAGAGAAAAAAAGTTTAAAACACTACAATAATAACAATTCTTAAATACTGATACAATGAGGGCCAAGTAATATCCAATATCTTATGACATCAATGGACTCAACTTCCTTGTGCAGTTATTTGTAGCATCTGTTACCCTTTACACCTTCTCTGCCTTGTCATGTTCTAGAGGTCAGAAGAACTTCTGGACCTGTGAGGATGGGCAAGCATTAGGGATTTGAAAAACGAAATGAGCAAAAGGAGGAGATTGTCCTGGGATGAGGACTATCACACCTCAGGGGGAATGTGGGAGCACAGGAACTGGCTTAGAGTAAGAGGATCCGCACCCTTGGACAGGGAATGGGAGAGAGACCACAATTTCCAGTGTCACTGTCCTACAGGCTGCAGTGTGGGTTGAAGTCTCCCAGGCCCCTCAGTCAGGAGGAATATTAGGTCAATAAAGAACATGGGAAATGTAGTGATGTGGGAACTAGACACCAAAAATACCTTGAAAACCACTGCCTCCTTGTCAAGAAAGATTAATAACTCTGCAATATTTAGCAGCAAGTGAGACATTTGTACAGCAGTATCATGAGTGGTTCAAATAATATTGCTTATTAAAAGTCTTCTATGTATTCCTTAAGACCATCACTTTGAAACAGTACATACAGATAGTAACAATAATAGAAGTAAAAATTTTCCTCTAGAATTTCAGCTACACAAATGAATTCAGTACACAGGAGAGTGAAAAAATAAATTTTATTGCATCAAAATTAATTCTAAAAATGCCTATCATCTTACATCATGTTACCTGATGTAAGAAATGCAAATAAAAAAGGCACCAGGCTACTACAACATACAAAAATGAAGGTCAGAAATCAAGAATTTCATTTCTTTTGGGTTGTATCATTCCAAGTGCCTGCTGGTTTATTATTTATATTCAGCTAATGAAAGCTGGCATCTGACTTCCAATAGTGGTCCAGAGCTGTTCTAAAATACAAGCACTCATTTCAAAGAAATATTCCCACAAACTGCCAGGAAAATATCGTGCTGTAGTTTTGTAGAAAAGGTACACTGCATCACAGTAACATGTGAAAAGCATACAACTCTGAAGCCCCACAGGACATTACTCCTCTGTTCTAAGAACTCTTTAGATGAGTAAGCATTAATTTTCATTCAGCCTCATTGAATGATGGTCATTCTCAATTCATTATTGTAAAATGAAGCCCCTAATGCAAATTCAAAAGAACATCTCCATCTTGCATGATTCTTCAGTATCTTCAGACATCTTTCAAAGATTTGGGAGTTTGAGAGAAATATATGTTAGATTATGTAATATGTGAAGGAGTGTATAGTAACTTTTATTAATTTGTAAGGCAGATTTTTTTTCTGAACTAGAATTTTAAGCCTGTATGTCTTCATTGTAGAAGAACAGAATAAAAAAATGAACATAACCATTGCACATCAATTGACTGAGAAATTAAGGCAGAACTCATGCAACTGCCAATCCAGTCTTCATAGAGACATGTGTTTACAGCATCCCTCTAAACCTTAATTTAAAGCAGTTTTACTTTCCCACATTCATTTTAACTGAAATAAGTGGTGTGGTTCATATGACAACAGGCACACAAAGATACAACTTTGATACAGCATGAAAGTTAGATGTGTAGTATATCCAACTTTTGTATATGTACAAGTGGTAAACAGTAATTATTTTGACCTTGACGTGGAATTTAAGGAGGGCTGAAAGGAAGTTATGTGAATAACTATTTCCTAATTTTCAATAGAAACAGGCAGTGCTCTTGAAAGGTCTCAAAGAGAAAGATCTGACCTTTCATCAATAAATAATCCTACAATTCCTCAAACAATTTAAAAGCAAAGATAGTGTTTTTGTCATCCATACTTCATGTTTCATAAATTCAGCATTAAAAAATTAAAAAGGTTTCAAACAGCAATGAAACCACAAAGTAGCTGCTCAGCTTAAAGAAATAGCCTTTGGTGCCAGACTTCCAAGCTGTAGCTGGTAGAGCATCTGATTGAAGATCATATCACTCAACTAAAGCCAAACTGTTTTCCTCATTCCTGCCTGGAAACTGAAACCTCTTCACTTGTGCTAATTCAACTACTGATGTAGCTGCATTCCATACTGGACCCAAATCAAAAGGAACAAACAAAAAATATGATCTAAAGTTGTTCTTTTTCTTTCAAGACAGATAACTTTGGAAAAGATATTTATCAAGACAAAACATACAGCTGAATGAATCCAACAAAGGCAATACTAACCTCTAGCTACACAAGTAACTTGGGTACTTGAGTACCACTCACTCAGAAATAACTATCTAACTGGTGTCACTGCAAAAGTGAGGGTTGGTTTTATAATCCTAAAGTATATATACTAATACCACTCGTGTTATGCATGCTGTTTTAATCTTAACAAATGAAAAGATACGGAAGTGAGAGCTTAGAAGTGTACTTTGTTTTTATGTTGCTGAGTACTTACAATCAAAATCATTTTACTTATCATTTCCTAAACTCTAAAAAATAACATTGAAAATGTTCTCCAAATTACTATAAGCTAATTGCCCTAGCAAAAAGAAATTTCTCTCAAGTCCCCCAACAAAATATGGAATATATTATCTGAAAAACACTAGCTCAGATTCTCGAAGCCATATCATAAGGAGTGGAATAAATTACCACAAATAATTGCACTGGTATTTATGAAAGCACACTCATTCTTACAGTTAATCACACTGGTAATTTAACTAATATGGTTGCTGCAAATAGACTCTGCAGGCCACATTTTCTAAGTTATGCACAGAATTATTTGTTCCCACAACTTGGAGTGCAAATCACTTACAAATTAGGGATGCAAAACTACTGATACAATCTTCAACAGCAGATGAGAAGTCAAAAGCTGCAGTGAATGCAGCAGATTACCTTCCATCATCTGGGATCCAGCCAGATGAAATCCGCTGCTGGTGGTGAGAGTGAGAGCTCTCAGCTTGCTCTCGGCAGGAGCTTCCTACAACTGCTCCCCAGCAGGCACAGAGCCACGAGAAGAGAAGGCACAGGCACAGGCAGGCTGGCTATGCCAGTCCCCAGCTGGTATGTGATCTCTTGGTAGGACTTGTAGGGGGTACAGAGCAGCTGTGGCTTCAGAAACACACTGAAGTGCTTGAGGTGGCTCTTCACTGCTTTCCCCACCTCATCAGAAAAGCTGCATAAAAACTCCTTCAGCATTGTCATCTCAACTCAAGAGTTAGATCCACAAAGAGAATAAGCTGCCTTTAAGTGCCCATTTTTTAAGACTAAAATTATTTACAAACCTAGTTACCCGCTCCAGATATGTTAACAACTGGCTAGATAAAAGATAGTCTAAGAAAATGTGAACCAGTGGAAATGTGGACCAGTTATGTCCCAAGAAAAGGCGGACAGGGTAGGTCTCAAATTCCCTTGCAGCTGCACAGCTCTGTTTCTGGAGTGGCCCAAGTTTTGTTTGCACTGAAGAAGGCATTTAGCTCTTGTTGAAGCTCTAGGAAGCACAGCCAAGTTATTTTTTTCTCTGTGTTACCCACAGACCCCAAGCAGAAGACACAGTTTAGAATCTATTAATTTAAGCAAGATTTGGGCAACACAGATTCCATTGCCACTTGAGTTTGAGCTCATTTCACTGATTCTCTTAGGCCAGTGCTAACAATCAGTTAATGAAATTTTGGGTTACAGTCCTTCCAATGAATATTTTCACAGTGCATGCTGTCAGCACTTCTGAAACCCAAAGAGAATTTCAGAGCCAGGGGAAACTGTTATCGGGGCTTTTTCTTACTTGTAAGGAAGAAAGGAAGATCTGCATTCTAGTTCCTGCTTCCATGAGTATCTGAATGTCAAATACTGATAAATTGTGACTGGGACAGGAATGGACTGCACTGATATGCCCAAAGAAGAGTTGCCTTCAGCAAGAAAGCACTTCAGGATGGGAGCAGCCAGGTTTGGAAGGTGTGAGAGTCTGGGCTGTGAGTGTCAGTCTGCCCCATGCATTTTTAGATTTCTTAGGAGGCCTCATTAGTTTTTCATTTTTGGTCAAGAAACACTTTTTCACTCTTGTCCTACTCTTTTTTTTTCTTCCTCTGGCCATAATGGAGGCATGGTTAATCAAGACAGCACCTAAGAAAATGTAAAAGATAGAACTGAATTAAATAATCAACAATAATCAACTGCAAAACTGTTGCTTGCACTTCTGGTCAAAGGCTGGTATAGAAGACTTGGCATGCCATTCTTGATGAATTTCCTACAGGACCCAAGAGGCATCATGAATCTCATTTGTTCCTGGCCAGACTGCAGCATCCTTTGCCTGCATTCTGCTTCCCTGCCATGGCAAGGCTGGTCGTATGTTCAGCCAACTCTGTGCCTTGGTGTGGCCATGTGATGTGAAGTCAGTTTGCCACGTGGCTTCTGAGCAATGCTGTGGTTTAAGGCAAGGATCTGCTCTTTATTCTCTCCCACATCTTAATTACATCTGCCACTGTAATTTCACTGTTGCTCTGATGCCCATTCTCCAGTCTTAACTGTTCCTTCAGAATTGTTAAGAGCATCAGAAAAGAGAAACTGGTTTTGTGTGTGGCACCCATCACTTTAGGATCTTCAACTCATGGTTTTATGTTCCCAAAAAGGTTTTTGAAATATTTTTACAGGACTGAACTGTAAACAAAGAGCTGTTTTCCTGCATGCATTAAGTACAATAAGTACTTAATGTTCATAAAACTTTACTAACCCCAGCATTATTATTCAGAATCACATGCTACACATAAAAAGCAGGAATAACCATCTTGAACACCCAATGGTTTGTTTTCAAGTACCAGTGCTAAGTAACACTCCTGGTAATCCCAAGAAAGTATATAGAGCATCAGAATCATTGTATATATATACAGTACATACAGCACAGAGGTCTGATGCTTGGCCATTCCCTTGACAAAGAATTTACCCCTGATAAGAGAGGCTGTCCCAGGGAATCAAAACTAATTAACCACAGCTGTAATGAAGAGAACAGTTAGTGCTGATGTAATTCCCACTTCTCTTTTGGTTATCTGACTGGTTATACAACAACAAACAGGCTATGCAGGTCTGGCTGGATCTTTGTTTTTCAGGTGCTGATTACAGATCTTGACAGTGAGATGCAGATCAAGAATAGAACTACACACAGACACTCAGGCCCTTCCAGCACCACTGCAGAGGTCTCTGTTACTGATAAGGCCCTCAGTTTTCTAGGTGTGGTCTGAGGATTTACCTGCCAAAAGCCATTTACCTGCTGCAAACCTGAACACAGAGATAAGACAACAAAAAGCACATGTCTTTGTAGCCCACAGCTGTATCTACCATGTGACAAGTGACCTGAATGAACAGATCCTCAAGAGCCCTCAGTTAGACCAGTTATGATCTCCACACAGATAAATGTTCTTATCATTCAAATGTAATAGGTCTATAATCATCTGTACATATTTTGTGCATGTGTCAGAATGGTAGCATTCTATATCCACTTTGTACATCCTGTACAACAATCTATATATATACATATATATATATACACACACATATACATACATTACATATATATACATATACATACATATACATTATATATATATACACATTATATAAATATATATATATATAATGTAACTACAAAAAGTGCAAAGCAGTGGAAAATCAGTCTCATCCCCAATCTATTAAAATCCTGAAAAACAAAGAAAGTAACTTTGTGGAATTACATTCTAATTTTGTATACAATTTATATAAGGAATATAGATGTACAACTAGATAGGTGTACATCTTCACCACAGGAACTCTTTACATCCAGTCTCTGATTTTGCCAATGACAAAGGATGACCATCCAAAGTAAATAGAAACCATTCTGCAGTTTTAAGAGGTAAATGATTTTTATGTTTACATGGACACTCAATTTTCTGGATGTATACCATTCTTATGTATATTTTAATAACTATTATTTCATGCAGTGTCAAAAGCAGATTAAAAATGCTTAAGCAGCAAAGAGTACATTTATTGAGGAGCTTAGAATTGCTTTTTTTTTTTGCATTATATGAAGTGAGAGATACTTTCTAAATTTGGAATAATGGCAGTAACACTATTCTTTATCTCAACCTCTATTATATCTATTGTAGCAAGGGTCATTGCATACACTATCAGACAGATCTGGGCAGAATTTTTGAATGATGTAGCAAATGTGTTGAAACAATTCAACACCCTCTATTAAGGCTTAATGAGGTAGATGGTGCCAAGAACTTGGATGGCTACTGAGATTACACAAATTAGAAACAGCTCTTCCTCCATTTCTTTGTCTAAGATGAATAATGATCCTATGCAAATACCATTATTTAAATAACCACAGTTCACAAAAAAAGGGAGCAAATTTCACACTGAAATGACCTATTTTCAAACTACTGCTCTTAAACATTTACCTCTCCAAACTGAAACAATGACAACACATTGCATTGTTCTTCTGACCACATTCTTGACATTGACATTGAAAAATGAAAATTACAGCACATAGATAGGAGATGGGTGTTTACACATTTATGTAGGCACCACCAGAGATGCAACCTGTCATACACTGTAGCTCCACTGCTGCTGCTACAGCCACATCCGAGTTACCTGGCAGCTATTCAGGTACAGGCTGCAGTGTAACCAGCAGCGCAGAAGAGAAACACAACTATTAGAGAAATACAGCTTTAAAAATCTACTGGGCATTTCTAACTCAGTTTTAAGTATGTTGTGCTTTGAATGCCAATCTTTCTGCAGTTTCTTCCACTTTTCCCTTAGTTTTCCAGAACACATACGATTTTTTTGTCACGCTCTTTGCTTTGCCAGCAACAGAATAGTTTTTTCTATGCTTATTTTTTAAAGGTCTTATCAATTTTGGCATCTACAGCCACTTCATCAGTACAGTACCTGAGTATAACTGGTAAAAACACTTGTGACTTGCTTGAAATGCCTGCTATACTGCCTACACCCTTGAACTCAGCCCATGGAGCTGCAGAAATGGGACAGACCGACCACCATGATGGAAAGGCTGACCCAAGACAGCCTCTGAACTGTGCCCTAACAGCAAACAGAAAAAATAATTAACTATAAAATTAAATGTCATGCAGATTCTTACGAACAATAATTATTGCATATTCAGAGTGCTTTTTATCCTCCAAGATGAGTGACCCCACCATTGCATGCAATGTGCAGCAGACAATCTCTGGTGTGTTAGCATCAATCGAGGCAAGATCTTTAAAGGTTCATCTCTTACAGGATAACCTGTCACAGGGCATTATACCCTTCTTTCATATCCTTCCTTGGCTCTGCCTATGAACATTCCACATAAACAAGGTTATCTTTACCACCAAGGCTAAAATGTAGGCCAATTCCCCCAAGATGATGTAGTTATTTTCGTTTTCTTCATAGCCTGATACTCCTATATTACTTTATTCTTTTTAAGATGGTAATTTTAAAGGATAACTACTTAATCTGCAGAATTCTCTTCACTTTAGTAATTACTGTGCTAATGAATTTATTGTTACTACTTCCCCCATTTTCTATTTCTGGTCAAATTATTGTCTGCTTGTTATTGTCTACTGGGACCTCCAGAGGGACACTGTGATCTGGCGGTCTAACCACAGGAACAGAATCCAGGAACTGCTGAGTTTTATTCCAGCTGTACCAATGTGCAGTGATTAATCAGTGAGAAATGCCACTGAAGCCATTACCAGTGCTCAACTGAGCAGCTCTGTGTACCTTTAAATAAAGTCCTGAGTCTTCATTCAGGGGCAGCACTCCTGCTGACACCTATGTGGGATCCAACAACCCCTCCAGCAAGTTTCCCAGCTAATTATCAGCCCGATGACAGGAGAGTAAAATGTGCTTCTATTCCTACTGAACTCCTGCAGCAACACTCAGATACTTCTTTCAGTGGACATCAATATGCAAAACTGTAACGTAACTTCTCCTCAGCTAACACAACTAACTTTTGCTATTTTTGGCATGATTGTCTTGGACTGAAGAACATTCTCTGGCTTTTTTTTTTTAATTGCCTTTTGTTTTTCTAACATACTGGGAAACGAAGATGCTTTCCAGTTCTTTCTGAATTAATTTATGTCTTAAATTATCATAAATTATCTCTTGAATTGTCTTCAGCACCTGCAAAGCATTTGGCTTTCCCCTTCAATCTCATAGCTTCACTACCACCCAAAAACTTCAGCAAAGGAAGATATTAAATTGAAATATACTCCCTTTTGGTGGGCATTGTTCTGCATACAGACCTTGCCATAACCAGCTGCACTCCTGGCAATGTGCTATTTAACTGTTTATTACAACACCTCAGTGTAAATGCAAATCAGAAGTGAAGTATAAAAAGGAAATCATAGTGAAAATTTATTACAGTAAACAATACACAGTGTAATTTGAGGAAGCACCAAGTTACCAGTCCCACTCACAAAAACAGACATAGGCCTTCTAGTGATCACATCATGTGACCTGAGCCTCTCTTTTCTCTGCACGTTGGATAACTCTACTTCTTCTCCAGTAAGCCTCTTGTACATAAGAATTCATTTGCTCAGTTGTTCACAGGAAAGTTTAGTGCACTCATGCACTACTTGTAAATATAGCATGTGCATGAGACTTTGCACCATGACTACACAGACATCTAAAAGGATGTCACATACATTTATAGTGGAAATTGTCTTATCGTTTGACAGTCACAAAATTTCTTTAACTTCAACAAAGCCAAGATTTCAGAAAAAATATGAATGCCTCGAGAGCATTCATACAGATACTGATTGGTACTCTGTTCCCATACCTCTTCAACAATTTCCATGTAATAAATTGCATTTCCATGTAATTCCAAGTCTGTTCTAAGTGGTATTTGACACCAATTCTCACTTCAGTACACAGGCCACACATTTTATCATTAGTGAATCTAATAAAATAAAATGCAAAAGACATCTCTTTAAAATCCTTGATACTTTGACAACATAAATTTCTGGCACCATGTTAATCCTGTGTGTATACATGCAGAAATGCCAGGAAGAAATGGATAATACAAGGAATTTTTTGCTAACACCTTTTACTAGATATGGTTAAGAATAATAAACTCCTAAATAATGAATGTGCATAAACTTGAAGGATTCATCTCAACTGATCAGCAGGTAAGAAATGCTATTTTAAATAGCAGCTCCCTGTACTGCAAACCAGGCCAACCAGGGCAAGTTTAAGCCTAGCCATGACAAATTCCCCTGTACTCTGCATTGGTGAGGCCACACTTCGAGTGCTGTGTTCATTTTCCGGTCCTCCAAGGACACTGAGATGCTGGAGGGTGTCCAGAGAAAGGCAACAATGCTCTAAAAACCAGATCTTATGAGAAATAGCTGAGGGAGCTGGGCTTGTTTAGCCTGGAGGAGACTCAGGGGGACCTCATCACTCTCTACAAGCACCTGACAGGAGGTTGTAGTGAGGTGAGCTTCAGTCTCTTCTGCCATGCCTGCAGTGAGAGGATGAGAGAAAATGGCCTTAAACTGAGACAGAGGAGATTCAGATTAGATACTAGAAACAAAAATTCACTGTTGGGGTGGTCAGGCATTGGAATGGGTTGCCCAAGGAGATGGTGGAGTCACCACCCCTGGAGGTGTTCAAGAGGTGTCTGGATCTGGCTCTGGGTGATGGGGTTTAGGGGTTGCAGTGACAGTGCTGGGTGGGCAGCTGGACCGCATGTTCTTGAAGGCCCCTTCCAACCTTGATGATTCTGTGATTCAAATTCATGGCTGCCAAAACCAGCAAACAGCAGCTTTCCACAGCCCACTTCTTCCGTACACCACAGCTTGGATGCCAGGGCTTAAGAGATCTCCTCCTTTAATCAGCCGACACGTAAAGGGATCTTCTTAATCATCAGGTTCAAAAATAGCTACAAAAATTATTAACTTGTTGTATTGAGTTACTTGCTAATAAATTACTTCTGAACCTGACAGTACTCATATTCTTTCATACCAAGAGATACACCTCTGGACCAGTATATCTACTTCAGCAGTTAAGAAAAAGAGTCTTCAAGAGAGTATCTCAAATAAATGCCTCAACAGGTATTTTCTAGATTTTTCTATTTGTATTAAAAATATGACTGAGTGTGAAATGTAAAAAAAAAAAAAAGAAGAAAAAGAAAAGCACCCTTGTAAGAGGTTATCTTTTTTTTTGCAGAAATAACTACATCACATGCAGAAATAACTACATCACTAGGACAGTTAACTTATGAAGTGGGTCTGACATCTTTTTCAGATGAAACTGTAAAAGAACATTTGTATGTGAACATAGGAGTATGTACCACAACCACTTTAATTACATTTCATTAATATAATTGTATAAACACTCATAAGACAACAAATTCCGATTTGAGTGCAGAGATGACCTGCCATCCAGAGAACACATCAGTTTTTTCTTTCTAATCCCACTGAGAACACTTGGGAAATGATCTTTGCTGTCATGCCTGCCATTCCCTCTGTAACCTGGTATGTCTAAACTGAGGTAGAAGAAACTCAAATCCATAAAACTGCATAGCAGTTCCATTTCTATTTTTTTTATGGGAATTAATGAAATGCATTTTCAAGTGTAGCCTACATCTAAATGGGATCTGATAACACAAATCAACACAATATGTGACATGTTCATCATTATACAATCTTTTAACACTTCTCTTTGAATAATTTGCCAGCACAAAATAAATAAATCATTACAATTATCCTTAAATTTACAGATATTTCTCTACTGACTTTCATGCACTTCATATTTCTTTGAACCAGTGAACAGTTTTAAGCAAACACAGATTCCACCAAGGAATAAATTAAATGCTTCCTAGAGAAGTAAAGAAAACCAAGCAGAACAAAACAAATCAATACTCTGATTTCACACAGGATTAATGCAATTATTGTATCTAAAAATCAGGACTGAAAAGAAAAAGCTTCAGGAATGATAAAGAAAAATAATCTTCAAAGAATACCTACATATTTAGTTTAGGATAATTTATGATATTTTCGGTGTGTGCTTTCAGCCATAGTGTTTATTAGCACATCAATAGTATTAAAAATGCCATCTGAAGCCTACCCTGCAGTCTACTGGCAATATTTTGCAGTTCACTTCATTGTTCAAGGCAGGGAGCAGATGAGAGTACTGAAGGACAGCAGAGTTTGCCCCAGGGGGAAGCCACTTCTCTTCGACTGAAAGTGGCAGGCTGGCCAGCCCCAGAGTAAGAACAAGGAAAAGGTGAGGGACTATGTCTTGGGATTCAATCAGAATTGAGAGGTGCTTTGGAGAAAAAAAATCAGAGACCATCGCACATGAGAAGATAAATCAAAACACACAAAGACAGACATTACCCACTGAACTCAGCCTGAAATGTGGAAGGTGGTAAATGAACATGCAGATATTTTAAACAGATCATGAATAGTGTACACACAGAGCTGAAACATGTTTGCACAGCAGCACTGGACATTGGTTTCTCTGTTTTATAGTGTTCAAATCTATTGAAGGTGCAATTTGCTCCATTAGTCTTAATGAAATTAAAAATCTTGAATTAGTTCTGATAAAAGAGGGAAATCCCATCAGTTCATTCTATACATAAACATATTTAAACACAACAGATTACTTTCTTTATGAAACCAGTATACTCAAAACAAACTTATGAAATACAAGTTCCATCCTGGACACAGTTTGGTGCCATGCATAACTATGAATGTACATTTGCACATTCCAAATAGCAAGTCTTTTTGGGGGCCATGGCTACACAAAAAATGCACTGCATTTCTCCTGTTAGCCTTCCACCCACACTGCTGCCTCTAAGGAAAGGGTACTTGGGGCCAGAATGTAATTGCTCAACTCTGGTTCTATACAAATTCTGTTGTAATAACAGACAAGGGGTATCTGAACAAGCTCACAGATTGTCAGAAAAGCACCCGCGAGGAAGTGTGGTTTGTTTTTCGTATGAATGAGCAGAAAATGGAAAGAATGGAAAGACCCTCTATCCTTTATTTCTCCCCCCAACATAACTAAACTTCAGCTAGCAACTTCATTCCCAATGTGACGATAAACATCATCCGTTAAATCCCACCTCACTCTCCAGCTACAAGCACGGTGGTACAAATCTCTCTCTCAGCCCAAGCCACTCTCCATCACTCGCGTCCCCCATCCAGCTCCTCGCCCAGCCGAACCCCGGCCCTTCCCGGCGGGCGGCCGCCGCCGAGCCCGGCCCGTCCCCGGAGTGGCCCGGAGCGCCCGCGGTCCCCGCGCACACCTGCGGCCACCATGCCCCGGCCCCTCACCTCTGTCCTCCTCCTCCAGGGAGTTCATGCAGGGAAAGTAGACCGCCAGTGCCTCGAAGGAGGCGGAGAGGCTGCTCCGGCTCTGCGACCGCTGCATGGCGCGCCCGCCGGCCGCCGTCTGCCGGCCCATCTTGGCCGAGCGGCACCCGCCTTTGGCGCGGTACAAGAAGCGCGGCGTCTTGGCGGCGGGGGCTGAGGGCGGCGGGGAGCGCTGGGCGGGCTGCGCGCCGCGGAGCTGGGCTCTGCCCCGCTGTGCCCGGCTCTGCCCCGCTGTGCCCGGCTCTGCCCCGCTGTGGCCGGCTCTGCCCTGCTCTGCCCCGCTCTGCCCCGCTGCCGCCGCCGCTGCTCTCGGCGGGGCGGGCCGCCGCAGCCGGCACGGGGCCGCCTACCAGCGGGGCGAGCAGTCAGCCGGCGGTGCAGGGCTCCGGGGCGGGCAGAGCTGGACGGCGCCGTCGTGCGAGACTCGCGGGCGGGACGGCCCGGCCGCGGCGGCTGTAAATACCGAGCGCGCCGGAGGCAGGACCGGGGCACGGCGCCGGCCGGTAGCGGCGGGACGTCCCGCAGGCACCGCCCGCAGACTTTGTTCTCCGCCCGGTTCCCGCCGGGCTGGCGAGCGGCCCCAGCGCGGCAGCAGGCGGGAGGGGCGCGGCGGGGCCGGCCGGGGCTCGCAGGGATGCTGGAGGCGGGGGGAGGCCGTAGAAGGGGCGGCCCCGTGGCTCGGCACGGAGCGGGGAACGCAGCTGCGGCCCCGGCGGGGAGTGGGGCTGGTCAGCGCTGCCCCCACTCCCGGCCGGCAGGACACACCTGCCGCCTACGGGCGAGAGTCTTCTCGGGTGGGGTCTGTAAAAGAGGGAACGAACCACTGGACCAGAGAAAGACTGAGCTGGGAAGGGGTCCCTGGGTCATGAGGCAGGGTCACTAGGGCCAGCTGCCCTGACTGGGGGCCAGACGGCTTTGAGTATCTCCAAGGATGGAAACTCAGCCTCCCTGGGAAACCGCTCATCAATGCTCACTCACCCTCACAATGAAAAACTGCTGATGTTCAGCGTGAGGCTTCTGTGCTCACTGAGCTTGTGCTCATTGCTTCTGTCAGTGGCCCAGCATCTCTTGAGGAGCTGGCCCTGCAAGCCACAGGCAAATCCTTCATCTCTTCTCCACTTTAAGCCAAGCTGTATTTCTCTAAAGCACATCTGCCTCCTTAGCAAACATTAGTGTACCTTTTCTAAAGTCAGTCCTTAGAGGATTTGCTTATAGCTACATCACATAATTTTGGGGCTTTTATCCAGTCTTACTTCCATATCTTCCTCAACACTATTAAATGTTACCTTTTTTTCTTTTATCCTGTATGTTACATTGAGTATATAGCAATTGGCAAACTTTTCTCTAAACTGCTAAGAAAATAAAGCACTGGACATGATTAAAAAGAGGTACTAGCTACTGTACCAATCTTTTGAAGCATCAGCAACTTATTCCACCATAGTTCATGACAGTGCAAAAGTGCTATCAAACCTTGCACATGGTAGTTGTTTCCTTACAGGCCCTTTGAACAGTAATGACAGTAAATGCAGGGCTTGGGGTGCACTCAGTTTACTGTCAAATAAAAAAAGAATTATCTCAAAATAATGGTTAAATATAATGTCTAGGGTTTGATCTAACAAATTTTGCAGACAGAATGATGGTTTGAACTGAAACTCTTCATGACGAAAGTGTGTAGAGTGAAGTACACTTCACACCCCTCTCATGTGATTTCCTTGAGCTGATATTGGAAAGGATAATAATAAGACATTAAAACCAGCCAACACTATCACTTATATACTTTGCTGAGGAATGAAAACTAGTTGGAACTTTAGCATTCAGGGATGGAACCATCATCACTCAATCTACAGCAAAGCAGTGAGTTTTTACAGCTATTTTTATCATTTGCCCAATAACTTGATTTCTAGATAACTTATAATACACTAAAGCATGTTTCATGTAACATCTTAGGAACTTATTTTAGAAGAACATAAATCCCTTTTTTCCTCTTTACTGGCTATAAAAGATGCCCAGGGCAGCTTCTCTAGGCTCTGACATCTTTTAGATGTCTCATTCAGGTCATGTTCCAAAATGTGTGTTTAGCTGCTCATCATGTTTCTCTGGCCACATGCCCAATTTTGTCCCCTCCCTGTGATGTTTTTCAGATTAACAAGAAGGTGAGCTGCCAAGAGCAGCAGACACCTCTCTGGTATGCCACAGGCAGGCCCACAGGCACTCCATGATGGCAGAGACCTGCCAAGGTCTGTGGAGGACACCTGGTCAGCCTGCAGTACCTCTTCCCCTAAAATCACCCTTTGCATTACATCCCTTTAAAGTATTTTCAAGTGGTAGAGTGAGCTTTTCCTGTTTACACTTCACTCTAAAAAGACATTACTGAAATACTATAAAGCAAACAACTCTAAAAGAAAGTGTAATGGTAGTAATAATAATAAATGTCTAATATACAAAATCATATAATTGGCAAAACCCAATAAAATGTGTTGAAATAATTGCTAAAGATATTTTTAAAAGACTTGGTGACTATAGAATTTTCTATCTATAAACATTAAAGCTGACAAAATAACTTCCTTCAGCATTTTTATGAATGTAAGATTTGGCAGAAAAGTAAATGTCCATTAAATAATAATTCATGACTGCTTTTGAGAAGTTGGATAATAAAAATGAGTTAATGTTCATTACATTTCAGATGAAGTACTGGTTACTTTCACAAAAACAGTTGAATAAAACTGAAAAGACATTGAGAATGAAGAGAAAGGCAAAACAACAGTTGGGTGACTTGGAGATAGATAAATATAAATATATTAAATATAAAATCTAAATAAACTCTAGAATACATATTCAAAAAAGAGCAACTGATTTGGAACATCTGTTTCATCTACTTTCACTCACATTTATAAATATTCTTGTGTAAGCACTCCCCTTAGAAGTGTCTCTTGTAGAAGAAATAATACCTGCTTGGAAGCCAGGAGGCTTCTAAGCCATTAACAACAAATTGACATTTTTGCTAATATTGTCAATATAAAAAACCTGTTGCTGTCATTGATAAAATCAGCCTATACCAAGAAAAGCACTTTAAAACCTCAACCATCTGTAGTCAATTACTAATTACCCCAAAGAGACATTGGGATATTAGGCACCTATGCAAAAAAATCCGTAACAAAACACTGGATCACCATCCTATCCAAGCTTCCTCAATATGCTTCTGTCCTAATTTTCTTTCTTTAAAATAAATGTTTAAATTGAGAATGAAAATAGACACAAAGAACTGAGGTGAGAAATCCATATTCTCATCCAAATCCTCATGGTATTTGAGGAGGCTGTCCTCAGTTTCTAATGATTGCATTATACAAATAATCTAATTGATGGCAATCTAGACACATCCTGAACTGCAGAAAACAAGTTTACTACCCTGGCATTGACAACATCCCCCAGCTGTTTTGCTGATTGTTTAAATTTTAACTGACACTCATTGATTTGCTTCACCAGGTAGAAGTGAATAAAATTCCTGTTAAAGGAACAGCACCGGAATTCCCATGTCAATGCTAAATATTAAGACAAAGCAAGAGACTCCCAGGTATTCTATTTTTTTAACATTTTCATAGTTTGCTGAAAGAAACTATGTTGTGGGAATCCAGGTCAAACAGAACAAGGTCAAACACCTTCTATAAATGTATGTACTGTCCTAAAGAAATGCTATTTGTAGGGTTGGATTTATTATCAAATATTTTGGTGGCTCATCTAAAGAACTGTGGAAGCAATTGCTTACTAGTTGTGTTCCCTGAAAATTACTTAAAGATGAAGTTGTGGCACTGGATATTTGGTGTCAACCTACTCTAAATACAGCCAGCCAATAATAGAATTCTAAATTTAATAAATGTACCTTTCTCTTTTTATGTAGATATGCCATGTGAGGTAATTTAAAAAGTAGCATGGAAGTTAATGTATTCCCCATGCTTTTCCATGTTTCATCTGTAACTGGGTGTATTTCAGCAAGTTTGCTTCAAGTAAACACTAATTATTAGACTTAAAATGGGGATGCTTCAGAAAAATAATGATTTGATGATTCCTTCATGAAACCGTAACTTTTATCAAGGACAGAAAAATCAAAAGGAAAAATTAAATTTCTTCACTTCCCATTTCTACTTCTATGTACTGAACCCACAGGTCATAATTCCCTGGAATGAAGAATTCAATAATTTTTATGGCAATTATTATTTTATTATTGCCTATATTATGGATTAATTCCTAAAGCCTGCTTCAGCTTCTGAACACAAGATAAAAGCACACATTGCCATAAAAGAGTTCTTAAGCCCTTGTGCACATTTTGGAGAGGATTCTCCAGGGCAGTCACTATGGAAGGGTGATCTAAAGTTTCTCCTTTAACGTGCAATTAAGGAAGGTATCCTGGGAATGGGACTAGAAAGGAATTATTGACTTCTCTTTGTCACCTCTTCTGTCAAGCATTGCCCACAGACTTCTTTTGTTGGCTACAGAAGGGATTTATTTTGTTCATGATTGTCTTCAAAAAGAACCAATTCAGCGGCTGAGCTTTATATGCTGGTTAATTAACTTGTACCACACCTATCAACTATTAGGCATAACATATTAAAATTGTAATTCAAACTCTTAATGAATTCCCACTTATAAGAAATCTTTGTGCAACATGTCACTACAACAAGGGCAAACTGCTTCCTCTTAAAACAGGAGGGAGAATCCCCCACACCTCCCACACTGTGTTTTGTTTCACTGAGTTTTTGTCTCCTCTCATGCCTCACTCTTCACTAATCAGAGACAGCCAACATGAGACAGAGAAGAAATACTTGACAAGGACCTTAAAAAGAGTTAACTGAATTGTCTCCCACTCCAAAAAATAACTCAGTTTGAAAACCCAGCATTTATCTAATTCTAGGAAGACACAAAAGGAAAAATAAATACCAGTATTGGTTGGAGGAAATGTTATTCTCCAACTGAGTCTCCAATTATTCAAGTAATTTCCAGTAATTTGTGCAGATTAAGTATCACTGGAATATACAACTGCTATTATTACTGAATTGAACCTTTTTTTCCTTTGTGTAAAGCTAAAACAATACACAGAAAAGATCATTAAAAACACAGCCCAGTTAGTGTAAAACAGGGCTTATGTATAAAAACTTGTAACATGTAGTAACAAGCTGCTATTGTCTATAATTTGCTAAATGTTAGGACTGTGCTGGCTGCCCTCATTCCCTACAGAGACAGCCAAGTGCCAACTCCAGCCCAGCACTTTGAAAGGGCAGATTCCAGAAATCTACAAGATCCTTCACAAAGTAATGGCTGCTTTTACTGAATCCTGTCTTATAAAAATTCACTGTTCTTGACTTAGTATTTTTTTGATCATGATCAAAGAATCATAGAATGGTTTAGGTTGAAAGGGACAGTTAAAACTCATGTAGTCCAATGCTCTTGTGATGAGCAGGGACACCTTCCACTACACCAGGTTGCTCAGAGCTCCATCCAGCCTGATCTTGAATGTTTCCAGGGTTGAGACATCTACCTGTTCCAGAGTTTTACCACAATTGTTATAAAAACACTTTTCCTTATATCTTATCTAAACCTACCCTCATTTGGTTTAAAACCATTACCCCTTGTCCTGTCACAACAGACCATGATAAATAGTTGTCCCTGACTCGTCATGACCTTTGTCATGAACTCCATCCCAGGGCAATAGCTCCCATGCAGCATTGACCTTCAGTGGTCTCCTACTCTTCTTAAACTTTCATGATATAACAATAATTCCTATGTTATTTCTACATCTAGCAGTTAGCTATAAGTTTTCTAAATTCTGCTTTATTTAAGTCATACATTTGGGTTTTTCTGAGCATCCCCTTCTAAGCAGTCCCAGAGAATGCAGGTACACTTTTCTGTCTGCTTACATGGTAACAGTAAATTTTTCCATTCTCCCACTTCTTTGGCATTTTCTACTGTAAGGTCAACTCCACCCCAAATATCAAGCTAGGTACACAGTACAGATTTATACCAAAATAGCTTTGCTGACTGACACAGCTGTTCGGGGAGAATTCCCTAGTTGTTAGTGCAAGTGCAGTTATATCAGCAAAACAGGATTCTCCTAGAACTGCTTGTTTTGCATGCCCACCTTAGGACTCATTTACAGGTACACAATTCCAGCATTCCTGCATGGGAATAGTGGTTCCGCTGATCCCATCACCTTAACAGTCTCTGCCAATGGGACTCTACCTTCAAGTAATTCAGCCTGTGTGGAGATAATTTCAAAGTCTTGCACATTTTCAAAGGATACAGATTTGAAGAGCTGAAAGAAATTACTTTCACTACATCTCTTTCAAACACTCAACAAATTTCAGTTTCTAAAAATAAAATCGGGAAATTTTAACATAAAAATTGTTTAAAAAGGTAGAAATAGAAAAGTCCTTTGGTTTTTTTCTTGGAAACATAGGCTGCTTTCAGATGCATAAAGACACCAATTTTAGTTTCTTAAACAACATAGTTGTATTGCTTGTCCTGCAGTTGGCATTCTCTTCTGCATTAAGCTCTCTATAATGAACATAAAGGAAATCTATAAAAGTAACTCTTTTTCTTTAATGCTAATATTAATCACATGTGAAAGCTTTCTGTTCTTATTTACACAAAATGTATTTACTTTCCCCTTCAAGGTTTATGAGAAAACCACAAAACCAAAATAAAGTAATAATTTTTCTGGATAACAAAAGGAGTTTTTAATGGGCTAGCATGAAGCAACACAATGTAGATAGCTCACAAGTAGCTAAGAGATTGGAGAGAGAAGCTCTACACTGCTGACTATTTCTGTTTTGATTAAAATAATTTCACATCTTTATGATCACAAGGTGATCTGCAAATCACAAGGTGTTTTAGAGCTTGGCAAAAACTATTACTTCGTAATGCTTCATCAGGGAGAGAAACCAAGAGCACAGAAATAAAAAGCTACATGGTTTTTTGAGGAAAGAAGTGTTGAGAAAAGAAACCCATAGGAAAAATATCAAGCAGTTTGAAAAACTAAAGGCAAGTGGCAGGGTTTTGTTTGTTTTGGTTTGGGTTTTTTTTTGTTATAAATGCATATGTTCTATCTGCTTCCTCTGTTTTGATCCCAATCCACCTTTTTGCCTCTGAGACTGACCTTCATAATTCATCACACCCATCAGCTTAAAAACAAGCTGTAGTTATTCATTTATATGCTCAAATTATATTATTGCAGCTGCCTGTGTACTCCACTGAAAGTTTCAGAATGTCTTAGAGGAGGATAGTGTAATTAGTTTCAGACACTCTAATTTCATGAAACATGATTTGTTTCCCTTATAATTCCATCTTCAGTAGAGATGGGACAAAACCAGTACAGAACTATTGGCACTTGAGTGGCGTGTGGAGCACAGCGTCCTGAACCTCTGTTTGGGCTGCAATCTGCTGATGCTACTGAAGAGGATGTACTGCAGAAGAACACTCTATGATCTTTATGCTTCTATTCTGGGTCTTTATTCTTGTATTCTGCCAGAAAAAAAAATACAAAGAGCATCCTACTGAAATGAAATGTGTTTTGCAAACAATATGTAAAATTATGAACATGTAAACAACAGGGTGAAAAGCGAGGTGTGTACCTGTCACACGTTGTTCTCTGCACTCAAGAACTGCAGTGACTAGAGAACATAGTTTGCCAAGGACAGAGCAGGTCTGGTTCAATATGTTTGCCTTTTAAGAGTAATATGTTATCATCAAGTGTCAAAAGCCTTGTGAGTCCAAATGTCAGTGTTGAAGAGACATTTGTCTTGCAAGTCAGTCAGGTAATTTCAAAATACCCCGTAGAAGGTTAATATATATTAAGGTGGTGTGATTTTGCAAAGTTCTCTGCCTATTAGGTTATCTGTTTTCTTGAGACCACAGATTACATTCATTGAAAACACTGTGTGCCAGAGTCCTGTGCATGATTTCAGTGCAGAACAACCAAACGGGATTTTCTGAGGCTCCTTATGCTCTGCAAAGCACTGCAGAGACTTGCCACATCTATGTGGTAAATCATGCTCTTTCAGACTGCCTGCACTGTGTAGTGCACAGGTAACCAGCTGCATCCATCAGCCAGCCTGGCTTTCAGGCTGGCTGTAACCATCATATGGTTCCACCTATAACCTTATGGTTACCATCCACATGGTTACTGCTAACTGGTAGAGTGGAATCTCTGAATGCCTCAGAGTTCCAGAATGTCAGTGGAAGCTACACCATTTTAATGATGTCATAAATTTCCCTTCTTATGGGTACAAGTGTATAGGCTGCAAATACTTTAAACCTTAACTAGGATTTCACAAAGGGACCACATTCACTAATGAAACACCTTAATTTTAATGGTCAGCACTGAACTCACTGTTTAGAATCTGAGTCAGCTGGTGGGCACCAGAATCTACCTAGAAATAACAATAAAAATATTTTCCAAGCAAAGTTTAAATATATTTTGATCTGCTGATGTCATGTTTATCTGACAAAATCACAGATTTCAATTTTATTTTGTAAGTTTTCACATTATTTATAATTCTGGCTGAGGAATGTGTGCTGTTGTCATTAAATGTCTCTCATTTCCATGGTGTTTTAGTCATAGCAGTGTCTCTTCAGACATGCTCACACAATCCATGAATCTCAAAATGCCAATAATGAAAAACAATTTTATTTTTCTATTTCATTTGTTTATATCTGGTAATCCACAGCTATGTCAACATGAGCAAATACAATATCAGGACACATTCTGATGCACAGAATGTGTTGAGCTGGAAGGGACCTTAAAAATGATCTAGTTCCAACCCACTTGCTGTGGGCAAGGACACATTTCGCTATACCACATTGCTCCAAGCCCCATCCAACCTGGCCTTGAACACTTCCAGAGGTGAGGCACCCTCTCAGCTTCTCTAGGCAGCCTGTTCCAGTGCCTCACCACACTCTGAGTACAGAATTTCTTCCTAATATCTAATCTAAACCTTCCCTCTTTCAATTTTAACCCATTACCTCTTGGCCTATCACTACATGCCCTTGTGAAAAGTCGTTCTCCAGCATTTTTTTTAGGCCTGCTTTTGGGTACTAGAAGGCTTTTATTAGGAACTGGATCATTTTACAGCTACATTTTCAAAAGAGTCTCTAGCACAGTATCAGCTTAAAGTTGTAGAGCATCTCCAAAGATGCTCTGATTCAGGAGTTCAAATGGGCCAGAAATCACATCTGAAGTCTGTTTTGGTGTTACAATCTGGATTTGTGTAATTGTGCCACCTGGACTCAGTGCCAGGGTTCCACCCTGTGTGATTTAACACTGTAATACAGTAGAACCTTCTCTCAGGTATGACACTGCTACATATTTAAAACTGGCAGGGAGGATTTGAATTGCAGATGTAAAATATAAAGTTTTACAACAATTTATTTGACCCCAGAGTCACTGTGCTACAAAGAACATTTCTTCAGTTAGCTGTTTGAAAGCCAGTTAGCCATACTATCACCATATTGAGTTCAAATGGGATTTGAAACACCATATACAAAGGCTTAATGTGTGTGCATAACCTGGAACTCTTGGAAAGCTTTCATTCACATTTCATACATGTAAGGCCACACTGGACATCATTTCACAATCTAGCATTTCAGGACTGAGAGTAACAGATAGAAAGCAGTAAAATTTCATTGACTAACATTCTACTGCTACTGCTACTGTTGTTACTAGTGCACTATCTAATATTGATTACAGACCAGATGTGCTGATACAAATTTGGCAATGCATTTGGTGCATCCTACAAAATATGGAATAACTTAAGCTTCTTTACTTATGCTGACCTTTAAGAAATAAATTTTACTTCTCCAGCCCGTAAGGTGTCCCATCCAAGAGGATCTAAATATATCATACTTTCCAAAAATCCCTCAGATATGTCTCATTATCTTCCATGTACAATTTAGGCTATCACCTAAAGAGTAAATAACTGAAGCCAAAAAGGTGAGAGGTGTATAATTGATGTCAACCTCAAAATAATTTTGTTCATCTGCACTTATGAGCATAGGTCTGTGAATAATTTTCAACCTTTTGATCAGTTTTGCCAGGATTATACAATGCTTGCTATTTGTATTTCAGAATCTGGCTACTTTTTGCTGCATGTTTAGTTAATGATAATGCTAGAAGAGCAAGAAAGCTTGGACATGAATATAGAAAACACTATATGAACTCAAATAATTTGAGGTTTTTTCCTAAAAGAGTTTGCAATCTTGATGCTACAGCAGATAAAAACCTCAGGCTGCAGCATAGAAAGAAATGGCACCAAATTTACACTACCCCCAGTAAATCAGCAGCAAAAACTTCCTGCCATCTGGATAATCTCCATCAGCATAGAATATTTCAAATGAACTAGCAAATAACATCCTACAAATCTTTTCATATGTTTCTATATTAAGAGAGAGTTTGTATCAACTTCCTTTTCACTTGTGTTATTTCAGACTGGTCTATTGAAGTGAGGATTATGATTTCCTCAGTGGAAGGGACACTGAAATGTGTGCCTCTTTCTTTGTCTCCTTGTATTAGCTTTTTAAAATAAAAGCCAGCATCAATATAATTCAAAGAATTCTATTCTTTTTCAAGGGTCCTAGCAGTCCTCATTGCTAGTGATAACCTAAGGACTCACCTAAGGACAAAGGTGTTTCTCTGGTTTAGAGAAGAAAAGAGTCTCTTAACTAAAGAGAAAGGAAAAAAAAAACAACTCCCAGTGGTTCATGCTGAGTGACATAATATGTTTACTTAGCACAATGGACCCAGTACTTTAGCCCCAACTCAGGTACTGGAAACTACATCAGTGCTGGGTCTGGCCAGGCTAAATAGCTTTGCAGGAAGTCACTTGTTTGCCTGGAGTTAGCTCAGGTATTTGCAACCCTACTGTGCTGTGTGGCCATGATATGCACCAAGAGTCATCTCATTTCACTTCTGCATACCAAAACTAGGAGTCTAGTCTAAACCAGCTGCCTGTACACAATGGACAAGAATTTGAAACAACATGACTGCAATGCCAGAGTACCAACTATAGCAAATGAATGAATTTTCAGTCCCAGAGGAGTTAACAGCCAATACCAACTGAAAATAGAAAGCCCATGGACTCCAATAGGAACTACACACAGCCGCAAAAAATGCAAAAATATCAGAACCTAGAAGATGACAGAACCCCAAAAATCTGACTCAGTTGGTGACAGTCAGCTCTGTAAAAGGGCTTCTCAAACCTTTTTGGACTAGTAAAGACACATCCTTCCTCCATAAATTTCAGCTAAATAGTACATAAGCTATTTCACACAGGAGCTAAGAAATATTCCACTTCTTTTGGAGCAATTTTTCAGGAACTCTGGGTTTTCAGAACCCTAAAAATCAAGCCAATAATTCTTTGCTTATTTCTTTCCTTCTATCCTGCTTCTTTTGTTTCAGAAAAAAAAAAAAAAACAAACCCAAAAAGATACACATTTTGTTAATTAAAATTCCTTTTTTTTTCTGTATGAATACTGGCTATTGTTACTTTCTAAAATAATCCTTTGTGGATTTAACAAATGTCAGGATTCTGCACCAGCATTCTTGTTTAGAGAGCTCTTCAAAATTCAATTAGAATAGAAGCAACCCACTAAGTTGAGCAAATTAGTTATTTGAATACTTTTTTTACATCTGCCTATTATGCACTGCATCAAAAATAGTTGACTCTTTTCTTAATTTTATAATGCAATTTCTTAGTTAATGTTTGAATAAAGTTAATAAACTTTAAATTTTCTCTATAGCTATCCTTATTCAGTCTTTCCATGTATAATAATCTTAATATCTTTGTATTTAGTTTGGGGAATATCTTGAGATTCAGGGTCATTTAATACACAGGTGACTCCAGTTCTGTATGCATGGAAAGAGAGAAGAATGTTCTCCAAGAATGAATGTGACAAATGAGCATGTGAGAACATTTTTTTCCCTGTAAATATTTAGAGAACATTTTAAATTTTAATTTAAGCCTTATTTTAATCTATGAAAGGTCATATATAGCCAAAAGGTACAGACTGCACAGCTCAACTTTTGGTGCCAATGTCTACTGGAGACATCTCCTGTCAGCTTGTACCCATGCAAATATGTAGCTACTCCATGAACCTCTCTAGATGATCACTAAATTTGAGTTTTCATAAAAGTGTGTCAGGTAAGCACAGCAATCAGTTGAGTTATGCACCTATTTGATTTAAAATAATTTATAATTAAGCTAAGATCATAGTTAGAGTATTGTTTGTAGGAGAAATACATTATTGAGCAGTAGTAAAGATAAAAAGCTTAATGAAATGTTAAGCTCTTTAACTGGGATGATGAAAACCAGCTTTGATATGAACTACTTAGACTTTTACCAAAAGCCAACCAAAATTGATAAGAGATGAAGACTTCAGAGTGAGGAAGGAGATGTGACTTTAAAGAACTGAATCTACCATGCCAGATAAAAAAGGCACACAAACTTCTGGTTTCCAAGATCCACACAATCTAGCAGTCAGACTGCTTTTTTTAAGTCCCAGACCAGAGGCAAATATGAACAAAACATAAGAAAATCCAAATGGCCATACCAGGAAAAAAAGAAATATCCAATTATTCAGTATCCTTTGTCAGCATGGCTAATACCAAAGCTTAAGAAATATATGTAAGAAAAGAAAAGTATGGGAAAGAACACCTTTACTTTGCTGACTGCTGGTTTAGAGGCTGAGTTAGACCTCTTTGTGTTTAAATGCCATTGCTAGATCAAACCCAGCTCGCTGGTCTGATCTCTTCTTGAGCCAGTACATACATCAGGTCCATGCAATATCCTACAGAATGGGTCCCTTAGTCTAAATTTGTACTGTGAATTACTTCCTCTGGTAATTGTCTGCAATGCTCTCATTCTTGCATTGTGGGAGCAATAAATAAATCATTCTGTAGTCATCTTTTTCACAGTATCCCTGACTTTACAGGCCTCAAATGTCTCCTTCAGTAATTTTTTTTCTGTACTGAAAAAATCCTGTTTCACATTCTTCATCATCGCTGCTGCAATCTCTTCCTACTTTCTTTAGCTCTGTGTCCTTTCTGAAGCTGTGGGGCCATTAGATGTGCATACATCAGAATAATTATATTTTCTGTGCTGCTTTGTGATATTATTTTCCAACAATTGTAACTTCATATTTTGGGGGAAAGAAAGCACATAGGAATTTGAGTATGGAGACAAAACAGAGGGGGAAAAACATTAAACCACATCTTCAATTTGAGATGACTAAATAAGAAGTGAACTCTCTCATTTTTTAAAAACTTCTAAGCTGTAAAGAATGATGAAAATATTTCTTTTCTGTTTTGGAAAGCCTTGACAGATAAAAATCTCTGTTGAGACAGTGAGCAAACTGAGTTTTTGAACTCAGGGACCTGTGCCTCTTTCAGCACACAGTATTTGATTCAGGTCCTATGCTTACTTCATATTGCATCCAGCATGACTGAAGTGTATCAGATAATCCCATTTCAAGTCCATGTATAATTGACAGAGAGAAAACTATAAACTCTGACCATTTTACAAAATGAAACTATAGAGAAAAATGGGAAACTTTGCCTTCCTAAGTAGGAAAGTCTTTGAGTGTAAGTAGAATTTTGTAATGGCATTAAGGAAAATAAGTGGCTAAGTTGTTTCCAAACAACTAAAGAGATCTGTCAGAGGAAGCCAGCAATCATATCTGGAGAGAGAAATGTTAGGTGATGATCATATATAAGTGAATGATAAAACAAAATCAATTGCTTCCTAGGGTGCACACTAAGGAATGACAACAATCTATATGGAAACTGGAAAACACTCTAAAACACAGGAAAATACCTCAGTCTGTGGTTTGACATGGATTGTGCAATTAATTTCCACATGAGACTAGGAGAAATCACTGATCCTCAGTGTCAAATTTCAGTTGGAAGGGGAAAAAAAAATACCATTCATGCAGTTCAGGATAGACCGATAAAAATGAATTAAAAGAATGACTGTAGTCAGCTACCCAGGAAATCTGTGGCCCAAATAACATAAAGGAACCTGTAGACAAAATCCCTAATGCCTCCAGAGGGATGGTGATCATAGTGAAATCTGCAGGGACATAAGGTCTGAATAGTCATTTACTAGCTCTGCACCCTAGGAAAAGGATTTTTGATATAAGCAAGTACATGCAAAGACCAATTGGAAGACAGATAATTGGTTCAGTATTTGAATTTGATATGTCCAAGGATGGGATTTCTTATGGAAGAGAAACAATTTAAAGCAGAAAAAATTCACTGTGAAAGGAAACTTCATCAATCATATGAAGATTGGGAACATGAGGAAATTTGCAACAACTGCAGAGGAAAATAGACTGAGAACCCTGCTGAAGGCAGCTTCAGAAGATTGTGCTGGGAGGGTTACCTTGTGAGATTTGAAGTCACTGAAGGGTTCAGAATTTATCCTTTTGGATTGGGTGAAACTAGCAGAGAATTGTGCCTATTTTTGTTACAGAGAACACAGAGGCATTGATTATGATTTGGACTCCTAACCAAATGTCCAGATAACACACATAACTGACATAATAGGAAATTTGACTTTGTTTTCAACTGGCTAAAGCATCAAGTAGTGTGGTCATTGCCTTTTCCACTGCCCTGAGACCCCAGTCCATGTTCCATGAGGTGCAAGGAGGCAGGTCCTTCCAGCTGGTACCCTGGCCAGCTCTGCCTGCCAGCAGTGGCAAACTCTTGGGACAGAGATCCAACTACTACACTTTAAATCACAACCTCCAGTCACTTTGAGGCAGTAAAAGAGGGAGTCTTTGCTCAGTGGCTGAGGTTTAGCAGTTCTGACTCCAATATTTTCCTTTTTTCTGCAGTGCTTTTGCAGGTACCCTGCCTGTGGCAGAAGGCTTGGAATTACATGATTTTTAAAGTAAAAAATTATTCCAAACTATTCCATCATCCCGTGATTTTATGATTTTCAGTTAATATTTTCTTTTGTTTGCTTGTGCTTTCTCACTATGGTCCTACATATTGGTATCATATCCAAGGTTACTGCTAGAAGGCTGTTTTACCTACACATGAAGGCTGTTTTATAAGATGGCATCATATCTTTGATTCACAGTTTAAACTCAAACATACAAATTATCACACCAAAGCTACCTAAACACTTTCAAATTAGGAAGACTTAGGCATTTTGTATCATGGCTACCTCATGAACTACTTCCTCCTTTTGTAATGACTCCACTAGAGAGTGTCAGCTGTACCTTATCTATCAAACAAAAAAGATGTCTAGAGAAGGTTAGTTTTAGAAAAGGATTCTTCACTTTCTACTGTATTTCTGCTTAAAGATCAGGAATGACTAAATTTTAGGGGAGTCTGTGAACCGTTCCTTCTTCCTTAGGGTTTAATTTTTAGAAACAACACTATATGAAAAGAATCCTTTAAGAAAATGTAAGAAATTTGTGAAAGATCATAGTACTAAATAATGTTTGGTCTGTGATATACTGTGTTTATAAATCAACTATTTCATTAGAGAAGCTCCTTTAACCTCAGCTTATATTGGGTTCATTTTCAGTAAAAAATCTGATTGAGTGCCTTGGGCACTGGAGGGGGTGTCAGTCCAAAACACTTCTGGAAAGGACTTGGGTCATTGGAACTGCAGCTCCCTTGCTGCAGGACCTTGGAATCCATGAGGTCTGAAAAGACAGCATTTACAGGTAGCCACATTGCTATTTTTCAGTCTGTCATCAAGATGCATTAAATGTTTTGTGCCACCTGCCCTGCTTTCCTTGGACTTCCACAGAAGTGCCAAAGGTGCATTAAGCCTCAAGATCTGTTTCTTTGCCACAATCCTGTTTAGGAAGATTAACCAGTGAGAATATGGGAGTAAACAGTCAACTGCAGATTAATTGGGGTAAGAAATAATGATGCTGAGGTAAAATAATATTAGCATCATAAGTGCTGAATATGCTGAATCTGGATAAACAGTCATATGAAAATCAGGTTAACAGATTTCTAAAAGAGCTTTGGAGTTCAATAGCAAGGAACACATCTGTTCTTCCGTACAACTGAGGTACTTTTAGTGACCTTTTCTTTAAAAAGCTGCACTCTCAAGAATACACATTTATTATTTAACATTTCATTAAATACTTCTGCAAAATCAAAAGATAATGTACGTGGTCTGAATGTCTAAATGATGAGTTTGAGAGTGGAATGAAGTTGCATTCCTGTTCCTTTTATGGTTTTCTGTACTGGCAATTTATTTTCAGAACAAATAAAAGTAATATTGTAATTATCCTTTTATGCTAACAGTTTTGGTATTGTATTAAAAATGTTTTAAAAGGAACACATGGTATTCACTGGTATAAACACTTGTGAAATTGCTCCATTCTGCTTATGCCTGCTTCTCCACTGATATAATTTTCCATCAGTCTGCCTATATTATATTTCTATTTCTGCAAGTTATCATTTTTATGAGCAAATACAGTATTGTTTGACAAAATAGAAGGAAATAGAGAAGTCCTGATCTACATTATTAAGATCATATTGTGTACTTAATTGCCAATAAACTTGATAATTCTAATTTAATATGACCAGATGAAGTAAAATACAATGATGTTCAGAAAAGTATCAAAATATTGCATGTTAATAGTTAGCATGCAACTCAAAAGGAGTTGGTTTTTCTGGCATTGTAAGACAAAAGAGGGTGCAAAAAGAAGTGCATGAAAAATAAGTTTACTGGCATAATGTTAATGCTTATCAGATTATATGAATGAAGGTTCAACATTCATTCAGGAAATGGGAAAAGCACAAGTGTGCAGAACACTACATTTCTGTCAAAACAGCTGGGGAGCCAATGACATAACAGAGTTGCAGGTTAGGCAGAATAATTTTAGGCACTCAGTACAATCTACACATCAACCATGCATAGGACTAATCTTTTAATAAAAGGTAATTCCACTGAGCTCTACCCTGTCTGACAGCCTAATATTAATTTCTCCATCACTGAACTAGTATCTTCCCGAAATTTCTTTTTTGAATGTTCACCTTACCTCCCTTGTTGAACTATAATAATCTAAATCTTTTTTCTATGACATATAGTGATGTACATGTATATGTAAATAGAGTGAGAGAGAGAACAATTGTCTTGTCTTCCCACAATAAACCTTCTTCATTTCCCTTCTTTTTTTAAATGGAGAAAAAACACTTTGTTCACTTGCTCCATTGTTTTCTAGCCACTGAAAAACCATGTAACCCAAACCTGAGAGCCTAAAACTGTAAAAGAGAGATTTTTACCTAAAAGAGAGATAATTTACCTAGTTTATAAATATGCAAGGCTGTTTTTTGTAATGGAGCAAAGGAACTTACTCAAAAATTATTATGATGGTGCTTGCCATGGTCTACCCAACATAATTTTCTAGTTTTTCTTCAGTCCAAACTCTATCTTTGCATTTAGCTCAGCCATGAGAGTGAAAGGAAAAGAAGTAACTTGATGAGAAGCAAAACTCACTTAGGACAAGAGGATGAATCATGAGGGATGTTGAAATTCAGGACACTGAGTTTAAATTTATGGACATAAAAAGCAAGAAAGTCTGTCAGAGCAGTAGGTAGGGGAAATTATTTTTAACTACCAAGTACATGAGGGTTTGCTGACAGACAGGAGAAATCAAAACATCCTGGGCTGCAGGACAGAGCTGCATATACAGCACAGAACTCCACAGTACAACAATAGAACTTGACTACTCTGGGAAAGGGAGTTACTGTAAAATAGTGATTGCCTTCAAAAATTAATTGTTTGCAATTTTCCCTACAAAAACTAATCTTTTTACACAATATCAAGTCTCATCATTCCTGTGTCTGTCATATTCTATCCTAACAAAAATAAGTACTCTGCGCTTATGAAGCTAAGCAAGGATCTACAATTAAGTCCTGAAGGAAGTCACAGGAAAAAACAGCTCCAGGAATAATCAATGGTGAAGTCTTTAATTTAATATAATTTAATTCAGTTTAATTTAATTTCAGTCATTCTTTCAATTGATCTTCTTTCTGCTTAGGGCTTAGGCTTTTGCAAAACAAAGCTTTGTTGTGTTTTCAATCTGGTAAAGAGTGGGTGGAAGTAATAGTCACCATTAAGAAATCATTTCCATGCCTTCATGTAAATCTCACTCTTCTTTCTTGGAGTACTTCTATGGCCTTCCTCACTCATGACTGAAATGTATTAAATTTTGCATGTGAACTGCATATGGAGATTGATCAGTAGATGGTCCCTGAAGCTGTCTCTTGACAAATCAGAAGAAAAAGAATCCCACACCCTTTTAGTGCCAATTTATTGCAAAATGAACTGAAGAACTACCACAATGCAGATGAGCTTGCATGAATGAGTCAGAAATTAAGCTGTTGCTTGCCCTTCCAGAGAAAGCATAAGCATAGGCACTGTTACTTTCTCATAATGGCTCAGTTTGGAAGATGAGAGTGGAGTTCAGTTAGAATAGTATCTATCACATATATAGAATATATCATTTTTCATCAAGAAAATTACAGAAATTAGAAACAGAGAAATCTCTCAATCCAGCTACCCACTGCCAATGCCAGAGCCAACTTGTATACTCTCAGGAAGCCCATTCAGGAAAGGAGCAAAAATGCATGAAGCTGTTACTTACTGTATGTTGCACCAATTGCATTTTTAAAAATAACTCAGCCTTTCTACAATATACTATTAATTGTTATGTAAGGAAGACATTAATTTACAGGCTTCACTTACATACATTTGGCTTTAAATTTGGGTCAGAAACCAGTTCATGGCATAGTCCCTCAGAAATACATAGCAAACTCCATGACCAAGCACCCGAGCCAACTCACACATTCCAGCTGGCAACTCTGTGCTCAGCCCAGAAGTGAAAAGTGATGGTGACAGTGAGAAAAGCTCCATTTCAGGACTGAAGTATGCCACCAGTATTGGTTATCATGTCCTGATGCGCCAAGAACCCAGCAGTGCCCAGTGCTGCAGCCAGGCAGGATCACTGCAGCTGCCCAGCACAAAAACCAGGGCTGTAATTCCTCAGCAACCCCAGTAAAAGGTTCTCACACAGTCACCTGTCTGCCTGTGTGGGCATTCTCCTCTAACTAACTTTTCAACCAACCCATGTAACATTTTCCTTTACATCCACGGTAGACAGAGGTATTAACTTCCTGGGGGTTGAATGAAACCAAGGAGCCCGAGCTCAGGCTGGACTGTGCCTGTCACCATTTGCACAGCTCATGTCCCACAGGAGGGAGGGCGTGTGGGAGGGAGCTCAGGGACCTTCATGGGCGTAGGAGGTTTGAACTGAATGAGAGACGTGACCTTATTGTTCCAATGAGAGATGTAGCTTCCAGTGCTTCTAATATTTGTAGAAAAACTGAAGTTAAGAAGAAATAAAAAACTTTAAATGTGTACACAGAGAATACATATATGCACATATATATGTGTTTTTATTAAAAATCCATGACAGAAGTGTGTACCACTCAAACACATTTAAATCAGGTAGGTATGCTTTGTGACTGTTGAATCTAAATTTTTTCCAAGTAATCAAATATTTTCTATTTTTCATTATAAAATTAAAAGAGACACTTCAAAAAAAAAAAGCACCTCAGAGGCATCTTAAGGTAATACAAAAATACAGATGAACTTTTAAATCAAAATAAAAAGAGAATTTAACACAGCTGTCTAATTTTTTAATGTGTTGAGTGAGGATGGCTTTGTGAAACTATAATCTCATTTCCTGTCCCCAACAAAGCAGTGATTTCAATTACTGTTTTTGCTTATTAGAAACAAAACAACAATTTTTTATTATTAAATTTAATAGTAATTATTTAATAATTAATATTAAAACCAACAGGGGATACATTAACAATCTGTAAATATTTTTACTGAGCCCAAACAACAGCAGAAAGCTAATTAAGTCTTCCAAGGAATGCAGAAGAAGAAAGCATAACACTGAGAAAAGAAAAGGAATTGCTCTCTGAGTTGCTCTTGTACTCTGCTTTCTCAGGACTGCCCTGGTCACTCCAAACTGTCCTACACAATTCTCCTTCACAAAAGCTTTTGTCTTTTGCTATAATTTTTTCCAGCTCCTCTAACTGCCTTGTTCCTGATTCCCACACTCTAATGTGCAGCCAGAACCATGCTGTCATTTAGTCCCCTCCTGTGTGTGCCTTCTTCTCCCTCTTTCACTGCTATAATTGCTGAATTTCTCCATACTCCACTTCCCTCACCTCTTGACTTTCTCTCACATTAAAGTCTGCATTACTGCCTCCTGCTGTGGTTCATCCTCATCAATCACTGCTGCTCTCAGACTGTGGCTCATCTTTGCTGAAAGTCTTTTCAACAGGCTCCCTGCTACCAGCCACTGACCCTGAGCCCTTCAGCCTGGACCTGTGCACTTCTACTGAGCAGGTCCACCTCACCACCTTCCCTTGATGCCAGCATTATCCCACAATATTAGCTACTTCCTTCATACTGATTCAAGGCCCACGTCTTAAAGACCTGTTTTCACAGAACAGAAAAGTTTCTTCTTAATATTTTTAACTATTAAGACTTTTTTTCTAAAATCTGGAAAATTCCTAGGAGGTCACTTTTTTTAATATCTGATATCATGTCAAGGATACTTACTTTTGGTGAGATCCAAACTGTCTGTGCTGAAAACAAAAAAGCAACCAAATATGTTCACCTCTTTGGTGTTTAGACACTGGACAGACATGCCATAACTCAGGATGAGAGACAAAGCAGGAATTGATGGGCTGAAGGTGGAACTGGAAAACACAGTTAACTCTGCTAAAGGGAAGGAGCTTAAATTAGCTGCAAATGGCTAACTAACTGCCTACAAAGTATTTTCATGTGGAAACAGAATTCTTGGTGAGATGCCAAAAATTTAAATGGAAAATAAGGTCAAGGATTTTAATGAGTTTTACCTGTGTGATCACTGACAAATTTTGGCCACTTCTATCCTGTCCACACTTATATATATATGAGTGTGTATGTGTGTAAAAGAAAAGAATTAGGAAACACAAAGCTATAAATCCGAATAAAAAATGTGGAAACAGAGGCTGCAATAGGACTTATATGTAGGTACTTATTATGAGCACATTACTCTGCCATCTACCTTATTCTCCTCAAGTTATTTATTTTTGTGGTCTATTTATTAATATATAGATGAAATTAACCAAAACATTATAAAATTGTAAGGAGTTACGGACAGTGCATGCAGACAAATAAATTCTCCATCATGTAGGGGTGACTGCACAAAAATAATTTTCTCAGGCTATGTTTAAAATACCAGAGACTGTGGTAATTTTATTTATCCTTACAGACAAAACCTTAAATGATCATAAGATTGAGAGCTTTAGAGGTCTTTCCAGAAGGAGACCTTCAGGTTCCTTTCCCCATATACTGCAAATCTTCAAATGCCAGATGATTATAGGATGACACTAAGGTCTAATCAAATGACAAAAATTTTCTTTTTTAATCCTGAAGGGGTTAGGATATGCAACTTGAACAAAATTGGCACATGCTAAGATTCATTTCCCCACTGAGAAAAGACAAGCATGGTTGTAAAATCCAGGATCCAGCTTTAACCATCTGAAAAAAATTCATTTCAGAATTGCAAAGAATTCTTTTCCCAGTAGGGTTCTGTTCAACAATTCCTATAATCAGCCAACACGCTGCATGGAAGCATTTGCTTAAATTGAATAGCAAAATGCATGCAAGTTAATGACTTCTACTGAGCACTGAGCACTTAAGACTTCATAGGAAAGCTGCTGAAATGATTTATCTGCGTAATTCTATGCAGCCTGACCTATGAGGGCTACCAGCTGCTGGCACCTGGCTTTGGCAGTGCAGAAACAGAATGTGAGGAGGCTCAGCCTGCACACTGCTAAGAAATGCTGCTTTCAAAGGTAACTCCTATGGCAAAATGGTCTCCAGTCACTGATGGATTGATTGGCACAGGGAACCGTTCTGTCCAGACTTTCATGTGCATTATTTAACTGCAAGAACACTGCAAGATACTTGACTGCAATTAATTTTCTAAGCTTCCCTGCATTTCTGTCCTTCTCCTGATGAAGACATGACTTTGGCTATTGATTGGGTGGTGAGGTTAAACTACAAAGCATAGCAATGGCAGCAGTGACAGAGATGAAGAAGATTCATCTAATTCTTGTCTCTTAGTGGTGCCTCCAAAGAAAGAGAGCAGAAGAGAAATGGGGTTGCCTGTGTGTGAAAAGTGGATTCATGTCTTCCTCCCCTGTGTGAGGGTCAGATTTCCTCAAATGAACTACTAACTTAAGTGGAGCTACTCATATGCTTTTTAGTAATCACTGTACATAGCTAATTTCCAACATACAAAAATAATATTCAAGCTCTGAAATAATACCAACATTGGAAATAAAATCAGAATGTCTGTAAAGCAGACAAACAATAAAAAGTCTGCCTAAACGTTCTTCTTCCTTCAAGTTATGCAGATTCATACAAGCCAATTTTATTTTCATCCTCTGGATGTGAGCTCAGTTTTCAGTCACTAATGCAACTCATGGCTTACAGAGATTAGGACCAGGAATTTTTCAGTTACCTACAAACTCAACCAAGGAAAGAACCAAATGCTTGCTCTGTAGGTAGGTCCAAGAACAGCAGGGAGATCAGCACTGCCAGTGAAACAAGAGAACATAGCAACTGGGAAAGAGTGACAGAACAAGGAAATACAGCTGGTAGCAGGGAGAAGTTCTTTGTCCTTTTCAAGGAAAAGAATGCTTTGGTGAAGCAGGTAATGCTTCTCACTAGATCTTCAAATTCAATGGTATTTTTATGATGTTCATATATCATAGCGTATTTCTATGCTGTATTGAAAAAAAAAAAGTAGAATATTGCCTTGCTAGAACATGTAAGTTACAAATTCTAGGACACCTAAAATACAAAGTTTCTATAGAACTTAGCTTTGTTTTTTTAATGTGCTACTATGTTAACTTTTCTACATAAATATTTAAATTGGCTGTGCCTTAACACTGCAGGTTATAAAAAAGATATTGCATTAATTTAAAATTTAAAAAATATTAAACACATCCACCTTATGAAAAAATCCATAATGCTGATAACTATTAATTAATTTAGTTAATCAGAGGGAAGTAATTTTTCCTTCACAGTACAAATTTGTTCTTGACAGGTCTTACTGCAGCAAATAGTAACAAGAACAGTACTTATTACTGTGAATATTTTCAATTAAGTCTCAACATGATTTCATAGACTGAGCTAAAAATAATGTTTGCTGGCACCAAATTCTAACCAGACAAGGGCAAACCCAAAATATAAGAGTACTATAGTTACAAAAATGAATAAAATCTGATTGTAACTTTTGGAGCAGAGATTTAATTAGTACAAGAAAACACATATAGTTTAACATTTCATTAAATGAAATGATCATGACAGTAAAATATTGAATGTCATTCACACAAGCACTTGCAAGCATAGGAAAAACTCTTAAAAGTAAATATAAAAGGACAATCCACCATTAAGGAAACTATGTTTTGCTTACTTTACCAAAAAAATGTAAGACTGCTAAAAAAATATCTCCCAAAGGATCTGTTTTTCTTAGGTAGACAAAGAACCATGCACAAATTATTTAGGTGATAAGGAAAGAGGTAAATTTTGCATGTGTTAAGAGGCAATTAATCTTTTCCTATGTAGACTACATTACAAATGGGTTGCAAACAGCTTAAATGTTTTTGTCCTTCTATGAAATGTTCTCCATGACAATTTTTGGCTGCCTGAGCATGAAAAGCAAGTTTAACTGAACTCACATATGCCTAACAGTATTAGAGAAAATTGTATCACTTTGTTCAAGCAATACTCAAAAGGCAATAACAAAACCTGTACAGACATTTACAAATAATATGTGGAAGCAATCCTCAGTTGTAAACAACCAGAATATAAAATACTGCATCAAAAATACACAGTTAGCCACTGCACTCCTTGAGCCAGATTGTCATGTTTCCACTTAATTTAGATGCACTTGGGGTGTCTTTAATCTATCCATTTCCTCAGTATCCACTGCCAAAACATTTGGTATTTGTAAAGTATAAGGATGTGTTTTGCTTTCTCAAATTTAAAAAAATTAAGACTTTGACCTGGAGTTCTTCAATAGCATAATTAAGAAGCACAATGAGCAATCCAGAAGGACAGAAAAAATAATTTCACAAAATCCTTTTTGTTGTGCTAAAACAGAAAGTAAAGTATTGATGAGTTTTAAGTTTATATTTGGCATTCCATTGACTTCTGCTGGTCTCAAGTAATTTCTCTTTTCTGTTCTTTTCTTATAGCCGGCTGTGTTTGTCTCACTTCTCTATACAGACTGCAAAATCACATATGAATGAAAACCAGCTTTGTATACAAGTTCCTAAAATGCACAGGAATCAATCATCTCATTCCAAAGTAAAAAAAAAGTTCCTCAGATTCAGTATTTTTATCCTAATTTTCCTTCTAATTTTGATTCTATACTGGCTGAGACACCAATGACTTGCCACCATGGAGATGGCAGGGCACATGAGCATTCAGAAAACACATGAGCATTCAGAAAACACAGGTCCTGCACATTCTGCCTCAGGGACAGATCTGGCAAGCTTTTAAAAATGCAGCTGCAGAACTTGGCTCAAGAAATTTAGTTTTGACTGCTGCTTTATTTTATTATGTCTCTAGAGAAGCAGAGACCAAAAGTCTGTCTCATATTGCAACTAACCAACATGCATCTGTGATTGCAGATCTGTGGTCAGAGCCCTTCCCTTGCTGAAGGAAAATAAAAAGTTTCTCAGTTTCTTGGACCATACCTGGCATACACCATCTGGCACATACCTGAGATGCATGCACTATTTTGCAAACTGAAGTTTTTGCTAGCATCCAAAAAAAAAAGAAAAAGGATGACCCAATATGACAAAGCACAGATAAGAGTCTTGAATGTAAACTAATAGTTAGGGTATCTTGATTGTGAGCAAAAGGTTCAGCTGCCTGATCAAATGGTTGCCTGTGTATTTATCAAAGCTACACTTAAATAATTTTAAATTACTCTGTTAATTTAATTTCTCCTGTAGAGGTCTCTGTTAAGAGTTTACTGTTAGTTTTGGGTGATAGTATCACCACACTTGTTCCGTGGAAGACAAAGCCAGGCTAAAGAGCCTGGAGGTGCACTGTGAGTCATAGCCCAGTTCATTACACACAGAGTGCCTGGAAATGTGAATAGCACAACTGTGTGCTCAGCACCTGCGTGATTTCCCACAGGCTGTACATGCCGTGGGGTGTTTAAAAGCAGGAGTTCTGTAACTTTTCCCTCCCTGTTTTATCCTACAGAGCCCCGGATTGCTGTGTTGTAAGGCAATTGACAGCAGCAGCTGAAAGGGGCAACGGGAGAGTGCAGTCAAGGGAACTTCTGTGACACAGCAATGTCCATTAACTTGGATACCAGTCAAGGCCAGAGAGCTGTTCTGAATTAGTCTGCACAGCATGCCTCTATTACCACCTTTTGTTTTGAGGCTATTTTCATGACTTTTTTACTTCCAGGTAATTATTCTATAAATTCACTTCTATCCTTAGAAAGAGAATTCCATTTATCAAAGGGTTATTAATAACATTGATAGCATGGATAGTGTAAAAGACATTACTTTAATATTAAGATACAACTTGCCAAAAGACATTTAATACTGCATTCCATTTAAGTACAAAGAAAGAAATCCTATATTATTATGAAATGTTAAATTAAAAAAAATGCAGCTGTAATGAATCTGTAAATATAACTGTAATATTTATTTTTGGTGTGCAAACCATGTCTCTGATAACTGTTCAACAGCAAAGTACTACAGACCTTTTCCTGCTGCCTTTGGAGATATGAAGTAAATCTCCCTTCACAGCCCAGTGTTATTTAGTGACGATGGTTCACAGAGCAATGGATAGATTAATATTTTCCTTCTAGAATAATACAAAGAGTGCTCATCCAGGTGGCTATGTATGAAATTGACAAAACTAGAGATATTATTTAAGCTGAGAAAAAAACCCAACTGAATTTTCTTTCTTGAAGTATAAACTACACAAAACTGTAACTTCAGATAAATATCGCAGACATTTCAGGCAAAGTGAAAACTGAATAATTGCCAAGGTATGAGATTGCCCTATAAAGTTCTCTTTTTTGACTCTCAAGTTTTAGTAGACTGAAATCAGTGCCTTCTTTCACAGAATAATGAAAAAGAAATTCTCATATATTATATCACATGCTAACTAAGGGATTAAAAAATCCCAAAAGGAGTTTCTAAATGGAAACTTTCTTAAGGAAAGCCTAAATTTTTCCTTATGTAACAACACATAAAACCCCAAATCTTGTTTACTGCAAAACCAGAAATAAAACAGCTTTATAGTTTGGGGTTTTTATGAGATGTATTTTTTTTAGCAGGGATCTTATGAGAATTCTTCCACTCTGAAAAAGAAAAATAGTTAAGCAGTATTCTTACCAGGAAAGATCACCCTACATTTCTGTCTATTTTTGCCTCAAATTATGGAAAGAAAGAAATTTTGTAGAAGGTCAAGCTAAATGTTCTGCTCCCACTTCAAACTTTCTCCTTTTTTTTCCCCTTATTAATGAGTTCAAGTAATAATATAAGAAACCTTCTTTTTAGTAAAGAAATGCAGAAAATCATTTTTTAAATGATAAGTAAGGATTTTTAATATCATAAATGTCTACAGCTAGGGGGATTAGTTCTACTTCTACCACAGGCAGGAGAAAGTCTTAAGGTGAGTACCTCACTGAGTTGATAACTATATTACAGAAAAGTTTGATGAGTTATTTGTGACTGAGGCAGTAAGGCTCAGTTGGTGTACATGATCTGCACCTTTTTTCCTGAAATCAAGTCTTTTATTCTAACTCTCTAGTTTTACCACAGGGCTTCCTTCTCATTTGCCTGGAGTTTCTCCTCATATATGGTGTAAGGTGTCTCCCACACTTTGTGTGTTAGAAATGTCTTTCAGAGGACTTCTATAACAGCTAGCATTGGCTGGAGTTCAGTTCTGGCATCTCAACTCTATGTTTGTTTTCACTGCATCCATCTCTCAGAAAACCTTTGTGAACATGTGAAGATTCAAATACACACCTACTTCCTCTACAGAAAATCTACATACATTTTTCACTGCCATAACTCCTTTCCTAGTCTTTTCCTACATGTAGAGAAAAACAACAGAATTTAATGACATTTTAAACCCTTTTTAGTTTGCAATTAGAGTCTCTATTTATTAGCATACTTTTCAGAGTTTATTTAGGAAAAGCTGATTAATGCTCTTGGTAATGTATTTATTATAATAGTGCTTTCTCTTTGGTAAAGGATTCAGTTCAAAATTCTCAACTAATGAGTAAGATAAATATGCCCTAATCTCTTGTCAACTGCTAATCCTATATTTCTATCAATGCATTATGTGTTAATTTTGAAAGTAAATCAGATTACACATCAAGAGTATTGATGCAAGTGTAATACTACACATTAAGCAATCTATTACATTAGCAGTCTGTCTCTGGAATAGGAGAAGAAAAAACCCCCAAACAAATAGCTTGTTTCAAATTGCCTGTATTATATATATGATTTTAAAAAAATTAAAATACAATTCCAAAGTAAAAGTAGTGGATGATAATTTCAGTTGCCATTTTTATGACATAAATTAATTCTAGGGTTAAAAATAACAATTATGTAAACATTGTAAACAATTATGTCTATTATGCAAACAAATACACTTTTACTCAGTAAATTGTATGCTTACCATATACTATCTCATTTCAGACAATGAAAGGCAATCAGTGTAGTTTCTCCTTTAGTCACTATGATTCCAAGTGATTAAGCACCCTCTTTTTAACAGGAACAACATTGACTATATGTGTAGTAGAAGACTATTTTTATATAAATCAAATTTTGAATTGAGAAATGTGAAGTTCCATACCACACCAAGAACAATATTACCAATAAATTCCTCTCAATTATTCCATAAGTTGAGGAAATTGCTCTACAGGCAACATCATTGGTTCCTAACAGACATAAGTGAGACTGTTCTACTTATAAGTACAGCACTTCAGACTGCAGTTTCAACACTCTTCAAACCATACAGATTCCAAAATTTGGTTTTAAACACAAATAAAATAAAATAAAATCTCACTCAATTGTTTTGCTCTGAGACCTAGTTCTCTTATATTTCTTCTAAGATGAAGCCATGAAACATCAACATTTCTAAATAATCTCTTTTCACATGGGACCTCTCCAGAATTTGTTAAAATGGAAATACCTCATTTTGATAAAAACTATTGAGTTCACACAACATCAATCATCATTTTGTTGGCACAGAATCAACTGCTGTTTGTACTTTTCCTATAGAGAATTATAATTTCAATAATATATGGCGAAGTTTAACCTCAGCAAAATTATGAAGGATACCAAAATATCTCCTAACACTGTCTCAAAATTCCAATTTCACAGTCCTATAACTTCATGCCACATTTGGCATCCTAGCAAGGGTTCTTAGGTGACACGGAGCAACATGTTGGCACAAAGCAAGTGCAGTTCATGCAGCATCAGCTGCCCCCAGCACCACCTGCTACATTTACATGTGCAGGGCCCTCTGGAGCACGGCACCTTGGAGCAACACTCTGCAGAGACACACGAAGGCTCTGATTTCTATCCAAACATAGTTACACATCTCTGAAGGCATTCCTGCACTGGTCTCAAGTTGGGCTGTTACTTCCTTTTTTCATCTCTTTTAATAGATTCCACCTATTTGTAATCAGATTGCCAAAGACATGATGGGTCTCAGTCCCTGAGAGTGCGCTGGACCTGCACGGGTCACCCAACATACACACGTGATGTTTTAGTATATAAGATCCATGGACTGCCCCAGATTCTGAAAACATGCATTAAAGTGCTTTGGCTCTTGGCTATAATCAGCCTACAAACACAATAGGCTTTGGCTAACTAAAGAAAAGACAAAATATTTACCTTGCTGAAAGAGAAACGTCAGCTAAATAAGGACAGTGAAGGCACACGGGTATCTGCCTGCCAGAGACAGTGCGTGTAAATTGAAAGGGATGCCTAAGATGGCATGATAAGAGGATGGCAAAGATTTTACTCATTAATGAAATATAACTGAGAATTAGGTCTGCATCTCTATAGAAATCTGATCAGTTCCCTCAGGGCTGACCAGCAGGAAAACAATTTCATTCCAGATATGAATAGCTAAGCCTGTTAAGTATTGCATTTTGCATTCTGTCTTCCTCAGTAAAGAAAGCCGTCTTTTCCACAAGGAAGAATGCCTGTTACAACATAAACTTCTAACCCATCAAATTTTAGCTTCTAGAATTGATAGCTTGACTCAAGAATGAGGAGTATACCTTTAGCTATTTTTGGAGCCCTGAAAACGTACAGGAACCAGAAATAAAATAAATTCTTATTTATCTTGCTGCTCTACTCTTCAGAATCTTGTCATTTACCCAAGTCTTAAGTAAAAGGTACCTTATGAAAAATTACTTTTGTGTCATTCTCTTTACCCATAAAACAACTGTTCCTACCTGAAAAGGAATACAGAGCAGAATAAAAAATAAATTTCTGTATCTATTTTGAGTGTCAACTTCTTAACACTATGAAACAGCAAGAAACATTATAAACATAATTTGAAAATGCATTTAAAACTGACCTTATAAGGCATGTATTGTAAGTCTGATACACAGTCCTGAAAACAGTTATGATGACCTACTTTCAGAAAAACTTCTGGCATAGATTTAGTTATAAAATATGAATGAAGAAAACCACTGAAGTAAAACTGTACTTTACAAAACACTTTAAAAAAGCTTCAGAGATACAGAGAGTATCTCTGTATGCTCATATGGAAATACTATCTGTATCTCAGAGATAGTATAAAAAAAAGTTATATATATATATATATAACTTTTTATAGAAGTAGTGTTATCTTCTGATATTGGTATGCTTTCTCAAGCCTGATATGTAAGGAGACACTTAGCCAGCCATATTATATGATATAATATCTTCAGAAAGTACCTAAGAAACTTATATACTTAATCCAGTTTCTATATGGTACCAGTGCCCTGACACCAGAATAACTCCTGCCTCTCCATTCCAGAAAACTGTACTTACAAGACACCTGCAGGAAATTAGTGTTTTGGTTCCAGATTGTACCAATACATGATTCCTTGTGCAGGCACCCACCATCTGAGAAAAGGAACATGATGAGACAAACTAGAGAAATTAATAAATTCATTAAACACCTTATTTGTAAGTTTTAATTCTCTGGTATCAATGTACAATGCTGGTGTCCAACATTTTCTGTAAGATGTACCAATGGATGGAAACAGAACACTTTGGGTTGGAAGGGACCTTAAACCCCATCTAGTTACACCCCCCCTGCAGGGGGGACAGAGACACCCTCCACATGGGCTGCTCAGACCCCCATCTAACCTTGCCTTGAACATTTCCAGGGATGGGTCATCCACAAGGCAACCTGTTCTGGTGTCTCACCATTCTCTTTGTGAAGGCTCTGAAGACATGCCAGGTATTTCTTCATGGTGTGGCCTCACACTCACCAACCACGTTGTGTCACTGTAGACACAGCACCATGCACGCACCTCATCCAGGGCCTGACATGTGGCCACAGGCCTGCTCACCACAACCAGCAATGCTTGTGTGACCCAGCTATTAAAGATGCTTGTGCTGTGCTGTAGCAGCAGCCACATGTGGCCACCAGACAGAGCCCCTTGGAGACACTTGTCCAATAGAGCAGCAGGAGCAGGTGTGCAGTACCAGCTCTACAACACAACCCTCAGCCCCCACCTAGATCCCAACCAACCAACATGAGGGGCTTTTCCAGGAGAAGGCAGCAGGAGCTGCTCTGGCTGCTCTGGTCAGGGCCAGGCACAGGCCAGCCCTGAGCACAGGACAGTCCTGGGGAGCAGCCAAGGGCCAGGGGCTGCTAGCCAGAGCCGTGCCAGCTCCCCAGCTCTTGCCACTCCTCTAACAGCACCAAATTACAGCTCCTCACTCAAGAGTTTGTCTGAACGCCCCACTCACAGTCAGTGGGTCTAAAGACTTTGAGTACTCTTTGAGACAGTTATATTTCACATTTGTCCCTGACTGGAGCATCTAATCAGTCATTGGGCAACTGACTGGATATAACAGAGAGAAAAACTTCAGCTTAAAAGTACCAAATAACAAAGACAGTGTGGTATTTAAATCAGATCTAGACCAGACACACAATACAGATTCTCTCTAGTGCTGAGACGTACTTGAGCAATGTACAAAGAGCTGCCATCTGTCATTTAATAGCTCTTATGGCAAGAGAGACCAGATTAGATAATAAAAAGTAATGTAGTGCATTGTATATGATTTGATATTCAAATGCATCTGTACAGTTACATAGCTGTGTACTATCAGAAGGCAAAATTTTAGACTTCCAGGTAAGCAAGAGATCAATTTTTTTTCTTGCCTAACCAGACACTTCCCAGATTTGTCCAAAGGTGATTTCATCTTTTATCTGTCATTTATTTCAAAGAAATTAGAAATGTACATGAACCTGCCCTGCAAGTGAACTGGTAAAACACAATGGTGCTGCAAAGTCTTGCCTACAAATGGACTACTAACGGAGTCATCAGTGTCTGCATGATATTCTGGGTTTTCTCTACAGACATTCTTTCCCCTCTTCATCATTCCCTCCTGTTCATACTACATTCAATAAAGACAAGCTTCCCACCCTCTTCCACATTGTTACCTCTCCTTCTTTCCTTTTTTTTTTTTTGTTTTACTCTTTACAGTACTTGAAATCCCACCCACACCCCCCAAAAGTTTACTTTAAAAATTTACCACATTTTCTGACAGTGCAAATCATTGTTTTGCTCCATTTTGTTGTACATTAAAACTCTTACCACTTTGGTTTGGAAAGAACCGAGAAATTTCTTATCTGTGTTTCAATGGTGGTTAGCACAAAGGAGACCTTCAGATAGGACCTCACCCAGCAGGGCACTGTAAACTTAAATTGCACTGTATGAAAGCATCACAACAGCTTTTTCTTAAATACTGAGAATACAACATATCTTCTGTATGTACCTTGAAATATATATTATATATTTATATATGCATACTTATATAAAGTGATTAAATACTTCTTTTATATGAATATTATTGAAACACAAGTAACATTTTTCCATGTAAAATACACTTGTCCTATACAGTGTCATTATTTGACATTGAGCTTTTCAGAGTGCATTATATGGATTTTCCCCAGAATAGGAAGAAATAGAAAAAAAACATGTAAGATTTTAAGTGCTTTGGACATCAAAGCAGAAAAACTCTTCATTTTCCTAGGCAGCACATTGAAGTATCCAATTTTAATTGAGAGAAACAGAAATGAGGAAAATTTCTACGGATGGCGATTAGGCTCGTAGGCTGAAAAGAAAATAATCAAAACACAAGAAAACATTTGCACTAAAGTAACAGAACATATCATTTTGTTCAGGAAAATTGCTTTGTTTCAAAATAAGGTTGCATGTTTAAAGGTGAAAAAACCTCATGTTCAAATACACAAACACACTATCTGTGACAAAACCAAAGGCATCTTGCAGCATTTCAGCGACCTTTCAGAAACTTCAGTAAGGAATCCCCCCAAATGAAAGTACATCTCATGCTGGTTCCTGAAAAGCTGAAAAGTAAGGAATTAGTGTATTAAGCAGGTTCCAGCAAGCAGAAGATAAAAGCTTCAGTCCAACCTGAAAAGGATCTTTGCTGAAAAAAAAAATAATTTAGTAAATGTTCAGAGGAAAAAAGATAATTGACCATTTTCTTCATTCCACAGAATATTGTTGATGAGGCAACTTCAACAGGATCTTCAAATGATTAAACTGTAATATATAAGTATTATATTATGCACATTTAACTGATAATTTGAGAGAGAGAAAAAAACTGTAGTTCCTACCAGTTTGGCTGAGTTGTGACGTGCTACGGCTCTTTCTGGACAGCCCCACGATGGCGACCATCTTTGCACCAATGCTGGAGCGCCTCTTTTTGCTGCCACCACCAACAGTACCCACTGCCGTGTCCGACTGGCTGCCATCATTCTTCTCCAGCGTGTACATCTCCCCACTGATGCTGGTGCTCTTTGTCATGTTCTTTCCTGAGATGGCCATCTGTCTGCTTTGCATTTTGGATGTAAAGACACTGTCAGCCAGTTGATGGATAAACAGTGCAGACAAAGAGTAAAAAGGGGAAGACAGAAAAGGACAGGTTTCAGATGGAAGGTTTTGGGAGACTAGTGGGTAAAAGCAGCTAATCACACAGATAGGGTTTGGTTTTAAGAGGTAAAAGGAGAAACTTTAATTCTAGGGTCCTGTTTGGTCCACTGTAAAAATACTGACTCATCAAAATTGTGTTTTAAATAACAAGCTCTTATTTACTGATCGACTAAAAACTTATTACTAGCAAAAGCATACCAAAGAATTAATGCATCCATATATCATATAATACTTCTTGCTTGGAAAATTTAAGTTCTGGACTCAGTGCTGTGTGCCTCTTCTTCTCACATATATACACTCAAATAACCTATATTCCTCTGGGAAACAGACACTTGATTCTTTACTGAGTAGAAAAGAGCATCAGTCTGAAGCCCAGTTTTGATTACTAGCTATCCAGACGTTTCAAGGATGCTCTCATTAATCTGGTTTAGCTCAGTTCATCATACAGTAATGAACACCCACAGGTTTTTCCTCCATCTCTGCATCAACAAATACAAATACATATCCATTTTACACAACACTTGACTGTTATGTGGCATAGATCATCAGTACTGATGAAATTGAATTAAATTCTAATGTATCTTTTGTACTTGTTTAGAGGCTCTGTAAACGTGCTCTATGTGGCTGCATCTAAACTGTCTGATGCAGCATTTCAGGTGTCCCAGGGGAACCTGATCTAACAGCAGTCCAGGCTAAGAGACCTTTCCTTTCCTCAGAAATGGCCATCTACACTGATGAAAACAGCACTTATCCAAATTTTGCCCTGACATCTAATTGGTAGGTATCTGAACAAATATCCAGAACTGGAAGCTCTGGGAGACATGTGGGGCTGAAAATATACAGAGAATTTTCTATATCAATGAAGATCTTGCACAGAACTTAGACCTTTATTATTCTTTTCAGTACAGTACTTTTTATCAAAAAATCCCCATGAGATTCCATTTTAAACAATCCACAAAACTGTGGAATATTTCTGGAACCCAGGGGAAATTTTTTTTTGTTAAATCACCAATAGATAAATGCTCAAATGAATATTTTTTTCTTCTTAAACAGATTTTCAAATACATGCAAAAGCTGTTGCTAGAGCTTTAGTGCTCAGCAAATGTCTCTAGAACAAATTTTTCTGTGTATAGAAAAATATATCTACTCCTCTTCCTTTACCTATTATGGCCTGAAATCGATTTCCTAAAAGGAAGGAATTATTGTTTCTTTATGAAGATTTTTGCAATACTCTGTCAGTTTTTTTCAATATTCTATCAGTAACTTGTCTATGGAATTAATGCAGTGCACTCAAAAGTAAATAAATACTTATAGCTTAGCCCCAACCCAAAGGGAAAGCTAAGAGCTGGTTCACAGCAGAAGTAGAGCTTTGTCATCGAAAAATACTGAGTGTACTTCTCAGGGAAGGTGCAGGGAAAAATATGAATAAGAGTTTGGGTCAGCAGATGGAGAAGCACAAAACAAAGCTGAGAGAGAGTCATAGTGGCCTTGCCTGGACACACAGTCACAAAATACTGAACACAGTGGTAACCTGAAAGCTTTTTTCTTACCCTCTTAAGCTCTCTGTGTTGTTATGTGTTAGTACACAGTGACTCTCATTAGTACATTTATCACCAAGGGAGGAGCGGGATAGGATGTGGGTAAAGAGGAAGGCAGGGAAACAGTAAAAGAGAATTTGTATTTCTGTGTCTTCTTAGCACCATGTTAACTTACTTGTTAGATGATAGCATCACATGCTGTATTTTTAATCAAACTAACACCTCTAAGAATTCAGGCAAAGAAAACAGACAACACTGAAACCATTTCTCAGTTTCAACATTACCTTGCATGTAAAAATACTAGAGGTCTAGGAAAAACATGGCTGTGAAGAGCTAGTATGTTCAACTTTATCTTAAGCAAAACTTTATTAAGAATCAGAAAATTAGAGCCCCTTATCCAATAATGCTATTTTTAATCCAAATTCTCAAAGGAAATATGATAATTGTGTGCTTTCAGTTGATCTCCTTCTTTTCAATATGTTTTAAAATCAGATAAATTTGACAGAGCAGTAGGAATCTAAACTATTTAGTTTCTAAAACTGTTTTGAAAACAGATCCCTGGAGAGAGATCTTATGCATGCCTCTTTGGGGAAAGATGGCAGAAGAAGTCATGGAATCTCTCTTAGTGGAAGCTAATTCACAGATGCAGGCTGGTGGAGGAAGTAAGGTTTTCACTGCTTGCAGAACAACCTATTTCAGTGATCCCTTTTTTCAAAAATAATACCCAGAAAATCAGTGAGTTCCTATCATACAGCAAACAGTAATCAATGCGTTGTTTTGTAAGTGTTATTACCATTCAATAAAAGTCCTATGTCATCAGTGGAAACAGAAATATTCTGCATTTTAGTATAGAAGTTACACTGAAAAGAAAGTCACAATTTCCTGAGTTGAATGTGTCTTTGAGGTGCTTTTTTGTGTCCTTTCCAAGATTTATAGTTCTATTTAAGCAGAATGGATTACAGTAGTTGCTCTATTAAAGAAATCAGTGTCTTTAAAGAGGCTGGTTGCTATAGTTTCACTGTGCTGTTATCTGTGAAATTGTTTTGAATTACTAAAATTTGCTTCTTGGCTTCTGTACCACAAAACATTTTGCTGTATACTGCTGCCAGTAATGATATAGGCTTCAGTCAGACACCTTCTCTTGGCCAACTTTTTAAGAAAGGTAGGAAAGGGAATTCAAATGAGAAGAAAGGAAGGGATTTAGATTTAAGTGGATATACCAAATACTAGTACAAATGGCTGATACTAAAAATTCATTCACAATCCTCTATTTTTTTTTTCCCCAGTTGAACTCTGTTTTCTTCCATTAAAGGCTTGGGGGTTTTCCCCTTCTCTAAAAGCAGCAGGGAATACATCTTTTCTACAGTCCTAACCAGCAAACAGCCCTTGGAGAAAGCCATCCCATAGCAGGGACTTTGGGTTTTTTGCAATTCCTCTTAGCAAAAAAACTTTGAGAAATACATACCAGGAGAGTTATGAGTGATTTATAGTGCCTCAAAATAAACCTAGAGTGGTCATGAGCACTTCCTCCAGCAGCACTTTGAATCCTTTCTGGCCATCCAAACCCTCATTTACTAATTTTTCTTAGCAGATACTTGATACCCTCTCCAGTAGAAACCATCCTTCTACCCAGCCTGACTTTTGAAAGTGCCACAGATGGATCATTCTCAGAAAAACTGGGTATTGTATGTCAGATTTGGTTCCTTTCTGGGCTAATAGAAAGGTTTTCCTCAGAGTAAAATTTAGAGAGTAAATCATACAATCTTTTTTCTTAACAGGAAACAGAAATTACTGGAAGTTTTCTTTATATTACATATACACAAACCCAATCTCACACACATGCAGTTAAATACATTCAACAGTATTTTAAAATAGACATTATATAAAAGTAATTTATGAAATTATATGAGGTAATGAATAGATATGAAGTAAAAATAGGGTTCTCAAGGTGTCTAATAAGATAATAATAATTTTTAAAATATCCTCAGCAAAGAGAATATGCAGCCAGATGCTGGGGGGAAGAATCAAATACAAAAGGAAATAAAGTAATTATCCTAGTCCAAATAATATGTGCATAATGACATAATAATACTATTATTAGAATGAAAACCAGAACAAAATCAGCACACAATCCCAGCTATGTGGCAGCCCACAGCCTACAGCAAGAGCAGAGTGAAGGTGGCAGCCAGGCTACTGCCTTTGGCTTAACAGGACCAAACAATCAGCAAGAGCAGGATGAAGGGCAAAGCTCACATAGGAACATTGCTTCCTGCACTATCCCAAAATCCAGGAAAACTCTTGAGGAAACCAAGAGCTGCAGACAGGTCTTAGTGTAAATATCTTTTCAGACACTTCAGTTTTCCAGTGAAAAAAGGAAAAGGAAAGATGCATACACTTTAGAGGAATACTCAAAGATAAAGCAGAAAGTCCTTTAAAAAAAACCACAAGAGAAACATAAGACATTAGAAAAGATATTATAGTGAGATAGCTATATAGATTTGTAATTTAAAGCCAATGGTGGAGTATGAGAGCCCTAGCTACTAAATAGTATTCTTAAAAATATACTATGTTAGCCAGCTGAGGAGAGTCAGACTGACAGAGACCTGTCATGTCAAAGGTATTCTAAAGTTTGCTGATGAAACTAGATTAGGAGAAGCTCCTGACTCCCTTGAACACAAAAAGGCTCAGCAGAGAGACTTAGAGAAATTAGAGGTCTGGGAAATCACCAACCATACGAAGTTTAACTAAGACAAGTGCTGGATTCTGCACCTGGGATGGGGATTGTGCATACAGAACACGAAACAAGTCTGGAAATTGGCACCACAAAAAGGGACCTGGGGGTCACTAGCAAGCTGACCATGAGTCAGCAGTGCCCTGGCAGCCAGGAGGGCCACGGGTGTCCTGAGGGGCATCAGGCACAGCATCACCAGGCAGCCAGGAGGGGATTGTCCTGCTCTGCTCTGCACTGGGGCGGCCTCGCCTTGAATCCTGGGGTAAATTTGGGCACCACAATACAAGAAAGATATAAAGGTATTAAAGGGCACCCAAATGGCAATGAATAGTGAAGGGCCTTGAGGAGAAGCCATATGAGAAGCAGATCAGCTTACTTGGTGTGTTCTCTCTGGAGGAGACTGAGGGGAGACCAGTCTTTACAGCAGTATTAGAAATCACAATTTTTAATCTCATTGCTCTGCCATAAACATATGTATCAGAGAATCAGATTTACACAAGTCATTTGGCAGACCTTGCAGGTTTCTTTATTTCTTTATTTCAAAGTCAAAGCAAAATTAATATTATTGCTTTCCAGTTCAGTTTTCTGTTAATGATCCCTAATGAAAATAAGGCATCCAAATTAGTGAAAATTCACATTGCCAAGTGTGTAGTACAGCTGTGGGCTGTGATGTCCTCGAGAAAGGATTTTAACAATTTTTCATATGTTGTAAAAGATATATTCTAATATATGTCTCCTGTGAGACTGGACGACCCACTGAAGACTTTGTTTACTGCTTTTTACAAGCAGGAGATGAATTTTAATGCCATTCATAATAGACCTGGTAACTCAATCAGAGATGCTCTTATTTCATTAATTTACTGAAGAAATTTAACAAAACCAGCATTATGGGGACAGCTGTGATGTAGGAAATAACATTTCCATGGGAACAGTGCTTCCGGCCAATACTCGTACTCATCTGCCAATTCACATCCAAGAGAGACACTGTAGGTTCAAAATTATAATGACTTAGTCTCTGGAGATCCACTTGGTCAAAAATTATTCTATTAAATTATTGGTGGTATAAATCTCTAATAGCTACTGGACTGACTTAATTATTAGGTTCATTTTATTGAAATTATTACAAGAAAGTTGGGAGAAAAAACAGAGCAGTCTTTATAATCTATTTTTTTATGTATATTGCCATTCAAATAAAATTAGTGGCCACATCTCAAAATAGAAGTAGAAATATTTTGATATGAAATTTCTTTTTTCAAAACTCTCTTTCATTACAAATCAGGAATACCTCACCTGCTACAGTACATAGGTTGACTTGAGCTGTATTTCCCCCTTTCTGGTAGATGTAAAGCTGTCCACACTGCTTTATTATTATAAATTGATGAAAGTATTCCATGACATCTCTAGCAATTTTTTTTTCAAATAGGAATAAATGGCAGAGGCAGGGGTCAGGGCATTAGATTATTTACAAATCATAGCCACAGCAAATGAATGATGCAGAAAAAACACTGTAACAACTAGCTTTTTCCAAATGCTAGCAGTTGAATTATACACAGAGCTTCAGAGATTTTTGATATAATTTCTCACCTTCAGAGATTTTTGATATAATTTCTCACCTCTGATAAAATAATTGGATATTTTCAAACATAAAAATACAGTTGATATCTTCTGTTAATTTAAATAGCAATTATAATGAAGATTACATTAATATTCATCTAGTGTCAATAAATTTTCAAGTTTTCCTCTACAAAGTTACAGAGGAGCTTTATTACCCTGCTAACAGTAATGAATCTTCGATGAAATCCCTTTTTTGGATATAGTGAACTAAACCAGTGATTTACTCTGCGTGGATGCAAAAAAAGTCTAGCAAGAAAATTAGTTGAGGTCTAGAAGTCTTGCATTAGTCAGCTGTCTCATATTCACTGGTAATAAAAGAAGTCCATATGAGCTCTGAAGGCTTGGAAATAAAGTACATTGCAGTCAAAGACCGAGTGAACTTTGAATAACATCCAAATTCTTTGAGCTTAGAAACCATCTTCTTTAACCCAGCCTGGCAAAGAGGCAGTTTGTAAAAGCTGGGTACCAACTAGCTTCCTAAATTAAAACTGATCATGAGCAACCTGATTTAATCGAGACTGTTCTCTTGCAGAAATGTGCCTTGCGTGTACTTCATCTGAAAGTTAAATGTTGTGTGCCTGTTCCAGCCTGCTGTTTAATTAGTCTTCCAACAGGGAGGGAGGAGAGGGCCCAGTAGTTTTCTGTATTTACACTGCTATGTCACAATCTATACTGCAAACTGGCTTAGTGCTGCTCAGTGCTGTTTCTTGAAGGGCTGAATAGAGCTCTATGAAATGGAAGGCAAGCAGTGAATAGCTAAACCAGACATTAAATCCAGTATGTGTCCCAGACCTCAAATCACCAGAGAAATAATGTAAAATTAAGTCAGGAAAGTGAAAAAAAATTCAGACTTGAAGGCTGAAGTGCTCAAAAATATACAGAGGTAAGACACATAATGTTTTGCCTGAGGGTAAGAAGTACTATAATTTATCATCTTGCTAAACTGAAATTGCTGTGAGGGATACTTAAGTATTTAGAAAACTCACTGACAGTTAGAAAACTTTGTAAGATAGACATAGGGGAACTAGACAGGATGAACTACTGAGATTACATTAAGAGAAAAATCACATAATACACAGGGAAGATCCAAATGTCTTGGAAAAGGGCTTTATTTAAATAAATTTCTGTCAGCAATATGGATCTCACTATAGCTGCATCTATACTTCACTCATGAAAGATGGTATTTCTATGATTAGTACTGCACAAAGGGAATATGCTCAGGCTCATTTTAATGTTTAGGTGCATGTATGTGGCAGTGGCTGTCTAAAGACTAAAACAACTCTAACATTTCCTTCATCCTTGTGCATGCAGGTTGCTTGAGGACTCTGAAAAATCAGGGTCAGAATAGGCGCTGCTAACATCTCCAAAACTCATAGCATGTCTCTGAATTGATCTTCTGGGACTGAGAACTAAATGGACACGAGCAAGAAATCTGAAGCCGTAATTACTTCAACCAAAGACACATTATCTGGGACACCATGCTCTTGCCTGTCTGACTTCTGTCACTTTGACAAAATGACTTTGAGTCACTTTTGGTCTCTGGGGGAAATTATAAAAGCATACAGAAAACTTAAGACCATCATAAAAAAGAAAATGTGAGGAAAGGTGTCTCACATCTTTCTGAACATGAGCCTGAAACCTTTGTTTTTCTGAGCTGGAGAAGGCAGGTCTATGACCAAATGTCCCTGCTGAGACAGTGTGTACATGGCACACCATGCAAGTTTGAAGCAGCTTTCCTCGTTTTTACCTTGGGCCTCCATAGGAGTCGTGTTTATGCCATGGCTGCTATCTGGGAAGTGCTGGGCTCTCAGTGGTATTTGTAAGGAATTTTGATTTCTTCCTAGGGGCTACCTGATGACACATCTCCCAGGTTGTTTAGCTGGCACCTTATGGGCCTTAGGAGAAGTATGAACATGCAGTGAAATTACTGAAAATGTTAATATGTTTGGTCAAAACCCATTAAAAACAGACATATGGGCAATGCCCAACCACTGGAGCATTATCTTTCCACAGCTATTAAGCACACAGTAGTAAGAGCAGCACTGGGCCCCTTATCCTTAGTTAAATATAGTACTTGCTAGATAGGCCTGGCAATGTGTTTCAAAGGCAATAGCACAAATCCAGCAACTGCATTTTAGGAATACTTCTAAGAAGTACCATGAAGGAATTTATGTTTACTTATTGGAAGGCTAAATTATAAGCTTATTACGTATTTTTAATGAAGTACATTTTTAGGAATATGTATTAATTTTACAGAATCTTGTCACTCTTCTTTTAAAATAATACTTAGGTAAAAAGAGTGAAAAGATGGAATCACTAAGAGCCATATCTGTCCAATCATAATGTCCAAGAAAGAAAAGCCTTATAAGCTTCAATATTCAATCCCTTGTTTTGGTAAGTTTCTACAACACTTCTAGTTTTTGCTGTTGCTATTCTTGTCTGTTGTGCTCAGTCCTGTACAAATAAAGATAAAAAAGTCTGTCTATTGAAAATCTTATTATTCAATCTAGCTTTAAATACTTTTAGAAAATTAATCTTTTTATAACACAATTTAAAGTGCAAAAACTAATTTCAACATTTATATTTGCTACAAACCCTCATTTTAACTTTTTCCTTCATCTCTGCTTCCTTGAGTGTCTACAGGGCTTTCTCCCTTCATTTCTTGTGGTTTTGTTTTGTATAAACTACTGATGTACAGTTTTAAAATAAACTTTAGCAACAGGAGTGCATCATGGTTCAGGAGTGCTTTATGGATCACAGGTCAGAGCTGGCTCAACAGAGGTAAAATTGCAGGCTTCAGTTCACGGAGAGGGAAGCAGTCTCAAAGATATTGCACTGCAGTCCAAGTAAGAATGTCTGAGTTCCCTGCTGAATGCCTGATATCAAAGCTGCAGACTGTTTCAAAAAACTTATTTTTATTGTTCACCTGTTAATAATGTGCACTTCCAAATTCATTAATTTATTATATCCCAGCATATCAAAATGAATTTACTAACTGTAAAGGAGCCTATATATCTTTTGTATTTACTCCAAAGTAACAGGAAAAAATAAGTCTCCAAGGGTTCTATAGACAGTGACAAGTAACTTAGAAACAGGTGACTTTACTAGATTTCTTAAATTTTTATTCTTTATTTTTATTCTATTCTCAGTACAGATTTCATAAAAAATATATTTGTTCATATAATTCTGTTTGCTACCATTGATCTTCTGCATATTTTTCCATAATATTTTTCCAGAAGCTATAGATAATTTACTTCTAAATTTCATCTATGAAAATGTAAAAAAACAAATAGCCAAATTATTGTCCATGTGTGTTGGTACACACCCAGCAGCTCTATGAATTTATAGCTTTTGAATATATTTGCCTTTGTGTAGAAAATTAAAGGTAAAAATTTTACATTGAAAAGTAGTGACCTTGAATGTAAGCTTCAAATGGTCAAGAGTTTTTCATAAATTCCTAACAGATTCCACCCAGATCAATAATATAAGGAAAATTTTACTGAAAAAACCCTTTCTTTTTTTGAGTCCTCTGTTTTTAAAGACACAGACTGGCAAAATGCAAGCAGCTCTGCTTATCTAGTCATAAGAGCACAGAAGAGTTATGTTAGAGAGACAGAAAGTTGCTGCTCCTTTTTCAAGGACCCAGTGCCTCACACCTGCCCCAATTGCCTGGATAATGCAACATTTTGCAGATGAAAAGAGCTGGTCAACATTGTACTGCAAACTGCCATTCTCATCCCAGGAATGGCAAGACCATTGGTTGTCATGTTAAAAAGTTGAAAAAGACCATCATCTTCTGTTGAGAGCTGTAGGAAACCGCATGCTGGCAAGCTTTCCCTGAAAACCTACATGAAGATGGATGTACTGAACCCACATTCTCTCTCCTTCCACGGCAGAAATGACACTGGGTGAAATCAATCTATCTATATCTATCTATCTATCTATCTATCTATCTATCTATCTATCTATCTATCTATCTATCTATCATCTATCTATCTATCATCTATCTATCTATCTATCTATCTATCTATCTATCTATCTATCTATCTATCTACCTCTGTTGGAAGCACAGACTGCCTTTACTGCAATTCTGCTACAAGACTGATCATGCAGTGGGGAAAGGGTCTCATGCTACATTTTTCTCTTCCAAACATGTGACCTGTTTGGCTACAAAGGTTAGACACAATTAACTTCTTTCATCGAATAGTCTAGTTGAAGCAATCATTAAAATAGTTTTGAAATAGCTTTAAAAAACAAACAGCACATACAATTGAAAATGGATTCTTAGTGTCTGTTATCTTTTGTACAGTTTTTTATATTTTTACCAGAATAAAGACTTTCAAAACCATTACTGGCTTCCATCCCTGTGAAGGAGCTTGCAAAGACTGCATTGACATGCTTTTTCTTCCGGAAAAAGTACTGCATTTAACTGTTAATAGCTGCAGTCACAGTGGAAGGGTCATAAAACCTGAAATACTAAAATTACAATGTAATGAAAAACTAAGGAACAAATAGTCATCAGGAATCAGTTTTAAAACCTACAAATTAAATTCTCTAAAGTCTTTTTTTTACTGAATGAACTAGAACTAGAAAGTAAATTAGAAATGAATCTTTATACCTAACAATGGAAGGGGCACAAAAGCATTAAGAACCTTTGGAAAGAAATAAGGCTTCAGCTAAATAAATACATTACTTAAAGCCATACACTGTACTCTGTTTCTTGAATTTTTAAGTGCTCTGCAAAATTACATCCCAGCTGAATTTTTCCACAACAAATTTTCCTTTCTTGGTTGTGTCATCTTCTTACTTAATCAGCTCTATTTCTTCTACTATCTTTTAGAATTCATTTTCTTTTTTCAAACAGGATATCACTGATTCCTTCCAAATAAATAGCAATATTTTGTGACTTGCACATGCTTTTTATTTCCAATCTCTGTCCTCTCTGTCCACCCACATAGACAATTTCTTTGTCCACTCTCTCACCATTTCAAATGACAGGTACTGCAGCACTTTTCTCCAGCCCTGCAATTTACTCAATAACCCCTTCCAGGATACTATATAAAAGGTAAGTTTCATAGCCTTTCTATTTGGTTGTCTCATCTTCCTCCACATATCAGTAAAAAGTTACACTCTCTTTTACACAGTTGTCTATAATTCATCCTTACTTCCTAGTATCTTGGCACTTGTTCCTTATCACATTTATCATCTTTCATTCAAGACTGAAAGATCAACTCCTGATCATCAAGCTTGCCCCTCATGCACTTGATATATTTTTAGCAAGGACCTCATGTTTTGTCCTCATTGTCTTGAATGCTTGAAAATAGCTCTCCAGAAACATTCACAAAGATACTTATTTTCTCTCCTCAAATCTCCCCTTAGTATTCGTTCTCTGTTGTCAAGATGTCTCCAGCACTGTGTTGTACCTATCTCCTGTGGAACATCTCTTTGTTCTCTGTGCTTCCCTCTCTGGACTCATATGTTATTTCGTAATTTAGACTCTGTGTGCTTGGAACAGAAGTTGTATTTTTCTACTGTATTTCAACAGTGAAATCCTGCTCTGTCACTACATTTGCTCTGTACTCTCATGGTAAAACAAAACTATTGTGACTATCAGAATAAATGCTTGGGATTGACATTTTAAAAAATATTAAGGGATAAAATTTAGGGCAGTCTAAAACAGATTACCTTTAATAAAGAGTATTAATGATCAAAGATTATAGATAAGGAGGCTTTATTTTTTACCCTGAGATTATCAAGGAGATGGAGTAAGAAAAAAAGTTAGTGAACTCCACATAATAAATACCCAACAGCAAAGCTGGAGCCACTCTTTGTTTGTTAACATGTACTGCAAAGAACACAATTATGATTTCCCTACATATCAAGTATATGCCAAAGTTTAGTTTTACAGAGTTTAATTAAGGCTAAATCTGATGCTGCAACTACTTCTGGCAAAAAAATTAACTGATTTAATGTACACCAGTGCTCCAAAAGCTAATGCCTTTTATTGTGCCAAGGTACTCTGTGAAATAGGCATGGGATGAATTAGTGATGAATGTCTGTGTTTACAGCCATTTCAACCCACCCATGATCTCAGCAGATTGAAGACCTCAGTGGGACTATTACCATTACTGCTGAAGTATATAAACACAGTAACATCAAGAGGTATGATGTATCCTTAACAAGGTGATTTTTTGATTTTGGAGTGATTGTGAGCAGGCCCTGCATTCCATAGTGCTCAGAGGAAAGGTGGCTGCTGTCCAAGTACAGATGCACCTCTGAAGTAAAAAATATCTTGAAAATTCCCGTCTGCAATATATCTTTCCTTGATGCCTAAGATCTCAAGAACTACATGATAATTTGCTACTATTCTATCAAGGGAGAATTGGCTGCCTTTGTTCTGCTGGGTGTCTCAAATACGTATTGATATTTTTAATTGATATGTTTGGTTACTTTTAATATTTGTGGTGTGTCTGAAAACATTCTTTTTTGGAAGCTGAAGTCATTACCCTATCTTATAAATTTCCAAGTGTCTGTTATTTTAAAAATTGCCAGAGAAATGAGCAGAAGGCACGGAATTTTCAAAAATTGATCCTGCCTTTGGGCTTGTCCACTGAACACACAAGTCATAATATTTCAATATGTTAATGAGACACAGCTACATGTGTATATAAATGTGTATACATATCTACAGCTGCCCCTATCCAGGAATCAATCTGGCTTTTCTGTTCCATTCTTACCCTAGAAAAATGCTCAGACAATGCTAAAAAATGAGCACTGACTCTACCATAGTAAAGGAGGTGAATACAAACTTTTCTGTTCATTCCCAGCTTGCATACTAAAATGGTCAAAATGTGCAAAGTGGGGAAATAATATTAGAGACTGATTTCCTTGAAGGGAGCCAAACTCTAACACAAACAAAAGTCACTACACAACAGTCACTTAATAACATCTTGTTTCTTTATAGAGATTCCTGACTTGTGTCACTTCTTCCTGAAGGCAGAGAGCAGCTAGCAAGCAGAAGAACAAGCTGGCTCAGGAAACAAGGTGTTCCTCAAAAAAGGATGTTACTTTCTATGGGGAACAGCATATTGGCTAAAGACCAGCTTGAGTGATCTAGAAACCTGGAACAGAGTCATGCTGTTGAAAGGCCAGACTTTCAGATCCATTAGACTGGGAAATTAGTGGGAAATGAGAAAGGTCTTCAAGTAATCCTTTCACACAGTACCATACTACAGGCCCTGGAACACATATGCCAAGGCACTCTTAAAGACAGCTGGTTCTAAACAACTGTTTTTGCTAAAATCTTAAATGCATGAATGTGAGTGAAAGGAATGATGGCACAATATATAAAGGCAGTAGTATGGCTATGCCAGTTCCTATCACCCAAGACTCTACACTAGGCATCTTGATTCTCTCTTTGAATCCCCTTTGTTTTAAGTATGTTATATGTGTGAGTATCTACAAGCAAGCACATGTATAAGTTTGTAGCAAGGAAAGAAAATGGATTTCCATGGATTGCTCTGCGCTTACCCTAATGTATACGAGCACAATATAACAGGCATAAGTTATTTAGAGGTAGTCCAGAATTGTCAGGCTAAAAGAAAATGTATTTTTTTCTGAGATTTTCTGCCATTCTTGTGTGACAGAGAATGGGTTCAAGAATATTCATCAAATCGGAAACTTATTTTTTCTAATGAAGAAAAGAGGAATGTTGCATTTCTCTCAATGGGACATATATGGATTTTGCAATACAAAAAGTCAGACAGTTACATTGTTTTAAGGATTTGTGGAAAAATGTATAATTCTAGAATATTCTAGAATATCTGATAAAACCAGAGCCAGTCGGGCTGCAATGTTTCTGGATACAACACAGCAGCTGAAGTGCATGACCCTTCCACAATACTGCAATCCTTGACAATTATTCACATGGAACAAAAAAAGAAAAAAGAAGAATCTGCTTTATCCACATAGATTGTCAATCAGTATACACCACAAAGAGGACTGAAAAAACAAATCCAGATTTTCTTCTTTAGTATGGCCATAAATATAAGTAAAGATAATTTTGATATTGCTGAGTTTTCACTCAACAAAAATTTTTTCCATTAAATAATAATTCAAGTAGGAAATCTAATAAAGAAGCTTAAAATTTCTACTGTTTATTACAGTCAAACCCAAACTTTAGTCTAAACTAATTTAAAAAATAATATGCTGCAGTTGTATGCATATTAATGAGTCAAGTTGATGTGCTGCCTCATTTGCTATGCAGAACAAGTTCATTGAAGCTGAGAATGAAACTTGATTAAATATGAAAGCATGATGACTGAAAGCAAAAACAAACAAACAAAAAAAAAGAGCTGCAGAGAGCACAGGCAATAAGCAAGCAAAGGGAATAAAAAGGGAAGACAAGTAGGGTGCTGGAACAGGAAAAAGAATAGATCTACATAAACAGAAATATATTTTACCTGTCATCCTCTTTCCCTTCCTCAGCTTGGTCTTCTTGAGCTTTTTCATCATGTCCTGATTCTTTGATCTCCTCCTTATCACAGTTCTCTGTCACCTCTTGCCCTTCCCCTTTTTCATGAATTTCTTGCTCTTTAGCTTTTTCCTCCTCCTCCTCTTTTTCTTCCTCCTCAGGAAATACTTCATCTTGTTCATCCCCTTCCAGCCCTCCCTCTTTTTTCCCCTCTATATCCCTTGTTCTTCTGAAGTCAACAAAATTGAAAAAGGCATGCAAAAAGTAAAAAGAAAAGAATAAATTAAAGTTAGGAGAAGAGCATGCATGAAGAAAGGAAATGCAAAAGAAATTAAATAAAAACTAAAGGATAGAAGCAGACATAATGTAAGTCATGCTTGCTAGGAGCCCAGCCTACACTGGAGAGCTTTGGAGCATTTTCTTAGTAAGTCCCTATTCAAATAAAACTGCATGGCAATACCTCACATTTAGAAAGAAATGTGTGGTCCTAACAATGCCCATATGAGCAGATGCTTAAATTTGCAAATACTTTCTTTTAAGAGGACAATTTTCTGAGAATTACTATAGGTGATGGAGGTGGGTTACACCTAGAAAAGTTATCTTTCATTTGTGCACCAAATGAAACCCAAAGCTCCTCTGAGTGCACACAGGGTGCAGGCAAAGAAAAAGCTGTGTTTTGGTCACAGATACACAATGTGCATCTTGTTGAAGAGCAGCTCAATGATTGTACACCTACAGTTAAGTTGGACTAGTGTAAGTATTAAATAAATTGAATTGGTCTCTCTAAGTATTAAATAATACATCTATAAAAGTTCAGCGTTCTATTTAAAAGAAAAATAAGGTGCCTCTGCTGGCACAAAATTTTTGAGTTAAACTGTCTTTTCAGTCATATTAAGTATATTTTACAAAATGGTTTTCAGAAAGCATGTCTAATGCTTCCTGACAGCATATGTTTGTTATTTCATTGTATGTTAGATAATCCAAGACAACAAAACTTGGCTAAAAACAAATTCCATGAAGACTTCAAGAAGCATTAGATAAAAAAGACATTTGAGCCAGTATTTTGCAAAATCCCTGCAGATGTCATTCTAGGCGAATTGCTAATGTCAAACACAAATAGTGATAAGTGTTCCATTACTGAAATTACACAGCTACGGCTGCCACTGTAGCTCATGAAGCTCACCTTATTTTCTTGCTGCCCCTGGGGCGCTCTGACTGCACAGACATGTAGCTGGTGCTGCTGAAGCGGGACGCGCTGCTGGTGCGGGACACGGCCGAGACGTCACTGACATCGCTGTCCGAGGACTTGTTGGAAACGTTGTCCGAGCCTCGGTGAGGATCCCGCCCCGACCGATACTGCAGGAGCAAAGGGACAGAGATATGGTGTTGTTGTGACACGCTACCACAGAGCAGCTGTGGACCTGGTCCCTCCTGCTATCTAAACTGCCTTTGTCACCACACTGCCTGAACTTTTAAATGAAGATTTTTCCTGATACAGAACAGAAGTTATGTCTTGGTATCTATTAATTTTAGTCTGCTTTGCTACCCCAGTCCTCAGTTTCAATTTGTACAAAATTTCCAGCATGTCCAAAAGTTTCACAAAGCTTAGAAAAGACATCTAAAGCCTCAAAGAATATTCGTACCACAACTGTTTCACCAGTGCAGAAAGGAAAGCAGAGAGATTAGTGACTTGCCTATGATTACTGAGCTCATGAAAGATTAAACAGGAGACAGAATGTGCTGCATGCTATCTATAAAGTACAAGTCTCTTTTGGGGCCTAGCCTGTTTACAAGAACTTCTAACTAACAAATGTTATTTTTTTTTTCTTTTCGAAGTAAATAGATAAGGTTATCATATAAAAATACAAAGTGATGTTGCAGCTGTGCAAACAAACCCACATCTTGCTGAATTGCTGGACTGAGAAGTCTGAAAGGATGGGACTGTACTAGAGGTGATTTGTAGAGAAGAAAATGTACATTTGCCTCAGAAACTAAAAGATTGCAAAGGTATTTGAGCTTGTTAACAGTAATATCAAACATAGAACTGGCAGGTGACTGGTGATCAGCAGTCAGCCCATACAACATAGACAGTATCCTGCAGCAGTCTTCAGGTTAGATCTGAACAAAATATGATAGATATTTGTTTTTGTTACACATTACACTAAAGTAATGTTAAGTCTGTGCCACTCTGCATGGCACTATATGTAAATGTAGTAAATACCAGAAAGATATTTTTCCTTCTCTTTATATACAGGTATGTCTGTGTATACAGAAATCTGATGGGCTGCTACTGGTAAACTTTTCAGGAAAATAGTACTTCAAGATGAATTGTCAATGATTACCAGGTGATTCTTTGGAAATAAGACTGTACAGAGCAGTACAGATGAAGAACAGCACAGACAAGACTGAAAGAAAACAATAGGAAAAAATAATCTACCCAACACACCAGTGGCTTGTTAAACTCTTGGGAATAGCGACATAGTACTCAGCCACATGTAGGAAAGAAATCATAATATAAAATGGCAGACCTGTGAGGTACTGCAGAAGAGAAGGGTGTCCAGGTTTAGCTCTTAAATTGGTCCCTTTTTTATAGATTTAGAAGAACTGTCTTTTGTGAACTAGACAGATAATTTGTTTCTGTTCTCTTGCAAGGAATGTTACACTGGGAAATACTGTGAAAGACTGTGCAATATCTAAAAAGGATTTCAGATATATCTGAATAGGATTTCAAAATATCATTTCAGTGCCTTTCTCAGAAATTATTTTTACATGTAGAAATAGTAAGCTATTTTACTCATTTTAAGACAGGGAAATGAACAAGACAAAAATGCTCATGCAAGTTAGACTGCTGCAGAGAGTGACTAATCATAGCCATAACTCCACACTTACAAAAATGGTTGCACATTCTATGCCAGTCTTTATCATTTTTCCTGATCTGTACTAATTTACCATACTTGTGTTCATCAACAACCACTCAAGTCCCTCACAGCCTTTAAGTGTAAAAGTGAACTTAGCCACCCATAAACTCAGAGCACCTCTGTGATTATAATATTCAAAAGTTTTAATATTTACTAACTGGTTTTATTGATGCCATTAATGTTTTTGTTTGATAAAGAAGACAGTGCATATTATTACTTATATATTCTATTGGGAATTTAAAAGCAATGATTAAACAGCTGTCCTGATCATCGGAGATAATGGAACATTATACCAGAATAAAAGGAGTATCCTTTTAAAGGAGCAACTACTTAGCCCTTTAGAGAAATAAAAAATAATTATGCCTAGAGATATGGTCATGTATTGAGTCCTATCCCCCCACCTAACCTTCCCTAGGATGATTCTTCATTTAAGACAAAGTTATGAATGTGGTTTCTGCTGGTTTAGCCTAAAGCTACCAAGACTGGGAAGCACAGCCGGGTGTACTGTGCAAGCATCACACACCACGGAAAAGGCAATGCAGAGCTGCCCCCAGGCCTCAGGCAGGCAGATGTCAGTGCTGTGCCAAGCCCTGTGCTGCCATGGCCACAGTGCCACTGGCTCCCACCAAGCCAAGGCACAGCCAGGACATGGATGGCTGTGAGCAGGGCTCCTGCTGCCCGCGGCGCTGGGCATGCCGCCGGCGTGGCACAGCTGGCGTGGCTCTGCTTTGGAGAACACAGCACCACGTGTAAGCCATTGATGGAATTGTTAATCCTATTGCAGTCCGCGGATAGACAATCAGGTGTGGTGACTCATAGAATAACAGGACTCGACCTGCAGATCCTACACTGAGCTTGCCCAGCAGTCCATGGAAATGAGCCCTTCTAAATTAAACATGAAGTCACAAACAGAATCAGCATTGCACAAAGTTGTTCTAGAGTCATTCTGCAGTACACAAAGTGTCAAAAATATGTGGTTTTGATTTTCTGTTTCATTTCTACACCTAGAGAATGTCAGATTTTAAACTACTACATAGCAATGTGGTGTATATAACAAATCAGACATTTCCATAAGTAAAAACAACCCTTATTGTGTTGGTTTGGGGTTTTTTTTTAGCTATGCAATAGTAATAATCTAGTGATATAGAATGAAGACTGAGAATTGTTTTGGAAAGAAAAGCAACCTAAAAGTAAATAATTTTACAAATATAATGTGGAAAAGGTCATCAAATCACTACCTTGTCTGTTTTTTCTCAGTTGTACATAAAGATATTTCCTATTAAATGCTTTTTGTTGAGACAGATGTCACTGAAATATTATTTGACTGTTACAGCTTCAGGATGTTTTAAGATTAAAAATGGGAAAGCTAATTGTTCCTGTCATTAAATTGGAATGTCTCAATATACAATATTTTCTAAAGGTTTTGTTTATACCTTGTCTGAGTTACAGTCTCTTGTTCCTTGTCTGAGTTACAGCTACCGGTTCTAATATATACAAAAATGCTGCCCACCAAGGAAATGAAAATTAAATGTAAATGAAATTAAATTGTCTTTCTTGCTGGACAAAATTCAGATACCTCATATTCACTCATAAACTGCTCCTGATTACCCTTTATTCTGCTGCTGAGGTGTACTTTTAACCTTATGTCTGACTTAATTTTGTTTAGGAAACTGATTACAGTAGGGTATTGCACATTAGTGTTTCTGTTACTCCAGCAAAGAAGACCAAAGGAACCATATGCTTGTCCGTGAGAAGCTATGCTGCCGCTTCAGTTTCGGATTTGTTTCTTAAATTGCAGTTCTATACAAGGCTTTTGAAGTGCTCCTTTGCTGACTGCCTCAAGAGTACAATTGCACTTTCACTGTGCAAATATTGATTTTTTCAAAAGCATTTGGTCCTCATGTCATATACTTCAACTGTAAAATGCAATCATTTCTTTCAGTTTTGTACTACTGCTTTTTCATCTTTTGTGTGGTTAAAGTTGCCCCAAGGCATCACATCATATATTTCACATCCAAATTTCTTTCTTCCTCCATATTTCACTTTCCTTTTTTCCTAAATGTCACCCACTGTATGACAAGATGAACTATTGGACTGAAAAAGTAATTTTTAACCAAGTGCTAGCCCCCCATTATATCTGAAAAACAGATACCATTTTCCATCCCTCTCCACTGCTGTTCCTGTGTCTTGTGCTGCAGGATTTGCACAATCTGACTGCACATTGATAGGGAACTGCAGTCCCCATGGCTGGATGAGCATGGCCACTGATTTTGATCATCCAGCAACTACCCTGTGTGGTCCAGCATCCCTCAGCAGAAAACATCAGTGCAAGCACACTAATGAGCATCACACCTCCTCTGGGTTGAACAATCAGATGATCAGGGTGTGGTGAAATGTACCTGCACACTATAAAGATTAGCTAAAAGGTTTCTTTCAGATTCTTTTTTTTGTTTTTTAAATGCCAGCCATGACAGTAGGAAAATTATCTCCTGACTTTCTTCAGGCTGGAAATAGTGTTGGAATATGGCTAAATTTTCATTTCCACCCCAATAAAGACTTATATAATAAAGGTAATATTCTGGACTTTATAAGCCAGTAAGCAGTCAACCCAACCTCTTCAAGCTGCTTCAAAAATGGGAAGTCTGCTGAAAGCAGAGGGATTGATTAAAAGCTGCTTTTGAAATTTTAATAGTAAGATGGTTTTGTCCTATTTTGCAGTGTTGAACAATGAGAAAAATTTCAATATTACAGATTCTATTAAACAAATATTCCCAAGTTTCTAAAAGCATTTTTATCTGTGTTAGCAGAATAATCAGCTGGAGAGCCTAACAAAATGACAGTTAGGTGTTAGTACTTATGCCTTTTAACTTCAAGAAGTTACTGTCCTTTAGTGAAAAATTCATTATTTTTAAAGCTGAAAAACAAATACCTACTCTGCTTCCTAATACAACAACCTCTGCAAACATTTTGACCTCTTTGTGAACTATTGGTAAATGGCTGACAGGACACAGAGAGCTGCAACTTCTCTGACACTGATGCTCTTTTTTCTGCAAAGAAACTGGCTTGGAGCTTCTAGTTCAAAGGGAGTTTTAAAGTGTTTCATGTTGCTTTACTCTATTGTTACCAGTCTTCTATCTTGGACTATACAGTCATGCAGTTGTCCAGACAATTGACATTGTCAGTGATTTCTAAATGTCTTTCTATTTTTTTAAATCTTTTTATTATCTTTTCTTTTTTTATAGTCTACTCATCAGGTTTTATTTGCTAGCATTTACATAGGGACATACAAATCTGGTCAATGTTTTCAGTGATCAAAATGTTGGGAAGATGTTTCAGACAATTGTCTATTGTGCTACTACCAGAAGATTAAAGAACCATTCTGGACTATTTCAATAGTTCTTTGGCTCACTAACAAAAGCTCTCAAGCAGCCAGAGCACAGCAATTTGAAACCTTCTATACCTCTTGGTGTGAATTCACAACCTCTAAAGGCACTGCAAAGTTTAGTTATTACCACACATTATTTGAATAAATGTTACTGGATTGTTTGATTCTTTCTAAAACTTTTGTTAATGGCTGCCTAATGAAGTCTGCCATTAAAATTAAAGCCAAATACTTACTAACAATTACAGCAATAACATTAGACTTATATAAAGCAAAAAATTCAGACATTTTTACAAAATATCACATACACATGAGTATATATGTTTATCTTTAGCTTGCATACACACAAACTCAAGATGAAGGCTATGATTAATCTGCCCTTTTATGTAATTTATACATAGCCAGCTCAATAATCTGTGTTTACATTTGCCACTCCTGTCAAGATCAATCAAGATAATTGAGGTACAGCCAGTCAGGTCTGCCTTTGCCAGTTCTGCTTTAGCTATCACATGGCACACAGAAGTCCCTCAGGAGATTAATTCTTTAATTCTTGCACTGCTCTTGCATTAGATGTTAGGCATGAGATCCACAGTTGCCTTGGGCTTCTCAATATGGAGCTGCAGCCAGTCTACCTTAGACTCATTCTTGGCTGCTGATCCTGTCTTCTGCCTTGTAGTCCTGGATCCTATCCTATCTTCCTCTTTTTTATTTCTAACTCTTGGATCATACTTTTTAACCCTATAATTTTCATCTGATAAGTCATTGGAACACTGGCATTGTTCCAACTTTTCTCCCTTCACCCAGTTCTTGCTTTGTATTCAGCACTCTCTGATCTCCTGAGCCTGGCCCTGTGCACCTCACCTGGCATTCTTGCCTTGCACTAACATAAAGGAGGGAGCTACTGTGTTGCTACTTCTGAGCAGGACAGTGCCTGGACCAGTAAATCTAAATCTAGCTGGATGTACAGTGGTTCTCTATACATTCATCCATCACTTCCATTCCTTATGCAATGACTTTTTTCCTCAGTATTCAAAACATTCCAATCCACTTCTACCTTGAATAAAAAGAACTGGCTGTAATCCGATTTGCAAACCCACCTTCTAAACCATCCAAATTTCCAATAAATTAGACCACCAACTAAAACATCAATAAAAAGGAACATTCATATTTCTATTGAACATGTGAAAAACCTTTTTTCAAAAGTTTTCACATCCTTTCCTTTGTTGTGTGGTGTCATCTATTTATCAATTTCATTAACCAATACTCACATATGCAGCCTTACAGAGTTCCTAAAACCTGATTTCACTATGGAATTAAGCAATGCTGCAAATTGCATCCTACAGCTAAATTAGGGAAGGAAAACAACAATGAAAAAGATCGAGTCAGCAGTGGGCCTTTGCAGGAGATAAGGGAAGCTTTGGTTGTACTGACTTGAGCACAAATAGAACAAGAGGAGAGATTATTCCCCTCTATTCAGCAGTCACTAGCCTGCATCTACAATATTGTAAGCAGTTTTGAGACCCCAAGTGAAACACTGACATGGATAAACTGGATTAAGTTTATTGGAAGGCCACCAAGCTGGCTGGGGGTGCTTGGCTCGTTCTGACTGAGCAGTGATAGCTGTGGGAGTACCTAACAGCAGATTATCAGGTCATAGAGGGAAGAAGTCAAAAAGACAGAGCAAAGAAATTTACAGCAGTTCTGAGTGGTATAAGGCCCATTTTTACCATAGGCAGAGTGAAGTAATGGATCAAGTTACCCAGAGTTTGATCCTTGAATATTTTCAAGACCTGACCAGCTAAAGCCCTGAGGAGCCTGTATTGATGTCACACTGACCTTGCCTTGGACTCCTGCTAAAGGTTGGGCTAGACAGCTTTTAAGGTCCTTTTCAACACAAATTACTCAGGGTGATCCAGGAGTTGAAGTTGAAACTTCAAGGGCAGAAGTAAAACAGAAGTCACCAATGTATCAGTGCCTAGGGACAACTGGAAATCTAGAGGGAAGTAGTCCAGAGGCAAGCCAAATCAAAAGACAAAAAATCATCAGCTTCACATATGTTGGCATATGGTGTAATTTTTTTAAAGAACTTTCAAAGTGCACAATGTTATATAAAAAACAGGAGAGTACTAGAAAATATTCTGTCGTTACTTCAAGAGAACTTACAGACCCTGTAAATATTTGGTAAAGTAGGAGCAGTAAGGCACCTCTTAAGTATTTGTGTCTTTAAGTGAGCTTGAAAATTAGCTTGTCAACAAGTTTGTCTTCCTACAAAAGAATATGTTCCTACAGTAATTTTCAAACACCAAGTAGCTTTTTCTCTCATGGGTTTTTTTTCATACAGTATGACTTTTGGAATATCAAGGCAACCTCTAATTTCAACTGCTCTAATACTTGTTCTGAAATCAAGCTGTTATTGATGCAGAATTAATTCACAAAGATTCTTTCATCTAGTCTAGGGAGCTAAATGTTATTATTTAATCTTACTTTAAGTCAGGACCAAATTTAAAAAATTTTGGAAGGAGAGAGAACTGCAAAATTTCAGCTGGAATATATAAAGTTACCACTTTATTCCAGACTGTTCAAAATCACAAAGACATTGTTTAAAATCCCATCTCTTCTTTGATAAACACAGTGGGTGAAAAACTGTTGTGTAAGATAAAGTAAAAGACAAATCAAGAGAGGAATAATTATAATCATCACCACAAAAAATTCTTAAAAGGCAATCTAAGTTGTGCTACATATTGCAATGAAAATATGGGGTTTATGATGGCCAAGCAGGTGTCTCCTAATATCTCATCAAAAGCTACCTTAAAATAATTACACATAGAGAGAGCTTCTACATCAAATCATAAACATAATTGAAGCGTGGGACATGACACCACAGCAACACCATAGACCCCTTTGGTGGTATGCCTCATCTACTGGATAACCAGACACCATCCTTAAAAGCGAAGGCAACAGCTTTCTATTATTTATCCATGAAATTGAGGTGTTTAGGAGGAGTTTTGACAGCTGGAATAATAAAGGTGATTCTGACAGATCAATTGAGGCAAAAGAGAGGCCCGCTACAGCACATGGCTAGGGTGAAACAGCTATAATTGACCATATAAGCTACAAGGAACAGAAAATCTTATGTGCCCTGTGGATGAACTTCATCTTGTTACAAGAGCTGATGCTTTGTATCAAGTTATAAGCAAAGCACAGAATGCATTTCTCTAACCACAAAATACCCAACATTTCTTGAAAAAAGGCCAAGATCTTGAAGAAATATGAGTCTACCTAATATGAAGGTGAACAAATAAGAGCTTCAAAGGAAGATCCTTGCAATCATACTTAAGGGTAGAAGGATATCCAACAATCACTCCTCCTTTTCCATGTGAAAGGAATTCAGAAAAGTATACAAAATGGAAAATAAAACAAAGATCTTCCAATGATTTCTTTGAAACATTTACTATCCAATTTCCCTTTCATATTGCTGATCTCCACCAGAATTTTAATTGCTATTTAAAACAGGGCAAAGTCAGTCACCAAGTTTCACTTTAGAGAAATGGGTCCACAGTCTGGCTATGTGATGGTGGGTAATAAACTCTAAAATACATCTTCTCATATTTCCCTGAATCTTTTTGACTGCCACACATTAACTATTCTGTCTTACACAGAAGGGAGAAATTTTTTTTTTTAAGTAGACACCAGCAATCCTTTAGCATTCCACAGCACCACGTCAAGACTCCTGAAGATGCATCACCATGGACACAATTCACTGTAAAATGTCTGGGCTGTTCAAGTCAGGGCAATTGCAAAAGACAGGTATCCAGGGCCTGCCCAATTTACTGTGCAATTACATTTGACAGTATCTCCAGTATTTAACTCCTGTTGAACTTCAGAATGCTTGTAGGACAGCCTGGTGAGCCTACACTTGCTCAATGGGTCCAGTTTGAGCGATAACTCTGTTTTTTCTGCTCCTCATTGGTCTTCTAACACTAGTACATCCTACTCACATTGGATAGAATGAATCAAAGTATGCTTCCTGTATTTGTTTCCATTCCTCAAGTGGTTCACATGCCATTTCTGCCACCACTGCACTCAAAATCTTTTGCACTTCATATACTCCTGGAATGCAGTCAACAGCTTATTTTTTAAAGAGAGTAACAAGGCAGAATTCCTGCTTAAAAAAAACAAAACACTTTTTCCTATGGTTGTTCTACCTAATTTGGGCTTCTTTGAGATGTTACTTTGCAAATGGAAGCTAGGACATCAAATCATATGCAGTTTATGGAATTTTTTTATACATTAACCTGGATTTTAAACTTTATTTCCATAATTTGATTTCAGTCCTTTGGTCTCACGAAAACAAGTACAAATGAAATAAAAAGATGGCAAGGCAACCATCTTTTCTTATCACAGAGTTTCTGTTTCATTACACTTTATTTCAACCCAAAAGCCTATTAACTATTTCAGCATACCTGATGGCTTAAGAACAGGAATACGAACTTTCCCCTTAATCCTAACTTCATTATGTAACATTTAATATGCCTTTCACCAAATTTGTCCTGGGACAAAGCACCTTCAAAAGAATTCATGCTGAAAAGAACAGCTGGATTGACACATGGCCATCTGGTGAGTGCTTATTCCTGTAAGCAGAAGTGCCTAAGGCCGCAATTGTTCAAGAACAGGATATAAATATATCTTTATACAGCTATGATTTCACTTTCCAAGTCCTTAAATCCACAGATATCAGAGGACAGCCTGTAAAATCAAGCATGATTTGAGGGGATGTGACATAATCTTCTTTCTTAACGTTTTGTTTTCACTGATCATTAGGATACATCTTGGAAAATCCATGCACAATAAGAAAATGCAAGCTCAGCTGATAACTTTCCTGCAAATTTTATGCTGATTCATATCAAGCTAAAGGAGGAACCAATCTGTAAGATAGATACCATCATTTCCTTATCAATCTATAAACAAGGTAAACTGCTTAGGAAACATTATTTTCCCTAAAACATATTTCCTCAGCAGCTTTACTCTTGCTTTATTGCAACTAGCAAAACAAAGGCTGCAGGGAGATCCTGAACAAGCAAACTTGCAGGATCTCCTACAGATCAGAAAAATTGAACTCTCTTTTTCTCCCAGTCATTATCCTTGAGGGGGTAATTAGAGAACATTTACTACTTATGTCTCCCATATCTCATTTTAAATAATGTGATTAACTTTTGCTTGCTTGTAAGGTGGATCTGAGTTCACTTTTACTGAAAACATGCAGCATCTATTCATATTATTTACAATTTCATCTTCACCACAGAAACCACTTAAACAGTAGGGCATAATACGCAACATTTGCAAACAAACAATTAAAAAATATCAATTGAAACCACATGAAGAATTTATTTCATTTCAAAAGACAGGTACTTAGATTGGAGCTATTCTGAGATCAAAACTTCTGTAAATATTTTTGAAGATTTTTAATGTCTATGAATTCTTAGAATAACTTCAGATCTTGAAGTTATTTTAAATTTATAAATGTTTCCTCAGATTAGCATTAACATAATATTTCCCAAATTTATGTGACTAGAAACTAGCTTAGATGAGGGAAAGGAAACATTTTAAAATGCCTCCTAAATATCACCCAATCTGCTTCTTTACAATTCTTGAAACTCAGAGTCAGCCAGAAATGAATTTAAGTTTTTGTTCCTTACTTACAGAACTCTATGTCACAGTGTTTAGATTTTTTTTAATAGAAAATCAGATGCTAATTAAAGTTCAGATGCTAATTTATTAATTAGCTAGTAGTTTCAGATTAAACTGCAGAACTATGCAAATCACCAGAGTTATTCTTTACCTGATGGCATATGTCACTCAAGAGAGAGCAGAAACAGAATTATGTATCCTGGTTCTCTGAAATTAATGCATCTAAGATGCTCTATATGATGCAACAAATATAACATCCTTCAAGGATTTTACACAGTTTGAAGAAAAAAGATATATCAGAATAATTTTACTGTGATAGAACAAGCAGAACCTCAGAAAAAATTTGTTATTTCCTGCTATTATTCACTGACTCCAGACTGTCAATGAAATCCCTGGTAAAACAATTATTTCCATCCACAGAAGAAGGATAATACTTCTCCTGATAAATTACTAAAGAAAATATTCTGTTTCCTAGCACTAAAAAATACTAGTTCTTGTAAGCAAAGCCTTTAGTTCCCAGAAACAGCAGTAAAAAATACCACAGGTTAGAAAGGACACAGAGGTAATTTCATGTCTTAGTAATATTCTCACTGTGAGTGTTGTTGAAGGCATTGAGGCTTTACAAGAACCTCCCTATGCTGAGCTGAGACTCCAAGGTCCTGACCCTACTTTGATTAGCTCCATTGTGCAGAACCAGCTTTTCAGAATAATGCCTCTGTGGAACATCTCTCTAAACCCTTCATATGAGCTACTTGCAGTACAGGTGCTTGAAGCCACAGTTATATTAATGAAAAATAACTGTAAGAGTTTAGGTAGTTAAGGTACTTACTAAAATAAGAATCAAAAATCCACAGAGAAATCTGATAGACACACACACATAGCATTCTTTCCCATGTAACAGCTGGCAAAAATTCCTCAAAACCACAAACCTATTGCTTGGAAAAAAGTTGATAAGCTGGTTAAATTTTCATTTATAATTTTGGGGTTGCTATCAAAGAAAATCAAACTATTTAATAAAGAGGAGCACTCCCAGATGTGAATAAAACATCCGGACCACTAAAACATTATTATAGCCAGACTTACAAATGATAACAGTAATCTCTGGGCAAATCCTTCCTCTAAGTGTGCTCAAGCTAAACCACAGGAGCAGCTCTCCAGGGGCTGTCCCAGGAGCACCTCCTGGAGCTGGGCAGGGCAGGAGTGAGGTGAGGGGGGAGCCAGCAAATCTGACAGTCCCTTCTGAGCCACCCTCTGTGAAGCAGATAAAGGCTTCTCTTCTTCAGCCTGGAGAAGAGAAGGCTCCAGGAAGACCTTACAGAAGCCTTCAGTAAAAACTGACAGCGAAGGACTTTTCTACAAGACTCTGTAGTGATAGAATGAGGGGTAATGGCTTTAAACTGAAAGAATAGATAACATATTAGGAAGAAATTCTTTACTGTGATGGTGGTAAGGCACTGGAACAGGTAGCCCAGAGAAATTGTAGATGCCCCATAGGTGAAGGGATCAAGACACAGCAGGGTGGAGCTTTGAGCAGCCTGGTCTAGTGGAAGGTGGCCCTGCCCAAAGCAGGGGGATAGGAAGCAGATGATCTTTAAGGCAATTCTATGATTCATTCTATGGTTCATTTTGAATCCTACACATTTAAACAGGCTCTGTGCAAGCCCTGCACTGAGATTTCAGGTCTGTCCTTTGTAAGTGTGTGCCACACTTTCCTTGATTTTTCAAGGTCAGCAGTCTAGCAGATTGATCTGGCAAACCTGTTTCCATCATGGAGCCACTGCTCTTTTGTACTTCAAATGTGAATAATGACTTTTTTGTACACATTTGGCATGGTACAGAATTAAGTAGCACAATATGGTGTGATTCATGTTATCACAGATTATTATTCCAATTTCTTAGAGTTCCCTGATTGTTGTAGCAATTCAATTAACTTCATATGTTGTCTATTTTTGAATCCCACACCTTGGCACCCAGATATTTAGTACATATTTCCCAGTTAATTTTTTTCTTTTTTTTTTCTGTAGATTTTCTCATGTATTATCAGCCTAACAACAGTTTCAGAACAACTTAAATAATTAATTCAAGCATAGTCAAAGTATTTTGCACACTAATTGCTACTTAGTTCAATAGCATCTTGGAACTTTACAGCTTAAATTCAGATAAAAACTGTACACAGAAATAATTGAATTTACGATGAAAAGACAGTAGCTCTGAACCAATAGACTAACAGTTTAGCAATTCACTTGTCTATACAAAGCCATTCAGAAAGGAAAATACATTCTATTATAAAAAGGATAAAAGGATTTAAGATAGATTGCAGTGATTGCTCCGGCTGGAAGTTGATCAAAACATCTCCCAGGTGAGTTTAAAATGTGATTATTAAAGGAATGGTTACAATGCTCAATTGAATTTGCCTTTTACAGAAAGCTTTTGATATAAATTTTGCTGTATATGAGGTATATATGTGCTTACTAAAATATTTTTTTCTTGAAAATACTTGCTCTTTGCAAAAGAATATTTAAGTCATCACTATAAAACACAGGACTGTCTTACAGTTAGCATTTGTGCTTTTTAATGGAAACACAATTCTCTGTGATTGAAAAGCCCTTTTTTTTCCCCTAGTAGACACCTATAACTAATGAAAATTCAGAGCCAAAATAGAATGATGGTTTTACTTTTTTAATTTTGGGGTCATTTTTTCTCTTTGAGATTCATTGTAAAATTATAAGGTACTTCTTCAATAACGTTCTATCATGTATTTAACCTCTTCTTTCTAAACATGATTACCAATAGAAGCTTACACAAAATCGAAGAAAATGTGACAACAGAAAGTACCTGTTGACAGCTAAAGACAGCCAGCATCAGCCTCCTTTCAGATGTTTAAATTTCAGACACAAGCATCATATGTGAATGCAGTATTTTTGGTAATCACAGTATTAAATTTTAAAATACCCTAAATTTCAGATAGAGACATGGACACTCAAGATTAAAAAAAATTAATTGAAAAATTATCAAAGCCAAAATAAATAAAAAGAGTGCTTAAATTTAAGGAAAAGGAAAATGACAGCAACAGAAATATTTTCTAAGAGCTTGCCACACCTTTTACTGAAGAAGAAAATACTAGAAATCACAGCAACCCCTATCTATATTCAAAGTCACTAAATTAATTCTAACACATCAGCAAAATACAGTTTGATAAAAATAGAAATTAAAGAAGAGGTATTTTCTACATTACCATGTATATAGAGTTCAGTTCTGAATTTATTTCATCTAGATATATTTTTAAGTCTTATAACTGAGCTTTAAATCCTGTACTTATAGGAACCAGAACTTCCATTTCAGCAATTTATTCCCAACATTTTTTCTATTAAAAATACAATTAAATACTTGATTGAAAATATAAATGCTACCAGCACTATGGGCCAGAGAGATGCTCTGCCACTGACCAGCAAAATTCATTACAGATCATGCACACATGAGTGATGGATTAGATGACCTGAGCACCCACAGGATGTTGGCAGTGACAGAATCTGTCCTTCCAGACCAGCTGGTGGAGCTACCAAGTTTCTGGCCCAAAGAACAATACTCATTAGTCCTCAGGAAAGCACAAAAGCCATGGAACAGGCAATGTTTCCTCACCTGGGAAGTTCTCAGTTGGTGTCTAATTGGTGTTTGGTTTATTTTCTGAAGACAAGAGCTTATTGGTGCAGAGGAGGGCAATGGGAAGGAGCAGGGAACTACACTGTGCTATTCCCTTTGGAAGCCTACCAAATTCTACTGACAAGGCCCTTAGCTGTATGGGCATTCTACAGAAATTTATTGCACTCAATATTTGTGGGTAGTCTCTGCTTTCTTAACTATTCTCCAGCACAGCTCCTTTAGAATTATTTTGTTTCTCCAAGTTTTATTCAGATTCTTAAAATTTTAAAATTTAAACTGGTATATTAAAAAGAAGTATCTACAAAACAATTTATGAGCTGTTTTGAGGGCATATGGATATCTAAATAGCCTCCATTTTGTATTTAGTATTTTGAATATTTCTAATTACATCCTTAACAGCATCAGCTGTAAGAAACAATTATAGATCAAAGAGGTATATGCATAATTATCATAAATTGTCAAATTATCACTGGGTATCTCATGATCCTCCAAGAACTCTAAAACAGTTGTCAATATAAAACCAATATAAATCAAATACAGCTTATATGCAGTGAAATATCAAAGTTCCCAACATCCCTTTAGTTGAATGTCTGTTTAACTCCCTTTTCCACAAGAGTTTCAAGAAGAAAGGTGGAAAGTGCTTCTGCTAGCACACTTTGCTGCTCTGCGTAAGGCTCTGCTTTGATTTTAAAGGAGGAGACAAAGGGATTCCCAAAACACCATTATACGAAATCTTTCAGTTGACAGCAAAGGTCAAAGGATTCCACATGTAGTGTACCCATGGCAAAACTACTTCTTGCAGGTTTCAGAGGGAAAAGGCAGCTCTTGGCAATGCTTTTGCACTTTACATGACCTTACAATTAAGATCTGCTTCTGAGGCATTCCAATTCGGCCTCCTCCACCTCCAGATCTTACCTTTTCCACATTCTCTCACACAGGAATCCCTTAAGGTTTTACTTGATTCACTGCTGAATCAAAGTGTCTCATTCTGCAGAGCTGCAGCTGCATCTACACTACTCAAAAAGCTAAACACATGCTTGACTCTTCTTTTCCACAGTTTAATTTGTCTTGATCTTGTTATCGGGCTAGAAGATCACAAACTAGCATGCTAGTATGCCTTATAGTACACCAAACACAGAGAATTATGCTTGTATCTAAAACTTGAATTGTGCTTGTTGATTATCAGGAAATGCAGCTTTACATATATCTGATGATGCAGAAAGTTCCAGTATTATAATCAATATGAATCATTAAAGGTGGAGTTAGGAAATCCTCTTTGATGTTCTGTATTATTCTGTATTTGATGTAGTCTTTTCTACATTTGGCTAAATAAGCTTGTTCAGCAAAAAATCCAAGTTTTTATCTGCTCTTTTACTTCTTTTATCCCAACTTTATTCTTTGTTGCTCTAACATACTCTATTGCTAATTAATACGTTACTGACTATTACTAATTGCTATATTATGTAACTGGATTTCTCTGCCTTTTTGTAGGTCATTTTTTTTCCTAATAAAACAAATAAAACGAGTCTCAAGATACTTAGAGGTTTAAATGTGTGTCAGCTAGTTGTCAGTCTCTGTTTTACCTTTGTTCCTAAAGAAAGCCATAATTTGTCACTGCTGCTGCTCCTACATAATTCCAGCTCCCTTTAGATTGACATCAGTGACCAGACTTTCTGTAGGGGCTAATGTTAGCCCGAGTTATTGGAATTCTCTCTTGATTTCACTCTGATTGCAAACACTTCTAGGGTTCTTTATACCAGAAGTATCTTCTCTCTTTTTTTCTTAGCAACAGCAAAGCTTTTTAACTTCCCTCCGCCGATCCACTGTGCACGTTCTAGTCCTTGGGGCAAGGAGAGAGGAATGACGAGATTTCTCTCATCCTTCATCCTCAATTTGTCAGCAGGAATTCCTGTATCTGAGCACTGGTGGGAATGGCCAGAGGAAGATGCTGCTCACCAAACACAGCACTACCAATTTGTTTGCCAGAATGATGGGAGTAAAGAGCAGGAAGCAAGGCAGAGAGGTTCAGAGAGGTTTGATGAGGGAATTTGGGAAGTGACTCCAAAAGCCACCTCTACAAAATGTGAACTGTATGAGTCCAGCATGTGGCTCGCTCAGCTCCCATCTTCTCCTTCCCTCTTCAGAGTACATCTTGCTTAAAAATTTAGAACTGGGAAGCTTAGCTCTTATGCAAAACAATAAACTAGTCACAGAAAGATTCTTGAGGGAAATTACACAAATCAGGCTGGGGTTGCAGAGGCACAGTATGGTAAATGGCTAATTTTGCTTCTGGTGGAGCACTCTTGTGCTACTGAGCATTTTTTCTTTATTTCTATAGTTCAGGTTTTCCATTATGTCAGCATCTACCAGCACTGAAATTCAGACTTTAGTATATATATCCTATTTAGTACAAGTTTACTAGTACCCAATAAGCAGAAATAAATAGTTGTTCCAATACCAGAAATTAATTTACCTCATCCTTAGTGCCTACAATGTTTTTCTCTCATCTGCTTAGCTGTAAATATTCATATGAAAGTTAATATATTACTTGCTTTTCATATGTCTGTCCTGAAACCACACTTCAGCAGCTTCTGAAGGAAGTTATTTAAGGAATTGTCTTTTGCACCCTACTAAACTAATGTATACAAATTATGGCAGCAGAATAATTATTGTTCCAAAAATAATGAGGAACATATAAGAATAATAGAGATACAATCTTTATCAACCCTGAGTTAAAAATATAAGGAGAATCAATTTCATATTTCAGCAGCTTCTAAGAACACTGAGATCTGGAATTAAACTTTTCCCACAAACTTCTTAATGTATGACTATGCACCACAGAAGGGTATGTACCTTCCTCTAAAGCCTCTAGTACTGACTTCCAGAGGTAGAACAAAGCTAGAGAGATACAACACAGGGTGACTATTTTAATATTTCAATATTTAATAGAACTCCTATTCTTATACCTTTTGCCTTCTCAGCAAGGAATGATACTCGATATTTTTTCTTAAGTTAAAGTAATCAAGAGGGACATAAAGATGCTGTTGACCTGTTGACTTCTATTTAAAGAAGGAAATAGAAAAGGTAAAAGAAAATTCTATGTGCTGGCTTTTCTGAATGTGCCTTAATGCCTACTTAACAATATTTTTCTCAAGCATGGCCATCATGAGTGCCTGCTTGTGCCAGTTGAGAAGTCTAAAAAAATCAAAGCCACTGTACACTGTACAGGACATTACAGTCAGCATTCGACATACATGTTTCAGTTCATGATTTCTAAAGAATTTTTGTAGAAACCCGGTAGATAAATTTTACTTACTTGTTTTCTGTCTCTAGATAATATAGGAATTTAATTAAGGGGAATTGAAGCAGTGGTAGTAAAAAAGTGAAGACAGAACTCTCATATGGCTTATGAGATTTATGGTTCTCACATGGCTTTGAAACTACACAATGTTAAGAATACATGCTGAATTGCTACCTATATGTGAATATTCAGTGTCTAGTTCCACAGGCTCGTTGATAGAATAAATAACTCACTTTCAAGTACTGAAACTACACTTAAGCAGAAGAATAAATTAACTGTTTATTTCTGGAGACATTGTTTGATATGTGCAAGAAATAAACCACCATATTCATCAAATAATTCCATTTATAATTTTCCTCTTTAATACATTCCAATAATACTGAAGGCAAAATTTTAATTAAAGAGATAAAAGATGTAGAGTGATGCCCAATAATATGGTGTAGGTGAAATGGAAAAACAGGGGTAATAAATACTTCCTTAGGTAGTCATGTTCTATCTCACTCCTTTACATGAGAACCAATTTAATCTGCACCAGTCCTACTTCTGACTCAAATTTCAGCTAAGCATTGAGGGAGCAGGAAAATCAGCAGATTAATTCTGGTTGTACATAGAATACATAAAGTCATATTTTTGTGGTACATACAATCACAGCACTTACGATAAGGGCCACTCACAGTGTTACGCTCATCTCTCAAAGGCAACGCATTTCACAGCCGACAATATAGAAATGCTTTCCATCAGTGTCACATAAAAAAACAGCTAAACACGACAGTACCCAAGTCCCTCTTACATGTTAATAAACATTCCTATGCTTTGTGCAGTTAAAACTACATTTGCAAAATACCCAAATAACCATGCAGCACATCTACGGAATTTTAAAGTATCTTAAGCCATTTTCATGGTCTTGGTTTTGTCAATTCTATTTTCAGTAGTAGGGCTTTCCATTTGGAAATGGACTTTGCTAAAGTGCTTCTATTTTCCCACACTGAAATGTATATTCTAGAAAGCAATTCTATGAAGTGTATTAGTCTAAATTATCTTCAAAACAAATAATTAATTATAATAATAGTTAATAATTAATAATTAATAAATTTGATGGTTTATTTGCATTCAAATACTAAATGTCTCATTTTACAGTAGCTTTGCCAATCCTGAGAGCAAGGAAAAACAACCTGGAAATAAAAGTCTAAACCAGATATCTTTTCCTCAGCCAAATTTTATAGGTCAGAAGTCTCGTGTTTTCCACTTAAAATGCGACCTCAATTAATGAAGTCCTTTAGAGGACACTAAATTATTTTTGCATAATAGAAATTTAAATTGAAAATATCTTGATTATTTTAATTAACATACTCTATATGACATGACCCTGTTCCAGATACCAGGAAATTTTGGATAGTATATTTAAGGTTATATTACTACATAGATATTCAGATTCTTGGCAATCTGCCACAGCTGGGGTAAAAGCTTTTGTTGCTGTACAAAATACTTTTCCAAGTGCTAAAAAGCCACTATTAAGCTAAGTAACTCTGCATCTTCCAGTTTTCAATGGATCAAGATAACTCTCTGCTCAACTATATGAAAGCCATGAACAAGTTTCAATAGCTCTCATGCCATCTGTCACTCAATAAACATCTTTTTTTCCTTCTTTGAGTTTTTAAATCATGGCACTATTGTTCATTCTGATAGACAATTAGACTGCTTCTTTCATTTGCTTTAACTTATATTTCTTAAATTTTAATAATCAAGAACACTGTGTGTTAAGAGTTTTGCTGCACATTTCCAAAATTTTATTATGGACACATTAGAAACTTTTACTGAAGAAACAACCTGGCACTCATCTATTACTTTCTAATAGGATGTTGGATATTTCAGTTTAGCATATTTTGTTGCTTTTCAAAACAAAACTCCCTTGCCTTAGAATGATAATCTTGTTCCAGCCTGGAATCTGATCCTGCTACCTGTTTGTACTTGCTCATTTTCATTTGGCGATTCCTTTCTTCTACATCCAGTGCACCTGTTAAGTTAAAAACAGAAGGAAAAAAAGAAAATAAATACACAAGCAGTCATCACTTTCAAGGTTAAAATTATGCTCATGGAAGTTTTAACAGAAAGAGATGAAATTTACTTAAGTTCCGTGCATGTAATTTTAGTTCCTGAATTATGATTTTGCAGAAAACCAAAAAGTTGTAACAGGAGGAAAATAGCAGATAAGTATTTCAGCAGAATCTTAATAAGTGTAACAGCCATGGACTAGCAGACCTTCCATTTACTATTTGAGTATATTCTTAGTATGCTCCAAAAATTCAAAGAATGACTAAAGGAATCTTAAAGAGCCACCCAGTGGCATCACTGTATTACATTCTAGTGAAACACAGCTTCAAGAACAATTCCAGGATTCACTCATCTTGGATAACATATGTGATTGGCTTTAGTCAGGGATGGGGTCTCACTACATGACTCAGCCAGCTGCTTTCAACAAACTGGTACCATACCACAATTTACAATGTAAAATAATAAGGAAGTGCCAAAGCTGAGGTGGAAGACTGAGAAATAGAAAAAATGAGAGGAAGACAACAGCTCAGAAAAGATTTTCAAACATAATATAATTAGCTATCATTCACACATAAGTATGATTCTTTTCCACTTTAACCTGGTGTAAGTCAAGAATAAATCATTACCCATCAAATGCTAAAAAACATTAATTTTGAATGACATTTGTCTTAAAATATCCATAATTTTAATGCAAAAGTTGTCTAGGATAAAAATTTCAGGATCCCATTAATCATAAACAGAAGCTTCTGTATATTGTAAGTATTGAGCAATATGGATTGCATTTATAGAACTGAGATGGGAATATTAGGTGCCAGTGTACTACAGAAACCTGGTTTAAACTCTAAATCTCAGTTGAAAGCCATTATCTAACAGCAAAGTGGGACTTGGCACAAAACCTGGGCCTCTCAGCTTTGTGGTTTCTTTTTTTGAGAGCAATAGGGGTGGTAGCATATACTATGAGAGCTGCCAGGTAGGGGTTGTGGCACTTCATAGGAAATCTGGAAGAAGAAGAGGTAAAAGGAAGTGGGAATGCAAAAACACTAAGCTGTTCTGTTCTCTATAAACTCTCTGGCTTCTAGTTTTTGTATTCTGACTCTCTAACTTTACACTCTACAACAACATGAAAGAAAAGACTGCATAAAAAATTTTAAGAGAAATTAAAATGAAGAAAAATTAATGAGAAAGAATAAATGGTGCTTTATAGGAAGAAATAAAATGAAAAAGAAAGCAGCAGATGAAAATTTCTAAAATAAAATACAGTTAATTTTTCCTATCATAATTTTCCTCAACCATTATAGAACCCATAGCAGTGTTTGTCAATTTATCATTAAGTGAATTTTTTAGGATCTAGTTTTAAAAGCTCTATTTTTTTTCTCTTGAAAACAAAAAGTTACACTGGAAAATATTTTCTTTTTTCAATGACAGAAGTAACACATGCTTTTTTGAAGTAAAATACTCCAGCCTCCTCTCAAAGAAAGAAATCATCTTTTGCTGAAATCAAAATCTTCTTGTCATTTTTCAGTAATGTAAGAAAGGAGACATTTTTCACAAAAAGGGACATTTTTTCAATTTTTCTTATGTTTTATTATGAAACCATGGCATGTTTTCTCTGTGTCCAGACATTCTGCCAAATTTCAGGAAAGTGCAAGTGAAGAAATAACAGTTCCTGAGCATAAACTAGAAAATTCACAATTGCTTGAGAAAATATTCATTCTTATCTATGATCAGTCGGCAAAGTGAAAGTTTGATTTCCATACATCCAATTGCCTATGATATGTACAATATATGCCACTCAAAAGGGAAACATAAGATATAAGGCCTTGGTGTGAGTCCTCTGCAACAAAACAAACAAAATTTGTTGCTTATTTTTTCTCAAGAGAAAAACAAGACAGAAAAATGTTGAAGAAAAATTATTCAATTCCCATAAAATCTTATTAAAGGAAAATCTAACTTCCTTTGTATTTTTGAAACTGTCTTTAACAAGTGGGCGAATTCAGTTACGAGCAAAAAGAGGAAAAGCCGAGGGCAGTGGATAGTTCATAAAGCAGCAGAAAGCTCTGGCTCTGCTGTGCATGGAGCTGACAAGCAGAGAGTGCAGGGTTACTCTGTGCCCCAGGCTGAATTCACTGGAACTGCAGCCAGAAGCAGCTGGGACCTGCATGGCAGCAGGAAAGGCTGGAGAGCATCACGGCACTTCCCATTGCCCTGGCCCAGCATGAAAGCATGTCCCACTGAGTGCTGGGAATGCAGGGCTATCATCACCTCCACTTCTGCTGGCAAACCCCTGCTTAGCTCACACCTATGTGGGAGGGCTTAGCAGGAGAAAAAATACTTGTGGAGAGCTCAGTAACAGTCTGGGTGCATTAAAGCTTCAGCTTTTAACATGAGTTTGGTAACCGAGGCAGAACATTGGTCCTACCCAAGGACTCCAGTGCAGACAGGAGCTGTTCATGGAGCATGTGTCAACAAACAAGAACTAACCCGAATCTAACCATTAGTTATCAACAGTGCTTAAAATACAGGAGCATAAGCTTTCACACACCTGAATTACAAGGGCTGACTGAGCCCTTGTGTTATTAGATCCTGAGCTGGAGCCCAGTACAACACATTTTCAGGGCTATAAAGACTGGCACTAGAAAAGTTAAAGCTGCTTCTGATATACTGAAGTACTGCCACAATATATCAAAGTGTATGCAACCAAATTTTGGCCAGCTAAAATGAATTCAATTCTTCATGAACATCCTTTCAGAATTTTGCTTATAAACAGTAGTTGTGCCTCCAATAGAACTATCCAATGAGACACTAAAATTCCAGCCATATGAATGCAAAAAATTAAGACTGAAGGGAAGAACAAAACCTGGTGCTGCTCACCAGACATAACTGGGGGCATTGCGCTGTAGGCAACATTTTGGAGTTTTGATTATTTTGAACTCTCTAGCATTAAATACCCATGGCCTGAAGGTTAGTTCAGTGGGGTTTTCATGGGCACAAGGCAATTCCTGGCTGACAGAGAGACAACTGCTGATTCATTACCAGCTATTCCCCATATTTTCAGAAGAGAATGTGCTAAGGGAAAGTAATATAACTACAGAACAAAGACTCCTGAAATGCCAGAGTAAGCACAGAAGTACTGAGCAGTGCAGCCCTGTAATCTCAGATCCAAAAGGTCTGCAGTGAGAGGCTGCTGTGCCAGAGCTTAGCTCTAGTGACTACAGTAAATTAAACCTTGAGCCACATGAATTTGACGCTTGCTTTTATCTATGGAAATGTAACTAATAGACAATGAACTATAATTTCAACTTTAGCTATAGGATATTTTGCAACAAAAGTAGGGATATTTCTCAAGACACAGACAAAAGGGTGCCTGGAGGCTGTGGGAGTAAATCAGAAGAGAAGACCCCAGATGCTGCAAACAGGATTGTATGAGCAGGAATGCAGTCAGAGAATGAAGCCACCTATAGAGACTATAAAATCCAGTAACAAGCAACAGGCAGGGCCCCAAAGAAGAGGCACCCAGCTTGAACTCCAAATACTATTGCCAATTAAACATAGTAGAAAAAGGAACTCTGCTTGATTCTTTTATTGAACTGGAAGCTAGGGAGAAGTCCTATTGAGGTAAGATCCACATAATTCCTACCATGGTCTAGGTAGTGGCTGTATAATTCCACTCCTGCAACAGGACTCAGGACAGGCACTAAAATCACTGCTTCAGCTTCAAATAGAAAACATTATTTTCAGGTTTTAACTTGAAATAAGCTAAGACGAAACAAGATAAGATTCAGCTACTTCACCACTAAAGTGAAAGGCTGCAATCAGTGATTTGGTTAATACCTAACTTTTCCTAACCCCTGAGCTGCTCAGTGAGTCATAGTTTTACAAGGAGATAAGTAATCACTGAATTCAGCCTAGAGCTAAAGACTGGTATTTGCACTTCAGGTCAAATATTGGCTACTCTCTAGGGTAAGATTCTCCAGCTGATAGCCTGTGAGCCACACCAGAGACAAAAGGGACAACAAACTGGCCTTATCATCCAGCTAAGGCAAACCTATCTGGTTAAAAATCATAACCAGCTGGGACCTCTGCTCTTTCATTCTTTCTCTCATTGTCTTCTCCAGTAGGACTTACTAAACCATTCTAGTTCCTAGAGATGCTGGTGATGGAGATCCTGTTGCAGGATCTGAGTTTGGAAGAGGAGTTTGCTGTACAGTGAGGCATCTGTGGCACAAAAAATTAAAGGGAATCTGGTATGGAAGAAGAGTGAAGTTTGCCTTATAATATTAGAACAGATTTAGTTTTGAATACATATGGACAAAAGGGATAGAAAATTTGGGAGGCACAGCCACTAAGGCATGGGGAAAAAACGCATAATGCGGGGACTAAAGTCTGATAAAGACTGATATTTTGGAAATCAGAAACCTCCAATAGAGCAGAAACACATGTGCAGATGAGTCTGCTCTGTGTCTGGAGAGGGGAGGACAGAAAGACGTCTCAAAGTGTATGATATCTGCATTTAGCTGATTCTGGTCTCTTTCTTACCATTTCTCACCCTTAATTGACACCCTTAAAATAGCAAAGTAAATACATTTGGGAAAGTCCTTTCTTAGGTTCCATTTCCTAGTGTCTATTTTGAAATCTGTAAAATACATAAAAATTGCACTCGAACTCTTTGCTGCATATTTGCTCAACATAACAGATCAAAGAACTTAAGAGAAAAACACAAAAATATTTTTAATAAGTTACCCTACCTGTATCCCCATTCTCTGGATCTGTTTTCTTTTCTTCTAAAACAAATGAAAGCAATACGTAAAGCAAAAAGAAGGGGAGAGAAAAAAAAATGCAGAAATAATAATAAAAGTAATATAAAATGCATTAAAAAGGAAAACATTAACAAAACTCACCAAATTAATATAACATGAAGAATTTAGTCAACCAACCAAGTATGGTGCTCTGAATCTAGAGGCATATTCACTGCATGCTAGGGCATACATTTGTGTGCTGATATTGAACATTTACTGAAGGGAACCCATGGATATTTTGTGCACTTCCAGAATCATTAACACACTCAAGAAAAAGAGAGCAAGGTAGGTGTCAGGTAGAGTTACTTTCCAGTTTCCTTAATCAGGATGACACAAAAATAGAAGTTAAAAAAATTTGCTTGTGCTGTAGGTTTTATGCAGTGCACACACAAGACACAGTCTAATGGTTCAGGCATAAAAATTGAATGTGTCAGAATCGCTTTTGGCAATTACTTTAAATCTTCTTTGGTTTAATCAATTCTCATAGCTTCTACAGGTTAAAAGGTTTAATAATAATATTACTGTAACTTGTCTTAGACTTAAAAATCATGAAGAACCAAAGACACTACAATCAATACTCAGAAACCCAGTTCATGCACAAAAACTCAGCTGACTGATGCCAACTCTGAATCCATATCAAAGGTTGTAAATGGCTTAGGGCATTCATCTGTCACAAAGAAATGAAAATATATTGGATCCTTATCAAATAATTTGGCAGCCCATAAATAATCTGAAATCCAGTTTTGGTAAATAATGTGAAAGAATTTTAAGTCAGATGAAATTTACTTAAATTAGAAATACATTAACTTTGAAATAGGTTCTGTTTCCTTTTCAAAACTATATTAAATTCAATTAAAACAATCCCATGAATATAGAACAACAGCCCCCAGGCTACACACCAAAAATAGTATGCATTAGTAGAACTAAATATTTTTCCAGTTATTGGTTATTGAGGATTGCTCAAAAAATTATGATCTAATTTACAGTACACAGACTGAAGAAGAAAACAAGAGTTGTTGTATTTTAAGGAAATATAATTTTGTAAGTGGGTATCAAAGCAAAGGATGAAGTCAAATTCAGAGAGAAATCATACTCAAGCAAGGTAGAATCACAAGAAAGAAAAATGTGTTCCTACAGAGAGCATAAATAATATGCTACACTCCAATAGGACCTGGCTTCCTATCATGTGTGGGATCAAGATTATTGTTCTGCTGGCAATTTCTAGTGGAACTATTAGGCAAATTAATGGGAAACAGATATGGCAGGTCATAAGCCTACACTTTCAGCAATCAGTGGCTATTGAATCAGTTCTTGGAACTTCTCCCATTCCCTGACCTTTCCTGCCCCACACTCTACACCATTTTTAAATAAGGCTTTTTGTGTTCTTCTGAGTTGGCCTTTGGGCAGCCTGGCCTTACTATCTATGTGGGCTGTGGATAGTGCTAGGAAAATAGCAGAGAATGATCGATTTTTTTGCTCTTCAACCTTTTCCTTCAATCAAAAGATTTTTATTTTTCTTTTAGTTTTAAATTTCTGTTACAAATATATAATCTAAAAATACAATATCTTTTATTGTTGCATTACTTTTTAAAGCAGAAAGCAATTTGATAGCTATAGCACTGATCCAACATAATGCACAATAGAAGAAAGTGAATTGAGTCATTATAACACCCATGAGCTTGAGCTCAGAGAGAATGATGACATTTCTAGGTTGGTCCATATGCATAGTGAAAAGAAAGCTTTACTTTGCCTAAATATTATCTTAATATAGAAATCTTATACAGAGTAATAATTTTTAAGAGGCCTAGAAGTCCATTTATCCTTATGTATAGATGTCTTTCAAACATGTATCTTTAAATAAATACATTGTCAAAATAAAGAAGTTTGAAACCTGTCAGACTTTCACTCATTCTTGTTCTAGATATAGAAAGTATATAGGAAAATATTTTCAAACCAGACCATAGAAATTAATATCATAGCATTTGCAAACATAGAAGTCTATTTGATTCTTGAATTTTAAAAGTGTGATTGAAGGGCTGTAACAAATCTCTACAATAGATATATTCTTTAGGTTTTAGTAGAAGGCTCAACACAGTGGATCCAACTCTTCACAATACATATGAACTGAGGTTTCATATGTATTGTGAAAAGCTGCCTGAAGAAGTACTAGAAAGGACTGAAGATTGAATTGAGAAAGATCTTATTTGGGTGGAAGCAGCAGAACTGAACAAAACTGATATTATCCATTTACCAAATAAAACAATATTAACATCACAGCAGCAAAGATCTTCACTGCAGCTATGGGGCTATTCATCACCTCTAAAGGAATTCATAGCAGGTTCAGGATGTTGATACTAAAGTAATTAATGCTTTTGTTTGTAATGTGTTCAAAACAAAAAAGCTCTAAGGACCCTTAATGTCTTGAAACTGCTGAAAACCCAAAAATCACTATAAGATTATTTTAAAATGTCTCAAACTGAAAAATATGAGAAGACAAAGTCACTCCTAAAAAATCTTGATCTGATTTTTTTTTCTATATATGACCAGTATCATCACATTAGTCCTTATTTTTCTACATTATCTAATTTAACCTTGATTTACAAAGTGAAAAGCATATATTGTGTCCTGTGGTGTAATGTTCTCAATTCAATAACTAATTTTTTTCAGAGCAATGTACTTTGAAGAAAATAAATCAATGCTTTAATGAAGGAGATATTTCTGAACATTACAGAAAATAATTGTATGTTTTCTGCTTTATCAGACTACAGATATATTTAAGTATATGGATGAAATATAGAAATGAACTATAGATATAGAGAGATTGAAATGCTAAAATATTCTCTCTCACAACCTTCTTCTACCATCACAGTAGACATTGCTATTATAATGACCACTGACATTTTATTTAATAGTAGACACAGCCATGCTCCTGTGGTCTAACTTCTTGTTTTTTCAAACTGGTTCTAATATCTCTGAGAGAGATCTAACAATCAAATATGTATCTGGAAGATAAAATGAATAGAAAAGACTACAAGAGCAGACTTGTCAAGAACTAAAACTTATCTAAAATGGCCTTGATTTTCTTGGAAATGCCTTAATTCAATGAACTTTACTCTTCTGATGGGTACCTGGGGGCGGCAGGACCCCCATCAGACTTCACCCACATCAAACCAAGAAGTCTCATGTAGCAGGGACTCCAAGTTCCTTGGAACAGATGAGAGAATAGAACAACAGTTCCACAGAAGAAGCAGGATAGCAGATTTCTCCCTAGTCATGGATACTGTGGCAGTATTGAACAATTTCTCAAAAATTACTGATGGCAGCATTGAACAACTGCTCAAACTTGCTGGCTTCCTGGTGGAGATAAGGGGCAACCTGATTGTGCAGCCTTAAGGTTACAACTGGGAGGTGCTGGGCTTCCCAGTGTTTCTCCCTTCTCTCACAGGTGACTGCTCCAAACTTAAGGTTAAATCCTGGTTCTGTCCTGACCTTTCTCTTCTCATTCACCTGGGATCCAGGTGAATGAGATTTGCATAAACTGAATAGAGGTCTAAAATAAATCTTGACCTCCTTGCTTTGAATGAAAAAAAATGCAGCTTCCAATGCTGGAGGATATGCATGTCACTGCAAGAGACAGATATGGAAGTCCTAGTTTGTTTCTGAGTTTAGGCACAAGATATGACAATGACATAAAAGGTTTTATCCTTCTATTTTTCATATTTGCAGACACCTAGTATCAGCAATATGACTATGAATATGAATTCTATTTCTACAGCGGGTAAATTACCTCCCCTACTTATGTGCTTTATTAAAAATTGAGTCTGATTTCTCAAGGTAGTCCAAATTATTAAATAACATTTTATTTTTAAAATTAAATATATATGTAGTATCCTAACTTTGGGTAAGTACTTCAAAAAAATGCTAGCTGAATTTCTTACTAGAGATTTCTCTTGAAATGTTATTCATGAGAATATGGGAAAATCAATTTTATTCTGAAAAAAAAATCCCTGAAACAACATCACAAAATCACAGAATATTCTGAGCTGCAAGGGACCCATAAGGATCACTGAGTCCAACTCCTGGCCCTTTACAGGACAGCCGCAAGAGTTTCACCATGTGCCTAGGAGTATGGCTCAAAGATTTCTTGAACTCTGTCAGGCTTGGTGCTGTTGCCCCTGGGGAGCCTGTTACAGTGCCCAACCATCTTCTGGCTGAAGAACCTTTTTCCTAATATCCAACCTAAACCTCCCCTGATGCAACTTCAGGCCATTCCCTCAGGTCCTGTGATTGGGCACCACAAAGAGAGATCAGTGTCTGCCTCTCCTCTTCCCCTCACAAGGAAGTTATAGACTTCCCCAAGGTCTTCCCTCGGTCTCCTCCAAGCTGAATAGACCAAGTCACCTCAGTCATTCCTTGTATGGCTTCTACTCAAGCCCCTGCACCATCCTCATAGCCTTATTATCAAATCAGGCAAAGGAAAGAAGATTGTCTCCTAAAATTAAATAATAAAATGTAGAAGTATTTGCTTTGAACATCAAAACTTGCCACTTAAAGGTCTTGTACTCAAAGGATAACATTTCCTCCTGTTTGCTGAGCTATTAAATTCCAAGTCTACCTCTAAGGAGATAGCTCTAAATTTTTTCATTCTGGCTTTCAACAGTGTGAAAAATTAAACTGCCTAACTGGTAGAGGTCTAGCAAAGTATCAGATGCTGTGATATAAATGGTTACTGAACTTCGCTCCGGGCGTTTTTTCCTGATCTGTGGCAAATATAAAAAAATATTGCTGCAGCAAACAAGTTCTTTCCAAGTCTGTGATCCACATCACAGTCTGAATGAAAAGAAAAAATAATTAATGGTTGTTGAAGGGTTCTTCAATATATATATATTAACTTATATATTCTTGATACTTAATATTGCTGTTTAAATATAACTTATTTCCCTTAAAAGGACATGCTCAAAAAAGACTATTTCAGCCAGCCAACTTCCTAGCAGTAAACATGGCTTCACATTCCTGTTTGCTATTTGAGGATTGCTTGATGGCTTTTTTCTTTTGTTGGTGTTTTTTTTATTTTTCTTGTTGGTTTCAAGCTTGACATACCAAAGAAAGACTAAAACCTGGGGACCATTTCTTGCCACTTAAATAAATTTTTATCACAATGCTAAAAGCATGTTAACAATGTTCCTTTGGATTATTTGCAGAATACACGGCACTGTTTAGTAAAAGAACTAAATAAAATGGTGTGGTAATCTAAACAGGGAAGTTAAAGAATCTCTACAATCCTGGGTTTATAAATTGACAGGCTCAGCTAAGGTCTTCATCATTAGGTACACATCAGTGCAGATGGTAAAGTGCAAATATATTTTTAAGCAAGTTGGAAAATTCTATTTTGCATATTTATTAAAATGATGATTAGGGCTATGGCTAGCCCTTTTTTTTATGCTGCCTAGATCCTTTTCTATGATGATTTTTGCAGGGTAGCTGGTGATGTTTTTCTGTGCCTCATACAAAGGTGTACACACATTTTGGTGGCTTTCATAAAATACTGAGGTCTACATGGAAAAAACATGGAAGAAAGAAGTAGTAAGTCAAATATTAGCTAAAACATCCCATTTAGCCTCTCCCAGGAATTCTGGCACATCCTCCCTATATAAATGACATGAAATAGGATTTTGAAAGTGTAAAAGAAAAATATCTGAGTGGCCAGTAGGCCCTTATATTCTGTACCCATATAAATCAATTCAGATCAGCCCCACTATAAGCTCGTCATTGTTTTCAGGAAAACCTGAGCAGTCTTATTATAAAGCTTTCCAATATCCTGCTTGCCAAGCATGCTTCTCAGAGTTCCCACCACTGGTACACTCCACAGCATAACCACAGAAAATTTCCCATTCTGATACTGCCACTTCCAATCATAGGCACAAACATTTGGTAATAATTGTGCCTCTGCTCTCAGAAAAGCTAACAGGTATTAATAGAGATTCTTCAGCAATAGAAGAATGCAAAACACGTCAATTAGCATCTCAATAACTAGAAAGACAGTCAAAGGTTTAGCCAAAGAACACAAAATGATCACCTGCATTTGGAAATCAGAATAGTTACAAATTAAACTACCAAACATTTTGCAAAATTATGCTGTCATTTTAAATTACATGATCTGATGTATTCACTACTTTAGCTTCAGCAGACTGATCATCAGCATTTATTTTTGGGGTTTAGTACAGATGGCTACTTCAGAAGTCTTTGGCTTCTGGATTTAATTCTAAACAAACTAAAAAATAAGGACAAAGAGCTGCCCAGCCATCCAGTATAATACATCTATTACTATGCTAAGTACCTGTAGATTGAATTCAGAGTTTACAAAATTAGACTGAATTTGGAGTTTAACCTTTGGGTTTTGTTGACCAAATACAGATTTAGATGCTTTAAATGTCTCTTTCACAGTCTAAGGCACCAGATTTTAAATAAGCCTGTCAAACTAAATATCACAGAAGTGCTCAGAGATGCACAAGTAATTTAATCATAGTTGTGCTAAAATGTTACAAATCCTACCCAGAAATGTTTTTTCAACATAAGGAAAATGGAAACAGAACAAGGCATCATTCTCTTCTATAAAGGAAAGTGTGTCACAGAATACTGACTGTAATAATAACTCAAAAGCAGAGGAGTGTCATGTTCTGCTTATAAAGGGTAAGTATATCACAGAAGATTCTCTTTTGGAAGACTTGAAAAACCTCTCATGGTTCTGTAAGATAAGAATGAATTAACAGACCTGTGCTCCTTGTCTTCTGATGCAGTTGATTTCTTAAACACTCTGAATTGTACCATTTTTTTTTTGTCCTTGTTTTCTCCTACAGTAAATTTGCCACACCTGTTCACTGTTTGGCCCTTCACTGTCCAGGTTTATGAGCTCTTCCAATTTGGTCAGTCATCCTCAGTAGGGTTTGTTAGTTTATGTGGGCTTCATTTCCATAAATCATGTTATTACAAAGAAACTTCATAATTAAGCACCAAAAAATGGTATTTCAAAGTCCTTATCTATTTGAATTTCACTCTGAAAGTCAACAAAAACTCTAATCAAGCCTTTGTGTGCTCTTAACACGACAGTTTTGTGCCAGAGGATGCAAAAAAGGACTTCAATATCTATTTCCATTCCTTTCATGGCCCTTTAGAAATGGAACAGTCTTTTCTAACATCCATTGATGTTAGAAAGTTTAGAATGCCTGGGTATTACTATGCCAGCCCTTCTCATCCTAGAATTACTCACTCAGCTCTATTTCTGCTGTATGTGCCCTGACTGCCATACCCTGACTGGCATGGATCCGCCTTTGCAATGCCTTGATGATCATTTTTTGGGCAGTTACTTGAGTCAGCTAGATCAATTGTTGGAATTCTGAAGAATGTTCTCTGTATTTTATATGTTTGAAGAAGCAGTAAGTATTATGTGCAATTGCCAGTAATTTTTGCCACGATGATAACTGGTTGGTCTCACCCATCTTAGAGATGAAAATAAAGATGTATGCCTCTCACTAAGGCTCTTGGGTAGACAAAGGCTCACTTCCACTTCTCCTGAATGGAAATACTATTAGTGAAGACATTCTCAACAGTTTTGACAACATCTAAACCTATGAAACATGATAATTTGGAAAATATGAAAACCCTGCAACTCAAAGCAGGTTTGTGAAAGCCCTGGATCGCAAAGCTCCTCCTTCACCAAAGAAAAACAGGGTTTAATCATTAAGGATGATATCAAGCTCTACTGCTGTCAGATAACAAAATTGATATTAAAATTCTTTTGCTTCTTATCTTTCTGAACTTGTTTTGTTTTTTGCGCTTGAAATCTACAGCAAAAGCTTTGCACACACTTTCATAAAACTTTTCAACAAAAAAATCTAAGTTTTGTCAAGGAATATTTTTTTTTTTACAATTATAGATTTTAATATCCAGAGAGAGGAAATTGCAGCATTTTTCTGTCAATGCAGTTGTAACATATTCAGATATTTATCTTTCACAAGACTTCTTGGTTTAATAACACCTCAAATCAATAGCTAATCCTCTGAAATACATTTGGTAGCATGAAAAATAAACCATGATAAATAAACTATGTGAAAACCATCTCCTAAGAAACCTGTAAATTGATAATCCTAGATTCACACTTTTTAAAGCAAATTCTAAAGCAATGGGAAAACACTTTGTTCTAAAGTAGGCCTTTGAAATGAATCCCTTGCTTTTTAGCTGTGCTCCAAGTGCCTTGGATTGAAATGTGTAACCTAACTTGTTACTAAGGCAAACATGGAAGAGGACCTGTTTCAAATGTGCATCTGAAAATATGTTACTATACACACAACAATTTTCTCCTGAGTTTAAGGGTATTAATAAAAAGTATTGCAACTGCAGAGCTGATCGTGCTTTGGCATTTGTGTGCTAGACAATTAAATTCATCAGTGCCAAATACATTTACTTAACACTGTGAGCTAAGTAGTGTTTTGTAGAATTGCAATGTCAAAAATTTTAATAATAAAGAGTATTAACTACTTATATATGTTCAAGAAACACAGGTGATGAAAATAAATGGGGGTTTTTTGACCAATTTAAGGTCTGATTTCTTTGAGCACTGAGACAGATATGGACTGATTCCACATTCTGATTTAATATATGGATTCAATCAATAACTCAGAAGAAGGTTTCAGAATAAAAAGGCCTACAGCTTTTATTATGAACAGATAGGAAATGGGTCACCCAATCTTCTAGTTCATTTTTGCAATAAAAGAGATTCAGAGTCACTGCACAGGAACTGGCAGTGAATCATAAGCACAAGGTAAGTAAACTCAGTCTTTCCACAGCATAATTTATTAATTCCTAATAATAATGATTTACAAAAGAGCACTTTCAGAAAATCCTGCCAGTTGTCTTCCCTACCCATCCTCAACCTTTTTTTAGCCTGTAATTTTAACAATTTCTATATTGCTATTTGTTTAAGATGAAAACCACAGCAAATAACATCTGCAAGATTCTGTAAAAAAATCTATGGTTCTAATTAGGACAAGACCAGTATGAAAGGTAAAACTGAGCTCTGAAGGAGCCAGTCATAGTATAGAAAAGACAAAAATGTTTCACTAAATATCACCTAAATTTAATGGACCAGTCAATATACCCCAAAACTTCTCCAGATTTGCTAACCTAAATGGCATCCAAGTAGCTTCTCTAATTTGTTGGGATAATAGCAGAGAAACAGGAAATCAATTAAAGCTTTTACACAGTAATTGTAAAATTTGAATTTTATAGCTGAATTTAATTTAATTAAATTTGGGGAATTGTGGTATGTTGTTCTACATACCATAACTGAACAAACAGAGTTATGTGAACAAATACTGCATTTTCCGAGCTAGGGTGCCTTGATAGACATTAGTTCTCTGCCAGTAATATAAAGTACATGGAAAATTCAATTAAATGGCAGCTTAAAAATTGTTATGAAAGAAACCATAAGTAATGTACAATATGCCTCATAAACAATGCAGCTAAGTGAGGACTCCTTCAGTGTTCTGACTTCTTGCTTTCATACTATCATAACTTTTTGATTTGCACTTTTTGGCATGAGAAAAGAGCTTTTGTTCACTAAAAACTCTCTAACTGAAACACTAAGTTTGGAATTCAGTGCATGAAATTTAACTTACTGAAATTATTCTGTTTTGAAATTATATCCTCCCAGAGTCAAAAAGAACTAGTTATAGAAGAGTTTCTGCAGTTTTTGTAGCAGTTTTCAAATGCATAGATAAAACAAATTATAGATTGCTTTCATGTGTTATCTGGAACTTTAAGGGCTAATTTTCAAATGATTTGAGATGGGAAATAAGAACTGATGTGATAGAATTCAAATCAGTTTAAAGTCTTAAGGTATAGCCTACTTGTCATCAGCTACCTTTCATGACTTTAATAGAGTTCATAGTTAATAGGTAATAGAAATTACATAAGTGTCTTAAACTAAAATTCTTAAACCTTGTCAATATTTTGCCAGTTTATTGAGGGGGAAGAGAGGGAAAAGTATGTGAAGTGAGCTGTGATAAAATCTATAGAAAAGGTAAAATGAAAAAATAACACAGAGAAAAGCAGTAGAAGAGACAGACCTGAGTTTGTTCTCCTTGATGATTCCGCTTCTTCTGTGATCACATCGTGTAATGTACAGACATAGACAAAGGAGATGGGCGTGAGAGGATGTATTCAGAAGGTTAAAACTGACACTGAGGGAAAGGGCCAAAAATTGTTTTAGAGAGAAGTCTGCAGAGCAGAGTTAGTAAGTGGAGAAAAAAAAAAAAAAGACACTAGAAGAAAAAAGAAAGCTGAGAAAGAAGTGGTTAAACTACTGTTGTTGGAAAAGAACAGTAAAGACAGAGTTAGTATAGAAGCTGAGGAAATAATAAAAGTTATAATTGAAAGCAAAGTCAATCCCTGTAATGATGCTGAAGAAAAAGCTGGATAGTAAAAGGTATGTTAACTAGCATAAATAATTTTGATCATGACTGTTCAGTTTTTTGAATGTTATCTACTTGAATGCAAATATTATTTTTCTCTTTCAAGTATTGAACACTCAGTTTAATATTCAAGGGACTTCTGCTGTTAGATTTTTCAATTATTAAATTATTGTAATTTATGCTGAACCAAACTTCAGACACCCAAAACAGAAAATAATATTTTTTTTTGCAAATGTATGTACAAGCTCAAACATTTCAGAATCCACATAACACACTCTGGAAAGGACTGCATTATTTTAATGCTCTGCCAAAGGCAAAATTATCAAAACCAAAATACAGAACGTGTGAAAAGAGAATGTATAGCTATTAACTCTCATGGTCAGCTCAGAATACTTTTTCAGAACTAATGTTGGTCTCATCTCACACAAGTCTAAGTTACTACAAATGCATGCAAGTCAAATGCCAAAGCAACTATCTCATCATTTATGTTGTTACTTCACATTCAAAAGCACACTGCCATTTTAGACATGGAAAACATCTGCGGGACAGTGTCATACTATGTACTGAAAATCTATTTGTAGCTGAAGGATGGGAGGAATTCATCTTGAAAAGTAATAACAATTACAAAGAACTGTGAAGCCACTGGTGCTAGCAGAACAAATGCTTTCTCCCAAAAATCATCAGAAATAGAAAAAAAAATCTATAAGCTTTGTCTAATTTCAACATGCAGTTTTCTAATAAGTCACAAAACACTGCTCATAAATTATTAATGCTGAAGATACTAGATAAAGAAGTCCAGAAAGTTTTACACACCACAAAAATATCTGTAATTTTATCATTATTTTACAGTCAATATCAAGATACCATTGAAGAAATGCAAAATTAGAATAAGCAACATAAATCGGTAAAACAAAATTAAAGACAACACCAAATTTTATCTGATAACCATTGTCTTCTGTACTTAACAATTTTATATTATAGTGTTAGATTATATTTCAATCTACTACCAAATGCCAAGACTACCAAAGTTGTTGCAAAACCAAGCAGCTTGAAATACACATAATTAGAATGCATTTCTAGGCAATTAAATTTGCTTACAGAATGAACACACATTAGAGCTATATGTGAGATATGTAGTGTGAAAGCATAGCAGCTGTAGTTTTGACAAAAGTTGCTAAGTTTTTGCATGTTAAAAAAACAATAATGGAGTATAAATATTTTTTTATCTGGGCAAGTACAAAGAATCCATTGGAAGAAATACAAATAAGCAAATAGAAAGATCTAATTCTCTATGTCATGTTACACTCATACTAATAAAATGTAGCTATAATTGCTGTAATGCTAAATAAATAAATAAATCATTTTTAGCACCACCAAAACACAGCTAAAAGTATTCAAAATGATCTGAAAATATTTGATATTACTTATGTATAGCCCCGAAGTGAGCATTCCTACTATAGCAAAAGCAGCTATTAGAAAGTCTCTACCAAGACCCCACTCCTTGGTTTATTTTTTTTAATATCCATAAGAATTAGTAGCTTTGAGACATATACTGCAGCAAGATAAATCCTTCTCTATAAATTTTCAAAGTATTGAATCATGTTATTTCCAAACTTGGAACATGTCTGGTAAGATAATGCAAGGTATTCTAGTAATGCCAGACAAACACAACTGAATAGCAAGGAAGTCTCTTTGAATATTTTAGGATCAAATTATCAGTATTTGCATGCATATCAGTCACATATACCAATACTTTTTTAAAATAGCCTTTTTAAAAGTCCTCATGCAAAGTATTTGTTATGAAAAAAAAATTTACATTTCAAAGTGGCAAACAAAAACCATTCTTAATTACAAATATTTTTCAGTTTTAGATTTTTACTTATCAAACATATTAGAAGAATATTTCTAATAGAAGCCAGAGGGGAAAAAATGTAATAGTTGTTGTCTCACTGTGGATACCTGATCAACTGCTGCCTCATCTGTTGAGATAAATGGATTATAATATTTTTGTATTTATTGTTGGAAATATTAAAGAATTCATAGAAGTGGCATGGTAATGCACCAGCTTCTTCCAAATAATGATGTGAAGAAGAAAGTACTAACAGACTGATTAATTTAAAAGCAGTGCAACTTATGTGAATCACTTTTTCTCTTGATTGAGACACCATGCCACAAATCTCAAACAATAGTTTGAAAATTCTCTGGTTTTGTAGCTTTTAATCTAAAAAATAATATTTTTGATAGAAATAGGTTTAAATGTAAGAATAAAACAACATCACCAATTCTATTAAATTTACATCATGTCAATAGTCAGTCTCCATTTGTAGTTATTGCTTTTTTTTTGTGGAACCAGCATTTATTTTCATCAATTGTTCATCTCAATGTATGACAGCAGTATGTATAAGGCTATTATATACAAATTTAGAAACAGATGAAAATCTCAATAAATAAACATAAAAAGTTAACAAAAACTTTAGGTCTGAAACCTGCCCAAAATAAGTACCATCTCTTTTATCATGCTTCAACATACAGCTGTTCATTGTAAGTAATGTCACCCATTGAAGAGAAGTATTTAGGAACTCAGTGTTCAAAATATCTTTACATGGCAAACAGACCCAACTAAAATTCTTACAGCAGCAAAGGAAAGAGAGATATAAGTAAATTACTGACTTTTTTTCTCCTCAAGAGTTTTCTTAATTTCATTTTTATCTTTTCCTAAGAACCAAAGATCTTTCACTGCAAAAAGAAGCTCAGATTTGTAAAGTCTCATTTCTGGACACTCTTCATAAAATATGATCTGCAATAGCACAATCAAATAAGCACCATCTTAAAACACGGAATAGACTCTAAGACAGAAATGCTCCATAGAGTCTGTAAGTTCCATAATTCTATGTCATCAATCTGGATGAGATTAGACCTGAAGACTGATATAATACATTTAACTCTCAGGTAAGATATCCCCTGACATTATTCTAACTCTGCAATGCTAAGGATACATATAAACAAGAGTAGATAGAAAAGCTAAGAGTACAAATACTTGTTAGCAGAAGATTTAGATGGAAAGGCCATTTTACTACATTGAGATGTGAATAAAATCAGTATTACTTAATATTCTCCAAAAGCATTAAACCACAACTAGATACAGAGCCTGTCCCACACTTCTGAACTTTTTAATGAGGTAGTTCCCTCTAAGTTAGATTTCTTTACCTTAAAGCATAAACCTATACACACAAAATAGCATCTGTATACTGGATGTATGCTGACATTTTTACTGAAAAATACATCAAAAAATACAGGAAAGACTAAAGCAATACATTTAATTCTGCAATTACATAATATAGACTATATGTAATATACACTACATAAAAAGCACAATAGGTAAAGACAGTAAATATGAAAAATCTTACTCTTACCCAAAGACAAGGATAGTAGAGACAATGGTAGAAAATAACAGAAGAAATTGTAAATATTCTCAGTATCATAAAATCTTTAATTCAAATTAAACCAAGTAGATTGCATAAATTTTTCATAAATCTCAAAAGATAAACTAAATGAAGAATCCAGAGAGAGCTTTTATTGTTTTGCTTCTCTGAGTAAAGCTCACGTGGTAATTTTATAAGGGGGGGAAAAGAAAAAATAGTAACACTTCAAAATATTAATGCACTATAGTTACATATTGGATTGGAATTATTATGAATCCTGAGAAGGCAATTAATTCTCTCTCTCTCTCTCTCTGCCCTATCCTTACTTTGCCTTTTTCAACTCATTTCTAACTATTTTCCAACTCTTTTCTCCCTTTTCATAATTTTCAATCTCTCATACTGTGAATTCTCACTACAAACTTCTAGTGAAATAAACACAATTTTGAATGATTTTGGACTACTGTTTTCACACTACAACTGAATTCATGGTAATAGATAAGCTACAATTAGTTTTCATTACATAACATTAGATTTGTGAAAGTCTTTGTCTATGTAGGTGTCATGGCATAGTCCTACCCAGGTGAGAGACTTAAGTGTTCCACAGATAAAAATAAGCATGACTCCCTTTAAATGGAAAGCAAATCTACCCATATAAAGACTTACCATTTTTAAGTATACATTAACTTTATATTTTTCGATGAGTTTAACCTACCATTGCTATGATTTCTCTAAAACTTTATTTTACTTCCATATTACAGAAATATGTCTTTCCCCAAATTAATTGCAGGGACAATCAATTTTTACTTAATTCCAGTCCAAGATTTATAAATCCATTTTAACTACCCTGTGTTCTTTTGTTCAATAATATTAATATATGTTCAGCACTTTCTCACCATTCTGTTCTTCAACTGCTCCTTGGAAATCAAAAGTTTCTGTTGTAAAGGTTGGATATTTGATGACACTGCAATGTGCTCAACAGCCAGTGATAACGAAACCATTACAGGAGTGTTTCAGGTAATACCCATCAAATCTACTGCCTCTCTGGAGAGGAAAAACGGGGGAAAGCCAATACTGCCCTCTTTGCTATCCTACAAAGGCAGTTTCTGTATTGTCACCTCTGGATGGAGACACAGGTTGCTAGGCTGTATTCAGCTTCCAATATTTTGGATCGTGAAATGGAACAGAAATGAGTATCTCTGCCATGGTACCCTAAACTATGTCCTTTTCCCATTTTAATTACTTTGGTGGGGTCAAAAGACACTAGTGATTATACTGATTAAAAGAATTGCTTTCTAAGAAAAACAGTATCCTGTCTAGTTTTATCCATATCAGTACAGGACACATTCTCTACACATAACCTTCTTTTCCAACTTCTTCTCTTAAGGCCTCATATATAAAAATGCAAAACCACGTGAAAATGTTTGCTTCCTGTATTTCTTTTTCTTTTCTTTTCACTGAAAAACAAAATCTGATTAGAGTACCAGAGTTTTATTCACTTTCTTTCAAATACGATCTATTACAGCTCAGATGCAGTGGTGAGTGCTGAAGGTACTTAATAATCTCAGGTATGAACAAGTAACTGTTTCTAATGCTTTTTGATGTAGTGGTGTCTAGAATGCAGTATTCTTTGACAGAGTACTGACATCAGCCAAAGGAAGAATCTTTTGAAAAGATTCAAAATATGGCTTGAATTTTTATGCTATGCTTACCTACAATTCTGCAGTTTTACCCTTCCAATCCTTCAAAATCTTCACATAAATACAATTGAGTCTTTGAAATATGCTTAACACTAATTCTGCAAATTGCATCAGAACTTAGAGTTTAAAAACACTGTTAAAAAACCCCATCACTTTGGTTTCTGATATTCAGGAAGAGAAATCTTATCATCAACTTCTTTTGAAAAGTCTGCAACACAAGAACCATTTCGCTATGTAATTTAATGACCTTCAATTGTCCTCCAACAAATTTGCTAATCCCATTTCCAGTCATGCATATTTCTTGAATATTAATGCTTTACAAGGTACAGTATTACTGTTATTTTTCTGGGGTTTGAAATTTCTTTTGTTATCTATTCATTTGCTCACAGATCTCAGTTCTGCACTCATGGTACTCATGTAATCAATGCCTATTTGCTCTCCCAGGTCTTCTCAGCTATACTACTGCCATGGCTATTTCCACGGCACTGGTTAGGTTGAATTCTTAACAGACAAACTGCACTTAAAGACAGTATAAGCTTTCATAACAGATCATATCAGAAAACTCATCAACAGATGGAAAGGCAATCACAACAGGGGAATATGAGGTGGTCCCTATTCCTTCTTGCTTCCATTGCACCCTCTGCATTCAGGAGCTAAGTTTCATTAGTATCTCTTCACTGTTTTCTGTGCAGACAGAACATTTAAAGCACTCACAGATGAAAGAAAGTGCAGTCCTGTGCAGAGGGTAAATCCTATATTGTAAGGGTTCAAGGTATTTGAAGCTTCCTAGGTAGCTTCTGTCAGGCTGCATCATCATTAGATCATGGTCATAGATACAATATAGTTCAACATCCAGATATGAGTACAGTGTTGTGGCACCTTCTTCTAGATGTCCTGACTGCTATGCCTTGAAAGGTAACTGAAATGATACAGGGATGTCTACAGGGAACAATAGTGTGCAGACATAGCAGATTATGCCAGTCCTGCAAGTTGCATTACTCCACTCCTACCATGGAAGTACATAAGGCTTTTTGAAAGATTCAGTTTGGAAAAGCATCTGAGGAATATAGGGATGTGCCATTTGAGGCCCATTGTAGCTTGTTCAGAAGCACCTCAACGTTTCTGCCTCGTGTATCACCATCCCATGCATTACTGATTACAAGACATTGCTGATAACGCCAATTAAAAGAGAAGTTATGCTCTTATCAGGCATCAGCCCTCACAGAAAGACTTAGGACTGTAAAGTGAAGAACACAAGTTTTACTTAACTTTGTATCTATTCTAGACTTTGATAATGGTGACTGTGGGTTTTCAAACCAATTCTGACTGGAGATCACTGGTTCTGTTCCAGACAGAAAAATAGATAGAAATCAGATGACTATCATTTTAATATACAGAACACCTGTAAAGTGAGAACTTTTCATTGCTCATATTTGATTCCAATTTCTATTCTTCTGCCTGGTTTTTTCTTTCAATTATAAGATTTTACTCATGTTCCAAAATGTAGAATACCCCAAGAGCAGCCATCTAAAAAATATGCTACCTCTATCTAAAATATGAGGAAGGTGGCCCTAAATGTACTGCCAATAACTATAAATAAGTTTTCTGTCTAGAACACAGTCCTAAGCCCACCTCAGCTGGAAGATGGAGTTACTGTTCCTACTTAGATACTACATAAGAGAAAAGTCAGGGCACAGGCACTATTTTGCTCAGCTCTCCCTGGAAAGACAACAGTGCAGATGTGTAGACATTGTATTTTGAATCTATCATGTAACAGTTAAAACAGCTAGAAAATAGATTATGATATTCTGATCCTAACTCTCATAAACAGTATTTGTTTTATCCTGTAACTTCTGATGCATCAAAAAGTTGGGGAACAGGAAATGCAAGGGCACATCTGGACTTTTAATGCTAGGTTGTCTAATTCCTAGGTTAGAATCAAGACAGATTTCACTGGTTTTCTTCAGTTCTGAGTCTTGCACTTTCAGCTGTACAGTAGGTGAACTTCAGCAAAACATTTGGATATTATCAGTATTCTATTATTATGTAGGTGAGATTGCATTATTAATTTAGGAGGTGACACAGCCAGCCAATCTTGTAAATTTTAATTTGTGCAACTGGGAGAAGGGTAGTTATTAGAGTGAGACAACTAATATGCACAGTAGAGTTATTTGCAACACAAAACTGAACCAAGGCATTCTCGCAACTGAAAAATCCCATTGACTTGAGTAGATTGGATCAATCTTTAAAAACAGGATGAAACCTGCAATATAAAGATCCCATTTCCCTTTTCTTTCCCCTCCCCTTCCTTCTCTTCTCCCTACCTTCTCTACTCCTTAAAGTGTGCTTGCCCTTTGCAAGTGTATAAATTAATGTGATTAGGAAATTTTATTCTCTGATTATGAAGACAGAATAACACTATTATTATCATCATTTTTATTATTACTAGGTTTACATTTTATTGCTATGCATTTGTAGGAACAAAGATAGCTGAATAATTGAACTTGCCATTTGAGGTGAAAAAAAGTTTATGACAGTTTTTAGTTTCAGAAGAAATCCATTTGTGTACAGAATGGAGGAAAGAAGAGATTTTTAAGATTTGAGAATTTCCAAGTATGAAGATATAAACTGCAGCTTGTATAAAAAATTACACTGGAACATTATTTCTGCCATGTGTGATGGTGAAAGAAGGTTTCAGATTTAAGTCTGTAGAATATGATTTTCTCACCATACATGCAGTAGATACCTTGGTTTGGTCAACTAAATAAGAACCAGCATAGATTATACTTGGATTCCTGAGGCTTGCACAAACATATTAAGTCATAACAAAATTCAAAACTAAAAGCAAAATATGTCTAATACTGTGCCAGAACACTTCTTTTCTAATGTATGTGCATTCTAACACAATTGTTTACAAAAGCAAATCTATTTTGGCTATTCTAAAACAAAACTATATCATCTAAATGGTCTCTACATGCTAAATATTTCACACCAAAGTGAAAAAATAAGGTACATAAAGCACACACGCATTACAAAAGCATGAAATGTGGTTTTATTGTCTCATGCTTTCATGTGGTTTTCCAAACCCTGACAAACCTGTCTCAGAATGGTGTTTCTTTTTCGGCAATGGTTTGTCATCAGTTATTGTACCATTCACCTTTTTCTGCTGGTCTTCCCATGTAACTTCTAGTGTAAATCAAAAAACAAAATCAGAAAAATTATGTAACTTAAATTATAATACTCCTAATATCATTTGGGACAACTTGATCTAAACAAATGTATTATCATTAACAATAAAATTTAGATTAGTTCTTAGAGGCCTGGGGTGAAGAGAATAATTACATATCTTAAACACTCTGGAACAGAACATCTAATCCGAAAGTTAGTGCCTACGTAAATTGTCAAATATTCTGGTGTTTTTGGTATTTAACAACTGACATACAAAGCAGGGGCTTGTTAACACAATAATTTGGTCCATTTTAAAAAATTATTGTTCTACATTCTATAGCGTTTTACTATAGATTATAATACACATATAGCTTATAGTTTATACATAGATTATAGTATATGTATAGCTTATTACTATAGATTCTTATTATCATTGTGTTTCTGTAAGTTATACAGGAAGTTAGAAATATTTTGGTAAAAAATTCTATGCAAAGATATAATTAACAAAAATAACCCACCAAACAAAATAAATTAACAAACAAACAAACAAACAAGCAAACAAACAAAAAACCTGAACAAGCAACAATGCATGCCTAATTTAAGTTAAAAAAGTGTTTTTAACAACTAATTCTTAAGCCAAAACTAAGTCAGATTTATTTTCAAAATCTGGAACTTGATTTAAATTAAGTTTTTAATTTGAGCAGATTAAACTACTCAATAAGAACTTTTGCACCAATTAGTCCTGCATCTGAAACTGGCATTTCTGATGTAACTGCTCAGGAAAAGAGCTATAGATAGAATCATGTACACTGCTCCACAGAACTACATTCTCTAGACTTGAGAGCTGTTAGCATTTTGAGGTTGTCGATTTATTTTTTTTACACTTTAATCCTCTATCTTCTGACAAAATAGGTAGTTAGCATAAATACTATCAGTTTTAAACCCTTTGGGATCTCATGGCAAAACCAAATCAACACCAATTAACGGGAGAGATCCAATACTCCAAGCTCCATTTTTGCTTTGGGCTGTTAAGAATCTGCTTACTTTGCTTATCATGTAAAGTGCAAAGCTCCTCACAACCATTGCCCCCAGATGTTATCACTTTTACAGTCACAGAAATACCCAGTGATGGAGAATAATATGACAGATATGGAAAACGTTTTTAATCTTACCAATTCAAAGTAAACTGACACAAAGTATTTTAGCCTATGACTTTTTTTTTTTTCCTTTCTCAAGAAAACGGATGGATATCTAACATTCAAAATGCAAACTTGTGAAAGTGTTATCTGTGTGCATCCTGCAGCCTTTTCTCTGTGGCTGTTGTTGGTCCATGACAGGCTGGTGTCCTATAAAAGGCTCCTTTGGTTTTTGAAATGGGTGGAAATGTAGGTTGAAGTAAATTGTCACTGTAATGATTTCATGACACCACAGATATGCAAGCTGAAACAGTCTCTATCATCTTTGAAGTACCATGTGTAGTGAGTACTAAATGAGAAATTTCAAACAGAACATTCTGTTACCAAACCGTGGAAATAAAATCCTAATATGATTATTCCTAGCGAGAATGTGATTCTTTCTTTTTCTCTATGAATATACACAGTTAACAATAAAATATTCTTTTTTCTCAAATGAGTCCAGAAGTATTTTCTTAATTCACAAATCAAAAAACTCAATGACCTTACTAAAACTACTTTTTAATTTAAGGAATAGTCACTGCTACCAAAAAATACCATTAACAGTAATTCAGGCCAAATAGTGGAGATTGTACTTAGAATAAGATAAAAAGTAGGCATACAGTAATCCAAAGGATTTTTTCATAATACACAACAAATAATCTAAATACTGGAGAACACTGAAGAATATCAGGAAGTCCACTGATTTCCATGCTATTTTAATGCAAATTTTAGAAGAGACTCTCTCTCTCTCTCTGACTCTAGGTGAGTGTCCTTTTCCTAAGGACCTCTTGGTTTAGTTCTGAACCTAAAAACTGTAGTTGTCTCAGCCACCAAAGTCACTTATTATAAAAAAAGTTCCCTATCAAAAGAAAAGCTTTACTAAACCTTGATAATTCTTTGAGAGCTCAGCATCTAGAAAATAGTTAACCCTCTCAGTAACACGTTTGAACTGACAAGAGTGAGGAAATAAAAATCAAATAAAAATATCATTCTTTGAATAAATACTTTTGCCTCACGTTAACCTTAAAAAGAAAAACTAACAACATTACAAAAAGCAAGACAGGCTACTGTATGTTTTTGAGGAAAGTCATAGCATGAGCATGCAGACACTTCCAGAAAAGGTTCCAAATGACCTCTTTTCTATAGCTTCAGTTAAATTTATGGCATATCAGCATGAAATTCAAATGGCTGTTTAGTTTTATCAGAAGTTAAGTACAACGTTTAGATTGAGTATATGGGGTTTGGCAGTACTCCAGATCAAGTCAAAAAACTCCACTAACTTCTAGAATATTGCAAGAGTTTTACTAATAATGGTTATTGTTTCAATTGAGAAATAAAAATAGATCTACCCATTGGAATTAACCAAACATTTGACCTTTTCTTCAACATTTCCTAATTTCATTTCCATTTCCATGTTTTACAAAGATGAGACAGTATGTTTTAAGGAGAGCTTAAAGGACAGCTTTCTGTTTGGGAACTAGCATAAGATGCTGATGCTTATTCAAAGTGCCAAAATGTCAGTGTTGCCCTCTAACTCTCTGGTTAGACAAATAAGTTTAGTTAACAATGTACTTTGCACAATGTAGTTTCTAAAATCTTTTTTTTCCCCAAGGCAAAGCGCCACCATCTATTCCCTTGTTGTTTTAATCAAAGCCAACTTTGGTCAGATAGTAAATATTTTGAAAGAAACCATACATTTTCTAGACCATCAGTCTCCTATTATCACTCTCACTTCCCATAACATAAACTTCATCCTATCATCTGTTGTGATAATCAGCTTGGACTTATGTATAGAGAGAGATGAAAAAATATTAAATATTTATCCAAAAAGATCTTATATAGATTACATAAAATATGGGATTCTTGAGTCAGAGTATTTCAACTGGCCAATGCACCTTTAGGGCCAGAAGGATTTGGCAGGTGCCCAATGCAGATTTTTCCCACCAGAACAAAATGGACAATCTTTAGATGCAATTGTTTCTTTAGATTGAATTGTTGCACCTACCCCTGGGCACTGCACACCACAGTGAATAATGCAGCTGGGGTGACACTTGGTGTTGTGCCTTTCCCTGTGAGAGTGACACTCACCTGTGCTGCCTGGGAGAGGAGGCCTGGTGTGCTCCAGTACTCAGTGTCAGGTACAACCTCAGCATTTCTCACACTTTTGTTTAGAATATTTAATATGGAAAACATTTAAAATGTGGAAATAATATCTGAGAAGAATAGTTGCATATTTCAGCTTTTCTGAATTTCTAACCATGCCAGCTGAGCACCAGGAATGTTGCAGTTGAATTGGAAATGGTGCAGCAAACTGCAGAAGTACAAGATGATGCAGCAAAATACCAGATACTAATGATGAGGATTTTTCTTATGCCAATACTCACCTCCTCTCTTCTTTTCTCAATACTACAAACAGTAATAGCATTTCTCACAATACCCTTCACTTGAAACATTTTTTTATATTTTCTTTTTTACGGGATTGTCTTTTTTTTTTTTTTTTAATGAAATCCATGTCAGCTTTTATCTTTTTTTCAGCACCTAACTTTTCTGGGAACCAATTTTTATCAGTGCATTTCTAGTTTTAGACTTGATTAGGTTATCATAAAGTCTTCTCTTTTTCACTAAGACACACTTAATTTAGTCATCTTTTTCTGCAAATGAAAAGTACTCAGAACTTCTGTCTATTTTTAATTTTATATGAAGAATGCTCAGAAAGAAATTATGTTATTAATAATATACGGTGACAACTACTGTAAAAATAAGTCAAAAGTGGATTTGGCTAGTGCTTCTTAAACCAATGCAGCACAATAGGAAGTCATTTAAACTGTGGGATAAACTGTCAAAAGATGAGAAACTGTTTTGAATCATATACTTAAGATCTCAATTCATGCATGCAGGTTGCAAGAAGAAGAATTAATTAAGACGAAATTCATGGCATACAAGTTTTATTTTTTGCGAAACAAGGTCCGTAAGAAAATTAAAGAACATCAGTCTCTAGAGCTCACACAGAGAGAAATATTTTCAGTGTGTCAAACCTCTACTAGGGGAAAGCAAATGGCTTCAAACCATGATGCATGAATTGTCCCAGATGTACTGAATTGTGTCTGGAACGAATCCAGTCCCACCTTGCAGCACCAGTGTGCTGCTTAATGGCATCAAGGCCAACTCGAAGTGACACAAAGTCAGCAGTCAAGATTTTAATGCCAGACTGCTGATGTTCCTACACCAGAGAAACCTTCAGGTGCTTCATTAAAACAGTGTTGATGCTTCCCTACCCTGATGTAACAGGAACAAAACTCATCCAGTACCCAAAAACAACACACGTGGGAACACAGTAGGAACACACGTAGTATTTCTCTGACAAATACAGAACAAGACCTCCTGCCTCCCCAGGCAACCCACAGCCAACCCGAGGACATAATCTTTTAGCTTCCTCTTTTGTCACAGTAACAGTTGATCTACATTTTTTTCTCCATACACTGGAAGAATACTTTACAGAATGTTTCTGTACCTTAGAGATCAAGGCATTTATCTGAGAACCGATGACCTGTCTTTCGTTCAAAATCTTAAATGCCTCTTAACACATTGCCCTGAATGCTGATAAAGCGTGGACAGTATAAAGGCAGGGAGGCAGGGACACACATACACAATATGCACACACAACCTTCATGTGAAAGTAGTTTGCATATTAGTGCCAAATCAACCAATGAATACTAAGAAATGTTCTAAAATTTTAAAATAAAGAAATTGTTCATTAATGGCTTATATAATGGTTTTTAATGAATAGAGTGTTCCAATGCAATTTCTGACATATCTTAATTATTTATTTTGTTTTGATTTAATCTTTCTTACTAAACTACATACACATTCTTCAAAAAAAGTAAAAAACAAACAAAAAAAACCCCAATACCCAAACCCTGAGCTTCATTTCCTGAGGCTGCAGTTGGAATACATTAAAAGAACTTCAATGTAAATCACCAGGTCAGCAATAAAAAGTACTGCAACATATCTACATTTCATATTGTTGTTACTAACATTAAAAACATAATAATGCGCTGTAGATTATTCCTTACTCCAGAAATGTTTTCTTCAAGCTGACTCCAAGGCTACATTCATTATTTGTAACTGCAAATCACTTAAGTCTAGTCCAATAGCAGTCTCTTCTTATAATATTCTCTACCTGCAAATTCTGTCAATTATATTTTAAATTTATATTTTAAATTTTTTGCTAGTGGATTTCTCTATATGGGGAATAAATTGATTGTAATCTTCTATCTAAAAAAAAAATTAGATATACTCAAGCAAGGTCTCAGAGAGCCCTTGTTGAAATATCGATCAATAAAGTCATAGCCTATCTTTAGCTAAAAATCAGAGTAACATGTTGCTACTTTTATAAATACAATGGATTTGTAAAACATGAAAAAATTACAGAAAATAAATTAATCCTCCAGATGGCTAAGAAGAAAACAGTCAGTTAATGTTACATTAAATATGAGTACATTAATATTTATTAAAGTATATTTAAATAACACAAAGATATTATTTGTAAGCCACTACCAAGACTTTTTTTTTCCAGTACCATTTGAGGCATGGGGAGGAGTTGTTTGTTTGTTTCACATCTTTTTTCATGTCTTTAAAATACGGCAGCTTTGCTCCCCCTTCTGGTTAAACGCCTGCACCACGGCAGGCTGCGCTAGAGCGGGGTCACTCAATTGGCTTCTCTGGGACATCTGGAAGGACAGTTCCCCCAAGTCCCTTGTTTGGATAAGCACTCCGGGGGGCATTTTGAAAGGACTGATTTAAGGAGGAAGAAACAACACAGAGAACCTATGAGGGAGATGAAGGCACCCTGCAAAGATACCACTGTTGTTTATGCAGATTCCTGAGGCACAAGGCATAGGAGACTGGGCAGCCAGGATCCTGGATAAGCTTCACTACACACTTGAACAGAATTCACAGAATTCACAGAATCACTAGGTTGGAAGAGACCTCCGAGACCATCAAGTCCAACCCATGCCCAACACCTCAACTAGACCATGGCACTGAGTGCCACATCCAGTCTTTTCTTAAATGCATCCAGGGATGGTGACTCCATCACCTCCCCAAGCAGACAATTCCATAACTTTATCACTTTTTCCATTAAAAACTTTTTCCTAATATCCAACCTATATTTCCCTTGGCACAGCTTGAGTCTGTGTCCTCTGGTTCTCTCAGTTGCTGCCTGGAGAAAGAGACCCCCACTGACTACAGCCACCTTTCAGGGAGTTGTAGAGAGTGATAAGGTCACCTCTGAGTCTCCTCTTCCCCAGGCTAAACAACCCCAGCTCCCTCAGTCATTCCTCATAAGACTTGAAGAGTTCCAGACTCTTCACCAGCCTTGTTGTCTCCTCTGGATGCGCAGAATCGTCCCAACGTCCTTCCAAACTGAGGGCCCAAAACTGGACACAGCACTCAAGGTGCAGCCTCACCTGTGCTGAGTACAGGGGAAGAATGACTCCCTGCTCCTGCTGGCCACACTATTCCCAGTACCGGAATACTTGTCCTGCTTATTTCCCTTTCCCTCAGCATCTACACCTGGTCAACTGAAGACCAGACACTGGGCTACATGGATTTTTAGTCAGGAACTGGTATGGGAATCCTCATACTGCTGCAATAGGTAAACACAATAAAAATCAAAATATCTTCAGAATTTAATGAATAATGAATTTAAAAAAAAAAAAGAAAATTACAAGTAATGTCCAAAATAAATATGGAGATAAGTATGGAGCAAAGAACAAGCTTCTGCTCTACACCTCTTTTCCATAGTGCCTCCTCAGTTTGCATTTCCATGCCCTGGATGTCAGGGAATACTCTGTGCATACAAGAAAATGTGAACAGCCTATAAATTCATTCTGCAGAATGCAGAAGGCAAGCTTTAGCTTGATATAGGGTTTAGTATTTTCTTTCCATGTTATTTTTATATTTATTGAAAAAGATGCAATCTTATTGTAAGTCCTCAAACATTTTCTAAGCAGAAAGATAATTTTGCATTATATGATTATATATTTCTCACAAACACTCCACACAAAAAGAAAAGCTCTGCAAGGTGCTAAGATGTAGCTAAGATTGAAGATTATGGTACCATTCTAAATTGTAAAAAAAGTCATTCTGCTCATGAAAGGGGTCTGAAACTAAGCCAAAAGATGTAAGCAATAATACCAACCAATAAAGAAATTACAATAAATGGCTTACACGAAGATGAAAAATACATATTTCTTTCTTCAGAAAGATCTAGGTTTTTCTGAATGTCAATTACTACTAAATAACATAAAAGTTTTCTTATTGCTCCAATTTGCATGCAAATTGTACTTGCATCTTTACATGCAAATACTGTTTGCACCAAAAGGCCCATTTCACTCTTCTGCATTACTTACATTAGGTTAGTAACCAGACAAATTGTGTTTGTCTAGTAGATAAAATGACATCCCATTGTCACATACCAGTCTCAGAAATGCCATGTGGTATTACCATGTACTTTTGAAAGATGAAAACTCAAATTTTTAATAAGTAAAATTTGAAGGTATTTATGGACAAGTTAGTAGCTAGACTCTTTCTCATCTGTAACATCTCCCTGGCAGTTTTAGAGCTAAATTTGTCAAATAGCCCCCTATATCATAAGGAATTTTAGCAGAATGTAAGTTCTTCAGTCTAGAGCATTTTACAGGTACTTCATTTTTCCTGGTTTGTGTTATTGTATTGTGGGGGTATTCTAATTTCACTCCTTTCCCAGCATGCAAATTAAAGTTATGTGCCTGTCCACAACTAGTACAATCTAACCAGGTCTTTACTTTATTTAAACCTTACTTTGCTTGAACTAGAATTTAATTAAAATGCAGTGTTTCTCTAGGTATTCATAACACATAGGAATATGTTAAGTATTTTCACAGCCCACGTAAAACACATCCAGTATAATTTCTCATGCAAAATTCAGAAGCTGTTGTGGTCTCTTAGTGAAGTCTGGAGTCAGTGAGCCAGAGGAAGAGAAAGCACCTAGGAGACTCACAGCAGTCATGTTCAGTAGTTCAGGCAAAGTGTAGGCCCCAGTTCCACAAATCCAAATGGTCTTAGAATGGAAAAAGATGCTTGGATCAGCCATCCAGATGAGAATGCCCTCTGGCCCGACAGGAACTTGCTTGTTTTTCAATAAAGTGTATTTGAATACTGCTTCTGCAAGTCAGTTAAGCAGGTCCATCTGTCATCGCTTCTTTGACTGGAGCCCCTCTATTCTGCCTAGTTTGCCTTTCAGTCACCTAAATTCTTTAGATTGTGTCTAAACTGTACAACAGTTTAGAATAATCTGGAATACAGAATAGTTTCAGTTCTATTCCTTCAGGCATCCAGACTGCTCACAGAGGAGTGGGACTCCCATGCATGAGGAAACCAGCGTGCACAGAAAGGGCAGGACTCAGAGACTTGGTTCTTGTCTTGCTATAAACTCAAGACACAAATATGCTCCAGACACTTCTCATTCTGGGAGATGAGAACTGCAAAGCATTCCTAATTCCATAATACAGACATGCTGTAATGTAATCCTATAAAATATTCTGAAGAGTGAGGGAATACGAAACACTTAAAATTTTGCTTTAGTAACTTCATCATCTTCTATGCACCTAAACCAAGACAGCAAAGGGCAGAATTAACTGGATCCTTTTCCCACAAACTCAAGTGATCAAAAGATGTCATAAAAAAAACATGAAAGGGAAATGCTAAAGACCTCAGGAACATTGGAAAGGGATGACAGTTTGGGTAATAAATATTTGAAATTCAATAGTAGAAACTGATCATTTTTTGAAGCTTAAGAGCTCTACAGAAAAAAACTTCTAAAACATAAAACGGACACCTTTGAGAACTTAATAAAAGTATGAAACAAACTATCTAAATAAAGGTTAGTAGGTAGTTTATTGTGAAATAAACTTTTTATAGAGCCTTTCAGGCTCTATAAGTGTATGATATAGTGGTTTTGTTGAAGGAGTGGAAGACAAACCAAGAACAAAACCAACTTTAGCCTGACCAAATCACTGTTAATTGTTTTGTCAGCTTTGCCAGGTCAGTGGCAGAAGTCTTCAATCTTACTATGATTGAAATTTAGATCTTAAAAGTATGACACTGAACTATCTGGTTAGTAGCACAGATTGCAGTTAAAAAAGCAGACTTTCAGATTTGAATTCATTCAGGACTATGCTGGCACAGCCACCAGAGCAGGCAAGGTGACCCCTCAGGCTGGTGACACGGCCCCTTCTCTACAAAGGCACTCCATTTGGTCTTGTCTACACTTGATATCAGAGACATTAAAAATGGTGTGGTTGTCCTTCCCAGATAACAAACTAGCACAGGCAAAAAAGAATCCCTGCTCTCCTGATATCTGTATTCCATCTGCTAAGTTGTTCTGGGGAATAGACAGCCAGATATGGTCCATAACAGTGTAACTGGGTCTATACCCCTTGTAGTCTCCTGGTAGAGAGGGAACTGTAAGAGTGAATACCCAAATTTTAATAAATCCAAAACACTACCTACTTCATATTTCATTCACTGGCAGACGACACCAATGACACAAAATATACACGTAATAGGGTCTTAGAAGTACATGGAAAAGTAGTAACATACTTCTTCAAAATTATCAAAGCAATTTAGAAGCATGAACTCGAATAAAACTTCAAAGTAAGCTATGGTTGTTCATTGTAACTTTCTTGTTCTAATTTTTAGATACGAAACCTAAATCTCCATGTTAACATTTCAGCGCTTTGAATTAAGCTTATTTCTACAGAATTTGAAAAAGAACATCAAACAGGACTACAAACCAGACAATAGAAATGACTGCTAATAACATAAGCCTTTCTCTAAAAGTATATGATAATTAAAATGGTCAGTTTTTTCTAGTCACATTAAAAAGTGCCAAGCTTGTAAAATATCCAAGCAATGTAAAAGAATATAGACCTGGTAAAAAGTGGAAGATAATGCAGACAATTTTGCAGGTGTCTGCAAACTTTATTTGGCCTCTTAGGGCAAGGCAGCCTAGGAATTCCAAAATAAGAAGAAATATAAACCTACCCCCTTAGGTCTCCATAGCCAACCTGATCACATATCAGCCTAGTGTAAACTATACCTTCAGTAATACAGTTAGCTGCAAAAACATAAACATCTGTAGGTTTTGATTCCAATAAATATTTTTAAACCTCAGTTGAAAATAATTATATCCAAGAAGTAAAACAACACACTGGAATTGAACATATGTGAACTTACTAATTTTGAGCTAGTAGAACTATGCAACACATACACACATGCAGCAAAAAAAAAAAATTAAATTTCTCAAGCACCCACAATTCATAAGCAATACCATAATCAACTTGCCTTTTCGCCCATTAACAGGTGGGGTTTGATGTTTTTCCTCACAGTCTTTACAACATTAAAAACAGACAATGATGATTAACAGTTGGAACAGGTACTATGAAGAACAATGTAACTACAAGCACACACAAAACTGTTGCAAGCTATGTGAGCAAAACTCCATGCACTAGGCTAGAGTTACCACAAAACACACAGAGAGAAGAGCACACAGCACACAGCCCACTGAACACCACAGAGACAGAATCCTAACAAAAGCAATAAAAAAGTAAACTGTACTATAACAAAAAATGGGAAGGCAAAAATCTTAAAGGACAATTTGGATGCCTAAGTGAGAACTAAAATTTAAAAAAAAAAATTTTATTTTTTAAATTAAAACTACTTTCCACCACTGAAATCGTGAAATTATGTGTTTTGAACAAGTAATGAATCCCATCACATCCCATCACTCCTGACTTTTCTTCATAGAAACAAATACTAATCTGCATTTTCTTCTCTTCAATAACAATGGAAAGAAGGTTCAGGGCATAGGATTCGGACACAATCTTAAGCAGCATTTAACATCTTAGGCATACCTTTGTAAGCTAGTAATTTTTCCTACCAGCTAGTACTAAATGTGTTTCTTGATCAACTCATCTATTTTTGTGCACCAGGCCTCCACCACTTTGGGAAATTATTAACTGTTAATTCATTATGGACAACAGAATGTAACCTCTTAACAAGGCATGTAAATGCAAATGTATGCATTTATGATTCTTCCTTTGAGAAGGAAACTGAAGAATAGAGAAATTATATCTTTAGATCTCTGCATATTTTTGAACCAGTACTGGGTGTTTCCTGAAGTTAGAAGTTAAATTTATGTTTTAATCACATTGTATTTGAATGGAAAAAAGTATTTGCAACTGTGATTTGATCATGAACTGTTCGTTGTCATCACACTACCAACTGTCTTCCAAGCAGGATGGAGGACATCATACAAAATGGTTGAAGTATTTCTACCTAATGCAGTTGCCTACTATTTTTGTCCAGCATCAGTCTGCTAACACAAACTAAGGGAAAAAAACCTGTCATGATACAGAATAATTTATTTCCCTGTATGTAAAACTTATTAATGCAAAGTACCACATCTAAGAGGTACCCACCCAGATCTGCCAAGGCTGTTACTTGAGCACAGTGACAGAGTAACTTCATAAAAAAGAATAATAAGAGTAAAATAGTTGGGTACTTTTTTTCACGTTTAATTATTTTAAGCATTCACAACTGGCAAATAAACTCAATTAATTTGTTTTTATTGTTCTTTCATAAAAGAATATATAAATGATATAAATATTCTGTGGGGTTTTTTTTATGTTCAATATATTTACAAGCTCGCTGGTAAATCTTCCCTATATACTCAGGGGAAAACATATCTAAAGAAGATAGGCACTTGTGGTCAGACAGACCTGCCTCAACCTCTGCCTCCTCAACTCCAGCACACTTGTTTTCTTCAGCTCCTGCTGCATTAGATAAGCAAGAGATGGGAGAGGGAGAAAAAGCAAGACAAAAACACACATGCTTTGTTACAAGCTGTTCAAATAAAAGAAAAACATCAAACAAAAGACCTCCACAATAACATACAAACCCTCAGCCTACGGCAGAAATTATTTTTTTTAGTGAATCAAAGATGAAATAAATTGTTGTGCTATTTTTCATTTATATCTTTAGCTAATTCCAATGAGATCATTCTGCAAGTAATGATGCTCGTATGCAGCCCTTAATGTTCTTTGTCACCAATTTCCCACTAAACTTTTAAGCACTGGAAAGCAGAAAATAAGTAGCAAAGCAGAGAAAACAGACAGGTATTGGTAGATAATTAGTTTAAATCTTCTGCTTGGCTTTGGTTTAGTTTATCTGGGAAAAAAGTCCAAGCTTCCATTCTCCAACACCATATTTAAAACTGTATATTAATCATAAACTAATGGACATACTTGGTACCTAAAAAGAGCAGAAGAAACAAAGCAAATGCTTTTTCAGCTTGGGAAAAAAATATCCCAAATTTGCCAGATAATATGCTTTTTTTATCTGGATTTCAGAGTAGTTAGAACACAAAAAGAAAGACATTTTCCACTAGTACCTACAGTTGCCTAGAGCATATTTAGATACTAGAGAATACTGTTGGGAACAGCAGTGAAAGTGCTATTAATGATAAGAAACACCAATATATTTTTAATGTCATTAATAAAGTACCACAGCTTTCTTTAGGGACAAAGCTCATGAGGGTAACAACAGTAATAATATTGAAGAGTGTCAAACTGAATTACTGATATACCATATGCCCACTTTAATTTAAATGTCAATTATTTATTAAACAGCTTTGATGTGATGCAATATAGTGTAGTTTTTCAAGGCTCAGATTTTGATTGCTTATTGATTTTTCATGTTCTCTGTTTCTAGAATTCTTTCCAGTTCTCTCATTACATGTATAAGTTTATGTTCAATTAAATAGTTCATTGAATTACTTGACTTTGGGTTTAGCTAGCATGTAATAGTAATTTTAAAATTACTGTTTCTAGGAGGGTATTGTTAATAGAGAAATTCAGGCTATAATCAATGCAGTGCAATGCAAACTACTATGTGCTTAAATTTTTGCTCTCCAACTCCATGATAAAACCAGGACATTTAAATTCCAATTGAAATCAGGACATTGAAAATTTCAATTAAAATATTCAGCAGGGATGTAATCTATACAGTCAACCTTCTCTCATTAAAACAAATGTATAGAAGATGTGCCTAAGACTTTAAAAAACACTTTTCAGTAGAGTTGAATTAATATGTTTTTGGCATGTAGATACCCTGAAGGGTAAATGAACAATGGCTGTCATAAGCACAGTTGTATGACTTCTCAGTCATTTTCCTTTTATGCCCTTTGTAGTCTCAGACCTATATAGCAAGATCTTCAAATTTCATAAAGCTGTTTAATTTCTTCTCTTGCCAATCCAAGAGAAATTTATAAGCTATTACTTCCCCTGAAAGATCAGAATTTTTAAGTAAGCACTTTAAACTCTAGGTTATAGGTAACGTTTGTTCAATTTTTTTCTATGGAAATTGTACCAATGCAGCTTAAACATTTTAATACTCTTCAAGGTCTGCTGCCTCTCAGGGCAGTGAACTGAGCATCCACAGTCAAACCCAAAGGTGTGTTTTTGCAAATTCGTAGTTGAAATCAAAACCCAAGTGTAGACTCAGAAAGTATCCTAAGGAAGCCTTACTGATGTTAACTAACCTATCCCGTTTACTTTGCTGTCAAGCACACAAAATGCAAGTTACACTGTGCAAGTATGAAGGCCAGTACCACAGAAGTAGTCACACAAAAAAGAGGCTGGTGCAAAGCTTTATATTTCCATCTTTTGGGCTGCTGTGTTTGCCTAAAACACCAAGTTCACAGCCAAGTTGAAGTAATCTAAGATCATATCCTATATTTTATACATATGATCAATCATTTTTATTAAAAAAAGTATCCATATGCCATATATTTTTAAAACCCTGCAAAATCACATCTGATAAAGTATGATTCAATCATGACCAGTTCTTAACACCGGTTTTCTGCATTATAACCACCTTTCTGTGTCTCCCATCAAACTAGGGTAGGGCTGTGTAAACACAATAAGATTCCTTTCCATTTTGCAAAATAAATTCTCATTTAATGAAATTGCATTCTAAATGAGATAAAACCCCTTAAAATAAATGGCATGCACTTCTGTTAGTAGAATCTGTGCCTCCCTAACCATCAGAATGTCTCTGTAGCTTCCACTCCAGACTGCATGAGTTGGAAAAGTATGTTGTCACTATACATCTGTCCCTTTTAGAGATTTCAATCTGTACCTGAGAGATACAAACCCTAACTAATGGTTTCTAGCTATTCCTGATTAAACCTAATCAAGCATTCCTGTTAATCCCATATTCCTGCTAATTTTCATATCTAATTTTATTCTGGAAAAAGATTACCCACACCTGAAGTTAAGAGAGGACAGTTAATCAGCATTAATTTCAGGCCTAACAGGTTCTGAAATAATTTTCCCAAGACACAAGATTATTATGAGATCATATAATTAAAGTCTTTATGATAGAGCATAAATAGAAAGCCAAATCCTTACCGAGCTCTATTTGTTAAATTTCTGAGCACTTCATTTCCAAATTCTAAGGTTTTATTACATCTTTTAGCCTAACGTGATTTTCTATTTTTTTAGGGTTGGGTGAATGGTTGGGGGATGTTTTTGTAGAAAGAAGGAAGAAAGGGCTGTGTTTATTTTTAAAAGGAAAAATAAAAATCTATATTAGGAAAAAGTACTCTCTCTCTGATTAGTAATTAACAATGAACTGAAAGGGTGAATACTGAATACTTTCACTTTATGGTGTTCCATTTTAATTAGGAGCAAGTGGTCAGTGATTTCATCCTTCTGCCACGGTGAGTAAGGTGAAAGAAATACATTGTAGCCACATATAAATGAAAAAAAAATAATGTTGACCCTTAAGAACTATAAATACTGCACTTTTCACTTGTCAACTAGTGTGGAAAATACAGAACACTTAAGAATACATCAACATGTTAGCACTAAAACCAAGTTCAATTTAACAATACTTTCTACAAATGTTCATTTCAGCAAGATATTTCTATCTCTCATGTAATTAAAAAATATACAAGCAAAAGTTTAGCTGAAAAAAAAGTCTTCTGGCATTTCAGTAGTGAAAATATGTTAAGTGGTCCCAGACATCTTTTCAGAACTATTTTCAAGCCACATAACATGAAAATATACCAAAGTAGTAAAATCTAAAGCAAAACCTAAACTGCCTAGATCCTAAGCTATAGCCTGGGTAGACAAGGCAATGACATGCATTTCAGAAATACCCAGTTATTCTTCTCAACAGGCAAAACTGATACTGCAATAAACACAGCAGTGGCAACCTAAGGAATTAGCAAAAAGATCATAACCATAAAAGGCTGTAAATGCAATATAACTAAGGATAGTGTATGTTCTACTGAGCATGTGGGACACTGATTAAAATGTTTGGACCACTACACCACAGATAGGTGTGGTCCTTCTTAGCTACTCCCAGGTAGCTTTCTTGAAAGCAAACAGTTTGGGTTATTTTGAAATAAAGTATTCAAGAGGAACCTTCATGTCCTGGAGCAAAAACTCGCAACCGCATAATACAGCTCATGGAACTAAATCTAACCCAAATCAATGTTTTTTACTTCTGATCCTAATTTGGAAAGCAGTTACCCAAAGGGTTGGGTTTTTCCCTGTAGATTCCTTCCCTTCCATATCTAGTCACAAGCATAAGCATACCATATTCCACATTCTAGTGAATGCTGCCCTGTAACAAAAAAATATCTCCAGCAGCAAATTACTCCCTTCTTTCTACTTGAGTTCTGGCATTTGTATAACATTTAAAAAAAAGGTATGCAGATACAACCGTGTAAGAAATACTAATTATTCAAATGTATGCAAGCTAAATGAGCCCACAGAAGGAGTCTGCTGCAGATAAGTTTTTCCTACTTTCTTTTTCTCTTTTACAAATCTAGGATGACTCCCAATTCATCATTGCCTATAAGGTACCTTTAGCTAACTCTTTTCATCAGTTTGATTTTAATTTTATCTAGTCAACAATAAAATCTTGATTTCAAAATACAGAAAGTTTAACCTTAACAGCACATTCCCCCGCAATATAGAAACACCTTTCTCATTTGAGTCAAGTATGTGTTCTGTAAGACAGAAAGGAGTGACAACTCTGTGACAACATTTTTAGATATGGTCATATAGCCTCCCCAACCACATACAAAAGTTTTGATTCACTGAGGCTTAAAAAATGCATTAAAACTTACTCAAATATCTACAAAACTTGCAGGTTTACTTGATGCTATATTTGCTAAATATTAACATAAGTTCCTTCTATTATAGTCAGTGTTTCCAATTCTATTAAATTTCAGTTTTTGTAACTAGTACTTCATTTGCCTAAAATAACTTTCTGTAAAATTCAATTCTCCACAGTAAAAAGACTGCTATTAATCTTAATTATTTCTGCCACTGAACAAAGTTAGGTAATCTGCTGTTCTTGCAGAAGACTATCCTTTTTAAAGAAAATTATTACTGCCTTTAAAGAAAATTATTAGAAAATCCTAGAGAAGGACAGGAAAATCCTCAAAGAAAAACTCTATTGGTATTAGAATATGAGCTCTTAATTCATGACAGAAAATTACACATAATGCTCTATGAAAGCTGTAGCTATGGATTAGGTTTTAAAGAGTGTTTACCATCTTTGTACGTGTTAGCTCAATATGAAATGTATCTTGTTATTGTATCTCGATGATATTTATGATGCTTTGGTTGTATATTAGAACATCAGAATCTGTGGATCTGACAATTTTCCATAACCCAGATTTTCTAAAAGACTACTTTTTTGAAAAGACAAAGTAAAAGGAAAATATTACTCAGTTTTTGAGTAAAAAGAGATTTCCTCAAGTCCCAGCAATACTTACCAGAGGAAACAATTCTAGAATTCCTATAAAAAATAGTTATTTTATTGTATTTATTACATTTTTCTCTATGGAACCTATGACATAAATGATAAATAAGACTTTTACCCTCTCTAATCAAACACAGCAAAAGTACAGCACTTCACAATTGCTGCTCTGAGGAGCTCACAGTCTAAATAGATATACTAAGCAAAGAGCAGGGAAGAGTGGTAAAACATAAAAGCATATACGGCAATGACAGCAAACATCATGTGATTAGATGTGATTATTTTCTGGAATATCTAAACTCTATTTCATATAAGCAATTCACAACACATAAGGTGACAAAGAAATTAATTTAATAAGAGTGATGATCCGAGAAAACAAGAGTTTTCTTTTCATGAAGTTTTGTTTCCAAAATGGAAATAAATATTGTAAACATTGGAAATACTAAATTAAAAAGTCTGATGAGACAAACACAGTAATACTACATAAAGACCCTCAGTGGTATAACCAAGGACTGCAATTGATATCTTGTGGCTTGCTATTAAGCAAATTAAATTGTTTTAATACTGTAAAATATAAGGGGATTTTATTTTAAGCAAAAATGTTTTAACTTTTTGAAAGACTACCTCAATTGAATATTTTTCCCATAATATTTGCAAATTACCTACTAATTCAACAAATGTATCACACTACAAAATATTTGGAATAAAAACATTCTGATTAAATGAATGGCTAGCATAAAACATGTCAAATGTCCTCCAACGCTTATATAGAAATATGTGCCTGAATATCTGCTAATCTGGGAAATGTACATACATAACTGCTGAAATGCTTTTATTTGCCATAGGGTAAATTCTAGGTTTTTAAAAATGGGTACTTGTCTAGGTACTTTTCTAATGACAATCATAATTAGATAGTATTATTTATATTGTCTTTTTTTCATGCAGAATCCTGTAGAATTTATGAGCCACAGGGCTAAAAATAAACACTAACTCATTATGACAATAATTCTGACTATGTCTGTGCAATCAAGTAACATCAATTGCAGCTGGGTTTGTTTTTCCCTATACAGCCTCTGAAAAAAGGCTTCCAGGTGAAAAACAAGCCCTTCTTTATGTACAGACCTTCATAAGACTCTATCTCCTTGTCTCCATTGTCTACAGAAAGTCACAAAAACAAAACAAACAAACAAAAACAAAAAACAAAAAAAAGGAACCAAAGCACAGGGGTTAAAAACAACAGAGTTTTTTAAAAGATACAATATACATGTTAAGAAGGATCAAAAAAAAGGAGTGTATATGTCCATTTAGACTGATTTTGCACAGCACACCTAGTTACTAAAAACAGAAGTGTGAAAATGTATTTGCTGTCAAGAATGTATTTATATACTTTGTTTCTAAACATTTCAGAAAATATCCCCATCAACCAGTGCTTTTAATAGACATTAAAGATAAGCACAATTACAGTACCAGTAAAACATGAATCATGAAATATCTGACATTTCTTATTTTAAAAATCATTACCTGTCTTCTTGCTCTTCCTGTTTCAAGATGCAGAGGTTTTATATCAGCATTCTGTAATACACTCCATGTGAGCCCACAAATTATCAACTAGGTTCCTGACTCCCAAAAGAGCCAGAATTTTGTCACTAGACAATATACTAAAGTTCAGTTCCTGTGCCTGTTGAAGTCAATGACCAAACACCTACTGACTTCAAAAGGAATAGGATCATGCTAATAGTCCACCTTGTTTTGTGTGCATTATACTGCTAATTATTCATGTCAGCCAAGAGTATCGTAGATGTTAAAACATAATAGAAGAAAACAGTACAAAATGCAATACCATTACCAAATCCCAACTCTGTACACAAAAAATCAAGTGATTTCAACTGTAATGGCAAAAGAAAAATAATGAATACCATCGACCTTCATGAGCAATTTGGCAATGTCATTAGGAAGAAAACCATCCACTTACTTCTCTCCAACGTCCCCTTTGGTGGGAGCTGCGGTAGCTGCCTGCCCCTTCGCCCTACTACTGGAGTACTTGATGGGCTTGTCTGGACAGACCCAGTTCGAGGATGTGACCTATGAGACACATTCAAAACAAACCACAGCTATTAAATGACCAAGTCATTCTTAAATATCGTCAAGAACTGATAATGTAACTAAGTAGACTTTACATCACTTGGGACCCTTGCAGTCCCAGAGGGAAACTATTATCCCTATTCAGAAAAAGACCTGATTAAAAAGAGAAATCTCTCCATTAAAAGGAAGCCAAATTGAGGCTGAGGATGCTTCCGTAAGATGCTTTTTCACACAGTCAAGCCAGAAAATGTGTTGTGTGCATATTCATGTGCATATGGATATAATAGCCACATACACATAAATTTATTCACAAGTCAAATTCAATTATCTTTACTCAGCTGGTATTTTTTTAAATTACCTTTGAGTTGCAGAGAGATTACATGAATTTTTCTAAACAGAGTAATGAACTGAGGAAAGACAATGATATTTGACCCAATTTTCACTGGGGATTTGATGATACTAACTCTAACTTTCAGAAAACAAAAGAATGTATTCTGCAGTTCTAAAATACAGAAAGGCTTTCCTGAACATGATCTAGACCAGAATGTGCTCATCTTTTTATTGTATTATGTTTGTTTAAGCTAAGACTAATGTATAGAAATCCTCAAAATATCAATAAGGGGTACTCAAACAGGAACAGTACAGACTATGGCACAGTAAAATGTAGTCAGAGAAAATGGTGGTTAAAATGATAAATAATAGACAAAGTTAGTACAGTGCATCTAAAGAAACTTTTTTTTAAAAAAAATAGTTTCATTTGATGTTATGATGATTGTTCCATAAGCAATGTCTGATGAACACAAATAATTTCTCATTCTGTAAGAGAAGAATATGATAGTTATGAGGTGCTTTATGTGGAAACCATCCAGGATTCCTGACAAATGAGAAATCATAAACAAACGTAGTTAAATACTGTTAGCAAGCAATTTGCAATGGTAGTCACACCATTATATCCAGAGTAGAATATAAATAGTGTGTTCACACTGAAAGGGTTAGTATCTATTGCTGCTAGTGATCGGCTAAGGATGAGGCGATACCAATCAGCTACTGGGAAAATAAAATGGTGAGCTGGTGGGGCAGAAGGGGTTTAGTCCGATTGATTTGTCTGTTTCACCTCGGTAAGGCAGGTGAAGGAGGGGCAGATCTTCCAGTCATTAATGAAGGCATCGACCTGATGAGGTTTGAGTCAGGACGCTCTGTGGATCGGGAGCGGGAGTTGGTCCGCTCTAGCACAGGACGTTGCTCTGTTGATCTGGATCTTTGATATGGCTGTCTATCTGCTGCTTCACAATTCCTGTAACGTTAGTCAAAAAGCAGCTCAGTTGAACTTTAGCTTTTCTATTAGTTATAAAATATGCTGCATGATACTGGTTTGGAGCAAATCATTTTATTACATACATTTTTAGGGGGAATAAATTTTCTGAGATAACTTCTTGATAAAATATAGTTTGTTTACACGTATGATTTGACTTGCTCCATACTCTTGATAAATGGGCTGAAATGTTTCCAATGTCTCAGTAATGACTATCCATGCAATAGTCTGTTTCCTGACAATTTCTGGATTAAAATATTGTTATTTTGTCTATTAATGTATAACCTGTGAAAAAAGAGTAGCTGACATAATCTTAAGTCTCAATAAACTAAGAACTCATTAATAGTGCAGTTTAATTGTGCATTTTTTTCTCAAATGAATAGGTTTTTACATATTTCTTCGAGATTGCATTCTCTCTAGAGGTAGCACTCTTGTTTGTAGGAAAGTCCACAATCTGGATGTTATAATTACCATGTAGCACTGTTAACTATTATTAGACTTAGGGATGTCTGTTATATATAGGCTAGTCAATAAGTGATAGATTCATATGTGGTGCTGAGACTGTAACCAGGTGAAAATCTATATCATTAGTACTTACAGAGGTTCCAACAACAAGAAAAAAATTGGTTTGTAATTCAAAAATTCTTTTAACCCACAGCCTATGGAACTGTACCAAAACAGCAGTGGAAAGAGTTATTGTTGGAGATGTAATGGGAAGAAATTAGACTGAGAAAAAGAGATTTTTTTGATCAAGCAGTGATATCTTCTACTATCTCAGGCTATTAATCAGGTCATTACTTTCAGAAATTAATCAAGCCCCACCTTTTTCCCAATGTAATTGGTCTGTTTTCAAAGAGTAATATTTGTTAGCAATATCCTGAAATACATTAAATCAACGCAATTTAAAAAGTAAAATCCATAGCCTAATGGAGCTATTTGTTAAAACCACACTCCTCCCAGCTCTCCTTGAGTAACTGAACAGATACAGAATACAAATGGGGAATGTGTACCCTTTAGGACTTTTCCTTAAGCGAAGTCATGCATTTTACAATGAAGTCAGTTAATACAATGAGTGGCTTGATGATGATTAAGAGTAACAAGGAGTCAAATTTTAATTAGTATCAAAAGGAGAGAGACATACCACGGCCTTATTATGAAGACTTTTATGTTAGTAACAGCATTTTATTTCTAAAAGCATTGAAAAAGAGTATAGTGGCTGACTTTGCCGAACGTGTTTATAAAATATTCATTAAAAATAGTCTTTTCAGGCCTTCCATGAGGTCATAATTGCACTCCTAGCACATAAAAAGGGCTTGCCACAGACAGATTCAGAACAATACCATACATCATGAACCTACATCTATAAGCTCCTAACAAGCAAACACACCATAGTAACACATAAATGGTAATTATAAGCTGAGGCACTAAAGATTGTAGGAAAATTACAATAAGCCTGGCACAAAACCACAACAAAATTACCTCACTTCTTCTTCTATCAGTTCTGTTTCTGAATAGGAAGCTTCATCAGCAAAAACATCCACTGTCTCGCTTCTTTAACATTGTTGATAGACAGAGAAACACAACCTTAGCTTTGATAGGAATGCTGTTTAGTTTAAGTGACAGTTTAAGTGAGGTTTCTGTGTTATGGAAGGTGAGAAAAATGTCACCCATCTTCATGATGCCAATAAATGAACATAGAATACATTCTTTGACTATAGGAATAAATTCCAAGAAAAAATATTCAACAAAATTACAAATAATTATATCCACGTCTTGAAAAACCCACCCTTATCATGTTTATCCACGTATTTAAGAATATTAATGAGCCTTCTGAGACTTTTTTGGGTCTGTCACTTTTTCTCCTTTCAGTGAGTAGAGAACTGCTGGAGCACCCAGCAGCAAGGACTGAGCAATATGGTGAGGGTATCACTCCATGCTCCATTCCTCTCTCCTTCCAACAGCCAGTAGGACACACAGAGGAACAGGTGAGTGGCAACCACATGCTTCTCATAAAGACTTCATGAGAAGTTAAGGCTTCCATTTGTTACTCTTAAGGCCTCATTCTCTTTAGCTCTATAGGTATAAAAAATAGTTTTTAGGATATTAGCGGTCTGACCTATTGCCTGATTAGAAGGAAAGTAGGCATTCTTACCATTGGGATCAATACTAATGGCTTAATGGGTAGATTTTGTGCTCTGTAGAACATCATGGAGCAACTGCAGCTAAACAGATAAGGCCTCAAAAATGTCACACTCAGTAGCTAATATACTGTTTGCCACAATCTCCAGTGGGCATTTCCTTCAAGTTCAAAAACAACCAGGAGTTCCCCGAAGTGAAGGAGAGGGTGGATTTTGCCAGTAAACCTTTGAAGCTGAGGGAATGCTGTTTTGTAGACTGAAGGATTTGAAGACTGAGTCCTGAAGCCAAACTGATTATCACCCTCAGGTTCCAGGTGTCAGGCTGCAATCCTCCCAATAAGCACTACAGCAAATGGAGGGCTATGTCAAGGGGACAATCTTCCACACGAAAGCTTCACTTTGTGGTTTTGCATCATATGCATATAAAGAGCAATTCAAAAAACAGTTTTACTCTCTTCATCCTCACTTATTCTTTTATCCTTTTAACAGTAAACACATGTACTACATCATCCCAGTCTTCAGCAATGGTCCCTTTTACAGAAAAACTATCTGATAACCTGCTTGCGCAGGGAAACCCCTTCCTTACCAATTATGCTTGAATATCAAAATCCAGCCATACTTATGGGAGGAAGTTAAATTAAAAATGGAAGTTTCTAAATTTTCAGATATCATTCTTAAAGACTTAGGCTTACAAATTATCTAGATGAAACTTTCTTCTTTTCTCATTAGAAACCATATCATGTGAATTACTGATTTTTGAAGAGGGAAATTTGGTAGTCTTAGTTAAACTATTCAACATCCATATAATATTTTAATGTCCGCTAGCACTGTTTACCTTTGCTAAAAGACTTTCATTATGAAAATACAGTTAATGAAACATCAAATAATGACCTCGTCCATCTAATACTACCTATTATAGCACCGTTCTATTTTTGCTAGGGAAGGCAGGCATGGTAGATGGCTAATTTCCATGCCAAAGTCTACAAGACTTGTAAGCATAACAGTCCCTTACTCTGAGGAAAGGGTACAGCAGTGTTTGCTTCTAAACCAAGCAAGCCAATCCCTATGAGACTGTTTGAGCTCTCTGTAAGTCACTACACAGAAAGCTCTGTGAGTATTCACGGTTAAACTTCTTGTTCCAAACCCATCAAGTATTAGAAATAGAATCTAGTATCATTTAGGTACCACTGTAAGCTTTAGTTGCTGTAGTACCTAACCAAAGGTGCTCCCAGATTTTATATATTTTATATTTTATATACTGATTTATCTCCATTTTATATATATATATATATATATATATATATATATATATATATATATATATATACTTCAAATTTCAAATGTGAACTCTTTTCCCAACACAGTAAATAACTTTCCGATTTTTAATTTTTCAGATTTGTTACTTTTCTTCACAAATAAAAAAGAATTTTCAACAAATTACTATAGTCATTTATCTAAACTTATGGATAGAGAAAGCTTTATAAAAGATTAACATTTTCCAACAGTAAGCAATTGTAACAGCTTACATAACAAATAGACTATTTTCCCCCCCCAAAATTACTGAAAACCATTTATTTAAAAGCCCATCTTAAATTTTTTTTACTCTGTAAAAATAATGAGATCATATCAATCACCATTTTAGCATTAGGTTTTTCTTGTAACAAAAAACTGAAGAAATAAAAATAGAATTGCTGTAGGATTACAGTACACTACAATTCAGCTCCTAGTGTATCTTTTTCATCTATAAACACTGAACAGAACAATAAAAATACAACCACACACTTTCTAAGTACCATAATTTCAAACTCCAGCTAATATACAATGGCAATACCTGTCAGTGTCTGTGGATGGCTGCTGGATTTCAATCCTTGGACATGTTACTCTTCTACTATCTATAGGAACTTTGCTGTTTAGTCACAGACACAAGATCCTCTGTTAGCATAACATAGATAAGCATGTCTAAAAACAAATGATATTTCTAATACCAAAAAAAACTTAAATTTGAGTCATAAATATTGCAGTGGAAAATGGGAAGTAGTACACTGTCCAATCTCTAGAAAAACTGGTGACATGATATCTCAGCAAGTAACTAACTCATCTGTACTCATAAAGGAAAACTCATCTATGCTCATAAAGGAGCTTAATATAAAATCATGTGCTGCTATAGTTTTTAAAGGACAGGAATGTAAAGCTTTTAGGTACTCTGGTTTAAAAAAAGGTAAAGAAAGATATTTTGGTTGCTGTAATATTCTTTAATGGTTTTTATTATTTATATATTTTATATGTTTATATTTATATTTATATTTATATTTATATATATTATTATTTATATTATATATACACACACACACACACACACACACATATATATATATATATATATATATATATATATATATATATATATATATATACACATATATATATGCATCCATACACTGATATGATCTGGTCACATGCATTCTTACCCTGTGGTATATGGGATAACTACCAGTATATCCCCATGCCAGTGACAGTCATGACTAAATCGCAACGTGACAGAGTCTGAACTATTCTGCTAACTCAGCAGATAAAGCAGGGAACTCTGCCATGATCCCAGGCACGTTGTGCTCCACACTCCTGGGTTCTGCTGCAGCCACAGAAAATTGCTCCCAGCTTGCTCAGGTATCTGGACCTGACACTGCGGTCACTTCATGACCATGCTAACACATGGCATGGTACAATTATAAAAATGCTTAAGGAAAGCATATATATCTACACCCATGGAGATTTACTCTCCAAAATATGTGTCATCATTGATATATTTGCTGAGTAATAGCAAAGTCATGCTTCACAGAGAGTTAGAGCAGACAATGTTTTTTCCAACACAAACTATTTTATGATTCTTCTGATGCAGTTAGAGCTTTATACTAGGTATTACAATCAAATATAAATAAACCAAATAAGTAACGTAAATCCTTGGAAGACTGAAATGATATACATTTCATATCATTTTTATTTGCAAAAAAGTTGTAGAGTGTTTTTACTTTATTGCTTCTGGTACTTGCAATATATCTTTTGACTTATATAGCCAGCTGCCTTATATAATATCTTGTATTTTGCCTACTACTTCTAACTTTCAACATCCTTAACACAGACCCTCAACTGACACATGTAAAAGAATCACCCTGCAGGAATAAGCATCTCTATGTTCATGAGATGACTCACTGAAGATCATGATAAAGCTGATTAGGATTCAAAAGCTGCGAATTCAAAATTCTCAAAGATGAGAGCTGAAAACCTCTCCTCTCTTTCACGCCAGCTCAGTTTTATAACTGAATCTACTGCAGTGATTCTCTCTAGATAATAATCTAAACTTCCATTAAAGTACTGGAAATATTCCAAAATATAACACTTTCAGCTTTATATTATAAACATATTCCACAGTTTTTCCCATTTCAGAACACAATATTTCACCCACTCAACTTGAATATACTACGATGCATGAGCAAAACCAGGAACATGCCTGGGTTTTAATTAACATGTCTCATGACTGAAATATAGTGGTACATAAGACAATGCATAGAGGATCCTGAGAGGGAAGCAATGAAAAAGAAGAATTTTCTAGTAGAGCTTGAGTATTCAAATGTAGTTCAGCAGAGCACCTAGACTAATCAATTGAAGTAGTTCAGGCTTAAAACTAAGCATGAAACTTAAATATGCCTTTTAAAAGTGCAGTACTAAATGCAAAATATGAAAAGTACTTGGTTCTTTATGGATTTTGTGAGATTTTTTCCCTCAGATCTTAAATATAACTTTATTTCTATATGCCACATACACATAGTTGCCTTTTTTCCAGTGATATTTTCAAACACCAATAATATGGCAGATGTTTAAATAGTAAATTACCACAAGAGTTGTAACTATGCAGTTATTGTATATATATACTGCAGCTACATATTTACCTTCTTCTTAACTTTTGGCAACAGATCTGCAATTCTGACCTCTCTGATATCAAGGGTTTTGTCCCTTAATGAGACCAGGATTTCAATCAGATCATTCAAACAGGAGCAGGTATGTAAGACTTTATCATCTTTAGAGTTCTTAAATTATGAATGAACAAAATAGCATTCAGTTTTTGTTAAAGGCATTCTCTAAATCCATTGTTCTGTACAGAATCTGATCCATTTCAGCAGTCTTTACTCTATTGAAGTGTTTTCTATGCCTTATGTTTTATGTAAAAGTCATAATGGTTCACAACAAATTATTTTATCTTTTTTTTTTGCCAAACATTTTAGGAGCTAAATTTAAATGGAGAAAGAGAGTAGTAACTAATAAGTTTCTTTTGCATGTTAAAAAACTATTTTTAGATATTTACCCTTGATATTTACCTATGTTAGCATCATCTATTCAGCATAAAAAGTAAGAAAAGAGAAGACAACTATTTCATGTGATTATCAAAAGCAAAAGCTTTAGTTACACCAAGCACTTTCCAAACTCCTTTAAATGCTGTTCATTTTCAGTTTGTTTATGTAGTTTCCAGGATGAAGTAATAAGTATGGCCTTTGCTGTGCACTTAAAAATGAAGAGCCAAGGAACAGTGGCACTGTGGTTCAAAAAGCTAGAGAATATATATGGTCTCAAGTCTCTGCAACTGCACTAATGTTTAGCCAAAAGACCTTCACAGATCTCTCCTGTCTAAAGAGGAGAAAAGTCCACATTAGAATACTGATTAATTAAATCTGGGTTCTATCAGAATTTTTACATTTCAATTTAACAGTGTCTCATGTTCTCTGTTCACATTCACAAAGGAAGTAAGTAAAAAAAAAAAAGAAAATTCTTGCAAGAGCAATAATAAAATGAGGGAGAAGCAGTAAAGTCAACGAACTAAAAGCAAGGAAAATTTGCGTGCTTTCTTGATCAGAAGCCAGCCACCACTGGGAAGAGCTACAGATTCTAAGGCACACAGCACTTTGCATGGGTTATGCATCAATCACAAAGGAAGATAGGTTAGACAGATAGAACTGGGATTATTTCTAAAAGTAAAAATGTATTAGGTTTCAAAGGCACCTTCTCCAGCCCTGCAGATGTAGGCAGGTATCACTAAAAAGTTGCTTTTCATCAAAGCAGCCCTGAACAGTGAGAACATGTTTTAAAAATAGTTCAAACATAATTAATGTTCTTTTTCTATTTGTAACTGAATAAAACAGTTTAATCTTGGAAAAAAGACTAGAACATAAGTGCCTTAGTTCTGAGTCAAGAAGGAAAGACATCAAGAAAATGACATTTACTAGGAATAAATTTGGTACAACTATAAATGAACTCATTATAAAGATCCAAAATACATTTTAGTTTTATCTGTAACACTACACTCTTTACTTACCCATATTTTTCAGCTGAACCATTGACTATATCATCTGCCCATGAACTTGCACCATTGTACCACCTTACAATGCAGTCAAAATAAAAGAAGTGTTATTAAAAAATTATGTATTACTATTACTATTAGCACTCTAATTCATGTGACATGACCACTTCTCAACAAAAATAGGAAGATTTCCAAATGTTTTCAAATAATTTTGTACATTTCATATTTTGTTTCAGGTATGAAGAAAACCAACTTTTTCAAAACCAAACACCAAGAAAATCATAGGGCTTTTTTTTTCCTTATATAAATATTATATTTTATCTCTAGTCTTTTCAGCAGTTAAGCCATAAACTTCAGTTACATAAAGACTAATTGATCTCTTGTCTTTGCGCACATAAATGTCTTCATGTTTTCAATGGCCATTGAACTTGTGGAATAATAAAAATTAATTGTGGAGACAAAACATTAACAAAAATAACATAATATACATTAAGAGTTTAAAATATTGCTTTTAACTTCAAATACATGACCTTGCCAGTTGTAATCTTTTTTTCTGTTTGATAGGGTAGATGATTTCTCACAGGTATGTAAGAAGCAGAAGAAAATTTGCTTCAATGATCAAACAATGAAAACTAATTAAATTTTATAGTGGTATTGTTCTTCCAAGTACTGAATATGGGGTGCCCAAGCATTTGCAGTAGCACTTCAGCACATTAGTTGAAGAAAACATAAAACACATATAGAAGTATTTTATCTTAAGAGAAAACATAGAGAAAAGAAATAATGCAACAAAAAAGGTTGCTTTAAGAAATCAGGGGATAAACTTCTTATGTGCCACTACTCCAATATATCAAAAATTAATAGTAGATAAAAATCATGCACCATTTGGTTAAGGAGTTTCAACTAAATCTCTGGAGTTTTATACTTTCAGGATCTCACTAGGGTAAAGCCAGGGAACTCTTATGTTGTCTGTATTCAGTGATTTCCACATGACAGTGAGTAAGAAGACAGGGATTATCAGCAAATATCAAGACACCATTATATGATCAATTTGCTTGTCTGCCTTTTCTCCAAACTTCACATGGTGCAGAATCTGAGCATTTGCAGTATGTTTACAAACTTAATAACCCCACATCTCCGGGATATTATCTTGAGGGAAGACCATATGGGGTGCAATATATGTGAATGTCAATCAGCTGCCCTTGTTTATTCTCTGTCCAATTGGATGGTATGGGGAGCAATTTTTTTTCATGGTTTACAGCCAGATCAATGGCTGGATGAAAGTCATTTAAGTTAAATCTACTTGAGTTTTAGACTGAATCCCATATAAATTAGAATAATGCTGGAGTATGACAGGTACATCTTTATACTCTCCCTGATAATCCATATCCTCAAAACCAAAGCCAGTCTCTCCAGTTAGCCAGTATTTTTAATAAGAGTTTTTGATAAAACTACTACATTGCAGACACCATAAATACATAAATATGGGTTTAAAATTGCAGTGCACTTTATTTTTTCTTAAATATGACTATTTATTTATAGCAATCAAATAAAAACAAAATTTCTCACTATTTCTTAGGAAAAGATCCCTGCTTTAACTGTTCTCATAACATAGACAAAAATCAGACATTTAAAGAGGGAGAGGAACATTGATTTCCTCTTTTCTTCAGATTTCCTTCTCTTTTGGCCTAGCTCTTTAAACATGAACAGCTGTTATCAAATAACTATTGCCAGAGACACTCCAAAATTTTTCAGATTACATGTCAGATTTTAGTGATATTATGCTCATTGTGATACATTATACACATAACAAAATTTAGGAAGAACAACAGTATTTTGATTCCTAGTAGGGTAACCACTCAAAACCAATTTGAAAGCATTTGGGTAGTCCTTTTTTAAGTCAATGTGGGCAGTAACATGCTAAAAACTGAGCACCATCTTAGGGTACTCAGGTTATTGAAAGAATGAAATTGAGGACTCTAAATTGCCCTTGAACCACTTCTAGTGACAGAAAAGGTTAGCCATTAGAATTATGGTGCAGTTAAGTTTAGAAAAACCCTTCAGTTGTACCTAAGCTCCTCTGTACTATTCAGTTGCCTCCCACATCTAATGAATAAAAATTTTTTCAAGCTAAGAATTATGCTTAAAAAAATCCAAAAGTCAAATAAATGGAGGGCTAAAAAGAAAATGAGGTACTTAAAACTATGGAGATTAGTTGTTCTGTATTTAGAGAAATATGGCATAAAGTGCACTGTAAATTTAAATATCATTAGTCTAGGTCAATTAGAATTTTAGACTATGCTTCATAAAAATTTATTACTCAACTCTATCTATTTTTACTATATAAATTAAAATACCTTTCAGGAGTATAGGCTGTGTCATCATAATATGAATTAGGCACTCTTCTCTCCTGCCTAGTCCTCCTGAATGTGGAATAAATAGCACAGATATTTCAGACATTTTAGAGGGTGCTTTTTTCATTATGTATTCCCTTACTGTATTATTAAGATGTGATGAAGATGGAGCTAATTTATCTTCAATTCAGCTATATACTCTGAACATATATTTTCATATATATATATATGTATGTATATATATGAAATTTAAAATCCTGCTTTCAAATTCAATTCAGAAATAATTAACAACTTACTGAGAACAATTGATCAATGCACATATATTTCATGGAAGTAAAAAGTTATATTGACAGAAAACTGGTACTTGAACAACAGAGAATGTTCAACAAAAGAAGGATTTTGATGTTAGAAAATGTCTGCTGGGTAAAACAAAAGTCAGGAAAGAAAATGGAAGCAAAATCTAATTTCCTTAAGTGAAACAACAGAAATTCTGCCTGAAAGAAACCTCACATCCTGCACAAAACATACACAAACCAACTTTTATGGACCTACAAATGCTAAACTCAAAGGCTAAGTGGAAAAAATAAATTGGACAGTGTGGTGCTCTTGCTGATTAAGCTGAGCTCTTAGGTCAGGAAGCTGAGAAAGAATTTCATTTCAGTGAGGTTTTCAGCATAATTTTATTTGGAATGAACTGCTAATATTTTTTTAAACACAAGAAAAAGGTTAAGAATAAGAACCTTGAGAACATTACTTTGTTTTTGAGATCATTGGTGCATCAGACAATTTAAAATGTTACTGTCCAATTATGAATTAGTCCATATAACTCTGCAGGATTCTGAACTGGGGGATATAGATGCAGTGTAAGTAAAGCTCAGCATGTCCAGCCACGATGCCTTGTGTACCTGCAGTGTGAGCAGCTGCAGCAGGGTGAATTGACCCCAGCTGGTGCTACCATGCTGACTGGAACTTTGAACAGTCAAGGGACCTTGGGGTGTGGCACAGAGCAGCAGGATGCTCTTGGGAAGACCGCAGGTCCTAAGGGCTCTGAAGTCACTGAGGATGCACAGGTGCTTATTGCCTTTCTTAGGCATAGGCTGGAGTAAATATCTTGTCTATGCTGCTGTTCCTTTTGGGAGGGAAAGAGTTGGACTTTTTCAAAAGGGGGGAGCTATCAGAAAAAAAAAAAAATTATAACCTAAGAATGACCTCAGAAATTAAGGGTTTTGATAATGTTAATGTGTCCTAGAACTAATGAACTGAAGTCTGTCATATCAGATAAACAGTGACTGACACAAACTTCAGCAGAGAAAAGACAAAAGAGAACCAAGTAGTCACTCTGTGGGGAAAAAAAAAAGGAAAAAATGCTAGAAGAGACCACAAGAGTTAATGGAGTGGCAGTGAATGACTTCAAGATAAGCAATAAAAGGAGCCATGAATAACAAAGGCAATTTTGACTAATATGTTTATATCATTTATTTGCCTGCAGGACACAGACACTGATGGATTCAGAGTGACATGAGATAAAAAACTCTCTGTCCCAGATGAGAGACTCTTTCCTGAATGCTGAACTGTACAGAGCAATATTTGCTATTTTGGTGAATAGTGGAAACTGGAAAGTTGATTCATATGCATGATAAAGTGAAAGACAGGAAGAAATGTAGTTGCTTGATATCAACAAGACATTGATTAAGAAGATGGAACTAAGAAGACAGGAAAAACACCTTGGCCTACAAAATAATGTATTTTAGAGCAACCACTGAACTGGGAAAACTGTAAAGATAAAAGAGGAAACACTGTTTAAAAGTAATTGTTCATATAATTACAATGAAATTGTGAAATAGAAAATTACTTAGTGTTTTTCAATGTCTAAGGAGAAACTGGATAATGATTATGCTATAAATTGTTCTTCCATTGCTGTTAGAGTACAGAAAGACAAAAAAGATGAAAAATCCAGGAACTAGAATTGTGGCTTTGAGGTATTGAGAGGAGTTCACATCTGGCAGGATGACTCAAGTAACTTGAACACTAATGTTACCCTCAGGCAGCTTGGATTCCAGAGGATCATAGAATCCAGGATCAGTTCCTAGGCCCAAGGAATCTCGAGATACTGTTCTAACAGTGAGCTAGAAATATTCCACTTCATGTCGGATTTTCATTTCTGATCCAGGCAGAATTAGCTTTAATAACCTTCGGTTCCATAAAGCCTTGGAAAAGATTTTCCCACTGCTTAAATCCTAGCTTTTTCATCTTTATGAAGTACTGTAGCTTTTGTTCTTTATTTTCATTGACTTTATTTTTGAGAGAATAATTTCAGAAACAAAGATTGAAATTTACAAGTCAAGAACCTCAAAGTAAAACAATTTGAGAATAGCTCCAAATTCACTAATATCTGAACAGCCACAGACATAACCAGTAATCTGAAACAGGTTCAGAGAAACTAGTGCAAATCAGAGTATATTTCTAAGGCAAAAAAAAGTGCATAAAAATTAATTATTGAAATAGCATACAGATGAGCACACTTCATCATGCATTTTACGAAAACAAAAAATCCCTCTCCTTATCGAAGTTTTTACATGTGGATAGAAATATTTATACATTTCCTTTATACTAGGTTTCATGTAAAACAGCATCATTTCAAAACAAATGCTTGACTGAGTTTTAAATGTCAAAATTTTTAATATACCATAGTTTTGGAGAATTTTAAAAAAGAAATATTTCTTTCAAAGGATTTTTCAGATCCTGTTTTTGCTTCTGCATGCAAAAGTAATTTCACATTCACTTAAAAATATGGTGACATATGATCTGAATACAGAGCAAGCATTAATGAACTTCTCAGACTCATATCCAGAGGGCAGCCATGAAGTTAATATATAAAGAGTTCTTTACTTGCTTTGGAAATTTTTTATATGGCCCCTCTTTTAAAGCAACACCTCTATCAATCATTGTATCTGATCTGAAGTCACCATTTCCTCTTGACTGGCTCACAGCTTTCAGTTTGATATTCTTATTTCTATTTACACACAGCTATGTAAACTTTTTTGGTTTGCAACAATTTTGAAAATATCTTAATTACTGTACTTGAGCAGCATAACTTAAAAGCCACTGTATTTCAAGTGGCAAGTTATTTCACAGAAATTGTCATGGGCTCAAATTCTCTCTCCATATATTTCATGTGTAAATAGGAACTACGATGTTCTGCAATCACACACAGGTATTGTGAGTGTGTACAAGTATTCCTAAATCACAGAATATGCATTATACAAATATAAACAACATAAGCTTACATAAGCATACACTTTTCACTCTATTTTTCAGTTAAGCAAAGTATAAGACTTCAGCAGACACTCTTTCTGTGTACTTTAAAGTAGATAGGCTTTTCCTTGTTATTTCAAAGAGAATAATAAATACTACAAGTGCTCTGGAAAATTCCAGCAAAAATAAGGGTTATAAAAGACACAGATATGTAATATCCATATAATCTATGTAAAGCTGGCTTCTGCAAAGCTATTTGGTACCTCTTGGGATTTACCCATGGCCCCAAGTAGTCAGTTTTAAGATGCATACATAATCATCAAGTACTATAAAAATATATTTACTGCATGTGTTTATCTCTTAAAACACAAATCACATTCCCAGTTTGTAAATCAAACATGGCAGTGTCAGCATGGCAGAGCTAATGGCACACTCCACATCAGTTATACCTCTCAAGATCATAGTAAGCACCCTCAGAATAGGTACGGCACATCGTACGGGAGCGGAGCAATCTGATTGCATCTTCACAAAATAGAGGATACATTGTGTGATCCTGGCTGTCAAAACAGAATGGGTGAACACAATGAAAAGCAACAAAAAGATGAAACAAGGACAAAACAATATGAAAAGCAAGCAATGTCAGCAATAGAACAAAACACTGGAACAGAACATGACTGGAACTTTGGTGAACTTTGAAAACTACTTTTAAAAATTTAAGTATATTGGCTCACAGCTACAAGAGCTACTAGACTGAGAAAGGTATCACTCTCCAGTTTTATCATAACCTTTAGCACAGCCACTCATATATGGTTTTATGCATACTAAAACCACAGTATTAGCAGGCATTAGTGTTTGCTGGTTTAAATTATTTTCTTTATGTATTCTCTAAAAGACGTCAGAGTGATGTAAATAAAGCATTATCTTTGAGGACCATCAATTATAGACTATTGGAAGTGATAAAATATTCAAGTGAAGCACAGGAAGAATTACCCTGGGTTTGTGTGCACACTATATTAACAAATCTAAGGATGATACTAACTCAACTTCTAAGTTTTCTACCACTATACACAGACAAATAAGACCAGAAGGGGACATGTAGGTACACAGAAGTACATGCATTATCCACACATAGTCACACAGAGGAAAACATATACCTGACATCCCTGTAATGGTGATCTGAGGACTGGGTGTACCGGGAACGAGGTAAAGTAACATAATGACTGAGGTGATGGCAGAAAGAAAAATACAGATATGAGACAATAAGATGGAGAAGGAATGATACACAACACAAAACAGAAAACATTATAATCATAACATTATGGTTTAAGAACACTGGACTTATTAACAAAATAATATGATATATGGTTCTAAACATAAATTATCTAGATGATTCACATATTTATTCTGAGAAGCCATTGGGAGATTATGGATCAAGAAGATAGCTAAAATTTGGGATTTTCTACAGTATTTCAATTAGGAAGAAAAAATGCATAAATCTCTGAAAGCAAATCAAGAAGTTGGATTGCTTATTTCCTTTTTTGAAGGCAGTCATAACTTTAGTATGAATAATATCTTTGAAAGAGATTTACCTAATCTGTCTGAAAGGCTACCACCATTTTGAAATCTGTCCCCACGCAGCTCCAGAGCTTTCACATTTCTACATGTGAGTTCTCCTAATACTGATCATATTGTGATAAAAGGTGAACTTAGATCAAAATGTTTAATTATTTAAATAAATAATTAAGAGATGTAACCTCAGTACCAGAATATGCCAAAAAAACCAAAAACAAATGCAATTCAAATAATAAAAGTAAGTTATTTATATTTTGTTTGTATTATGAAACAATGTCAAAATTTATATATTTTCAATATATTGGCTACTCTAAATATTCTCCAATTAGCAAAAATAAAAGAAAGTAATTTTACTTTTACTACAAATATAAGCATGCAGTATAGGGAAAAGGGTTTGGAAAAGAGAGGGGTTTACCAATAACAAGGAGTTTGTGACTACAGTTTCCATGAAGCTGGGATATTTCAAAGGGAAGTCTAATCACAACTGTCCACATTGGAAGTGTAAACTGACTTCACAAGAAACATGGAAAACCTCACCCTTCATTTTTATTTCTCATATCTTAAAATTTGCTTATGATTACTGTTTTCCCAGTAATCAAACACACTGTTACCAGTAGGCATATTACATACATTTATTATATTTACCTCTTTTGCATGAGGATAAAATGCAGCATCACCCACATGAAAATATTCCTTATATTATGTTAATTATATATAGTATGAGATGTCTTTGTGTTCACTTCTTGTCAAATAAATGCAAAAGAATTTCCACTATAAACAACAAACTTAAATCCCTGATTATGCAATTTAAACTTTGTAGTTTGTTACAAGAATGAGGAGCTGTAAACAATTCAACAGGGCCCAATTTAACATGGTATAGTTAAAATTTGAAGAAGAACTAATAATTATTAAAATAGTCACAGAGTTTACACTGCAAGCTGTGAAAAAGTATGAATGTTTCTAAAGTAATGTAAAGACCTAAGTATCAAAAGCAGTCTACCCATAACTGCCTGTCAGTCAGCATGTTGTCAAGAAACATTAAAAAAAATTCACCACAATCTTAAAATATTCTTTGGAATATATGCACACCCACAGGAAGAACAATCAAATAAAAATCTAGGAGTCTACCCCCAGGAGCTAAATGTAGGATGATGGCAAACAACTGCATACCAGGTTATTCTCTCCACTACATGGATACATTGCCAGGCTATGTCCACATCAATATGCCTTTAAATTATACAGGTGCAACCCTGGAATTAACATCTCAAAACTCTTGCTCTACTATTAATAAGCAATGAAGTGTTTCCAGCTGGGAGATGACATTTTAATTTTAACAATTCAGTTTATCTTTCCAGTGAACTGCTGACAAGTTTTCCTGGTAGTTTTTGAAAAATATATGACATAAATAAATGCAATATATTTAACCATTATTTAAAAACCAATATCTTAAACAAAACTAGGACTTTAGGCAGAACATGTGCTGCAGAACATGAGTGTGCACAGAAATGCACATGCTATTTGCAAGTAGATTACTCACTGCCCATAAGAAGGAATGCCCCAGACTGTTCACTTCACTGATTTGGACATGAATGAGACACCATCAGTTCATGTTCTGCTTAGGATTTCAGTCCTAATAGCTTTTCATATCTCCACCAAACTATGTTGATTGCCCAATTTCTGGTATTGAGTTTTGTTTTAATGCTTCTAGAAACTCAGAACTCCAGTGTCATTACCAAGTTCTGGGAATTTTTCTTGGGAATTTCTGGTAGGAAGTTCAATCTTTTCCCTTTTTTTTTTTTTTCATTCTGTCCAGGATTTCAGAATCAGTATGATAGCATTTAGATGGCATTTAGAGACAACCACTTATGCAATTTGATATGCAATAACTTGCAACAAGTTTAAAATAAGCTTCTTCATCACCCAGAACTTTGCCTATCTATATATAGGAGTGGGGTTAGCTTGAGCTTATACTTGACCTGACCCTCTGGAATTACTTTCTATTCATACTTTTCCTTTTTTCTCAGAGCCCATGTTAACCATGCTATTTAACTTGACAGAATCATAGAATCACTATCAAAGATCATAAAACACAACCCTTGACCAAATACAACAAGCCCACTAAACTATATTGTAAAGTGCCACTTCTACTCATTTTTTGGACACTTCCAGAAATGGTGATTCAACCATTTCCCTGGAGAGTGTGTTCTAATGCATAGACTCTCCTCTCTTTCAGTGAAAAAATATTTCTTAATATCCAGCCTGATTCAACATGCAGAGCAAAATGCTTCAATGTCATTTTTCTTCTGAGCATCCAGCCAATATGATACTAGTTGATTTTTACCATTAAATATATTACTATACATTTTTATCATTTTATATATTTAGGTTTAAATAAATTCCTTTTGCTTTTATAAATATATTAGCAACACCAAAAATGCCCATGACTTATTCTCAATGTCCAAAACTGAAACACTTGGCTAATCCCCAGTACAAACTGCTTAAAATCATAAAGTAAATGTATTATAATGTAGTAAAAACATTAAGCTTTGCATTGCCTAAGTGCAAAAGAACTCTAAAAATGTTCCAGATCTCCATCTCAACTAAATATATCATTTGAGCTGTTAATAAAAATCATTACCCTATATGCACATATACACGGGAATGCTCAGAAGACAATCGAGACATGGACAAAATTTAGATCTATCAGATTTTAATATGACAAAAGAACTCCAGGATACCTTTTTTTCTTTTTTTTTTTGCAACATTGATTTAGATTTCTAGCCTCTTATTACACATTCTTTACTTCCTACATTATAATACCTCATGGTACTAGTATGTAAAATGATGGCATGGCAAAATGAGCCTAACCCACATCCTAACAGACTTATGAAATATTACCTATTTTGTTACAGATAGAATAGACAGAAAATTTGCAGCTACAATTCATCATTTTACTTGAAATAATGAAGTTTTTCGAATAAGGCAGCATTATAGGTTTTGCAATATGATCATTATTATACACATCCACACAACCATCTCCCCTTCCACACCATATCAGGTGAAAAATGATTTCCACTGTTCTGACAAGAAGATTCCAGGTACATAGGTAAACAGGATAGCTTTCCTTTTTCTAAAAGTGAACAGAAAATTAATTAAAAATTTTCTGATATTTCTCACCTATTTGTCCATTTTCTTACAAAATTCAGTGAACCATTAGGGTAAGAAATCAGTGATTCAGCAACTGATTAGATTGCCAAATTGGAAGTACTTAGTATCCAGGATCAGGCTTAGAAAACCAGAAGAGTCTCAGAAGCATGCTTGAAAACACTCACACACAGAGTACCTCACTTGAGCCTCATGGAATACCTTTCTGTTCTTCCTATGCAGCAAGGGGAGTTTAACCTGCTCTCTATTGCTTGGGATATTTTATTTAATAGTGAAGAAGAGGCATTTAGGAGATAATTTATTCCATTCAATTTTCACTCTCTGTGACCAGGTCCTAAAATTTGATTGACATTCCACCTTCACTAGTACAGTGGGTAGTAGAGGCCCAAATGTTTTTGTGGAAAGGCTAAAGTGCTGTGCATTATTACACCCTTGTGCTTATTGGAATATCCTTAAATAATTCTGAATACAAAACAAGTCTTTGTGTTCCTTTCTGTTAAAGCCTGCATGAATGAAACTTCAAAGAAATTTCTCTCATCCTATCACTGTTTATCTATTCCCATATTCAACTATTTACAGTGTATTATCTGATTGCAATTAAAGCAATATATTGTATCATTTGCAATAGTATTATCCTCTATTTTCAGTAACACTCCTTTACATTTTTTTCAACTAAAATAACAAATTAAATGTAGGGAAATTATAAAATTCTTTAAATCATTAAAAAATAAATATTATTTTTTACTGGTATGAACTTGCCTTTAACCAAATACTCCCGAATTTCTCAAGTTACAATTTTCTGAAAACTAGCAACGTGATAAAACAGAAATTAGCTTAATCAGACTGCAGAGTAAGAAACAGGTGGTTCTTGGGGTCAACCAGTTGGAAATTTAGGGGGGAAAGAGCCACTGAAAGTGGTAGAAAAGAGAAAGCTGCCATATGAAATTTAGGGTAAGCACTATGGTAAGGAAGGAAGTGAAAAATTGTTCTTGGGATCACACTGACTGTGAGGTTGAGCACAGAATTGTTCAAGGGAAAAGGAGCCAGGAATAATAAAGTGATATGGATTCAGAGAAAAGGCACAGCTCTGTGAGTAGCTTGCTCATTTCAATAATGGAAAGCAACTAAACTAAAACTACTTTTTCCAGGGCCCAGTTATGCCATTCTAAAAGATTATATTCTCCTCTGAATAAAGCAACAGTTAATGTTCTCTGTGGTAGAATGTTTTCCATGCTGCTTCCCAAACACCTGGCAAATCACATCAACAAACTATGTGAACAAAATGTGAAGTCAAGCTCTTAACTCTTAGAAAATGTCAAATGCCATTCAAGAATAAAGCACTGGTTATGTAATTTCCCCTGCTACATTTCACTGAACACATCAATAGAATAGTTTTATTTAATAATTGGTTTTTTAAAAGAAAAAAACAGATTTTCTTTACTTATAAACATGAACATCCATCCAATAATGGTATGGATGCTTTTTGTTACACTGATTCTATAGAAATTTCTGCTAATCTCCTGAAATAGATGAAATCCTAGAAATGTTCCATCTGAATGTAACTGACAATTTGAAGACTTTAGTTGTGAAACAATAGCAATTATCAGCAGAAAATTATCAGCTGACACACATTCAATCAAGATGACTTTAAATAACAAAATCAGTATCACATTATCACAGTGCTCCCATACTGCCTTTTAAATCATTGCTCCAAAGGTGCAACACTGAAGTCTTTTATCAGAACTGCATTGTTTTTAACACAGGCTTGGGTTTGGGTTTTTGGGGGTTTTTTGGGTTTTTTTGTTTTGTTTTGTTTTTTGGGGTTTTTTGTGTGTGTGTGTGTGTGCATTTTGTGCATTTTATTCTGAGGAATATATCTATGACTCTTGGTGGTGGGATTTTTTTAAAAAATTTGGCTCAAAGCTTCTTCTTTACCACCTTCCTACTTCGCCATCCCTGCTGGAGATAATCATCCTTCAGCAGACTCATGGAGGTACCAGGTGGGTGGTGCTGATAATTGTGCAATTAAACAGTGATTTGAAAGGAGAAAAAGAACTTAAAGACACACTGCAATTATTGAGAATCAAACGAGTGCAAACATTTTATACCATAGCTATAAGCAAATTTTCAGCAATGCATTTCTTTTTCTTTACTGGGTATTCAAAGATGCAAAGCAGTGACATTACATATCCCCATATGGGCATGTTACCCACACAGTACACACTACTGAAACCTGAAAAAATTGTCCCAAAATTTCCAAACAAAGCATCAGGAACTCTTTATACTTTATAATATCTTTGTATTTTAATTTGCATTTAAACGATTTTGCAGTAAAATTTAACTAAATAATAAATAAATGGCTATGTAGTTACCTATTATTCAGGTCTGTATTTATAAAGACTGGGGGAAAAAAAAGAGTTCTTTTCAGTGTTTTAACATGGAAAAATGTATCAAAAAAACTTTACCTAGTTTGACCTAATCTGGCATCTATTTAATAACAGTATTAGATTAGGAGTCTGCTACCCATAGATGAAGCAACTGCACAGTTTAAGATGACATTTAGAGATGTAAAATTTATGTTGCTCTTGCCCACCTTTAACTTTGTGTCAAATAATAGAAGAAGATATTTAGCTAACATTTACCAGGCTCTTTGTAGTGAATTATTTTGGTCCTAACTGGTTTGATTATAGCAAATGGAATTGTTTGGCATGTATTTCAACATTCACTTTATGTTAAAAAATCCAAGTCACATGGTTTCAACAGAATAAAAAAAACCAAACAAGTGTGTATTCAAATATGTGAATGAAATATCCTCTCAGTAACAGGGTGTGATAGTCCTGCTAGTCCCAGCACATCCAGATAACATCTTTAAAGTGATTTTAAAATAATGGACAATATTTCTCTAAATAACCATGCTTATGACTACCCAATTAGTTTAACAAAACAGGTAGCAACTTTTCTTCTTTCAAATGGAAAGTGTGCAATAGCTTTGATGAACAAATAGTGGATAATTTCCCTTTTCTCTTGTTTTCTTGGAGGTGCTTCTCAGAAAAACACTTACTCCAGGAGCTTTCTCATACATTTCTCCTACAGGACTACTTGAGTTAGGCATTCTCAGAATGCTCTGGCTTTAAATACTTATCCTAAATAGCCCATGGGAAACTTTATTCCTCAGGGAGAACCCACTTTGGACATCAAATACAGTTAAATCAATACTTGTTAAATAATATCTAAGTTTGTTGAAGTTGTGGGCCTGAGTACAATTTTCCCACACTGTCTTGGTAAACAGTTGTTAACTGCAATTAACAGTTGTTAACTCTTGATATATCTTGCAGGAAAGAAACACATAGATATAGTTTGGTGTTTTTGTTGTTGTTTGTTTTTTTCTTTCTGGAACTATGCTAATATTCTCACATTTTTCCTCTAATTCACCTAATTATATTGATTGTTTAAATATAAAACTCTGAGGTTAAATCCAACTGTTTCCAAATTTTTCTCAATAGTTTCTATAGTTTCAGTTTCTCAAGGGAGGTAAAATCAGTTTTAGAAAATTTATCAAAACATGTCAAACTGACATTTACAAGGTTATTCCATTACAGAAAATGTTCTTATGGAAATTGGGTCCATATTAGGTCATAAGCATTCATATTTCTTTACATTACAAACCTTGGCTATTTCATAGGAGTGTGAGTACCCACAAAAAACTTCACATTTTGATAACAATTGACGAGTAGATCTATATTAAATATACAGGTAAAAATTTGACATGGTTTCTCAATTTGAGTTAGCAGTATACACAGTGCAATTTCACACATTTGTTAATATAGCAACAGATACAAATCTAAATGGTTAATTTACCCTTACATTTTACAGAAATAATTATATTATATGGCCATATTTTACATAATTAAGGGTGTTTGAAATTAAAATTATGTCCAAATGTGTCTTTCAGGGTTTTTAAAAATTATTTTTTTTCCTATTCTAACTATGCCTTCAGTTTTGAAGGAATGTTTCATTGCCATTAGACTTGAGGTCAATAGACTTTTTTATGTGGTTTCAACTAACTCCTCAGCACAATATACTTTAGAGAACTTAATGCTGAATTATCTAGAAAAGGAAGGAAAGAATTTTCTTACTCATATTCTCAGTCACACTTTAACTTAGCATCTGAGCAGTCTACAAGACTATTTCAAAATCCTCTTTTTGCAAGCAGCTTCAAAAGCTGTTTCATGGAAACAAGAAGCATCAGAGCTGTGGGAAGGAAATGTGTGATTTGTTTTCAAAGCAAAGTGTGGATAACATGTAGACAGATTACAAACCTATACAAAAATGCAGTTTTTCAACTTCCCCCAACTGCCTGCCATTCTAGATGTTTTCAAGAGCAATACTATTAAAGAGCTGCTTTAGGGATACCATTAGGTTTTTATTATATAGCAGAGACAGTATCATAAATACTCATTAAAAAAATTGAAATATAATAATTTTTCCATGCAAAAAATCACTGTCAAATTAACAATGAATATAAAAGAATATAAATATTTGGAAATAGTCTTTTCCTGTTCAGAGATTGCATGTTGCAATAGAGGCATAGCTACTCAATAATTAGCTTGCACAGGCAACAACTCACCATGTGAGAAGAGGGGATGTTACAGACAGTATATACAGTGTACAGACAATGTATAAAACTGTGTTCAGAGACTCAGAGCACCCCTCTCAAGCAAACACCTATTAATCTAGAACGGCCATGAAAATTCAATAATCTCATCCCCAACAACCTTCTGACATTGTTTTTCTGAAGTGCTCTAAAAAACCCAGTTATTTTTCTCTAAATCAAGTCTGTCAGTCCAGGAGGGATTATTTGACTGAAGGGATGGAAAAACATTGTAGTACTGAAATTCAAGCAACCTTTCACAGCTACGTATTTATCTGGGAGGCAGCAAATGAACTTGCACAGTGAGCAAATGCAGAGCATTCCATAAGGCATACACAGGCTGTAGGGATGAGTTTAGATTCTGTTTCAAGGATGACTGGTCTAAAAATCAACATAACATTGCACCCCAAAAGGATTCTGTAGTCATCTTTTAAAGAAACAGCACAGAATATTCAAGTTATTGCCTTGTGTATGAAAATCATATTCTAATGAATCAAGTGAATATATTTTTTCCATAATTTAAACAGAAATAGTAATTATTTTAATGCAAAAAAGAGGTTGACTTCATGATCTACCGTGATGAATACATTTATGATCTACTTGTGATGAATACGCTTCCTATTCTAGATGATAAATATTTCACTGTTTTTTCATTAGCTTTATTTTTGCCCATTTGACTTTTTTATTCACCAAATTAAATTACAAATCACTTTGAATAGATTTGGGTTTTAATTCCTTTTGATACTTTTTTGTAACATGTCTTTGGGAAAAATTAATTCATTTTTTAATCTTATGAAATTAAGATATAATGTTTTGAAAAGTATTTTCTTGCATTCCATACGATCATTGATGATCACATTACTTAGGAAATATGGTCTCTTAAGAAATATTTATTTTTTCTGTTCAATATTGCTAACAAAAAGCCACTGATTTCTCAAATTCTTTGTATTACTGTTAGAAACCCTAGAGATGTGTTTTGATGTCACTTGAAGAACCTGTGATAGCTATCTGTAAAAGCATTAACTTCAAATGCTAGTCCTATATTCCTCAAGATTACAAAACATATCTGTACTACTCCTTGGTATATGCAATTATAAAATAAGACAAAAGCTAGCATTATGCCTCTCATTATAAAGTGCAGGAATTTCAACTTGGTGCAAAACAGCTGAAATATTTTTAAAATTGAAGATAATAAATGCTTTCTGTTTTGATTTTCTACCTAAAGACAATGAGGTGGAAAAGACCAATAATTTTTTTAATGTAACAAAGTCATTGCCACAATTAATTCAGCTAAATTAACTACATTGTTCAATTATTGCTGCAATTCTTTTTTACATCATTAAAATTCATAGAGGTTGCTAAAGCTCTACTTACTGTTTGGGAAGTTCCATTAGGCAAAACATAATTCATAGTGAGATGTAGCTTCTAAACACAAAGACTCTGATTTCATACATGCTGTCCTAATAATTTTTTCCTTTTCTTTTTTACCAAGGGTCTCAGAAGGTTGAGCAAAGACAAAAACAGAACACAGTACTAGAATATACTTTTGTTACATATGTGAACTGCACTGTATCCAAAGGGAGCATTACATTAACACTGAGCTGAAATTATCTACTTTTATGCCTCTTTATTCAGCAGCAAAAACAATCAAGTCTACTAAAGTTTTTAAAAAAATATTTGGTACTTAAAGAATTCACTGTATAACACACAAAACAAAAATATTTTATATGAAAAAGGACAACTAAACTATTCAAATTTTATATTATACATTTTCTCATAGATTTTTTCAGATTCCCTCCTGGCAAACATACACTCACTGGACAGTTTTGTCAGCCTTATGTGCTCTGATATTTTGTAATGTATGTCATGTGACTGGTGGATAAAGGAGAAATGCTAATCTCTGGGATTAGGTACGTAATTTATTTTAGCAAACTACCCTGCTGAAGTTACTCACATTGATGCCTGTAGGCTGCAGCTGCTCCTAATTCCAGCCAGGTACTTACCTCTCTCTGTCTGGGGAGTAGTGGTCCTCTACTGCTCGGTGTCTGTCCATCCGGTTCAGGGTGTTGTAGTGCGCAGGGGTGGATCGAGTCCCTCGCAGTCCCTGATCCACATTCCGACTAAGGATAAAAGATATCAGACCCTGAGTTTTGCCTGCCTCCTCTCACTGCTCTGTGCAAACAATTATCAGCAACCACACTGGTAACAAGATCTGTTAGCTGACCAGACTTTTCTATACATTTAAAGTAAAATAATTTTAAATCTTAAAGTAAAAATTAAAAAAATGTCTCATTTAGAAAATGGTGCCAAGTCCATGATAGGGATAGAGTTGTCTTTTTTTGTTCCAATGTGTTCTAGAAATATAAGGAAAGCTTTTTCATTTCTTCATTAAAAATGTTAATCTTGCACAACATTTCATTAGTCTTTCCAGACTTCAAGCAAAAATTCATTTCTGATGGAAACATGCACTGTAAATAATTTTTCATGAGTTCTTGATTTTGGCTTTACTATAAAGATGTAAATTGTAGTAGGACACAATGGAGACTTGTGGCTGTTACAGTAGAGTGCAGCCTGATGAAAACATGGTCGTTTGAATTTAAAAATAGGACTGTATGTAGTACCCACTTAGTGGGTTAGTGCAGGCTTGGGTAAAGATCACCTGTTCTAATTAAGACCAAAGCTTTGCCAATCGATTGTTTTGCTCAGTTTATCTATCAATACCTACTGACACACATTTTACTTTTTGTGCTCTGTAAAACAAATCCAAGAATAGGAAAATAGGAGACAATGGTTAACTGTAATAATTATTGGATAATAAAAACATAATTGTTTTGTATCAAATTGAAAATAACAAATTGGATGCTTCGCTCCACACAAGTTCAAGACCAATAAATTCTTTTGTCTCCTGTCCTTTATTACAATCTTCTCTAGTGTGAGCCTCAGTTTCCTTTATTGTTTTGATTTTGTATGGCTCAGTTCCCCTTTCTTTTCTTGTTACTTTGTCTGCCCTTTTGGTACCTGTCATATTTAACCTTTGTCTTTTACCACTTTCTGACTAATGTTAACTTGTACTGCTGCTGCCATGACATTATTTATTTCTGCATATAAGTGCTATAAAGATGTTGCATTACACATAAATTTTTGCCTTCAGCTCTACCTCATTTGTCACAAAGCATTTTCCACTCTGGCATTCTTGAATCGAAATACTGGGTTTACTCTGGCTAGTAAAGAGTAACAAGAGCAGTAACAAGATCTTGACAGCTACGATGTAGTGGGCCTTTGGGGGAGTTTATTAAAAAACTATGTAGGATTGAGGACTGCAAAATGGTTTCTAATAAATAACAGCAACTCCAATGGCCCAAAACCTCTTGCCTGCAGGAAAATCTCTGGGCATGCAGAATGCTCACTGCAATTTGGACATCTATAGAGTAGCACATGTATAACAAACAGGGTGCAAAATGTGATAATTCTTATAGATTTCCTGAATAGACGTGCATTTTCAGTAGAACTAAAAAAGATATTTCTGTAACTCATAGCTTATACTTCTCTTCTGCAAATCCTCAAACTCTCATAACCAAATTTTCTGAGCTCAACAAGTCCTCAAAGAATTTGTTTGGTGTGTGGGCAGGAAAATATTACTCAAATAATACATTTGATTCTGACATTGTAGGAAACAGCTGCAATAAATTCAAAACTATATTTAAAAATTTAGCTTTAGGAAAGTTAAAAAGCAAGAGATTTTGAACATGTAAAGAAATCCAAGACTACAAGAAAATGAAAAGTGGATTTTTCAATGGTGTTAAACAAGTGTTAATCATCAGCTTGGGTAAAAATTCTGCCAAAAATGCACACAGCATGCATGCAGACAGAAAAACACAAAAACACAAACACACACACACAAAGAGGTTTTGCTTATATTTATGTCTATATCCAAGAAAAATAACCTTTGGAGATTTAGCGTAGGCAATTACTTAGGCTGAAATCAGTATATTAAAAATCAGAATAGGCCCCTTTGTGTCTATCACTTATGTCTCATTTCAAGTCAGGCTGACTTGGTTTTAGATGGGTTTAGATTTCAAGTAGAAGCACACCGTTTCTGCCTTTTAGCTGTATGAGATGATGGGGGATAATTTGAAATCCTAATATCTCACTAATGCAAAAGGCTATCATATAGGCTATATCCATTAGAGGAAATGGTAAGTAAAACATAAGTAAGATATTATGAAGTCAAGAGAATTTTAACTTAACAAAAATGTCGTGGTTTGAGAGGAAGTGAGTTTTTTGGGATGCTGTGGTCAAACCAATAGATGCTCAGATTTGAATATTGGCACCTGGTGTGGCCATTGGAGACATGGATATGCCTCTGAGAACACGCGGTTAAAAGCAGAGCACTCCCAGGAAATCTCTCTCTTGGGTTCCAGCGGGGAAACAGGCCGACCTCTCCCCTGCCCAGCTGCTGCGGCTGGGCGGGGCAGGGGACGCCGCGCGGCCGGGTGAGGTAGGGCCTCGGACAGAGAGGGCAGGTGAAGAGGCCCTTGAGGATGGAAGGGCAGAGGAACATTGGAGAGTCATCGGGAGAGAGAGAGAGAGAGAGAGAGAGCCAATGTCTGTGCCTGTGCCACCTTGAAATTTGATAGCAGCCGGCCGAGATGGAGAAGGAAGGGGGGGGGGGGCTGTGGCGAGAAGGTGCCCGGCAGGGCAGCGTGGGAGTTCTGGACAGGCAGAGACTGAGATTTTTAACCCTTTTCTTGGATGATGGAAACCTCACAAATGCTAATTCTCCTGATTCTCCTGGAGCTGAATGAGAAGAGAGGCAGAGATGAGATAAGAGGAAATGGGCCACAAGAGAAGTGGAGAAGAATCTTGGGTGGGAGGAGGTGATGGAGTGGCCTTTGGCTGACTTTTCTTGTATAGCCATGGACAGAACCATTTTATTCCTGTGACACAGAGACTGCATTTAGGGGGAGGCAATGGCTTGGAGCCAAGAGAGTGCAGCGATGCTATGGGAGTGCATGAACAGAGACAACGGGTGAGGAGGGTGGTGGTTGGTGCCCTCGATCTTCAGTGGAGGAGAAGATCTCTGTTCTTGAGACCCCTCGGCCCCAGGGGGTGAAATCTGGGGGGGACAGGTGTCCTGAAAGTGAGAGACTGTGCTCTTTCTGGAACTGGACAAAGCACCCTTAAAAGGAAAACCCTAGAAGCAGCTCTGGTCCATGGGCAGTGGTGAGAGCACTGGGCATGGAAGGAAGGTGTCACGATGGCAAATGATCTCTGGGCAGTGCCACGAGTGACAGGAAACACAAGAGGTTTCAACTGTGTTTTCCAGGGGAAGCCTATGGCCCAAGAGGGACTCCTCACTCCTTGATGAACTGAGAATTGGTTATCTAAAGGGTGGTGATGGACTGAGAGTTGGTGATCTGAGGGATGGATGTATTGGAAATTTGGTTGGGGGAGGAGGAATGTTTATGGAAGGCTTTCATTCTTTCTGTGTTTTTCTTTTTACATAGAGTTGTAGGTTAATAAAGTTTTCTCTTCTGTATTCCTAAGCTGGAGCCTGCTTTGCTCTACTCCTGGTCACATCTCACAGCAGACACCAGGGAGAAGGTATTTTCATGGGGGCACTGGCATTGTGCCAGCGTCAAACCATGACAAAAAAGAACAAAGATAACAGAAAGGAAAGCAGAACAAAAGAGAATTAGGATGTCTGAAAAAAAGGGAGATGAACATGGACCTGCCAGAAAGTATTGGATAACAGATCTTCAGTATCAAAGGGGAATTGTGAACATTATGGGCAAAACAGAAAACTTCCACTTTCATTTCAACTGAATTACTTCATCTGGAAACCTACCCATACATAGCAATAAAAGGGCTGGAAAACAGGTTTCATTCCCATTTACATCTATCTCTCTGCTTCCTTTCTCTTAAGAAAGCTTATCCTGCAGAGTACTAAATCAATTATTACATGTTATCCAAAAGTACTAGGTTTTTGGAAGAAATTTCCTGGTCTAATTTTCTCAAGATAAATACTTATCAGAGATCTCCCAAGATCAGGAGTTGATACCTTTCACTATAAAATTGTATGTCTGTCAGTTTATTCTTGGTGATTTAGAAGTATGAAAGAAATAGTAGAAAGGAAGCTACTCTGGGCAGCAAGGGAGGCTACCCAGAATCCTAATTCTACAGAAATAAAAGGGTTGAAAACATCCACTGTCATATGAATGCTAAGGTAATGTCGAACTATCACATACTATAAAACATGGCACCTGTAAATAGCTCTAGGAAATGAAAATGTGGAGAGATATTTTTCTTTCCTTAGATTGGACTGTACTGAATTTTGAAGAAAATCAAGATATAAATAGTCAGAAGTAAGATACAATTGTGAAATCATATAATAATATTAAATAATATAGTAATAATAAACCATAAGTAACACGGAATTATATATAAATTAGGCACATCACTATAATGTAAAAAAACCCTTATTGGCTTAACATAATTTTGTAAGATCTAACCAATTCATTTTTGAAAATCTGGAGATTATTTCCAGTATTGGTACAAGATCAATACCAGTTTAACTTATTTAACTGCATAGTTGAACAAGAGTTTACCTTTGTGGGGGAGGGACACTGGGAGACCACGATCTAGTCCGTCCTATACTATCTCCACGGTGAGGGGACCCTGATCGAGAACAATGATTAGATGACATTACTTGCTCTGGCACTGACAGTGTTGAACTTTGAAGATCTCTCCCGTTATGTCGGTAATCTAAAAAGAAATGTAAATATTCAGTGAATCTGAAGTTGCACTTTTCAACTTCCTGCTGTATCTGTAGTAATGAGTTTCTCAGGATTTGATCAAGAATGTTATAGTGTGTTCTTGGGTTTTATAATAAAACACACATATGTAAATTGACTCCTGTTGTTATGCTTTATTTAAGTACAATTACAGTTCCTATAGTTATACTTCAATAGTATAGAAATTAATACCATGCACCAAACTGGGGACTTACCATTTATGGTTAATACAATGTATTAATAATAAAACAAATTAAACTGATTTTTCCTTAGAATAAAGAACCTAATTGTTGCATTTTTAATTAAAATTATATTTCAAATGTTGTGTAAAATGTTTTTCAAATAGAAATGTCCATAATTAAAAATTAATCCAAAATTTAGTTTAAAAATTTGGGATAGGAAGCTACTATGGAGTTAAATAGTGAGATTGAGTTCAAGAAAGATTTGTATTTCAGAAATATTTAAGGTAACAATGACTCAATGACATCAGATTTCACTCACAATTCTGAATTAAAAAATACATTTTCTTCACAAATATCAAGCACCCTGGACTAATCTTGAATAAACCTAACAGAAGGCGTAAATGGTCTAAGCAAAAGCCTCCAAGTTACACTGGCCTAAAAGGCTACCACATGGACATTTAACACAGGCTTTTAATGAAAATCTTTTTTAAAAGCTGTATGTGTTAAAAGTGATGGTCTTCATGTAATTGAAAAAGTTGAACTCACTGTCCCATGGTGCAATATTCTCTGTGGAAAAAAAAAATACTACATATACAGCAATTTCAAGTAAGTTTCCCCAAATTTTGTGATGATGAAATTAAAACATAACGATAAGAAATTGAAGATTTGCAATTGTTAACCTGATTATAACACTTAGCAGGAATAGGTCTTCAGAGAGTTCCTGGTGGCTGTGACAACTGATAGAACTGATTTCTTTGTTCCAAAGACAGTAACCAAAAAAAGAATACTTAGAGAAATCCACCCGGCACTGGAAAAATTCTGGCTCATGCAACTGTTATACTTTTCCCATGAGAATCTTCCAAGAGTAGAATAATCTTCTGCTCATGATTTTCTTATTTTTCTTCCCGGAAAATGTTCATTAGAACCTAAACAAAACCTTATTAATTCATTCCACTTTATGGTTCCAAGTATGTTCAATACTTTCAACTGAGTACTCATATTTACTATATGGCCTTACAACCAGGGATATATAGAAACAATTCTAATTCGTAAACAACTTCTTCCTTCTAAGTTTAGTATAAATGGCTTTGTGTGTATCTGGCGTGTGTACTAAAGGGAAAAAAAAAAGCGCATCACCCTTATATTCCACTAATATAATGATGCTGAGGATGACATAGTCTCTCCTCACTACACCACAGTCAAATCATGTTATGCGTGCCTTCAGCTAAGAGTCAGTAATGAAATACCAACTTTTATCCTATATACGAAGTAAATTATTATCACAAGCACTGAAAAAATATATAGGGGCCAGTGGAACATAATTCTGAGATCATCACAGGCAAGATGGGAAATTTTATGTGTTTTAGAAACAGGATGTTATTCACTCACTAGTAAAATGTAGGAGATAAATAAATTTTTTGCAAGTCAGTCTGGAAATCAATACACTCTGCAATTCTGCAATTTTTTAAGTAAAAGAGCTAAAGTAACAGTAGTGAAGAGCCCACCCTGCAGCAGACTCCTGGCAGGACCTGTGGACCTGTGGAGAGAGAAGCCCCCCCTGTAACAGGTTTGCTGGCAGGACTTGTGACCCAGCCTGGAGTAGTTTTGAGGGGCTGCACCCTGTGGGAGGGACTCATGCTGGAGCAGTTTGTGAAGAACTGCAGCCCATGGGATGAACTGACATTGGGGAGGTTCATGAGGGACTGTCTCCCATGAGAGGGACCTCACTCTGGAGCAGAGGGATAGAGTGAAGGGAGGAAGGAGCAGCAGAGACAACGTGTGATGAAGTGACTGCAATCCCCATTGTGGAGCTGAGAGGGAGGAGGTAGAGAGCCAGGAGGGAAGTTGAGACCAGAGAGAAGGAAGGGGTGGGGGCAAGGCTTTAAAATTTCAAGGGGTTATTTTCTCATTATGCTACTCTGTTATTTGCCATAAAATAATATCTCTGAGTTGTCTCTTTTGCCCATGACCATAACGGGGAGCGATCTCTTCCTGTCCTTATCTCCACCCACAAGTCTTCTGTTATATTTCCTCTCCTGTTTCCAGCTTGTGAGGGCAGTGATGGAGCAGTTTTGGCAGCCACTTGGCACCTAGCCAGAGTCAATCCACCACACATAAATGAGCAGCAAATTATTATAAACTTCTAGATATTGAAATAAAAAAACAATTACAGTACAAGAACAGAGAGAAATATTGTCTTATTATCCTAATAATACACATCTATTGACATAAAAGTCTATCTAGATAGATCTCCTTGCATACACAAGTAGAATTTGTTGAATTTGGAGATGAAAAACAATGTAGAGTAGTAACATGAAGAAATAGGTAAATCCTTTGAAAAAGTCAGCAGTTTATATAATATTTGATATGTGCAGACATCAAAGTATGAGGGGAATGAACAATACTCTAAGATTTTCTAGGTGAATAAACATAATGAAGGGCAAGGTAATCCATTAAAAAAACACAAACAAAAACCTCCTTTAAAATTCTAAAAAATGCTAAAAAAGTCTAAAAAATTCCTAGAAGTGAGAACAAGTAAATCAAAATTATTTAACTTATTACATCTGTACAAAGAAACAAATTAATTACTTTGGAACAGAAAGCCTCTTCCAGCTCTAATTTGTTATTGTAGTTGACCAAATGAGCAGCATTGTTGCAATAAATCAAAATATATGAGTTTGTAATTAATTGTCAAGTCTAATCCTGATCAAATATGTGCTTTACATCAATTTTGAGGTAGTCATGCAGTGCTTTCTGGTAACTAACTCTGGTACTGCTTCCTTATAACAATAACAAAGGCAGAAACAACCAGCATTCCTAGAAATTTTGCTGAATCTTGATAAACTTTTGCTACATTTTTTGAAGAAAACTAGAGATGTTTAGCTGTGATCAAAGAAATAGATTAATGTTGTCTAATAATATTGTTACCAAAAAAAAATTGACATTTATAATCCATTTACCTAAAACAAAGATAATTATATTTACAAACTCCTCTTTTTCCAACAGGCCACACATTGAAAAGAACTGTTTAAATAAGACAACCCACTAACATGTGTTAATGAGGTAATTTCAAAGTTATCCTTCAGTTTTGTAGAGTTAATGTAGCTCTGATTTAACTGCCTGTACTGTAGGTAATTTACCTTCCAATTTCAAAAACTATTGCACATCCTGAAAATAAGGTTAGAGAAGTTAAGTAAAAAACATTTTCTTGTGAAAATAAATTATAGACAGAAAAGACAGGGCAGCTTGACCAATGAGTTGCTATTGAGCAAAGCAGGTATTTATAGCAGTAGTAAAAATAGGATAAACATTATCCTGCTTGCAGCTATAAATATTGAGTCATTACCATAGAATCAAAGGCTCTGTAACTATGGCAAGCCTCTTAAATCAACATAGAGGGTACACAGAACCTGATAATCAGTGTAGACATAATCAGTGGTAAACAACTGTGAGCTGCAGACACCTAAAAGACAGACACATGACAAAGATAACTGCAATGCATGCTTAACTTTGAACTAGAAAGAAAAAAAAAAAATTGCAATGCCACCACCTTCTTCTGTCATGGGAAGGTTTCATTAAAAACTGATACATATGAAAAGAGGGATTTTACAAAGCACACTAAATACAGCTTCTTCAGACCTGAAGTTTTAGTTTTATCTGATTTAAGAGAGACTATTAATATATTGGACTTAAAATATTAATCCACACAGTATGTACTGTGCTATTATTATGCTATGCAGGTTACATATTCAGTAAATACTGATGATTGAATTGTTATTAAATTATGAATCTTTCAGGTCCAAAATTGCAGAAAATCACAAACTTCCAAATATTAGGTTTATATCAAACAGCCCTAAAATAGGCCTAAAAAGAATTAACTGAAGTGTATTAATGAAGATTTTAATTTAAATGCCTTGCTGCTTGATTTACTTGAAAGAAACTGTTAGTATGAAAATTGTTCAAGAAAGGCAGTACTAGAATGGCTGCTCATCATAGGCAATGTAATTGACCTGTTTCTGACACTGATGTTAAGTGGAGTTTTCTCCACTTTAACATCTGTATTTGATTGAAGCATCAAGCTTTCAGATATTGAACTTTTTAATACTCACAGTGGTTGGGCTTTGAACAAGCACTAATTAAAATCAATTATATAATCAAATTGCCAGAAATGCCTAACATACCAACATTTCACATATGGGCACTTTAGAGAGAGTTCAGTTCTTTCATACAAATGTGCTCAGCTTCTGGGCTGATTTGCACATCTAAATGAAGATTTTAGATGTCCTCTAAAAAAATTGCTGACAGTCTCTGATCAAATAAATTGAATTATTGATATCTGAATGCTTTATAAGTTGAAAATACATTATGAATTGCTTTGGGGATTTTTTCTTTTTTTGTATTAAATATTATTCTGCAAATATGGGAGGAATTAATGTACAGTCAAAGGAATCAGTAAACATTACAGTAAGAACAACTGCTTACTTGCTGCATAGCAGCTCAATTCCTCACAGGCATATTTAGCTCTACAGCACTAATTGTATTTATGGGCCCATGACACTTGAGACAATTCTTTTCTTATGGAAAAGCATTCCCACACAGTAACTAAAGCTTGCTGAGTTTTCAGTGCTGTTCCTACATCCAGCATGACATGCAAAGCTTGGGTGGGGGGAAAAACCCTAAACCACCACAGGTACTATAAAGATCTTTCTTCCTAGTTAAGCACTCTCCATATATATTTCTGTCCAGCAAATCCCCCAAATTAGCCTCCTCTTCACACTGTTGATTGGAATTTATCAGTCTTTCTTGCTACATTTCCTTTTTAGAAGTGCTCCTCTAAATTACCACAACTGTAACTCACCCCAACCGGTGATCCCCTTATGTGAAAAGTATCCACAAAGAGCATGTCTAATAGGAATGCAATTTCATTGCAATTTTCATTGCCTTTTGATGCCTTTGTTACTCCATAGATATAGAACTGTGGTAAAATCTAGATAAACACACCAAGTTCATATTTCCTTAACTTTCCTCAAAGAGAGTGCTATTGATAATTAGTTATCTGAAAATAAAACTTGAATCAAGTTACATCCTTACTTACAAAGTGAAGTGATATAGCTTATATTTAAAAATAGTTTTGACTAGTTTTGACTAGTTTAAAGAAAAGCTTTGAGAGAATTTGGATGTTTGAGGAGAAAGATGATTTTTCAGCTGGGGAAATTATACTGAAGAATTTCTTTATTGTTTTTAAATAATAAAAGTATTACATTCAAAATTTAAATAAGAGAATAAACATGTAAAATGGAAAGTATATATTAGGAAAGAAAACTAAAATGAAAGAAAATCTTGAAGAATTATAATAATGTGTAAATAACTTTAGGCAAAAAGTTATAAATAATATATAAATTATTTGTTTGAAAGAAAGGAAAATGGTTAAAGATCCATTGATCTACGCAGTCAGCATAAGGACTATTTAACATGGCTTGAATTTCAGTTTGGAAGGGGGATTTTTGTGATACACAGACTAACATTTTTAAACCAAGGGAGAGCCCAGAAAGAACAGATTTTAGAGCAGGGCATTTGGTATCAACATACAATAAAATAAAACCCTTGTCAGTGTTTAGGTCTGAAGTTACTGGGCTTTTGGGTCACAACAGGCTCCCATTTAGGGCTAGCTGGTAATCTGGTAATACAATGAAATCTGTATTTTAGTAGGGATAAAAGTAATCCACTCTATGTGCTAATGCTGTAAGATATCTTTCTATAGGCAGTGGTAAATTCTAGCTGATTTTAATCTGTAACCAGGGTGTGTTTTCTGCATCTGCTTTGAGAAGCAATCATCCACAGGATTCAGGCATAAAAATTCAGCCCACGTTATCAACAAATAGAGAAAAAGACATTTCCTCTGCAGCAAAGGCTGCAACATGACAGTGAAAGTATTCTTTTGAACAAAGAATTCCTCAGGTGTTTTAAGAGGTGAAACAAAAATTGATAATTTCTTTTCATTCTTCTTCAAACACAGAAATATTTTTGAAGGTTCAGTAATAACTGCTGTACTGAGGGTATTCTGTACTATTTTTTCATAATTTACATGGACCCAACTATCTGAATAAATATCTTCTTTGTATTCTTATTTCCTCCTGAAACATACAGATATCTTCTGCATAATGATAAAAACTTATCACTATAAATGTTTTTCTTCTCAAAGCCAGAAACTGCACTCTTTTACTCAGAAAAGCTCTTCTCTACAGAGGCTTGTAATGCAGTCTATGCAGCATTCACTGCCTTACATTCTTCCATGATTCATTTGTTACTTCTGTTGAAACATATCTCAGATTGCAAGTGTTTCATAATACATAATCTGTTGTAATGCAGATGAGCTATTGGTGTAGAACTGAATTTTAAACATTATTATCCTACTTAATATTTTAGTGTTACAAAAACAATAGGTGAGAATTTTATGATTAAATGGTCTTGACAATACATGTCTCTGTTCATAAAGGCAGCCTCAGTAGGCTGCTTGTATTCCCTAGGTTCAACATACACTAGAAAGTATCTGGGAAGAAAACTATTTAGAAATTTTAGTCCATATTCCTTGAATTTGTTAACTGCAATGCATGCTTAACTTTGAACGAGAAAGAAAAAAAAAAAAAACACCTAAAAAGCCAATATGCCTTTCACTGAGTTGTATTTATTGTTATAATATAAATTATGTTTTGTAAGCCTTTCTGGCATTAAAAAAAATCAATATAAAAATACTGTATAGCTTTTATCAAAAAGGACATAAGAGCATTCAAAAGGGCAGGTGTAGATGCTGATATAATTTCACACAGAACTGCTGGTGACAACTTTGAGGGCCCAGGTTTATTGTTCAGGACAGCCAAATAGATGCTTCAAACTGTTTGAGAGCTATGTATAACCAATCTAGAGACACAACCAGAACTGCTAATGCTGCTTATTCCACTTTCCTATGGTAAGATTGATGCTAGCAAAGATGAAATATTAATAAAGATTCTATTCTAGTGTTTTCCAAGATGAATGTACATAATATTTGAAGAGAGATATTTTAGAATCTAGTAAAAATTTGCTTTTTAAATATGTAATATGCTATAACTCATTGTGACAATTGCTGTTGGGGAAAACGTGTAGCCAGAAAAAAAGACATTGAAGTTTTTCAATCTGTTTCTCACTATTTTTTTAAAGACCTTTCCTGTTGACAGAAACAACAGACTGAAGTTTATTACATTTGTCTAAGAAGGCTAAGATCCTATCCACAAGAAGTGATAGATTTGGTAAATAATTTTTCCAAAAGGTCATAAAATGACAGAATAGTTTGAATTGGAAGGGAACTTTAAAGAACATCTAGTCAACCATTATGAATAAAAGTAAATTGAAGAGGAGCAAAGAGTTAATTTTTCTTCCTCTTAAAGGCTTCTGGAGTTTAGTTCACAGGTGTGATACTAGGAATTAATTTTACGGAAAGGATCACTGAGAGTACTTGAAAGATTTTGGCAAGCTTACTTCATGTAATGCACTATTTATATAGCAGACAGAAGAAGAGCAAAGTGTCATGTTAAATAAACCTGAAAATACAAAATGAAAGAACTGGGATAAGTAAGAAAGAAAGAAAACTAAGAGAGACAAATGGTGCATAACAGTGCATATATTTAAACCAAGATTGTGATGAGTCTACAAATGAAGAGAGGAACTTTAAACGATTGAGGGATTGATAAGGAGAGTGGATGGTAAGACAAGACAAGACTAAACAAGAAGACTTACAAACACAGTGGCAGCAGCACAAAAAAAGTAAGGCACTAAATATTTCAAAACCTAAAAACCATCCAATTTTCCTACCCACACAGCCCAGCTGAATTAAAATGCAAATATGGTGTAGAATTGTTCAGCAAGAATTCAATAGCTTAAAGATCCTAAAAAATGAAAGGTATGTCAGAAACTCAGGTAAGGAATGTAGGGTCAGTCATTGAATTGTAAAGACCATAATTTTACAAGTTGTCAAAAGATAAGTTTATTGAATCAAAGTTGTAAATCTAGGTGCTCCATAAGAATCCTGCTGATGTTCAAGCACCTGGTAAAAAAAATCTGCAAAACTTGGTACCTTTTTCCAGGACAGGAAAAACATTTCACTTTCAAAATTATACTCTACTGGGCACTCCAGAAATATATCCATTAAATCCAGTTATTTCCTACCTTTGTTTTTAAGCTCCTAAATTAGATTGATACATTTTAATTTAACTGACCCATAGCAATATGAAAGCTCTTATTTTTGGGAGGACAGGCAATTTGAACATCTTAGTGACTACTAATTACAGACAGCAAGCTCATCAAAGACTGAAAGTACAGTAAATAGGAACAAAGGGCTTCTGAGGATGGTTGCCTCTTTGGTTCCAGTACTTCACACCACTCTGGCTATCCTTCCTGTGTTCTGACTGCAATAAAGCAAACAGGGGAGTGGGAATATAAAAATGCTGTAAATTTTCCTTAATAGTTTTCTAATTAAAGTAATAATCTGAAAAAATCGCCTGTTACTGTTTGAAGATAAATGTTTTAAGGAACACAGAAACTTTAGTGCTTTTGCAGGCCTAACGTTCTTTTTTTAATCTGGTAAAACTCCTGGAATCTTAGTACAAATATGACTTGCCCTGTTTAAATCATAAAGTCTGTAAAATTTTATCAGAAAAATAACTGATTTTTTAATAACATTTACATGCTGTATATTATAAAAAAATATAAAAAGTTATCTCCTTATCCCAGCAAGTGCAAGACCCATAGCATGGAATAGTAACATACCAGGGTCAAAAATGAAGCACAGCCTATGAGCTAACCATGAAATAGCTGGAAAAAAAAGCATGACTATGTAGACAAAACAGAAATACATCTAAGCTCAGACAGCTAACAGATTTTAAAGCAGGACTAGGCCAACTCATATAATTAGATAGTTCACTAAATGTCTGGATTGATCAATACTTGGCTTCACACCATCTCACAATATTCAGGATTGCCTACCTCACCTCTTTTTACTCCCTCTTAGTTCTGAGGTCAGCTGTATTCCTCTCATTCCCCTTTCCTGTCTCCCCTCCCTCAGCCTCCAGCAGAAGGTCCTGTAGCCCAGGTGCTGATGGGTGGCTTGGACTGACCCGAGCAGATCACACTCCCACAGCTGCTGTGTAGAGCAGACAGATTATACTGCTCAGCTTTTCCCAAACCCCACTATCTCACACTGGAGCTGGACCTCACCCAAGAGAACCAGAAGTTGTCTAGCACAGAAAACCCTGTGTGTTAAAAATCTCAGAACAGCAGCAAGGCAACAGAACATACACTGAGAGGAGTACCCCACTCTGTGCTGATAGCAGCAGCACTCAGTACTGGTTAGAGGTAGCACAGCTGCCTCCTTTGGACTGGATACTGGGAAAAATCTTCCTGAAAGAGTTGTCCAGCAATGGAACAGGCTGCCCGGGGGAGGGGTGGAGTGACCACTCCTGCAGGTATTTAAAAGACATGTGGCTGTGGGACTCAGGGGCAAGGTTTAGTAGTGGATTTTGCAGTTCTAGCAGTTGGACTTGATCCAACCGAAAAATGTCCTTGATTCTTAAATATATTCTCTGTTGTAGTCATCAAAAGTATATGGTTAGGATTTTATTGTTTTCAGCAATGGTTATTTTTTATTTGATATTATCTTTTCTCTTGGAAGGGAAGACATACTCTTTGACATAACTTTTTTCTCCAATGGGCTCCATTCCAATACTTAGTGAAACAGATTATCTGCTATCTCCTGTCCTGCCTTAAAATGTTCATGTTTCAAACCTTTGGCAGTGTTATTATTCCATCATGAAATTTTACAGGATATATCAACATATGTCCGTCAAAAAAAGAGAAATTAACATTTCTGGACATTTATAAAAAAAACTACCTTTATGCTATTTTTATCATTATATAAAAGCAATAAGGACATTCACACACCGACTTTTTTTCCCCCATTAGTAATTTTTGAGATTAGACATGCATTATACATAATATTTATTTTGTGTCTCTTAGAAAAATATATACTTAAGTTCCACTTATATTTCATCAGAAAAACATTGCAAAATTCATAACAAATTATAAATAAGAAATATTTCTACTGAACTTGGAGAAGTAAATGTAAACATTAGTACCTGAAACAACACCAATTCCATCATCACAGTCATAATCAGAGACTTCACTGTCACTGATTCTTTTGGATCCTGGAAAAAGAAAAGACATGTGTCATCTTCCTTCCTGTAAGTTAAAACTATCCTCTGTCAATAATACCTAAAATAGTGTATGGATTTCATACTATACCATGAAGCACTAACAGCAGCATATAAAGGTAATTATTCATGTTATAATTGTTGAACATATATGACTGCATCAATTATTTCAGCTAAATCTTAAAAATAATATAAAATGAAATGCTGAAATACATCTCTACAACATTGCTTTTATGAAATATTTTATATAGTTTATATTAATTCCATATACACAGATATTTGTATTCATTCTGTACTGAAATTAGCATCACACTGTTTATCTTCCAAGTTTTCACATACAAGGCACCATCCCTCCCCAAAGTCTCTGAATAACAGAAAGATTATTAATAGCAATAATATTAAATGCATGTAGTACTTTCTTCAAGTTCTTAATAAGGATTATCAGGAGAAAGGGCAGCTTCACACATATAGCGTGCCATGGAACACAATCAAACTATTATATGTATACCTGCCAAAATATCTAGAGCTGAGTTGGCTAAAGCAGATTCCACTTCCACAATTAGAACCCAAATGTAGGTCACACAGGAAAAGTAAATATGTGAGGTTTTGTTCAGCCTAAATTTACTTCAGTCTTCTGTGGCATATTTAAACATATTTTATTGTTGATATCAGGGTTAAACACTGGCATGTGACTGATAATTATTCATTTACTTCTTTTAAAAGTGAAAAAATCCCTGCTCTTCAGCAAGATGGTGTGTCTATTTTAAGTTTCTGACCATCTAAAAATGGGTAATTGGAAGGCAGAAACTTTAATTGTCACCATACCTCCAACCACATGCAAGATTTTTTTTCCTGCCTCAGAACAATTTTTCTGAAAAATGTAGACACAAAAATATCAGTAAAAAACTTTGAGTAAACCTGAAGAAGCCCAGGACAAAGCAGCCTTAATGCTCTGAGTGACTGGCACAGAAGAATGTCTACCCTCCTTTCCCAGCAAAAAACTGGGAGAACATGTACTTAAGAGTGGTTTTGACAAAAATGAAGAGTTTTCAATTTAAAGAAACTTTAGAAATTATTTGAATTATAAGAACTGCTGTCATTTTAGACTGTTGAACATCTGTTTACCTATCCACTAGAGGATAGTGGAAGGTTTTCTTTAGCAGAAAGAGTGTGCTTACAAGATCTGAGACTTCTCCTAACCCATCCTGTATACAATAATTAATCAACTTATTCTCTACAAATTCATGTAATTTCATTTTTAGTCACAGTATTCTCTTGGCCTCTGCAATATTCTATGTGAGTAAATTCTGCAGTTGGAGTATGCATTGTGTGAAATCAACTTCCCTATATTTTATATCTATTATCTCATTTCAGACAATGCCCTCCAAGCTTTTGTATTCTGAGAAACATGAATCAGCATTCTGTGTTCCGCTCTAGTTATCTCTTTGGTTTGCACTTTTTTTGAGCTGAAATATCATTCTTTGGTTCCTTTACACATGCCAACCTTTCCAAATTTCTGATTATTCCTGCTGTATTTGTTTGTACATTTTCTATTTCTTCTCTGCCTTTTATGAGAAGTCAGAAGTCACTGCAGCAATTAAGATGTGGGTGTATGGATTTGTAATCTGGACTGCAGACTATTTCTTTGAGGATAAAAATTTCTCAGTCTAAAACTTACTCAAATAAAAAATGGTGTGTGATATGTGCTAATTATTAGAAAACAATTTAGCCTGCCAATACATTATGCAATTTCAGTAAAGAAATTTTAATTGTCTTTATTTAATTGCACTAAAGGCTGATGTTTTCCTCACAAATAGGAAATTAAAGCTCAGGGAAAGTCACGCAATTCTTATATGGTAGCTCAATTTATTATAAAATTTTAGAAATAGCCACGCTACAATGGGTAAGGGACAAATATTTTTGAATTCAAGAAATAACAAGTCTTTCTCTAAAACAAAAAAATTATAAGCAAGTGATGACAATTAGCACTCAGGAAAACCTAGATGATGAGGGCAGAAATGAAGGAAAAGGTTTCGACCTCCTCTGATTCTTTTCTTAATTATAGTATTACAAAGGCCCACTCTCTCTTTTTCCCCAAAGAAAGGATCCATTCCACCTGTGATGCTGTCCCTGTTGCCATTTTCAGGAGAAGCTTCTAATGGTATAGTGATACATGTGTCAGTGAGTAAGAAGGATTAATCTCCATTCTTATTAGCCACTGATTCAAATCCAGGTCCACTAAAAGAGGACAATATTTGTGACCAAACACTAAGCAAGGGAGCCCTGCTAGCTGGCTGGGCTTTGGCTGGGGCCTGGAAGGCAAAAGGCCCAAAGGGAGTGCAAAGCAGTGGGATTCTGTCTTTTGGTAGCCCTGACACTGATGTTGCAGAGGGTCTGTGGCTGCTGTGCAGAGATGCCAATAATGTTACCCAGGCCCTGTCAGAGAGGGGATTATGGCATGGGAAGATGAGGGCAATTGAGTTTGCTGATGCTCATCACATGGTTGCTTGGAAAGGTTTCATCATGAAAGATGTAAAAAGCCTGAATCAACTATGATTTGAATAGATGTCATTTACTCATCAACTAATTCATTCTTATGAATGAATCTAATTAATTGCAACTGAGGTTGCTTTTTATTTATGTTTATATTTACAGCTAAGTACATCTGCTTTAACATATTTTTAGAATATTATATTCTGTATTCAGGAGGAGATATTTGCATCTTTGAGGATGAAAATAGTCAGCTGTTGTCACAGTGGGCTCTACACTTCCCAGCTGTGTAGCTAAAATTATATATTGTTGTAGTCACAGGATACATCTGGCAGAAAAGAGAGATTAGGAAGCTTCAAGAGAGCACAGGTATAAAAGACAGGGTTCTCTCCTCTCAAGCCACATCCACCTGTTCCAGAATCTCCTAATACCTCAGCTCCACATCATCTTCCAGGATCTAGAGATCTAAGCCTCAGGAAAGAGCCAGTGCAAGAGAAAGTGAACGGGCCAGGATTGAGACCTGCCCAAAGGATAGGAGTAGAAAAAGAATAAAAGTAAAGGAAGAATCAGATTTCAGAGATTTCTCAAACTGCCTTTGCCACTGAAAAGAGGAGAGTCTCTTGTAACACCTGACATCCTCAAACATGAAAGCTTGATCTGTAAGATGATATGAAGCTTCTTCAGTTCAGATCATCCACTCTAACTCCTCAAGCTGCTACAAGCCAGCTCTAACTACTAACAGAATTAAACCAATTGAAAAAATAATCACGTTTAAGGAATATTTTTCATTTCCTTACAAATGTAAATTTAAATTATAGTAAAGAAGTCAGAAATTTAAAGCAGAATTAATTACTTGGTTTTATCTTTGGCAATCAATTTTTTCAGGAAGGGGGAAGGAAAGCAATGCTATGTCAATTAAATGTGTAATATTGAGAACTACTGCCTGGAATACATAATTTCTGCAAAGGAATCAGATTATACATATTTAAAACATTTTCCATTAACTTCAGAAATGGAACAAACTAGAAAGTGCACAGGTCAAAACCTTTTATTGAAGCAAGTATTTGAAATGTCAGTATAATTACTAGAAGAATAGTTTAATAGTTCTTGGAATCTTTGCAAGAGTGATTTCATCTGCTTTAAAATAATTTTAGATGGTACTTTCCTTTTTAACCTATTGACAATGTAAATGTGAAGATTTAGGCATGTGTCCCACCTTAGCCATGTCTTTTCAAAGTAGTACTTCACTAAGTAATTTGGACCACTGATTACAAAAAAGAGAAAGAAAAATTCCTATCTCATCTGGGAAATGGGACATTGAAGCCTCTCACAAATTATTGCAAATTAATATTGTGAATGAAACTGTTATTTAGTATTTAGTTAATATCTTAAACTCTTTGACATATACATTATAAAATATCATCCAAAAATCAAGACCAAAGGGTTTAAGTCCATTCTTACATAAATTCAGAATTCAGTAAAAATCTTATATTCCAGGATACTGTCTACATCAAATGAATGCACTGGTGCCAATGGTTTGCCTGTAGTTAACTTTTTCTTTGACGCCATTCCACTAGTACATAGTTTATTTATAAAACTTTATTGGAGGTATTATTCACCTTTTGTCTGATAACTGGGCAGTAATAGATGGTGAAGACAAACTTTCAAATCCCTTCCACCCAGATTAACAATTATTACAGTTACGTACTGAAGGCAAAATAGATCCCAAGCTACTGTAACCCTCAAAAATGCCTTAATTCAGCATAGCCCCAGGGAAATAAAAATATATTTTTTTATTCCATTTAGCAAGTTTGGGTTTAACAGCCTTAAACTATCAATAAAACTTTTCAGGGGAGAGTTTATACTGGGGACAATGGAAAACCTCCCCACCAGAACTTGCCAACATTCAGCATCCTCCTGCCCTTCCACACTTCCCTACTCCTTCCCTGCAGTGCTGCTCAGGCTACCACCTCACCCAGCACAAGAGCTCTGTGAGAACATGTGCACAGCAGAACTGGAAGTTCGGAGCACTTACAGGGTTGGGGAAAAACCCTGTCACCTAAAAAACATTAGGACCATTATTTTCAATTTCAATTTAGCAAGTACTTTCTATTTAATTTTTTACTATTTGCATTTTTACTTTCTATTACACAGAAAAGGAACTTATAATACAGTAGTTTCTTAGTATAAAAACATTTCCATTTTTCATCCTCGGGGATGAAGTAACAGGAAGTAAAGAAGTAATAGGAAGTAAAGTAGTAATAAGAAGTAGAGAACAAAATGAGGTGTTTCATTCAATTTCATTAAGGAAACAGTTATTTATTTTTTGTAAACTTTTCATGGGATGCAGTGTTGATGGCCATGGAAAGCTTTAACATCTTCTAAATAAAAAATAATATGGGGAAATTTGAAAAAATGTTTATAGAGTATTCTTTGGTTTTCCCAAAGCTCTCCATGTTTAAAAAGCATTTGGACGATGTATTTAATAACATGCTTTAGATTTTGGTCAGTACTGAATGGTTGGGCTCTTGGACTAGATGATTGTGGTAGGTCCCTGCCAACTGGAATATTCTATTCTATTTCACCAGAATCATATTTCCCTTCATAACAACATTCTAAATAATTGGAACTCTCCCATATGAATGAAACAATACGCAAAAAAATATTTTCTTACAAAGCAACCAAAATCTGTGGAGGGTTCCAAAAAACCTTCTGCCTTCCACATGACAACTGCAGTTGGCACACAGCTTTTCTTCACTCTCTTTTTAATATACAGAGGAAATAATATAAACTGCCTTCTGTGCTTTATAAATCTCCCACAGACATTTCTGATAGACCTCAAGAGAAGATTAACACAGGAGGTTCAATGCTCTATTAAAGTGCATTTGACTGACCAACATAGTTAGCAAAATGAACTAGGACAGGGGGTAGAATGAGAAATAAAATTAGTGTGCATCAGCATAAATACAGAAGTGCCAAATTTATGGCTCAGTAATTCTGCACTTTTCTTGTGGAGAAAGGAAAAAAAAAGGAAAAAGAAAGCAGACCAGGCTCCCAGTCCTGTCCCTTACAATGCAGGAAGCTTTTAGAAGGTTTTGTACGCTCCCTGGGGCAACCAAGGGTAGGAAAGCATGCTCACAGTTCCCTCCCTGGAGCTCACAGAAGGCCTTCACAACCACTTAAAGTCACTTAGCATAGCCTGTATTTCTTCTGTGCTCAGAGCTGACATACAAGCACCCCCAAAAGAGTCTCATAACAAGTGTTTTAAGAATTTGCTCTTTGATATTCATCCAGCCTGTGCCTGAGGGTCCTTAGTGTGAGCTAATTTCTCATGCAGTCCTGCTGTCTCCATGTCAGTCTGTCACTTCATCTTCCTGCACATAATAGTGGGGTTTAGAGGCTTTAGACCAATTTCATCTACACTGACAGAGGAGTTTGAATATCAAATTCTATTAAGTTCCTACAGGTCTTTGAAAAGCCTTAGAATAGGATAGATGAGAAAGATAAAAGAGAGAGATACAACCTCTGGATAGAAGAGAGAGATACAAATTGGAAGTCTTTAATCAAAAAGAAACTTTATCCATATAAAATTTGCAGTTAATCCACATGTGTGCAAGCCCACAGATGCCACACCAAACTTGGTCTCTCCCCATGTGAAGATATTGTAAAACATGAGAAGAATGTCGGATTATTTCAGGAGAGAAAGGAGTAGAAGAAATATGGGAGACTGACATTAGATGTAATGGAAAATGGATTTTATTAGTACTACTCTGAAGAAAGTTCTGCCCTAAGGGGGTTTTGTTTCTCTCCATCATGGTATGGATCTATTTTCATAACAATGTGAGTTTCATTTTTTAAACATAACTAAAAGATAATTAGTTGAACCAATTCTCGAAGAGATTCCAATAATTAAAACTGCAAAACAGTAAAAAGTCCCAAATGAAAAGCACTGCAAAATTTAAGTTGGCAAAAACTGTATGTTATTAATTTACTTATATTTAATTAAGGCAAATTCCTCAGATAGAGCTGGATTTGTAATGGGGATTTATATCAACAAGAAACTGTAAAAATATATACCAGTGTAAATACTGATTTTGCCAGTACTTCACTTACTCCACGTCTGTATTCTAAATATACTTACACTAGTTCTCAAACAGCTGTAATATAATAGCATTCCTTTTAATCCAGTTAAAGCTAGATAGCATTTTCCTAGTATAGTTAATAAAGCTCACAACAGCTTTCCTACCATATCTCTACCTAAAATAAAGGCAAGCAAAGCAAGTATGGTGCTACAGTATTGCTCCAATATCAATACTGAGACATTAACAATAGAGAAAGAAAGCCAACAAAAGACCTGTTACTGAAAGCAGACAAGAAAAGCCAAAGAACTTTTATGCAATTTAGTATCTGCGCAATAGGTAGCAAAAGCACACCAATAAAATATCAAATTAAATTTTGCACATATATGGAAGCAATAAGCATTTATGGCATGCTGAAAATTTACCTGAATTATATGAATATAAGCCTTTATCTGGAAAAAAAATATTGAAATGAAGTAGTGTCAGGGAAAAATATATGAACCAACACATGTAACAGGGATGATTAGAACCTTAAACTTTTCTGTAATTGCTGCCAGAGATGGAAGAATTTGATCGTGTAGGCCACACTCCTTCAAAATTATAAAACTCAAGCAGCTAAGAGAAATTAAACCACAAAAATGCCAATCACTTCTGGATCAACAGTTATATACAACAGCCACAGAGATCTAGTAGAGCAATTTCAGTCATTTCCAATTTTGAAATACAGTCGCACACTTATTGTTATAAGTGTTTAACTTCTTAAGGGCAAAATGTATATTCACTTGGGCATACAATATGAGCTGCTACCCTTAAAAATATTGCATGCTCCTCTTGGCCCTGCAGCACTAGCAGAACTTTCCCAAGGTGTAGTTTTGAATGCTCCTTTAAAATTAACATACTCTGAAGTGATGTGCCAGTCAATCTTCTCCCTCCTGCTAGGTCTTGACTGGTAAATATGTACACACACAAGAACCTTAATTATATATTGTTGTTACCACTGAATTTTTAGAATCCTGATATGAGGTCAATGATTAAATGCTTGCAATACCTGATTTATTGTTTGCATTCCTTAAATCTGACTGGTTTATGTATTTTAGCCTTCCAAACAATCATACCAAGTTTTCTCAACTGAACCAAAGAATAGGATGTGCATATCTGGACAATTCTGGAAACGTGAAATGTTAATTGGATTCGTAGATTTTGAAATATGACTTCCATAAGATGTCATAATACAAAGAAGGCAGGAAGCCAGAATAACATTAATAATATCCTGTCATTAGCAAGATTTTGTAAATATTTTTATTCCTTGTAGTTGAAAAGCTCTCAGACAACATACTAAACAGAAGAGTGCCAGTCTGTAAGTAAATGATGCACCTCAGATGATATGATATGACAGTGTTAGAGAAAATTTCAATTTCTTGCCAAATGGTGCTGTTAATGGATTCACTGGATGAGTAAGTGCCTTCTGGCAAGTCACACTTTTTCTGACATCCAGGTACTAACTATTTTAGAATGTGGATCATATTACTAAATCACCTACTACTTACAATTTCTAACTATCTATATTTTCAACTTTGGTTTCCTGATAAATGAAATACATTTTTATGTCTCAGAATTCTATTAGGCAATATAATTTCAAAGTAAATTATAGGGTTTTTTTCAGCATCACTTACAACCTTTAAGATGGGATTTATTGTGTAAGTTCTCTAATATTTGTATTCCTTAATACTTATCTCTTCTGGTTATGGACTTCATTAAAAATGATACTTTTTGGCTACAAAATTATGAAAAATGCAGTTTAGAGACTTTGTCTAGTTTACCCTGACAACATCAGGTGTTACCTGAACACTAAAGGTGGAAGCATGCCATGTGCCCACAAAATAAATCTATTAAAACAGTGTAGAAATTATTCATCTAGTTAAAAATTATGGACTTTCTGAATTTAACTGCTGGATAGATCTTCAAAAACATACAGATTCTTGAAGAGAACAAGAATATAAAATTAGTGAGATTATAATGGGATTAAGAACTAGGAAAGCAATTTTTGTTTCTATATGGTCATAATACAGAAATGAAGAAGTCAGAATAGTATTAAAACCATCTGAAAACTTCATTGCACAACAGAAGAGGAGTTTAATAACATGATTTCATCAAGTATCAGAGAAATAAAGTAATTCTCTTCAACTGCTTCAAAAAAGGTTTTTAAGTATTTTTGTAGTTTAATTACAATTTAGTAAATTAATATTCTAAATTAGTTTCTTTTATTAGAAAAATAAAAATATTTTGATATTTTAAGGCCTTTTTAGACATCCCTGTATCATGTTAAATACCTTTTAATTAAAGTATTTAAGAAACCATAGATGTACAATAAAATATAATAAATAAATAATAGATGTACAATAAATACAATACTGGTATATATATCCATATTCTGTGAACAAAATATCAATGCATGCAAACCAAGATAACATGCCCAAGGCCTATGCTTCATTTAAAGAAAGAGAAAAACTAAGGAAGAAGCATGAAAAAGAAAATTAATTGTCATTTTGGCTCTCTAGGGTAAAATGCATATAATAAATTAATCATGGCCTGTGCCACTGACCATAAAATGCTCCATATTATAATTTGGAAAAAAGTCTCTGACGCATGTGTCCATTAGGTACAATTCACTTACCTACTAGTGAACAGCATTATTGTCATTTCCTCAAGTCAGGTTCAGTGACATTCATTGAAAATTATGGTGCTGACTTCCCAAACTCACAACAAACTAACAGGAACTTGCTGAGACAGCAAGATCCTGATTCTGCAGTGAAATGAGCCTCTACAGGGCTCCAAGGAAGTGATTAATTTTCAGGGGAAGAAGGTTGGCCATCATTTCACAGGGGCTCATATTTCACAGATTAAAGTTTCAGATACATTTGTAATTAATTGTTGTTAAACTTTAATGATTTTGGTACTACGAAATGTATATCTTGATGTTCTACCATATAGACTTGATAGCTTTACCATTTAAATAATGGAAGAGAGGGATTAAATTAACAGTTATGACATTCCTCCTTGATCAGATGGTAGAGCCAGAGGACATTCAAAAACTAATAACTGTCAGCACTCAGCAATGACGAGTCCCTCTGAAAATGTTTTTCAAAAATTAATAAGCAATGGGATTATTTATTTTTTAATTCAGTCTATCAGTTTGATTTTTTCTAGTCAGATTTAATGATTTTTATCATGTTAAGGTCTCAGCATTGCTGCAGAAAATACAGTTTGATGGAAAAATGTACAAAGTAAAAAATTGAAAAGATGACAAAATTTTTCATGATACTCAAAACACTTTGTTTACACATCATAGCTTTTCTTTATTCCCATCCAAAGAATGAATAAAATTAGAAAAAAAAAGAGTTATATATATAGCTTTTTGCGCACTATATGCAGATTTTTTTTAGAACATAACTGCAGTCAGATTTTGTCCCGACAGTTTAAATTCTCATTACTGTAATTTGTCTCCTTCCAGATTTTTTTATGGACCTGGTGAATCATGGAACGCAGTGAATGGAGTCATTGATGAATTTCATTCTAAAAGTAACAAAATTCCTTTTACAAGAAAACTACTCCAAAGTCTGTTTATTTACATTTACTTTAATTTTAATTGATTTTTTCTGGTCTTCAGATCTTGGGAAAAAAAAATTGACTTCTACATGTTGATTTTCAAACAAACACTGTAATTTCTAAAACCTTTGAGATCTTGTTCTCAGCAGAGTTTATCTTCCGTAGATTTATAACTTTTCCCTTACTGAGGATGTTCAAAATATAATTTTTTTATTTTTCAAACCATATTGTGAATTCTCATGGTATTCAAAAACTGTAAAGACCTGCTGCTGTACAGACCTATGCTGCAGCAAGAGACCTGAAAATGTCTGGGTTTATTGCTATATTCACATTTCTTCTCATTTGCACACTTAGCTGTTACCTACACTGCACATTGCACTCTCTGTAGGCTGCAGATCAATAATTCAGACAGTTTCATTTTAAAGCTGCAGAATCTGACTTAGAAAAGAAGTTTCAGTCACTTTTCAATCCTAAGTGTTTGGGAAAGTCTTAAAACACTTGGAGTAAAACAAAATCTGCTTCTGAAACAAATTCAGCATTAATATAAAACTAAAATACTGTTGTTCTTCAAAACATAAAATAACCCCATATTCTTTCTCAATTCACAATACCAGCTCACACTTCAAAAATGCTCACATTACATAGATAAAACTGTAAAAGATGGAATAAGAATGCATCATATGCAATTTGATTTCTATCTCTATATTCTGGGCTCATGGAGAGGAACTAATTTTAGATACATGATCCCATGGTATAAACCTTGTTTTATTTCTGTATAATTTCTCAACAAACAGAAATAATAACAATAACTTGCACATCCTAATAACCATGGACACAGCACACAAAGCACATTCAATTTGGTATGTATTCTTCAATAAGATTCTTGGCTAACGTGAGATGGAAAAACAGCTTACCAAAAATGGGAATTCCTAAATATTCTCTAAAATTATTTTTAATTTTCTGGTTACAATCTTTTTCAGAGGCAATATAAAAAGAACTTCAGTTTGGCTGTAATTCTAATTAATGTCTGGAATTCTGGGTGTATGGCTGATTTCATGGTAAATATTAGAGAAAATGAATTCTAAAAACTCACTTTTAAAGCTGAGCACAGTAAGTAAAATAGACCTACTCATTACCCCACATTTCTCATAAAAAAAGTTTAAAATAAACTCCTTGGATCAGGTTATGAAAATCTCTAATATAATTAGCTGAAAGAGCTAGTAAGTCATAATCTTATGTTCTATATTAGTTCCAGTTTCTAAGTAGATGTCTGTCAAAAAACACAAAGGGAAAAGTATAGGAATGATTCTTTATCACTAGGAAATTAATGGAATGTATGGATCAGAGGACTGGGAAAGAGAAGGTGGACAGCTGACTTAAGATCAGTCTGTACCACAACACACTGCCCACTCAAAGATATTGAGAGATAAATATATGTAGAAACTAAGCTACTGTCTCTGAAAGCTGGCTCCTAAAAAACCAGCATATGGGGCTCCGTGGGAAGCTTGCACTTTGCTACTGGCAATCTGTAAATACAACTTCACTCTTCAGGGCTGACAGTCTGCTCTTCTTCAGGAACACTGCAATCCAGGGATATTAAAAAGAGAATAGAAGTGCTAAGTGTAGGTGGTTCTTTTAAACTACCTTTAGAGAGTAACACTTAAGTATTGTCTTCAAGTAAATATGTTTATCCCTACTCAACAATCATAAAGATAAAAAAGCTTAGATGTGTAATGTGTATTTATACAAACAAAAAAGAACCTTTTAATTCAAAATATCTCTCCTGTCATTTCCCACACTAGCAATTTTTGAGGGTATACAATAAATTCCTTCATCACTAATTCTATACATAGAGAGAATGCAGAAAAGAACAAAAGGTAGGAGGACTGAACTGCTGAGATTTTGCATCCCAAAAAAATTGAAATCAGCCTGCTTAATAACAGCCCAGTACATGTTCTAAGAAGTGATTTGAAAAGCATTGACAAACATGCTAGACATGCCTTGCTCTAGAGATTTTCTTCACGTTGTCATAATGTGCTGCTGGATAGCATGCTCTGTTTCATCATATATAAGAATGTTATTGAGAGATACAGAAACATCTTCAGACACAAGAAACTGATCTATTGACTTCATACTCTTTTGACACCTCAAAAAAAGGTAAAAATCCTAGACTTCTATGCATTATTAATATAGTATAAGCACTTTACTTAGTGAAGGCAAACAGTCTTAAGAGGTGCTGTCTGCCCTTCACCAGTCCCCGGTGATGACATTTAGATTGGGAAGAGCATTTTTGGAGCCCATTTGGTGCAAGGCCTGTCTCAGGCTTGGGCAACTTACACTGCATTGTTTACAGCCTTGTTCAGTTGGGTACTGGACCTCCCAGTAGGATATTGCATTACCCTCTTGGACACCAAGAAGTACTTTTATTTTCATTTCAGAGGTGTGACAGCAATAAAAGAAAAATTTTATTTTCCCACTGCTAAATGGATTCTCCTGCCATAGCTGAGCTCTGATCAGATGCTAAATTTCCAATTGTATACTTTTTCAGACCCCAGAAAGCAAGGATTTTAATTCCAGGATACCTTGCTCTGTACTTTTAAACCTATCTGTTTAAACTGAAAATTATTTATGATACACAAGGATTCAAGACATTAATATATCCCTAGGCCACTAGAGAAAATCCTTCTTTATTGGGTTCCTATCTCTGTACAAAAGGAAATAGAATAATTTAGTGTAGAAACATCTGAATTCTCCAGCAATAATAGCGAACATCTGAAACTGCTTATTTGATTGAATTTTTTAAAACCAGAGGCTGAAAAACTAGCCCTCTGGGAAAAGTCAGGCTAAACCACCTTCACTGAAAAGCAGGACTTCTATAACAAATCTTCATATTTCACCAAAACAGAAGATTTGCTAAGTCCTGTCCTCTATATTTACAGACAAGCATGTACAATTGTTCAGTTGAGCACATTACGAGTATTAGTACTTATTAGTTATTTTTTTATTATTTATTAGTATATAGTAAGATTACTACGTAAAAAAAACCTGAATGTCTTTCAAATTTTGAGTCAATATCATCCAACAGAACTTCACTCAAATATCACTAAAATTTGTTAAAAAAAAATCATGAATTCATTCTTAATGTCAGTTATTTATTGCACAGACAGAAATTCTGATAGACAAATAGTGTTTGTTTGCAGGACTGGATATTTCCTGAAAACCAGAATTTCACTAACTTCACATACAAAGAGTCCAACTGGTCTGTAAAAATAGTTGTAGATGGAAACTTCTTAAAATGTATTTAAAAATGGCATAGACCGTATAAGAATTATTATTTAAAAACTTTAGTTAAATAACAGTCATATCATATAAGACTGAAGAGGATTGAATTTCAATAGAACTCCTTACCTTTTAACTATCACTTCTTTCATCTTTTTGGGGACAAGTATAATCTTAAAACATCAAGGCTATGCAGTGTAAGTCTCTGACAGTGTGTCTATCTCAGAATATTATGATATGGAGCATTTTAATCCTTCTCACCATCAAGTGTACAGAACCAAAACAGATCAACTGCTTGAAATACTTGTATACAATGGGTTATATAATAAAAACTCTACATAGCACATATGAAATATCCAAGGTTGTTTTCATGACTACACACATAAGTTTCTGCGAGTTTGTGTGAAACATGCACACACACTCACATTTCTTCTTGAGTCATTCTTCAATGACTCAAAGAAACTCCAAGTAAATCTTAAAAATTACATTTGGGATGTTGTGTTATTATGGGTTTTTCTGTTTGTTTTGGGGTTTTGGTTTTGTTTTTGGGGGGTTTTGGGGTGGTGGTGGGTCTTTTGGGTTTTGGGAGTTTTATTAATTTGATTGGTTCATTTGGTTTGTTGGTTTTTTTAAAAATAACTGCCAACTGCTATTTATAAAGTTTATTCAGTGAAGAAGAGCTTTAAATCACTGGCAGTATTGAACAGTTAAACTGGAGAAACCATGGAGTATTGAAGTAGATTTTTCCCCTTTACTGTTTTATTCTTATGTATCTACTTTTATGACCATATTTTATATATGCTAGTTTCAAAATATCTACTGATTAACTACTATGGACCAAGTATAACAAACTCTACAAAGCAGAATTTTTAAAGAAATTCTATTGGTGAATCTAAGCACATAAAATAATACCAAAGCAAGACAACAGGCCATGATATTAATTTATCTACGTATGATGTTATATACAGGTTACTTTAAGAAATATGAGCTAAAGAGAGGTCCTGCAAATCTACTTTTGCTTAAACAATGAAATTATGAACATAATACAAAAGAAAGAGCTTCATGAAAAAAAGAGCACATTGTAAAAAACAAGATCATTTACTCCAGCTGAGAATCTGAACTGAGTTATAAGAAAAAAATTGTGAAATGCACAGTGGTTTATACCATTTGTGCATGTCACTCTTATCAGTAACCACAATGATCTAATTCGTAACAGCTACAAATTAACATAAAAATTCTGTCAGCTTTCCATTTGCAAGAATTTAATAGATTTTATTATGCATTCATTCAAATGAACTATACACAGAGTGAAAAACTAATAATAACCTACTTTGTAACCTCCGTGTGGGACTCTCGCCATGGAGCTGTCTGCGTGGCAAATATGGTGAGGGATGGGGAAGTGGCAATGAAGAGACATCATGTGTTTGAAGTTTGTACCAGTGGGGTTCATCATCTAGTAATGCTGTCTCTAACTCAATAAGAATCTAAAAAAAGAAAAAATGGTTAAAAGTAAGAAAGCATTGCGCGACAGAATATTTTAAAATAGATATACCCATGAAATTTATTCTATTATTCTCTTACTGCTAAGGACTTTGTCTGAAGTTATATAAGAACCTTGCTTTAATATGCAAGAATCTTCTGTGCCTTTTAGAATACTAAATATACCCAAAAAAATCGTTCACAAAACCCTTATTACCTTATGAGAGCCTTTACAGCTTTCAAATAAGTAAATGAGCAATGTTCCAAAGTTTTAGTAAAATATGACTATGGATAATATGGATTTGAATGAACAATTAGCAATTAAGAAACCACATTCATGCTGTTACTAAAACAGAAAAATGCAGAAAGTATCTCATATCAGGATTATGTAATTTGCGTGAGATCACGGTTTGTTTACTACTAAGTGAAAGAAAAAGTAAAACAATAAAACCAACATTGCTTTGCACAGTTAGTAATTTTTTGAAAATAAGTATCTATACATGAGTATGAGAGAGCAACTGTATTTCTGTAGCAACTACCAATACTTGTATACCTCTCCTAAAAATTCACTTTCTTCCTCTCGAACTCGTGCTTGGTCCCAAAGAGTGATTTCTAACATTCGTTCTCTAAACTCTCTCCGATGAACTGGAGAATAAATAAATGTCTGATTCCACTTAGGTTCCAATGTTTTCTTTACTGTTTTTGTTCTTCTTTTATTTTTATCACTGAAAAAAACAGTTAAATATTAAATATGTTCAAAACACCATTAAACTGAATTAAGTATATAATGGAAAACAGGAAATCTTAAATCAGCAGTTCAGTTTGTAGGATTGGGGTACTATAATCTATATCACGTTGTAATGGTCCGTGCTTATATTGAGGATAATTCATAAGCTCATATTAAAAACTCAGGTTAGGTGATCTCAAGTTTATGTACCAATCCCAATTTTAAGATGTTTCCCAAAACCCACAAATGTTTTAATATGATTTTGCATGTATTCTCTTTTATTTTGGAAATAGCATTTTATAAAATAAAATGTACTTCCATAAATGGGATTTCCACAAGGCACAGTCTGACAGTAGAACATCTCTACAGACAACATTGTGCATTGAGCTGCATTTCAAAAAATGAGCCAGCTGGTTCACTCAAGTTCCAGTCCTACAGCGGCTCCCTCCAGCTGCAGAGCAGGAAGGAGCAGCTGGCCCACATGAAGGATGGTCAGGGAGCTGGGGGCAGTACAGGGTTTTCCTTGCTAAGGGCTCCTTATCCACCTGGGAAACCAGAAGCCCCAAAAAAAGTTACACGTTCTTTTCCAGCAATACTGGAACAAACAGCCTTCTCAAAACAGCTTCCCAAATCCTTTGGTCACTCCAGTGAATCACCAGGCTGAAGGTGGACCTCCACTGTGAGGTGAGGTCTCCAGGCAAGGCTACCCGGGCAGCCTTGGTTCTGGCTCCAGGGTGTTGTTGGAAGTAATGTTTTTGCAGAATATTTCTGCTAGAAAGAATTAATATTTTCTGATAGAAACAATTTTTGCTGGAAAACACCCACACTGCTCCTACTGAGAATACTGACAAGAGTCCTCATAACAATGCTTATTCTAAACCTGCTGATTGCTGCATAATGCAGCTGCCAGACTAATTTATAAGGATTTTTTAATAGGCAATGCAGATGCAGTCCATTCATTAATACTTGCAATTTTAATAAAGTCATTGTATTTCTGAACTGTTGCTTGGAAGTTGGATCAAAAAATTACCAAAGTAATAACACTTTTAGACACACTGTTAAAAAAAAACATAAATTATTTCTAACATACTAAAGGTTTGTTTACCCTTGTGAACTAAGTTACATTGTACAATATTTTGCAATTAAATTTCTTAATTCAAAGAGAATTCGGCATCTTCATCTAATTAAATGCTTGACTTACTTAAGTGTATTTTACCTCCAGCATGTTTCTTTCTACTACACAAGAAATATACTGTTGCTTACTTAGCTTTTAAATCTAAGGAAACAAAAATGAATTTCCACATCAGAAAAAAACCACAATTCTATAAGACAAATTGCTGATCATAAACACATAAAGGAACTAAAGGAAAGTTCTGAATACTTCTCATAAATGGGAAAAATATACATTAATAAAATTTAATGTCAATATATTTTAGTTATCACAATTTACATTGTAAAACATTGTGAACACACTTTTGTTAGCCTATTAATAACTCATTATTATTGAAAAAGCAGGTAAGATAATTGAAGCAGACCTGATTCTCAGTTCAGCACAGCTTCAGCAGCTACAAACACACTACAGCAGTTTGAATAAACTAGGGATCTACACCAACTGTTCAAATACTGGTGAGCCTGAGAAAATCTATCCAAAACCTTTTAATCATCAATGACACAGCAAATTAGGAAGTCACAGAAAATTTGCTTGTCAACATATGGTATACAATAAAAGTGGAAAAGCAACTTGGAAAAGTCTTCCAAAATACTAAATAGCTTTAATTCCTGCTGAAGTCAAATGGTAATGGAGATAGCTAGCACCTTCCCAGTTTAGCTATTTGGAAAAGCAAAGGAAGTAAAAATACAAGTTACATTCTGTTCTACAGATTCAGTAATCCAATGATCTATTATTTTCAGTGACAGTAAAACTTTGAATTATTTGGTTAGTATATTATAAAATAAAGGTAAACATGTTCCCCTACTGACACAATCTGAGGAAACATCAATTAAAAAAAATAAACTGGAAAACGCACTATCTCTTCTGCTGGTCTTCCCAACACCCAAATTGAACCACAGAAAATCATGGACTAAGAAGTGAAAGAGCTTTTCAGGAATAGGGGTCCCACCACAGTTTAACTTTTCCTAAGTGCATATATGATACCATCCAGATTAACATGAGTCCTGTGCTCTAGGGAAAGTTTTCAAAGTGCAAATGTGAACTCTCAGCTGAGTCCCCTTCAGCCTTACCTCAATTATATTGTGAACAAGTATGTGTGGGTTTCAGATGCCAAACCTGTTACTGCCTTAGTGTATAAAGATGGGCCAAACCAAACTGCTGGACTCATCAGTCCAGAAATTTACGAACCCAACCGTGTAGCAGCTTCTTTGCTCTAGAGAAGAATAACTGGCATAGGAAATATAGGCACTATAGTACACTAATAACATTCTTTGCAAATAACAGATCCCCATGTTTACCTTTCCTTTCCTTTTCTATTCAGTACTTTATAACATAACCAGGGAAAGCAAGTTTGTGCTTAGTGTTCAAAGACACCTTGCTGTTACATACCACGTTCAACACAAGAGCTCAACAGTGAAAGCCTTTTTCCATGTAAGCATGGCTGATAAACTCAGCTGTGCATGTCACCTGAGTATCAGACTAATTCAAATATTCCTTGTCTTTGTGTTCACCCTACCTTCTGTCTGGAAGAAAGTAAATTTTAACATAAGGATTCCTTGGCCTCCCATCTTCCCTTGAAGGAAGATCCTTTGCTCCCAGTATGGTCACTATTAACTGATGACCAACCTTGTCATACCACAGTTTTATCTGTAGGAAGAAAAGATTAATTAGTGAACTCATTTCTACAATGAAGTTGTATATTAATCCTTAAAAATAATTTTACTCATGAGCTTCTATTTATATTGGTTACTTAAACAGAAAATATTATATTCTACTTTTCATTTATAACAAAACAAAAATAAGTTAATATTGTAATAGCTTCAGTATATACCAGGAGTTACTCTTTTTTTAAAACCCTGTACTATAAGTACCTTACTTCACACTAATTGTTTTTCACATGGTGCTCTGGTTAGGATTATTCTCCTTTGTATTGCATTACTTGCATTATTAATGTATAGTATTCATATATATACATCTCTAAGGAGTTTATGCACAATGAATTAATAATTTTTCATCTGCTGTTGTGCTAAAGAGACTATGGGATAAACCCGTAAATATTTCATATCACTTAATGTTTTTCAACATATATACACTTATTCTGAAATCATATAAGTCCTCCATAAACACTGAGAGGAAGGCTCAGTAATCCAACCCTCTTCATAGTCCAACTCAGTAACAAGATAAAAACCACTATTATTCATTTGTAGAAATTGTTATTAACCAGTCTAAGGTTTAATTTGCTATCCTTTTTTACTACAGTCATTACAAGCTGCTATTCAGCTATTTCAGTTTGAATTCTACGACTGCAAGTACATTAGCCAAGAAAGGGATATAACTACTCCAGGGCAGTCACTGCAGAAGGGGGAAATGGTGCAGTTAGGGCAAAGCAAAGCCTTCCAAATAGGCAGGGGGCCACTGCATGCTGGTAGCACTGCAGTGTCACTAGCTGCAGCTTACTGAGGAGCCTCTCTTCATGAGGACTTTGCCCGAGACAGGACAAACCAGGACATTTAAAGAAAACAGTGACCCTGCCTGAACTTAAGGGAATCAGAGAGGATAATGCCCAGCTGCACACCTACCCAGGCAATACACCTTTAGGCATGAATATACCCTAGCTAAGGTAGACACAAAGAGGGGAAGGTGCATTTTCTGTGGAAACAATCTCAATTTCAGCGACAGGGTTTTCTTCTGCTATCATAGCTCCTCATCTTCAACATTTCAGACTCCTAAAGAAAGGTCTTGATGTAATTCTCAAGACTTTTAACCCATAAAGACGAGGCTAATTTAGCTCTCTGCCATTCCTAATACCTCACTAAGTGAGATTACACTAAGACACACCAACTCAGTTATTGGTGGCAGTGTACTTCTTCCTTCACTGCTTCAGATCTTGCAATTCCTGTAGCCACTAACTATTTGAATGGATATTAAAAATGGGATATTTGTCCTCTATTACCCTGTCATTAGCCCTGCTACAGACTTTAAAGGCTTCTGGTACTAATAATTAAAGGGCCCTGTGGCAAATCATCTCAGTGTGAATTTTAGATATTGTTCCTACATTCTTACAAGCCAGGGGCTTTGAAAGTATTTTTTCTACACCGAGAATTATCTGGACTTCTAGCTATCTCCATCCAGCTACAGATCAAAAGCAGAAAGCTTTGTACCAACAGTACACCTTTAATGACCTCTGAAGTGCAAGTCAACTTAAATGTTCTTTGACACTAAATGTATCAACCCGCAGGTTTCCTTGGGAGTCCTGAAGCAAAAGACAGACTTGGCTAGTCCGACATCTCAAGGGGAACAGCACTGAAGACAATCTTCTTCATTTGCTTTTTGTGGAAAATTATGCTTGCTTAAGGAGAATGAAATATATTTGTGATACAGATACTATCACAGACTGTGACTGATGAATGTGAAATCATCTAGATATAGGCACCAAGAATACAACAAGAATTATGTGTTCATATGCAAGCTAAATATATTTGTTTCGGACTGATTTTTTACAGGAAAACTTCAGTCAAAATATTTAGAGAATTACTTAAGCAGAAACTGAAATAATCTGACACCACTTCATTGAGATGCTTTAACAACAGCAGTTTGGATCAAGAGCTCAACATTTGCATTGACATGTACCTTCTACTTTTCCCTTGATGTTCTGAAATAAAAAATTGGAAAAACTTGAACTTAATGGGCATATTTTCCCTGTAATGCTCTTTAATTTGGCTTGTTACAGGAAAAGCCAGGAGTCAGAATTAAGACCAGAAAGCTCTCTCCCCTGTATTCACACTGCTAGCACTCCAATACACAGCACAGGTACTTGTAACCCAAGAAGTCGTTTGACTAGGATGCAAGAAGAAGGGAAGAAACTGTGAGAGAATGGTCAAAGAAGCCCATTGAGGGGAGAATGGGATTGCATTCTTATGGGATTAGAAGAAGGAAGAAGGGACAAATAAAAAGCTGCTTTATAATTACAGTGAAAGTAAAATAGACAGGATACTTCTTGGTGAAACACGGGAAGAATGGAACCACTAACGTCAGGGACCAGAGATTAAAAGACGGGCAAGAATAGAATGAATGAGAGAAATGCTATGAGGTGAATAAATAACTAGCCATGCTAACTGGCACAAAATATGTTGAAAGAGAGACTGGGATGAACAAGAATCTAGCAAGATTTTTTACAAACACACACACTTGTATAATTTTAGAACATCTAAGAAACTTCAACAAAGCAATCCTGTTATAAATGAAGGAAATGGAAAGCTAAACTAACGACACATAAAATATGCTATATAAAAAATCATGCTAGCTGATGCTAATGTTGAGACTAACACCTGAACAAAACCCTCTTGAATGGGATTTTGTCTGTCTAGGTTACTTATGATGCAGGCACCTAAGATTCACTTGGAAGTGGTGCAACCTGAATACTTTCCCACTTTGCACTGAAGTCCTGGAGACCAATTAGCCATACACATGCTCATATACTTTCCTTCCCTGGGCTCCTTCAGCAGCCAGACATGCACCTAATGCTTTATTAAGTTTGTGCTGTGACCTACATTCAGGCAAACAGGCATCTAAATTCAGTGCATCCTGATACTGAGATGCATTGAGATGGTCTGTTATTCACCAAGGGGTGCATCTGCTGCAGACAGGCTGCCAGGTAGGAATAACTGCCACAGAGTGCAGGAAACAGGAACTCTTCTGCACTCAGAGGATTGAAGGAAACAGAGATGTGGGTCTGACCCCAGTTTCATTCTTTCTGGTTTTTAACCAGTAGTGTTCTAATACAAGAGGAATACAGGTCTGGAACCTGTTATGCTAAACTGAAGCATGCTTTGGTAACACCACACACTCCTATTCCCAACCAAAGTGCGTCTCAGCTTCAGATGAGACTTTGTACTCCAGAGAAGAATAGGATGTGGCATAGCTTGATAATAAAGGCACTATTTTGATACACAGGTTCAACCTCTTCAGTCTAAACAGTATTTAAACAGCAGTATATATCCTGTTTCTGGAATAAGCTTCCTACACAAACAGTATATAAAAGCTGACTGCTGCTGTTGCATTCTGATAAGTGAGGATGCAGGTATCTAGAACATCTAGTTAGCATTCCTAGTTCAGAGAATCACAGAATAATGGGTTAGATTGGTCCTCTGTAGCCTCAGTAGAAGGTGCCTCCCCTGGAGAATCAACTCACCCTCTGGAGCAGCCTTAGTTTCAAATAGATTTAAAGGGCTTAGGTGTCTTTTATTTGGGTTAATCACCCACTGCAGGTATTGAGGTACTTAGATCTTTCCTTCAACTGTACAGGTGAAAGCTCTTCCTCAAGGCACCTCAAATTTATTTGAAGTTAGTGTAAATTATATAAATTAAGGATATAAATTCAGTTTACTAGATTTCATTTTTTTCTATTAGATCTCATCTTCACTAAAAATTTTAGAGGACTGACTGAGGTCAGAGTTTAGAAAAAAATAATCATGTATAAGGACCCCCTACTCTTACTCCCCCTGATAAGGGAATCAGTTAAGAAATTCTGGAAAACATTATTGTTGCATTTCCTATATTCCTATCTCATGAACGTGTGACTGCTTCCTCAATTATGCAATTCTAATGTAGTTTTATACACAGGACATACAGGCAAAACATATCTTCAGCCATAATTTAGATTTAGAAACAGAGAATATTTGAAGTTTTAAATCCTATGTTACAGTTATGTCTTTGTTATATAAGGGTTACTTCATGAATCTCATGAAAAGAGATAAAACTTATGCCACTGGGAGAGACCATCTGCCCTACAGCTGATTTTTACCACCACAACCTACTCAAACATCTCTGGCTTTTAGAGACAGCTGGCCAGGCTTTTTTTTTTTTCTTCTGTTACTCATTATAATATTTCATGTAACCTACACAGATGTTTATTATGTTTATTATTATTTTAAAATTATATACTAATTTTCTTTCTCACATTATTCTGAAACCAAAGTGGGATCTGTTGTTTGAAAAAAAAATCTCAGCTTATTTTTAAAAATACTTGCAGTAATCTTTTTATTGGACTTAAGCTTATGTAGATGCTGAAATTGCCCTGAGGTGGTGATGTCTGTGGCATAGCTGAGGCCAGTTTTGAATGTTGTTAAACACACCTCTAAAAAATCCTGAGCACTGAGGGTTGCTAAATCAAGCTACTATTGCTTTCTGCTTCAGCTGCTGTCTAATATGCTTGAACAATTACAAGAAAAGACTGTCAAATGGAAAAGCGTGTAGGATATAAAGACCAGGAAATTATAGAAGTATTTATGCTGCCCTAATCTATGTTTCTTTCTTAAATCTCTTTTTTAGTGGTTTCCCCTTTTATATATTTTTATACATGATCAAATATATTGATGTTCTGTATTAAAGCCAAAAGGATGGCTGAAATTTTTGAAGTTAGAAAAATCCAGAGGCAACTCAAGCTCAAAAGAATGCTTTGCCAAGTAAACAAGAGATACTGCATAGAAAACACAATTTTAAGAACAGATTTTTCCCTACAGAGATTCATAAAGCATCACTCTGCAAGTTTAAAAATTACTGGTAAGCCAAACTGAATCTAAAAGTTCAGGAAATAAAGATGCACTTTTACAAGTAATGTAAAATTAGTAAAAGCTCAGTGGGCATTTGATAGGAAATAAACTGAATGTCTTTCTTCCCAATGAAATAATGATGATTCTATGAAATCACCCAGTGAGGTAGAAGATGAATGGAATGTCATGGAGGGAAGTGTGGAAGAGGAGCTTTTGCCAGAAAGGATCAGTTTCAGACTAACAAGTAAAGAAGATGCAAGCAAGAATAAAGATACACATTTCCTGTTTAGAGTGATGAAACAAATAAGTATTAACAGAATGTTTGGAGATTCTCATTCTCGTAAGGAGTTCTACAGACACAGCCATACCTCAGCCCACAATGAAATGTATACTTCCTGACAACCATAAACAGCAGCTCAGAGCTCTGATTTAGTGAATTTGTCATGCCAAAAAAGTAACCAGAATTCTGCACTGCTGCTGGACTGCTCCTAATACCCTTGTTTGAAGACCACTGGAGAATTCCTGTTCTTTCAGCAGCTTGCCTGGTAACTATATCTAACATTAATCCTTTTATACTATCTACTATCACCACAAAAAGTGGGAGAGAAATGACTTTTTGTTTCAGAGTAGGTGCAATGATTTTGCCAAGGTCATAATTTTGAGTTTTTCAGAAACTCTTGTCAAAACCCTTATGTTTAGCATGGATTGTTACTAGGCTCTGCAAAAAAAACTGTTAGACAGGTCCACAAGGACTCCACAGGCACTGATTGTTTAGACAAAACTGGGTCTAAGGACAATTCTTACCTATAATATAAAAAATAATGCATCCAAAGGGTGAGCAAGTAAGCCTTAAACATTTTCATCTCTTGTTAGATACTTTCTAGCAAACGACACTTCTTTTCTTTTCTCAACTACCATAATCATTTGAGTAAAGTATTTTTTTGTTTCATGAGAGGATATTAGTCTAAGTGGAACAAACAACTTTTATGTCTATGTCTTTATTTTGTATAATGGAATTAAAATATGGAACTACTACATGTCATTTCTACATTACAGTATTTCATGAAACATGCAGATTTCAGGCAGAGTTTTCCTTTTTAAATTGAACAATCAACTGTCATATAAATTATAATTTATTTAGCACATATATAAAAAGAAAATAAATATTAAAAAAACTACTTATATAATATTTACCTCTATGAACTACTTAACAACTCGTAATTGTACCTCTCTGATTTCATTATCATGAGCAGAATACAACTTTCTCAATCATGCTAAAGGATGTTTTAAATTTTTCATACAAAGCCAGTTTATGTCAATAGCACATAATAAATTAGCTTTAAATCATACAATCAAGGCATTATTTTATAATCTCTTTTTTCTTTAGAAGTTTCTTAATTTTTGAATTTATATTTAGGCAGTTGTAAGGAATACTCTTGAGAATACTGCGTTGTGAAAAAAAGTGTACTTTATCAAATATGAGTCATATCTGATGTCTTAATTACAGTCTTATTTAGAATTCCTTTATTAAAAAAATGATCTCTTTTCCATTTCATAATGAAATTCAGTCATCTCTTTCTGATCACTTAGATCATCCTTTACATTTTGGTCAATTAATCAAAGAAAAACATTTATAAAGCTGCCACACAAAAGAATAACATCTCCATAAAGATATTTTGTAAGAAAATCAGATAATATTCTGGTTAAAAAAAAAAAAAGAAAAACATGCAGCAAAGCAAGATAAGCATAATAAAATATTAGTAAAACCTATTTTTGCATAAATCTATAGTACCTTAGAAGCTTCCTAATGAAAAAAAGGCAAACAACTTGTACCTAAACAGAATATCAAAGCTAAATAAATTCAGTAAGGCAATGGGAGAATTCATTTTTTATTCAAGTAAAATTTTGGCTATATTGATGTACTTAAAAATACAAGAACCAAGTTCCATAAACAAGAAATTTGTTTATTTTAACAAGGTACAAATTTTTTGCCCATCTTCTACTCAAGGCGCTACTATTATGTGGAAAATGCAAAAAAAATATGTGTTAAGTAATGATAATGAATGATTTAAAGAGACATTCATCTTTACATAATAAACTCAAGCACAAAATTATTTATTGCCTTAACAATGCACAAATTTTGTGTGTGGGATGCATAGTCATCATCACTATTGAAACCTGTTTCAGCTTAATATTGGGCAACTAGATAAAACTACATGTCTCTTTAAATTTAAATTTAATGTTTTAACCCCCATGCAGAATTTTACAAGCTGCTCACAAGATGACATGAAAGTTGTTAATATGGTTTAAAGCAACACACTCAAAATATGGGAAAACGGACTATAATGTAACGTTTTCCTACTATGCATTTTCCATAACAAACAAAAGAAAAACCCACAACTTTAGTTTCTGTCAGGCAGACGAAGTCTTTACCTGAACCCTAGGAACAAAAGGCGTTGTTCTTCTACTAAGGCTTTGGCTCTGGTAAGCAAAATTAAAGAAAAAGCAATAAAACAAAACCAAAAACGACAACACGCTGGAAACTAAAAGACCAAAAGTAAAAACAAAGACACATAACTATTACTTTAAACACAGCTTTACACCAACAACATATTTATCTAACAAAAAGTATTTTAATGCAATGCATAAATTAAATCTGCAAATCTGTTACCAAATCATATCAAAACTCTTTGGTGGAAATTCTTGCCATAGGGAAGTCAGCAGGAATTTTGCCACTGATTCCCCACAAGCAAGGATTTCTCTTTGCAAGTCTATAGACAACATTTACAATAGATTTAGTAATAACATGTAACAGAAACAACAGGTAGGCAAAGTGTGATTTAAAAGTGGGGTAGGAAACGTAAGGTCGATCATCTCTTTCAGGGAGATTGTACATGCATATTCAGAGAGAAACAAGTACAATTCACATACTGACAGCTTTGGTTACTTAGGAAAGTGAGTAAAAGAAAAGGTTTTCTCTTTTTTGCAATTTTAAGAGTCATGTCTTTGATAAGTCCTCCTAAATACTTAGAAAACAATTAAAAGAAAGTTTGTGCTCTCTGATATTAACTTTACATGTGGGAAGGTACAATCTATGTTTTTCAACTCTCTAGCAATCACAACAGAAATGACATATGGTATACACACAAAATCCTTGCATGAAATGGGATCTAGAAAATTTAACAAACTGCATATATAGATGCATTTATAACATATTTTTGCGCTGTAACACTTCAGACCACATACAACCTTGTGGCCTCCAGTGGGTTCATCAAGACTACATCGAGAACAGGCAACACAAGTTCCTGGACTACCTGCAAATTCCAAGCAACCACTCCCCACCTTCAGTTTAGGCCAGCAGCTAATGGAGTGGCACAGAATTGGTACAGAGTATGGGACATGGACAGGAAAAGGAGCATCTGTTGATACCTCAGAGGGCTGGTGAGTGGGAGAACAGGAGCATGGAGTAGGTCACAATAATCACAGCCATCTGACAGGTTGGAATCTCCTTTACCTATGCTCAGTTTTCCTGATATTATTGTTCTAATTCAAAATGATAGAAAGAAGCTACTACTCAATATTCACTTCCATTAGAAATGTACTCAAAGCATGGAAATAGGCACTGTGCTGATGCTTCTGCCACCCTCCTTGCTTATTTGGCATGCACAGATGATCAGGAAATCTGTTCTATAAAATGTGTGAAATAATCTGTTCTTATATCAAAGAAAGAGGATACATAAGAAAATTTGGCAGTCTAGATCACGGGTTTTGTCTGATGTGCTCCCTGAATTCTGCAAGGTGCAGCAGCAGCACTCTCCTGCCATTCTGCACAAGCAGGACTGCAGAGCCCAGTGTTAAGGGTGCCAGAATGTGACCTAGTCACAATAAAAGTAGACCTTCAGCTTGCTTCAGCTCCATTTTACAAGGAAAAAAATAAATTATCACAGGATATTGCAATCCCAAGAGGGACAGAATCTCTCCCACCATGCACCAAGGGTTCTCACCTGTCATATTCTGCCTTGGAAATGGAGGAAAATCAACACATTCTGTGCACTACCTAGAACTTTCCAGGTTTTGGTGTTAGAGCAACAGCAATTTAATTTTATAGAGGTACAAAGGGAAGGAAGAAAAGGAAAAAGAACACATGACAGGGGAGGGGTAGCATGTGTTGTACTTGATCTCATCCCCTCAATGTGCTGACATATAGGCCCTTCATAATATACCATAAAGGCTTTCAATTATGTTGCATATATTACAACTATAATTACTATAACTTTATTTTTATTGCTTTATAAACTGAATATGTATGGAAAATCTATTGAAGTGGTTCTATGGTTCAAGTGTACAGGGATATAGATTAATTTTATAAATGACACCCCTTTTCTGCTAGAACTTCCACCAGTACAAAAATTTAATACTGTGATTTTATACTGGTATCCATTTACATGGTCTTATAGTTATGTTGTTATTCCCCAAACCTAACTATTGGAAAAGAATTTCAAGTTATACTTTTCATACAGTATCAAAAATGTAGATAAAATTCAGTAGTTAAGCTAAGAGCACCAACATACAAAGAATACTTTTGACTTTTTCAAAATTACATTAAAGGAAAAACAACTCGGTGGAAAAAAAAAAACAGGAATGAGAAAAGCAAATAATAGAAAAACTATAATTGCAATAACAAACAGATACTCCCCTGAAAAACAACATGAATAAAAAGTGCTATAAATAAAACACAGATAATATGGATAAATTATATTAGCAAGTTATAACACACAATAGTTTACTGTAGTTGCACATAATTTGTTCAATTAAATATGTACTTGGGCAGAATAATTATTAATGTAAAGAGGATTTCCTGCCTATGTGCAATGGTTTACTTTGTGGTCAATCCTATTAGTCAGCTCTAGACTGACACTGTGACCTCCACAAAGAAAACATTTACACAGACCAGTGCCAATACAGAGGAAAACATGGAACACTGAACAGACAGAGAAAGACATCCCTGAATGCTACAGTGGCATTGCTGCAGCTAAACTAGCCAAAACCATACTGAACATAAAGAAATAGATTCCAAATTCCAACTATATATAAAAATGCTTTAAGGATCTAGAGTACTATTTGAATAAGCCTATATTCAAGTATTCATTTAAATACTTCAAACTTTCATCCAAACTGTTGTTATCTCCATTTCTGCCTACAACTCTTGTATTTCACTGGCTATGCCAGTAACCACAGCTGCACTAACAGCAACCCCTCAGGATACATGCTACTGTTCAAAGGCACAGAAAATACAGAAAACACTTCCAAAATCTTGCCTTTCATCTGTTCCCTGAGATCCATCACACCTGCTTGAATTCAGCCACCATCACCCAGAATATCACTGACCCACCACTTCCACAAAAAACAGCATCCTCATTTACTAATTTACAGCTCATTTGTTGCCAGGGTTCTGTAGTTATTCTCCTGTCTAGGCAATCCCCACAAAGAGCAGATTCACAATTACATTCAGAATTTAGTATTTCCTTTCATTTCTACCTTACTCAGCTATTTTGAATGAATATATGATCCATCAACTGTTCTGTTAGAAAAGAGATGGTTAAGACATGGAAAACCAAAATACTGAAGCACATCCATTTTGAAGCATTCAAAATAAAATATATTTTGTAACTTTAAAATTCAGTTTTACCTTACTACTTCACTTTTGTTAAAGGTCCAAAATTAGAAAATCTCATAGTTTATTCTAATTTTTCAAAACATCTCTAACTTTACAAACAGGATTTTTTCACTATCTCTTCTAAAGTTTCAAAACTTCCAAAAATTGTAGAATGATAAACCCAAATATTAAAAAGTGAAGGAAAAATTATTCATCATACTACTTTCAAGAACATAAACACCCAAATCTGATGTCACAACATTTTTAATTTTTCAAAACTATCTTAAAGGATCAGACCAAAAAGAAATTACATTGATTGTTTTGAAAACACTCTTCCTGTAGAATACTTCAATTTTCCTAAAGTCCTCTATTTCTAAAAATGCATATTAGCCTATACATTGCAATTTACCCACTTAGACCTCATGTTGCCACCAATGCAGAGCATCTTCAGACACTATGACAGCCATCTTTGCTAGCAAAGCAAAAATTTAGTACTTCCCTCATAAGGTCCTGACCCAACAGCAGCAGGAGCTGGTTTGTGCCCTTAACATGATTAACATGAAATACAGCTATTTCCATTGTTTCATTAGCTGGGCAGACAAGGCCAGCTTCCAAACTTTCAAACTGCTGACTAATTTTAGATGTCTAAATTGCAACTTTAGAGAGTTACAGAGGATTTCTGACTTCAGTTTCATCCAGCTGGAGCTTTGTGTTCTCAGATAGATATCAGCTGCTCTCTGAGGGAAAGAGATAATATGAAGTAGGGAGTATTGAATATAATTGCAAACAGTAGATAAGTACCAAAAAAAAGCAAAGATTTTCTAATGTCTCGTAATATTATTGGATTTCCTTAGATGGAAAAAACATTTTAGAATAGGCATTTATATATTGAAACATTCAAAAAATAAATAAAATTAGGAATTATGCCTTCTTGAGGTAAACACTGCATTTTGTATGCCATTCTGAGAAATAAAAGCTTTGGATTTCTGTTATTCTCAATATAATAGAATATACCTCAAAATTTCCCAATACTGTGATTATATACCTTAAACCTCAGTATCCTATGAAGCCACTAAATCAAAATACTTACTGACTTTACTAAAAAATCTTAATCTTAAACTCATGATCTTGATCTGAAACCGAGAAAGTGAGAAAGTCAGTTCTATGTAGTTTCTATTTGAACAATTATTCCATCGTGTGTGTGCACTGGTCAACTGAGCAGCTAACTCTGGCTCTTGAATTTCCTGCTGGGAGCTAGACACCACAACTTTTTGACAGCCTAATCTTTTATGAAGTTTAGAAAAAAGGAATTTCTTCCTCGTCTCCCCTATCAACAATTTTTACTGTCTTGTAGAAATAAGGTTTTTAGAAACTTTGGTCTGTGTATTTTGACAGTTCATGTTCCCTTGTTCATTGTACTTTTGCAAAGAACTTAGAATTCTGCAGTCAAGATTTTTCGTTTTCCATTTCTCCAAATGATTGAATCTTTCAAAGTAGTTAAGTACAACAACTACAGAAAATTATGTATTGTAAATGGTTTTTCTGATGAGCAAACAAATAATGTCTCATGCACTGCAAGATGGAGCCAACATGGCCACTGAAGAGACAAAAATATTCTATGTCTCCTCTATCCATACCATAAACCATTTCTGTGAGACCTAGAAACAGTCTGCTTGTATTTTATGCATATTTTTATGGTACACTCAACATATAAAACTTGGAAGTAACATGAATGTGACATTTCCAAACTTCTTTAACATCAGTTTTGCACTGCTTCCCTTCCATTTGCCTTTCCTTTTCAATATGTCGGGCCTCACCTGAGCACTTTTGAAAAATCACACTTTGGAATTTTAAATAACATGGAAAGATGCACAAAACCCAACTTTTTCAGTTTATTAAAAAAAAGTACCCTTTAAAAGAAAATATTCACATAATGAACTTTCTTCTCAGTGAGAGTGAAGAACAAAACTGAGTAACATCAGTACACAGAATACAACATGAGTAAAATATCAGAGGGATATCTGGGGAAGTTATATATGAAAGTTAGTGCATAAGAAATAAAGAGTTGTAACATCCAAGCACACAGGTAATAAGATCTACCAACTCTACACACAAGTATGACAGTTGAAAAAATGTTTACTCTCAACTGCACAAACATAACTAGAGGCCAAGATAAGACCCTTCTGAAAATTTGACTCTACCAGTCTATCTTACCAGATACATATACATGTATATACCAAATTTCCAAAAGCTAATAAAAGGACTATGATTATGAAATTCTGTTCCTGCCTACACTGAGATGTATAGCATTAAACAAAAAATGTAGCTAGTTTAACAAGAAATTTCTGTAGCTAGCACTACAATAAGAGTTGCATATGCTGCAAAAAGTACAACATTAAAATCAATGAAATGTTTACATACTGAAAGTTGTCCAGACAAGAACTGTGGAACATCCCTTAACATGCCAGGACTCATAGGAGAAGTCACTGAAATAGAAGGTCGGTCCATTTTTTGAGATTCAAACGAACTAGAACCTGTAATTATGAACAAAAATATTTTATACATAGTAGAAGTTATGCATATATTTCAACATTCTTTGAACAGAAATGGTAGAAATATAACCAAACATGCAGTAAAATTGTGATAAATATCAGTTTTTAAAATCTATTTAAAATTACCAAATGATGATACTCAATCTCTTGGTGATCAGATGCAATCAGGAGCTTTTATTTATAGAATGGAATATAGATTATTCAGATATTTCTGACTGTAATTATGTCAGTAAGTTGAAGGTCCAAAAATAAACACTTCACTGTGGTCAAATGAATTCAGTCTTCTGACTTATTATCTCGTACAATCAACTATTTTTTAATTAGATTTTTACAAAAATATCAAGATGTACGCAATGTGTTTGTACATTTTGTTTCAAATCTACAAGGTCTGAAAATGGTCACAGGACAAGTTTTGACATACAAAACATAGAGGAAAAGTGAAGTATTTTTATAAATACAAAAGACAATCCACATCTCACAAAACATAAAATTAATTTTAAGAATTGGGCAATGAGTAAAATGTCATTGAAGGAGTTTTTCATATTATTATAATCAAGCTTATGCCATTTCATTTATTCATGGCTTCTATTATAATAGTGTTCTAAAACAATGATAAAAAATAACTCCAGGCTGAAATCCATCTTATCAGATCCAAGCCAAAGAACAAGTTATTCTTCCCTACATGAAATATGGGTTTAGTTAATTTAAGTACCAGTGAGTGGCTCTAATAAAGGGTATTCCGAGTTCAAAGTAGCTAGCACTCAGGCTGTAAACCAAAAACATTTCTTTCCCATTAGTTTATAAGATACTATTGAAATGCAAAGCAAGAGAACAGGAATTAAAAATTGCTATTAATGTTTTTATATATTAGTTAGAATTATATTTTCTTCAATCAAAACTCATCTAAGCTTATAACCAATGTTGAACCTAAATCACAAGATTCTGTTTTGATAGCTTATTATTAAACAAAGGTAGATAGATAATACAGTAAGATGACATATTGAGACAAATATAGACAAAAAGACAAGACCTGTACTGACTGCAGAGGACATTTTTCGGTCTATTTGTGCTTACATAAAAGAGAGAGAAGATTTTCCTACCCCACAATTGAAACTTACTGGACTCCAGCTGTGCATGTGTGCTGTCGGGTATTCTGGGAATGTCCCTGAAATCAGGAAAATTAAGACAGGCTGATCCTTCATCTAACAAGCATATTTAAATTTCAGTTACACTATAACACTTCCCAATCCACCATGAATTGCCTCAGGAATTGTGCATGTCTGCTGGCTGTCTTCAGCTACTGGGATGATTATCTGTTATCCAGTATAAATAATTTCAGTGTCAACTTAAATCCTACAGAAAAGATTTGGTGGAAGTAGGAAACAGGCTGCACAGTCACAAATAAACTAATTCAGTAAATAAAAGAACAATCTCATAGTTAATGGTAGACTAAAACTGTGAGTAGTAGCTTGACAATGACATAATATATTAATTACATTTACTGGACCCTCACCAAAAGATACTCGGCTGCCAATCATGGCTATCCCAGTACATTCTTTACTGAACTTGAACCACAAATTCAATCTATCTTACCTTTTCCATAACCAAATAAAATGTATAAGTTCATTTGGCAAAATTGCATTCTTTCATATACAAGACATGTTGCAGCGCCTGTATTAAATTGTGTGCAGAGCCACATCATTTTAAATCACTCAATCACATCCCCCCAAGCAAAGGATCATATTATTCCTCTGGGGGGGCAAACATTACTGTATGCTAATAAAAACTATCAATATGCTAATAAACAGTTTCAGAGCTATTTGAGCAAAACCGAGCAAGATGAAGAGCTTCAGTTCAGAGTCACAGCAAAACCAATATTTACAGTCCTGTTGTGTGTTTCAGTGCAGTTGGTTTCTCCAAGGCCACAGCCAGTCCTGAGGGGTGGCCATGGTGAGGAGAGGCTGTGGCTGCACCATGCTGGGCCCAGCTGGCTCCTTGGGTGCCACTGTGATAACATGTTTAATAAAGGACAAAACAGCTGTGCAGCAGCTGTGAAAGAAAACAATGAGAAAAAAGGCCATGAGAGAAAAGTCATTGCAGACACCAAGGTCAGGGAAGAAGTGGAGGAGGAGGACGGGCTGCAACTCCCCTTCCCCATACCATGGAGTGCTTTCTGGAGAAGGAGGCAGAAAAACCAGCAAAAAATGAGTGAATTTGAGCCTGGGAAAAAGAGAGGTAGGGGTAAGGGGGCTTCAGTTTTGGTTTTATTTCTCACTATTCTTTTATTTTATTAATTCCTAAAAAATTAATCTTCCTCAAGTTTGTTTTGCCCACAATGGTAACTACTGAGTGGCCCATAAACTTTTTCATCTTATTTCCTCCCCGAGTCCTGCTGAGGAGGGAAATGGAGAGAGCAAGTCTTTGGTGCTCAGTCAAGGTCAACCCACCACATAGGTAAATGAAAAGGAAGGGGAAATGAAAAAGTTCCAGTGATATCTACTGTTTCATACAATGAAAGAGTCAATATGATACATAAATAACTTATCTATTTTCTTTAGAAAAACTTTTCCAGAATACCTTCAGTATTCACTAGAAAGACAGCTTTACTAAGTAGACTGAGGAATCTTTCCAAGTGAGTTGATGCACAGTATCCAATAATTGAAATAAACCAGAAGGTATGAAACTGCTCTAAGTGCCCACTACAGACAAGAAAAAAATCTCTGTTGTTAGTACCCAAAATTTGTGAGAAACTCACAAGCACTGTTGAAGAAGCAAATATTTAAGTTTGTATATAAGGAGAATTTATAACAGAATCCAATACTTGCCTAGTAATTGACTCAGAACTACACTCTTGAGCTTAACTCATAAATACAAAAAAACTTCTACCATACAAGTCTGACAAGAAAACCTTGGGAAAAAAAAGATATATATATATAATACATAAATCATTCTGAACAGAATGGAGTTTTCTATAGATAGCTGAAAAAATAAACTTGAGAGCTTTGAACATTATCATTTAGACTCCTAAAGCATACAGATCCCCATATTTCATGGTAATGTGAATGGTTTTTCTTATTAGGAACTCTCATAGAGATAAACAGATGGAGGAGAAGTAAAATTAGTTTCATAAAGACTCTTAGCATAGTAAGTTATGTTCCACTGCAAACAGGTTGTATAGAGTAATTATTAAAACACAGTGCATTACTTCTTCCAAATCCAAAACTGAAGAAACCATGAAAATAACATGCATTTTAAGTTCTCTGTTTCTGAGAATTAGAAGGCAGAATAAAGGTTAGTTCCTGGGCATAACAGACAGCCAGCTCACACTGATTAGCAATTTGGCCATCAATTTTTATTCTAAGATTAAAAAAGTGATAAATTGCATGATAAACTGGCATGTTTTGTTGAGATTTTTTCAGAATGGCTTTCAATTTTATCTGCCTTGTCAGCTTAGCCTGTCATCTTCAGTTTTCATAGCACTCAGCCCATAATAAAGAGAAAAAAACAAATAACTGTCTTTACTGGAATTTGGTTTTGTTCTCAGAGTATCAGGACATGAACAGGTTCTCAGCTAAGTTAATTTCTGGTAACTGGAGATTTTTTGCACTATTTAAAGTGTTTCCATGAAACCATCAAGAAATTCTCCTTATAAATAATAGGATTTATCTCAATCCAAAAGTAAAACCCTTCAACTGGGCATTGATAATTCTAATAAAATAAATATCACTTCTGATATCTAGGAAATAAGAACTTTTAAATACTGTGCATACACTGAGACTTTACTTTCCAGAGCAGAACACAATCTTATGAAGTTATTGTTCCTTGGACAAACATAACTTATTAATTTTTGTTGTGCATTTGATTATGAACATAAATCTTCTAAGCTGAAAAGAGTAATAGTCTTTCTAGTTCACCAGCTCTAACCTCATGAAAAACATTTCTGACATTATGCTGTTAATATCAAACTCCTAAGAGTTACACAGACCTAACCAAAATCTAAAACCTACCAATTTGTAGGAAGTATTCATCACTGAGACTTTTACATATACTGCAACCTGACACTGGGAATCAAATACACTGATCTTTTATCACTGATTTAGCTCCGTTCTTCAGACTATGAGGTAAGTGGTTATGCAGAAAAAGGCATCTTGAGAGCCCACAACATTTGGTTTAAGGAATTATAGATGAGCTGCTCAAGTGACAGCAACATAATGGAGGGCATGATGATAAGGAAGCTGAAAAAGAGACAGCAAATATAAAAGCACAAGAAATAATACAGGAGATTTTACACAATGAAAAGAATGCAGAAAGATTTTAAAAATGGGTTTTTCAAGATGTGAGTTGTTCTTTGAACCTTTTGCTATAAACTTCTATTTGAGAGATACTATGGAAGATTTGTGCATGAAATTGATTTGAGACCTCCTTTTCTGAGACGAGTAATGTCTCAGAAAAGGAGTAAAGTCTGTCCCTTACCATTACTATTATATCCACACCTCCCAAGTTTTGCTAAAACATGACAGATGATACAGTCATTACCTTAAAGGGGTTGCAATTCCATATGTATGCAGGACATAACCTCTCATCTCAGTGACAAGATAAAGCTAGTTTTTGTTATTATCAAGTTTGTTTAAAATTGTCATACCAAATTAAATTCCTACACCTTAAGTTCCTGATGTGTCCAACACAATAAGTTCCTATTATAGCTGAAACCCTAACAGTCATCCTCACTGAAATGCCATTCTCAGATTATATAGTTCTAGATTTTTTTAGTACTTCTTAATTTTTAGTCATGTTTTCTTATATTAAGATCATGTGCGTCTTATACAAAATAAAGGGATACACATATTTATTTAAATGTAATTATAAAATCCTAAAACAGTCCAGGTTGGAAGTGATCTTGAAAGATCACCTGGTCCAACCTAAAATGGAAAAGGGAATCTAGATGATATTACCTATCACCCTGTCCAGTTCTGTGTCCCGTATATCACAAAAAAAATCTGGGAGAAAAAAAGAAAATTCTTAATAACTGTAAATATCTTCAAAATCAGTGATAATCATTCCCCTCTTCACAACCCTGATGTAACCAGATATGGAACTTCCAATGGAGAATTAAAAACGTGATGCATATGCCTTTAGGGTGTAGGAATTTGGAAGAAAAAGAACAGTTGAAGAAGAGGAAGTACAGTCCAATACAACAAAGCAACTACTGCTATGAAAGAAAAAATAAAGTTTAGACATTGAGAGGTAGGTTTGAAGCTTAATAAAAATGGGCAATGTACAGCACTAAAGAAAAAGTCCTATACAATTCTAACTATTCATTCAGGTGTGTTCTGTATTGCATAAAAAGTGATAATTTAATAGTTCCATAGATGAAGGTGATGTAAATGTGGATTTGAGACTTTCCAAAGCATATTGATTTTCTTCATTAGCATATTATATTTCACACAAAATTCTTCATTGTAGATTGTCAATAAATGGAGTTCATCATCTGTTCATAGACCAATTATGATCTCATAATTTTACGTATGTATTATAAAAAATGCGGAAAGAGAAATAAAAATCAACAGTCAAGAATCACAACAACCAGTATAACCACAGTTTCAGAGCCAATATAGGCTGGCTCACCAACTGAAAAGCCAGAGAAGGGAACGTATTTTTAACCATAACAGCAGATGATGCCCAAGACTCTGAGAACACAGGATTTCACACCAGCTCTTTTTACTCACTGGCATGATCTATCATTCTAACTACATTTTTGGTTTACAGAATATTGCATAAGATTTTTCTTTTTACAATGTTAATGAATGTTTGATATACTCCATCCTAAAAGTGAACAATTTTATAATATTTAATATAAAACACATGAAATTACTTACCCTATTGGTCTTGAAACTACAAGCTCTACTTGTGGCTCAGGTTTGGATTCTAAAATGATATTATACACCTCCTCAAAGGTAGCTCCTTGTAGTATCCTTCCATTCCATTCTAATACTTCATCACCTGTAAGTAATAACACCTTGCTTAGGAAGTTTGCTGTGGACAGCACTTACAACAACTATTTAACCCATTCTACTGTCAGTTTATTGGATTGTGAAACCTGTGTTATAGAACAAGTTTTGAGGCCTTCATGCAGGAAAAACCTAAGTATTAAAGGTTTTCTGCAGCTCAGCCTCAAACATGTAAAGTTCTGTGAAACAATAATATAATCAGTAGGACCCCTACTGACTTAGATGGTGCTCTTACTTGCTTTGGCAGCTGTGGCTTACAGAAATCCCAACATGCTCTTTAGAAAATTCAAAACTAAAACATCATATCTCATCAACTTGGTTCAGATAGTTCATATGCTAATATTTCTTGAACATCCAGTGTAGCAATCTATGGTTTGCATGTTGGAACAGAAGCAGCTTCCTAGGCAAGGTGGTTCTGCTCATACCTTTGTCATAGCTTGGTTTGCTCTAAACAAAATATACACCACAAAATGACTGGGGAGGACATCAACAGAATATTACTTTGAGTATAAAAATGAGAAAAAATATTAAAATATTTTTGAACAGCATAAGAATATATATTTTTATAAAAGCAACCATCTAGTAACAGTGTCAGGTCAAATTCTGCAGTATTTCATCACATCTATTCAATATAATTTCACATGTAATTAAACTTGTTCACTTGTTATCACCTTCAGAAAAGAAACTCAGCAGTATAGATCTGTAGTAGATACATACCTGGTCTAAGATGCCCCACTGTATCAGCTAAGCTTCCTTTTTTAACTTTGGTGATAAATGCGCAGAGTCGACCTGATTCAGTCATCTTTCCTCCTACTACCTGTTTCAAATAGGAAGTATTTTCACAGTATGAAAATTACTTTAGATTATTTAAATGTTCTGGCAATAGAAAGAATTCAGCTTTTTCCTTGGGTTTCATGCAGTCCAGGTAACACATATACACTTGGAAAAAACACCACAGAACTTTGGCTATGGCAGGTAATTTTTGTAGCTATTCTGGCAATTTGTACAATTGAAAAAGAATGTAAATAGAGAATCCTAAAGCTTTTACTTTTTAGCAAATACATGTATAGTATCTCATTGTATTATAAATTACCACCCAAAATAATGTAAGTTATTGGTCATTTAATTGCTCACTTCGCTATTTTTTTAACTGGGAAAAGATATATTAATGTAACACAACTCAGGATGTTCACAGTAAGCAATGAAATTCCTTTGGCTTGGCAAGTCAGATGAAAACACTTGTCACACTGAAAGTTCAGACAGGACGTGGCTTTCTCTACAGGGAACTTCAACAGGTTTGACCTTAATATTTATCTTACTATCAGACTTACATGTCAGAATCAGTAATAACTGAATAATCTTCAAATTCTTGAAGTTTCTTACTGGTCTTCATACTGGGATTTAAAATTTGTAATACTAAATCCAGTTTAGTTTACTTTCAATATGTAAATACTTGAAAATTCAGGTCAGGGATAACTGTTGGAAATCACTCTTTCCAGATGTCTATTGAGATTAAAAAGTAGTTACTCTTGAGTCTGAACTATTAATGAATCTCACTGAAGAGTTCATCTTCATAATATGAGATTTGAGAAATTTTAACATAGATTTTTAAACAAAAAGTGCTTCCTAATGGCACTGTTAATCTTTTCTCTTGCATTTTCTGACAAGACAAAAATAAACATTTAAAACTTGATGTTCAACTGGCTTCTCCATTGACTTCAAATAAAATTATATATTAATTAAATAAAAATTTTAAATCTTTCCAAAACATGTTAACATATGTAATACATAACCACACTGATTTAATCCTTACTCACAGGGTGTGACAATAACATAATCTGTATACCTGAGGTGAAGTAAGAGTCATGCTAAAGGAGAACAGAAAATTTAAACTCCTTAATAATTTCTCACAGCAATGATATGGAATCAAAATAAAAACATGTCTGTTTCTTTCACTGTTTATAGTTTCTTCTCATTCTTGTACTAACATTTCTGGGACTGCAAATAATAGTATCACACAAAATTGAGATTAATATATGAGAAATAGAAATAGAAATAATTAATAATGTATTTAAAGAGCACTGCATCATGAAAAAGATGTTAACACATAAAAAAGAGTACATTTTGTGATAAAAACCAAAAATATTAAACTATTTTCCATTTTTTGTTTTTAAAATGAGGCAAATCCAGCAATCAGAGGAGAGAAAAATTCAAAGAGGAAGTTCCATTGGCATACTCTGATCTGGACTGAAATGTCATTAACTCACAGATGGCCCCCAGGTCTTCAAGAGAGATAATTTTTTTTCATTTTTCTTCTCTTTCTTGGGAAATAGAAGTTATACCATGGTGCAATGCTCCGTACTGAACAAGACAGACAGGACTTGGCTTTCCTAGCAAAGGTGCACTTTGCACTTTGCTAAGAAGACGTCCTCAGAAAACATCTGAAAACATGTCTAGTCTTTCAGAAAGACACAGTTTTTTAATTCTGCCAAGGACCCTACAAAATTACTCTAGGTAAATTAATATATTATGTCTATATTGTAATTTTGAGAATGATAAGGCATTATCAATATTGGTATGCATGCACTATATAGTATGAGAATACTTTAATTATAAAAGTAGCTAGTTTAACTGAGAGAGTTGTTAGTTTCAAAATTGCTCGTGACCAACCTTCAATCCAAGCATTGCTCCTGAATCTCTAGGCACACTTCCATCTTTCAGCCGCTTATTTAACAAAATCCGACCGATGAGACGATCTCCATCTTTGGATGGTTGCCAAGTTACTGGATGCTATCATATGGTGTTAATGGAAAATACAGTGAATAGCATTTTAATGAAAAATATTTCAGTAATACTTTTCATTTGCTGATATATTTTAAAAATGCTATGAAAGTATTATGATTACACCAAAATTTAATATAAAAAATGACAGAAAATTGTGCTGGAAAATATTTATTTGGACATATCATTCATCAAAATGGATATCTAATATTTAATACCATTATCTATTTTACTAAATCAAATTTGTAAACATCTAGAATGATCTTTCAATCTTGATTTGACAGATATAGACAAATACTCATAGTTATCTACACACAATGAGATTTACACCTGAGTATTGAGAAAAACTTTGCTAAAAGTCTAGTATAAGAATAATACTGGAAAAGAAGTTTAACTCAAACTGAAAGTTTGATATTAGAAATATCTTATTTTTCCACAACTTCAAACATTTCAATTTTTATTCAAGACCAACAAATATTTTTAGTGTTTTACTTTCTCTCAGTAGTAGTACATTCAAATTTAAAAATACTGGTAAAAGGTATATTCATTAATTAATTTTAATATTCTGTTTCTTTCTTGGAATAATTAATTCACACATGAAGCACAGTTTCAGTGAGCATTATTATTCCATTACTATACAGGGCACACTTATACTTGTCTATTGGCCTAATTAATGAATTGTTCAGATTTTCTTTTGTGTAATCATAGTACTTTCTCACAGAAAAATATTATTTCATGCTCTATTTCATGCAAAATTAGCAGGCACAGATAAATCTGCTTCCATTACAACTAATAACTCTAAAAAGATTTATCATAATCTCCACGAAACAGAAAGCAAAAATAAAAAATACCAAAGCAGATGGCAAAGTCTTTAATTCGGCACAGTACTGCACAAAAAATTACATGGCAACAAAACAAATGAACAACTATGACAGTGAAAGGGAAAAAAGAAAAACAACTTTTCTGTGCAGAGAGACCCAATTTTCTCCCTTTTTCACCTGGGGTTTAAACTATTAATTTAATTTCAGCCCCAGGAGTTTGGAAATAGTAAATCAAATAAGCCAATTGGTAGAATCCTTATTGTTAATTACTTTGTTCTTGAAGGTAATATCAAGATATGCTAATTTGCAACCATAAGAACAACATTCCTTTATGCCTCTCAATTTTTTTTCTTAGGCTGCCAAACAGTAAAAGCTGCAAGCATGCAAAGACTTTTCATTTGTTTTTCTTTTCTGCACCTTAAGAAATGCTATATTGCCTCTAGAAACACCCTATCTTTTATTTTATGCACTATTTTAATGAGTGACAGAGAGCAAACAAAGACCAAATGAGCAGGTTAAAATGCAGGCTCCATAATCTCAGTACCTTCTCACTATGGCTATGTTCCTCGTTTAGAGTGGTGCTACTACACGTATCTACCCCAGAGTCTTTTATCTGAGGCTCAGACCATTCCAAGTCCTCTTCCAAGGAGTGGCCACCAAAGCACACCATTTTCTTTTGCCTCTCGGATAAGGTGTTAGAATCCGACAAAACTGCCTGCTCACTAGTTTTTCTTTTTCCCCTTTGACTGTCCCCTATAGGTGTGGGATAAAAAAAGGATACAAAAAAAGAAAACATGCAAAGGTGTAAATAAAACCAAGGAAATGTAAAATGACAAAGGCAACTAAATGGTAAGGCTCCACATGTCTCACCAAAGACATTGGGGATGCCTCACTGCTATGCCAAGATGTATGGTCCAACCAGTTGTAATCCATGTCTCCTGCGAGAATCAGACAGACAAGATAGTGCAGTAAAGGAAAGGTGAAAGAAGGACAAACAAAGATACAGTAAAATTGTAAAGACTTCTGATTATCCTATCTGATTCATAACCTCTGCCAGGAGGACTTGCAAAGGGCTTCCAAGAAAAAGTTAAGGCTTCAACAACAGAGTACATGGAATATGAAAAACAGTGAGGAAGGAGATACATTTGTGTGTGTTGATGTGTGCAAAGAATTATGTACAGAGCAAAGCATCCTTGCGCCAGATTTATTAACTGTCCCTACAAAATTATAAAATTAAAAGGCAAAGTGTATTTCTAATAGAATATCCAGAAGGGAAAGCATTTTAATACAGAATGTCTTAAGGAACATATTTCTTTGCTTTTCTAACACAAATTAGTATTTATTCTAACCACATCAATAAAATAATTTAAACAATGGCACACTGCATTCATTTTGCAGTAGATGATGTTAAGGAAGGTTAAATGAAAATAAAAATCTAGAAACTATATTGAGAATAAAAAGCATATTAACTTTGCTTTGTCTACTGGTCAAATATTAGGATGAATTCTAGTAAGTGCAGGTACCCCACAAAAGGGAGTGTTTAAGGTTTTGACAGAACAAATATTTTATAGAGTCAGAATTTAACCTCCATGGCAGACGCACAGTAGAAAGAAAAGTTTGAAAAACAGTTTAAGAAGAGATCTAAATTAATGCTGCTGTCCAAAGAATTGGGGAATGACTCATGTATTTTAATAAAACATTCTCTTTTATGTAGGTACTTTAAACTGTAAATTATGCCCACACATTCTGCACTATTATGTTTATCTCTCTTTTTTCTCTCACCATTGTTACTACATGTAATATGAAAAATATTTTGTTACTGAATGTTGCATAATATTTTTATATTACTATGTGCAGGAAACAAATGTCTAATTTTCTATCAAATTTGACCAAACTAAAGCAAATTAGTTCAGGGTGCCTTAATACAGACCTCAAAAAACATTTTTCTCTTTCTGTTACTTCAGATCCTGCTTCAACATCTCTCAGCCTATTCCTCCGGAACTACATCAGTAGGGTGGTGAAATGTAACTAACAAGTCTTAGCAATGTCTTAACACTTGTCTAGAAAACTTTACAGAAAGGATGTGAAGATACAGCCCCATAAAACTACAAAAAACAAAAGAGGCTTTAGTAAAGTAAAACATTCTCCTTGGAGAGGTATCACAGAATTAACTAGGTTGGAAAAGCCCTTTGAGCTCATCAAGTCCAACTTAGTATATTGTATATGTACAATGAGAAATACAATTTTTCAATTGTTGCCTCTGAAAATAGAGTCTTGCATATGCTGTATGGAAAAAAAAAATCAAGTCTCGTTTTCATTTTAAAGAAGGACATATTCAAAATACAAAGGCTTTGTTTTCAAAAAGATACTTTGAACTTAGTCCCTTACACATTGCAGAAATCTTGTAGCATATTAAATAGCCTTTTATTTCATAAAAACAATGTTAAAGTAACTTCATAGAATTATTTTGAGGCATCAAATAATTCATATTTTCTAAATAATAAATAGGCTGTAAATCTATTAACTACGTTTCTTGACTCTTGAAAGGAAGATAGCATTTAAAAATGGGAAATTTTTACCAAAACTGCTTTGCCATGAATGTTAACATCTTGCCTGTGTTACAGATAAAAGTGTGGTTATCTTGCCAAAGGGGAAAGAAATACTGTTTTGAAAGCTAGTAATATTTTGCTAAAGCTACTTCTGCAATGGAATTTCCAGTGCTACTTTTGCCTCCAGACATTGCTTCAAGGAGTACTGAGTGAAATCATCAGTGAGCTCATGAAGATCCAGCCCATACTCACAAATATACATTTAGAGATATCCAGAGGATAGCAAGAGTTCCAGCTTACATATTGCCTGTTTTACAAATTCCCTGGGGCCTTTAAGCATTGGTCCCAGGCTCGTCTGCTGGTATAGCTGGTTTCTGCTTATTCCATGTCCTGTTACCCTTTTATTACTGTATGGTGCATCCACAAACAGTATGTGTCCAAGATTAGATTCAGTCATTTTGCAGAAATAGTTACTCTTCATCAAATGATAAGCCCTGGAGCTAAAGCTGCACAGAGGAACACCTGCAAAACTGAGCCTGTTACCTGATAAAAGCACTCTCTCTTCTTGCTCTACCATTTTCTCTTCCTCTTTTCAAACTAGATGTAGAAGGCTTTTTTTATTGTAGTTGCGTCTCACAGTAAATACTAAATAATTGGCATTTATAAAATGAAAAATTAAACTCCATGCAAATACTGTTTTGGTTTTATCTGTGTAAAATATGCAGTTACCTGTTTCTAAAAATTATCATATAAATTAGAAGTTGTAAAGCTATTGTAGATCTTATAGATTTTGCCCTTAATACTGTATTAATTGATCTAAATAACAGACATAAATACTATGCAAGTTAAGAAAAGGATGATTGTCTGGAAGCCCTGTAGTGTATTACATTTCTATGACAGACATGTATGGCTTAGTATACCTATAACTTTTTGAAGTAAAACTAATAGCTTGATAAAGTCACTGGACATCAGTTTTTCAATGGAAGTTCTAGAAATATTAAAATCTTGAGAAGGGAAATGATTTTCGAAATCTTGTAAAATTTAAAGTAATATATGTAAAGCACATAGGTCCTTACATACAAGAAAAAAACTATAAGTATATAAACAAAAAAAAAAGAAATAAAAGTTAAAACATGATCTTTTGTAACATAGACACCATAGTTGTAACTCTGAATACCAGAAAATACATTTGCTGCTCTCTTAGAAATTAATCATCCACTATAGAAAATACTTTATTATTGAGAATATATACATTTAGGGTATGCAGCAGAAATTACACAAGAAAAAATGTCACTTCATTGATAAATTAAAAAGCATATAATATCAAAATCATGATTCATGGAAAAGGGACCTAATATATTACTAAGGAAGATACAGTCCGAGTTTATGCCATTATAACAATATTCAGATGCTTTTTGAGTTCAGGAGTACAGCTGGATATAGGAAAGGACATATGTGAGGTCTGCTCTTATTAATGTCAGTGAGTTCTATGTGTATATGGAAAGCTTCCATGGACTAATCAGGTTGGGAGAACCACAACATCAGTAACCTTGCCCTTCTGCAGAATCAAGGTTAAGTTGAAGCCTTTGCAACCTTACTGGTATTCGGTGTGCTTTTCTTATTTTCTCTTTACAAAGCCAAACAGGCAGAGGGAAATATGTTTTTCTTCTACATTCAGGACCCCCCAGCAATAGGACCTTCCTGTAGCAATGGGAACTTAGAATTTTAGAGTATATTTTAAAAGAATTTTGGTCAGTTTCTGGTTTTTGTTTACTATAATGACTTTCCCACACAGAAATACCATAATTGAGTATTTTTTTATAAAGCATTAAGGAATTTGTATCTAACATACATCTCCTAACTGCTCAGCTCCCAGTGCAACCTTGTACCAGAAGGTCTCTGGAGTGAAGTAAAAAGTGAATACAGCTATTAAGAACTTCCATTTAAGCAGGTTACTTTCTGTGTTTGCAATACTATCCATCCAGGCTGCCACACAGTGGGTGACTCCAAAGAGGAGCTACAACACAGATAGAACTGCCTGGAGGTGATTATATGAGTGCTTAAACAATTGCTTTGTCAGCTCTGGACATTTCAGGGACATTGTAGCTTTTGGTGCAGGAGCAAACGTAAAGCTGCCTGTCACACAGCTGACTGTAAAGCACAGAAATATTTTCCAACACAGTCACTGATGAAGTCTGAGTGCTGATTAAAAAAGAAGCACCTTCCTGCAGGGCTTGCAGCAGGCTTTGAAAATTCCTACCATGCATTTCAACATTTCTTCTTGGAAAACTATTATTTCTCTGGATTTGTCAACTTTCAACATGGAACAGCCTAGGAAAAGGTCTGAAGGATCTGATCCTACCAAAGGAAAAAAAGAGAAGCTGTTCTTTAGGTAAAGGATATGAAGTATATTTTGACTTTTAATAAGTGAAATACAGAGAAATACAGCAATTAGGTGAAAATTGTATAAATCTCCATTAGTGAATAGCAGAGTGCCACATTCCACAAGGCAGGTGAGACAAAAGTCTGAGGGATGTGGGAGCAGGTAACAGTGCATACCCCTGTGGCAAGAATGATGACATTGACACCATACAACTATTGAATAGAGACACTGCTAGCAAAGAAATGTCTCTGGACCTCATGGGCTAGTCATGGAGAACTTAGTAATATCCTGAATTTCTTTTTTATTTTTGTTTTTGTTTTAAGGGATACCGTTCAGGGGAAGATCTTACTAAGAGATTTTACTTGAAGAACCTGGTTTACCCTCAAAAACTATGTAGCCCTGCTTTCAACTACTACAAGAACTGCTTAACAGAAAAGATATTACTCTTGATGTAAAGATTACCTAATGTAAAGGTGAAAGGGTTTCAGCAGGTCTATTTTGTTCTCCTTCTCTTTCTGAAACTGACACTTAGGATCACTATTAATAGAAGAATATTTACTGGAAGTATTTTTTTAAATTCTGTTTTGCTAGAAGGATTTAAATTGCTTTCTTCAAAATTACATATTCTAAAAAAAATTATGCTCAGTCTGTTCATCAAACATATTTTGATAAATGTTTTTCCTTGGAATAAATTGAAAGAAAGCATATCAGCATGGCAAATATACTTGGTCACAGCTCAGGACACAAGCTGGATGACCTTATACACTTAAAATTATGTCTCTCATATGACACCTGAAGAGTGACACTGTATGCCACACCATGACCTCTATCATATGATTCAGTACACAAACTTAATCAACAAGAAAATGGACAGGTACAGTTTAGTTATGGGAGACAGCCAGATATTTTATACTGTGGTTGCAGTCTACCACAGCCAATTTGTTTTCTAATTAGGATTCAAACTTTTCAGGTTTGCACACCTTTGTTATATATTCCCTGCTACTCTAATAAGATCAGGGAAAACTAAAACTAATTAAGTATAATATCCTATGGGTTTCTCTCTTGCTTGATTATCTTTAAGACTTTATCTTAGGAAGATCCTTATTTCAAATTATGCTTTTGACCCTACTTATAGTATTTTCACTTTTTCCCTTCTTCCTTCTGCTGTCAAGAAATTTAGAACCTGTACCTGAAAAAAAGGAAGTTCTTTTGGCAGAATGCAAAGGAAAACACACATTGAAAAATTTCAATAAGACAGTATTTTTGGATCATGCCCAGTGGTAAGTAATCAAATGCAATTTATTACTATTTCATTATTATTTTTAAAATACTTATTTTTCTTCCCTATTCACATCCACAAAGAACACATATGTATTCCTGGGCTGACCTCATACATCTTCCCTAATTGTGTGCTATAACCATGCATCCTTTCACCTTAGGGTTGCAACTGCCAGCTTGATCACAAGTTCTTCACCATCTCAGGCCTGCAACCAGTATCAGCAATACCAGCTTGCCTACATCTGAATGAGGGACTCATATAAAGAGGAAACAATGCAGGGGAGAATAATCCTATTAAAGAATCTCATATCTGGCTCTTGTTTCAGCATCTTAGAGCTGTATAATACTGTGAAAATGTTCTCATCAGCTAAAACCAGATAGCCTATTTAGGTGTTCCCAATGAGCCCAACCTTTTTCACAGACTAGTCTGCTGAAAGTCAACAAGTTCTTGGATATAATGCACAGAGGAATTATTTGGTGTCTAGAAGGTGAGGAAAACCCCTGTATTTCCTGAATCACTGAAATCCTGATTCAGAAAATAGAGCCATCTTGACAACTGCTAAGGAAGCACAGAATCCAACGTTTCTTTGATGTGTTGGAACTGCTGCACAACTGGGAACCAAACCACACATGCACAAGAAATTCTGTCCTCAGACTTTGAAACCAGTCCAGGCAAATTCAACTGTTTTGCTGCCAACAGGAAGGCAATAGTAAAACCTGACAAGCCAGTTGGAAACAAGCCTTATAGCCCCCTGGAAGTGAAGACAGTTCATAATTGGAACACTTTGAAAATTTGTGAGAAACAGCTGCAAAATTTAGGAAACAGGTTTGGGGTTTTGTGTGCTCTCAGTACCTACTTCCATTAGACTTTTCATTACCATTTTATATACACTCACTGAAGAAGGCTTAGTTAAACTGAAGAAATAAGTAGCTTGATGAAAACTCTATTTAGCATTAGTAGACCTATTTGCTTATGCAATTCACTTCGTGCTGGCTTACCCTATACCCAGCTTTCTGCAGATATACACTCTTTCTACATCCTGAAGTTGTGACTGTGCCAAAATTACTGTCAGAGTAGCTCCAACAAGGCTGCCTGGCATCTCCAAGTCTCAAGGCCATAGGATTTAATTCACATGAACTGAATCCTAAATGTGACCCTATTTCTATTTGGACAGAAATAAGCTCTCTACCTTTGAGAGGCAGTGTATAACCAGGTGCATTTTCATTCCTTTTAGTAATGGACATATGTTGACAGGGAGCCTATAATAATGTTTTCTATATGCATAGTTTCTTCTAATACTTATTAACAAAAGAAAAAAGAAACCAACAAAAAAAAAAACCCTCCCCTATATTGTGTCCTTATTTACTTTCAATCTTTACTGCTTTGATGCCAACACTAATTACTACAGAAAATAACCCCAAGCTACTTTGAATCAGTATATCTTAATTAATAAGTAAGCTTCAAATTTGCAAAATTAAGACAACAGGAGACCAAGAAAAACAGCAAAGTAATGGATTCTTCATGAGGCACAATATCAAATTCACAAATAAGGACATGGACTTAGCATGCCAGTTGTACTCATGACAGAGCTGTACTGTCATAAGTACAACTGGCATGCTAAGAGTTCATCAAGAGAACTATCAACCATAAGTAAAGCTGAAATAGTAAACATGTCAAGAAGAAAAGTCTTCTTAGCTCAGGTTTAAAGAAACATAAATATATTTATTCATAACAGTTTCCTATCTTTTATCCCATGTAGAGTTAATCCTAATGAAAGGAGACATTACTAACATAGAGATGGCTCCTTTCATAGGCACATCATTATCTAGAATCAATTTCCATCACCAGCACAGCAGCCACCCATATATCATGACTGAGGACAACCCAGTTCTTTCATTGATCACATCTTTTTCCTTTCTCTCCACTACTTCCAGTCAAGATCACTGACATCTTGCTACCAAAAAGTGATATTAAGAATTACTTATTTTGTGATTTTTCAGTAAGAGATAAACAATATAAAAATAACCTATATAATTATTTTTATATAATAGAAAAATTCATCATCAACAACAATTAATAATAAATTAAAAATATAAAAACTTTTACATTTTTAAGGTGAAACAGTTTTCTAAAATAATCAAACCATTATCTAAGTTCCAGGTACTTGCTGCCTTTTTCTGTTCAGTTCTTAGATTTTGTTTGGGATGAAAATACATTTTTACTTTTACCCTTGGACATGGTTGTTATCCCACAAGGACAGCTGAAGGGAAGGACTAATGCAAAAAAGGTCCAGTTCATGTTTTTAAGCATAGCATTATTTCTTACAAACTCTCAGTGGGTACAGAACACTCTAAATTCACTCTAAATGTCTTGATAACTGACGAGGAAATGCACATTTCAGAATAGAAATAAAAATAACCTTTAAAACAATCCTCTGTATTACATACTTGAACAACTAGTATTTCAATAGTAAATCATCATTCAGTAGTTAAACTGATTAATTTTCTTGTCTGTAACGCTCAGTTTACATTATGCAGAAAGACATGGGCAAATCTCATAATTCTACCTAACAATCAAGAGGGAAGTAAAACTACTGTGGCAAATGTCACCTTTTACACTGTGCATAACAAGAAATACAGCATTTTTTTACAAGTCATAGCAGTTTTTTGGTTTTGTTTTTTTTTCTTTAAACCTGACCTAACATTTCTCACATGGAGTACAAATAACTTTCTGGTTGTCTGAACAAATATAATTTTTAACCTGCTAGCTTCTCAAAACTAAACTGCAGGAGACACAACATACATTCACTTTACTTTTAAAATTGTTTGCTTTAAGACACAAGAGCTTAATAGCAGGTATAAGTCCAAAGCATCATCCATCCCTGGCAGCACACATGCCATAAATGATCTAGAAATATGCAGTGCATCTGCTGATTCAGTTAGTTGTACTGGAAGCAAAAATAAAAACAGTGCAGGAGGCTCTTTCATCACCTTGACACTGCAATAAAAGCCTTTGTAAACTAGTAATTGGATCATTAATTATTGATCTCCCTTTTAGCAGTCATGATTAAGAAAGTAATTTGGTATATGTAAAAACACCTTTTGTTTTGAGCTTGCTTACATGTTATTTTTGTCAAACCATCTTCTTTGAAGGAAATTAATTACCCCTTTAAAGATGAAGAGAAATCTGAAAATGAAACTCCAGTAGATCCCAGAAGTAAAAATCATATCCAACTGTCTTACTTAGTTTCATACCTTCTGTGCATAGGCTTGACAGTGTGATACTGTATAATCAAATTAGTTTAGAGCAATGATCTGTTACACCTGGGTTACAGCTTAAAGAACAGATGTGCAAAAATAAAATAGCAATGATGGTGGTTGTTTTTTAAGACACTAAAGCACAATGAAGGTTATTTTGCTCATGTACACACGTTTATACATACATGCCAGAAAATTCCCATACACATTACACTAAGAGGAAGGGCAGGTTGAAAAATTAAATATTCAGTAGGTAAGGGTGGTACAAGACTTAGCTTGCCATGAAGCATTTATTTAGTCCCTATACAAATGTATTTACGTATAATATTTCATAATATTGTGGTAAAGTCCCCATCCTCACAATGGATCTTCTGTGCCCAGAAAGAAAGGTGTAACCTAAATAAGGAACTAGTTCATATCATTGTTTTTTCAGTTAATGACCCCTTTCATCAGTTACTGAACATAATCTAAACGCAGAATTATCTGTCTCCTGAGAGCTCTGGTGCTGTGAGAATAGAGTCAGGGTTAAATTCAAGGAATTGTTCTTTCTGGACTGTCTGCATAATGAAATGAGCAAGATGCTACAATTAACCTCTTAAAATGAGCTGCTGACATACAGATGTACCATCAAACACTTTGAAATGTTCCAAACAACTTTCAGTGCCAAACATGAGAAGTATGGGGCTTGAAATTTTTTTTATATTTTCTCGGATTTTAGTTCTGCCTTTTCCCTGCTCTATTATACCTATTCTTAGAAAATGGCAAGAATTTACACAAATCTACTCACAAAATAAGCAGTAAATTTTATTATATGATTAAAAAAAACAGGGAAAAAAATCATATTCCCAACATTTATCCAAGACTGCTCATGTCTATGTATACAAGCTGGATGGAAACCTCCTTCAAACAGAAATTCCCTAAGACTGTATTTCAAAGAAAACCAAAATGGTTTAAAAAATGTTGTGGAGATTTAAGGGTAAGATTGTTAAAGTAATAAATAGAGAGATACAGATGCAATTTGCATTTTAAATTAATTTAGAATCCTAATGAAAAAAGGTGTATTTTTTCATTGTAATTTGCACTGACTTCATTATTTCAGAAGACTATAGAACAATGGAAGAAGTGTCCACAGAAGAATAGGGGATGTTAGCTCTGCAATTATTTCATTTCTCTGAATACATAAAGAAGCACATTGCTCAGGGACCTTTCAACAGTCAACAAGAACTATACTCATAATTATAGCCTTTATGGTAGCTGAAGCTGTAATAAAAGTTACATAAGGGATTTAATCTCAGTCTCTTGTTTTTCTATGATCACAATTACCCAAAAATATATCTCCTGAGGCTAAATATTTCCAGAACGAGTTTAAGTAAAAGGTCAGTATTTTCCACTACTTTTGAAGGAAAATTCCCTCACATCCTCTACTTGTTCATGTTTAAATTTCTGGAAATTTGTGATAAGAGAAGGAAACCATCAGGGTTTTCAGATGCATCATCAGATGCAAAACCATCAGGGAATTCTGCCTCATAAATTGGACCAGACCCTGCACTATGGAGGCTCTGATTATTCAAAGCAGTTCTTCAGACAATGTAATTTGTCTGGGTCATACAGAGGTTTTCAGAAGGAATCACATTGGGTAGCAGAGGGTGGACCAGCCTTCTCCAGGTAGAAGAGCTACATCACAAAATAGAAGGTGCATAATTGTGATGTAAACACAGAGGCTACTGCTTAAAGGGAGGTCAGTAACTTATTCTAGTTACAAATGTATTTAGGACAACAAAGCAATATACTTCAAAAGGCTTCAGCTGACTTCAGACAGAGTTGAGTAAGACACTTGTAGTTCAGCCAGTTTCAAGCCATCCTCTCCCTTGCTTCATTTGCTTATTTTCTTAGGTACGCATCTTACTTGACAATATAATTTATCCAGATTAACAGAACTCTTCAGACCAAAGTTTTACATTTGCCTGGTGACTGTCCAGTTCAATTTCATTTTCAGATAAACTGCTAGCAAACTAACCTGCTACTGCCTAAAGAAGACTAACAGAAAAGGCATCATGTTATCTCCATAATTTGTCCAAAGTCTTATGCACTTCACTCATGAACTACTTATTTATCTCTATGCAGTATGAAGCTGAAAGTCCTTAACAAGGAAACATAGAAAGAAATATGAAAATTACATGTAAACATTTTTGATTGATTGGAGGATTTTGGTATTTTTTTTAATTTTAATTTAAAGAGGCTGCCTCTTTTCATTATACGTTCTTAATATGAATGAATATAACACTCAGATGTGGCACACACAGCTGGAACAGGTGTCAACACAATGACCTTACCAGCTATGGCCATCTGACTGTTAAACAACAAAAGGATCATTCCCCTGATTTAAATCTGGCAGTGAACACTTGGAAATGCCTCCATTAGACCCTTGGAAGACTGCTCAGCAAATTTTTCTTGGAGTTCCAAAACATTTTTCTGCCTCTGTCTGCTCAGCGCAGACGAAATTGCATAGAGCATCCTCACTGTACTGGAAGAACTGCAGTCTTGTCACAGTGAAGGTTTTATAAAAATGCAGAGCATGAATAAGCTATAATAAATTTATTATGATTAGACTATGGTATTACCTAAATCTGACATTTTTTAAAAGTCGGTGATAATATTTTACTTATTTTATAGTGATTAGAAATAATTTTAGCTGTCAGTATCTTTCTGTTGCTGCTTATTATCATGCAAGTAAATTTGGACTATTCATATCTATCAAAAGAAAATAAAATTTTACTCAAATGAAATTTTGATTGGTAATACTGAAAATGTACAAATAGTGACACCATTAACATTTATTATTTTACATTTTATAACGGACTATGATTTGTAATTCCCTTTCTCGAATTTGTTGAAATAAGGAGATACCACAGGTCTTTGCAAATGTAGAATTGGCTATGCTCACAGCTATACACTGTATACAACACAACTAAATGACTTTTTAGGGTGACATTGCTGTTCTGCTTTTCCTTTTTTTTTTTTTAGATCATATTCTGTCAAATCTGATAAAGAACTGGAAAGTATGATATGCTTTGGGAATAACAACTTTGGCAAACTACTCATCTCAATGTAAACAGTTACAGATTTTGACTGCTTCTCTGCCACAAGTCAGCATCTTTTCTTTTTTATTGTTGATTTCAAATGAGATCTTATGCCATAAAAAATGGCATTTCATAGAATCTACATTTCATAGAATCATAGAATTATTTGGATGGGAAGATTATCTAGTTCCAACATTCAACTTCATAAATGACTGTGTTATTAAGATGTTTCTTGGAACTTTCTTCTTTGCTTGTTTTGCAACATCCTTTCTTTTATAAGGAAAATATAATAAGGAATTTGTATTTCTTCAAGTAAAGTCAGAAGCAACAAAATTTTACAATAAAAAAAATCCTATTTCCCAACTTCATATATTTCCAAGTATTAAAGTGTATTAATAGGGGGCAAGTAAAACTTCACGGCACTTTGTCTTTCATTTCAGCTACTGCACACCCCAAGAACTTAGTAGGAGATTTGTGCAATCCTAGAGCAAGACAATTTTGGATACAATTTTACTCAGCTACTTGTCTCAACCTGCATCAAACCAGTACAATGCTATAGTCTTCTCACTGGCAGCTGCTGCTTTCATACTTCATTCTTTTGTGTCCCTGAACATGACAGGGAAGCATTCCAGGTGACACCTTAGAGTAAGCCATAGCTTATGAGTTACCAATCCACAGTGTAACAGAAGACCTACATGACCACTGACCTCGTCCTGACAGCTTGGGTACACTCAGGAATGGGAGCCCTGTCATCTAAGACAGGCATAATAAAATAGTTGACTCTGCAAGATTCATGCACTTTTTAGCTTCCATGGAAGCTGTCTACTCCAGCAACAAACACTCTAGAGCTGTTGTGTAACCAGCAAATGGGGCATGGTGGATGTCAGGACTGCAGTTCTTTCCCTGGTTTAAAGGCACCCATCAGGAGGATGAGTGGGCAGACAGCACAAGGAGGCACCAGTGGAGTTGTCCTTCCTCAAACACTGTGTAACAAAGGCAGACGTTCCCCACTGAAGACTTCAGGCTCTGTTCCCTGTACAGCCCTGGCCTTGTACAATGCCCTAGTTACTTAATCTGCTAGAAGAGATTAATCATAAAAAGAGCAAATTTGGGAGAGCTTTGAACGCGGAAAAAGGGTTATGAAGTTGATGCACAGGAATGAACAAATGCTAATAGAAGAGAGTGAAATACATATCACAGTTTAAGAATTTAGAGATTTTGATTTTTGCAAATTTTACAAGACCCAGAAGAAGGAAGACTGTCATGCAGAAAGTGAAAGGAGCAAGTTTGGCAGTTAGAGGGAAGTGAACTGAATGAGGGAAAAAAATTGATCTTTTGCTTTGTTTAAAAGCTTTGTGCCTTAACAGAACCCAGATTTTAGCAAGCAATCCCAACTGAAATCTAATAATTATAAAAATAGTTAGCTGAAATGTGGATCTTCAGTTCTTCACAAAAGAGTAATGAGCAAAGGACTCAAAATACAAGGGATTTGAATGCTAAGCTGGGTTCTGACAGTGATCCATTGATTTCCAGTCCATAAAACCAAGATAATAAAGCTTTCTTCCACTTATGGAAATAAAGGAATAAATGCAAGCCATTGAAACACTACTGTGATGAGTGTTCTGCAAAGGACCATTAAAAGATTGGACCATTAAAATAATTCAGACTCTCTTAATAAGAATTAAAAGAATAAGTATGTCTCATTTTTCCAGATACCATCCATTTCCTACAGTGAAAAAGGCAGATGCTGAAAAAGGACCATGGGGTAATAAGCAAAAAGAGATTGGTACAAATGAAATATTTCAGGAAGCAAAATATAGCTGACCATGCAATCTACTTACTTACATTTTTTAATTCATATGTGATTCTAAAACACAACAATGTTGTTCAAGGGAAGTAATGAGAAATGGGCTCTGATTCTGTGCACAAAGGAGCAAATACCTTCTCAAAGGTAAATACCCAGAGTTTAGATTCATCTGGCTGATATGTAGAATCTTTTTTTGGCACACTGTGAATTTAGTTTTCAAGAGTAACCTTAATTTTTTTGCACCAGTAACTTTTTTTAAAAGCTCTTCTTTACAGTTCTTGTTTGCTTTTGAGTTAAGTCACATTCTAGAATGATAACTTGGAAAAGAGAAAGAAATTACATTAAAAATTCACCTAGTTCAGCTATTTCACACAAAGCTAATGTAAATTAACTTAGTCTATGTATAAATAAAATAAAAGAATAAATAAATAAATGTGATCACAACTATGATGCTTGGGAGTATACACACATACTTTTTTACTCAATTCAGATACTGCTAACGTCAATATTATAATAGCATTAATTATACCTCAGCAAGTATTATGCTGTATTTACTAACATCAAAATACTGTTCTCAGTCCATATTTGACATCACCCAGAATGTTGTCAGATTGCATTCCAAACACAGATGTGAAAAAGAATTTGGCCGGCATTTCTCGCATTGTATTTATGGACTAGTATATTTCTTCTGGCTTAGGAAAATACTTGGCTTTGTTTTATATAGATATAGCCCTTTTAAGTAAGTGTTAATGGGGATTTTTTTATTTTGCTTTCTGCTAACATTACAGAAATGAGGATCATTGAAAGAGAAGTATGCCCATCATTACACCACATTAAATAAACTGTATTCATGGGCACATTTTTTTTAGAATTGAGGGGAAAAATGTGTTTCTTCATATACAAAATTCTCATTTTTGAATTTGTAAAATACAGTAAAAATTAAATACATCATTTTCATCTGTCAAGAGTAATTACTTTTGTAGCTTGACACAATTTGCCTTTGGTGACTAGGGTCACATGAGGTATATTATGCTAGAATGTGCATTGTTACAAAAGCCTTATGTGAAAAGTTGCAAACTTTTGGTCTTTCTGTAAGCAGCTAATGCTGTATTTAATGGAATTTTTCCAGGACTTCACAATTAAAAAGATCTGATTGCAGTAAAACAATAATCATTTTTCAGATCTTGAATACTGCTTTGTTAGTCAGTTCTACATCAATTGTTTTCAGTATTTAGCCCTTCTGCACACAATGAACATAAATCCCCAGCCTCTTCCTCATTAGAACTTCCTCCAAAATCTGCACTACACTGTGCACAATATGGAGAACACAATGGACTTGATAAAGAAAAATTACAGTATTATGTCTGCTTCAACATTACTATAAACAGTCAACATTTTAAAATATTACCACACTGCTTCAATACTTATTCCTGTTTTTTCATATAACATATTGTATCACATTGTTTCTGCTGGGAGTAAGTTACAGATATAAACAAGCTCACTAGATTTCTAGCTTTGACTATGCATTAACATTCTACTTAGTAAAAAAGACAACCATAATCCGTATAAATGCCTCCAAAGGAAATAGAAAAATTCTCAGCTGACTTCTGAATTCATGACTTGCATATTTTGCCCTTTGCTCTGCCTTGTTCATTATTCATGATTCAGGATAACAGATACCAGGACACATTAACATTTAAAATTGAAAATTCAATTTTTGTACCCTTTCCTACCAGTAGAAATACTTCTCAACTAAAGGCAAAAAGCAACTTTCAGTGCATATTAAAATCTTTCCCTAAAGCGAGTTCCATACTTTAATGAAGAGCTTTCAGTCTGCCAGCATTAAGTATCACATGCACTTGCCATGCTGCATTTCCACTACCAATTGCTGGTACTTTTCTCTCATTTTCTTTGCAGAGTTCTAAAGGCCTGCTGCTGGGTAAAAGACATGTAATTTCTTAGAAGCTAGCATAAGTGGAAACTCATATAACTCTAACTTTCAAAACAAGAACTTCAGAAAGTCGCCTTTTCCCAGAAAAAATGCAAGAGTTGCCAATGAACATCACAAATAGAACGAAGAACAAATAGAACTAAGATTTCCAGTCATTGCTCAGCTAAAAGGAACTATAAAATATGGAGCTCCATACTGATGTCTGGTGATTTCTGGATGAAATCTGCCCCTACTGCAAGCTTAAAAGGCACTGTTTCCACAGGAAAATCAGCCTGTACCTCAAGACCCTCTTCAAGCTTGTACAACTCCAACTGGAATTTGCTTTGCAACCAGAACTTTTCTGATTTCTGGAATTGAGAAATAAACCATCTTTTCCTCCCACATCTCTGGGGTGTTTACAAGGACACAGCAAAAGAACATTAGTGAAGAGATTTGACAGGGATGGCAGCTCTTTTCACTAAAACACCAATTTTAAAGTCATCTTACAGAGGAAATAAAACACTTTCAGCTGTGGCTGAAGAAGGAATAATACAACTGCTATTAAACAAATATATTGTGCCAAGAATACAATCTCATAAGATTAATGAACACTTTGCTTTTCTGAATTTCTACACTGAATGAGAAAGTAACTTCAGAGTTTATTCATTCCCCATGTTTTAATTTATTTATAAATTTGCATATAAATCAAATAATAATAGGACTCACCACTAAGAGTAACATAATGAAATACATGAAAGCAATTTTTGTTATAAATAATGACCGACACAAAACAAATTAATAAGAAATGGCAAATGCTTTGGCAGTGTCAAGTTCTCTGCTTTGTCTCTAATTTCTATTTCTTTAGTTGTGAGTTCTGTGTAACAATGCAGAGATGTAAGCAAAACAGGTGAAGTGTATAGCAAGCTTAGATTATTGCATAATATACAACCTGCATTTTTTTCTAGTGAATTGACTGTTTAGGAAACATTTCAAAAACCATGGATTTTTCTGGATGTTCATGAATTTCCTGATGCTAGTAAACTTTTTCTTTTGAAATAATACAAAAATATTCATATTGCAATTCACAAGGCAATGAAGGCCTTAACAAATAAATCTCTCTGGTATAATGGACTCATTTCATATATTTTAAAAATTGTTTTAAAATGCTGGTAGCATGCAACATGGATTTACAGCATCACCAGGGCCACTGTCATATACTTGCCTATTTTCTTCATCAAATACCAGTATAGCAAATTTCACCCTTTAATCTCAGAATACTTTAAATATATAAATCTGTAGATTCATAGAATAGTTTGGATTGTAAGGTATCTCTAAAACCCCTAGTCTAACTCCCCTCCCCATTCCCATCTATCACATCTCTGGGCATCCTAGTGCTAGTGCTAGTGTTTTACCACCCTCTTTTTAAAAACCATCTTACATCTAGTTTAAAACTCTCCTCTTCTACTTGAAAATAATTCCCCCTTATTCTATCACTACATGCCCTTGTAGAAAATCCATCTCTATCTGGCCAGTAGGCGCCTTTTAGGTACTGGAAGGTGCTCTAAGGTCTCCTCAGAGCCTTCTCTTCTCCAGGCTGAACAGCTCCAATTCTAACAGCCTCTCTCCACAGGAGAAGTGCTTCAGCTCTCTGATTATCTTGGTGGCCTCCTCTGCACTTTTTCAAACAGGTCCACATCCTTATTTTGGGACTCCCAGAGCTGGCTGCTGCACTGCATGTGGGCTCTCAGCAGAGCAGAGCAGAGGGGCAGAATCCCCTCCCTGGCCCTGCTGCCCACAGGGCTCTGGATGCAGCCCAGGACACGTTTGGCTTTCTGGGCTGTGAGTGACCATTGCTGGGTCATGTCCAGCCTCTCACCCATCAGCATCCCCAGGTCCTTCTGGGCAGGGCTGCTCTCAATCTGTTCATCCCCCAGCCTGGATCAGTACTGAGATTGCCCTGACCTGGGTGTAGCATGAGCACTTGGCTTTGTTGAACCTCATGATGTTCCCATGGATCTGTTCTTGAGCTTGTCCAGGTCCCTCTGGGCAGCATCCCATCCTTCAAGTGTTTCAACAGCACCACTCAGCTTGCTGCTGTCTGCAGACTTGTGAGAGTGCACTGGATCCCACATCTCATTCACAAAATATTTCAAATTAGAAAGATTAGGTAAGGAAGAGTAAAACAGTGGAAATTTGTATGGACTTACTTAAGAGTATAGAATCTAACAGCATTGAAGGGAAATAAACTCCAAATTTTGCTTCATTAATTCCCTCAAAATTTATCATTCAAAAGTTGAAAAGAAAGAAGGAAGTATGCCTTTACTTTCTTTGTATGCAGAACTGCTTATTTGTAACTCTCTTTTAATTGCTGAGCTGTCAGTGGGATTAATTTGATCTGATACGCACAAGCAAAAGAATAAATGTTCAGAGTAGAAAATATGCCTCATCCCCACTGCAATTCACTTTCTCTTCAAAAACGTGTCATTCCATCCTGTTTGTTGACCAAACCAGCATTGAACTTCAGGAAAACAGAACAGCTGTTTCACGAAGCTGAAATTGCAATAAAAGATACAAAGTTCCAGAAACAAATCATTTGGATTATCTTTGACAAGGGCCATGCAGTGAGCAGCCATGAGAGAACTTGGAAGATTTGCATTAGAAATGCTTTTAGCCGTTCTATCAGTCTGACTCATGTCAATGACAGGCATTATCTTCATGATTGCTCTGTTTGCTGCACTGCATTTCAGTGCTCTTACATGCGAATCCAGGGTGTTAGCCTGGATTTACTGCCCTCCTGTCCTACTGCAGGGACCTACATCAGCCCTGTGTCCCAGTTCTCTGTGTTGCAAATGCCTCTTGCCAGGTCCACACTGTTCCATTTTCCTCCCTTTTCCTTGCTACCATTATTATTTTTTTCTTCTCTCTGCTCTCTGTTCTTTCTTTACTAGGGTGCCAAAAAATGCAAAGACAGATCCTGCTCTATGATTCTGATTCTTCAGGTTGGCAGATGCTTTCTATATTTTTTCATATAATTAAACCATCACTGTTAGGAAATGACTTGCCAAGTGTTTTACCACCAAAGTACCACGGGAATGAATTCACTGTGAACAAATCGCAAGCAAATGAACATAATTTTTATCCATAATATAAAGGTTCTAAGTTGTTTGTTTCCTAATGAAATTTCTTATGTGAATATGATTACTTTGTTTGATCCAATCTTATCCTGTGTCAAACTGATGCTTTTTTGAAATTTAAGTCACAAACAGCCTTTTTCTTCCCCTCAAACAAACAAAAGCCCTAATTCCTGTGTTTGCTAAGAAGTAAAAATATTAGTATAAGAAAAAAATATAAGAAATTGGTGGTGCTTTCATCTTCCAAGACAATTATTACATTAAAAGTCTCTCTTAAGGGGAATGCTTTCACCAAGACTAGCAGGGGAAAAAGGCCGGAACATGAAAAAAGACTAGAGACTAGACACAGAAATATGGTTGGATAAAAGGTGGTTAATCCCAAAGACTTGAATTAGAGGATTATAGGGCTTCTGTAGGGCAGATGGTTGCTTATTCATGTCACAGGACATAAAAAGTAAACAGAGGGGGAAAAATGAATAATCTTTCACTGACTAAAGACTTCAACATGCTAGATACACCCAGTAGTATAGACATTCTTCAAAACCACTCAACAAACCCTGGTTTGCCTACAGACTGCAAAGGCAGTAAGGAGTTTTATTTGTCAGTTTTCAGTTATATTCCCCATCTCTTTTCAGCAGTTTATAACTGTCACACTGCAAGTGTCCTGTGTGGCAAATATTCACAAGCTGCCTTCATAGGGAAAATCATTAACACTCAGAGAAATTACAGCATAGAAAGAAGGTCACAACGAACAAGTCTGCCCTTTGAAGTTCACCTCAGTGAATGAGCACTACATTATAATGATTGTATTCTCTCATCCTTTCTATTCTTAACAAATAGTGTGCTGTATTCTCCTCACTGTCTTAGGAGAGCATTCCATCTCAAATGAACTTATTCTGCAAATGTGAGTAATGTCAAACAAAAGATAAGAACGTGTAGGTTGTTTACTAATAAGTTGAATCAAGAAGCTAATTATGAAAAATTAAACTCCCTGCAGATATAAATATCTACAACTGCAAAAATAAAATCTGGGACAGAAAACCTTGAGGTTAATTTGGATTAAACACAAAATTTTATTGTCACTTTACCTGAGCATAGTATCAAAAATTTAAATTCTGAAATTACATTATCTTAACCTTATAATACATAAGAATTTGTAGTGCTGAAACACTTTTTTTATTATTTTTTAGCTGAAGCACCTGGCTAAAAGCAACATATGACTTAAATTTTTTCTCATCTATAATTTATGCAGACTGTGAGCCTTTTATTTTGTGAGGAATGCACATCATGGAAGCAAAACATGTCATATGCACAATTTTCAACTGCATTACAATCCCACATTGTATCATGAACATAAATCAAGTTTTACAGCACAACCTAGTTTAGAAAAAAGAATGTAGATGACATGCTTTTTACTGCTTAGTCATATGTGTGATGCTATAAAAAGAAGGTTGTAATCCTTACAACCTTCTTATCAGAGAGATATTTTAACCCTGGACTTCAAAAGTCCATATGCTATTCACCACCATTCAGAATTTCCCTGGTTTGAATCTTACTCTTCCACCAATACAATTCTCTTTTGTGTTGCTGAAACTATATTCATGATGATACTTTTTTCTAAATTTGCTCATGAGAAGAAACTTTCATAAAATCATAAAAATAACTCACCAGCCTTCATATTGAAGTATTTGTATAGATGCAATTCAAACACCTCCTCAAAAAACATCAATGTATTTGGAAAGAAGACTAAAAATTTGAATCAATGATGAGGCAGAGCTTTGCAAAAACATTGCAGTCTTGGCACAGATGCAATTAATAATTATGTGCAGATGATTTTCACAGCAGATGTATAAGTGCTTTACTTAGTCACATCTGCACAGACATTTGAGAGCAGACCTTATCTGGTGTGCCAATACATTATCATAGCAAAGGTTTACCATACTAATAATTAAACATAGTTTTGGTTTCCTCTTAAAGAAAATAATTCAGACTTTTCTTAAAGGCGAAAAATATTTAATTCAAAATTATGGCTCCCAGAAAAACAGGTTTGACTTTCAAGACTTTTCCCAAATAAAAATTAAGAAAATAGAAATACTGTCATTGAAAGTGCATTTTTCTTTATTTCTTTTTTTAAATTTTTGTAGTATATAGCAAGCAGAAGTTGTTCCAGGTATTTTACAGGTCCTCCACATAAATGTGGATGTGCTTCCAAGTCAGATATTTAAGTATTTATAACTTAACAATCTTTTTTCATTCATGCTTTTGCCTGATATTAAAATTTTCTACCACTTTCAATTTTTATGTTGTTTTACTTGAGAAGATTTCTTAAGAATTTTGAGTCAAATGATCACTGAAAAGTTACACAAACTGTCATGTTCAGCTTCTATTGGCTTCTAGCAGAAAAATCTAGTCTGCAAACATTAGTCTTTGCAAGAAAGTGGCTGAGCATTTGCATTTGTTAAAACAGATTTTCTTGAAAGTGCTTAACTTAACTGAATTCATTTTTTGTAATTAAAACACAAATCCTCACTCCAATTGATGCATTTGAGAAACTTCCTACTAAATTCAGGGAAGTCAAAAATATTCTGGCCAGATTGATTCAACAGAAAATAATCTCATTGTCTAGGTCTTTGTGCAAACTCTTCAAATGCACATTTAAAATAAAAATTGATGTTAAATATAGAAAACACTTTTTGATGGTTTATTATCAATGATAATGCCCCTCTCAACAAATAAACTTGGTTGCATCTAAAAAAGGAACAAAAACTCCCACTGACTGCAGAGCCTAGATTTCTCTACTGCAGAATACCGTGGAGATGCCACTGGCCATCAGGATCTGCAGCTCTCACTTTGTCATCCTGGAGACCAAACCTTTGCTTTCAGGCTGCTTTACTCACCATTCCTGATGGCACTGCTCTTCCTGCTGATGACCTATATGGGTCACACCAGAAACCTGTGAAGGGGCTGGCTGGGTGAAACAGCCTTCAGGAATACACTCAGAATCATTATTACATTTTCTCCTTCACCACATTTCATTTCCTTCTCTGACATTTTCTTGACTTCTATATAAGCAGTTCCAAAACTGCCCAGTTTCTGAATTGACTTCATGCTATCACCACCATCATAACTAGTATGAGAAACTCAGATGTAGTTAGCAATATTGTCCAGACTGATAGCAAAGTAAAGGAGGAGAAAAGCAAAGCAATTAGTATAACCCCAAACTAAAGTCCGGAGATTAAAAGCCTGCCTATTCTCAAATATTATGTTTCCATATTCCTGTACCTATTGCACAAAAAAAAAATAAAAACAAAAAACAAACAAACAAACCCCAAAAAAACTAATGGGAAAGAAGTTTCCTGATTTTTTTTTTTTTTATGAATACTATGGTCCTAAACTGAAGAAACAAAGTTAGCAAATACAAATGAGCCCAAAATGCCAAAATCCTCATTTTATTACCTCTCCTTTTCCCCAGTAGTAACAATTTGCACATGTGAGAGTCCCCTTAACAGGTGGGATTTTTTTCCTTCTGAGGATGTTAGAGAATATGAAAGAAAAAGAGTCATTCATATTTTCACTTTAATATTCCAGTCATCAATTCATTTTCTGGTTTTGACTGTAGATATTATAGATGTCAGTAGCAATAACTTTTAAAAAAATTCTTCCTGTGGAAGAAAAAACTGTTTTTAAGGGCCCATCAACCATAAAGAGCTGTTCTGTTGCTGCAACACTACTTTTGCACATACTATTCCCATCCTTATAATAGGTATCATCTATAGAGACAAAGGGAGAGTGGTCAATGTGCTGGTTTAGATTATGATCTGAAAAAATTAATTAGAAAGACATCTACTCATCCTTTGATCTCCTCTGTTCTGCAGGAGACCAGAAATGTTAGCAGACACGTACAGAGCCAAAGAAAAATTTCTCAATTTTGTAGAAAGAAGTGAAATTTTCTGCACTGAAGGCTAGTGGTGTCCTGTATTTTGGGAGAAGGAGGCAGAGAACATGGAGGTGAGGGTTAAGGATTCAGCACCAGGTTTGTTGTTCCTGCTTCCTTCAGGCCATGGCTGTCTCTGCAGCCTGAGGCAACCACTCAGCTCATCCTCTCCCTGTCCTCAGCAGCAGCCACTGCACCAAACACAAACCTCTCTTACAGCAGCAACAGCAAGCTCAGCATGCAAAATAATCAACTGGGCAATTTCACCAACCCTAATTATTCTGGGCTGCTGCCTACTTAGATTAGTCCTGAAACTCATCCAAGACATTATCTACACAATCAGCTGCAAAGTCCGACCTGCTTTCTTCTTCTACCACTTCTGCCAAAGATGCACAAACAAACCCTCAGTTGGAAAGGGCATAATTGTATTTATGCAAACTGTGATCATGCTGGTAACCCTAGCCACTCTATTGAGTTTATTACCAGTCACACACAAACGTGTAGAAATGTCTGATGGCAAATGCTGCTCTAGTTCAGAGCACACAAGGGGATGGCACTTACCTCTGAGGATACATTCAATTGCTAATTTTACTCATTTGCATCTTGTTAGAAATTCAAACCAATCCAAGTAACACAATACATCAGTCTTAGAGACACAGAAAATTCAGTTCTTTTCAGTAAACATGAAATACTTCATTTATTTTAATAGTCTTAATATGTCACTTCTACATAAAAAGGCCTCCTAAGGCACGTGATGCCAGGTTTATTGAGTATCCACAGTTTACATAAATATTTTTGCTTTAGTTCATTGCAAGTACTTTAAGGTAGAAATACCTTCACCAAGCACTTTAACCTGCTCCTTCAGGCAGATGTTACCTGCTCACACTGTCAGGAAGGAACTGTTTAGTACAAACCTTCCCTGGCATCAGCCTGCTGCAGGATCCCCCGTGCCACCAGGAGCTCAGTGTTTGCCCCATAAGAGCTGGCAAGGGACTGTTTTCCCACTTCTCAGCCCATCCCACCAGCAAAGAGGCTGAGGGTGCATGAGAAGCTAGGAGGGGACACAGCTGGGACAGCTGGCCCCAGTTTGACCAAAGGGTGCCCCACACCATACAATGTGTTGGGTTGCAATAAAAACTGCAGGGGAAGAAAATAAAATCTGAAAGAACAAAAGTTCTTTTGCAGTCCACAGGAAAAATACTTCATGTCTGTTCTCACTCTTTGACAACTGTATAATTCAGGAAATAGATGATGAAATTGAGCTATTTTTCATTCTTTCTTCAATATTTTAATTTCAGTTGTCATAAAACCCATTTTTTCCATTTTAAATATGATCTGACTGTTCAATTCTTCAAATTAATACAGTTTCTAGATCTGATGTAGTAAAATAGTGTATTGAAGTTCAACAGTCATGAATTCAGTAATTCCAAGCAAATTTCCAATTTTCAAGTACACAAAAGATATTTAATGAATCATTTGAGCCTAATTATAAATCTCTATTTTCTCCTCACATAATTTTAGAACTGCGTCCCCTCACTGATTTTAAATTCACTAAGCATCTTTTTCTAGTAAGATAAATGGCTAAATTATTACATCATATATCTTATTCTCTCTTATCACTGGAATGATAATGATAGAAATAACCATTTTCTTGGATCCTCATTTTAAAGGGCAGGAAAGAACTTATACTCTGAATGTAATTGTTTTTGAATTTCTTCCCAAAAAACCTATTGTTCTCTTCTCTGCAGGTCTTTTCCTATATAAACTTTTATCTAATTTTAATATTCCTCTTTAAATAATATTAATCTATTTACAGGTTGTTAGCTCTCAACATCTAGACTATCTTGAAAACCTAAAACAAATCAGTCAGTTCATATGAGACACACAGCAATGCGTATCCTCAAACATAAATATCATTCTATAATTAAAACACAGTATAATCTGTTCTGCTTATTTCTTCACATCTTTTAAATTCAAAACTTCTCATATTAAAAGATGGAAAAGACATCGAGCTGAACTCCAGAGCACAGCAGTTAGGAGTTCTGTTTAGGCATTGAACTAAGGTTATTTTGTCTTTTTTCGATAGGCTCAGTCCTCATAATTATTAATGAAGATATATTCAAGTTTAATGAGATGAAGTTTTACTATTTGCAGCAATCCTAGGAGCCCAGATTACATGTAGCTATGAGTGTTGCTGTCTATTTCTGTTTACACACAGTCTTGGGCAAATGCAGAAACTTATATTTTAAGATTAATTCCACTGACTTTACCAGGATGCTTTAGAATGCATAAAATTAAGACTGTATCTTTCAAGATGAAGGTTTAAAATACATGCAAGGCTAGATTAATGTTTTGAATGTAAATTCTCACCTTAAATGGCAACAGAAATCATCTATTTAATTAACTTTTAAGAGACATCATAGATTCTGATCTCTCCTTCACACAAATGCTGGATGCCTTTCAAGAAATGCCCTTTGATCAAGCACGAGATGTTCTTCAGTAATACAAGTTATTGAGCTCAATAACAAATTAACAGCATGTCACTGAATGGACTATGATAAATAGCAGGCTGCATTAGATGTTGTAATGGTAATTATTCATTCTAAATTCTGTGAAGCTATAAAAATAGTTTAGAAAAAAGCAGCAGAAACACTCCACAAGTCCTAAAGCAGAGCTCTCCTGCTCAATAAAACATTGTCAGTTCACCAAGTTAGACTCTAGACTGCACTATATTGGTTCTATTGCTATAGTACCTAAAAGCAGCAGTCAAGGATTAGGACTCTCTTGACTATTCCTCAGCCTGTAATTTGGAAATACAGCAACAATTTTATGCTTATGTTTTTATCATAAATAGTTTGCAAGTACATGATCCGATGGGGCTGTCTAGTTCAGCAAAATCTGCTTTATTTTTACAGGGAATATAACAGCCAAAGCATTTGGTGGATTATGCTATGTAATACCAAATTTAAACCTCTGATAGGCAGGCCAGATCCCTGGCCTTGAAAAAGACCTACTGTGCACTCCTAAGCCATCCAAGCAGGCTTAGCCAGGCTTCTGATGAGCCAGAGGGGCTGAGAAAGTTTTGGGGTAGGTAGCATGGAAATGAAAACGCCAGCTACTTGGCATATACTTGTGGAACCAAAATATTTCTGCACCCCAGCAAGGCTCAGCCTAATAAAGAATAAATTGGACAGGCAAAAATGTGTATCCACATTTTAGAGGACACTAGGACATCACAAGCTGATGTGATACAGTCCAGTCACAGCTGTGCAACACTTGAACTGCAGCTGTATCCTCGAGGAGTCACACTGACACCCTACCCACTCTGTCCTCCAAGAACAGTAAAGCTTTTGGGAGCTGTTGTATATGTAACTTCAGTGACAGATAAAATAAACAAACCTCATGAAGTAGGATCAACAAATGAATACAGATCCAAAGCCTAAAATGCAAGGGAAAACTCAAATCCATCAATCTTCTACAACTGAGTTGAATTCCCTTTTGTCACTTGCTATTAGGCAATCCATTTGAAAATTATTTACAACCCCTCTTGACAAATACGATTAGAAAAGATTTGGCAACTGTACTAGCTGCAATCATACAAAGATAAATCTTTAATAACTTCTACCCTTACAGCATCAGAGTTTTCAAAACAAAATTGGAGAAAAAAAATTCAGCTAGAAAGATCTAAAGAATAGCAAATACTGAGAAAAATATAGAGCAGCTAAAAGAGAGATGAAATATATTAAAAACTAAAAATTTATTGAAATTTGTTTCAAAAAATGCAATTCCTGAAGTTTTGTTTTTTGAGCTTGCTTATCCCATTGCAATTAACTGACAAGAACCATGTAATAGAGAACAGTAGAGACAGTTTCTATGCCTTGTTATTGCCAAAGAAAGCACTTAATAATGTATTTTAGTGCATCTCTGCCAGAGGTCTAGACTGCAGGAATTTACTTAAGGAACAATATTATTATAAGTACAAACAACTTATGATAATGATTTTAATTAAATTGCAGAGAGTACTATCTGAACAATATTTAACATAATTCCCACCAACCAACATAAGGAGTCCTGGGGTCAGCAGGATGTAGAAGACATATCAAGAATACAAAATATATAGTCCTTATTTTGTAATCCTATTCTGCCTTGGTTCAGAGCACTTAAAGGGGAAATCCTCTTGTGGCTATGAGTATGCAAGACAAAACAACTCAATTCCTTAGGAAAGGTCCCTATGTATTGCAGTTATACACAGCAGCCTCAAGAAGTACAGCAGAGATACATACAGTAGATATGAGCAACCAAACACTAAAAATTCTCTCCTAAGCCTCTGTGAATTATGATTTTTGTTCAGAGGCTTATAATAAACTCTGCCAGTTTTCCTCAGTGACATAAAATGCATGCCCTCAGAAGGAAGGTTATGCACCACTTCAAATTAGTGTCTTAAGTGTTTTAACATGGACAAAACAAGACATTTTCCTGAAGACTCATTCTTCAAAATGGCTGAATTACATCTTCTGAATTGTTATGGGGATTTAAAAAAAAAAAAAAAAAAAGAAGAAAAAATCATCCCACAGCACAAATCCAACACATACAGCCAAGTCTCACTGATATAGAACCTAAAGACAAAGCAGGAAGTCAGAGACAGTGCTACAACCTGGGGTTTTTTTCAAACAGGTGACCTGCAACTGTTATCTATAATTAGGAACAAAATTACATAAATACAATGTACTTTCATAGTACTTCTTACAGCACAATTTACTGTCAATAAAAAGGGAGCCTGAGCTTCTCACAGCTCTGTCAAATGCTCAGTGAGCTGAATCTGCACAGTCACTGAAGGTCAGCGCCTTCAAAGGGTGATGGGATTTCACACTCACTCAACACAAATGTAAACCACTCAAAGAGACAGGGCACTGTGTACAAGTCTCTTTCCAGATATTTAAAAAGAACAAAGGTGTTGACTAAAGCATTCTGTGCTTTCATTGAATTTCATAGACACACTGAGGCTTTACCACTTCTGAAAAATAAAGCTTTTATCTTCCCCTGCAATGCATGTTGTCTAATCATCTGATCTACTGTGGAGTGAACACAAGGAAGGTGTTAGTATTAATGCTAGCAAATCAGAATATTAATTTCTTACACCCACTTTTTAGTTACTTTGTACAGATAAAAAGAGACGGGAACAACAGAAATTCAGGCTCAGAAAATATTGAATGAGAATCATGTCAAGATTCCTTATTATGTATCTATTTTTGGTGCATTTTTCCTTTCTTACAGAAAACTATTAGTAAAAAAGGCAACAACATTAAGCAGATAAGACATTTTTCTGGTACAAAGTTTGCCACAACCATATATTTTGTGAACATAACCTACAGTAGTAACACAAAGTACTGGCATTTTCCTAGATGCTTGTTCTCATCTTACACAGGTGCCATAAAGGACTCTTATTTGCACAAGCTTACTGCTTAGACTAGTCATCCTTTTCCAAGAGGCCAGGGTTGAAAAGCTGCTTATCTCACAGGGTATCTGTTCAACAGCAGAGCCTCTGTAGTAACAAGGACATGGACACAGCAGCTCAGCACACACTCATCATGTGAATATTTACCCAGGGTCTCAGCAGTCAGCACTCTGCAGCTCCAGCTATCAGCACTTTAACTGCTGCCCTCCAAAATGGTTTGCATCTGCCAAGATGAGCTGCAGTCATGCTTTGGGCTGCAGTGCAGACCTATCTTTAGATAAGATATGTGGTTTCAATTTTAGGAAAATAGGAATACCAAGAGGTTCTCACCTACTCTGTCACTTCTCAAGCTGTCACTTACATCACCCTTTATAATTTGCAATTTTGCCTGTGATGTTGCCAGTGTTGCTTGAAAGTCATACTATTATTTACTGCTTAGTGGAAATGTGGTCCATTAGGCAGCTGAGTTATCTAAGAGCTCTTTGTCACTGGGCATGGCTCTCACTCTTCTCCATGCTACTCCCAGCAGTGTGACTGTGCTCTTTTGTGCCAGTTCTGGTAAAGGTGATATGCCATAGCAACTCTTCAGCTTATTAAGGTGAAAGGAATGTGTTCGTTTGTTGTAGCAGCTTAGTTTCATACCAGTAGTCACCTAAAACGGCTTACTAAAAGTCAAGTAAATTATGGATTTAGTCCAGATAAATAATCATGAGATAGGATGAGGATGATAGGATGATTTCCTTCCAGGTGACAATGAGCTTCTGGCCCACCACAGCTCACCCTTTTGAGCCACACTTCAAGATAAAACCTTGTGTTCTCAGTCTCTTGAAGTGGGACCCTAGCACTTGGTGACTTCACTTTTTATGGGGTCTTTAAATTGGTTCACCCACTCCACTGGCCTGAGTTTCCATGAAAATTTTATACATTTACAATGAAATTCATGGGTTTGAAGAGATTAATTTTTTCTTGCAATACTACAAACACAAAGCAAAGAGCAGAAAACCTTCTCCAACTACCTCTGGTTATACTGAATTACATCTATGAAGATTTCAACTACTGACCAGCTTTGACTTTTGTAAAGGTTCATAATGATTGACTTGAGGCAATGGACTACGTATGTCAGAAAAGAACTTTCAGCCTTATAAAAATATGTTGTACACTAAAAAAAATTTTAAAAAGCAGCCCTTTAAATTGTGCTGGGATATTAGTCTGAAGTTCAAGCCTAATTCTGATGACCTTCCTCAGTCAGAAGCTTTCAAGAATAAATTCAATTTCTTCAACACATCAATATCCTAGCTTTAAAAAATGGTGACTTTGTAATATTCTTTTATAAAGTGTATTTAAATTGTGTGATTAAAACAGAACATGAAGACTTTTCAAAGGATCTCATCTTTTAGAAACTTTCAGTATGAACAGATTTTCAGAGTTAATCTCAGAAAAAAAATTTAAACAAAATGATAATATGCAGAAATGGCAAAATTATTAGAAATTATAAATTCTAATGAAATGTACTGCATACATTCACTTCCTAGGAGTAGTAAGAAGTGTGGTATCTAAACATCTTTCATAGTGCATCACAAGTTCAGCCTTTTCTTGTTATAGATGTATATAGAAAATGACCTATAAATAGGCAAAACAGTAAATAGTCATGGAGGTTTGTGATGAAAACTTTTATTTTATTCTTTTTAGATTATATAACTAATGCCCATATATTTACATTTTCCAAGTAAACAGGTTATATAACTAGGAACCTAAAAGATATTCATAATCTAGATGTTCAGAAAGGCAGAAAGTATAAACACAGGAACTATCTCTTATTGAATATTTCTCTAGAATAACACTGATCTGAGTACATTTTCATAAGAATTGGTGCCTTCAATCTGGTGTAAACCTCAGTGCGTGACACAGGTGTTTTTTATGCACATATTCATTCAGTTCATCTGCCTTTACACATTTCAAAAGAACATCTTAACATAGAATATAGTGTTGCATGAATACAGGCTACTAGGTTCACTTTTCTATTGCAACAGATGAGTCATAAACCTGAAGCTTCAATATCACACACTTCTTTCACAATCTACTTCTCCATGCTCATAAATGCTACTCAAACCCTTCCTTGGAAACAACTTACTTAATCAGTGAGGTGAAATGGAGAAATCAGATGTACCTGACTTCTACAGCACTTTTGACAATTTAGCAAGTTAAATACTAACTGAAATAAACTCTTTCAAAAGTATCTTCAAGTCTGAAAGCCTGTTAAGTGCTGCAGCATGATCAAACAAATCATTGCCTAAACTACATGGCTTCAAAAAAGAGGGAAGGGTGAAAAAAACTATAGAAAAATTGAAAATTCAGTAAAGGGAAGAAAAACCACTGAGTAATGTAAAGACTTTGATGGGTTATACAAAGGGAGACCAGGCTGCAGTGTAAGTAATGGGGGAACTCCATGAAATTTCTGAGAGATATTTCTCCATTTTCCCCCTTCTCTTTTATTATGTAATTGTTCTGTAAACATGTGACAATGCCCAACCACGTTCAGTAATAGCTAGGACCAAAAGCCTGAAGACTTGCTTTGTCCTCAATACAGATGAATATTATAGAATGTCACTATTTTAGTGGAAAAGCATGATACATTTTGTGTGAAATATTTTCTGAAGTAAATTAGGAATTAATTTTTTTTAATCCTTTCACATTTCAAAGCCTCATACTTTATGGCAATAAAAGTTATGATTTACAACCAAGAAAAAGCAATGGGGGCTAAACATTCTTATTTTCTTTGTGCAATAGTCTTTACTCTTTCCATGAATGATAAGACTACTTCAATAGAAAAGGTAAAAATATTATTATATATGTTAGCATAAAACTTCACTCTTAAGAGAGAAGTAGATACTTTTTATTTCAAAGCAAAACAAATTCCTCAACACAACTTTATAAAAAAACCACTTAGCACTAATTTGATAGACTGCAATGACCCAATCCTCTTCAAACAGTTTTATTTAACATTTTCTTAATTATCATAAATTTCATTATCATTACATCCTTTTTTTCTATCCTCCCCCTAAAATAAGGATTTCATCATCAGTGGACCATCAGAGGAGAAATGCATTAATAATTTTTTGATGCTACTGACAAACACCAAAAACTTTAAAACACATATATAGGGTTTTAAATATACTTTTGACAGAATATTACTATTGGAAAAAGTTAGCTAGAATTTTCAACTTAGCCAGAAATTGGGTGAAATTGCATTCCTAAATCAATAATCAGACTCCTAGGCACACGGCCTGATTTTTGAGGCACTCATCACTCAGCACCTGCTGAGGCTCTGAGTAGGAAGGGTTTCTGTAGGACTCTCCTTGGGACTGCCCCAAGTGTCTGTCTCACCCCTCACACTTGTGCCAGGGCCTTCCCCCCAGGAGCAGCTTCACTGTTACACAGCAGCTCCTGAACAGCTGCAGCTGACACTACAGCCAGACAGAGAAGGACACAGAAATTGGTGCCACCTTGCCCAGACCATCTGTATAAAATATTTCTTCCTGGTACCCAGATTGTGAATTGCAATGGATGAGACTTGGATGGAGTGAGAACCGTGAGAAGATGGAAAGAACATGCTTTCCTCTGACAAGCATATGCTTCCAGGTCTCACCCTTGACAATATTTAGTTTAATCTCAAGCAGTTTCTGTGAACAACTCCAGGTCTTGAATGGCACATTTTGGGGAGCTTGGGACAACAGGGCCAAAGGATAGAGCATCTGAGGAACAGTTCTCACATGAATGACATATGTACAGCCTGTTCTGCTTATTTCCCCTTCACTTTGGTCTCTCTATTTCTCCCATACTGATTATCCTATCTCTAATGAAATACACATCAAAATAAAAACAGAAGAAGAAAGACATGTTTTTACAGAAAATGAAAAAAAAAAACAAACCCAAACCACACAATTGATAAAATACAACCAACTAAATAATTTTTTCATTAGTTAAATTTATTTGACAGTGACTCCTTTAGTTTCTGACAGTTAACGGAAGAGGTAACAAAATTACCTGCAAAATCAATAAATAATAAATATGCCATAGGAAAGCACTAACATAATCTAAAATGACACAAAGTATAATCTGTGACAGATAGATTTGTTTTGTTTCATTAGAAGAAAAATGATTTCATCAAAGCATGAAGAAAATTATAATTTGAAAAATACACTTCATGTATTCTGGAGACAGTACATGTGGGTGTTTTTCTTTTTGTGTTGTCATAATTTCTGTTTGTTGGGACTCTGTTAAAAAGACTAAAAAATCACAGTATTTACATAAATATTCAGAAACCTTGAAAAGAAAAACTCCATGATGGTTTTTTGTTCTCGCATGGCATTGTAAAGAACTGAAATGTTTCACATAGAATCCAGTAGGTCTTCATTTTGTCTTATCTGTGCCAAATCTGTATTAATTATTAGCACTTAGCCCTGATGCAAGATTTGATTATCAAGTAAAAATTTCTAACTTAGCTAAAGTGTAATTGCAGTTTGAAATAAATGGAGCAGGTTGAATAAGATAAGAATTCCCTACATTGGAAGCCTTGCATTTCATAGGATGACTCCCTTTCCAGCCATGTTTGTACAAAAATTTCTTTCATCACTATTAAAAAGTTAATGGATATTTATTGATTTTATTCAGCAAATATTCCACCTGCCAAGATGGTAAAGGATAGTGAAAAAAGTATCTTGGAATGATAATTCAAGTTTCTTTTGTTTTCTATTTAAATTTCAAAAAGATAAAAAAGGGGTACAGAGAAAGCAAAAATTGTTTATGATACTTTTAATATTGGTCACCCATATGATTCAGTGGTCTACAGTTTCAATTGAAAAAGAACAATCCTTACCTTCAGAATAGAATACTTTCATAAATTCCAGGGGAAAGGAATCATACATACATACATACATCTTGCAGTTAGTGTTAAAAGGTAAACTAAAGCTAGGTTCCAATGATTCATAGGTTAAAAATATTAAAAATCATGTTGCTTTGTTAATAAAAAACTTAATCTGACCTTAAACCACAGATAACTACAACAAATACACTAAAATACTTTAGTAATAATTCATAGCTCTTGTGTTACACTATCTCAGAAGATTATCAATCTTTTGCCCAGACAACATTTCACCTACAGCCATAGTTCCAGCAAAATCACAGAGTAAAAGGAAACATGATTAAAGAATTACAGTTTTAATTATTCCTGTACATCTTTATACAGAAGGTATACAAGAAAATTGAATATTAGACATTTTTATTTGAATTTATGTGCTAGGAAATTATTCATGTTCATTTAACTATGATAAAATATTCTGTATGCTCTGATTACTATATGAAAATATTTCTGCTTCCTGATTTCAGGAAATCCCTGTCTATCCTCACATTCTGAGATTGCAAAGTTACACACCATCTTTTCAGCATGTATTCTAAAATCTTAGAGGACAATCATCATTTTATAAGGAAGCTTCTAATGTTAATATTTACCATCTTTTCACCTAGTTAGAGTTACCCCACAAAGGTTTCCTGGCTTGATGCAGTGTGCACCTGCCTGAATGCTTCTGCCAGCAGGAGTGATAATAAGGATGTGAATATGCAGCCAAGAATAGGGAAAAGGCAGGGCTTTTTTCAGTGAGGGATGTTATTGGCTTACACAAATATTTTAAATTACTGCAAATTTAAAATATGTAACAGTAGAGTCCTCTAAATGCTGCAAAGGTCACACCCTTTTCATGTCTTCTAAGTACCATGGAAGTGTGTAATTAGGAGAAGGTTTAGCAATACTTTTTTTTTAAAATTCTCTACAATTCGAAATTTCTGTAACTTTAAACATTCTAGTTCTATTCTCATCTATACATCTGTGAAAGACATTTTTTATAAAAAATATCATAGGCAATACTAATACTTTAAAGTAGTTAGGTACTTCTTAATCAATATTATAAGAAGTACTTTCAAAGCAGTGACTTTTTATTGCTTAAAAATAGACAGAGAAAAGTGTTATATTTCTTATCTCTCAATATTTCTTATATTTGCACCTAAAATAGAGGTAGTTCATAGGAGTAAGATTAAAAAATGGAATAATAGCATTCTGAATTTCCAGTCAAACTCTTTATATATTCAAGTTATATTTATCTTACATAAAAGGTAGAGGTGTCTATAAAAATAAAAGTTATTTAATCACAAAAACAAAACACAATCTCCTAAACTGCAATATTAAGTGAAATTATAAAAGGAAATTTTGTCACTCTCTGAAATCTGTTTTAATAAAACATGTCAAACATTTCACCATTTTAAATGAAAATTTTGCTTTGATCATTTAAAATTTGTACTTTGAATTGTAATATATTTCTATACTGAAACTCTGTGAAAATTTAGTCTTTTCGTTCAACTGCTGCAGCTCAATCCTGAAATTTTGCCTTCTAGTATAATTTGTTCCAGAGAAGTTAGACTTTCAGGAACTTTCTAACCTGAATGAAACAAATTTTAGAAACAATGACCTCGTTCTGATCTAATTTAGCTCAGTGTAACTTTGAAGCCAAAGTTGTTGAAGATGTATGAAAGTGGCACAAGCAAGATTGAAATCAGGTCCCTTATCTCTCTGAATTTAAAAGTGAGAGCTCTCTGATGGAATCCCACTTCCTTGGCATTTCTGCTCATGTAATATACTCACTGTTCTTGCAGTAGCACTCAGGAAATGTGCTTTCTGCTTCTCACACCATGAGCTACCACACTTTTTCTAACTTGTGACAAGCATATTGTTTTCAAATAGACCTAATTCTCCATCAAAAACTAAACTGGATGTCTACCAGATTGGTTTCAAATTTGCAATAAACAAGTAGGCCCTGGAGGCTATTCCAGATATGAGGATATTTTAGCTCCTATCACGAAAAAGGACGGCCCTTCACAAGTTTGTAAATGACCACAACACAGCCAGTGCAAGGTTACGTATTTATGTTTTAATGTGCTTAGTGACAAAGTGTATTTTCGCCTGGTCCTGCAAGCACACATTTCTGCTCAGACAGCCTGCACTCTGCAGCTTTCAATCAACAACACACGGATGTTTAATATTTTAAGATTGCTCGAGTCTATCCACATGTTTTGTTAGGTGGTTGGTGAACAGCTGGCTGAATATGAGCTGGATGACTAAGAAGGCCAGTCACATCCTGGCTGGTATCAGCAAAAGTGTGGCCAGCAGGACCAGGGCAGTGATCATCCTCTGGTACTCAGCACTGGTGAGGCTGCGCTTGAAATACTGGGTTTGGTTTGGGGCCCCTCACTACAAGACAGACATGGAAGTGCTGGAGCGAGTCCAGAGAAGGGTAACAAAGCTGGTGAAGGTTCTGGAGCACAAGTCCTATGAGGAGTGGCTGAGAGAGATGGGGGTATTTAGCCTGGAGAAAAGGAGGTTCAGGGGGGACCTTATCACCCTCTACAACTACCTGAGAGGAGTTGTAGCCACGTCGGTGTGGGACTCTTCTCCAAAGTAACAAGCAACAGAAAGGAGAGAAATGGCCTCATGATGTGGCAGGGGAAATTTAGACTGGATATAAGAAAAAAAATTCTTCACTGAAAGGGTTATGAAACACTAGAACAGGAACAGGCTGCCCAGGGGACTAGTTGATTCACTAGTCCCCTGGGCAGTCCTGGAGGTATTTAAAAGGCATGGATGTGACACTGGTTGAGTGGTGACATTGTCATTCTTAAGTTAACAGTAGGACTTTATCCCAAAGATCTCTTCCAACCTAAAGGTTTCTATCTTTCTATGCATATGAGTTTCTTTGACAATAAAAACTAACTAGCTATCGTGTTTTAATAAAATAAGAGTGAAAGCAAACACTAAATTTAAGAACTGACAAAACGCAAACACATTTCACTTTCCCACCACAGATTCCACCCACATTAGATGTCAGCCACCATTTGTGCAAACAGATACCTCTCACAGGGTGCTCTGAAAAGTGCTGGGAGCATGGTTTGCATGTATGCCTGAACTGTTTACCATCATTGGAGAATCTACTATGTCCTACTTTCTATTTTGAACGAATTAGGGCAATATTTAGAACCATCACACACCTAGATTTCCTTGAATGAATTCTCTTCTTCCACGTAGAGATTGTCTCTTGCTGAATCCCTAGAGCTTGAGAGATTTGTAAAGACTTGTTTTTAAGACCCTCAAGTGTTTGGGGAAGGTGCAGACAGAACCCCAGCTTCGGCGCAGGTCACCTCTCTCGTGCCTTTGCTCAAACTGGGGGTAAAACAACCCCAGGGATCACAAGCTTTCCTGAGTCTCTTCATATTGGTCCTTTGGCAGACTGCAGGTGTGACAGTATTGCCATAAGGAACACATGGGCAGTGGTACTGTTTGATTTTCTAAATTTACCTGTAAAGCCTGTGGACACACAGAATTAGCCACTCAGCTTCACATCTGCTTCATGCTGGCTAGCAAATTATGGGGGCCCTTTCAAACCTCCCCTTAAGGCCTCCTCCTTAGAATTGCACTGAGAAACATCTAACTGAACATGAAGGTAAAAAAGTACTCTAACTGTCCCTCGCAATAGAAGACACTTAAATTGGACAATCAATGTAGAAAGGCTGGCCTGACTTGCACACCACAAAATACAGCTTTATTTGGACCTCTGTAGGTGACATAGTTGACTCAGCTACAATACCATCACAAATGTTCTTTTTTTATAACCCACATTTCTCAGAGCCTTCAAACTGCACCATGTAAACTGAGATGTTTTTGGGAAAGAATTGGTGATTTGAACAGTCTAGAACATTTATAATGTCATTATAATCCCTGGGTTTAGTGATGAAGGAGCTATTTTACAGCCATTTAAAATTCACAATTTCATAAAAACATTGGCATTTCATTAATTGTTTTTCTCTAACATTTTAAGCAATTTTGATCTTTCATTATTAGGGAAAATAGCAATATACCTAATATTTTGGTCCAAAACATATAGGCAACTTCTTTTTTTCCTCCAAAGTGTATTTCCTAAGACAGCCAGGAGGTCCTGTCATGGAGATACAGCTTTGAACTGTCTGCTACACTGATCTCAGGACTGGCAATAAGTGTTGTAAATTGAGACATCTTTGCAGTTACAGAAGTCTGGTATTCACAGCAAGAGTGAAGAAGGGTTTCTTACATAATGTCGAGAAAATATTATTAGTTTCAGAAAAATCTGAACACAATAAGAAAGAATTGTTCATCCTATTCACAGATAAAGGCAGAGGCCATCTATTAAACTGGTGCTCGGTTATGTCACTAAAGAGAGTTTCAATGTCTGCGAAGACCTGCACAAAATTCACTCTGAAAAATATGTCTAATTCTGGTACAACCTAAGTTTCAGGTAAACACATTTGTAATTTCAGCTATGTCCATTTAGCACTGTTCTCATGCGTTGTTTCCTGAGCTTCTAAAGAATGAACTCACCTGTCAGTGTCAGGTCCTGACCATGGTCTTAGCACATCTCATCCCACCAAACACCATCCCAGCCCTTCATGTCAATGCTGCCAGGTCCACATTTCTTGCACAGGAGTCCCTGTCCCTCTTTGCAAAAAATGCCACTCCAGTGGTTAAAGAGCAGGGGAGAAGTAGGAGGGTCTGAGGATATTATTTGATTATGTGACATGGGCTGCTGAGCCTGGCACAGCTGGCTCTGGTTCCAGGTACAGGAGTTACTGCTGGAATGACTTCCTGTGCTATGCATGGTCATTTCCCCCAGCCCAGGATCCCCAGCACAGGCTGGGAGCAGACACAGTCAAAGTAGTCACATCCTTCCCCAGTTCAAGCAGTTGCTCTTCTCCTTTATGAAAAACCAAGGTTTTCTCCACATCGGTTTCAGCTGCAGGCCGCCACTAGGCCACTTTGACACAGTTAAACTCTGTATGTCATTACAAAGTGATTACACTAATTCAATCAAGATGAACAAAGCATAGTACAGAATGTTTTTTCCCTGCAAAATCTTTGCAAGCTTTTTAAATTAATTTGTATAACAAATATTTAGCTTCATTCACTCCTTCAGAAATCAGGACAGACATTACATTGTCATTATTATTAACTATTGTTATCAGTAAGAATGTTGTCTTTGACACCTAAAATGCAAAATCATTTAAGTGAAAGCTCTAAGTTTTGTAAGATGACAAAGAACCTAGAATTTATTACAGAGAACCTAGAATTGTTAGAATTGTAGAGGATGTTCTAAACTCTCATCTGAAATGAGCAGAAGGCCCAATATGTAGACCAGACCCACTTCTTGTCAAAGTCCAGTGGATCCCTGAGACCCAGCTGTGAAGGGAAAGGCTCCTATCCCGGCAAGGCCTTCAGCAGTTATGGATTTTTCAGGTGGGCAGAAAAGTGGCAAGAAGAAATCCAAGAGCAATCAAAGAGAGACATCAGTGCTTTAGGATGACAGGTTAAGGAACCAGGAGTATAAGTGGGCTTCTCCTCTATTCTCCCAGTTGCAGGAAATGAGGAGGGAAGAGAGGGAGATCCAGCAGACCAATATTTGACTCTGAGCCTGGTGTAACCAGCAGAATTCTGTGGGTTTTTGATCATGTTTACAGTTTATATGACACCACGCCTGCTGATGACAAATGGGGGTCACCTATCTCAAAAGGAAAAGGATTTTTCTCAGGCATTAGCAGGGTTCATCAACAGAGCTTTTAACTAGGTCTGAAGGGGAAAGGCATGAAACCAGACTTGTTACAGATAAACTAGGCAGCACCCTTCCAGTGTCTGAGAGACGTTGTGCTAGTGGGCTCCTTCATTCTGCTGTCTCCATGGAGGTAGGGGATAGAGAGCCGTGCAGCAGCAGACACAAGGGTTATTGATGTGTTAGAAGCCATGGAAGTGCTAAATTAGTGGAAATCAATAATCTTGAAGATCTTTTCCAACCTAAATGATTCTGTGCTTTTATAATCCTAAATGTATATGCTTTGTTATGTGTACAAAAATATATTGTCTATATTATCTTGTATAATACATTTCCTGCGCTGAATGGCATTAAATAAACATTTTGTTAATACTTCCCCTGTATTGATTGGTCCTATCTTTCTCAAGGTTGCTTCTAAGAGCAAAATCATGAACACCATAAAGTTGGTATAAGTTTTTTCTACTCATCAGGAAGACTAAGGGGGTCAAGGTTTCAGCACAGTTGTTTCACATAAGTACATGCAACTGTCTACTTTGACGTGGTGAAATTTCCTTCCATTCTATACAATCTTGCTCCTTACTTATCAGACCATGGTTGTGGATATTGACATATGAAAATTCAGAGTTATTTCACTTACTCAAGTTAATTACTTGCTTCAGAACCAACTTGATAACAATATTAATAATAATAAAATAAATAGTAGTAAATTTTCTATTCACAATTCACAACAGCAGATAACTATTTAGGGGAAGTAACAAAGGTTCACTGGTATAAGAATAATAACTCAAAAAAAGCTTAAAACAACATAAATGAGGGTAAGTGAACTCATAATATTCATTTGATTGAGTTTATATTCATGGTCTCCAATACTTTCATATTTAATTAGAAATTATCCTTTTATAGGCTGGGAAGTAATTTCAATCAATCTTAGTTTTCTTTCTGAAAGTCATTCCAAAACTATTTCTAAAAAGCACTAAAATCAAAATTCATCATAGCACCACAAGAAAAAGAAACCTCCATTGGTGTAAACAGCATCAGTCATTTTAAATTTGTCTCAAAACTTCAGTGGGTTAACCTTATATACACAGATCTTTTTGCAGATCAGACATTCTTTAACCTGCAGCAGACAGCGTGAAACTGGCATAAGGGCTGTATCATGTGCTCCAGTTAATTCAACAAAAACGCGGTCATGCACCCACACTTGATCCAGATCAAATATGCACTCATTGTGATCCAGGAGCACGCAAATCTGGTATTAAAGAACATGAAACCGTGGCCTTATATGACAGCCCAGCTTTAGACATTTTGCAGATTTCATTGATAGGTTTTTCAGTAGGCATGTTTTTTCCTTTAACTAATCCAAATACTTATAGGAGCTGTGATGTTCTTTTCCGCATAAATCATCACATTTATGTAAATGAAACACAAAATCAGAAAAAAACATCCCAATTCCCATCACAACAAAGTTGAGTCATCTGTGAAGGGCTGTAGATATGTGGTTGCAACCATTTTAAATAGCTAAATGTCCAAAGTAATAGAAAGCAAATCAAATCTATATAGTGAACCAATCGAAAAATTAGAAATCTTACCTTTTTCACTAACACTTTCACTTTCAATCTCTACATCATCACAACTTGTATATTCTGGAGTGGATGCCAATTCTTCTTCTGAGCTACTTAATGAAACCTGGCGCATTTTACCTCCTTTTTTCGTTTTATGGGGCTTTGGTGGTGGAGGTCTGACGGATTCAGACTGGTCCGAGCTGAGTGAATCATTCCGTAACATGGTCTCCATCTTTTCACGCTTTGTTTTCCGAACAGCAGAACTGGGATCCAAATGGTGCTGTTTCCTTAAAGAATCAGAGCGCCTCATGTCTGGTCTTTCCAGAGGAATTGGACTCCTCCTAGGTGTAGGAGGGCTATGATTTGTGGTCCTCTGACGATTGGGACTTGGTCCCTGAGCCTCTCGAGTTCTTTCCATAGAGTATGAACGTTGGTTTTCCATGGCGGCCCTGCGCTCAGACACTGATCTTTGTCTTGATGGCCGTTCCATCCTGAGCATGGACATCCGAGAATCTTCCAGCTCTGTATTTGCCAGTGAGACATCGCTATGCCTGCGTTCATGACGCGCGCGGGACACTTCAGCGTGGATACGCATTTGTTCCTCATATGGCTGTGGCTTGACTGGATAACGAGCCAAATTAGGATCACTCCGGTATCGTGCCTGGTATTCCTCTTCCCTCCTTTGCCTCTCATATTCTTCCCTGCTTTGCGCATCTTCTTCTTCTACCGGATACTCCTTGGAACGCCTGCGGCTCCTTCTGTTGGAATCTCTATAATCACCCAGTTCAGGTTCTTCGTACAACTGGGGCCCACGCTGTGACCGCCTATCTGAATAATCTGATGGTGACCTGGGCATCGCACTGTCTGATGTAGCATACTGTGAGTATTCGTCTCTCTCGTCCCTTTGGTCGTATCTTCTGCTCTGTTCTCTTGATATTGAAGGGCTTCTTTTCCTAAATAATCATGGCAAGAAAGCAGAAAGAGAATCCTGTCAATATTTTATGTAGCACAAATATACAGTTAATGCTAGTTAAAAGATAATATGACCAGCTGATTGGAAAAAAATACGTTCATTGCATTTTTTGTAAATATGCTCTCACATTTTCTGTACCAAATTAAAGAAAGGATGTCATGCTATAAATCTGCTTACAGTGCGCAGATTGAATAAAAAACAGCTTCGAAGGAAAAATGCTGATGTGACTTTATAAAATATAGAATGCAAACACTTAGGCTACTTTGTAGTCATGACTGCTTTACAAGTACCAACATTTTATAATCCTTTGTAATCATTTTACAGCAATTTAACTTGAACATATACTTCTCTTTAATGGAGTTTTTTAATCACCATGAAAATTAGGGCTAGAAGGATCATTCAGTTAGTTTACTCTTTTAGCAGCTGTTATTGCTCAAAAACACACATTTCAGTTACCACAAAACTATAATTTGTGCCAAGGGCAGAAAACAAAGATTCAATGGCAGCACTTTTCTAAATCAGATGAACTCAGAAAACAAACCACATTTTTTTGTTGTGAAGGGAAAGTGCTGCCTCTGTCTATCTGATAGGAGAGAAAACATTATTTTAACAGCCAGGAAGGAAATGCAGTCTCTGCACAACAAGGAAAAACAACTGTCAGTGCAGAGTGTGCATGGCCTGTGGGGTGTCTGGCAAACTGGCATCCTGTACTGTTTTAGGTACCATACAGAATTATTAAACTGTGCTTGAAAGATTTGGACCCAGTATTGCCTTGTAAATAGTAAAGTACTTTAGCTTTGCAATGGCATGTAAAAATGAGAAAACTAATTAAATCTTGCAAAAATGAAACTCTTTGTGTGAAGCATGACAAGTTCTGTAAGCATCATGCAGATGCCTGTTTGCTTACAGTGAAGCTAAGATGTCCCATCTGTGTTGTTACAGTGGTGTGTTAGTACCAGCAGAAATTATAACCTCTGTACATTTTACAAAATCTCTACAGACTCTGCTAGTGGGGACTGAACATTGAATCATTCTAATGTAACATGAACAGAGTTTCAGAAGGCTAAAACCAGAATGGCCAACAGGAAGGGACAATTAGAACAACAGAACTACCCAAATGCAGACAGTTTGCAAAGATATAGAAGCTTCATTAGGACAACAGCAATTAGATGAAGAAATGCTTTCAGGAAGATAAATATTTTTCACTTAAATGCTTGAGACAATGAAAAATTATGCCACATCCCAAAATAAGTTGTTCCAATAGAAAATTACTCAATTCCTGAAAATTTCTGTCATGGCTATAGCAAAAGTGTGCATAACTTCATCTCCCCAGTTTTGTCCTCATAGAGGAAAAATCTGCATTGATCAGATACAGGCATTAATCCATGTGAATCTCATTGCAAATTCGAGACAAATACATGTACACATGAAATGTACACATACTATACTGCCAATATTCATACTGTCTATACTCAGTCTAAATAACCTTCATGTGTCTTCAGAGCCACATTGTTTACACCAATTTGATCCTCCAAAGCATTAAAACTCTCTAGAACATGTGGTTTGTAGGATCAGCTCCATGATGAACAGTGTAACACACAAAGCCATACAGATTCTAGTTTGACAAATCTCATGTGTGCCTTGGAGCAGCCTGAGTGTACACATGCTTCAGTATTAAACATCCACACACTTGGATCTACAGCAATACAAACAACACAGCAGTAAGAACTGGTTTAACTACAAATAGAAGGTTATATAAACATACACAAAACATGCACATGTGCATAGATACATAAAAATAAATAAATATATCACTCTATGTCACAGCAGCCTCATATGGATACAATCCTCTTCGGATGGCATTACAGCTATAATGTCATGGGGGGGAGGCTGAGGGGGATAAAAGACATGGATTTCTGTACAAGTAAAAATATTGTTGTAGACTTGCTGCTGAGGAAAATGTATTTCTGTTAAGGAAAGACATCATCAGATGAACTGGCACAAGACTTACTAAAAAGTACGCCTGTTTATTCTAGCATTGACTATGTTAATGAGATGATAATGTGCTGATTTAGCATTATATTTTTATACCACTTCTACAAACATTCTCTAACCTCATGTGCTACATTTACTACAAACAGTAATTTTCCTCCCTCCATTTAAGATATAAAAATAGGAAACCATCTATGGCTGACAGTAATGTGAAGAGCAGCTGGGTCCTCAGTCTACTCTAATGAAGGAAAAAGCTTTTCATGGCTGGCCTGTGTGTGGCAACTATTAGGGCACATGCAAGAAAAAGGACTTACCTGCAAATATAGTGGTTTTCTTCAGAGAAAGCAGCCTAACAGAAAAAAGTAACTAATTGAATTCCTGGCCTATCCTGACTGACACTATCAAGCCCCCTTTCTAATTAATTTCATTCCTGTTGAAGTCAGTTTACCTCACTACTGAAGTTACTGAACTAACCAGAAGTTGTAGTCCTGTCCATCAGAAATAAATTAACTGTACTGTACACCTGATCAGCCAGAAACCTTCTGCCAGGAGAGGGCTCATCCTGCCCCACAGTCACCAGACCCTTAGTACTAAGTCTGTCATTCTCTACTGATCATCACAGCACAAATTGCCTCCCTTTAATATTCAACAAATTTTTAATTCTAAAAATACCTGCTATATACAGAGTTGTAGAATGAATGCTATACATTTTAAATCAGAGTTATGAAATCACAGTAGGAGGCAACTAGTACTGATGAAAACTTATGGCCTGTCCCTAATATTAAAAATCTGCTGCTATTTTTAGATCACTCGCTAATTCTCACTCACCTTCATCTGTCTAAGCCATTTCTCACCATTAACTACCTTAAGGATACCTTAATAAAACCCTTTCATCAAGTACCCCCAGCTGGATACACTATGGAAAATGACTACTCCTGTCTTCCCAGGACTTCCCTGGAACCTTAAAAGCTAAGTGAACTTTAAGGGTGTGATATGCACCCTCCAGCTGCCAGCTGAACTAAGCACTATATATCTCTTGTCAGAAGGATTACCACTTTTTCTGAAAAGGTTATCACACCTTTTCTGAAAAATCCTCCAGGCCATTGTGATTGCTACTTGTTTGAAACAACCACAAAAAAAAAATCTCTATTATGGTTTAAAAGCTGCAAAAATCTCTTTGTCAGGCACATTCTATAAATGGGGTTTTTTTCAGATACAGAATATGAAACTTATTTTTTCCTACTTATTACTGTGTATTTATTTTTATTGTAATTTATCAATACATGACATTTGGTCTTTTAATACACAACCCATAACCCTACACTGACGGAAACCTTATTTGCAGTGCACTACAGATATCACTAATATTATGGAAAAGCAAATAGCTTGACTGTAATCTGTACTCCTGCTCATAAAGTTAAATTATTCAACTCCCTCACATCACAATAGAACTCAAGTGCTTAAAATATAACATAGAAGAATATAAGACAGCTATTCAACTTTGATGGCTGTGATTTCCATAATGGAACTAAATATCTTGAAACTCTTTGACATTTGCTTGGATTCTGCCTTAAAGAGAAAAACTCTTCTTCTTTGATTTAGTTTTTTAGAAAATTGACCCAAATGTATTGTAGAAAAGGATATTTTAAAAATTAAGTCTCCATCACATTTCAGAAGTCAGAGACATTAAAAAACATTATAATGTGTAAAGTATTTATATCGCTGTCAAAACTAGATATCAGACCCTCCTGCTAATAATCTTTTCCTCAGACTAACAAAATACACATTTGAACTGGAGAAAAACCTTCATGAAAATATCATTCTGAAGTTGTATTTGACCACCTGAAGCAACCTGCATTTACTTGAAGAGTATTATTTATCAGAAGCCTTGGGTGAATTAAAAAATTATAATTTGGGTCATTAAATAATGCTCTGAGTGGGCCTGAGCCATCAGCTACTTGGAAATGAATACTGGCCATCTACTTGTAAGACCTAATTATAATTTACTAGACAATACTTTCAAATTTTGTTCTCTCTTTCCTATAAATTATCAAGGAATAAAGTTGAATGGAAAATTAAAACTGAAAATATCTCTCCTGCATATATTGTAATTTTGCTTAAGTCAAAATGTGATCCTTTCAGTACATGAAAGAATAACTCAGAGAAGGTAAAAAATTGACATTTGCCACCAGAACTTTTTCACAAAAGCCATTCAAGATACAGAGCTCCTTGTTAGAGACCTCATCAAATACCCTGAACACCGCTTCATTTCTCCTTTACTGTACAGTTTCTGTCATGGAAAGTGCATTTGTTGGGCCCTGAGTGATCATTTAAGAATCGTTCTACTATTTGAAATTTTTTATTTCTATGTGTTGAATTCAACAGTCAGGACACTTGTTTTAAAACAGCAGTGGCAGGGAGCAGATAAAGCACTTGTCCCACAGTTCCCAGGCTGCCAGGAGCTGAGCTGGGCACTCTCTGGACCTTGCACCCATAGCCCCATGAGTGCAACGAACCCAGAAAACTTGCTGTGCAGCTTTAGAGTCTGCCAGCCTTTCACAGGGAGGGTTCTACTCTCTCATTTAGGAAACCATCTCCACAGACTTCCTGTGCCAGACTGAAAAATCTCCAAATTTTTTGGCAGCAGTTTTAAGAGGCTGTCTGGTAATGATTTAACTCTTCATTCTCCTCATAACTTCTGCCTCTGCTGAGTCATACTGTGCAGGAGAATTAATTTTGCACATTCTTCAAAGCAGCTATGGCTCCCTTATTGAAAAAAGAGGTATTTTTTTGACTTCAAAGCAGTTCCAGTTTTCACCAAGATCTCTCTTTACAGTTACTCTATGCTGTCTAGTTTTATACTAGATTAAACTTATGATTTATCAGTTCCCCTTTTTTAGTTTCTCACCCCTCAAAAAAATGAAGAATGTAGGCAACCAGTGCACAATTCACAAGTTCATTAATTTAAACAGCTTACTTTGATAAATAGAAAAGGTGTTTATTGCATTTGACCAATATGGTTTCAAAAAATTGTTCTGAAGTACATCTAACACTCTCACATCTAAGGAATCCACTAGATAAAGCTCATGTGAGACAATATTTCATTCCTCATTTCAGCCATGCCTTGGAATTTTACCTTATAGAAACCATACTTAAAAACATTAGAATACATTCCAGCTAAATATCTCCAAACAATATGAACCAAGCTTACAATGAATATGAATTAAGTTTACAATTCAATAAATTTCCTGAAGCATGAGATTGGTAGAGCGGATGTTGATCTCTATTAGATTTTATCTGAAAATGAGAATTCAGTGACTGCAGGCTTGTATCAACAGAATGAAAGGAAATCTGTAGTAACAAAATGTTAATATAATTAAAGTCACTACTGATAACAATTTTGCTTTGAACTTGACATGATTGCACAGACATATGAAACAATACATTTTTATTCTATATAAGCAATTCAGCAAAAATTCAGAATTGCAGCAGAGCTACTTTCAATTTGTATGAGGAAAAGAGTTACAACATGGAAAAAACTGCTGAACAAAAGAGGTGATTTAAGTATCAATTGCTAATTTACAAACTTTTAGGTAATACATTTGTTTCACTTTTTTTTCTTTAAATAAAAAATAACACAGATAGGAAAACTGGACTATTAGAAATTATTTTGTCCTCCTTTATTTTGCCTGAGTATTCAGTAGCCCTTAAATCATATAATATGATTTTAGAGAACTGCAAGCTGAGAAATAAAGCAACTGTACTTTACTGAGTGTTCTTTCAGATATATTGAAGAATGCTTACCTCTTAAAAATAGGTTAAACATGCCAAGATTTTTCATTCTTTCTACTTCTGAACATTTTCAAAATTAATATTTTGCTAATTATTTCCACTTAATAGAGAAACAAGCAATATTGCACCTTTTTTTCAGTAAAAATTTTGTCTCAAAAAAGATAATAATAAAAACTATACTAAAGAGCAAATTGATTAGATTGTTTTCAAGAATAATTGGTAGGAATGGGCATTCTTGTTATCTGCATCAGTACCGACACTACCAAAACCATTTGCAGAAGGGTGGAATCAATTAACATCTGTCTAACAGCAGGATTTAAATTACTTTAAAGCACAGGGTGTTAAAAGAATAGTAGGTCACAAAAAACACTAACATAAGAATGAGTAAATATAATACTGAACTGTTACTAAAAAGTACAAATAATATAAAATAAAAGAACATTTCAAAATTCTATATACACTATTTTTATTAAAATAAATATGTTTCAAGAATTATTTTTATCACAGAAAATAGAATACAATTTAAGAAACTAAATTATAGAGTAGCAAAAGATTTTTTTAAAGATAATATTTGCATATATCTGAAGCACAAGAAAAAGTTTTTCAGTACTTCCATTGATTTTTTTACTAAAAGTAAAAAAAAATCTCCCTAATCATCTCCCCAGAAGAACAAGAAATGCTGAACATAGACATGGTTTTCACACAACACATTCTGCATCTTTCTTCCCTGCTTTACCTTTTGATCAGCCACTGCACATCTGGGTAGTTGGAAGCCTCGGGTTCATGAGAATACATCAATTTCTGCTCTCGCTAGCGCTTTCATTTAATCCTCTAGGTTCAGTGAAATCACACAAACAGTCTCTTCATTTCGAGACACAATTTTTTAGGCATATATTTTGCAAACCCTTCCCTGCCCCCAAAATGCACTTATAAAATATAAGGCATCTAGGAAAAAAATAAAGTTTAGTATCTGCAACAACAGCAATTCAAGTCAGAGAGCTGACCCAATGGGAAGCTATTGAGAGCATGAGGGGAGTGTTACAGTTTAATGCTGTTACCATGTGCTGTATATAGCTGGAGGTCAAGTAAGAATTTACCCTATAAGGAGGATTATGGTACTTAGCTGATTAGTGCCTTGCTACAGTACTATTGCCTACAAATGTACATGCTGGTCAGGACACTTCATTTAAACTGTTTTTAAAATTCAGCAGGTCCAGTATTTCATATTTTGTGATACTAGTTCCAGCATTTTCTTTATGTTCTAGGTCTCCAATAAAGTTATGTATTATCATATTTTTAGTTTGAAGTTGTAGTTTTAGTAAGAAGTCAAATTTTGGCATAATTTTCAACTATTAGGCTAAAATAGTTGTGGCATCTATTTCAGTCTGATGTGTTGCTCATACTGTAAAACTGAAAACATTTTTTCTTACACAGTTAAAAAAAACAGTGAAAATCAATGGACTAATTATTTCCAAAAACAGTCGTCAAAACTCACATTCAAAATATGTTGAAAATGTGAAAATAATAGAAAGCAAATGCGTATCTTCATTTGCCTTAAATAGATTATAAACACATTTTTGTACAGTTTCCCACAGCATTTTCTACCTATGCAAACTAGCTTATGAATACATTATGTTTAATATAAAGCACCAACCAAATCTGACTGCAATATACTTAAGCCATGATAAAGTAGCATGACATGGAAAAACTAAAGACTTAGCAGAAACCTAGATTTTCTTCACCTCAATAAAAGTGATTTCAGATTCCAAGGAAAGCATTCTGCCATCAAAGTTTATTTGCTCAGCCATCACAGAGAATATATTATAATAGACTTAATCTATACATCATTTCATCTAATTTTGAGTCTAATCTTTTTTAAGTGTTTCAGTTTCTTACCACAAGGATTGTTCAGCAGGTGCTTTTACCAGCAGCTGGAAGTATCCTGGTTCTTCAAAGGAAACCTTTAAGTTTGATGACAGGGAGAATTTTCTTTCAAATAAACACTCCATTATTATGTGGGCATTATTATCATTACATAAAAAATAAAGTTATTTCAGTAATGACCAAACTAAGAAAATATCAGCGACATGAACTGTCACTTGAGAATTGTTTTCCCTAATAACATCTGGAGGCTATTTTGGACTGTTGAACTTTTAAAACTCTAACTTTACTAATGAACTTGAGTCAGTACATATTCTGTTTTTTCTCTCTATCTTCATTGTGTCCACAATTACCATATAAATGTGATATCATACAATGAACATAAGTCTTAAAATATCTCTGTGATTCATACTTCAGTCTGGAAGAGATGAAATAGATCATACTGAGCTGTTTTGATGCCTCCATAAAAGAGCAAGCATAAAATAACCGCTGTGAAAATGTCCAGTTGCCTCAGTTATGGGAGGTAAAGACCCGTTATTAAATCTTGTGAATTAGATCAGTGGTGGCTCATCAGTGAATGATGGGCTGTCTGCACCAGCTTCTCCAAGACCAAGATGTCAGGGTAAATGTGTTCCTGCTAGGGAACATCAGCTGGACCATTATGGAATGAGACAAGTGCATTAAATAACTCTTGGAAATTACCTTGGTACATAAAACTTTAAATTTCTGGTTCAACTGTAATTCTCAGCATACTGCTGAGACGAGATTAAATGTCTGTAAAGTAGCACCTAAGTCTATCATAGAAGCAGACCACAAGTTTAGATGAAATTAAGTTGTATTTCTGTAAAAACTATAGCACCTGTGTTATGAGTTGGTAGGACATGATTTTACAATGCTTTTTAAGCAAAAGAACTTTCTCCACAGTAGTTTAAGCAGTGGGCTCACAGTCCACAGCTGTTATGCACCAAAATGTTCAGGATCAAATGGTTATGGCTGCCTAGACAGAGCTCCTTCAGTTCAGAGCCCCTCAGGCAGGAGGTAAGGATGGTAATCATGTCTGCGCTGCTGGGTTTTCAGAGACACTATCTGAAAAATTTCCCACCACACTACCATGTAGTAACAACCTCACAGTGGATAATAACAGCCTGGTTTTTGAAACATCAACAGGTCAAAGAGCCATCCTTAGATACTCAGTTCAGATCTCTGATGTAGGTATTTCTACCAGCATTACTTTGTTTTTCTGCAGTGCTGAGACCAGCTCAGGATATTCCTCCCCTTTTATTCTCTTATCATCTGTTAGAGATGTCTGCACTAGAGCAAGCCTTCCCTAAAGAGGCTCAATACGAAGCTTTCTTAAAAGAAAATATATTCATGCATGTTTGCAAAAATCCATATGGAAAATCACTAAGTACTCTAGAAAGTGTGTGGAAGTGAACACTTGGAAGTGAAAAGGGTAACCTGGCATCTTAGCAACTTCTATACAAAAAGGTAGCACTCGGTTAACATGACAACAGTACAGACCACATCGAGGAAAATAGCAACCACTTCTAGCACGAAGCAAAACAATACTGAGTAGTCTTTATAGAACTACTAGCAACAACATAGCACTGAATGAAATTCACTGAAATGTTGACTATGTTTCTTCCAAGAAAATTGTGTGGAAATCTAAGGCAATTTAAAATTAAACAACTAAAATAAACTTCATCTTGTAACATAAACAAGTCCACAGATGTATTCTACATTCTACTGCAATCAAGGTAGACTTAGTTACTCTAGTTTTACTTCTAAAATAAGATGACAGCTTTTTATATTCCACAGGAGAAATGAATGCACATTTTGTAACTTCATGTGTATATAAACAGCCCAACTCATTCATGTTTTACAGTTCCTGTCACCAACATTATCTGCTTTACCCAATAAACTTGTTTCCAGCAGGATCCTACAAAGTCAAATGATGAAATTCCAACTAAGTTCAGGCTGTGCTATTAGCAGATTTTTGACATAACATTGGCCACTTTTTCCATCAATTACAGAATTACTGTTATTATCAGATTTTGGGGACCAGGAGTATGTTTTAAGCTAAACTTACTTTCATTGTTGACCCGAGCACAAAAGGTTAAATGTTTGCTCACTGAAGCACTTTTCAAGAATGAGATCAACTGGATAACAGGCTGGGGAGCCAGGCTATAAAAATTATTCAAGATGCTTAAGTTGACAGAGCAGAAAATCACAATCAAGTTTCAGTAATTCAGTTACTGTAATTTAAATGGTAAAAATGGATAGTTGGCAGATCTGACTTTTACAATTAGCACAGAATATTTCATGGTATATAATAATTTTGAAATGCATATTGAGGTGAACTAACACAAAATAGTTACAATATTATTAGATTCATATATAAAAAAGAGAGAAGTGAAACCATGATCAAGTAGTTTGATTTCCTTCTTCCTGGATACTTTTACAGAAATGAGATTAATGCTGGATATGAATGAAACTTTGCTGAGAAGGAATAAAAAATCAAATTAAAATCCTTATATTTGGCCTTACAATGGCACCAAGCTCATTTACTGTCATCATTAGAGAGATATATCCCAAAACAATGGATTCGATTATTTTGGATGATTATATGGATGATATGCTATTAAAAGCACAACCTGAAGAACTATTACACTTCCACTAGCTGGCCATTTCCCTACTTCAAGTCTTGTAGCAAGGTGAGAAAAACCAACACTACTCTGTTGGAATTGAGTTTGATTCATAAATACATAGAAATTTGGAGTAGAGGGTGGAGGGAGAGGCAGAGAAGAAAAGGAAGTGAATAATTATAGCCATGTTAGAATGTTCTTGCAGTATATAAAAAACACTTAAAATACAGGGAAATTCTTAAGAGAATTATCATCATCAATACCTCATAGAAAAGAAGAGGTTTTCTAAGGTCAGGTTTTTTGTGAAAAGTGGACTGAAATATATCACTGGGGTAGTGGCTGTGGACATCACTTCTTTGGCCCCTTTTTGCTTTTTTTGACTAGTTTCAATATCTTCAATAACACATTAGAAACTGTCTGTGAGTGAAGATCTCAGGTGCAGTTGCTGATCAATAGAGTGAAGGGTAAAAGCTGACATTATTGATACAGAAGCATTTTCTATTCAATGTTAGAAAAATACAGTATTAAAACACAAATTTTTTTCAAAAATAGAGAAATATTATGACATATTTTCTCTTCCTAATTCCTTTAAGCTAAGAGGAAGAACTTTATTTATGTTTTATAATGTAAGAGTGCCCTGCCTTGCTGATTGTTTATTCTGCACTTGCTCTTGTGCCTTGTGATGTCTGTTCCACTAGACCATTAATTACATACAACAAAGTTACACTGCACCAGCATTAGTTGGGAGAGGATAGTTCCTCCCAGCGCAACATACCCAGAGACCTCCAGAGACAAGTGCCAAGGCAGATTCACCTACTCTGCTTCAACATTAAGGTAATGTCAAGTGGAAATTTTTTACACTAAAATATGAAAAAAAAGTCAAACTTCTAAAGTCATTAGGAATAACACGCATTTCTGCAAGAGAGAAACTTAACATGAAAAACTCTTTCATAGCCAAGAGATTCAACATTTTACCAGACACTATGAACAATGTTTGTCAAGAATCATTAAAGATTGAGATCCACAGGCTAGTACAGCAAAATACCTGAGGACTTTGCAAGACTGGCAAAAGTTGGCAATTATGTAATTCATCCTAATTCAACTTAATGCAAAATTCTGTTTTCTCTCTTTCTCAACATTTTCAGGTCAGGTCAACCTAACATTAGAAGGGCCATGTTGTCTCACTGACTGAAAATGGTAACGTTTTGTTCAAAAACTCTGGATTTAAAAAAGAGCCTTTAACTTGTACAAGAACCTGGAAGATTTTGTTTTGGATTATCAAAGATAATGGATCTATTTATCACAAAAAATAAAATCATGAAAGATTTTAATAAAGACAATTGGATGATTGGCATTTTATACAAATTATGTATAAACAGAGGGACTACCACAGGGGCCTGTAAATCCTGCAAGAACCTGGACTGGGAACTGCTATTATCTTAAAAATACAGGGAAGCTACAAACAAACATAGGCATAAGCGTTTCAGTGAAGTGGAATAAAATGCTTGCATTAATTGTTTTATATGGAAGGTTTATGTCTTGCAATCAGTATTGATCACCAGTTGGTACAATGGGCAAAGGATCCCATTAAGGTAAATTCTTAATCTAAGGAAGTTGTACTCAAAAAGATAATGAAATTGTCATTAATAGTGATTTGGGAAAAAAAAAAAACAAGAACTGTAAATTGAGATTACAGCTTTTCAAGTACTGCCTACAGAAATCAAAAAAAAAAAAAAAAAACAGTGCCTTGAAAGACAGGCACAAAATAAAATGCAAACCAGGATATTTCTAATTTGATCTAATTTGATAAGTTTCTGTCATTTCATCCTCTGTAATAACAATGCCAGTTAGAAACAAGAAGGGGTGTTGTACATTCTACAGGAGCTATAATTTGCTCGGTCTAAGTACAGGCTAAGTACCTGTGCAGGAACAAATCATGATACTCTTTTTTATTTAGTTACGTAAAGACATGCTCAGAAATATCCCTGCTTTCAAATGTTCCTTATCATTCCCACTCCCAAGTTTTCAAATATAATTTTGTTAGGCTTTATATGATTAGGAATGATTTGTCCCTTATTCTTCCTACTTGGAATGGATATTGCCCCAAAGAATCTTCTGGTCTGGAATGGGACAGCGTTTCTTCCCAATGGCACCTTCTTGTCTATCAATTCAAAGGAAAGTAGGGAGTTAACTGAGAAACTTATGTCCTAATCAGCCTTAAACTAGCAACAAGATGATAATAATTTACTCCTCACCTTAAAAGGAAAAGGGCAAACAAAGCACACACACACAAAAAAACAACCCTTTTTTCTCTTAAAAAATATGGGAGTGGCCAAGATTAAGAATTCAAGATCCCAAAGGGCCTTATGATACATACTCACAAACTCTAATTTTCAGTAAATCTCCATGATAGAGTTTAACAAGAAGGAGTACAAGTCTCCATATTTCATTGTTTATGGCAAGCTTGCAGGTGCCTGAAAATGTCTCTCTGGCAATTATCTCATAAAAAATAGGAACAACTGCATGAGTAAAATTAGGATAAGCATATAAGCACTAGGAATCCCAACAGAAATGCTCACATGAACAGCCTTCAGAAGTGAACAACAACAGGTAAATTTGATGAGGACATGTGAAAAAGCAGTGGTATAGCCTGATTCCATGACCAAGCTCAAGCACCAGCTTAAGAGGGGGTTTTTAATATATATTACATCCAAAGATCAAGTCACAATTAATCCCCTGGACTTCTTTCTTAAGCTCGTTGACTATTAAAGGGAGCTTCAAGACAGACTTGACTTCCTTTCCTGATCCCCTCTGCTGTCAAGCTACCTGCTGTCTAACAATAATTATGCTAATTTCATATAGCACACCAAGACATAAATACTCCAAATAACACAGAAGTTCATTTGTTTTGGTGCCCAAGACCCAAATATAGGTTTCTTCCAGCAACACAACCTGAACACACATTCTATTGCAAAACTTGTTTTCTGCTCATGCATTTTTTAAACTTTCCAATTCTTTTTATGTCCAGTAGTTCACTGGCATACTGAGGCACATAATGCCAGGTGGCAAAAGAGAAAATTAAAAGAAATCCACTTTATATAGACACACTTTTCATATTTTAGTTAGCCTTCCTGAATCCACATGTATTCTTGTTCTTTGCCATCAAAAGTATCTTGTGACTTTGGTTAAACCACAACATTACCAACACAAGGGATCCAGGACCTCTACGATCTCACACCATTTTTTATGAAGGGGTGAAAAATGAGGTTTCAGATGCAGTGCAGTGAATCAGATCTCTTCCATCAGAGAACCTATTTGCAAATCAGGCCTTCCAACAAAATATATTTTTTTAAGCATCTCTCTTCAGACCATTTTTCTGACAAATCATACTGTCTTTCTGGGTCATCTTTTATGACACCCCTTTCTGAGGTAGGCAACAAAAAACGAGGCATTGGATTGAATGGTATCTCCTCATATGAACAGGACTATGCAGGCTTTTTTCAAGCAATGATTCAAGATCATCATGGGGGATAAAACTGAAACACATTAATATAAGAAGTAGATAATAAGCAAATAGAAAGATTAAAATCAGCAATTTAAATTAGAAAATTCCCAGAATTCTTGGTTTGAGGTGACCTCTCTGATTATCTTACAGTAACTAGTACACCAAGGAATAATTGTACAATTACTCTCCAATTTCTAACAATTACTTTTACAGCTAAAATTATTTAACATGCTATCTTCACTATTCCTATTCAATATTGTGCAGAGTGGTGCCTAGCCATGAACACAATTTAGGTGAAATCACAACACTTAAGCAAAGCCTCCAATGCTGCAACTGTATGAGGAAGTTTCAATGCTCATTGCCCATACTCTCTTGTAAAGAAACCAAGATGCATAGAACATCAACACACATACTCTGATTGGAAGTAACACTTCATTCTTCTGAATTTATTACTTTAGTAATGGATCAAAAAGAAGTAAGGCCATGGCAATTATAAAACCTTTATTTGGAATTTAGATGGAAAATGTAAACTATAAGGATATATGACTCAATCTTCGCAAGCTACTCTGCTGTCAGAATGAGACCACAGATTACTCCTCAATGCCTTCAGCACAAGAAGAAATGGTGAGAAAGAACAAAGAAGGAAGAATACATCTGCACAACTTCAAACAGGAGGCTGTAGAAAAATAAATAGGAAGAGAAGCCAAAGAGCATGTGCACCATAATCTGCACCTACTGTAAATGGCATTCTCTTCATTACTTTTGGAGGCCTATTTGGTGGTTCTGATATCAACAAATTTACTACAGCAAGCAGTCTGAGATTCTCAAAAATGCCTAACATCTCAGTCCATATTTCTTTACTTCTCCCAAAACCATTACTTTAAGACAGATAATCTTCACCAGAAAAACTATTTTCCTCTTATTACTTTTATCTCAGTAGAATTGCTGTAGGGGATTTAAAACCTCTTTATAGCTGGTCCATAACACTCAGCACTCTGAACATCAGAAATCTAAGTGAAAAACTGTTTAAATACATGTTCCTTAAAATAGTAAGTCCTTACTATTGACCATTTTTTTCTCTCAAAGAAACTTTAATATAGAAAAAAATTAATAACTCTAAACATTCTTTGTGTGAACATTCAGTATAAAAAATTTGTCACTATTTATCTTAATAGTGACTGGTTGAAACAAAAAATTTTCTTCTATCCGGACTACTGTTTTAACAAACATTTTTTAAGACTTTATTGTACTAAAGAGTAAAAACTACTCTAGGATCACTAACAATTTTCTGTAACTGCAGAACATGCATTGTCTCATCTTTGAAGAATTAGTCACCTATTCCTTGAAAGCTGATGTTCCTGTCACACATATTGTAGTGGTGGTTAATAACACAAAATTTATTCAGGGATAACTATCAGCAGCCAGTAAGTTTCAAAGCCTATTTAAAATGTAAGTTAAGAAATCAAGTCCACTTAGTTAGTCATATCCAGAGAATTCAAGATATTTCAACAATATTTAAAACAGGATTTTTAAAAAAGGAGGACTGACAACAGGAAATAATTATTCCATATATCATTGGATGGTTTATTGTACTTGATTTTACTAAAAATATTCATTTTCTCCTTCTTTTTGTTGCGATAAAAATAAGACAAAAAATAAAAGTATTGGTTGAAATTCAAAATTATGCATTTTAACAAAGCTTAATCTGACATTTGTCATGTGTGATCATCTCCTGCTGATATCACTATTAACAAAAACGTGGCATCCTCTAAAGAGTCCAAACCCTCTAAATCTGGAAAAATAATCCATCAAAAAAAAATCTCATACTAGGTTAGATTTTCTGATGAAAAGCACAATATCAGGGAAAAAAAATCTATATGGCTAACCTCAGCCTTTATTGTAAGTGGCTAAAAGTAAGTATTGGTGGGAAGCCTGATTTTAGAAAGACAGAGATGTCCAAGTAGACATAACTTTAATTGCAATTCCAGGCACAACGAACAGATAATGTCAATTTTTAAAAGATGTCCAGAGCTCTGTCAGGATGATGAAAGCTGGCTTAGGCAATAGGCAATCATGCTATAAGTTTAATAAAGTTTCAAATCTTTTAACCAGCAGAGTGTTGACAATTTCATCAGACAGTTTGGTTTCACTGTAAACCAGTTTTCAGGGCTTAAACAGCTAACATCAAAACATTGAATAAATGCATGTTTATGAACTCTCTGGACCACTTTATATAGATTAAGATTTATGGTTTTATATAAATCATAATACTGCTATTTTACCACACTCTGATCAGATAAAACAGAGTAAAAGAGATATTTCTGTTATGTTTTCATAGTGAACACAAAACCAAATGCAGCAAGTAAATGTCTTTATAATTCAAATCTTTTTTCCTAAATCCCAGATTACATTACTTCTGAAATAGAAAACAATTTACCAGTGCTTCTAAAACATTTTGAAACAAAGGACAGTAAAATTAAACATGTTATGCTGTTATAGTTAAAACTGCAGCTGTTTTTCTTCTCAGGATCTAAGGGGGGACATTATACAAGATATAAAATGACTGCTGGATCAAAAATGTGAGAGGGAGAGATGCTTCCTTATCTACTTTGGAGTATTGCACCTACATTTGTCACTTTTCCAAAGACACTTGTATGGAAATTTCTCAATTATCAAGGTTCAATATGCCCCTGAAGTATGCTCCTCAGAGTAAGAAAGCCTTGGAGATTTTTACACGTATTTTCTCTCTTGAAAATCATACTTCAGTGAATACATTAACTTGAGGTTTCTACACATCACATCTTTTTCAATCCATAGCATCCCTTGCTTCCAAAACAATGAGGTTGGACCATTTTTATTATCAGCTTAGAATAGAAAATATACCAAAATACTAGTAAATTATATTTTTCTAGCACTCAGAACCAAAATTATTTTTTACGATAAATGCATTAATACATTATTAAAATTTCCATCCCTCTGGCATTAAGTATTTAACTAGTTTAACCTATCTTTCCCCAGTATTAATTATACAATGAGATAATTATATAAAGCAACTGGCTTAGTGTCAAGGTGATTTTCTGTTCTGCTAATGCATGTATTTTTTGAACCTTTAAAGGGTTAGGATTTTTTCCAGATAGAGACAGTTTCTAAAAATCACCATAGTATTTAGTCTCTAAATATTCTCTAAAACTCCATACTTTTCATACTGGAGAGTACATGCTGGGGCTGCATTGTACTTTCCAGTTGAAAGAACAGCAAAAGGAGAGAACTGCACATTTATTCTGATATTCACTAGAAAAACCTTTAATCCCTGCAAAACAAAAAACATGTTCACTCAGAGAGGCACAATAAAAATGCGAATAAAAAATCCTTTCAGCAAATAATGACTCATGCATTTAGTCTTTGTTCATTCTCTCTTATGGCTCATACGAAATGCTACAAAATATTGGGTCACTGAATATATAAAATGTAACTGCACACTAGTATCACAAAGACATGTTCCTTTACAGACTCCTTTAATAACAGGACATAGCTAACAAATTCAAAATATGCAATGCGGTCTACTGAATAAACCATAAAAGTGATGTGTCTCAGTTTACATTTGTGGCTGTGCTTAAGAAATGTAATTAAATGATCAAGAAACAACAGAAAAATCTAATCAGAGATGGCTTTCTGAGAGAATTCAGTGCCCTGTACAAACAGAAGAATTCTTAGAGAAAGTCAGTGAAAATAAAAATCATCAGAAGAAAATATACAGTAATACATAAGCAGTCTGATTTTTATTTATTTTCCAAAGGGCAGACACCAAAAGAGAAGAAATATCTACAATAATTAAGGTTCTGAGTCACTTATTTAGAAGCATTATATCAAAAAAAAAGTAAGATGACCATAGAATTTAAAACCTCAAAAGGAGACTGAAATCTTTTAAAAACTACTATCTTTACTCTTCTGTGAATCACCAGATATTATGCAACAGCTCTGGACATTTGAAAGCATACTCAGTTCTTCCACCTGTGTATGCAATAAAAATTTCATTTATCTACTCATCATTTAGTCACTGCAGATAAGGGAGATCCATAAAATTTCACAGGAAGAGGCAGACTTTTTGGTAGTTCATTTTTAAAACTAAAGGCTAAAAGAAGCCAATTCAAAATTTGGTTTTACAGATAGCTTTTGCAGCCATCATTTTTTCAGATAAGCCCTTTAAAGCACACATAGAGACTTAATCAGTTTGCCTGTTTGTAGGATTAACCATGGGAAGAGAGAAAAAAAGAAGAACAAAAGAGAGAATAATTACTTACCTTACAGTGATTGGAGTTCTGCAAGATGAATCGCTTTGGTGCACAGACACCTCAGGCACTCACCATGGAATCTTAAGGCCATCAATATTGGTTGGGGCTGTACCTGACTGATCAAACCCTGCCCCCTATGAGCACTGAGAGGGTGAGGTGTGGTCCTGCAGCTCAGGCCACTGCAGGATCCAGCTGGGAGATCCCTCAGTGGGAGCAGGGAGGAAGCACCATGCCTCCACAAGCACAGGATGCCTCTGGGAACCACAGGTATTGACATCTGCTGTCTTTGGCAAATGACAGGCCATCAGCAACTCATTTTTGCTGACTCACAAACAGTAACCTGATATGCAGAGTCTAGATGCTCCAAGTCCATCTAAAAATGACTCATGCAATTCTGCCAAAATGAGCAGCATACCTATAAGCCTTTATAGAGGAATACTATCCCACAAATGTCCATATTAACCCCAGAGAGAAGTGTTTTAAGAAAACCTGCAATCCAGTTCAGAAAGTAAAGACTCAAGTTCCAGCATGTTCATGTTCCTTAAAAATAATTCACTAAAATAGTAAAAAACAAACAAATAAACAAAACCAGAAAACCGCCAAGCAAACAAAAAATCCCTGCCCCCAAAATACCAAATCACCCAATGATTCACTGTGTTGTATTCTATACAGAGTGTCTTCCCAAAACAAAAGAATTAAGAAGGGGGAAATGCTGAATTTCCTTCTGTAAGCTTGTTTAAAATTAACTACAAGGAAGCATCACCGAAAGTTTATAACTCAGGGTTTCATAAACCTGTACAATAAAAGTGATGAAAGTGTTAGTCACAAGCAAAATCTTTCTTGTCAAATTCACTACAAAATTAAACTTGAACATAAAACCGATGCTGTCAAAGGTACATTAAATTTCAGTATTGCTAACAAAGAGAGTGATTTTCTGGACCATTTTGCACATTGAGCCTTATGTTGCATTCACCCTGTTATCCCTACCAGTTTAAAATAATTTAATTTCTATTTTACTACCAAATGACATCAGAAATATACAGGGATTATATTTTTTCTTTTACTTTGAGGTACCTATATAAGGGTATTTTAGTAAATCATGTTTACCTATTAAAAATCAATAAATACTATGGCTAACATTATTAAGACTACATAAAGATCATATCAAGATAAAAGTCATTCAATTCAATAAATATATTTTTGCTGCATTCAACAGCAATAAAATCTGATCTGTCACATAACGAGTGTGTGTATGTATATTTGAAAACTCCTACCTGAAATTCAGAGTATACAGGAAAAAATTAGACTTAGAAAACTGAAAAACACACACATGCAAACCCCTATCATTCTGTATCTTAAAATAAAAATGAAATCTAGTATATTTCACCCTAGAATTAACAGATTTTACTCCATCTGACATGCTACAGTGTGATATTGCTTTTAAAGATGCAAAGAAAATAGCCTGTAGTTCACTCCCTCTATAAAATATGGGACAAGAACCTTAATTCCCAACACACCCCTCAATGGGTGTACAAGGCCCATAATGCTTCCAGAGCATTGGAGCCCCCTGTGTGCTTACCTGGGGATATTCAGACACTCCGAGTCACACCTGAGAATCTGCTCTCCCCGCTCCCCACTACAGTCAGGGTAGAGGGAGGCAGAAGATTCCAATGGGCAGTTCAGAACAGAAAACTAAGTTTAGTTTAGGTTCTCTGAATGATCCCCTCGAGACCCTTTCCCTTGACTATAAAGAGAGCCAAGGGAGATACCTTCAAGCTAAACTTAACATTTATGAACCTGTTGCATTTTACCACATTTTGTAAGGTCTGAATGAACTAGCACATTTGTCATGGCTAAGAACTGATATCTACATCCCTTTTGGATGCTGTTTTGTGAGGAGGAAAAAAAAAAAAAAAAAGGAGATCATTCACTTACATGGGCAGTTTCAAAACTTCAAAATTAAATTGAAAGTTTTGCCTGATATTGAACTTTACATGTTAAGATGTCCAAACTAGAAATCATCATTATCATTAAGACTCAATTGAAAATCCAGATGGAAAGCAACCTAAAAACATTATCAATGTTGTTTTCAATAGAACTAGTGGCCTTTTTTACATTAAAAAGAATGAAAAATTTCATAAAACAAAAGGAAAAAAAGAAACCCCAGACTAAGGGACCAGGTGATTTCACCTTGTTGGAAAGAACCAGTAGTTTAGGCACTTCAGAGCAAACTTCTTAAGTCATCTGTCAGTTCCTTAAACTAACTAGAAAGAAATGGCACTTAGAGAATCTAAATTTCATCTCTTTCATGGAAAGAGATGATTTTTTTCCTAGACCTGCTTATTTATCTCCTTCTAAAGGAAGACTAAGATACAGTCTCCTACACTGTAGACTTATAATATCAAAAGAGAAGAATCCAAACTAAAGCCAAAAGCATTAAACTATCCCAACTAAAAAAATCCTAAACAAATAAAGGCAAACCAATCATGTAAGAAAACAAGAAAAATAGAAATAGAAAAACCATGCTCTAAGCTATAAAATAAGTTTATAAGAAAAGCAAGTTTACTAGGATCAGAACACAAGGGGAAAAATAATCCTGTCCTTTACTTTCAGACTGTATATGTGGGATATATGTGATGCAGCTTCTGCATCAAGAACTGAGATGAATTGCATATTGATCTAAAACTAAACAAGTGTGACATGTAGTCATACCTGATGTGGATGTTGCTTAGTAGTCTACTTTTAATACTCTACCAATGATTATATAACTTTTCACGACATGAAATTAAAAAATATCAAAATAATTTGTTTAATAGAACCCCTGTATGTCTTGGTCTCCTTTTGCTGGTGTTTGCACTGAGAAATAAAAATTGCATAAGCAGGTTATTTACTGCTAGAACAGGGAGCATTTCATAGCAACACAGAAATGTTTGGGTAAGAGATCTTGAAGTTCTTCTAGTTCCAATCCCCCTGCCATGAGCAGAGACACTTTCCACTAGACCAGGTTGCTCAGAGCCACATCCAGCCTGGCCTGGAACACTTCCAGAGATGGGGCATCCACAACATCTCTGGGCAACCTGTTTCAGTGACTAATCACTTCCTTTTTTGTTTTCCCTTTAGTGCAATCTACCTTATTTAGGTTTAAAACTATTGCCTCTTGTCTTGTCACTGCAGGCCCTAAGAAAGAGTCTTTCTCCATCTTTCATGTAAGTCCATTTATATATCAAAGGCCATGATCAGGTCTCCCTGGAGCCTGCTCTTTTTTATTCTTTGATATTTCTCTGAAATCTTTCAAGCAGATTGAGAGTCTTTGAAAGCAGTAAAATCTCTTGCAGAGCAAGAATTAAAGTTGAGGAAAATACAGTGTATTTTTGCATCACTATTACCCTAGTGTTGCCCCTTTATATGTTGGAAAGCCCAGAATCAACATGTATGCTGCTTTTTGAGACACAAAGAATACCTGCCCTGCACTGGTCTCTATTCCATTGTTCTAGAAGACAGAATATTTAAAGTATATTTTTGACATTTATATTTCTTGCCTCCATCTTGCTTCTTTTCTTGCTGCCCAACTCACATGCTGTCTATCACCATTACATATCTGATAAAAGGATGAGGCCATCTGGCATGAATGTTCTTTTCTCTCTCTGAATAAATGGCAGCCAGGATGACAACATTGCCCTCCAAATGTCCAATGTGAACTTTGAGACAAAAAGAGAATTGACTGAGACCTCACCAGGTTTAAAGCAGGATCTGAAAGCAAAGCCTTTTTCATTGATAATGTCTCAGTTGGTTTTGGCTTATTTTCCAAAACAGTATCAAAGAACTTTTGCAAAACAACCTGGAGAGCTTTAAATTTATTTTAATAAGTGGCTTCATGGAATAATTTAAATGTCAGGCAACAACAAAGGACTAATAAACAGTTGTTATAGGATTGATGTACCTTGAGCAAAATTTTTAAAATTTAAAATGTCTTTTTAGTTGATATTAAAAAGAATTCATGATTTCTGAACAGGAAAATATTCTTTTATATATTTTAATCACAATTTGATTAAAATTTACAGGAAAAAGGCCCTAAGTCTAAAGATGTTTTGTAAACTGAGAAAAATTGGAGTATTGATTAGTTAATCAATAGTGTTCCTGAAGGGTTCTGATTTTTGACTTGATATTAAATAAAACTATTTCATATTATTCAGTCAATTTTTCGGTTGCTAACCCTGAATTATGAGTATCTCCAGGCTCTGCCTGCAAATATAAGAACAATGCACTTTTATTTAGTAAAAATTAGTATTCTATATAGGTTACAGAGCTTTAAATAACACAGAAACTGAATTGTAGGGTCATAGACATCTTCCACTAGACCAGGCTGCTCAGAGTCCCATTCAGCCTGGCCACATCCAGGGATGGGGCATTCACAACTTCCAAGGACAACCTATGCTAGTGTCTCAGCACCCTCCCCATATTTTTTCTTTCCCTTTTGTCTTAATCTTAATCATCTTTCCCTTTCCCTTTTATCTTAATCTACCCTCTTTCAGTTTAAAACCATTGTGTCTCATTATTACTGCACTTTCTGATAAAGAGTCCTTCTCCATCTTTCTTGTAGTCCCCCTTTAAGTACTGGAAAGTGCTATAAATTCTCCTGGAGCCTTCTCTTTTTTTTTTTCTTTTTCTTTTTTTGTTAATGCAAACTCTGCAGAGCACTGATTTTTTGTCTTTCTGGCTGTCCTCTGGAACAGGTTTATGGGTTTCTTTTGCTGAGAACCCCAGAGCTGGACACAGTACTCCAGGTGGGGTCTGTGAGAGCAGAGTAGAAGGGCAGGAACATTTCCCATGACCACACTTCTCTTGAGGCAGGCCAGAACAGGACTGGCTGTCTGGGCTGTGAGCCCACATTGTCTTGACTAGAAAAATACATATTCCTGAGGTGTATCAATGCCTCATTAATCAATCCATATTACTGCAACAATTTACTGATACCAGTTTAGATAAAATTAAGTGAATCTTACTAATTGCATCAAATTTTACAGGAAATTCTAAATTTTTGTTAAATAGAGAAGACATTGCTGCAGTCTGTTGTGTTAGACTGGCCTGCCAAAAAAACCCCAAAGAAATCAACTTTAATAGTCAATGGTTTCAGATAATGTGCAATTTTCCTGCCAGTATGTGTTTTTAAATAGTTTGTTGAAGTACTATATTATTATCCCAAATACAATAGCCAATCCAACAGAACAGTTCTAGCCAAAGCTCTTTCTAAATGCTGGTGAGTATAAAAATTTTCTTAAGTAAATGCTAGTGAAATATATATTCATTATTTTTCTGAGAGACATTCAGGCACTATTCAGTATTTTCTGACTTGAGTAGGGAACTTTTGCAGTCAGTCTTGAAAATCCCATTCCCTAACAGGATCTGAGCTTGGATGCCCTCATTAAGATATTTTACTGAGTTTAAGCATTAATGTGAGCTGACAGAGCAACTGGCTCATGCTCGCAAGGTTAAAATGCAGGGCGATGTAAAATACACACAGTTAAACAGTGCAGGGGAGAAGAGGCTCTTGTGGGAGTTAATTCCATTTCAATAGAGCTTGTGTTGTTTTGCTATGAGATCTGAGCTCCTACATTTCCCGACAGAGATTCTCAGCTGGTGAGACAAGAAATGTCCCCTAAACAAACAATGTTTAAGTGTACACCTGAAAGTCACACATGGTTATTAAGGTACCATTTTTGTATTGCCACCTATAACTGTTATTTGCTGAGATTATAGCACATAACACTCACAGATCTACCAAAAATGTAATTTTCTGTATCTTCTCCTTAATAAACATCCTCAATCACCTTTTTTTTTTCTCTTTATTAAAGTTACTTAGTAACAGGAAATACCTTGAAAATTTACTAAGGAAAAAAAATGCAAATCACTTGCAAACTTTTTATGTATGATACAATGCAAAAACCAACTTTGTATCATCTAATGTAAATCAAGTCAAATCACTTTGATAATGGTTTTTAAATTGTTAAACTTCTACTTACTATTCACCTTTCAATCAGACTGCAGCACCTTCTTCCCCAGTTTCAGCACACTCTCACACTGGGAAATTATGGTACTACTCTAGTTCCAAAAGGACTACATTGAAGCTTGTATTCTTACAAAGGCCTTTGAATCCAAATTTAAATATTTTCTTAGATTTTGAAAAATAAAATGGGAAGTTATGTAAGCAGCTAATCTTACACCCAGCAGATATAAGGATTAGAAGTGCAAATATTCAGAAAGCTGTGAAACAGCTTAGATAAACATTCCTTTCCTCATCCTCAATCAAAATATACCCCAATATTATTTGCCTGTAGACCTTCACAGTAAGAAAAGAAATATATTATCTCAACAGTAATTCACATTTTTATGGGAATCTAAAGCCAAAATGAAAATTAAATCTCCATACTAGTTCATTTTTAATGCTAAGATCAAAATACAGAACTGTAATTTTTAACCTTCATCATAAAAAGCTGTGGAAGCTAGAATATTATATATTTAGAGCCCATTAAAAAGAAAAAAAAATGGACCTTGTGTCAAAATTAAATAAAACTGCTGGAAACTAAAGGCTTTTATAATAACACTAAAAAAGGAATAAGAATATTTTAAGAGCAAATTATTTCTTAAAGACAAATGAAGGGTCAATTTCTAGTAGCACTTGCAGCATGTACAGTGGCTCTTATGTCATTTACTGGGAACAGGTACATGATTCTATTGTAAATTTCAAATATGCTACATGAACATTCTGGTAATACAATTCAACTTTGTTCAGAGACAAAAGGATGTTTCAGTAATGCACAGCCTAATTTAAATACAGTATATCCAGATTAGCTGGGCAAATAATGCAGGCACTCCAAATAAAGAAAAACTTGTAGTTACGGTATAATGAAATCTGAAATATTTTGCATTCTGATCATTCTTGGCATTCTCAATTGTGCTTTCACAGTTCACTGCAACCTTAGTCAGCTATTCACCTCAAAATAAAATCAGCTTCAGCTAAAATTTTTGCATTTACATTTTGTTCATTCAAGTTGCTGTAATAATTCACTTTAAAGCAATTTACAGAAGGAAAAAACCCCAACACTAAAAACTTGATTAAAATTCCTCTTTTCATACCATTACAGAACGCCCCACAACCTTTGGTAATGGAATATTATACTGTATGCAATATTATGGTTTGCAACACTCTATATTCTGTTACATGAATATTAGCATGCTTTTGCCCCACATAGCCTATTCAACCTTTCAGTATTCAAAAATAACGTCTGGAAAGTAAAATGTCTTCATAAAATATCTTAATATCTTTTGTCCTTTATACTGTGACTTGCCAAGTAAAAAAAAATGACTCTGCAACCAAAAAGTAAAAGAATAAAAAGATCTAATTATGCTTTTCTTCTAAAGCTTCTTTTCCTATGTAGGAATAGCCCATTTAAGCCAGAGGCTACAAGAATACCTTACCAAGCAAAATACATGACTAACTAATTAATTTACAGTGTGATCTCATTTAAAAATTTACTTCCCAAAAATAAAACTTCAGCAAGCAAGGATCATTTTTGACACATTTACTTAAGAGGTATAACTATGAGGAACTTGTCATTAGTCAAAGGAAAAAAAAAACCAGACAAGTAACAAGAGAAAGCAAGAGATGCCCATTTTAGCTGTGTAAGCATTATATGTATAGCAATTCTTAACTCAGCCAGAAAAATGAAATTAAAAAAAAAATACAATGGTTCACATGGGATTTTTCTCCTAAATGAAGCTTCAAACAAAAGCTCAAGTTGCCTATGGGAGCTAATTACACAGCCTTCAAAGACAGTTGGTATAGGTGTTTAAGGGCATTGAGGGTAAAAATAGAAGTCTGAACAACTAGTAAAGTATCTCTAATCCAAACGTTTTTCAAAGGGAAAAAAAGTCACTGTATAATGTACAGCTGCATAACTAACAAATTATCCCAAAGAACTACTATGGAGTTACAATATATGAGAAAGAGCAATGTAAAACAAATTTGGTTTATAAGGTAATTGCATGAAATAAATAGAAGTCCAGTAATGTATAAGCAGACTAACACATTATCTCTGAATTTTAGTTACAGGTATTCTCTTTACCATGATCAATATCAATACTCAGTATTAATAACAAATAATGGAATAGAAAGCCATGGTGCAGCAGGACCCCAGTGAGAGCACAGAAAGTACAGGGTCCCCCATATCTATGCTTTCATTTTGACTCAACTACTGTTTTTTATTTATTAAGTATCTAAAATTCTATAGGAAGGGGTCCAGCATGCTGCTCAAGGATGCACCACCTAAACTGAAGGAGCTATGAATGAGTACTTGCAGCCCATCTGTCCAAAGGGATGGAAAATTGTGCCTTTAGAGCTAGGAATGTGAGAGATGGGATATGGGACAGATGAGAACAGACCGAAAACTCTTCAGCTGTCAAAGACAATGTGTCATCTAAACTGTATTCTGAGCAGACTAATTGATGACTCACATATTCAAACTTAGGCAAAACACTTTTTGTGTTCCTGCACAAGATAGTCACTTGCATTTTTAAAGCTGTATTTCATCATATTCATTTCATTACAGATGGTATTTTACTAGGATTCACCCTATTTCACCCCTTTTTTCCAACTCAGGTGTTAGCAACTTCTCTTATTTAGCATTATCAGGATATTTAATTCACATAATATTAATCTCAACATACTTTAATAAAAATGTAGCACAAGATCAGATTACACATTGCTATACAATGACCCTACAATAATGTTTAGATAATAAGCTGGTTTATAATGGTAAATGCTAAAAAGCATAAAAGGGCAAAAAAACAGTAAGCAGATTTAACTTCTAGAAAACCATAAATAAGCTATTATTATCTCAAAAGCCTGAGACATTGTGGTCATTTTTCTGAAATATCATCTCAGTGGTCAATAGTGGTCAAAAGCATAGAAATAATGCATTGAAATGTTGAAAAGAAACTGTAGGCTGATGGAAGAAGCTTTCAGTTTATAAAGTCATGTATAAGAAGGAAAAGATAAACAGAAAACACATCATCTCACAAAACTGAAAATACCAGATGAAACTGTCAAATTACAGATTTCAAAACTAGCAAAAAGGAAACAATTTTATTCCACAAAGGATGTAACTCACATGTTGTAGTATTAGTCTATGGATGCTAAAACACTAAATGGAATAAGAAATTTGTTTAAAAATGTGAGAACAGATCTACCAGACAGCATCTATGTATAACAATGCCTCAAAAAGTCCCCGAATTTTTTGTCAGTGAAGCTGTTCTCTACTTTCACTGCTGTTCATATTCCTCCCTAAACATCTGTTGCTCATCCCTGTCAGAGACAAGACACTGTATGGAAATCTCTGACCCATATGGCCTCATTTACATTATGAAAATGCCAAAGGATGGGAAAAGAAAAAATAAAGGTCGTCCTTTAACAGGCACAAGGAACCAGACTTTTACATTATCATTATACAGCATGGTCCTATGGCATTAGAGTAGGAGCACAGTTATAAGGAGAACTATACAGCCAAAATAGTTTTTCTATTTTCTCCAAATATGTTTGCTTTCCAACGTATCTAATAAATTTTTTGTGACTAAAGTATCAGAAGGTGATTTCTGTGTAGTAGACCATGTTTTACCCTCTATTAAGTGATGGAATCATTGCTTCTTAAAAAATTCATGCAAGTTGAATATTACTTAGATGATCCATGTATTTAGCAGGGAAAAAAAAAAGAAAAAGAAAAAAATAAGGAATCTCAGCTCTCTTATTTAAAAATCAAACACATAATTTTTAAAATAAGTTTAAATAGTTCTTACAGTGGACCCTCAATCCTAAAAATACCAAAATGAAGATTTACGACATCCACTCTTGGGATCAGAAGAAAAAAATCCTAACCTCTGATTTTACAACCAACCTGAGTTGAATCTTTAAACTTTAGTTTTGCTTTTCTTAGTCATAAAACTTGGTTGTGCAAGTGTTGTTTTATAAATTTATATAATGTCTGGCAACAACTAAACACAGAAATGTGCAGTCCAGAATGATTCATGTTTACCAGCTGAAATTGACAGTTTCCAGATATGAAAAACAATCATGGTTCTAGGAGTAATCAGAAAGTTACTTCTGGCAACAGAAAGAAGTTTGGTAACATTGTATGATGCATTGTAAGACATCGTTTAGAGTACCTTATATACTTTGAGTCACCTTTAAAAAAAAGTAAGTCACAAAACCTACTGGAATGACTTAGAAAATGAAGAATTTCACTAAAAATTATTTTTAAAATAGCTTGGCTTATCTAGCTATGCAAAATGAAACTCAAGAGGGACTATTATGACTCTAATTAGAGGTACATATTGAGAGAAAGGAATAACTTTAGCGGGATAATGCTCTAGCAAGCATTATCAATACACATCAGTCATGAATAAACTAAGATAAATAAATATAAATAAACTAACAATATAAATAAACTAACAATACACATCAGTCATGAATAAACTAAGACTAAGAACCGAAATGTAACCTAATCATATAAGAATTATTTTTCTGTGACTGTGTTCCAAATAGGGTAATAGAGGCATGAAATCTGCATTGTTTTACAACAGAAAAAGTACTTTTAAGTTAGATGTCATCTGACCAAGATATATGAATATGAGCCTGAATTTTAGGCACATAGAAGTCTGTTTAACATTCACAAGGAAATGCTGAAAAGCAAGGCTTGGATCCTGCTTGTTCCACCATCTTAATTAACTAGTCCTGCACTTCATGGCTTTCAGTGATCTAATTCTTGTTTCCAAGAAGCATAATTTGATTTTAGTTTTGCTAGACTTTAGTTTTCACCAATGTGTGAGAATCTGGCTCTATCTAGCAACAGATTTTTGAGAGGAGGACAAGCATGGTCCAGATGGTATGAAAAAAAAACTCAGCTGTCTTATTGTTGCATCTTCTTTACCCTTTCATGGATAGCCTAATGGATGCAATTGGGGTCAAGAAGGAATTTTAGGTATGTCAGATTACCAGGGACTTATTTATTCTTTCTCTAAAGTATTGTCTACTTTTAGTGTTGTCATTTGGTACTCTTATCTATGAGTGCTTTCAAAAATATCTGATACTGGTAAAGCTCTTGGTCATTCCTTCCCTTTCCTTGAAATCTCACACAACATGTCTCATTTTTTTAAGTGGTAAAAGAAAAAAGACAAAGAAATAGAAAAAAGCAAGTCACAGTACTTTGTAGCATGCAGTATTTTGTAAACCTTCCAGAAGTATCAGTTTGCATCCTAAACAGAAATGAAAGTGATTGGACTCAACTACAGTACCCTATGTTGTATTTGAAGATCTATGATCTCCTTTGAGAACCTTTATACATTTCTGAAGGTAAGACACTAATTAGCAGCACAACCCAGCTGAGAAAGGCCAAAGGGTTCTCATCCAAACAAAGATGTACCACTGAGTCAAATTGTATTTATTAAATGGGTGAATTTGGCTACAAAGAATTGTTTCATAGGCTGCAATATTGAATGGGTCTCAAATAAATGTGGCCATAGCCCTGCTTGGCTGAGCTCTTTTTACAGAAGAATGTAAGTGTTCTTGTAAGTTTCATTACATGATCTCATTAATATTGGAAAACTTTAAATGGAATCACCTTTGCACTTTTCCCCATAGGGTACATACATTCCATTTTAGTTTTTAAAGGTTTTCTCTCTCTCTCTCCCCCCACCCCCTCTCAAAAAGGATTCTTTTTCACATTAGGAGCATGCAATGGTTGGTGGGTTGTTGCTTTGATGGCTTTTTTCCTGAGTAGACAGGAGCCTAAAGGAAAAGGACAGAAAGAAAAATAGGCTGTTTGACTTGAAAGTGTGCAAATACTAGGGAAGTAGGAAAGTGACCTAAGGGACATTTTGTTTATATGTCCTGTGGCAAGTAGTAAAACACTACAAACCTCAGTTTTGCAAAACATCTGCCAGATACTATTATGGCTATCAGAAGGCAGCTTTAAGTAATAATTGTGCAAAGGAACAGTGCCTTGGAGAAAAAAAATGCTGCTTGCCTTTGCATTTTAATCCACTGAATTTCATTTCAGATAAAGGACTGCTTTTCTCACTAGTAGAAAAGCATAGGTAAGGTATTTGGAAAGCTTCTAAAATTTTTCAAGATGTCAGTGGAGTGCTGAAGAATGAAATCATATTTTGTTCACATACTTGTTTTAAGGTCTATCCAGCCCAAAGAGCAAGCCAAACAAAGATGTCCAAAGAGAGAGAGCAGGAAATATTCAAGAGATAGATATGGTCACTGATGATCTCTACTGATAGAATATAATGAAAACTTTTTTTAAAAATCAGTCAGAAATGAATACACTACTGATGCTATACTGCCTTCTAAAGTCAAGTTACAAGTTATAATTATTGCCTGATAGGCTTCTGCCACTAGTCATGATATACATTAGAATTAATGACACTGCCACACAACCCCTTCATAGGTTAGAAGAGTGCAGAACACTAAGAACTAATGACTAATTTTGAAGACATTATTAATCACATTTTGGAACTGAACATTTGTCTAGGTGTGGATTTAAAGAATAAATGCATCATCTCATAAAAGACTCATTTCTTCATACAATTCATGTCAATGAATGGGGGTCAGATAATTCAAATAATTCACTTTTCTAAATTACTTTCCTTTAATTCCTTTACCTGTTTTACATTCTCTGAATAACTTTCAGTAAAATTATGTCAAATGTTTTAGCATTTAAAACAAGAGACAGAGTACAAGCTTGCTATAATTTCCCAGTCATGCATGAGCATCATCATGCACATACTTTGTGTCATGTGACAGGGCATCAATCAGTTGTTCCACTTTCATGTGTGGCTGCTGAGCTTCAGCCTATCTACAAAGCACCCAGTCACTAACTGAGTAAGTGACAGATTTATTAAGACTATAGACTATAACCTACAGAGCAACAAAACCTTTTCAATAATGGGGAAACATTAGGATAAGCAAATATGCTACATACTGGACATCTCAGGCTATCAATGCCAAAGTGTATCTAGAATTTTTTAGAATGCTGTCAATAGTGAGAAAAAAAATACTTCATCAACAGAAGACAGATATCATCCTGAGAGGATGATATCCTGTCTCAGGATATCATCCTGAGACAGATATCATCCTGAGAGAACTAAGTCTGAGTAACATGAGATGCAACTGATCACAATTACTTTGTAAATGTTATATGATTGACAGTCAAATCCTTGTCTTAAATACAATGGGGTTTAAAGTCATCTGCACTCCAAAGCTCAAAACAATTTCAAATCAGGAACCAAATCTAATGATGGAAAAAAATATTAACTGAAAAGTTGAAATTCTGATCTATTACTCTTAACAACATTTTAGCACCTGTCCTTTACTTGAATGGTCAGTGAAAGCAGTTACACAAGCATAACACACAGAAAAGAGGAAAAGATGAGAATAATTGACATAAACCTAGAAGTTATCATGAACCTAGTAATTGAGCCAAAAATATATAAGGAAAATTGTTGCAGTGTGATGTAATAGCCCATCTCAGTATCGCAGTCCTTTCCCCAGGTGTGCCAATAACCCCTCCCTTCCCCTCCCTTGCTCCCTGCTTAGTGCTGTCCGTCAATCTTGGCATTCCAGCAGGGGCGTTGTGTGATTGGCAGAGTTCAAAAGAAGCCTCTCAGCCCTGGGGACATTGGGCCATCCAGGTGTCATTTGTCTCCTGAGACTTCCCCCCCTCACCTGGTTGGTGGGATCCCTACCCCTTCCCTCCCCCTCTCCCCGGGTTAAAAGACACGGTGACCACGCGGTTCTTGGTTCTGTTGGAGCTGTGGCTGCATTCAGAGGCCTGTGTGCCAGGAATAAAGCTCTGGATCAAAACCCTCCAGCAGAACCCGACTCCCTTTCCTTCACCTCGCCTAAAGCCTTTCTGCCAGAGGTCAACCTGAGCTCCTGCATGCCAGGACTAGTCCCAAGTGCCCAAATGCAGCATCCAGCTGGCCAAAGGTGTCTCTGAGGTGAAACCAGCACAGCTGCTGCCTCTGGTCAAGCAGCAAGGCCAGACGAGCCCAGGCACGTTCCATCCAGCAATACTGGGATTTAATTCCAACAGAAAATCCCTTGTCAAATGAGATTAGAAAGGCATGAAGTATTTCTGCAAGTACCTTTAGAGCACAGGAATTCTAACAATTATATGAGCCTTGTTATGAAATAGAAATTTTTTCAGCTGGCAGAGAGAAACACCCAGCAAGTATTGCTCTCCTGTAGTTTGGAAGGAAGTCACATGATTTATTGATATTAGGTACTATTAGGTGGCATGATCACAGTATTTCCCATTCCATCACTACCAACATTACTCTAATGTTAGTAATGATTGGCTTATACTTTTTAATGATACAGAGTTTTTAAGTTTGTACACAGTAGCTTCAAATGGGGTACACAATGAGCAAGGTGATGTGTTAACTGTGATTTCCTAGACCCTGAAGCACTGGGGGTGTTGTGCCAATAGTTACTTACATATTGACATTTATGTATCTCCCAAATAGGCATGTACTTGTCAGGATGACACTAACTGAATGACTAAAGGGAGGAATAACTTCAAAAATCATGTTGCAGAAGAGCTAAAAATGCAATTCTTAACAGCAAGAGAAAACAGGCAAGTCATAATATTAGAATGGAAGACTCCAAACTGGGAAGTGGTCACTTCAATTTTCAAGAAAGAGCAGAGGGACTGATACAACCCTTGAATTTATAACTAAGAACTGAGGAAATTTAATTGATTACAGAAGTTGTATGATTATATTAAATTTATATTGCAACTGCCTTTGAAAATCATGTCTGCATCTAATGATTGAACTCCAGGAAACACAGATAGGCATAGTTCAACCCCTGGGAATATGTCACTTAAGAAAGACTCCATCAATAAAATGTATTTTGTTTATCAAAAGAGAAACAAATTTCCTAGGGTTCCCTTGATTTAAGAGAAATAGTAACATGATCTAATGCATGGAAATAGAAACCAAATGATGAGTTGTGCTTCTTTAACAATAACCCCGTTAGAATTGGAATGATTTGGAAAGACTACGATGGATTGTAATAAAAGCTGTTGCTTGAAATATGAATATTTTCTGAACAATATAAAAGCATGAGTCCATTAAGCTTCAGCACTTATGAGATGAACAAGGACAAAGAAATTTATGAGTATCATCATAAATACTTTGATGGGGGCTACAGGAAACAGCAATACACACCCCCTTGGAAAAGCTTCTTAAAATGCACAGAAACATACTACTAAATCTACTACTAAATTTATACATACATATTACATTGTAATAAATACAATTAAAAACATACAGTAGTATATATTTAAATAATAAACAAGATATAAAACTATATTTTCAAGTAAGATAGCGATGCCTTAAAGTTTGTTTTAAAGCAAAATTAATGATAAAATTAATACTATTTGAAATGTCTGCTATGGAAAATTTGCTTGAATTAAAATATATGTTCTTGAGTGCTGGCAGCTACAAAACACATAGTAAGGGTGTCAAAAGAAGAGCAAAATTTTCCAGTCTTTCACTGGAAAAAAATGGATGTCATACAAAGCAAATGTCTAAGGAGAAAAAATTAAATAACATCATTGTGTATAATATTTTATTATCAAGACGAATTCTTGAATTCAAAATAATTTCTTAAATTCAAAAATTTTCCTTCAAAAGTGAAATCATATTCACCAGTTTGTGCTCAATTAATATTGCTGCTTTTTCATGTTATTGTTGATATTGTTCTTATATATAGACAAAGTAACAAAACAAAGAATATGACGTTCACAAAAAATAAACTTGGTGACCGTTTCTCACAGGAGTATCTTAGGGAAAAAGAATAATAAGATGACCATGCTGCCTGATATATATCCAGGTATGAAGGACCATGTGTCCATAAGCAGACTGCATTACTGCTATGCACATTTACACTCTGCTCCCATACTATGGTTTTATCTCCACCCAGACACTTACTCCCTTATATTTACCATAGACTTATTTATCTTCCTTTGTCACAAATCTCTGAGGATATAGGTTTTTGTAGGTTTATATCCTCCAGTTGGTCTTTAGTTACTATATAAATTACATTGTAGGGAAATTATTCTTATCAACTTCTGAGCTCTCACAGATAACAAAGACTAGAAGATTTCTTACACCACAACCATAAATTGCATTCCAGTTGAAAAACAATTTTCTGAAAAATATTCAGTTGTGATTTAGAGTATTTTGATGTCAAGTCTCTGAATCCAAGAACAAAACTTCCATCTTATTCTAGTCTGAGATATTACTTTCCTTGCAGCTAATGGATTTTGTTGCACCTAAGAAAACTTTTCAGGGAGCAGACACTTATCAACGATTGCGAAGTGAATATTTCACCTTCTTTAAATATGCTGCATCTTTAGTCTCTTCAACTTTAAGGTAGGTTTTCCAGACCTTGAACTCCAATGTAGAGCTTTCTTAAGCTCTTCCCAGGAGGGAAAATCCCTATGGAAGAACTGAATCTAAAACTGGCTACAGATAATGATCTTACTAATATTTTTCACACTTATCTCCCACATGGGTGAATCTGGTCATACTTGATTTATATTCACACCTCTCAGAAAAACAGAATTTTATCTAAATGAATAACTAAGTCATGAAACACAAGCTAAAAGTCACCACCAAAAGAAAGGTACTGACTCATCAAGCCATTACCCCATTGTCAAACTCACCCATTTGAAACTCTTATTGTTCCTTTACTAGTATTCTACCCAATTAATTTTCTTTGAATTTTACCCCGATCATGAGTGAACTTTGGAATTGCAACATTCCTATGAGCAGTTCCTGAAATGTTAGTAATTCATTCAATCATACAGATACTCATGTTCTTGCTCCAAACTGTGCCTCACCTCCAGTCCTGCTTGACCATCCTCAGTTCTTTCTCTTTTCTCACATGTAAGATTTAATTACAGAAACCATAATAACTTAGCACAATACCATAATGATGATAATAAGTCACATACTGCTGTGAAGGTGACAGATTTTTTGCACTTCACTTATGATATCCACCGAGAGGCTTCTTCCTATGCCAAAACCATGGGAAAGAGCCTTGTGACTCTGAGCCCTTGCCTCTTTCACTTCCCTTCATTAAATCCATCACATTGAGTAGCTTGACTGCACTGTTTAGACACCAGCTGGATATCATTTAACCACTTCCACAATATACTGTGCTGGAAGATGGTCTGCTTTATTACTCTCCTCTACAACTTGTAAGTGATTATTTCTGTTAGGGTTTGAGCATCTTAAAGCTACAGTATTGTACAAGACTACATGACAAAAATAATAAAAGTTTTTTATGCTGGACCATTATTATTATTATTGCATTGTTAGTACAATACTTTTATTTAAAATAGAGAGCTTCATGGACATTTTTCACTCAACTTATGTGTACAATTAAATGTTCCCAGAGCAGTTTAGACCAAACATCAAAATCTGGATTCTTTCTAACCTAGAAATTAATCTTCTAACAGCAAAAATAGAGAACAGAGTTTCTTTTAAGTGAAAGGATATATTTGCATGATACAGCTTTGTTGTTGCCAATGCTTACCTTGTCATCTATAACCTATGGACAAATGGTTACTACATAATTGATAATAATAACAGCACATACTCCTTTTCTGCTCCTTAGGAAAATCTCAAGGGCTGCTGAGATATCAAAACCCAAAAATATAGATTCATAGAATTGTTTGGATTGGAAGTGACATTAAACACCATCTAGTTCCAATGCCCCTGCTGTAAGCAGGGACACCTTTCATCAGATCAGGTTTTTCAGAGCTCTATCTAACCTGGCCTTGAAAATTCCAGGCATGGGGCACCTCTCTGGGCAATATATTCCAGTGCCTCACCATCCTCAGATTAAATAATTTTTTTTTCTAATATCCAATCTAAACCTACTCTCCTTCAGTTTGAAGCCATTCCCCCTTGCCCTGTCACTACATGGCCTCATAAAAAGTCTGTCCATCCTTCTTGTAGATTTCCTTCAGCTGCTGGATGGCCTCAATTAGATCATCCTGAAGCCTTCTCTTTTCCAGACTGAACAATCCCAATTCTCCTAACCTAACCTCCTAGGAGAGGTGTTCCATCCCTCAGATCAACTTGGTGTCCCTCCTCCAGACTCATTTCAACAGGTCCATGCCCATCCTGTTCCAGGGATCCCAGAGCTGGGTGCAGCACTGCAGGTGGGGTCTCACCAGAGCAGAGGGGCAGAATGCCCTCCCTGGCCCTGCTGCCCACAGGGCTCTGGATGCAGCCCAGGACACGTTTGGCTCTCTGGGCTGTGAGTGACCATTGCCGGGTCACGTCCAGCCTCTCACCCATCAGCATCCCCAGGTCCTTCTGGGCAGGGCTGCTCTCAATCTGTTCATCCCCCAGCCTGAATTGATTCCAAGGGTGGCCTTGATCCAGCTGCAGCACCAGCACTTGATCTTGTTAAACCTCATGACATTTCCACAGGCCCATTTCCTGAGCTTGTGCAGGTCTCTCTGGCTGGATCCTGTTCTTCATGTGTGTCAGTCAGTGTCAGCTTGATGTCAGCAGCAAACTCACTGAGGGTGAACTCAATCCCTTCATCTATGTTATTAATACATTTTATTACAGTCTGAGAACACATTCTAGATAAATAATTTCATTTAAATGAAAGTATTTGAATCAGTCCTGTCTCTCTCATACTGCTTCTGACAACAAATCTGTTAATCAGGTTATCAAGATCAATCTCATACAAAGAATTTTTACCAATATTCCTTCATCCATCCCACCATTCCCCTGCAGTAAATAATCCACTAAACAGGAGAAAACAGAAGGTAACTTTTCAGTATCTCTAGCTAGAACCTGAACTAAACATGCTACCATCTAGAGCTTAGAAAATTAGGAAAAAAACTGATATTACACAGAAATTACTAATGTTGTAGATTAAACTCTAGTGGGTATCTTTAAACTTCCCTGATAACATTTTTAACTATGAGAATTCATATAAGGAGATTCCACTGGTAGCTAAGGACTCCTTTGAGCTCCTTTGAGTAGAAGAGAGGGAGAAAGAATAATTAGAAAGGAGGGAGAAATAACGATGAAATCACTCACAATTTATCTATGTAACCTGCTGATATTCTTAAGATACACCACTTCACCCATTTGCTCAAAAAGCTGGATAATACTTATCTTGGTATGATAATTTTTTATCCTATATCTTCTTTGAAACTGCCCATCAGTAGAGACCTGGCATATTATGTATTATTGTATCTTCCCACAAGAACTTATCTACAACCTATTGCTTAATGTGCTTAGCAAGTAAATTTTATGCAGTCCATATCAGCAGTTGTTTAATTACAGTTACCAAAATCTCAATATTTTATGTAAGAGGGAGTATATAAAACAGTGTATCAAAGTAAAACAAAAAAAACAAAAAATTATTCATTAATGACTTGCTATTAACCTATAAAGATTCCTTTATTTTCTCCAATTTCATGAGGTCTATCTTCATCAACAGCCCGCTTTCAATGTAATTTTTTTTGCTTGAAATTTTATAAGTTTTACATTCACAGGAAATGAACTGAAACAGAAACATTTACTTGTTCTTAGTCTACAAGATAATGATATATTTTTAAATGTGCTGCTGTCAGATTTTATTACATGTGTGCATAAATATCCATTACACATAGGAGAAAAAAAAAAAAGGAACTGTTTGTCCCACCTTCTAATAAATTTGATCTTAAAATCAGAAAATAGGGTCTGACTATGCTAAGGTTGCAGAGTCAAAAAGGAGAAAAAAGATAATCTTCCATCCTTGCAAGAACTTAGGTATGAGAACAATGACAATTGCTTCCTAAGTAATTTATGAAGTGAGAAGTAAAATGCAAAGTTAATAATTAACCATTCTTACATTAGCAAATTAGAAGATTAAGGAATCTGAGAATTTGACTCACTGTGTTTCTAAGCAGGATATGGGAGACCTAAGTCAACGAATATAGGCGTCTGCTACAACATTTGACCACATTCCTGGCCCTAATGAAGCAGGCCATATCACCAGCAGAGAAAATACTTTGTAGATTTTGGCATTTTTGGTATGTACTCTCATTCCCTCATCTCCTTCTTCCCTTGCCTTGAGCATCCCCCCACCTCCCTGGTGCTTCCAGGAAGTAGTGACCGCTGCCTGGAGAGCTTTGCTTTGTCTCTCAACTCTGAGCCCCTGACTGTGGTCACCTTCTAGGATGTCCTTATTCTTTCACTAACAGGGGCGCAGGCTGCAGCTGTGTGCTCTCTAACTGAGCTGTTATGAGGGTTCTGTGAGTGTTTCTGAGTGCCAAGGTCAGAGTGCCTTGTGCTGCCTTCAGGTCTGGGAATGCCCTCTGAGCACTCCTACTGCCCCACAGTGCTCCACTTGATGCCTTGTGAAGGCTGACCTAGAACAGAGGCTAGATAGAGTTAAAGAATAAAGCAGGTATTTATTAGAAGGCCTCAATGGACATACCTTGGGCAGTACAAGAGCCCAGCCAGGGCTACACCCAAGATGAACCCAAAATGGCCATAAAATGAGAACAGGTCACACTTTTATAAGTTCTGGTCCATTAGCATATTGGAACTAATTGTCCAATTATAGCTTTAGGTTATGAAGTCTCATCCTTCTTGTTTTTCTCTCTGCAGTCCACTGCTGTTTATTCTCTGGGGCCTGAAATTTGGATCATTTGTCCTTGGTCCCTAGCTGGAGAAGGAATTGTTTTGCCTGCCTACTCTGTGAAGAGAGCTTACTATCCCCTAATATGAAGCTCAGAACTGCACACTAAAACAGTAAAGAATCTGAAAAATATAAAAGCTAAAACCTAAGGCATCACACTCAGGAACTTCATACAGTACTACCTGCTCGTTAGATGACAAGCCATTGCAGAACTGGCAGAAATTTCTCAGAACTATGTCAGAATTATGCAAATTGATTCATAAAAATGTAGGTGTCCGTGATCTATTAACTACCTACATACTTATCCACAGATTTCTATGACCTGCTTGATTTACAAGATGCACACATATTTATTTTCCAAAATGTATGCCAAATATTAAAAAAAAGTAATTCTTCTTTAGGATAGTCACTTTTTTTTTTAATTATTACATCTATTTTAAAAAATGTGTACTAGTGTATGCATACATATTCTGAAAAATATCCTTGATGGATTTTTACAATAATTTACAGTCTAATGTTGCATCTCTAAATGACTGAAGAGAAAACTTATCTGGAACCAGACAGTCTGACAGTGCAGTTGGATATGTATTCTGAAGCATTTGGTGAAGTATGCTTTTTGTTTGAGTGAATTAATTGCACAGTGTTTCAGAGCTATTAAATTAAATTTTGTGCTGCCTCTACTTTATAGAAAAAGAAAAAAAGGAGAAATTTCTGGAAACTGTAGCACAGGAGATAAAATGAAGTTAAAACAGAAATAAACAGACAATGATAAGTTTAATTTTAAGCACTTATTACTTTTATCCTGTGGCTATTCTTTAAACACAATCAGAATCAAGGCAAACATCTTCTTAGAGAAATAACTATATGACAAGCATTGCTTATTACTTTTAATTAATTAGTAGTATTATTTTTCTTTTGGTGCACAGAACCTAAATTAATATTCTGTAAAATGTGACTATATTTTATGCTGATTCTTTTTCATTTCAGTCTTTGCACCAGCTGCTGTTGACAGCCATAAGGAAAGCAAAGGTAGGCAGCACTGTAGTTATCTTTAGGCTATCATGGATGTAGAACATATTTAAAAGAAATTTAAACAAGCTGAAATAGACTAATTTAAAATGTACCCTCATTGGGAATATGATGATTTTTTATGAGTCTGAAATATTTTCTGAGAGTTTTTTGTGCAAGATTATATTTGAAGTTTTCAGTTTAGAAATCAATCTCTGTAAAGTGCAGGAAGTTGAATGGTGTTAAACAGTGAAGGTGTTTGAAAAAATAACTCTGAGAGTTACTACTCTGATATGTAGTTTAGTTGAAAATAGTCTGCTTCTATGGCAAGTATTACAGTATAGAGCTCACTGTTGGCAAACCACATTAAATTGTGGTTGCAGTGATAGATTTGATAAATTTACTTTCTGTAAAGTTCCAGTGCTCTCAAAGCATACAAGGATAAACAAAAGTTGCTGCAGGTTGGATCCCCCATTAAAAGAACATTCAAAGATTATTTTTGGATTTCAATAGATATATTTGAGTAGCCTCAGTCAGCATTTTAATTTTCACAGACTCAGGCTGTGATAATAAGAATTTCACTATTCTTATATTATGTATTTCTTTTAACTGTTACATAATAAAATTTTAATGTTTATTCTCTAAGCAGCACAATTGCTCTTATCAAAACAATCATAGTAGCTGGAGAAAAGAATAAGGGGGTTTTTAATAGACACTACATATCAACTACTAAGGAAAAGGATAGCATTTCTCTATCACACTATTTGAGACATGATTTCTTTTCTCTGTATGAATCCTACAATCAAAGTAGAAGCAATTGTTTTGCCTAAGGAATAATACAGGAACTATTAATATTATAAACAAGTATTTATTCTTTAGCAACTTCAGTTTTCTTTAGATTTTACATTACCATTTAATATTTCCATGCATTACAATGCCAAAGTAACCACACAAATCCCTATAAGAAGGATACACTGTCCTCATTTAGACAAGTGATTCAAAATCTGGGTGCATCTAATGGTCATATTCATATGAGATAATTAATATTTGTGTCACAGTCCTTTTCTCAGATTACTCTGCATTTCATCATAATTGCCATTAACTGGTTAATTATCTTCAGCATGTGAAATGCTAGATGGCAATGTGAGCCAGGAGCATGAAGTGGGGATCTAGGCATCAAGGAAATTTTCAAGGAACAGTAATTGCATCCCTTGCACCCTCATCCCTCTGTAAATGAGCTCCCCAAAACAATGAAGCTACTACTGCCACCCCTCTTCAGGTCAGCCAAACACTTAAATTAATGCAGCTGCCTAAAGTATGGCACATGGCTCTGCCCTAAAACACTGATGTGTCTCCACTGATTTCACTGGAGGCCTGTGGTGCTCCCAAGCAGCATGGGAAGTCAGGTGAGACAAAAGCCTCATTTCCTTCTGGGTACCTGATACCAGACCCTCAAACACAGTGTTAGCTTTTCAAATATTCCTTCCAGATTTTGAACTTTTAATATAAGCTCCATTTCATGTGTTGGTAAATACACTGTCTGACTCATAAAGTTTATATAACTGAAAATTATTTTAGCAATGCAAAGGGTAAAACCTTTCTGCTGAAAATTTAGAAACTGCAGATAAGTGTAGCAAGCACTAAGACTGCCTTCAGAATCTCTACATTCTGTTCCTGGATTTTTTTACTACTTCTTTATATAGATATTTGATTTCAGAACTAAGTTCTGTGAAGATAGACTAAATATACAATTAGAATTTAAGCAAACACAACTGCTCATGATGTCTAAACTACTGGTATGACCAGGTGAAAGTTGCCTCTTTGAAGAAAGAGTGTTAGATTGGTGCTAGGTCAAATTAATTTTTAACCTCATGGGAAGAAACACATATTTTATCTGCAATATTATTCTTTAGAGAATCCTCCAAGCAAATAGTTTGCATTATAAAATCTTGTGTAATGGGTAACATACAAACATGATAAATACATTTTTCTGAAAAATAGGTCTTTCTTGTCAAAGGGATAATTTAGATAAAGGATAAATAAAATTAATTAATTTTTATTTCAGCTCTTTGGCTTGCCTTGCATTGGACTGAGAGACAGCACAATTAGACAAATATAATACAAGCGATGCTCACATGATGCCAAAAAAACCAGGAATAATAGCAGCAGTATTTGACCTATTATTAATGAGATTTAGTCCATGTGTTTTAATTAGGCATTTATGCTTTGGAAACAATAATTCCTATTTTATCTTAATGAAATATAAACTTCCTGAGATAGTACTTAAATCTCAGCTCTTGTATAGTATCCTGTAATGCCAGACAGTGAAAATAATCAAAAATACCTCCATTTTCTAAATTCACCTGAAAGTGAATGGCAGAAATAGAACACAGCTAGAGATGGAAAACATTTATTAGATCATCTAGTTTGTTTCCATGACAATGAAAGCTCTTTCCCCACAGTACATTTTCTAGAATTTACTCAATCTAATTTAAGGCTTATACCATTTCCTATGGGATTAATTCTATACTGTGGTAGGTTAAGAAATTTGCATAGGCATTCAGTGTAAGCCTTCCACTCTTTACACCACATTCCATGTTTGTTTTTTTTTATATCTCCCAAATCTTTTTTCTTCTTGTTGTTTAAGTAATTGCATACATATAGCTGCTGCTACTCTGTCTCTTTTAAATTCTAGCTAAACTAACCTGGACATATTTCCATTTCTCTTTACAATTCTCTCCTGAAATTTTTTACCTTATGCTTTTTCTGAAGCCCATATTTGCTAAAAATGCATGTCCAGAATTATGCACAGTGATCCAAGTATCAGGGTCTCAGAGACATGTTGGATGGCATATTAACTCTTATAGTTAACAATTAGAAATATTATGCAAAACCAAAGACAGTCTTCAAATCTTTTTATTTAGTTGATAACCTACCAGTCATGGTCAGCCCCAGCAGGCATCTGTGGATTTTTTGTGGAAAACATTAGATTGCCATGCTACAAATTATGTTTATCTAAAGTTCACTGTTGTTTCTAAAATATTTTCCATATTATCTCAGGCTTAGTTTCTAAGTGATATACAATAAACATATGTTCATCTTTAAGAGTTCAAATACAAAGTTCCTTTTTCCAACTAGTTCTGTAGAAGCCAAAATTTTCATCAACATACAGAAAGACAGTTTACAGAAAAATATAAGGCTACTTGGGAGAGGTACTGATTTTATGGCAAAATGTACACCTACTTTGTTGAATTATATTTCCTGAGGACAACAATACAATACAAAACAAAACAAATCAGGATCAGGTTGGATGAGGCATTGAGGAACCTGATCAAGTGGAAGGTGTCCCTGCCTATGGCAGGGGAGTTGGAACTGGATTATCTTTAAGGTCCCTTCCAATCCAAGCCATTCTATCATTCTGTAATAATAAATATTGAATCCTCTTTTATCAAATAAATTATTTCTGAATATAAAAATTAAAATGAAACTAACCACCAGAGTGAAAAAAATCTTAATTGACTAATCAAGATCCATAATGATTCAGGGAAAGCAGCCTTAGCCAGCGACAGTCTTTTTCAGTTAGCAGATCATATAGTTAGAAAGAAATTGGGAAAATTTATCCTAATACCTTATTCCTTTTACTGTTTGTACAGAGTTTAAAATACAAAGAGACACAGTTTATATATATCTATAATATTATTTTACAGGATTAAAGATGAGATTTCAAAATACTCAGATAAATCTAACTTTCCTGAGAGAATGTTAGGAATACCTGAGATTGTTTTCCTTCATACAAGTAACGAAGTTAAATATTCTCCTTCGAAGGAAAAAAAAAATTACATTACCTATGGAACCATAATTAATTCATGATAATTTATGGATACCTGCATTAATGTAGTATCATTACTGGCTAAATATTCAAACAGCCTTATTTATTATACATGATTAAATAGCACAAATAAAATGCAGCAGCCCTGCAGCAGAAAGTAGAACTAATCAGCACACAGATAGAAAATATAATCATGTGAAATGGAGACTATGCTTTCACTGCAGAGTTAATACAGACTTCTGCTGTGATACTGGCATTATTCTCCATCACAGCAGCTCTCAGAACCCCCTTTTTCCTGTTTAGTAATGCTTCTAAATTGGACTTCACAATAAGTTTAAAGTACAGCAAAGTCTAGGTCTATATGCAAAGGTCCTTACTATTTTTCTTTTTTTTTCTGTAGATGTATATAGGTATATAAACATAAAATCAGATTCATGCTAGCATTAGTCAATTTGCAATCAGTATAAAGTACATTCAGATTGATGATTGTAGCATTTCTTTATTTAGTATATCTAGCTCAGTCTTTGCTAAAGCATGCTCTAAAATAACACTGTATGAAGTAATTAAGTACAAAACATATCCAAATAATAGAAAATAAATTTTTCTTTCTAGATCTGCTCAGTACATAGACTAATCCAGTACAGCTCTGAAAAAAAAAAAATTCAAATTAATTTTTTAGGCTGAGAACATGTTACCTTCTCTTGGTTTTGGTTATATAACTTAAATTAGTGCATTCTCTTCTGGTAAGTAAAAAGACCTACCAATGGCCATTAGTGCAAAATCATTTTAAAATTTGAAACAAATGTAAGTTATTCGGTAATGGTATGAGCAAAGAAAGACACTGGACTTTTAATTAAGTGTTTTTATGTAATAAATTCAGATTCAACCCCATATAAAGTAATAAAGAGAGAAATTAGTTTCTGTAATATCTTATTTAGGTACATGGAGATAACGAAATATTCCACTCTATTGCCATAGTTTAAGTTTTGCATTGCACGAGGGATACATGACATAGGATTTAATGAGATATTCTATTATTTTGAAGCATTTTTTCACCAAAGCAGGAGAAGAAAATCATATAGATAGGCAAGAAACAGAAATAACTGCAACTCAGTGAAAAGGTCCATACAATAAATTCTGTTTCCTATCTTACCTCTGCCCTGTAGCACCCCTTACATTGCAGTCTACTTTTTCTACACATTTTCATTCAAGTTAACATCACGTTCTGGAGACAAAACCATATCACATAAATACCACATCACTCTAAATTTGGAATTGTTATAATGAAACTCCCATGATTCATGTAAAGCTGATGTCCTGCCAAAGATGTATTAAAAGAAATATAATTCTTTCTTCCCTTTAGTTAGCTCATCTCACATCAGCCTGAAAGAGCAGTAGATTTGAGATTAGTTCTCAACTTGATCTGAGCTCTGGTTTCAATATCCACTTGCTCCAATCAAGGTGAATATATGCCACAGACTTCTTTCTGTATGCCAAAAGTGCAGGTCAGATATCACCTGTATGTGATCAGAATTAAATACAACTAATGTATTTTGAATAATTTCCATGAAAAAAGTGATTTTTGAGACAGCATATAGACACCAGTGATTATTCCTAAACCTTCCCAAATAAAGGTAAGTAGGAAATGGGTTTATTTCTATATTCAGCCATGAACTCCAAGATACAGACTTGCTCATAGTGGATTACATCAGAAGACCAAAATCCAATAAAAATCCCCTTGCATTAGTTGCATGGAAGTAATAATAAAATCCACAAAAATGTAGATTTGCAGTTTTTTCACCACTATACTGTCAAGAGGCCACACAAAATTCTGTTCAGAATTGATAACAAATAAATAATTATTAATTAATAATTAAAAATAAGTTTTGGTCTGTGTTTAACAGGAGAACTCGGTCTTTTTGTATGCTACTGCAATCTTGTGAGCATAGTCTCCAAGTATCTTGTATGGTTACCCAATTTTTTAGTGCCTCCATTACACTTTACATTTTATATTACAATGTCTATAATATTAATATGTGTGTCATATATTACACGTGATATAATAAACTACATCATATTATTATTATCTTTCAGGGACATGATTTAGTGGTGGTCTTGGCAGTCCTGAGTTAACAGTTGCAAATGATGACCTTAAAGGTCTTTTCCAACCTAAAGAATTCTAGGACTCTACAATTTTAACATGCTGACTGTACATCCTCACAATTGTTACAAATTCCTTTGTGAATTGCCTTATTTGTATATGAATATGCTTTATTTGTATATGAATAATGTTCAATATTTGAATTTAAAAGTTCTGAAATACCTATCTTAAGAAAAAAAATCTCACTGTAGTGAGGATACATCAGCCATGTAGCTGGCATGCAACAGACAATATATGCAACAGACTTGGAAAGGAAACAATCTGGTTAATAATATGAAATAATGTGCAGCTGCTAAGACTAAGGGTGCAAATGCAGGGCAAGGCACAAAATCCTTGTGTATCTCTAAGGTACTTAAGTTACTCTGCCACATGTTCTAATGCCTAGAGATGTACCTAAATTCCAAAAGAAAAGGGAAAATTTAATTTGTACTTTCATTTGTGTATACTTAAAAATTCATGATCATAAGACCTCTGCAAATATTTATAAATTAAAATTCATAGATGCACACGAGGCATTAAATAAGACATATATTCCTGGGAACTCCAGCTGTGAAGTTCACATGATTTTCCGGCACTACAAAGGAGATGTTGACAGTGGTAAGTGTAGAAATTAGACCTCTGTACTTGCCAGGTTCTTTGACTGAACAACACTATACTTTCTACTCATGCTTTATTAAAAAAAAAATTGAATTATGATTTCTGGTAGTCCTTGTACATTCTGATTATGCCGTGTCTTACAAATTAGCAACTGCAAGATTAAATATATCTGTTAAGCACAAGCAAGCTTTTGTGGACATAAATAATTTGAATTATTCAGTTTTTTATATTGTAAGCCTTCCTGCATTTTAAAATCTTTTCTGTCCTCTCTGACACTTTTCAAAAACTTGCAAAGTATGACAGGTAGATGAAGCATGTCTTACTGGAAGAGTTCTTGCAAACAAGGCACTTAGAAGATTTTACTGTAGGTTATCTGAATAATGCTTGAACTGTGTTAGAGTCACTGTGACACAGAAGAGCAATAAAAAATTAGTTTTCTCTAAAACACTCATTGTTCTGGTAATTTTGTAGCAGAACAATGCCACCATTAGCAGGGAAAAAATGAAGGTCCTTAAGTGAATGAAAGACTGACTGCCCCTGGGGTCCTCAACTCCACACAAAATGCACTTGTTCTGAGTGCAACCTGAAGACACAGGAGCAACCACCTAAAACATAATATTAGGAAAATCAAGAAACATGAAGAGAAACATCATTGTATAGAAGAGGAGAGGTAAGAGGGGAGGAGAGATTTTAAACATGCTGTTTCAGGCAAAGATTTTAATGTTATTTTAATTTAGTTTGTATATCTATACTGGAAAACATATTTTGTAGGACAAGAAATAGTCAATATTCCTGAAATTCTGAGGTTCTATCTTTTACTAATGTTTTATTCATCATCTCCTTTGGTCACTTTAAAACTATTTTTAATGTCTTATATAGAGAAAAAAAATACTAAAATCTGCAAAAAAATATTCTTATCTCATTATTCTACTATTTATTTATTATTGAAATGATGTGTTATTTATGACATGTAATACATGCCCAAAGGTCTTATATTTGGTGCGCAGTAGTCAAACCATAGGCTAAACTTTTTGATTTAGAGCATTTCTCTGTGACTATATGTTCTATTTTAAAGGTTAATAATGAAAACTATCTTAAAGGAATTATAATTGCATTACTTGCTTGTCAACTTAGTTTTGTATACTTTTACCAATCAAAGTTTATTATTCCTATTATTACACGTGACTACCACTTTCTAAGACACAAGGGCTTAAAACTTATTTATTCAAAATGTTCATGAAGTTTCACAACAAAAAATTGACTTGAATACCAGAAGATGTGAATGTGGAAGTATATCTTAATCAGAAAAAATGACTCAAATATTGCAGCAAGGTATTAATCAAGACATATTTTCATTCTTATAAATAAAGACACCGTGCAAATTCCCTCTGACTTGCAATATATCCAGCTCAATTCTTATTATAAAACAAACAAAGTTAAGGTTTCAGCATTTCAATCGCTAATCTCTTTCAAACTTAGGCAACTTTGGGACAAATTTCTCCAATACATAACATTTTTATTTTATTTCTCAATCTCATATTTTTCCTTCTCAGGTTCAGAACCAAAAAAGCAGCTTTCAGAAGGCTGACTTTCCCTCCCTATCGCTAAGCACATGCTGAAGTGAAGCCAAGGACTTGAAATACCTCCAGCTTATGCTTCAAACCTTTTATCTCAGGGTAAAGTTAAAATTAGGCCATTACCTCCAAACTCATCTCAGGTTTCACAATTTTTCAGGGGTCAATATTATATTCATTGATTTCTTTCTCAGAACCCTGTAAATTATTTGGGGCTCAATACCAATCTTTCTTGAACCACTTTGAAACACAGTGTTTCACACAGTTCTATGAGTAAACCTTCATTCTGCCTTTATAGTGGAAAATCCAGAGTATACTCCTGAGAAATATAAAGGGATGATGGGTCCATAAATAGTGACTGACAGTCCCATCACACCTGACAGGAAAGGAGCTGAGAAACTGCAGTACTCCTCCCTTCCATTCTCCCCAGCTTAGCCAGACCTACACAGCCAAACATCCCAATGCTATTTGTGCTATTCTATCCATCTGTGCTTTCTATCCAGAAAGAAATAATGAAGAAATGTCCAAACTCACACCAATAGAAATGGCCTTCTTTCCACTGCTTCAGTAAATAAGTAACTGCGGTGGGAACAGCAGTAAAACTTCTCAATCAAGGAACAAAGTGAAGACAAAGCTTTTTTTTCTGGTAAGGAAAGTTTTGCTTTTCAAAGCCCCATATTTTTACCATGCAGTATAATTACTGCTCCTGACCTGCTAAAGGGATAGTGCCATTAGTAGGCGCATCTTACCATAAATGTGCATGTGATTACTAACACAAAATGGAAAAAGCTAAAAGGATAAAGGAGTGTAAAGAAGGTGAGGGCTATGTGAGTGCTGTTAACCATTATTTTGTGCAGTTTTGGACCCAAGAATATAAGAAAGATTAAGCTCTTAGCATCCAAAGGAGGGAAACAAAGACAGTGAAGGGCCTTGAGGGGAAGCCATATATATGAGGAGTGGCTGAGGTCACTTGGTCAGTTCAAGAGACTGAGGGGAGACCTCATTGCAGTTAAACTTCCTCATGAGAGGAAGAGGAGGGGCAGGCACTGATCCCTGCTCTGTGGTCCCAGTGACAGGATCTGAGGGAATGGACTGGAGTTGTGTCAGAGGATGTTTAGGTTGGATATCACAAAAGGGTTTTCCCTCAGGGGGTGGTGGGGCACTGGAACAGCTCCCCAGAGAAGTGGTCACAGCATCAGCCAACTTTCAAGGAGTGTTTGGACAATGCTCTCAGACACATGGTGTGACTCCTGGGGATGGAGCTGTGCAGGGCCAGGAATTGGAATTTTGTGATCCTTGTGGGTCCTTTCCAACTCAGAATATTCCATGATTTTTTAACATACTTGGTAACAAGCAAAGAAGGATTGGTGAAGAATCACTACAAGCTTTTGACCATATAGTTGGGGAAAACGAAATATTTATGCATATGACTCTGACCAGTTACAGGAAACAGTCTGACATTGACTTTGCTGCACACCAATACAGAAAACTAACTCCCAGCTGAGGCAGGATTTGCTTAGCATTCATGGCAGTTTTATCAGAGTGACAGCACCCTAAAGAAGAGTAAAACGGATACATAGGGCCCCTTATTGTTGTAGTCACCACAGCTCTGCCCTGCTCTGCCCTAGTCTTGACTCTTAAGTGGATAATAGGATGCACCTATTATCCACTCAAGGGTCAAGACTAGCAACCTTGATTTCTGGATGTTGGAACATGCAGTTCCCATAAAATACTGAGCTCTTGTCATTGAACAAATCTCTTAAATGCTTCAACTATACAATATCATAGTCATTTTTAATATCATGCTCTCTGCCTTTTCTTGTTCCAAAAAAAGAAGATAATACCCACATCTTATTGGGCTGTTCTGAGAAATGACAGGAATCATCTGAGTTATTCAAGAATAGAAAGAGATTTTTTTTTACATGTTCTCTTCAAAAGGTTGTATTTGGTAACTCAGTTATTCCTTAGATTTCTGTTGCTCTCACCCAGGTGGGGAAAAAAATCAAGTTTTAAAGCATATTTAATCATTTCTAAATTTAGGATTATTTAAATTTCTGAATTTAACATACTAGCTGAATTGAGACAAATTATCCACCTCTGATCCATCCTCTTTTTTCTTCCTGGTGGGAGGTTAGGATCATATGCCAGCTAGGATTTTATTGCCATAATCAGATAACAGCAGTTGATGCACAATGAGAATAGAGAGAAACCTGTTATGGCTGCAAATATCCACAGCTCTGTGAGATGCATGGAGGAAGCATATGTCACCTTATTAAATCTGTAGCAACTGAGGTGGAAGTAACAGAAGGTATCTCTCCCCAGAGCTGGAAGAGATGGGAAAAGAAATGGCTCTGTAAGGAAATCTCTTACTTTTCTGTCTCTGAAAATATCTGTAACAGAATGTTACAGGGAGGGTTTTTCCTAGAAATAGGGACTTAAAAACAAACCCAAAACCCAACAGCCACCTAGACAGGATGGAATACACAACTTCCTGTGAGAAAGAAATAGCTTTGCAGCAAGTTAGTACGTTCAGCTGCTTCCTCCAAAGAAAACAGAAACATGAGAAGATGAGAAAAATCATACTACTTGTCCCACTTTGTCCCAAAAAGGCTAATCAAGGGCCAAAGGACTGATGAAGTTAGATACACTTATTTGCAGCGCAAAGAGGACATAAGAGTTCTCTGTGAGGAATGTTTGGCAAAGGTGCAGAAAAGACCAAATACACAGCTGTATTAGTTTCTCTCTGCCTTTTATACACAACTTGCTATCCCAGCTGCCAGTCTTCCCTTTGTGTTTAGAGAAGTTCACATATATATAGATATATATGCACATAGGGATTTACCTGAATATGGCTTATTTCTCTAATTTTAGGAAGAAAATAAGATAGAGGATTATTTGACATGGGCAAGTTTCCTACAGTAATACAGAGATCTAGAACTGGAATCAGCTTAGTTTTGGAATTCTTTTTGTGATTGAGGCAAGACATAGACAGTTAAAAACAAGAGGAGGAAATAGCCTTGCTATGTCTTTATTGCATTAAGGAAAAATTACACAGTAGGAATACAAATAAATGTATTTATAAACACTGTATATGTTTTACTTGAGAAAGCACATCAACTACAAATTTGAGGAGTATACTTAAAACATGATTCTATTAATCCAGTGTGGAGGTAAAAAGGAGCAGATGTGAAAATCCCAGCAAAATAGAATTTTAAAGGTAGCTATAGACAAGCTAGTTTTGAAAAGGGAGGAGAGGCAGTTTCAATTACAGTATTCAGCAGTATTGCACCACAGAATATGGACAATATACTGTCAGTTCTAACACCATTATGGTGGTTTTCTTCTTGGCTCTTAGACTAGTAATATTTGAAAATGCAACATTGTCTTAGAGTATTAGAAAACCTCTTGCTACATTGAACCAATATAGTCAGGGGAAAAAAAAACCTCAAATCTATTCTACAGAAATATTCTGACAATTTTTTTTCCCAACAAGGAAGGGAAAATTATCTTTTTCCTTCAATGTCAAAGTAATAATTGTCAACACCAGAAAAAATAACAATTGCCTGTGATAGTAATTCCTGACATCATTTGATGGCTTCATTATAAAATGGACCTTTGGTAAATAGCTACTATATATATTGGTTAGATATATTGGAGGAAACAAAACAGAAAATTAAATAATGAAAAGAAATCATATGTTTCTGCTAAAATGATACTTTCAGTGGAAATGTCTAGGTTTGCCAAGTAACTAATTTATTTTGTTGTTTTATTCATCTTTTAAAAATCAGTATATATATGTAAAAGATGCTTACCAAGGGATTTCAAAAGTGAAAACTCTTAAGAGTCTTCAAAAACACTGGAGTTTAATTTAATGAAAGAAAATACAATTTGTTTTTTTTAAGCTAGATGTTTCTAATTTCAAAATGAGACAATTCCTAAGTCTCTATTGTACACAGAATTTGGTGAACAATCTTTGTACTGGTTCTAGGCTCAATATGTTAGTTATCTTATGCCCCTGTGTGGCCAAGCTAGACAGTAAACTGACTTTCACAGAACTGTAAAAAAATCCTAACGATATGTCATGTGAGAAACCAAGTTTAGGTGAATGGACTGCTTTCCATTTGATGAGAAAAGCTTCTAATATAAATTGCAATTGCAAAATTGGATTGATAGTCCTCTGTACATTTTCTACCAAGTTGAGTCAAAAAAGATGCTTGCCATTATGCAGTAATGTGTTAATCTCAATACTGCCCAAAGCAATTGTGACTTCTAAAAGCATGTTGCTACAAATAGAGCATCCAACAGCACAGTATTTGTAGACTAAACACAAAATGAAGGATGGAAATCTGAAAATCCAGCTAACTAATTTACTATAGGTTTAAAATAAATTTTAAAACTTATTTCATTGTTTTTTGTCATTTGAACAAATAGCATGTCACTGAAAGTAATCAGAAAAATTTTAGACTGCACAAAAAGCAAACCTCCTTTAGATGCTGCTGTAAAATTTGGATGTAATGCAAGCACATACTGTGTTTTCATAAAAGGTCTCTTGATTTCTTTTCTGGACACATGATGAAGTTATTCCATAAACTAGTTATTTGCCAAATGCTCAAAATACAGAACAATTCTTATGGTTTCCCAACATGAGGCCATTCTAATAATTTTTTAATAAAAATAACTTATTACCCAGGAAATAGCACCCCAATCCCCAACACAATTTTGAGGTAAAATGATAGCTCTTACTGCTTCAGCTGGCTGGAGTTGGTAATGTTAGACAGAGCTGTGTAGGAGCAAGAGGAAGGCCCAGCAAACCAGCTTTCTCTTTTACACTCACAATAGCATCTTACAGCAAAGTGCTGCCCTGTAGCTGGCAGAGGAGAACTCAGCAGCAATATTCCTCCATTAGAGGCTGCTGGGAGGGGATAACTAAAACCATTTAAGTACTAAAATCAATCTAACTCACAAGGACCTTAATATCATTTGGGGCCTCTCACATCAGCTACTGCAAAGCCAGAACTATGCAAATAAAAACCCAACTCATACAAAATTTTTATGGGAAATGATAAAAAACAGTTTAATGTACGTTTCTGACAATGGTTAGCATAGCAAGAGAAAGCAAAGCCCAAGATCCCTATCTTTCCTTCAACAAAATCTCAGTATGTCTAAACTTTCTGAAGAACTGAAGAACAAGAACTCCAAGAAAAAATGATGTGAAACTTAAGAGGAATGTCTATTCAATTAAAATTATCCATATACTACCTCCTTTCCTATGACTTTGTTTTACACTCTATTATCAACTGTACAATTTGTATGCATGAAGCTGTTTTCTTGACATTATTACTTTGTGGCAGTAGCAGTTAATCACTCTGTGTGTAATGTCAGCCGTTATCTTTCTGGACTCTGACTTGTACTTTTCAGATGTAAAAACAGAAAAAACCTTATTCAAAAGAGAAAGGATCATCAAAGGACAAAATATATAGCTTTGAAGACTAAAGAGATAGAGCACACTATACCTCATCAAAGCAGACTTACATGCGGGAGGTACACCACAGTTCTGAAGCATTAACTCTTAATGCATGAACAATTAGCTTTTAGCAAGTGCCTTACATTTATCCTGCAAAGCTTTAAATGAAAAACCTATCTAAATTATATACTACATTCATTTAATTAAAAAAAAATAAACCAGATTTTTTTAAATCAGTAAGACAATCAAAGGACTACCCTCTGTAATAAATGCCAGTGAGATTTTTAGTGACTAATAGATGACTTCTTCAAAAACCTTTTATCAAGATCAGATTTAAAATACAAATAGATCTTTGGAAGAAAGAATCTTTTTACTCAAAACCTTAAAATACTTTCACATAACTTTATTTTCAGAAGACAGAGAAAGCATGAATTAGTCTCTCACAATTACTGCTGCATATTGTTTAAAAATTGCACAATGTTTTCTTGAGGCCAAAAGCATTGATACCTAGAAAAACACAACATTGCTCCTTATAAATACAGGAATATTCTCCTCCTAAGCAAAACAGGCCATACTAGGTAGGAGGTCTGTTCAATTTCCTAAGAATCCTTTCTTGTTTGCCAGTCTTCTAGAATAAATATACTCCTAAATATACTCTAAGGCACAGCAAATGAATAAAATAACTCTGTCTTTTTATCTGACACTGTATACAGCTTTTGCCCAGGTCTCACAAGCAAAATAAACAGCAAAAAAGCACCACGTACATGTATCTGTAAAAAAAAATTTTCAAAAAGCGTGCACCTCGATCTACAAAAAGCATGTACTCTGATCTGCAAAAGCAGATCCAGGGAATCAGGACTGGGATGGTGGCTGATTAGAACAGTTGCTAAGGGCTTTGCTGGTTGCTGCAGGCCTGAAACTATGCACTTGGAAATATGCAGTTTTACAATCCCAGCTGATAATACGTAAATTATTGCTCCATTTTGTAGAGCTTCAAATATTTCACAGTGTACCAAAGGGATATAAGAAAAATCTCATTGAATACAGATTTCATATATACCTAAAAATACCTTAATTCATAACTGTGATTATGATTGCTAAAACTACCTACATAATTTTACATACCTAATTAGAAATTCATAACCAAGGTAACAAAACTTGAGAACAGTAACATTAAATAAATATCAACAGATTTTAAAAGGAAATATCAGCAGTAAGGGAGAGAATCCTTACAACAAAATTATGGGAAATAAAATTATAACCATCTTCTGAAGTATCAAGTGCAAATATCCCTGTAGTTAAGAAATTATATCCCATTTAAAAGAGATCTCTCCCACAGAGGCAGAGAAGAAGATTAAAATGCTGGATATAGTCTCTGCCTATTACTTCCACCCTTTTTCCAGAATGTTTCCATCAGTGCACTATCTTTATAAAAAACTACAGGATTCTTTTTCTTCCTGACCTGCACTTCCACTCTCTTAGATAAAATTATTAATATTTTTATGTTTAATATTTAATAGCAGTATGAAAAAGTTCCAAACGTCAGCACTATAATATGTTTAATGAATAATGACACAGAAATGTGGCATTATTAATTAATTTTGCCCCTCCAAAAGTCCTAAGAAACCTATTCAAAAATTCTCACACCAATAAACAACAAGTTCACCTTATCATTTTTAATTCCCACAAAACAACAGCTATTCACAAAAGGATACCTTACAGGGCTGACTGACCTGCTGCAAAGCATCCACTTATCAGCTACAATTTGACCAGTTAAAAACATTATTGAAAAGCATTACACACAGGATCTAAATCTTTTTACAATAAGGAACTGCTTTCTATTTTGCAAAAGGTATGCAGGACTACTAATTTGCATCTTCCAATAAATTATGCATGGTTAAACAGACACATCTCTGAGCATTTAATCTTTTCACTGCCATATCCACATAGAAATCATTTTCTCTGACAAATTTGTTTATGAATATTTAATATGCTTTAAGGATTACAGCTAATAATGCTAGCTTCTAATGGCAGCTAATGTACTTGAAAGATACATAACCATCTTAAATATTTTATTCTATCTTTGCTGGCTTTATTTCTGCAGATTGAGTTATCATGTAAATCCTTACATAAAACATAAAAACACTAACGGACTCACTGCTACCATGAAAATATTAATATCTAGGAGTGTAGTTATAAAAGTACCCCACTGAAAAGCATGCAGATAGATTGCCATCAGCATAAAAGGAGAAATGATAAAGCAAAATAATTTCATTTCTACTTACCTAGTGTTGTTCAACGTTTGTCCAAAAAGATCATTTTGTAAAATATTTGGAGGGGATGAGAAAACCCCATGAAAATGAGATAAAACAGAATTGCAGACCTGGCGCAGTGTTTCAAATTGCATTTTCTCCCTTTCTTTCCCTTCTATTTTTCTTCACCACCTGTCTTAAAAGTCATCTATTTTGTACACACCATCAAATACAAATATGCCAATCAAGTTCCATATTTCTCCTGATCTCTGTAAAAACTGTGCCTAAATGAGCAGGGGCTGATAGTTAATTGTACAGTCATTATTCTTCTAATTCAGTCGTAGAAGATTTAGTACCCGAGCAGCTTTCTCCTGACTGTAGCAAGAATTCTAAACAGCAGTAAGCTTTTTGGGCATTCCCAGCTGAAGTGTGAAGCTGAGCTGCTTTCATGTACTCTACTCATATTTCTCTAAGCCTATTAAAAACACGCAGTGAATAGATGCTGTCGTCAGGAGTTTCAGCACATCTGGCTGCCAGCAATAAAATCTCAGAAGTAAAAAAAAGGAGGACAAGGCATCCTCACGCTGTTACTACTATCTAAAAGGAGGAGGATTTCTGCATCTTCCCCTCCTCCTTCCCTCCCCTGTAAAAATGACTAATATCCGTGACCATGTATGTAGAATTCTTAATTTTTTCATAATGTAATGGCAATTCTAAAGGACTGAAAGACCACTCTAAAAAAAATGCATATAATAAACAACATGTAGCACTGAGACTGTAACAATAGATCTTTTGTCTCATATCTGAAAAGCTATACTGTATCTGAGATAACAGGATTTTAGTGCAAACATTTAAATGTAGTATCAATTCACGACTGAAGCAAACAGTATACATTCTATACCTAACCACTCTGTCAGGGATTGTGCATACAGCATCAAGGCAATGATTTACCATGCAAACTTGAACAATTACTAAAAGGAATGGCTGCATTATATATAAGCACTGCATTACAAAATGAAATGTCTTCAGTATTTTTTAAAAGTTTATTGCACTGAATCAGCCATGACAGAACTGAGAAAAATCAATCACTTCTTAGGGTGCTCCAAACCCATCTGCTTCCAGGAAAACCCACTATTTTAGGAGCCTGTGTACTGGTACACAGAAGTATCAGATATCAAAGAGCAAGAAGCAGAATCAGTCATCTAACGGAACAGAGTGAGCTTTTGCAACATAGTATGCACTGTGAATACCATGAAACATACAGAAAATAAGTATCCCTGACTAAAAACCATTTTTTCTTTTCCTTCAATGCTTGTGCCAGAGGATGATGTTACATAACAATACAGAAAATAGTTTATCATTGTCAAATTAAAGAATAACAATTAAAAATATTTTCTTTATAATACTTTATTTTCTATCCACAGCTTTTAACGTCTTAGCACTTACTACAAAATCTCCAAGTAAACAAACATAAAACGAGGTCTATTATTAAAGCTCTTCCACTGAAAGCAATTTGAATCTCAGATGATGTGGGAAAAAGCATCTTTCCAGCTAATTTAAGTGTGTTGATGTGCTCAGGAGGAAGAAGCCATCCAAGCTTCTTTGGCCAGAAGGATGGCAGCTACAACACAGATTTTATCAGAAAAAAAGAAATGGGAAGAAATTCATCTCCTGACCCCTGTAAAAGGGATATATATGTGACTCCCTCCTACCACCCATGTTAAATATTTTTTTACAAATCATGAAAATATCTACTAATAAATCTGTTTGCAAAACTCATGTGAAAACCTACAAAGTACTACCCCAAATAGTTTTAATACTTTTTTTCTGTCCATAGCATACTGTGCATTATGAAAGCATTTGTATTTGAGCAATGTATTACAATTTATGATAAAAGAAATAGGCTCTATGTCTGCCAAAGCTGGTAAATTTTGAGATCCTGAAGTAGGAAACAATGGACATTTGTGGCTATCTTACTATAATAAAATGAAAAAGTAATTCTTGGTAACCACCTTACTTATATTACAGAGAAGTCATGTTTGTAATGCAGGAAAATTTGCCTTTACATTCATTCCACCAAAAAACCCAAATTTTCTAATCTGTTCCAAGAAGCAGTCATCTTGTCACAAAAGTTCAAGTCATTCCAATCAGTATAATATGCACCACTTCACAGTTCAGAGGCAATGTTGGCCACGGAGTAGATACAAGACCAGTATTTTATCATATATTTCAAGCACATTACCCTTTTGTTGCATGCCTTATAAATGGGCATCACAGTCAAAATGCTCTTGTAGTTGCAACAAAGTGCTGAACATTTGACATTCATCTTTCTATGTCTTCCTTCTCAGATATTTAAAATGGAAGTTAGGGCATACACTCTATTTTTTTCTCTTTCTTATTTTTTTTAAGATTGTCCTAAAACTACAGACAAAAGAAACATATTATAACTTTATGGGTTTTTTATTTTTATTTTGGAGTAAGGAATAAAGAGTACCCTGCAGATACTCATGCATGTAAAATGTTTCATAGGGATGTAAAAGAATACTTTTAAAGGCAAATACTTCATAGTTGCTGCTAGCAGAAAATTCAGCTATGAAGAAATGCCATTTGTGCAAATGCATATGCTTTTGGTCATCTAGAATTTTCATCAAAATTGACTGTACTATTGATTTAAAATACTATTTTTTATTTCAAAAAAAAAGAATGGAACAGAATAAAATAGAAATGCTTTTCTTTCCTGACCCTTCTAACACACTCCAAGAACCCTTTAGCCAATAAGCTATTGTTTCCCGTGTTTATTATGTGGTCCAGGGTAGTGTAGTGACCCTACTATGTGGACTTCTACTAACATCTCTTTTAGGTACTTCCACCTTTTCCAAAATGTCATCATTCATCTGGGAAGAATCAAGGAAGTAAGGAGACCTAACAAGAAGAGGCTGGAGGGAATGGAATGAACGAGCAGGAGCAAAGTAGGCTCTGCCCACTGAAGTACCTGTCCTTTGAGAACCAGAATGAAATTGACAATCAAAAGAAGTCAGTAGAACCACACATAAAATGTATTGTCTGTACATTGATATTGTTTGTGAACAAAATGGAACAGGTACTATTTACCATATTTCAGTGCTGTTACAGATCTTCAAATGTGTCACTGTTTCTTACACTAAAAATTCCTGTTGGGAAGGGCAGTGATTCAGCGTAATTTCTAAGGCTCAGGAAATTATACCCTCAGCGTTCCCAAATTAAAAGCTTCAGATAATAATGTTGAAAAAGACAGGGATTACTTTTCTGCCTATTTGATATTTAACTAGAGATCTCCTTTTCTGTTCTTCAGGGCTTCTCAGTCTATACTCTTTAATATCCACACTAGAAGAAAAAGATGTCTGATATGCACAGGCTTCTTTCTTTTGGAACACCCCTAATTGTGTACTTAATAAGCACCAGGTAAGCCAAGCACTGCTTAAACACTTCTGTTTCTAGCATTTCCTATCCTCTGAGGGCCTCATTAAAATAATTTTGACAGTGATCTTTATTATGGTATTTGGTGTATTTATACTTGCAAAAAGATATGTGTACATGCTCTTGCTATTTATGGTTTCATAATAATATATTTCATTTTCACGCAAATTTTATCAAGGATTTTATGGAAATGAAGACCAAGTACTTTAAAGATACTGCAGAGAAAAAGCAAAATGAGTACTAGATAGTCTGAACTACCTGACATGGTTGACAGCCTATTTCAAAATGAAAAGACAAGCCTGAGAAAGCATCATTGGATCCATTAAGCCAAGCTACATTGAGGTCCATACAGATACCTTTCTCTGTAGCCAAACTGAATCTTAATAAAGGTCCACCAGATACAAGCTTTTAAGATGAAAAGTTAACTAGAAATCTCCCAAATATGAGGTTTTCAAATTTATATGAAATATTTCTATTTCAAACATAAGATTAAACTTCCTGGAATTGATTCTAGATTTCAGAAATGTAAATCTATTATACAAGAAAGTTGACAATATATATAAATATGTTATCTCCAACATTACTTACATGCATCACTTCTTATTATAGGCATACAAAAAAGATTTCACAGGACATTGTAGTTTAAACAAGGTAGAGTCATACAAACTTATTAAAGCTATACATTACAGCTTATAGGATAAAGATTTTTCTATGATAAAAGATACTATCAAGAACAATTTTGGATTCAATTCCATTTTAATCTACAGGATAGTATGTAAGTATAGTTTGATGGAAATGCAGAAGAAAATTGTAGAGCTAAGTCACTTGGAGTTTGGGGATAAAAGTGGAATTTTTGAAATGTACAGAAAGTCTAATGTCTACTGTTTTTTCCATCTAGATACTACATAAAACTTTGTAATTAATAGCACATAAGTACCTGTATTTATAAACACCACCATCACTCTCCAATATGCCCTAATCAAAGCACTTAGTTAAATACTCATGATCAAAAAATTTTGACTGACATCTATTTTGAAAAGAATAAACCTCTGAACAAATTCTTTTCAAAGAGGTAAGTTAACAACAGTGGCCTTGGACATTAAATAGTGTTGTATTATTACTGTTTATAGGACTAGTCCTTTTGGGTCAGCAAACTGATGCTCCAAGGCAGGACATGATTTTAAGGACAACTGGAAATTCCATTCAAGGAATTTTACTTCACTACTGCAAGTGAAATGCAAACAGACTTTCTTTTGGAATAAAGCACACACCCATTTGTATTTCATCACGTCAATGTTCAAAGGTTCAGTTTCACAAGAGAAGTTTATCTAATGCAAAATCCGTAACAAGAAATTTAAACACATAACAACAGCACTCATAGAAGCGAGTATTCTGAATACTTACTATAGGAAATAATAAAGAAAGGGACACTAATAAAGCCTCAAACCCAAAAGGATAAAAGTACCTAAATCCAGGCTACAGGGAAGCATCAGTCTCTGTCCAAGACCTGTAAAAATGAATCTTCTTGTTCTGCTGTTGCCTGAGCAGTCATTCCAAATGCACCATTCTTCTTATTACAGGTAGCTGGGCCATTAGAACAGTGTTAGGAAGCATGGAAAACTGAGTCCCAGGTTTCTCTACTGGCTTCCTAAAATATGGCCACAAAGTTTTTATCAACATGCCCCTGGTTATTCCTAAGGGAATTTGTCTTTGCTGTTGACACTGTTCTCTCTCCCGTAAAATAATTAAATATTGAAAGAACTATTTAATTCACTGAGTTAAACATTAATCAAGAATGGAAAAGTGATACTGATTTTAATCCTTGGTAGTCAGGTCACAGATCTACAATGGAAGATACTGAAATTCCAGCTAAGAGAGCAAAGCTCGTTACAGAAAATATCCACTACTAAAGTATAGTAATGTAAAAGAAAGTAAATTCATCCTCATCTCACACCATAACATATTGGGGTTTTTTCTTCTGTTTTATTCTCAGCATCTTCACATTTCTTTATTTCTTTTTTGAGGCACTCCATTTAATTCTTCTCAGTATCCCTCTTCATAATTCTCCCATGTAGCCATTTAAATTAATCTATACTCTTCCATTAGTGTAAGTTACACTGTTTGGGCCAATAGATGAGATTTAGAAATCTGGACAGTCTGTTTATCCCTTTTTTCCTCTATACTACCATCTATCATCATGACTAATATGCTTGAGGTGACTGGGTAATTTCATAGGGCATAAGTATTTATATAGTTAAATTCCAGCAATCTCTGTGAAAATTTGTGTCATCACAGGAGGACAAAGACCCAAGTCAGTGTGCACGGAGGAAGAGTGGGTAGAACTGAGAACCATTACTCATTGACTTTTACAGCAGAAAGACAGTCAGAGCATGGTCAGCAAATAGCCACAACACTGCCATCTGAACTTAGGCAAAATTATCAAAAGTGATAGGAAAAGTTGCTTAAGTTATTGTGGTCCTCCACCACAACACAGAAGAATTAGGATGAAAAAACATGATATTCCTATATTCATGATATTCAGCTATAGGCTGTACTGATTCTGGAGCTCATGGAACTGCCTCCCAGGTGTATTTAACTCCCCCTTCTTCATTTTCTATCAGATTTTCTATTAGAGGCATCCCACGCAGAAAGAACTCACAAAAGTTTCTCCTGTTCCACCAACATTAATATCGAACAATGAAATAATAATAATTTATTCTTAGAATAAGCGTCAAAAAAGAGTTAATTATTACAAACCTTGTAAGCATATTCTCTATTAAATGCTTTAGGATATGAAGCTTAAGTGATGTGATTAAGGTTTCAGGTAAGAGCAATGTCAGTAGTCCACACAGGAAGTGTGGACCCCAAGCCCTTGTCTTACTTGCTGTGCAGGATACTAGAACTTTGCCATTCCAGAGTCTGTTGAAATACATTCCTTGTACCATCAAGTGTTAAGTAGCCTAATTCCAGTGAGATCAGGGATAACACTGCATGCCAACAGCCTTTGGATTAAGGCCCAAAAGCACAGTTCAACACTGTGCCTCTAGCACGTTCCCAGATACTGGAGCTGCTCTAGTGCCAGCGGAAGCAGCCTGTGCTCTGCTCCTCAGTCACGAACTCACCCAGCAAGTACAACAACACCCAAAATGGTAAGGAGGATGCTCTCATTAACCTACTTACTTTGAGGATAAAGTAAGCTGTCAGTTTACCTTTAGCGCCTTTACAGGTATCTGGATATTCCCATCTCTGAAAATTCTCAGTACTTATGTCTTCGACACACAGAGAAACTGTCTACTTTTTAATAAAAGCAAAACTAACCTGGACATCTATAGATTCTCAAGGAAGTCAAGGAGTACAAAGTACACCAGCCCAAAAAGCTAAGTCTTGACGGTAAATTCCAGGGCAGCTTTGGACTCCCTAAGTAGAAAAGTGCCAAATGTCCGTTATTAGATGTGCTGAGTTCTGTGAGGACACAACTCATTTCCCTGCATCTCATCATGGTCTAAGTAAATGAAAGAAATAATCATGATCCACTGATCAGGACACCTTTAAAACTTCCTAGAAAGTGGCCAACATGTTAAACATCATCTTTTGCCTGCATACTTACTGCTTAGGAAAGAATATATTCTACAAATAAAATACTTGGAAGCTGATATTTTGTATTTTTAATCAGTTTTTTTAAATGAAATTTTAAACCTGTGAAATGATAAAATAAAGACTTGCGAAAGTTAAATGTCAGATGACTTACAATAAATACTTTTACTGACAAAATAACTCCACGTTTTTTAAAACTCAGATAACACAATGGTAGGTCTAACTTTGTTCCTTACACAGATACTAGGAAATGTGCCATATGCTCACTTGGGAAATCCTACTGTTAGGGCTGGTATGGACACATACAAAAGCTGGCACTGACCACACACACATTGCGCATTTGAGGATGAGTAAGACGGGAAAAAAAACCAAACAAATTAGACAAAGGATATAGGAAAATCATAATTTGAAAACCTATTGTTTTTTATTATGACAGACCACACCACAACAGTACTAATTCTTGAAATGAATAAGTAAATATGCCTCACAACTGGGTATACCTCCCAGTATAATTATTTTTAAGACATCTCTAACATGAGTAACTTTGACTTATTGTTTAATTTCCTTAGCTCAGTATAAATTACGGCTTCTCAAACCTCTCTGTGGAATTATCTTTAATACATTAGCTGAAAGGCAATATGGGAAGTATTATTTAAATATGACAAGGCATAGAATACTTGCAAATAATTACATAAAATGTATAATTTTAATTATTTCTCATATCTTTTTTTCTTCTGAATATTACACAATATATACAGCTTGCTTGGTCTGCAATAAAATTCCAGTGCTGCCTTCTACCTCATTTGCCAGTTCTGGGCTTTTCTAAGTATTCCTTGCTTAGGGAAGTCTATGCTTAAAAATGAAGGTGTTACTGATTTTAGGCAAATTCAGAAGTTGAATTTAGATTGTTTGACCTTAAAAACAAAGACACCCAGATTCATCCCACCTTAATGCAGATGACTAAGGAGTGCAATTTGGAAAGCTAGCCACCTTTTCCTTCCTGTATGATTAATAGAAAGAAAGAGGAACATGTAGAGGGAAAAAATCATGTGACCCAAAATTGCATGAGCACCCAAAAACAGATTTAATGAACTGTTCTTGTGCTTGTCTAATTACTTTATTTTTGGTTTCATTTCTATTGCTACATCTGAGAACACTTTCCAGTTCCTGCCTTAGCTGTGTTCTGACACCAAAAAAATACAGGTGTGTGCATTCTCTCCCTTTTTCCCACTCATGCATTTTCCCCACATATAACACAGATGTTTTAGGGATCTTCACGGTTTCTAGCAAAACTCCTATTGATGGTAGATGTCATATATAAAAAAGAAGCCTTCAAATCTAGGGAAATGGGTTTTTTTTTTATCCTGACCTAAGACATAATTTATATAAAGAGCTACTGAGGCAGAAATTGCATTTGACAAACAAGAAAGCTAACCTGTTTTTCTAATAAATGTATAGAAATCACTTCTTCAATCTGCAAGAGCACGATTCTACTTTGTACTAAAATAACTCATAAATGTTACTAATTTTTTTTTCCATTTTTGCAGGGCTGACCAGCTTCCTATAGGAGAAATACATCTCCACAAAATAAATTTCTTGAAACTCTGGATCAAATTATGGTTCCATAATCAGTTCTCTGCTTTCCCAGAGTTCTGATAGTTTACTGAAATGGCTAAGCATCTTAACTTTTTAGTGTGAATGCATACATTTGTCCATGTCCATACATGTAGTATACAATATATAAATAACATTTCTAAAAGTATTGAAGGAATACTATTAAGGTGAAAGAATCAGAGTTAGAAAAGATCTAAGTGAGACCTCATTCCCCTCACTAAAGCAATAGCTCCTTTTCCAACAGGAACATCCAATTTTCAATATACTGGTTGAAGAAGTAGAGAAGTCTGTGTAATACTCAAGGATGCAAAAGCTCAATATTCAGTAGATGCTGCACCTTGTAGAACATGTGGTTTAGAATAGTATATTTCAACCAGTTTTACCTTCAGCTGACTTACAATCAATTGATATTTTCTTGCACCTCATAATAGTACATGAATCCTGCTTTATGCCTCATTTGCAGTTCTGGATGGTTCACCAATAAGATGTGTCTCACTAGACAAGAACTGCTGGCCTAGAACAGAGATTTGATTGATTTTTGCAACAGTGCACTGAAAACTTCATCTGCTACAGAAGAGATTTCTGTTCCTCACTTTTATAAAAACTGATCATTTTTCACCTTTCAAAACCACAAAAGTTGATTTAAACACTACTAAAAAAGTATTATGCATGATTAATAATGTAAAATACTAGAAACAGGATCTGAAAATACACTCACTAACAGTTTGCAGACACCTGTCTTTCCTCTCCATTTCAGGATGAAGTATTTAAGGTGCAAGTTAATTTCTTCAGTGCTCACAGGCAGTTTGTACTTATACCCATTATTCTCCAAGTTATAGAAATTTAAGCAAGCAGTCAGCAAAAAACAAATCCTACAACAGTCCAAAAAGGATTATCAATTACGTAAATGCCACCAACAGAAATGATTCCAATATATACACTCAGATGAAGAGATAATGTTTTCTTCATGAAAGACACAGTTACCACAGTTACGACATCCTTTACACAAGCGCTTTTTTGGTGAACAAGCTGATCATAAAGTTCCTTGTTATGCAAAGAAAATAACAATTGCATTGATCCTGAAATCCATGGTAGTTATACATTGCAGAAATGATTTCTCATTCACAATGAATTTGGGAGTTTAATTAATTTTAGAAATGACTTTTTTCACTTGGAAAATATCTTGAGATTATTACCATATCTCTATTTTCAGATGACTGATTTGGTCCTTAAAGGTCCAAACTTGTGTTAGGTGTCAATGTGTCCAGGTGATCTGTGATGGAAACAAAGACTAATATATGTGCAAACTAAAAGATAGATAATTGTCCAAATGACAATAATATTAAAATCAGTCTTTTCATTTAGCATAACAGAGGCTATGAAAACACATCTATGCACTGGATTGTGTATTAATTTTTGCTGCTCAGTCCACTGGTTAAAAATTTGAGCCTTCCATATCTTGGGGATGAGTTCAAAGAGACTAATTTATCTTCCTTTCATGTCATTATGAGATTTATGGTCTCCTGGGTTGCTCCTATATTCAACTGATTGGAATACCAGAAGAATATTTTCCTGATGATCACACACTTCTGGAATTCAATTCCTTTGACAGTGTCATGGAGCCTGGATTTTATAAGCATTAAGGCTGTATAAATATTTTACTTTGGAAAGATTTCCATTTAATACGAAGTTCTATTTTACTGGAATAAAGGCATCATTGGCCACTTGGGAAGGGAGTAGGGGTTAATTTCATAATTGATTGTTGTAACTGTAAGGTTTCATGATACTTGGTGACATACCACAGAATAAATTCCTAAATAAATCTCATTTTCAGATAGAAAAAAAAAGTGCTTCTGAAAGAAATATCTGTATGCCACATAGAGAGTGAAATTTCAAATCCTTGTCTTGAACAAAATCTCCTGGTTTGGTTGGCTTTGCTAAGCTTAACACTGAAAACAACTGACAGCATTTGGGAATATCTACCAAAAAGGACACTAACATTCTTATATATGCTCTTAATCACCTGAAGGAGAAGTAAAGTAAAGTAGGTGAAAATTATCCAGATCTATGTTAGTGCATCAATCATTACTGCAATGCAGTTTATCGCCATTCAAAACAATTTTTTTGAAAAGTTGAGACACTATAAATACTGTACTTAATATCCAAAGCTCGAAAGTTTGAGTTCCATCTACAAAATATTCCTATCTTTTCCATTATTAAAGTGACATATCTTCCTCTTCTCCTTCTCACTCTGGTTCTCAGGGTCTTTAGAAGTGACATTCTAATTTTGGAAAGAATGTCTGCATTAAAAAATCTGCTGAGTAGAAATTAAATTATACTTGACTTCAATTTTACTTTATTCAGAAGATCAAATTTCTTGCTTCAGATATTGATACATATTTTTAAAATGAGAGTCAGTTCTTCAGTCTTCATTGCATGTACTTGAGACACAAGAAGCACCCAAATTACGCATTGTTTTATAAGAAATGCATATCCAGTTATATTTGGTTTCTTTCAAGAATATGTTTTTGTTCTAGACCTTGCTAATAGATGGTACAGGAAGATTAATCACTACATGACCATTTTAGGAATAAAATACAATTATCTCATCCTAGTGAGGAGGTGGAATTACTGAACTAATCTTTGAGTTGTCAAATTTCTTATATTCTTATATTATAAAAGGGTTGACATTGTTGAACTAATTTTGACTCCTCTTCTAGCTTAAATATTTTTCACAGTTCTAACTGCAGGACAAAGATGCAACTCAAGCAGGTCATTTTTTGTCAGCCCAGCACCTCATGCCAGATTCAAAAAGATTCAATTAAAATTAATCTACCTCTTCAAAAAAAATCGGGTTTGTGCACTGATTTGGAACTTTAGAATGAAATGTCCTTCTGAAGCTTAGCAATTTATTTGGCATTAGAAAGCAAATCAGATGTTTTTTGCTTTAATCTCCTTGGCCTTGCTAGGTATTTGTAAAATTTTTTTAGGTGATCATCAAGAACTCATTTAAAATCCAATATTTTCACAAAGTCATTACAAATGTAACTTCTTGCAGCCAAAATGCATTTCTTTCTATCACAACCTTACCATAAGAACTCCTCTTCTTGCCATTTTCTTTTTACAAAGAAAATGGGGTTTCTGCAGCAAAGTTCATGGCTCGTCTTATTACATGCTGCATAATGGAAACTTGCTTCGGCAGATAAATTACATCTGGGGGCCAATTCAAGCAGATAATACCAGCTGACAAAACAGCGGAGCAGAAATCCAGAAAGCTGTGTTTGGAGCAACTTAACCTCTTGATATTCTATGAAGATGATAGACTTTCTGAGGTCCCTAATAGCATTTTCAGGAAGCTCAGTGCTGCAGAACCGGGCACTTGGTGAAGTCATTTTCTAAAAACATCAGGGCACAGTTACAGGGAACAGAGCTGCATAGTGCAGGAAGTCAGAACAAGTTGCACGTATACACAACCCACTGCATATCATATACAGATATTACATTGGATTTTAGAGCACCACTTTAAGAGTCACTGACTTCAGGTCACCTACATTTCCTACTTAACTGGAAATGACATTGTACTGCACTACTTTGCTGCAACCATTCCCTTAAAATGTCTGTGGCTGTCTTATTCTTGTTAGTAAAGAATGGACAGCTCTGTTTTTTCTGAAAGGTATAAAATTATGATTTCTTAAAGCTTGGGAGACAAGTATCCAATTAGTTCACCACAAAACTGAAAGGACGCTTGGGATTGGTTTCAGAATTATTGGTTGTGAAGTGAGAAAAAGAAGTGAACTACATCATGGAGAAAGTAAAAGAAGTGGCTTAGAGAATTAAAGAATGTCTGTCTTTAGGGTGAAAAAATATCATGGGTATATCTTTGAAACCACTTTCAATGTCTAGCCAGAGTTTGGTTTTGTTTCTCACACTGGTGGAAAAGAGATAGCGATACACAAAAAAATAAGTTAATAAAATAACTAACTAAATAAATAATTCTATAAGGACATTCCAGAGTAGGCAAAGGGATGAAAGGATATGTCTTGAAGAAGGGCAGAAAAAGAAATTGAATAATCATGCTATAGAAAAGGTACAAAGAAAATCGTATTGCTTAATAATGTAACTTTGAATTATGAAAATATGGTCACCCTGGTCCTATTACATTCATTATTGTACTTACAAATATTACATTATTATTGTTACATTTTTTCCTCAAATCTGACTTAATAAAATAGATTGACAGGTACTAAAATTTTTAATCTTACCATCTAAAAGATAAGTAACAACTAAATTACACTAAAGAAGTGATTTCTTTATCATTTGTGACTTCTAGAGACACAAAGGAAAAGCCAAAGAAATTGCACCAGTCCATTTGCACCAGACCATTTGCATGCCATCTCACAGTTCTAGAATTTTCCTTTTCTCTTTCTCTCTTTTACAAACAGATTATCTTTCTCAAACAAAAAGGATCCAAAATTGTAGCTGCCATTGGTCAAAGGCCCAATGCTACTCAGTATAGGTTCTACAGCTAGATAAAGGTTCTGCTTAAAATAATCATAAAAGGTATATTTTAATAAATCATAATCAGTTAGAGAAAATAACAGGGGAGGAAGGGAAGCAATGCACAGCTCAGACAAACGCCACAGATGTCACAGTGTGGCTGCAGGTCCTGAACGTTGTGTCAGAGATGACACTGCCCATGAGAGCAGGAGATCCACAGAACCAATATTAGGAGACAAAGAACTGTACAAGGAGTTTCATTTCTCAAAAAACAGACAATTCTGCAAAGGTAATGGAGAGAAAAAACTACACCTCTTTTTCAGAAGTTAGAACAGAATGAATATGCTACAACCTGCTACAACCTAATAATGACAGGTAGAAATAAAGTGTACCCACTCTGGGTAGCCTGGACTGTTAATGGACAATGTAAATATCTTTCAGGAACTCCTTACAGAGACCTTGCCTTACAAAGAATATCAAAATCCTTACTCATCTTCATGTGTGGGTGTAGCTTAATCCTTGTCGTGTCTAATTATTTAATTAAAATTTCTGCACTAAAGGATTTCTGACTTTCTATATTTCACAAATACATGCACTAAAGGATTTTGACTTTCTTAGACCCAAGGTGGTACTTCTCAATAATTAAATACTGTACTTTCTCTGGCTCTCTTCCCACAGATTTCAATTGCTTCCTCTGGCCATAGTTATTATTAAATTATTTTTTAATGTCATGTGAGATTGAGACTGCAAATAAACAACTTCACTTTCTACCTAAAAACTGGAACAGCCACGAAATGCTGATCCACACCTATAATCCTATGTGTAGATGAATTAAATAATTAGAAGAGCAGTTCTGTGAAGAAAAACCTAATTTATTTGTTCTAAACTATTATCTCAAGAATCATAGAAAGTGTACAATCAAATGAAAGCACAAGAAACACAAGAAACAAAAGCAAAACTACTGAGAGTAGTTTTCAGATTGACATTTTACTTTACAGCTCTAAGGACTACTAAAGTGGTAAAAAATGCTGGATTGGGAGTAGGAAGATGAAAATAAAACCTTATTCAGATGAGTTCCACTTCTGTAAAACCTAAATATTTAGTCAATATGTTAAAAATATTGTAGAGTACCTCTAGAGACCTTTGCGTCCTGTTCTAGCGCCACGGAAAGTCATTGTGAGGCCTTTGCAGTCATGCATGGAAAAGAGTACTGATTCAATTTTAAACTCAACCTGCTAATTTCTTGTATAGAGTATTAGACTAATTCAGTAAGTGAAAGAATATAATTATGTTTATCAACAATTGTGGGGTTTTGCTACTGTGGTAGTTAAAATGTCTCAAAAAAATCAAATTTTTTATGCCTTACATGAAGAATTCTAAAAGGTTTAGAGACACTGTTGTCTGAGCATGAACAAATCTGCACACAGCTTTATCAGTCTGATTCTTGAATGCCAACACAATTTAAATACTTTCTCTACATAATTATTTTAATATTTCTCACTGTATTTAAATATGTCAGCAGCTAAAAGAAATAGGTTAAAAAATTTAAAATACTTATATTTTATTTGAGAATCAGGTAAAATACTTTGCTTTCAAATATGCTTAGTCTCCACGGGTCCAAGTAAAGGGGTTTTGACACATCTGGCCTAGAAATCTATCAACTCAGGTACTCAGAAATAGAAACAATCAAAACCAGATGTTGCACTACAGGGACATGTCATAAGTCTTGCTGCAGAAAAATAGTGATAATCTCAAGAAATGGGCAATTTTCAGCTTTTCAAAAATAAGTATAATTGACTGACTTTAATGTTACACTGTCATATTTTAAGTTGCAATAAACTACCATCAGTGCTATTCTCAGTGTCAGTTGTTCATGATCCAGCAATTAAAGAAGAATCATTTTTAAAAGATATAAACATGAAACAGATGGACACACACTTTCATTTTCAAATTCATGCTGCTCTTTCATGTTTCTTGTCTCACTTATGCCTGCTTTTTTCCTCTCTCCTTCTTTTTCTCTCTTGTTTTGGTCTCTTTTCCTCTCTATTCACACCCTGACATCCCCAACTGCAGTCCCAAAAGACAGATCCTATGCTGCCAGCTCATACTGGCATTCCTCCCAAGAATGGAAGCGAAGGGACACAGGAAACCACTTTCAATGCTACTGCTATTTGGTGACACAACAGAATAAAGCCTTTATATGTGGGAAGCACATGTATACATTTCATAAAGAACACATGCACAAATCCTTCAGACCCTAGTAGCCTCTTATTTGCATTTCTCACTCAGAATAAAATACATCCTCCAAGCCTCCTATATAGTGTGTGGAAACCACCATAAAAACCCCCTTTCTTTTCTGAAGTAACAGGGTTGATAGAATATAATAAACCCCCAAATACATATGTATCACTGAAAGGAGAAAACAAGGGAGAGGGAAGTAGGATATATCTTTACTGTGTCTGCTGGCCTGGAAAATAAATACCGCTGTTGTGCAACTCTGCAGCTGCTCACTCTCTCAATTTGTTGTTTTTGTTCTGGTTTTTATGATTTAATCTCATATCCTTACAGTTAATCTGAAAAGGGTTCAGGCAGCTTTATTTATTAGTCTTCCTTCAAATCATGAGATTACAGATCATGATCTCTTCCTATACCAAGAACCAATTCTCTCTTTGTGACAAGGCTCAACCTCTGATAGATGTAGCAGGAATAAATTGACTTATAACACATTAAAATGAACATTTCACAATATTTTCACTTTCTTTTTTTCATTGAATTTCATGAAAAATATCCTTGAGGAAGTTTTTCTTCCATTAATATAATGCCTGAAAATATATATATTGTAAAATTAAAGTCATCATTTTAAAATTTTGAAGAACATTTTGGATTCCTAAAATACAGATTAGGGAAAATAATAATAATTTTTTAAAACCCTCAAAAATCCACATCTACCTGAACTGCTTCAGATATATATTAATAGCTGTGTCATTGTAACCTTGCTTTGGGAAGATGCATGAGTCGTTTACTACTTTTAGAGAGCTATGTATATGTACAGAATAAAGGTTTGTGAAGCAATACTTCTGGAATGCCACAAAATATTTACAGTTTAAAACACTGAGTTCATATGTGGAAAATTACTGAAATGGCTTTTCAATGGATCCTACTGAGAGAAAAAAAATAATTATTTTAAAAGCTAAGTATGGCAACACCGCATAAAGATCTAACAATTCAGGCAAAGAGAATGACAAATAAAAAAAGCTTCATAGGTTCCTTGTTTCCCAGATTTTAATTTTAGGGTGTTGTACACATTTTAAGAGGACATTATAAACATGGGGTTGGAATGAAGAAAACAACCATTTCACAAGCTGATTGCCTCCTGCAGAATGACTGAAAAAAAAGAGATTATGTCTGTTCAAATTATTTTTCTTCAAGAAATAAAACACATATTGTATGATGAGTAGTGTAGATCTTGGAAACAATAGACTACATGAAAGATCTTAATGAAAATAAAATAAAATCAGACCCCTTTGCCTAATCTCAGAATTAACGTGAATCTGCAAATCAAAGAACTGCGGCTACAAATCTACCATCTGTGCTCAGCAGACTTCAGAATAGACCTTCTGAATCTATGGATTGCTTAAAATAATATTTCACATTTCTTGGATTCACGTCATTTTGCAGTTTTCAGGGAATCTGGTGTTACACTGTATCAGCATTCATACAACCTGCACATAAGGTTAAGTCTGTGAAAACCACTACATATGATCACAGTTCAACTGTGCTTAGCACAAAAGCTCCATGTGGGACAAATTCCATTGGTCTCACCTCAAATAATGTCAAATACACCATGACCATTTAGTGAATCATACACATGTGCCTACTGGCCCTGCCCTACCCACAGGTTTACTACATAAAAAGCAGTAAAAGCACCACGGGCCAGATTGTAAATACTGTGGTAAAGAATTTAAACTGAAAGAGGGTAGATTTAGGCTAGATATAAGGAAGAAAATCTTTACTGTGAGGGTAGTGCCACACAGGAACTGGTTATCCAGAAAAGCTGTGGATGGCCCCATCTCTGGAAATTTTTAAGGCCAGGCTGGATGGGCTTTGAGCAGTGGCAGGTAGGGGGGGTCGAGATGATTTTAAAGTTGCAGTCTAAGTCACGCTATGATTCTATTATATGAACTAAAAAAAAATGTAATGAAAAACTGTTCTGCTCTTGTTAAGTACGACTTACTTCTGAGCATATTTTTTTTAGATTTTGCTTTTTTCTGTTATGGATCCAATATAAGAAACATGTTTTGGAGGATGTGTAATCCAAAATCATTCATTCTAGTCTTCTTCAGGCAAAAAAAAATAGATCAGTCAGAGAAGATCTATAAACAAGTACCTATCTATCTGTCTAAACAGGCTGGGATCTATCAATTGCAAATGGGACTGTTGCTTACATCAAGGAAACAGAATAGTAGTCTAATGGTTGAAACAATAAAATTTTAATGAAGAATAATACTAGTAAAGAGAACAGGAAAAAAAATATGGTTAGTACTATTCAAGTATGGAAAAACAAAAAAGCACAACAAGAAAAGACACGGTAAGGAGTGAGACAGAAAGGACATTGATGACCTTGAGATTAAAGGAGTGAATGTTGCCCTTTACTCTGTGACCAACATGTTTCCAGATGACCAAGATAAGATATATGATACTTGATTAAAGAACTTCTAAGCAACGATTGCTGCAACACCCATGGAAGCTACAAAAAGAGGTAAAAAAATTTGACAAAAAGAATATATTTTACTTTTCTAGTCAAATCATAACCCAAATGTATAAAGTCTTAGCAATACCTTTCTTTTCACAAGTGGTTATTGGTTTTAACATTTTGAAATTATTTTTTGTGTCAAAACTAATGTCCTTCTGATGAAAAATAAGACAGAAAATACAGTTCTCACTTTCTACTTTTGTTTCTATTTACATACATCCATTATTGTGATTATGCAAGGCAAGCAACAACCACTTCTAAATACTTGAGACTTTTTTGTTTATTTCTTTATTATTTTGGACATTTTGAATGGCCAAGTTTTTCTCAAAGAATTCCTTCATGTAGATAAATAGTCTAACATACTAGTTGGTGGCTAAATTTCTGCAGATACCTAGTTGAACTCTGGGATAGTCTTTCTCAGAACTGTTGATATTCTCATCTAAAAGCCCATTTGAATGGGCATCACAGAGGAATCTTTTAGACCTTCCATTAGAACCAGAAAAAAAATATATGTGAGGAACATTAGGGAATAAAATTATTCAGAAGACCCTCTATCCTTCAGTAGCATATAATATATATCATATTCTAAGCATATTTGTATATGTTAATTAGGGAACATCAGTATTATTATCCAAATAAAATATGAAGAGGCTAATGACTGAAAAGACTATCTGAACTTAAATAATATATCAAGTAGAAGTAATCACAATCAGCAAAACAGTTCTGATTTCAGGCACAAACCCTACATTCATCCTGTTGGAAAGTATTACTTTATACTGTCCATGTTTATCATTTAACTCTATTTAGGGTAAATACATATTGCATATCTCAATTATACATTTATTCATATATCACTCTCTACCTCCATATTTCTGCATGCATATAATACAAAAACAGAGTTAAATTTCTGCTGCTAACAAGGGTTTGGAATTTTTTTTTATTATCTTGTTATCTATGATACCAATTTCCTGGCAAAATTAGTGGGAAAAAATGAGCCACAAGAGAATCAGTCTGTCTCTCCTGCTCTCTAATGTCAGGTTAGGGTGCCAGTTGTGTTTTTCCGACACTATACATCTAACTGAGGAGCACTCAGGACAACTAAGTACTGAACCCAACAGCCAAAATCAGAGCAAACAGCAATAGGCAGAAGACATTAAACAAAAAAGGTTAAATTCATTACATTCAATTTGCTCTCATGTAAGACCAAAAATAAGAAATAAAATACGGGGGAATACAAGATGTAAAGAAAAACGAAAACTATTTTCCTTATACTAAATGGAAAAGATACTATATATGTCTAATTTCTTTCAGGCTCACAGAATAAATGTTTTAAATGAGGTCATTTCTGGGCAGCAGAGAAAAGCTGCCAGATTACACTGCTCTGGCTGCCAGATTCCGAGGCAGTTGGAGGTCTCTCACACGCGCATGAGGATATCATTTCCATGGAAACACCTGAGCAACCGCGCTCTCATCTTTCCCTTCCCACCATATTTAAAGTTCTATAGCAGCGTGGTTTATGAAAAAATTAAATCCATTCAATGAAACCATTTTTAGTTTTGTGTTCCCATAAAACCCAGCCACTGAGATTGAGAGTTTTCTGGTGCCTCTTGGAATAATCACATTAAGAAAAAGAGAGGGAAGTTCTTGTTCCAGTCTCTGGCTAAACCAACTCTTACTACATTAGCACTAAGAGTTACAGTTTCAAACAACACAAGTAACGCCAATTTAAATCAGGGAAGAAAAAAAATATTTATACTAGTGACAGTAGCTAACAGCAAGAAACTGAGAAACCATGAAAAGACTCAGGTCATTACACAAGGGTTTCACCATCCTCAATACTATGTACTGCAAGTACAATCAGATGTCTTAATTCAGTAGTCTGAACAGATGCTGTCTTCCATTAATCTGCCTTTTTGAGTCCTATTTTGGATTTGCTATAGTGACCACAAAAGAAATATGGTGACATTCTGCACAGCACAATTACTGTAATTTGACCAAGTTGCAAGCACATGGACAAACTCTGTCACACTGCAACTATCATGTCCCACATTTTTTGAGTGAGAAGGAATGAAGAGCACACACTGGCTATGACCATCTAAAACCAACAAAAGGCTTCTCAGTGCTGCTTCAAAATGCCCAGTATGTATTTTATAGGCTACAGAATAAAAACAAGACAAAATTATAAAAGATAAAATCAGTTTTGTAGCATAAATTCATCAGATCTTACCAGGATAATCATTAAATATTTTCTTACCTGTCTGATGTGTCACTTGTTACTGGATGCTTTACTGTTGAGCCATTCTTAACTGAGTCTTGTCTTGTGAGCCCTTGAGATCTGTTTTTGTCCAAAGCTTGTGTGGATATGTCACCTGGTGGTCCCTGGTACTGCGGATGCTCCTGCAGTTTTGCTTTTTTCTCTTGAGGTGCTTCCTCATTCCTCAGAGCTCTCACTCCTTCCTGGTCCGGCGGCTGCGGCGCGTGTGAGCCGCTGTTATAGAACCAGGCTCCCGATTTCGTGAGGATTTCCTGTTGTTTTCGGCACAAGTTACAGACCCACATTACCTGTGCAGACACATTTAAATGCAAAATCCATTAGCTCATGAACACTGTATGCAACATTTCCAGCAAGCACACATCAACTGACCGTTACCATTTCCAAAGGTAGAAGACTACAGCTTTAATTCTATTAAAATTACAATATCTTAGCTACAATATAATAAAGTATGTCTGTAAAACCTTGGAGTAACTGGTTTTCAAAAAAAAATACAAACAAAAATACTTTCAGTCTTTTTTTTTTCATTATTGGTAGTGTAAGGAAAAGCAACAGATAGTAGCAATAGAAATGAAAAGGTTCTAATACTGAGGTTCCAATGGTAATAAATGCAAGCTTTGAAAACTAACACTATAATTTGAGGATGACAGAAAAAATGAATTAAAAAATCATTGACATTTTAATCCATTTTAATTCTCTCACTAAGGAAGGAACTTTAGAAAAAGTCATCTGCTGTTGCAAACAAGTCATTTTATAATTCTCCAAAATGCTCTGCTAATTTTCTTCCATGGTGTTCTGTAGCCAATGCCTACTTGAAGATGCTGACTTCAAGATGTGACTTCAATTCCATAGCAATTTTAACTTAAAGCTGTTTTATAACTAAAATAACACAATGGATAAGGTGGTGTTTTTCTCCACTTGTCACCCACAATTTAGCTTGCACTATATGCTTACTAAATTATATAAGCATTACAGCATTACAGAGCTTCCCAGTCGTTTGATCCTGCATGTAGCAATGAGATTTTTTTAATATTCTAAAGTGTACTTCTTTGCAAAGCTTTTGTATCTGATCACCCTAGTCCTGGCAGTTCAGGAAATCAACACAAATTATCTGTGATAAGTTAATTTCATAATAACAGACAGTTATTATGTTATATGAGAATAAATCAGAATGCAGTGAATCAAATACAACACACCAGCCATGAACACATTCAAACTGATTACTGTGTTACCCTAAAATTTGGATTGTAGACAGTATTAATTCACTGCAAGTTTCCTCCTCCGCTCTTTAATCTTCATTTTTCTTAATCCTTAGCTTTCTTTTCTTTTTCTTTCTCTTCCCTTTATATATTTTTGTTTGAATTCACAGACAAAATTGTACCAGTTTTACTATATATTCCTTGAATGTCTATGCTCAGCCTTCAATGTCTCCAGTTCTAATCCTACAGCGAGCTGGTGGTTTTTTCCAATGGTTTGGAGTTTAGGACGTGCAAAGACTTACATCAACATTCATCACTCTTTTACATGCAGCCAGCTCCATGGAATCACATGGAAGATGTAGTTGCTACCTCCACCATAAATCTAGCTCAGTCCTCCAGAAAAGATTTCAGAAGTTACAATCTGTATCTTGCTTTCATTCTCCAGGCTGTTATCTAATAGATAATTTGGGCTCTCTAGTCAAGTCTCACAAAAAAAATCTTTCAATGAGAGCTTCATGTAGAAGGTTATTTGGGTGCAAGGGTCAGACTCAAACTAAAGTCAACAACTGCCTCATTCTCAAACTGTGGGCTGGGGCAGGAAAAGGAGGCATCACTTGCCCATTTAATGGTGGTGGTATGCCCCTTCCTTCTTATCTTTTTACAGGGCTGTTATCGTTTATGAGAACTCATGTCTGCTTATATCAACAATACAGAACAAACCACCAAAGCACTGAGGGGTAAAAGAGAGACTGCCCAAGAAGCAGCTTCCTCTCTGAGGTACATTTGATGTCCTTAGAGGACATTCAAAGGATAAAAATGTGTATGCTTTGGGCCTGGACATCATTCAAATACATATTTAAGAACAGGTCTGTATTACCTTTGCTAATTAAGCTAGGAAGTACATGAGAAAGCAGCAAAGTGAAATTTCAGACCCTAAGACAGAAGTATTTTTGCCCTCTTTAAATAGCTATTAAAAGGCTTTAATAATTCTGCTAGGTCTGTACACAGAAAATAGTTCTAAACTTTCCATGTATGTGTCAGAGCAATGAAAGGACCAGATGTGATACAATTATGTAAGTATACAAATATATAACAACTTGAGTGACAATGAGATAAAATCCCCTGAAGTTCTCATTTGCTATTTTCACTTCTTTTAGTAGATGTTAAAATATCACAAAAGTTAGATACTACAGTCAAAATATTTGGGCAATTTTTCCTTGGCTGACAATCATAATTTTGTCCCCAAACAATGGACTCCAGGATGACCAGTTTTATTCTCCTGTACCCAACAGAAAAAAAGTTCCCTCTGAATTAACATGATTTCCTATCCCCTCCTCTAAAAGTAGAATCAGGAAGACTACTCCTGACGTAACCTGATTCCTGAAAAGTTTATTTAGAGCATTTCAGATTGAAAAAAAAATCAAACACATGGATTTAAAATGCAGAGATGTATGAATTTTGCAGATTTTTTTTCTGCTTTTCTAGGAGCATTTAATGATAATTACAAGTCAGACTTCTGATGAAGCCTTATTTCCAAAATAACTTCAAAGCATGCAAGATTTCATAGTGTTGACCCTAACATAATTTTAGCATCAAATACTCACACACAGTGGGAAGAATGGGAACTGTAACATAGACAGAAATGTTTGTGCTTTCAGTGAGCACAAAAATTACAAGCCCTCAAATAGCTCTGGACAAAATTGCCTTCCCCATCTTATCGCAGCATGTAGAAGCACTCTCACAATTTAAAAAATACTGGTAATTTATGGTGCAGACCTCTCAGTTAAATCCAGACACATTTGCAAGATGGTGTCAGAAGAGCACAGAGGGCACAGTGGCATGTTCCTGGACAGGATTTCTCCTCCTGCCCCAGGTGCCTCAGCAGCTCCCACACATGCAGAGCAGCTCTGTCCCTGCCAGGCCAGAGCAGTTACTGAGACTGTGACAGCAGCACTGCAGAGAGGCAAAGGCCACACGAGTGGACTGCATGCTCAATACAGGCATTTTGGCAAACCGGGGAGGAGAAAACATAGAGTTTTGCCTTCTAAAACTGAAATAAAAAAGGAATAACCCCTTACATCAGAAATCTGCACTCCAGGGTAGACACATTATCTATTACACACATTTGCAACTCTCCTAACCACCCTCCTAAAAACAGTCATAAGCACATTTTGTACACAAAAATCAGTGTTGCAATTTGTGGGTGTCAATCCTCCACACGAGAACACTGCCAATTTGAAAAGGAAAATATGGGAAAAAATCTCCTCTCCAACGCTAAGTACTTAGTTCAAAACTAGAACCTCAGGTGCTAGTGGCACTGGATTGGGATGCTCTTTTCCATAGGAAAGGCTGAAACTCCACCTAGTGCATGCAAGAGGCATTGCCCAAGTTCAGTTCAAATCAGCTTCTCATTGCTGAAAAGAACGCACTAAACATACCTGACGTTTTCACATTATGCCTTATATCCATTTTGTCAAATAAAAATTTCTTTTTTTTAATATACAACACAAGGATATAGTATGACATTCATTTTAGTATTTTCAGATGGATCGTGTGAAAAGACAGCTATCTTAAAAAACACCATTCACTGTCCCTGTAAGTACAGTTATTGATGGTCTAACACCTAATCCTGAGAAGAAAATGGAAACCTTATTTTATTGAAGATGAGATTAAAAGGCTCAGTATATTTGATTACGCAGAAGCTTGAGTTTGATAGCTTTAACACTACAACCTAAGAAATAATTACACCAAATCCTCATCAGCCTTTAGAACATTACTTTGAATTACTGGTGTGCTGAGGTGAAAAATTGTAGTGCAATGCTTGCAGTATTTCACCAAATCTATTAGAGTCACCTGCTTGGCAGAAGCATCTAATATATATTAGCATTGCATTGACTGCTGCACTTGCTGCTAGTAGTCTTGAGCAAATTTCATGTTTTTGTTGGTTTTTTGGCTCTCATATTTCATGTAGGATACAATTCTTCAAAAATTATACAAGGTAACAAGACTACAGCACTGAAAACAAGAAGGACACAAAAGGAAGAGTAGAAAAACTCTGCTTGGGTCATCAAGGTAATTAATCATGATTACAAACACATTACTGCTAATCCTTTTTGTTTTCCTAATTTGTCACCAGTACAAAACTTCATTTACATCATGGAGCAGTGCAATGTTTGAAGCCACCCTGTACTAAGGAAGTTTCTTTAGGGATGTAGTACATCTCTCCGTTAGGCACTATGTTGATGACAGGCGCACAGAATCATTAGGGTTGGAAGGGACCTCTGGAGATGATCCAGTCCAACCCCTCTGCCAAGGCAGGGTCATCTGGAGCAGGCGACACAGGAATGTGTCCAGGTGGGTTTGGAATGTCTCCAGAAAGGGAGCCACATTCCTGGGCAGCCCATTCCACTGCTCTGCCACCCTCAATGTTAATAAGCTCTTCCTCATGCTGAGGTGGAACTTCTTGTACTTTACTTTGTGGCTGTGGCTCCTTATCCTGTCCCTGGGCACCACCCAAAAGAGTCCACATGCCAATGTGGAATGGACACTGCCAAACCAGCACTGCCATGAAGTAACATGTGTCACCCTCCTCTGTGCAGTCAGGAAAACTACAATTTACTGTAGCAAATCTGTCCATCTTCAGGGAATACAGACCCAGTATCAGTAGGGGTCAATGGTATCTTCTTTACCTCTAGCCCATTTCTGCTAATCTTTCCTCATTTTGCCTTTTTGAAAATCAAAACTGCTTCCAAGGAACTGTAATAAGTGAGTGTCCTGGGTTTAGGACTGTGAGGATTCCTTTGAACATCCACTCCCCAGAAAATGAGATGGAACTGCTTTTCTGGTTATTGGGTTTTTTTCATAATACATTAAGCTCTCCCAAAATTTTTCAGTAATATAATAACATTATTAATTGTCCCTGTCAAAAGTAAAACTTTTTAGTACACTACTTATTACTTAGAATTCAATCTTCCTCAAATCAGACTAGAAAACTTCTAGAAGTTAGCTAAAACTTAAAATCTTATCTACTTTGTTCTATACACTATGAAAACATGTCTCATGTTTGTATTAAAAACACAGTAGTTCCCTTTTGCTCTTTGAAGTCTTTGTTCTCTCTTACAACCAGGAGTACTTGATTTCCACTACTGCTGGGGGAAAATTTGTGCTATTTTCTGTAAGGTGTTTCCTTTAAAAATTTCTAGGTTGACATTCCTTTTTAATGAAAGTGTCTATGACTGTGGAAGACTTATATAGAGCATGTGCTATCCATAGCCAACATTTATATTTTTGGAAAACACAGAGCTTTTTGCAATGTCTGTATGGTCTCTCTATAGAGACATAATTCTAGAGCTTTGGGTCCAGAATACAGATGCATCTTTTGCAGCTGCTAAGATCTATTTTAAAGACACAAAATCATTATTTTGGAGTTATTGGAATAAATCTTTATGCCCATATAATGTAAGCAGCAGAGTCTAGTTATAACTTTAATGAAACAGAAAATCTTCCATTTCATTTTACTGTTCTGACTGTACTGACAAGTCCCCTTTACATTTTCTTCTGTTACATTAACACATTTAGTCAGTGAAGTACATTACATAAGCAAAGTTAATCTCTGAATTTGTGACTTTTATAAAAGTTGATAAAGATTACCTGTTTTTTCAATATTTTTCTATGCCACTAGTCTGTGCTATGGTACTGACTTTCATGTTATAATCAGTTTGACTGAATATCAAAACTGCTAGAATAATTATTTGTCTTTTATATGTAATGACAAACGGATATCTATCCCTCAAATTTTTATTAAATATCACAAGAATTCCAATACCAGCTAAGAAAAGTGAGAATGTTTATAATACTGGTATGAGACAAACACCTTTACATATATTTTAAGAGATATGTGTATTTGCACTACAACAATTCTTTGTACTGGGGGAGTGATTATATTTGTTCTTGACTTTGTAGTGAATGGATACATCATGTATGAAAAGTTATAATGGCTGTAAAAAACCAAGTCAGAGTGAAATAAGCATATCATATCTTGTGCATGCATGTGATACAGTATATATTTACATGACACTACCTTTCTAGCAAAAAATTATGTGACTACAATTTTTAAAAGGTACATTCTTTGGTACAAATGGTGACCTTATTCTAATGGACAGTGTATCTCTTTTGTATCACTCTTTTACTATCCTTAAGACATATGCTAGTAATTTTGTTCATACTTTTTTCAACGCCTCTACATGCACAGTAGGACTAGGCCTGTAAAGGCAGTAATTTGGGTTTTTTCATTGTGGCACAGGCACAACTCAAAACTGTCCAGTCCATGCCAATGAAGACAGTGGAAAATTCCTACACAGTGCCATATTTACCATACTTAGCTCCTTCATGAGCTTTCATGATTTCATTAAGAACTAGAATGATGTGCAGACTTCCAATGACAAAATGGCTGTTGTGACATGGGGCGTGCTTTGGACATAGCACAAACTGATCAGTATTATGTGTCAACAAATGCTGCTGCACTCCTTCCAAAATGGAATCCATTAACCTACCCAGTAGTCCAGAGGGCCATGAGGGTTTATTAAATAAGTGCACTGGGTTTGGCATGAAATAAATCTGCTCTAAGTGAACAGAATTTACAACATGGTTCACAAAGAAAGTCTTTAATTTTGGAAATTTGAATAATTAATTAATATACTGAGAATATACAATTGACCAAGCTACATGTTTACCAAACTTTCAGATTTGTAACAGTCTCAGAACAGCAAAAGACCTGAGTTCACAGTTCCTGCACTTTTCTTAGTAAACTTAAGCTCATTAAGTGTACTGGATAGGAAGAAACCTCAAGGACTGCTTCCAGTTGCCTGCTGTTCCAAAGAATTTTTTTTTAACTTCATAATATAATAAACTTTCTTAAAATTAACTATAAATAATGAGCCTAAAATCTGTCAAAACACTTTTCCAAGTCCTACAGCTACAATGGAAAGAATGCCTTTCAATTTCCAGTGCTCCAATTTCATGTGTTCCAAACTAGTTTATTGCTATTAATTCTTGTACCATTGGCATTTCTCTCCTCAGCATTTGCTGCCTGATGTTTTTACCGTTACCAATCACATACCCTCTCTGCTTTCATTTTTCAAGACCAAATAGATTTGAGACTACACCCATACTAGGAAGACATAACCCTGTCACAGGCCAGGTGCTGGCCCAGGATTCCTGCTAATTCTTATGCTTCCTGGCACAGTCAGACCTTTGCTAACCAGCATCTCCCAGACAATGCCAGCACACAGTGTAGAACAGCATGGAGCAAAAACTGCTCCTAATAAGCAGCTTGGACTCAGTTACCCTGCTATGGAAAGCAGAATTCAGGACTGTTGATCAAGACTGAGCCACACAGGAGTCCCTGGCCTGTAGTTCAGAGAAGAAAACCTTATTAGTCCTTAAATTCCTGATTTTACACTTAATGGTGTTTTCTTGCATTCATTTTCACTATGGGAGTTCAGAAGGTCATCTGGTTCTCTAATGTGCAGTATCCCATTGCTCTCCTGTGCTGATAAGTATCCAACTTCTTGTAATGTATTTAATTACAGCTTTCTTGTTCTCTATGCCAAAGCGACTAGTGACAACATTAAAGGTCTTCCCCAGTGTTAAGGCTTGAGGAACTCATGTAGGATGTTGATTACAGCTTTCCCCTCTTTTTCTTTTATTCAATTAATTCTCATAGTTTCAGTTTAACCAGTTATTTCTGTTGGTCTTCTATAATTTAAGCCTCTGCAAAGAAGTTAGTTTTTTTACACTAACCCTTAGCCATCCCTGCACAAAAACAAGTTACTTAACTCCTCAGTCCAATTGTTTTTGCCTATTTGTTCCCTTAATGCCTCAAAAAATAATTATCTCTGTAAAGACTGTTGTCAGAGCAACTTTGCCCATTAGAAATTAGGATTAGAAATTTGTGATGGAGAAAAGGCAAATTTTTTTTGGTAAAAAATACAAATAGGCAATTATGATTGCAATAAGGAAATAAAAATAGGCATTAGAATTACTATTTTTCAAATTTTTCCTAGCAAAGTGAATCCTATTAACAGCTTTTACACAAATATTGAATGTCTGAAAATATTAATGAGTTTTTAAATAAAATATTATTACAATATTTTATTAAGTTTTTAATAAAAATTAATTATTATGAGCTATCATTATACTAAATACTTTTTTTCCACCAAATTTGGGACATAGGAAACAGTCCAAATGACATCTCCAAGTTGTTTTATTTTACGAAGAGTTTTGCTCTCAAAGGCAATGTTAAATAATATTGAAGTATCATAAAATTATTTCATTCTGAGACTTTTGTTTCCTACAATTCTCAATTAGATGTTATTTATGCCTCTTTGTGTTCAAAAAATCTGTAATAATGTCACAGCTTCATTAAGAGATCAGCTAATAAAAATAACAAATTATCTACAGCCCAGAGGTGCTGAGCATATTCGTTAATTAACATGTGTAAACTGTCTGAAGATGAATGCACTAAGTGTTCACGAGTTATTTATAAATAGAAGACACAATATCAACATCAACAAGGGACCAAAAGGGAGGAAATGTGACAGGACCACAATAAGCCTGGGGTCTGTATGCAGATGGCACTAAATTGAAATGAACAGAATTACACCATTTGCATCATCTGTGTCATCATTCATTACTGAAATTGTCTGAGAAAAATGAAAGATCCAGCTCTAATGAAGTGTAACATAATGGTAATAGAAAAATTGAGATGCTTATCATGTAGTTACTGCTGTATTGAATCCCACATAAACATTCTTCAACTTCACATGAACTTGCTGCCTGAGCTCTAACAACGTAGTCACAGCAGCATAGCTCTCAGACAAAACGTAAAACATTTAAAATCATAGAATATGCTGAGTTGGAAGGGATCCATAAAGAGCATAGACTCCAACTCCCTGCTCCTCAAAGGACTGCCTACAACCGACCCGTATCACTGTGGGCATTATCCAGATGCTCCTGAACAGGCTTGGTGCCATGTCCAGGTCTCTGGGGGGACTGTTCCACTGAACGCCCCTGCTCTGGTTGGACAGCCTTTTCCTAATGTCCCATCTGAAGCTCCCCAGTCCACCTCCCTGTGCCTGTGAGGAAGCCACAGATTGCAATGAGGTCACCCCTCTGCCTTCTCCAGCCAGGACAAGCCGAGTGACCTCAGCCACTACCCTTAAGTCTTGCCCTTGAGAATTTTCACCAATTTAAACTCCTTCCCCTGGACTCACTCTAACAGTCTGACATCCTTTGTACAGTGTGGTACCCCAAACTACACCCAGTACTCAGTGAGGTCACACCAGCTCATGGTATGGTGGGACAATCACCTCCCTGCACCATTCTCAGTGCTGTTCCGTCCAGCCTGGAAACCTACACCAAGCTGCATGCTACAACAGCTGCACATCTTATGCCTGCAATAGATCCAGCCATAGCTAACCCTGACAGAATAGCAAGAAAATCTAACACTTAAAAAAATTATATGTATGTCAGTATGCTTGTTTCATGAATTTCAAAATAGAATAGACTACGGGTAAAAAAGCAACAGACTTAGTGACACCTTAGTCAGGTATATCTGCCTATCAGTATGCTGGAGAGAACAATTGTATTTAACAAAAGGAAAAAAAGAACAATGAAATAAAGCTCTTTTTTTTCTTTTTTTTTAATCCAATGTCAAATAGTCCCCTTTGTTAGGAAGCAAATACGGTTAACTGTCTATACTTCTACTTCATTTCAATATACTACACTATACTTCTATATCAATTATGCACTTCCATAATTACTTCTTACTTTAAAATAGCTACAAATTCCACATATGCAAGTTCTTCTGCTACTTCAGCAGTGGCAGATTGGTGAATGCTTCCCCTTCTCTGCTAGTATAAATTAGCAGGCTTTGAAAGCATTATTAGTGAGAATTATCACCTTCCCTAAATTTAGTTCTATTTCAAATTCTCTCAGATAATTGTATCTACAGTTTAATGACCACTTCCTGCTTTATAATTCTATTGTATCATTCCCTCTGGCAGGAAAAGTTAAATATATCATGATAGAACTCTTCATGTACATATTCTGTGTATGTGAACTGATAGTCCAAAGGAGTCATACTTTAATAAGTCCTTCATGTTCTTCCAAACTCTTAGTATGAGAATCCAGATGAAGCAAGAATAGCAAAAAAGCCATGGACAAAGTGTCTTGAAGAACATCAATCACTGAATTTCTCTTCAAAAAACAACCCACACTAAAATTGCAATTTGCAGCTAACAACTAAATAGTAGACTTTCCAAAGAATATTAAAAAAATAATTTTGTCCTGAAAAATTTTGCATCAGTATTTGAAGCTCTCACAAGAATAAAGGGCTTTCTAGAAGTATATCCTGGAAACTATGTCTGTGCCTTAGAAAGGACACAGAATTTCCCTAAAAAAAACCATGTAACTTGTTGGGAATTCTTTCTAAATAGGCTGTGTAGTTTTACATTCCAACTCACAGCTGGAAGCTCAGCTCCTATCAATTTTCCCAGTTAAACCACTGAATCTTACTATTGATACATCTCCATGTGGCTTCTGCTTCTCCCTTCATTTATTCAATGTTCACTACAGACAATGTCGAAGGAAGCAAGTCAGCTCTGTGAAGACACCACATGCAGCTTATATAATTGGGCTAGACTAAATGTTTGAGGCTTTAGAAAGAAAAGTGGTTAAACAGCCACTCTTGTTGAGATTAAATCCTGACACAATGATTTCTTTATGCAAGAATTTTTAATCTCCTCAGAAGATTAAATTATATATGGCTGAATTCTCAATTCAATTCAATTCTGGACCAGATTAACGCCCATTTAAGTCCATGGAAAGTGAAGATGGTGGTCTACTTCTCTTTGATAAAGCCCTCTGTTCCTTCCCTAACTGCTAATTGTAAATTGTAACTGGTGGCAGGTTCTCCTTTGAGTAAGGGCTTTACACAGCAGGCAGCCTTTTGGTGGACTTGGGGCATGAACAAACCCTTACCTAAGACAGTACCAGAATCCCATTCATAATACTAAATATACCCACAGCATTTTTTTAAGCTTATGATACAATAAAATTGCAGAAGCAATTTTAGGATTCTAGGATTCTAGGATCATAGCTATTCTATTTCAAAGTCTTTTATAAATAGCCAGTTAAGATAAACACATGAACAAGCTATAAAACAAAAACAATCATATTAATCTAGAAGTAATCAGGAAACACGAATTATGACCAAAAAAATCTTTTGCAACAGGGTCAATATTAATAAAGCACTTTCTTTTTAAAAAAATATAGCTTTTTAGACATTTTCAATGAGTACTTGAGATTAGTGTCTGAATCTATGCACTACATTTTCAACTAATTTTCACTTTTTGCTATACAACAATGTTAAGAACAATGTAAACAATTATGCTCCTCCCAAGTTAATGAGGCCAGATATCCACTACATGGAAAGTTTTCTTTGGCCACTCACAATGATGTCAATAAAAAATAGAAGTCAAACAAGTATCAGATAAAACTAAAAATAATTTGAAGCAAAGCAGGAGGAATTTGCTTCACATCTACAGAGCAAAACCAATTTGTTAAAAAAAATATAATCATCATAGTGTTCTAATCTAAAAATTATCTGATATTGAATGCAAGGACACTAGGCAATTGCACACATTGGGAGAAATAGGCATTTGAATCCTATCTTTAATGTAGAGGGTAAACTCTTCTAATCCCTTAGAAAGATCCCATACTTTGTCTACCTAAAACAGTAAGAAATCCAAATCCTCAACAGTAATAAATATCATCTTTCATAATCACATGACCAAGTATCTGAGAGCAGGAACACCTTAATTAAACAGGTCATGACTCTGAAGTTATGTAGCAATTACACTGAAACTGAAAGACGAACAGGTTAAATGAGCACTAGTGATTAACACTGACCAACTTTAAACATTTAAAGATAAATGGGAGGTATATGTAGACATAGGAAAAAAATTACTCAGATTCCCAATTAATAAAGATACATCTGGATTCTAGCAGTAATAAAACATTGTAGAGATTTTTTTTGTGAAAGTATATTGTCCCCCATATCAAACAGAAATCCTGTTAATATGTATTTGGTTTACAAACCTTTTTAATTTTATTTCTTGCAGATCTAAAATGCTAAAAAGGGCTTGTGAACTACATGAAACTAATTCTCAAAAAGCCACAAACAGTAATACATATAAATTGACTGAAATTGAATTAGCTACCTGAAATCCATGCTTTCTGTAGATTTCTTGATGCTGAATGATGGCATCTTTATAATAATTCAAACCAAGGAAGTTTTAGTTTTTGAATACCCTGTTTATAGTTCATAGGTGACATCTTTTTTAACACAGAATTTTTCACTTTTTTTTTTTTCCTTGAATGCACTGAAGTTCAGCGTCTGCTAAAACTGTCTACATAAGTGCACTCACACTAAGCTGAATAACTGCCTTGTCTGTGCATACAGTATTTCATATATCAACAGATGCTGGCCATGCAAATTCCATTTTTCACACAGCAGATCTAAAGAGCAAACAGATGCAAAGCCTTTTTCATTTAATTCCTAAACCTACCACTAATCTGTTCCTTGAAGGCACTAGCTAAATAAAGCTCTAAATAAACAGTTGAGGGGGGAAAAACACCTTGGGAGGTTTGCTGCTTTACTCTATTACTAGCAATGTCTTCATTATTTATATATATAGGCACTGGTTTCCAGCCACTGAAGCTGAATCTAGATAATTAAACATTTATACCATCCCCTGCTGTGCCATAAAGTCTAACTGTGTCCAAAGAGTCCTAGGTGTGCTGTTACACACCTGGGACTGAAATGAGGAATTTGCTGAGCTACCTTTGATAAAGGTCTACACCTGGAACTTAATAGCACATGGTAATGTTCCTGCATATTGTAACAGGTGGCAAATAAAACTTACTGCTCAAGAACTGTTTCATCTTCTGGTTCCAGAATTGCTATTTGTAATGCTCTTGCTCTATTAATTTGAACAAAAGTGAAAATTTATTGATGTACTGTAGTTTTTATTGTTATAGCAATGCTTCCATATGTGTTTTAAGACAAGATTATTTTAGGATAGCTTGAAGAAGAATTTCAATGGAAAATTAATCTATTTTGAATAATTGGAAGTTAAAAGATAAAATTCTATTGTTACCAGGATGGGAAAAATAGCTAGCAAAACAAAAACAGGTCACTCTAATTTCACCAGACTCTCTCTAAATCACCCCTAGTGCTTTTCAGAAATTCAGTACACCTAAAACCAAACCAGCTACTTCTAATTTCTGTAGTGTAAAATTATACCACCACAGTATGTAAAGGACAAGGTTTATAGGAAGGACTAGCATCTTTTACACATACTGTGCTGGGTTAAAAAAAATTATTCAAGTTTTTGGGCATTTAAACCCTTGCTCATCTAGTACAGAAGTACAAATATGACTGTAAAAAGAATTTCAGACTCACAGTCACTTTTTTTTCTGTATTTGCCTCTCTTCTTAAGCAAGAAACATATCTGAGTGCGTTCTTTAAGCACAGAGCATAGATAACAAAAGAAAAGTCTCCTTACATGGATCTAAAACCCCATGTAGCTATTGGATTGACATAGCTAAGACCACTTTAAAGCTACATCATATAAAGAATTTGTCTAATTTTTATTCTCCAATTAAATTTCAAGCAGAAGCTGGAAAAGGAGATTGGCAGTTCCTAGGAAGACATATCCCTTTTCCTTGAACCCTGTGGAGGGTAAACCAATGACCTGTGCATGAGAAAATAGGGCAATGGGCATTGCAGAAAAGGCAAAAAAGAAAAAAAAAGTGAAGAAAATAAAAAATGAAATCCCCCAACATCTCCAACTCAAAAATTCAAAGAAGTTAATATAAAGTTGGACTATGGACTACAATGTAGTGTAATCTCCCTGTTCTTTGACTGTGATAGCCAACCAACAGTGTATTTTGGTATGACAGTAAGGCCCTAAAAGTTAGCAACACATGAGATCTCATTCAGAGAAAACATTTGCATGCCAATTTAACCATTACTAGGAGGTATTTTCTATGTATTGTCTTCACCAGGATTTCAGGCAAGTCTAAGTCTGCTACTTGCAGATTTAAAAATCTATGTATACTGACTACATTCTATTGTGTCTCATCATGACAGCCCTGAAAACACTGAAAATAAAGCTGTATAACATATTTTGAGTAGAGGACATGTCTTGATTGCAGGATAATTTTGACAGGCAAAAGGAGAACCTAGTATTGAAATATGTTTGGCAATCCAAATCCAATTTCAACCAAGAAGTTTGTTCACCTTCTGCTACTGGAGGTGCTTTCTGTTAGTGATCAAGGAAACAAGAGTGCAGTCTGAATGCAGTAAGATAAAGGAGAGCAACTTAGACAAATGGATATGTGAGAAACAGGATCAGAGAACAGGCTGGGACAAGTGGCCCAAGTGGATTCAGGAAGATCTAAGTTGCCAACTCTCTGAATGACTTTTAGAGATCCCAATCTGAAAGACAATACTCACGAGCAGAGGAAAATCATTAAGCTTGCCACAGCAAAGAGGTATCTCAGAAAACAATCCTATGTAATACCTGGTACAGGAGACTTTTTTCAGAGATATTCTAAGTATAGGAAATATTCTATATTTTATAGTGAGTCTCTTTCTAAAAAATTGATTTTTTTCCAAATTTCAGTGATCTGGAAATTAACATATTTCTTTATTAAAAAAAGATACACAGAGCATACACAGGCCATGAAAATCTTGATGAGAGTCTGAGTCTGTTTCTTCATAAGACACAAAATCAGATTGAGTCAAATGTCAAGAACAGGGCAAGAGTTTCCCCAAGCAGATATTTTCCAAAAGCAAGAAGGCAGAGGTAGGAGAAGCAACCTATGGCTTCTGCAAATATTTCTCACAGTTTTTCAGTTCCAGATGAGAAAGTTTTCAGGTGCTGTGGAGGTACAGAACTACAACACTCCTCATTTAGAAATACTACAGAGCTTGGTAGGGCCCAAGACCTCTTCAGAATGGCAGAAGTAAAATGAGAAAAACTTTCTCTCTTTTTTAACAGTGAAATTTTCACAAAAGTGACAGAAAACATTATCATCAACACCTAGGTCTCTCCTGACTGGAATAACAATGTTGAATACTTTGGAACATGGTGAAGTAAAACTGGGGAATAGGAAGTTTTAACTGCAGTAAGATAAAGGGATAAAGAATAATGCCCTATGATAATTGCTTTTTTATCCTTTCTACTGTAATTTTATATATAACTGTTTTAGGAAAAAAACAGTTTTTAGGACTGGTGGAGGTTTCAGAATAGATTTTTAAATACAAGCTATTTGTCTGTGTCTTAAGTATTTCAAAATTAATAACATTAGAAAGGTAGAAGACTTATTTCAAAGAAAGTGCCAAATATTTTATTTCCTTGCACAGAAAATAAAGACAGAACAAAAAACAAGTTCCCTTGCATTCTTCCTCAGGTTTATCCTTTACAAAATTATAAACAGTTTTGGTGAAGGCTTTGATCTGAGGGCCATTCCACTACTGATTTCATGTCACTACAAAACTTCTCACTTGAAAACAAACACTTAAAAATATGAATCAATTAATCTAAACCTCAAATGTCCATAACAAAACACTCCACTAGAATTTTACCAGCTTTAAAAAGCCAGAAAATAACCAGCAAAGTGAAGGAACCCCATTTTCTCCTGTCAGCTCTTTCCAAAAATGTATTAGGTTGCTTACTTATTTGTTGTCCCCAAAGTATCAGTGGTTAGTTTAAAGTCATGGTCTCCAATGAAAGGTAAAAAGTTTATAATTTTATTTAAATTCATGATCAAATTTAGTACAAATTTAGAAATTCTACTACTTTTGCATTTCCTACTATTTAAATAAAGATATATTTTTGCCCAAACTGTACTGCACTTCCTAGTTCCTCATCAGTTTAACCACAGTTTCCATGATTTTCAGTGATATAGTCACAAAATTTCAGTATTCCAGATAACAGTGTGGCTCATTTCAATAAAATTATTTGCTTAGGAATATAATTGGCATAATATAAGTAAAAGGGAGATGATCCTGCGTACCTTTATTTTTTAAATCAATTTCATTTTTAACAGTCTTAATTGACTCTAGTTTCTCAAAGAAATCTCTATCTCACAGTCACATTTTGACTGAAAATTAGTGACAGAAATGCAGGAAATCTTTTAAAATGTACCTTTGTTTGTTAAAGAAAAACCATCCAAAAGTTGGAAAAAATTCACACTATTTTTCAATTTTAAAACATCAACTGTTTCCTTCTCAGACATGATCTCTTTTAATCTTAAATTATTCCTTTCTGGCACACTGGGGTCTCAATTTTGTAAAAGTACTTCTTTGTATACCTGACTAAGGAAGGACTGAGACATTAATGAGTCACTCCCATCTTCTGTGTAGGAAGAGGCACAGTGAGCTGCAAACTCTGAAGTGTTATTTAATATCATAGAACCATAGAATGGTTTGGGATGGAATGGCCCTTTAAAGCTCATGTAAGTCCAACCCCCTGCCATGGGCAGGAACAGCTTCAATTTGATTGGATTGCTCAGAGCATCACTCCACCACCTCTCTTGCCAACCTGTTGCAGCATTTTACTTCCCACAATCTAAAATCCTTCTCTCTAGCATCTAAGTTAACCAACCCTCCTTCAGTTGAAAACCATATTCCCCCTCTTCCTATTGCAGCAGACCCTGCTAAAACTATTTGTCCTCATCTTCCTTGTAGGATCTTTTTAGGTGCTGGAAGGCTGCTATAAGGTCTTCCCAGAGTCTTCTCTTGGGATTGTTCAGCCTGGAGAATCATTTCAGCCTTTCCTCATAGGAGAGGTGCTCTGATTCCTCTGATCATCTTGGTGGCCTCCTCTGGACTCCCTCCAAGGTCCATGTCCTTCCTGTGCTGAGAACCCCAGAGCTGGATGCAGCACTCCAGGTAGGGTCGCACAAGTGGAATAGAAGGACATGTAGGATAAGCTCCCTTCTGTGCATGTTTAATGATACAACACTAAAACACAACCAGGATCCATGTCTAACTCCATTCCCCATCACCATTAATAGCACCAGGAAACTGCTTTATGGTTGTCCCAATTATTCAACTCCATGTGCAGTTCCAGCTTTACTCTGCAAAATTAATCAAAAGATGTAACAATTACTTCTACACTAAAATATATTTCTTACTCTTTACAGATCTGATGCTTTGAATACATCTCATTTTCCAAAGCTATTTTTTAAATTGGGTCAACAAACCATCAACAGTCACAAAGTATCTATAGCTTTATCTAGAAGCATTTTCTATTGAACTTGCCATTCTATTGTTACAAAATACAGAATAGGCCTCCTAAGAAATACTGGAATTCAGACCTTCTACACTAACACTGGAAAATGAAGGATAAAAAATAATATTAAGGCTTCACTGGGTGTGTGTTAATCTACTGGTAAGTGCTGTAGCATACAAAAAAACACTATATTGAAGGTACCTATTTTGATACATTGCCCTGCATTCAATACATCAGGGCTTTTAACCTTACAGTAAATACTAAAATATAAACAAAAATACCCCTGCTGTTCTTTCTTTACAATGTTTATAGTTGAGAAAAACTTGACTTAATGTATTTGTTGTTTTTTCTGCCTTCTAAAACATCTATTTCAAAATCAGCAGAATCAGACATTACATAAAGCAACTTAAGCCACTGTCCTTTTTCATGGAAAAATCTAACTAGTTGATTAGCTAGAGAAATTCCTGTCCCTTTTCTCCTTAACATATGTACATGGTAAAGCCAGATAATAATATAACCTTCACATGTTTTTTTAATTTTATTTTCCAGGTGAATTTAGTATTTGACATGGCTCCAGCATGGATGATATTGCAGGCATCAGTTGTTGGACTGACTGTGGGAATAAGCACTGTTAGCATGCATCAGTTACTTGCAAGGTTATACAGAAAGGGTACATTCTTCAAGGAGAAAATTGTTCCCTTTCTTCATCTGCTTTTTCTATTCAGCAGCTACCTCTGTATTCTACAAACTGCTGTTACTTCACAGCTTTTGAACTTTGACAGCCTTTTAACTGTGAGAAACACTGATGAAAAAGGCCAAAAGAAAGCTGTGTACCCTCCAACAGACTGGGCCACCAGGAGATGGTCCACCTCAAATGTCACTTGCCTGCTACTAAAGATATGTCCTCAATGGTATCAACAGCACATGGCTTACAACTTCTGTGTGAAGCAAAGTATTTCTGAATCATATGTGCAAGTCAAATGTGAGACTTGACACTTCCATCAGGAAGAAAAAATTACATTTTACTATAGAAAAAGCCATTCTCTGTATACATTAACAAAAAGTATACTAACTTTAAAGAATTTCTTTACTCCTTCTCAATCAGGAACTTATTTTTCAAGCATTAAAGGGCAAATGGCTTTTGTAATTTAAGTTCTTTAGAATACAGCAGAGAGTTTGATGGACAAACAGACTTACACCAGCTCATGTCGTTTTCTCAATTCTCTTATTTGGAAACCATTACACTAATTTGGTGAAAATATTGAAACATACCCAGGCTCATTCCCAGATTCAGATTTATACTGCCATTTAAACCTGGCTAAACTAAAAGCTGAAGGTAAAATATTTTTTCTATGTGTATTATTATCAAGACAAACAGAATGTCAGGGACATACATAACATTTAACCTTATTTCGACATTATGCTGAATACAATATGTGCACTATATTATAGGAAAGCCTACAAACCAGTTTGGAAAATAATTTATATTAGTGGATAACTCTATGACATTGCTGGCATATTCCTAAAAGTTTAAGATAGATATGTTTTCTTAATATTTACTGGCATCTAATTGTATTGTCATTGACAATCAGAACTGAACTACCATGCCAAAAAAATTACAACCTAAAATGTGGAAAGCATACATATCAGTGATACAGAGTGTAAAAATCATTATGATCACTTTATGCCACTTCTACAAGAACACAAATGAATTTTATCAAATAAACACCTGTGACACAAATGACATTTAACTATTTTAAGCTGTGCACATATATTGCAAAAGCAAAGGAAAGGCAGGGGCATGCTCACAAAAGCTGCAAACAGAGAGGAATATCATGCATACTGTTCACAACAACTCACAGGTTATTAGTAAGCCATTTGAAAAACAGTTAAGCCTTTTATGCCAAGCATTGCTTTCATTTTAATGACAGTAATTCCCCTTGCCTTCAGTGGGAATTACACCTGTGTAAATGAGAGCAAATGTAGGGCAGGAAATAATTCAACCATAAAAGAAAAGAATTTTAAACAGAAAAAAGGCTCTAACCACTTTGTCCTCCTGGAGTTCATATCCACGAAAGCAAGAAAGAAAGGACAGGGGGAAAAAAAAACACAAATAAGGAAAGAGTCACATCCATTTTAAAAGTACTAGAATTTTTTAGTAAGATAAACAAATAAATATCAAAGGAAGTAATCTATATATTTCTTATTTTCCCTAGTGATGAAGGAGATATGGTGAAAAAAAGTAATTTTAATAATTTTCATGATCTTCTCATGAGTGAAATTGAGGCTATCTTATAATAAAAAATTGTAGAAAAATGCTCAAAGGAAGTAATTTTCATAAAAATAATTTGTGAGTCATAACTGAATTATGTTCACAAAAGAATGGGTCCTGTCATCAAAAGGATGCAGCATTTAGCTCATACCTTGGATCCCAATACTGCAAATGATTAGCATTCATCAATCCTTTGCACTTGCAAAGAGTTCAGTGAAATTAAGAATGTTTGTTTACTACAGACAACTTGAGGGTATTCAAATGGCAAAACTGCATGTTAGTCACTCAAGAGATCTGTAAAATCCTGGAGTTATAAAGCACAAGGAGACAGACTTTGTCACAAGTATTTACTGCATGTCATGCCAGGTCTATAACACATATACTTTCCTTTTCATACCCATCAATATTATATACAAACATTCCTATTGGCTATTTTCCTCGAAGAAATTGTCTTCTTAGCTATCTAAATTGTAAATGGAACAATACTTTAGAAAAAAAATAATACTTTTAGTCAAAAATATTCCCTCTTTTACTGAATGAAGAATGGTGATTTTTATCTGGTATTTTAATTTCACATGCAGAGTGAAATACAGAGACTAAATCTAGGCGCTTGGTTAAGCATTGACTGTGCTGGGAATACAACTGTTTACCAAAAAAGGGTGACAATTAATTTGTTCTTCCAATACCTGTATGAAATGTAACTTTATAACATGTAATTCTTAGAGAAGGCTTAGGTTCCCTCCAATCCTAAAGTTACAAACAAACAGGAGAGAATACAACAGAGGCCAAACAACACAGTCAGGCAATAAAACGCACAATATACAAGGAGAAGCTGAGGGAGTTGGGCTTGTTTAGCCTAAAGAAGGCTGGGATAGGGAAGGATGTGGGAAGACAGGAACTACTTGCATCCCTCAACTATTTGAATTTTAGCTATAGGAAACACAAAGACAGAATTTTCTTGAAGATGCACAGGAAATAAAATGTAACAATTAAGGTATTGTATGGCATGTAAGAAAAAAAAAATCACAAGAGTTGTTAATCACTGAAAGAGGTTGTCTCATGGGGTTTGGGATTCACTCTCTTAAGAGGTTTTTACAATTCAGTTGAACAAGGTCCTAAAAACCTCATCTGACTTTGATGTTAATCCTGCATGGAGCAGGAGATTGGTCCAGAAAAACCTCCACGGGTCCCATCTGACCCAATTTATTCTATGATCCTGTGATCAGTGGCAAAAGATTAAAGCATTTTAAAGATGCTATGGGTTTTAGTGGTATTCTCAGTTATACAAATAGTAAATAGCATAGGAAGCTATCTAAATCACAGGACACCCATGCATTATCACTCCACAGAGACATATTTTTCTGCTCAGTACCAGGTGGTCTCATACTTTCCTAGCATGGTTTCCTGTCCCATTGCAGTAAGAAAGAAAGTCATGTTCAGAGACATTTTGTATGAAAATATCTACAGCCTCGATTTCTCATCCTCACCTCTGAAGAAATACACTCTACTATCCAAGACAATTATAATCCATAAATATAATTCAAAATACTGTCATTCATATTTTGATCATAACAGTAACCAAGACTTAATTCACACAATTAAGCTATGTTGAATAATGTCCAGGATAAAAGAATTTCTTTTCAGAAACAAGTTACAAAATGTAAAGATATGTGAAGAAGTTCAAGGCATGCCATCACACTTTACGAAACACCCATGACTTCTTCCAGCCTCTCAGCTTCCTCCACACACACATTCTTGAGTTCATAGCAATACACTGCAAGCAATAACGTTATTGAGAATCTGAAAGACAGCCTAGTCAGGCATTTCAATAGCAAAGACATTAGAGAAATCATTCAATTCAGTTTTCAAAGAACAGGGGTATTTGTCCTGTTCCACATGAAAATGCAGGTATATTTTAAAAGTGGTTTTAAGGAGAAAGGCCTTATCTCCATGAGTATTCACTCACACAGAAATGTTAACAAAATAACCCATCCTATACTCAAAAAAAAAAAAAAGCCTAGAATGAGTCAGTATTTATCCCTTATCCTTTTTTTAAAAGATCTATTACAAGGTCAATCTGGCATCGGACTGCATGAGCCAAAACTACTCTTCAAGACTGTAGTTTCTCATTTCAATTGCCTAAAATTATAAGTCTGGGGAAAACTGTGCAAAATGTGTAAAATTTCTTCACTGTATCAGGATCATAACAACCTCTAAGGTTTATGAAAGCTTTACTATAAAGATTTCAAACATGAAGCCTCTATTGAAATTGAGATCATCATTTGCTGTTTATTGAGATCAAAAGAGCTATCAAATGTAAATAGTTTCAAATAAATAAAACTAATAACAGAAATAGTTTGTGCAGTTGTCATTTGAAGGACTGATAATATCCACAAAGCTTGTATTAAAATCACAGGGGTTTTTAACAATCAAGAGAATCCCAAGAATCAGAACAGAAATGCAGATTCTGAATATTAGTTCTGCTAGGTATTCGTTTGCAAGTAAAGTAGTTTTTAAGTAAATTTACAGACTGGAAAGGAGCAATATCTCTTGGTTCAAAACAGTAGTTTACTAACTGTTTAGAGGAATCCTTTCCTCATGTTTGCAGTGTTATGCGTCTTTTGTAGAGAAATACAAACTTAAACCACATCTCCTAAAGACCAACTTACTTGTATGCAATAACAAACCATGGAGTGTATTTCAAATCCTAGTGACTTGGAAAACCTGACTGTGACAGACTAATTCTTCGGTTCTTGCTAATTCTCAACAGAATGGAAATGATTATGCATTGTCACAAGTATGCTACAGTTTCGTGTTGCAACTCCATACAGATCACATTGCAAGTCCAGCAGTGAGAATCATTCAGTAAAGGGCTTGTTTTTTTCAAAATCAAACAACCCCAGGGAAATAATCAGAACACAAAGCTTGCACTGAACCAGGGGAACTGAGAGAAGTTCCCTACTTACACCTTGCACGTTTCCCATGTTGTTTTTGGGTCCTACAAAATGACTGAAAATCTCTTACTATTCTTCTTCAAAAACAAAGAAATAAGGATGTTTCAGTAGCTCCAAGTGCTAGTAAGTTGCCAAATACCCTGAAAGAAGGTATTCAGCATGGATTAGGTTAACTTTCAGGACAAGCATTGCTTCCTTTCTATACAAGTAAAAGGTTGGTTTAGTGAACTGCCATTCTGAGGTCCTAAAATTTCTATTTGCTGCACAAAATGTTGTATCAAATCTGGAGGCTGTATTTTAGCATTTACATTTCTCACCTGCATAAACCTCATTCTGCTGTCTACTGACTCATTCAATGTGCATTTCCCTATATAAATTAGTATATAATAAAAAAAAAAGAACAGGAGTATATTTAATATTTCAGTGGTACTCTTATTACTAAGAATTACTACTGCTTGCTCTCACATGATTTATTATTTAAATTTTAATCAATCTGAAAGTGTTCATAAACATAAAAGATGACTGTTCAAGGTTTTTTTACTCCCTTGAAATTTAATCCCCATTTAGCTAAATAAACCATTCACCAAGATAATAAATTGTACAGAAGAAGTGCTACCATTATCATTTTTATTTGTTTGAGCTAGAAGGAACTCCCACATAATGATAATTTTGTACAGATTGAATTGAATGCTAATGCCTATATATTTAAGGCACTTAAATGAAACTGAAAAAGGAATAAATCATTCAAACATTTTGAGAATCCTAATCTAATGCTCTGACAACTGTCAAAACATTTCCACTCCTTGCTCCTACTCATGGCCATGAACCATGTAAGCAGTAGTCAGCCTTGAGACCTTTGAAAGAGGAGTATTCTTTGCAATTCTCCATCATCTGAGGTGCATGCTGCTAATACTGGTCTGTACTAAACAATTTAGGAGGAGAATCTGGAGTAAAAGGCAAAAGTTTAGCTTGAAACTTGATATTATGAAGATCTCAAACAGATCCACCAAAGAACATTTCAGACAGCATAAGTATCACCTTATATAAGGTCCAAAGCAGACAGATATATATATATATATATAATGTCTACAGAGACCAAAAAAAGCAAATTTAAAATAGGAAGTTAATAGAAGTCATCTTTCCAGAAACTGAAGTTGTATTCAGAAAAGAAGAGAGATAAGAACGAATCCTGGTAGACCAAAATAGTTTTAATAGAATAATCAGTGTAGGCATAAAGCAAGGAGACTGCCACAGTCTTTCTGGATTAGATCTTTTCTGTCCATATTCACAGTGATTAGGAAGGTATTTACTCTAGAATATTATTTTATGCAGAATAAACTGGAGGACATATCTTGAACTAATATTTCAGAAAGAGAAGCTATAAAGTGAGTCAAAAAAATAACATTTTTTAAATTAAATTATAGTTAGCGTGAAGAATCTCCAGTCTAAAATAGTTAGTAACTGTAATTCAGTCTTTCACTGATAAGTATAAAAGTTGGCAAAAGTACCAAAATGTTTCTAAGGAATTTCAACATTATATCAATTGAAGAATAGACAATTGAGTCTGACATCCACATTGGATGGATTTTTAGAAACTCAAACACACAATAAAATTAGCAAGCATATGAATAAATTATGATAAAACATGGAGAAGTCAGAATGGATTTAGTAGAGGGAATTCACATCTGTTACATGTATTAGAATTCTTTCAAGTAGTCACAGAGAAAGTAAGAAAACGGGATTTAGTCCTACTGCTCAGTTGGGATTACATGCTTTTAAAGAATCTCAGCTGCCATGGAATAGGAATAAATTCATCCATGAGAAAACTTAATTAATGAAAGGACAAGAAAAATAAACAGCAATAAATGATCAGGGTTTTTTTAAGCAAAATTTTCACCAGCAAAGCCTCACAGGAGATCAGTTCAGAGATACTCTGTTCACCTTATTCATAAATTATCTAGAACAAAAATGAATGAGGTGGAGGAAAGCCTCACACTAAATTAGCAAAAAGGAGGAATAGAGGAAAATGCCAGCTGAGAAGTGTTGCAGAACAGTCTCAGACTGAATGGAGAAGTTGACTTACTGAAAGACAGATTTGGGTTAGACAGTAAGAAAAGCTATCTGTGGTGAGCATGGTGAGTAGGAATTACCTAAGACTCTGTGGAAGAATCTCACTGGAAATCTGTCAAGAGAAGTCAGACATATCTATCTGTCAAGTTCAAATGATCCATCTCAAGGAGAATCTAAATGGTCTATCAGAATGTGTCATTAGGAAATGAAGCATTCTTCCTAATGCTATGTTTCTAAGGATGTAGGCATAATGACTCAAATATCTGTCCTAATTGGCTTTTGTAATCAGTCTAAATAAATACAGAAATTATCTCTTATTACTAGCAACATGACTTAGTTAGTTATAAAAAAAAACCAAATAAAATTTGTAAACGTACTGAAGGCAGCATTTTTAAGTTACCTTAATGGAAACCAAGGCGATTTGACACATTTAGACATAATCTCAGTTATTTTAATTATCAGGAACTATTATTAAATTTTTATAATTTTTATTATTTTATACTTTGTTAATCAAAAACTTCAGTCTGTTATTTAAACCTACTTTTCAATCTTAGGCAAGAAATACATAACATGCATACTATTGTCTCCTACCTTACAAAAGATAATATTTACCAAATGCATGGTATTTGTAATGAGCATATTACTGAAAAAATTGACTTATGGAACTAAATTATATAAAAATATCACATGAATAAACATTAAAATAATAAAATTGTATTGTTTACAAAATACATATTTTCAAAAAAGACTAGCATAATACCTCTTGAATATTGCCATAAGTCTTCTACAAGTATCTGTCAGAATCTGAGAAAGATTCTGTATATCAGATATGAGCATTTTATCTAAAATGTTGAGTAAAACTATCTCAGAGGAGTTTTCTGTGATTACATCAGTTGTGCTGAATTTTTTACTCTGTCCTTCAGCTTTTTTAAGAATTCAGATGGCTGTTTACCACTTGTTATACTATAAACTCCAGCATATACAGAACAATATATCTTAGTGCATTTAATTATTTCCCAGAAATAGGTTAGCATTTGCATATATATGTACATATCAATATGCATAATATGTGTGGTATGTACAATAGCTAATAAATATTTTAAAGCACATTCTATCATATAAAATGTTCTAGCACTAATTTTACAATAATCTTGTACAGAAGAGCCCAGGCAAGCATTAGCATCACTAGATATACTTCTGTTTCTCAAATAGAGACTCATTCACCAATCAAAGAAATTTACTTGCTTGTTAGTCAAAAAAGGATATGTATTAACTTAAAAGCCATAATCACAAATTCATAGGCAATTGGAAATTACATGAAATGAGGCCAGGTATCTTAAAAGGCCCTGGAGTAGATTTCTCCTTGGAGGAAATCCATTTCAGTAGTTATGTGATTTGGATTCATAAGCAATGAGTAAGAGACCCTGAGTTTAGGAGGTACCTGCTGTTCTGCCCTCACAGCTCCATACCTTGTTGGACCGCAGAGACACTCTTCCTCCGCAGCGCGCGCAGAATTTTGTTTGGCAATAGGAACAGTTATGGCCACAGCCATCAGCAAATTTGGTTTTGTGGCAGATGCCACAGGTTGGGGCATCACCCTTCTGCTCCTGGTGCTGCTGTGATTCTTCACCCATCTTCTTCACTTGCTCCTTATACATCTCAAACTGCTGATGTAATTTTCTGCAGAAGAGAAGAGATCATTAGTTGCTGTTTACTTTTTCCCACAAATACTTCACAGTCACTAAATCATAATCATTTTTACAAATGAGAGAGAAACACTGTAGTAAAGCAAATATATTTAATTTATGGTGTTCCAGAAGTGCTACATTCAAGAATTACTTCTTTTTCATTATAACTTAACTCTAGGAGGAAGCTCAACATTGATAACACTGAGCTTGCAGTTCAGCTATTACAAAGAGATGAAACTTTGCTTTAGGGTGGGACCAGATGTTTGCTATAAATACAACAGCTGGAAACACAGGATAAGTGATCCAAGAGCTCAGATGCTAAATAATAAACTAGCTAAGAGGAGGGAAAAAAATCTAATTATTCTTTAAAGTATACCTTTATCTAATTCCACCAGATAGATGCAAATATCTTTTCTTGATCTAGCTTATCTTCATTTATCTAACAACACTGCATAGAATAATGATTCCAAAATGATTTTCAATGACTTTTCAATCACCAGGTTTAAGCTCATAATAAGTTACCTCATATTAACAAATTATTATAAATCATTTAAGCCATTCATATCATTGGATAGGAACTCTCATCTCAAGTAAAATGTAAAGTAGAAGACAGCATTAGATGTAAAATCCAGGAAAAATTGCTTAAGATACACATATATATTACCATCTATTTCCAGAACTAGAAACAAATGCAGTCAGTAGCCATGAGTGTCCAGAACTGCAACGTTAATTTGTCATGTTAATCCATCCATGTTTCTGAGTCCACAATCATCTAATCTCAATACATGATAATGGGAAGTGTCTCATGCTGACCAAACCTACAGACACATCTAATGCTCTATAATGGTAGTTTTTCTCAAGAGCTCCATTTCTAAAGGTAAATTATGTCATGGGAAATTTAATTTTCATTATAAATAGCCATAATATTTTAGCTTTTGCAGATTCTGAAAAAGATGGGAAGGGTGACATTGCATCACAAGAGTTTCAAACCCATTGAGGAAAAAAAAGGAACTTTTACTTCTTTTTTTATCATTGTGATTTAAAGGGGTCTGAACAGTGATGTTTAAATTTAATTAATTTTGAAATCAAGACTTTAAAGTTTAGTAAATTAGAAGTTACTAATCTCATTTAGGCAGATTTTTTAGTTACTTGAATAAGTTCACGCAAAACCCAAAAAATTAAACACTTTTTGTGAAATATTAAAAATGTAAAGTAAGACCAAAAAAAACTGCAAAAGGCATTTATTTTTCCTTAGAATTACTCTTCTTGAAAATATTGAGATTAAGTTAATAAAAAATACACATGAATCATTAGAACAAAAAATGACCTCCTAGAAAAGAACTAAATCCAGGACACCAACTTTCTTAAACATTAATATGTCATTTATATAGATCACATATAAATTAATGATGCAAAACTATTTCATCAGAATTTTCAGAGGTGCCTACCAAAACAAGTATTACACAAGTCAGTTAAAAATTAACTTAAGCAATTATTTACCATGGATATTCACACATATGGCCAAGAATTGCTGGGATTCACTTTGTTTTTCAGGCAAACTCCCCTAAGGATGTACTTGACATTAGACCACAGAGGAATTGTAGGAACAGGCAGGCAGCTCCCTCGCTCCAGCAGGAAGGACAGGAGGCTGGAGTCATGCCTCTCCTCTGTGCTAACCTGCTGCCTGAGCTCCCAGCTGCCACCAGCCCTTTCCCAGGAAGAGGGAAAGAGGGTTACTTCATCTGCTGATGTGTCATTTTTCGGTGTACCTGCTCTTGTCACTTCAAGATCAATCCTGAGTCCAGCAGTGTGGACTCCCAGCAGCAGTGGCTCCCTTTTCCCTCACCTTCAGCCCTTTCCCACCTGCACCAGCAGGGAGAGGGGCTCATCTGGGACCTCTGCAGGAGGGAAGGCAGAGCTGGCATTGCCCTAAAAGCCATTTGGGCAGTCAGGAGCTTCCTCTGCCTTCTCCCTGCTTCCAAAGAGCTCCCTGCTGAGTGCTCTTTGTTGAATGGGGCAAGACACAAGTTACTAATAAGCAAGAGCTGAATGAAGTTGAAAAAACTGGAAGTCTGGAAACATGGCACATTTCAGTTTTTACACTGACACTAGATAATTAGTAGTTGGTAGTCTGGCCTGTTTCCATCAATAACACATGTAATCTCTGAGACCTTGCCTGCCTTCTAATTTTGCTTAACACTGCATTCTTCATTTAAAGCATATTATCTATGCTGAACTCCAAGTTTATTTTTAGGCTGCATTCAGTTTTGTGGCTTCCTTATAATCTACAGCCTTTGTTTCTATGATTACTTGCTTACCAGTCTCACTGATGCATAAAAAGCACAAGGCTTTTGCCAAATCTTAAGCCTCATGTACTGAAATAATTTCACTTGTATTTCCTCTTGGGCACAAGAATCTATGTAAAGGTCATAACTTCTCCTTTAAAGTACAAACTTTCCAAGGTTATACAGAGTAGTTTTCCAAAATCCTTGTTCTAGTAAGAGACACTTCATCTGCCAAAATTGTTCCTTATTACATCTTTTTCTGGTTTGAGAAAAATATTACATGTATTGATAGCTGTCAGAAAAAAATTAAACAGAGAAGACAAGGATCTATGAAATATTCCATTAGACACAATATGTGTTCTATTTACTAAGCAGAACCACCTGAGATATGTACTCAAAACAAAATACAGAGTATTCATTTTAAGAATTTCATTTTTAAAATTTTGATATGTACTGTAGATAATTATTTTTTATCATCTAGCCTGCACAGGTTTAAGCCAAAATTTAAGCTAAAAACATACAGCAATAATTAGGTGTTTAGAATAGCACAGTATCTGCAACACATTTAGCAAAAACTTTATAACGTATACATTTCAGAAAACATAACGCAAAATAAAATTCCATTTTGTTCAAGCTGTCTGCAGTCATTGCTGCCTGAGGGCTCGGAAGTTCACTTGCTAGGGAAATGAAAGTAACCAGTACCAAGGCAAACTTCAGAGACTGAAGCCAAACTCAGGTATCCCAGGACTACAATTTCCAGTCCCAATATCCAGTGAGTTACTCTGTTAATGCAAGAGGTCAAGAGCCATCCATGATAGTTTAGGCTGGAATAGACTTCTAAGATCATTGAGTCCAACTGTTCACCCAGCACTGCCAAGGTCACTGCTGATCTATGTCCCCAAATGCCACATCCACACACCTTTTAAATACCTCCAGGGGTGGTGACTCAAACACTTCCCTAAACAGCCTGTTCTGATGCTTGAAAACCCTTTCCCTGCAGAATTTTTTTCTGGATATCCAACCTACACCTCCCCCTGGTGCAACTAGAGCCATTTCCTCTCATCCAACCACTGGTTACCTGTAGAAGAGCCTAACCCACACATGGCTGCACCCTCCTTTCAGGCAGAGAGCAATAGGGTCACCCCTGAGCTTCTTCATCTCCAGGCTAAACAATCCCTGCACCCTCAGCTGCTCCTCATGGGACTCCAGACCCTTCACCAAATTCATTGCCCTTCTCTGGACACACTTCATCACCTCAATGTCTTTCTAGCAGTGAAAAAATGGGTTCTGCCCAAGAGTTGTATTTCAGGTCAAACTTTTGTTCCACAATGAAAAGCCTTATTTTTAGACATGATAGGGACTTTTTTTGTTTGTAAATCCAGATAGTTATATTAAATCATAATTAACCGCTCATTTAAGCGGAAAACTCAGAAATGCACACCCATGACCTATTTATATAAGTGTATTTTAGCAACGGCCTCTATAGCACCTGCCATCTATCTGTACTGATGCAAAGTCTCACTCCTTTACTACATTTGTTTCAAAAATACAACTATGTACTTTAACAACTGCTATAAATTTTCGAGGAAAAGGAGAAGTTGGCGTGATTTTACACAGACACCTAATGATACTGAAAATTTAGTCTGGGAAACTGGTAATTAAGTTCTGTTCTTGTGAGAATTACTTCCCTGAACCACACTTGTATTGGCTGGAAGTTACAGCTCATGAGGCTTACATGACTAGACAAGCTGGTTTTTTTAAAACAACATATGCAAGATAACTTCATAAGAAGACATCTCACTGTGAAAAGCAACTAAGCAAGATTTAGGATTGCTCTGCCAGCATCAAGATACAGTCTGTATTTGAATACTTCCTCTGTTCTGGAATGGAGTTAATTTAATTCTGCTTTTCCTGATTGCCCACCTTTCCAGAAATGAAAAATTCACTATCAGTCAAAAATTCAATATCAGTGAGTCTCTCCTGATCCGTGCCAAAGGCAAGTAAGAAATTCAAGTTTATTATTGACATTTTATTACTATACAGAAATTTTAATTTTCTCCTTCCTTCCAAAACTATCCCTAAAACTTTCAGCATTTTACCAAAACTAAAAAAAACTTACTGACAAGTAGTTCTGAAACTATACTTACCTCCCAAAAGCTCACATAAATGTTTCTGAAACTTCTAAATATGCTAACAATCTGCCACTAGAAGGGCAACTGTTAAGAAAGAATCCAGGATGCTTAGGCCAGATGTGAGCATAGAAGCCACTTCTCATTTCCTCATTTCTCTCTCAAAGTTTTATTACAGATGTAGCACTTGCCTCATTTCACATTCTCAGGCACAGACCACGGATGTGGCTTTAATCCATCTTCAGAAAGGGTTTGTTCACTTTCAGTTCTGCCAAGTCCATTCATTTAACAATTTTTCTGCTGGTGGCAATGACTGGTAGCATATGACATTCTTCCTGTACTGTACTCTTGAAGTGCTTGCTTTTACAATTGGGCCAGCTAACCTGTCACTGCCTACACCCACTTCTTAATGGATATTACTCTTACATATAGAACCCCATGTGTTGGTAGAGGTTGGGAAACAGCAGGCTGAACAGGAGTTCCATTGATAACAATCCCTGGAATGGCTGGAAATGGGCAATGGGTGGAAACCAGGCAAGGAGCCAGTGATGTGTGTGCTTGCATTACAAATTGGACAAATTACATATGGTCCATATTAGCAAGAGTATGAGCAGCAGATTAAGGGAAGTTATTTATTCCCTTTGACTGGCACTGGAAAGGCTGCACCTGGACTATTGTGCCCAGGTTGGTGTCTGCCTGCTATTGATGGATGTGGAAAAATTGGACACATTTGACAAGTCCAGTTTGTCAACAAAAAAGAAAATGATCACGTCTTTTCTCAATCCAGTGAAGAGGAATGGACTAAGGAGTGATTTAACACCTGTCTGAAACTAGCTATCTAATCTAAGCATTACTGAAAAGAAAAATTACAGAGCCAAATTCTTCCTAGCAGTCAAAAATCCAAGTCGAGCAGCAAAAGGCACTAACACGGCACTTTGTGAGGAGGTTCAGGCTGGGCATCAGAAGAAGCACGTACATTTAGAAGGCAATGCAGCACTGAAAAAAGTTGTCCCAAGACACTGTGGGATCACTACGCCTCCAGCTTTTCAAAACTTGCCCAGATAAGAGCTCCAGTTGCCTTATCTGAGTCTTGGCAATAACCATGTTCTGAGCAGGAGGTCAGTTCAGAGACACTCTTCAGAGAACATTCCTGTTGTTACATTATTGGCAAGAGCTTTATGGAATCAGACAAGAGATTTGAAGTATAAACCCAAGCAGAATCATAAGGAAAAATATTCAACAAGAACTATTTGGCTTAGCAGTGTTGAAAAGAAAAAAAGTAACCACTTTTACTAACAGAAAAACCCCAGACTTGATGTTTTTCATAAACTACTGTGAGAATAGCTCTCTCAAAGTCTGACCAATGAACCCACAATTGCTTTCAACTCTATGAAGTGCAAAGAGCAGAAAAACCTGGTTTTGATTTATGCTTTGATATGAGTATGCAAAGGCAGTAAAATAGAAATGAAAGCTAAAAAAAAACAATGTTCAGCAATGCAAAATAGGACATTTATTAATTGAAAAGTGATCATTTTGCCAGTATTCAACTGAAATGAGAAAGGGCACCACACAAAACTCCTCCTCAGAAGACTATGATTCTGCTTTAATTCTACCAGATAAAGAAAAATTAAGCAACCAAAGACTCAAATCTAACTTCAAACAAAAACCTTACATCTAATTCTACTTGAAATTAATGGGTTATCATACCCAGGCAGATAACACAACTAGAGTATTGAAGCCATTCACAATTCAGAGTTTTCAGCTTTCATATCAATGAAAATGAAATATTGACAGAACATAGATATCAGCAGAGATCTCTGCAAACATTCACTCAATTCACAGCACTTTAACTTTCTTGCTGGCAAGATCTCAACTGTCTCATTGGAATTGACATAGGATTTCTAACTGTCTGACTTCCTCAAATAAAAATTAACTATCTTCTAATGTCAGAAGGTTTAACTTCAGGACCACCTAAGTGAAATATCTAAGCTTGGACCTTAGAATAAAAAAAAGTATACTTCAAACTGAGAGGGCTTAAAAACAACTGTCAAGTAAAAATGCTGCTTTTTAATCTATGCACTGGAATTTACAATAAGTAGGAGAAATCTAAGATATTGAAAGGAGCTAGACATCAAGCACTTACTTTGATTTCTGCTGAAAGTACCAGTTTTAGCTAAACTTTCACAAACTTTGTCTTTTAAAACAGAAAGATACCGTAAAATCCAATTCATTTGAATCTCTACCTGCCCAGAGTCCAAGAAATCTATTCAGAAACAATAACTCCCAAGCTTATCTCAGAAGTGCGCATAGTTTCTCCTGTGAGTTGTACTTAGCATAAATATTCTGATTTTTATCTATTTAAGCAAATAATATAGCATAAAATGAACTTTACTATTTTTTTTCAGGCAGGAAATGCATTTTCCTGACTTTAAAAGTTAACAGATTTTTTTCTAGCATTTTCAGTATTTTGTTTAGAAAAAGAAGGTTAAAAGCAAATAATGACAATATTTGCTGCTATTCAGCAGTGTCAAATAGTGAGAGATTTCATTTTGACATTTTTTCTTAATAGAGTAAATCCTCCTGAAAATGTCAGTGGAAACAAATCTAAAATTTTTAGCTTTTTCACTTATTATGTTTTGAGTTGGTTTACAGGTGGAACTACCTAGGAAAAGACCCATGATTTTCATGTCTTCTAATCTCTAACCTATTAAGGAATTATTCTTTACTTTAATTATTCTGTGATATTCATTAACATGAAAGAGACACATAAGAACAGTGATGTAATTTTAAGTGCAGAACATCTTTAAAGAGCATACAGATTTGACCAGTCAGAGAATAAGACGGCCCTAAGCATGGTAAAAGGTTTACTTACAAAAAAAATAACTTTGTTCACACCAAGAAAAATACTACCTGCCTCTCAATCAGCGAAGTATTTATTTATCAATATCATATTCTCACTGAATTCACAAAAAAACCTTTAAGAAACCAAGGAAAAAAACTCAAAGAAAAACACCTCAATATGGCCAAAGTCTGGATCCCAAGTAAAAAGGGCGCAGAGTTAAAATAAGTTCACACATATGGAACTTGATGTCTTTGGATAGTTTCCCTGAAAAAATACTGTAAAATTCATATACTTTTAGTCTAATGCATAAATATATTCTAAATCTAAGTGAATTACATGGACTGTGCCAGAAATGCTGAAGAGACAAAAAAGAGCTAAGAGAATGGAAAGGAAGCAATGTGGCTGCTAAATGATCTTGCCCTTGGTTCATACCAGTGCCGCTGCTCAATTACAATTCAAGTGGGAAAAGCCAACTATATCTGAGCTACTGAGCATCCAAAACTACCAGATCTCTCTTTCAGTGTCTCTTTTCCATGCAAAGGAGCAGATGTAAAGATATAAAGATGTAAAGAACGTAAAGATGTTCTGTTATGACCTAACATCATTTGCTTCATGCTGGAGAACGAACCCAAATATTCTCTGTTGATGGGAACCTCATAAGAGACTGTTCTCAGAAGTAAAGTACATGGCCAATATGATGTCTTAAAGTTGGCCTGGCTCCATTCTCTCTTTTCCCCACTTATTAGGCTTACAGGTCACACTGCATCATATTTTGTTCACAGTTTGACCTCCTTCACAAAATAGAAAATATTCTCCCATTGCATTCTTCCTGACATCAGAATGAATTACTTACTTTGGTATGACCCTAAATAAATTTTTGGCTACAGATGAAGTCACATCACTGACTCTAGTTTAACTTAAAACAGTCAGAAAGTCATTTAAAAAAAAGACAAGCAAGAATGTGGGCAAAAAAGCCCCCTGCATCTTAATAAATGAGGATACAACTGTAAATGAATCAACAGGAAACACACCAGCTGGACAAAAAGCCTATCTGGAACAGACAGGATTACTTTACCTATTTTTTTTTCTCTTTATAATGCTCAGTATTGAATAAAACTGCAGCCTTTGTTTATTAATTTTGTTTATTAGCAGAAGTGAAACTGCTCTTTATTAACAGGGGAGCAAGGAACAATAGCTAAGTACAATAGTCCTGTGAACACAAGAAAAAGTGAACATGAAGATGAACATACAGGCTAAAAAGGACTGACATAATTAATGCTATCATATTTCTGTATGGGTTTAATGATATTGAGATAAGCCAGACAAAATGCATAAAAAGGAAAAAGGAAGTGGGTAGCTCCTGGCTGTACCTGTTACTCCCAGTTTTCCTCAGAACAACAGATACTTGCTCCTACCTTTTCCTCAGCAGTTCAAAGATTAAATTGCAAGATTGTTTCTTGTTTCTTTCTAATTGTAAAAGTAGAATAAACAATTCAGTAAAGATGAATTTTAATAAACAAGAAACAAACTATAACAGACATAAAGCTAGAAAGTTGCAACTAAGTTTTAAACAGACATAATAGAGTAAAACATCCAATTTATCAAGATCTTTTCCAACGCTTGTTTGGTGATAAGAAATATGGGCATTTAAAATTAAAGACAATACCACATTGCTCCAAAAGTTTAATGACCAAATCATTCAGATAAAGCTCCCTAATTTCCCCATAGCTGATAGTTATGAGAGTAACTACCTGTAAACAAGTAAGGTTCCTTCATAAGTCCATATGGAAACTACTTTACACCTTTGAATGTTTTCACAGCACTCTTTTATTTCAATGTAAACTAGAAGGTTCTAATTCTTCTTTTCTGGATCTTATTTAAAATCCTATGTTACAAAAGAAGTTTCCACAACTTTCAGGCAAATATTATGGTGATTACACTGTGATATTTTTCCTCATTCTCCATAGCTGCTCATGCTGCTCATAGTTAAAAAAAAAATTAGAAAATCATTTCTTAAACCATTGTGAGTCTGTGTATTCCTACAATGTTTTTCTTATTTGACTCTAAAATAGAATCAAAAATGCAGCTAAGAATGTTTTTCTCCACAAACAAAGTCTTCATTTTTCCTCTAATGGATTTTTTCATCTAATTCTTTACCTCCTCCAGCTGTACTGGAAGTATCAGTGTGACTCTGGTTTCAATGTCTAAGAATCAAGAGGGCAAGCTAAATCCATACTGTTACACATAACTCTGGTAGTTTTCCTTCTGCTCTTTACCCTTGCAACAAGGCCAACACTTCCCAGGTAATTTTAGGTCTCATTTAAAGTAAGATTAACCATGCCAGTTGTAACTGAAAAAGTGCCTGACTCTCCAAGGAAACTCTCCAAGTTCATTCCACAACTGCATTCATGCAGTTAAAAATATTTTATCTCCAGTTCCATGGCCTCGTCCCTGTGTTTGTAATCCACACTATCCCAAAGGAGCTGCTTGGATAAAGTGCTGAAGCTGTAAGAACTGAACCTCAGCTGACAATGAAGATCAAGCAGTTGAACTTACAGCAAAAGTAGGCTTCCAGGAACTATGTAAAACATAAAAGTAGGCTTCCAGGAAATGTAAAAATTACAGATAATTATGGTCAATTTTTTAACTAACTCATTACAAAAAAAATATGTAAAAAGTCAATCTGCATGCTTTACATGTCCAGATACCTTCAACTTCACATAAAAAAGTTTTGCCAATTCTGATACAAAAAAAAAAAACAATTGTCTCAAATACAATTGTGTTTCAAGTTTGGAAAAATAGTCCTAGTGACAGAAGGAACCTTTTAGAACTCTCTCATTTAATGGTAACAATGCAACATGAGCTCAAGCTTTACTGAATATTAAAAAGGACTCCATCAGAGACACCTTACAATAGGTGATACTCTTTGAATCTTCAGTTCTACTGATGCCATGGTATTATCATGTACCACTGCTGCTAAGCACTTTGGACAACTCAAAGTGGAGTTTTCAGAAATTGTGCATAGGAATAGTGAACTTTTCTTTCCACATTCAGTCTTATATTGATGACAACCAGCATCTGTCCTTAATTTCTATAAGAAAAGGCACAATGGACAGGGAAGATCTTTAGCCTTGTATTGCTGTAAAAGAAGCATATCAGGCACAGCATTATTCACATCCAGAATCATGACACGCTCAACTACCACCTCTTGCAGCTGTCTATTAGAAAATCCCAACCAGAAATCAAAATGTCTCTAGACCTACAAGTCAATCAACCACAAAAGATCCCCAGGTAAAAAAAAAAAAAAGGAGAAAGGGTCAGAGCTCCTTGCTGAACAGAAAGGAAATAACATCTTGTGACTTTAAAAAAAAAAAACAAAACAACAGCAGAAAAGTGTTTTATTTTCTAGAATTATGATTATCTTGCAGCTATTGCAGCACCCTTAATATGTTATGAGCTTTATGCAAAACTCAAGACTCCTATTGGGATATTTTCCACACACAGTTGAGATAGGATGTAAACAAACTTTCATATCCTATACAAAAATTCTCACCTGAAATCTAAACTCCTAGAAATATACTTGGCTCCTATAAAAGTTTGCTTTTAGTCTTATTTTATCCTATCATTCTACTTTTTGTATCTATGCTGATAAAAACATGCTGGTTTTTATAGTTAGAAGTTTCTTCCTCATTCACTTGAATGCTGTTTTGAAGCAGAAATATTACACTAATATAAAAGCATTAGAAATCCAGTTGTCCCTTAATTATCTCTACATTTTTGCAGATACTGCTTATTTTAGGAATTCTATTAATTATCAGTTTTAAGGAACCTGAGGCACATTTATAAAAATTTTAATTACTAGAAGTTATTTTTATACAGCCTTATTATTTAAAGTATACAAATTACTGTTCTAGATAAATTATTCACTCAGAAGTTTCACAGTTTCTCTTTGATTTTACTTGTTTGCACAAATGACACTTTTATTAATTTTATTCTAAATTTCCTTCTAAAGGGATACAGTATTTACCAAATGTGACAGAAAAAGAGGCTAATTCATATGTTGGCAATTAAGCACATTGCAACATTATTACATTTATAAAGGGCATCTCCAGCAGAGATAGTATTTCTCATAGTAACTCGGGTTACATTTTTTGGATCATCGGTTGACTTACAATAGGAAGCCATTCACTTCACAACTGTAGTTTTAGAAATGTCCAAAAGAAGTAAGGTACTGTGATCAATGTTTCTATCTTTACTATGAATAGAAAAATTACTTTTTCACTGGACAATTACACACATAGCCAAAATAAACACACGCTAAATAATAGGTCAGACTGTCTCGGCTCCGAAATGTAACACCTCCTGACATTGCAGTATCATGATTAGAATGAGTTCATTCCACATTGTTTACAACATTCATGAGCATTTTCAATTATTAAGTAGCCCCTATCTTTTTACTTCTGTGACAGGAGTGTTCCTATCTTGATGATTTTCCTTTTCTAACAAACAGGAAATAAATGTGACCAATGCTGGGAAAGCCAGTGTAAGCAAGTCTTGGTTGTGCTCAACACACGGTTATCTCAACTTCACCCAAGCAAACTACACCAACATGTTTGATGCTGAATAATCACCACCAGAAGTGGAATTTGCAATTATTCCTGATGCATCTCAGTTTTGACTGTGTCAGAATTCTTACTGTAAAAGTAGCACCAATGAAGCCACATTGTCAGCAGCACTCTAGGGGGAGAGCCTCTTGAAAGTTTGCCAATTCGCAGAAGACTTATTTTCCATACTGCTCATATTTTTAAAGTAACAGGAAGTAAGGCCAAAACACAAATTACTCTCATCATGCTAATATATATTTTTTTTTAATGAGGAAGGAGCTCAGTGAGACTGATGTTCTCACCTGCAGAAGGGTCTTTTTGTAAGTGTGTGAACAAGGTGTGTGATGATTTTCCCCACACCAATTATAGCTAAATCCATGCCTCCATACATCCCCTTTACTGTAAAAGTGCACTGAACTCAAACTTCACTTCTCAGGAGTAAAATATGTCAGTTCAGGCTGCAACAGTATTTCTACATTTAAGATGAAAAGTATTTGATGAAAAGTATTTGGTAAAAGAAATGAAATTTTGGCAACAAAAAATGTATAAATAGTAGTAAATCTAATACTATTTCTGACAGATAATGCTTGAGTTTTCCAAGTAAGTGTAGTTGAACAAAACCACCCCAACTAATCAGTGTCAGAGAGAAGATCAGAATTTAATCCTATATTGAAATCCTTTAACCTCTTAATTAAAGCCTATTAATTAACCATCAAGAGCTCAGAGTTACTGGGTACACACGAGGGTTGTTAGAGAATGAAGCCAGGCCACCAGCTGGCCTGCTGCCCATAACCCCACAGAGTGAAGGAAGCAGCAGCAGCGGGCCCTGGGAGCTACCAGAGGGAGCAGGGACACTGATAATCCTGTGAATATCTGTTTTTCTACAAAGCTTGAGTACTGTTGCAAATATAAATAAATTTTACTCGCATTTGTATAAGCACAACTGCATTTAAACAAGAAGAATAAGTCTTAGTTCTGCTCCTCACCGAGCACTTATTTTCCTGCATTGTAGTTCTTATTTCCATGCATTTTATTTTTTTATATTTTTATTGCTCAGGGCACATAGATTACTATCTTGTTATGCCATTGTGTAAATTGCTGAGAAGCCTTTTTTTCCATTTTTTTCCTTTTTTTTAATAATAATATCTGCAGGCCTAATCCCTGAGTGGGTTCAACGCAAGTCAAACTTTGTAGACTCTGGCAGAAGGAAAGTCCTACTTTATTAGGCGATTTTCCTTTTGTTCTTTCTCAAAGAGGTACCCTCAACTGCCATGACTTTGTAAAAAACCTGCTATCCTAATTGTAGACATTGTGGAATAAAATTTGGGGGGAAACAAAGAATATTTATTATCCTTTCCACTGCAGAATGTGGTCAATTCCATCATGCTCAAAAGCAATTGGCACTCTTATTTTCTATGTCTTGTGTATGCAGGACTAACCAGACATCACTATTCGAAGATGAAACAACATCAATACTGATGTATTTCCAACTTTTTCTCCTATTGTAACTAAGCTGCTTGAACAGGATCTTTGTAACAGTCTGTTTCCAACCTTGGAAAGAGCCTTCTTTAAATATGGAAGAAAGAGCCTTCTTTAAATATGGACACCCAAAGAAGCAGTTTATACCTGCATCTTACTTTCATCTTTCCCTGGCCTCTAAAGGTAGAGTCAAAAGAGAGGCAGAGGCATGGCTGTGATATCACAGCCAATACCTGAACAAATCACCAGAGGAGATAAAGTTGTGATCCCAGGATTATCACAACTCGTCAATGTTGCATGTCTAAGCAAAGAAAGAATATTTATTTAGTGTACATAGGTAATTAGTATTGTAACAGCTAGGAAATGGCAAATGTACACAATGGAGTTCCAAATCCAATAGTTAATCTTTTAAAGAATAATGTCCAACAAGAAGGCACAGCATAATATTTTCTTAATAAAATTCAATATAGGTACTGTAAAGAGAAGAAGGCAGCAACATCACTAGATAGGATTAAATTTGACTTCAGTATACTCACTAATTTAAATTCACATTTAATCCTGAAACAGACAACATGCTGCCATTTCTGAAGTTACCTGTTAATCAGATTTTTGTCATACAAATATTAATGGTTTTCACCCTGTTGGTGAACACTGCACTAGAAACAATAAAACATGTTTAGCTCCTAGGTACATAAGTGTGAGAAGGGGTGTCCACAATTGTTCCAGAACTGTTTTCTGACATGGTCAGTATGTTGGATAAAGTATACCTGAGATTAGAGGCCTGACTCTCTTCCAGCTGACAAAAATCAAAGTTCTTGCTGCTTAATAGCCTCACACTGAAACAAGAAAATCCATTTCCTACAACAAACCTATTCTTACTAATCAGCAGTGGAAACAGAATATACATACAGATGCAAAACTCCCTAAAGGATGAGAAAAAGGTGACATGTGAAAGAGTAACTTGAGTTACTGATCAGCTTTCAAATTTTGGGGCAATTGAATCATGCAAGTGACAAATCCAAATTCCAAATAGTCCTCGGTAAAAACTGGATTTTTGTTTCTGTGACAGTGCCTTTTTTTGCTCTGTGAGAATCTTCACCGTCTGTTAATGTTATTCATAGATGAGACTTTGTACCCAGTAGTATTCCTCCTCACCCCAGGCTTCTGATCAACTCACTCTGGTACCATCTGTCTCTGTTTGTTCTGAGGCCAAGATACTCCAGGAGCCACATCACTATGAATTTACTTTCTCTCTCTACAGAACAGAAACAGAAAAACATCTTTTGGAAGAGATAGGTAAATTTCCTACTTTTTAAAAATCTATATTAATTCTTCTATCATCAAAGAAAGCACCCATGAATGCACAAGTAAAAGCAAATGGGAATGATGATGTTGAAAAAGTAAAAAGTACACTCATCTGTAAATAGAAGGGCTGATGGAAGGTTTCATGATACAAATATTCTGTGGACTGGCCTCCTTTTGGAGCATACCTGAATGTTCTGACTATCTGTTCAATTGTCCTTAAATCTCTAAAACTACAACTAGAGTGAAGACTATCATCACATAAAAATCTTCCCCTGATGATAAAAGACAATTGTCTCATCTAGTATGTCTTCTGTAAGCAAACATGGCAGATCTCCACATCCTGTAGTCAGCCTTTCTAAATCAGTCTAGTCCTTTCCTGCCTTAAATAAGGGAGAATAGACACTTTTTTCCTCCAGCCTTGCTGTCCCCCAACAACACTTCAGTTAAAGAATGAACATTATATTTTTTATAATTAATTGAGAAAATAGTACAACTATTCCTTATCAAAAGAATAAAACAAGACAACAGTGATAATAACACTTAACTCCTCTTCACTCAGAAAATTATACAACAACCAGTACAAATACATCAAAATAAAAGTACACAACTGAGAGACTAAACCCTCCCAAAGACAAACACAGCATTAACTCACAGGTTTCAATTTAACAGAAATGTTGTTGAAAGAAGTTGGGAATTTAAAAGCATGTAACCAACATTACTGAACTTGCACTTGAAAAGCTCTGCAGCTGGGAAGCCTAACTGTATTTTCAGCAAGCCTAATTGTGTTTCCTGACTCCAGGGGACAGGAATTCCCCAGATACTCTTGACTGACAGGTCTGGTTCTGCTTTCAACCTGCAAGTAAGCAAAAATACCCACTGCTAGTCAAACTAAGTATGATAAGCATCACTGTTTCCACTGGTATCATTAGCAGCTGGAAGTGCCCATATTAGCATTCAGTACTGCCCATAGCTGGGTCATTTGTAGAGGTCATTCCAGAGATACAAACTAGTCTCAGCACCAGCATTCAGTAGGAAGCCTTAATATATATGGCTTAGACCACACAGGAAGACTTTGTGAAGTACCAAACATTTTCTGTATGAACAAACTCCATAGAGTTAAAAGGTATCCACCAGATCCATGTCTAGAGTTCCTGGCATTAACTGTTTCAGAACTTGCCTCCTGGTTCTGAAATTTGGTATTGTTTCATGAACCTAATTGCTGATTTTCCAGGAATTCAATCCAACATCTTGAGGGTATTTATGCAGTTATGGTGCTATAATTGATTCAACCATAGTCACTGAATTTCTCCTCTTTTCTGAATATTTATTCAATATTTTTCATTATGCTTTTATCATAATATCGCTACCTGTGGTGCAAAATAGAAATATTTAGAATATTTTTAATATCAAATTTCTGTCCATTAAAACTACCTGTTGAAAGTCTTTTTTATTGCACCAATCACTACTGATTTAAGAAGCCTGATGTATTTGATACAAATAGTTAAAAGTAATTAGTAAAGACAGATTGTTTCAGGAAATGTATAAAAGTTTATTTAGTGGTAAAAAATAACATCTCTGACTTGAAATCTGTCATCAGAATTGTCTTCATCTTATTGGATGAATTGTCTTCCCAATTCATCCACTAATTAAAGAACTTCTAGTTATTTCCAGAAATTTTTCAATCACTCAGTAGCATGCACAGCAGAAGAAATGAAGCTATCTTCTGGTTATGTTTTCTTATTAACAGTTTATATGGAGGAAAAAAAAAAACAAACCAAACCAAACCTGGGATTACTCTGGATAAAGATACTGCTCTCCAAAAACTATACAAGTTAACACCTTTACATTATTCATACCCTTACTCATGTGTGATACCTCAATAACCGCAATATCTTGGGAGGTTATTCCTCTTTGGTAAAAGCCATGCTGAGTTTTTCCACATAAAATGTTGAAAGGATGAAACAGAAAGGAGGAGATAAGGAGGAATATATTGAGGAGAGGTACCAAAGGACTGTTTTGATCTCCAGCCTCATGCAAAAAGTCTAAAGAATCATCCCTGGAGAAAGTAGCTCTTAACCTATAATACCAGGTGAGCCTAAATACAAGTATTGAACACTAAAAAGCTCAAGTCAGCAATTTTCATAAAAAACTAGAAGCTGTATTACCAAAACAAGCCCAAGTCAGCCACAATTATTCCTCCTAAGTGATGAAAACAGACACTCTAACTCTGCTGTCTTATGTGAGTGCATCCTGAACATACTCTTTACATTTACAGTACTATGAGGGTGGCTGCATGACTCACAGAAGCATGGCTTCAGGGAAGAGAGAGATCAGTTCTATTAAAGTTTAACTAGTTCCAACATCCTTTGATTTTATGATTCTGACTGCTAAGCTTATTATTTTCTCTTGGAAAATTCAACCAAAAAGAAGAATACTAACCTATAAGCATCTATTTTGACATAATTTCAAACTAGATAATGCAGAAAACACTATAATGGGTTGATCTATTCTCCAAATCCAATAATATTAAATTAAATTTAAAATGTTTAGAACACAGAAAATACTGACAAAATAACAAATATCCATGGTGAGGAAAACTTGAACAGAATGGAGCAGCACAGAGAACCACAAAAAATACATGGGAAACTTGCCAAAGAGAGAAGAAAATCTTTAAACTAGGAAAACAGTAGTCTTGAGTTTGAAGAAGACAGTCTATGAAAACAACTTTTGTATTATTAAAAGGAATTGTCTCAACTAACTGGCACCCAGAAATCATATACAAGAAGCACAGCCTGGCTGGTCATTCTGGTTCTCTGTTAGGTTTCAGACTAGGATTCTGTCTGTGCACAAAGGCTGTAGAATTGCTGAACTCCCAAGCTTCCCTTCAGTTTCAAGCACTCTAACTGCTGTTCTATAGCAGAAAGTTTTTCTGCTGGGCTTGTATTTCTAATGGGAATATTAATTCAAAATGAAAAATTACCAGAGGGCAAATAATGGCATAAAACATGCCATGCAAAGTGATTCAGATAATATAAACCCCATGGAAGTTCAGACTTTGGTATTTGCTGTGTTCACAATGAGAATCATGAACCTGACCACAATTAAGCAGCATAATATCACACATGTATTTTTTATTTTCCATCCAATTATGAGAAGAAAATTGCTCCCTGCTTGAAGAGAAAGGCAAACATATTAAAAAAGCTGATGAAATTTTCTATCAAACTAACAAAACATAAGAAAAAGATATTCTATTTTTCTTTCCTTTTGCTTAGTCTCTGCCAAGTCATCTCCATGAATGTGACTAAGAGGTTATTTTCTCAAAATAGAAACTCCATAAGAAAGCTAAGAATATGTCACTTATTGTAATATTTCCTTGGTTAAAAGAAAAAACAGTTATTAAAAAGTTATTTCCACAAACTTGAATTTCCCTCAAATTGACATAAATAAAAGTTTCTGTACCATGAATGGTTGAAAATTTATAGATAATCCATAAAAAAAAACCTCTGTACATCATAGCAGCTGTTTGTGCACTGAATAGTCACTTCTCATTAAAAAAAAAAAAAGACTTCCTTTAGCAAGTCAAACCCATCTTATGCCACTTCTCGGAATAATCTTACTTGGAACTAGTAATAGTCCATGTAAAATAGTGTTCACATCACTTCCACTCACAGAATACAACACGTCCAGCCATTTTAAGGACACTGACATTAAATTATCATTAATAAGGTAGAGCCATTACAGTGCAGCAGCTGGGGTCTGATTTTCCCTAGAAGTTTTGACCTTGCTAATATCAGGACTTGATAAATCATATAAATTGATGCATGATTTTTAGCATCAATTCTTCACAGAATAAGATGCATGATTCTTCTTTGGAAAATAAAAATTAAAGCATTCATTAGGGTTACAGTTAATGCCAAAATGAGTATATAGAGCCTCTATGTCCTGCAAGAACACCTTTTGCCTCTGTCCTAAATGTTGCATTTGAAACTGAGTTCACTGATTCAGCTGCAGGCTTAACATGGTTTCCTCTTATAAGAGTATCACTTCTGTCTTGTTTAAGTTAAGCTTAAGCCAGCATTTTCTAAATCTATTTGCTTATCTCATTCAGACAACCTGTCATCCCTCTAGGGGTACTGTCTATTTATTTTTGAAAGCAGTTCAAATCAGGATGTTGTCAGCATATTAGTAGTGCCACAGCCTGTGACATTCACAAACCCTGAGAAATTGCAAAAATAAGAGTGAAAATATTTCCCACAAAGGTTTTAGGAGCAGTTCTATGTTAATATGTTGTCTAGAAATCATCACCTTACACCTTTATGCATATACATATGGAAACACTCCCTCCTTCAATCATAAAATATGTTTTACTACTTCTGTTATATAACACAAAACATCTAGAGATTTTAGTACACAAAATAGGTCAGATATAGCTCCAATTCAGCCCTACCTTATTTATAAGCGGGCATTTTCCTTTATTATTCTTTTGTCCAGTTTATTATTTGAGTAAAGTATATAAATACAGATTATGTCATTTTGGGGGACTTCTTTCACCTTTTCCTTGCCCCTAATGCCAACTGCTGGCCAGGTAAGTACTTCTGGTTGTATTCTTCTTTCTATATACAAGTCTGTTTTCATAACCCCATATCCTCAAGGAATTCTTCATTATATCATACTACTTGGTTTTTGGTTTAAGTTTAGCTCTATCTTTCACAAACAGACAATAGGTTTCTTACATTTTCCCTGATCTTTTTAAAATTCCTTAATAAAGTTTATAAATAAACTTTATTAATTTTTTTAATGCAGCATCTATTCCTTTTTAATTAACCATATTCTGTGGTTCTACTGAATTACAAATCCATGTATGTTTTAGGATTTAAATAGATCAATTGGAGTACAATAAGAAATATATTTCTTATGATTACTATATTTACCTGTTCCAAAAATTTATTCATTATATAATGTTTTATACATGTTTGTCAGCATGTCTGCTGAAAAAACTTAGTTCTACTATATTCATAGAATCATTAAGATCGGAGAAGACCTCCAGTATTGAGTCCAACCTTTGGCTGAACACCACCGTGCTAAATAAACCACTGCACCAAGTGCCACATCCAGTCATTCCTTGAACACTTCCAGGGATGGTGAATCCATCTCTTCCCTAGGCAGCTTCTACCAATGCTTAACAAGCCATTTCTTCACTGAAAGGGTATCCTAACCTCATAAACATTGTGAACAATCCAACCAACATAGAAAAGTTTTTCTTGTATTAAATATTTTGAGAAAAAGGTCCAGGACAACCATACAATCAGGAAACTACCATGTCATGTTGCAAATGGTAAATTTAATAGTCTCAGTAAGAAATGTAACAAGCCATCAAAATGACATCAGAATGACCAAAGCAACAGAAGTTCTTTTGTTACCTCATATTTACTACATTAAGGAGACAAAACCCATTTCATAGTTAAGAGGTATTTTGTGGATTTCTATTTTCATTTACAGAAGCTACAATCTCCCTGTATTCTTTTTTTATATATATTGCAAATTATAATTTTAACTCATTTACTCTGTTTTCTTTCTATCTTACTGCCCAAGAAAACACAGCAGAATGTGAGACTTCTCATGACTCCAATGTCACAACTATTGGCTGCAGAGACCTATTTTTCTCTTTTCTGAAATTATTTTTTCAAGTAGAGTGTTTTTAACAGGTTCTGTAAAAAAGCAGCCTGAACAGGAACTGCACTGACTGCAAATAAACCCACTGAGTGCATATATATAGTGTAAATTGCATTAAATAATGGTTGATGTGGGTTTGCTATCTTGAATGCTGTGACACTGATCACTGTTAACTAAAAAGATCTAATTAGGCTTTTAAAAGGAGATAAGACAACAATGATGACCATAAGCAGTTCCTATCATAGAAGGAAAAACTTTAACTCCAGCTTAAAGGTATTACTATGAAATATAATAGACTGCGTGGAACATAATAGAAATGTGGAAAGGTTGCCCATGTTATAGATAAATTATGTAACACAACACCAGAATTTCCCATTGAAAATATCAGGAAGCAGCTTTAAAATAAAAAGGTGACAATTTCTCCATGCAGATAATTAAGTTGAAGAATTCAGTTTCACCAAATTCTGAAACCAGGAATACAAGTAGGTGTAAAATGGGACTGCAATTAACAGTGGCAAACAGATTCCTTATTGCCAGGGAGTAAATCCAGCAGCATGCATGCAGCCACTGCCTCAGAAAGTCACTAAATACCTGTATCACAACCATTCTATGCACACCCTTCTCTTTATGTGTGTTCTCAGGTATTCATTGCTGAATACTGCCAATATACAATATTACAATAGTGGAATCTTCAGTGCCTTCTAGCACTGGAATTCCTTTATTGTGACTGGAGATTAACACCATTACATAACATTCCAAGACTCATTCAGAGGAAAGAAATAAATCCCAAGTCCAACCCTTAGGCACAAGACCACCACATTGTAATGAGGAACAACCTGAATACACCTTCTACAAAATCTATACCCTATAAATCTGAAGAAATAAAAATTGGCAGACTGATTGTTAAGCATCAAAACAGTTGCTTCAGAGGGCAACTAAGAATTTCTACTCTTTAAGGATTAAAATAGGGAAATATCTCAAACACTGCTGATAAAACTCATGATGAAGTACACACATGCTGGAGATAGAAGTATTCTTCATCAAGGCAATATATGCAAGACTACTCTCGGTATCAGAAGATCACAGAAACTGGGAGAGGTGCCTAACATCTGTGGAAAGGAAAATGTCACTGCCATCTTGAAGAAGCATAAGGATCTACAGAGCCACAGACTGGTCAGACTCATCTCAATTCCTGGGAAGGTGATGATACAACTAATCCTGGGAACTATTTCTAGGAACATGAACTACAAAGCAGTGATCAGGAGTCAGTAGGCATTAACCAAGGGAAGTCATACTCAACCAATGTAATGACCCTCTACAATGAAATGACTGCAATGAGGGGAGAGCAGTGACTATTGTCCATCTTGTCTCAAATATAGCTTTTCCCATTGTCTCCCATAACATCCTCATAGAGAAGCTGATGAAGTACAGACTGGGTGAGCAGACTCTGAAGTAGACTGGGACCTGGCTGAATGGCTGGGCCCAGAGCAGGGAGATCAGTGGCACGAAGTCTAGTTGGAGGCCAGTTCCTAGAGGTTTATCCCAGGGGTCATTTTTGAGTCCATTCCTGTTCAATAACTTACTTACCCAGAGATTTTCTAGAGTCTGCATCCCTCGATATAATCAAAATCCAGCTACACATAGTTTTAAACAGTGCCCCGAGGTGACAGCGTGAAAAGAAATGTTGGGCAAGATGACCTCCAGAAGTCTCTTCCAACCTCAACCATTCTGTGATTTTGTGGTACAGAACTCATGTCCAAGAGCATCAGACTAATCCTAGCTCTGCCCATAGGCACACATGGTCAATGGTTCTACAAAAATACCTTTTCCAGAGCAAAAGTGAAATCTGTAACATGATACCTTGTTTTTAGACACCACTTACTCCTATTCTGCTAGTACTCACCACATTTTGTCCTCCCCAGATTCACTGTAAATAAGCTTTTTCATCAGCAAATGTGGACAATTCAGTATATCTCAAAATTAGACTCAGATTCTGACAGCAATTTCAAGTGGAAAATACCCTAATATGTATGAATAGCAGTAAAAGTTTCTACAGACATTTATTCTCCTTCCCAGTGTCCCACAGTGCTCCCTGGCACAACACTTTTTTGCAAGCCACTAATGTCAGAAAAATAAATAAAATTTAAAAGCTGTGCCATTAGTATTTCTGTTCAATTTTCTCCCTGAATATTTACAATAATCACAAAAACAAATCCTGGAAGACACTTTTAAAAGTCATTTAGTCCATTCTCTTGTTCCAGCACATGACCAGCTACACTTGTGTCTCTTCTAACAAGTATTTGCCAAACCTGCTCCTTCGGATTTTCACAGCTTCCAAACAAGCCCTAAACAAAGTATGCAAACATTTTAAGTTTTCTTTCCATTAAAAAATTCTCCCTACCAAGTTCAGTCCTCCCTAATGCAATCTAAGTTTACTCCTTTCAGTTTCACCATGATATGAACATGGAAAAGTGATAATTTCCTTTCACTTATCCATCTCCTTCATTCCCTGGGATTTTCTTTTAGGAGGCTAAATTAACTCATGTGTTTGATTCTTTCCTAACACATACCATGGTTTTTAGACACCTAATTATTCATTCCTATTACTCTCCACTGAATTACAACTGCTCCACATAATTTTTGAAGGGTATGCTATTCCAGATGAGACCATACCAAAGCCTTGCAGTGGGAAAACTTCTTCACAGTGCTTCCTGGCCAGTGTCTGTACATTCCTGTATGACATTAATCTCTTTCAGGATACTGGCTACTGCTCAACTTACATACTATTAGGGCTCCCTGATTCTCTGCCAAAAATCATTTCCCTACACAATTTTTCTTTGTCCTATGTCAACCACATAAACTACCCCTACGGAACATCCCTTGGCATTTTTCCTTTTGAATAGCGTCATAACATCATAACCATTGTTTGGGGTTTTCAGGATAATTTTTAATATAATCATGCCATGAGTTGTTAACACAAGAATGGGAGAAGGGTATCTAAAAATTCAGTTAGTATACCAATTAATTCATTTCTTAGTTATATAATAAAAACACTGAACAAGACTGGTTCCCAAAGAGGTCCCAAAGAGATTCAAAAAGATCCTTCCATTCTAACAGTAACCATTTATTAATATTTTTTGTTAACTATAACTCATCGTTTACACTGCCCATATAGTATTTTAAGTTTCTTGAAAGCCATATGCTTCATATTTACAACACTAGTGAGCAGAAGAACTGTTAAGGAAACGGGGAATACAAAGTATTGTATAAAAAGTGTAATATTGCCAGTATCTAATAGTAACCAAAAAAACAACTCTTAATATGTACACAATTTTATAAGCAGCTAAGTGAGAATATCAGAAAGAGAGCTCAGAATAATACACTGCTTTACAGAATATCAATTTTATATCCTATTTTTCCATTTTAATTTGTGAAATGTTTTCACTATGTATTCTCAGAAAACATCACAGCTTTCATGACCCACAAGTAAGAAGATCCATTTAAATACATATATTAAAAAAAACAAAAATTGATTCTGCTTAGAAAGTAATTAGCAAGTTATATGCATGCTTTAAACCAGTTATGCATGAGTTCAAAAGTAAACATTTCTTTTGTCACATGAATTTACAATGTATAAACCTCTAGAAGAAAGAAGAGAGAGCAACTTAACTGTTTAAAGCTCAAATAACATCCAAAATACATTTTAGCAATTTGAAAATTTATAATAAATATTTTTAGTTTCTCTTTATGAAAGGAATATTTTCCTCTCCATGCTTTAAGTTCTACTCTAAGGCACAATGTCCCAGCTTTGCCAGTTTCTGTTAAAACTTAAGATTTTCAGATAGCAAAAAAAAAAAAAAATCATATAAAAGGATCACAGATGAAATACTGGCTCCATCAAAGTCAAAATTTCCTCTGCTTTGATTGACCAAAGATTTCACCTTATATCTGTTGAAGTTCTGAAACATGACAGATATGCTAAAAGCATGAAAAAAATGACATGATATGTTCCTGCTACTTAGAAAGCTCTTCTGATATATTATGTAGATTCATATAGCATTCTATGCATGACTCAGACCACACATATGCATAGACATGCTATAAATAATGCTACATGTCTTATCATTCCAGCTCCTCATGCACAGAAAACACATCACTTGTCCAGAAGTTTCATTATAAGGGACATTTGCCAAAGGACAGACAAAAAAAAAGACAAAAAAAAAACCACAGCAGCAGTAACTCCTTAAATTGTACTCTAATGCAATCACTTAAGTTGCTGATAAGGAGAGTAAGACCTGATTTTCAGTTTTCGCTTTGCAAATGAATGGCTGGAAAGCAAGTTGTGCTCAGTTTGTAAAATGCCCTCACCTGCATGTTCTAAAGGGGAAATTATTTTAAACATACCCTCCATCATGTTCTAATGCTATACAGATGTTACTTAATCTACAGAGAGCAGCTTACTTACGTCTGGGGCTCCTTTTCATTTTGCTGTTTTTGCTGTGGTTGAAGAACGTTATTTACCAGCTCAGTGATCCCACTAAAGGGAAACCACCTGTTTAAACAAGCAAATAATGTGACTGAATAACCAACAAAACCACACTAGTTGAAATGTTTTCTTATCCAACATTAGTAGAAATAGACAGGCAGAAAAGCTAGAGCCAATGGGAATGTGAGCTGCAGAACTAAAGAACTAAGTCAGCCACTAAGGGTGTAAGGGAAGTAAAGTTCTACAATTCACCAGTTCACAAGCAGGCAGCAAGAACCTACATCCAGCTAACATGTGGATGGAGTAAGAAGCTACAGGCAGCTCTCTTACAAGCCAGTCAGGAAGCAGATGACAAACTACCTGCAGCCTATCAGGTATCAGTGAAAGCTAATACCATCAAAGGTGCAGAGAGCAGAACATGGCAAAGGTAGAAAAGTCAAGCCTAGTGCATCTTGAAGATACTTTACTTACTGTGTCGGCTGTGGTTTTTGCTCTTCTTTGACCCTAAAAAGATAAGTTTGCACAACTGAGTGCAACATGTTCAAAACAACTACGCTGAATACTAACATCTGTATCAAATGGGAAGGGAAAAGTTCCTATTTTGAATTAAAAGGATTTGCTTTAATATTCGTTGCATGTTTATATTAAGTTGTACTATGGATTTGTTTTTATTTCCATTTATTTTTAAAAATGGGGAGTGCCAAGAATAGAAAATTTTAATATGTAACTAAAAATTAAATCAGTCATGTTACCTGACTTCCAATTTTTTGCACATAATACCATATTAAAACATTTCCAGCAATACTTTCAGCAATAAATACAAAGGAAGGTGCTTTGATTATGTGAACTACAATCTATTTCTTTTTTATTTGCAACCAAACTGCCTGTCATAGTTCAAGGCAAATCTATAACATCTAATATGCTATTTAAAATGCAATAGATTAAAAGAAAATCTGCATTATATTTATTAAACTACAGTGATGTCAGAACCTGAAGACAACATAGCTAAAAACTAAGGAAGGAAAGCAAGAATTTTACTCAGTGAACTTTACTAGGACTTGCTTAAAGAAATAACTGGATAATACATACAGTAGGTCTGTTTTGTACTGATTAGTAGTTGTCCACCATCTTAAGCAAAATATTCCAACTAAAATACACGCTTTAACTTAAATGAGCAAGCTGATGTTCTATACCAAACCTGTGCTGGTTTCAGCTGGGGTAGAGTTAATTTTCTTCATAGTGGCTGTATGGGTCTGTGGTTTGACTTTGTGCTGAACACAGGGTTGATAATATAGAGATGTTTTTGCTATTGCTGAGCAGGCTTACACAGAGCCAAGGCCTTTTCTGCTTTTCCTACTGCCACTCTGGGGAGGAAGTTGGGGGTGCATGGGAAGTTGGGAGGAGACACAGCCAGGACAGGTGACCCAAACTGACCAAAAGGATATTCCAGACCATGTGGCATCATGCTCAGTAAGTAAAGTTGGGAGAAGCAGGAAGAGGGGAAGTGTGGAGTGATGGAGTTCACCTTCCCAGGTAACTGTTACACCTGATGGGGCCCTGCTCTCCTGGAGATGGCTGAACACCTCTCTGCCTATGGGAAACACTGAATTAATTCCTTGTTTAGCTTTGCTTGTGTGACTAGCTTCTACTTTCCCTATTAAGCTGTCTTTATGTCAACCCACATGTTTTCTCTCTTTTACCCTTTTGATTCTCTCCCTGATCCTACTGGTGAGGGAATGAGTGAGCAGCTGACTGGGCCTTGTTTACTGACTGGGGTTAAACCATGACAAAAACCCAAAAATAGAGACATTTACCCACAGGAATACTTACATCCTCTAATTGCAGGTATTGGTCTTAAATATCAGGTTAGGATCTACTTTCCCTATATGCTCAAAAACCCAAAAAGGTTCCTGTATAGATATTCTGAATGTCTCTATAGAGAATACTCTCACCTAACTAAACAGGAAGCACAGGCTCATAATTTTAAGTGGAGGCTTGGTGTTGCACAGAAAAATAAAGCTCACCAAAATACCTCCATATCTTGTCCACCATATGATATCACAGGAAATAACTTCATAAACAGGATTCAGTGGCTAAATAAGATTTAAATAAGTGGATGATTAGAAACACTAATGTCTTTCCAAAACTGAGTAGTGAAAGGGAAAACTGAATATGCAACACACGGTAAAATGTCTTCTAATGCAGTTTTGCCTCTTCAGCACTTTAGAAATGTATACTAAAAGTAACATTCCAGTACAAAAACCAAAATAAATAAATAAACAAACAAAGCCCACAAAATCAAGCAGGTATATTAAACAAAAAAGAAAAAAAGTAAAAACAAAAATGTCACATGCCATTGCAATTCCACTCTACCATGCATCATATTATCTTTAATCAAGATAATCCACACTTGTTTTTCAATGTAGAAAGTTCAAAGCAGGAGAAATGGGAGGGATAGGAAATCAAAGCATGTCCATACTTTGCTCACTAGGTAGCTCAGGACATTTAATTTAGATGCCCAACATTATGAGCCTTGAGGCTCTGCGGTCAGCTGTGAGGAGAAAACTCCTAGATAATGATTCGGAATAGCTAAGTTGCTTATGCAGAACTAGACACTAAAATGTGACCTCCGTGACAACTGGGCATTGAAAACTGATATATCACTAGTCTATACATTCCTTTCCACGCATTTTTTCCAAACCTTTGTACTCAACTCTTTCATTACTTCATTGTGAATTGTTCTATAGGACTAAACAAAGGAAATCCAAGCCCTTCACATAATCAGATTACAACCAATATATTTTCTTCGGATAGTGACCATGGTCAATCATTTTTCACGTGTGGAACTGAGATCAAATTAGTGTAAGATCCTAAGTGTGTAGTTTGAAATCTTTGGTACACTTTTTTCAACAAGATCTAGCATATTTACATTATAGTATATATATGGTGGCTTCAATTGCAGCTGGAAACCCTTGGTATTTTTGAAAATCCTACAATCAATTTTTAGTTTTCCACCATCAAATAAAACACATTGTCCATTATCAGACACGTTGAAAACCTGCATTTAAAATTAATTTCTCAGCATTTTATAGAAACACTGTGTTCTAAGTCAGGATATGATATGACCCTAGAATTCAAAATATCTTCCTTACAAATTAATATTTTTGCCTCCTATAATTCTGTCTCACTCACTATCCACTTTCCAACACTGCAGTTATGTGAGGACAAGAGCTTCCATTATTATATAACAGTGACGCATTCCTCCAGCACTTTCCATACATCCTTCAGTCCCCAGATCAGGAAATTATCTTCCTTGACTTTATAACAAGCATAGAAGACAAACTACAATTTGAAAAGAAATTAAGAAATCTATTGAATTAATAGATTTTACCATATGATTTTAAATTAATATTAACCTTGTGGATCAACAGGCCTGAAGCCTTCAGATGTACAGCCAGGTATTTATCTTTCAAGGTCAGAGAATGGATACAGATTCTGGATCTAAATACAAAAACCACTGACTAATTTCTTCTTCTTTTTTTTCAAAAGACTTCATTCAGATGAAATTACAAGTTGTAGCAACTGATAGAAATAATTATATATTAGATGAAATGCACTGAATGTATTTTTAGCATTGCTGTGGTTTAAATATCTTTTTCTAGACAGAAAAGGACGAAAGAGACTCCAGATAACTTGAACCCTGCCTACATGTACACATACAGTTGTATTTCATTTGGTTACAAGAGCTGGTTTGTGTTTCACTGGATTGCATACTTCCATATTTATGCATTGTTTCTACCCTCCTTTCAAAAAGGAGCAACAAACAATTGCTTAAAAGTGCCTTGCCAGGTCAGCAAACCCCCAAACTTCACTTTTCTCAACAGACCAACTGAAATACCCCAAGCAGTATAACTACATTCTGCTCCTTCCAGGCTACCTGTCTTCATTTAACCTTCCTATGTCTTTTCAGCTCTATCCACTCAAAACCCTATCAAGAACAGTGCCAGTTCTCATTATTCACTAGAAACAAATTCTGCTCTAAAAACACCAAGAGGCTGCAGATAATGTGTCTGATCTACAGTAACTGAGACAATGTATTCTAACAGTGCAGAATACTAAGTATTTTACCACCTATTAGAGGAGTTTGAACATTTTGTCACTACTTTTTTTTTTGAAAGATCACAACTCCATACACTACTCCACTTGAAAACAAGCCAGCATTTTTCTACTTGCCAACAATAAAGAATTTTTACACCTAGCACTTTGTTAGGGGAACCTCTGCCCTTTGAAACCGACACAGCACCATTACTCTTGTGTTCCTCTGCAAGCCTACACAGTCCAAGTGCCAGACCTCTTTGATCTTTTCCAGTAGCTGGAATCATTAAGCTAAATCTCAAGTTACTGTGAACAGTTTTTGATGTTAGATCCTCTCTGTGTACTAAAAATTTCCTCAAAGATTAAGGCTATTCCCACTGGCACAAGGAATGAATATGAGAACAGAACAGAAAGAAGAGGGAAGAGAACAAGAAAAATGGAAGCAGGAAACTAAGTAATAAAATCAATATAAAAATTATTATCCCTTTAATCTCCTAATACTTTTCTATTTTTCAATCTACTGCCACCAGTAAAAGCTTCTTTCTAAAATCTACTATGTCAAAACCATAAAATGTTTTTTCCACAAGGTGCTTTGGAGACAGGAAAACTAAAAAGCACTCTGTTACCAGAGCTCATCTCTATTTTCACATACTTGGATGCCTAGCCACAAAAACATAGGGGAAGAACTCAAGTGCCTCAATCTATGAAAATAACCCTTAAAATAGACTCTATACCTCCTAGATATTTGTATTAGTTCTTCTCAAGTGATGTTTGGGGAATCTGTATTTTAGAATCAGCCATCCTTGGCAGGGATAAACATCATAACATCTACCTCCAACCCAGTAATACTCACAAGATTCACACTTGCCATCCATGGACCTACAAGTACAAGGAGATCAAATGTTCAGGAGTAAACTGTGTGTACCTAATGTCTCCTAGAAACAATTAGTTGAGTGTATAGCATATAACATTCTATATCACTGTCATTTAAAAATATATAGGTCAGTAATTTCAATCTTTTTCTCAATAATAGTCTATGTTTTCCATACTTCCTAACCAACTCCATGGACTAGTATAGACCAGGATTGAAGTTTTTTCTAGCCCTTTTGTTGAAATTGAGAAGATTGGAAAAGCAAGTCAATCTTTTGCTTGGAACTCACCCATGAAAAAAAAAAATCTAAATATATTTTATGATTACTGTTAATGCTGTAATGTTGCAAGTATCAATTTAATAAAGCTATTGATGCTTCTAGAGTAGTTATTTTTATCAAATATATTGCCTAGGAAATCCAGAGAGTTGGAGACTTGTATGAAATGTTTAAGTTTAGAGAATGTAGACCCTAATGACAAAGCAGGATATATGTGCAGTAGTCTCAATGAGCAGTGCATGTTACACTAAACTTGATTAAGAATCAACATGAGATTAAATATTAATGCTCCAAACTATCTGGTTTTCCTAAAGCAAATCATACAGGAAGGATGAGGGACAGTCTCAGATCTATAAAAAGAATTGTCACATTTTGCTTCCTCTGCAGATACCATACTGACATTGACCTCCAGCTTTGTTCACAATAAAGAAATAGAAATAGTTGAGAGAAGACAGCAGCAAATAATTTCACCTCAAACCCAGATTATATTATATGCAATAAAAATGTGCAAAGCTGCTATTTTTCAAATAAAAACAGCAGCATGAATGCTAACTAGTTCATAACTAACTGTATTATAAGGTGAATTAAACTGGATACTATTCTCAGGATTAGTATTTTAACTTATTTGCATTCTGGACCCCACTAACCCAGAGGAGAGCACAGAGATGCAGCTTTCTCAAGAGTCAAGGCACCAACATCTTTGAAGTGTTCTCTCTCTCTCTTCAATAACTCTCCACAATTTTAAGCAGATTTGAACTATTCCAGAATCACTTCATAGTTAGCAAATGTCTTTTCAATGCAGAACTTGTGAAAAAATTTTAATGAAGGTATGTAACTAGCTTTACCTGGAATTTATATATTCCCATTGTCACAGCATATGAACATAATCTCTAAAAGTATTTACCATTAGCAATATTTCTTAATTTAGAGAAACTTCCTCCCCTGGAACTTATACCCTTGAAAATGGCACTGAAAATAATATAGATTTAAAGAAAGAATGATAAAATTCTAACCTCCCTTCTCTCTTGCTTCCCTGTGCCTTCCATTATTTCTGTCAAAAAAATTGCATTCCATGCATAACTATATCCAAACCACTGTGAAGATACCTATTCCCTCATTTTAATTTTGCTGAATGGGAGAGATCATCAGCTCCAGCAACATTTGGAGGTTTCCACCACCCTGTCATAGAATGCAAGGTCCATTAATCCATTTTCCTAGATTGCCTGCTGTGGACTCTTTCCTTTTTTGTTTTTTTCCCCTAAATCTTCATAACAGTATTTCAATTAAATGCCCTGCACCAAATGAACAAAAAAAAAGGGTTAGTTGCAGTGACTACACTCACACATTGGAAGTCAAGACACGACACAAGCACAGTATATAACTTCCTGCATCCACCCTTGACAGAACAGGGGAGTTAACACAGACATATATTCAAATATAACCAGCCATTTTCTTGAGAAGGCATTTCTACAGATTAATTACATTAAATTACGTAAGTATGTTTAACTCCAAGAAAGGAGGTGAAATATAAATCCATGCCAATTACATAACTGTAATATACATTAATGAATTGATTCTTTGCATTGATTATGATTATATATAAAAACCTACACATAATAACATCCAGTTTAACTATTTTGATCAAACTTCAAGTCTTTAATTTATATTACTGTTCCAAGTGTTTTATTAATTTAGAGAGTATCAAGAGTTGAATTGAGAAGGACCATATTTTGGACAAGAAAGTAATGTCTTGAGGAATATTTTCCTTAATATATATGCAGGTGATTTTACTGTAACTTTGTAATGTTTGTAACAAACATACCAGTGGTTTCCAAAAAAGCACTTCCACAATCAGTAGAGGAGTGGTAATTGGATATTTGATATAAGTGAACAGGCAGGTGGAGAAGTTGGGTACTTGGGCTAGAAACAATATTTTTTCTGGCACACAGAAAAAAATTTAAAACCTAACTAAATCCAAGCTTAAAAGGTTAAACATTCCTTGAAGTCCAAACTAAATTTATAAACTAAATTTTTATAAAATATCTACTAAAATGTGGCTCACTGTGACCAAAACCAGTGCTCAACAGCCCTGTGCTTTTAACTCTAAAACTGAAGAAATGACAGTATGTTTTGAGTATTTCAGAATCAGCAAAACAAATTGGATTCTGCTTATCTTAGGATAAGAACTCCTCAGGGCAGAAATGTTTCCTACCATTCATTTCTGGGATGGGAGAAGGAGACACTTTGTTCTACAAATGAAAGCTCCCTTGGCTCTCACACATCCTAACTCAGCCAGACTTCTTCCCTGCTATTTGTTATGGTGTTCAGAGTAAAAGGATAAAAATCAAAGTCAAACTCACCAATCAGCACATGAGAAAGTTATTTTAGTAATATTAAATTAAAACTGTACTATTAAATAAGTACTACAATGAACAGTAGCCATTATGTTCTATACAGTTAGACATACACTATGTATATATAGTATATACACATACTGTATATAACATATGCAGATGTTACATATAGTCCCAATAATTCATTCACCAATCAATGCTCTCTTTTGAAGGTTATACAAAATTGCAAGCAGGAGGCTTATACCAGGGAGGTGATATTAAAAGGTCTATGGGTTTGTCCAAACCTACCACACAGTTTAAAATTAACTACTGCAGCTTTTTCCTTACTAAATATAGGGAAAAATTATTTTAGTTATCACAGATTAAGTGGGAATTCTAAGATTTTGAAAGCCCTCAGCATTATAATTTGTTGCCCAGTTGCAGCAGACCAGCTGCTTCCCACATAGGTATCATGTGTCTGCTGAGGGAATGAGACATGTACAAAAACTTGGAAAAACAAAATTATAAATTAAGACATAATAGAAAGTCATGGATCACACAAAGTTGTCAAAGAGGGGCAGCAACCAGAAAACAATATAAACAAACCTAACACAGGAATTATATTGGGTGAAATTGTATCTTTCAATCCTAAAACTTCAGAAGTTTTTTTCAGATTGTCATATTACTAATATTTTTGAACTAGTAGTCCCACTAGATTTGCTTTTTTATCTGGATAAAGCAACCAATATCTGTCAGCTGTTCATCTCTAACATCATATATAATAGCTGCAAGATTGGACCAGCTAACTTGCAATACATAAAGCCAAAAATTAGCCTGTTTTAGAAATGCAGTAAGAACAAAACAAAGATCAAATTCATGCATAAGAAGGATGTCAAGGGCAGCAGATGATAAACACACACAAGTTTAAGGAATCCTTGAACCATAGTAGATATTTCTTTAAAAGTAGTTTACCTGTTCAGTTTTTATCAGCTCATTTAAAGAGCATCTAATGTTGCATCATTCTTCACTATAATGAATTTCCAAGTCCATTTGAAGGACATGAGATATAAGTAAATACCTCCTTGAATGCAATCAGTTTGTTCTGTCAGTAGATGCCTTTTCAGATAAGAAAAAAAAAGGGGCAATATGCCTACAAATAACTTTCAATTTCTGTCAAAAGTTCAACTTTGAGACAACAGTCACTGTCCTGCTGTATATTTGGTCACACTAATGTCTCCCTCATACAATCTGAAAAGCCCTGACTTCTCTCTGATCTCAGTTCTCATATTTTAAACAGGCAGAAACACCTCACATGGGAGCCTGACACTTGCTCACAGCCTCTATAAGTAGCAACTGCCTTCAGTCAGGATGTTTTAGCTGATTGAACTTTAAGCACGTGCATATTTCAATTCATTGGAGGAAAATAGTTTTATTTGGATTTAATTCTTTTCTCCAATTTATTAAATGTTACTCTCCTAAGTCCTGTAGATAGGTAGATATTTCAGGCAGATGACTTACAGAGAATGAAAGAAATCACTATGAGACAGCAGGCATCAAATCTGAAAAAAATGTTGGACTTTCCTCTAATTTTCCAAGGAGGAATAGAGACAAAGTTGTCCAATTATCACATAGCATTTGTTATTAGATGCAATTTTCTGTAATTATGAGGACCTCATAGCAAGCCTTGCTATGAGGCGAGACTTGCATTGAAAAAATGTTGAAGTTACAGATATCTCTACAACCTAAACTCTAGGAAAGATTAATTTTTGACAGCTAGCAGTCACTTGAATGCATCTATTTTCAAAAAGTCAGGTTTCTCCAAGGAAGTGCTGGAATAGCACTTAGGCCTGCCACATATTTTGTGTAAAGAGGAAAAACATATTATGCATATTTTTTTACACATATCTTGTGTAAAGAGTAAAAAAATGTTTTTCATTCTTGCCTACAGGATGTGTGAAATGTACCACAATAGCTGCATTACAGTGAGCCATATTCAATACCTGGAAATAAGAATGACTGTAACAAGGTAAATTTTATAGTCTTTTTCATGACCAAAATGCAAACCTTTCCCACTACTATAGTAATAACACATGCATAAATACATCCAAATGTAGCATACACATGTACAAGACTATTCAAATTTTAGTAAATTATTATCTCCAAACAGTTTTACCAGAGTGAACTTCTGTAACGGATAATCAAACACCAAATAAGGTTTTGTCCTACAACAGTTTTTCTTGGAAAACACTCAAAAAAGGCTTAAATATTTTAAATTAGAATTTTAATCAAAAGGATTTTTAAGGGATATTTATTTCACAACTTTTCTTACTTAATGCAATATTTGTTCTTTCTGTATTGGAAAGATGAGACTTGAAGTTTTACTTATGCTTCAAAGTGTTTTGCAATTAACTGAAATTCTCAAGGAATTCATAAAATAAAACAGAAAGCCCTAATTTTAAAATTGATACAAAAGCTAGGATATTGAAATCAAACACATTAGGACCTTTTTAGAACATGAGTTGAATTCTACTGTAAGTGTCCATTAATATAGAAATTTCTCCTAAGGGTTTTGATTTGCTTTTGGATTGGATTTTTACTTTTTCAACAGTAGATGGCATTCCAAGCATCTCCTGCAGAAAGTGCTTTTATAGATTCTTGTTCTGTCACCAGCTGCTAGTGAAAGATGCAACCCTGGGCTCAGATGCTAGCAGGTGAATTAAAACCAATTAATTTTAAACTCTGTAATTAATTTTAAATGCTCTGGTAATTACTTTGGACTTGATATGTTATTTTGCCTGTTAAACAGCTATTCTATAATATCTCTGAGATATCCACCAGCTGAAAATCTTATACACTAGAGCTTAAAAACTACACAGTAGACAATAAGCTATATTTCTCAGACTGTGACATTTAATTGTGTGAAATGGGTTCAAATTTCTTCCATAGTTCAGGCAATCCTAGAGAAGAGTTATTGCAAAGGCCGCAACTGGAACAGAAATAAAAAAAAAAAATCATTAATTTGTTCCCATTCTTCTCTTCCAAAGTAAGTCTTAATAAAGAGCCCCTTTTTGGAGCAGACTTGTGTCCTGCAGCCCCCCTGCACTGGATCACTATTGATCACAATGAAGCTCTGGATCACTATTGCAAAACAAACAGGGTGTTGGCAGGACAAGTGCTTCAGCTGTAAGGCTGGATTACTAAATGGCTTGAAAAATTCAAGTTCCCTACCAAAAAAGAAACAATATAACTTTTGCTACCAAAAAAAAATTACATACTAAGATTTAAACAAGAAGTGAAAAACCAGGAAAAGAAAAAATAAGTGAGAAATACAACAATGCATACAAATTCAATGACAATACTTCCAAATAGTCTATTTATCAAGAAATCATTCCTTTTTTTCTGATTTGGTGGTGTTTTTCACATATATCTTGAGAGTTAAAAAGACTTTTATTAAATATATTTTATTTAATATTTTATGAGGGAATCATGCCTATGTTATTACATTATTCTATTATATATTCTATATAATAATATAGAAGCTATTATACATTATTAGGCTGATGGTGGTATTATGATATCATTATATTATGATGCTATTATAGTATTATTAAGACCTCTTTTGTGAGACTAAAACATAAAATACTGGGGTTTTTCCTGAGAATATATTTAGTTGAATAAAAAAATAAATGGGAATACTTGCAGATAGCATTGAATTCTCTATTCACATACTCTATATAATTTATAGTTCATATCTGGAGGTCACAGGAAATTACTGTGATATAATCTTATCTGTGATGTAATGTCTCTGACCACATGAGATACTAGAAGTAAATACAATGCCCAGTTTACATGCTACTGAGAGAAAGCATGAGAGGTTTTCTTTAAAAAACAGATGTTGTCTGGTGATTCATTTGATGACTAGAAAGTTTAGAATCATAAATAGAATATTATTATAAACTGTCTGCATGACTAGTTATAGCAACACAGTTTACAATAGTGGAAATGCTCTTCTCCATTGGTTTTATATGCCTGAAACAATGTTCCACTAAGAAAGAAAATATTCCAGAATTGTTTGCTATTTCTGTCTACATTTCTCTTTTTATCAGTATTCTGCTGGGGCTTGCTTGCTATTTGCACCTTTATTTTAAAGTGAACAAAAGTTAGATGATACTTGGAACACCATTTTCCTCAATTTTTTTCTGATGCTTTGTTTTTTATGCCCTTGTCTTGTATTTTTTGCATGAGTAAGGCTCCCCTAGTTTGAGGAGTTTATTTAAATTGATGATTTTTGTGCACATTTTTCTTTCTCATATTGTACAGACTTATTTACAGTGAGCAAGAAAGCATTCCCAGAGCTACATCATGGATGCCAACTAAACTGGGGCTTGTATTTGTTTCAATGAGCAAACTTTGGGCTCCAGAGATGAACATAATCCAAACCCATGAGCACAGTCAGTTTTGAAACTACTGACAATTTTGCATACATGCCACTCTCTCTGCTCTTAAAACATCCAACTATTAAGGTTTTAAAAGACAGATGGTATTCTCTGAATATTGTTTTTTAAAAAAGGAACTACTTTAGCAAATGCCTTCTAAACAGAAAACAACTACTCAATAAAGGAAATAACACATACAAAAAAAACTCATACAGAACACATTGGCAAAATTAATCTTTAACAATTTTGATTTTTTTATCAGAATTAAAATTCTTTCAAATCATTTCTATGTCACAAATAATGTAAGCAGAAGCTTAAAAGCATTTAAATGACCTGCTATTAAAATTAATTAAAATATTTTCTTTCAATCTAAGCTGTAAGGGCTTCTGATCAAAGTATCTTGTCTTGGCTGACAATGCCAAGTTTTAGTTTTAAAAGCTAAAACTATATTAACCATTAAACTATTATTAATAATCTCCATTAATTCACATTAGGTCCTGCCACATATGATCCTCTGTAGTGGTCAGTGGCTGAATCAGAGACATTTCCAAGTTGAAGGAGTTGTGGATTTACTCAGCCTATGAAAATCTTGACGTTTTGGGTCCACTGGGTTTGACATTCCAGAGTACAATGCAGGTTGATGTATCAAGCTGTTCTAAATTCCAATGCTGCAGTGACATAAATTTATTTTTGCTTTGGGTGTTAATTTCCTTCAGTGTCCTTTTAAAGTTTATTCAGAAAATTGCTTTAATAAACAATGAAAAAGCCCTTAAATTTCACTTCTGCCTGCATCATAGAATTAAGAATGAAATGGTAATCTGATCTGTGTAACTTCTCATTTCTCGGTGAAAACAAAATATCTATTCTCTAAACAGGCTCCAGGAGAGAACTCTGGATTCCAAAAATGCAAGATCACAAATAAAAATGGTACTACTATTTAGTAAATTCCATGTTTAAATAAACTTCATTAATTGGCTTTCATAGGGCAACTACTCAGAAATTATTGTAACTCTTCCTCTGAGCAAACTATCTAACCTCTGAGGTCATACATAAATTACAGTTTAAGTCAACACAAGTTGTTGAGACATTTCCTTCTTATTCTGATTCAAAGAGTATATCCCAGTGGTTCCTGAAAGTAGTACATTCATTTCAATAAATGCCAAAATTCTCTCCCAGAATGATGAAAAAGATTGATCATGTGATTACTTTTAACATGTATTCGATTTCAGAATCTAGTATCCCTGAATTTGTAACAATCTTACCATTTTCTGTCTGAACTTTTTTCTATCTCTTTAATAAGATTAACTTTCCTAGTCAGGCTGCAAAAAAAACTTCAAACAATCTTCAAGACACAAACTCAAGTGCTGGTAACCTCTAAACCTTCTCACCAAAACTTACGGAAATTTAAGTGTACAATTAAACATCATACACTACTTAAGAACACAGTATTCTCTCAAAATTTAGCATTTTGGTGTTGACTCAATACCTGAATTTCCTGAAAGGATGCAATGTCATTTGCATGACATTATAAAGTAGAATCTGAAGTTTACCCCCTTTGTTTTCTATTTCCTGGGAATAAATTTACTAAGGAATTAAGAACTCAGAATGCTCTCCCTTACACACATCTATAGTAGAAGATATGTAATGTATTTGAATATCTGTATAGAGGCTTTGCCCCAGAGGTCCTGGTTGCCCTCGATGGGCTGCAGCTGCGATGTCCTTAATTGAGCTGCAGCTGTAACCGATGAAGATGACCAGGATAAAAGGGGGCGGGATAGCCAGTCAGGGAGAGCCTTGGAGGAGCCCTGACTTGAGAGAACAGCATGCGGAAGAAGGAGTCCATGCTGTGAAGATCTGCAGCCATGAGAATACACCAGAGAGGTATGGACTTTAGAAATCTAATAACAATATGGGACTCTAGAGAAATAATAGAAGAACAACACACATCTTACCTGAAATGCTCATTACTCCTTTATAAGAGTGATCAATCTGGGATTCCAGAAACTTGGGACTGGCTATAATAGGTTAAAGGCATTTGTAGCAGGGGGAAGGCAGGGATAGAAAAATAAACTTGAGATCTCAAATTCCTCCTTCAGCAAAACTACACCTGTTCTAGAGGCATTGACAGAATGCTACTTGTAGAAATAGTAATTTTGTGAGCATCATTATTCCTAAACATATGTTATACAAACTCTTATCTGAACAGAAGTTCTAAATGTTTAATAAGGGAATCCTGCATAGCAGCTTTGAATGATCTTTTAACGCCTAAATCTTTATTGGAATGCAGACACTCATTGTTCTCATTCCTAGTGAATAGCAAATATTCATTCGTGTCTGTTTGCAATTAGAGTACATTTAACATTAATAGAACTGCCATTCATGAGGACAGCAAATAAAAATGAAACTTAGTAAACACAAAGTGACATCAAAACCAGCTGAGATAATAGTCCTATGATTTAAAATGTAGTACATGCTAAACATCCTTGAAGAACTCACAAGTTCACAAATTCTGCAGAGCTACAACACCAGTATCAATTTGCAGCTGGGAGTATGAAACTAAGTTTTGTAAATTCAGTATTTTTTCATACCTATACTAGCAGTATAAATGAGAAGTAAAGGCAATCTACAGAAAACAAGTTTAAAAGTGATTCTCAAATTCAAAACTTACAAAACAGCAACATAGACATTTACTAACAAAAATACTCCTTTCTTCTGAGTAAAGAGGTGCATGCATTTTTGTTTAAAGAAAACATATTTCTTAGATGAAAAACCTACCCAAAACCAGCAAAAGGAGTCAATTTTCAAAACTGCAGAAATTAATGACAGAAGGATGAGATTAGTATGTTTCAGAATGGTTATTTTCATTAGTCACTCTCTACCCCAATCATAGGTTCAATGCACTAAGTTGTGTGAGAAGCAAATGAGAAAACAGTACATTAAATAGATGAATATCTAATAAAACTTAGATCTTCTATTTTCTATCTTCTCTGAATCGCCCAAACTGCAAGTTAAGCTCAATACTTTTTGTCCCATCATCCACTCAGGGCATGAAAAACAGCAGCCTTTCATTTCTTGGAAATTTTGAAGTTCCCCTAAGTCTTCTGTCCTAAAGCTTATCTAAAGTGTTTAGCCTCTCCTCATGGCCTGTTTTCTAGAGATCTCACCTGTCAACTTACCCACTGCTATTTTCAGCTGCAATTTTGAAAACTAAACTCATTCTAGCTGTGCATTTACTGGTGTTCATTATTGCCTGACAGTTTTGTAGGACATAGTAATGTTTATGCAACTTATGATAGCAAGGATCCTTTCCATAACCACATGTGCAATTAACATTCATTTTCAGCATAAGAGGCAGTTTAGAGCCTAGATACTGAACTTGGGAATAGATCCATAGTCAGTAGCTAACTTGAATTTCAACATATGATTAAGTAAGCATAGTACTTACTGAATAATATCTCTTTTGAATATCATTCAGTAATTTTAGACCATATCTCTATTTCCTAAAATTAATTTATAACTTTTCTAACGTGCTTGTAAGTGCACTCTATACCATCATTCTTAACATTAACGGATGTGCTTGACAACTTCAGCTAAGTTTCATTTGGTAAATCTTTGTTTAGACAGAAAATCATCCATGTATAGGAAGTAAAACTTTCTGGTTCGTTACTCATGGGTAAATATTACTATTCTACACTAGTTTTCTCTGTAGCCACTGCCCTGGATTACTTAGGAATGTGTTTTTCAATAAGATATGAAAGCCTTCCTAAAGATACTCAATTACCACTTCTCTGTCTACAGAAGCTGATATATGTTGCAGAATTAAATTAGATTTTTCTGGCATGATTTGTTCTTGATAAACCCACATTGACTGCTATTCATTTATTTCTTATCTTCTAGATATTTACAAAAACTTAGCTTATTTCTTTCCCCTGGCTTTCTTGGAATTTCAGTAGACTGATTCACTGCTAAACCTTGGCTCTTCTTCCACTCACACCACCCCACTTTTCTAAAGGGGTATTCTGTTCTTGCTGTTTTCTCATCTTATATAAGAACATACCCAGAAAAGTGATTCCATCACATTTTCTGAACTCATACAACAGCTTACAATAAAATCCACAAGACCACAATAATAAGTAATTTTATCCTTTGTGACTTACAAATAAATTTAAAGTCACAACTTCAGAGACAATCTTAGCATCTCAATTAAAATACTCCTTCAGCCTACTTTCTAAAGCCCTGTCTTGCTATCATTATATTGCAAGAGCTCTATTGTCATTTTATTACAATGGTTCTATATTGCTAGAGTTTCATACCTCCTTGATGGTTCTTGCAGGCAGCTCCTCTAGGCACTAACTCTTCCTTGTCCTCACAGCAGCCAACCAACTCCAGTTCCCCTCCAGCAACCAATCCACTCTTTTATAACACTCTTCTGATTGGCTACAGCTGTGGCCTGTTAACATCAGGCCCGCTCCTAATCCTTAATAATTGGCTCAACTGCAACTCTTTAGGGGATAAGATTACTTTCTATACTAACTTTTTTTACTTATATTGTATGCCCCTACACTGTCTATTCAGATAGATACCTTGATCTGAATAAAAACATTAATAGGAAGCGTGATCTTGACCTTTTAGAATAAGACAAAGTATACAATATCTGCAACCACTTCTGAAATTTTTCGCATTCCCATTGCTGAAAAAAAAAGGCAATGGTCCTGTGTAGGTACAATGTGATCTCTCCGAAAACAGTCATATTAACTAATTAAAAAAAATTAAAACTGATTAATACTTTTGGGCAACACTGTCTTAGAATGCACAATGGTTTCATATTTTTACATATGATCCCTATCACCAAAGACAGAGCAAGCACATGTATCATAACCCTGTGAGGCCCATCTGTGGCACTGCTTGCCTGCACCAAACATTCCTGATTTCCTTTAACTTCTCTGGTCTATTCCCTCAAGATCTCAGTATTCTTAGTCACAGTTGAACTCTTACTTGAAAAGGCAGCCCTGATGGAGAATAGAAAATGAAGATTTATGGATGTGCTTGTCACACGTGCAGAAATAACACATTTTGAATCTGATAGCCTCAGTTTTTTCATATAGTTAATAATGTACTTCTTTTTCCCTTTAAAAGAGATCTTAACTCTAAGAGAGACAAAGGCAGCTAAGCTGAATCCCAAAATTCATGAACCGTGTACGCAATTCAAAAATTTAGTTAAACCTTTCTTTCCAAACCATGTACAGCAAAACAGGAGTGAAAACTGACAAATAACATTAAAGGGTTCAGAAAAGACGGGCAAGAGTGACATGGGAATTGGGAATATGTGAGACCTGAGTTCAGAATTTTTTAACCTTATTGGAAAATTGATAAAAGTATGGTTTTGATTTCAATCTTGTCAATTTTTATGTTCACAGGAGACACAGACACTTTAACAGCATTTAACGGCATTTTGACTGTTGGTTCATTTTCTCTTTGGCACTGTAGCCCCTTGACCATTCAAAGTGTGCACATAGCAGTTTGTAGCCAGCCCCATTATGACTGAACCAAGCTGTTACCTTGACTCAGGAAAAGCAGCTATGGATGAGAAGATAATGCAGGTTGGTCTGCATGGTGAATACAAGTCCTAGCTGGCTTGGATGCCTGGGTTTGTATCCTAACATATAGAATAGAATAGGATTGATATAAACTGAAATATCTGTTCTTGAGGAAGAGACATTTTGAGGAAAGAGGGAGGAAATTAGAACTAAAATGCAAATTTTGAAAGTTTAAGTTTTGTAAATATTGAAACATTTTACTCATTAATAATAGTGAAACTTAAGTCAATATTGGTTGTATTTCAAAATATGTTCTATTTCAATCTCATGTTCTTGAGCTTGATGCAATTGCTCAAAAGAGATTGATCACATTTGTGATGCAACCAGATCTTAATGGTTCCTCATCTGACTTTAAAATCTACTTAACCACTCTTTCCTCCTCTTACTATGAACTCAGAAAACTTCTTCTGTGGGATTTCAAATATGCAGCCTTTTTCAATTGATCACACACTCTCATATAAGTCATATATGTCACTCTCTATGTCCTAATGATAAATTAACAGCCATTTAACTGAAAAGTGAGGTATATTTGAAATTAACTGTATGTGAGTACTTTTCACAGCTACTTAAATATTTAGAGGGTAAAAAAGATGTATTGAAAACAAAATAAAGATTGCATTCTACACACGAGGCATATGTTATGTTAATACAATACCACCACCACAAAATTTAAATCTATTTCAAATGCATACTATATAGATATTTTAAATTATAATTAATTAATAACATTATGTAAAATTTTATGGGGGTTTATGTGCCCATTTTTCTCATGAACTATCCAAACAAATCTCTGTAGTTTGCATAGCTAAAACTATGAGAGTCCTTTTTTAGTTTGCTTAAAATTGTTTCAGCATCTCTGATAATAGCTGTAATACAAATTATGTGATACAATGTAATACAAACAATGCCCTTCCCAAATAAATGCAATATTTTCTCACAACCTGCATTGACTAAAAACAGTAGCACTGCACAAAAGGAAGGGCTACATTTAGTAAGACTATAAAACTACAAAACTACTGAACTTCAGAAGGAGAAATTAGCAAATTCTTCCAAATTATGAGAAAAGAGATCTTTTTACTTTCTGGAGAACTTGCATACAGTGGCTCCTATTGCAGCTCAAAGAAACCACACCTGGTTAGCATATTACTTTAGATAATGGACCTGACTTCTGCAAAGAATATAAGCACTCTAGGCTGACCTATAAAAAGCACAAAAAATTACTACCTAATTAATTACACATAATGTTTCTCATTGCTAATACAATAACACTGGAGAATAACACTGATTTGCAAAATGTTCGCAGAACAGAAAGCAGTGCTAGAAGTACTCTGCCATCTTCCACAGTTCTCAGAAGGAAATAGCAAGCTCTTTTGATTTCAATAAAAAGACATTCTATAAATAAAATGTATTTATATCTTCGCAAATAAGCAGAAGAGTTGCACTGATCATGGCTTTAGAAATCTTGCCTAATTTTTCTAAGAGTCTTCAAAGCTCAGCTTAGCATCTGGATGTGCTGATTTTTATGGCTTTTATAGTGATAACAGGGTTTCACTACTTAAACAAGATCACCTCAGGAATGAAGAACAGCTGGTGCAAGCTGAACAAAAAGTAAATGGGCACAAGAGACCACTTTCTGTATCTCTATTTTGTTGGACATATATATTATCAAACTGTTAAATTAGTCAATTTAGTCAATCAGAATTCAGAATTCTCTTGGAATTCCTCCTGATAATGGCTTACCATACAGCACCTCCAGCAGTTTTCTCCTTTCCTCATTTGCTAGGAAAGGTTGCTATTCATCTTTAATTGTGCCAGTATTTATCAGCTGCCATTATCCTTACCTACCTCACCACAGTAATCCAAAATTCATCGGCAAGAAGCCATCAGCCATTATCACATTCCCTTTAACGTTTTTCCACCATAAGCACTGTGGCCTACTTTTCTACTCTCTGCATTGATTTTTAAGAGAAGAGAGCATTGAGTGGTACATTTCAATTCTTATGTTCAAAATGCTCAGCACCTTGTGTCCAACATGTCCAAGATAAAGATCACGGTCAGCAATTTCCCTCCTCAGGCATAATAATGGTTTTAGTCTATATGAATGGAGACAGAACTTTCCCACAACAATCATCCACTCCTAAACCATTCTGTCTTTTGTTGTAGGTGCAAAGTGCACTGACCTCACCTCTTCTAATATGAACACAAATATACATATTTTAAAAAACCCCCTCCATGTTATAACAAACCCCACTAACTGCACATGAAATTCCTCCCCCAGGGAGAGAATGTGAGAGAACAAATCAAATGTAACAGATGTTAGTCATATCATTTAATGCATGACTGAAAGACTAAAGATATATGTTGATGAGGACAACATAAGAACCTCCGCAGAACAGCATGGGATTAGCACTTCAGTATCTATTGTTAAAATAAGGGAACAGTATAAAATAAAAAACAAAGCCAAATCTCTTTTTCACATTTAATTAAATTGAGAACTACAGAATGAGCAACAAAGGCACATCAGAACTTCTAATTTGCCATAAAGCCTGTCAAAACCCCAGAAGCCTATAATTCAAAATGAACATTAAATCTGCCACAGATGACCACACCACAGCACTGTGGTCAAACTTACTGACACTAATAATACCCTTTGTCTTTTGTTGTTCCTGTGTATAGTTTCAGGATGCAAATGGGTAGACTTCATCATAGGCATTATCTTAATTAGTTACTGAAACAAAAAGTGAATGCCAAAATTCCTATAATTATTGTATCATTAATTACAGATATTATTACAGCAGGTCAAAAAAATGGAATTTGTTCTGTACATCACTAACAGTAGCTTTGAAAAAGCTATAATAAAAAAAAAACATTAAAAGCTATGTCTAAAAAACCTGTATAATAATTATATTTATTGGCAGTTACTTAAAAACCTCAGAATTCAACATGAACACCCATAAAGAGAGTACATAAATTTTAAATGTCTTTAAATATCCTTAAGAATATTTTTAAATGCTAGCCATTTTCCTAAATATTAGTTGAAGTTAAGAGAATTATTAAAGCAGGTGGTCAACTAGCAATTAAAAAAATCTGTATGATGTCAAATATCCCTGTGGAATAGCCACAGTAGCCTTTCCTGTTATGAAACTTCAAATAGGCAGGAAATATAAGCTATTTTCTATAAAATGGGCCAGAATAGTAGCATCTGTGATGACACTGTTATAATTAATGTATTTTATCTAAAAATGCCACCTTCATGATAACGCTACAAAAATATATTCTGGTTGGAATGTCAATGACCACTTAAAATTTTTATAGCTCTTTAAATATAAATCAATTTTGGATACTGCAAGTCCTTCTAAAACAAACAAAACACAAATTATCATTCATTCCCCAGGAAAGAAGGGCAAATTCCCTGTAATCATTCCTGGAAGGAATCCTACCCCAGGATTACTAGTCTTGTATACAATTGATAGCTTAGACCTTTTAAGCACTCAGAGACAAAAATCTTACTGCAAGAGCCTTACACTTTTCAGGTTTCTCATTTAAAAATAACAGCATTATTTTATACGTCTGGTATTTTTTACTCCATCACGGACATATCCATTTGCTGTGGCCATAATACAGACACAGCTATCAGGCAAGCAAATACAAAAGTCTTACACAAGGCAAGGCTAAATCAACCTTCAAGAAACAGAGTTAGAGTTCCAACAAAAAATATTATTTCTCTGCATAATGATATAACATGGAGGCCACAGGCAACTCCTTTCCTCCACTTATATGTTAAAGCCCATAGATACAGCAAAAGACTGCAAATATTTAGGAACATCCCTAACTTCACACAATTATCTGAACAGACAAGGACTAAATAGCAAGACTTAGCACCTGTTGTGCTGCACTCTTATGAGGCCTAAAGAGTACCCAAGAAAACCAAATTATGCACTAAGTATAATAAAGGAAGTATCCTCAAAACATAATGCAGACACCCAAAATCCAAAAAATAAGCTTTATAGATCTAACCAGCAGAAAGATAAGGACACTACTCTTCTGAATTTCAGTCTTTTCCATGAATTTGGGTACCTGACTGAGGCCTCTCTACATGTATGAACTTTTAAATTATGTGCAATAGTACCACAGATTATCTCTTCACAGAATATTCTTGTAGAAGTCAATATTTAACTGAACAAATTCATTTGTTTTATAAATATGTTATTGATCCTTTGGCTAATAGCTTCTCTGGCCAGAAATAAAATTAATGGGACAGAAATCCAGATTGTTTTGCCCTCTCAGATGAAGTCTGTACTTGTAGGACTACAGAGCCTGCTTTCCTGTGAGTCTCTGCATTTTCTGCATAATATCATAGGTTCAACTCCGGGGAGAATGAAGGTAAGGACATGAAGGCTATCAGACATTCATGGAAGGTTTTGGGACATATCCTGGTGGATGCCATTTCCAAGCACAGGAGCGTGCAAACATGTTTGAATTATCTGACTGCCACCTCTGGCTGTGTGAGGGGACTGCAAAGCCTCGTGACCTGGTCTCCCATAGCATCCTCCTAGACAAACTGGGGACACATGGATTGGACAAGCAGATGAAAAACTGCCAGGCTCAGGGGGTAGTGCACAAAGATTGAAGTCCAACTGGTAGCCCAGAACTAGTGATGTTCCCCCAGGACCTTTTGTTTTCTGGGCTTGTATTCTAGTCACCTTCTTTCATTTCCTTATCAAAATACATTTTATGACAGACTCAAAACCATAGGTTTTCATAAGGTGAGCCTGCTGTATGTCTGATGATACTCAGACAGAGTTTAGGAAATTTTCTGGCTGTTTTTTGATTGTGACAAGCTGAATCTACTTTTTCTTCCTGTTAAGACACATCTGTGCACATGCTAAGGCCCAAACTTAGACATGCAAGGAGCTCTAGAGCAAATACCAGGTTGCATGGTGATAGGTAGGCATAGGTCAGAAGATAAATTGCTTAGACATCCTGATCTTGCAAATATTCCTAAGACTGTGAGTAACCTTAGAAATTTTGAAGATTATTCACTTTTCTCAAGTTAATCATGGCTGTTCAAAGCAAAGTAGTACATTCATTGTTCCCTGCTGGTATAAGCATTGCTTTCTTTCTATTTGAACAGAAATGGCTCATTCCACAAACAAGTATCAGCTCCACTTTTTAAATTACATTTTTTTGTGTCATCATTCATTACACTACCTATCCATTTCCAAATATTATTGCAGTCTATAAAACCAAATACTTGAAGGAGGATTCAAAGAAACTTCTATAAAAATAAGATTGGCCATTTTTCTAAATTATAGGTAAGTACTAGTGTAAAAAAAAAGTTATTGTGCTTTTCATTTAAGTACATACTGTCCAAAAGAAAGAGTTGAAGTATCACCTTTACTTTGTCATCTGAAAAGCTGAAACAGCAAAATCTATGCAAGTTCCATTTTTTGATTGTTGGAACTTATTACAAAATGTACTAGCTGTAAAAAAATTAAATAGGGTAATGAATATTTGTGCTGAAATGTGCAAACACAGTTCCTGTAATTGTTCTTACCTAAAGCAAAACACATCTAACAAATAACTATATCCAGTAACATGACAGGTGGGTTCTAACAAATGCCACTGATCCTTTTTTGTTTAATACAGAGCAAATTATCACCATGTGACAAAGTGAACATAACATTCCTAAAATCATTTAGGTTGGAAAAGGCCTTTAAAATCATCCAGTACAACCATTAACCTAACACTCTCTAGTCCACCACTAAACCAAATTCCTAACATTTGCTTTGCAAAGGATTCACCATAACTGACAACAAGTGGACTGGCTACTTCCATTTTAAAATTATTTTTATTTTCAAAATCTGCTGTACAAAAGGGATAAATTCATCATCTTGATGTTATGGATATCAAACAGGCACTTCATCTTTGACTGTTCACAGAAGGTGTTTCAATTAGTTGATCACAGAAGGTGTTTCAATTAGTTGATATATAAAAGACATCTTCCTTTCTAATAGAAAACAAGAGATTTAGAGCTCCAGCAGTTGTCCCACTCTGAAGAGTTGCTCAAACCTAAGGATTAAAATAAGCAGGCAAATGAAACATGCTCATGCTCAGGAGATCTGGACAAATTTTTAAAGACTATGTTTCATGATTTTTTCAATTGACCAAATATGTTTAAAATATGGGCTTACACTAATACCCATTTGGAAGACAAGAGATCCTGTGATGTGTATTCATAAAAGTATAAGTACTGGCCTTTATCAGTATTTCTTTTTAGTTTTACAATGAAAGGACACAAATTTTGCTAGTAATCAAAGCACAAAGTTCAGTATCCAAAGAAAGGTGAAGATACAGAAGACTAGCTATATAATTTTTAACTAGTTCTCATAGCCAAAGTTTTTATCACAGACTACTACAAAAATTCTGCAATATGTTATACAGAAGTTAGACCATATGGTCATAATGACACCTCTTTAGGAGGATCTTCTCATAGCTGTAAAATCGATGACCGAACACTTTAACTACAAAATGTTAGGATGCATGCTGAATTAAGTTTACAGCAGCTTGACACTTTTGGGGTAGATCTGACTAGTGACAGCAATTTTGTATTTCTTTCTGAAGAGGAAGCCTAAAGTGTCACATGAAAAAAAACTTAACCATGTCCAACAATAACTATTGTTTCAATAGTGTTTTTTTTTAATAAAGCACAAAAAATTCAATTCTCTCCTACAATAGAAGTCATTCTTAATTTTTATTATGATTTAGTTATGACACAAAAGGATAATGATCTTTCATTATGAATTTATTATAGGACTGAATTTTGAAGTAATGACACTGTTAAGCAGAATGTTTAGAAGTTATCCTAAATAAATCAGTACAACTATTTGCCTCTAAATTTTGTTTGAATTAACTTATTTCTATCAAATGTTTTTATTTCCTCTAAAATATATTTATTTTTGTTTTGTAATTTTTCATTAAAAATAATGGAAATCAGCAAAAAAAAAATGAGTCCCACCTTGATTAAGTAATAATTACACTATATATAATTAATTTATACATTATTTTGTTCTTCTTTTATGTTGACTGGTACAAGAATAAAAAGAAGAAACTCTGAAGGATGAAAAAGTTCTGCTTACACCAATGCAAGCACGCAGTTTTCTCTGTCTTGAGTAGAAGGTTTATGTGACAACTGATACAATGACAACTTTAGAGTAAAAAAATACCAAAAAAAATTCTAGGTGTAAGAGTAGTGTACATATGAATCTGACAAGATTTGAAGACCTAAATTTCAATTTCAAATAACTAGTTAGGTTATTGTATTGGGATTGTGCTTCTTGAAGTCTCAGCTGTTCTGTCACTGTGCTTCATTCAATCAACTCAGGACATGAAGATACTGTACAAGAAGGAATCCTACATTTGCAATAAATCATAAGTCTTCCATGTTGAATTACTCTTAAAATTTTAACTGTCTTAGAACAATTGATATTGACAGGAAAAGATACAGTAGGCAGAAAAAGCAAGTTAGCAGCGAAAAGAACTTTTATTTCAAAATATATTTCTATCACCAAAGGACAATGTGTTAATGACACATGGTAAACTAAACAGAAGATCAGAAACTAGCCTTAAATGATGGGAAAATACCAACTGAAGAATGAGCTATGTCGGATTATGTGTTTAGTCATCATTTGCCACAGGACTATTTGCATCCCTTCATCTCCTGCGACCTACTGACCAAAGCATCAGTATCAAGCATTCATTGGACTGATCCTAAGAAATATCCCAGCCAGTCCAAAATTGTCATAAAAGGCATCTCAAACAGGTGTTCATAAATCACAGAAAAAACTTTGAGGAATGACATATAACCTGTCCATCTCTTCTTTGCCTTTTACTTTCTCTTTCATTTCAGCTCCCATTGGCACCAGGTCAGAAACCTCCTCCAGAGCCCCAGACTCATGACTGGAGCACCCCCATGAGCCAGCACCGAGTACAGCAGCGAGTACCAGATACTCCAGGCCAAGATGTTGTGCTCTGCTCTGCTGTTAAATTATTTGCTAAACCCATATATCCCCTCAAAATTGACTGAATATCACTCCTCTATGGCAGCTCAGCTAGTCTATTATTATTAACCTTAGCTATGCCAGCTTCCTGAGTGTTGAATGTTGTATGAAGTATAAGACAGCATGACCCCTCCTACACCAAATCACAATTTTCAATCACTAAACAGAAAAAAAAGACAGGGGAAAGTAATTCAATGTTCAGTAATTTAGTCATACCATATGAAAACAGGGTGGGTAACCACCATCAGATCAGAAACAAAACTTGCTAACTGAAGAACAAGCAGCAAATTGATTGGTTTCATAATTCTATTTGAGAAAATCGACACAATTTCGTGAACAAAAAAGTGAAATTGAATTTATTCTTCCTAGCAATTACATTGTGATGTAGAAGTTATTGGTTTTCTGTGAAGACAGAAAGGCCCATGAACTAAAGTTATTTAAGACTTCCATTTTATCAACTACAATATTAATAAAGTATTCAAATGATCTATTTTTACACTGATATAAGACAGTGGAAATACAAAATACATAGTATTATTTAATTTTTATATAAATACTACATATACTTCAGAAGGCTAAGTCCTTTAAATAGAAGTTTCCATCTCAAATATACCTTGACACACTGCAAAAACTTTTCAATAAAATTTCAGGATTATTTAGAATATTAGAAAGAAAATCTGGCAATACATTTAGCTGGACATACTGGTTCTTTCTGTGCTTTAAACAGGCCGTGTGCATCACAGGTGAGATACAGCACTGCCCCTCTAACCAGGAGCCATCCATGGGAAGTGACCATTCCTGGTCCACATTCCATAGGGCACGTGAGCACATGCCAGGTAAAACAGAACCTCTGTAAGCACAGGCTGCTGTGAGAGTGACACTGATATGTGTCCTAAAAGTAAGAGTCAGCAAGTCAATTATTTTATTCCATGTTTATACCAATGAAGCTAGGTGCTCTTTTATCTTCAAATCTGATTATACCTCCCTCACTTGGCATTCTTTAAAAATCTGGCACACTTTCTTGCTTTGTTCTCCTCAAGAAAATTTTATATAAACATAAAGAATTAATGAATGTAATGCAGACATTTAAGTGTACTATCTTACCTACTCTCCATAAAAACTTATTTCATTATGCAAAAGGTTTTCTTCAATGCACAATTGAAAACAAATTGTAATTCTTTTTTTACAAATGTACATTTCATTTCTGTAATACATGAAGCATACCATGTTTGTAGTATAAGTGTACATTCACAGACAACAACCTCCCAAAAATACATTTACAGTGGGAAAAAAAAAACTTCCTTTACAGTTGTGAGTTGTTCTAGAGTTCTCCCAGTGTTGTCAGAGACCATAAAAATGGCAATTTTTTGTTAATAATGTATAATTTTTTTAAGTTAAAATTGCTGTCTTAATATGTTTTCCCTCTGTTTTTAAGTCACTTTCCTACATTAATAAGTATGTTTTCATGAATTTTTTACCTCCACTAATTTACCCAGCATTGTTCTGACAGTGAAATAAACTCTATTTCAATTTACAGCCTAATTTTTCACTGTGCTATATTTTATAACTGTGCTATATTTTATATATTTTAACCTCTACTCATTTTTAGGAAAATTATTTACTGACATTCCTTTTCCTGATACAGGAATTTTCATATGATAAAGAACATAAGTGAAAAGAGCCATGAGTTTAATTTAAAAATTCCCAGAATTTAAAGTCTAGCAGCTATAAAGCACTAAGATTTTGTTTCAAAGGTTTTGTTTTATCGTTTTTCTGTTTCCTTAAAGACGACAGACTCCACCACACGTACGTGGAACTCCATACTGTCATTTCCACTAAGCCATTTTTCAAACATAACCACGTGATCGGTTGCCTTTAGCCTCTCCTGTTCTCAAACACTCAACAAAAGAGATACTATTTCATACAGAGAACATCAGCCCCTACATCCTACCAAAGGTAAAATTAATCTTATTGAATTTTCAGAGTGGATCGTGGACTCTTTTTTTTTTAGCAACATCTGTGCCCTGCCCCTAAATTATTTTTCTGTGGTAAGAAACCAAAATTAATACACTATAATTTTAAAGAAAAAATATATATATATATATACACATATACGAATTCAGGTGTGTTTAGTTTAGCCAATTAGTTTAACAAATATTCTTCATTATTAATAGACAAGATTGATAATGGACTTCCTGTTATAAAATACTGTTTTCAATTGCATAAAACTTTGTCACTTTTCAACCATTCAACCTGACATTCTACACCACAGGTTTTCATCACTCTTTCTTTAAATACCTCTATAATGGCCTTTATTTACATAAATAAAGCTGCAAGAGAACAAACTACTTTATTTTTTAAAAAAAATTTAAAAAAAATTTAAATATTATATCATATTGAGCAAAAATCTCTTGTGGAAAGCCTTAATATTTAACAAAGGATGTGCCATTGGACATCATACAGAAACCAGGGGGAAAAAAAAAGTTACTCTGAGAGTAACTTCAGATCACACATACTAAAGAGAATTCTTATATTTTAGAAGACAAATCCTCCAGACATTTTGTCTGCAAGGAGAGTCTTCTAACCTGGGCTGAACACAACCATATCCATAATGATAGGTCTGAGCTTCTGTGAGTCATATCAGGTTTTGATCCAGACAGTTGAAGTAAGAACAGAAAGACTTTTTCCTGAGCTCCCTGCTGGGTTCAGGCATCTTACAGGAGATGCATTATAATCCTCTATAAATCGTAATATGTATTACATTTATTTCCCAACTCAGCTAAACCCAGAACCCACAACCCAGAGCATTCCTCTCCTAATACTATTGAGAGTCACTGGCAAAATATCCCATCATATGATTTCTGTGCATTCAGGAGAAATCAAGAATAGTCAATGCTAATTCTTCATTAGCTCCTGTTACAGAGATCAGAGCTGTCATTCTAGAGGTTCCATCCTTATGAGGACCAGTGTAAGGCAGCCTGATGTAGTATCTTTGTACACCTTCACTTTTGTTTATAAAAGGAGGACCTGAAGAGTTAGAAACCATATTAGAAAATTGGTGGTTTTTCTGTGTTCTTAGTGTTTTCATACTAGTCAAGAATTTTTATGTGCTTTACTGTGAGGGTCTTTGTTTGCCTCCAGTTCAGAGACAGAAGGGCAAAATAGTTTTGTTTAATATATATATAAAATGTAAATTATTCTATACAACCCGTATGGGAAAGTGACATCCAAGATGTGAAGCCATGTTCCAGTTTTGGAACAATATACAATTTTCAATTATCTTAATTAAACAAACACTTTAGAATTTATCTTGGATCCTTTTCTAAGTGAAATCTTATTGAGAAAAACCTATAGGGATAATCTTCTATAAGACTTTCTACATTTCAGACAAAAATTGCAGCCAAAAACCAAAAAAAAGCAGCACTGGTCCAGAGATGAAAGAATTACTGTATTGCCAGAGAATAAAACACAGTGAGGCACACGGGCACCAAATGAACCCACCATCAGTGATACAATTTATCAATGTCTAAATGGAAGAGTAAGGTCACCTCAGGGTATAGTAAGGAAAAAAGAACTGTTGAGGAACTTGAAGTAGAACAAAGGAATGTTTCTTCAATCTCCAAACCACCTGAATAGCTGTGTGTCACACGTAAAAGGCACAACTTTGTTCTACACAGCACTAGGGGACTCCAAATAATCCCCTATTCTCCTGTTCCTTTTGTGGAGTTTTTTTAGATAGGATCTCTGCAGGTGTACTGAGTTTGGCGGGATGGAGTAAATTTTCTTCACAGCAGCCTCTATGGCCCTGAAGTTTTTTGCATTTGTGACTAACACTGTTGATAACACACCAGAATTCTGGTTATTGCTGAACAGGGCTTGCACAGTGCTAAGGCTTTTTCCCAGTCTATCACTACAGAAGCAGGCTGGTGTTGGCAAGAAACTGGAAGAACACACAGCTGGAAGAGCTGATCCTATTGATCAAAAGGATGTTCTATACCATATAATATTTTGCTGAGCCATAAAATCCCAAGAGAGGGGCACGGAAGCAGGGAAAGTCATGGTTACACCCTGAGGCCACACTTACCAGAAATTGGTTAAATATCTGGCTGCTAGTGGAAAGCAGTGAATAAATTCCTTTACTTTGCTTGCAAATATAGCTTTTGCTTCACCTATTAAACTGCCTTTATCTTGATTCACAAATGTTAATGCCTTTCTTTTATTTTTCCCCTCATTCCACGGGAGAGGGGAAGGAGTGAGCAGCTGTTTTTAGCTGCTGGCCAGGGTCAAACCACCAAAGCAGAAGAGGAAGAGTATCTACTAATGGCTATGTGCAATGGGAAAGAACATGATAACAGGGTCAAAATTATGCTCTAAAGACTAGTTCTGTGGATGAAACACACTAGGTATTAAACTAATCCTGAAAATTCCTCACTTATTCAAGCAAAATTCCAGAGAGAAGCCCATATTCCAATTAATAAATTCATTTCCATTCTGACCTAAGCTGCCGGAGTGGAAAATATCTGCTGAAACTCTCAGACAAGAAGTTTGGAGATTTTTTTGCAGTTCTTTCCTATTTCTGAGCTCAAACATCTGGCAATCACTGAACTCTTCCAAACATGTCTGCTCCCAGACACACATCCAAGAAGGTAAGAATGGCTGTCTGACAGAAGGTTGCTGTACTGAATGCCAAGCAAGGCCAGAAGCCAGAGCACTTTTTTAAGAAGCAGATTTGTGAAGAAAGTAAACTAAAGTCCAGGGAAAAGTTGTAAGAAATGAACTTTCCAGGGAAAAGTTATAAGAAATTAACTTTCCCACTGTTTATGAACAGACAGGAAAGGAAAAAAGAGTAAATAAAACATAAGTAAATAGAGCAAATACAGGGGGAAAAAAGTAATGAAAAAAAGAAAGAAAAAAAATTATCAAAATTAAGATAAATTTTCCAGCTTATAGACATGACATCCAGGATGTGCCTCATTTATTTGGATTTCTGAGGAAATTATGTAAGTCTGAAGAGGAGTATGCTGTACATAAGTCACTAAGGATAACAAAGTTCTTGAGACCATTATCAAAATCACTCATGGTCAGGGACACCTTCCACAAGACCAGGCTGCTCAAAACCCCAAGCAGCCTGGCCTTCAAGTCTTCCAGGTGTGGGGCATTTACAGTTTTGTGGGCAACCTATTCCAGTGTCTAACTGCCCACACACTAAAGAATTTCTTCTTAATATACAATCTAAACCTGCCCTCTTTCAGTTTAGAGCCATTCCCCCTTGTTCTGTCACCACATGTCCTTGTGAAAAGTCCTTCTCCCTCTTTTTTGTGAGCCTCATTCAGATACTGGAAGGTTCTATAAGGTGTCCCCAGGGCTTTCTCTTCTCCAGTTTGAACTACCCCAAATCTCTCAACCTGTCTTCTGGCTCCAGAAGTGCTCCAGTCCTCTAAGCATCTCTGTGGCCATTCTCTGGACTTGGCTCAGCATGTCCATGTCTTTTATATGCTGGGGACTCCAGAACTGGTTGCAGTTCTCCAAGTGGGGCCTCACAAGACAGGAGTAGAGGTATTGACCTGCTGGCCACACTTCTTTAGTCACAGCCCAGGATGCATCTGGCTTTCTGCTCTGCAAGAACACATTGCCAGGTTGTGTCCAGCTTTCCATGCAGCAGCACCTCAAAGTTTCCTCACAGTTTCTCTCAATCTACTCCCCGCCCAGTCTGCATCTTTGCATGGGGTTTCCCTGACCCAGGGGCAGGATCTTGCACCTGGACTTGTTGAATTTCATGGGTTTAGGAGCTATAGAATCACAAACTAAAAGGAAGTAATTGTTTCCTCAGTCATCAGTATTATTCTGATATGGAGCTGCTGGAGCAAGTCCAGAGGAGGGCCACAAAGATGATTAGAGGGATGGAGAACTTCTCCTATGAAGACATGCTGAGAGAGTTTGGATTGTTCAGCCTGAAGAAGAGAAGGGTCCAGGGAGACCCCATTGCAGCCTTTCAGTATTAAAGGAAGTTTGTAAAGCAAGGAGAGCAACTTTTTGCACAGTAAGACAAGGGGAAACAGTTTTAAAGTAAAAGGTGAAATATTTAGATGTTAGGAAAAAGTTTTTTAGTGTATGAGTGGTGAGACACAGCAAAAGGTGAATTACAGAATTATAGGGAAATTATAGATGCCCCTCTCAGAATTGTTCAAGGTGAGGTTTCATGGGGCCCTGGGCAACCCCATGTGGTGGGTGGCACTCCAGCTCTTGGCAAGGGCGTTGGAACAATACACCAATGATTTTGAAGTTCCCTTCCAACCCAAACCATTCATGACTCTATAATCTCTGCTCACAGAGGATCATGTGAGGCACTGTAGTGCTGACCCCCACCTTTGCTCCTAGGCCTTGCCCTCTACCTGGTGGAGCAGGGAGGTCATGTAATTCATTAACATCAAATATATCTGTGATTAAGTATGCTGCTGGTATAAAAGATCATTTAGTCTCCATGCTCCTAGTTCCTTCTCAAAGTGCTACAGACAGTTGTACCCAGTACAAGATCAAGCCTTTGGAAGCCAATGTACAAAAGTCATTCATACTAGAGAGCAAGCAGAAAGGGCAAATAATTTGCAGAATAGAAGAGGAGAGAGATAACTGGAGAAAGATAATTAATCCAGCCACTTATGGTAAAGAAAGAAGCGTTAATGCCAACACAGTGGTCCTGTAAAAACTTGAACACCACACACAGTCCTGTTTATCTATCTTCAAGAAAAATGAAATTAACACCTGGAGAGTTAGCAGGATGATTAGGGGATACAGAACATGATTTAAGAAGTAGGAGACATCTGAATTGTAGCAAAATAATAAATAAAAAGTTGGAGTAAAGGTACAGCCAAATATCAGAGAAAGAAGAAAAACAATAAAGAACAGGCATAAATTATCTGGGACTGGTTTAAGCAGGAAATTAGAAGATGGCTTCTAGCTGTAAAGAGAATGGTATACTAATACATCTTCAAGTAAGAATAGTGAGAGCAGAAGACAGTTAAACTAATCAAGTTCTACCTATAAAATAGTTATGAAAGAGGCTATTAAGACTGCTTGACTGAGATCTAGGGTTTGGACCTTATGACCTAAGAATCATCCATCCTGTCTAGGGATTCATCTTCCATTCATTCCATACATACTAAAAGAGGAGAAATAAAGAATAATTATCATGTTTCCTCTTAAAATAAAAAAAAAAGAAATTTTTATTTGGTACTAAATATGTGTATACCAGTAGAAACTTGGCATTTCTCCCTATTTCCTCAAACACTTCCAAATATTTTTAAGTACACATGCCCCCACCCACCCACCCCAAAAAAATCTACATTTTCAAGAGTCAGCAATAAAGGTGGCTTGGATATTTAAACATACTGGTGAGACTTAGGGAATAGTCTTCAATAGGTATGTCTGTGTTATGTGGAATCCTCTGGTTGTAGGAGCCTTGTACATTTTGCAAGCACGGCTCTCACAGAATGCAGTGTAAATGCAGCACAGCAAGTACATTATAATCTTCCCAAAACTATCAGAAAGCAGTGTAATGCCAAATTTTCTAAATGTTACCAAAACAAACCAACCAACCAACCAATTAAAAAAAAATCCTTGAAAACCCAGAGATGAAAATGGATATTAAATAAATAAATTTTAAAACCTTAACCTGAAAAGAACAGCACTCCATCTGTTCTGTTATCTAAATTACAGTCACATATATCATTTTAACAGGAATTCCAGCTAAGTAAATAAATCTTGTACTATGACCATATACACATATGTCTATATTCTCTAAATTGTTCCACTTAGTAGAGCTTTGCTCTTTTTAAGGCAAACCAAATACTTGGCAAAAAATTCTAAACAAAAAAAGGGGTAAGTTTTACTGCATAAAGTCATATTTATGTTTAGACCATTTTTTCAGAATTTCCCTTACATTTGCATATATAACTATTAAAGTCTAACACTAATAATAAAATGATGTCTTCTAGTTCTGAGGTACAAAAAGATTTATGTTCAGTAACTGGATCATTAGAAGGCAAGTGAGTAATATTTGTATTCAAATCTACTTCAGGTCGTATCAATTTAATAAAATTATCAAACTACAGGAATTTTTCATCCAGACTGTACATAGGACAAGAAAAATCTGAGAAAACCTTCATTGGGAGCATTACAAAGTTTTTAATTAAATATATGTGTTCAATTCCATATCTAGCGCATTCTCATTTCAAGAGGGCAGTTCTCAAAGCATGAATATTGTCATCCAAACACAAGGCAAATATGAAAATACAAGTTTTGGTAAATGAATTCCCCAATGGTATAGACTTGCTGTAATTTTGTAACTAATGCTAGATAACAGTCAGTGTGGGTACATAAAAAAGTAATGCATGTGACAAAAATAACCCTAGCAACAGATGTAAAGCTCTCTCATAAATTAGCTATTATATTTCAGGAAAAAAAGTCAGTTTCTAGTAGTAATCAAGAAAAGCAAAAGCAATAACTTTGGAGCTTATTATGAAAGACAATATACTACTATATTACTTGATAAATATGTGGTATTCTCATATCTTTAACCTTTCAGATCTAGTTACCACCCCTCAGAAAAAAAAATGTATTTTAAAAAACTTACAAGAAGGACAGTAAGGGTGATCAATGGCAGAGAATTATTTCCACATTGGAAAAATCTATGCTTGGTACTTTTAAGAACCTAAGATCAAACTGAGATAAACTGAAAATATCTAAGCTGTAAAATCAAACAATTCAGGGGACATGTAGAAAATTCTATTTAAACACAATGAATTTGGTCAAGGCAAATTTGTTTTCATATAGAGCAAAAAAGGCTATAAAACTGCCTGGTGAGATATTCTTTCTTATATATTTATGCCTGGCCCCTGTCAAAGATATCACCCTGTATATGAATGCAGGGGACCAGTTTGGTAGTTTGGACATCTTAATCATTTAGTCTGTCATTGTACATATTAATCTTTTAGTCTCTCATTCGCAAATAAAATTATTTTGTCTGTCTTTTGCATTACTGAGAAGGTGAGGCAAAACAAAGCATTTATTACAAAAATTCAATGAGATTTACAATCTACAGGGCTATCCAGATCATTCTCCACTCTGTAATTGACTGTAACACCAGTGTAGATCAGCCTCATTTACAGTCAACATGGACTAAATGATATTTCATTCCAACTCTTACAGAAAAACTAGAAAAACATTGAAAAAATATTTTTATTCCTGTTCTGTGGAGGGGGGGGAAAAGACAGGTCTCCTCTAGTATTTAAAGATTTGTTCCTGAATTCCACTGTAGGCTCTTACTACATCAGAGAAATCAGGGAAATTGGGGTTTCTCTTACTATTTCAACTCCTGATGTCTCTGACCTTTGCAAAATGTACATCAGAAAACTGAAAAAGGCACAGTGCACTCTTTCTTTCCCAGCATATTTATTAATGAATGATCAATAATTACTTAGCACAGGACTTCAGATATTTATCTACATAGTAAATCACATCTGTATTAACCTCATTTTCTTATTGCCCATCCATTATTCTCTCAAGAGAATGGCTAACTTAGCACCTCATATTCCTGCAGAAGTTGACAAATTCTACTTATTTCTTCACCACTATTTGAGGTGAAAATATTAGAAGTCTAAGGATGCACTCACATGACATCCCTCATGTTGAAGGTTGTTTATCTTGGTGCACATGACTGTATCATTTACTGAATTACTGAAAGCCTCCTTTGGCCCCAAGCCAAAACAAAGTCATATCTGATTCTTCTGCAAAACCTTGCTTTCTTCCCCAATACATCTGTTATATTCTATAACATTTCTCTTGAATAAAATATTCCATAGCAAATAGCATCCCACTATGAATACAATATGTGTTTCAAAAATCATAAACAGATATCTATATTTCCAGCTTCAATCAAGAGGTTTCACATTATTTTTAATTCTACTTCTCACCAACCAGGGGAACAACTGTTCCCTAACAGGCCTACTGTTACAGGCCTGTTACCAAATGATATTGCAAATGCATGACTCGTGCCCAGAAAAGAGATCTGTTGATAGGCATTACCAAACATAATTGGGTTAGAAACCCCTTCATTTGTAGTGCCAAATTGTAAAGCACTGTAGGAAGTGAAAATAGCAGTCTGGAACAGGCAAATTTTTCTCAGCATGCATTTACACATCTGTGACTATTTTGCCCCATAAATTAGTGTTTTGAATCTCTCCCATGTTAGCTTCTTCTATCCCCTTTACCATAGCATATCCTACAAAGTTTGAAAGATGTCATAACATTTCTTTGGTGTCATGTTCCTCAAAACAATTACCTATAGCTTTCCCCTTAGATTCTTCAATCTCTAATTTTACTATATCCCTTTTCACATATATTTTCTAACACAGTCCTGGCAATATTAAACCAAATTCCTAGCTGTGACAGCTGTCTTGGGAATGCATACTAGCAAATGTGACTGCTTGCTCTATCATCTTATACCTTTAGCTTGGAAAATAATTACTTATAAAAATTAGAAACTGAAATTCCTGATGTTCCTGAGACACAGGAGCCTCATTAATTGACAATTTTAAATTTATAATTATTTTAGCAACTGAGGAAAAATTAATAGCTTAGTTTTTTACAGGTATTACAAGCCTATGAAAGCAATCCCAACTCCTACATTGTGCATTTGGCAAACAGAAAGGCTTTTCTGGTTCTGTAATCAGACAGAGGTAAAACAACACACCCAATCTGTCAAGGCTAGAACTTACAAGTGAAGCTAGGTCCATAGGGATCCCAGAAGTGGCAAAATAGCATTTAGGAAAGACCCACAGAGTCATTCGAACATGACTGGCAATAATATGCCAGTTGAGCTTTGGATCAATAATGTAACAAAAAGCAAACAGGTGAAAATGGCCTAAATACAGGCATAGCTATAGCAAATAATAAAAAAAAATTATAAAACATGCTTGGTGACTTTACATGGCCATATTACCAGCAGACTTTCTGATCTATGCCACTTCGAAACACAACAAAACAAAACAATCCAAAACCAACAATCTCTCTAAAAATCTATCTTCTGAGAAGTTCTTTAAAATATTTGTGCATAACATAGCACAAAATATTCCTTGTAGGTGGTTATGACCATAACCTTTTGGGTTGCCTCTTTTCTAAATGTTCTGTAGATGAAATAGGAGACACCAGATGAACATAAAATTAAATAGAAATCCTGATTTCAATAGATGTTCTCAAAAAGTTAGCCTATAAAATTTTATTATGCTAACACTTCATAATGATTGGATGTCCTCAATTTCTTCATTCTCTTCCTGGAAATAGGCAGAGACTAGACTCTGCAAAGGTTTTGGTGAAAAGCCAGAGATATCCCACTGCTCTTCTGTTACCTTCTAACTTGTACCTGGAGGAAAACCACCTCCTGGAAAGGAGGAATCACAGAATCATTAAAATTGTAAAAGACCTCCAAGATCATCAAGTTCAACCTTAGACTGAATACCTTAGACTGAATATGAGTACCACCAGACCCACAAAACCACATCATGATAATATCCAAACTGAACCTCCCCTGATGTAACTTGAGGCCATTTTCCCTTGTCCTATCCCTGGTTGCCTGGGAGAAGCGGGACAACCACCACCTCAATACAATCTCCCACCTCATTGCAACAAAAAAGGACACAAGGAAATTTCAAATATTTTACTTATTCAGAATTCTCCAAATGTCTCTTTGTTCAGCCTAATCTTCTGACATTTACCCCTTCAGACTTTTTGGTTGGCATGCCATGTTATAATAGAAACTAAAGAAAAAGGAGGAATTTAAATAACCAAAAACTGTGAAGGATGGAAAGAACATGATTTCAGTTCCATCGCTACATTGTTGTCTAGAGAGAAGCCCTGAAAATCTTCTTGACAGACTTTCCATCACAGAAGACACCATCAGGACACATAGCCCTTCCCAGAAAATCCAACTCTTATTTAGAATAAGCAAGGAATTCCATATGTGAATTAAGCGTCAGGCTGAAAGGTGAAAAGTCCGGTTCGATCCAAAATTTCTTTGTATGTTTTCAGTCTGCTATGGATACAAGGTAAAGAGATTAATAACAAAAACTTTCAGAACATCCAAACTGATCACCACTCCCCAAATTAATTCCAAGATAATAACAAATTCCTCCTGTTTCAAGGATTTCAGACTAAAACCCACTTTTCTTTCCAAGAAAATTGCTTCTATATGAATGAAACAGTCTGGCAACAGCAACACAGCACTCCAACATTTCATGCAGATTTGCACGTGTAGCCTGCAACATAGAATAAACACAATTCTGGAAAAGCACGGCATAAAATCACTCAGGCTTAAAGCAAGAATGGTGAAAAACAGAGGGAATTAGTTATATTCCTCCAAGTGTACATGAGCACTTCACTTCACCCACAAGTCAAGCTTCAAGATTTCTCACTTGGAATGTTAAATAAACTCAGAGAAAAAAAAAATGAAAATAAAATCTTCCAGTTTTTTAGGATGTTGTGATCATTTCCTCAATGGAAAGAGTCAGTAGACTGCAATTTATTCTTATCCTATAGATGCAAGACCACACCTTCGGCATCTTCCAAAGCATTTTTCTGACTAGAACACTTGCTCTTCATCATTTAGAAAAAATTCCAAAGATAGTACAGAAGAATTTTCATTTTTCTCCAAACTGTTTATCTGTGAATACCTCAGAGATCTTCCTCTTATTCTCTTATTCTTTTACCTCTTCTTGTGCAGCTACCTATTCTTTTTTCAGAGATTGACCCCCTGACTAAAAGGGCAGCTGTCTGAGTGTGTGGAATTGCTCCAGTAAAGTAGTCCTGGGAGAATAACCCAACATGAAATTCAGATGGTAGAGGAATTTATAAACCAGGAAACAAAGGCTGTTGTTCTCTGGCCCCAACCTTTTTTAGTGAACAAACAAAAGTAAAACCCCTAAACTAAAAAAAAAAAAAAAGAAACAAAGAACACCCTAAAAAACAGGTGAAAGTGTGAAACTACATACTTTTTATCTTAATATCTTTGCATATCTGATGATAAATGGAAAAAGAAAAAAAAATCTACCATGTGTCTGACTTAGCAGTTTGCCTCCATCATATTTTAAAAAACTGTTTAACATGGATTCACCCTTCAATAAATTTAAAGTTGAAATTTGTGTTAATTTTGTTTACTATTCTCCTTTTACATTTATAAATTTTTATTCTTATCTCTTTGTATGCTTTCAGCATGAGATCTTTTCCAGATTGCCCAAAAATTAATGAAAGCAGAGGCTTATTTAAGATTAAATCCTTTGGGGAATGCCAATCACAGTTATGTTTAAAAAAAAAACCTTAAAGGCAAATGGTTACCACAAATTTAGCATAACCCAGAGTAGCCATGAACATCTAAAATAATAAAAACTCCTGTGAGCTGCCCCCAAATGCTAACAATATAAATTAGACAAGGAAAATAAGGAAAGGCAGGCAATTAAATTTTTTCTCTACTATTCTATAAGGATGGTACTAATTTAGTTTTCTGAGGAGTTAAAGAAGTTTCTTGTTCTAAATTAGACAACAGAAGGCTACTTGTTCAGTAATAACAATAATTAGAAGTATGTTTTGTTTGTTGTCTGTGTTGAATACACAGAAAAGTGTATTTAAATACTATATGGTATAGGAAATATCAAAGTTTTCATAGCAGAGTTTTAGCCCACTATGCTGCCAGATTAATATAAGAATGAACCATTGGTTCATTTTAATCAAATATTGGAACAAAATCAATTTAAAATTTTATGCCTATTCAGGATGAAAACTTAGTTGGTTTATGCAGTTTCAGTGGTTATTTCAGAGACTTCAGTCCCCAGTAAAGAGAGAGGCAGTCAAACTTAATAAGAATCTCTCACTGTATAGACTAACTGGGTTGAAATTTTCGTCTTATCTGAAAAACATGTCAGATCATACATTCTTATAATTTCAATATTTCATTTATGAAAGTACTCTTTAACCGTAAACATTGTTCTGCCACCAACAGAAGAGGGAAAGGTAAATGAGAGAAAGGCATTACCTTTATTTGAGATACCAAAAAAATCCAGAGAGAAGAGCATTCAAAATTCACATAAGGAAAGGAATATACAAGCTGCAAGTCTAGCAGTGATTCTGTTTTATGGAAGAATGAAGACCACATATTTAGAATTTTTTCACAAACTGGAATTACTTTTTTTTTACCCACTTTAATTGGGAGTTCGGGTTTTGCAAAAAGCTGCCTGACATGCTGCCCAGAATTAAGGGTCCTGGAAGCTCCAGCTGTCTCTGTTGCTGAAGAACCAGGGACTGAACAAGTCAAAGGATGCAGAATATGGCTTCCCACCAGCCTGCCAGGGAGGCTGCCAAAGAGCTGGGGAAAGGACCTGGCAGAAATTCAGGTTTCTTCCATCAGAATCCAGATATCAAAACCTGTCTGGCTTTTAGCATCACATGAAAAGTTCTGTCAAAAAAAAATCCTGGCAAAAATTGAAAATAATCTTTCATTACTTCAACGAACATGAAAATTCCCAAAAAAGTTAAGAAGGTGTAATGAAGCTTTGAGTACATCAAGACCTTACTGAGGAGAAAAGATCCCAATGAGCTTAGAACATGCACAATACACTGCAGTAGAAAAATCTGTCGGTAGAATTTGAAGATAAATAAAACCCTGAAAACTCTACACAAAAGAAAGGTGCTTTCTCCTCTTAAAAATTTCCTAATATCACATTTTACCTGGAACTGCCTTTTAGTGGTTCTCCTCCTGCCTTCCCTCCTGCCATCTCCCAAATGCCATATCTGATGCTGAATTCCTCGTCATTTTAGGAGTGGAGTAAGAGCTGCACTAGACAAAACCTACCTGTATCATAAAAAGCTCTTACAAGGAATAAGCACAACAGAGGGAAGAAAAAAATCAATCTGAGAAAGGAAACAAGTGCTAACAAATTCTTTTGAAGTCAAAATAGACATACCCATCTACTCAATCCCTAAATATTACGAATCAAATAAAATCTCGTGTTTATCCTATTTAAAAAGTATACAAGGAATTTTTGTTCCTATTTTAACCAGACAGACTTAGAAAAATAATATATATTGAAATTGAGTGTTAGCCCATAAAAGAAATGGACAAATACATGGAAACTTCCAAGGCTCACTGATGAGATGAGAAAGGAGTAATACTTTGTCACAGATCACTTCTTTAATCACTTCAAATGAAACCTGAGGAATTGATAGCAGCTGAAATTTCTCCTTTCCTTGCCCTTTTTTTCTTTATTTTTTCTGTTTTATTTCCTCCAATGTTATATCACCTTTATTTCTGAACCGAGGAAATTTATGACAGCAAGCTAAATTCATCTATCATAAATGTCCTTGCAACAAATTTCCTGACATATAATAACAGTTTTTTCCTGGAATGTAAAAGGCCTGAAAGAACAGGTCAAATAAACCCCACCTAATAGTATTCAACAGCAAAATTGTTGAAACAAGAATAAATGTCATTATTTGCTCTTAGATTACAGCCAGGGGCAGAGCAAGCTGATTGCTTCATTACAATGGACAGATTAGATTATTAAGAGTGAAATGATTATCAAGTGCACTATCATAGATTTATATTGGATTCCTCATTTCTCCTGGTGGCACAGTTGTACTGATGACAAAATAGTGTTTTTAAGACCATAAGTATCCAGGAGGCTGAAATTTCCATTTTCAAATGAGAACAATGTCACTTTTTTTCATGCTTTAATCATTTTCTATGTAGAGTATTTCAACTTTTCCTAAAAATATGAGAAAACATAACTTGTATAAAATTCAGCAACCTCCATGTCCAACAAGAAACAAGAACAACCTGAGAGAACCACATCACCACATACTACAGTTAAAAACATGACTGCAGGGCAAGCTACAGGTTTTGCTGCAATAGATACTGCTATATTACATGGGTAATGGATACTACAATGCCATGCACCCTGCAGGTAATAGAATTTAGGAGGGGACCGAAGGTAAACCTAAACAAATCCTTTGTGATGCATCAGGACTCAGATATCCTCACCTCTGTGATCAGCTATTTTTTATAGTATACTATAACTGTCACAGAGAGGCTTCCTTTTTGTGGAAACCAAGACACAGGAAGCCTGGAGAGACTTGATAGACACTTTAATTTGGTGCTATTATGGAGTAATACCTCAAAGTTGAGTTGCATATCTGAATCCAGAGAACATGGAAGATGCACCATGCTGCAGGTACTGGGAAATGTGTTCTGAGAAGCTCTTGGATTCTCAGTACTCAGTAGAGAATAGTATTCTACCTGAAACACAAGTTTCTCAACTTTATTTTCAACGACTAGACTTCCCAGTGAAAACTTTTGCAATAATAACATCCTTCCTCAAGGACAGAAAATAAAAGAAGCAGAAAGAGAGAGACAAAGATGAGCACGCTAAGATATGAGTCTCGTGGATGATGCGCTTTTGCTCTATTTTTACCAAAAGCCCAGAGAAAGGAACAAAACCTACTTGTGCTGCTTCAGGGGCAACATTTGTTCAAGGCAGTAAAAATGTATTTTGGGAGTGCAAAAGGATAATCTAAGTCAGATTTGTTCTTGCTTCTAATCACCTCCTTCTTTGTGAGAGTGTAGACAATTACAAAACTTGCTAACAAATGTTAAGGTCAATTCCCTCTCCACTTTTGTCCAGGAAACACCCACATAACAGCTGGAGATGGAAAGTAGCAGTCCTCAAAAAAACTTCGCATTCCTCCTCAGTACAGGCAGAAACAGGATTAGGTGATTTCACTGTACCTTCAGCATTTTGGTGTCATTCTTACAAGCACCTTGACTCAATCTATCCACCCTCCAAAGAACGTTGACCAATCTGCACTAATCAAAACTGGAAAAAACAGATTGTTAAAATAAAGAAACATGGGGAAACAAAACTAGGGTAGAAATGTAGACTACAACTTCCTTTAAGTGTATCTGACAGATTGAGAAAGCACAAGTAGGTTGTAGCAAAGCAAGGAAGTGAATAAGCAAATGAACAGAAACTGATAGGAACCAGGCTCGCGCATTTTGACTGGCACGGCTGTCTGTCAGAAGCAAATTAAAAACAGTACTTCAGTTGGAAATGGTGCAGCTGACAGCACAAAAAAAGCTTCAACTATCAGATGCCAGCTCTTAGAAATAACATTAAATAAATTGGCCCTTTTAGGATATTGTTACTTTGATGCTTACTTGACAAAACTGGATAAATTTATCAGGACAGCAGTTAATTTTGTTAGCACCCATTTCTTTGGTAAGAGAAATATAGGGATTTTCCACCAAAAAGAGCTAATAGAAAGCTGTAGGTACAAAGATTATTCTAGGCAATACGACAGCTATATTTACATATTGTCTACTACAGATAAAATAGTGTTAAGACATTTTAAAAGGCAAAGCAAAAAACTTTGGATCAGAAAGATTTTCTTAATGAGACCCCAAAGGATACTGAGTAGCTATTTTTTATTTTTCAAAAATAGCTGTAGTTTTTTATTAAAATTGTGTGTAGAAACATACAGAGGATATTTCAGATTTTTAGTAATAGTCAAGTGCATTCATAACTTCTATTTTGCACTTTATTATTGAAATAACTTTCTTTTAGCTTTAAATCAGAAATGTTCTTCGAATATTTTTTTATTTCCAGAAACATTTGTATAAAAATTGATTCATGTAACTCAAATAGTGTGCGTGCTCTTAAAGGTGAGCTAACTGTAGAGAGACAACAAGAACCACCAAAAGCCCTACTGTCCTCCCTTTATCTGCTGTAAACAAACAAAAACCTAAAGCTGTATCTACATAAAAGCTGATGTCATAAGTGAAAATATCAATTTGCAATTTCCTTCAGCTCCTTCACTTTCTATTACTGTAAGCAGAATACTTGCTACACATCTGATTATTCTTGAACTTTAGCCCAAAGCTTTATCATGTTTGTGAAACACACACTAATTTCAGTTTATTAAATTCTGAACCTTTATACTGTGTGTATTGCAGAAATTAATGTTACACAAAAATATCCAGAGGTAGCAGAGTAGTCAAAGATGTATGAGATTAATCAAGTAATTAAGTTTAAAAAAAATAAAGGAGCATGCTCTAGAACCAACAGTGAAAACCACTGAGTGCTGATACTACAAGGCTTGCTAACATCTTCACCTTTTACAGGTACAGTGGATAGCTGGATGAATTTCAACAGTTATAATGGATAACTGTAATTTTACTCTTGCTAGGCTATTTCTGGACTAGGTGGCTCAATTTTCATTTTATCTATTTTATATTTATCATACAAATATTTACATATAAATATATAAAATTATATAATAAAATTATATTATCATATGAATATTCACATATTTTATCTATTTATCTACATTCAGTGAAACACTAGATATTATGATATTTATCCACTTCTTAGAAGGGAAAATAATATCAATCTTAACAGAAATTACCAGAAAACACATTACTGTGTAAGAAAAATAAAGACATCTGCAGAATATTAGGAGTCGATCTACAATCCATGCTTTCACTACATGCACCTCCTGCTCCAGCAATGGTAACAGTAAATGTTAATTTACTGCTAACAGGAAACTTCAAAGCCTGTACAGTGAATATGAAAATGAAATAAGTATCCTTTTTATCAAGTAAGAAGGCAAAAGATCTTACAAAACCAAAGAATACAATTCCAATGTGACAGACTGTGTTTTCATTTGTTTCAAGATTTCACTAGGATGGGCACTACACCTCACTTCAGATTTCTGTTCTCTTCACTCTTCCTCAGGCAGCAAAGACAGTTCAGGAAGTACAAATTCATGGCTTAAATTCTACAGGGCTGGAGCAAGGTGGTCTGCAGTCTCTCACTCCCGCCTGGCCCTTATAGGTTTTGACATAAATGATGAAAATGATGGGTGTAATTACTTTTCTTTCACAGTAAGATTAAATCAGAAGTGATCTAATGAGATTAGTAGACTTCTAACAGAATAAAAGAATTCAAGTTAAACCAAAATTCAGCTCTATTGTTTCATTATGGAAACAAAATTTTCAGGAAAGCAAAACAAGAAAGCCATGAAGTGTTTTATTTGCCAGTGAGGGTCTAAACCAAATATTTTCTTACAAGCTTCACTATGTCTCTAGAAAATGAGTTGGAGGAAGTGAACAACTTTAAATTAGTGTATTAAAATACAAAGAACTGGCAGACTTAAATGGTCATCTCCCAGAATTCTTTTACATACAAAATGGATTTTAAATGAAAAAATTTGGAAATCCTATCTTGTATAACTTAAATGAAAGTAAAATAAAAATATTAAACTATAATTTACTTGTTTTAAAACTTATTTGTAGCATTGGAAGAAATATATAACTTCTTCTGTGGAAAAAATTCTTGTTAAACATGTACATGTCTTTCACAATATCTTTCATTTTTCAGAATAATCCCATTATCATCTCAGGTAGATCTCTATAGATGTTCTATTCTCCTTTTCTAGAGAGAGAAACATCTAATATAAGTGCTCTTTCTTTACATATAACATTAGGAGGAAAGACCTTTTGGTATTTCACTTTACACTAACACAGACATTCTAGGCACCAGTACTACAAACCAGTAATGGAGTCACCGTACAGTCAGACACTAGAAATTTTTAACCAGCCACTGAAACAGTCCAAATATTAACCTGTGAGAAGGTAAAAGCTCACTATATCTCCAGAAATGTGTGTCTGACATTGATAGAAAGAAGTTCAAAACAAAGTTGTAATAAAATTACTGGCTTCTGAATGAATATGACTTTTTTTAAATGTATAATTTATTCAGATTTGGGGGCAGCATATCTTTCCAGAAGAGTGGGCTTTGATTATGAAAGGAGGACCATCACAGTCATTTGGGGATATTACACATGTTAACATATTAAAATATTGCTTTTGTAGTAATTTTTACCAGGACTCTAGAGGGGAGACATAAGAAAGGGGACAGCTGTTTTATTTTTCAATACAATGCAGATCAAAGATGAAAGTTCCAGCAATCCAAGAGAAAAAAAATTCTAACCAATAGTAGAATGTAGGTCCTTATGAATACTGGGCTAATATTAGCAACCAAGTAGTACAAAATATGTGAATATTTAATATTCCTACATAATAGTCCTAGTCCTGATAGATTCATTTCTCTTCTGAAAGAATGAAATGTCCTTCTAAATATAGCATTGCTTAAAAATAAGAATGCTAGGTAGGCATTCAGAAAATTGCTACTAGCATGGCAATATTTTTAATTGCTACATTTCTCAGACATTTTTTTAAATTCAATTAAGCCAATGAGGCTACATCTCAAATGCACAAGTAAGTCTGCAAGCCTGCAACTTAGGAGAATCACTTACTTTTATTGCGATTATAAAAAAAATAAATGCTTTGATGCAAGGTTTATCTTTTTATTATGTGTTGGCATAGACAGCAATGATAAGTTCACACTTTGTATTTCTCTATGTAATCTTAAAAACATTCAGTAGTTAATGAATTCATGACCCTAGCATATTGAAAGTCAATCATAATTTTTGTAATCCACAAGATCTCTATTTAAAATTATGTTTCAGAAACAGATTAAATTAGAACAAAAACTATTTCTGTGTCCTCTTTTTAAAAATATTGATGTAGCCTATATTTCAAGTAAATTACAAACAAACTTAGAGCCAAAGCCATCACACAGTTTAAATGATCAGAAGATCTTCCCCTACATAATCTGAAATACTAGGGGTGAAGCAGCTCTCCCATTTTACACCACAAAAAGACTGTCCAGTCACCTGTGAAAATACAAGTGTGCGTGTGTGCAGCAATTACAACTATGGCCTTTGCTACATATCTGTCATTATTTACATCCCAGATCGCATTGGAAAATGCGACAGCTCATTCACTTAACCTGAGTCATCTGAGGTATTTTATCTCGCCTTTTTGTCTTTTTCCTATGAGCTGAACTAACTTATGTCTGAAAATCAGAGCTATAAAGCTGTTAAAGAAGAAAACCTGCTGTTTAATATGGAGATAAAAAACCTAGTTCTATCTAAAGTAACAACACTAATGACTTTCCAACTCCAGTTATTCAGCAGAAAACTTTTAGGAGCATTTTGTTTTCTTCACCAAAAATTTTTTCAACACTAATTTTGGTGGCATTGATTCACAGACCTTAAACAGCAACTTCAAAATCAAAACTTAGTTTGTACATGTTTGTCCACTGGTTTTCTCAATGACAGCAACATAACCAGTCTTTGCAGACTGTGGAAATAGTGGTGGAATAATTTCAATGCTCTCAGAGACTCCAAAAGAACTGGAGCTAATCTCTCTCAGCCCCTCAGCTGTGCTAGCTCAGGATTTTGTAGGACTGTACAGTAAATCAGATGAGTTCCTTTCTGTACCTTAAGAAGATGCTCTGCCAAAGTGATGAAGGGGGAAAATTTTTTTCATTAGTTTAACCTCCCTGAAATAGTTTCACTAGGCAGCTCAACAGATACTTGCACCAGGGCCATGATGGTGTCATGGAGGCAAGAAGGAGCAGCTGGGCTGGCAATGGAGCTGTGGGTGCTGCACTGACAGCACAGAATTGCCTGGGGCTCTGGAGCTGAATTTAGCCTCTCAGATCTGCCTTCTAGAGAAGCCTCTCTTTTTCATACTGTATTGATTCCACAGGGACCCAGGAAGAGTAGTATCATCTATGCTCAAGTTAGACTTTGCAAATAAATTTGCTAAATAAATATTGTGGTGGATTAACCTTGGATGGCTGCCAGACACCCAACAAGCTATTCTTTCATTCCCTTCCTCAGCAGGACAGGGCACAGAATAGGATGGAAAAGCTCATAGGTCAAGATAAAGACAGAGAGACCACTCACCAGTTACCAGACCCCAATTTTGGAAGATTAATTCAAGTTATTGTCACTTAATTACAGGGTAGAACAGTGAAAATAAAAAATCTAATAACAATTTCCCCCCCTGCCTCTTCCTTATTTTCAGGCTCAGCTTCACTTATGAATCTTCTACCTCCACACTTGGAGCAGTGCAGGTGGAGGGGGCGGGGACATTGTGGTCAATTGAGTGCTCTTCATCTCTGTGACTCCTTTTTCCTCATACTTGTCCCCTGGTCCAACATGGGGTCCTTCCCATGGGATACAGTCCTTAGTGAACTGCTCCAACATGGTCCTTCCCACAGCCTACAGTTCTTCAAGAACTACTCCAGGTCTCTTCCACAGGGCACAGTCCTTCAGGAACATCTGCTCCAGCATGGGGCCCCTGGAGAATCAGAAGTCTTGCCCAAAAACCTACTTCAGTGTGGGTGCCTCTCTCCACAGGCTGCAGTACCTGCCAGGAGCCTGCTTCAGAGTGGGCTCTCCATGATGTCCCAGCCTCATACAAGATGCATCCACCTGCCCTGGCACGAGGTCCCCCACAGGCTACAGGGGCACATCTGCCTCACCATGATCTTGACCATGGGCTGCAGGGCAATCTCTGCTCTGGTGCCTGGAGGCACCTCCTGCCTCTCCTTCCTCACTGACTTTGGCACCTTCAGGGCTGTTTCTCCCATATTTTTCTCACTCCCTCTCTCTCACAGCTGTTGCACAGGATTTTTTATCTTCTCTTACACATTATCCACAGAGTTAATGTATGACTGTCCAGCAGTGTCACTAATGGACAATACAGCCAGTGGCAGATCCATTTTGGAGCTGGCAGAAACCAGTTTTTTCTGACATGAGGGCAGGTCTTGGTGTGTTCTGCAACCCCTGCAGCTTCACCCCAATATCTGGACATGTCAATGCAGCACGAATACTTCCTTCACACCAGAAGTGATACCATTTTTAGTTATTAATCTAGTGAGTTACACGCTTCCATATAAGTTTCTATAAGTTTTGGAAGTTTCCATTTATTATAGCAATAATAAGTTAATTATTAATTAAAAGGCAAAGAATAGTTGGGTTGGTGAGCATCAGTTCAATAACTCCTTTCCTTCCTTTGATTCACATACTGAGAAAATTTTTGAAGAAAATCTTTATATTAAACTGAAACTAAGGGTAGAATATGTTTCGGCAATGTAATTACAAAAGCTATTATGCAGATGTTCAAACAGTCCCTAAAAAGATATTAACAATGCCCAAACATACCAAGCAGTAGAAAGGCACTTTAGAATTTAAACCTCCTTCCACATCCTAATACCATTCAGGAACTAAATAAAATTTACTTATGTCCAAAATAGAAGATTTTTAATGGCAATTTCCCTCTTTTAACACAAACCAACATCTTTCTTTTGGGCAGCTTTACTGAAAATCCAGCAGTTTCAATGGCAGGAAAGAGCTGTTTTAAAATAGGTCATCATGTTTAGTCTTATTCATGTTAGGACCAGCAGTCCCTTTGAAATACAAATTTTTTGTGGATTACTATAATAAAACACTCCTAAGCCCTTATCAAAGAAAAACCTTGTGGCTATGAAGTGACAAAACATGTTGCCAATTCTAAACTGCTCTTTCTTATTTAACCTAAAAATAAAATTAGGAGCATATCATTAATTATTTTAATAATAACAAGAAAAAATAAACATCAGTGCTTTTACTTATTATAATGACCACACGATCAATACCTATTGAATTGTGACTTAGTTTCCATAGTGAAACTCTAGATTCAGTGAATGATTTTTGATTATTAAAGTTTTATTAGGAAAAATTATAAATCTAAACAAAGGCACTATTTTAACCCATATTCCTTTTAATAAACAAACTTCTTACTTGTAACTAACTGGTCTTACTTAATTAAGCAATAGTTATTTATATCTGAGACATTAAGTTAGGACACAGTGTTATCATTGACTAATTCTATCCTTTTTATCACTCTTCTTTGTGCAGAACAAATATGATCATTCATACTAAAAGTTAAAAATGTAACTAAATGTTTATTCTGTCTTTCTCCAAACAAAACCTTCTTCTATACATGAGAATATCTGTGTGATAGAAAGCTTGGGAATACATTACTCAGACCAAATTTTAGACAAGAACACTCCACAAATTCTGCAGAAGACAAGCTCATGTAAACTCTACAAAGTAGCTAAAAACACTTATCTTCCACCTTGTCTAAATAAATTCAGAATACATAAATGTACATTAGTGCTCAGCTATAGCACATGAAATTTCATTCAGCTTTGGCCACCTGCATTTTCAGATATCAAGCAGACAGAATTCAAGGCTTTCAAATAACAAGTACTTTCTCTGTACTCTACCCTGAAAGCACCTTTTCTTGGCCCAGTGCCTTCAGAGCATCCTCTACAGCAATTTTTCAGATGAACCATAAACAGGGCAGGAAAAAAAATAGATTTGGATTTTTTATACATATTTTTGGAAGCTACAGTTTTTAAAGAGAAATATGGATACTAGGTAAAAATACAGTTTTCTTTCAATCATATTGGGATTTTGCTTAACTTTAAAATCTGGTGGAATCTTTGGTAAAGTTCCACAAAGAAATTAGAATTACTGCTTCACTTGAAATGTCTTCTGATGTAATATGTATTAGCATGGAAGTAATATCAACACTTCAGAAATATTTACCATTCACTTAAACTTAGCCCATCAGACTTACTACTTATATGTAAATCAGATTATCATCAAAATATCAACAGGCATAACTTTACTACCAATCCAAAAAGCTAATACATTAATAAAAAGCAGAACAAGCTGCTTCATTCTATCCATAGAATAAAATTAAGTTCTTAATTTTAAATAGTTTATAGTGTTTGCTATGTTATTTCATCACTTCATTACTGCAATGTTACAAGTAGTTTGAAAAAATATGATATTTTCCTGAAGCATTTTAACTTTAGTAAAAAATATGTGTTCGATAAAAGCATAATCCTCAGCCTTCTAGAAGTGACAGTGATGTTAGTTTTCTAGCTGTTGGATAATACATAGTTCAGCTGTCATTTACTGTGCAGCAGTTGGTTACACAGAATGAAATGAATCATAATCACAATGACTAGCCAAATTAATGAAAGCATGCTGAATCAAAACTCATGCTCCCAAACTGTCTTAGGGCCTGATTCAGCAAAAATATCTTTGATTTAAATACCATACAGCATATTCCATAGATACCTGTTTATCAAGATTTTCAAAGCAAGTAAATGCTGAATTCAGAATGCATAGCAGGACAACAGTATGTTTTTAACACCCTACCATCAAAAGAGACCTATCAGCTTGTAAATACACAGTAGCTAAACAAATCCCATTAAAACAATACATAGCAAAAGAGAGGTGGTGTGTGACTTAAGGAAAGAAACTGTCAAACTTTATAGAGTTTATAGAGCTTTCTTTGGGTCTTAATGTTACATTGTTTTAATCCTACAAGTAGTAGACAAATCCTGTTTGTGACTTCCCATCTAGCAATCTGACTTGCTTAATCTATGAGATTCTACCTTAAAATATCTGTTAGTCATTCTTATTGGGGAATGGCATTGGAAGGTTTTCTTTGCAATGTTCTTTTGATGATGGGCATGCTTAATCCCACATGCTGGAAAGATTTTATATTCCAAGGTCTTCTTTTAGATCTCATTCTTCAAAGGCTTTCTGAATTCAGTATAAAAAATATACCAAATCCTAAGAATAACCAGGGACTAGAAGGGAGGCATACTCAGGTTCCCAGCAGAGAGTCTCAAATAGTAAAGTTATGGATAAATGAGCATATCCTAATTAATAATTGATAGCAATATAAGCAAAATATGCAGATTCACAAACAGCTTCTAGGGAACCATAAACATCAGTGTCAGCTGGCAGTGTCCATGGCATTCTTACAAGACCAAATATATAATGAAGAGTTACTCTCAAAGGCAGAACTCTGCAAGGCAGACTCAACTTACCTAGCTCCAGAAGTCTGTGAGATAGACCTCTACATCTGACATATTCACTCTATCTTATTTTTAAGTCCACAGCCAGAAATAGCCTCTGCAATTCATCTGGCCCATTTGGAATGTCTAATTTAAGATGAGATGGATCACATCCTAAAGGCACCTCTTTATTTCCATTTGCTTCAAATTGAACCTAAGTGATTTCAGAAATGGATGTCTTCCTCTGTAGGTATTCAGATCTGGTCAGAAGAACTCCAAAGAGTTTCTGGGCTCAAATAGTGTAATTCAAGCTTTAAACGATGTAGTGTGGAAATTAAAAAGATACCAAAACTGAGGCAATGATGTTAATTAGCCAAACAGTTCTATGCATGTTGAAGTTAAAGAAGTCTGATTTTGTGGGGACTCACACCTCATGATGGATTTATGTTGATGCCAGTGTTGGTTCTCCCCTATAAGAACTCCTCGGTATGTAGAATGGTGTGAGTAGACTTTTTCAATCAGGAGTATGGACAATCACTTCCATTACCATCTTCTTATCTTCATTGAACCCCTAATAATTATGTATTTTTGGGACCTCAAATTTTTGTCAAATTTTTTGTAAGTCAACCAACATCTTGCACCTACTGAATAAATATGGCAGCAGATGCAACTGTTTCCCTTAAAATAATATAGCATTTGTGTATTTCCAAGTTGGTGAAAGACCTCCTTTATCAGGAAGAGATTTGAACACAGCTCTCGCTTCCCAAATGAACCAGTTATGGGTTCTGGAAAAGTTTATTCTGCATCCTAACAATGAAGGTATACAAGCGTGCAGTCAGGAATGAGAATGGACAGGCAAGAGGAAGTCAAATATCTCTATGATTAGGATACTCTCTCTCCAGAGGCAAGTCCTCATTCCTGCTCCAAGGGCTGCTGTGCATTTTATTTAAGCAAATTGAATGCAAAATTCATAAGAGGCATCTGATATAGACAGAATACAACTCAATGGCACTAAAGACAAACACTGCATAGCTGAGGTAATCAAATTCAAAATACAAAATGAGGAATGACTGATTCAACAAGAGCTCTGCAAAAAAGCATGGTGAAAGGATAGTAGATCACAAGCTGACCATGAATCCATAAGTGCTGTACCACAACAAAAACCCCAAACACATGTGACATTGTCTATACAAGGAAAGAGTTCCATGCAAGACAGTTTTATCATCATGCTCTCCCCATACTTTTGGAATATGTGTCTGGGTTTGGACACTGTATTAAAAAAAAAAATCAGTCAAAAAGTATATATAAAGACTAGCAGCAAGAATGGTCAGAAGTCTAGAAAATATGACTTGTTGAATCCACAGAAAGGAGTGATGAAAATACACAGGAGGAGATATTACCACATTTATGAAATACATAAAAGGTTGCTGCAAACCGAAAAATAACAGACTGCATTGCACTTCCATTGTGGACAGAGCAAGCAGCAAATGGCAGGAAAGAGATTTAGGTTTAACAGTAGGGGGGAAATTCTAGTGGTAAGGATAAGGACTTTGAGTAACTGAGACAAATTATCTAGGGAATTCAAGAAATCTCCATCCCTGGTTGAGTAGGTAGTGTAGTCATTCTTCTCACACCTTTCTAGAGTAATCTATCATTTGAAAAATGTAAAATTTTCATACTGTATACAAGAGCTTTACCCTAAGATCTGCTTGGCCCACTGTTCACTCTCTGCTACATAGGCAACACAGCACTTGCAGAGATGATTAGCTTGAATTCAGTGCATTGTCTGCTATGTGCCCTTGCCTCGGCCAGGAAAGCTATTTATTTCACTGGTTAGGTGGGGTCTCACAATTGCTAATCACTACTTTATATAAATAAGTGTCAGAAACTTCTGTCTTGAGAGCCGGTCATGCCTTGAGGCAAAGGATGGACTGGATGACCTGTTGAGGTCACAACCAGCTATGTTTTCTATTATTCCATGTGCTCTCTGGGCTTTAAACAGCTTTAAAATCACTTCTTCTCACTCATCCTTTCTGTAATCAGAAAAATGTATAAATGCACCAAGAGTTAGATAAACACTATATGGAAAAGGATTTCTTGATAGCACACTGGAGTACACATTTATGAAAAGTCATACAAAAGATGGTTGTAAACCATTTTCCAAAACAGGTTAACTTCTTCTAACTCACAATTTTGTTTAAAGGTGAAAAAATTTTATATCCTTCATATGCTTAAGATAGTACACATTCTAAAGTAAGTCAGCCCTCAAAAATACACAGAACCAAAATGCCACGTTATATTGAATACCTAGTAATGTTATGACCTGTTAAATAGTCTGAGAGCAAATACAATATCATATTTGCTATAAGAAATGATTCACCTTAAAAATATTAATGTCAAATAAAGAATAGGTCATCAGGTAGTATTTAAGCAACCTCATATGAGATTTAAGAAAAAAAAACCAACCCCATAGAGACAGTAAACAAAGAAAATAATGGGCTTTATGTGTTGTTTAAAGTTTAAAGATTTTTCTTATGAATTTTCAAAATAGAAGCACTCAGACTTGTTTGAAACACGAGTTCAACTCTTGCTAACTCCTGCTAGAACAAACTCACTATATTTTTAATAAAAAGGATATCTCACTATATTTTTAATAAAAAGTTTAAAGTTTAAATCAAAGATATTCTTTATGGCCTCACATCAAAACTTAGAGACTCCTAAAGATACAGATACATAAAGTCAACTATTATGACTATTACTTTTCCTCTATCAAAATGCATGAGTTTGATTTCTTTATCAAAATGCAACTGAGATCACTCTGCAAGCATGTACTGTGATGACAGCCGATACTTAAATTCAAGACTATAAAAATACTGTCTTCCACTTTCAATGACAGAAACCAGCAGAAATTGCTTTGAACTCTTACTATCCAAAAATTACATGCATTTACTTCTTATATGCTCTGCTATTCCCCTATACAATCTCTTTCTGTTTGTCACATTAACTCTTACAGTCTCAGTCCTTACTGACATCTTCACAGCTTCAAGACCATAGCTTGGAAAAACTACATAAGGACACAGCCACCACATGATATCATGCAGAGGCAGCTGTTGAGCACAGCACTGATTTTGCAATTGAATTCAGTGCATTGTCTGCTATGTGCCCTTGCCTCGCCCAGGAAAGGTATTTATTTCACTGGTTACATGGGGTCTCACAATTGCAAATCACTACTTTATACAAATAAGTGTCAGAAACTTCTGTCTTGAGAGCTGGGCATGCCAGCTTTTGGATCACCAGAAGTACAAATAGCTCCTGAGATGAAGTTGTTGGAGTTTACTGAGTTTACAAATGCACCACCAGATTTGGTGTAAACTGTTTTTATTAATAAACTATAACAAACCCTCAACAGAGTTCCTTCAAGGGTGTGACAGCTCCTCCTGTTACACCATGTAGTCCTACAAAAGAGTCTAAACTCAGTAAGCATTGAAAACAATATAGGTTAATATGAACTTCAGATTTATAATATGAATAACTTTGTCTGAACAACGACTGCCTTTGAATGCCATTTGTAGACAACTAGTATTTCAAGAGATTCTTCCTGCTTATGAGTTTAAATTAAAACAAAGACTTGGCCACTCCTAGAGAGATGAGGTTTTCTAAGGTAAATTGTAACCAATAACCTTGATATAGTAAAACATATTATTGAAACAGCCCTTGTGATCTAAACTTAACTTAAAAAATCATCCTCACCTCAAAGCTCATTGTTAATGTATAATGTCTGTTGCAGTAAAACAGGAATAGATGAGACCATAATGTGTTCACTTAATGTGTTCTTGGGATTTTATCTCCCCAGGTTTCTGTCAAAATGCATCATCAGTGAAGACATTGGGGGAGAAGGAAAGATCATACCAAAATAATCCTTCTTGGAAAAAGATGGTCTAATGGTCTTAGAAACTACCCTAGCATTCTGACTGACTGTAAATATGATAACAAAACTTGAAGGAAGCCACTAAAGCAAAAGGGTGAGGGATGGCATTAAGCTGAAGAAAATCCCGTTCCACTGGCTTAAAATTGCAAGTTCAAACTATCAGTTTACTTTTTCCTCCTTATTATGGAACTTTGAATATGTTGCAAGTATTTTAAAACTTCACTGGCAGGGTAAAACCACATTTTACACCAGTTCTGCAGTAAGCAATAACTTCTGTGTATTTTGACACTTACAATATATACACTAATTAGCCATTGTTTCAATGGAAAAATCAATTATTTGACATTCTCAGTTATTTAAATGTTACCCAGCTCAGAGATGCATGCAGACAAAATCCAGAATGGACCAGTCTCCTAACCTCACCTCCAGAGACCACTGCATTTCACCCAGTCACTGCTTTCTAGGATACGGTCCCAGCACCTTAAAATTATGATCTTCACTCCTCTCTTTCAGATGTAAAATTAAATGGTTTTTTCTCTTTTTTTTTTTCAAAGAAGTGCAGAAAGATATTTATTTGACAAGACTGCAGAAAGCACATACTATCTGGTGTTGAATGTCTATTTTGGGGTTCTTTTTTAACTAAATCCTGTATCTGTTAGACAGATATTTTTCAGCCCTGTATGATGTCAAGCCTTTCTACATCCAACCAATCCTACTTGTACTTCCTGAATGTGGGAATGTCAGCACTATTGCAGTCTTCTAAAACTTTACTCAACATAAAAATTATCAAGCCAAATAATTAGTGTAACTGGTGCTCTGTATAATCTCCAAATATATTCTGCTTAGTCACTAGGAGGAAGTACTGCTTTAATCATTTGTAGACAGTGTCTAAAAGTGAGTTAGGTTCTTTAGAGAACAATTGTAAACACTGAGTCTTCTTGAAGAGCAAATGGTACCAGCCATAACAAGCTGACAAGTATTATCTACAGTATAAAATCTGTCATCAGTCTAAGCATGTGATAAGAGTGAAGAGCAAGGAACAATGACAACTTTGAGAGAGGCCCAAAAAGCAGTACAAATTATCAAAAAAAAGAAAGGGGAGACTATAAAGAATATTACAAGGGAGCAGAATGAGGTGGTTGGAAGGGAAGAGGACCTGGCAGGGCATGAAAGAGGGCAAGTATCCTCCTCAGCTATATATATATATATTTGTGTAACTTCCACTATCACTTATTTTATACTGCATAAAGTTATTACTTTTAATGTCACTTGGACCATATTTGATTTTATAAAACACAGAAACAAGAGCAAAATTATGAGTGGTGTAGCAATGAACCGTTCTAATCAGCACTCCAAATTCAGACAAAATGCGGTGCAAAATTATGGGAGCATAACATAACTAACATTGCCTGAAGTCCTAGTTTACTTTTTAGTCAAAAGCAAATCTTTTTGCCTTTTACTCTGGAAACTTTAGGAATTCCTATACATATCTCCATTTTCCAAAAGCAAAATCAATAATCAACACATATATCTTCTTTCCAGCCCTGAAATCCAAATCCAAAACATACAATACTTTTAAGACAGTGTAAATCAGAGCTGATTATTTATAAAGTAGGATAATTATTTATAAAATAGTACAATAGCTTTGTGAGTCTGATATTTACACTTCTGTGAGTCATGGCCATCGACTTATTGCTTCCTCTTCCCCAGGTGAGCATCCTGCCCCACACCTCACCCACTCACAGTGTCATACAGAGCTCACAAAGCCCAGCTTCCTTGGTTTTGTTTGTCAGAGGTTTTGTTTCATTCAGGGTTGCTACCCCATTTTTATCACATCTGTGCAATCACCGTCACAGTAACTGAGCCTGCAGTCAGTTGTGCCTTCCTAAGTTTCACTCTGGACTTGACAGTGGTGGTTCACAGAGAGCCAGCATCCTCTAGCTAGCCCACTGTGTTTCCACCTTTCTTAGGTAAATCAGCTGACAAAGCCACACACTTCTTTTAAAAGAAATCTTTTACAAGGACCTCATGGCAAACCTGTAATGCTTTGCAAATATATGAAAAGTTGGATGATTTCATTAAATTTTTTTTTTCTTGGGAAAATTTGTCTACTACTGAGCCAGACTCTTGAGAAAAGTTGAAATACATGTCTTTTCAGAGCTATGAGTTTGACTTTATGAGGAGAGCATTTTATCTTTAGAATACTTGTGATATTTCAAGTAGGAAAGTGTAGATGCACATCACACAGGCTGAAACAGAAGTCTTAATAAATAATGGCAGCATCCTAGCATCTATTTTTATTCCTGTGTCCATTCTCTCAACGCAGTTCTTTGATACAGAAATGAAGTACAAATTAAAAGTAAAAAAGCACAAGGCTGATCCCATAAGTCAGTCTGTATGGAGGAAATGTGCTGTCTAAAATCTGTTAAAAAGCTTACACACACAAAACTGGATTTTATAAGAGGAAGGATGTGCATAATTTAAAGGAAAAGTGATCATCAAAAATTCTATCCTCTATCCAAGACTGTAAAATATCCACAAAGAAAAAAGTTGAAAATATGTAAATATTCTTTAAACAGCAAAGACTTACACCCAGAGTACAGACATAAATTCATTCTGTCACGCATTATGCATATTAAATATTATGCAAAATTTATATTCAATAACCTTGTCAAAAAGACAACTTCTTAGCCCATAACACTCAAAATGCACTCCAAAGGTCCCAAAAATTCCAGAAGAGAGACAGCCAAAGCAGCAGAGTTTGCCACCCATCCTTTTTAAAGCAGAAGCTCCACCTCAGGAACACAGTGCACAACTGTAGCTCAGCGTATTTCACAGACCAAACCAGGCCAAAGGACAGAGCAAATCTGGAAAGCTTCTGCTTTCCATGCCATCATGTTCCATCAAATCCTGGCAAGAATTCATGCTGACCCGATCACTATTAGTTGCTACAGATTACAACTCAATACCATCTGTATTCCCTTCCCCAAAAAGAGTAAAACAGGCATAAGGAGAAATTATGTATCTATTTTAAATCCACACATCTTTACCCCAGGGACTGAAAGGAAAAGAATAAATAGTCCACATTACAGATGTGAGTCACACTACTTAATGCTCTTTTGGAAAATGCTCAAATACCACAGTGATGGGAACAGCATAAGAATTTGAAAAACACAAGATAGAAACAGAATGGAGAAAGGAAGTAGAGCCCAGGGAGAAGCCATTCATGCTGACAGTCAATCACCATAAATGATTTAAAAATAAATAGAGGGAATACATGCTTGCTGCTTTCTTCAACATTTGAACAGTTCTTGTGTTAATATCTCTAAATGTCAACTCTTGTTTTCAGCATTTTTTAATCCTGCTATATGTCTCCATGGAATGAAATGACACAATTTTATTGCTGAGGCAAAAATACCTTCCACTTCAAAAGAAGCTTGCCTTCGAGGAGAATTACACTTGAACAAAGACTGCAGGATTTAGCTCTATATTTATCTCTATGCAATAACAGTAGTTCATTCATATAAACATGGGAGGGTTTTTTTATTCTTTCTCAGAAGGAAAATATCTCTAAAGAGAATTAAACTCAGTAATATCTACATAAAGATGCTGGTATGACTGGTGGAGGGTTGTGCTTGATAAATCTGTAGATATTTTTAGAATAAACATGTACCTGATGGTTCAAGGAGACACTTCATTTTAAGAAAAATGAAACTGATGAGTTATTCATCTGACACCAGCTCACTTCTCACTACCCTCTAAAATACTGTGCGCCATCTATTCAAATTCCATTGACAACAGCATTTTCCTGATAGCACTGCTTTAGGCTATCCTTTATGTATAAACTTTACACCTTACCATCTCCCTCACAGCTTACACAGAACTCAAGAGGACACGTTTAGTGAGACATAATGAGAAACTAAACCCTACATAAATTTTATCCTTAGATATGATCAAGACCTTTTATTTGCCCATTGTCTGCTTCCAAGATTCTCACTATTACAAATGAAAACAATTCTGCTTCATTTCTTAAGTTAGTTTTACCTTACCATTACTTGAGAACAGTTTATTCTTCATTTGCAAGCTTAACCATTCAAGCTCATCCTGGTATTGTACTGATGTTTTACTTCATATTTGATCATAAATATTATTCTCCACAGCAAAAGTTGACAGGAGCCTTCTTTAAAACTTTAATGTTATTATTATATATTTAATAAAAATAAATGCAACCTTAATTCCTTGAATTCCTGCAGCTTCCAACTCGAACTTCCATTTTTATCAATGATTTTTAAGAGTGCAAAAATTTTAGGCGAAAATTTGCATTTATTTTGGTATATAATGCAACTTAATAAAATAGTCTAAATGGTTTCAAAATAAAGTATTCCAATAGCAAACAAACTGTAGAGCAAGAGACTAAGATGTGGTGACAAAAGAAGGTATGGTACTTTATTTCCAGTGCTCACATTACACTGTCGTGCTTCAGAATGTTCATTCAACAAAAACCTTTTTAAACAGACTTTGAAATGTTTTTAGGAGATCTCCTCAACATTTAGGAGCTGTCACACAAAGTATATTTGAAGTTTTTGGTATGATGCAGTGAATCTTGGAAACAGACTTCCAAAGTCAGCAACTAAAGCCCAGAAGACAGCTTCCAGGTGCTGAGTGTGAAAGACCAGCTGCAATTAACATGTCCAAGACACAATGCTAATTTTGGTATTAAAAAAAACCCACTTAGAGCTTAGAGCTTCAGCTTCACCACACTCATCAAAGTCACATCCACGACAGCAGTAGCTTTGCTTATTTTTAAACCACTAGAAGTCAGCGTGGTTACTCCATCACTAAGGGAGAACAGTTTTCTCGACTTTACTCAGTGTCTGCCAGCCGACTGAGAAGGGCGTGACCCACGCCGTGCACAGCAGCGGGACCCCCAGGCCTGCAAGGAGACCGGTGTCACCCCGGGAACGGGGCACGGTGCACGGGGAAAGCTCGCGCTTCCCGGGCCCCGCGCTCCTGCCCGGACACTCCCGGTGCCGAACCGGGCGGCCGAGGACAGCTCCCGGTGCTGAGCTGGGCCGGGTGGCTGTGGACAGCTCCCGGTGCTGAGCTGGGCCGGGCGGCTGTGGACAGCTCCCGGTGCTGAGCTGGGCCGGGCGGCTGTGGACAGCTCCCGGTGCTGAGCTGGGCCGGGGGACTGTGGACGGCTAGCTCCAAATGCTGAGCCGGGTCGCTCCGGACAGCTGCCGGTGCCGGTGCCGGTGCCGGTGCCGGTGCCGGTGCCGGTGCCGGTGCTGGTGCTGGGGCCGGGGCCGCCCCCACGCCCGCGCCGGGCAGGCGGAAGGCGTCCCGCTTTCCCCGGCGCCGGGGCTCACGCTTGGAAAGAGCAGCGGGGCGGGGGCGGGCGGCAGACACGTTGTCGGGGGAAGATGGCGGCTGTGGCAAACCCACCCAGCCAGGCGGCCGGAGCCCAGGCCCCGGCGGTGCCGCTCCGCCCGGCAGGGCCGCCGCCGCCAGCACGGAGCCCGCCGCGCCCCCGGCACCGGGCCCGATGCTGCCGGTCCGCCCCCTCCGGCGGCGCCGACCGCCGCCCCGACCCACCCGCGTCCTCCCGATGGAACACGCCGGGTGAGGACGGCACCTGTGCGGCCATGTTGGGCGCCCGGTTCCCGCCGGCGCCGGGGCGTGCGGAGCCGGAGCCGCCTCGCGGAGCTCGACTAAGGCAGGCGCCGAGAGCTGCCGCGTCCCTGGCCGCTCCCGCGGGTCCCTCCCGCCGTGCCCCACACTCGCCCGGCGCCGAGCACCCCTGCCCGACCCCGGCCGCCCGACTCCTCTCTCCCGCCCTGGCCGTGCGGCCCCCGGGGCCAGAGGAGAGACTTTCGCGGCCCCGGGCCCGGGAGGACGAGAAAGGGATGCGCCCGCCCTTACTTGAGCACGGATTGCTCCTTCTCCTCTTCCTTCTTCTGGCGGTCCATGACTGCCAGGATGATCTTCCGCTCTTCCTCCGTGAGGTGGCTGAGGTCCGGCATCTCGGGCTGCGGGGCCGGAGGAGGCTGAGGAGCGGCGGGGCCGCTCCGGGGCCCGGCGGGAGCCGACATGTTTGGTAGGAGCTGCCGCCGCCGCTACGAGAAGCGCTGCCCGAACTCCAGCAGCACCAGCGGGAGCGGCCGGCGCCGGGAGAAGCACATACAAATCAATACCCTGTAATCAACCGGCAGCCTAATGACGGCCCCGCCGGGGAGGGGCGGGGTGCCCGGCAGCCCCGACCTCGCACCCACCCGCCGGGCCGCCGGCGGCAGCGGGAGGACGGGGACGGAGGGGCCCCGGGGGGCGAGCAGGGGGAGCGGGGAGGGGAGAGGGCAGCAGAGGAAGGGCCGGGGGCGGGGTGGGGAGGGAGAGGGGAGAGGGCAGGATTAGCCGCGGGAGCGCTGTAGTTTGGGTGCGAGCGAGATTATCCCAACCCCGAGCGCCAGGCAGGGAGAGGGGGGACGGAGCGAGCGTCGGGGGGTCAGGAGACGGGGGCAGCGGCTGCCGCCGTACGAGAGCGGAGCCCCGGCGCCCCGAGGCGCGCAGCGGGGATAGCCCCAGCGGGCGAGCGCCAGTCCCGGCCGCCGGCCGCGGCTCATAATTCCTCGCCGCCGTCCATGGAAGGGGCCGCGGGGCGCCGCGCTCGCCTCCCGCCGCCGCCGCCTCCCGCCGCTCTTCTGCCGGACCGCGCCGCTTCCTGCCGCCGCCTCGCTTGGCTGGTGCCCTCTCGGCTGCGGGATGGAGTCCGCCTAACCCATGGCATGGCGGAGAGCCGGAGTCACGGGAGGGGGCTCCGCATCGCCCCGCTGCCTCCCTCTCCTGAGCCGAGCGGCGCGGGGCGATGCGGGGCCCGGCTGCCGCCCCTAGCGGCGCCGCGCGGGCTGGCGGCGGGGGGCGGCGGGCGGCAGCTGCCCTTATTTATTTATTTATCCCCGCACAAAAAATGGACGCGATAAAAATCACGCGAGGAAGGACAAGGAGGAGCCAAGGCGCCGGCGACGCGCTGGGAGGACCGAGCCCGGCGGCCGCGGGGGGGCAAGGGAGAGGGCGGGGAGACGCTGCCCCTGCCGCCGCTCCCGCATCTCCCGCCGCTCCCGCTGCCCATGCCGCCCGCAGGGCGGCCGGAGAGGGGCACCCGCTCGGCCGGGCCGGTCCCCAAACGCAGCCCTAGGGAGAAGGATCTGGCGGGGGGGAGTGCCGGCCCCGGGAGGAGGAAATGGAGGCAGAGGGAAAGGCGAGGGCGAGCCGCCCGGGAGGCCAGCAGAGCACCCATATCCCTGTCCCCTCGTAGGCCCCACGGCACGGTCCGCAGATCGGGCAGAGAACCGCAGAGCACCATCAAGGGAGACGCGGGGTGTGCGCCGGACCGGCCTCCGGTTCCCCCGAGCCGGGAACCGCATCGCTGATCAGCCGTGCCAATCCAGCCCAACAGACCTGCTGCTCCACGATCGCCCACATAAGGTCCTGCTGGAGTGTCCTTCACCCCACGCAAGGCGTGAAATCTACCCCAGCCTCTGTCTGGACAGATTCCTCTAACCCAGAAGAGCAAGAATATGACACCCATTAGAGAAGATTGGAGAAGAAAGTCCTCCTCCCACATGGGCACCAGGTAGTGGTGAAATAAACCTCTCAAAACTCTTTTGCTACCTATAAATCCCCCACCTGAGTAGTCATTTTGTTACAAGAAATAATTTCTGGGAAAAGCATCCTACACTACCCAAAATGCCATTCAGACCAAATAAATGGGAAATACCCTATCCAAGAATGCCAAAGAAACAATTCAATCCAAATCTGTATGTTTTTACTCTGTAAGAGACAAGAGTTCTTCTTGCTGTTTTCTCACTTGATGAGACATAACATCAGTGCTGGATAACATGGAAGTGTATACAGCAATAATAAAGTGATTTTAAAAGGTTTCATTTCAGCAGTTTGAAATCTCATCCCAGATCATATAGTCTTGGAGCTGGTGTTGTTATCTGCCATGACATCAATTTATAACCACATGCAAAGACATGGGGGAAAAAGTAATGTTCCAGAACCTATTGTGGTCCTCATTAGCTGTATTTCCATGGAGAATAAACTCTAGGATGTGGGTCCACAAACTAAAGAGTTCTGCCTGCATGTGAAAACACCATTCCTTTGTGGAAACAAATTCTAGAGGAACAGATTGTTGGAAGGACAGGGGAGGTTTGCTGTGGTAAAGCAGGTCTTAAAATAATCTCTACCTATCATCAGGCACATAATTTCATTGAATTTTAATTTTTTCTGAGAAACGTCACTGGCATCCTTAGCTAAAGGAGACCATTCCATTTCTTGATGTAAACTTGTTTATAGTAGACCCTATGGTAAAAACCATAAACTATTGCATAAGACACTGAGTGTAGTATATTTAAGCAGATATCCTTGTAAAATAAACTGTGTAATTTTTCATTCAGTCCTGAAAACATTCTGCTCCTCCAGTTCACATCACCTTCACCTTTCAGACTGGATTCCAGCCAGCTGGCTCTCACCGAATTCCTGGTTTCTTCCAGGCACTAGATAAATCTGGCATCAAAATCAAAAAGAAGAGGAAATTTAGAACCATGTGTCATCAGATTCCCAAAGACAGTACATTCTTTATCAATCTATGAATGTTGAATGGAAGAATTAACTGTAGAGAAGCCTTTGGAAAATACATTTTATCCCAGGGAAGTGAAGAACAAGAGAAATCAGTCAATCACTTCTAAGAACGATTACAAAGAATCAGACCAATTGAAAGTAGTCACTCCTGTCAGGTTACACAGTTGGTTCAAGAATATTTCATGCCATGCCTCAACCATTCAGGCTGTAGTTTTGGTTGCAAGACATCACTACGGTTTTTTGTGCATTGCCTCATTCAGCTGAGATTCCTTCCAATGGATATTTACCTTTGAACTCTCTGGATTTACAGTGCCTGCATCTTTTCCATGTGCCTGTGATATTTCATCCACAAATGACAAATACTTGCTCTCAGCATTACTGTAGAATTTCAAGAGCTTTCTTTTCTCCTTGGTATTTGCCTTGTTTCCACTAAATCCCCTGCCATTACTGTAAACAAACAAATACAGGGACAGGAACTGTAATCCCCATATGTTATCTAGCTAATTGTTTTGAAAAGAGAGAGAGCAGATTCAGAGTGGAAGACATCCTGTCTTGATGACAATGAAAAAATGGATCAGCTTAACCTTTCTAAGCTTCTACCTTCCTTTCCCATAATCGGTTCCCCCTATCATTCCTCACATTTTTCTGCAATTGATAACAAACATTTTTTGTTCATGTTCCTGTCAGCCTGCACAGCATTGTCTCATGTTGCTACTGTTATTTACATTACTCAGGTGATATATTAATGACAACATACAGCACAGACTTCCCTACCCACTCCAGTGTAATGGGGTCAACAGCAGTTTATAATCGACCAACAAATGATCATACTATAATGAAGTATGATCAAAAATTATTTTTAAGGAGCATTCATTTTGAATTCTGACCTTCCCATTCATGTGTCTCCAGTTTCCCTGCCCTTCCTGTTCTTTTCATTTCTCATTCTGAACTCACTACCACCCTCCAAAAAAACAGATTCCCATTCCTGGTTTACAATCCTCTGCTGAAATTGTTCTTCACTGCAAAATCTGTAAATGAAAATTCACTCTAATTGTATATCAAAGTCATGTGATGCTTTCTTTTAGTGGCTTCTGTAAGTCATCTAAATGTACTGACACCAGCAGTGTTATTAATATATTTTTTCTGATACCCTTTTTTTATCTGTTCCTTTTCAGTTCTGCTAGACATGAGGGGTTCCCAAGGAAACAGTGATATTGTAACCTAGTTTTATATATCATCACAAAATGTCTTTCTCTAAGGGTCTCATTATACTTACTCCCATTTCCTTCCTCATAGCAACTACAAGAGTAAATGAGTTGGTAGATTCATTGTTTAATCATGTCAAGTATAAGTCTTCTCTGAAAAGGAAGTGCTAACATCTGCTTTATAATGTTTTGTATAAGGGGAAAAAATCCAGTGTAACTAATTATTTATTATTTCTGTCCCAATTTGAAGCTCAGAAAACATTTTTATGTAGCTGACATGAAGGGAACTTTTAAGCATTCTATTATGGATCAGTGAATGGAGGAAATTAAAGACATATTCTTGGTTGAAAATGACCAGTACTCAGACTCTCAGTGGATCAAGTCAGATGTATAATCAGCAAGAAATGTTTCCTGCAGGACACTTCATGGAATCAATCTGCAGGGAACTCCTCAAAGTCCCATACAGGAAGGAAAAACTACACTGCACCAAATTGTGTTTTCCAGGTCCTGTAATAAATGCTATCCAACCATCATGGACTGGTTTTCTGGTGCAGTCTTGGATCATTCCCAGCTTCCTCCTGTCTAAATTGAGGAAACATATTATATAATGTCATCAAATTGTCATTTGATTGCTTTCGGGAGGATTTTGCTACTCTCTATGCAATTTTTTTTATGCTCCAAGCAAAAAATACTTGGATACTTCCCCACAAGTGATTTGGACAATACTAGATATTTATGGGTAGAAGTTAGATTTTTTTTATTTGTTAATCTCATTCCCTATAAAAGAGTGTCATCCATAGTATACACAGTACTGGCCATAACCAACTATATTAGTGAAATACTTCCTCCCAATTTAACTGGTGTTAAGGATCTGTCTGCAGCAGATGGAAAGGTATTGGTCTTTTATCTACAGAACACATTCTTTCCTCCAGACTATGAATATGAGCAGCATCCTCACTGAGCCAGAATGGTAAATTTCTTAAGTTGCTCTGAAATGTGTAACTTAATTTTTACCCTCTACCAAACCCTTTCCCTGCTCAAGGAGAACCATTAACAAAACCCTTTTGGATTAGAGGACTGGGGGCTCTCCATGGGCATCATGGGAACTGCTTGAGTTATGGAGGATGTCCAACCTTATTCCTAAATTAGCTTTGCTAGGAAGAGATTTATTTGCCTTCTTTCAGTGGACTGAGGAGCTGGGATCCAGGTTGTATTTTGAAATGCAATATAGTAGAGGCCTTGGCACGTATGTCTTCTGTAAGCACAGCTGGCTGAAAACTGAAGAGAGGTTCAGATCAATTAGATAGTTTTCTGGTTTAAGGTTGGGAGAGTTAGGGCAGCTCAGCCTGGAGAAGAGAAGGCTCTGGTACCCTTAATGTGGCCTGTAAATACCTTAAGAGAGTCCATAAGTTAGATGGGGAAATATATTTTAGCCTGTTGCAGACTAAAGTAGATATATAGAAGGAAGAAATTTTTTTATCATAGGGGTAATAAAACTAGAACATGTTGCTCAGAGGGGTGGTGGATTAGATGACCTTTAAAGGTTCCTTCCAACCTAAACTATTCTGTGAATGGGATACTTGCTAAATATGATTTCTGTAGCTTGAATGTTTTGTCCAGAGCAGTTATACACACACACAGGGTATATAAGTTTGTAAATATGATCAATACTACTAACTTTATTTTGTCTCATTCCTGCAGTTCTGTTTCCATGCTCAGTTTGAAATATTCTGTCATATTTGTGACACAAAACAGGCTGAATTAAAGGTGCAGGTTAAAATCTTTATAGGATCTAGGATCTTAAACTCAGTATTTTCTGTCTGAATTTGACAGTTCAATTTTGATTATTCAGTTAGTTGATTGAAAGACAAAGGAGGAAGTTTTGAAAGAACCTAAAAGTTCCCATGTAATGACAGTTCTTTGGCTATACATTTCTATTTGATTCTCTACATGTACCAGCAATGCTTCTAAGTAACTGGGCAGCAAGTTTATTCTTATAATCTAACAATCCTGATTGTAATAAATCAACAGTGTTGAAATTGTCCAGCTAAAAGAATTGTAGAACCAAGAATCCTAGCAAAACTATACAAATCTATTTTTTTAGTCCCTTACAGATCATTTCTTGATATTTAATACCTTTATTGGTATTAAAAATTGTCCCCAGCTTGAGCACTCTGGTTTCTTTTCCATTGTTCTGAGTTGTCAGATACTACACTGGTTTCTAAATGATGGATATATAGGCATTATTCAACACATAAAGCACAGGCTAACATTAGCACAGTTGGTGCTTAGAACATTATCATATGTTCCTGTAAGTTATGGATGCAGCATTATCTTCCCTCTTTGCTGCCTTCTAATCCCTCTTCCATGACCCCTCCTGCATTTATGAAACTCAAGCTGTTTTAGAAGAAACACCAGTATTCTTAAGTCCCATGTGATTTTTTTTAATTCAGTCATAAGATTGTCCTCCAGAGTTGGTACAGAATATCCTGTTCCAGATCTCAGGAATATATTCATTCCTATTGTAGTGACATCTTGAAAGTCCCCAATCTCCTGATTTTATACAAGATAGAAATGACTGTTTGCCCTTTTTCTTTTCTTCTTTTTTTCTTTCTTTTTTTTTTCTTTTTTTTCTTTTTTTTTCTTTTGTGGACTGCACTATGTGATTCTGTCTCTCAATTTATTATTCATTATTAAAAGTATTAATAACGTCCTGATTTGTTGTTGTTGTTGTTGTTATTGTTATTATTACAGTCATGCTTAGAAAGCCTAATCGTGTATGAAGAGTCTAGTGCCCTAGAAATCAATAGAAAAAATAGCACAAGAAACAGCCTATTGCCATAGAAAACTCAGAGAGCCACAGACAAAACACAATTCATGGGTAACTCAGACAAATGCAATTGAAATGAGAAGACAGCAGTAAGATAAAGGTAGCAACACTAGAGAAGTGAAAGATTACTATTTTTTCATGGACATTATTACAAGATGGTGTTAAACTGATCTTTGAAGAAAAATGAGACAGAATTTGGGAGACAGAGCATCTTTGCTGGAGTAGAACTGTTTAGAGTTTTCCCAAAGTAGCATTTGAGTGGAAAGTTCTCAAGGTAACATCCATTAATGCAAAACCAGTCCATTACTGAGGTTCCTTTTTTACTGCATCCAGTTTAAGCTCTGACCTCTCTGTTGGCAAGAGATAGGAAATACTGGTTTGACTTGCTGTTTTCCTCAAAATCCAAAGGAAGCAGGGCTTTAGCTGTTTGGATTTTCAACTACAGTATATTCTCACAGACCCAGACTATAGCAGTTTTGATAATGAAAACATGCCTGAAAGGGATGATAATTAAAGTTTAGCATCTGGTATTTTCTATCTAGAAATGTACCTTTCTAGGTTGCACATCTGTCAAATGACCAAAAATTATCAGGAAGTTCAATTAATTCAAATAATAGATAAAGGCAGAAGGAGTAGCATTGTGAAACTGTTCCTAAAAGCACAATGCTACAGGCAACTTAATTTTTTTTTAAATTCAAGTAAGCATACATTACAGTTTTAGCTCCAGTACATGAAGAAAGGAGCCAGTATCTTGTGAAAGTTCATTTTACACTCCAGAGACAGAAGGCACTAGAATGGCAAAAGCTAAAGTCTAATTGGAAAACAATTTCTTTCTTGTACATTGAGATCATTAGCACTTATTTGACACTTTCTAGCACTGTTTCCCTGAAAAGGCTCCCCATGAGATCCTAGTTGACATGCCTCAGATAAAATCAAACTGTGCAGCATGAAAAGTTTATGAACAGTCTTAATCAACGTTAATCAACTTTGGCATTTTACTAGGCTAAGGGGAAAATTGCATTAGGCCAAATGAGAGTCAGCAAACGCGTAGTAACATGATGATGGCTGCTTTGTGTTCTGCTCTCCAGACCAGGATTCTGCCATACTTAGAAGTACAAGTATGATTAAAACAAGATTCATTCACTAGCTACATTAGTATAATTACATTCATAATGATTTTCTAATAAGTAGAAAATCAAAACATTCTGAGAAGGGATTCACATGCACAAAAACCTGGCTATTTTTACTAGCAATATTTGTCTCCGAAAATACACAACCTTTGAGTACAATTATTACCTTTCTCATGCTACAGCATCTTACAAATTGATACAAAAACTGTATGTTAGGATTGCTGTCAGACAAAGGTATTTAAAATATAAATGGATTACAAGTTACAATTTTATTTCCAGCTTTCCTGATGATAGTGAAGTATAAGCAGCAGCACTTGAACAAAGTCTGTTTTTATAGTGGACAGGAAAAAATTCTCTGTAAAGAATGGTCTTACAAAGGAAGGATGGAAGGAAAGGAATAATAAAATATGAGATCATTTTTGACATTTGCTCTTGCATTTCAAAGAGGTATATCAAAAAAAGAAGGTGCAAGGAATCTCCTACTTTGAATGCAAAAGGAGTTCTTCCACTGCCAGTGTGCAGAGAATCTTCTAGAGAGACAATATTTTAGACTATCAGCTGCTAAAGTCTGCCTTGTTTCTTATAAAAGGGAATACATCCACCATAAAATTAGTAGATGACACTTTCAAAAACAGAGGGTTTATGAGTTGGAAAAGAAAAGAACAAGACCAGTAACTACCCTAATAGCCACAAAGTATGAAACACTGAGTTAACACAGCTGCTTAGCCTAAATGTCATTAACCACTGTACTACAGTTCGGATTAGTGCTACAGAATTTATAAACTACAAAGCCAAAGAGGATACACTTGTGCAGAAAGACTTCCCAGCCTCGTCTCTACTTTTCCATAGGAAATATTTTCACAGCAATTGTTCATGCTCTCCATGGAGCAAACTGAGCAGGTATTGGCAAGTACCCAGCTGCACTAAGGGGCACATGTCTATAGTTGCTTCAGTAAAGCAGCCCTGTCCTTACAATGCTTGTCTCACTACTGCTGTACTTCTTTCCATAACAGTGGGCAGATTAATAACCTTTCTTACTTCCCACTGTATGTCTCAACATTAAATATCCAAATAATTTTTTCTAGTTATCTGGGTGCATTTTTTCCTATATTTCTGTCTTGAATATGACCTGGTCTGATGAGTAGCCATGTTCTGTGTGCAGTCTTCCCTGTGCCAACTATTTCAAAGGATACCAAGCAAAAAAAATCAATAACAGCTGATGGCATTTTGTTGGTGATACTGTGGATTTCATAGGTATTCATCCATCCATCATTCACAGTTGTTTTCAAAAGTATTCATGGCCATCAGGAGTTCAAACCGATTCAAAACTCAGCCATAAAAATACAGAAAACTAAGTTATACACTAAAATAAAGCATTGCTTCTTATGTCCACAAGGTGTGTAGGACAAATCAACATTTGACAATTCTGGATGCAGAGGGAAACAGTGACATAGGATGAGGACAAGGCTGAGGTACTTAATGGCTCCTTTGCTTCAGTCTTTGACAGCAAGACCGATTGTTTTCTGGCTATCCAGTCCTCTGAGCCAGAAGACAGAGATTGGGAGCAGAATGAAGCTCCCATAATTCAAGAGGAAATAGCCAGCAACCTGCTATGTGATTGAAACACCACAAGTCTATGGGGCTAGATGGGATCCACCTAAGTGTACTGATGGAGCTGGCAGAAGAGCTTGCCACGCTGCTTTCAGTCATCACCAGTAGTTCTGGGTAACTGTAGAGGTCCCAGTTGACTGGAAATTAGCAAATGTGTACAAGAAAGGCTGGAACGAGGTTTCAATGAGGTTTCAGCCTGACCTCAGTGCCAGAGAAGTCATGGAGTAGATCATCTTGAGTGCCAACATGGGGCATGTACAGGACAAGCAGGAAATCAGGCCTGGCAAGGTTGGTTTTATGAAAGGCAGGTCCTGCTTGACCAACCTGATCTCCTTCTGTGATGGTGTGACCTGCCTTGTGGATGAGGGAAAGGCTGTGGACATTGTCTGCCTGGGCTTCAGTAAAGCCTTTTAGCCTAGCCCCTAACCTGCAGTAGCAGGTGACTGCAAACAACTCCAGCACTGCTGACTCACATCCTGAGAGCAAACAGGACATGTTGGACACATACCTCTTTGCTTCCCTCACAAGGAACTACTTCTCATTTCTAGTCAGAAAGTTGCTTCCTGTGACTTTGTCCACCTGATGTAACATCTTCGGCTTCCATAGAGTTACCTGCTATTGCCCTACACTGTTACTGTCCATAATTCCATATCCAGCAAGCATTTAATTCCATTGTTTATGTCATGTTTCTTTCTATCAGTTCATAGGATGAGAAGTACATGCAAAGATGTCTCAGCTTTGCTTTATTCTCTCACAGAATATCTTAAAAAGAGGAAAAGGTAAACCTGTTCACTAGCTGAGGAGAAGTACTTTGTCTCCCTAGTAGATGATGTCCACATGTCCTTCAAAAAGACATTTTGTTGTGATCAGACCTTTGAAGCAGGAGAAAGGTAACATGAAGGAAGCAGCACAAATTATTCTGTTCGTGTGTACTTTTTTTTTCGTATTTGGTTCTACATCATGTATATACTGATTGCCTCTTGTACTTCTCCAATTTTGGTACGACAAATTCTATACTATTTTTGAAAAAGAAGAAAAATTAGCACAGTATCTTTTCCCCAAAATGGTGAAGTTAGATGAAGTAAAAAATATATGAAAACAGTGTAGGGTGAAACAGAGCTAATCACTCCAGAAAGCAGTATCTGGGGTGATAGGAGACAACATTTGCATGACTCAAGAAGGTATAGAAATTTCTACAGGGCATGAATTCATGAGTCAGAATCACATATTAAAAATAAGGAATGGGCAAAGTAAATACTTTTGATTTATAGAGGTATTATTCCATTGAGAGTTTCTGCTAAGTGGACCATAAATTATCTGAACTTTACTCCTGTGCTTTATAACACCACTGAAACCTCCTCATATAGTCCATTATGTGTCTTTATTTTCCCTTATATTCTCACACACACAAATGTAGCAGTCTGCATAACCTGAAAGATTAAATACTGAAAGAATTTATCAGATTTCTAATCACATACCATTTAGAAATATTTTACATCATGTGAAGAAAAAAAAATTCAAAAAAAACCCAATCATATAATAGTCCACCAGATAACATGTAACAGTTGTTGTAGGTTCTATGAAATTAGCTGATGGCTGAGAATAGGATTTTCCAAATCCTCTAAGCACCAGATATGAACAAATAGAGGAAAAGCTAAATTAACCTGCTTAATTCTAAGTACAGTAGAATACAAATTGCCAGAATTATGCAAAGTACACACACGCACGCACATGCACACGCACCCCACACAGAGGTAAACCCACATTTTCCCCCATTTCTGAACCTGGTACCTTGCTCTGTTGGGCTGCTTAGGAGACTCTGATCCAAAGTTATGTCAGCAGGATTATGGAAGCTCCCAACACATCTACCAAGGCTGGGTAAACCAAAGATAGAGGCCAGACAGAAATTTCTCTCTTGATTCTTCAAGCGTGGGAGCTGGATGCAAGGTTGACCACCTTCCTCTTCAGAAATATTACTGGCTAAGCCTTCACTTTGTCTCCATAACAATATCTATCTCAGTTCCTTGGATTAGTGGATAGCCCCAAGTGAATCTGTGCAACAAGCATCAGTCCAATCCCATCTCAGCAAGAAGCTCAAACCTTGAAGTATCTGCTTCTCCATGTTACGTATAAGATCCTGGCATGTACATCCAATGCTGCAAGCTGGAATAATCAGCTCAAGTTATGAGGGAGATGGAAAATTACAGTATTGATATTCTCAGCATGAGTGGGTACAGATGGTCAGGAACAGATTGTATCAAATTGAAGAACAATAATAAAATCATGAACTACTGAGGTTTCCCTGCTGGAGGAAAACAGATAAGTTGCACTGATTGTGAGTGACACCACATAAAAAGCCTTGTGAGACTGATGAGGAACCAATTAGCAGCAAAGCAGCAGGTACACAGTTCAAGTAAGTGAGGATGAAAAGCCTCCAAATGGTACCATGATACAAAACAACTTCTTAAAACATCTTACAGAACCTTATTAACAGTAGCACACCCTCATCGACATGGCTGGGCATAAATGGGAAAGTAGGGAGGACTAATTATGGACAGAACATGACTGGGGATCTGGAATCTGTTCACACAGCAGCACCAATAAAGACATTATCCAACTTTGGTAACTAAATTATCTCTTGATGGCAAGAGCATGTTCTTCTGCCCACAAAATCACATCAGACTGGTGATAATAAAATACGGGCACAACATGGTTTTAACCTGTATTAATTTTTGTTTGTTCCTCTGAACGTTTGAGTATGTAAGTTTTAGGTGCCAACAGTGATGTGACATATATGCTGCCATTGTGGAAAATAAATAAAATACTTGCAGGAGTAAATAAAAAATAGCCACTCAAATGCATACTGTTTAAATGCTTTTCTTTAAAAAGCTATTTTTCCACTGAAAGGCATAATTTTCAGGTTTCACAAAAACAAAACTTGAGTATCCTCAGCAAAATATGTTAGTAGAACTAAGACTTTTCTGGTATTTTTCAATAAAAATAGGGCTGGGTCACTGCAATGCTGTGGAGTAGCATTGCCAGAAAGGGACCAGCAAAACAGTACTTCCCAAATGGTCAGGACAAAGTCCCATTAAAATGGAAAAAGTGAATAAATGTTTATGAAGAAAAGACATCACATTTGCAGATAGCCAAAAGGGGGCTCCTGATTTTAATAATAGCTAGAATTAGCTAATAAAAAACGAAGGAGGAAATACCATTACCATAAAAGAAACCCTACCCCAAATTAAGGAGGAGACTTCCACTTCATAATGAAACTGCCCTATCAATTGAAAAATAATCTATGTTGCTAATTTAAATAAGACAAAAACTGTGAGAAAATAATCTTCCATTAACACAAAAATAGCTTAAAAGCGAAGAACTGGAAGGCACAACACAGTGTAGGGTAAAACAGATCAGATCAGCTCAAAGGCAGCAAAAAGAATCACAAAATGATGCTCTAAACCTTGAACTGAGAACAAGAGAATGGATCCACTTTAGAAGAAAGTAGAAGAAAAAACTACAAAACTACCTGAAAGACAATTTTAGTGACTGTAAGGCTGACATAGCATCACAGTCCTCTCCAGAAAATTATCCTACATACTTACACTGAATTGGATTTGCAACATCACTGCATCATCAGGTACCTTAAGAACAGCAGATTACTTCTGGCAGCTGCTCTTGTGCTGACTGCATGTTCACTGTCACTTAACAACCAGTGCACTGTGGGACACAGGGCACATTCCAAACATACCTACACTGTGGCCTTTAGTATTGACTTTCAGGAAGCTTTCAAGAGGATCTCTGAAATCTTTTAGTGAATCTGTACAATACCCAGAAAACGTTATGGTTTTCATTAAGACACCAGATAGATGGACCAAGATCTCTAACCAGCTGGCTTGAAGTTAATAGTGAATTTACTGTATTTTGGAGGTAACACGTCATCAAGACGATGAAATTCTGTGGTCATGTCACGCACATGTAGGTCTGGACATTGCTGATGGTATCTGCTTCCTGGAGACATTGATAAAAAACACGCTGCTTGGGAACTGTCAGAACTGAATAAAATGTCCTGAAGTCAGAAAGTTGATAAACAAAGGTGATAAAAACCAGTGTGACCTCAGAGAATTGTATTGCTCCATAAGAGGGAAGTCGAAAGTATCATTACCTCACTAAAACAGCAACTTTTGCACGATTTCGACTGTGAGCAAATGACTCAAGTGGAAAGCTTTGCTTTGCCGTGGCTGGCCTCCAGCAGGGAAATCTAACGCCCTCCATGACAAGCTAAGAGTCTTTTGTAGCTATGCATTAAACATATATCTGCAGGTCAGGAAGGAACAGATGGAAAACTGCTGTCAGCATTGGTATTCCCCTTGGCTACTCAGAAACAGTTGCACAGAATAAAGCAGGCCCTGATCTTGGACTGGACATTGTGGCCCAAAACACCTGACCTCTGGCATCCCCAAAGACAAGAAAACCAGAGACATTTTCAGCACAGTATTCACTAAAGCAGCGGTTTTGCAAGAAAATTTGGGAAACTGTGATGGCGTTGGCTTCTGATAGTACTTCCTCAAGGCAGCTGAAGTCTTATGCTTTTGGTGATATGAAAAGTAGGTTGAATTAAGACAGATAAAATGAGAACCTGACAGATTTGCAGTTTCTTCCTTCAGGTATTTCTCACTGAAATATGTAACTGGTTAGTTTAGCAATCCACTGCGTACTATTTTAGCTTTTCCTATCTTATGAATAAAATCTTTGGTTACTAAACATTTTAACGAAACTCATTTAAATAGGTTTTTTAAGAATTTAGTTCTGATCTGTTCTGCCACATTTTTTCTGTGTCTGCTACTGTGACTCCATCCTTTAGTGTGACCATCCGTTTGAATTTTGGCTCTGTCCAAAATTCACTATGACATTTCTTCAACATAGAGAGCTCTGTGAAAATCTCTGTCTAGGGCTGTTCACACAAAAGATTCTCTACAGAGTAAGGGACAAAACACAAAGGTATTTGTCTTTTGAAGCAAATTACTACACATTGTCCATAATTTAAGGAATTGTCACTAAGCCAGATTTCTGGTTTTATTCCTTTATTCCTGGAGGGGAAAAAAACCCTCTTCTGACTAAACCTTAGTTTCAAATCACATTTGGGCACCCAATTACTGAATTAAGTTTATTCCACAGTTTGACATCAGTATCATAATCCAGTTACCTATCCCATGCTGCTTTAACTTGTGATAGTGAACATTTTCTGTTCGAGATATTGTACCTCAGCTACTGGACAGCCATAACTGATAGGATTATGTAAAAACAGCAGCTTATCATGAATGTCCTAACGTTTTCTGATGTTAAATACTCACTTGAGAATGATGCAACTGCAAATATTGCCAGTGGTTTTGTTTGCCAAGGTTATATTTTGCCTTAAGTGATGCAAAAGAACACAGGCTCTATTCCTGAAATAGCTGGTCTATAAATATGATACCTTTAGATACCCAGCTGAGCCAATGATTCTTTTGCCTTCAGACTTAAATGCTGGATTATCCCATTTGTGAGGAAAAAAAAATAGGTGTTTTTGATATTTCACCTTACATTCTTATAGCATAAGAGGGATTGAATTTTCCCTTTCATCTTCACTCAAACTGAGCGAGAAAACTGCTGACATGTTCCTTTCTTTTTGATCTGTGCCTTATAGCTCCCCCATCTCCTGCCATGCCAAACTGCACCCCTTTGGCCAGTTTGCAATTATATTTTGGTAATAATCTTTCCCCTTTGGCTCTCCTGGCTTCTCACCCTCCATGAATTTGTGAGTCCAGGTTTCCTTTCCCTTAATGCATCCCAAATACTGCGCACACCATAGTGTAGATTCACAGGCATCTGCAAATGATTAAAGCAACCATAGGTCTTTAAAAGCAAAACTATCCTCATTTTTGGAGGGATTAGAAGTAATATTGCCCCAGATATTATACAGTAGAAATAGCCTCAAAAAAGAAGTATTTCTATTTTCTGATTAGCAAAACCTAAGTCATTCAGCCAAGTCAATGATAACCACAGAGAAAGCAAGAATTTCTGAGGTGCTATTTTGGGAAGCAGGGATGTGAAGAGAACAAAAACAGAAGAGAAAGAAAACCATAACGCTGGAAAATCTGGAATCCTCAGATCAAAAGAGTTTTACAAATAGGAAGAAGTGATTTCATCCTCAGGTACTGTTCGATCTCTACCCTAGATCTCAAAGTGCAGAAAAACAGCAAACAGCTGTTCTCACAGGACAGAGTGAAAGGGAAATGAGTAATGATGAATGCTGCTGCTTAGCTACCCAGGGATGTTTGCCCCAGATAGCAAATGCAGGAGTGCCCAGACTGGGACTCTGCAGCTGTTGATAAGGCTTGGCTCTGTCATGAACTAGTGGAGTTGTTTTAGGCAGTTGTTTGATGCAATGGCCTCTCTTAGCAGGTGTAACAGATCCCCTATCCCTTGCTACACCCCACAGCCCACTTGTTCTTTACACCACTACAGCTTTCATGTATTGCTTTGTAAGTAATTGGCATTTTTCAGGTTGCTGAAAAAAATTGTCATATTCTACAATAAGGCTCTTAGATAAAATCCCACATCTTCAAATAATTCCACTCTGACTGAATACAAGTTAGAGGCTTGGATGTCAGTATTGTAATAAATACATGAACACAATATGTCTACTGAATCTATATTAAATCTGTGGTTTTCTATCATATTATGGTTTTTAATCACATTTTTACAATGACAGTCAAAATACCATCTCCATCCCTTTATCTTCTTAATAATCAGCAATGCTCTTTTGTCTGCTGAAAGATCTTTGGTTTTGCCCACACAAGCCATAAAAGTAGAAAACATGATGCAACATGCTATAAGCTCACACTTTTTCTTTTTGTACCTGCTGACATTGCTCCAGCCCTGGACAAAATGAAATCATTAAATATACTAATATTCATTAATAGAAAAAAAAAAAATTAAACTCAAGATATTCCACTTTATATTCTAAAAACTTCAGAGATAACAGATCAAACTTGGAAGGCACTGGAAAACAGCAGCTCTGCCTTAAGTTAGTCTAACAGTAATTACTCACTACCTTTGAAATTAAGTCCTTAAGGTTGTTTCAAACTATTTATAAAGAACACAATCTCCAACTGAGAGAAGTGTATATTTTTTTCATTTATTATAGTAAGCAATGACACTTTCAGCAGTTTCAGTGCTGAAATTGAAGTTTCACTTCAGTTTTTAGTTGGTGGTATTTGAACTGTGATCTTTGATTTTGTGCTAGAATTCTTCGCACACCTTCTAAGGCCCCAGAAGTCTTGGGTGAGCACATCAGTCTTTTCTTTCTAATTAAAGTCCCTCTTCTTCAAACACCTTTCCATCTTTCTCTAGTTTAACACTGAGCTTGTTTCCCACAAACCATTATCCACAGAAATTTCTTTGTCTTCAGTTACAAAACCTCATTCATCTCTCTTCAAACATTTTTAGACTTTTAGGTGCAGAATTGCAGAAGGTGCAAAAGGTGTGCATTTGTCACTGGTTTTGCTCATCTTGAACCTCATTGCCTCTGTGTGCAATTGTGTCCAAACCTAGACAGATAGTCATAAGTTAACTAGTCATATTTCACATCATAATGTTAAGTATAAAAATCAAGTTTTAACTAAAATACAAATGTCTGAAGCACGGGATAAACACCTCTTGAAATAAGCATTTACCCCCACTGAGTACAGATCAGGTATGCAAAGCTGTGCACTAGGCCTGCACTGCATACATCTAAGGTTAAGATGAAATCTACTGCCTCCACCACATTCTTGGTCCAGTCACTGGGAAAGTACTGCAGAGACACTTCCATATAACAGAGCATGTTACCTGACTAAAGGTTACCAATTAAACACAAAGTCACGGCAAGGATCAGAACAATTAACAAAAACCAAGTGCACAGACCAATCCAAAAAACATGGAAGGGGAACGATACAGATGACTGCTCCTAATGCAAAACCCACTAAACAAGTGTAGGAAACTCCCTAGAAAACTCTGCAAACTGAGGGATTATCTAAAGATTATAAAACCTCAGAGGAATAAGAATATAGGGAGTGTGTAAAATTTATTAGAGGATTATTTTTTTAGTGGATTGCAGCAGTGTGCCAAACTTCCTCTGGGATGTTTAAGGTAACCACAAAAAGCGCGTAAAGGGAGTGACTAAAGTAGACTGGAGAGAAAGAGGCATAGGAAAACCAAGGACAAAGAGGATAAAGGGGACCAGTCCCATGTAGACAGCTTACCAATTACACTGCAGTCCATCCCATATTAGTATTGCACTGTATTTCCAGCTAGTCTTGTGTGCATGTACCTGTCAAGGCTAGCAAACCTCAAGTGAGACTAGCCCACAAGCAGGACAACAGGAGCATGATCCACTGGAGCAGGACCACATGGCCAAGGCACTTGAAGGTCCAGGGGCCTGCAATGGGAAACATGGCAGTCACTCCTGGAGGGTCACCCAGAGGAGCCACCAGAGCCCCACTGCAGCTGTGTGGACACCCAGAGGTGAGGCTCAGCCTGGCCAGCCGGAGAAGGAAGAGGGAGGAGCAGCAACACCCAGCCCAGTCTCTGTTTACACAGGTGCCAATACAGGCACTGCACTCTGCCCCTGGGATTCGTGGCTGGCAGTGTTTATTGTTTGTATTGTGTGTAGGTGTGCACACAGGTATTGTTTTATATTGTTACAAGCTTGATGATACAGGAATCACAACAGCCTGGGGTCCTCTGGCTTGGGAGGGGAAACTAAAAAAAGCCCTCATCCCAAAAGTCAGGGTATTGCTAAGGTACTGCTATCATGAACAAAGTGAAGAAGAGTCATGCAGACACAGGCAAAAAACCATCCTGTTGAAATTTTCAGTTGGTCTAAAGGTTTATATACTTCCACATACCTGAGTGGTCATTTAGTTTGTTTTAGGTATCTGTAACATATGGAGAGTAAAAGAAATTACTTTATTCAAATATCTGTTTCATTACATAATTTGGCTATGATGAAATAGAAATAAAACATTGATGACTCCATAGCTGCTGTATCATGAAACACCAAGGCTATGAATTCACCAATGCTATGAATACTGTTCTACGTATTTATGCAATAAAGAAATTATTTTTCTTTCAAACCACTTCTTAGGTATCTCCCCAAAGAAAGAATATACACAGAAGTCTGGGGGCTTTTTTAATTAGCAGGTCTGTAGGCATTGGTTTAGAAAATAATGTCATTTTCCTTTTTTTCTTTAATCAACAACACCAAAATTTTTAAGGGAAACATTACCAGTTTCCTTTAATTTTCAGTATTTTATGTGGTACTAAGGATTTTATTCTGCATACACTTGGGTACACATACATGCAGATGCATGTATCCATAGTCTTTCTACATACAGTCATTTTGATAAATCTAGGTAGCACCATTAAGGTGATTAAGATGAGGTCTGATTACACCCCTCAAATCACTGAAAGGAAAAAATAATAAAAACCTCTGCCAAATAAGAACTTATTAAGGGCTCCAGCTCCTTTATTTTAATTTCTAAACCATTTCATGTAGGCCTGTAACAGACCTACATGAGCACTTCTTGCAAGCACAGCTACCACCTGGCAACTACTACATTTAAATAAATGTTTTTGAGTGTTGTTGCATTATGCACTTCAGGTGGATGACCACAAAAAGCACCAAAGACAAACTGTAAGAGTTTCCAAAAGGGATAAATCAACAGCAGATAGCCCAACAGCATGCAAATCCATGGCCATGGATCCTCTGAACTGAAAGAGGATCCATGCAAAATTCCAATTAACTGATTTCCAAGCAGAAAGTCCCAGCTCAGAGCTACACTGATTTTACAACTAGCATGTTTCAATAAGTCACAGCAAGACTTGACTCTGGAAAACACTTTTTCCTGGAATGATAAGAGGGTGCGCCACTTGATGCCAAAACAAATCTGTGTAAAACTACATCCACAGATTTTGGAGAAGGAATTCATAACTGAATGCACAGACTCTGAGTACTCTCCTAACATTAAAATTCCTTTTTTCAGCATAGTTACAATCTTTCTACTAATTTTTAGCCAACCCCAATCCTTTGAGTTGCACCACTCGGATTCTCTCTGAAAGCAACAGTTCACAAAGGTGTTAGAACATGAGGAGATCCTTTGGACATGGCTCACAGCCACTGCTCCACACCAATGCCACACCACAACCTAACCAACTCCACAACCAAAAGCTCTCAGTACATTCAGAGTTCCGCAGCAAAGCTAATAAATTCCAAGCAGCAGGGCTTGTTCACACCAGAGGTTACCATGACTCAACAAATCAATAATCAACAGCTTCAACTCACGCAAAACTGACAAGGCTGAAAATTTTTAATCACATTTCAGGAGATTAGTCTGGTTTTGCAAATCGTGCAAGACTTGACTACAGCTGTGTCACAAGCCATATTTTGGACTGCATATTCTCCCTCAATTTTTTCAGTATTTCAGGAAGAAAATAAACTGTATTTGGCACAGAGTGCACTGTATTAGTACAACAGGCACACAGCCAGCATCAGCCTATTTCCTGATCTGTTCCACTTCTTCTCATCATCCTACTTATAGCTCTTCAGATCTGCTTCTCTTCCTGCATCACCCCATAAAGGTAAGTGATCCAGAGAGTCAAAGATACATTATGGCCTCTTATCACTAAAGAGCTATAATTTTGCCATGATGATTCAGGAATCTTGCCCAAACAGTACTGCAAGAGACAAGTTAAAGAGTAAGAACCAGAAATGCATATGGATTAGTGTCAGCAAAAACATTAAACAGGATACTATATGAAGGCAAGTGCTCAAAGTGCTCAATTTCCAGATTTAAAAAAAAAAAAAATTAAGTTTACTCTAATTGAGTTCACATTTTTTTTGTGCATAAGCTCAGGGTAAGGGGAGTGTCATTACACACTGTAGTGTTAAGACTTAAAAAGAGCTTTTTGTAGAGATGATGTTAAGCAATTACAGTTATTACATATCTCATATCTCTCTTCAGTCTAGACAGCCTAGTTTAATTCCAGCAGAGTTTTCTCATCACCTTGGCAACTTCAATAAAAGGCTGTTTATTGCATGGGAAGAGAAACAGGGTGTTTCCCAGGCAAACTGTAAAGGAACTTTTGAATACAAATACCTTTTAAAGTGTGAAACTTCCATTTTTCTTCTATAAATGTAAAATAGAAAGCTTATAATAAATCTCATCCAAAGGAGTTTCTGTGGTTTATAAAATATATGTAATTTTTAAATCCAGATTTTGCAAGTTTTAAAGAGAAAAAAATTATTCAACTAAGTAATTATAAATATTAGCAACTTAACAGTCTGAAGTTTGGTCAGCTTAGATAACAATAGTTAAAAAGACAGAGCAAAACTATAAATATTTACAGATGTCTGAAAATCCTGTTGAATTTCTTTCTGGATAAAAGAAAAATAATACATTGTACTGTAAGAAGTATAATGCAGACATTAAGAATAATCAGTTGAAATAATCAAAATCCAGTCCATTGCTTAATGTCACTTTATTAAATTTGTTTAAATAAAAATTTTTAAAAAGGACAGCATAAGGACAATAATTTTTGTAACTCTATATGGAGCAGGTTTTTTTGCTTTGGCAAGTATTAACCTTTTTTGTAGTAACAGTACCAAGGAATAGAACTGGAATTACAGATATTTTCCACCAAGTTATTTGCTTGTATCAAAAGGGTCAAACTCCACTGCAATATGCAGTGTTGGGCCAGTAACATCAGACAAATGGCAAAAAAATATTACAGGGAAAATTCTCATAACTACTCAAAACAGATGATTTAAGAAGTCAGAGGATGAACAAACTTGGAAGAAAAGTCAGGTTTCTGGAACCACATGCTGTCTTAGCAAAGTCCATCAAATTTTGTACAGTGTATTATTTTAATAGTGACATTTTTCTTTCATTGTGGCATTTTGTACATGTGAAAACAATTATTTCACTACTGCCACAATATGCTTCTTCCTCTCCGGCACGAAGGGCACGGATCCTGGCTTGCTGTGCTTACGACGATTCAGTTCCCTAGAAACAAAACAGAAAAATGAAACTCAGTAGTCAGCACAAATGTTTAAGAAATCCTGTCTTCCTCCTCAAGCTACTGATGAGGTCATCCTAGAAAGAAAGCCAAAAAAGTTAAGAATTGCTCTGTTTATAATAACCAAAAGCCATATACTACCTTGGGAAAAAGGACCATCCCTTTTGAAAATAACTTTAAAGTTGGCTAATTTAGAAAGGTTTCAAATTAGCCTTTCTTTGGGAGCTCAGCTTGGTTTTCATGTCAACACAATCAGCTGCTCAAGTTTTGGAGTTTATAGCTAATAAATATGACTATTACCCGCCACTTTACTGTTAATTCAACAGCCACAGCAAAGTACGCCACCTTCTACTCCTAGAAATTCCAACATAGCAATGATCCAGGTGGTATAAAACACTCATCCTGGAATCTGGCATTATCAAAAAAACCAAAACCAGAAACCCACGAAAAGCCAAACAAAAACCAAAAAACCCTCCACACACCCTGTAACAGTCCATCCTATTTCCACTGCAATGGGGCACCATGTCATGCTTAAGTCAGCACTGTGGCTCTTTCCAACATGGCATCTGTTGCCATGTCTTCACTGTACTTCTGGGAAGCAGCCAGCCCTCACTGCCACTGGCACTCATCTGCGTTTTCCTTAGAATCAATCCAGTAGCTCATGATCCCTCATTGAGATGCTCAAAGGAGCTCTATCACTCCCACGGGCCACAGCAGGGATGGGTTTTATTTAGAGGAAGAGAAAGTGCAGGCAAAGAGGAGCACGCACTTGCGGCGCCGAGCCTCCCTCATGATGCGCTGCTCCTTGATCTGGCAGTAGATGCTCTTGGGCAGGTGCCGGTGCTGAGCTATGCGCCGGATCTGGGGGTGGAACTGGAACTTCTCCTTCAGCTTCTGATTGTAATTCATGGCTGCCTTCTCTCGGGGTGCAAGCTGCAGGGAAAATAACACAGACGAGCACGTTATAAAGGAACAGGGATTTAACTGTTAATCTCCTTTACAAAATAAAATTTTAACTTTTCATTCAAATGGCTTCTTTCTAGTAAATTCCTCCAGAATACAGGAAGGTAAGTATTAAAAAACCTAAAATTCCAACAATATCCCAATGCTCAAACACAAAACGTTATCATTTTAAAGCTGAGTGAAGTAACCAAATTTAATTCCAGAGAATCAGATTTTAATGTGCTGTAGAGTGACAAATGAGAACCTAAATAGCTGACAGTAAACACTCTTTGATTAGTCTTTCCTAACCTCGGATGACAACCAACTTTCCCTGTAAAACAGAGATTTTCAGGCATTTTAATCACTAGGCAGTGTAATTAAAAATGCTGTAGAGGAACTGCCCTCATGAACAGCTTTACAGAAAGCTCTTCAGGTGGCCTGAATCTTACCCAGCTTCCCTGATCCCTTGGGAAGCACAAAGCACGGATCAGATTTCAAGTATTAGCTTGACTATATAGCACACAGAGAGCTCCAACTTTCATCAAGCAGCTAAAAAAAGTCTTGGTATCACAACCACATGAAATACAGGTGAGCTGGTATTGCCATAAAAGACTAATTTTCAATTCATGTTTAAAATTCTGTCCAAGCCACCATCAAAGTAAGAAACATGTTCTCTTGACAGTCAATCTACAGAAGATTTTTTTTTCAACTAGGCTTTTTCCCTCTGGTTCTAATGTCTATTTATCAAAAAGAAAAAAATGTGTTTCCTGTGGTTTTGTTTAAAGCATGAATTGCTTCATGAGCAACCTCTATGTATTTTGGATTTACTTGGATCTTTGGGAATTTCAGCTGCATTTCAGTCTAGTGAGTTTTCATATAAATATAAAATCTGTAAATATAAATTTAATATGATTTTAATCCCATCCGCTTTTTCCTAACCTCCTGCCCAAACTCTGTAACTCCAATACTTCAGACATCTTAAAAACCCTTCATATCTTCCATTAAACCATGGCACCAGTCTTTTGCCATCCCACATTTATGTCACAGTACTATCTCCACCTAAAACATTAAAAGTAAAACAATAGTTCATGCAACTACTAGTTATTCAGCTTTGCAAATGACTCGGTGTCACTAACTTCTCACTTTCCAGAAAGGACAAACTGATTCTAACCAAAAAAAAACAAAAAAAAAAACCAAAAAAACCCAAAAAAACCAAAAAACAAAAAAAAAAAAAAAAAAACAAAAAAAAAAAAAAAACAAAAAAAAACCAAAAAAAAAAACAAAAAAAAAAAAAAAAAAACAAAAAAAAAAACAAAAAAACCCCAAAAAACCAGTAACAAAACCAACAACTTTATTACACACACAATTGGAAATTTCACTTACAATATAATGAGACACATGATTTCCCCCCCCCCTTGAAATCAGCAATTGGCTACTTATTCTCCACTCTGGAGATCACTTTTGTGTGTGCCTTCTGGTAGAATTTTTCATGAATTCCGAATAAATAATTAGCACACTCAGATGATTTTGGTCCAGAATACCATAAATGGTCTGAAAACAAGTATTAAAAAATTACCCCAAAGGAGCTTCTGATTTGGGACATTAAGGAAACCAGGTACCAGATACAGAGTTGCTCATGGCTCAAAAAATTCTTATTCAAACATCAGAGATACATGATGCTCTTAACCTGTTTCTCCACACCCTCTTGTTCATAAAATCCAAATTCTTCTGCTTTACTTACTCATTGTGGCCTCTGAAATTGAAATTGAGTATATTTTACAGTCTTAGCCCACTAAAGTTACCCTCCCCCTTTTACTGAAATTCCTTCTTGTGAGCCAGCCTGTGAATAGCTGGTTCACTCTCAGTAAATCCCAGGTGTTCCCACTTTGCAGAAAACTGCCAACATAATCCAAATTAAAAAGCTTTATTTTAATTAAATGCAATGATTTTTCTTTAATTTTAGAAGAGCAAATTGCTGCCTATTTAGTATAACCTTGATGATTCTACAGACAAGAGGTGATTCTGTAAATTAAAAGATACATCCAGGACATCTTATTTTAAAAAATAATATAGATTAAGAGATGGTGGAGCCTGACTCCATTTTTATGGGTAATGTGGTATAGAGAAAGGGACACAGCTGGTGACTTTCCACCCAACTACCAGATGCCAGCGGCCAATACACCCGGCTGTGCCAAGTGCACCCTCATCCACACAATGGGAAAAGAAAATGTTGCAGTAATGACAAGTTTCCTTCATGAGAGGTAGCAGATAGCCAAGAAAGCACATTGCAATAATGCACTGAATTCCAGCTTTCTCTTGTAAGTCACTTTATGAAGTTCAGTGTGAACAGCTCAAGAGAACTGTGTTACTTCCCATTCTGTTTTGGGCTGGAGAAGATGCACAGCAGGATTAGAGATTTCATTTATAGGGACTAGAACACTCTCCAATTTAATATATGTAATAAATTAGGATTTATGTGACATCATGAGGGGAAGACATAGTTAAAGGTGATATGACTGTTCAAATAATGAATGTGCAATTTCTTTCCTACACGAGAAAAATGAAGATTATGTGGCAGAAACACATCTGATTTGTGTCCCTTACACAGGAGGACTTCACAGCAAATACTTAGGGTGAAAAAAGGGAGAAAGAACTCTTAAATGCAACCAAGTTGTCAGCAATAGGAAAATGCCTCTTCGAGTAAACTGCCCATGCCTCTTCTCCTCCCTCCTGATGACATAGACTGCTTATTTTTCCATCTAAGCAGAAGAAAAGTAAGCATTTTTGCAGAGCCCTGATTAGAAGCTAAAACCACCCTTAAAAAATTCTTCTCTTCAAGAGGGCTGTATTTAAAACTCCACACTATTAAGACTTCTGTAATTCAGCATGAGAATATGAAATGAATGTTTATCTGTCCTCTTCAGGTTGCCCTTCTAGGATAGGGCAGGCAAGAGCACAGATGCAATATATTTTTAGAATCCAGATATATCCCAGCAATTTTCTACACCATAGCTTGTCTTTATTTATTTTTCAATTGCTCTGCGGAAAACACCTTCTAAATTTATAGCCATGAAGTTCATTATTCATTCTTTCCTGGACCAAAAATTTTGATCTCTTTACATCTAAATGGATGACAAAAGCAAAAAACCAGAAAGGTAATGTAGGGCAATGTAGATGTTAAGAGCATAAAATCATAGCTACAGGGCTGAAGTTGCAGGTGCACTGAATCACAAACTGAAAATCACTATGAAAAGAATGCCATGACCCATAGTGTCTGGTACTGCTTGTTATCAGCATTATCTCAGAAAATGGAACCACATACTAGAAACAGACTGAAAGGATAAACAATTGCTTAAGACAGTTTGGAGTGCTCCGGCTAATGCACTTTGCTAGATCAAAACCAAGACTTCCAACAGCACTTTCTCCTCTCTCTACTAGCCCATACTCAAAATCTGCTATTTCTGCATTTTTTAAGAAAGCAGTAAACCTATGCTCCACTACTGTTCACTCATTCATCAATAGTTTCACTAAAATTCTAAGCATCCTAACCCACTGCTCTGTACTAATTCATAAAAGTAACAGAGACAAAATTTTGCAGCTGTTACTCACAGAAGTTACTAAGAATTCACACTCTAAGAAGTGCAGGTATAGTTTCTTTTTTAATGTGGCAGACTGAAGAGCAATACAGATTCTACAAGTTTAACTGATGGTTCATTACTTTCAGTACAATTTGGAGAACCCAGTCTATCCCTTTCTTTCTGTCAATTACATTAATTGTACACTATTAACTGAAATCCACTATATTACTGCTGCTTTTTCAGCCTTTCCACTCAGACCAGGCTCAATTTTCCTCCTCAAAAGTCAAAATCATTTTCCTTTTCATAAATCCCAAACTTCTTCAACAGCACAGGTTAAAAAAGCATCAAACATACTTAACAAGCCATATATTATGTATTTGAACAGTCTAGAGTTTCCCAAGTCTTAACTGAGTCTTTTGCTTCTGGGCATAGAAGATAGATGCTGAGATAGATGCTCACTGCTTTAAAAATAACACCTGTTACATCCTATTTAATAATACATACTAATCAATTGATGAAAATTTATTAAAAGCTAAATGTAGAAAATTATTTTGAAGCAACCTCTGCAGTAGCTCCAACACAGATATTTGGGTTTTGTTACCCCTACGTAAAATCTGTGCAGACTTAATTCTCAGTGGAGCAGAGACACAAGATGCCTCTGGCTCCTCCAGAAACTTTTCTTCTTTCTTTCATGTTTCACTGATTTTGAATAATGAGTGCAGTGCCAAATACATTAAAACCCAAAAGAAACATGCATGTCAGAACTGATGACTGCTTGGGTACAGCTCAGAAAGTACAACTTTCCAACTGGATAAATGTTCACCAGCCACAACATGAGTATTACATATTCACTATAACTTCCTTTGAACTCAGCAATGTGAAAAAACAACTAAGTACTCACCAAAGGAAAAAAACCAAAGTTTGATTACTATTTTTCTTTCTCAGTCAGGATGTTGATTTTTACCCACTCCTGGCACAAAAAATATCCATCTTAAAATACAATGTATTGCAAGATTTTAGCATTATATCAGAAATACAGTGACCTTTGGATGAGTCATTCAAAAAAATCTTCTCAGCAAAGAAAAATAGCAGACCAAGCAACTAAGCATTTAAGACATATTTTGACACTTCTGACAGAATTACTGAATGTTCAGCTTTGAATATTCAAAACATGCAAAAAATAGCCACAGACTGTGGAATGACTGGACACTTATAAAATAAGCAAGCATATGTCTGTGAAGATAAGAACACCAACACTCTAAAAAAGAAGCAGATACTAAAAAAACATCAGTGGAACCTGCTAAATAGCCATTAACAGTTGCATTCTTAAGAATCACAGGAACTACCAGGCTGGATCAAACAGGGATTCGCACTGAATCCAAGCAACATTCCCAAGATATATCCAAGAGCCTGATAAGCCATGAGGACTCCTGAGTCCTATTAGCTACAATTGCTCTCTAAACATCTGAAAAATAAAACTTCATAGTGCTTCTAAAAAAATTTTAATCAACTATAGCCACTTCAGACAGCTTCAAATTCTGTGTCTTGCTAAATTCATGGCTTCAACAACACCATGCTTGAACACATTACCACATAAGATACAGAGGTGTGAAATGTTCTTTTCTCATTATAATGTAATTCTTCACAAATTCTTCTCTGTTCTGTGAAGTGAGAGCAATTTTTCTATGCCCCTTTTAAGTTCTTCCTGTATTTCTAAATAGTTTTGCCTCTTAAGATGACTTTTTGATGTTGCGAGGTGTTTTCTCTAAGATAGGATGATAAATTATGGGAGGATTTTCACTTCTGACAGTAAAAAAAACCCCAACCAACCAAAACAAAACAAAACAAAAAAAAAACAAAAAACCAACAACAACAAAAAAAAACACCCAAAAAAACAAAAAAAAGGAAAAAAAATCCCCCCAAGAATAATTTAAAAAACAGAGAAAAAAAATCAAATAATAAACCACATATCCCTTGACCTGTGTCATAGATAGCTATTGATTTGGTTCTCTTGGGAGCCGACAGCCCAAGTGCTGTGACAGAAACACACACCCTTACAGATGTCACAAAAACTTCACTGAAATGATCCCACAAGAGCAGAACCATATTGTGGGTGCAGCCCCCAAGGGCCACATCAAGCAACAACACTGTACTCACAAGGGAAAACAGCAAAGGCTGTTTTTTGTAGGACTCCTGTAAGGTGAAGGAACACAAGAGTATTAACGTGCAGACCATATCCAATAGCCAGTAGTCACAACTAAGTACTGTCTTTTTTTAGGCCCATCCATGGCCAGTTTTCACTGAGCAAATACTACAGAAAAGAGCAGAATGTCATTTACCAGTCTGTGTTCTGAACACTTAAACAACAGCTAAGTTGTCCTTTTGGTACGCAACATTTCTGCAATGTAGGAGTAGCTGTGCTTGCCTATTACTTCCCAGAGTCAACTATCCTTACTCTTTCATAACAAAAGCAGCCAATGCCATCTAGTAGTAGTCAGTGCAGTGAACTTTTTGTTCACATCTGAAAATATCAGGAACGCTTCTACACGAAAATGATATTTGTGACATTTTTTTACCCACTTGTCCTTCACACGAAGGGCTCAGAGTAAAGATGAACATCAAAAATACCAGACAATTCTGTTACAGAACAGCGTCTTAGAGAAACATCATGATCTCTTGCTAAAAATATAGTGAGCAAATGGAGAAAGCGTCAGTTAATATAATAAAATTAGGTGAAAAGGGTGTTGCCACGGGCATACGGATATAACAGAAGGAACACAGACAATATTTCTACCCAACACTGCACTATCTAAACAAATTCAACATGAACATTAAATCCAAAAGTAAAGTCTCAAAATAAGCAACTATGGAATTGATAATTGTCTTTGACCAAAGCACCAATGGGAAAATACCAATAATCAATGCAGAAGAGCAGGGGGGGGGGGAAAAAAAAAAGAAAAAAGTATCCATTAAAAAATTAAAATAAAAAAATTCAACATAAACAGTCATTTGTAATCAGAATTACTGCAGAGACCACAAAGCTGTGCGGTTTTTTTATCTACTGCTCTGTAGCAAAACTGGGAATACTAACAGGACTTCCCAATACCTATGGTGGGCCATGGCTAAAGATATACATGTTATTTTAACTGTGCTACTCCACATCCAGTGCTTCAGAGAGCACAGCAGTCCATGAATTATCCTGTGTCCAGTGTAGCCCAAAGTACTCCTCCACTCCCTCCACCTGCCACCTCTCCCAGCTCTGTTTCACTTCCCTCCTACAGATAATTCAAGTTGACAGAGCTTCAGGTAATTACAAGCAGTCCTAGACATCAGTATGCAAGAGATCCAGCATCTCAGCTGTACCACATTGTTCCCTGAATCACAGCTTCCCTTTCATCTCCCCACAACCTTTCACAAGACCAAGCAGAAACTCCCCCAGACATTATCTGACAGCTCTGCTGATGGGCTAAGAAAAGGCAATCTAAGCACCTCCAAAATACCATAACAATATAAAGCTACATAAAGGGATTACTCCCAGCACGCAAAGTGCCAAATTATTCTCCAAAGTCACTCAATACTTTGACTCAACTGTGCAGATGAATCTATGCAATTGGTAACTGAAAGGGAACATTTGGGCTTTGTCTGTACACAAACATTTGAACAAGTATAACAGAGAAGTCTTCCCTAATGAGGCTGGTGATCGTTCACACTAGGAACACCCCGACCAAACAGACTTACACTGAATTAAACAGACTTCAGATAGCACCCTAGTTTTCCCACTTCGTATCTGAGAGTTACAAAGCTTAACAAGAATCTCGGTGTCAAACTACACATCAGTGCAAAGCCTACTTTACAATACATATGCTTATCATTGCATTTTTTTTAATATACTTTTTTTTTAACAAACTGCATGAATGAATACGAACTAATCACATTCCAGTCAAAATCTTTAAAAGTAGTGACTCTAAACTTCAACAGAATTACTTAAGTATGGCTAAACAGAATTTATTACCTTTTTCCCAGTGGTAAAGGATGAATTCTAACCATTAGCACACATGTAAAAAATTCAATTCTAGTTTAGATAGAACTGATAATTATTGTTAACATTAAACAAGACCAAAAGAAGTCATCTTGTATAGCAATAATGAGGCATCTCATTTTCTTATTATAAGCTGCAGTAAATGCAATGAGCTGTACTGCACATGTCAATCTACAAATTAAACACAAATGTCATAATATTATTTTATCGCTTCCCTTCATAAACAAGTTTTAAAAGTTGAAACGGCTAACTGGTTGTAATAATAACAAAAACCCCCAAGCATCTTGTGATAACAAAAAGCAAAATGCAACTCTTACCACTCCCAGTTTTTCAGAGGCATTAGCTTTCCACAGGCGAATATTCATCTCATCTGAGCCACACAGAATGTATTTGTTATCTGAAGTCCATTTTACAGTGATGACGTGCTGCATTCGTTTGGTATGATAAACCTCCCTAGAGCAGAGACACATTTTTAAATTATCTATCATCACTTTTCTCACCATTACCTTTCAAATAGCACAGAGCATTCTGTTCAAGGCAAAATATTTTTGCATTTTCTTGCTGTTGTTTTTAAAAAAAATCTGACCTTTTTAAACACTGCTGATCTTACCTTTCTATAGATAGAGATTCAAAAAAAGTGTGATAGATTGATAAAGGACTACCTAGGATAAGATGCTTTTTAAATAAGTGCTTTCACAGAAATCATAGTACTGAGTTAAATAATAACAACTCTTTTTGCAAACCATGCTAAGGGTATACAGTATGAAACGCATACTGTTCCTGAAATAATTTTGATTAATATGCTTTTACATTCAGAGTATTACAGAATGGGAATGCAGAAAAATAGGTGCCAAAGAATCTAACACCAAACAGCAACAAAACACCTCCTAGCTGTCCATTTATGATATGGCAATGGATTTGCTACTCTTCATTGTGATTTCCCTCCTTTACCCAAAAATGGACTCCACTTCTTTTTTAATTTCTGCTGATTAGACTCCTGCTCAACAAGTGCTGTTGAAAAATGTTTCTGAATGCTGCATTTAAACCAATATTTAGGTTAAACTTTTGTCTAAACTTTTGTTAAATTTTTGTCTAATTTTTAGATGTATCAAACAAGTTTATTCTTTTATTTCTGCTATAAAAATAAAGGACTAAATACACTTTTTTGGGAATTCTAGTTACTTATTAGCATTCTGAAAAGAAGGAAGAAGCAAGGTCTATTTATTGTCTACCAATAGTCATTCCTTTGATGCATCAGTCATGCACTACAGCTTATTCTCTTTCTTCCATTCAGTTATTTTTGCAAGGAAAACCCAAGTAATAATGTAAAAGAAACACAGAAGCAACAGCTATTCAAGTGATGTGGAGAAACTTGACTGGGGTTGAGCTGAAATGGTTGCAAGAAAAGTAATCAATATATCAGAATAAATAAGCTTCAATAAGCTTAATCACCTCTTTTCATTCACCAGCAAGCAATACTCTACAAGAACAACTATGTGGAAGACTAAGCACACCTACCATCAGAAAACATTAATACTCACATCGGCTTTTCACTGTTTAATGGCATGTGTGCACATCTGCACTTTCACAAGAACTTCTGTGTTTTACTTTCCTTCTACCACATGACTCAGTAACAAAGCTTTTCTTCACCCACCTTTGGGGAACTAAGTCATTTTCCTTTTCATACTTTGAATTTGCAGCCTTTGCCTATCCTGTGGCTGTCATCACAAGGTATTAAATGTCATTTTTCAGGGACAGGAAAAACAGAAAACATGGCCAACTAACCTGGATCTGTCATTTAGAAGTTTGCACAGAAATACAGTTCTGTCTGCTAAGCATTTACTAAATTTAATCAACTTCATAAAAAACCTTATTTCTTAGGGCTAAACAATTTCACTATTTGAATTTTCATTTAAAAATAAAATAGAAAGCAATTGCAGTTAGGAGTTTTTCAGATTGGGAGGACATCAGAAGTAAAAACTAGAATAGCACCAGGATCCTTATTTACAGTTATTCCTAACTGTCCTCTCAGTTTTCCAAGCAGGATCAGATCTTCTCTTTAGAGACTTTCTCCATTCTGTGAGATTAAAATGAACTGTGCAATTCTAAAGATGCCCAGCTTCTAAAAAAATTTAAGTGTACCAGAACACTCTAATCAGCTTACACGAGGCAAAATTTTCATTTGTAAAGCTTCTCCTCACTAGATTTATGGCTACAACACAAAAGGGGGAAAAGTGTGGACAAAGAAAAACCCCTTCCACAGGCCTTGGCAGCAATCTGCTAAAATGTGAAATAAAGCCTTTTACTGTTGTGCTATGGGGTCTGAAAACCTCTCTGCAGTGATGTGTGTTAACTGTACATATCACCACTTCTGTGAACATTCTTAATTCATACAAAGAAGCTGCTAACCATATTGTTTAATAATGCAAGTCAGAAAAAACTCCCAAACCTACAAAGAAACTGCACCATCTAATCACATTTAAAGTATTATTGCAAGACAAAAAGAACATGAAAACTATCAGCAGATTAGATATAGAGGGAATGTAAATAGCCCCTCTCACTATTTAATGCAGCATAGGAGCACAAACAGTTACTCGGCATGCACAATTTCATCAATCAATAATAAAAATATACTCCTTCACCAAATCAGTATTTCAACGTTTTCACCCTCAAACCACCTAGAACTTGACTCAGTAACAACCTTCTGGGAGGACAAGGCTGGAGAGAGGAAGTCAAGCAGAACTAAAATAAAATTAAGAATAAAGAAAAAGGAGGAAGAACTGACAAGAAAGAATAATGAAGGCAGGTTTATGAAGATCAAATGATACCAGAAAGATCAGATAACTTGCCCCAGTTTTCATGAAACTGAAAGAAAACAAAAAAATAATGGAGACACAGTAGATTCAATCTGAACTCAAGCAAAATATTTAATATACTGACTTATGAAACCTTACATGAAAAACAAACTCCATGTGAATTGCATTCAAAGCACTGTATTACAAATCAAAACCAGGTTAACAAAATATGAACAAAAGGTAGTAAATGCACTGAAATAGATCACAAAACGGTCCCAAACTGATCCTCAGGAATTCATACAGCAATCTATTTTACATAATGTCTTCAGCAATCATCCACATAGGATGAAGACAATCCCTAGGAAACCAAATGCTACAATGCTGTAATATATGGCAAACTCAAGTGGTGACAAAAACAGAACAAAGCAACCTAAAATCACTAAAGATGCATCAACAGGGAAATCAAATGGGATTCACCATGGTGAAATACAAATGACACGAACACAGTAATCCACTCTAATTTCACCTCCATATTGTGGAAGAAGTGCTACTTGTTAAATAGTTCTACTCTTGATCCATACTCCAGAACTAAGTCAACTACACAGCCTGTCAGTTTCAAGCTACCGACAGAATAAGATTTCAACACTCACAGGAAGCAAATGCCCCAGTGAAGATGTTAATGAATGAATTAGTAATTTTGAGGATTTGGAAGGAAGTCACTGGAATGAAGAGAGAGAAAGGTGTAAAACTACTCACCTGCTGTGACCTTTGTCTACAGGAAAAATGCGGATGGACTTATCAAAGCTGGCAGACACAAATTCTTTCCCAGTGGGTGAATAATCCACATCAAGGACAGCAGACACATGATCCATGTGCACCATCACAGGTGATTCAAGAAAGCGCATATCAAAAGTATATAAGCTTTAAAATAAATACATCACTAGCTTAGTATCAGAACAAGTCCTAAGTAAAGAGTACATTTTACATAAACCACACTTAAGGATAGAGCCATACTGCAGAGGGAACTCCTTAAAACAGCTCATAATATGTGAAAAGAAAGAAAATGGCTTTGTTTAGGGTTTGAAAGAAGCTTGTTAATCAAAGGATCTAGTTATTGGATCAGGTTTCTTTCTCCCTATCAAAGGACAGATAGGCTCCACTTCATCATCTGTCCATGGGTCAGATTGCAGGCATCACACTGGCCTCCTTTACTCCATCTTCCCATGTAAGTATGCACCCTGAACTTGTAAAAGCACCTCTCAATCATTACAGAAAGCCCATCAGTTCTGAAAGGTTTCCTAATATTCTCCTGCTGTGAACTCCTAGTAATTCAGAGTCTACTGTAAAGTTCCATTTGGTTGGCATCCTTTCTTACTGCCTAATTATCTTAGGTAGACAAGTGCAAGGAAAGCTTGGTGTAGCAAGTCTAGTAGTGCAGGGAAAGCTTGGTCCTTACCCATGGAGATGCTAGTTCAGCAGAGCACACTATCCATGGAAAAACATGGAAGGCAGGTGTTTTATGTTAAAAGTAAACACCTAGCTGCTGGACCACAGCTGGTTTGCTCTCAAGGACTTGAAAGCTCAGATAAAGCCTACCTCTACTCCCTCTGAATAAAGAAGCCAGGCCTAATCGAATATGCAGATCATCAAATAAGTGTATGTGCTTTACAGACAATGCATTTATTGGAACCTGATTAAGATATACCATTTAGTAGGACTATTATGTTAAAAAAGTTTAATTCAACAGATTTCTCACCTTTCTTTCTGCAGATGAATGCATAACTGAAATTAAATATATCTTACTGAATACTATAATGGTGATTATTGCTTTTTCCTTCTAAATTCCCCAAGTATGCAGCATCTTATTCAAAATTGCTACTCCATATAACCAGCAAATACTTGCATATGCATTGTTGATGTGTGCATTTGCCTTTGCATACTAAATGCTTCAGGCTACAAGAGAACAGTTGTCCCTAACAAAAACAGCTATAATTTTTAGTTTAGCAAGAGGAAGAAAAAAAAATTGAAAAAACCCAAACCAGCCAAAAACCAAATTCATAAACAAAAACCTCAAACTTATACACAAACAGATTAGGTAGTCTAATAGTTTTACCATAACATAAATACAAGAAAAACAGCACATTGAATATAACACCACTTTCAAGGTCTGAGCCAGATTCCATTTCCTTAGAAAAACAGCCTTAAGATAAGTGACAAAATTCCTATGTTCTAGAAGAAAACAGTGATCTATTGTTAGATCACTGACTTCCTGGAAAAAAGGATACGGAGCATATTTGCAATGGCCTAGTTTTGAAGAGACAGCTTTTTCAATATCAGATTAGCTGTTCATATGAATAGTATTGTTGAAAAGTAAAAAACTGCTCCGAGACATTGAAAGGATAAGTACTGCAGTCTCCAGAACTGTCTCACAAAAGATTATTTTTTTTAAGAAATGTTCTCATGAAAATAACTGATCAGTACAATGTATCAAGCTTCACAAGAGCTGGCAAGAAAATAAACACTTATATTGCCTCAGACTGGACCAATAGTACTTATTTTCCAGGGCCTATCTCAAGTTATACTTGCATTCAGCTGCATTTATTCTAAGTTACACTGCTTTTTACCCCCCAGGTACTGAGACACACAGAGAGTGGCAGTCTACCATCAATTCATATTTCTTAAAATCAGTATTCCTGTAATTCTCTAGATTGTAAAGCAATCCAAATTTAGAGTTTGAGTAGTCTTTTAAAAATTTATTTTAGCACAATCATAAATAACCAAGATACAGATGAATAATATAATCTGTCCAGGATTATCAAAAATCAAGGTTACACTTACTTGTAATCTTCATTGGCTGCAGTAAAAATGAAAGCTTCCATAGGGTTCCAACACAGTGTATTTGTCCTCATGTTCAAGATAACCTGAAATATATTTACACATTGCTACCTTGTTAAAGGCAGTAAAATACTCACTGCAGTTCAAAACTTCCTACATTCCCGAAGACAAGGACTTAGTAGACAGATAATTATGGCAGAGGAATAGTACATGACAGAATGTTTCCTCAGCAGTGTTAGAAGTGAAACCCAAGAACCTCCTGTCCCTCATTACATACTTCTGCTTTAGGCTACACAACAATTAAATCTTCCTCTGTAAATCACCTTAGAATCAAATTCTTCTAAGTGGTCATTTAACATGGCAACCTGTTAGTAGTCAACAAGTAAATCTGGAACTTCCAAAAAACTTCACTTCTCTGTCCTATTTACAGGAACCTTTAGTTAAGTAATCTATAGACACACCTAATTAAATGGTTATTTCAAGGGACATAGTCATTAATTGAAGCTGTGAACCAACATTTGCAAAGCAATTGTAACATGTTTATGTTCTCCCAGTTATTACTCCTTCATTATTTTATGTCTAAAATTGCAGTTCACCAATTCTCCTGGCCAGCTGCCATTTCTTGTGGAAGTGCCAAGCAATGCACACACAAGTTACTGTGTTGTCAGGTACTCAGCACTCTCACTGTACCAGCAGTGAATCATTCCTCACACATTTGTAAGATTTGCTTGCTGCTTGTAAGCATATGGCCAACAAAGAGGCCAGCTGGCCCTGAAGTGGGAGGAAGGCAGCTGATAACAGATTAATAAAACCCTTCTGCTTTCTAACTGCAGACTAGACAAGAGGCACTAGCAAGCTGTATGTTGGATGTCCCCACCTTGGAGGACAGCTGGGCCCCTGTGGGACAAGGCAAGGCAGGGACAAAGTCATCTGACACATCAGACACTGCAGCTTTGGCTTCTGCCGAGTCTGAGGGGAACTTCCAACCATTTACTTGAAAATAAGACCTATACAGTATGCCTGACACAAAGTGGATGTGTAATTACAGAGCAACTGATTAACAAACTGAACAACTCTATAAACAGGATTTTCTACAATGCTCCAGGCCAGCTATAATCCTACTTAAAAATCCTGAAATTTGTTTAACGGTATGGTATTCAAATCTCATTTTTATTCTTGGCTTACTACACTGAACACCATAAATTTACACACCTATTTCAGACTATAGTTGTACAATTATAACCCTTACGGTAATGAACACAGTCTCAAACCAAGTTAAGTGATGATTTTACTGAACATCCCTCCAAAAGATTGCAATGAATGTGTGTCTATTCCTGTAATTCTCATTCTCCCTAAATCCTCATTCCCTAGGTGACACCATCCTGTTCATTATAAAGTCTGTGCTGCAGAACACTGCTTATTTTCAGGAACTGCACGCAACCAGAAGGGAATGTAACCATCAGATGTCTAAAGTGATCTCTAGTTTAAAAAGCAGACACTGAGGTGTCCTCTGTTTACTCTAATGCGACAACTAGAATTTGCTCAGATTTCAGTATTGTTCTAGTTATAAAACTTGCACAAAACTGGGAAGTTAATAATCAAGGACCATTCTTTATTCCTTCCTGGTTCAAGTTTACCAGCCACTGCAAAATGAGCACACAATCAATGTTAGCCCACCATATCTCTAAGTACTTTAAGTCATTTTATAAAATAACTTCAATATTGCTAAAAATCCAGCTCTTTCAAACGGAGTCAAGTCCTGTCATGCTCCGAATCTCTATTTTTACACCAAAATTTACAAGCCTTCAGTTGATTTCAGCAGTGGCTTTTTTTTTTTAAATAGTACCTAAGAAATGAGATTGTATCTACAGTTCTAGCATTAGGTTTAGTAACAACTATATAAGGCAACCTGGGCTGGAAGTGATTTAAGTTGCTGTAAATACATTAATAATGGCATTTCAGAACTATCTAAACCCATGCCAGAGCCATTTTTAACTGCTATTTTTAATCTATTGTACATCTTCTTAGAAAATGGGTAAGTTTAAGTCCCCATTAAGACAAGTCAAAATTGTGAAGTACCTGAAGACTTGGTTCTCTGGGTTTAATTATTTTAACTGTGAACAGTTGCTTACAAAGAATGTCAGTCTGGAAATGCTGACATTATTTTAGTACAGAAACATTACCCAAATAATTAACCTGTCTTCCCTTACTATCAGCAAGGTTTTTGGTTGAGATGAACACCTAAGAATGTAACAAGCAAGAGAAAACACAGCTCCTGTCAGCTGTTAAAATGCTAAAGTCTATCTTTACAACACCCTAAGCTTTCCTGATCCCACAGGTTGCACAAGAATGACTTTTAAAGTGTACCAATTCCTATCAAAACATTTTCCTCTTGTCTCTGAACAGAATTGCTTTCATTCATCTCTCCCAGCTTTTTTTAGACTAGTTCTTCTTTTGAACCTAGGTAGCATCTCACTATCTCATCCCTCCCTTTTTAAAACTAAAGGCTTTGAAATCCACACTCAGGACAAACGGGCAACAGTGTGAGAATTGTGTGAATAGGAATGCATGTGTGATGTACTCCTATTTCCATTCATGAAGGGACTGCCACCGAGTTCCAACTGCTCTGCTGATCAAATTCCAGGAATGCAGCAGTGCCAGAAACCCATGCCCATACATAAGTATGGTAACATTAATAAGCAAAACCAATCCCTTAGGAGTTCCAAAGTTCTTAGCTCTCAATGCAGAAACGGACATTTCACCTCCTCTCCACAGGAGAATTATCCCTATCTCAGGAGAAAACCCAGTACTGTGCCCATGGAAGCAAGGAAGTCCTAACCAGTGTTTTATTCCTACGGCAGGAAATGCATCTCAGCATGCTGCTTACATGAGATACACATACACAAACATGTGCACACAGTCTACAGTAATTCTATATCCACACGTATGTACAGTCATATATTTAGCATATATACATAAGTAAAACTCTGTTAGATTCAAAGGTAGTTCACAAAGGATCCAACTGCATCTTTTGACCAGATGCTGCAGCTCTACAGCACTGGCTGGGTTAATTTCAACATTCAGGTCTTTAGCTGGCATCACTGACAAGTTTCTATAAGCACTGCCTCAGTGGCCCAAATGAAACTTCACTAACAATTATTGGGGCACAGGGAGAGAAAGAAACACTGTTATGCCTTCATAAGTAAAGGAAACAACATTCCTTTTTATCACTAAGTACCATTTTAATGTTGTAGTGTGTATCAGCTCAATGACACCGCAGGCAGTATGTAACACTGAGTGCATACTCGCAAGCCAGAATATTGTATTTCAAGAAGAACATAGTTAAAATAGATCTGGGGCTTAGAACTACTGAACTTGATTGAGGTTTGATAGGTGGGTATGAATTACCAGCCTCTTATCTGAATAAATACAAATATTCTGTTAAATAGGAATCTTTAGGTCATCAGTATGTTCCACATATAAATATTATTTTGATTACACTGCAAAGGATTTCTGAATGTTTATGGTGGGTATATAGGGAAGGGTTTCTCTTTGAAAAGGGTTTTTTTTTCTCCCTTTGAAAGAAAAACACCTTTTCAAATACAGAGCAAGGCTCTCCAGTGGTGAAGTTAGCTTGTTTCCTTCTGGTAAGGAAGAGAAAAAAAAATTAAAAAAAAAAACCACACATACATAGACAGAATGCAATACCGGAACATAAAGTTCTTATTGTGAAATTGCTGTCAGGTCAGGCACTTGATCAAGAATTACAACAGAGTGAGCATGACAGCCTGTCTGGATGCAGAAGAAGGCCCTTCTAACTCTGCATTGTTTAAATCCCAACGTTAATTCAAACTCAGAAGACTCAGACAATGAAAACTCAGTTAACTCAGATTTCAGAGTTTCCCATTCTCTACTGTCACCAACAGTTACATGCTATTAACATATTCAGTATGATTATTAGCACCAGTAATTAATCTTAAAAAGAAAAATATTACCTTCTTTAATGGAGTTGATTTTCTGATATCATACAGCACAATATTTCTGTCAGAAGCACAGCTTCCCAAAAGGTAAGTCTGAAAAAAAAACCCAAAAACCCCAAAACCAGTGTGTATGGTCTTCTGAATACTTCTAGAGTGTGGTTAATAGCTTACATCAAATACCTAAGCTGTTTCACAAAGCTGGTCATGAGTTTCTTTTTCAGTCAAGGAAATACCTTCATCAATTTTTCTGTACAGCTAATTACCCAGCACAAAGATTTTAAATAGCTTTCCCTGTAAGATCCAGAATCCATGCAGCGCCCTCTACTTTAAAACTAACAGACAATTCCTCATAAACACTTTTTCTATGAGCACAGCCCAGTCAAGGGGTATAACAGAAGTGCTGTAAAAGATCAAATGCAATTGTTTTGCTGTGGGAAGAGTGAGAAGTCTCAGTCACAGGGAGTAGAATACTGGAACAGATGAACTGGCAGCTCCTCAGCCACTTAACTGCTACACTGCATGACTGAGGGACTAGGTATGTTGTTGTTGTGGGCAGAATGGAGATTGCTCTGCTTTTGTTTCTCCTCTCCCACACTAGCAGAGACAAAAGATAGGAAGATAAAATTGTATGGTACTACATTCCAAAATAATATAACCATCAAAATCTATATATGCATCTCCTTACATATTCCATTAAAACATAAAATCTAAATTTGGAAGAAAAAAAATCAAGATGGTGTAAACAGAGTTTACATTTCATATTCTTCAAGAAAAATACTAATTTCCAATAAATTACATAATCATTACCTCAATGGGATTAAATTTTACACTGCTTATGCTATCAAAACCCCAAGTCAGAGAACACTTGGGGCTTGTCCTTTGTTCATCCCAAATGTCCACTTGATGGCCACAGGTAGCAAAAACAGGCTCCTTCCAGTGGTGATCAATTCCTGTATACACTGTCTTTAAGGGAAAATAACAAAAAAAAAAAAGCAAAAATTTTAAAACCCAATTGTATGCATAAATATTCAATTATGTTCTGTTAGGAAAAAAAAAAATCAACAAATCTTTACATGTGGAGTCTCACATGGTTTTTCTCATTTATATTACTGAAAATTAAGTCACCATTGCTACTAGAAACTAAACCTTATCAGATGTACCCCTGCCAGTAGGCAAGCTTTCTTTTCCATTTAAGGTGCATGTATGCATTTTTTGGTAATTTACAATGGAGTTGGCACTAAAGGCATATTTACAAAATCCTGGCTCATTTTAAAGCAAATGAAAAATTTAAGAGCGCAACTGTATTTTCAGTAGGGACTTGAACGGATTTCACAGACATTACAATAACTAAAGAGTTTCAAACCATCAATTTGAAAAAAGCATTTAACATTTTTCTTAACACAAGCTTATCATAAATTCAAAGTGCCAAAATATCTATTTTTAGACTGCTTTTGTCAATAAGGAAGATGTAAAGTTAGTATTTTGTATTGAATGGTTGTGAGATTGGTATGAAAAGTAACTTATTTAATGCAGACTAAGCACTGACAATACACATCTGAAGAGACTACAGAGAAATGTGACCAGTTTGCAGGAAAGGGATAATTAGTACAGACAGAGCTAAGCAGTCTCTGGTGGCATTCGAGGAGTCCTTTCTGGTTACATGTAAAGTAAGTGCAATAAAAACATGAAGATACTTTAAAAATGCCACAATAAAACTTGATGCCAGCAAATTACAACCCATTATGATAATAAGTGATATCAAATTATTTCTCTCTCCTTCAAAAACTAGATAAGAAATTATTCAAACTTAATTCAAAAGAAGAGGTGTGGGAAAATCAAAACTCCTATTTTACTACCTTTCCAAGAATTGTATGAACAGGTTCTTCTTCTTCTCCGTATTCTGGGCTCTCCATTTTCCACTGCTTTATGGTTTTGTCATCACCAACCTGGAAATATTGGAGAATTTATGTACTGTTTTATGTAAATATATTCCCTTTTATTTTGCTAGATGAGCTTTGCAATTAAATACAGGCATCCTTTCAAAAAAAAATATTCTGTAATATACACACATGCTTCCTCCTGTTTATTTTTTGTTCCATTTTATATCTCCAAGCTACAGATTAGCTCTCCTGGTCATAACATGTCATTAAAACATGTACATGGTCCGGCTGCAGTGAACATTCTTCACAGCAGCCTACCTGGCACTGTGTTTTTGATGAAAAAAACATCAGGGCTGAAAAAAATATTTGGGCTGAAACAGCCCTGATACAGCCCCCAAGCCTTGGCTGTGCATTTCCCCCTGCTCCCACTCTGTCTCCATCATCCCTGCCTCACCCACCAGTAACAGGCTTGGGGTGGGCAGCAGACTGGGAGGGGACACGGGCATGACAGATGTCCTGAACTGGCCAAAGGAGTATTCCATACCCCAGAACAATGCTCTGCAATAAAAGCTGCAGTACTGGGAGCAGAAAGAGGAGGTGGGGGCTGCTCAGAGATTGTCTGGGGATCTGTCGGCTTCTGAGAGCCAGCGATGGATTCCCAGTTTGTTGCTTGTTTCCCACCACCACCTCTCCTTCACCAATTCCATTGTCCATCTTGATTCACAAGGCTTTTCCAATTTCCAGTATAGATAGCTGAATAGGAAAAAGGTGAGCTGGAATGATGGCTATTTTGTAAGGCTAAATTTTGTGGTTTTTAAACTGCAAATTATCTTCTGGAAGTGACTTTGGTGAGCCTGTAATCAGTTAAAAGGCACTTTCCACCTCAGTTGCTCTGGTTGCCTGCTCCAAATTTTGTTCTACCTCTTGCACTAATGCCAGCACAAGCTTTTGCAGGGCTGTGCAGTGACCTGGATCATGAAAAAAAAGGCCTAAAAAAATATTAGCTTTACAAGTTTATCCTCTCCTCCCTGACTGCACTATTACTATTTCTCTCCCTCTCTCAATTTTCAGGCAGACATTTCAAAAGGGGAGTAACTAACTTGGAGTCACTTAGGGTTTTTTACTGTGACTTTCCCTATATCCTAACTACTGTCCCTGTGACCTAGTCTATACCTTAGAAAAAATAAATATACTGTAGTGAAAATGGCTCTTTTATGACCAGTTTAAACAAAGCACAACCTCAGGACACTTCCTGTTTTCAAAAACAGTTCTTGTTGTGATATCTCAGAACTGTTTTAATGCCAACAGGAAGACATACTATTTCCAAGCAGTTTACATGCAACTGAATCTGTTGTGGTTTTTTATGAATCAATAAAGCTTTATTCACCTGGAATGGTCTTAACTTAATCAGATTACTTTTAATCATAGTATATGCAAATGGTTACTTTTTTACATGGAATATGTGTATGCAAATGGTTACTTTTTAACTTTTTTAAGTCTTGCAATGAACTACTACTACTTTACTACTTTAACAAAAACTAGTTTACTGGAGTTTTAATTACAAGACCATCTGTTAGCTCTTTGCTCATATTTATCTCTTCCATGCTCTTGAACGATATCCATATCCCAGCATCAGAAAAAACTTTATCCTAAATAGAACTGTCGGGTTCACCGACACATTTAATAAGTGTATTCATACAATATTTACATGTTCTGTGGCAGAGAGCAAGCTTCTCAGTGGAAAACAGATGGTGAGCAGGTACTCTGTGCTGCTGCACTGCTAAGGAGCCACATAATACTCACAGTGAAGAATGATGTGCCACAGAAACGGGCACACATGCCTCGAACAAAGCCTTCATGGGCTTGTATCGTGCGGATACACTGTCGTTTGGTCAAGTTCCAAATCTTAACCTGATAAAAACAAAAAGCAAATATTCTGTAAGCTTTCCACAGCTGCAGTTGAGTATTCAAGTACAAGAGACCACACATGTTGTAATGAAATGGCAGAGTTGGCTTGGACACCAGTCAGATTTTATCATGTTAAAAAATAATTATTTCTTTCTTGAAAAATAATTTTAGAAGTGAGGCTCTTTTGTTCCTACACTCCCCCACGACCTAAGCTGTATACTTTCTGCATTTTGCACTCCCATGTTTTTGAACTAGAATTCTTGCTAAAAAAAAGCAGCAGTTATAAAATTAGCAAAAAAATACCCTTTTAAAGACAAAAACACAAAGAAATTTGGAATCAACAGAATTTTTTCTGTCCAGTTGCTGTACTACATTGTCTATAGATGTCCACCTCTCACAGAGCTTTCTGTTTAAAAGCTTTTGGGCTAATTTAAAAACCAACAACAAAGAAATGGAGTTCACTTTTTATATTTTTAAGTATTTACAGTACCCTGTACTTCACTTGCTCTATCAGTGAATAAGAAATTTGGGTAAGAACTTTCATAGAAATTTGTTCCACTTTCTCTGAAAAGGTTAACCTCCCTTATACTACTCCATGACATGAGCACTTTCTATAAAAAGCAGAAAGCAGCCAACTGCCTAGAAGACCTTTAACCTGCCCTTGATTATCTTTAAAGTATTCAAGTACTATCAAATGAGCAATGTAAGGGTGAGAAAAGACAGGTAATTCAGAAAAGACAGGTAGTTTTTTCAGCCACTAGTTCCACTAGTCCTTGATTGCTATTTATAATAGTTATGTAAAACAATAAAATATATATATACATAGGGTTAGCCTTTTTTAGGCAATATGAAAGCCTGCTATTCCAAAAAATTTTTGGCTGTATGCCCCTTCACCCTAGCTAATCTGGCAGTTTAACTTCTCTAGGGAAAGCCATCCCAATGTGTATTGGGTTTGCGCGGCCAGGTTTTGGTAGTGGGAGTCTACAGGGGTGGCTTCTGTGAGAAGCTGCTGGAATCTTCCTCCACGTCCAACAGAGCCATTGCCAGCCAGCTCCCACACAGACCCACCCCTGGCCAAGGCCAAGCTAATAAGAAATGGTGGTAACAACTCTGTGATAACACATTTAAAAAGGAATAAAAGTAACTGCACTCAGAGAAGAGAGGGGCAAGAATACATGAGAGGAATAACTGCAGACACCAAGGTGAAGGAAGAAGGAGGAGGAAGAATGAGGTTCTTCTGAGCCTCTTGTGAAGACCATGGTGAGGCAGCAGGGCCCCTGGTGCCCATGGAGGAGGTTAATGGGAGTGCAGAGATCCACCTGCAACTGTGGAGAAGACCGAGACCAGATGCACCCAAAGCAGGCTGTGATCCATGGCAAGCCCTTGCTGGAGCAGTCTCCTGGCAGGGACCTCAGAACCCATGGAGAGAGGAGCCTACACTGGAGCAGGTTTCCCAGGACTTGTGACCCTGTGGGGACCCACCCCGGAGCAGCCTCCTCTTGAAGGACTACACAATGTGGAACAGCCACCAACAGCAGCAACTCATGAAAAGCTGCAGTCTGTGGAAAGGACTCACACTGCAGAAGGACATGGAGAACTGTCTCCCATGGGAGGGACCATGGTGGAGCAGCAGAGCATCTCCTCTCCTTGAGTAGAGGCAGGAACAACTTCTAATGAACTGACTGTAACCCCCTCCCCCCGTTTCCTTGTGCTGACAGGGAGAAGGGAGAGCCTGGGGAAGGAGGGAGGGCTGGGGGGAAGGTAATTTTAAGGTCTGTTTTTACTTCTCATTATTTTGTTCTGAGTTTGTTAATATTAAATTCAATTATTAACCCCGTGTTCAGTCTGTTTTGTCCTTGGTGGTAATAGGTGGGTGGTCCCTCCCTGTCCTTATCTTGGCCCATGAACCTTTCACTACAGTCTGTCTCCCAGGTTTGTCTCCCAGGTACAGTGACAGAGTTATAGAGCAGCAAAACTGCATGAGGTTGGAGGTAACATGCTGAACAGAGGCAGAAAAGTAAGGTGTGACCAAACCAACCAAACAACCCAACAAAACACAAAAGAGAAAAAAGACGTGTGTTTGTTGTGGTTTGCAAGCTTACCTCCCCATCACAGGCTCCAGACAGCACAGTAGACAAACTTTTTGGATGTTTGGCCATGCAATTAACTCCATCTCTGTGGCCATCAAGTGAACTAAGAAAGGGTTTTGCAAACACACGTTCTAGCTTTGTGGCATTCAGAGCTCTTACATACTCTCGTGCAACCTCAAATGGATGCAATGCAGGGTCATAGTTCCTTGGAACTGCAACAGAAAGAACACACATTAGAAACCCACGCTGGAGCAGGTCCAGAGGAGAGATAAGCAGAGGGATGAACTACCTCTCCCATGAGGAAAGGCTGAAAGAGCTGGGGTTGTTCAGCCTGGAGAAGAGACAGCTCAGAGCAGACCCCACTGTGGCCTTTCAGTATTTAAAAGGGGCTGTGAGAAAGATGGGGACAGACTTTTTAGATGGTCTATTATGATATGACAATGAGTAACAGTTTTAAACTTAAAGAGGGTAAATTTAGACTAGATTAGAGGGGAAATTTAGACAAGTAAGAAGTGTTTTACAATGAGATGGCACATGCCCCAACAATGTTCTGAGCAGCCTGATCTAGCTGAACATGTCCCTGCTCATCACAGGGCAGGGTGTGGGGGGTTGGACTGGATAACCTTTAGAGCTCCCTTCCAACCGACAAAACTCTATTATTCTGTGAGTAAAATCAACACAATTTTTGGCAGTTTAAATAATGATTGTGCAAGAAGCAGAACTCCATATACCAGGAATAGAACAGCATTAAGCGCAAAAAACTGAAAAGGGTAATCTAGGAAATACTAAGCGCAATCTCGGGGTACCAAATCAGTGATTAAACCCCCAGCCCCCACTCCTGCTCTGACGCCGCTTCCAGACCAGGCTCTGGAAGCTCCAGGCTCTGCCACCCCGATGGGAGCTCCCGGCAGCCGCCGCCCGGGCCACGGCAAGGCAAGTTCAGCCCCCAAGAGGCCCCGCACGCGAATCCCCGCCTGGGAGCGGCACCCGGGGGGAGAGCTCCCGGTGCCCGCAAGGAGGGAAGCCCAAAGCCCCTGCCCGAGCTCTCCGACTCTCGCTGCTAGCGGTCAGCGGCGGAGGGGAGGGGACCGGAGCGGAGCGCGGACGACGGGCGCTCGAACGCCTTCCCGCGCCGCCGGCCTCATCTCTTCCGGCCGGGCCGGGCCGGGCCGTGGGCCGAGGGCCGGTGCCGGTGCCGGTGCCGGTGCCGGAGCCGGAGCCGGAGCCGGACTCACCGCGCTGCAGGTCCAGCTTGGTCTCCCTCACGTAGTCATCGGGGTTGCGGCTCAGCACCTTCACCCGCATCGCGCCGCGCCGGCACCGTGCGCCCACGTGACCGGATGCGCCGCGCGGGCCGTTCTCGCGCGAGGCCGCGAGCCCCGTCGCGGCCCTGGCCCCGCCCCCGCTCCTGCGCGCGCGCGGCCGGCGATGGGCGCCGCGGGCCCCGCGTGCGCGGCGCGCGAGCCGCTGTCACGCGAGCCGGCGCTGCGCTCCGTGCTGCGGCACGTGCGGCTGGAGAACCTGGCGGCGGGAATGAGCGGCGGCGTCCTGTCCACCCTGGCGCTGCACCCGCTGGACCTCGTCAAGATCCGCTTCGCAGGTGAGGCCGGAGCGGCCGCCCGCCGCCGTCCCGCCCTAAGCACGCACCGGCGTGCCCGAGCCCGCCGAGCCCGGCCCGGGACCTGCCGGGCTTCTCGCCCACAGCCCGCGCTTGTCTGCCCGCCCCGTGCGCGGCTGCAGCGCCCCGGTGCCGGGGGCAGCCCCACGGCTTGGAATAAACTGGCCGTGAGCCGGGAGGGTCTCCCGTTCTCTTCCCTGCTATCCCAGGGATAGCAGGGTGCTCCTTATCCCGTGTAGGGGCTGCAGCGTGTGCGGTGGCCCCGAGCTGTTTGCCGGCAGGTCGGGGAGCTGCCAGCCTCTCCCCCCTGCCGTGGCCGCCAGTGCCAGAGGCACCCGAGCGCTGCCCCTTCAGCAGGCGGGCTGCCCAAGCCCACGTTGAAAGTTCACCTCTATGCCAGAGATTTTTAACACTCAGAGCTAGCGGTGGTTTTGGAATAACCTTGGTTGTTAACAATAGTGGTTTTGTCTTGCAGAAAACTCTGTGACTGGTTTGTTTCTCCACAGGGAAACATGGCAACTTCTCTTGACTTTTCTGCTGATTTGAAAAATTTGTCCACCATTTATCATATTTTCTTTCAGAGAGGTTGAAACATTTTACTTTATCTTTGGATTGTTTTCTTAAATATGGATGTTTATTCTTAAAAATTGATGATCTCAAAACCAAACTATCACAGAGACATTTTTCAAAATTCAAAACGCTGCAAGTCCTAGTTGGGCACATCCTGGGCTGCATTATGAGAAGCACAGCCAGCAGAAGGGCTCTTTTCTCTCTTTTTTCCATTTTTAAGACTGTCAGAAGTACTGTGTTTATTTTGGGGCTCTCCGGGACAAGGAAGGAAGACAGTGACACACTGGTGTGACTCCAGTGGAATTCACCAGACTGGTGAAGGGGCTGGAGCACATGGCACAGAACAGGCTGACAGAACAGGATCCCTTTGGCCTCAGAAAGGAAGGGCTGAGGGGAGCTAAAATTGCAATCTATGACAGTGTTCTTGGAAGACACAGAGAAGGTAAAGCTGGATTCTTGGAGATAGTTAGAAGGACCCGAAAAGGAACAGGCACAAGCATGGAGAATTCCAGTTATTTTACTGTGAGAATGGTCAAATACTGGAAAAGGTTACCCAGACAGGCTGTAATCTCTTCAGCCATGGAAACATTCAGGAGTCAACTGGTCGTGTCCCTAAGTAACCAGATCTAATTAGATCTGGTTTGAATACAGGTTTGGATTAGGTGGCTTTTGGAGGTCATGTACTTTCACATGCTTCTTTGGGTTGAAAATAATAATTCCTGTGTTTTGTCTTCAATGAGGGAGCAGGAGCTGATATCAGAAATGAATGTTGTCAAGATTCTTGGCAGCATCAGTGACAGAAAGACTTGTGTTTGTGTCTCTGATTTCCAGTGTTGTTTCATATGTTTATAAACTTGACCTAGTGTCTGCATGGTAAAAGATTTCACAAATGTCTTTGGAAAGGTCTAGCAACACTTACTCAGGAAGGAGACAAAAGGTTGTCAAGGTGTAGAGACGTTGTCACACTGTGCTCAGCAAAAGCATTTTGTCTGTAGTGCTGAAGTCTGTCACAGTGTCTATGGGACAAAGAGTTCAAAAGGAATTAGAAATAATGTGGCACTGAACAGAAGATGCCTGTTTACCAGGATTCATTTTGGTGGGGACACAAAAACTACAGTTCTTGTAAAACTTTGAGATCAGTTTTCAGTAGAGTTGCAGTCTAGCCATACATCTGTAGTAAGAATGAAAACTGCTGCTATGTTGGCATCACAGAGTAATTTAGCTTAGAAGAGAGCTGAGGAATTCACCCCCTACTCAGATAAGCTCTGCGTAGATCAGTTTGTTCAGTCTTGTGCACTGGAGTTCTGAGTAGCTCCAAAGATGCTCTTCAGGCAACTTATTCATGTATTTGGCCATTCTGCTGGATAAAAAGTTCTGGTCAAAATTCCCTGTATTTCAGCTTGTGTCTGTTACCTCTTGTCATCTCACCATGGACTGCATCACATACCCCATCAGTAATCAACTTACTCCTTTGTTGTTATGGTAGGAGCAATAGTAGTCACCACTCTGAGCTTTGTGGACATCCATGTTCTACATGATCTGTCAGACAAAAACTTGTCGTTTTCTGTATTTTTGAAGTGGTATTTTCTGAACATTTGGACAACCAGCTGTTAGGTTATTAGGTGGGAGAAGAAGCCTTTGTGTATCCTGGTAAAAACTGACTTGGGAATCAGTAAGACGTGAGCCATTGCTTTATAGAACATTTTAAGGAGAAAATTTGAATTTAAGGGTTGTTACTTAGGACTTGTCTAAACAACTTAGAGAAACATGTCAAGGGTGCCATCCATATCACTTGAAAAATGATGCACAATTGCTGGAGTGCTAAAAAGAAGAGACAGAAAACTTCAGATCTGCTGCTCATCAAAAATGTACAAAAGTGCATTTACTTAGCCTTGTCAGATTAATAGGAACTTTCCTCTTACTGAGCTAAGTAGTTATCTCTGGTTTTTATTTCTTTTCCTCCCCTTTTTTCCCTAAGTTCTTCAACTCTAAGCTTATAAAGCTGTAAACCTCAGCTCTTGCATACTTGTGAAATAACACTCATGTAATACAGTTGATCAATTATGTTTCATGTTCATTTATTGCTTTGGAGGCTGTGGACTCCTGGATTGGCTTGGAGGCAGTTGAACTTTATGCTTCCCGAAATGTTTTCCAGTATCATTTCTCTCTTTTGTAGTAAGTGATGGATTGGAGCTGAGGCCAAAGTACAATGGAATTCTTCACTGTATGAGCACAGTCTGGAAGCATGAGGGGCTTCGAGGCTTGTACCAAGGGGTAACTCCAAACATGGTGGGAGCAGGGGCCTCCTGGGGACTTTACTTCTTCTTGTAAGTAGAGCTGTAAAATGTGTCACTCGCTGCCTGCACAATGTAGTGTTCAGATATACATTGCATCTTCTTTGTGAGGTATAAAAATGTGCTAAGGGACTTACAAACTTGTCATTCTCTTAGCTAGTCCAGGTTTGTTAACGTTTATTATGGTTTGCTGTTTAAGCAATTTGAGTCAGAGAGTTGTTCTTTTGTCAGGTACAGTGCATTCCCTTGCTGCTGTGAAAATACTAAGGAATTTGAGAGGTGGTGATACTATTCAGAAAGAATTCTCTAAAAGTGCCAATACACTGGTCTTAAACCCCATGAAAAACAAGAATCTAAATTGATTTCTTGAAAATAAAGAGCGTGAAGTTTTCTACTAAAACTAAATGTTTGATTGTTTTTAATCATTTTAGTGACAGTTTTTTCATTGTTTTTGTCAGTTCATGGGCTTTGCTTTTAAAGCCCATTTTGAAATATTCTACTTTATTAACTCTGTTAGTATTTATCCCTATTAATTCAAACATTTTAGGGACTCTGGGGACTTTACAGTTAGCTGGTATGCCTATGCAGAGCTCACTTGTCAGTTGTCTAAACTCTATTATTGTTGTACTTTGTTGTATTGTACTTTGTTGTATTGCTGTTGTATTGTTGTACTCCTTAAGCTTTGCTGTAGATTGCTATTGACACTTCATCTTCTGTTGACAATTCCTTAATTCACAAAGATTGCAAACTGGATCAAGAGAAGAATGCTCAGTGTATTTCTGAGCTAGAGGGTCAAGACCTAGCACTGTGGGTCCCACTAAAATTCTTTTAAAAGTTAATTCTGGATATCTGATAATTTTCAAGATGCAGTCCCATTGATACTGACTATTTAATTTTACAATTTAAATATATGTTACCATAGTTCACTTTAAAGAGCTGACTGCTCAGAGACAATTAATCAATTAAATAACAGTAGTTTGGATGCCTTTTCTTCAAAGGCTGTGTACCACCATGATCTTAAGTCAGGTATGTCATTCTGGATTGGGTTTTTTTGATGTAGGTCTGTGTTCACCTTCACTAAACTATGTTGTACATTTTCCAGTTACAATGCCATCAAAGCTTACAAGAAGGAAGGGAAGATGGAAAGTCTCAGTGCGAGCGAACACCTAGTGTCAGCTGCAGAGGCTGGTGAGGTTAAATGCAAAAATTAATGTTCACTTGTAGCCTTTCCATATGCTGTTACTTGCCTTTCTGTGTCAATGCAGCTTTTTCTTACAGATGGCAAGGGTAAGTGTTCCAGCCCAGATGCAATAGTTTGTTGTCTGTAAATAAAACAAAGATGTCTAGCACAAATAGGTGGGTGACTGTGGTCTTCAGTTTTGTGCAGAATTAGCAGTTGTCAAAATGTCTTTTGTCCTAGTTTTCATTCTGTATAGGCACTTTACATATTTAGTACTGTATTGGGTCCCAAAATGTAACTATAGAAATCTGCTGCTATCAGATTGTTAACTTGTTAAATATTTAACACCTGGACCTGGAAAGGAGGTAGCCTCTTGAATCATGGAATGGTTTGGGTTGGAAGGGACCTTAAAAATAATCTAGTTCCAACCCCCTGTCTTTGGCTGGGACACCTCCCACTAGACCAGGTTGCTCAAAGCCCCATCCAGCCTGGTCTTGAACACTTCCAGAGGTGGAGCATCCACAGCATCTCTGGGCAACCTATTCCAGTGCCTCACCACTGTCACAGTAAAGAATTTCTGCCTTGTATCTAATCTAAACCTACTCTCTTTCAGTTTGAATCATTCCCCCTTGTCCTGTCACTACATGCTGTGCAGGCAATTTGGAAAACTTCATTAGGCTTTTGAAGCATTCATTTAAAGTTGAAATGTAAGGCATATTGTTTGAATGAAATGTCATAATGGATTCTGTCACAATGGTATTTTTAATAACTTATAAAGCTATAAGAGGTTCTTGCTATTAACCTGTCAAAATTATTAAGCAAATCTCACATCACTGAAGTGTCCATTAAATTTTGAATTATTGTATATTGAAGAATAACTTGGATAATCAGTTGTACATTAAGAAACTGCGTTTACTGTCTACTTCAGATTATACTACTAACTGTGGAAAGGTGAAGCAAAAGAGGGAATATGCAAAAATACTTGTGCCCTGCAAAAGTACCACAGCAGGAGTGAATTGGACTGGACAGTGAGCTTTGAAGGGAGAGGGAGGGAGCAATGGAGGGCATAAACTTCACCTGTTTTGAACAGTATGAGTACTCTGGTAGGAGAAGTAGTTTTGTCATTGTAGAAGCCTGTGTTATATTGGCCTGAACAGACTGGGACAATCTGTGGAGTTGGCATAACAATGAGAGTAACTTCTGTGTGTTCTCAGGAGCCATGACCCTGTGCATTACAAACCCAATATGGGTAACCAAGACTCGACTTGTGCTGCAGTATAACGCTGGTGTGGATCCATCCAAGCGGCAGTACAGAGGAATGTTTGATGCTCTCATAAAGATATACAAGACAGAGGGCATCCGTGGCTTATATAAGGTAATCACATTTCAGAAAAATTCCATGATTACCTGGCACCACCCAGTAGCATGGTGAGACTTCTAAATATTTGTCTACAAAAAAAAAAATTTAATAGCTCACTTTCATTCTGTGAGTCTTCCCCACTGAAGAACTGCAGCAAAAAAAGGCTTAGTCAGAAGAAAAACCATTATACCGGTGATAAACTGCTTTGTAATTTTTTTGAATCTTCTTATAATTAGAATTTGGATAAGCAGGGCAGCAACTATGTTGCTGGCAGTACTTCCTTGCATTTTATCCCTTATCTCTGTATCTCTAACCTCTTCTGGAAGATAACATGACTAAAGTACTTGCTAATTTTTTCTTCCACAATGCATGGTTTCACAACTGCTTATTTGCCCTCTGGTTATTGATGTCTGTAATCTGTCAGCTCTAGATACATTAAATTTGCAGACTTCTAAATAGGGCCTGCATATGTGTGGGGTTTTTGTTCCCTTTAATTTAGGGAAACAGATGGCAACAAGATTTGGACTTTTTGCCTCCTCCTCTTTTCAGGTCATGACATCAAGATGCATTCATCAGTGCCTGGAAGTTGTGAAGAAACCTATTTTAGTTCAGGCTGGCTCTTCTCCTGCAAGTCGTGCTGCAGAATCATAGAATGGCTTGGGTTGGAAGGGATCTTCAAGATATTCTTGTTCCAACACCCCTGTGATGGGCAGGTGTACCTTCCACTAGCCCAGGCTGCTCAGAGCCCATCCAGCCTGGCCCTGAACACTGCCAGGAATAGGGAACAAGACCACTTTCTCTTAGTGACTGACTTCTGAACATTAGCTTAGTCTATTTTCAGTGAAAAATGTGATCCTTCCTATTCTGTAAGACTTGCATGCTTCATGGCAATGATTGCCAAATTCTAACACCAGGAACAGGGCACCTTACTTATTCCTAAATTGAAATTGTCAGGTTTGCCTGCCTGGATGTCTGCTCTGTTCCATGTAGATAAGTTCTGATTTCTTGGATCTGTTAGGTTTTAAGATGTCCTTCCACCCTTCTTTTCAGATTATTCCTGCCAGTAGCATGTGTTGCCTTTGGCACTAGACACTTCTTTGTAGTGTTAATCTGCAAATGTGGGACTAAAGCAGCTACTTCCTTTGAAAGAGCAAATTACTTGCTTAAATCTGCAAAGAAGGTGACCTAAATAGGTCCTGAGTGACCTACATAAGTATGCACACTGTGCAACTTCCATTTGACGTCAGGACTCTCTCAACCTTGTCTGTACTGGGGAAAAAGGCACCTCTTCAGGTGGCTCTTGGACTTGTACATGGTTTAGCTTCCTCCATTTCAGTGTTTGGGGGAGCTTTTATTTTTCTTGCACTATTTGAAATTGTACAGCTAAAGCTTTGTTAATTGCTCTGAGTCAGGAGTTGTAGTACACACAATTGTCTTTTTCCTCATAATCTTCATTTCAGATACCATTCCTTGTAGCAGATAAGGGGATCTCAGGTAGTACCACCTTATAGTAAATGAAGGGATCTCAAACAGAGCAACTGTCTCAGATAGAATTGGAAATAAAATCTGGAAGCAGTTTCTTTCTGTTTGAGATTTGTCTCCTTAGACAATAAAGAATGGTATTTCTGACCAAGCAATTCAATATTGCTCTTTACTGCACAGATGCTGTTACTGATCTGAGCAAATCCCTTCAGTCCTTTGAGGTACAAATAGGTTATGTCAGGCTACATCAATCTTTCTAGCAGGGATCAAAGCTGTCTTTATTAGCTCTGCTGGGTATTGATTGTTCATCAAACATAGTTTGTCTGAATCTGGGTTTCTCAGTAAGTTGTTCCTCTTGAACTTGGCCTGGTTCTGAAAAGGCAGGAGGAGTCCCCTTTGCTCCTTATCCCAGTCATCATCCAGTCAGTGATCTTCCACACCCTCCATCCACTGGGCTTTGTCTTTTGGCCCCCTGATGACAGAGCTGCTCTGCTGCACACCAGGCTGAATTAAAAAACAGCTTGGGGTTATGTACTTTGAACACACCCATGGATCTGCTGGATATTTGAGCTCTAAAAATTACCTTGCCATTAATGAATGCAAACATCTCCATTTTATGAGTGCCGTGTTGTTCTTTTCAAGCATAAGGTAGGAGTGCCCAAACAAGGTAAAATAGTTGTAAGATTGTAGGATTGGTGCTCTTAGGAAAACCTAAAATATCTCTGAGCTGTTGAGAAACTGTTAGATGTATATTCTAGAGTGACTGGCTACTAAGACATCAGTCAGGAATGCAACTAGCATCCTTCATGGCCTCTGTATTTCTGTATGTGCATTTTTTATTCTCTTTTATTGATGATATAGAAGCAGCAGTTGGAAATAGAGCAATGCTTAATAATCAAGAGTAAAATACACAGGAAATGTATAAAATTTAAGGAGATTAAAGTAAAATCCAGGTTCATCAAGACTGAGAATAATAATGTAGCATGCTGACAACAACAAAAGTCATAACAGTAATGTCTGCTCGTTACCAAGTGAAATACGTTTGGGCACTTCTGTGTTGGCATTTCACTTTTGGTAGGCAAGATTCTATGCTCTGAGGATAAAGAACTTTTCCTGGTCCCTCAATGGCTAAGGCACTTAGCTCTCTCTATTTTGCATGCTTTGCTTCTGTTATTTTTCTTCTTGTAAATATGAAGCTTGTAAGCTTTCTATATCTTTGTACTTGTACATAGCAAAATCCCTTGAGATTTGGCCATCTTGATTTTAATTTAAGTTGCAGGTTCTACAAAGAGACATAAGCATAAGTGGCTTTCACATAAAAGATGGTAACATTTTTCACCATGAGGGAATCAAGATGATAGTGGCAACTTCAGTGTCTTGTCTGCACAAGTTGTCAGAGCAGGGCACTCAGATGCTGCAGGTCTCTGACACACTGAGAGCCCAAATGAAGGCAGCACTGGAGAGATTACAAGAGGTATTTGCTGCATTCTTTTGAAACAGCAGAGGCTGTTCTGGCTTAAGTGCTGTCAAGCACTTCAGGCAGTGATGTGAGTACCACATCACCAAATGAACTTTGTTCCCTTCTTTACTAAGAAGCACAGGTTTTCCAGTGTGTATATTTGCTTGTGTTTCTTTTTATTGTGATGGGTAACATTTGAAACACTGACCAACAGGACATTTTCTTCTTGTCTGGATTTTCAGCACTTAAAATACTTTAAGCCAAGTTTAAAATATTTCTTTATTCCCACTGTCTGCTACTCAGAATTATATGCATTTAAATTTCTAATTATAGAATATAAATATAGAAGTATATTTAATTCCATCTGTTGTTTTAATCCGTTGAAAGAGAATTCAAGCAAGACTTCTTTGAGGAACCATTAATCTTGTCATGTTTTCATTGGAAAAATCTTCTAAATATATATTTCAAATATTAAAGTAGAAAATAACAAGAAGTATGTGAAGTTATTATAAAATTTCTTTTTACAGTCATACTATGTATTAAAAAAAACATTAAATTCTATCAAATTTTGTGGCAAGAAAGAATTTTGAATTCAATTATTCTAAGAATAAGAAAATAGAATATGTTTCAAAAACTTCCCCAGCCAAGATATTTCAGTGCTGCGAAGAAATCAGTTTTGCTTTGAAACATTTTTCCATAAGAGTACATTATTTTCTATGATCAATAAAGGTCTGGGTCAGCTCCTATTTTACTGAGGCACATTGGCTGACAGTTGCCTCACTCCCTTCTTGCATTTTTTAATATTGGCCCAACATTAAAAGTCCCTTAGCCCTTGGAAGCTCAGCACAAGACTTTAAGCCTGCTGGTATTTGTGTGTGAAGTACAACCAGTAGATGCTTTAGGACTCAAGGGTGCAAGTTATCCAAATCTTCTGGCTTAAGTTTTAAGAGTTTAGCTCTCTTAAAGGTTGTTTAACATTCTTCTTTTGTTGGCAGGGAAAGTATTACCTCATTTTTCTATGATATAAATACATTGTTCTAATTCTTTCCAAGTAGAGAACAATTACTTCCACTGTCCTTTAGTTGTTTTACTGATTAATCACCAAGAAATGTTTGTGAAGTTTTTCCCTGCTATCACTGTCCATAAGTTTCATACTGTTTTTGGTGGGTTTTTTTGCTGACCCGGATAATTTTTTCTTTGACATTTTTGTATAGGTTTTTTTTTCTTCTTCTTCTGTTTTTGTTTTGCTTTTATTTTCTTCTCTGATCCAGGATTTCTGAAAACCAAAGGTGTCCTTTTCCCTCTGTTGGGGCCCTTTGGCTTCAACTTCACTTTGTGCTTACAGCTGACAAAATACAGATAAGTGGTTTAATTCCACTTGTTCTCATTTGGGGAAGGTTTTTTTCCTGGGACTTTCACTAGCCTTTAATGCATTTCATTAGTTTGTGATCACTGATGTTGAGTTCATGACCATTATTTCTTACTGTGAGAAGAAGAAATTCTAAAAAATCATTTCCTGAAAGACTGAAAAACTTTAGAAATCTGTATGTGGCATTTGGAAAGCTGATCCCTGAAGTGGTATTTTGTGTATTATCCGTGCAATTTTTATGCCTGCTGTAGTTTTAGTTGTTGGCGTTTTTTCTGCAATTTAGGAGTTTTATTATTTTGTCTTGTTAACACTAATTCAGTGGACTCCTTCAGGGATCTCTTCTCCTTTTCACCTTCTCCAGGCTTTTAATCATATTCTGATTAAGTCAGACTAAGTCTTCAACATTTTGGGCTTGACTTTTAGTCTAACACAGACTTTGGCATCTGAACACATTTTTTAATTCCTTTTTCTTGCCTGAATGGATCATGGGAAATAAACTTTGGTTCTTTGAGTCCTTTTACCCACATTTTGAACACTTTACTCTGTTATAATTGTACCCTAATAGTTTGCAGCAAGCTTTTGAGTCCCTTTCTGGCCAAGATGATTAATCATCCATTTATTTGTGTTTTTCAATGCAACTGACCAACTCTTCAAAAAGAATTAGTGCTTTTCAGAACCCCTGCAGCTGGCAGCTCATTTTAATGGAGCTGCCAGCTGCTGGGGGGAACTCCTGTCTTCTCTTCTCCTGCTCCTAGGGGAACTCCTGTCTTCTCTTTCTTGGGGAGACAGTTCAGAAAGTACCTGTTTTCCCCCTTCATTTCAACTTTTTTGAAACTAAACGTTGATGTGTATTTTCATGTGTTTGTGTGTGTATGAAAGACAATGCTGGAGCAGCTCAGTCTCTTCTCCCACAGAGACATGTTATGGTAGTGGACATGGCAGTGTCAGGTTTATAGTTAGATTTGATAATCCTAAAGATCTTTTCCAACCAAAATGATTCTGTGATTCTATATAGGCACAAACATTTTTAGTCTAGAAATATGTATATATATATCTCATAGACACACATTTTTGTAGAGGCACACATGCAAACACATGCATATCTATTTCCCAGGCTCAATCACAATAATGTTTTGTATCTCTGCTCCTGGTGGCTCTTCTCTGAGTTGCCAGCATCTGTCATTGCTTTAGCAGTCTCAGGTGGAACCAGACCCCTCACTGCCAGTCTCTGGAAATGTGCACTGAGCTTGATTTGTGATCCTGCAATCCTAATCTGTGTTACCAGCTTGTGCTCTGTGAGGTGGAGTCCCTGGGCCACTTGTTTTATCTCAGTGGCTCAGGAGGTGACTTTAGGCTGTATGTCAGAAAAGTAGCATTTTTTGAGTGTTGGTGTGATGCCTGCCCTTAAGGATACTGAGTCAGACTGCAACTGCAGTGCAGGCACAGTCTGTACATTAAGGGAGGACAAATGTAGGGGTGTGAGCTGTGCTCTCTCAAGTTGTTTAGATTTTGTGCATTACCTTTTAACCTTGTTTTATCCTTTTTTTAGGGATTTGTGCCTGGTCTGTTCGGAACATCACATGGAGCACTTCAGTTCATGGCCTACGAGGATTTGAAAGAGAGATACAACAAGTATAGAAACAGAGTATCAGATACAAAACTGGTAGGATGCTTGAGAATAAAATTGTGTTGTGGCATGTAAATAATCAGAAGTAGATTCCATTTGTCAGGTTATACAGCAGCCAAATGTGCAAAGTATTGGTACATTCATTAAAGTGCAGAATATATAGAAGGAAATAATACTTTCTCACTTTTTAGGAACAAGCAACTGGTTTTCACTGGTTTTGAAAACCAACTTCTTATTTTGGCAAGTGTTTTGAGAATTTTAGAGGAGGGAATGAGGGTTTTTTCTTACATTGTGGAACCATAGGGGGTGGTATTAAACCCTGGAAAACTGTTTGGATGCAAGTTGGGCAAAGGTAGCTACCATTGGAAGAAGTGTTTGTTTTACAGTCAATTACTTGTAACGCTGCATGTAGTAAAAACTGACATTTCTTTTAATGTGTTGTATCATAAGAGGGAAAAATCTAGAGTATTGTTTGGTTGTACATTTAAAAATCAAATAAGATTTTGGGAACTGGCTAATTTAAACTATACCTAAGGCAAGCCTGACAATTTTTGTTGCTTTCAGAACACTGTGGAATACATAATGATGGCAGCTGTATCCAAAATATTTGCTGTGGTAGCAACATATCCCTATCAAGTTGTGCGAGCTCGTCTTCAAGACCAGCATAACACATACTCTGGGGTGTTTGATGTGATCCGCAGGACCTGGAGGTAGGTGTGCAAAATTAAAAGCCTGCATGTTGCAGACTGAGTTTTACAGAATCAGAGCTACCTTTACTGGCTTCTTGCTGACTTGCAGAGCCAGTACAGTTCAGAGCAATCAAAGTGTTAGTTGTACAAAGTCATGTTGTGCAAGATGCCACCAACAGCAGTAAGCTAAGGAGAGAGGAGGAGATGGGAGAGAGCCAATGCCCCCTGCAGGTTCCTGTTGTTTATTCTGTCTCCCTTTTCTCTTCTCCAGCAAATTTCACAGGCTTAAAAATAACATTGTCATGGCTGGTTTGGGACACTAAATGAAGTCTCACTTGAACTGCTTTGGCTTATCACATAGGACAGGAGCATTGTGCTGCTGGGAGTTGTGGCTAATCCAAATTCCTGGCAAGGTGAAGTGAGCTAGCCAGAGCTGATTATACTGATGTCCCTGGTTACCCTGGGGCCTGATGGCACTTGTTGTCTGGTCCCACCTTCCTGTAGGACCTTTAGAGACCTGTGACCTCACACCTATTCATATCTTCTCACAAACCTTCCCTGAGCTGCACAGTGCAGGGGAGAGTTTGCACACAGACCTGTGTGTTTACCAAGGGTGGCCATGTATGTGCATGTGCATCCTTGGCTTTGGGCAGTGCTTCTGGGTTGGGCCATATTGCTGCAGAGGTGGGAATGGGCTCCTGGCTGTGAAGAGGGGCCAGCTCAGTAAGTGCAGTAAGTGCCAGCTCTGTTGATCCAGGAGCACCCCTGGTTCAGAGGCTGTGCAACCATTTCAACTGGAGGCAATTCAGAGCAAAAGTAGCTCTGATGTGTCTGTGCTGAGCCCTTCAGTGCTGCAGGCTGCAGGAAGGCTTTTTAGTTCTGGTCAAGTGTAGTGCAGCCATTCTGGAGCCACTGCTGAGCTCATGATGAAACAAATGGGACTTAAGGAGGGTTGTGTAAACCACACCCAAGCATTTCTTTGGATCTCTGTTTGCTCCTCCTTCCAGGTGTTCTATGCCTATGAGGTCTGCACCTAAAGAGCTGAGATTTAATGTCTCTAAAACTTTTTAACAGCCCTAGCATGACACACTGATTCAAATTGGGTGAAATTAGGTTCTTATTTATTGGCCAGTAGAATCAAAATTCTGGAAGGGGTGCTTAAAATCTCAAAAAATGAATGGTGAGTTTTCTTCGTTGTTTAGCCAGTTGTTGTAGCATGAAGAAAGATGGTAAATTGCCTTACTTAGACAGTACCCACAAAAAACACTCAAAGCCTGGGCTAAATAACTGATCTACTTAATGCTATTATATGTTCAGAAGAAAAAACAATGGGTTAATACTTGATGCACTTAAGCACTGTCTGAAATTGTTATTTCTAACCTGAAGTATATCTCTCAATGGGAGTGTGAGAAATAAAATGCCAGGCTTTGTTTTATGTCTCATTTTTTTCTATTAAAAGACATTAATTAAAACCTTTTCTTTTTTTTTTGTCTTTAAAGGAAAGAAGGTGTTCATGGATTTTACAAAGGAATTATACCTAATGTAATCAGAGTGACTCCTGCCTGCTGTATTACCTTTGTAGTTTATGAAAATGTGTCTGGCTTTTTACTTGGTTTTAGGAAAGAAAATAATTAAAGGTATGGACTTGTATTCCTAGGAAGGAATCTATCCTTTATTTTTTATATTCATGATCTGGGAGAAATTTACTTCAGCAGTCTTCTTTGACACTGTGAATTGATCTGGTATTTTAAGGAAAGAATGTAGAGACAATAAACCCTGCCAACATCTCTCCTGTTGAACGTTCCTGCATTGCTGCCTTCCTCTCTGAATCAGCTGTGTCTGCTTGAAGCAGATGTCTGCAACCGTGAAATAAGAGTGCTGTGACTGGGTGAAGGCAGCTGCACAGCAATTCCATTCATCCTGGCCTGCCTGGAATAACTCACTAAGCAGTTTCAGCAAGTCTCAAGATAACAGTTGGTGCAATTCTGCTCCTGCACAAGTGGAAAACTTCATATGAAAGCAACCGTGGGGGCTGTCAAAACTTTCTTAAATATCTGAGTCTCATTAAAACAAGGAATGTCATCTGAATCCACCTCTGTGTTATTCATCAGATTTTAGGATGTGGAATGCTCCAGACTCCATTGTTCATCCAACACAAAAATGTGTGTCTCAGTGGGGTGCAGTTTGGAAACAAATTGGTTTTTTAAAACAGCTGTCCATTCTTGGGTTTGAATAATTGCAAGTCTGATGAAGCTCAGTTCTTGTCTCATAGCAGGCCAGGTTTGCACTGTGGTTTTTGACTTGGTTTTAGCAGCAGACCAACATGCTGAAAGTGCATACGTTGCTGGCAGCTTAATTCATTTTCTCTCTTTCATTCTCTCTCCATCTCTCTCTGTGCCAGTCTGTCTCCATTACTGATACAGCTGACCACATATTACTAAGTAAATGCATATTTTAAAGTAGGCTTACATTTTAAAGATGAGGATTTTTTTCTAGTAATCCTATAGTGATGCAGTGTTCAAGCCAGTGTAGCAAAAAATAGGACCACACTTACTTTCAGTAATATTCTCTGGGAAAAAAAAATGTTTCTAGTCTAAAAAAACCCCTGTGCACAGGACTTTATTTAAAAAAACAGAACAATCTGTTAATGTCTTCTGATTTGGTTTAAGGAAAAGATTGTTGATATATTGATTGCTAATTTACTGATAAATTAAATTATAGTACATATCAGTAATTTTTTATAATAGTTATGGGGTTTTTTTCCACACCAATAACTGCCATCAAGGATATGTACTTTTTAGAGTTCTGGGTTTGGTGGTTTTGGGTCTTATTTATTTAATAAATATATTACTGACCCTAACATCTGCCTCCTGCTGTTGGTAAGAAGATACTAAGAATCTAGTAAGTATCATTTAACTAGGAAATAAGTTAGCAAAGGCTATCAACGGGGGAAAAACATCAGTTTCATAGGGAGCAGAGTAATCACTTAGAGAAGTTTCCTGTTTACCAGGCTAACCTAAAGCAGAAAGAACAATTTTTAATAAAAATTTAGCAGATTAGGGACTTGGTTTAAAGTTTAAGTTAGAAGCCAGAAAGCTACAGAAACTACTCAGTATTTTGAGTCTTCATTTCAGTAATCCACGCTCTTGTTTTTGTAGAAACTATTGCCAAATACCACATATTGTGTGTAACTAAACTTATTCATAATTTACACTTTCTCTTCCACAATCCCATCCCCTCTACTGATAGAGTTAATAATCTCATTGGAAAGAAAATATTCTCATCTGGGGCCAGCATGGCTGGCTTTGGTTTTTATTACGGAAGGTTCTGTGTGTATTTAGCTGAAGATAAATTTACTGGAAGTTTACCATGTAAATAATGTAGATCCAAAACAGCAGCTTCTGCCTTCGGAGGGTGCTTACTGGGGTTTGTGTGTTTGGTGGTACACAGAATGAATTTAATGGAACACTGAGTTAACTCTACCACCCAGGATCCAAAATGTATTGTGAAGACATATGAAAACATGATAAAAGAGGAAAAGCTGTGCACGTACTAGCCTGGATTAGTGTGCTCTGGGCCAGAACAGCTTACCCATGCTTCAGGATAAATGCAGGGGCAGGCTGTGAGCATGTGCACAATCACTCACTGTGTGTTAGCTGACGTTCTCTAAGTTCACACCACAGCTCAGCTCATAGTAACTTGTTTGTGTTCAGGTACCTTAAAACCATCCTCCAAGCCAGTGAAAACATTGCAGTTCTTCAGAGACAAAATACCAGCTGTGTAACTTGCTGGCTTGCAGCAAATCTCACACACCATCTTGCAGTTGGGCAAGCCCAAGTGCTCCCCTCACTGCAGGTGTCCGACCCAGTATCTGCAACAACAGCTACAGGCAAGGGCTGCCCATGCTGGGGCAAATCTTACAGCTTGTTCATAAAAGAAAATGAGATTTAATTCTAAATAGCTGAAATAAATTCATTATCTCAGATTTAATGGGTTTTTTTCCTTTTAATTTCTGGGAAGAGTGGAGATTTTTGCATGTTGTACATGCTTTTCATGAGTTTTTTTATTAATGTAAAATTGGTTTTGTAATACAAATATGATTGTTGTTTCTCTTTAGAATATGTAAAAATTTAAAAAATGTTTGAATATGCCACTTGCAGCATTTGAAAGAAAATACTTAAAACACTGAAGCTTATGGTCTGTTGGCATGATCAGTGTTGTCACTTGTCAAACAGCTGTGACATCATTGTTTCACTTTACCAGTTCAGTTTTGGAAAGCCTAGGCATTTCAACCTGTCTTATGTCTGTATCTTCTAAACAGTTTAATACATCTAGCTTTTAACTAACACCAAAGTGATTCTGTATAACTGAAAGGCTAAATCCAGGAGAATTATTTTATTGGAGCAATGAAATTAAGTGTTGTAACTGTAAATTTATTTAGTGTCTGCATCTTAGTAGTGGAGACCAGTCATAGATATTACACTGAAATCCAGTCTATCAAGAAGCGAGAGAGGGAAGAAGAGCTTAAATAGTCTGGTTTTGCTCAGTTATTCATAATGAGGTATTTAAACTTACCACATTGTCTGGGTCACAGTTAAGTCACCAGGAGTTCATTGAGACAAGACTGTAACAGCAGAGCATCCTATTCTGCAGTCAGGTTTACAGGAGTGCATTTTATGTATGTTTTCTGAAAGCTAAAGCCAACACCTGATTTTACTTTCTTTGAACTTTATCTATAAAGCCTTCTAAAGAAATCGTGTATCACAACACCATGTAAAATACCTTAAACAGATTAATGTTCAATAAAATAACCCGGATTTCTTTTTTGTAAAAGGTCTTATTTATTTGATACAAAAAGTTATGGTTAATTCTAAAAACAGTGGTGGTATAACATCAAAAAAGAAATTTAAAATGTTAATGAACTTGGTTTTGATATTTGTATTCTAAAATGATTATTATAAAAAGCCTCTGCTGTGTACAAAACAAGACAAAGGCTACAGATGCAAGGCTTTGGTGCCTTTCAGTCCAGAACTTGCGTCCAACTCTATTGAAATAAATTCTGAAAAAATAGTACAAAATTAAAAAAAAAAAAAAAAAGGTATTATAAAAAGAGAGGGAAGTTATTTTGGCAGTTCTTCAATGATGATTCGGGAGACTGAATTCCATCCAGTAGAAGCATCTCCCCGTGGATAATCTGAGCATGTCCCCACCCAGATGGCAATATCCACCAAGCCAGCGTTGATCCCTTCACACAGACCTTCCACTGGTTAAAGACAAAAGTCAGGTTACCTCAGCAGACACAATCCCTTTGTATTTCACAACTGAAGGTGGAATCAAGTGCATAAGAACAGCAGCTTGTTGCAAGCTTGTGCTATTTAGTTAAATGTGAAAAAGTTTTAGAATTTTAAAACAATTTCAGCAATAAAAACTCTTATGTAGATATGTGGCAACATCAGTTAAAGGCATGCAGTGCCTCTGTCTGTGCTGCTCTTTGACACTCACTGCAGTACCTGAAGCAGATCACCATCCACAGGATGGCAAAATGGGAGGTATAGCTGCTGCTTTAAAACCCAAATTTACACACTGGGGGCTGGAATATGGCTTCATACCCTTCCAGACATCTTTCTAGCAGTGATGGGAGGGGGTGGGGGCACAGCCCAGCTCTGTAAAGGTGATTGCCACCCTGTAAGCTTTTCCAATGTCCGTCACTGCTTCTGCATGAAGTTGCACTCCTGATGCCTCACTAGCACCACTAGATGGAGGTGGGGTAATGAAGACAAGTCAGCTCTACCCCCTATGCTGAAAAAATCCTATAACAACTCTAGACATTAGATTTCATGCAGTCATGCAGTACAGGGAGAAAAATGGAGAAAGGACACGGACATTACGTTCCTTTTTCTTAGTATCACATCCTTTTATCTTGAATGAATTCACTAATTTGCCTCTGCTAAGCAAATGAATAATTGCTCCCAGATTGCTCCCTACGTTGGAGGTACTTTTGCACCCCTCCTGAAATCAGAGTAGAAATTGCAGGAGGAAAGTCTCATTTTTGCACTGATAATGTGCAAATACCAGTATTTTAAGCCAGGATGACACTGTCTACTTGGCAGTAAGGCTGTTTCTCCATGGGTTAATACAGCACAGAATGTCTCTGTAGTCATGTTGTGGCAGAGATCAGTAGACCTGTCTGGACAGAAATCTCTTCCATTTCTAAATCTCAGGATATAGTACCACAAAAAGTACCACAGCAAGAAAGTACCACTTAATAAATAATTATAATACTGTCACTTATCAATAGCCAGCTCTGAGACAGCAGAGTAAGAGAACAAGTGTGAGTTGGCCACTCTCTGTGTTTGCTGCTCCCTCCTTCTGCTCCATCTCTGCTCTCCCGGCATACATACCTGAGGAAGTTCTGTGTATGTTAATGGTAGAGTTCAGCTCTGGGCTTCCTTGATCTAAGTATATTATGGCTTCGATGGGCAGTGGGCCAGCACACTCTGCCCCGTTGAAGGTGAAGTACCAGCGCTGGCAGCAGGCGCTCCTGCACTTGAGCCGCAGCGAGCCGCTGAAGAGCACGCGCAGGGCGCTGTTGGAGCGCATCTTGGTAAACGTGCATTCCTGACAGGAGACAAAGGTGCTTTGGCACAAACCTCTGGGTTTGAGCCCATTTATTTCCTATATATTTATATTTAGGACATTGATTTAGGAATGTATTTATTTCAAAATGTTTTGGCTATTCTCTTTAGGTCCCTCTGGGGGGAAAAAAAAAAATTACAGCCTGGGAAATCCCTTGTGGTGCAAAGATGCAAATCAGAACAGCACCTCATAGATGGTAAAGGAGAAATGGATTATGGAAATTCTTAACTTTATTTAGACAACACCTGCTGTTAAATTGCTAGCCTAGTCACCTTCTGGGATTTATGTAAAAGGATATAAGCTCTCTGAAAGCTGCACTCAAGCCACAGGATCACACAATCATAAGGGTTGGAAGGGACCTCTGAAGATTATCTAGTCCAACCCCCAAGTCCTTGCACAAGACGACAGCACAGTTTCTGTCTCTGCTAACAGAAATCCTGGACTTAACGATTATCACAAGACTTCTGAGCAGTTTATACCCAATAAAAGCTCCACAGCTGAAAAATACATACTTTCAGGTTTTTAAGTGGTTGTTAACCTGTCTTCAAAATGCTTGATATCATAGGGGGAAAAAAGTCCAAAAAAAGACCAAAAAAAAAGAAAAGAAAAAAAAAAAAAGACCAAAAAAGAAAAAAAAAAGACAAAAGACAAAAAAGAGGGAAAAAAAAGGAAAAAAGAAAAAAGAAAAGAAAAGAAAAAAGCTAGGGACCGTTCTGCAAGTACAAGGCAGGCAGTAAGAAAAGTCTACTGAAAAAGTTGATTCTCTCTCTAGCCACAGCACAGCAGTTAAACTGCTATAATCACTCCGGGCTTTGCTTCATAGCTGGGATTGAGCAGGGATTTTTTCTAAAAGTTTTACACCCAGGGCTGCAGTGAGGACAGACTGTTCGTGTCAGTCTGGGTGACACTGGCAACTCTGCTCCTGAGCAATGCTGATCCTTTGCAGTAGCATCCTGCAACTGCAACTGAGTTTCAGTGAGTAACCACTATGAAGCAAGAGTTATAAAGACGGGTACAAATAGCCGATTAAAGATGTTCATCCCTTCTTAGCATTGAAATGGTGAAAACCTTGCCCTGTTTTGGGCAAGCTAGAGGTACTTTTTTGGTACTGTGACTTTCAGCCTTACAGTTACAGATCTGGTCTACTGAACGTACTCTTACACCAGCTACAAAATTCTTCCAAAACCCTATTCCAGGAATGAAAGAGGCACAGAGCTGAAACACAGCTGAGAGCAATCCAAAGTTGCTAGGCCTTTGAGAAGTTCGCCCTTGCATGCAGAAAAGCAGGAAATCTGTGAGGCTGGAGCAGTGTTAGCCCGCGGTGCAGCGCCGCTTACCGCGATCTTGCCCAGGTCGATGCCGTAGTTGAGCGCGCTCCATGAGCACTGCTTGAAGTTGGGCGTCCAGGACTCCTCGATGCTCTCGCGCATGCACTCGCCCTTCTCCCCCTTCAGCCCGTCCCTTCCCGGAATCCCAGGTGTCCCGGGGATCCCATTGGCTCCCGGGTTTCCATCCCGTCCAGGAACGCCGCTGGGGCCTTGCAAGCACATGCCATTATACTGGAAGAGAGAAGAGATCTTGCTGCTTCCACCCCTCAATTCCGAGGCTAACCAAGTCAAACACAAGTGAATAACAACAAAGCGCACACCCCCTGCTGTGCCACAACGGGCTATTTCTGCATCTCCCAGAAAACGGTTCCACTGAAGTAAAAAAAAAAAGAATGAGCAGTGCCAGCAGAATTTGCTGTAAAATAAGATGCCTTTTTAAATTAAAAGTTGCATAAATCCTAGCATTAAAAAATTACCTAGTCCAAGAATTAAAACCTGTTGGAAAACCTCACAAGAGTGAAAACAGAAACAAAAAAAGAAGTCACATGTTAATAATTACTTTCTCCTAACCCACCATCACTTGTATAACTGTCTATGCTAATACATGTTCAGTATTATTTTTCCTTTTTTTTTTTTTAAGAAAATTTTCCATTTCATAGAGAGCAAAGTGTAATGCCACTTTTCTTCTCTCACTGCTCCTCTGGTGAGGAGGTGACAACCACATGGTGATAATCAAGCCCCACAATTCAGTCTCCAATATGCACACAAATGGATGGTGATACGGATGTGGGAAGCTGCATCCTGGAATAAAGCTGAACTCAGGAAGCTGTTTGTAACAGTGGGAAAGCAGACATGGGAGGAGGGCAAACTCACATCCTTCCTAACATCACAGCATTAGGAAAGGTCAAATGTTGCTCTCCCAAACTCCATGTTAACACACATCACCTTCCCACCTTCTGCCCACCTTGGAGAGTAGGTTTGTGAAGCCCAGAGCTCCCTCCCTCAGCAGCCTAAGGGCTGGGATGTGGGAGGAGCACTGGGCATGGGAATGGTGAGCAGAAACCTGCAGGGGCTGGCCAGGGCTTTTACTTCATGTGCTCTGTCCTATCTGGTGACTGACTGCTTCCTCCAGTCTTCATCCCAAATCCTCCCAGATAGCTGTATTCTGCTCTTCCACTTTCTCACATTTATTTGTCTTCATCTAGTTTAAACCACTTAATGCCCATCTGTTTCAAAAAGAAGCAGTGCTGCAGCTATTCCCCCTCATGCCAGCCATGCCCCTGTCTGCACTGCAGGAGCTGTAAACTACAGCCTCTGCCCTCTTTCCTTTGTCAAACTGGTGAATTTTCTTCTCTGAGGCTGTGCCTTTTCACAGGTTCTGGTGCAAAACCAGCAGAGCCATCACAGGCTTAGCTGGAGCCACACCAAAAGTAAAATCAGTGACTACATGGAGAGGTCTAGTAAGAAGTCAGATGAGGGTTTGACTAATGGTTGCTAGCTTTCTCTTACTACCTTCACCAAAGAAAACCCTGCTGGCTAAAGGTAGTGGAAATATTGGAATATTTTCACAAAGAAAACCATGTTTCAGAAAAGTTAGCTGAGAGAGGGCTGGTTGGCAAAGCACCAACCCAGGAGAACAATGCAAGGACATTTCTATTTCACACAGCAACAGTTATCTGGTTTTGCTCTTGCTTTCCCACTGGACTCCATTTGTAATGGTGACTGGCTCTGGCTTTCGCATGTGGTTCCTCACCACAGAAATCCTGCATGTGGAAATAGGCAAGAGCTGAGTCAGGCCAAAGCTGTGGCCTATTGCCCCCATCCCCAGAGACACCAGGAAGGGCTGGCCTGTCCCCACACAGGAGCTGCCACTCACAGCCAGACAGGGAGAGCACCTCAGCCATGGCACGTCCCAAAAAATAAATGAGAGCACAAGAATCACCTGGGCTTTGGGCTCTACTCCAACTAAAATGGTATGTCTTGCCAAGTCAAGTCTTTTTCATGTATTCTTAAGCTGGAAATGCATAAAACATACTTTAAACATCCACTGAAGGCAGGATCCCCCCTCGGTTCTACCTCCACTCTGCCCTGGCAGAGCTTCTGCAGAAGCATCTGTACAGCTGGGCTGTGCATGAGTCAGCTGCCATTGATTTACCCACACTTTGCTGCTCACTCTGCTGCACCCAAAAAGCACTGAGCAATTTCAAAGAAATGAGGGACCCTGAAACACGGCTCAGAAAATGTTAGCTCATCCAAGTGTACAGGTTCCTTATTCTCAATGCAATTCAAATTCCACAATAAAAGTGAAAAGGCAATGAAGTAGTGTGAAAGGGAAGAAGCTTTGCTAGCAGTGGTGCTTCCAGCACATCACTTTAGGGGATCTCTCTGGAGATCATGGAAGAAATGGTCATACCACTGACAGTCCAGCAACTCACAGAAATACCTTCACATCTGCTTTCTACATTCCAAGGACTGGAAAATTTCCCTTCTGTCATCTATCCCTGAGATGGGATAGTCCCAATGCATTCAGGTTTCTAGTAGCAGTGGAATTGCAAACAATGGTGTGCAGTCCCTGCCGCCAAAGGAAATAGTGCATTCGTGCAACTCCAAGGAAAAGTGTGCTCGGTGAGCATGCAGATAGTTTTTCTCATTACTATTTATCCACTAGCACTTTAGGAGCGAAACAGCAGTTAACTGCTTACGTTGGAAGGAACTAAGCAGCATTCACTACTGATGTTGGAAGGGCTGGAAGATTCCGGCGTTGCCCCTGCAGTGCGCGGAGCCAGCCCCGGCACCGGGCACGGCGGGGAGTGCGGGCTGGGCCGGCTCCAGCCGCCATCCCCGCCCGGGGCCCGATGGGGAAGACCTCAAACACACACCGGGCCGCCGAGACCCCGCGGTTTGTGTCAAAGCCCGTGCAGCGCCTTCTCCGCTTTTTCCTGATTCAGCACAACAAGGGCTCAATTAACTGAACCGAGAGATGCCCAGCGGCGCGGGACCGGCGCTGCTTTGCCTGAAGCGGCCGCCAGGCTTTTCGAACGCCTCTGATCTATCGCTTTTTTCGTATCTTTGCAATAACAAAGCGGCTGCGTGGCTCGTCCAGCCACCCCCCGCCCGCACCGCTCCCGGCCCCCGGCCCGCCGCTCTCACCACGTCCACCACCTCCCGCTGGCGGAGCGCCTTCTGCTTCCCCCTGGGGCTCTCGGAGCCGCCGTGCGGAGGGGCCGCCGCCAGCAGCAGCGCCAGCAGCAGCAGCAGCGGGGCGGCGGCGGCGGCCGGGCCGCGGGGCATCGTGCGGGGCGGGATGCGCGGGGCCGGCGCGGCAGAGCCCGGCTCCCCGCTCTGGGCGGCAGCGCGGCGATAAATGAGCCTTTCAGAGCGCGCAGCCCGAGCTCCCTCCCCGGGGAGGCCGGGAATTTCCATCCTGTAACCGAGCGAGACAGCCAGGCAGAGCCACCCCCCTCAGCCATTGGCACGGGGCCGGGGGCTCCCGCCCCCTCGGGCCGGCCCCGCCGAGCCTTCCCCGGGCCGCGCCGGAGCCCCCGGCCGCGCCGAGCCGCGCCGAGCCGAGCCGAGCCGCGCCGAGCCGCGCCGAGCCGAGCCGAGCCGAGCCGCGCCGAGCCGCGCCGAGCCGCGCCGAGCCGAGCCGCGCCGAGCCGAGCCGAGCCGAGCCGAGCCGCGCCGAGCCGCGCCGAGCCGAGCCGAGCCGAGCCGAGCCGAGCCGCGCCGACCCGCGCCGAGCCGAGCCGCGCCGAGCCGAGCCGCGCCGAGCCGAGCCGAGCTGAGCCGCGCCGACCCGCGCCGAGCCGAGCCGAGCCGAGCCGCGCCGAGCCGAGCCGCGCCGAGCGAGCGAGCGGCGGCAGCGCTGCGGGACCATGCCCGGCGCTCCCGGAGCCCCTCCCGGCTCTCCTCCTGCACTCCCGGAGCCCCAGGCAGTTCCACGTCTTCAGGTGCTTGCTCGGCGCTCGGTAGCTCCTTTCCGATGAAGGAGCTGTGTCTCAAGACACCGCCAAACGCCACAGCGAAATGCTGATGCACCGCGAGGGAAACTGTGATAAAGTATCCGCTGGGCATCAGTCACAGATTTCACTTTAACAGAAGTTGAGGTAAGGACGCAAAATCCTTCTGAACAATAGAGGATTTTTGACTTTTTCGAAAAACCTGGTATTGCCAGACTGAACATTGGCAATTTAGTAACGAAGGGAAAGTTTTTGGCTACCCAGTGTAAACCATCCCATACTGGTTTCATTCCGAATCAGACTTTGCTTTTCATCATTCTAGAATAGAAAGCGCTGTAAAATAAAGGATGTGATATGTTCTCAAGAATTCAAAATAGAAATGACAAATGTTTGAGAGGTAGCTTCTGTATACTGCAAACTTCGTGGTATTTGTAGAGGTAGAGTTTCCAGAAGGGGGAGATAAGCTTCAACACTTTTTTTTTCCCCTGAAGTATTTAACAAAACCACACATTTCTCCTGCAGGAAAGAATGCTACAATAAGTTGAGTCATTCAAACAGGCTGCATGGAACCATATTTTTGTGTAGGCTGAGCCCCTTCATGCGGCTCTTCACTTAAGCCACTTCTCCCCTTTCCATGTCTGTGCCTGTGGAACAAGAGCAGTGAAGTGGGAGCTACACCACAGGTCAGTCACACTGCTGTCATCAACCCCATCACACGCTGTCCTGAGAGCTGGGACTGACGTCAGCCACATTGCTGAGGTGAGGACTCCTACCTTGTGAAGAAGAGCAGCATTACATCCTGCCAACCTCAAAAAAACAGCTGGTAAATTATAATGGTTCCCTAAACCAGCTGGGAAATTTTATGGAATGATGTAAATCCTTAATTGTAACAATTGCTTTGATGACAGCCTCAGTCAGCATCCACAAACACAGGCAGAGGCTTCAATTGAGCAATGGCTCAGTGCTGTCAGCAAACCCTGCTGCCTCTGGGCTGATGGCCGTGCTGTGAGGGCGGTGATGTTTGATTTCTGTGTCACCTGCATGTTCACACAAGCGTCCTTACCGAGGGCTGGGGATCCTCAGCATCAACACAGGCTGTTGCTAAGGTGTGTCCCTTCACAGGGTGCCAGACTTCTGCATTACAGAATTAATTTCCTCAGGCAAGGTGCAGCAGCTGAAGTACACAGTGCAGCTGCACTGCACGCCTTCCTAAGGCAATCACTCAGGGTTTTAGAGAATAAAATTTCCATGGACGTTCACAATTATTTCCCCACCTGAGTTTGCTCACCATATGTTTGAGTGTGGTTTAGAAGCTTTGAAATTCCAAATGGCTTTGCCAGAGGAAGCAAACTGAGGAGCACTGTAAGAGAAGGTCTTAGCAAACAGCGGTGGGACATCTGCTTTGAGCTCTGGTGAGTGCACTGTGCAGCTCCTAGCCCTTGTTTGACTTGCAGTGTGCATTTCCATCTGGAAAACAGAAATGTCAACATCCTCCTTAGCCTTCTTCAGCCCAAGCAAGCCTTGCCATCTGTTAGGCTTATGTTTTGTGGTCTTCTGATATATTTAAATGCTTCTGAGGGCACAAACCACTGCCAAATGCCAGTGAGATACTCAAATTGAATCAGAACTACTGATCTACTTTGCCTTAACTATTTTGCAGTTCAAGGGAGTGATAATAAACTTGCCTGAGCATCCTCTGACCATGATCCATATTACATCAACTAGTGATTCTTTCATTTTATCCATCCTGCCATATGATATAGGCTTTATCTTTTATATCAGAACATATTAGGAGTTGTTATTAATGTCACTAAAATCTCCCAGATGGCCAGTCTGTTCCTGCACAGCCTGGGCAGGCTCACACAAGGTCACTGTGGCACAGTCAATGCATCTTGCACCACAGATGCTCTTAGATGAGGCTGGTACCATGAGTGCAGTCTCTCTGCTGCAGCTTGAGCTGCTTTCCCCCTCACACAGCCTCTCAGCATCCCAAAAATCCAGACACACAAGTCTGGAGAGAAGGATGTTCCCATACACACATGTGTTTCCATTCACCTCAGCTATAACATATTTAAATTCAAGGGACTGCCCATGGGGTCACTGGGTCACTCTGCCTTTCCTGTCCAAACTATTCCAGTTTATGGATCCTGTTTGTTAGCACACTGGTTTGACTTCATCCACTGAGTATTTGTTATTCAATTTAGTTGTTATTCAGTCCTCAGTCTTTACAGTGTGAAATAACTGCAGGGAACCAGGAGCACCAGACTTAGGTGTCTATAAACATTACAGAATGTTCAAGGCTGAGGATCCTGAGACAAAAGAGGCCCAGTAAGGTAAGTGCCAAGACTTGGACTTTTCATCTGCCTTTAACTCTTATTGCTTCATACATTTCCCTGTTCTGAGGAGTCTGGGGATTTTGACTTTGGCTGGCAGCCTGATCTCTGCATCACTCTGGGGAGCATGTTGTTATACCCTGGGTAACAGCAGAGCACAGAGGTTAGCGCTGCAGTGCTCAGCACCAGAACCATCAGCATCCTTGCCAACCTGCCCTTGGTGCTTTTAACTGTGGAGTTCATCATTTTAGATCTTGTTCACTTTAATACTGACATTTCAGGGTGAGTTATAATAAGTTGGTGTAAAAGGCTGAGATCAGGGAAAACTGTTGAATTTTTCAAATGGCTCTTTGCAGGCTGCCTGTCTGATCAAGGAGACAAAGAGCTGTCTGTACTGCTGTGGAAGAAAACCAAAGTAAGATCTCTCATGTAATTTATTACAGATTTAAGAAATTGATTCCAACTTCCACCAAAGAAGCCTTTGGATGTGCATAAAAATCAATAGGATTGTGGCCTTAGTCCCTTCTAACACCTCTTAATTTAAATATATGATTGATATGAGTAAGATTTTTTCAAAAATCCAAAACTTCTCTCTCTCTATTTTATTGCTTTACTAGCACATATAGACCTATTTAAAAAAATTCCAGTAGCTTCTGCATAAAATTATAAAAGCATTATAGCCCCAGCAGTGCTTTGCAGGTACACATATTAACATTTGAATCTTAAAATCTAATTAGGGGCATGTGCTCACCCTTCAGAGGCTTGTCTGCAGAAGAGAATTCCTGTGTTCACACACATGAGGACAGCATTTTTTGAGTGTGAGAAAAAAAAATTCCGACAGTAAATGTTAATTCTTTTTTTTCTGAATAAGCACATGGCAGTTTTAATGTTACTATAGGAAATGTATTTTTACAAATAAAAAAAAACATGAGAGAATCAACACTTTTTGTTATTCATATTAATTATGTTTTCTATGGAGAGAAATATTTAACATTGTCTCTGACAAGTCAAGACCAGGACATAGGTCAGATACCAATGAAAACTTATGGAAACAGTTCCTTCCATTGCCTGCTGGGGTTCCAGGCAGATCTGTTTTTTTCTGTCCAAGTCATCAGTTGATTTATAGTTGCATTTGTTTGTAGCTGTGTTTCTACAGTAATAATGGAGGCACCGAATATTTTAAACTAAACACTATTCACAGTCAGAGAGAGATAAACTTTAATAGAACTATTTGGGAGAACTGTCTGCCTCACTGACAAAGGATAAATCAGGACATCCAGATGTTTCCATAGTGCAAACTTTATGATGAAAAGCCCATCCTGCTTCCATTAGCTGCTGGTTGCAAATTTCAGACCCTGAAGGAGTCTGGTCTGTGCCTCTGCAAGGCTGTTCCCAAGAGCAGCTGGCACAATCCCAGCTGCAGTCACGGAAACATTTGGGTCTGCAGGGACATTAGGAGCACATCTGGCTGAAGCAGGTCCACTTGGATTGGGTTGTTCAAGGACTTGTAGAATGGTAAAATTATTTCAGTCCAGTTAAAAATTAAATTCACTGGGTGACCAGTGAATCATCACATGCAAGGGGAGAGCTGAGTCTCAGGAGGAACATTTGCTCATTAGAGTGGCTTGGAATCAGCCAGTGGTAGAAAAATCACTTGGCTACCTCATGAAACCTCAATGAATAGAAAGGCTTATACAGAACTGAAAAGCTAACTTTCCTTAAATCCTGTGCTAATAAATGGCTATTAGGATGTGAAATACAGTGCTCTATTCAGACAAGAAGGCTTCTTCAAATGAAGGGCACAATCTGCATTTTTCTACACCATTCATCAAATGTACTGCCAGAAGTTTGTTCTTCCAGTTTTGGAAGGTAGTAGCTCGAATTAGTGATAATCCTGAAATTAAAGGAATAGACTTTAACTTTGAAAGTTTTATTTTATTTGTGTCCAGTAAACCCTTTGAAAAGAAGTTCCTCAGGATAAGCAAGCTATGAGCAGGGCTGAGGCAGGGCTCTGCAGCCCTTCAAGGTGGCTTACAGAAACCAGAGGTCTATAGCCACCATAACAGGCACACACAAAATGCACAGAAGTACATGAAAGATTTGGTCAAAGAAACAAACTAAATTTGCTCAAAGAAACAAACAAATTTTGGCCCATTTGTACAAAACTCAGAAGAGAGACAGATGAGCAGGGCCAAACAACAATGACAGATGGGAACACACGTGATCACTGCAGCTCTGCCTCTTGGATGTAGTGGTGGATCTTGAAGCCTGTGGCATTCCTGTCACCTGGCTCCCCATGCCCACACTGACCTCAGTGAAAAAGTGCCATGGCTTGAGGCAAGCAGGGCAGTGGAGCTTCTGGGCACCACCTCCAGCATGTGCTCACTCATGATCCACTGTCACTGAAAGGGCAATGCATGGACAGGGGCTGCTGGGTCAGGCACAGTGAGGCTCACCACAAGTGGCTCAGTGGGGTCGTCCTTCAGCCCTGAGGATACTGAAATAGGTAAACTCTTGTATTTAAGTTGTTTTATGTGCTAATATAGGAATAATATTTGACTTACATCAACAAGTGACTGGTACAGTAGCACTGAAAAGGATCAAGCACCTGAATCCCTGGCTTATGTGGAGATGAAATGTGTTTGGCCAGAACAGCAAAAGACCCGTCAGGTTCCTGTGAAGAAAAATGTGGTTTTGAGCCCTTCTTTAAATTATATTTTTACAGCAGGTGCACATCTAACTATGCTTTTTTGAGGCATAACTTAGTGCTGGTTTCCTTGCTGCTATCCTTGTAACTTTGCTGTAATTACAGCACCTCTTGGTTGATTACAGATCTTATTTATGAGTCCATCATTTCCCATTGTCAAGTAGAGCAACTTTCAGGATTTGTGCCCTAAAAATGCTGTTGAAGTAATATTAATTTAAAAGGCAAATTCCTCCTTTTTTTTTCTTTTGTCTGTGTGTGTGTGTGTGTATGCATGTGTGCTTTCTTGGCTTTTCCTGCAGGTTTGGTGACTGTCCATTTCTCTCCATAGAGAACCTCATCACAGCTATCAGCATCTTTAAGTTTTCCTCAGGATAATCTTAGGAAAAATAAATTAATTTGCATGGTGAGCCCTGACTTCAGCCAGCCCAACACATTTGCATCTCATCCACCCACTGGCACATCACACCTATCAGTGCCACATCTCCACATTTCACAGATTCATGTGTCTAGATTATTTATCCCTGCAGTGCATCCACTTGTTCTTTACTTGGAAGTCTGGATCACAGCCATGCCTGTAGGAATCTGGCAGGAGGAGAGCAAGTCCCAGATAGGACTGTGTCCAGTGGGCAACACCAGTGACTCAAACCTAGTGCTCAACTGCTTCAGCTTCCTCAAAGCCTCCATATTCAGTCATTCAAGACTTACCTGCATTCCTGGATAGTAGGTATGATACTACTGGATTTGGGTCTGGAGGGAATGCTTCCCAGAGAGCTTAAGCCTTCAACTGATAAATAATTAACTATTAATTTCTTGTGATCTAGTTTCATGTGGTAAGGTAGAACATCAGGAAGATAACGGGGACACGCATTCTCTTCTTAGTCCTTCATACACAACCAACATGGAACATCCTTTTTCCTGTTAATCCTTTGACGGCCATGTCTAATCATCCCCCCCTCACCTAACAAACCTACTCAATGGCAACAAAATGTCTTCTTGCTGTTTCTCTTCAGCTTGTATGGCAAAAATGAGTCCTAAAATACCTTTCCCCTTAAAATACCTGATGTTCTCTCATGACTATCCTGCTGTACATGAGAGTGCTCTCTGGGAGGGAAGTCAGTGTCCCTCCACATCACCTCCACCCAGTACTGAGTGCCTGTTTAGCACTGCCCTTCCATAAAAAGTGCTTTCTTCCAAACAGCGGGAACTACTCTCCTTTCCAGCTCCTGTCTGTGCTAAGAAACCAGCTCTGACCTGTTTAATGAAGGTAATTTGTTTAAAGAGCTCATTGGCCATTACTTTATTTCGAATAATAAAACTTGAAAGAAAGCAAACTTTTATTTCACATTTTGTTTCAGTGATCAAAGTTTGAAATGCAGGGAATAAACATTAACAACAAAGAGCTCAGATATAAATGTCCTGGCTTGTTTTTAATTATAATTTAAATTATTTTTTTTTATAATTTTAAGATTATACTTTTAATCTCAAGTGCTTTTTAATAGGAACTAAAAGCCAGTCAATAAACAGAAGTGGATTTCATAGACATACATCAGAAATACATTCTGAGCTCCACTTCTAGGTATACAAAGCAGAAAGCTCATGAATACATGGTATAAGTTGCTTTAATTAAACTCCAGTCCATTAAAAAGTACAAGTATGATAAGTGTAAAGGCATGAAAGAATAAGTGCAAAAAAAAAAAAAAAGAAACTCGCAGGAAATAACATCTATACTCCTGAGACTCAGAAATACCTTTGGTGCCAGCCATGTCAATTACTGCAAATACCACTGGTTAATACTGGCAGTGAGCTTTACCAGTGAATGCAGGCAGAGAGCAGCCAGATGCCTTCAAAGACTGATCCAACAAGTGGCCAGTGTGAAAGGAAGGATGCAGAATCTGTCCTTTGATGTGCAGCCTTCTGAAACAGCACGTTGAGACTGGGTGGTCAAACTCCACAGCAGAACAGGATTTTCATTCTCTTCAGCTACTGCATTTTTCAGCATTTTGCAGAATGCTAAATTTATTCTTATTAAAGAAGTTCAACTTTTCATATTGCTTTTTTCTATTTTGCTTCTGAATTTCAACTGGATTTGACTGTTTAAACCAAATATATTCTGTATCCTGTAAGGAAAAAGGAGCTACAGTTCTCTGTAAATCAGCTGAACAGTTGTCAAAGAAAATTGTATGATACTTCACCTTGTTAGTGCTCCATCACTGAATTGTTGGGATTTTTACTCTAAAAAAAACAGTAAGTTTTAAATAACTGCAGGTTTTTGTGGGTTTTTTTTCCTTTGGCAATAGCACATTTTAAATGTTACAAACATCATTTTCTTTATATTTTCAAACTTAGACTTATTTTTTCAACTATATGCAGAGATTTACACTCTAGGTAAAGTCTATCCTGGTTTTCACCAAACACATTTAGCAAAACAGAGCAGTAAGATACAGTATAAACAACATGTACCATAAAAGTACCATATTGGTAATTTCAGGTGCTGTTTATTTCACAAATCAAGTATTATTTGATATGCTAATTTTATCTTGTCCTTTGAAAGATTTTCTATGCAACCTGAAAACTCAGTGCAATGCATAATTTGAACAGATTTATGACATCTTCATTCAGAGAAAGACTATTTGGCACACATAATTCCAGGTTTGGAGAAGCTGTCAGTATCCTGTGATCTAGCTTCTTGCATACAGTGGCAGCAAACAAGACTAAAATGGCTGTATCAGTGTAAATAGCTGGATTTACAGCAACATCTTCCAGAAGACTGCTAGCCTCCATTAAACAACTTCAGCTGATGGAGATCAGCTCCCTTCTTCCCAGGGAGAAGTCATTCTCACAGGTTCAGAAATGCCCTTTGAACATGAATGGTTTAACTTCCTTCAGATAACAAGAAGAAAGCAAACAAAAAAAATACCTTTTGTCAGAGAAGCTGCTTATGATATTCTGCATTGCCCCTCACCATAAGGCAGTCGGTCTTCCAGGCCCTGACTCATCTCTGTGCCCCTTTTCTCTCAGTTTCCTTCTCCTCATCACTGCAGTGAGCATTCAAACAGAACTTTAACTTCCCATTCACTGCTTGAGTACTTGGTTAAAGCACCCAGAGAGGGCACAGCCTCTGCCTGCAAGGATCACCCTGGGAATTCTGTTTTTTCTGGTGCAGCTGCCCTGGAACACAAAGTGCTACAGTCTCAATCTACCACTGATGAGTTTCATTCCTAGTCAATGTTTTGATTATTGCTTTGTATTTCACACTTTGATAATTTACCTATTTTTAAGCCCACAGTATTGCTGTAACTTCAAAATTACTTTACTTTTTGTAGAGCAGAAAAGTTACCACAAAACAAATTTTTTCCAGAGCTTTGTAAAAAGGGGGAATAGCACTAAAAATTAAAAATCAGTATTTTAAGAAGGTGGCAGCATGAGCAGTCTGGAAATACACATTCTACATAATCTAAAGGAGGTCTTTAGAGGTCATGAAAGAAAAGATGCTGTAAATATTAGGATGAAAGAACTAGTTCAAGTTCCTTACTCCTGCATAAGTCTGTGTTCATGAGAACAATTTCCAGCATTGTTCTGTCTCAGTTTCTCACACAGGAGAACTAAAAGCATTGCAATACTTACTAACTCACACAGCCCTACTAAAAAATACTTGTGTTTTAGGTGCAAAAGTACTACAGTAGTGGGTAGAGCAACAAACATGCCACATCTAGTTACTGAGAAATATCCACTCAGAAGCTCATACTATACAACAGCATATTTTATTACCAACAAATACAGTAATAACAAAACTACTGAACATGTGTATAAAGTTACCTGGTTACAAACAGAACTAGAAAAATGAAGGGTATTTTGTGCACCTTTTCACAGGAGGTTTTTCATATCTTTCCTACTGTCCACTCAGTAGCAAGAATTCTGTGTACTTTTAATGGGAAAATTCTAAAAGAAAGAGCATATCCCATTGATAGCAATAAATTACAAATGCTAAAATGCAGATACTGTAATATAAAGGTAAAAAACCTTCATTTTTAATGCATGATGGATAAACAAATAACTTTGGTTTATCAGAACATAGTTACTTTTGTTCCAGCATTTACATGTCCTTTGTACCATGCAATTTTCATTGTTCAATGCATCACCATGAATGCTGCCCCAACTCACAGTAATTCTCTGCCTAATACCATAACATTGAAACACATTCTTATTAGTGGTCAAATGCAAGATGCTGGACAGTTTTACAAAATGCACTGACATTTAGGTTTAGAAAACAGCAAAATCTGTCTCCAAATTATCTCAAGTAACAAATCCCATTGGCTCTTAAAAAAAATTGACTCAAATGAAGTCAGACAATGAAATTGTCATCCACATCAGCAGTACTTGCTCCTGAGAACCACCTAGCATAAGAAAGGCTATATGTATTAAGGCCTTTTTGATTTAGAGAAAATATATTGCTGTAGCATAATAGAAAATTAGGCTTTGTAGAAAACTAGATTTTGGAGGAAAAGTACTAAGGCTGTCTTCTCTGTAAATAGATTGTTAAAGAAACCTGCATATTCATAACTCACCAGTTATTCGCAGCAGTTATCTGCAAGATATTTCTTTATAGAATTTTTTAAAAAATGAAGTTACTCACTTAGAAACAGCACGAGATGAGCTCTCACTGCAGCTCAGGACAAAAGCCCCAAGCCTGCACGTCAGGCTGTGCCCACTGAGCCCAGGAGTCTGAGGTGTCCCCTTTGTCACCATGCCCTGGAACACCAGGCCAGGAGAGGCTCCAGGAGGCATTTCTCTGAGACAGAGCTGCACCTTCTGCAGCATCCCTGCAGCAGGGCCTGTCTCACCCCAAACATCAGTGCATGATATGGGTAAAGGTCCAGCCTGCTTTTCTCAGAACTGTGTCACGTTGGCTGATCACCAGGGGACTGCTGGCTTCAGCAACACCCTAAGGGAAACACAGGAACTTTCCCAAGTTTGTACATTACATACAAAAGAGCAATTCTAAAGATTTACCTTATGCAGTCACTTATTTACAAAATTCATTTTTATGTACAAAATAAACTGCTATAATTTCAGATTCCTTTTCATATTCAGTGTACAAGCTACCACAAACCAGTGCTATAATTGATACAACATGATGCATCATTTAGAGTATTTAGAAATTTGTGCATCACTTACTTAAGTGATACTGTTGTTCAAGAGACAGTAAAAAAGAGAAAAAGTTACAAATTTTGAAAAATATTGAAGAGGCAGATGGAATTTTATACCTTGAGAAGTAACAGTGCTTTTGAAGTATTATTTTAATGCAACTCATTACAAAGTGTTCTTTATATGAGGAATAATATTTGTCTCTCATCTTTTTCTTACATTATTGCCATGTCCTACAGAACTTCAATTTCCATTAGTCCTGGACAGGATTAAATACAGTACATTATTGCTAGCTGTCCCCACAACAAAACATACATTTTTAAGTGCAAAGCAGGATATATGTGTTTTTAATAAGGCACAGAATATCCATTATTTCCAGTGTAACAAAGAACTCATGTCAGTTTTATACAATGCAAATGTTCATATAAATTTTCAGTCTTATGCAATACAAATGTTCATATACATTTTCTATCTTTCAAGGATTAGAACTGTTTCCTGAATCCAACTCTCTTCTCGTGTCTGAAGCTGAGTAGACAAGTAGTGATATGGAAGGTGACTGTGGGACATCAGGTATTTGGGAACAGCTCCTTTGTAGTGAAGGAGATTCACTAAAATCATTTTTAGGAGTTATTCTGTAAGTAAAGAAAAATAAAAGACAGTAACTTTTAAGCACAGTTTAATTTCCATTACACTGGGAAAAAATTGAGTAGTGAAATCATAATATATATTCAGCTGTATTCTTTTCAAAAGAATGCAGTAGAGTTCTGTACACTTTTCCAAGCCTACAATCATCATTGCTCTTTTTCAGACTCATCACCTCTCAAAGTGATTGCAGTGCATACACAGGTTTCTTGAGGGTCACTGTTCAGCAAGGCAAGAATATCCTACAAGCTGAAGCTCCAGCACACAATGCTTAAAAGAAAAAGAAGAACCCTAAAAAAATACAAAACAGCCCAGAAGCCAAACATACATGGCCACAGTCTGCAAGTTCTCTTGACAACTACTGAAGGTCAGGTGCATCCTGAGAGTACCCTGATTCTTCAGAGAGAAGAAACAGAACACCAACAAAACCAGTGGTAATATGTAGAAACAAAGAAAACACTGAGTTCAGGAGCCTTACCTTCCTTCACCTACTCTCTTAATACTCTCAGCCAAAGTACTCATATGGCAGGTGCTGTCTGCTTTGTTTCTCCTTTCCAGCTGATCCACGGTCAGTTTAGCACTGGGGAACATCTGATCTCCGCTGGTTTCACCTTCCTCCACTCTTCGGGCGGATGCTCCATCTGCCTCCATCTCCTTCTCAGATGTCTCTGGAGAGCTTTTAATTTCTGCCACAGTTTCTTGGCTCAAGTAATCATGATTAGTGATTGCTACTGCAGAAGTTCCATGATTTGTTGTGCCACTTGTACTGGTCCCCATTGACTTTGAAATGACTTTCAGTCTGTGTGAAGTTGACTTGTAGTGCTTCTTTTTATGTTTAACTTTGGAATTGTGCCTCAAGAAAAATTCACATGATTCTTGCAGCACTCTTCGACTCTCACTGATTGGACTGGAAGAGAGTACAAGCACATCACTGAACAAAGAGGATAATGTTAGCTATAATATAATAAAGAGTAGTACACAAAACCTTGAAAGAATAGCAACCAGTGATGCAATCTGAGCTGGGTGTTAATGAACACAGGGAAAAAATTATATGTGAAAAGAGGAGGAAAATCATAACGGCTCCAAAGTAACTGTCTGTGGAACAAATAAATAAAGCAGATTTCTACATTTCTTACTTCTGCAAATAGGTCCAATGACTACAGTGAATTAATGATCTACTAGAGAGAAAAGAAGAATTAGCTCATAAGCAGTTGCATTACCAACTCTATATATAGAGTCAACCTCCTCCAAATGAAAAAATATAAGCATTGTAAAAATAACTTCATTATTTTTAAATCCTTGTAGCTAAAAGCAATTGACATCTAAAACACAAGCAAAAATTATACAGGAAATGGAAAAAGAGGGGAGAGGGAAAGGAAGCTATAGATTCACCATTGAGGAATGGAGATGTAAAATAAAAAGACCTTAGAGACTACTGCCTTGGGAAAACCGAAGAAACAAAATTATCTAAAGCCACAATATCATTTATAAGTAACAGATAATCTGAAAAGAAATAATCAAGACATAAAAAGAATTGGAAAAAGCAACAACTATAAGAAATGGAGACAATATTTATAAGCTATTTAAATCCACAGATATAAATTTGCTTAAATTAGGTAATAAAACGGAATTCTTCTGTTTAATTAAAAAAAAAAAGGAACACTAGATTAATGCAATAAAAGTGGTAGTAAGGAGGGTTCAATGAATATTAATTTCAAAAGAAGACAAGCCTGGCAGAGGAGAAAAGAGAATATTATTATTGCATGACAGTAAACATAGTACTAAGTACTGTGTCAAATGAGGTGGTCACAACACCTGAAAAGAACTAAACTGATGGCTGATACTATCTTTCCTCCTTTGACTGTGAACCAGATCTGTATTAGCCAATGCTAAACACAGCAACACACCTTCTGCTCTACAAAGAGAAATCAGCAGAGGAAAATATTTTCTGTCTTCTTGAGACTGTTGTTAAAGGGTCAGTGCATATTTAAAACTTCCCCAGATTCCAGTGGAATTCTGCTGATGCTCAAAGCAGCATTTATAGTCTGAGGACAACATTTTGATTATCTGAGCTATATATAAAAACACATGTCTGAAAGCCAAATTTAAGTTTACGCTTTAAAAAACAGAGAAAAAAAATTCTTACTCTCTTTTGCGGTTTCTGTTGAAGAAATTGGCCCATTCAGAGCAGGTCTTTTTACTTCCCACCCAGAACACTGGAGATATGCCAACAATTAATGTCAGCAAGTATTTCATCAGAAACAAAAATATTTCTGGTCTTGCTAGTGCTTTTGCCTAGAAGATAAAAAAAATTAATAAATGCAAAGAAGAAAATATACTCATTGATTTATTTTTTTAAATGAAGAAAACAAATACATTTCTTAAATGAGAGACTTTCTCCTTATGACTGTTGCTCTTTGTTGAGACTTGTACTGTGGACAAACATCAGACATGTACAGACAAGTCAGATGTGTTAAGCTGAATATACACACAGAAGAGATCTGTCAGAAGGAATTGCTTTTCTTTTAAATTGAAAGGAAACGTAATTTTGGGAGTAATAGTATTAATAAAAATGTTCTCCAGAGGTAAATATGAAAGATTTATCCCTTCAACTTAAAAGAAACAATAAGTGGATCACAGAATGGTTTGGGTTGGAAGGGACCTTAAAGATCATCAACTTCTATCCCAGATGCCACAGGCAGGAACACCTCCCACTAGACCAGGTTGATCAAAGCCCCATTCCAGCCTGGCCTTGAACACTTCAGGGATAAGGTATCCACAACTTCTTTGGCAAACCCGTTTCAGTGCCTCTCCACCTTCAAAGTAAAGGATTTCTTCCTAATATCTTCCTAATCTAAACTTACTCTCTTTTCAGTTCAAAGCTATTCCCCCATGTCCTGTCACTACATGCCCTTGTAAAAGTCTCTCTTCCTCTTTCTTGTAGGCTCCCTTCAGGTACTGGAAGGATTAGTTGGGAGTTAATCTGATTAGACAGCATCTTCAAGGAGCTGCAGGGAACTGCACAGTAGCTGTTTATTGCAAATTTAATCCACCTATTTGCAGAGCTGTATCATAGGAGCTGAGACATTTAACCCAGTGAGAGATCATTATCTTCAGCAGTCATGCTGCAAGTTTAATTTATGCCACTTGTCTTATCTGCCAGACCCATCTATGAAAGCCACTATTTTTGTTAGCCAGGTAACATTAGCTACTTCAGTCTGGTTTTATTTGGTTTTCATCTGGCAAATGTAACAAAAGTCTACAAGCCAGCTCAGATAAGCCAAGGCCAAGCACACCACTTTGAGCTATTCCACAATTAGCACACGCTGTCTATCATAGGGACAGATCCCATAAAGTAGATCTTTGTGTAATATTTAATGTTGATATTTCTTCCTTCCAATGGGTTAATTAAAGGCTAAAAATACATGCTCTGTGTTATTATGCCAAGCTGTTATATTTAAGCACCACAAAACAAATTTATTGATTATTTTTAAAGCATAAAAGTCTTGTTTTCAAACTTGTATATTCTGAAGCATTTAGGTTTATACAGAGCTCAGAATAAAACCCACTGAAGTCAAAATACACTTGTTAAGAAACAGCATTGGAAGCCAAAATAACTAAGTAGTCTGTGAGCTGCGCTGCTCTCAGCCTACACTGACTTCAATCCAGAGGATACTAAATGGTGTTTAAGAATGAAAAAGGTCAATCCTGATCATTCAATAATGCCTGTATTTCTATTCCTCATTTTTAATGATAGTTTATTGCAGCAAAAAACATAGATGGGAAGTGTAATGCAATGAAAGATGACACAAGACACTCGCATTTTTTAGTGATGCTGTCTTCTTATATATTTGTTCTTAAATAGAAAGAAATAATACTTGTCAGTATACAAAACTCCCTGCAACTGCAGAAAATTTATTCTACTGAACATAGGCAGATTTAATTTAAAAGTCTTTCCAAAGAAGTTGGATCTTAAGAGGCAAATATTAAACACAATCACCTCCACAATTTTAGTTGAGGTTTTTTTCTTTATTTGCTTTTTGTTTTGATTGGTTTTTTTAATAAAGAATTCTTTGCATTTCTGAAAATCAGCCTGCAAACTACAGCTATTGTGGAAAAAAATATATGGGAAATTTGTCCTGTAATTTCACATGGTTTACACTTCTACACTTTAAAGAAAAAAAAAGTGATTCTAAATCTGTGGTTATAAGCAGCATTTAAAATCCAATTTAGTCTAAATTTTTAAGAATCCTTATTTCAGCTTCAACCAAAATTGATGAAAATTCAACTTATGTACTTTGATAATGAGCTTGGCACTGAAGTACTAAGCAAATGCTTTCAGAAACAAATATTGTGAAGAACAACCCTCCTCCATCACAATTGTAACATCAAGTTCAAAGATTGCAAAAAGCTATATATTCTGTTAGAGCTGCAAGTTGAATTTAATTGCTGAATGCTACCAATTAGATTAAAATTTTCAAAGCAAAAATAATATTCCATTGTTTTTTGACTTGAAAAGGAACTAATCACTCCATGTTTTTGAACTGATTACTCATTGCATGGCAGATATGCATAAGGGTTTTTGCTAATTAACTTTATAAAGGAAAACGTTACTTGCCTGATAAGGGCAAGGAATATGGTACTGGTCACAGTGGTCAAACACCCAAGTAGTTTCCCAGATCTTCCGATTCACCAGTTCATAAACGTAACATCCGAGAAGGGCTACAAGAGGCACCAAGTACAACCCACTGAAAACTCCAATTCGGATCATGAACTTCTTGAGCTTCTCCTGGTTCCTGCCGTCGTGCTGAATGACCTGCCGCACGTGGTTCAGAGAAATGATGCCAGCTAAAAGGAGAGAGAGACCGAAAAACACACAGAGGCACAGCGGCAAAAGCACGAAGTACAGCGAGGCATCCAGGTCGTAGAGACCCACAAAACAAACTCCACTGATATTGTCCCCTTCCACTTTGTTCATTGCAAGGAGCATAATGGTTAGAAAACCAGGTATTCCCCAGGCAACTGCATGGAACCACATGGCCTTCTGTGCAATAGCTTCACAGCTCCATTTTCTTCCTGCTGCAAGGAACCAAGTGATGGTCAGAATCACCCACCATATAGTTCCTGCCATAGTGAAAAAGTACAAAACCATGAAAAGGACAGTACAGGCTTTGTTCTGGGAGCCAAGAACAACTGTTTCACCAATTTCTAACTTCTCATCTGCCTCATTACAGGCAGTTCTGTTCCCAAGTAAAAATCCAATAAAGTACATTAGAGAGACTATGCTGTAACAGACAGAATAATAGATGATTGGCCTCTCTGGGTATCTAAACCTTTTAACATCAATCAGAAAAGTTAGGAACGTGAACAGTGTAGCACAAAGACAAAAGATTGAAACTATTCCAATAAAACTTTTTGCCACATCCAATTCATAATTCTTGAAGTACATATTGGGACATGGGGGTGCACACTGATCAATTCCTAGAAACTTGTAGCCTTGTCCATTGGTAGTGTGTAGGTGTCGGGGACACCAGAATCCATAATCCCTTCGGATCTGGCTTGGGGTCTTCTGAGTTCCATGTATGTTTGTGGTTACAGCAGCAGTGGCAGGAGCAGCCTCATCACAGTTGATTAACCTGAATAAGTAAAGAGAAGAGGAAATATCTCAATAGCCCTCATCCTCAACTAGAATTGATGCCTTAGGTTTTAGCTTTTATATTTTTCAGACTCTGTACTGCTTTAGTGTGTAGTTCTGAGCTTCATATTATGAGATGGTAAGCTCTCTTCACAGAGCAGCTAGACAAAAACAATTCCTTTCCTAGCTTGGAACCAAGGACAACTACCCAAATTTCAGGCCCCAGAGCATAAACAACGTGGACTGAAGAGAGAAAAACAAGAAGGATGAGACTTCATAACCTAAATCTAAAATTGGACAATTAACTCCAATATGCTAATGGACTAGAACTTATAAAAGTGAGAGACCTCGTGACCAGTTGTCCATTTTGTGACCATTTTGGGTTCATCTTGGGTGTAGCCCTGGCTGGGCTCTTGTGCTGCCCAAGGTGTATCCATTGAGGCCTTCTAATAAATACCTGCTTTATTCTTTAACTCTATCTAGCCTCTGTTCTAGGTCAGCCTTGATAAGGCATCAGAATCACTTCTTATAAATATGAGAAAAATCTGATCCTAAGCACTATTAAATTTTATAGATGATGCAAATGTGAAATTATGTGAAAAAAAATCAGATGACATTATAAAATCCAAACTTCAACTATTCTAATTTCAGAAGATTTCAATTGCATTTAACTGTTGCTCTCTAGCTTTATAATTTATGAAACACTACTCAAATTGCAATCATTCTACACTTTAAAATTAAAATTATTATTATGTAAAATTTTACATATGCACATAAAATATTTACAGTATATCTTTTTAAAAAATGTTTGATAACTGACTGTTTGTGACAGCAAAAAATCTTGTGAAAATACAAGCTTCCAATTAAGGAAGAAGACAGACATCACACTTGATGACTAGTACATGATTATTAGAATTTTTTGTGTTGTACTGCTATTTCATTACCAACAATAAACAAACTAACTGAAAAAAAACCTAAGTAGAAAATGCAAGCACTGTCAAAATTATTAGTATTGTCACAATTTTCTAGCACTGTGCTGTTAATTTAAAAACTGCTCCAGGGTTTAACTGGACATAGGATGTGATCTTTTTATAATACTGCCATATTAGTAGTGCTGGATGTATCTTCAAATAAGATTATGTAACTCAAGCAGGTAAGCATTTACTCAAAATGGGATTGATGGTCACAGGCCTTCCAAGTTTAAATGTACATTAAAAGGAACAAGTTTCGCATTCTAGCTTTTAAAGTGTAATTCTGTTACGTTGACATTCTTTGTCAAACACTATTACAAGAGCCTCTCAATTCAGTGTCCAAGCTCAGCTCCAGCTAAAAACTCCTTCAGTTCTGTGTTTTACTGCCTATCATGCTGTCCAACTAAATCCAGACTAATTGTTAAGAAAACTGATTCTATGGCAGATTCTCTCATTAACCACAGGCTGGAGCAGTGCATGTGGAAAGAGAGTGAACTTCATTCACTCATTGTCTTAATCAGCTTCATGTTCATCTGTAAGAATACAGAAGTGTGGACTTCAGTATTTCAGTTACATGCTCACACCAGCTCTTCTTCCATGGGCTGCAGAAGCAGGATCTCTGCTGCTCTAACAACATCCTGGACTTCTCAGAACATGGACTTTTCAGTACTGGCTACCAGGGAGGTATAACTTCATATATGAACAGGAAAGGTTCATTTCAGTAAACAGTATTAAAATAATTTGAAGTTGCACTAAATCCTGCAAAAAACATAATTTTATTTTAAATGTCATTTTAAAGATATATTGAATAATTGCATTCACTTGTAATTGTCATACTTTTTCAAAATAATCCTTAAAGATATCTGCTGGCTGAGGGGCACTATTGTCACATAGAACCCCACAAAAGATGGGAGAAGTTAATGCCTCCTTGTCTTAAAACTCCACAACTTCTATTTTTCTGAAGAACTATGGGAAATGGCATTAATGTCACTTGTCATATTGACTCCAGTACTGATCTCTACCAGAAGTCATCCCCAGGACAACTGTCCCAGCTCTCCCTCAGCCCCATCACAGATTAGCAACCGCTAAAAATTGAGTTTCGAGTCTCTGCTCCTTTCCTGCACCTCTTGACTGGATGCATGTTAACAAAAAAAAAAAAATCTGGCCTTAATAATTTATAAATATCCACAGTTGGAGGTCATAATCTCAAAAAGATTGCATTGGAGTGTTTCCAGTGGTTTCCATTTAAAATATATAGAAATCTTTTCCCCAAATGAAGTATTAATTGTCCTCTATCTGAAACAGACATGTGAACACCTTTGAGGAAAAGGTGACACTTCAAAAAAGGGAGTTTTGGCAGGCAGTACAGGAAAAGCAACACAAGACTAGGTTGGCACACTTAAACAGGGGCAATGGAAAGTTTCTACTATGCAATGTTCTGGGTCTGTTGAAATACAGAATATTCTACATTCCATCATCTTACGAGCAGTTACTTCTAAAACCCCTAATAAAGTAAGCATGATCATATCCCTAGTTTAGAGATCAGAAACCAAAGCAAAATCTCTGCTGTAACATATAATATTTAAAACTTTTAGAAATGTACAGTGAAAAAGCTACCTCTTGCCAGGATGTGATTATTGAAAAGAACTGTCGCAGAGCTTTGTTGCAAAAACTGTCACAGGCAGAAAATGCAGGTGATAATTTGAATAACAAAAAAGTTTTAATAAAGAAATAGTCCCATGCATAAGCACTGCAGGGTCAGCATAGTAAGGAAATTACTGCGAGGTGATATTTAATAGTCTGCCTCAGATTTTCAACTCAGTCTGTGTGAAACATGAAAATACCACTCCCACCACCTGTCAATATGAAAAATACCTGGTACATTCAAGCTCTTCAGGCCATGCAATTCCAAAAGTATCCATCAACTGCTTGCAGTCAGAATACACTTTCTCACAGAGGCTTCGACAGGGGTGAATCACGTGAATCTGATCTAGGCAGGCTGGGACAAAGGCTCTGCACAGAAATGTGTGGACGTCTGGTGAACAGTGAAGATTCATAAGAATAAGGAAAGGCTACAGGGAAGAAAAAGGCTTTGGTTAGCAATTTTTAAAAGATAATTCAAAGCATCAAAACTAACTTTCATCACTAGGGCTTACATTTAATCCTATATAGGTTTTGAAAAAATACTAGAAAATAGTGTTTGTTCAGCAGTTCTGAAAAAGCAAAACCCACTGGCTTGAGTGGCAAGAGGCTCTGTTGGCACTTCCAGCCCAGCCCTTGTCCCAGGATCTTGGACAAGGATCTTTGGATTTGGCTATCCAAACTTCATGTTTCCTATGTGACAACATTAGAAATCTGAAAGGTATTATGAATGCCCAAGGTATTTAAAAATAAAGTAAAACATTGAGTTTCTTTGTACATCAGTCAGCTTCTAAACAAATGCCCTAAGGTTTTCTAAGGTGTGTCTGTTCCTGTAGTTCCTGTTAGATTACATTTTCAGTCCTAAGTGGTGTGATATACTCATCTCTCATGCTAATTAAATTTAGAGCTTTTTTTTTTTGTTGTTAATGAGGTCTAAACATTATTTCTCATTTTTAAACATCTCATTTAAAATCTCTCTCAACATGACTGAGAATTTCTTTGCCTGGATTACCAAGTACCAGGCAGTGAGTAAAGAGAATGCATAGAATGAAGTTTAACTTTTTCTGCTCAATGCATTCAATTGCTTATTCACAGTCAGACAGGCTTTTAAGTAAAAAAACCCCAGCCTTTCTGTTCTACATTTTCTCAGCTTTATTGTTAGAGCAAATTATTTTGCTCAAAATACTACCATGTGTGCAAATGTTATGTGCGATGTTAAACAGGAACAGTGCATGCAATTTTCAAAGTAGGTCAAGCTTTCAGTAAGATTTTTGTGTAGTAAGAATTTTATTTAATTATTTCCCATCAGTATCTATGTCTTTCAAACATTCAACCAATGGCTGTAAAAGGAAAGATTAGATTCTGAGTCCAGAACAGTATCCTTACTTTTTCTAGCTTTTAAGCATTGCATATCTATCTATCTATCTATCTATCTATCTATCTATCTCCTTACTCAAGAAGCAAGTATTGCTACTGAACGTGCAGTTTAAAAGAAAAGACATTGCTAAATAAAATTCCCTTACAAAATGAAATACCTACAAGTCCTTAAAGGACCTTGGTAATAAACACAGGAATGTATGGGGAGGAAGGAAGAAGATAAGGCAGAGCAAGAATAACATACAAGTGCTTTATGACAAACCAAAAAATGCTGGCAGTACCCTTCAGAGCACTCCAGCTCTGTGCTGCATCTGCACAAGCCATTACAAGAGGCATACATTAGTTTGACCCCCTCTCTGAATGCCTCCTCTTGAGTTGCCTTTGCTGGAACCCTATATTTGAGTATTTCGTGACAAGGACAGAAATGCAGTTCTGGTATACTGTGTTCCAGTTCCATAAATTGGATTATTTCCTAAAGTCTGCTTCGCTTCAGATAAAAAAAGTACTCAGGAGTTTACCTTAAATGAATTAAATTCCCTTTGCATAATTATGATGCTTCCTTTCTTCTCAATTCTTAATTTGTATTTGCTCTGTTCTTCCCGGAACTTAGGATAAACAAAATAGCCTGGGTAGTCATATTCAATTGTTACAGAAATTGAGTTTATTTTTGACATTGTCTTGCAGAATTTGTCTTGATTGTTCTGAATTCTTCCTTTTTGTCACCCACAGTTCATCTCATTCAATAAGAAGTAAAATTAATTTTCTAGAGCAAATTTTGGACTACCAGCCAAAAACTTTTTCATCAATCTTATCTAGAAAAGTAAAGATTTTTTAAAATCTCAGTATTTATATCAATGAAACTGAGTTTACCTACAGTGATATTTTACCAACTATTTTCATAAGCAACTTGACAGTTTCTAAATAGCATTTTCCAATACAGAAAATAGGCTTACATATTTTAAGCCTGTTCCTTTGATACAGAAAATGAGCATAAAGAAAACATCCAGAGAAGAAAGTCAGGACATAAAACTAACCTCTACCACTCTAACAGAGTTTCTGTCATATGAAGCTACCTAAAAGCTAAAATAGCACAAAAATCACAACATGTATAATGGTATTGTATATTAGAGGCAGATAACGAATGACAAGCAAGAATAAAATGCTTGCATTTGCATAAAGAGTTTTACTAAAGCATGTGGTCATTGTCTAAACACTCATTTAAAGAGTATATTTTATTTAAATGCAAAACCACCCCAACAGATAAATTTAAAAATTTTTAGGAAGAATGCCATGTTTAGCCTATATTGTAATCAGAGCAGTATTCCAAGGACTTGGCTGCCAAGAGTAACTGTCCTTACAATATTTCTTTTATTTCTTTCAGCTTGCTAAAAATATTTACCTTCTGACACCTGAAAGTATGAGCACAAGAGCAAGAAGTTTAATGTTCTGAAAACACAAGCTGACCTCCTGAGTCAGACCATCCAGCTGGACACCTCATTCCCCCCTGGCTGGTAGCAAGGGGGCTGTAATAAGACAAGCTGACATCTCTTCCAGTTTCCTACTAGCAAGGATTTAGGAAACATGCTGCACATTGCAACACAACCACTGTGTTGAGAAGAGTGACAAACCTTTCTTCCTAAAATGCATCTTCTCCCTTTTTCAATCATTTATGTTTGAACCCTTTGTAAAATACTACAGCAATAAATTGTCCAGCATAATTTAAACAGACATTGGCAAGAAAATAATGCACTTTATCTGTTTATTGTAACTCCTGGTTTTGCAGCCCAATGTGTGTTTTGACAAACAGGTAACAGATTGCACTATACTTTTTCCTTTCCATTTTGTCTTCCTGCTATAATTTTTATAATATATTTATATATTAGTATAGTAATGCTTTAAATTTTGATTTCTGCTCCTTTTCATAATATACTTTGTCTTCTATTTGCCTTGACTAAATTTGAAGACTGACATCACATTTCCAGTGACAACGAAGACTTTCTGAGTGACAGTAACTGGTAAAATACTGTGCCCACTCACTAGTACAGATAGTGGGTGTTACTCTTCCCCCATATTTATTACTCTGGGGGTTATTTTCCCCCAAACTTATTACTCTGCATTTCCCTACCCTAGATCATACCTACCATTTTATTGTCCAGTTGCTTCTAGTACATGATCTCTCTGCAATTCTTTCATCCCATTTTGTTTTCTCAGCACATTCAGTACCTATCCCTCTTCTAGATCCATTTATGAATTAGTTTGTTATCAGAGGTTTCAGTACAAGTAACTAAGGGGAACCACTCCAGTGATTTATTTGGTATAGCATGAAACTATCAGCTCAGGATTTAATACCTCTTATTGGGAAAAAAACATTTATCTATTTATTTATACCTATTTTTCTTCTTGTGCTTTAGGCTGGCATTGGAAAACAAAGTCTACAATGGGTTACCAGCATAGTTTCTTAAAAATATATAGGCTGTGAACATGTTTTTGGAAACTGAAGTATATATAATCTGAATTATCCCTTTCAACAGAAGCATGGAGTCCCTCAAAAAACTAATAGATTTTACAGCCAATGAGTTTTCTCAACCAAAAAAAAAACTCTATAAAACGTAAAACTTTGCCTCAAGCACACACACATGGAATTTGTAAATACAGATTTATTTTCAGCAACTGCTTACTTTTACCATTTAAGAACATCAGAAGTGTTAGTGAATTGTGCCTGGAACTCTGCTAAAATGAAGTATATTTAAATGTGGGCTTCACTTCCAGCTAGCCAAAATGGAAAAGTCTGCTCATAGAAAATAGTATGTCTGTGTTTCCATAAAAGCAAAATCTTACCAAAACCAAAGTATTTGCTCCTCCAGCTTCATAGTCTGGAAGCACAAAGTAAAGCCAAGATCACAAGCTCACTGACAGTAAAATTCAGTTCTTTCAAGGACACTTTATCTGAACCGTGGATGTCCCAACCACAAACCACATTTTACCCACGTGGTCAGCTGGGTAAATTGCATGCATGCACATGCTGGCGTCCTAAGCATGCAAGTCTGGGATTAAACTCACAATCTTATACCATAATCCTCCTCTCTTCAGGAAGTTCAGGGTCTGCATGTGGCACAAACAAACAAAATTCGCTCTTCCAGGAAACCAAGGCACTTGGCATTTTAAGCATTAGCAACCACTGCCCTGTCATATGAAGAAGAGATGAAAATCTGCACACTGGGTGATGAGAATGCTAAAAATAGAGTGAAACTACACTCTTGAAAAAACAGAAAGGGAGCCTCACACAGTCAGTGTATGTTCTAAAATATAAATTCTCATCTTCTTGACAATGGGAAACAAAACTCAGTAAATATAAGACAAACTAGAATACAGTAACAATCTTTTAAAAAAAACAACAACAAAAAAACCCAAACTAACAATCTAATAGCAGCTGTAAAGACAAAGATGATGTAGCCTGTAACAGCAAGAGGGGCATGCCTCAAGCACTATCAGTGAAGAACCAAGGACTGGGATGCAAACTTTCCACTAACAAACATGAACACCTTATGAAGTCCTAGAGTCCTTACAAGGTGTGTCTATGTTAAATTATCTCCAGCAGCAAAGACAAGCTACCTCAGAAATCCAGTTATGGTGTGGTTCTACAAACAGTAACACAACAGAGACAAGTGAAGACAAATGGTGCAAAACACAGAAAGAATGTCTAAGTGCAAACATGTCCTTAAATGTGCTTTGCCAACAAGTAAATTGCAACCTAGAACTATACATGGATCCTGTCTGTGCTCACCATGCTTCTCTGTTTTGTGCTTAGTAGGCTTACAACTGCAAGACACAAGAGAAACAAGTTCACTATTCCATGCAAACATTTCAAATGCTTGTTGTACCTCACCTCAGTCTGATCCTAGAGAGAAGCATTACCAGAGATGAACAGTCTCTGGGGTTCAGATGTATGATAACTACCAGCATATACCAAAACAAGTAAGTGAAAATACTCTCCTGTACTCTGCTGATCAGTGTCACAGAGACACTTTCATAATATAGAAAACTGTGGACTGAAATATCAAAGTCTTTGTTACAATCATCCATTGCAAACCTTCATTGTAAAAGACAGGAAATACCTTGAATTGCACAGAGGACTTGAGCCTTTTTTCAGCCACTGGAGTCAGATACCTAAGACAGTAAGAACCTGCTCTCCTAACCACTGGGCTCTACCTACCATGTGAAAGCATTTAGCTTCATTAATCTAGTTAACATTGAGGTTACCCAAGTTAAACAATGACAGACACTAACTGTTGTAGTGTTAAGCCATGTCAGCTCTTTGATACATATGTTTTGATTAAAGGAACACTACAACCTTGTTGCTTACAGAATTCTGTATTTCAGTCACTGAAGCAAAGGCAGGCTTAAATCTGTATTTCTACAATTTTACTCCACTGTGTACCTCAGATTCCTACCTATACTAAAGATATACATTGCTATTCATGTAACTATGTATCTGCTTTAAAGGAAATAACACCCACCTAAATAATGAATAATTAGAGTCATAGAACATCTCAGATTGGAAGGGGCCCAGAAGGATCACCAACTCCCTTGCTTATTGCAGGGCACTTTCATGATTAATAATTAAAAATTAATTGTTAATAATTTACAGTACCATACAAACAAACCTACTATCCAGTCACTAGAGAATTGAAGTATAGCCTCAAACTCTAAACCAAATATATTTATAAACATGTAAGTTTTCAGATGTGATAGTCAGGAAATATAGCCACTGTCAATCACAGTGCATATAACCTATCTCAGAAGAGGAGACAGTAATTACTCTTTCTACTCACAGAGCTACACTAACAATCTTCACCGTATCTTTAGCCACTTTTACAATGATAATCTGTTTCCATTAAAAACAGTGGAGCAAGTATGGCACGGCTGATTTAATCCTACACTATTGTTACAATGGAGTTATTCTCAACTGGATGCACACAAGATTAGCATCACACCCTGAGGGATTAATGCCTTCATGCAATTCCTAGACAGGCTGGCAAGGGTGGCAATTTGCTGATGGCCATAGTGAATCAGCTGCCAAGAACCTCCGACTTCTAGTTCATGCACAATTAACTAAGTCATGATAAATAAATGTCCCAACACATGAAACTAAATGAAGGATGAAATGTACAAGTCCAATAGATTCAAAGCAGGGTTGAGAAAAGACTAGCTTTTTCCCATTGGAAGTTACATTGAGGAATTTAGATCAAAGGCAAGTTAAATACACTTAATTTGGTATGTAAGGATTTTGCAGGAAGCTGAGGCAGTTTAAGTGTCAGTGCCTTGTTGCTACATGCCTGTTAAAAGCTGCTACTTAACAGAACTGCAAAACAGGAACATGGGAATGCACAGAAACATTAGTGCAATGTAAACCATCCTTTAAACCAGCAAGGAACATGGTATGAGCTCATCTGAGAGCCCATATACACCATGTCTCTACCTGAGCTCTGAGTAATAATCAACTACTGCTGCCAGCAGCAAGTATCAGCTGTAATCTGTATTTTCTCAATTCAGTTAAAATTACATGGGTAAACCAACAAAAGTTATTCAGGACTAAAAGTCACCATTTATATTTTAGCTATAAATGGATATAAGATGTATATTATAAATCTGAATACTTTTAAGTTTAATATGCATTATTAGTGCATCTTGATTTGACAGAGGTAAAAAGAAAACCATCAAACATACATGAATTTGACTTCTATTTTAAAAAGTTGCTTTAAAAAAAACAGCATTACTTTCTGCAGCTTCCACAATAAACTAAAAGCACATGAAGTTGTGTTTAATCTAAAAGCTTTTCAAACATTTTAAAAATGTAATCAACTTAACATTTACATAGATAAGAATGAAGTATTTTGTCAGAGTACAAAGTAGGTTGCCCCCGTAGTTTAAAAGACAATAGTTTAAGTTTCCTACTCCAGGAAATCTGAAGTTCAAAGAGCTGGTAGAGGCTAGGGGTGGTGCAGAGAAAGAAATGGGCAGTAAACAAGCAGTGGGACAAACGATGCCGTTCTGCAGAAAGATGTTTGCAAAGATATAAGCTTATTTTTGTCCTTCAACCGAACAGCAAAGGCAACACATGCACTTAGACTGTCAAAGGGCTGTGAACAAAGCCTGGGCACAGCCCCGTGCAGTGGCTGATAAGCCCGACCGTGCCCAGCAGCGCTCCTCCCACAGCCGGACGGCCGGAGCTGCCTGCAGCGGATCAGCGTTCAGAGGGCAAAGGATGGCAGCTGATCCCAAAAACCCCTGTGCTGTGAAGTGCCCCGGCACCGGCCAGAGGGCAGCCAGGTGCCCCTGGGGGCGGGACTGAGCTTCATCATTCATCACCCGTCCAGGCAAGAGTGCAGATGCCGGGCTGGGCAATCGCTCAGGGAGCCCCATCGCTCAGCAGTTCAATGGATCTGCAGCAAGAACGAGACTGACTGCAAACTCTTCACCATCCCTCCTCCAACACAATATAATATACATACATACATCATATATATGCATGCAATATACATACATACATATATATTTATACACACACGTGTCTGCATACACATCCTGGTCTGAACTTTCATATTAGCTACTCAAAGGTTATGGGAATATTAATCAAAAATCCTACCAGGGCAAGGATAAAGCACATAGGGGAATGTTTTCAAAGGTTGATAGGACAGCAAGGCACTCATGCACTTTCAAAAAAAGGTAAGACAATCTCCACAAAACTACTCCAATACCACACCTTGGCACTAAGGTTGCCATTGACACTATAAATGGGCACAGACACAGAAGGATAAAGCAGGCTATTCTGCTTCTTTACTTTTATACACTCTGGATGGTTTTGTACTAACTATACAGAGCTGCAAGATATTCTGAGTTGGAAGGGAATCACTAGGACCAAGTCCAACTCAAGAGAATGGCCCACACAGGGATCTAGCAACAGAATTTCTTTCTGTAGTAAAACAACTTAATTCCATATTTTCTCTTTAAGTATTTTCACATGCAAAATAAAAATACATATATGCCTATATTTTTAAGTATAGCAAAGGTTATAAACAATACAGACAGGAATTTTACATCTCACTATCTGAAACAAACTAAAGTACAAGTATTTCAAATACTTTTCAAAATAGCTTATGACCAAAATCCACTGCATTTTTTTGTTCTAACCTAAATTATAACTTGACCTAAATTATAGATATTCCAGCCTCTGCAATTTACAGTCTTTAACAAACATGAGAGCTTTTTCCCAAGTGTTACAGAACTGAACTATTTTTACAAAGATTTTCAGTTATACATTGTATCTGATTTAGGTTTTGCGTAAACTAGACAGCATAAAAGACAGAAAACTATGAGTTAACTGAAGGAAGGTATAATGCAGGCCCTCAGACATCTGAAGTCTGGACAAAGCTTCATTACATCTGGACTGCAGTAGCATAAGAATCTCAAATCTTAAATTCTCCTTTTATTCGCCATGTGTTACAAGAGTACATGGATTTATTGCTAAACTTTTGTGCAGCATTCAATGTAAAGCATTACCTGTAATAATGTTGATAGACAGTCTTATCTTTAAAAAAGCCCCCCATTTCTAAGAAATTCCAGCAGAAGTCATTACTGCTCTGGTTCCAAAAGTCATCCAGATTTATGCTTCCCCCTCTCTCTGTGAGCAAGGAGAAACACTTCAGCACAATAGCACCGCCCAAGTCACCAGAGTAGTAAACCTGCACCGTTTCTTTCTTCCCTACTGCATTTTTGAGCAGTCTTAAATGAAAACTTTAGTGGTCTTTAAAAAAACAACTTTGTTATGATGTAGGAGATATCAGTCAGGCATGCACAAGTCATTTGACCAAGCTGAAGCCCATGAAGCTGCAGTCACCTACCTCAGCATCTGCAATCATTACCTCTGTCTGCTGCTTTCACTACTTCCAGTTGGTCATACTTTGAGACACTCCCTAGCTTTAAAAGCCTGCATCAGACACTGTTTCCTTATTGTTAGCCCACAGTGCTCATCTTGGTGACACTTCCCTCATTATCCTCCCTATTTCTCCTGTTCTAAAAACCTAAGGCCACCTTTTCTTTCTCCCTGTCACGTTACGATTTGTGGGCCGCGTTAACCTTCGACATTTAATATTCTGTTTGTAGCTCTGTGTATAATCCCCAGCGAGATCCCCCACCCAGCTGGATTCTTAGAATGGTGCACCTTGTACCTTCCTTGCAAGAGCATTAGCTCATGTGAAACAGTATGCAGCAGGGACATGGCATCCTAGCAAACAGGTATTGCTAGGTCACCATGAGCTGGATGGGTACAATCCCTCTCCAGAAAAGAAATGCTTTTAATTTTGCATGCAGGAAAACTGTGTAGAGAGTTTGGCCACTAAGTGCTTTGTGGCAGTAGAATCTGGTTATGCAGGCCCTCTGGGGAATACAGCATGAGACAAACTTGGAAGGATGTGGTTATTCTTTGAAATAACTTGATCTACCAGAAGTTTAAGTACAGGAAAGGTGGATTTTTTTTTCTTCCCAGGAAGCTCTTGTCTAGAGGAAGGGTATCTTCAGTAAGAGGACATCCTTACTGTCCTACAAAGATTGATCATCCAGGCCTCTCTCCCCTCATCTACAGTAGCTTCTCACACAGCTCTTACACACCCCTGCCCGCCTCTCCCAATAGCTATGCAGAAATCCAGCAAGTCTCCACTTGTCTACACTACACAGCTCAGAAAAAGAGGGCAGACATATGCATCTTTTACTCTGGCAGACAAATTACCAACGTGTTACAGCAATCACAGATGCACACAAATACACAGAGAAGACCCAAAAAGGCAACCATGTGACAAAGGAACTATGTTTGCCCCTAGGGGCTGGTGAATCAACAGTCAGCACCGAGAGAGAGAAAAAGGCAGCAAATTTTGTGGTGCAGTTACTCCCACCCCCTCCTCTGGAATACAGTAAAGAACTAAAGAGATGACACAACAGTAGTCTTAGAAATTGTCAGCTTTAATCACTGCATTGTCAAACTAGAAAAGAAACCATGGACATGTGACCACATTCCCCATCCAATGTGGTTATTTTCTGGACCATTTGCTTTTATGGTCTTTTTCAAAGAAGGCATAGGTAATATCTTGTAGCCAAGTTATCACTTTGAACATCCATCCTGCAAATGGAAAACTAAGCCTCCATTCAACCTCCACCAGCAAAAAAAGGCGCCTGAGCTCCATCCAGCCTCCTGACCCATGCAGCACTGTGGGCAAAGAGCATCTCACACCCAAACACCACAAAGCTCGCTTCAGAAAGACATCAGGATCCTCTGCCATTCTAAGGCTAGATTCGTAGATGACAAACATCAGGAGCCTTGCAAAGATGTCCCACAATGTACCTTGCTTTACCAAATCCTTCAAGACTACCCAGTTGCTGTTGCCAGAGCTGCTGTGGGCCAATGCACTGGGTGTGAGTTGTTACCCAGTTGTTGATCCCACAGTTTGACAGCTCACAGACAGCAAAGGGCAAACAGTGTGGACCACCAGCACACAACAATATACAGTTCTGTCCTACTTGCCTACTATTCAAAGAAAGATATATGAAGATGACCTTCAAAATCATGGTCACCACATTACCCTCAGCAGACCTATCCTACCTAATCTAATGCTCGGTTTTACTAATGACCAGATGAAGTTCACAAGGTTCCACTGGGCAGCAGCCACTTCCACAAAAACACTAAGACAATATGGAAATTGCACCTGTGTCTCAAAGCTTTGTACCCACTGCTGACTCTCCCCACCACCAAGGATTATGTGTTCTCAGCAGACAGCTCAGCTCCCAGGCCATAACTGTCTTCCATCAGTGAAGGCAAAGCAGTCAAACTCAGTAGCTCTGTTCCTGCTTTCATTCTCTATATAAAAAGTTTCAGGGAAGCTGTTCTGTACATCCACGGGTGTCCTCTAGGAGTAGGCTACAGCCACAAGACTAAGTCCATCACTGCCTTCATTTACCCAGTAATTGCAGATTTGAGTGTGGAGAAGAGGGAATTGGAGACAAGGCTGCACAGCAGGACTAAGAAACCACCTACAGCTTGCAGCTGCACTTAAATATTTACCAGGGCACTGCAGAAGGGACAGACATCCGCAGGAGACAAACAACAAGATACCATGGTATTTCTCAGATGCTGACAAAGATCTGCAAGACAGCCTTCCATAGGCCAGCTTCAGACCCCATGCACAGTGAGACTGGCCAAAATCTAACCCAGAGTAGAACTCCTCTGTCTCAGGCAGCAAACAGGTAAGAAGTGTGCTGACAACCTCAGCTAGTGATCCACTCCTGTAACACCAAATTATTTGCCAGAGTAAGCATAACCTCTGAAGATGGATAAAGAGGAGGCTCTTGGAATCACACTGTCAACACCATCTCCAAGAACCCCAGCCACCATCTCTTTGCCAAGCAAGCAGTATTTTGGACCCCCATGCATTCTAAACAGTATCCTTGCAGAACAAAGAGCAAGGCAGTGCTATTCACATTATCAAGCGGGCAAGTCCTGCTGCTCAGAGAAAGCAGCAGCAGATTTTGCAGATGACTGATATGCTCAGAGCCAGGATAATGGGATTCTCAGATTTGCCTGTCTGCTTTCAGTCAATCTGCACAAGCCAATCACACTTGAAGGGCCTCAGTACTATAGGTAGTAAACACTTTTTTAGTGGCTGTAATTTACTGTACCCATAAGAATCAGCAAAAATGGTTTATGAATGTTGCTATAAGCATCACTCTAAGAACTAAACATGATGTATGTTTCCTTGGAATACCTGAGAGCAAGAGAGTATAAAAATGAACACACATCCCAAATTTTTATGTTCTTTTACAAAATTACACAGATAATTCACATGTTTTCAAACCCTTAGTCAATGCTTTTCTGCAACTTCCAAGGTGATGCTCAAAAGAATTACTCATGTCCACTATATTTCTTGAGACATAACAAACAGAGAAGTCGGTTGTACTATCTTGTAGTTCCTTTGATCCATATGAACTATGTATAAAAAATATTTTGGCATCTGCCAACTTCCATTTAACAAGCATCAATTCAGCTGTTTCATCACCACAATCTTTTGTGACATGCACTACATTCTGAGAAGCTAGAAAAGTTTGTAAACAGTAACACATGATGTTCTAAATTTACCACTTTTTACAAAAGCCTCCCCTGCTCTTTAGTACCATGGTAAAGCGACAACAAAAATGTTACAACCAAAATATGAATTAAAGACTCCTTTGTGCTTGTTCCATTGGGTCAATGTCCACACCTCTGCACACATTTCTCCACTTTAGGGTCTGAGGCAGCACCAGGGACAAAACATAACTCCAAGCAGATCAAGAATACTGACTGTTTTCCTAAAAGATGCTGAGACTTAAGCTGCAAGTTTCAAGTACTAGTGTTTCATGTATTACACTGAGCACTGCTCATGTGGAGCACAAGCAGGAAGCAAAGATGGCTGTCTCTAGAGATTAAGTAAATTCACACCTGTGATACTTTGCAGGCTATCCCAGTAATAACCTTTTCATAAAACAGCACTTATTTGCCCTAAACTCCCAACCTACAGTGGTAGACAGCTTTTTCCTTCCTCTGTGTACACACACACATGTACCAACTGAAGCTTGCAGACACCAGGTTTGCAGGTTTTTATAAGTATTGTTATATTGAATTAACTGTAAATTTGGATTTAGTGGAAGCAAATGAAGCCACTACATTACAAATTTTAACTCACACAACTTCAGTATTAAACTTTGGAAGGTACTTTTTAACCCCCTCTAAATGGCTTTGTTTCAACTTACCCCAGTTCTCACACAATTTCTGCCACTGCTGCAGCCAGCTGCATTTAACCCTCCACAGACATGCACACACATATTCTGGCACATGGCCATGAACTCACAAGTGAGTGGAAAACTCACTACTGAATCATTTTTTCAGTCTCTCTGAGGTACTTCATTGTTCTCTGTGCAACATTTTCCAGTGTTTTCTATAGTCTCCTCTAAAAGCTCACTGGCAAGCCTTTTCCCTTTGTACTTCTACAGACCTGGATCTTGCCCACAACAGGAAGTCTTAAGGGCTTGTCTCCTGTGGACACATTCCAGAAATGCAGCAGAACAGATTAAGAGATACGAATGTAAGTTACAACACAGTAACTCTCTGCCTTGATGGAATAATGCCTTCAGTTGACAACCTATACCAGGATAGTTAAAGTAGGAATTACTTTGGAATTAGAAGTGACTTGTTTTTGTGGACGACCACGAGGGGGAGTTACACCTATTTAAGTACAGCTGTAATGAACCAGATCTTCTGTTATGTCCACTCATTTTCCTCATCAGACAAACCCTACATCTTCCACCTCCCAATCTGAACTAGTAATAACAAGAACAGTTACTGATAAACTGCTTTGAGATACAGAGATGGTAGGCATCTGCAAATAATCAGATTCCAGAGTCATGCAGCTGTTTAGCAAACATACCCAAAACTTCACACCACAAAACCATGTGGTTTTACTTTCCTAAAGCCACCATTTGTTGTGTAAACAAAATGAATCCAAATATAAAGTAAAACTCAAGAAGCCAAAACTCGGTCTGTCAAGTTGAAAGCTCAAAATTAAACTAAATAATGGAGGAATGTGAAGGGAGGGAGCAACTAGAAATTACATGTTTTTTATTGCAGAAAACAAGATCCCAGAGGGACTATCCTCACTAGCCAGAACATCCATACAGAGGCCCTAGGACTGAGTTAGTCATCTTCCTGTTCTAGTGTTGCAGTGTTCTGGTTTATAGCACATCTTTATGAACAGCTGATACATGAGGCAGAATTGTAAAACCATCTATCAGCTGCTTTCCTCAAAGACAACCACTACCTGAGACAGTAGCTCCACATCATCCTCTTCTGGAGGATTACTGTGAAGACACCATCCAGAAATACCAATTTAACACATCGCCAGCACAGCTCTTCTTGCTATGCAACACTCCCTTGCAGCAGAACACACCTGTAGAGCCTTCAGAGTGGGGCACTGTGAGTTACCACTGTTTTGGTGAGTGAACTTCACCTTGTGGTGAGACTTGCCCCCTTGACAAATCATCATCCTTTTGGGGAGCAAACACTCCCCAAAAATTCTTAGAGGGGGTAGAAACATAAACCTGCATTAACACTAGGGCTCTTTGCACAAAATATTTTTGATTTCTGGAAGAAGGCCCTACCTTGTTCCTTAGGATTGCATGATCCTACTAAAAGTCAGTTATGATACAGGGAGCAAAATACTGCAGGCCTCAACCTCAAAACCCTGTGAGACCTTACATGCAAATATGTAAATCTCATGCCCAATTTTGAGAACAGGGGGAAGGGAGGGGGAAGAGCAAGACAGAATTAAAAAAGAAAGCCTTTAAGCATTCCTACTGAGGATCAAAGGAAAGCACTTCTATAGAGTGAAAACATGTCATTAAAATTCTTTCTTTGGTATGAATGAAGTTTGGACTGAAAATTAGAAAAAAATTTAAGCTCTTAAAACAACAGAAGTCTCCTCCACCTCCTAACACACTGCCTTGTTATGGCTGCAAACTGAAATTAAACACTATTCCAGAAGTGAGTGACTCCTCCTCCCCTGCTGCAACACTGAAAATCCCCTGAAAAGCAGAATCCTTTGACAATCCTGAGAAGGTTCTCAGTTGCAATCAACTATGGACAAATTGGCACCATTACTGAATGATATGAAGAATGACATCAAAACATGTGACACTGGTACACACTGGTCCCTCTCAAAAAGAAGGCCCAGCAATGAACCACGGTAAGCTTTTACCATTTTAATGCCAAATCTAACCACTAGCAGTGGATTCAACGTGAACTTCATACAGAATGGAGCAAAGACCCTTTCACCTGTAAAGCAGCTGTCTTAAAAATTCTCTTTGACCAAGTAATCCATCATCACTGCTGGACCACAACAAAGGCAGGCAGCCCACCACGCAAGAGGCAGCTCAGAAATGTCTGCGCAGCACCACAGTAGTTAGGAATATCAAATTAGAGGCCAGGCAGTGGGAATGACAGGAGACTAGGAAGCAAATCAAAGAGGGTAGGCAAATTAAACCCTAATAGACACTGTTGTTCCCTGCAGCCACACAGCCAGTTGGCTGAGTAGTAATCCAACACTAGTAGTCAGGTTATAAGGGTGACAGGATGGAAAAAGAGAGAAAACAAGAAAACTTCTCACTACCACACAATTTTTAATGAAATAGCTATACAAGAAGGTAGGTAGCTATATGTAAGGCAAGCCATGAATACTTTCAGGAGGAACTCCCTCCACACATGCACTAGACACAAGTTACTGACAGTTGAGAAAAGTCAGCCATAGCAACCTAATAAAAATGGCTCTGTGGTCTTTCTGCCCTAGCAGCAGCATGACTGGAAGGCACAAATACTGACAAGTGCTGGCTCAATGGCTGCAGTTAACACACACCGAGTCAGAAGCAGCAGCATATCTGAGGAGATAAAGTGGCAGACACTGCAGGAAGCATTCCTGAGAAGTGATGGCTAGAGAAGCACTGCACAGCTCACACCTGAAGCCTACAGCCTGCCTTCCAACTAAAAAGCCTTCAATTTGTCAGAGATCTGCAGCAAATTCAGTTGTCTGCATACAGATGGCTTAACATTTGATACCAGAATTTCTCACACATCTACACTGGGTTGACAAAACCAACATGAGACCAAAGCCTGTGCTATTCCAGGCTGGCAGGGAATTGTGGTTATCCCCAGCAACACTAAAAACATGTTTCGGCAGCTGAACCAAGCTCCTCCTCCAAGCTCAGTAAACAGTATGCAAATAAGATTTTAGTAGCAGTACCTTCAACAGCACATATAATTTTTTTTTTTGAAACAGAAACTTAATATTGACCTCACTTCTGTTGCACTCTCTGCATAGCACAAGACACTGAGCTTTTCAAGACCTGTGTTAAGTTTTTCCCCCTCCTCTTACCACTGAAAAGCCATTATTAAAACAGGTTTAAAACTTGTTTTACAAGCCTCTCACCCAGAGAGGCTCTCACCCTTCACAGGTATTGCTATGGGCAAAGCCTTTCCACAACGTGGCATATTCTCAGGGGAGCCACACTTAGAGTCAGTTCAGGTAAGAAAAGTGCTTATTTTCAGTTTAAAAGAGTAAAGTTGCTCTTTCAGTCAGAAGTTTCAGCATCCAGTCAGAAGACATCAGAATGCAAAAGCCACAATGGAGAACAGGGCTAAGAATAACTTCAGGTGATCCTCCTTAGTAGATGTAAGGTGACAGAGGAGCAAAGAGCATCTTCTAAATATGATTTTTGCACTGAGTTCAGGCAGGCCAGGATATCATAAACTATTTCTCCTAAGAATTTCAACAATTGTTCTGTATAACAGTAAAGTGCCTGAGCCATATGTGATCAGCTCTGCCAAAATGCTCTGAATAGCCACATTGCTGTGCTACACCCATTCCTCTTCCACTCTAAAACAGGATCCAAGGCAGGGCGGAGGAAGTTGGTAGCTCCCCTTATATAGTGCTTTACCAGGAGCTCTAGAACACTCTGTTTGAAGACACATCTACTCACTAAACATTACCAGTCTTGTCATTCAGTGCAACAGGTATCCCAAATAGTTTCTTAATAACAAATTTGTTACATACAATTTGGGGGGGGGAGACGGGGGTGAGAAACTTACGTCCATTTTGCGAGCAGCCGTGTCCTGATCATAGTGTCCCATGAGGTTTGGGAAAAAAGTCATATTGTAAGGCATTCCTGAACATCTGGAAATAGTAATTGGCTCACAGGTGAATAAGCTGTGCCCTTGCACCAGAGCTAGAAGTAAACTGCAGGTCGCAGAGAACACAAGTGCTCCCATTTTGTCAGGATCTCCAACTTCAGCACATCGCTCTGTTCAGTAGTTAGACAGACCGGCGTTGCACAAGGATAAAAACACGCATCTTCCTCTGCTAGCTCCGGCGCGAGGCAGCAAGGCACACAATCAGACTCCTCAGAGCTGCTTTAGCTATTGTCCCATTTTAGCTGAGCGCGACTTTGCTAAATCCCTTCTTCTTCGAGTCTGGACGTGCAAAGACGGGACAGAGAAGTGAACAGCAGAAACAACCCGACCGCGACCACCCGTCCGAAGGCCGAGCTCGGCCTCCCGGCCGGCCTGCAGGCGAGAGGGCGGCTCCGGCCGGGCCGGGTGCCCCCGCGGCGCCTCCCCGACCCCACACACGCCGCCGGGGCCGCGGCTCGCCGCAGCCGCGCTCCGGGAGCGGCGCGTTCGTCCCTCGCTCCCGCCCGGGCCCCGGAGCCGCCGCCGCTCCCAACGCCCCGTTCCCAGCCCCGCCCTGGGAAGCGGCGCCCGCGGGCTCGGCAGTGCAGTCGGCCCAGGACCCGGGGCTCGCCGGGCGCGGCCCCGGCGCCGCATCCCCGCCACGCCCGGGCCGCGCCCCCGCCGCCCCCTCACCGGGACCCGCCTCCCGGCGGCCACCCCGCGGCAACGCTCCGAGTTGGAGTCGCTGCTCCCTGGGACGAGACGGGACGGGGCCCTGACCCGCTGCCCGCTGCACTCACCGGTGGCGGCCCCTCCGCGATGGCCGCCCCGCGGCACCTGCAGGATGTGGCGTCTGGCGGGCGGGGCGGGGCGGCTGCACCTTCCCGCCCCGGCGGGGCTGCGGGCCGGTGGCGGCGGGCGGGGCTCCGGCCGGGTCTCTGAGGAGCAGCGGGGAGCAGCGGGGAGCAGCGGGGAGCAGCGGGGAGCAGCGGGGAGCAGCGGGGAGCAGCGGGGAGCAGCGGGGAGCAGCGGCCCGGCCATGCGGCCACGGCCCCGAAGTCGTCCGTGTTGTCCCAGCGCGCCTCACATGCCGGGGGACCCCCGGCAGAGAAGGGCTCCGGGACTGCAGTATACAGACAGAAACGGCGTGAAAATCCCTTCAAACTGACTCGGCACTGGGGTTTTCCTAAACATGTCTGTAACGCACTGTATAAATTCTGAAGGCAATTTACAGACATTCGAGTGTCGGGCCGTGAACCTGTCCCGCCGCTGGAAGCGATCTCGAGGATTGTTTCCGAACGCACCTCGGCCTCTGCCAGGCGGGAGGCCCCGCGGCAGAGGGCGGCGGGCCCCGCGCCGCCACCTTCACCGCCACCTTCACCGCCACCTTCACCTTCACCGACATCTTCACTAACATCTTTGCTGCCACCTTCACTGCCACCTTCACTGTCACCTTCACTGACACCCTTGCTGCCACCTTCACTGTCACTCTCTGCCAGCCGTGCTGCGACCTTCACTGCCACCCTGGTTGCTACTTTCACTGCTACTTTTGCTGGCACCCAAGCTGCCATCCTGCAAAAGGCCCGAATCCTCAGGACCTGATGGGTGCAGACACTCAGTAGATGAGGCTACAGCTGAGGAAGAGATTGATATTAGAAGTCAATGTTCAACAATTTAATTTAATGAAGGAAAGGGAAGTAATCAGAAATATTTGGTGAGGAAAGGGATGCTGTGGTGAGAGCAAAGGGAAAGAGACTGTTCAAGTGAAGGAGGAGCATTGTAGTGACTTTGGTGCTCAGACTACTGCTGTCTTCCAGAAATGCAGCTGGAGGATGTGTGAACTGTCCTCCCACTGCTCCCGCACCTGCTGCTGGCCGAGACCACACATACCAGACAAGTACTGGCCAGTAGTGCTCAACTGTGTTCACAAACACAGACCTGAGCTAATGAGACCTAACTATAGAAATTTGGAATGTTACTAAGCAGAGGTGACCAAATTTCTCAGCATGGAGCCATCCAAGGTCTCATCAGGCTGTTGTTCAGCCATGCAAGTTGCTCCATGCTCCAGGACTGGAACAGGAAACACCAGATGCCGAGACATGCAAACCAGATTTAGGAATGGTTTGATGATGTTCAGGCAGCACTGCTTCTCTTCTAATGAGCCCCTGGATAGTCTGTGCAGTCTGGTACATTCATCCAGAGAATCCCTCCATGGATTGTGTGTGGAGAGCATGAAACCTGCATGTGGTTATTCAAAAGACAATAAGTATCTGGAAGCTCTCTATTCGTGCAGATATTTTGTGTGTCATTGCCTGTGTCACCCTAAAGAAACATAAAACTGCTCCATGTTCCCTTACACCATACCATTTCAGCACCTCTATGAATCATGAGGAGAATTATATCTACCTGCTGCATATCCACATAGTCCTGGCACTTGAGCACATGGAGTAACTTGATACGTGGAATTAAATTTGCTGCACAAACAAGCAAATGATGCTAAATTAAATGTTATTTGCAGGTTGTGGAAGTTAATGTACTTTACTATTTGATAAACCTATCTACATTATCCTTTGTCGTTGCTCCATTTCTCATCTTCCAGCTGTCTTCTGTCCTAGTCTCTCAGTAGCTCTTCCTATCCTGGAAATACTACATTTTTCTTTTCATGAGCTCTGAGAGGCCACATAGTCTAGGGGTGTGGAAGTGAGAGCCCCAGGAGCATGCAAGGGACAGTTTCCCTGCTCTACTTCTGCAGAAGTTCTTATTGGGAAGGTCTTGATCAGCCCTTGCTGAAGTTCCAGAGTTGCACTCAGCTCTGGGAGCAGCATCAGACACACTGAAACCTTGCAGAGACAAAGCATGTTCAGTGCAGATTCACACTCCACCAGATTTCTAATGAACTCTCCTTTCTAGTTCCATTGACTAAGGCATTATATAAAGTTGTCGCATAGTTTGTTCCATCAGAATGCATTTTTTAACATGAATCTCTGAAAAACAGATATGGTTAAGTAACATTCTTTTCCTTCCCTAAAGACTCTCATGTTTTTATTAGATGACAGGAAAAGGCAGAGAACAGGAAGCATGAACCCTTTCTTTCTTCAGTCACTCTATTAATATACTTTCTTTGCTCAGAACCTAGTTGTTAAGCAAGTTATTCCAGAGGCTGGTTCTCAGAGTGTGATCTAAATATATTTGTTTCTGGCTCTATTAAGGTCTTGACTAACCAGAGGGGGGAGTGTGAGCACTCTCTTTGGTATCTAGCAAAGCACCTTCAAGTATGATTTAGTATTTTAAGCATGTGCTCAGCTGTATTGCTGATTAGGGATGCAGCTACTCAGATGTGTAAATACTTTTCTTACCTGGCACTGGAGATATTGTTAACATTCCAGTTAATATTGATTTGCTGATCTTCCCTGGCACTGCCTCAAATAATTATAGTTTAAATTTTTTACTGCAGAGAGTATAAGTTATTTAAAGCCTTATTTAAATCCTAGGTCATCTTCAGATGTCTTTCAACAAATTTAGCAGAAGGGAATTCAGCAGTCACACACAGCAGATCCCTTCCAAGCTCTGCTTGCTCCCACCATCTTTGCAATGGATGTTCTGGAACAGGCTTTGTGCCATCCCCTCCATGCCCATGCTCCCTCCAGCTTGCTTAAACCCACCTTCAGCAGAAACATTCACATCTTGCCTGGGCTATGAGCTAAAACACCATTTTCTCCATCCAATTTTTTTGTGGTGACATCCCTCCAGCCAAGGCAAACAGCAAGGTGACCATGTTTACCTGCTGCATGAACATGTTAGTGCCCCATGTGATTTGTGGAGGAGGGATCTCAAGCGATGGCAGTTGTCAGGAAGAAGCCTTCCTCTCACACACCAGGGGGATGTGTGTGGTGATAATGCTTGGAGTCTGCACACGAGTACTTGTACATGAGCTTTCTCCTCTTGACACATCTAAAAGCTTCATAATTGAATTGCACTGTTGGAACATTGTACTGAAGTTTCACCTAATGTTATTTAAATGTTACAGATTTGCCAATTACATAGCTTGATGTTGGCTGATTCAGTTATAAGGCTCATAATGTTCTTATTATTCTGCATTTAAAACACATTATTCATAATTTTTTGGAATTTAAAAGGACTAAATAGCCAGTAGATGGCACCAGTCAATCCTGTTGTGAGACTTAGAATGGCAAAATGTAGTTCTTGTCTTTTTTACAAATGCATTTTGGAAATGAAAAAAACTAGACAAAACAGCATTACTGACAAAATTTTACTTTTTAATTTACAGTAATAGTTTTTGAACAGAATGTTTGTCTGAAGTCAAAACCCTACCGTGTTATTTAACACATAAACTTGTGAGGAAGAACACAAAAATGTCTTACACTATTTCCCACTTATTTAGAAAATCCAGTCATTGACGGGTTAGTCCTTTCTGAGTACTTCTGCAGTCTCATTCAGCTGCATCAGCTTAAACCTTGTTTATAACATTTTCTTCCATAAAGCCTTTAAACTCTAACTCACCCCCCTCAACTCATTACAGCAATGAAGACTAGAGAAGGAATCATATAGAGAAAGCCAGAATGTTGGTGCATTGCTCTGTATTAATCTCATTACTGGGTACTTGGAACCCATGTCATGTTCCTCCCCGAACAAAGAATGTTATTTAGACTTTAGTCCTTCAAAATATTACAGCTGTGTGGGTTGTGGCACCCACACACAAGAAGATGTTGATTTCTTTGATGTAAGAAAGATCTCAAGAAAGATCTCATCTTTCATTTGTCTGTAAATGACAACACCATGCCTTCACAGCATTGCTTTAATAAAACAGTGATTATGCTAATAGTATTTCTTTCCAAACAGGTTACCTCGCCTAGGCTCAGATATTAAGCACGATGCAAACTAAACAGGAAGTACGCTTGTAAAGAGTAAGCTGTCCTAACAGTTTAAGGCCAAGGACACTTCATTCCTTGTGGACCTTTAGCAGCTGCCTTCACTCCTGATAAATCTGCAGCCCATCTGGGTGGGTGACAGTAATGGTAGGAGCAGCATTGAGTGTTTTTCTTGACAGAGCCCCTCTAGTCCCATTGTTCCTGTGGCTGTAGTGGAACTCACCTTAGACAATGTCACACAGGCTGGGGAAAAAGAAATCTGTGTTTCAGAGCATGAGTGATTTCCTATGGAAAAGACTGATACAAACCAAGTGATCTCTTAGAATGGACAGGCAAGGTATAGGTGATTCTGACAGCAAAGCAGAAAATCCTGGCTTAATGAGGTATATTGTAGCTTTGGGTTTTACTCCCTCCAAAAGATCAACCCATTAATTTGAGGTGAACTGTCCATTTTAATACAACAAATTATCTGTAATTATCAAAGCAGAAGAGTCACACATAGGTAAAACCTTACCAAAAAAGGCCTTGTAAAACCATGGTTCAGGCCTTGTTACTTTGGCTAAGTATAGCTAACAGCTAGCCTGTTCTATGAGAACCTGCAAGCACATCAGCCATTGCTCATGAAAACCTGTGAAAATAAGAAGTCTATCCTGTGAGAATCCATGAAGAATAAACGTGAACATCTGTTGAAGAAGATGGCCTTAACACGTACACACACGAGCACCTATGAACCAATTAATTGAGTGGCAAGAAAGTTACTAACCAATTAGAATTAAACACAAGGCTTTTGAAAACTGTATAAAAATAGGCTGTGAACATTAAAGTGCAGTTTTGGCTGCTTGACTTTGAAAGTATCATGTCCATCTTTATCTTTCTCACAGCTACACAGGAGTGACTTCAGATACATTTCAAATGTTGTTCTTTAAGTTGGTAGTTCAAGATATTGATTGAAATGTGATCATGCTAGAGAGATACAAGAAAACAATAGCTTTGGAAGTTCAGAGGCACCTACTACAAGGTGATTCATGTCAGCCTGTTAAAGGCAGACTAATGAGCATCCACAGCAGTGTTCCAGGACATTGATAATTATATCCATCCCTTAACCAGCTACTGTATCATCTCTCCTCCTCATACCACTCCTGTGCTGAAGGGATTTCCCAGGTTCTGGTGAACTACATAACAGAGTACCTTGTAAAAATAAAACAGATCTGCCTGTAAATACATCCTCTCAACACCTTCTCCCAGTGGGAATTCTGGAGTAGCAGATTCACTATTTGCTAAAACGTGAAGAAAGAAGTGCAGATAAGAAGCACAAGTCTTTCATTATTATTGCTTCTCAATTTCTTTACTAGCATTTCTTTTAAATCCTGTGGAATAAAGTTGTTGTTAATGTGTGGAAAATTAATTGGAAAGTGTCATGATCATTGTATGCATCACCCTTACAAACAGAACAGCAAGTCATTTTCTGTCTTTTTTTAGTCACTGTTTATGACAACAAAAACTTATTTTAATAATGGTTTTAATGCTCAAAAATAGTGTCTTTCCTAGGCTTGCTTGCAGGTGCTCCTAAACCATTATAAATAGAAGCATCATGCAGAATACTAAGTATGTTTTCAGCTGAGACATACAGTTTTGCCTGAGATCAATGCACAATACAAAAATGAGTCACACTTTAGATCTTATAGTAAATATAACCACATAAGAACTTATTTCTCAGGTTAATAAAACCTGCTACACTCCAACACTTGTGTCAGCACTACTGTTTTAAATTAGGATTTGCAAAATAGGGTTCTGAAGCCAGTTACGCCGTGTTCTGGGAGATAGTGCTGACCACTTTTAAGGCTTCCAAATTATATAAACCTCATTTTCTTAGTCTCCTTCCATGTTTTTTCATCCTTGATGTTTAAGATCAACCATTGTAGAACCAGTCAATCTCTGGAAACTAAGACTTTCCAGCCAGGCATTTGTAGTCAGATGATGGAGACAATTGTGTGAGTGTGAAAGCATCTCAAATACACATTATAGCAGAAAATAAAATCATGGAATTATAGAATGGTTTGGGTTGTAAGTGGATCCTAAAGATCATCTCATTTCAATTTCCCTGACATGGGCAGGGACATCTCCAAATAGACCAGGTTGCTTAGAGCCCCATCCCACCTGGCCTTGAACACCTGCAGGGGAGGAACAAGTGGAACATGGAATATTGTCAGGCAAAAAAATTAAAATAGACAAAGCCAATAAGGAATGAAATAGGAAAGATTTTAGTATGCATCAGCAGTAATCACAGTAGGTCATAAACAGAAAAAAAAAAGCTTCATTAGTGAGGGATTGAGTCTACCATAAAAATGTTTTTCTGACTACATCTAGTTAACATTCAAATTTATCTTCCCACTTGGCATGCCAGAGTTTCAGTAATTCACAGATATCATCAACTGTGACAGCAGACAATTTGGGACACAAGGAGGCAGACAAGGGGCTAACCACTCTCATGTATTTTTACATGACTTTTGTACAAAGTGTACTGATTTCATGTTTGTGCCTTCATTTCCCTTCTCAGACTTTCTGACATATAACTGAGTGTGTTCAACTTGAAGGTGAAATAGGAGGCCAAAAGTCAGAAATTAAAGCTTCAGATAGAGAAGGAAGGCCAGGAGCCAACAGGGACAGAGGGGCACAATTCTTTGATGCCTAAGTATGAGAAGCAGAGGAGGAAGGCCAGGAGGTTCTTCGCTTCTCTGAGAAGAGTGTATGGCATGCTGGGTGAGAGATTACATGCTGGATGGAGATGGAAATTGTAAAGCTCAGCTGTGGGCAATTCCTAAGGATCTTACAAAGCATCTAAAATGGCAAAGCAAAGCAGAAATGTGGCATATAAGCAAGAAGAAAGGGGAAGCCTGAGATACCAGGCGGGATTTATGCTTTTCTGTGACACAGGAATCCTAATCCACCCTTCTCAGAGCCATCAGTTCCTGGATCCTAGACACCTTCTGAGAAAAAGACAGGATCCATGGGAAAGTTCTCAAGGTTTCCTTCCCAACAGCAGCCTAATCATTGCTGTCATCTTTGTCCTGAGAGGACCCAAATTGCCCTTGAATGAGAGAGATGTCCACGTCCTCTTCCATGGAGCATGATGTGATGCCCTTGTCCTGCAACAGAACACAATTCAGAGCCTTCCAGTAGCAGAGGACAATGACTTAGCAATGGATAACTGCTCATTATTGTATTTAACTGTTTTCCAAGTCCAGCTCAGGGCTTTAGTTTTAGTCCTGCACTGCAATAAGTTGCATTCCTACCTGTGCTGGGCCATATGGGCACAAAAGACCACAGTGAGTCACCCTGTGCCACCAATTGCCACCTCATGCACTGATGATCCTTTGCTCAAACTTTCAAGCAGTTTAAGAACCATCCAAAAGGTTCAATTTGATCATGATATGCTGGAAGTACACATTCTTCTGGAGCATTGTTTTTCATGGTTGTATTTAGAGGTAAGTTTGGAACTATTTTCTATGTCTGGTCTAATTTCAGAGTGGTATCATTCTGTAGAGCTGATTCTTTCGTGGTGGAAAGTGAAGAAAGGCAAAACAATCCCAGTGTAGTAGCAGAGGCCGTAGGTCTGCTGAGCAATAAGATGGAAAGATTAATCATGGCTGGGAGCCACTCCAGAGCTAAGGATACTGACAACACTTAAGGGAATAGGCCAACCAATCCATGTAAAGAGGAGCATGGACATCCAGAGATGGCAACCCTGTTTACAGAGGTCAGAAAGATATTCCATAGCAAAGGCATTGTAATACACATCCTGGGACCCTTTCAAAATGTCAGTAGAGCAAAATCAATAGACAAGTAAAAAATCAGTTTAACTCACCCAATTCAATTTATGATGGAAATTCAATTGGAATAATGTTACTAGAATTTGTCAGTTTGGCTCTTGGATTCATAAATCCTTCATAAATTCAATTGTCCTATCTCTTCTTTGTGCATCACCACTCAAGCAGTTATTTGCTCTTGAACAAAGGGACTGAAATTAAATAACAGATAAAGACAGCATTTTTTTTTCTATTCTCCTCTTTGCACTTGCATTATATGAACATATGCCTCATATTTTGCACCAAATTGATTCAACTTCCTTAGAAAAACTCAGGTGAAGCTGTTTAAGCAAGTGTTGTGCAGTAATTTATCCTAAAAACAGATACTAACAATTTCAATAGAAGTTAATTACAAGTTCTGTTATCATATGAAAAATTTAATGTATTAATTGATTTATGCAGGTATAACTAAAACAACAATTTAATCCAATGGACTGACGTTCCTTTAATTTCATCATTTGTATGTTTCCCTTGTTCCATTCTCCTCTCTGGGCCTGTTCTGGCAAGATATACATGTTTCTGCATCTCTGCCAATTGCATTGTGTCTTTTCTTCAGCCACTAGCAAATACAAGGTTTCTACACTCCTGTGAGTAAAGTGAATAATTTAGCTAAGCTTTTGTTTGAGCTTTACAAGGACTGTGTGAGTGAAACTGTTGAATGCCAGGAACAAGTTCTCAAATCTCCACCAATTCAGAAGAATCTAAAGTTGCTTTATATTCAGGAGCTCTAGCTGTGTCAGCTGAAGTGCTGCTTTTAACCTGTATCTGAATTTGAAAGCAATAAAAAGGGCAGAAAATCAAACCTGCATTACTAGGGCTTTCTGCTTTCATACTAATTTGTAGTGAAGTAACATGGTTTCTTCTAGATTGTGGACTATTGTAGGAGAACAGCAGCAGCATAATCCATGTGGAATGAATGAAACCAGAGGCTCACTAATGAACAGAGCAAAGTAATTTTTGGTATAAAAAATGTTTATAAAATATTGTCTAAAATTATAGAAAAAGTTATTTTTATGTTGTATAAAATTATATAAGCAAAACCGTAGTAAAAACTACAAATGCACTGATTTGAGCCCACAGTTAAGTCACTGTATGTCACAGTGCCAATAGAAAGTGTATAGAGTGTGCAAGCCATACTCACTTTAAAGTTTTTATGCTAACAAAGTAGACAATGGGGTATGCAATGGCTTTAGTAGTAGTGAAAATCAGTGTCTCTTGAATCAGAACTTACCTTTGCTAAATGCAACCAAAATGGTTAGTTAATGGAAGGAAAAAGATATCACATACACCTATTGCCACAGAGTTTTAGATATATGGAAGAAAATAACAGAGTAGAAAAAATTTATATTAAATTGCACTGGTGTAAGCAAAGCTTAAACTTGCCTGTCATGTGAAGATGGAAATCATTATTTCTTTTGATCTCAAAGACATCCCAAACACCCAGCTGAGCTGGAAGGTGCTATTACTTTTCTAAGAGTACAACAGGCAGTCTGAGAGCACTGTCAAGATATATTTTATTATACTACACATGTCAAAAAAGTGGTCACCTGGAGTTGCTCCAGCAAATCTCCAACAGGTTCTTGAGAGCACAGAAATATATCTGAGTGGCACTGCCTCTTCAAGTATGTGGGATAAACCCCACATGAATTTGAAGAGAAACAATTCAAAAACAGTTCCAAAGAACTGAGCAGATATAAGTGAGGGTATCCTGAGCTAATAAGATCATAAATTTGCAACGGAAGATGTCCTGGAGCAGCACAGTTTTATTGCAGAGGGAACTGGTTGTTTTCTTCCTGTGTGTTCACCAGAGGTGGACTTGCACATGTACCACGTGTGCACAGATGGTCTGGGACTAGGATCCAGGAGCAGATATTGAAGCTAAGAGATTTGGCAGCATAAATTCACCCTGTGATAAAAATGCATCTGTAACATGAAATACCAGCAAGAGCTTATTAGACAGAAGTTTAAAAATACCTATATGGTGAAGGCATAAGAAATTATTTCTCACCATGGATGCAAGTAATCAGTACACTGTGAGAAAATACAGCATGCAGACAGATGAGCAGCAATGATGACACCAATTTTGTGCTGGAAAAAAAAAATAAATATATATACCAGTATATATTCTGGAAGTTATTCTGTTATACCTGTTAATTACTCCCTTAAATTGTCAAAAGATATCAGGCACAGACCAGGGACAGAAAATCCTTATCAGATATGAAATCCCAGCTAGAGCAGGAATAGGTATAAAGTGTTGGCTTCCACCATGATTTTAAACATGTTAGTTCATCTGAAAGATGGTTTTGAGTCAGAAATACGGATAATGACTATCATTTGCATAGGAGACTGTACATGTACATTAATATTGCACTCCCTACATCCCAACAGTTCCCAGAGGTGATGATACTGCTTGGGTGGGGTTGTGGCTGTTCAGTGAGTTAATGAGAATTAATTTTGTCCCTGTGCTTGGCAGTTGTGCTCATGACCTTTAGTTTTCAGACCCACATCTGAATTGGTAAAATTATGCTCTCAATAATATAATCATGTGTCTAATAATGTGCTGCAAAAAATATGTCATATTAATAATAAAGAGGAAAATAATAAAGTGGAAAAAATCTTCTAGGAGGGAACTAATTTGAGGGCAAAGGAAATGCAACTGCACTGCAGAAGGGCTGGTTTAGGGACCTGCACAGGCCACAACACCCAATGTTTTAGGTTCAAATCAGTCCTTGAGTCAGGCAAACTGAACATAAAGCCACTTAACAAGTGTGACCTGGAAAGTTCTCCCCCCCTTACATGAACAACCCCTTTCCTGGTAAAACCAGATGAACATGACTAATTTCCTGCCTTTTGTATCTCACAGCTCTTCATAGCTGATAAAGAATAGGCTGCTGCTTAGCTATGGTGCCTTTTCTTAAGCTGCTTTTTGACTGTGAGCAAACTGTTTTTTCTATCCATGCAGTAATACCCCAGACATGTTTCCCTGTATCCAAACATGTGGGTGTTTTGCGGAGGTTAATGGAAATTAAATTAAAGCTGAACAATACTAATTATAATGCTAAAGTGTCAAGCAAAGCTAATGAATACAACTGGCAGCATAGCTCAGTCTTGCCCTGTGACACCACTCTCTCTCTCTTTCTCCCTCAATCCCATTTTTTTCCTAAGCAGGGACCCACAGCAACCTAAAGCTACTTGTTTTATACAGTCTTGAATGGACAGATACACAGCAGCATCCCACTTTTTGCACTCAGGACTTAAATGATATTCAGTCCTCCAGAAATGAATGAAAAGCTATTATGTTCTCCCTTTTTTCTTCTTGCTTATGAACATCCTAGTTCTACCATTAGGATTTCAGTATTTCCTAGATTTTAGTGTTTGCTGAGATTTTCTGTGCAAGGAGCTGTTGCAAATAAACTTGGATTTTATCTTGATTAAGTGACATATGTCAACAAATGTAATTTCTGGTGGACCACCTCACTTTTTATCTTATATTAATGACCCAACTTTGCCATTAGTTTACCAAAGGGCAGAAGAATGACTTTAAACTATGGATAGTATGCACAGGCTAGCTGAAAAATAAAAAATTGAAAATCAGAAGGAAATATTTGAAAACTAAAGGGTGGTAACAGGGCAGAATGAGATCTTGCATCCCTGCATCTTACAGTACACCTTATTTCTTGCTAGCACCCTTTCCACATGCCTCACAGAGACAGTCTGGAAAGCAGGCACCTGAGAAGGCATTGGTGCAATGAGGGATGCTTGGCCTGAGGACAATGAAAGTTTAGTCTTTCAAAACTAAACAGTGTACTGAGTTCAAAGGCTCCACTTGCAAGGTACTGTCTGATCCCAGATTTTGAAGCATCCTGTTTGTAGGGTTCCCATGGGCTGTTACATGCCTGAGTGCTGGACTACAGCTTCCTTGTGTCCCTAAATCCTTCTTTTTTGGCACATCTGAAAGCCATTCCTTTGATACTATTCTTCCTTTTCCACAGGAAACAAACCAGTTGTTGTCAGCATCCTGGCCAGGAATCAAAGAGAACAAGCAACTTGTCAGGCAACACCAAGGGCACAGACAATTAGGATGGGGAGAATATTTCAGCAATAGCCTTTCTGCTAGTAAGGAAAAATATAATGAAAATTTCATGCAATTTTGGAAAAAAATAAGAAGCATCATCTGTAAAAGTTATGAGTTTATTTCTATGGCAGAAGTCAAACAACACCACAGCTACTTTTCCATCCTGTGCTCTCCAGTTCAGGCAGGAAAGAGAGCTTTTTTAGCTAGGTATTCTAGTTGCCTCATAGCTGCATCATGGCATCTTAGTAGACAAAGTGTCTCAGATTCCCACTGTCTTCCACTTTAGCCATGACAGCAACCACAAACTCTCCCATTTCTAATTACACAGGTACAACTGGTATTTTGACCTCATAATCCCTCTTTGGCAAATACACCGATTTCTTATTGGAATATATATATTTTGCCTTCTTTCATATGAACAAACAGTCCATGAGCCACAACCTGAGGACATCAGATACAGAAATATTCTGATTCCATGAATAGCAGGTGTGCCATTCATTACACCTTTGCCCTCTTTGATCTCAGCTTTAAAAGCTAACCCAACCACAAACGCAGAAAAGTGAAATAAGTGGAGTAATAAACAGACACTTTAAAAATGTTCTCTATTTTTATTTTCAAATTTAAGGTCAATCTTCATTAATTTGTAGAGAGTACAAAAATGTTCCCGTTAGTCTAGTTTGAATTTAGATGTATTTGTAAATAAAACTAAGCCTGCTTTTTCAAATACCATTTCTGTGCACAAATGATATATCTCATTCTTTTCATAAAGCATGTAAAACAAATTTCAGTTCAAACATTAAAATATTTTACACTTGGGCATCAGAATTACAAACAGAAATTAAAGGTTCTCAAAAAAATGTGCCTGAAGTGCAGAAGTACACACTAAAGACATTACAACATACACATGCAGAGACATGCACAAATAAATATGTATATGAGCATACTAGGAAGATCAAAACTACCTGTGTCCTGTTTTTTATGAAATCTCAGTAAGTCTACTAACAAGAATGCATCTTTAATGCAGTACTCATATATTGCTTACACAATAATTATAGTTTCCTATTTATGTCAGTAGAAAATCATTTCAGTCACACATTAAAATTGTGTGTCTTCCTTCAGTGTCCTACAGTGATGCTGAAATGAAGAAATATATTAAGGAATCGTAAGGGAGAAGATGAAGGAATAGTGCAAGATAAAGCTGTACTGAGAAGATTAATTTGCCTCATGATGAATTGGTAACTGTAAATCCTCTCTCTTCTTTAGACAATATCCTCTTGATTTTGAATGATTCCATTTGTCACATAGTGAAAGAAAATATATCAAGATATATAGGAAAATTCTATGTATTTATGTATTTATTGTGTTGGAATTGTGGAAATGTGACAAATTTCCTTTCTGTTTAAATTCTGAACTTAGATAAATCACAAGAACTCACCATCTGTTGGCAAATCCCTCCAGCAAAAAGTGTGTTGTTTCAGTGTACCTGTAGAAATCTTCACGTGCAGCCAAGGGACATCAAATAAACTATGTGGCAATAATGCCTTTTTGGGGAAAATTACATTTAAATAGTCCTGACATATAAGACAGAGATGCCCACAGGTCCTTCATCTGAAAGTTCATGTCTTTTAACATGGTTATTTTATTTGATGTCTTTGAGCCATTTATATTTGAAAGATGATGCTCAAAGAACAGACCCTGTAAATAAGACTCCTCATTTCTAGGAAGGCCACCTGGAGTGAAAATGTCCAGATGATTCTTTGGGCTTTCTTCTTCCACTAAAACTAACATGGGAATCCATTATGAGGACTTTAAATTGTCTGAAGTAGTATAGACTAGATTCTGTCACCCTAATTATACAGAGTGGGGTATTATTTTATAAATTGGTTGTTTTTACTTGTGGTTATCTCTAGTCAAAGGAAAGTAAACATAAGTATATCCCAATCTGTGTACAGAAGCAAGATCTACATATCCACAACATGCTCTTAGTTTTGTTAAGGTCATTGGAAGCTTGCACATCAAACACTAAGAAGCCACCTAGGACATAATGTAATTTCTTTTCAGTTACTAATGCCTAATGATAAGAACAGTAATGTATTACATGGGGAGTGTGGATAAAATTGCTTGTTACTAAACATGGCTTTTACCACAGAAGTTGGATCCAATCTTTGAATGTCATAAGGTTAAGTTTCAGGATATAAACAGATTCAGGGGATCTTGGAGTAGCTCAGGAACATTATCATGAGCAGTGCAGGGCAGGCAGCATCCAGCACACTGCAGCTGCTGCCCTGATGGGGGATGTGGTCAGCATGAGCAAGGTCTGTGCTGTTGCCCAGATAATTGTGTACCAAGGCCATCTCCTGCAAGCCATCCTGTCCCAGCTCATGCTGGGAATACAAGGCTCAAGAGCTGCCTCCCTGATGGCTGCTGCCATGAGCCAGGGCAGCTTCATGTGCCATGCAGGTCATGGCCTTCCTTCTGTGGTGTGACCCGAGCTGTGTGACACATCTGCTCAGCACATCATCACTAAATAATTTCTTAGCTAATAAATACTCTCACTGCCAGGACTCCTTTGTTCTTGCATCTACTCACTCTGATGTGGTATCCACCCAAGGCCACAATCTCTGGAACAGCTTCTTACCCAACCAACCTTCCATTTAGCCTTCCTTCAAAATCCTGTTTATCCTTAAACACATCAGGATCATTAATCACTTTCTGTAGCTTTCTTGTATCATATAAGTTTATACTGCACTCTCTCTGCCAGCAAATCCTTTTAGAATATGCTATAGTATGCAAAATTCTGGCTCTAACTCTGGATTCCAGTTTGCCTTTTTGTTGGAGTAATTAATAAACAATTCCTATTGCATAGACTTGTTGTGCAACAAGGAAAGTAACTCACACACCTAAGCAGCAAGCTATTAAAATGATCCTAATACAGAATAAACTAGGGTTCCATTCACAATTCTATTCTTTTATGCTTGTTTGAACAGTTAAATGGCCCTTTAAGGATACTAATATACATCCATATATATATATATATATATATATATGTATGTATGTATATTATGGATATATGGATATATGTCTGAAGAAAGAAAGTTAACTTTTTGAACTGACATTAGAATATGGCTTTAAAAATTGTGGTTATTTTCTTGTAATGTTAATGGTAACTTTTTTCCTAGTCAGACTGGGCTTCAACATAATCAAAGGGGCATTTATAAAACAACCAAGTAGCCACAACTCTACTTACTAGTTGAGACTAGGACCTTCAAGTAAGGCTGATCAATATGAAAGTTACTACTTTTAAGACCAAAATTATGTCAATACAAACAATAAATTAAAACTAAGTAATTGAACATTTAATATAGAAAAACATTACTGTATGACTTAAATATATATAACCTATATATATAATTGAAAAGAGATTTTGTGGAAGACTAGACTTTAGTCTCACTTTCTTCAGATGTCTGGGTTTGTGTTTTAAAATATGTGAGTGCTTTAAATGAACTCTGGGTTTCAAAACAACTTTATGATTAAAAATTCAGATTCATTTGTTCATTTCCTGGTTTTAATTGTGATGAGCTGTACCCCTTATTATCCAGCCTCATCTTAATAGCAATGTGGAACAGGACATACACAAGGGATAACACGGAAGTTGGTAAAAACCAAATATAATGAATTTCTGTGTATGTCTGTGCAGTGCCACTGCTTTAGACAAATGACTATGTCTGTCTTTAGACAAACACTGTAATGTCTACAGTGCTTGCAGCTGGTTTCCACAAGACCTGCTTCTGGAGGCACTCAGTAGCAGCTGTCTGCTGTATTCAACCTGGAACACCTAGAGATCTTCATGTCTTCAGTGACTGACATTTAAAGTGCAGCGAAGTCCATCCTCTTCTGCAATTTTCTTCATTAATTGGCACAATTCTTTGTTTTTCTCCTGTCACTTTGTCTGATGCTTTTTGTAACATTAATGGCAACTTCTTGTGTGGACGTTTTCTGTGTGTCCCATTTACTCTGTGAGAGTTTTAAACAGTACAGTGAGTTCCACAAGGACAACAGAGTCACTGATGATTAACCCCTAATTTACAAAAACAGTTCTATGTAATTAACAGAATGTCTCCAGCATCCTTCATACAGCACTGTGGTGCAGAGCAACTGTCTCATTCAGCGTGGACACAAGCTTTTATCTGCTGCAAAGACAGCGGATATCAGTAGGCTTTGGATCAACATTCTTGCCTATAATTATCATCTCTGCATGTCTGTACTGTAAAGGCAGAGCAAATAAATCTGGTTTCAGTCCAGAAGTGAAAATTAGAGGTTCCTTTTCATGTCGCTGTGAATAGTGCATCACTAGCCTGAGCTTGAATTTTCTGTACTTGATTTTATGTTTCTGATGTGAAAATATAGTTTTAAATTAACACTTCTGCCTGCATACAAAATCCAAGCACAATGTATACCTTTCAGAGATTCATCAGTTTATTTTCAATATTCAAAAAAGTCAGTCTGTCTGAGGCATGCAAGTGCATCCCTAATTTAAATTTGTACTTTTCCATCTCCCAGACTGCTTGTTGCCATAAACAATGCACCATAATGCACAGAAAACTGGACAGGTCTAATAAAGTGTACCCAGATCTGGGCTGATAGAGACACACAGCTGGGTTAGGTGGGTTTGATTATTGCATTGCCAGTGTTCCACGAGACTATTTGTCAGTGTAAGGAATGTTAGGTAAATTAGGCATTATTTACGTGGTAAGAGTGCCAGGTAAAATAATATCTGATAAAGTTCAGCCATTGACATAAGGGAAAAGTTCATATATATCACAGGGAAACACCTGGAGTTAATTTGTTGCTGTGTATTATTTCACATTTCTGCAGCCTGAATACACCATCTCCTTTGCTATTTGCTCCCCCTGTGCCACTGCTCATGCAGGTCCTTGCCAAAAACTACAATGAGAATCAAACCAGATTATTGTCAGTCAGGGACATAATCTGGATACCACCTTTTCTTTGGAGGGATATCTGACCAACCTGTTACCTTCACTGGTATTAGCACTCCTTTCTTTATTACTGTCATCATCATCATCTTTTACTTCTAAATTGTTTTGACATTACAGTGATGAGAGGATAATAAAATTTCTGAGTCAGTCGGTGTCAAACCTTTTCTCCTTCAACAGCACAAGCTGTACCCTGTCATACCCAGGTATCAAGGGATAAGGCAGATGGCTGCTTTAGAGCTTGATGCAGGAGAAAGTGAAAAACAGAGGGGTGACATGATTTATCCCCTGCTAGCCCACAGGCCAATGGCACAACCCAAGCCTTGCAAGGGCACTATGTGCTGCATTGCCCTGTATCCCATAGCATGTCGAGACAAAAGAAAAACTCTAGGCATCTAAACTTAAGTTGTTCACATTATATGCTCACCTTATTGTTCCCTAAAAGTGGAAAAACAGAGATGCAGAATGGCAGACCAGAGCTGGAGCCTAAATTAGCTACTACACTTTCTCTCTAGGCATATATATTTCTTTTTTTGCTAAAAGATGTTCAAACAACTTCTTATGTACCTGCATTGGATGTGGAGAATGATGTAAATGCTTTAGTTATTATCAGAAATTGTTTTGCACTGAGCTGCAACAGCAGAGATACATGTTACTGAATGTATCTCAGCTAGAAAATGCAGGAGGGTATCTTCAAAGTCATGGGGCCTCAGGACAGGAACCCACACTTCACTGATTAGTACCATTACAGTCAACATTCACATGATTAATATGTTGTGGGAATCTGCCCATACTTCCTGCTAAGTGCAACACAGAAGTAATTTTCCATTCAATTACAAAATTAGACAATTTTGTCTAACAGTGGGACAGGTGCACAGGGTAATTATACATTGTGACCAAGTCTTTTTCAAATTGGATTGATAATTTTGTAGTTCTGTTCGACCATATCCAACCTCGCCAATTAAGATTTCTCTGTGGGCTAGTGGCTAGGACAAGCATTTGGGCTTTTCATTTACAGAAATCCCATGGCTCTAGATGTCATGCTGCTGTGGAATGTGCCCCTGTCCACCTGGAGGTGCAGTATCTCATGAAAAGATACAGCAGTATCTGATGAAAAGATACAGTATCTTTTATGTCACCTGGGAATACCTTTGTACTATAGCAATACAAAAGACAATAATACAGTGGAGCTATAAAATAAATAGACATGTACTGATGTGTTGTGTGTTGGCAAATGCAAGGTGAAGTTCAATCCAAATTTCCTTTTTCATTTGCTCAGACTCCTTGGTTTAAGGATGTGACTCTCAAGATGGGACAGCTTCTGATGGGGTGGGTGTAGCTGTTCTGCCACACGCTGTGCTGAGGCACTTTCTGTGGAAAAATGTCAAAAGACTCAGCAAGGAGGAGTGTGCACACTGGCAGTAATTCAACAAACTGTGCACACCTGAGGAGCAGGGACACCAGGGGAGATTGTTCATGTCTGAGAGAGGCAAGAAACAAAGGATGGAATTGCACAGAGGTGTTGCAGTCATTCTCTGTTTAAAACAAAACATCTAACAGGACTTAGGCTGAGGGAATGACCAAAATGGTGACCAAAAGCTGAAATTTGCCTGAACTTGAAAACACATCTTCCTTTTCATGCCCCATGTAGTATGCTAGCAAAGTAAAACCTGTACAATCTTTACATGTATATAAAGTTACTCAAACTCCATTTAAGTGTGAAATTATGTCAACTGAAACTTTTTCCCCCCATCCTTGAAGAGAACAATATAAATATGATTTAACAGGGGAGGGAGGTCAGAGGAGGCTCTTCCTTTGTGTCCTGGGATGCTCAACAGTTCCCCATGGGAACTCCTGTCAGGTAAGCTTTATTCCAATAGTAAGTAATACTATTGCTTATGCATTCTGATGTCAGTGCATTTATCAACAGCAGTTTGTGGACCTTACTCTGTCCAAGAGGCAAGAAATTGCCCTATTTGTGAACGTGGAGTCCTACTGAGTTTGCCCAGACTTACAGTGCAATGCATGTCAGTTCTGCATCAGAGATTGCACTCCTGACCAGAATTACTGTGCCACCACTCTGTGCCTCTGGCACCTCCCCAGACTCAGAGTGCCAGAGTGCTTACTCTGAAATATTGTCTGTGAAGGTCTCCCAGGATGTCAGACAGGCAGATAATACTGAGTGAGGAAGGGAAGGCCCCCAGGCCCACTACATCTGCAGACAACACAGAAAGCAAGGGGGGGGGGTCTGCCTTCCCTAATTTTTTATGTGACAGAAGAATTGGTGTAGCCAGCAGGACTGCCATGGATAAATAGTTACAGAAGTATGAACGTGCTCCTTCCCAGGCAGGAAAGAAATGGGCCCAAAAATTCTGAAAAGACGAAGCAATTATTTGTGCAGTATTGGAGGCTCACTTATCTTACATGCAAAAGGGAATCAAAGAGTCCTTCCCTCAAATATATTATATATAGAACATGCTGCTTTGAAATCAGAAAATGGAGTATTAAAGTCATCACTGGCTTTTGAGAGGGAAATAAAAGAAAGATTGGAAACCTAATAACAAGCTTAAAGATAATTTTAAAGTTCTGTTCGCTTCAACAGAGCATAGGGAAAGACAATTATTGTAGAAATTAGGTAGGAAAAAACCATAGCAGTGTGAAACAAAATCTGAGAGAGGAAATAGAGGACAGGAAAACAACTGAATTGTTACTATCTTTGGAAACTGAGCAGCTGCACAAACAGTTGCAGAAAGAAAAGGGGATAAAGCAAAAACTGGAAGAAAAGGTAAAAATTATGTTTAAGAGGGCTGCCAATACAGCCAGCATTGTACAGATAAGAAAAACAATTGTATCCCTTGGAGAATGGTGAAAAAGCTGAGGGGATAGTGGCCACTCACCATTGTCTGCAGGAGACTGAATGCCAATATTACACCTTTAACTACTGCTGTGCCAAATTTTGTGGAACTGTAATGCAAATTCAGGGAGCATCCTATTCACAGAGGGTAAAACTCGATGTAAAAGATGTTATTTATGAGTCCACTCTGGGAATACCTCAAGGCTCAATTCATGCTCACCCAGAAGGAAGTGCAGCGTACCTTTGACAGATTCCCACAGGGATGTAAACTTTCACCCATGACTGCACATTCTGTGATTGCCAAAACTTTACAGTCCCCCTCTCCCCAGATGTGAAATTCTATGATATTGTAGCAAGAGGAGACTCCCCTGAAAAAGTAGGGGAAGCAGCAACAGCAGCATGGCAAGCACTTCTCAAAGTAGAAACTGAGATTCCCCAGAAATGCCAAGGACCATGTAAAAGACTTTGTCTGCTACATCTGCAGATAACCCAGAAGACAAGGAAGTCTTCCTTCCCCTAATTTTTAGCTAACACCTTCTCATATGAGAAACCAAGGAAGCAGTAAACCAGCCATAGATTTTGGCTTTCTTTATTCTGCAGCAGCTCAGCAGCTGCTGTGCAAACAGGGCAGCAAGTGGAAGGAAGGCTGTAGGAGGCAGGTGGGTGGGTAGGCAGCTGTGGCAGGAGAAGGCTGGACTTTGGTACAGCCCCAAAGTCTTGTCCTTACAATGTATGCAATGTACACAACACATAAGTGAGGGGGAAAAGGGGGGAGGATCTGATCCAAAGCCTACTGAAGTTATTGAAAAGACACCCATTGACTTTTTCAAGCTTCATGTCCAGCTTTGGATGAGCCAGGGTTCATGCAGTGCACATATTTTAAGCAGAACAGCAGTTAAGGGAAAACATGTTCCTTTTCAGATAATTAATCTAAGTAGTTTATATGATACATGCCACAACTGGCCTGAGTTGGAAAGAAATGAGCATTGGGGCTTTTTTTTACTGTAGCAAGTGTGTGTTACACTGATTGACAAATAAAACATCAATTCTGTGGCTGTTCAGGCATGAAGCATTGCCAGAGGTGCTCAGCTCAATCATGCCATGCCTGTAGTGCAGCCTGGCACCATTTTCTCATGTCTCAAGACATTGAATACAGTTTCACTGCAAAGAGAAAGGCTGTCACAAAAGTAACTTAGACCTGGTTGAAGCTAGTGCTGGGCAATAGGGACCATAATTATACTCATACCTCAGTGGTCCTGAAGCCATTCTGTCTCTGTGCTGTAGCTCCCATGCTGTGGGCTATGGGGTTTGCACCCTGAGAGCCACAGTTGCTCCTCTTCTCAGCATTCAGCATTCCAGCTGTGGCTGATGCTGTAGGTACACCTGTGTGAGCCAATTTCCCATCCTCCAGAAGACCTAGCAGGGACACATGGAATTGGGCAGTTAATACTGAGGAGCAATTTGAGCTGGCTCTGCCGTGCCTCTATTTTGTCTCATTTTGAGGTGGTGTCAGTGATGCAAGGTGTGGTACAGTACCCCAGTGAGAGCAGTCTGCCTCCCTGTGGCATCTTCATCCTCACATTTGACATCATTTGGCCTTTTTCCTATGGTCCACTGGTCTGGGAAACATTGGCTCAGGAAATCTTGGGAAAACAGTCAATGAGTGCAGCATGCCAGTGGATTTTTATCACCTGCAGGTCTCCACTGACTTCTCTACACACACACCTCCTTGCATGAGCAAGAGTTGAACTTAAGATCCAGAGAAGGCCCCCTTAAATCTGTTTCAGTTCTGGGAAATAAGGGGTTAGATGTGAGCATGACAGATGAGACCAATATGGATGAAAGGTTGCTCTATGCATGGCCTTGCCTTGAATGTTCTTTTCATTTGAAGTTAAGAAATTTTGAAAAAAATTATTTCATGTTGTTTTGCCTATCAGCAATCAAACAAATGAGTAATTTGCTTTCTGCTCTAGCTGTGTGGATACACATGAATTGTATGATATGATATTGGACAGCATAGATCAATTTTCCTATCTTACTGCATTAACAAAAATCAGTTGTCATTTATGGTGGGTGCAGAGCACTCAATATCTGGTTGCAACAATGGGTCAGAAATCCAAATACAGGGGGTAAGTGGGAAGCATGACTGTTGCTCTCAGTTGAGTTTTGGTCAAAGCTTATTTATTAAGAGATTTTCGTTAAAAGAGAAACAAAGAAGGCAAATTTACTAACTGATAATGCAGGTATCAAATCTAGAAAAATTAGGAGTCACAGACACTAAATGAGAAAAAAGTATGTGGAAAAACAATGACAAGCCATGGCTGTATGAAGTTACATTGTGTCATCAAAACCTTCTACATTAATCAGGTAGGAATTCAAGTGCTGTGTTAAAGATATTAAAAATGAAGCAAAGTCGTGAATTCTTTTTCAGGAATCTGTAAGAAAAGATGATTTTTCAGTAGAAAGCAACATTTGTCAGTATTAGCTAGCAAAGGCAATGACTGAATTCAACAAAGTTTCACCCAAATATTCAAAGCCTTGGTCTTGAAAATATATAAAATTTTGTGAATAAAAGGTCTTTAAGTTTTCTTCTGACTCAAGCCATTCTATGATTCTGTGAGGTAATGTCTGACTACAAACTAGTCACTGCATTTCCCTGAGCAGTCAGAAGATGGAGGCAGAGTATTCCAAAGACACTTTAACTTGTAGTGGTGGTAACTAATAATGCTGTCACGTAGGTTTTGATAGAAAAAAATTGAACTGAAAGTTGAAAATATTATAATTTATTTTTAAAAAAAAATACTTCTGTCTTTGGAAATTGCCTTTTCTGCTAGATATAAAAACTGATGTCGTTCTTGTGCCCAAGTTTAGATGCAACTTCAGTAAGGCAACAGTAAACTTCACCTCTCCTACATCTCCCAGAATTCTCCTCCTAGTTGTGTTTTAGGTCTTACCTCTCCCTATCACTCCACGGGACCAGAGGAGAGGCAAACAAAGCCTTGGTGCAGAGCAGTGAGTGGCACAGGCTGATGTTGCAGACAAAAGCAGCTGTCAGGAAGGGAGGTGGAGAGGCAGTGAGCCACGTGTGAGTCAGAGCTCCAGCCAGGAGCTCACTGCTTCACCTTGCAGTGGAGCTCTGAGGATGAGCTTGAGCACAGCTTTCAACAGGAAAACTGCACAGGAATTACACACTAATTCCATTAATTGAGTCTTTGACATTTCAAACTTCCAAATGATGAGTTTTTCCTTCTGTGGAGTCATCCTATGAAATTATTTCCACCATGTATCTCTTTGGCCATCTGGTCTCTGACTAAATTATCTGGTGAAACATCTGTCAGCTAAAAAGCCATTTTGTTATTAAGTCCAATTGTTCATTTATCAGATTGTGTTGCATCTTTTGGTCTTGCACAGAAAACTTTTTCTTACATTAATCCATTTTCAGAGGCAGATGGAAAATCTCAATCCTGAAAATGTGTATCTGTATCATTTTTTTTGTCTCTGTTAGTTTGCAGCCTGAGCATACTTGCTGCATCCTGTGTTGCAGGGGTGTGACTTTTTTTGCAATACTTATCAAATATAAACCAAGGATACTGAGCCTTCTACTATCACTACTATAAGTTTTATATGGATGACCTAGTGGCCACCAATACTAGGCAAAATTTTTTTTATTTTATACTGTAATATGTTTGCTATTCTGAAGTTAAGGAACTATTTTAGAATTCATTTTCATTGGCAAATAGATTATTTAGACAGTGGGCAACAGCTTAGAGGCTTCAGTGACTTGCTCATTATGTATGAACACCAAGAAGAAATTACAGTGAGCATACATAAGCAGTGCTGTTAAGAGCACGAGATTTGTTGGCAATCCATAAAGCAATACCTATTTTATAGGCTAGATACATAACACAGAATGATGATTGCAAAACAGAGATGATGTTTAAAAAGGATTAGGAACGCAGGGTTGATTTTAAGATAGCAAATATTCTTGCATTGCTATGTAGGATTTGCCACAGTACACAAAAGTGAAGAGTTAACTCTCTTCTGTACTATTGGAATTTAAAAGCCAGCAGGGTGGCAATAATAAAGGTCTTGCCTCATTGTGGTTTAAAACAAGCAAACTGTTGAGATATTTATGCCATCCTCACAGCAGGGGTTTGGTAAATAATCTCCTTGGTCTTTCATGGTAGAGCTTCAGTTTACATCAGTGTTGTTAAATCACTGTAATATCTAAATGAACGGGTTCAGTAATGCTGTTTTCATTCTCATCTTCTCATTCATGGCACCCCTGCCAAAAGTCTGTGGGCCTCTTTAGGCCAGGGGAAACAGCAGATCCCACCTCAATGCTCTGTCAAGTACACACTTTACTTTCAAATGACCTGGCAAGGCTGCAATATTCTCAAGGTTCCCTTCCCAAAACCTGGGTTTCTGGGTGATTATTAAACGCCCACAAATGTGATGGGGACCCTTCCCTCGGGAATGGCTGCTTGGGGTTTGGGGACTGCCAGGCTGCTCCCTCTGTGGGCAGGAATGGAGGACGAGGGGCAGGTATTTCACTGCTTGCAGTAAGGTTTATTTGGAAGGAACACACACCAGTTCTGTGTCAATGGCCACAGGGAGAACAGCTCTGCAGCAGCTCCATTGCTCATAAATTCATAAATCCAAGTCTACCTTTCCAGCACAAAGTGTGCCTAAAAGAACTTGTCCTCCCATGGCAACGTTTACCACCTTCCTCTTTGCTTGCTGGCCTGCACAGGCACACCAAGAATTGCCTTTCTTACCATGCCAATAGAAATCCCTTAGGCTGGAGCTTGACAAATGCTTTTTTTCAGCAGCATCAGGGGGAAAAAAGGGTTATTTTAAACTGAAATCCATCCTAGACTTTATTCTTCCCCCAATGACGCAAGCAGCCAGACTGGCACAACTTGGGAGGTAGCACAGGAATCAGAACAAGCAGCTGAAAGCAGCTTAGCTTGGTGTGCTCTCCAATAAAACAAAGCAAACATGATAATTTTAAAATTTTGAATGAGTTTTCATAAATTTTCAGATAGCATCATCCCCAATTTTGTGGTTTAGGAGACATTTAAAATTGCAGTCTGAAAGATTGCTCACAGACTTGCAAGCTTATGTCCATTCAAAATGTTTAAGTCATATAGCTCTAAACCTCCCCCCTACATTTACCTGGGGAGGCGCTGTCTAAGAAAGCTTTGAAAATAATTATTTTAGTAAATAGGGTGCTCATCACAGAGAGGTCAGTGAAAATGTAAAATTCAGAATGAAAATTTAGGACATTAGACCTGTATTTCTTTTTTTTTTCTGGTTTCTTTTATTATAATGACAACACTGGTGAAAACCAAAGAGAAACATTGCATACATCCTGCTCTAGTTCTTCATACAGCCTAGTTACACCTAAGAAGTCAAATTATTCAATAACAGTATTTCATAAAGAAAAGAGGAAATTTTTACTCTTAACTCTTTCTAACCAGTTTTGTATGAATATTTTTGTATCACCTTTGTACAAAGATGATGTGAAAAGGGGGGAAATCACCTAATTTATTCAGTTTTTGAATGTAAAACTGGTCTGAAAAGCAAAGTTATGTCATGGATTGACATCTGGCACAGAGAGACAGAAAAGAGATCTAGCAGGCAAAATTCTGTAGCTCTTAAATATCAGGACCACAGGAAACTTCTCAAACCACAAATAACACATAGGTAGGTCTGCCTGGATCTCCTGCACAGGCTTAATCCAAAGAGTAAATCTTAGCAAGGTTCAAGGTGACCTGAACATTTCTGTGGCTAAGAAAATCAGTGATGCTGCAGTAGCTAATGCTGTTGAGAAGTTTGGGCAGGGTATGAAGCCTTGCAGTAAGGAGACAAAGTTAATCTTAGCCAGAAGAGTCAACTGTTTGTAGAGAAAATTATTGCATGTGTGTTTGCCACAGTATTCTCCCACTTCATTTTAAAGCAGGACATGAATTCAGACCCAAACCTGCTCTAGGTCTGACCCAGTACCCAGGAGACCCTGTGCTATCAGGTGCTCTGTTATGGAACAACAAGCATACATTTGTTTAAAGCAGGTAGCTGTTGATTAGCTGAATTGATACCTTTGGAACTGACTATGAACAAACCAGTGGGGTTCCATTTTCTAGTTCAGCAACACCCTTTTTTATTTATCAGGACTGTTATCTCATGTACAATGCATAAGATGCTGGTTTACAAAGTGCCTGCCTAAAAAGATGCTGCACTGTAAAGATGGACTCTGAGAAAGCTCACAGGGAAGAAAAATGGAAAGTATTATCACCACATACAGGTGCTTCCAGAGGAAATATGTGCTTGCAATCATCACCAAGTTTCTTGCATTTCATGTTAGAGTGATAATAAGCACAGAAAGCACTGAAACATTTGCTTTCTCTACCTATTTTCCTGATTTGAAACTATTTATTTTTGGGAAAGCCACGCACCTGCAGGCCTGAGGGCTGGTGCACACTTTGGCTGCAAAAACCAGACATAGCAGGGATCCAATAAAAAATGGAGTGGGGGCTGTGACAAAAGTCAGGTTTAAGTCATTTCCTCCAAAGCAGTAGCCTCGGGGATGAGGCCAGATGCTCAGGAAATATGCAATAGCTCTTTTACCTAACAAGAAACAATTTAGAAACTTTGAGGCACAGCAGAGAGTGGGTTTGTGAGCTAGGATGAAGGATCCAGATTTACAGAGATTTCCTACTGCAGCAGGAAAATATTATCAGAAAAAATGTTTTGTAAATACAATAATGCAATAAATTTTCTTCCCAGACATTCAGAGGATCCAGAATGATTTCTCTGAACTCTAATGTGATATGAATTTTAGACAGTGAAGCAAAATGCAACAAATGCATTTTCACTTTCCACACATTTTGGGGGTCTCTCCACAGCTGTCTCCAGGCAGCAGGGCTGAGCCATGCCCAGGCACAGTGCTGGGGTGGGGAGGCAGCCAGGAGCTCTGTGCCTTCCTCCATACTTACAGGAGGAAGCTTATTTCCAGTGAGCTCCTCCTAAAGCACAAACAAACTCTCAAGCTGCAAACCTTGATAGCACTTGCATGGTCTAAATTCATAAGTACATGCTAAATCTTTGCATATTGGTATATTTCAATTTCAAATGGGGATACAGAATCACAGAATAACTGTCTTGTAAACAAATTTAATAGAGTTGTAACCATGTCTGTGAAATAAAGGTGAATATAAAAATTTATATTTATTCCAAATGGGAAAAGCATGCTGCAACACTCTAACAAATGTGTGATCATTTCAAAGCTCCAGACAAAGGGTTCTTCATGGCAAATAGACCCCAGAAGATGAATTAAAGGGAATTGGCCTGACCATCAAGGGAAGATACAGAAGGTAAACTTGAGAGAATTGTAATCATGGTGCTAGGCAAGAACTTAACACCAGAAAGATAACAGAGTTTAATGCATGAAGGTACAAATTTTGATAACTGGAACAAGATAGAAGAACCAAATTTTCACTGTATTTTGGAATAAGCATCAGCAACATTTTGGAAGACCTTGACAGCTGAATACATCTTTTGCCTGGGAAAAATAACACAGAATAGATTAAGCAACTAACTAGTGTCACATGATGTGCCAGAAACAGATCACTCCTTCCTCCAACCTGAAAAACCAACACAAAATAGCAAAGCTCTGAAGTGCTTTTCATGGTACTGGATTTTAGAAGGATAGAGAGTGGGGGTATTTGCTTTTCCACATGCAAATATACTGGCTGTGTTTCAGTAAAGCCCATAAAAAGTACATGTTAAAAAATATATACTCCATGCACAATACCTTATATCATGGGTCCAAATTATGACAAATCAGCCTGTTTTCCCAAAGTGCTGGCTTTTGGCTCAGTTCCTGTCTAAACCTTTCCTTAAAATGCCAAGAAAGAAGTTTTCCTTACAGGAGAGCACTGTGTGAGATGGAAAACAAGCAGCAGGCAGCTGGCCCTCTCTCAGTCACCCTTCCCACTGCAGTACCCAGCCTGTTCTGTGCAGTGCCTTACAGCTGGAGGTGTCCACAGGCTCTTTGCCTCCCTCCCTCTCCTTTACCTGGGCTTTCCTTCTCCTTTGGGATTGGTAATAAAACATCTCTCATTAAGGTCTAGACTAATTTCCAACATGGACATGGAAAGCATTACCATCAGTCTCATTACCTAGCTAAACACACGTGGAGTTTTATGATGAGTGAAATGCATCATTTCACTTAATCACACTGAGGAGCAGCAAAAATATATAGGCAGACTAAATATAAATACAAATCCTCAAGAAAAACATTTAAAGGTATACATGAAACATGAACTGAAATGAATCCTCACTTTTGCTTACCAAGGTTCAGCAGCTGGAATTGAAGTTAAACATTCCAAGTACTACCTTGCACATTTGTCACCAGGATATTTTCTGAAACATCCCTTCACCAGGATTTTTCTCCTGAGAAGCTGAGAAGCCTCAGAAACGAAATGGAAACAATAATTATCTGATTGCTTGGAATGGGGTTTGGAAGTTGCTTACCAACAGGTGCATCTTCGATTGGTTCCATGTGAATTGTTTTTACTTAATGACCAGTCCCAGTCCAGCTGTGTTGGACTCTCTGGTCACTCACAGGTTTTATTATCATTCTTGTCTAGCCTTCTGATGTCTCCTTTTTCCTTCTTTAGTATAGTGATATAATATAATATAATATAATATAATATAATATAATATAATATAATATAATATAATATAATATAATATAATATAATATAATATAATATAATATAATATAATATAATATAATATAATATAATATAATATAATATAATATAATATATCAGCCTTCTGAGAACTTGCAGTCAATTCTCATCTCTCACCTTGTCCTGGAGACCCACAACACTGCAGCACACATTTATTTTTTGAAATAGTGATTGACTACTGGGATAATTTACAAAGGCTTAGGCAAAATGTCAACCACTGGAAAGCTGTAAGTTCAGTCTCAATATCCCAAAGGTATGTGTGGGAATTAACTCAGGGAAGACCAGTGGGCTGTATGGCCTGGTGCCATTCCCAGCCTTACAGTATAAATATACAGAAGGATATACTGCTGACTTAACCAGTGTAACTATGATCATAAAGTGCTCTGCCTTTAATGTATCTGTATGCCTGTGAAAAAGTCATCACTCACATTTATGTTCACTCCAAAATGAAGGCAGTAGCTACATTAAAACTTCATGCCATCAGCCATCAACCATCTTCTAGATAAATCCATTGCATTTTTCCATCTTTTCCACGCACAGTGTAAACATTCAGAAAGCACTCAGGCATCAGCATTGTGCAAATGTCAGATATTCATGCTTTTAGTACTGCAAGTGCTTGAAACAATTCTGATGGCCCACATGGGAAATGCTAGCAGTTTACAAAAATGAAAAGTGCAAATGAGGACAATATCCAGACAAAATGTACAAAGACAGAAACACATCTATATACACTGTTTGGAAACTGGTAAAAAAACCCACAATAAAAATATTTCAGTCAGTCAATAAAGAATGAGCTGGTTATTTTTCTCTTCAGTAGCTAGCATGTATCTGGACCAGCTAGCCTAAATCTTCCATCTCCCAGGAGGAGATGGAGCCAGGAGGAGGCTCAACATTGCTTTGTTTTAATCAGCTCCTTAAAATGTGAGGCTCAGTTAAGCAAACAGCAATGCAGAGGGGCTCAGTGAACTCAGGAAAAACTTAAAATGTAAAGTCCTGGCTCACAGCCTTCAGCTGTCCATGTTAATTGGTAAAACACCACTCCTTCATCTACCTCTTTCACTTACTTTTAACCTGTTTTTTTCCTAAACAGAACAGAAAAGGCATTGTGGCAGTCTAGGAGAACAGACTGGTGTTTTATTTTCTAATGTATTCATCAGAAGATTAAATTGCCTTATTGCATTATTTCTTTGTGCACAGCAAGGGACCAAGGCCCTTGTTTCATGTGACACAGCTGCTGAAAAATGGACCCACTCACCAGAGCCCCAGAGATCTGGTCCTGTACTCCAGAAAAGAGGGGTGCAGGTCAGAGAGAAAGCCTTACAATAAACTGCTGGCTTTGATCATTCTGATCCTGGGTCTTAAATATTATATATTCAATTGAAGATAAACCCCAGCTTTCAATCCCAGATTTCTTTTAATTGGAATATGTTTTAAACTGCAGGGACATTTGAGGGAAAAAAGTTGGAACTAGCAGTACCATTTCTGTTTCTATGAAGAGATATATTTAGAGAACTGATTACAGTTAAAGAAAAGAGAGATTTTTGGCCACTTCAATGCTGAATTACTGCCTAGTAATTCAGCATTGAAGTGCTTTATGTGGAAATTTTGGAAATTTTAATCAATGAGCAAGGCAAACTGCACTCTGAACTGTGTTTCCTGTATGCAATACAATTGCTCTTCTGCTTTGAGATTGGCAGGAATCTTTGCTTAAATCTAATTAAATTTTTAATTTTTTGCTGTGAATTCTACATTCCTAAACTGGAAAATGCAGAATTAGAACTGGCTAGAAAGTGTAACATTCCCAAGGAAAAGAAAAAACAATTTTTAAATGTCCTGAATCAGGATATAAAGGCTGGGATGGAGCAAAGAGTGCTGTTTCCACAAAAAGAGTAATTTTGCAGAGCAATTTCCTTCTCAGCAATTTGCTGGCAGGATCTGCCATTGACAAAACCATGACTCAGGTTGCCTGCTCAACCCTTTCAGGCACTCTCCCTCTCTCATCATCCCTCCCCCCCACCACCTGCTGCAGAGACAGAGTAAAACTTCTTCCTTTAGTTAATGACAGACCTTTGGCTCTCAATAACTAGGAATATTTTTGCCTTTAAAGATTTCAGTGCTGCAAAAAAGATGGTTTTTTTTTCACAGGGAAGTAATTTGGAGAGATGGTTCCAGTTCATCTTCCTGCAAATCATCTCTATTGATGCTCAACAGCCTTTCTGCTTTCTGGCACTGGGACAGCTGGGAAAGTCTTTCATGTAATTCCAGTGCTCCTGTATGTGACATTTTCAGTGAATTTACTGTATCATTGGGTAAATTATTATACTGGGGTAAACTGTGGGTGATCAATCCTAGCAGGTCTGCCTTAGACTGCAGGGAGGGTTTATCAAGGCCGTTGGCCACTAACTGAATGGATACTAATCAAAGCCTGAGAGGTTTTGTGGAAAGGTTATCACAGTTTAGGTTGGCTGGCATTACAACTTTTGCAGTGTTTTAAGAAAATCACAGAAGCAGACAGTGCAATGAAGAGGCTGCTGAGGAAGGAGGAAGCATCTGGAGAGCCCTGCCCTGCCCTGCCCTCCCTTCCTGTCCCAGGGCTGGGAGCTGGCTGCTCCCACCTGAGACACAAGGACTGGTCAGGAGGCTTCAAGCATTATCTGAATCACCTACTCTCAAACAAGATTGAAGATTTCCCAACAATTGGGTCTGATACATCTCACAGAATAGCAAGCTGAAGGGTCGTAGAAAGAAATTTCTCATCTCTCAATTACCTTTGACATTTTTACTTAAGTTCTGCTATCTATGGATGCATCCTTTTTTTTTTTATGGCAGTCAATATATATTAAAAACCAATTAATTTAAAAATACTTCCAGAGGTGGTGGGGTAGATTGCTTAGCATAATCTAATGGGCCAAATAAGTATTGGTGCTATTTTTTAACTGAAATGTGAAATGAAACCATTATTGCACTATCAAATGACAGCAAAGGTGAAATGTATGGAATGGAAGTATTAACAGCTAGGGTTGGGCTGAAAAATATGGTCATTACAAAATTTGCATTTATCATCTGAGTCTGATTTTTTCCAATCATTTCAGTGCTTTCTTGTGGAGCAACAAATAGTGATTTAGGCCAACACTGTAATCCTTGATTGGCTTCTACACTGAGCAAACCCCAAGTATATGATGTACTGTACAAGAAAATCCAAACAAAGGCTATAGTGTAGTGGTAATTTTCCTGCCAGAGAAGAGCAGAGTGAGAATAGGTGAGAGAAACAACCTTGCAGACACCAAGGTCAGCAGAGAAGGAGGGGAAGGAGGTGCTCCAGGCACTGGAGCAGAGATCCCTCTGCAACCCTTGGTGCAGCCCACGGTGAAGCAGCTGTGCCCTGCAGCCCACTGAGGCCCAAAGGGATGCCAAGATCCACCCGGAATGGATGGATGCACAGACCCACACTGGAGCTATGGAGCTCACAACATGCCTGGAGGAGGTTGTGACCCTGTGGAAGAGCCAGTGGAGAGAGGGCCCTGCCCCCAGGCTGGAGCAGCTGTCCTTGGAGGGCTGCAGCCATGGCAGAGTGACCCACACTGCAGCAGTGGTGGGAGGACAGTTGGCCATGGGATGGACTCACACTGCAGCTGTTCACACAGAGCTGTTGCTCGTGAGATGGACTCACATTGGAGAAGTTCATGGAGAACGGTCTCCTGTGAGAGGGACACCCCCCTTCTCCCTGAGCAGCAGGAGAAGCCTCAGGTGATGAACTGACCATAAACCCCATTCCCTGCCTCCTTGAGCCATTGGGGGAGGAGGTAGAGCTGGGAAGGAGGGCTTATTTTACTTCTCATTATCCTGCTCTGATTTTGTTAGTGCAGTAAATTAATTTCAGATCGCTAAGCTGAGCCTGTTTTGCCAGTGACAGTATTTAACGAGTGATCTCTCTCCCAGTCCTTATCTCAACCCATGAACTCTTTATTCAATTTTCTCTCCTCTGTCCAGCTGGGAGGGGAGCGAGTGAGTGCCTGACAGCTGGCCCAGGTCAACCCACAACAGTGTATTGAATGGGAAATGGCCAAGGCACTGCTCTCACAAATTCTCTCTCCTCTCTCCAGCTGCTGTTCTGCAGGTTCTTCCCCCCATTACTTCTTAAATATGTTATCCCAGAGGTGTCACCACTACTGCTGATGAGCTAAGCCTTGGCCAGTGGTGGGTCCATCTTGGAGCTGCCTGGCTCCTCAGGACATGGGGAAAGCTTCTGGCAGCTTCTCACAGAAACCAACCCTGTACCCTGCTCCCCACTACAAAATATTGCCACACAAACACAACACATTATTATACCCAAGGTCTGGACTAACATGGAAAGGGAATGGCTGCAATATGTCTACAGTCCAGAAGAGCTGCATTTATTCACTTTTACTGTAATTCTGAACTGTAATAAGGCTATCTCCTGAAAATATCGCATCAGAATCACTGTTATAGTTGTTTATTAAACACACCAGATTTTGAAACAGCCCATTAATAAAAGAACATAAGGGCATAAGAGCACAAAGAGATCCTGATATACCTAGGTAATGCACTGATCCATCTTTGCCTCTTGACCTAAAACAGATGGTTTATTAAACACTTCTCTGCAGCCCAATTCACGAAAAACACTCTGCTGCACCGGGTTCTTAATTGACCTGATGTTTGCTTATTTATGTCTGTGGAGCTCTTGACTTTGCGTGCACCTGGCGAGGGCGGGAGCGGATGACGGCAGCGCGGTCCGAGCCAGCATCGTCCCGTTGTCACGGCAACCGGAGCTGGCACAGCCCGGCCCGGCTGCGGCTGCTCGCAGCGCCCGCCGCACACCGTGCACATCGGACTGGCCAAAACTTCCCCGCCAAAGGTTACCTCTGAAACGCCGCCTTCGGCATCCTGGGGCCTGACCACAGCCGATGGTGATGAGCCTGGTCCATGAAACGCCCCGGAGCTGTCAGCCAGCGGGGAACAGCGGAGCAGCAGCAGGAGCCAGGCACTCAGCCCCAGAGAGCAGGGCAAGAATCACTCATAAACACACAGGCATGTCAGGGCAATTATGCAAGATAAAACTGTTTGCCAGCCAGATTGCTAGACAGTGATAACATTCCTCCTGTATTCCTCTGATTCTCCCTATTTATTTTACAAAGGACTCGATTGCCCTCCCATTTCATAGCTGTTCTGCAAATGTCTTCACTGATCCTAAATTGCAGGTTTCATTCCTGGCAGACCACTTACTGCAGTTCTGTTTACTGATGCCATGGGCAAGTTTTCCTTCTGAGTACATCAGGTGAGTCTGTGTGAAATATGGATAATGTTTTCTTTAATATGCTTCAGGAAAAAAAAAACCTACTTCACTAAGGAAAAAGTGTAAAGTTCAAAGAATAAAAAGCCATTTTTTTAGCTGATACTGTGGGTGACATCATGATAAAAAATCAACAAATAATTTAATAGCTGAGGAACAAGTCAGCCCTGAGGCAATCCGTATTCAGCTTTTCCATTCTGAGACAAGAGAATTATTTTTTACTTGGTTGCTACATCATTTAAAAATTAATTACTTTTATTTGCATTTCAATAACAATCCCTATTAAAGACTGGGGTCTTACTGTGCTGGTTGCTGTGGGAAAACAGTAAGGAGAGATCCTGTCTTAAGGCACTTGCAGCCCGTGGGGTAAATGGATTGTAAAATCTCTCTGACCACAAGACAATGAGCCATATCCACTCTGAGGGGCTTTCAGCTATAATAAAGAAAAAATAATTGAATACAGCAGCTAACCTTGTAAGTAAAAATAGAAAGAAGTAGAAATAAGAGATGGCTTTAAACCTGCTTTAAAACAAACAACATTAATTTTTTTTTTTGTTCATATTGAATGTGTTTATAGAGTACATTTACAGTTCTGGTTTCTGGCAATAAACTATACATCTTAAATTTCTAGGATATACATATACATATACATTTACATATACATATACATATACATCAGCAAGTTATTCCAATATAACATAACAGGTTGTGCAAGCGCGTTCCAAAATACTTGAGAGATTTTGTGTGCTTTTTGTGAATTCAACCTTTTCTCCGTGGTTTGCGTGCAACCCTTGGTGGCTGCCCTGGGGACTCATCTGTACCCACAGATTATTACTTCCTCCAAAAGTCATTACTTTGCTAACAGTTCCACTCAGCTGAATCAGACCCTCTAAAGAGAAAGCAATTTGTGCAAAGAGTTGCAAGGATCAAGGAACGGTTACTAAGCAGAAATGCAGCCTATTATTTCCCCCAGCTATAGCCTACGCAGTAGCTCAGTCCTGTGAAAAGTTCTTTGCTCACATAGCAATGGATGTTCTTCCAAGAAATGGCTTTATTGTAAGGGCTCATTGTGATTCTTTCCTTTTTTTCTCCCTCACAGAAGCCACTCATCCTATGAACAGTACGTACACTTATTTCCAGAAAATGCCTTTCAATTCCAGCACCTGCAGTGCTTCATGGAGTTATTACTTTTCTATCCCTCTTCATCCACAACTGGTTGCCCTGTTCCTCATTGCCAAAGCCTCAGCAGTGTACTGCAACACTATCAAGTTACATAATATACATTGCTATATAAGTTACAACCACCTATATTTGTGTCTGTTGGTGACTTCTCATCCCCTAAGTCACTTCTCATGAACCTAAGACCATCTCTCTTATTTTAGGTATGTTATAGCAACTAATACTGGTCTCTGTGTCTTCCTGTAAAAAATAGGGAGATTACAATACACTTTATAAAAATGGATGTAAAAAATCAAGTAGGGAAATTAACGAATAGTCCAAGAAGGGATCAATTGAAATTGGAAAAATAGAAAAGCAAATTAGAAAATTAAAAAAACTCAATACTTTCCTATTAATTTAATAATATTTAAGCTTTCAAAATGCTTTGGTAAAGGCACAAACATTTGGCTACAGAAATACTTATAATTCCAATGAGAGCAGGCACAAAAAGCTGAATATGCTGGATAAAAAAAGAGAATCATATGATGAAATTTGTGATGGTATGAAATTACTAAGATTAATGTATGGGAGTTACTAACCCTTTCCTCACTGATACACTCTCTGATTCTGTATACACAACATTCTTTCATCCCTGAGTGATTTACTCCTATTTACATTTTGATGTCCAATTCTGCTGTTTTTTCTACAACTGAAACATGTTGGAAATCACAACCACCTCTTACTGCTTTTGTCTTTTCCCAAATTTTTTTTTCCCCAAATATTTCTTTCATCCTATCTCTAGGTCTCTCTCTTCACAGAATTTCACCAGTTTATTCCAAATGAAAAATGACAGAGAAGAACTTCAACCTCTTTCCCCAACCTCGTTTGGCTGGTGCCCCCTTGCCTGCCTGCCTCGTCCCTTTCTGTGTCCCAGTTACATGTCCTTCCTACCTTACCTTGTGCCAGTGCCATCTCCCATTTCCCCATCTCTCCCATCCTGCTCTTGTCCCCTCCCTTACCCTCCCTTTTTGTCTCTCACTCTAAGGTAGTTTCAGTTCTCACAATAAAGTCACCTATTCCTCTTCATGTCTTAAACACATATTTGACCTCATCTGCCCCTCCACAATTGCTCCTTCCTCTCCCTTTCATCTGTAAATTCACTTAAAGTACTGTTATTGTCCCTGGAGTACTTCTCCTTATCCCTTTTCCTTCCCTACCTCAAACCTTACCCTACAACAGCTCTCCCTGAAGTACTTTATGACTTTTGAGGCACTAACTGGGAGCAGTGTGTGTTCCTCAGGCTCCTTAAACTGCTGCCACCACAGCTCTGTTGAAGAGTGAATCTCTGTTGAAGAGTGAATTGTTTTTGCTTCTACTCTGTCCTTTCCTCATCACTTTCCTTCTGATTTCTTCTGCAAGGTTGTCTTGTAAAGCGTTTCATGCCCTCATCAGTCTCTGCTGGTCTCAAGTGTTGTTCTCCTTATCTCTGGTATTCTCATCTCCAAACACAAAGTATATAACCCCATGTTTCTAGGTAGAATACTAACTGATCTACCTCTTGATTACCTCCTGTTCAGAGTCAGATCTTGAACTGTCTAGCTTCTGTTTATGATTAGGCACAACTCAAAGTAAACATGGCTAAGATAATGGTAAGTGTGGGTAAAAAGCTAACACTCTATTTAGCTTTCACTGCTGGAACACAACACTGTTACCCGTAATTTGAACTTACTGCTCAGCAACATCTTGAGCTTCTTTAAATTTCTTATCTAATCTTCTTTAATATGGTATTTCATAGACCCATTCACCTTCAAATTCTCATGGTTTCCCATGTGACTACTGCAGAGTCTTTCTTTAGCCTTTAGGAGTACAACATAGATCGTTTGTGACTTCTCCCTCCCTGTCTTATTTTGGTCAGCAGAGAGTTTTGGTCTCCCTATTCCAGCTGGCCTGTGATGCCCACCTTTGTGTATTTTCACTCCTGCACTTTCATAATTTCTTCCTCGTGCTTTGTTACTTTCTACAAAAGTCTGTAAAGCTACTTATTTACATCTGAACCTGCCTATAGGCATTTACTGCTTTACACGGAAATTGTAATTATTCTGGGCAGCAACCATTTGTACAGTATCTAGCACAATGGATTTCTGGACTTAAGCTGAGATTTCTAGATACTGCTGCAATACACAATAACTCGTAAATCAATTTAAACTGCACATCAGGTCAGAGCTCCTCAATCCCTCTCTCATATCTGTCACTTCTGTAACACTTCAGGTGCACAACTGGGGATGTAGCATACTGACAAGAACTGGGAAATTCAAACTTGCAGGTCTGCTTCTATCCAACCCATCCTTTGGTCAACTTTCTGTGTATCAGAAGGCATCAGAGGTAGTGTGGAAAAAAGCTGCCTCTTCCCCAATTTCAATTTATTTCCTAAGTTACTTGTCTTGTAAAAGAAAAAGCCACGTATGGGTAGAACCTCAAGAACCTCAAGGACCGAGTTCTCTTCCCTCTGATAACATTGCTCCACAGTTGACGGCATCTGTACGCTGTCGCTCGTAGACCAGCATCTAGAGGCCGTGAAGGGGCTCTAGAGGCCGAGCCGGCTCTGGTAGCGCAGAGCCCGGAGCGCATGGGGCCGCTCCCGACCCTGCCCGGCCCCGGGGTCGCTCCCGACCCTGCCCGGTCCCGGGGCCGCTCCCGACCCTGCCCGGCCCCGGGGCCGCTCCCGACCCTGCCCGGTCCCGGGGCCGCTCTGGCCGTGCCGGGCCGGGCAGGGCAGAGGCTCCGGGCGCTCCGAGCAGCCTCGGGCGCCTGCATTTCCCGCCGGGGGGGCTGGAGCGGCGGGGTACGTTCTGCTCACAGCCGGAACGCGGGTACACCCCGCTCCATACACACACCGTGCGTGTGTACGGGTATATCCAGCGGGTGTCGGTGCACACTCAGGGTGTGTAGGTGCACACACAGGATGAGTAGATGCACGCACAGGATGTGTAGGTGCACACGCAGGATGTGTAGGTGCACACGCAGGATGTGTAGGTGCACACACAGGATGAGTAGATGCATACACACGGTGTGTAGGTGCGCACACAGGATGTGTAGGGGCACACACACGGTGTGTAGGTGCACACACACACGGTGTGTAGGTGCACAAACAGGATGTGTAGCGGCACACACACGGTGTGTAGCTGCACACACAGGGTGTGTAGGTGCACACACAGGATGTGTAGGTGCACACACAGGATGAGTAGGTGCACACACAGGATGTATAGGTGCACACACACGGTGTGTAGGTGCACACACAGGATCTGTAGGTGCACACACAGGATGAGTAGGTGCACACACATGGTGTGTAGGTGCACACGCAGGATGTGTAGATGCACACACACGGTGTGTAGGTGCGCACACAGGATGTGTAGGTGCATACACACGGTGTGTAGGTGCACACACAGGATGTGTAGGGGCACACACACGGTGTGTAGGTGCACACACAGGATGTGTAGGGGCACACACACGGTGTGTAGTTGCGCACACAGGATCTGTAGGTGCACACACACGGTGTGTAGGTGCGCACACAGGATGTGTAGGGGCACACACACGGTGTGTAGGTGCACACACAGGATGTGTAGGGGCACACACACGGTGTGTAGGTGCACACACAGGGTGTCGCCGCCGCTCCCCTCCCCGCGGTGCCCGCCCGCCTCTCCCGCACTCACCGGGAAGCGGGCCGCCCTGCTCCCGGCCGGGGCCCTCGGCGCTGCCGCCCTCCTGCGGAGGGCTCTCGGAGTCCGTGTTGGTCAGCCAGGTGGACTCGGTCTCCCGCGTCCAGCTCTCGTAGTAGCGGGGCTCGATCGCGTCGGCCCGGCTGCCCCCGCAGCCCATGGCGACGCCCGCTCAGAGCCGCCGCCGCCGCCGCCCGGGCAGCATCGCCCCGCCGGGCACGGCCGCCCCGCCGGCCCCGCTCACGCCCTCGGCCCCATCCCCGCTCGTCCAGCTCTCTCTGGCTCCCCTCTTCCGTCTACCCCTTCTCCCCGACTTTATTATCTCCGCTGTCCCCCCCGCACCCCACCCAGACTCCTGGCTGTCCCCTCCCCTTCTCCTCCCGCAACCCTCTTCCCTCCCCTCCCGCTTCTCTCCCATCCCACCGCCTCCCGGCCGTCCCCGATCTTTCCCCAGAAGCGGGGCTGGGGCTGCCTCCGCCGGGGGCCGGCCCTGCCCTGCCCTGCCGAGCCCCTCCGGTGCCCGCGGCCGGGGGCAGACACGGGGGCAGCTCTCTCCTCCCCGGGTTAGGGTCTGCATAGAAAGGATTTACACGTACATGCCCCCGTGCCACAGCTGGCACCGCACAGCAGCCGCCCGGCCCGGTCCTGCACCCAGATCGTGTGCCCTGGCTGGGTCCTGGGCTCTGTTCCACTGAGCCATCCGTCCCTTCCCTGTTTCTGCCGGGAGAGCCTTGCTCCCACTTTGGTGCTGCAGTTTGCTGCTGCATAATTGGGAACTGAAGCTGCAATACTGAGTGCTCAACTCCACTCTTTCCTCTTGAATACTCAGTTTGGGAAACAACCAAGAACAAGACTCCAGCAAAACAGACTGTAATTTAAACTGATGCTCGGGTAATCGAAGTGACAGGCAGAGATTCTGCACTGAGTCATATTGATGGTGGTTGCAGTTTGTATTGCAAGAGCTGCTTCACAAGGTCCCTGCAGGGTTGGAACCAGCCCCATGAACAGTAGGCACTGTGGGATCATATCCTGAGGGGGAGACTTTATCCCAGGTAAAGTTTCTCTCCTGGAGTAATTTTGCAGTAGAGCAGCAGGAATGACTCTTTCCCCTGTGAGAACTTACAGAGCAACACAGAAGTCATGTTCTGCACTTCATGCCATCACCCAGCTTGGCTGTTGACTATAAAGGATTCATCCACTGAAATCCAAAATCAAGCTGTCCAGTGTTTTGGGAGCTACAAAACACAAAGGAACACAAAGTCTCTGGAGTAAAAGCTCTTGTCCCTAAGGCTGGCTCAAGATCTTTATGAGGATCCCACAGGCCTTAGCTCTGCATCCCAGGCAGTAGGTCCCGTTTCTTGTTCTGAGGGGATTCAGGTCAGACACTGCTTAACAAGCTGCCAAATCACCCCCTGTGCTTCCCAAAACAGATGACCACTGAGGTGCTTCTAAGCAGCTTCCCAGCCAAATACTCACTCCCAGCAATCTTAATTTCTGACTGAGATCTGCTGAGTTCCCTTACCCACATGGGTGCTGCCAGCAGCTCTTGTCCCCATAGCTGTGCTACCAAGGTCCCAGGGTGACTGGGGCAGTGATCTGAGCTACTTTTTCATTGCTGTGGTAATGTTTTGCTGATTGAAAATACATTATTTTTATAAAAAGCATAAAAAAGAGATTGTATTTCAATCAAACTGCTCCCCAGCAAACAATCCCCAGGGCAATGGGACATAGTGGTGTCTGAGGCCAAGAAGGAAGCCCAACACACATCCTGACTCCCTTCCCAGGAGTTGTGTGTGCCCTGGGTGAACATAGGGCATGGCCCAGGAAAAACTGCCAGACATCCCTGAGTCTTCAAATGAAAACCTGACCTGTAATTGTGCAAAACTTCCTCGACCAAGAGCTCTAAATGAAGAACACACTGGAGCAGAACCTTGGGGGAGCCTTTGTATATTGTTTCATTTTAAATTGAAAGTTTAAGGGGCTCTGGCAGGCTGCTCCCTGCTGGCATGTGTGCTTTCACATCACTTTGATTTCAGTTCTAGCTCTATTTGCAAGAACTTTGTCTTCTGACACTTATTTTTCCTAGCAGTTTTCAAACCCTTGAAAAACCAATGGCAAGAGAGCAACAAAAGGCTTCTCTTTCTTTCCTGTTATTACCACCACCACTAAAGAGGAATTAGACCATAAATGTGGAGTCTTAAAGCATTTTATTGAACCATGTTCATTTTCCTTGCACTAGTATTTCACATCACCTTCCAAATTTCCACTTTTGGTGGAGCATTGAGAAAATTACTGCAGAAAAATAATAATGGAACTATTACAGATTTCATGTTTAAACTTCTGGTGTCATTTTGATTTTGAATTTAAAAACATACTTTCAAATAAGATTTTTTTGTGTGACTAAAATAAAATGTTTGTTAACTCTAGTAAGTAAATGATTTTATTTTCATCAGCTCCTAGTGGAACTGAGAACTACTTTTAGAAACTGTAATTTTTTCCCCATAGCTAAAGGAAGTTTCATTCTTTGGTGTGTTTAAAATAAATTTAAGAGACTAGGAGAAAAAAAAGATATTTGCATTGTTTTATTGAAAGTGCCAAATACAATTGTGGGTACCCTTTTATCATAATTAATTCTGAATTATTGAAAATGACTCCTCACTGCCAAGAGTGCAGGGCACGACGCTGATGGATCTGCCCCATTCTGACTCCCTCCTGAGCTAAAGGGCAAACTCTGAGGCACAAAGGCACAGAGCCATTGTGCAGAGGGCGTGTGCTGTAGCTATAAAATACCACAGCCTAGGGCAGGGAAGTGCATGTTGGCTGGCATGAAACAGAGATGGCATCTTTAATACAGCAAGGTAACAGTACAAGGGTATGAATTCAATGTTAGCTTTGCACTGAGAATTGTATAGGGAAAGGAAGTGGACAGACAAGGAAATCTGCCTCCAGAAACAGAAAATACCCAGGATCAGCTGAATCCCTGGTCTGATTCCATCTCTTCCAGGAGGGTAATCATATGGGATCTACTCAACTGCCCACTACCCCTGTGAAGCTGGGTGGAGATCAATTGATGCAGGGCAGGAAGAGGTTGATGGCAACGTGCAAGTGAAGAATTAAAATCTGCAGAACACTTAAGGGGAAAAACTTTACAATTTGTTTTTCTTCCTTTACTTCAGCACCTGAGGTGGTGTAGCCTAGCAGGAGAGGGATTAAAAATGCAATTTTTTAGATCAAGTTTAATTTGTCGTGCTGCTACCCTTACGCTTGGAGATGATTAAGGCATTAAAATCTGACCTCTCTTCATTAATTGCTAAAAAAGGGTGGTCTCCCACAGATCCTATTAGTGGAGCTTGGACTGTGTTTTAGCTGCTCTGGTTTTGTGCTGCCTTGTGCACACTGCAGTGATGTTTTTCCTCCTCATGCTGTCAGTGATGTCTGCTCTGTGTATGCTGGTTTCAAAATATGCTACTTGAAATAATGGGAATAGGAAGTAAAAGGGCAGGGTGGGCAGGGGATGAACAAGGGAAGGGAATTTCAGGGAATTTACATTTACTTTTACCTCGAAAATATGTTTAAAATAATGAAAAGAAACTCTTACTCATAAAATCCATGTGTAATTGTTGTAGGACCCATTATTAATTTTCCCTTTGGTGATACTGGGTCAGTAAATTCCTTTGCATCCCAATGGCCATTTCAGTGTTAGGTGCAGAAGAAGCAACAGGAGATTTAGGAGATGTCCTGCCTCTCTTCATTTTTTTGTGTGGCATCTCTGCTTGTTTTATTAGATGGTATTAAATCTGGTTTCAGACCCCACCTTTTCTCACAAATCTGTTCTCTTCACCCCAGAATGTAGATACAGATCAGTTTACTGACCTACTTAGGACCCCTGTGGTTCAAGAACATTATTAGAGGAGGGAGAAGAATTTGAATTTAAAACTTTTTCTTTCTAGTAATGTATTTTGTGTATCTGAGGAGAAATACAATTATTTAGCTGTGTAATACCCATTTGACATCATCACTCCAAGCTTGCAATATGTCTGGAAGCAAGATTTCACACTGTTTATATGAGTAAATGATCAAGCATTCCTCTTTACTGCTGTGAACACATGAAGGATATAATTTGCTTGCCTTGATTTCTCAAATGATTGTCTTCAAACGTTTTAAAATTTATACCATATAATTTCCACATTGCTCTGCATTAATTATGCATTTCTTTCAACAAAGAAATAGTAGCCTTCATTTATCTGATATGGCAAATCAAACAAGGAAAGTTTTCAGTTTAGTATTCACAGCTTCCTGGACATGTGTGGGTGATACTCAATATTAACTACATGTGAAGGTTTGGTAAGATAGCTCCAAACAGCTCATAAACAGAGAGAAGTAAATTAACTCACTTGTCCACTGACTCTTTTTCATGTTTGAAAATTACTCTGAAACAGAACCTCAAATTCCAATTTCACAGAGTCAGAGAGCAAGGCCTTGAATTCCCCCATCTGAAACTTTCAATTTAGTTTCAGAATAATAATTTACTAGATTCTCAATTGTGAATAACTGTAGCCTGGCAGCACAGAAGTTTCCTGTGATGGAGTACTATCAAGGAAATTTTGTGGTCATTTCTTTTCAGCTTTCTCAGCCTTTGAACCACACCTGGACTCAAATGCTGACCTGAACTTGCCAGGGTCCAGTCTCCTTCCCTTGTGAATAGTGAATGTTTCCCAGTGAACAAGCTGTAAGCTTTGCATAAGTGGGAAGTTTAGGATCAGTATAATCATACTCACTTTCCCAGCAAGTAGTGAAAAACCAATACACTGCAGGCATCAAAGTGTCCTCACTGCATGGCATCTCACTGATACCTTATGAAAATTGGGGCAGATGTGCATATCTGTACAATGCGCATCCTGCCTTTTCTGTGAGCTGTGTGAACAGAAATCTTCAAAATCCATATGTGGAAAGAAAAAACCTTAGGTTTGCCTCATCTAACTTCTGACACATTGGAAGTTCAAACATTCCAAAGTTGCATGGGGATCTTTGCTCCATGTGTGAATTGAGCAGCAGTGCCCTTTACTGCTCTCGGAATGCAGAGTTACCCCATTTGCAGTCAAGGATAGAAAGTAGATTGCAGAGACTGGGTGATGGTGATGGAAAAGTGGGATGCTTGGGGGATAGCATGCTTGCTAATTGCTAGCTGTATTTGTCCTCATGGAAAATATCTCCTACTTTCCTGTGAGTTCAAATAGTTCAAATGGGATCAAAAGAAAAGGAGGTAGGAAAAAGGTCATAATAGAGAAGTTTTGGCTTGGATGAACTTTGGATAAACTTTGTCACCTTGAGAGCTGCTGGTTGTTCTAAACAGCCCTTGCCTTCACCAGACTGTTTGGAGGGTGCAATGACCACCTATGGAAACACATCCTACACAGTATTGCTAGGCTGTGACAGCCCAGCTGAGATCTCTTTCTTAAAGAAGGTCTAAGGTCTTCCACCAGTCCCTTTGGGTGTCCCAGGCTTGTTCAAATAAACAGGTAGCTAGTGAAATAAAATTATTTTCTGGGAAAAAAACATTTGTCAGCTGTGCACCAGGCCTCATTTGAGAGTGTTTAAATATCTATTGATTAGGGCTCCTGAATAAAGGACATCAAGTGTAATATCCAGCAAGGATAATAAGTAAGAAAGTAAGTAAGTAAGTAAGAAAGGATAATGCAAAAAGAAGCTCAAAGTACTGGGTGGTGCTCCCCAGCAGAAAGAGCCATTGAGTTTGTCCCTAAAAGGTGCAAATCAGTCACTGCTGCCCTGCAGAAGCTGACATGGGCACCAGCCGTGATGTCCCTGGAAAACTTAGACTGCAAACAGAGCTGTAGCACAGAGCAGTGATGGATTTATTCTCATTTACCCAAGTCTCTGCAGAGCTCCTCCACATCAAATCTGTTTATCTTGTACTCTGTTCCAAGACTACACTTTGTTCCTAAATAAGAAGGTAAATCATAAAACCTAGTTATGAAAGCAATATTTTATGTAACTAAGTATCATACTGGGTAAACATTTAGCACTTCAGTTGTTCCTGGCAGAGCAAGCCTGAAATTTTATGGCCCTAATACCCAAGTCTTAATTAAAATATATTTGACTTTTTCCTTTGGATGCATTCTTCTCTCTGTGGGTATTACAAAATTAAGCATGTACTGCCACAGTTTAATTGTTTACAGGTAATTAATTTGTTTTGAAACATACTAGATGCTCTATCAGCCTAATGCAACAGTGCAGGAAAATCTAAATGCAATTAAAAAGGAAGTAGTCAGACACTCCATTAGTTGTGTTCTACATTAGGAAAGCTCTGTAATTTGAAGAGTTTCTAGTTCTACATATACAGGGCCTACTCGGTCAACTATAAACCTGACAAGTACAATTTTTTGCTGTCTTCTTTTCCTAGGCTTTTTTTCTGTTCCCTACAGTGCCAGGAGGACAGGAAAAAGGAGATGGAAACCGGCAGGACTTAATTACATTTGTGTTATAAGTGTATAAGAGTCCAATTAAGAGCAATCATGATGAATTTTAAACCATATTTTGTAATCTAAAAAATAAAATGTTCAAAAAAAAGGAGAAAAAAATCATCTCCATTCAATAAGTACTTGTGAATATTTCTAAGCTTCAGCACAACCTTTTGTACATGCCTTCCTTTGAGCTCCACTGCTTCTGCTGAGCTTATTTGAAAGTGCCACTGAAAGTTTACCTCAGTGCAATTATTCTGAATTCAGTCTCACTCTTTATAAATGCTAATTCTGAAAGATCCTGTCCTGCTATCTGTCCTCTTTTATTCTGTCTAAACACTGTGGAGCCTAGAGCAGCATCTTGCTAAGATTCCTCCAAAGTTTTGACTCTTGGGTTGGATGTGGTCAGTCCCGGGGAAACCAGAATAGCTGTGCACCACCCATGCCCACTCCCAATACCTTTTAGCAATGAGATGTGAAATGCAACTGTAAATATTTTGAGGTTTCCCCCCTTTTAGGTTGGTACACAGCATATGACTCACTGGCTGCTGCACAGAGCCTGTGTTTGCTGTTGCAGAAAGCAGATGATACTGTTATTATGCAAAATCACTTCCACCCACCCTGGTGACTCACCAGCACGTCACCAAACAGGATTTACATCAGTTTCAAAATATATCTCCATTACCATTCCCATCTCAGCAGATTACTGATTTCTTCCTTGCACTCCTTCTCTGGATGACGACAACGCGGCCGCGTTTTCCTCTCGGAAGCAGAGCAGGGCTGGAGGCTGCTCCTGCCTGCTTGAGCTCAGTTTGCCAGAAGGTTTCACTTACAGATGGAGCAGAAACGCTGGCAAGGGCTGCCTCTCCATCGAATGACCAAGCCCTTTTCCTATAAGGGAGGTTTCCCTCTTCAGCTAAGATTTTTCTTGCTCTCTTAAGATCAGTATCATTAATTTGTATCTTAAAGAGTTGATTCACCTGTGAATTAACATAAGGTAGCACTGATCTCAGCTTGCTGTGATGTGACAGTCTGTAAATGGTGACAATTCAAGGGCTGCTTGACTTAAACAGATTAATTTGCCTCAGTCTAAAATTGTTACACTTTTTAACTCCATAGTCAAACAAACTGCAGTGGGAAGTCCATCAATTCAGGAAAGGAAAACTAAGATAATCCTCTTTTAGAAATGTTAGTTATTCTCCTGTGGTAAGACACTACCTTAGTCTTGTGGAAGCACCTGGTGATGATAGTAAATAACTAAATGCATTCCTATTTATTTGAGGAATTCTATTAAATTATGAATTTCATGGTTCTCCACTCTGGCACGTTTTGTGTCTCAAAGTGAATAGATAACATTTAAGTGTCATTGAATATTTGGGCTTAAATTTAATTGAGATTGGATGGATTTGCAAACCTGAACATATTTGGAAATTAAGAAGTTTAGCTCTCTCCCTCATTTACAAACCTGTAAAAAGGCAATATTCCAGCCCTTGTTTGCTGGAAAAATAAATAAACACGTTGAATGGGACACCATGCCAGTACATCAACTAGGATATATGTATAAAAGCTAGGATATGTATAAAAGAGGTCCCTCAGGAAGATCCATCCTGAAGAGTATCCCAGCTGCTTTGAGGAGGCATGGGCTCATTCAGGCTCAGAACATTCTCTGAATTTTTTAATCACCCAGCTGCTCTTTTCAGAAGGAGCTGTTCTGTGGACCAAAACACTGCTGGAGGGTATCATCTCTTTATCCATTAGGTCTATCCATGACATCCTTTCAGTGCCCAGGTGTTCACTCTGCCCCTGCTGTGTGCTGTGGCTGCATTGTGCAAGCAGAGCAGCCCGAGTCAGCTGGCCCCAGCAGAGAGCAGCAGCTGGGAGGGCACCAAGTGTTTGCTCTTTGCACACCTGATGGTTGAGACCAAGCCACGAGCCTGAAGCTGCTGGGTCTGACCACAGCTGGATCAGTCCCAGCGCACTCCTCAATGCTTGGCTGGTTTCACACTTGGCAGCACCTTTCATGTTCTGTGTGTGATTCACCATAAAGATAGGGGAAAACCCCACAAATTTAAATAGCAAAACAGAGATTTGCAGAGAGCTCCAGGCAAGAACTGCAGCTTGAGGAGGTTGGAGACATCATAGTGTGGAAATGAAGCCCTTGGGATTCAGTATGAGATGAAGACATGTAACCTTATCTATGGCCCACTACATTCCATGGGGATCTAAGGAACAGAGAAGTTCAGCTGCTCAGCCAGAGGGGATTCAGGCAGACAAGCAAAGCATTTCATGATCCAGGCAGGATCCAGGTGGATATGGGCCTCCTACTGGCCCCATGTCTTACCTATCATCCTACCTTTGATGATCTTAAAGGTCTTTTCTAACCTAAAAATTCTGTGATTCTACCAGCAATCTCAGCTGCCTTATTGTGTTTGAAACAGCACTGGCCACCCCTGCTCACACAGCCCTGACAAACTGCTGCTCAGGCTGTCTGTGGTGAGAGCTGAGCCAGCCAGCTTACATGCAGACATCACCATTTTTGCTGTTTAGAGCTCAATTTCACACTTTGGTTAAGCTGCCTTCTGTTTGCTAACCCTGCTCCTCCCATTCTTTTGCAGGAAATGCTTCACATCCTGGTTCCCTTGCCAAGTTATGCAAGAAGGTTGGCTACTTCAAAATATATTGCTTTTTGATATTGTCCTTTGCCAATATTTGCTTAAGATAAGACAAGGTGTTAGTAATTACATAAAAAAATAGTTATATAAAGCAGCTGATCTGCTTCCAGAGGTTGTTGTGAAATTCACAACTATCTTCTGAAACTTGAACTTCATTGTTATGGAGGACCACTTGTTGTGGGTTTGTTGGTTTTGGTTTGGGTTTTTTTGGTTGTTTGTGGGTTTTGGGGTTTTTTGTGGAGAGAGTTGTTGTGGGTTGTGGGTTTGATTTTTAGGTTTTTTGTTGCTTTTTTGTTTGTTTGTTTTGATTTTAATTAGGAAACAGTTCAAGATGAACAATGTATCCACAGAGTTATTTTAAACAAAAATGGATTTTGTATTATTATTCTCGTTTGACTATTACATTTCTTGGGGTCAGCTGTGTGAGAGCCTGAATTAGGAGTCTGAACTGTCCTCCAGCAAAGCAGAACAACAGGAAAATTACAGGTTTGATTTAGCATTTTGAATGTAATCCAAGTCTGACAGAAACAAGTGGCAAGAGATCATTAACTGAAATGGGGATGGTATGTAACCTGCTCATTTTAGTTCCAAGTTTTGAAGCTTTGAAGTTTGAAGTGCTTGAATGAAAAATGTACTTTTTTATTACAACAGCTTTTTTCACAGAAACAAAAGAGAATCCCTATCTGTCTTAAGCAATACCTTTTAATAAGGCCAACTGAAATATTTAATAACTCTAAACCTGATTTTTAAGAATTAAAAGTGGTGGTTTTTTTAAAGAATGTAAAGTTATTTTAACCTAATTATTGTATTAGTATGTTTTCCATTAGGAAATATACTAAAAAAATTTTAAACCACTACTTTACAGCACTAACCACAGTAATTTTTAGAAAAATACCAAGATGCAGGTACCATAATCCATTCTGGTATCAGCTGGGCTAATTCTTCCTAAATAGTTTAATTATCAATTTTCCACTGAGTTTGGTCCCACTGAAAAACACTGAGTATTAGGTTTGAAACTGTTATTTGCAGCACTAATGACTGCCACAGCAGTCACAGTGCTGAACACGGTGGCAGTAAATGCCTACTTAGCATCTACAAAAAATACACCCAAGCCCATGAGGTGTGTTGGTGTTTCCACATGGCTTTAGTGCTGTCCCCTCAGAGACACAATTCCAAAAGTTTTGGTTCTTTCATCCATCTTCATTCATCTACAGTGACATTGGAACACCTCAAATCTTCAGAGGAGGAAAACGTCCTTTGCAAAAGAGCCAGCCAAAGCTCCCTCTGCCAAAGCAGGGCAAAGATGTTTTTCTAAACCACAGCATGACAAGATGACACAAGATGACAATCCCAGGTGAAGACCAGAGGGAAACTGGATTAAAAGCAACTCTAGCTGGTAACAAAGTTGCTCATAGATATGTACTTACAAGCATTTTTCTAAATTCTTATGAAAATTTAGCCACTACAGGTGTGTCACACATTTTTAGAAACGAACCATTTTGGACAGTTTAAGTGAAGAATTCTTATTGCACCAGTTTGGTGTTTGGGAAGAAACTTGTTATTTCATTCTGATCAAGTGAAATTGATATAAGCTTTATTCTTCAAAGTTATGTACTCCAGTTAAAAATATAATTGATTTACTATTTAGCAGAAAATAGTTCATCATTATTAGTTTCAGATTTTGTTGCCAGCACGAATGAAAATCTGCTGTTTTACAGTTTCTCTGTAAGTGCAGACACAGGAAGCCTTACAACACTCTGTGGACAGAATAGTTTCACTGGTGTAGAGCCAGGATCCTCCAGCACAGCAATGGTGCCAGAACTGATCCTTTTCAGATGGGGAAATACACTCAGCAAGTGCCACAATGGCATGTTAAGGCAGACTCTGCCACTTCACACCAGGCTGTGCAGGTAACAGCAGTGGCAGAGTAACAGCATCCCACTGGTTCAACACTATTTTATATGGAGAATTATCTGCTGGGAGAAGAAGGAAGCCAAAGAGTCTTATTAGTTTAGAGCAAATGACAGTAAGAAATTCCTACAGGCTGGGGCTCTGCATGGCAGACATTCCTCTCTGTGCACAGATTATTCATCATGGTCTGAAAAAGTACATTTAAATTTTCCTTACAGTGTCTCTAAAGGTTCTGAGCCCTTCTAAGCCATCTGCACGCCCAGTGTATCAGTGGCAGGCTGGCAAAGCCTCCATGGTGCCACAGTGGCACTGACACCTCTCCCACACAGTCCCAGAAGCAGTACAGGTCTGTCAGCTGGGCATGAACTCTCTCTGGCTGCACCTGCTGTCTATTTCCTATTGCATTCATCTAAGCTCATGATGCTTGTTTTCTTGGTTTTTTTCTGACACCTATTTAACTCTGAATTAAGTTGAAAGAACACTGACATAGCTAACTCTGATCCACAGTTTCACAAGGGGTAAGTGGAATTTTTATGGATAGTTTGACTCCAGTAGCTGGTGAAAACAGTGTCTTTTAATCTTCATTAGTTGCTGTAGCATTAGTAGCTGAAAATCCATATGTAATTTAGTATTTTCAGACTCTTAATCAGTGGAGCATAATGAGCAGATTGGCCAAATAATCAGCCTTTCCTTTGCTTCACAATACTTTGGGGCATTGGTGATGGCTGCAGCATGATGGGATTCAAGTCACAGGCTCCAGAGCCTGGTCCAGGTTTGGATAAACCCTTATGAGCAGGTTGCAAGTCTCTTGTAACAACACACAACACAGTCAACAAATACATTGTGAAATATAACCAATTCTGAAACAGTATTGTCCAAGAAAACAGTTTTAGTAATGACTACAAGCTTTCACAAGGGTGAATGTGGCAAGGTAAACTCTTATTTAGCTATGGGAGATAAAGACAAAAATGCATCTGAATTTAGGGCAACTAAGTGGGAACTGCAGGTACTAAACACTTCTAAGAAAACCAGGCTGTTGAGAAGAGAGGAAAAATATCACTTAGCAACATGAAAACATTCAAAAATGCAGCCTCTGGTAGTGTGGCAATTTATAAATACAAGAGGAACAAGGAAAGGGAGAAGTAGAAGAATGTTAAGAAGTGGGAAAAAGGGGAAAATGGGAAAGTTGTAGTTGCAGGAGGACAGAGAATTAAGAGATTCAGTAAGAAACGTGCAAGGACCTGTGACAGGGTAATGAAACCAAGGTGATATGAGAGAGCAGAACAGGACTGGGAAGCCAGCAGGGCTGAGTCCCTGCTCCTGGCTGCTCTGCTGTGGGAAAGCAGGGGGCCTTACCATGTGAGATTGTCCCATGTAAGCCAGAGTGACACTTCTTACAGCTGCTTTCTCCATCATGTGTACAGGTGAAAACAGCTTTCTGTTTTCCCTTAGCCAAAGGAGGTAACCAGGACATGGGAAAACAGATGGGGTTCAGCTGGACCAGCTGGCAGATCTGCTTTGGAGTGATGCTGTTGCTCACACAAGGCAAAACTAACAGGTGCAAGATAAAGTAACTGTGTCATGATTCCCACATGTCCCCAGAGACCAGGAATTTCTCCTGAAAAGTCTGAAAGGAAAAGGCCAGGCTCTACTAGAAGTTATCAAAGTCCTCCATTTTGGGTATTTGATTTTAAAAATCTAAGTTCGTTGTGGAAATAAAACTTAATAGCTCAGGGACTACAGGAATATTTTCACACATCAAAAAACTCACAAATCTATTTAAAAAAAGATTTAAAGGCCTGCATTAAAGTTCTACAGCCTTCATCTGCAGGATCTCTCCTGTTGCCATGGGTGTGGAGCAGGGTTGAACATTGCGAAAGAAGATAGTACAGAAGGTTGGAAGCTGAAGACTTTTGCTTTGATGGAAAGTACATGTGATCCCTCAAATTCCTTCATTTAATATTTGGTAAAATAAGCAGTACTAGTAAACAGTGTAATCAAAGAACCTACTTTTAAAATATTGAAATCTTATAATGTACCTTAAATTAGACATATACCATTTTAAGTAGCAATTCTGAGTCCACCAGAATTCTCTTCCACCACTGGGACATGCCAATTGCTTCAGGCTCTTCAGAGAGAAGCTGGATATGTGCTTAGCACCACATGAATCTTTAGGGAGTACAGGGAAGCAAAACATAGTAATTATGGAGAATATTACAAACTTCCTTGGTACTATGAGACCATGAGACCATTCAAAGACCAAACATTTCAGTTCAAACTCAAATCATTCAGCAAAGGCTCCGTGAGAGCTTTACCCCGGCAGTTATTTGAGAGCAGCTCGAGATTGCTCTCTAGAGGTGGAAAATACAGATTTCACTTCTGCAGATGATGCAACCAAAGCAACTCGTCAAGGACTCGTGACAGCACGCACCCGGACAGAGTTAGACAGGAGAGATCCTTGATGAGCCTGCAGAGGACAAAAGCTAAACCCATTTCATTTCCAGAAAAGCGATAGTGAGGCCAAAACCAAACGATCGGTCCTACAATGGTGTGCACACACGCTGCTCTTTGTAACTCTTTAGCATGACAGCGCTGTCATCTGCTCAAAGCTGGCTCTCCACCACCTCCTTTGGCCCAAAGTAGTTTCCCCTGTAGTTTTCTCATTGGCTCTGTCCAATGTAGGACTGTCCAGAAGTGTCCACACAGCCACAGCTTCCCAGGTCCCACCACCACCATCCCACCCAGTGTCTCAGGGAAATACAACATTGCAACAACCTACTCACAGACTCCAAAGAACCTCAGGAAAACCACATTCCACTCAGTGAAGCTGCAGAAATACAAATATTACACTTGTATTTCCCCAGAACCTTGGGATGTAAGCTTCTTGGTGAAACAGAAACCCCAGACCTCTGCAAGAGGAAACATTGATGATTTAGTGTATCCACAATTCTTACTATCAATGCCACGGTACAGAGAGTGAGAGAGTTCATTTGTTTATACTGAAGCAATATTAAATGATCCCAGGCAGGGATTCTATCCCCATGAAGTCAAGTGTGATACCATTTGCTTCTGACTCATCTCACCAATTGTGCTCTTAAAGATATTTAAGTCAGTATAAGATAAACTACACACTGTCTGCCTGGAAACAAACACTAAGCTGCTGGCAAATACTGGAGTCTTTCACTCTAAGAATCCAGTCCTGGTTGGGCGGAAGACAAACACTGCAATTGTTGACATAAGTGATGGACCACAATTCAAACATCCCTTCTACAGTGGGAATTCTGCCAGAAAACCACAATTAAAGTACAAAGATATCTGGGAAGAAGTTACTTTCTAAACACTTCTGAGAAACCAGACACTGCCTGAACTATATCTAATAGTTCAGCAGATCATAGATACATTTATCTTTCAGAAGGCTTCCAAAATCATCAACATCTTTATGAAACCTGAATTAATATAGAGGTTTAAATGCTAAGTATTTCAGACTATTATATATTAAAAAGAAACTGAAACAAAGATCCCACATCTGCTGGTCACTGTGCATTGCTATATCCAAGAGCTATATTCCTTACAATAGAAATAACCCCAGAAGACAAGTGCTTGAACACTGCAGAGGCCTCCAGTACCCTCTGCTCAAGAAAAGAATTCATCTCAAGAGCACCTTATCAATGTTTATTCATACTGGTGGGAGGGTGTAAAGAAGAAGCCTGACTTCTCAGCGGTGCCCAAACAGAGACAATGGGCACAGAGATGCATCTTATCCTGTCTAAACAGAAAACAGGTTTACTACCTGGATATTTGAATGCCAGGGAAGATTGCACTGAGAGGGTTGTGGAGTATCCAGTCTTGGAGATTTTCAACCCCTCACTGGACACAGTAGTGAGCAATCTGTTTTTCCTGACCTTGCTTCAGGAGGGAGGACTCAATGATGGTCTTCAGGTATTGCCTGCCAACATCAGCCACTGCCAAGTTGTGGTGTCTCCTTAGTGCTGAGGTGAAGGGAATGAACCACCCTCCGCTACCCATTGGCAGTGCTCTTCCTAAGGTGTGCTGCTGGCCTTCTGCACTACAAAGGAACATTGCTGCCTCATGCTCAGCTTTGGCAAATGGAGCCCTGGGTCCTTTTTCTGCAAAAAAGCTTCCTGGCCAGTTGGCTACCAGTGTGTACTGGTATGTGGCCAATCTGGTATTCTTCCTCAGATGTGGGATTGACATTTCCCTCTGTTGAACTTCACAAAGTTCCCATGTTTCAACTTCTGCAGTGTACTGAGTGCCTCTGAACAGGGACCATTTGGCATATGAGCCTCTCCTCTCAGCTTCGTGTCATCAGCAAATTTGGTGAAGGTGCATTGTCCCATCATCCAGGTCACTAATAAAAATGTTTAAAAATACTGGCCGCAGTACTGAACCCTGGTATATACCAGTAGTAGCTGGTGGCTTCTGCATGGACTTTGTGTCACTGATTACAAACCTTTGGCCCCACAAATTCACCTACTTCTCAGTCCACCTCACCATGCATTTACCTAGTCTGTAGTCCATCAGCTTGCCAATGATGCTACAGGAGACAGCATCAAGGGCCAAGATACACAAACAGCTACTGTTCTGCTCTCATCCACTGATCCGATCATCTCATTGCAGAAGTCCATCAGGTCAGTAAGGCACAAATCCAGACTGACTACCCTTAATCACCTTCCTATCCTTGGCACAGTTTACTCCTTCATCCTTCCCAGAGATCAAGGCCAAGCTGCCCAGACCTCATCAGTAAATCTGGGTTAGTAGTTCCCCAGATCCTCCTCTTGGACTTCTTCAAGACAGAGAGATGCTTATTTTCTTCCAACAGGTTTGTCGTGGTTCATTTTCCTTAAAGTTCACTGAAGTCCTCTCTGACCTCAGCTATTGTGATGCTCCCCCATACCCTTTCCTGTTCAGTAAGGAATTACTAGGTCTGCTTAACTGCCCCTCCTGCCAGCTCCTGGCTGCACATTCCTACTGCCTCTCCCCAGTTCCCTGCTCATTCTTCTTCCCAGTCCTGGTGATTCCAGAACTCACTGCAGGTATTGCTTTGTCACACAGTTTCATTACTAAGTTTTATTGGTGAGCTTTCAAATGGCATCCATCAGCATTTCAAGATCTATGTTAATTTTACTAAAATACTAGTGCATTGCTATTGTAGATACTTCTGATACACAGGAGAAGAATCTCCCCTTCTCAGACTTTGACTACAGACTGTAAATTGTAACAATCCAGTTATGTCTGCTTTTCCTATTAAGACATAAATCATCTGTTGTTACTTATATTATAAGAAAAATAACATTCCCATACTCCTCACATTCCAGAGTGTACTATGTTTTTCATTTCTTCCACAAATTACTTTCTAACCTAATCACTTGCCATGCTTCTTGGAAACAAAATGAAAAATTTCCATTTCTACACAGTTTTAACTTTGTTTCAGTTGCCAGGAATCTTTGAAGAACCACAGAAATACAATAAACTGTAAAATTATGTGGTTCTGGTTCTAACTTCTCCCTATAAATCAAATCTAACAGACTGACTAATCTAACTGACTCCCAGCTCCTGTATCCAGGAATCTCTCTTCATCACTAGAAAGGTCCAACAATATCCAGACATCAGCTATTCCAGGCTGGTTACTAATATTTAATACTCTGCCATTTTCCCTTGTTTTAAACAGCAATTTTGAGTCTACTCAGCCACAAGTAATGCCAGACTAGATACATCACTGAAAGGAAATGCACTGCAGGTTATTTATTTACCTGTAGCCCACAGAGGGGACCACAGTGGAGCAGGAACTGTCCTGCAGCCAAATTAGAGGTCTGTGCCAGAGCACAAATCCACACTGCAGCCTCTGGAGGACCCAAATCAGACCAGGGGAACAAGCCCTGAAGGAAATGTGACTCACAGAGGATCTGTGCTAGACTAGGCTTACTCTGAAGGACTGCAGCCTGTGGAAGGAGCCATGCTGGAGCAGGGGAAACGTGTGAGGGGGAAGATAAAGCAGAGAGGAATTATCATGAACATTTGACCATAACCTCTATTCCCCATCCCTCTAAGCTGCTGGACAGAAGGACAAAGGTTAGAAGTAAAGGAGTTAAGCTGAGCCTCAGGAAAAACAAAGGGGATGAGGTGCTTCACTTTTTGTCTGCTTCTCACAAACCAAATCTTGAACTGGCAATAAACTCCTGCAACTCCAACTCTCCCATCTTGCCAAAGCCTAGCCTGTTTTGCCTGTGACAGTAACTGGTAAGCAATCTCTACATCTTTATCTAAAGCAGGAGCTTTAGCAGCCTGTTTTCTCCCCTGTCCCATCAAGCAGTAGTGAGAGAGCAGCTGGTGGGTAACTGGCCACCAGCCAAGGTCAACCCACCACAGCCTCCAGTGAGCATTTCCCACATTCAAACTTGCATCCCTTGCCTCTCCTTATTGCCATGTACCTCTGAGAAGTTTTCAGGCACCTCAGAAGGCTCCATCTTCTCTGTATCCTCTGTTCAGGCAGTTGGAAATATCAGTAAAATCTGCTCTTTGCTTTTCCCATCTCTTCCCCAGCATGGAGAGAGACACGATTGTCCCAGGCAGTGTCACATGCTCCACCTCCCTGACAAGCTTGGGTAGCTTCCACTGGACTTTCCATTGTGGTGCTCCATTTTCTTGCATTATAGAGCCCAGACAGGACTCTACAAGTGCCAAATACTGGGGAAGGATGGCTACCCTCTAGCTAGCAGCCATCCCAGGAGAAGGCTGGCCACAAGCACAACTAGTTTCCCATGAGCAATCCCAGCTCCTTCTCTGCAATGCTGTTTCCTGCCTAGTCCACACCCAGCCCACACTGGGGCATAAGAGTTTCTCATCCCCCAGCACTGAACTTGGCAATTCTCTTTGCTGCAGTCCCTGCAGGGCCTGTCAGCCCATTTCTACAGAATTTCCATATCTCTCTGTTTTTCAGCATATTAACTGCTTCCCTCACTTTGGATGGTGATGTCATTCTATTGTCCACCTGCCCTTTGCCTCCATTCATTTCAGAAGGATCTAAGGCTGATTGAGCAAGCACCAGTATCTTGAGCAGGGTGAAATACACAGCAAAGCATTTCATACAGCACTTACTGAAAACCCAAGCCCTTACCTGCACTTGTTTGTTGAACAGCTTTGAAAACAAAATCAAAAGAGAACTAAGGTGAAAAACAGAGACAACAGTTTAGCCTGATTTCTCCTGTGATTAGAGAGGCAGGACAAAAAACCCCTCTTTACCTTTAAGCAGTGTGTACATGTTATAGTGGGCTCAGAACCAAGGTGACAACCTTTGTGAGCAGCAGTAACAAAAGCCAGTGGAAGAGACAGAGCTGAGTGATAAAAGGGAAAACCTCTTCCACTTGGGCACACTTTTAACAACCTGGACAACAGACTAAACAGCTGTTATCTTCTGTAAGGAATTGAGAAGTGGGAGAAGCAAAAATGTGACCTCGACAGGACACCTGATCTCACTATTTCCCTTTCTGTCTATAAAAACGGGAAGAAAAGCAAACATAACTTTACACAGCAAATATTTTCATAGATGTCAAACCCTATCAAAATCAGTAGCTAGATGCAACTCTTGCACTCAAAACCTAGACTTCCCTTTTAATAATTAGAGATATCAATGTAGGCATACAAAGTTAGCCAGTTGCTCCAAGGTGCTGCTGGGTTATGATTAGAGAGTCCACAGCTGAAAGCTCTATAGTGCTTGGAGGTCTGATATTTTCAGTTAAGGACTAAATGAGAAAAGAATCCAGTGGTTACAGTACTTCAAATACTAATTTTGATAAATCAGAACTCCTCCAGTCTCACTCGATTCAAGTCAGTTTTAAACAATACTGCAGCTTTTACTGCATATTTAGCTACTCAGACAGGTAGAATATTTGTAATAGCTAGTACTGAAATAAACAACTCCTCTCTGTCCACATTAGAAGGAAGCCATCATATTCCCTGTATGGAGAACAGATATTGCAAAAAAAAAAAAAAGTGAGCATCTAATTGTACAGTGCACAAAGCTATAAAATTGTCTCAAGCTTCAACTGACTGAAAAGAAAGAAGAATTACCAAAATCCCAGCTCAGCCTAGCTTGTTATTATCCCAGCTTGCCATCATCTTCCCAGTGATTGTCTCACATCTTTTCTTTAGAGTTACAAAGATACAAACACAAAAAACACTCATACATAAATGTGGTGGCCAAACGACTTGAGCCTTTCTGCACAAAGCAGAATTAGTTCCTGCATCTCCTACAAGTACTTGTGCTGAAGCCAATTGTATCTCTGTACCAGTGCGTGCAGGATTGCAGCACTATTAAAGACTTAATGTATTGCTTCAGTTTAGACACAAGTATCTGCAATTTTATGTGGTAGAACAAAGTGACACATTTGCACAGGTATGTTTATTTTCCCTGCGTTTACAGTGCATCAGTTGTAATTTTAAACCATTCAGAAAGCACGATTTCATACCAATTTTACATACTTTACATCACAGTTCAACAACGTTAACACAGTTGTATCTACTAAATCAAATGAACAAAATGGCCATGAACATTTACACTAGTCTTCTGTAAACAAGTTTTTTGTATAAACAACAGTAAATGGAATTAACACAGACCACCATAGGAAAGAGGGATAAGCTTTTCCTTAAATAAATCACTCTGTTTATAAATACTTCAATTCTCTCAATATACATTTACAGACATAGTCGATTAAAAGCTGGTTACCTACACTGCTCTTTAAAAAGAAAATGTCTAGAGATGGACCACAGTGTGTTTAATTCACCTAACATAAGAAGCAAGCATATGATTAGTAGAATGTTAAAAGTATTACTATACTTCAACCTCACTTCTGTTTGTTTACATCAACACTGAGAAGATTGTCATGTTAGGGAACTTTTACTTGAATTCCAGCAAATTACAATCGATCTTGTAGTACACATATGGGTAGTACTCCTGTTGGCTGAGGTTTAAACCTGGAATATCCATAGTTGCCTGCAAATAAAGTTTTGAAACCAGTTATACTCTTACAATTCAGACTCCTATTAAGAAGTGGCTGAAATATTAATATGTTTTAGAAGCAAATGGGCCAGGTAAGATTTCAAGGTTAAATTTTCAGATTCAAGTGACTGTTTAAGTAACAGGTAAAGTTAGAACTTTGACAAATGACTAACAGTATTTTTCACAAGTAAATACAAAGTGATTTTTCAAACTCTAAGTAGTTCTGTACCAATAATTCACATCCATTGCTATAGTAAACATATCATCACTATTACATCTAAACACTGCCAGTTTCTGATGAGAATGCTATAGGGTGCTGAATGATCCAGGACATTATATAAGTTCAGCATCTTTAATTTTCACCTAAATTGTCTCACATCCTCTTTCCACAAAAAGGTCTGGAAATACATTACATTCAATATAACATTAAGAATCTTTTTTAATTCAGCTAAACTCATGGTATCTTCAGTTAACCTTTAACTACAAACATCATCACTTTTCAATACAAAGCCAATTAGTAGAATAAGCCTCCCAACAAACCAGCTTTTACACATGAAAATGAGACCTCTACAGATGGAAAGGCTGATTCCATTTTGACAATGATTCAGCCTTCTACAGCAGAGGACTACTATGCTAACTTGTAGTCTGTATCTTTCCATCAGCAGTAGGAAAGAATGCAGTTAAGAAGAAATTACATGTGACTTTTAAATAGCTCTTCAAATATATTGGTTGCAACTTTAAATACCATCTGCCTTGCAAAGGTGTAAAACAGAGGCAGCATTTTTTTAAGGAGACAAAATTCTCTGTACTGTGAGAAAATGAAGAATATGGAGAGGTACAGCTTTTTAATGATGCCAATAGACTTTGTTTAAACATACTAGTAACAGTTAAAAAGTACTTACATCAATGATAGCTGCTGCACTGCTGTCAAGATGTTTGTACAAGTCATACAGAACTTCCCTCAGTTTCTTCATTGTTTTCTTATTAGGCTGAAGCAGCATTGCCTGGAAGTTAACTGGCAAACCATACCTGAGGAAATCAAGTAGAAAACCATGGAAATGCTGAAATAAACCTTCTTTCATAATTCAAAGCAGAATTTTTTTTTGAGAAAGAATCCTATTGCTGAAGAGGAAATTCTGCTAATTTCCAATTTTGCAAAGCCATTCTGTGTCTACAATTCATAAGACATCAAAAAAGAACTTCAAGCTTAAAATAACAAAACAGAAGCCTAAATATTTTAAAAATAATTTAAAATCCTGGAATATTTAGCATAATTCTCAATGTTACCTGAACACAGACTAAATTTTGAATATTCCATTAATTTACTTTGCTTATGACACTTGGTGGACAATGTAGTTTCTACTTAATCTTCCTTTCTAGGAGTGTGGAAACTGCTGCCAACATTTCAGTCAGGTTCAGCTTTCTTCTTTACTCAAGTTTTGTCTTCACAATAAGGCCATAGCAGCAAGAATGCAAGTTCATGTGATTTGTTTTCTTTTTCTCCTCTGCTTTTCTCCTTTATGACAAGTGATCAAAAAGGCTAAAAACACCTTGCCCTTTACTGACTGCAGTAGGAACGTCTTCAACTATTAAAAATAAAGGTCTTTCCTTTGCAGAACAACTACATCTGTTCTTGACTGGTAACAACACTTGTGGATAGTATGAAGAAAATAAAGCAGATTAAATTTCTAATTAGAATATTGAGTGGTTTAAAACTGAAAAATTTAGATTACAAAAGGCATGTCTTAAAGAAAAAGCATAGATTTCAATAACAAGCTATTGTTATTCTGAACTATTCAAATTTGCCATTTAAATATAAGATGTAGTTAGTTCTTGTTACAAGCAGCTCATAAAGTAACCTAAAAATCAGCAAATGTCTCCCTGCTATGTACAGAGTATCTGTAACTCCTAAAGCAATAGTGAAAAGACTATCCAAGGGGAAGATACACAATTATCTACTTCAAATATTTCACAACTGGCAACAAGAGCTATTGCCACCAACTATTCTTACCGCCCTGCTTTTGGCTTCCTCCTTCCCAGAAGAGCAGCATTCAGATGCTTCAATCTGGTAAACCCAAGCTAGATGTGAATTCTTACCAAGTCTAGGAAGGAAATCACTATTCAAATCTGCCTCATTACCTTAAAACAGATTCAACAAAAACACGTAATGCTTTCACATGAATCCATGCAATGAAAGCTTCACTGAAATTAACTTTCAGCCACCGAACCAGAGGCCCCTGTGAAAGAAAAGAGAGGGAAAAAAAATCAGCTATTCAAACATCAGAAAAAGACTCAGCGCATTATGCATGTTTGAGCAGCTACTCAATATCTGTACCATAATAAAAGACAAGCTAAAGACAAAGTTCATTATGGACATAATTGCTCAAGAGTGTTTTGATAGAAAGTAAAGAGACATTTAATGACACTTCCCATTGTCCCTTCAGGTCCCCATCTCAGTTGTCATGATCTAACTATATTAAAGATCCTTTTAGTAATATCTGATTATGCAATTCAAACACTTGTCCATTTTCAAACTTCAAATATTATCAGCTGCAATACCAGCCCTTGGTTCAATGCAGTGAGGAGCACTTGTGCTGCACGAAATTCAATTATCCTGGAGTAGATTAGCTGGGTGGCAGGCTGGCTACATCATGTCATCCCTACAATGCTTTCTCTGAATCACAACTTCATGAAAATTTTATGTAGCAATAACAAGTCTTAGATGTCTCACATTTCTGTAATGACCACTTTATTAAGACTTACAAACTGTTTCTTCTTGTCAGTTGACAGTCTATTCATTTCTTCTTTATCGGCTTTCATCTCTTCTTCATTGTACTGGAAGTCACGGACCATAAATCTGCATTTGGAAGTGAATAAAATCAGAAGTGTCTATCCAGAGATCCTTCAAAGCATGAGAGACAGAATGCACACAAAATAAACCTTACTTATATTCTCTGGCTTTGTGCTTGAAGTCATCCACTGCCTTCCTGAACAAGGTGACATTACAAAGGTAGCTGTCTTGGTCCTCAAAGAGTACACTACACAGAAAGAAAACAGACCAAGTGTCAGAATTAACCAGGATCGAGCCAGCACAGGTCAGTCACACAGTACCATGTGTTGTACTTTATTGCTACAAGGCAAGACATAAATGTAGATAATTATACAAGTTTAGTTCCCAAATTAAGCACCTCATACAGAATGTCACTGACTGCTCTTAATTGCTCCCTTCATAAATAATGGCAGCTTACACTTCACATTGAGAGACTTCGTCACACAAAACCACTTCATATGATATTTGTTCAAATTAAAACTTACTTAACAAAAAAAGTAACTGAAGCTGGTTTAGTACTGAAACGTTTGGACTACAGTTTTATTAGAAATGTGTGTTTTAAAGAAAAATGAAATGGATATAAAATAGAAAAATACACAAAATAAAAATATACAGGTTGGCAAAACAAAATGTTTCTTAGGTTGCAAAGATGCCCCTTAGATTTACTATTTTATAATTCAAAATAATATTGCTTATTTTGAGGATTTACCTTAGGAAAAAAAAGCTTGAATGGATTTAGACTGTTCCTCAATGTCATACTGTCTTCAATACAAGCATTATCCAACAGTTTAACAAGTTGCTTTTTCTTAAGCTAGCCCTAGGCCATGGTTTCCCAATAATTAAATAAGAAGCACTAGCAGGTCTTCCAAATGTGAAGCTATCCAGAGCAAGTTCAGATTTTTTAAGTGGCACAGAACTGGTAGCATCAGATTTTCCTGATCAAAATCTCAGTCTGTCAGTTAAAATTAACCCCAAATAGATGCTTTGTGCTACACATGGACTTTATCTTTCAAAGTGGTTACAAGTCTGCTAAAGTGGTTTAATCTTGCCCACCACAGCACCTAGCACCAGCCTGATACCAAGGACCCAAAGAGACAAGCCACCTTTCTTTCAACACAACAAATTTACACTTCCAGTTGTCCATTCTTTGGAAGCTTTCACAGTTCATATAACTTGGTTCAAGTCCTGTGAATACAGACCTAAAGCTTACAGGCCAGCAGCCAGCATTTGTTGCTTATCTTCACCACACTCCAGCCAGAGGCTGAATATATCTGACCAGAACTAGATTAACTCTTGAATCCTCTTACTCTTCTCACGTAAGTTTGATAATTTTGGTTAACCCTAGAGTTCTATTTTAATCTTTCCTCAATTATTTGATCAGATAAAGCTAGAAAGTTAGATATATTGACAAGTTTTTTGACCAATCTTTAAAATTCACAGTCTTTGTAGATAAAGACACCCCTGAAACATAGCACATGCAAATATGAGATTTAGCATTTCACAACTTACTTGCTGGAACGTGGTACAACCATCTCTGCTAGTGTTTCATACTGCTTAACCCAGTCATTGTAATTTAACCTAGAGAATACACAGGTTATTGTTAGACTTTTAATCTGAGATTAATGGATCAAGGGTTTTTTTTAAAGGTAAAAACATTTAATCATCACATCTTCCATCTCAAGTATAGGTTTTAAGAAATATGCCAGACTCAAAAAACACTCAGTTCTCCTCATGCTGTTTTTGTAATTATTGATAAATAAACTATAGTGATTGCAAAAGTAACATATTTTCAGTCTTCATGTCAGTTTACAAGTGCAACATTTTTTAAATCAAAGAACTATGAAATTAAATCATCATTAAGTAGAGATCTCAGGGGACCAAATGGAATTAACTGTCAAGGTTAATCAGCAACTCCTCATGCAACTCTGCTCTTTTGAGCAGAGGAATACTTCTTCCACAATTATAAACAGGTTCCCTAGAGTCCTACACTTGCCTGAAGGACTGGGAATTTTGGAAGCCCTACCTTTCTCTAGGTATTTGTGAAGAGGTTCCATCCTTTCAACAGCAAAAACAAGACAAATAACAGCAGAGATATTCTAACCACCCGCTTTCTGCTAAAGCCACCGCAAAATTGGTTTTCCTTCACCAGAGGGAAAACATGTGACAGACTCTAATGGCTCCTGTGGTAAAGAGAGCCAGTGGACTTTTCATAAATTAGGAGCTTTCTGCTTGCAGCTCCAGTCAAGGACCATTTTTTCATTTTACAACAGTTTTGAGGGCATCTGTATCACCACTTTCCTTGGCCAAGGGAAAACATGAGGTTTTTGTTGTTCACACATTTCAAATAAGAACAGCCTGCTCACCCAGCAAGCCTTTGACAGAACATAAGCAGGGTTCCAATGGCACAGACTTAGTTAAGTAAAAAAAACCCCAAAAAACAGTGTTCAGGCAATCTAAAAACGTGCAGAGCAAAGCAGTAAAGAGTTCACTCAGTAAATGATGGAAGTTGGCATAGTCCTAACCAGGATAATTTAATGATTAAGCCTTCTAATGTAAAACTAGTCATGTTTTTACTCAGCACTTATTTTCATAAGGACACCCATCTGGAGCATGTCTAGTCATAGCAAACACTGAATAAGAGATATAAATCTAATTTCCAGTTTCTTCAAGAAATTCATGAGCACCCAGCAGTCCTTAGAAGAAGTTTTCTGTGAACAAAGGAACACAGGCACAGATGCTTACTTATCTCTCCTGAGCATCTTAACAGTTCTGTTTGCTCATCCAGGAAAGCCCCAAGTAAACTGAGATGTCATTCTGACAGTATTATAGAGTTGTGAGATCTATTAAATTATTTATATTTCTTATTGTATTCTACTCTTAGGATGAATAGACTTACTTCGGCACAATCACTAATAATGTGACCAAATATTCTGAATCAAGTACAAAGTCCTCTTTCTTTACAATATCAGCAAGACTTCTGGTTAGCAAGCTTCCCCTGCAGAGAAACAAAGCCAGAACAATTACACATTTAAGAACTGAATTTGTCTGGACAACAGTTTCCAGTGCTTGATAATATAGCATTCTCAAAAATACATTTTACCTACACAATTGCTATTAGCAGAGCAAACAAAATGTCCTTATATGCACTTTATATCTCACTGTCCAAAGTCACTGACGTTTTTATCAGTAGCTCTGCTGCTGTGCGTCATTTCCATATTCCAAATACGTCACACGCTTAAGGGGCCAACTTGTCTTTTAAAAAGTGATTTAAAATTGCAAGAACCATTAAAGCCATTAAGTGTGGATTCTAGCACAAGGAGCCTCAGAGTTATAACTAATGTAGTACGATCTACTTGCAGAACATCAATAAAAACTTAAAGCAGTGTATTTCCTTGTATTCATAAAAGGTTTAATGGCGTTCAGCTGACAAACTGCCATGGCTTAGCACAGAACTGATGTCTCACTCCTAAAACAGCTTGTCATGTACTGTCATTGGCATGACCCATGGCTCTGAGTCAGCCAGCAGGCTTGTGCCATTCACTGTAACGGCAGGGCTCAGGCACATTAATCAGCCCCATTTGCACAGAATAACTACTGTACCCCAGCTATACTTCAGATAATCATCACGCATACGTGACAAGACAACACACAGTCCTCGTTTAATTTAATATCTGTGTGTACCTAGCAGCTGTCTCTGCTGGTAAATTCTGAGGGAAGAACACCAGTTAAGGTGGTGTGAAGGGAAGACTTTCTTATTTAAACAAGACACCTAAGCAGCAGCACTACCACTAACAGCAAGCTCCTCTCAGAAGTTCCAGCAATTTATGCTATTTGTACACGCTTCTGTGATTTCTTAATTGCTTTTCAGTCACAGGTAAGTTAGCACCAACCAGACAGCTGATAATAAATGTTCTTTTATGACAGCTGCTCTTCAAGACTAATAAACACCTCAAAAATACATTAAGCTTAGAGTTAACATTTTCTGAAGTTTTCATAATTAGATAACGTTCCTGCACTACATTAGAAAAAATAATACAACTTACGCATTCTTTCTTTCCAAATTCTGAAGATTCCCTTTCAGATTATTGTATGCCGAGGCTCTTGCTTTTAGATCATTGTCAATCTGGTTTACTCCCTTAAAAATGAAAAGAAAAGGAGCTGTGTCTAAAGAACTAGAATAGAACTTATGTTCAGCTTGCCACTGCTGCTCAAGTAATCCTGAAGGATGGATTTGCGAAGGATGGCTTAATTAGCATGATTACCAAAAATGATTCATTCCCAGCTAGACAACTTGGCAGCAAGTGGAAGACTACAAAACAAATTAAGCACTTTAATTAATATATGTTAAACTGCCAACCATACTCATATCGGTGTGCACCCTATACAAGGAGGTGTTTTAAAATCAGCACACTCAGTAACAGTTGGGTAACTGCAATGGCACAGTGTTGGTCTGGGATTATAATGCTGCCTACTGCTTCCTTCACTGCCTCCTCACTGTAGTAAGGAAGTACAAGCATGAAAAAATTCCCAGGGAAAAGTTTCTGAACACTGTCAAGGGACTCTCCCTTTATATAGACTTAGAACACTGATAAAACATTTTGTTTGCATAAAACACTTCAGCTTGGAGATCCAGATATGATTTTGTTTCTACAAAATAAATCTCTCTTAAAAGCAAGGTCACTTAATTAAATAGTGACCTTGTTTATGGTAGCACCTAAGTTGGCTTGTCTGTAGCAGGAAGTCATCAAAATCCTGAACATTCTGTTCGTTTCATGTAGCAACACATTAACAGCTTGCACCTTTACAGATACAGAAATCCTTTAGACAAAATACTCTGAAAATGACAAAATTAAACAGATGAGTACTTAAGGCTATTTAAATCCTTTGACTGATACAACCTTTAGCAAAGCAACATGCGGAACTTTTCAGCAGGTGTCACACAAGGCATATACCTTCATGAAAACTTTTTAATACTACAAGAAGTAACACCAGCACCTTTTTTTTACATCTAGAGGATACCATAAGGGGAAAATTAAACAGAATATATTAAGCTAGTACCTTTGTGCATTTTAGCTCTTCCCCAGACTGACAACCCTTTGCCTTTTCCAAGGATCAAAACTTTCAACAACAGTATAACTATGCATTATTAATGACAAAACCCAAAAACTTTTGATACCATCATTGCCTTTACAAACCAGTTCCATTCAGCATTTCCTACTTGACAATACTTTTAATTGCTCTCATTTGTAGAGTCAGTAGTCTTTTAAAAAATGACTGCTTAGATAAAAACCTGTTACTGCTGCACTGACTGAAGTTTATTGTGAAAAACAACCAGCTTTGCTTCCTACTGAATGTTAGAGAATACAGAACCACAAACCTCTATGCCACAACAGAGCTCTTGAAAATAAATGTTTGTAAAATTACCAAATGAAGCAACAATACAAGCTTCCTTCTGCGAGTAGAATTGGTGAATAACTCACAAAGGTCACTGCAAAAGGAGGCAGACTCACAGTATTGCTAAGGAAAGTGCAGTCTAACACAGGGAGCCTATCTCTACACAGAGCAATCCCAGATATTTAAACCCCTTAGGTAGTCATTGGCAATACATCAGTGTCTTGTAGCCATACAGCTGAGCTGTTGCACTTTGATGCATGCCTGGGCTGCTGAAAAGATTGGACATGGGCACTGAAAATATTGAGGCTGTCTCCTTGCATAAGTCTGATCACTAATTTCAAATCCAAAGAATAACTCGATTAAGTGACAGCTCTCAGCACAGATGCCATCTCAAAAGTCTTCTGTATTGATGGTGGGGCTCACAAAATTTCTGTAAGTTGAAAGCTGAAAAAATCTGATGAAGAGTTTCAGCAGATATAATTTTATTTTAAATGTTTCTGACACTGCTGTAATTTCTTCTCAACTGACAAATCCCCACTGCAATTGCCATTACTCATTTTGACAGACATCAGAATCTGTTGCCTGAGTGAGTGAGGATGACATAAAACCACACAGGAAATGTAGTAATTCATTATTTGACAAACTTTTCAAATTATTTAACATCAACCTGTCAAGAGGCTTCACAGATTTTAATTAACGTAGGTCTATCAATTTTCCTATATCTTCACTTTGGCATGTGATTACATGAAGACTTTATCTCTGTCAGGACTCTTTCTGCCTTGGGACAAAACTGTTTCAAGTCCTGTGATATGATCTCCTTGGGGTCATTTCTGTAGGAACCTAAGGCATCTTCAGTCATCTTCCTTCTCTAATTTATGGACATACATCTACGGCTCACAGCTGAAAATATTTTGTAAACTATTTGAAATCAGATTTATTACACATTTATGTCCTAAAGCTGTTCCTGTGGAATACAAGCACAGCTAAACATGAAGCAAAATGGAAACCCCCAACAGGATGACTCAAGCCGAACTCCAGCAGACCTGTTTGTCTACATTTACTATTCAATACAACAGGTCAATGAGGTCCCTAAAGTAGATGAAGAATGTAAGACAGTTGAAGTTCAGGTTCTAGAGCTTTGTTGAAGCAGATTATTTATCTAGCAGACTCTGGGACACAGAATAACATGCACTGAATATTTGATAATTTTCAAAAAAGGGCATATCTCTTCATGTCCTAGGTTTCTTTTTCAACAAATTTAATTTCTGCAAAAACAAGTGCTGTACTATAACTGCTGTAAAAAGTTCAGTGCTTCATTTTGGTACCTTCTTCTGAAGAAGCAAATATGTGCTAGTGTCAGATATTAATATTTTTATTTTATATCTGTAAGATACTCTTAATGTGCAAATCTTCAGAGCCATAAGACAGCCAGTCATCCTCTAACAAAAGGCCACACTGCAGGTGTTTTCCAAGAATACTTACTAAATGTAATTTGTGGAATAAATTCAAGATACAATGATAGTCCCAAAGAAAATATCAAAAATGAAAGTACTAATTGCATTTTCAGTCAGCTTTGTAGCATATATTAAAATTTTGTAATCTCTGCAAAAAAAAATAATGTAATAGTTTCAGGAATCTGCAGTAATAGCAAAGCACAAGCCTGCCAGCACTTACCACCATCCCAACCCCATTATAGTCCCTACACATCCACCACCAAAGGCTGTCTCTATAGTACCCAGAAGAGCCTCTTCTTTTTTGCAAGTTATGTACTTCAGTTAGTAACACAGGCAGTTCCAAGAGCCAGTCTGTAGATTACAGAAAACAGGGAAGGGAAAAAAACAACCTGAAGAGGCTGGGAAGATCTTAAAGCAAGGATTGTCTACAGAGAATTCTCTCACTGTCTAAACCAGTCACTGCTGAGGATCCTGTAGAGGCTCACAAGCAAGTAAAAAAATAAAGCCCTTCATGTATGAAACACTTTGCCAAAGTAAAGATGAGGAAAACACATGAAAACTCTACATCTAACAATGAAGGCTTATTTCTCCCCTCACAACTGAGTGCCACAGCTTTCAAAATGTGAATAAGTTCCCTGGTTCACTGCTAACAGCCCACAAGGTTTGAGAACATCAGACAAACAATATGCTAGTAGAGCAAAACTGAAATGGAAGCATCATTTCCTGGCTATTTATTTGTTAGCTCAGTGATCCTAGGAAACAAAAATCAGCAAAGACAGCATGTTGGCCTTCAGGGAGCACTCTCCAAGTCCTAGCCACATCCCATGTATTTCTTTGGTTACTAACTGCTACAAAGTTCATTACTATTGTTTGCTGACTAAAACAGACAAATTGCTTTGAGAGCAAGTTTTGTGCATAAATATCTCAAGTTCAAATAGGGAAGTTTTATAAAACAAGTTACCTTACCTTTGCAATAATTTCTGAAATATTCTTCAAGGATTGCTTGATGGGGTATTTGGCCATATCCCACTGGAACCTTGTTATATAGGTGACCAAGTCAACTAAAATTTTAAAGAACTTTGTTAAGATTGACAATAAAAAGACAACTGTATTAGATTCGGTGAAGAACTGCTCTAAGAGAAGAGAACTGTAACAGACTGGACCTTCCCATGTGTGGACCCTGTTGCTTAAGAAATTTGAAAATAAACAAGCTGTAAATTCTCCATGACCTCTGCCTTCAGATAGTGGTTTCACCACCTCTGTAGACTGTAAATGACATTTATTACTAAGTCAAGGATGGTTGGAGAACTACAGACAAAAGCAACTTCTTTTTGCTCTGTGTGAAAAATGGGTGGGAGAAGGGAAGGTTATTATGGCAAAAAAGGCAGCAATGATCATGTGGCTCCCCTGAACCGACAGGTTTGTACAGCTATCTACAAAAGACACTACTCCAAGCCCTTACCCATTGATACCAGCCTCTCTTGCATCAATACAAGCTGTGATAATTCTATTAAATGGCTCTGAAAATAAAATATTGGCTCAGAGAAAAGTGCAGCTCTTTACTGAAATAAAATGCACACTGGCACCTGTAGGCACCCCAAGTCCTTCTCAGCAGGGCTGCTCTTGATCCATTCATGCTCCTGACCCAGGAGCAGCCCCTTGCACTTGGCTTCCTGGTACCTCAGTAAGTTTCAGGATCATTGCCTTCCCTTCTACAGTTTTAGAATACATTAGGATATCATGGTTAACACTTTACCTCCATTGGCCAGAAGATTCTCCTGAACTTTATCTTTACTGTCTTCTAGAACATCAGCCATATATTGGGCCACCTTCTTTACAACACTGAAAATTGGAAGATAAAGATAAAAATATATTTTAAAAAAACAATAAACCCCCAAACCTGCCATTTGAGAAATACCATTCATAAAACTCATTTTAAGTTGCCTGAGATTGGATCAAAAGTGACTGGATCAAACAAGGATGATGACTGCTCTACATCCAAACTTTCTGAGAGCACAAGCTGGGCTCAATATCTGAAGGAGACCAATTTCTCAGTATTCCACACCTTTATTTAAAATCTCTACTGCTGCTACTCACCAGTTCTCAACAAGGTGAGGCTAGCTCCCTCACATTGGTGTTGACTTCAAGTGTAAAGTCACTATATTGCAAAATTTGTTTTAAGTCTGTTGTACTTCCAAAATTCTAACCCCTTTCTAGAAACAGGTAGAGAGGTAGAAGTCAACAGTAATACAAGCTAAACACGGGGTAACCCTGACAATGCAATGTGACACTCAAGACCTGCCTTCCTAACTGAAAAACCATGTATAATATTATTCACATGTGCCAGGCCAAAGAGTTTCCTTTTCTATTTAAAAATGTCTATTTAAGATTGCTCTCCTTGAAACAGAAGATGGCTCCATGAATTCTGGTTATGTGAAATTTTGCTACTTTTGCTTGAAATCACTTTCAAAAGGTCATTAGTTTCTTCAAAATGAGTAAGTTTTGCATTTTAATATTAATACTTTTAAGTATTTCTATGGATTAGGAAATTACATGGTTACTTTCTCAAAGTGTGTAAACAGTATTCCTGCTAGAATTACAAGCTTTTACTTCATTTCCTCACCACTTCCTGCACCTGTCAGGCTCAATTTTTAACAATTCTCCAGGACCCAGCACCACACAGCACTACTGAAGAGAGAATGCATAATGTTCCAGTATTCCATAAGAAGTTCAGAATTATTTTTCTTTTCTCAAGAACAGATACTGTGAAAACCAGCATCTTAGCTTTCTTAAATCTGAGCTTGCTGACTGGCTGCAGAGGATCACTGTGATACAAAAAAATGCTGAAAATAACCTGTGTATTATTAGAACTCAGCAAACCATCACATCATCATTCTAATACTTTCCATCCTAGTAAAAATGAACTGGTACCTCTCCACAAACGCATCCAGTTTAGCCAGCTCATCAGACAAACCAACCAAAACATCCAGTGTGCCAACCTAGAAGCAAAGATCAAAATGCATTAGCAGATGTATATAAACATAGAAAGAGAAAACCAGCTAACAGTAAAAGATACATCTCCCAAGAGGTATCTCTCCAGAACTACATAAAATGCTGGACTCTTAAGATTTCAGACATCTTGATTTACCAAAGTCACACTCTGTTTCACTTTTTAAGATATCACCCCTGCCTCAAAACACCACAGGATCAGATCTAACTCACTAGTTTGGTGCTCAGTTTCAGTTCTGCAATCCAGACATCCAAAACATGTTAAAACAATGCCTATGCTATAAATTGGCTGCACTTTTCACAAAGCAGTTGCTTGAGCACTTAATTCACTACTTTAGATCAAATGAGAAATTTCACTGATCAGGAATCTCAGCACTGGAGGCAACACGGGCATCGAAAACTTTGACAATACAAGAGTACTGCAGCAGTGAGACCAACAAGAGTCTGGACTTTTTGCATCTTGGGTAATAAAATATCTAGCTTGTCTACAAGCTTTCACTCTTTCTTCCCTTCTCCTCCAGAAAAACACTTTCTTCCCTAATCTCATGTACCTAGAGTACACATTTCTCACTGAAATATTACAGGGCTAGTAACATTTAACATACTTGTAATCTAGCATCTACTTTCTATATATCTGACCACTCAAATTCATATTAGTCCTTTTCTGTTTAGTTCTGAAGCAGAAAGGAGCAGAATTACTTAAGAAATATCACATAAAATGACTTTCCATGCCTCACCTTCTTGTGGGCCACAAGCAGAATAAGGAAGCTCATTTTAACTAGTCACTTAAAAGTCTCAGGACTAGCAAGTCTTTAAAAGTCTCAGGACTAGCAAGTCTTTAAGCAATAAGACTGCTGTTCAGCAGAGACTAAACCACTGTTTAAATGAGTTTTAACTAAAGGATCTCACTGCTTTAACAGTCTCACAGAAGCCAGACTATTTCCCACTGTATATAAAGTATATTCAGTTTCTGCCCCTTTTAGGAAACACAGTAGAAGCAAAAAAAATTGCTTCTAACCCTGATGGGCCCCAACAGATTTCAGCAATAACTCTTCTAAATGCTGCAGGCACCCTACAGTTTGAAAGCCATCCTGACTCCTGTCCAAGGATATCCTGGGAGGAGACAGACATTTGTTCTAGTCACTGTTCTAACTCAGGACAGTCCAAATGTGGACACAAGTTATGGCAGTTTGAAGATGTTAAAAGGCAGACTGAAGCACTCTGTGCCCTGGGCTCATTCCTTAGCAGACACAGGAAAAAGGCATTATGCCACCTGACCTTGATGCACTCTGTAGACCAAGACTGATGGCATTTTTCTCCTCAATTTTGTAAGCCTTGATGGGCTTTAACTGAGCTCCAATTCTTGTTCAAGAAACATCCAGGCATCAGGAAAGACCTTTTCTAAATGAATACACTGGCTCATAACTTTTCCGTAACCTGATGATTGTATTAACCCAAGATTAACTACTTTCTTATTTTGTTACTATTTGCTTCTCACAGAATAGTTCTAACAGTTTTTTTTTTCATTTTCCACAACACATTGGCAGGTCACACTGGAATGCTCAGCCAGAGATAAACCACTGCTCTAATAGAAGAATGCTACTTCTGGACAGAGAAAAGGCAGAGCAGCTCTTTGATCAACTCCTGTATTTTTAATTTGAACCTTTCACTGTATCTCAGACAGAGAAAAGGAGCAGACAATTCAGAAGGGGGAAAAACTTAAAATAATTTTTTAAAAAGGCAAAACAAAACCGTCAAAGGAAATTCTCAATAATCAGATCACAAGATCACATTTTTCTTCTCCAAGTAACTGCTACCATCATGAGATCAAGACTACAATCCTCAGAAAAAACTGCTTTATTTGCTGAAAGAACACAGGCTGCTGAATCTTGAAAACTTACAGTGTGAACAACTAACTTAGAAGTTCAGAAAAAAAGATAACTGTTGTCTGAATTATTTCTTAGATCCACACATACACATCAAGAGAAGTCAGCTACTCTCTCTAAAACATCTGCAGGTTTTAATCTAGAGAAACAAAGATGGTGCAAAACAAACACACTTCTTAGGACTTGACACAGGGCTTACATACCTTCAAGTCCGGAATATTGAACTTTGAATTAGTGGAAAGGTTGTTGTGTTTTGTAGTTGCTGCATGTAGCTTCTCCCATGTCTGCTGACAGGTCTTTTCTCCAGGAGCAGAAATCAGCCAAAACTCTGTCATTTTTGTGCCTTTATCTTGATGGCTGTTGATTCTGAGGATAAAGGCAAGATACTAGCAGAAGAGAAGCAAGAGAAAGAAGAAAAAATATCTGCCATCAATACAGCAGTCAAAGCTTTGCCCGAAGAAAAACATCTCACTCCACATTGCTATAGTGCTGTTACAGCCACTGTAAGAGATTTTACCAGAAGTATCATGTGGTTTCAAATTCATTTTTTCCTATCTTCCAAATCATATTTACACAGTTAGAAAACGTTTTTAAACTGCCCATCCTGTATGGTAAAGTGGGCTGAGTTTGCAACATTAGCACCTTTCATTAGTAACTGCAATTTCATAGAAAGATAACAAGCAAACAATCTAACTGAAAAGAAATCAAATAAAACAGGACCCACATTATATTTTCACAGCTATATACCTTTTCCAGTCTCAGGAGGTTGCAGTTTATTGCAGCCCCAAGACATGTGAAAAGTCTCTGTTTTGGCCCGCACGTTCGAAGAATGAGTCGGAGTTCTTCAGTTCTTGGTCTCAAGGTTGTTTATTGTATCTCATCTATAAAATTCTTTCTCCTGCCCTGCCGAGATCTGTCCAGGAGGACAATTCCAGGCCCTCTGCCTGCCCCCAGGAAGGTGTTATCTCTTTATACTACATAATATGTATACAATGTTTACAATTACTTTCCAATATCTATCACCTATGTTAAGACAGTGAGCTTCTACTCTAAACCAATCTGTAAGTGCCAACAGCACAGCAGAAGATGAAGGTCGAGAAGAAGAAGAAGAAAGGCTGGACACACCCAAGTCCCTCCATCTTGTCCCCAAAGCCTCTATTCTAAAACCCCCAAAATCTACTTTAGGTAGTGATAATTTTATTGTTATACTACTTAAACTTCTGTGGCTTTCAGGTCTTCATACACAGCTGGTAATTTGCTCCATGGGTCATAATCAAACCCACAGGTGTTCTAGGCTGTGTGCCAGGGTCTTTGAACCCCCTGGCAGGGGTCCCGGCAACTCTGGACACCCAGAGGGATGTCCTGAGTTCCAACATTCCAGTGTCTGTATATCAGACAACTTTTTCTGAAAACATCAGAAAAAACAAGCAAAACCAAAAAAATTTCAACTCTGACATCTCTTCTCCAATCACTTTTCAGATTAGGACAGTGTTTTAAAGTAAATAAATGCCTAAAATTATTTAAATGCAATAAACTCTAGTTTATTCTTTCAAGTAAAGAAGCTTCTCCTGGCAGCTAAACATTTCAACAAAAAGGAGAACACTTTCTAGTCTTGATATCTCTGTTACAACTGCAAACCATCAATAAGATTACACATACTAGCATTAGTCAAGAAAGTGTTGGTACTAAATACAAATGATGCTGGCTTATGTTGCAGACATGCTCAGGAAGTTAAGAGTATGTGGTTTTTTGTCACTAAGAAGCAGAAACAGCTGGTTGAGAGTTACTGGATGTTTTTAATAAGAGAATGAAAAACAAAATCAAAGTGTACCTTGACAGAATCTAAATTTTGATATCTGCAATGTCTTTTGTAGCAGCTTTGAAGGAGTATAGACTAACCTGTATTTCATGAGCACAGAGTACAGCACTCAATTTTTTTGAGGGAGAATGAATCAAGTGTTGTATTTGCTAGAACTAGTATGTGGTAGCAAACTTTGCCCAAAACAACACATAGGTCCTTCCCTTCTGTATTCATTCAAGGGTGTTGAAAATCCGGGTAAGACACAGGCCTGGTTGCTGATTCTTTTGCTCAGCTCCTCAGGAAGCCTAAAGCTGAAGTTTTCCAGCCATTAAATCACTATCATGAAGCACAGCCTGGCATAGCAGCCATCCATCCCCCTTGGACTTAAGGGGCCTCGTTTCCAGCAGGAGATGACGACACCCAGTTCTGAGGCCCTTGACAGGACACACTCGGTGACATCTGGCACTGCCCACCAGGCCCAGCACAGCAGTGCCAGACAATGCCAAGGCAGGTACAGGTAGCTGATAAATCACAGCATTTACAAGACCAGACACACAACATCAGTTATCATCATGCCACAGGGCTTCTTGGTTTAGCACCAGCTGCAGTATCTCACATAACAGATCTCCACAGGACGTCTATTAATTACTGATGATATGGAACAAAACAAATTTTCCTCTTATTCAGACTACTATGATGCATTATCTTCCTTAATGCATGCCAGACTTGGCTCAAGAGAGGTTTTCCTGCACTCCACTGAACTCTGGCCCTATAAGAGGCACAGCCAAGGCTACAGTAAACTTCACCTACTCAGAGAGACACCACTGTGGCTGACACACACTCTCAAAGTTTGTTAAAGCTTTAAATTGTTTTTGTCTGGATTTGACTAGGCTAGGACTAGAAAAAGTTGTTGGGTAAACTAAGTGGTGGCAGCAGCAACTTACAAATATCCAAGCAAAAGACAGAAAAACAATAGCACAGAAATCCAGAATCCTACTCAGGAAGACACAAGGTACATTGCATTCTCATGTTTTCCACAAACATCAATACTCTCTACAGAATACTTATAAAAATTACAGAAGAAACAGTTGTAGCTGCCAGGAATCATTAAGTCACTGGACTTCCCTTTCTCCCTCACCATTTTTTGTCTGTGTGGTTGTTTTTCCTGAAGCTGTGTTCCATCTCTAACAGTCATGGGAAGTAAGATGATTTCACATTTCAGATAAAATGGAGGTATTATCAAATACACACAAGGGAACAAAAAGCTTGATAGAAGAGTTTTATATGTTTTTTACATGAGGGGCCTTGAAACCAGAACAATGGAGAATACTAAACAAGAAGTGAAGAAAGGAGAAGTGCTACAGAACGGTTTGAAAAACAGATACAAATGCTGGTCAGACAAAAAATACATACACACTGATTGTTAAAAGGAAAGCCAAGCAAATTAAAGAAAAGGGCCACAGGATAAAGCTGGAAATACCAAGTGTTCAAAATAAAACCTAGAATAAGCAGTAAGAATGGGTAGCTTATTCACACAATATACCTCTTTAACCAGGACTTTTTTGTAATGTTCACTGCTTCATCCCTATGTTACTAGGAAAATGGATTTCCAAAGAAAAATCTTTCATGCAGTATACTACAATCTAAAATAAAACTTATGAACAAGTGCTGTACCCAGAAAAACATATAGCCACGTCAAAACAGAATCTCAACTACAGCATTGCATTTTTCAAAAAAAAAAAAAAAAATCCAGGGCAAGGGGCAGGGGACAATTGCTTCTATTTAGCTCAATAGGAAACCTCCGTTTACTGATGCAGCCCAGCACAGAGTCCCTAAAGTGTCACTTCTTCAAGCTCGTCTTCAGAAATCACGTCTGGTGCTTGGCCTCCACGTTCCCTAAGCAGAAGCGGCCATAGCGAGGCAGCCGGGGACATTGCTCCGTGGGGAGTCCCCACGCTTGAGCGGAGCGACCTGAGGCTGGCCCCGGGAGCGGGGGGCGCTGCCCTCGCTCCCCACGGAGCCGCCGAGCAGGATCTCGGGGATTGGATGTCAGTTCCCACAGCCCGGCACCGCCGGCTCGGGCTCCCCGGGCCGCGCTGTCCCTTCGGCCTCCCCGAGGTAAACACTCCCGGCAGCGGCAGAGCGGCGGCCTGGCGGCCCCGAGGCCCAGCAGAGCCCCCGGGAGCCGCGGTACCGCCGGGCCCGGCCGGCGCTGCCCTTCGTGCCAGGCCTGCGCGGCCCGGAGGCGGGGGAGGCCGTGCGCCGGGGCAGGCCGGGGCGCTGCGGTAGCCGCTCGGGGTAGCCCAGACACTCGTCCTTCCTTCCGTCCTCCCCTCCTTCCCCGCCCCCGCCCGCTCCAGGCCCGGGCCCGCCGTTACCGTCACTGCTCCATCCCCGGCGCCGCCGCCCGCTCACCCGCCGGTGGGTCACGTGACCCGCGGTCAGCTGACGCCGCCGCAGCGCCGGGCACGAGGGGCGGGAGGAGGCGCTGTGCCGCGGCTGCGCAGTGACTGCCGGGTGCGCTGGGACCGCGGGTTCGAGCCCCGCCGTGGCGGTATGGCCGCTCTCCTGCGTAGCCCGCCGTCGTCGCAGGCACCTCAGGGTACCGACTGCCTCAGGCCACTTCTAATTAATCTGGGCCTGATTAGGGAATTGGTGTAAAACTACATGTGGCTCAGGGCGGCCCTGCGTCAAGAAGGCTTTGTACGATTCTGCCCTTTGGGCAGAGAAGAATGGTCGGGTTTGAAAGCGTGTGTGTTTCTTGCTGTGGCCAGTAGATTTTCCTCAGATTACGGAAACACAGGGCCAAGGAAACATTTAGACTGGAGAAGACCTCTAGGATCATCGAATCCACCACGTTGAACACCACCATGTAAACCAGACTCTGCCACTGGGTGCCACATCCAGTCTATCTTTAAGCACCTCCGGGGATGGCGACTCCACCACTTCCCTAGGCATGGACAGTCCATTCCACTGTTTAATCACTCCTCCAGTGAAGAAGTTCCGCCTGATGTCCAACCTAAACCTCCCCTGGCACAGTCTGAGGCCTTGCCCTCTTATTCTACTGCTTGTTACCTGTGAGAAGAGCCCGACCCTGCCCTGGCCTCAGGCTCCTCTCAGGGCTCTGCAGAGAGCACTCAGGTCACAGCCGAGCCTCCTTTGCTCCAGGCCGAGCACCCCCAGCCCCATCAGCTGCTCCGCTCAGGGCTTGGGCTCCAGAGCCTTCCCCAGCTCCACTGCCCTTCTCTGGACTCGCTCCAGCTCCTCAATGCCCTTCCTGAATTGAGGGGCCCAGAACTGGACACTCGAGATGCGTCCTCACGAATCCCCAGTAGAGGGGAAAAGATCAGCTTTGGGAAAACACACAGTGCTGGAAAACAGAGTGTACTTTAGAGATCTTAGCTATGGGAACATGTGCTGAAATGCTTAACTGCTGTCAGTCTGCAGTGAAGGGCTTGAGAAAAGAGGAGGCTTGCATGCAGGTGACAGTGGAAAAACATGCACATGAGATGAAACTGCTGCTGTTTTATTTTGGCACCTAACCCCATTTGTCTTAGCTTAGAGTAGAAATGCTGAGTGAAAAAGAGCAGATTGTAAATTGCTCTATTGCTAGCTAAGTTGTGTGAAATGCCTGTCATTGTAATTCACAACATTATCTGAAGAAAGCAGAAATTGTACACAAAAGACAAACTATTTTGGTTTGCTGGTTGTAGGGAAACAAATAGTTTGTTCCTATTTTTCTTCAGTTTTTTGTTTTGTTTTTTTTTTTCTTTTTCCAAATAAGCAAGAGTTGGAACCATTGTATAGCTGTGGGTGGCTTGTGGGGAACTGCAGCAGAGAGAAGGCACAAACGTGACCAGAGATATCAGAAAGGTGACTTCACACAGTTTCAACCCAGCGAAGGATGTGGCTTTGTCACTCTGGGAGCAACTTCAGGCCTCTAGTCCTGTGCTCTTCTGCCTTTAAGTATTTAAAGATGCAGAAGCTCTAAACTCTGCTTAGTCAAAGTATGAATGTTGTTAAACAATATCTGATCTGACAGATCAGTTTTCCTTCAGCCATTTATGTTGTCCTTCAACCACCAGAGGCTGCTGAAAATGTTCCCATTGCTGGAGTGGCCATGGCCCCTTAAAATGCTCTTACATGCTCCTACTGGTAAAATTTTGTTAGAGAGGCTTTTCTCATATCAGTATAAAAAGGCTTACCCTAAACTAACACAGCAAAATAGAAACTTGCCTACCTTAAAAGTGGGCAGACTTATTTTTAAATCCCAAATTAACAATTGCAGCAAGAAAAATTTCTTAATAGATGCATTATTGAGTTCTCAGTGAAAAATCCTATAAAATTTCACAATAGGCACATTTTCACATTAGTATTGCAAGCCATTTCCTCAAAATGTGGCAATAAATGCCATATGCAAACACTAACCAGCAAATGCAAGACATTATCTGTGTTATTTTTGGAACAAGATAAGATTTTTTTGAGTGATCCGTAGCTCCAAGCTATCAGAGGGAAACTTGGCATCGACCTCTATAAATAAACAGAGTGGTTAGTAAATGATACTCTAAAAGTCTTTAAGAGATGAACAACAAGCATTTCTAACCTGCAAAATGACAACATGCCTGTAAACTGCAGGAGGGGATTCTGAGAACATGGATCTATGATCTGTTACCTAATGTCCACTGCCTAATGTGGTTGGTTTTATAATGATATTTGCCATTTGATTAGCTGATATCAATGAGATACAAAGCAAGGCTGTAGGCAATCTATAACTCTTCACTAGAAAACAAAAAAAATAAAAGGAAAAAGTGATTAGCACAAATCAAACAACCAGGATATTAGCATTCATGGAATAAATGCACAGGACTGGTGAGCTGCAATATGGTCATTAAATGAGCTGTTGGTGAGAAACCCAAGCCAGATGTGCAATCATTATAAATGCTGTTAGGGAGAAATCTGTAAATAGTAGCATTTAAAACCACAGCTGCTACAATAGGAGTGGATATATGGTAGATTAAACAGATATGTTCAATAATATTTTTATAATGCTTCCCTGTACTATTACTCCATCTGGCCTGACAGGATATTTGTATGAAGACTCTGAAGCCTGGAAAAAAAGAAATACTTCTTCTTTTCTTATGTCTTGAGAAATCTATTTGTTGAAATTTCATTCAGGGAGGAGGGAACTATTAATGTGTCTTTTTGATCTCAGTTATTTTCTGTTGTAATTTTTGAAAAATAATTATCTCTTTAAATCATTGTATAGAAGTTTTGTTCTATAATAAAACTATATGTCAAAACTTACTTTGTGTCAGGTCTCTGTGTAGGCCTGTATTGAGCTTTGAATATCTGAATGACTCATTTTTGTTAAATACCCTTAATATGCACAGGCTAAACACAGATTGACTTGAGTATGCACTGGGCTGCACAGAGGTATTTGAGATAAAACTACTTAGGATTGAGGAAGCTTACCTGGGAGTAAGCAAGAAGTGATGGGGGCACAGCTGCCCTTAGACTTGATCTTTTACCAGCTGCATGAAGTGGTTGCTCTTTTAGATCTCTAGAGTGAAAATTAGAACATCTGAGATAGGTTATAAAAGTAGCTGCTGCAGTTTGAAGATGCTGATGATGACAGTAACCCTACTCAGGGTTAGGAGGGTCCCACAGGATTTAAATGCCCCCAAGCACGTGTGCTGCAGCAGGCAGCAGTGGGGAGTGCCCAGGGAGGGAACCCAGGGCAGCTGGGCAGGAGCCGCGGCCAAGGAGCAATTGCGGGCAGCTGCCAGAAGCGTCCAGGGCTCTGTCCTGCAGAAACCTCTCAGCCGTGAGTGCGGACTGACATTCCACATGCCCTCGCAGCAATGAATGAACAATTAACGTGGTGAAAACATTCTAGCTTTCCATTCTAGTGTGATGGGTCTTGACATCTCTATCTCCCTCATTTTTGAGGGAAATAGAGATTTTATTTGAATTCTGATTATTCACCTGTTCTTAATTTATTTATTTGATTTTTAGCCAAATTTCCTCCAATTATTATTGCAGAGCTGTGTGTTCTTTGATATGTGGATGGATCTAACAGAGATCATCAGAGATGGTACAGATTTCCCTTGCTTTTTGGTGTCCTCTGAGGCTTCTCTGATATACTAAGAAAAGCTGACAAACTGACTTGCTGAAGACAATGGGAATTTAATCATCAGATTTAACATTATCATAATTTTAAATTATTTTTTATTTATATGTCAGTGGGATTATTTTTTTATTCTGGTAATAAAGGTGGTAAAATAAGGATTCTATACAATTTGCAGGACTAAAGCCCTAAAAATTGAAAGTTATGATTTTAAAGCTGAAAAATATCTGTAGATCAAAAGATAGGGAAGAATAATATTGCTATAGTTATATTCCAATATCATGTTGTGCAGTATTCAAATATCTGAAAAATAAATGCCATTAGGTAAGGTCAAAATGTTCTCTGTGACATGGGTAAACTGCAATATAAAGCCCCATCCTGCAGCTTCCATCAGTTTGGCTGATATGAGAATGAGATAAAAAATACTATTGTTTTCCCAAAATTATTCAAAGAAAGCAGAGAAAAAAAATTCCATTACTTTGTTATTTATTTTTCCTGGAGGTGCTCTTTTGAAAGCATTTTAATAAAAAATACCTATCAAAGCACACTGCACTTCAATCTTTCCTGATGTTGCCTGGGAGACACAAGCCTTAAGATTGAAATGTAAGTAAGTCTTTGAAAAAAAGACATTTGCAAACTGTAGAAAATATTTTTTGTCAGGTAAGCTTTGTGCTGGAGACAGAAGGTCACTTTCCTAGCTGCTTCTGTGTTTAAAACTTCATCCCTGACTTTCAGCTTCAGTTCAAGTAGATGAACTTGAGGCAGATAATAAATCTGAATTTTCCAATTTTTTTAAATTCCTAAATTACCACAATTTACACTGAAATCCCCATTTATATGTATTTATGCATATGAACATTTAATTATTCTCTACAATGTGGGCAGCATGTTCAGGACAGGTGCAGAAGGATTTAAACCATCATGCCTGAAAAACTGTGGGGCAGGCTGTACTCTGACAGAGTTGAAATCCGTGTCCAAAGCCTTGTTCCAAATCAAGCTGAGGGAAGCTATGAACAGCATTTGTGATCCCAATTGCACACTCCACATGGACAGCACTGACCCTGCCTCCCTCCTTCCAAACAGGACAGAGTTCTCAAATATTCTGCTGTTATTTGGGAGAGCACCTGATTTATGGAAGGGGGCACTGGGAAGCTCAGTATTGCCATGGATCTTTGTTTCAGAGCCCCTCATTCAGAGTTCTGGTGTAGAGACAAGCTGATGGGGGCTTCTTGTGGGGCTCCTAACTCCAGGCTTGCATTGATCAGAAGGTGCTGGGAAGGCTGTAGCCCTGTACAGTGTCCCACACCTGGGGACATGTTCAGCCCCATGGCTGTGCAGCACTTCCATCCACACCTGCTGCATCCAGATCTCATGTTAGTCCCATTCCTAAATCACCCAAAGTCAGAGGCAGTTCCCTCTTTGTCCAGTACACCTGTATCTACAGCAGAGCCCAGCTGGCCAGGCTCAGGCAGCAGAACTTCGCAGAGTGCACAGCAGAGCAGTGCCCAGTTACTACTCTGTACAGTGGAAGGAATCTCTAAGTCCAGAGGGGTCTGTCAGCAGAATGGTTGGATGCTTCAGCAGCTGGGGGAGAAGCCATGAACAAGATCTTGGGACACCAGTGATGCCAGGTATCGCTTCCCTGGATCCTCCCTACTGTGAGCCTACACTGAATTACGATTCCATTTAGATAATTTCATTATCATAGAGTAGTATTAAGTGAGTTATATGGCTGTATATTCTGAAAAATGGAAACCATATGTAATCACATCAGTAATAGCAATAATGGGTTGGCAATTTATGTTTTATGACAGATTCAGAAGATATGAGTGACAATAAAGTACCAACTGTTAAAATTTGGCACCCAGCTCTAGAAGCACTCATTCAGCCTAGCAGGATGTATGTCCCTTGTGCCTTTGTAGATGACACATTGGAACAGAAGTTGCTGACTAAAGAAGACATAATACAGACTACCACCATGGTAGTTTTGACAGGAAAAGCAAAATCCCTGTATCACTACTGCAAAACTGTCCTAGACAGCTTTCTTTTAAATTATTATTTAAAAACCAATTTGAGTAATTCACTGTATTCTCATAAATTCTCAGTTTCCTCTCATTTAAATCCTTTGGTTATAATCCTGGCCAAATATTTTCCTCATCACAGCATTATGTTAGAAAATGTTTTAGGACATATTTTGATAATGAACTGCTTGATATCAGATTGCAAAGACAGTTTATAATGTCATCATCTCCCTTCTCTGTTCTTGTCTGCTGGTCCTGCCCCACATTTCCTCCCCTTTTGACCAGCATGAGCAATCTGCAACCACATAATTGACTCATGTGGCTGGAAAACAACCTTTTTCCATCCCCTCAGTTATTTTTCAGTGGAATCAGCTCTTTAACCTAATCTACTCAGTAGTTGTAAGTGTGCCAGTGCTTGAAGGACAGAGCTGGTGGGGGAACAAGAGGCTGATCCGTGCAGCACTTCCTTTGAATCTTGTCATCACATAAATAAAATTACGTATGTGTTTGTGATTTATATGGTGTTATATGTTTCTTTTGCTAACTACACGAATAACATCTGCTACATACAGAATTAATAAATCATGTAACTTTTGTCTTTACTTCAAATTTCTGATAGAGGGCAATGTTAGAACAGCTTATCTCCTGTCCTTGTTTTTCACAGTCTATAAAGGATGGTATGTCTGGCTCTTCACAGACGTGCAGCAGAGCTAATAATTCACTCCAGGTTCCTGGGAGCTGAAGTCCCATTTTGTCACAGATACTTCCAAGGCAACCACATGGACTTCGTGAAACTTATCACTGCCAGTTTATTTTTAATTTGCCAAAAGGGTGGTGATTTACCTGCTGGTAAATTTAGATCTTTGAGTATATTCCCCATTTTTTTACCAAAATTAAATTATCTCACAGGAGGCACTGAAGTTTATGGTAGCACTTATTCCTTATTTATGAGAATAAGTGATCACCTGCAGTGGCATTTTGGATATTTTATCTCTGAGTCTATTCTACAAGTGTATCCCAAAGTTCAGACAAGCAGTACATTTTATTCTGTCTGACACCTGGAATGCAGAAACACAATAAACATTTTTCAGTTAATTCCATCACATCCCTTGCATCTTTTTGTCTTTTGTTTATTTTGGAGCTAAAAACATTGGAAGTCTCTCTTTTTAGCTGGCTCTTCTGGAGCTGGGCTAAATAAAATACTAGATTCTTCCATGTCAAATTCCTTTCAACCACATTTGTTCTGCTTGGGTGGATTAGTAATGAGATCAACAGTGTTTCAATTAAAAAATTAAGATAACACAATCTTGCACTGAATTCCCTGTATTTGGAAAGTACAATGAGAAACAGCAGCTTCTTAAGATAAGGCATGCATTGAGAAGAAAAGGGATAGCTGGAAGAACTGTTGACACTTGTTACATGTATTTGAGGCAGCAGTAAGATACAGAGGCACTTTTTCTTGCCTGAAGCACAACCTGGATGGCAAAAAACCAAATTTGGTAGATGCAGTTCCAAGTTTCATGTAAGGTAATGCCCAACACGTTGCAGGTGAGAAAGGATATGTAAAAGTGTGAATAATAATAAAATACAATAGCAAAAATATCTCTTTAACATTACTTTCATTCTTAAATCTCAAATATAGGTCTCTCATATATGTTTATTTTATGAATGAGGAGGATGAAGCATTGGGAAGGGATCTGACTTGCTCTCATTCAAGCAGTGTTTGAGTGAAGATTGAATCCAGGCTTCCAGCCCCTAGCACATGGCCAGAAAGGCCCCACTGTGGAAATTGCTACCTTCTCCAGGCTGTCTTTTCTCATTAACAGCAGAAATCTAGATTTGTATTTGAGGATGCACCTCTACTAATAGGACTGCTGGTTCTTACCATGCAAAGGCTGGCTGAAAGGATGCACTTCTCAATCAGGAAAATGAGCACAGGAGGGCTTCAAAAAGGCCAGAAATGGTGCAGTTCAACTTGGGATCATTATATTTGAAATCAACTGTCTAAATGCTGTATTTTACCTGTGTTTCAGGTAAAAATGTATTTAAGAAGGGCATAATTGCCAAAGGAAAGAAATGGCCTTCTCTGGCTATGACAGAGGGGAGGTCATCTAGCTGGACAGAAATTCATGGAAAACCTTATTTCTTCACATTATATATATATTTAAGGAGATATTTTGGCAGACAGTGCTTGTGGCAATGCAAAGCACATGCTGCTCACAGAAGTGTTTGGTGGATCACTTCCCTTCCTGTGTAACTGAATAAGATCCCTATGGTAACTTCAGCAACTGCTTTGGTTTATAACTACTATTGGGATAGTAACTACTTTTTTTCTTTCTTTAAAGGTGTTTTGCATGTTTTATTTCTTTTTTGAGCAAGTTAATTGATCTTGACTTCTTCACTCTCACATGTTTTCTTCTCTCAGTGTGTTTTTCTTCTATGCCTATTCTTCCTCACATTTTGCACACTGATCTGCTCCTCCTCTACATGAGCCCTCCAGGGCAGTGCTGTCCTGCAAGTGAGGGACCACTATGGTTGCTGTGATGTGGTAGCCATGATTTGGAGGTAGCTCTTGAGTTTCTGTCACCCCTCTTCTTTAATAATGACAACTCCTGGGATCTTTTGGCCCAGAGGCTTGTGGGTTTCCAGGCTACCGTGAGCAAGAGTTTATTCTGCTCTGATCTTCTAGTTGCATCACTGGGATTTGAGGAGTCATTGTCTGTTAATACCTGGAGTTACATTATACAGTAGATTGGTAGGAGCTACTGTATGAGGACAGAGTGCCTTGGGAAAGCCTGGATGTGCCTCTAATGCATGCCCAGACTAAATGTCACAGCTGTGGGACCTGTGCATAGCAGTGCAGCTCTGCAGGATGGAGCAGGTTGCTCAGAGAGGTTGTGGATGCCCTCTTCCTGAAAGCGTTCAAGGCCAGGCTGCATGGGGCTTTGAACAACCTGGCTGAGTGAAAGGTGTCTGTGCCTATGGCACGGGGTTGAAACTAGGTGATCATTAACATCCCTTCTAACCCAAATCATCCTGTGATTCTCTGATTCCATTTATATCTCTGTGGTGACGTAGATCTCGTGTCTGTGTGAAGGATACACAGCTGAGCAAGGGCTGGCTGGCAGAAAGAGTAAGTGCCATTTCTGTGCTTCGTTGCTCTGCACCAAAATAGTGATAGTAATGTACAATCTGCAGCATGCCAGCTACAAAAACTACAAAATAAGTAATTTTAAAGACCCCCTTCTGATTACATTTTATTAATATCTGCTATTTTCTGATGCCACTAACAATCTCCACCTTTGAGTTTTTCTACACAGCCCATGATTTTTTCTTTTAATGAACATGCAGTAAGTGGGTAAAAACCAGTGTAATACTGTATGCTCCTCCAGTCCCTGTTGCAAGCATTGTGACACCGCCTCTGTCTCCCCACATTGGCAGAGAGACCTTTTGCCTTGGTAGCTTGCACATCCCATTGGTCTTAATGGCACACAGCCAGTCTGAAGGATTAATGCAGACTGTGACAACTGATAAGAGCTGGTGCTTGCAGGGAACCCAGGGTATTGGAGATCTAATACTTGATATGTCCTTTGCTGAGCTGGAGATGTGCACAGACTGCTGGATATTTCTGCTAGTGTGATTATATTTTAAATTTGACTTCTAAGTACTCAAAGTAGGCTATTTTTACAGAGTTATATATATTTAAATAGGTTTCTTTAAAGTGTCCCTTTATGGAAAGGAAGTGTGCAGGGCTAATTATGGTTGAGCACTAGCCTTATATATCCAAGGCCATAACATACCTGTAATCTAACCCATGCATCTGATTTTTAAGGGCAGCACACACAGGCTCCTGGCAGCTTCCACCTCCCATCCAGTCACTAGGTAGCTAATTTTCCAGATTTTACATTTCTGTCATTTTCATTTTCAAGTTCTTAATGAATTTATACAAGGCATAGAATACTCAAATGGGTGAGATACTCCTTAAAAGGAAAGCCACTGCCACCAAGGCCTCTAAGTATTACAAAGTCATGCTGTTTTTAATGCAACATTCATGTGTATGTCACACCAGCTGTTTTGCTGGATTAGCCACATGACTCACATGGCATTATATTCTTTCCCTAACAGTATTCAGCAGAGGAAGGGGCAAGAAATATCCTAATCATGTTTAGCTGAGGATTGAGGTAAACCATGACTGATTTCAAAATTTCAATGTGTTGCAACTCTGAACACTGATGTCGGTGTTCATGCCCTTACCAACTCCTACAGAGTTTTAGCCATTGGTGATATCTATCAGCTGGGAGTCCCACAGTTGAACTGTCTCTCACAAGAAAGAACCTTACTTCACGTCACTCCTAAATGGGTCACATTTTGATTTCTTCAACTCTCCATTCCTCCTTGTATCAGAAGAGATACTAGAAATCCACACTACACATTTTCTGTATTGTCATTATCTGATGCATTTCTGGTACTCGTGTTTCTGTGCTTAAGCAGACTTTTCCATCTTCAGGCTTATTCACCCTGGAAATAAGCTGTTGTTAAAGAAGTTAGAGTGTGAAATTGAAGGTCAATATTATTTTGCACAAACTTTTTGCACAGCTACTCCTTCTCTGCACTCGGAGGGCTTTTAAAAGAGTCTTCCAGATTGCTTCTACTGCATACTGAGAGCATGTTGTGAAGGTGCCAGCTTACTCCCCACAGCTCAGATCCTTTCCCACTATACCTCAACAGGCAGGGCAGATGTGCTGAGCCAGGTGCAGTGCACAGCAACACCATCTGGGCAGGACAGCCATGTCCCCTGGCAAGCTCCACTGCTAGCCCTGTGCAAGCAGCCCCTCCAGAAGGTTGTTGATGACCTCCCCAAAGCCTCCTTTGATCCCCTCTGACTCTATTGTTCCTGAAATAGGGTGAAGTGCTGTCATTGTGTGCATAGACATGGCTGGGCACAGTGCAAAGGAAAGGGCAGAGAGGGTTGTAGGTAAATAACTTGGCTGTGATTTCACAAATTCCGCATAATATGGAAGATTAAAATGATTTAAAAAAGAAGTGGGAAAAAATTAGATATAAAAAGGAGAAGAAGACATGTCCCTCCATTTTTCATGTCCGCATTTGCTGTGCAATCACAAATGCTTTGGTGCTCTGATTCAAGGAGAATTTTGTCATATGGGTGAGTTTGGAGGTAATCTTTGTATAATTCCTTAGCTTGTAGAGCAATAGTATGTCCCAGGTGGAGCTCTGCAGAGCTGTCAGTTTTATTTGTTAGTTGGGTTTTTTTGGTGGGTTTTTTTTTTTATTATTTACAAAAGATCTGGACATTTGAGCTACAAGAGCAATGCAGAAATCATTTATTCTGTAAGGACTTTTGCCTTAAAGGCAAGCTCACAGCCTAAAAGGTCTCCTAGGCTCTGTGGAGGGCTGGCAGGAGTTTCTGAGTGAAGGCCAAAAATATGTTCTTGCAGCAGTGTTTCCAAACTGATGGCACTACAACAGAGGCAGCTCCACTAGAGACGAAGCAAGCAAACCCACGCTTTGGCAGGCTGGGGAGTTCTGCCTGCCTAGACGTAAGGGTAGCTGTCATCTTTTCAGTTTTATTTGTCTTTGCCTAAGGCACTGGGAGGAATTATGTTCATATGGTAAATAAAAATAGTCCAGGTAAAAATATCCTGTGTCTTTATCCTCTCACTTTTATCTTACCCAAGAGTTATCTGCATCACTTGGGAAAGCTGATACTCTCTGAACACAGCACAAGCCCTATATAGTGTTGGGTGCTGTGACTAATTACTGGGTAGTTACAAGTGCTGAAAAGAGCAAAGAAGAAGATAGACCCCCTGAACTTTCCACTGTTTTTGTCTTGCTTTAGCTGCCATGGGCTTAGCACTCCTTTCAGCTGGGGCCAAGAAGAGGTTTCAAATGACTGGTGCAAATGAACTAAAATTTCAGGGTAGCACATTCCTGGGAGGACATTCTCTTCTACCAAGCTAATTCCCAAAATATAATCAGCAGGCATCGGCTGAGCTGAGGGAGCCTCTCACTTGTACAGTGCTTTACCCTGCTGGTTGACCTAGTTGCTGATGCAGAGTTACACACAATGCCAAGCCTGTTAAGTGACTGCAGCTTTCTTCACACAAACAAGCAAACAAGAAATTAAAGAAAAGCTTCAGCAATGCTGATAAGCTTGTAGGAGCACTTAGGGCTTGTTTGTTTGGTTTGGGATTCAGTTTGGCCTTTCTTTGAACCCAGCTAAGATGGAAAGCTGTAGTAAGCTTCAGTGCAGCACACAAGACCAGAGGAGGCCAGAGGTGGCTGCAGCTCCCTGGCCATTTGGGGCTTGCAAGAGCACACACAGCATCAGTCCTGCTCTGTGTGTCAGCTTCCCCAACGCCCTGGAAGTGTTTGCTCTGTCATGCTGGTGTTGAAGAGATAAAAGGAAAGATTGAAACCATCTGTGCTATAACACACCCTAGTCAAAGGTGTCCCAGGGTTTCTGGAAAGGAGCAGTGTCAGTGACGTTGCCATGCCTGCTTACCCATGATTATCACATCACTGAACATTAAAGAGACTTTGAGGAACTTCGAAGGGGCCTGAAAAGTGGAAAAGTGTGTAGCAATTTGTGCACAGTAGCTTGGTAAGGTCTACATCGTCCTTAAAGGATCATTTAACTGCTGGTCTAAATCCTTTTCACTCCTAAAAGTACACAAATATAGAAATGCAAATACATTTAGTACTAGCCACATGTGTTTTAGACCTATATTTAAGTGCCATGTAAATGTTCTGGGGTAGTAGTTTCAAATCATTTCAGTAATTTTAGAAATATTTTTTTTCAGTAAATAAACTTTTTGTTTTTAGTACCAGGCATTTAGTATCACAAAGTGTAGGAGATTATGGTAAAACATGATGATGGTGGAGAAGTGAAGCTTGCTCCTCTAGGAGGCCCTTATCCCTGTAACACAGATAGGCAGGAACTGTTTTTATGTTCTACTTTGAAAGATTATTTCTGAATAATTTAAGAACTGAAGACAGGATTTATGATGCACAAAGAGAAAATAGTTCTTTGCTCAGTGGTATTACTGCTCAAAGAGCCAGACACTTTACTGGGTCATTTGTTGCTCTGCCTTTTTCAGAATATTTTCATCAGGTGTTATTCTTATTTTTAGTATGTCTTCAGGCAGGGAGAAGTGACCTCATAATTTTGTTTTATTGAAAAGAAGGACCATGAATTTTCCTTCTCAGTTTGACTGCATATATGAGGTGTATGCACTGTGGTACTGGGTAGAAGACTACAACTCATGGATAATATTCAGGGCTGTGATGCTTTAGATATGTAACTGCAATAAGCTGTGGGTAAATGAATCTGATCTGCATATAAAATATTCTCTTAATGAAAAAGCACATGAAAGTAGACAGATCTTGATGGTACATCTACATTTTTAGGATCCTGATGACGATCACAGACTCTTTCAGCAACATTTTTGTGAGACATGAATGATCTAGAAAACATTCTTCCTACTAAAGATGAAACTGTGGAAAGAATCTTCTCATCACCAGCAGCACAAAGGACCCCCCCAGAACTGCTTTTCATTTATAATATATTACCCTGCATAAACATTAATGGGCCACGTGTGCTAGAGCCAAACCTTCTGAACCAGATCCAACAACCACAGGCATTACCATGGCAGTGTCTCCACCAGCTTCTGAGTAGTCTTCTTGAGCAGCTCCACCATGCTGGCTCTTGTTCAGAGCCTGAGGCCTAAACTCAGTCCCACAGACCTTCTTTTCCTACCCAGCTAATTACTATCCTCTAGTACCCTTGCTACACAATTGCACAACCACAGCTAAGGTTTGCACTCTCCATGACAGTGCTGTCAACAAAAGGTCTCTTTGCATGGTTTTTGGGCTGAATGCTCAGAGATCTGTACTGCAACAAGGTCCCCAGGGATGTGGTCATGGCCCCAGGCCTGACAGTGGCAAGAAGACTTTGTACAAAGCTTTTAGATACATGGTTTATATTTTAGTCTGCCCTTTGGCAGGAGTTGGATTGAATGATCTTGAGGCTCTCCCAACTCAGAATACTGTATGATTCTAAGTTTCTAGTGTTTTCTGCTTTTCCCACTTCTTGACATGTGACTACAAGGATATTAGCACAACTCTTTGGTGAAAACTTTTGCGATCACTAGCTGCAATAAATAAGAATAGAAGAGGGCTTAGCTTTCTTAGCTTTTAATTAAACCCAAAACCCCAAATAATGTTGCTTACTTACAATGCAATAGAAGTATCATCTGTTGGAGAAGGACAAACAGAGAAGCTAATATGCAAACTCAAGCTGTCCTTCAGTGCATGTTACTATGGCTGGTAGGATTTTTACAATCTGCCTCCCCTGCTATTGTCACTTTATCCTACCATGGAAGTCTTACTCAGCTGAAAGTGTTAGTAACTTATCAATGCCCTGCTAGAGCCTGGATGTGAGCCTGTTTGCTGGATGAACACAAGTGCCAGGAGTAGCAGCTGGCCAAGGGCTGGCAGCAGGAAGAGGTGTCCCTCCATCTGTAAAGAAAATCCTTAGTCATAAATGAATCAAACCAGAACTATTACACTACCTTATGCAATGTTTTTAGAAGGGCATTTATCCTGATATATTGTGAACCTGGAAATCTCTTTTTCTCTCCTCCCACTCCCCTGAAGGTATGTATTAAAACATTAAAAATTGTGGCTGCTCGTACTTTTATATTTGCAGAGTTAATTTCTAAAGCAGAGTGATTCTTTTTACTGCAAGATCTAACTAGAGGGTACTTAACTCTGCACCTCCAGTAATAAAAGAGGCACTGTTTCATTTATGAGAAGAAGCTACTGCAAGGTTTAGGTTTCTTCCTAACATCTCAGCAGCTGCATTACAAAAGACCATCACTTATACTGTCCATATTTCCATATTCTAAATATCACCAAAGCATGTAGACTACAAGAATCTGGACCTAATGTCAGAGAAGCTCCTTTATCTCACTTCTTGCAATGCATAAGAAAAGCCCAGTCATGGTAAAATGCTCATTGCTGCAAATAACATTTTAAGCACAATTGACATTCCAGGCTCAAATCTGGAAAAAAGTTCAAGGAAGGATTCCTTTCCAGGAGTTCTTTTAAAGAATTAATTCTTTGTGTATCATTGTAGCTATTAAGTCCTTAGTATTGGTCTTGTATATGTATGAAATTGTGATTACCCTGTGGTGAACCAAAGTACTGTTTTCACACAACACAGAGGATTGAGATGATATCCATTATCACATTGGTACTGATTGTGGGTAACACTGAAGTAGCTTTTATTAAATTGACCACTTCAGGAAACAGGCAATAGGTCACTGAACTTACCAAAATGAGTTATTTCTTCAGGATTTATTTGAAACCTGATTGCTTGCAAGAGATGAAGCTGAAAAATAAGACAAATGTATCTGTAACTAAGACCACATATCTGAAGCATAGTTTGTCCTTGGCCTTCTATTATATCTGGAGTTGTTATGACAAGTTTAAGGGATGTGTGGCCTTCTGGGCCAAATCCTATTTTAGTAATGCTGATGTATCTGAAGCTTCTATAAAATTACTGTGCTGAAATTGAGCAATTAGGACCACCTATGCTTGAGTATGATTTTTTTAATTATTCTTTTGCTTTAGGAGCACAAGTATTCCCATATTCCCACAAAATGTATTTGCAAACTTTCCTGGCTGATATTTTTCTCCCAGTGAGCTGTAATTCTCACCTAACTGAAGGAACAGATCTGTGTTTTCAGAGGTCTGGACACCTCATATGCCATGTTTAGGACTTCTAACTTAAATAATTGAAAAAGAGAAATTTAAATGTTTCTGGTGTCATCACATCCAACTGTAATTTCAGGGTGACTTTGATCTTTCCCAGCCTCCCAAAATACAATATAGTGGCTTGAAACTTGGTGTACTTCTTTCCAAAGAGCCCCCCTGGTGATGGGAGGATATGAATGACTGCTAAAGCATTTTCTGCTTCATATTTTATCCCCTAAAATACTGCATATAATTTGGTTGATTTTGCAATTACTGCAGTGGATACTAAACACTGGGAGATGGGGATGTACTATTATTTAAATAATGTTATTTCTAATAGTCTACCAACATATCAAACTTCAAGCATATTCCAGACAAGGAGCCTCTGTAGCCAGTAGCTCCTTGTCTCACAGCTTAGTTGCTTCAGTTGGTGCTGTGACTGCCATTACAGTGACACTTTCAGAGCACCAGTCAAGCACATTAATGCAGCTTTAATTACTGATACAGTTACTCTACAGGTATATAAACCTCACTCTACCAGCCAGTTAATTCTTTGTGGGCATTTATGTTTATGATTTAACCCACAGCTCAAAATCACTAATCCTTTAATAAGGTTTGTTGCTGTATCTCTCTATATCATGCCCTATACAAGTCTTTCAAAATTTATTCCTCACAGGTTTAGAAGTCATCACTTCCACTATATTATTAAGAAAACCTGAACTTCTTATCTGGGGTTCGGGTTGAATTTTTCATTTTTATCTTCCCCCGCAGCTTCTTTGGAATATCAGGTCTCTAATCTGCCTGCAAACCCCAAGCAGTTAAATACTACTTTGGGCAGCTTTTCTACTTAAGGGCATGATTTCAGATTGTTTGCTCTGACAGCCTTGCAGTACCAGTTGTTATCTGGCACGGGTAACTATTTAACTTTGTATTTTCATTGGAATCACACTCATTTATTCTCTGTTCAGTGAGTACTGGAAGTTTAACATGTCATTTGGATTCTCTGTGGTATTTTGAAAAATATCAGCTGAATCATTATGATACAAGGAAAATAGGTGCCTCCCAAATTTGTCTCCAGTTTTCCTCCTCTTAGGGCATGCAAACTATGTGAAAACTTCATTTTTGGCTTGGCACAAAAGCAGTTCCACGTAGAGCTGAACATTAGTGAAAACTAATTACACCATCCTCGGCTTCCCAGCAGTGAAAGAAAAGAGGAGTTATCAGAGGAGGATGAGCCAAGAGAATGACCTGGTTTTCCAACAGTGTGCACAGAGAGACATAAGCTGTGGCTGATGAGGAATGCTAATGGTATCATGCAGCTGGCATCCCGTGCTAAAGCAAGCAGCCACAGTGACAGCTTGGTCTGCCATCAGAGGAAATCAGTGCCTGTCTTGCAGGAAGCAGAGCTGCCTGGTTTCTCATCAGTGTCCTGAGGGATTTCACTGCAGCTCTTTATTATCACCTTTATTTTATCCTTCACTCATGGGGTCATTAAGCATGCCATGTGAATGTGTGATTTAGATCTCCCCTATGGGGCTCTGGTGCATGGCAATGGTACATGAACTGCATGGCTTTGTGGTGTCATTGTCCCACAGAGGCTCATCTGAGGTGTGGTAGGAGAAGACAATTTGCCTCATGGACAGCAGCAGTAACCACGTCTGCTTCCCACAATTTGTGCAGAAATCCTATCTCACCTCATCCCATCCTTGTCTCCCTCCTCCTCCACAGCCCCAGGTTCCCTCCATATCTCCTAATATCCTTTGCCCCCAGTAGCCTGCCAAGGACTGGCCAGGGAGAAGACAGTGTATGCTGAGGCTGGTCCAAGCCAGTGCTGTTTGGCTAAACAGAGCAGATGATCACTGAGCTCCTGCTGATACCTCATCTCGGTGCAAGCAGCCACTCGGCTGCAGAAAAAAATGATGAGCAGAATGTGTTTACCCAGTGCCTGCTCCCCAAAAGAAGAGGAGGATTTATTTGCTAAATAAATCCTTTTTACTCAGAAGAAAAAGCTGAAGACAAAACCTTCTGCAGGTGGTTCATTTTAACATGACTTCCTAGAAAAAGATGAGTGCTACTCTGGAGAAATGCAAGGACTTTGGAGTGCCAAAATCACAGAGCTGTATCTGACTGGAGCTGAGTGGAAGGCATAGCAAGTGTGATGGACTGCCTTTGCTGCAATGATAGACTGCTACTATTGGTGCCTGCAGCTTTCCTCAAACTGAAAAAGAAGCAGCTCTCTGCCACTTTCTGATATTTCTGTTGGAAAACCAAAGTTTAGAAGGTATGCATCATCTGTCAAAAATCTTTATGAATCTTACTAAGATAAAGATGAATAAAGATGATAAATAAAGATGCAGGGGCGATGAATACATACTATGGAGTGTAGGGGCAGAGTTAAGCAGAGCTTGCAGCTTCAGGCAGCCCTAGGCCAGTCATGCAGAATTTGTGGAGGTCTCTTTTATCTAGATGGCGAGCCTCAAGGGAAATGTTATCCCAGCCAAAATGTTGGCAGGAGACAGGATGTCATTTGGATGATGTGAACATACATCTGATCAGAATTTAGAGACCAGACAGTTTACAGAGAAAATAATGAGGCAGAGCCTAAAGTAAAGGCTACCAAAAACAGCAGTGTATTAGCTTGGTCCTGCAAGTGAAATTTCCCAAGTCAAATCTCCCTGTTGCAGCTGTTTTTATTCAAGATTAACAGATTAATGAAGACATTGTATGGACAACAAAATTGGAAGGATGATTTGAATGTCTAGGGGACTTCTTTTTCTTCTAAGCAAAAATGCCAAGATGCCCTTTTTATTTCTATGTAATCCTTGGCAGAAGGGGTAATCCATGGTTGCTAATTGTTAAGATTTTACTGAGACCAGTATGATATTTGTGATTTTTTTAAGTGTTCATCATGAAACACTGGTATATTTTCTAAGTTTCCCTTCATCCCTAGTGTCAATTCTTCCTATCATCTTCAGGGGGATTGAACTGTTGAGAAGAATAACCCCTGCATACAAGGAGCAAGAACACATGGAGCTCAGAAAATGGGAGAAGGTACTAGAGTGAGAAAAAATCTCTGAGGAACGGCAGAAGAGTGTAAGATTTAGGGATGTGCCTGGAGGGGCTGCAGCCAGGTGTGGGTGGAAGGAAGAACAAGGAGAGCTGGAGGTGTTTGGGAGGAGGCAGATAAGCATGTGCAGGGTGACTGGGGCAGAGCAACCTGGTGTAGGCCTGGCTTGCTATTATTAAGGTAACCACAGAAATAGGAATTAATTGTCCATTTCTGTAACTCATCATGTTATGGAAGTATTTCCTCTAACAACAACCAGAATTTGCGGTCTGCATTATTTTGAAACTTTGAATAATATAAATCAAGATGGGACAGACCTGCCTTTTGAAGATAGAAGAAAATTTGGAAATAAGTGTATCATGGTTTGACACTGGCCAAATGCCAGGCACTGATGAAATCTGCTCACACCTTCCCCTGCGACAGCTGGACAGAGGAGAGTAAAATTTAACAGAGGGTTCATGAGTTAAAGACCAGGAGAAAAGAGCAAAACAGGCTCACTGAGGAGATACAGAGTGAGTTTATTACCAACAAAATCAGAGGAGGATAATGACAAGTAAAAAACACCCTTAAAAACACCTTTTCTTCTCCCAATGCCTCCCTCCTTCCCACTGACAGTGCAGGGAGATAGGGCATGGGGGTTTTGATCAGTTCATCACCTGAGGTTTTCTTCCACTCCTCGGGGAGAGAAGTTATTCCCCTGTGAGACCATGGGGTCCCTTCCCACAGGAGACAGTTCTCCACAAACCAGTCCTCCCAAAACTGCTGCAACATGAGTCCCTCCCACAGATACACAGTGCTCCCAAAATTTCTATGGTGTTGGTCACTTCCTTGGGGTGCAGTCCTCCAAGGAAGGCTGCTCCAACCTGGAAGCAAGGGCCCTCTGTCTCTGTTTGGGTCTCCCACTGGATCACAGGCAGAAGTGCATCAGGCGTCTGCCCCACTCCAGCATGGACACCTCCCCCAGGGGCTGTGGGTGGGTCTCTGCATCCTCTATGGATCCCCATGGCTGTGGGTGGGTCTCTGCATCCCCCATGGATCCCCATGGGCTGTGGGTGGATCTCTGCATCCCCTATGGATCCCCATGGCTGTGGGTGGGTCTCTGCATCCCCTATGGATCCCCACGGGCTGTGGGTGGATCTCTGCATCCCCCATGGATCCCCATGGGCTGTGGGTGGATCTCTGCATCCCCCATGGATCCCCATGGGCTGTGGGTGGATCTCTGCATCCCCTATGGATCCCCACGGGCTGTGGGTGGGTCTCTGCATCCCCCATGGATCCCCATGGGCTGTGGGTGGATCTCTGCATCCCCTATGGATCCCCATGGGCTGTGGGTGGATCTCTGGATCCCCCATGGATTCTCATGGGCTGTGGGTGGATCTCTGCATCCCCCATGGATCCCCATGGGCTGTGGGTGGGTCTCTGCATCCCCTATGGATCCCCATGGGCTGTGGGTGGATCTCTGCATCCCCCATGGATCCCCATGAGCTGTGGGTGGGTCTCTGCATCCCCCATGGATTCTCATGGGCTGTGGGTGGATCTCTGCATCCCCCATGGATCCCCATGGGCTGTGGGTGGGTCTCTGCATCCCCTATGGATCCCCAGGGGCTGTGGGTGGATCTCTGCATCCCCCATGGATCCCCACGGGCTGTGGGTGGATCTCTGCATCCCCCATGGATCCCCATGGGCTGCAGGGACACAGCTGCTTCACCATGGTCTGCACTATGGTTATCACCATGGCCTGCAGAGGAATCTCAGCTCTGGTACCTGGAACACCTCCTCCCCCTCTTTCTCCACTGACCTTGGTGTCTCTGTGTTGTTTCCCTCACATGTTCTCACCTCCTCCTCTTCTCTGGCTGGAATTAGAACTGCACCTCCCACCTTTGTTTTGATTTCTTCTTAAATCTGTTATCACAGAGGGGTTACCATCACTTCTCATTGGCCCAGCCTTGGCCAGCAGGATGTCCATCTTCTGAGCCACCAGGGATTGACTCTGCTGGACATGGTGGAAGCTTCCAGCAGCTTCTCACAGAAGCCACCTCTGTGGTCCCCCTGCTACCAAAAACCAGGCCATGCAAAACCAACACAAAGTGAAAAATTAGGAAATTACTTTTGTCTTCTGAAGTACTACATTCTCTTTGTTAATTTTTCAATTATCACGGTAAGCTCATAATAAATTTCTGGAGGGAAAAAAAAGTAATAATTTTCTTGTTAACAATTAGAAGATGCATTATGTTAAAAATGCCATAAGAACGTTTAAATTTGAACATTTTCCTTAAGATTAAATATCCATTAAGTGATTGCAAATCAACAAGAGGCAGCATAATTATTTTTTTATTTGTGCAGTTATGAGAAATATATATAAAACTCTTCCAATTTAAGGTTTTATGACTTGAGCATTGACAAGGATTTATTAAATGAAACTCATTAATGGAATCACTTTTTTCTAGCCCTTAGTATCTAATTTTGAAACTTATCAGTTTGCTACGGTTTAATATACATTAGATTTGTTAAATGCCAGAGTATAACCATTAGCTTTGGATAATAAATGGTCTGTTGTAAGAAATAATTTAGCATATCATCAAAGCAAATAGTAGAACTAATTGCATTCCATTTATCATTGACCATGTCAAATCTGGTGTGGTATTTAAAAGCAAACTTTGTCTGAGAATTAAATGGAAGTCATTGACATTGATTACACTTATGATTGTGTTTACATGTAGTAAAACCTCAGAAACACACTCTGCAGTTATTATTATAATCATTCATTTAAACTCTGGTGCTGTCATAAAAAATGGTAAGCACGCCTTTGGTTTCTCACAACAAACCTAAGCCCAAGGCCCTGCTCCATAACTAACAACATATTGGGATGTTCTGAGTAAAGGGCCATCTGGGAGATGGTAACCTTAAATACATACTGCTTTGGGCATTTTTTTCCAGGGTGGATGACATGGGGGCAGCCATCTCTCCTTCCAGCTCCTGTGGCACCTGAGCTGATGATCCAGCTCAACCATGGGACTACAGCAGCTTCCCAGATGCTGTGCTGGGTCCCTACCCCACATTTCCCATCAGGAGAAAAGAGAGGAACCAAATTCTAAATCATGCAAGAAAATTATACATGACAAGAAAGCTGATGGTGGCTTTGGTGGTTTTTTTTTTGTTTGTTTGTTTGGTTTTTTGTTTTTGTTTTTGTTTTAGTTTCAAGATGGAACAGCAATTATCTGTGCCTTTGGAAAACTGTATCTAATAAAAAGAAACAAACCCCATTGTAAGAGCATCAGGCAAAGCTAATGGCCCAAGTCCAGTTTAGGTGGCATTTTTCATGAGCAGATGCAGAGTAAGTATGCAGGAAGCAGCCACTGCAGTGTGCTTACTGGTACCAGTAATAGCTCCTTAAATCAGACCATCTCCCTGCTCATTGCAGCAGTGGAGCTTGCAGAGGCTGTTCCTTGGCCTGGGAGCTCTCTGCAGGGAGGTAAACAGCAGAGACATGGCAGAGCACCGTGGCAGGGAGAGGGCCAGGAGCCCTGAGGACTGGCTGGGGCTGAAGGCTCAGCTCAGCTCATCTCAGCAGCTCTTTGCCCTCTGCTCTTCCTGCTCTGCAGCCACCCAGTGGGGCTCTGGTTACAGCCCCCATGGTCCTGGGGCTTCCTGGCTGGTGTGACCCCATTGTCCTGCACCATATCCTCTTTAGGTCTTGCCCTGGGGTTTGGGAGATGTTAAAAATAGGTGAGACCTTCTGGCTTTGCACTTACATCTTCTGGTGTGAGTGTGCACAAAAGGCTGCTCACTCTTGCTGATGAAACAGGGCAGGACAAAGGACATCAACACAAGACACTGCTCCAGGCTTGTCTGGGGCTCACTTCAAGTTCAGTTTTCACTTGCATTTCTATCTGGTCAGACTTGGAAGGTACTGAGTACTTTGACCAGCTGCAAGGAAATGGAGTGTAACAAAAATAACCCAGCACTGTTTGCCTTGCTTTGCTAACTTTCCTGTTGCTTCTGCAAACCTGGCTGGAAATAGCGAAGCTGGGGAATAGCATTGACACAGTACCCTGAGCAGGTGATTTCCATAGCTACTGTTTCACCTCCAACAATGTATCTGAGCCAGGACATAGCTCCACATTCTTGAGCCAAGGATGTCTCCAGTCCTAAACAAGATCAGGGATCTTAATGGCAACAAAATTAAAAAGGGGTTTCCTTCCTCGATTTTGAGGACCACAAAAAGACTGAGGCTGGGAAAACAAATTGCAAGCTATAAATCTCAGCATTAAGGCCCAGGCCCTAGAGAGAAAGAGTAGAAGGTACACAGACACAAATTCTTGAGGTGAAGATCAAATTTGGTTGAGTAAAATAAGGGACTCAGAAGCATGTTAACAAACAACTTGTTTGAAGACCCTGAGTACCAGCAGCATCACACCTGCAGTGCTCTCACAACCAGACAATGGACATGACAACACCCTGTTCTTTCCTATGTGCAGGTGACACAGATGTGACAGATCCTTCTGTATCTCTGAACTGTGTTAAGGAGGTAACTATTCCATGATGGTCACTATTGCCAACCCATAATCTGTGGCTTTTCTGGTTTTTTATGTGGAAGAAAAAATAATTCTTTTTTTAAACAGCCTTCAATTTCTAAGGGAAAAATGTATATGTCACAGAAAATTCAAATGCAGAGGAAGTGAATAGTGCTACATGCTGCTCATCTTCCTCCTGCTAACATAACAACTCTAATCATGCAAGCAAAGTAAACAAGATTTACAGGATTTATATTAAATAGGTCAATTTTTCTTTTCAAATGTGTTGTTACTTGCTTTTAAAATAGCAGAGGAGTTTGCTAGATTTTTGTGTAAGAGTCCTGATCCTTTCATGCTAGTGGGAAAGTCCTCTGCCTTGACTTGTGGTTCTCTCAACCCCAAAATGTGTGAGACAACATTGTCAGTGAGAGAGAAAATGCAGGCACACATTTGGAGGCATCTCCAATGGCACTGGAGTGCAATCTCAAGAGACTACTTCCTTTCTTGCTGCTCTTGGATAACAAGGGGGAGATCATCACCACCTCTCAGAGCTGGGAGGGTGAGGAAAGACATTGACAAGTAGAAAGTTCTTCTCCAGGTGTTAGCTGGAAATCTTTCTTTTGAAGACTGTGAGTCTTCACTCTTGACAAAAGGCCCTAGCAGCCTGGGGAAGCACAGCAAAACTGGAGGCTATCAGGGGACGCTGTTACTAGAAATCATGAGACAAGCATGTGCATGTTCAGAAAGCTGAAATGTGACTGTCACTGAAACTAGCAAGCCAAGCAGCCTGAAAAAAACTCTTAATCATTGCATAAAGCTAGGATCACATTAGAGGAAGACTGCTTACACAAGAAGTACAGGGCTGAGAATAAACATCTGGGAACAAAAACTTCTTGCAAATGCAGCCAATGATGACAGAGAGAGTATTCATTCCAAAAAAAGTTAATAAGAAGAGTCTCCCCATTCAGTAACCATCAGTCACAGCACATGATATGCATACTTTTAACCTCCTTGCATGGTACACAGACCACTTCATCCTGCTTTAGTGTTTGGACTGTTGTGTTTTAAACTTGATTTATTGCTGCTGACCAGTTCACTCTTCTGGGAACCAGCACCTCCTGTTTATCTGCACAGGGGAACTCCATGCCACTTCTCCAAGTCAGAGATATTTGCAATGAGAAATGATAAATTCCACAGAGGCATAACCTTTGGTCTTCAGCTGACCCTTCAGGTATTAGTGATGATCCATTGCACCTGGATAACAGGAACTGGAATGGGTGTCATTAATAGACAGCTCAAAATCTATCACACCATGAACCCAATGAACCCTAATTTCTAACCTAATTTCAACCTGGGCACATTTCCTACAGTAAAAAGTCCATATCATGTTGCAGATACTTAAAACTTTCAAGTTTTCTTTACTACTTAAAGTAGGCATGAAGGTGGCTAGACTCTCAAGTAATGCTCATATCTGAATATTCTCTTAAATAGCCCTCATTTAGTAGCTTGGATGGTGCTGTTTTGGCTGGAGTATTGTTAGTTTTCTTCACCATGGCTGGTATGGGGCTACGATTTGGATTTTTACTGAACACAGGGCTTCAAATACAGTGATGTTTTTGTTATTGCTGAACAGGGCTTACACAGAGCCAAGGGCTTTTCTGCTTTTCATGCTGCCATGCTGGCAGGGAGGCTGGGGGTGCATGGGAGATTGAGAGAAGACACAGCCAGAACAGGTGACTCAAACTGACCAAAGGGATAGTCCAGACCAAATGACATCATGCTCAGTAAAAAAACTGGGGGTAAGAAAGAGGGAGGGGGGCATATTTGGAGTGACAGCATTTATCTTCCCAAGTAACTGTTACATCTGATGGGGCCTTGCTGTCCTGGACATGGCTGAACACCTGCCTGCCCCTGGGAAGCAGTGATTCATTCTTTTCTTATTTTGCTTTACTTGTGTGAGTGGCTTTTGCTTTACCTAGTAAACTGTCTTTCTCTCAACCCAGGAGTTCTCCAGCTTTTACCCTTCTGATTCTCTCCCAGTCCCACTGGTGAGGGAATGAGTGATGTGATGTGATGTGATGTGATATGATGTGATGTGATGTGATACTTGGTTTCTGGCTGGCTCTTATCTCTTAGTTTCTGCCCATCCAGTCTAGATTTTTTGGTGCTGACATTGTTCTAGCATTGAACTGCAATCAGCTTATGGTAAATCACTGAATATTTATAAACTGAGACTGACTTTTCTCTTGTTCTTTCCCTCTTTTTATTTGACCTTGTAAAACAACCCAAATTTAATTTTAATTACTTGTGATGTCTTTATGTAGTGCTTTGAGCTGATATTTCCATTAACTTTGTGTAAACTACTTGGTTTGAGTATGAGATCTATTCTGTAGCTATTCTCCATGGAAATTACACTCTTCTGAAACCAATAGAAAGGTGGAACCCTATTTTTGCCCCAGTTGTTTTGATTCAGAAAAACAGTCATTAAATATAGGTGAAAGGTGACTGTCCCTGTGAGTTAAGGCAGAGATGCCTTTCCTCCCATTGCCTCTGAACTTTTAATAATTATGAATCATCCTCCAACTGGTTCTCAGCATTTCTGTCAACTGGCTGGAACACTAATAGTTCCAAAGAATGCAGCAATAAAAAAGGTCTGAAGATCAGAGTATCAATTGATACTACTTCTACAAGGTCCTATTTATACAGATTATTTTACTAAAAAGAGGAACTACTGAAGTTCTAGTATTTCTATGTCATTGTTGGTGTGAGGGATCCAGAGCTATCACAGCCTTCATTTTCTTTTTCTTGTAACTCTTCCCTTTGCACGGGCGTTCCTGCCCTGAGCAGCTCAGACAAAAATGCACTTTGGACTGATTCTTTCCTCCCACCCCAAGAGCTGAGTGCTCCAGCTGGATGGTTACAGATTTTTAACTATACCGTGTCAACTCTACCGAGTGCCACCACATGTAAAAGGAGATGGAACAGGGAACAGACTCTCAAGTCCAAGCATTCAGAAATTGAAGCAACCTTTTCCCTAGTTTGGGAGGTGGATCATTATTTGTATTTGTCTTCTGTTGCACTGAGTTTGCAGTAGCTAGGAACATTTTATTTTCAATGGAAGATGAAATTCCTGCATAATCACGTAATTCCTGCACCTGAGGCTTTAAGAAAAAACACTGACCGCTGCAGGAGTTGGCAGCAGTGGGGGAAGAGGAAGAGGAGATGGAGGAGGAAATAATCTCATTCTCTCACTGCAGGAGTGGAATCCGACCCTGCTGCTGATGAGGGGCGATAGAGGGAGAGGAAATGGGAGAACCAGAGGAGAAAAGAGCCCTTAGGAAGACATCCTTAAGAGAAGGAAATACTTGGGATTAGCAGGGAAGGTCATCAGGCTGGGCAGCCCTCAGACATCTGTCCAAACCAATCCAGAGCTCCTGGCCACTGGGGTGCCTCATTAGTGAGTATTTTTTGCACTCCAAAAGATGGGGTGGGGAAGGATGTCTTTCCTGCTCCGGTTTATCTGCGTCATAGGGACAACACCTGATTTTGTCTATATCCAACTGTGAACCATACTCAAAAGAAGGTGTGGAGGTAAAAAAAAAAACCAAAATGGTAGATGTGCCTCACAGTTGGAAGTAAGGGAAGCTCAGAGCTGGAGATGCATTTTGTGCTTTGTTCACTTTCTCTCTTTGGAGCAGAAAATGTAAATTTTTACTCTACTAACCTATGAAATGTGGATATGGAGCCATACAATGTTAGGAATCCAAGTATTAAAACTGAGTGCAGAGAAATGAGGCAGAAGGAAATTTTATATAAGCTTTTTTTTATATTTTGCCTCTCCAGACAAAACAGGACTGCTAAAATATGTACATATACATTGAGCTGTGGCATCAGTTTTCTAGTTCTGCATTAATATAATCTGTAGTAGCAGAAACACTGTATAAAGCATTCATCCATCATTTTTTTCTAATTTTGTGTAAAGTGACTACACAGTTCAGTCTTGTACTCTCCCTAATAGTGTGCCACTCTTCTTTGTCCTGTAGATTTGAGAGGATGAAGTTTATGTTTCTGTTTTCAAGTGTTGCTTCCTTCATAAGCAGGAAATCCTCCCTCCCTCCATGCATTTTTAAAATAGTTGACAGATCCCCCAATTAATTGCATATCAAACTGAAGTTCTTTTCCTGTCCTATGTGACTATGCACTCCTCTTAAATAGTCCATCTGTTTTCCTACTCCCAATAAGAATATTAAAAACATCCCCTACCTACCAAAACAAAAACTCTCCTGGGAAGATGAATGTGGCAGTAACATGTGCCAATGAGATCACTCATATATCACTGGGATATCTTTGAGTATTACCAACAGGAGACCTCTAAGAACATATATAAAATACATAGTAACATCTCCAAAATAGTCAAGTCCTTTTCCTAGTTTATATCCCTTCCAAAGATGTGTTTTGAAAAATCTACCTTCCTAATGAATACAGTTTTCTGGGTTGCTCTTCTGTATACATCACTATGACCTTTGTACTCCCCTCTATCCCTTCCTTCTTTCCTTGCCTGTTAATAATTCACAATTACTGTACCATAACGAAGCTCTGCCCAAATTTCTCTTCCTGTCTCTCTATAGCTTTTTCTGGTTTGGTTTTGTTTGTTGGTTGGTTGTTTTTGTTTTGTTTTTTAATATAATCTAATCCCTCGTCCTACACTTGCATTCTGGAATGGGAAATCAAAATACAAGTAAGTCACTGATGAAGGATATAATACACAACACACCTGAAAAAACAGCATTGTAAACTGTAAATTTTGGTCTTCAAGGGTTTGTTGCAAGTGTATGTAAGAGGTTTTCTGACTTTCTAATCAATGTACTTGCTTTAACTAACTTCATCTATAACCTGCTAGTGCTTTTATCACAAAAAAGGAGACATGATAATGAGACTGCATATATTTCTCAGTTCACTTCCTCCTCTTTTAAAATTATTTGCAAAAGAGAACATGGTAACAGATGAAAAGAGTAAACAAATTCCATCTCTGTGTGCTGTGGAACCTCACTCCCATTCTTTTACTGAAGATATGACAAGTGTATATCTATTCACTCCTTTTCTAAATTCTCTCTGCTATACAACTAAACAAACCCAAATTTGCTTTGGAAAAAAAAATGCAAACTGTACTAACATACCTTTTAAAAAGAACATAAATGTGCCCTGAGAAGAAGTACTTTTGGGAACAAGTGTATCTTTTGGTGGGTTTCAGTGAACTGCATCCCTACATATTTTAGTATCTGGAAAAAATTCTGCTGGGATGAATTTTTCAAAAAGCAGTTCTGTGAGGTTTAGTAAAATTGACAGAGCAGAGCCAGGCTGGTAGATCAGGGTTCATCCACAGCTCCACCATGAAACAGTTTTGTGGCTTTTAACTGAGGCACCTCATCTCTGGGTGGCTCTTTTCTACTTGCAGCTGAGCAACGCTCCCTCATAAGGGCGTTGAGAGAGAACTAAAGGCTTTGAGGTGTTGCTGAAGATGTCCCAGAGCTTCAGTGAAACTCTGTGTGAATTCTATGGGTCAGCTAAAGTCTTCCATTCATGTATTTACTTACAGGATTCTTGAAGGCCTGAAATTGCTGGGAGACTGCGGCTGCCAGCTATGCAGTGTAATTAGTTTCCTCTGGTGAGCATTATGAGTAGCTTATCAATGCCCAGGGAATCAGGGTGAGCTGTCAGGCTGTTATTAACTCGGTGAACGAGACCTCTGGCTGAACATTGAACCCTGGGTTCTTTTTCCACCTGCTCAAAGTCGTAGTGACACAGAATAGATCTCGGGTTAGTGGAAGCCATGACAGAAGCACAGATCCCAGATACCGTGTGAAGACACATATGGTAACCACCTGCCCGGGATGCTGACGGTGTCCCTGCCCTGGCTTATGTCAGGAACTAACCAAAGACCTGACCGCTCCTGCAGCGCTCTCGGTGCCAGCCAGGGCGGGCGGCCCGCCGCGAACACGCCATCCCCGCCGGGGACACAAGCCTCACTTCCCCGGCCCAGCGCGCCCCGACCGCCGCGGCGGGGGAAGGCGGCGGATCCCGCCCCCGGTGCGGTGACGGCGGCCCGGGTCCCGCCCCCCGCCCGCTCTATAAAAGCGCTGCCGGCGACGGCCCCTTCTTCTCGCCCCGTGTATCCGCTCGCTCGCTCGCAGCTCATCGGCCGCGCTCTCATCTCCGCTCGCCGCAGCCCCCGGCCCGCTCCGGCTCTGTCTCTCTTCGCCTGTGCCCTCTGGTCCCAGCGCTGCGCTGCGCTTTCCCCGCCGGCCGCCCCCGCAGCCTATGGCCCTGGAAGGCGCCGCTGCCGCCGCCTGTATTTCTGCTGTAGGTTCCCACATCCCTCTTTAAAAATTCCGCCTAAAAAGAGAAGACGATTTACCAAATCTTTCGGGCCGTTATCTCACGTGAGTACCGGAGCGGGAGTCCTGGGGCTCTCGCCGCCCGTGGGGGGTGGTGGTGGGAGTGAGGGAGGGAAGCAGTGGAGACGCCCACCCCAAGCTCCGAGCCGGGCCGGAGGGTCCGTGGTCACCGGCGGCGGGTGGTAGCGTTAGGGGCTTCCCTCTGCCCGGGGCCTGGGGCTCGGGGCAACGCAGGGAGGGACGGGCAGCGGTGGTCGTGGTGCCCGGAAAGGGCGGAGGGGCAGCCGGCGGGCAGTACTGTGGCGGTGACTGCTGGGGAGGTTTGGGGATGGGGCCAGTTCCTCCCGCTGCCCTTTCTCCGCCCGGCGGCATGGGGCGAGAGCGGCTGCCACCGGCAGCGGCAGATGGAGAGCGGCGGAATGAGTCAGGGCCGGAGCTCCCCCCGTCCCCCGGCGCGCCGGGCGGTGCGGGGCCGCAGTGCGGGGGCCGAGCGGGCGGGCAGCGGGACCCCCGCACCCGGGAGGTGTCGGCGGCGGCGGGCGGAGGGTCAACGGCCGCCGCGCTAACATGGCGGACAGCGCTGCGTGCGAGCGGTGACGGGGCGGGAGCGGAGGCCGGGCACCGGGGTGAACGCTGCGGCTGTGCCGCCGGTCCCCTTCTCCCGCAGTCCTCGGGACGCGGAAGGGCGGCGGGGCCGCCGGCTTCGCGGCCGGCGGGGGCTCGGGGCGGCCGCCCTAACATGGCGGATTCCTGCGGAGGGGGGCTGTACGGTGTCTTCCCCCTCGCAGCCGGGGCAGTGCCCGCGGCTGGAGACCCGCGCCCACCGGGCGCTGCTGCCTCTCGCAGGGCGCCCCTGCCTGGGAGTGGGGGCCGAGGGGAGTCCTCGCCTGGATCCCTTAGGGCGAGGGACTGCCCGATGCCCTGTGGCAGCAGCCTGGGCTGGCAGCACGGGCTGCGGTGCGGGTGCTGCAGGCTCCCTTTACGCGTGTGACCCACACGCCGTACGCTCCCCCGAGCCCCCGGGGGCAGCCGTGTGTGACAGGCTTCAGCGTTGGCAGCCTGACGGGGGCAGAGGCAGAAGTGCTGGTGGCATGGCCGCGGCGTCTCCTCGCCTGCTTCTCAGGGGCCATGTTGTGCTTCTGTGAGCGTGATTATCCATCCGGGCTCCCGCTGCCATGCTCCACTTTTCCCCTCACCTGAGCTGCACGAGGCCTCCTCACCTGTCCCCTCGGCATGGTCAGCAGGGGCCACGCCGAGGAGCAGGGCGGCAGCGCCGGCTGTCAGAGCAACGCCCGAGCCGTAAGGGCATTGCACAAGTGACGCTTTCCGGGACTGCCTTCACGCTGAAGGGCCGTGGGGTCATCCGGCATTTGGAAGGGGAACCCTTCCCTCCCGTTAGCAGTCCTCTCCCTTTGCCCGGGGAGTAGTTCTCTGGTGATTAAACGGGTGCACCCTTGACCCTTAGTGTAGCAGTAGCAGGTTTGGTGCCGCCGGTCCTTTTGGAGGTCTCTTGGTTGAGCTCAACCTTCTGGGCTTGGCTGTCTCTGCCAACGTATTTTGGTCCATTTGGCCACTGGTGTACTAGTGGCTTTTGGAAAGTATGGAGAAGAGATTCTGGTTCAGCTGCCAGCTGAATTCTTGTGTGTAAAGTGTGTGCACCCGAATGTTGGGGTAGCCAAAGTGTGTGCGTGTTGCCTGCAGTGCCGTTCCCTGTTTGGTAGGAGGACAGCAGAGTTATAGTGGTAGGAGATCAGTGGAGGTGTCTGTTCCTGGTGGTAGGGGAGCTGAAGGCACGGTGAGCAAGTGGCCTCGTGTGTGCATAAGTGGGACGGTGTCGTGGTGTGGCTGAAGAGGATGCTGGTATGACTAAGTACTGGACAGCACTGCAGATCTTTTCCAGTCATCAGTCTGAGCCCATGAAGATGCCTGTGTGTGCTGGGGGTTACCTGGTTGTGGTGAAAAGGCAAGAAAGTGAGCTTAAATCTTTTGAACCTTTCTGAAGGCATCCCCTGCGGTACTAAATCCTGTACGGCTGCCTTGTGCCTGTAGGCAGGAGAAGCACTGCATTTCAGACCTCTGCAGCAGTCTCTGGTGACTAACCAGGATACAATTGTGTAGTCCCAGTCGGTTGTAGCCACCCTGAATGAAAACACGGCGTGAAGGCAAATAAAACAGCGTAGAAATGCCTACCATCTAGTCAGATACGTGATTGGGTCTCTTGTGTGTGAGTGGATTGGGGGGTAGTCCTGCCCTACTTCTTCTGCCCTCCCCAGCTGCCGGATTTTTGTCTCTGAAGACACTGCACTTGCCCATTATTCTTCCTTGGATAAACGTGGGAGGCAGTGGTGCTGGGGGGGAGGTGGGGGTTGTGAATAATGGTGATGGTAGGAGGGGTTTGTTCCAGTCTGGACTGGTCCAGTCTAGTTCTTTCCTTCCTGTCACCGTGTGAACAATGCTGCTGCTGCTGTGGCTGATGGCTGTGACAAGGCAGCCCCTTCCCCGTGTGCCTCTGGCTGTGGCGAGCTCCCTTCTCTGCCTCCTCTAGGCCAAGACCCCCAGCCTGCTCTCCCCCATCCCTCCTGCTGGGCATTGAGCTCCAGGGGAAGGCTGTTAAACCCCAGAAAAAGGAGGCTCTTTGGGAGGGGGAGGGTGTTGTTTGGTGGTGAGCAGCTGTGGGAATGTTTCTCCTGTGGGCACAGTTTTACTGGAGGCAAGAGGCAGGATTACTGCCTTTCAGCACTGCAGCCGGCCCCTGGACCCGCAGCTCATGCCTCTCACTGCTCCCTGGCAGGCTGCTGCAGGTGTGTGATGGCAGCAGTGCTGCTGGAAATGATTCCAGCTCTCCAAATTCAAGGGCAGACAGAGTGCTCTGGAAGAGAATTAAGACTGTCCCTTCCTAGAAACGAGGCTTAATCGTGTAGTGCACTAATTGAGGTATAATGGTAGATTTCAGCTCTGGATGCCGTTGACGTATCACAGGAGCAAGAGTGTGGTTCATGGAGAACTCCTCAGGGAGCTGTGCTTCCTTCAGGACCTGCTCCCCCCCGGGCATCCCCTTGCCACAGTGTCCTCTCCCTGCTCTGGAAAATGCTAACTGTAACTCCAAAATACCTAGGTTTTTCTGGGAACCAGAGTAAGTTGGTGCCTTGGAGTCTGTCACTTGGTGTAAATGTGCAAGGTCATTGTAATTCTAGATTTTTAGGGTTTGGTTAATGGATATTTTTGCTCAAGCCACTGAAGGGTCTCTCCTCAGAAACAGATGCAGTGGATTTTTTTATTTTTTTTTTCAAGAAAATGGATTGATGCCTGGTTTTGTAGGCCTGTTATCACACACAGGGAGGTGAGGGGGGCCAGTGAACTGGAAAAAGCCTAGCCCTGCTGGGCACTTACAGGGCTTGCTGCAGGGGTGCAGGTGTTCTGACAGCTCTGTGCTGTGGACAGCTGGGGGGTGATTTGGGTCCTCAGGTGAGTTGTGACTGTTGTTGCTTGAGCTGTAGTCAAACCTCAGGAACCTGCTAGTAGAGTATACCAACAGATGAGAGACAAACACGTGCATATAGGTGCCACTTGAATATTAAAAGGCAGAGCTACCTTGCTTAACTATTCCCACAACTCAAAGCTCACTGCTTAGCAAAAAATACTTTTATACCTACTTTAAAACCTTTAAACAAGGAATGCTTCATTGTGGTTGATAACATGTGCAATTTTTGTAAAACTGGGTTTGCCCATATGGGTTATGGACATCTAACACTCTTGTGCTTAGTGGTAGCCCAGCTCTGCCACTCAACAGCAAAATCCCTTTCTACTGGTTAAAATAGACTAAAGTGACTGCAATTGGAAAAGCTCAAATTGTCCATTTTCCTCTGAATGTTTACAAGTGGCAAAGCTGCACAGAAAGAGCAGTCAGACTATTTTGTATATGTTTGTGGAGATCCTTTACATAAATATCATTTAGGAGAAGTTCTGAAAGACAGTTAGAACTTGGCACAACTCAGAGTTAACTATTGCTACAGAAAATTGTTGGGTTTCATTCCTGCTCCACAGGAATTTTCACTGTGACCTTTCCTCCCTGGGACATGGGAGAATATTTATTGGCATAATATTGCAGGTGTTATTTGGCTGAAGCATTGCATTTTAAGTTTTGCACTTAAGGTTGTGTGCTCTACCTAGAAGCACTTGTGTTTAATGACTTGTTTGGCTAGGAAGGTAAACTTAATTCCTGTCACTGGAAAATTTGTATGAATTCTTGAGTATAATCAGAAGAGCAGTAGGAAGTAGTGTGACTACCAGTTAATTTTAAATGTTGGCCACACCTTCCTGTTGTGTGCAGAACTAAATGTTACTAACTTCTTGCTTTAGTGAAAGAAAAGGATAAGCTTATATGTAATACATATGCATTAATTCTAGCTGGCAAAATTCTGTAATATCTCAATTTTGAAGCATCGAGGTTTGTTTTTAATGTTGCATGCTAGTAAATGCTAATTTATGTGGTAAAGCTGCAGGGATTGTTCGGTGGGAGCTGCTGTGAAACAGTTACCCTCAAGTTTCATTACCTCTGTGTGTTATGCAGTACTTCATGGAGTGCACTTGTTTAGTTTTCCAATAGCAAGAATTAAGTGGAAAAGTGTATTTCAGGAGTTTAACTTACAGGGCCGTGATCTTTTGTGTGGGGTGATTCCCAGAAGTCAGGCTTTTGTAGTCAGCTCATGTAGTATTACTTAAATAATGGAAGTAGGAATGGTTCATTTTTAGAATAGGTTGATATGTTCTATGTTTAATGCCATATATCGCAGTGACTTTGTAGAAACTTTATTGTATGTTGGGTTTACATGTGACCAATTTGGTAGTGTATTTAATTGCATGAAAATTATTGTTGCTTTTAGGAGGAATAACTTCTCAACAGGCCTAATAAATGTTTCCTTGACTGCTTTTATGCTCATTGTTCTGTTTGTGTGATTGCTTTACCTTGAGTAAGCTAGCCTTGTACTTTAAAATGCTGCTTTGCTGATGTGTGTAATAGCCTTTAAGGGCCAGCTGAAATGTTTCCTCATTCCTGAAGACAAGCATAAGTTACTTTGTTTTTACTGTCTTGCTCATTTCTGGATTTGTCTGTGTGGTGCTCAGTTTCACTATATAAAGCACTATTTTTCACCCACATAGCTTTTTCACCCACATGCCATGTTCATTCACAGCAGAGGGAGTAGGAACGTGGCAAGGGAATTCTAAAATAGAAAGGAAGTAGGGAGGGGAAGAACGCAGTGGTTACAGGGTTAAAAACACTTCTGGGAGAGTAATCCAGTGTTAAGGCATACTTACCCTACCATAGGATCATGTAGAGATCTTTGCCATTAGTTTTGAAAATCTTCTCATTCAGACTGTGAAAGATAAGTAAAATAAGCAGTCTCATGTGTTTTAGCAGTTCTTTGTACATCTGCCTTGTTCTGGCTCAGAGTTTGTATTAACTCTTGAAAACTGGGTGTTTGATGTGATTATAAACTTCCATGGTGGGGTGTTGCAAGCCTCCTTAAAAGCACTACTGAAAAGGTATTTGTTACATGTTCTATGATAAAGCTTTTATTCTGTTCTGGCTATGAAATTTATTTTTGTGTGCATTTTTCTCCCTACAGGGCAAAATCTCTGATCAAGTTTACAACTATCCAGAGGGCTTAGGAGAAGTGCTTTATAGAGAGCAGTTCGACTTCAACGCTGAGCCACCTTGGGAACCTAGCTGATGATAGTAGGGTTCCATCTCCTAACTTGTCCATGTAAGTCTCTCTTCATCTGTATGCAGGAGGATAAGCACTTGCAAAAATACAGCTTGTTTTTTGATAAGCAAGGTCTGGATGTAGATTAACAAAATTACATAGGACTTTCATTCAGGATGGCGAGAGGGACTAAACTAAACATTTTATTCACCTAACACATTTCTCAGTGCAATTATCTGATGAAATTCTGCAGTAAACTTGGTAAATAAAGCTACTTTTCTGAATTAGGGGTGTTGGCTGCAGAAATCCTGAAATAAAATGCTGTAACTTCAGTCTCAGTGATAATTCTGAAGTCATGAATTGGACTGCATGACTGTTAAGATCAACTCATGACTTGCTAAGTGCAGTGTAGTTTGAGTAGTTTATACTGAAATAGTTAAGATTTGCTATTGTAAACTAACTCAGGCTGATCATGAAGGGTGTGCCTTCCCAAATGCCTGTCTCCATTATTTGTTAATTACTATCCATTTCCACAAATAGTTGTAGTGGGGTTAGAGTAGAATGTGGAATTTAATGTTGGATGGAAAATGTGTACCAGTTATAAATGCCTTTATATTTTGAGGTGGCAAATGGGTATTAAAGGAAAACAAGACCATGATAATGGAAAACAAATGAATGCACTTAGCTGATCTTAAGGAGCATAGAAAACTCTGAAATGTATATGGTTATCATGTTTTGTTAACTTAAAATAGTTTTATGTGGTTTTTAACAATAGTCTTAGATATTACAAATGCATTCAAGCTGACTTTATACAGTATTTGTACAGTATTACTTTTTTCCTTTCTAGCTGAAGGCATTTTTGTTTGGCTTACTACCTATAAATTATGGAATGCTTTTTAATGTAGAACTTGCAAGTGGTTAAGTACATCTTACTGAGCCAGGTACTTTTTAAAGACCACAAAGATGCCAAATGCCAGTTGTGTTAGTATGCATCCTAATAAGGTACTTAATGTAGATAAGCTCGTTCTTTGAAAATACCACAATTGCTGAGGCACAGGATGAGCTTGGTTTATCCTGACTTTTGGCTCTATCTCCAGAGGTTATGTTCTTTGTTTTGTTTGAAACTTACTGAATTAACTGCATATATCTGGTTCTTTGTAGTTGAATACTCCAGTCAAGTGAATTCAGTTAACACTGAGAATTTTCTGAATATCACTGTTATGTTTAAGGTGTGGTTTTTATAAGCAAAATAGCTGAGAAAATTGCCTCTCCTGTTCAGTTTAAGTTTTGGGTTGCTCTTGTATGTGGCTAGAACTCTTGCATGACATTTTGCATTTGAACAGGAATAAAGTAAAGTAGTAAAAAGCTAGGAAAGGCAGAAGAATTGTTAGAAAGGAGTGAATAAAGTATACAATCTTAAGGTACTATACATACATCTTAATTTCTAAAACTGTTCTAAGAGACTAAAGAGAATTTTAGCTGTGACAGAAGTTCTTACTGTTGAGATGAAGGCTGTTCTGGTACCTTCTTTGAGATATTCCTTCTCTAACTGGTAGACTCCTGTGCTGTGACAAATGATACAAGGTATAAGTTGCCCTAGAATGGAAATGCCACTGGATTTGCTTCATTTGCAGCTGAATGTTCAGATAATGTGTATTTATTTTGAGGTTGGATCTATTATGTGTTCAGCAATTATGTACTGTACACAAATAGAAGTGATTCAGTATTGAATGTAGTGGTGATGTAGGTAGCAGTGGTGTTTGCCAGGAAATCTGCACCTGTTTTGGTGTGCTGAAGCACAGGTCATTGCCTCAAATGCAGCTAGGATGCAAGTTAAAAAGCTAATTGGTACTTTGTCTTGTTCAACTTGCAAAGTGATTTAATTGGAAAAAGGTCAAGTGAGCTTTTAAATATCACTGTAATGTTATATGTTAATGTTCCAGTGGAACTAAAATAAAAATCTTCTGTCTGAAGAAGATGTACTTACATTTCCATTAAACTCACTTCCTTTTTATCATTTTCTCCATCTCACTTTTTCATTGTATTACACTGGTGGGGGAAGACTTGGGGTTTAGTTCCGTCTGCTCTTCAGGCTCTCGCTCCCTGAGCAGTCCAGCAACTGTGGCCTGAAGTCTCGCTCCTTTAAAATCTCTTCTATGTGTTGCCCCATCTGATTGGCCAGAAATGATGGAAGTCTGATGTATTAGCAAGCTCTGGCTATGCTAAGTGGAAGCAGTAGCTATCTGGACTCACTAATTGACAGTCCAGGATACTAATTTTGAAAGCCTTAGTAACCTAGTGTAGCTGGAACTGGTGGCAGCTGGGGAACAGGAGGGCTGGGGGCTGGGAGTCGTGGGGGCAGTGGGGAGGCCAAACACTAACTGAGCAAGTAAGGAGATGGAATAGGGAAGTGACTGCTGGCACTGTTGTAAAAGAGAAGTGCTGCTCTGCTACCACGGAAGCATATGTGCACTCAGAGTAACCATTCTTTTGTAAGCTTTGTGACCTTCTTGGGTCTGAATAATGTATTCAAACTTGAGGAATGCAGAAGGAGGTTTTTGTTCCTGTACAAGATGCTGGATGGGCCATTATTTTTTCAGTTTCTATCCCAGTTGCTTGCTTCAGCAGAATTGTTCTTTCTACACTGCTCACTTAACTGTGTGGAATGCTGCTGAGAGAACAGAGTAAGCTGCAACTGACCTAAGCTGTACAGGTACCCTACTTATGGCCTTCAGTGGATTTGTGCTGAGAGATAACTTGAGTAATGCAAAAAAAGACACCTGTTTCAGCATTTCCATCAGCTAGTTAGTGGTGGTGTTCAGATAACTGAATTACAGTTGGTGAAATGGTGTCTTGGAATTTTTTTTTAAAAGATACTTCCATTATAATTAGGTATTCCCTGCACTGAAAGCGGAGGACTCGTGTATAGGGAGTATATATATAATATATATACTTCTCTACTATACCTGTTCTGTACTGAATTGCTCGTGTCAGTGACAAAATTTCTTGTTTTGATTTGTTACCCCTGCAGAACCAGTATTGCAAGGAATGAGAAAATAATTTGTTTTTAGCCCTTTTTGATTTTTGCATCAGCATAATTGTTATTGGTCATAAATACTTTTGTTTAATAAGTTGTGGTTGAGAGGCATTATTTGGAGCCCATTTCATTTGCAGAGACTTTTTTTGCAGAGGAAGTTTTTAATGAAAGACCTAAACCTATAGGTGTTTGGGGTTTTTAAAGTTCTTTTCTTAGGCCAAACAATGCATAGTTTGGACAATGTAAAGAAAATAAAATTGTGTGTGTTACGGATGCTTACATGTGACAAGCGTGTGTTTAGACTCTGTTCAGAGAATTTTAATTTTCTTTTATTCCAGATGTCTGCAGTAATTGCAGTGTTTAAATATGTACACTTTTATCTTAGAGTTCTTCATCTGGGAAGCCATTGTGTTAAAGAGCCTGAGGATGTAATGCTTACTTCAAAGAAAGCAATTACATGCCTATGTAGAAGTCTCATACCACTTGACAGCTTTTGTTTGACTTAAAATATATGTCCTGGAGCATTGTGCAGACTAACATTTCAGGTGTGAGAATGGATGGTGTTGCCACACCAAGTCTGTCAAATAATGACTTGCAGTAAGTCAGCATTTCCAGCAAGGAGTGAGCTCTGTGCTCTAATGAGTTCTGACTCATCTTACAGACATCAAAAAAGTCCTAAACCATAATTTAGATTTCCTTCTGCAAATTTTATCACTGATTCTCCTCACCCTCCTCAGGAGGGAACTAGTCAGGACAGAATAAGATGACAGCAAAGTCGCAAATCCTACTGTAAGGTATTAACCCCTTAAATTTCTCTAGCCACTGTCTTGTAGTGGTGCTGTAGCAGTGCTTCTAGGAATTTGTTTTTTCTTTGTAGAATATTCTTCCTATCAAGACTGAAGAGATGTAATTTATTCCAAAAAGGGGGAATTTTGGACAGTAGTCAAACATTAGCTTTTTTTCTACTAGATTAATTTTGTTAAAAGGAAAAGCTTCCATGTCTTGGATGTGCTTAGAAAAGGCAATAACTGTTTAGCATGCTGGGAGAGGATATATCAGTTGTTTATGGTTTGTTGCAATTGTCATTCAATCTGTACTGGCATATATTCCTTTTGGTGTTCCTGCCTCTTGACCATAAGATGCTTTTTGATGAATGAGCAGGAGACAAGTCTTGTTTAGGAAATAATCTTAATCAAAACTAACTTACTAGATAATTGTTCTTTTTGTTGGTGGTGGCTTTGGGAGTTAGTGTTAAAGAGTCCTCCCCCCCCATGCTTTACTTGAACTGAGTCTCCCCAAAATTAAAGGGGCAGCTTTTGAAGGAAAGTATACTTTTACACCATCTGTCTGAAAGCTGTGGACACCACAGTCATTAACTATGGAAAAAAAAGCCTTTCTTTTAAGACTACTAAACAATTAGCTTAAATCTACTCCACTGTAACTCAGATGAACATCCACACTCAAAGAGGAAAAGTGTGCAGTTAATTAGATTGGGCAGCTTCATTTGAAATACCAGGTACAAGCAATTAGCTATGTGTGTCTGGTGAGTGTAAGAATCATTCAGGGCTGTGCCTGGTTCCACTGGGTGTGCTGAGACCTTCCAGTAGGGTAGATCTGGGGTGGAAGGGCTCTTGACTGTCTGCAAGCTTTAGAGTGTAGGAAGTGGCTTGTAACATGGAAAAAAAAAACCTCAACCAAAATTTAAAAATCTAGCTAAGTAGTGCCCTTATATATACAGTAATTCCTTAAAATGTTTCAGTAAAAAGCTGATGCCAGCATTTCTTTCTTGGCGGGGGGGAAAGATAACTCAGCTTTTTGGTCCTCTGCCTCTGAAAACCATGGATATTTTATGAAGATGACTGTAGTGTTCATCTTTGTTGGACTGATTCTAAGGCAAACTAAGTTCACAAGCTTCTTTTGTTCAGTGGTGGTATTTTTTAAGGAGTTTTAGCTATTAGTCTCATTCTGAGATATGACTGACTAAAGACTTTTCTGGTTATTATAGTCTACCACCTAGTCATTGTTTTTATAACTCATTAAATCCTTACACAAATGTGATAATTATCTTGCTCTTCTGTGATTTGGATCTTCAGGATTCCCTTAAATAATCATAGGACTCACTATATATGTGTGAGACAACTTATTTCTTACCTGCTCTACTTGTCTTTATCGTTCAGCTTCTGAACAGAACTGAATATTCTTGCTGCTACTGACTTAGCTCACCTGGCAGTAAATTCCTCTTGTAACAAACATAGGGGGCATGTTTGAGTTCTGCAGAAAGCATATAAAAAAACCCTGCTGGCTCCTTTCCCGTTATTTGGCATAATGACAAGCAGGAGCAACTGCTGCTTAGTTGTGGTAGTATTAAACTACAGCAAAGTAACTTTGTTCCTATTGTTGACAACATTAACCAAACCTATGTTGCAAATTGTGTATTTTTTTTTTTTACTGTATGGAGGTGGTGGATGAAACATGAGACTGAGTTAATACCATGGCCCTGTGATGATTTGAAGCCAAAATTATCTTAATTTGTATAGTCTTAATGAAGTATTTTTGGCTTTCAGCTGTAATGGTTGTGGTTTCTATAAATACTTTTAATTAGAAAAATAATTCTGCTATTGTAAATCTAAGTGCAGGTGGCTTTAGAAAACAACCATCACATTTTACAAGTACTATGCAACTTCTGTTGAGATATTCAAAAAGCCTTAGGTCTTCATTTAGAGAAGGAATCTAGTTAGCTAGCTGGTTTTGATCCATCTTGTGTTAGTCATAAAGATGACAGTTGAAACAAAAATGTGGTCAGTGGGTTGATGTAAGCTAAGAAGCTGTTTTTAAACAACACCCACAACTCTAATGGAATGTGAACTGCAGATTGTTCTATTCATCAAGTAAAGCAAATGAAGGTATATAGTCAGCTGTTGGTAATTTTCTGCTGTCTGCTGATTTTTACTTGAGATTAGTCAATCTGCATTCTAAGACTATATTTAACAGTATTTTCAGTGTTTTGACCTTGTTGATTTAGATTGTCTTTTGGAAAACACTGTATAAACTACTAACTACCAAGCTAATTTGCAGTGAAGATCTGAGGAGAAGCAAGATGCAAATAAAGTTAGACTGTAACTGTTACTTTATTTTAATAACAATTCTACTTGCTAAGATTATCACTTTTTTAAATTACTTCTAGCCTAGTGGCTTCTTTTTATTAACCTCTGTTTTGCAATTAACAGTTTTAAGTGTTGTAGGCAATGTTATGAACAGAACAACAAAATAAATGTCTAATAAATACGATGTGTAAATGCAGTGGTTATAAATTAGCATCAAAAGAACTAGAACATTAGTACAGATATCACTGCTAACATTTAATCAATAAGCTACAAGTTTTGTATAACAAATTCAGGAATGTTCTGTTACAGGCAGTCTTCCAGTTGCACATTTGAATGCTAGCATTGCTTAAGATGCTTTACTTGAAAAGAACTGAGCTGAGGCATTTGTACAATTATGCTGCACTCGCAGTATTTTCATAGTTTGCATAAACTCAGTGCAGATCAGTGTGCATACAGTCTGGAATTCTTCTCAAGAACAGCCTTGCATCAGTTGTATCTGGAAGTTAGTGTCAGATTTTAAGTACCTAGCTTCTGTTTTATTCTTGGCTTCCATAGAATTATTCTATCCATATCTCTGACAAATGCAGGGTGAGCAGAGTAAAAACATCTTTGGTCTTTGTAGAGGGTGTGTTACTGTTTGTAGGACATCAGGTGTAGAAAGCTGATTTTTAAACAGCAGCATGGTGTGCTTTGTGCCTCTTTTTCCATTGACACTTGTCTTCTTTCTACAGTTTGTTGCATAATTTAAGGACCCGGATTTAAGGCTTGGAAGCCCATCCCTTGTGTTTCTTGGTTTATGACTGTCGGCTTTGTGGAATACGGCTGAGATGAAAGGATTTCTTGAGGATGCAAATTACTCCATTGGTCTGTTGGATGAAGGAGCAACTCTTGCAGATGTTATTGACAACTGTATTTATGAACATACTCATGTAAGTTTGCTTTTCAGGTCTTTTCATTTAGTTCCCTAAGTCTTCAAACTAGGTCAAAGTATTTTAGAGCTGATGAGCTGACAGCAACAGAGAAGCAGTCAGCTAAGCCTCACTCACCTTATTTATAATGTAGTTTCCTCTTCTAATTCTGCTGCTTTGCTGTTTTCTTGCTTTGGGCAGAATTCTGTTGGGGAAATTTGGGCATCAACTCTTACTGTCCTGAGTGTGACTAGCAGGAAAGTAGTCTGGCTGATATAATTAAATACAGGTTCCCATCTCACTGTTTGAAGAGATTTTATTAGCAATGGGGTTTAGATCAAGCACCTAAAATTATCCAAGTGGATATATTCAGTTAGAACCTTTTTGTTGTTATTTCCTTGAAAATATGGCAGAGTTCTGAAAAATGTTTATGCTGAGCCTGTTTAAAGCCATGTTTAAATTTTCTGTGGGCCATCATGGTTAATATTCATACATCTTCCTGTTACCCTCTCCCCAGTGGAAACTCTGGTACAAGCACATTGTGAGGTTCTCTCTTTCAAGAAAAACTGTAAAAGCTACTGAAGTTCAGCTGCCAACTGGAAAGAAAGTTGAATAATTCTGTGTATACAGTAGTCATTTTTTGAATAAGGCTTCACTCATTTCTTAGGAGGCAGGAAGATGTAGCTTTTGTTCTGTAGACAAAATTGTAGAAAGAGCAAACTTTAAAAATGTTTCATTAAGCAAATCCTGTGTTCTTCATATGCCATACCTGTGAGTTGCTCACTTTTCCCTTGGTTTATCAGAACTAATATTCATGTGCAAATGGTCAGCTATAGTACATCAAATAGCTAAATTCCATGGCCTTCTGAACTCAGGTGTAGGATTCCCAAATCCTGATTCCTAATATTCTTTTTCTGTCTAGCAAATAAATAGGTAAACTACTGGCAACATGTCATGTCTCCAACCACTGACTGGCTCACAGAGGATAGCTGCCTCCTGCTGCTTTCATTTACTCCTTTAGCTCAAGGGGTAGAGGCCTGTGCCATGGATCTAAAGCTCCAGATCCCAATCCTGCTGGTGACCCGTACAGGGGGTCAGTATGCTTCCACCCGATGGAATTTCTATTTGTGTTTTTTAAACAGAAATAAAGACTTTGTATAAAATAAGCCACAACATGTAGAGTTTCATATCTGCAAAAGTCAAGTGCTAGAATTAACATTTGATGTAATACAGTCTTGATTCAGATCCATCATGTGTTTTGTGATGGTCTTTGATTGATTTACAGTAGGGCATTCACCTACAGTACTTTTGCAGAGTGCACATTATGGGCAAATCTGGAATGATCTGTTTGCAGTTGGATCCACTACACCTGCATCATGACTCAATAGTGAGAAAGACTATATTGTAATAGATGTGCAGAACTTCACATTCCAGAAAAGTCTGTGCATTTTCTTAAAGATTATGTACTTGATTCTGTCACCTTTAACGTGAAGTCTAGTTCTTAAAATTCCTTTTGAACTTCATTCTTCACAAGATGTGGAGAACAGTCTCAAACTTGACTTCCTGAACTAAAATACCATCAAACAAATTTTCAGTAAAACAAGCTATTAGATGTTAAAATAATGTTAGTGCATCAGATTTTATCCATTTATAATAAAATAATTCATTGAGACTGTGGAAGCTTTCATCCCAATGGATCTTCTTCCTATAAATAGCTGCAGACTTCTGAAAATAAAAAGTTGAAAAAAGTGTGTAACTTAATCTGTGTTTTTTTATAAAATCAGCATTTGGCATTTAAGTAGAATCTTTTATTCAGGAATCTCAGAATATTGTCAATAGCATTCATAATATCTCTGAAGTGGTAGGTATTCCCTTTGGTTTTTTAAAACTAGTTCATATTGCTAGTTGAACAGAAAAACATTATTCAAGGTCAAATCTAAAAGTTAAGAGCAGGGTAAAAAAAGGTACATAGTTCTTTAAGACTTGGGGTTGTTTGTCTTGACAGCAAACCTACAATTTCAGACATTTTATTTTCCTATTCTTCCTTTTGCAGACTGGAAAAAAGGCATTTTATGTTGGAGATCTTGGAAAGCTTGTAAGGAATAACATGCAATGGCAGAACGTGATGGCACCAATAAAGCCATTTTATCCTGTAAAATGCAATTCTACTCCAGGTGTACTCGAAATTCTGGGAACCCTTGGTGTTGGTTTTGCATGTTCCAGTAAAGTAAGTTTTTCTTGCCTGTGTGCCTTATTTTCTTTCATATGTCTGCTGGTGTAAATTCATCTCTTCGGTGCCAGGTGCCATGATTATAAATAACATTTGAACTGTGAATTCATTTGTGACTCGCTATTGAAAATCTGTACTTCTGCCCTAGAAGCAGTAGATAGTTTTCACTTTAGTGTGGTAGAGGAGCACATCTAATAAAAATTCAGGAAAGATGGTGCCGTGCACTTTGTCAAACTCTGGTATGCTCCTGCTTTTCAGTCTGAAATGGCATTGGTACAAGACCTGGGCATTTCTCCTGAAAATATCATCTACACAAACCCTTGCAAGCAAGCCTCTCAGATCAAGTATGCAGCGAAAGCTGGGATAAACATCATGACTTGTGACAATGACATTGAGCTGAAGAAAATTGCACGTAACCATCCAAATGCCAAGTAAGTGTCAAAATCTTGGTTTTGCTTTTAATGTAGGGAAACTTTTTGCCTGTATTCTGGGTGGTTTGAGTTGCAAGCAAAGTTCATGGCTTCTTTAGTACAAATCACTTGTATCTGTTCTTCTTCTGTCTCCTTCGAAAATAGCATTTTTGCATCTGTTCCTACTGAGTCTTGGCTTCTAATACAATGGCCCTTGGTTTGGGAAAGATCTTGGGAGAAAGTGATTTTTTTTTTTTTTTAGGGCAATCTTCATGTAAAGGTTTCAGGGATTAAAGTTCAGAAGTCTATTATTTCATCATCTGCAAATAAACATCTTCCTCCTGCTCTGTTTTGCCTTCAGTGTTATGTTCCAGGGAGTTGTATTTGGATATTAGTGGCTCTGGCTGAAGTCAGGGCTGAGCTACCAGCAAATGACCATGTGCATTGGATCCCACCTGGGGTTTGGGCACACTCTGCAGGTCTATTAAATATACCTACAGGCATTTCCACATAATTAAAACAGGGAGAAATTTTTTCAGTCACTTTGGTATTAGCTCAGCTGCTCTCTGTAGAATAGTGGTCAAAGCTGATAATCTGGCTGTTAAATATGGCAACTTTATTGCTAGCAATGTATAATGGTCTTTTGGACTGACAGGCACTCCTGTCATTTCACATCACATCCCTCACATATGAATGCTTTAACTTTGGGCCATGCCTTTAAGAAATATGGAGCCAGAGTGAAGTGAATGTTACAGTGCTTTGCAGTGATTGAAGATGTAGCTTTCTTTAAATGTCATTGGAAAACATGAATTCCTGATATCCTTAACAAATTCCTTGGTTCTGAACAGTCATGATTAAAGTATTGTGTCATCTCCCAAAACTGTGACTTGTTTTGGTGCTTTTTTGGGGGGTGGTGGTATTTGAGAGAGTTTTTTTCTTTGTTCAAGACTACAAGATTTAATATTGCTGTTGCTGGTGATTACACTTCATCCTCATGGAAGTCTGTTTGTGCTTTGCATACTGGAGAGAAATTTCTGTTCAAAAATGTTATGCATGATAGGTAAACTTTTCTGTAACCGCTGGCCCTGGTATACTTAGTGGATTCGAAAGCCTTGGCAATGCTAAAGCTGACTGTTAAACCATTAGTGTTTTACCAGTTATTCACTGGTGGCTTTAGAGTTTTGTTAGTTTTTATGTTGATTTATTTCCATGATTCTAACAACTTCTTAGATTTCTAGAAGTCAGATTTAGTGGGTTTTGCTTGAAAATACCTTGATTCACTTAAAATGCTGCTATAACAATTTGTCAATTTAATGTTGGATGTCTTAAGGAGAGGTTTTAACTAATCTTAATATGAGGTTACAAATCATAGTATGGATTTGAATTTTTCTATTACATTTTAAAGAGTTTGACTTGTAACAATTTTTTGCTTCAGTTAGCACATTTTTCCAAATGCTTCACAGAATATTGTTTGACTACAGATTTTTTGAACACAGTTTTCTGTGCTAGTGAGAAGCAGGAAAGGAAATGCTCGTGAGTTTCTCAAGATTAAATGGTACAAATTAACAAGGATTGCAGGGCAACCTGTTTGAGAACTCAGGACCTTTTGCTCTTTACAAAATGCATGTTAAACACACCAGGAAACATTTGGAAAGTACTTGTAGAAGTCATGGTAGATGTTAGGCCAACTGTAGTGGCCAGGCTGAGTTCTGTTTGGTGCTTGTCTTATAAAGAGCTGTTTCACTCTGTGTGCAGAGTTTTTTTCACTCATTTACACTCCTCATCCTGGTTAGCTGCAATGTGCTCTGCCCAGTCTGCACGTATGTCATGACACCACCTCTGCTTAGTTTACTGGATGAATAATTACTTGATCTTATGGGGGGGAGGGTGTGGCTTTCTCAGTGGACAGCAGTTTGAATTTGGGAGGTTTGGGGGTATGTCTCTAGAGGTTTGGATGTGACCATGCCTTTGCCCCTCAAGTGTTACTTTAACATAGAGAAAGGTCAGCATTGGCACTGCAGTTTGCCAAACCTACCCAAAATGAGGCTTTGACCAGACAGAGGAAGGTGTTCCACTGCATAAGAATGTAATAAATGGTGCCTGCTGCCTCTGTGCTCCACAGTGTCCTGGAAGAAGGGGCAGGGGATGGACTGACCACCCTACCCCCTCATCCTGAGTCCATGTGCTCAGCCAAAAGGGGAGGTTATGTGATATCGCCACGGTGTGCTTTCAGCCTGGATGCTGAGTTTAACTAAATCTGATACATGTCTGACTGAAGGGGAACCTCTGGGCTGGGGAGGGGTACAAAGATGGGAAATATCATATTAGTCTTACTGATTTTTTGAGGAACTATGCTTTATTAGAAGGTAACATTATTTTTTATTACAGCACTCAACAGACTCTTGCTGCTGCAAGAGTCTTAGTTGCTGCATTTCGAAATCCCTTGTCCTTGTTGGCTCCATGTTTTAGCCCCTAATTGCTAGTTTTTTCTCTGTACAGGATTGTTATTATTAGGTTGCCTTGATTCATCCATCGATGGAGCTGGAGTACTGACAACATAATCAACACACTTCTGACAATCTTCAGGCTTCACATGTGCTGATGATGTAAACCAACTGCCCCAATCATCTTCCCCTTCTCTTAGGCTCTTACTGCACATTGCCACAGAAGACATTACTGCTGGTGAGGAGATGAATATGAAGTTTGGCACCACCCTGAAGAACTGTAGGCACCTTATGGAATGTGCTAAGGAGCTGGGAGTCCAAATAGTTGGTGTCAAGTGAGTAACTTCATTGTCCTCTGCTGGCTGAATAGATATTTGTGTGAGGTACTTAACATGTAAAAGAGAAAAGGATTTTTCCCTGGTGACACTATTTTACAGGGTTTTTAAAAAATCAACAAAAACCCCAGACAAACAATATCTTATTAATTTAGAATTGTGAGCTTTTGCTTGCAAGCACAAACTAGTATGAAACAAAGTAACTATTACAGGGATCAAAACAACAGGAAACTAAGTATCATAAATTCCTTCTGTCAGCATGAAAACTAAGTTTAGAAGCCTCTCTTATTCTCTAACTGTACTCTTGAGCTTCTATGGTAACTTGATTTGTATTTTTCCACGAATAAACATCATAACAGAAGTGCTAGTACAGCATGGAATAGGTTGGATAGTTTGAACAAGATGAACATGGGGTCAGATTTTGTAAGAGTTAAGGTTCTATATCACTCTTTGATCATCTCAAGACAAAATACTCAGATAAATTGTTGGCTTGCAGGTGGCAGGAATGAATCCTAGAGTTCCAAATTCTTACAAATCTGTGGTATTTTAATTGGAAGCTTGATGGATATTTTACTGAATCTGAGAAAAATGCATGCACAAGTCTGCTCTGTCTACCTTCAGCTACAAATCTATCACATGCTCATAACTGTTTTAGGAAAGCAACCAAACAAATAAATGGGTCATCAAGACAATAAAAAATTGTTAAGCCAGATTTTGATGATTTAAACCGCAAATGTTTTGTTGTGTATCTGTTTGAAATGGATGTTAAAGCATAAACTGCAAATGTCTTAAAAAATAGATACTACTGAAAAAAACATTCCTCTTCATATAGTGTCTTAACCAACTTTTATAAAAACCATTTGCCTCTTGTGCATTTTTTTAAAATAATTTTTAAATCCACACATGGATTCATGCAAGTAAGTTTGAAAAGTGACCTTTGCCTCAGAATGGCATTCTTTAAAGGAGTAGACTTGGAGTAGAGAACACTGTGTCTCGGGTGTGTGTATGGTCTGTCTAGAAGCAGTGGGCCATGTGCCTCTTGAGGAATCCCATGGGAATGCTGGCACTTGTTCTAGCACCTCAGTGACTAAGTGCATAGGGCAGTACTTGAATCTCTTGAACAAGGAACAAGAGGGGATTCAGGTGCTTGTGGTAGGCATCAGTACTTCTCTGCAGCTTTGGCACTACTGAAAAACAACTTTCAGCTACTTTGATAGTGAAGACTGAAAAATTCAGTAAATCTGTTGTTTCTCAAAGATAAGAATATTGTGGAACATTCTTAGGATTAAGAGGAAGAGAATTCTCAAGTACAAATTCAATAGCAGGCAGTGGTGGTCACAGTTTCTTTGCACAGTTGCTGTATATTATCATTTAATCTTGTTTTGGGGCACTTGGGAATGAATTGCTTCTGTTGCTGTTTTATATGATGAAATTATTTGCTTGGTCTGAAAGCTGCATGGTTCAGTGTATTTACTGTGTTTTTATTTCTTTCAGATTTCATGTTTCAGGCTCTTGCAAGGATCTGCAAACATACATTCATGCTTTGTCTGATGCTCGGTGTGTGTTTGACATGGCTGTAAGTACATCTATACTCACAAGCAATTGCTACAGTAGAGGAGCCATTCTATTCTGATTATATTAACAAACCAACTACATTCTTTCCAAAAGAAATCCTTGGAAATTGAACTTTTAGTAAGGGACTAAATACTGCTTTGTCATGTGTGATAGAAGTAAAACCAACTTTGTCCTAATTATGGTAATGAATACTGTCCCACTGACAGGCAGTAGCCTTACATGCTGTTTAAATTAGTTTCCCACTTTGGGTCAAGCCTTTTTGATATTCAAATCTCAGTCCTGTAAATACACAACTGATGCTTTTAGGTTACATTGAAATTGAACAATTGTATGCTGGCATCTATTGTGGTATGAGGAGTTTGTAAACTAAACAGAGAAGACTGCAAGTCTTTTTACTCTTATTACTGCAGTGCCTTAGCTGTGGCTGGTAACATGTGGGGGCAATAAAACTGAGGATCTCACTGATCTTTGTGCAAATTTGTTGCAGTGGTCTTGTCACAAAATTTGTGAAATCCTAAAATTGTTTTGTCAGAATACACCACCTGTTCAGCAAATACTGTCTGAATATAACAAAAGCCACAAGATGGGAGTTGATATTGCTGTGGGGCTTGCAGAGAATTATATAACCAGCCTCTACTGACATCCCAGTGCTTTGCTTCTAGATTTACTGGAGCTGTACTATGCCCTTACTCCCTCATTAGATGAACTCAACTAAATAGTTTCAAAAGCTTAAATACACAGAAAACAACCACAGTAAGGAGCAACAAAATCTTTTTGCATTTACTGTTGTTTGCGTACTTACATTCTGCCTATGCGTTTTAGGAAGAATTTGGCTTTAAGATGAACATGTTGGATATTGGTGGGGGCTTCACAGGTTCAGAACTTCAGCTGGAAGAGGTATGCAATGTGTTGGAAATTGAAACTCTTACTTTTGAAGATATTGAGTGTTTAACCTTCAAACTGTAGCTTGAATTGATAGCTGAAACATGGTTAAGTTCCATGTTAGACTGTAACTCAAGATGTCACTAGTTGGGTTTGTATTCTTGATCATGGATAGTGTAATCCCTTCTTGGAGGTGATCATGACTTCTTTTTAACCCTGTTCATCCGGGGTGAATGCTCATTTAAGTGTGTTAGAGATTAAATTGCTATCTGAAGCAGCCTCAGCAATAATACTTCAAGGTTTTTCTTGACTATTGTCCAGCTAGTGACTCTTGCATGGTTTTGGACAGAGTGCCTTAGCATGCTTTGGATCATTAACCCTGTTGCTACTGGATGAAAATTTCCAGTATTTTGCTTTGGAACAGAAAGCTAAAGGTCTTGATTTGGCTGGCCTCTGATTTGGCCTAAATGCCACCTTTAGTATGAAGTGGCATGTAGAACAGGATACCCAGTTTACACTGGTATGTTGTCTTAAACACAGGCTCCATGAATTCAGCACAGTGAAAATGAGGTGTTGCTAACAGCAATCAGGGCTTTTCTCTCAATTCTAATGGTTCTGTTAATGGATCCAAAATAAATTTGTTAATCTTGACATATCTGTCCTAATATATGAGCATTAGTATTAAATAATTCTGTTTCTAATATGATACTATTCAGAACTGATTATGAAAAGGTCCTTTACCCATTCTTGTGGGTTCATATGTAATTTTACATTATCTGATGTGCTGGATGGGCATTGAAGTTACTGGTGCACTTGTAAGTACCACAGCTTGAGCTTCAGTTGTGAAAAGAGACTGTGTAGTACTCAGACTCATGATTCTCAATCTTCAGTGTTTAGCAGAATGACCAGTTTTCTTACATGTTTTTTTTTATAAATTGTTTACCTCTGGTAAAGGCATTTCTCAGAGATTGGAGGGGCAGAGTAAGCATTTGGTGTGCTGACTAGACTTGTTGCTGACTGGAAGTATGTGTGTGATACATCTGTAAGCTGAGTTCTTTGGCCTTACCTCTGACTTCAATTTCCTAGGTTAATCATGTCATCAGGCCATTGCTGGATGTCTACTTTCCTAAGGAATCTGGTGTTAATGTGATTGCAGAGCCTGGATGTTATTATGTTTCATCTGCATTTACACTGGCAGTGAATGTCATTGCAAAGAAGACTGTTGGGTATGATAAACTTCTTCCTTCTGGAGGTAAGGGTTGGATTTGTTTTCTGTGTTACGACTCAGCACAGGTAACTGCCCACTATTAGTTGGGATTGACTAGTTTGTTTATATGTTTAGTGCATCCCCTAATTCTTACACTGTAATATGCCTTCTGGATTCTGACCATATGTTATCTGTGTGTCTCACTGGTACTTTTATGTGGCACTTCTTGTATCCTTACTAGGTTAAACCTGTATTGGGTGCATCACAGATGGTGTGTTAGAAGGTTCTGTATTAGAACATAAAAAATCATGTCACAAAGCAAGCTACTTCCCTGATTCTCTGGATTTATATTCTTAGCAGTGGTTATTACTAAAAGTATTAATTGTATTAAGCCTCTCAATGTTATAACTGAATTTATAATCTGGTCTCATACAGATTACTCTGCTTGTAATTCTCCTATTCTAGTATATATGGAACCCCCTTGTCAGGAGAAAGCAGCTGACTTAAGTTAGATTGCAGAAGGACTACTTATGACAAAACATGCATGCAAGACAAGTTCTTTTTTTACTTCCAGTGGAGCAAACCAGGAATGATGATGAACCAGTATTTACATATTACATAAATGATGGTGTTTATGGTTCTTTTGCAAGTAAATTGTCTGAGAAACTGAATACTATCCCAGAGGTTCACAAGGTGAGTCCTTCTATATTCTTCAGAGGTAGTCCTTTCTATCCTTGTCTATTGAATATATATTTAACACTTCATACATATATAATTGCATATTATTTATTAAATTAACCTTCTGTATATTTGAAAATTCTTGTTCAATAAACTGAAGCCTGAATTGCCTCAATCATTTCCATATAGAAATACAAGGAAGATGAGCCTCTGTTTGCAAGCAGCCTTTGGGGTCCATCCTGTGATGAGCTTGATCAAATTGTGGAAAACTGTCTTCTTCCTGAGTTGAGCGTGGGAGATTGGCTGATCTTTGACAATATGGGTTCTGGTACCTTGGGTGAACAGTCCGCCTTTAATGACTATCAGAGGCCACTGATTTACTACATGATGTCTTTCAGTGACTGGTAAGGAAACTGTCTTGGTAGTGGCAAGGTTGCTTTTGCTTCCTTCAGGAGTGTACACTTACAAATTACATTCAGTGGCAAATACAGGGAAATGCTGAGTGCAAGAATGTGCCTTTTTAGTTTGTGGATTTTTTTTTGTCTCTGTTGTTTTGACTGCTGAGACTAAACTGAGCTCTGTGATAAAATGCCTACTTTGCTTTAGGGCTGACAAAGGAAAGCAGAATACCTGACCGATCTTACCTGTGAGTTCAGTGGCAGTCGTAAAGTCTTGTACTGGCTTAACAAAAGCTGTTTAACATCAACCTTTGAGCTTTCCTAATACACATATCCACAGCTTGTGTGCAGTGTTGTCACCGCCGTGGGCAGGAAGGGGAGTGATGCTCTTGTGGTGATGGGGAGTGTGGTACTCCATTCCTGTGCCCAGGCAGGGCCCTGTGCTCCCACCCTGGCGAGTGGCAGCATTTCTGAGTGCCAGGCACTGGCACAGCTGGGCTGCCCTCTGCTGAGCCAGGGCCAAGCATGCGGGGGCAGTTGGCTGCACACACTGCGTGGCAGCTGCTTTCTGAAGGGAAATTGAACCGGAAAACCTGCTGTTACATCTCTTGACCTTTTCTGCTGCAGGGATGAGATGCAAGATGCTGGGATTGCTTCAGACACATTGATGAAGAACTTCTTCTTTGTGCCTTCGTGCATTCAGCTGAGCCCGGAAGAACGCTTTTCCACTGCAGCTTAAACAGGCATTAACGCTTCATTTAGACCTGCAGTTGCAAGTCTGTAGTTTGTCTGGTCAACATTCCAATCTGGAAGAAATGGAACAATCTTCAATTCAATTCATTCTCTTCAAAACTTGAAAACATATTAATAGTAATGGGGACCAGGCAAAACAAGCTACAGCTACAATTCAGTGGGAGGGGGGAGGGTTAGATAATGGTGTCCAAATTTAAAATCAAGTTCATTCAACCCCTGAGCGTTAAATATGCAACAAAATGGATGACTTAGTGGAGATGGAAACCCATCACTTGGGTTCTTCAACAGTTTACATACAAGTACACAGTTTTTATACTAAGGATTCCTGTTAGAAAAGTCTTGTAAAGTTATTGTCTTTCGCCCAGATATATCAAATGTCAGTGGGAGACCAGTGTGACTTCATTAGATGTTTTAGTGTATTTAGAATGTGTAAATTTGTGCTTTGAACTGTAGTTTAATAAATGTAAAATTGCATCATAGTATTTGTTGTATTTGACCCATGATGTATCCCTTGTATGATTGCAATAAAACTTTGTGTAGATTTTACTGTTTTTCAGGCTAACTTTGGGAGGAGCTAGGCAGATAGCTATAAAGTAGATGTATATATGATTGATTTGAGAAGCTTTCTTTTCTCAAGCCCATTGGTTCAGCTTTGTGTTAAACAGTAAAAATGTTAAGATTGATCAATCTGTATGAAGTGAAAGTCATGTAAGTTCCTGGAAGGCTAAAAGGCAATTTGTGATGTGTTTTTAGAGCATGACCTTAGATTCAGTTCTTCACACCAACCAGCTAACCTGCACTAGGCATGGGTGTGCATGGAGAGGTTGTCCCAGCTTGTGTGCATGCAGTGCCCTGAGGCAGCATGAGTTAGTCCAATTCTGCATGTTGTCACAGAACCTTTGGCTCCTTTTTTAATAGTGTTTGTTTGAAAAGTCTTAACTTTCAACTTTAGCTAGTTCTGTATAGTGCTGACTCTAGGGTAGGGCTGCACAAGACTACAGAAACCTCAAATGCTCTCTTGCACTGGACTTCATTTCTGTATCCATAATGTAAAGGTAAATCAGACTGCTGCAAGTATATGTGCATTGAGTAATGAACTGCTTGAACTGGTCAGAGAATTTCTTTTTGTGTTACTTTAGCCTCTCAATTTCTTCAAGGTCCTTTGCTTTCTCACTTTAACTTTCCCTACTTGAAGACTGGGGGAAGGAGGAGAAGGGGGTTTTAGGGTTTTGAAATAATGCACTGAGGCCTAGATCCTACAGATAAAAGGGACTTTTTGAACCCTTTAGTTGGAGGTAAAATTTATACCCTTTGGCTGCAAGTGTACTTCACATGAGTGCCAGCCAGGAGGAAATTTTATTTTCTGACTCTGTAAAGGAAAGGTTTTATGAAACTTCATTAAGTTTTACTTGAAAGTAAATTCTCAGTTTGGATTTTTCAGAACAGTTTTACAGGTCAGTTAGGAGATAAAAAATGGCTTATGCTTTGGAGATGCAGTCTAAGAAGCACTTATTACTGTAATTAAATGTACAACTGAAAAGGGAGTAAATTAAAGGGGGGAATGTGTGATTTGGTTTGGTTTTGGTTTTCTTTTTTTTTTAACCTGAAGTTACTAGCTGACCCATGTCAAGCAGTGATAAGCTCTTCCATTTACTGTTGAGGTCTTTCTAGACAAGACAGACTGCTGTGTGGTTTTTGACTAAATGCAACTACAGTTGCCTAAGGTTAGATAATCAAACAGGTTTCTGTCATACAGTTTTTAAAAGTTGTTTTATGTTAACATACAGAGAAGTAGAAAACAATTTCTCTATAAATGCAGCAGTGGTCAGAGCAGAAATACTTGCTGTACTTGAAGACAGTCTGCCATTAAAGCCAACCTGGAGTCTGAACACAGTATGTATTTCAGTTTGATTTGCTGCGTGCTACTGTTTATGTTGTAACTGCAGTTCGGAATTTTTACCAGATATGAAAGCTGGATGATTTCTTTAGATTACTTGGAGGTGATGTAGCCCTGTTGTGCTCGCTGGACAGCTGCAGCCCCTCCTGCTGCCGAGGCTGTGCAGGAGCAGGGGTGTCTGACACAGGCCTGCAGACGCTGCTTCCCTGTGTGCTGTGCTGGTCCTGCATGGCCTGAACGCTTCCCTGACCCAGCCCTGCAGCCTGCCTTCCATTGCCTAAGAAGGATCCAGGGCTGTGGGCCCAGAAAAGGCTGTGGTACTGGTGTTGCCAGTTACTTCTTAGGAACAGGAGGAAACGGTTCCAACTTTTCATTGTGTGCCCAAGCAGCTGCACGACTGGCTTACCTTGGATCAGAATAAAAGTGGGTGCCCTGGATCCACGACTGGATCTTTTGCTGCTTCCTATGTACTCTTGTTTCTGCTTTTTGGGGAGGGGGAGGGGTGTGTGGAATTATCTATGTCTCAGGTTTGAACCCTTGGAGTTCTTTTAATTAAAAAACAAAAAAAACACCTAAAACCAAACTAAAAGAAAACCTGCCACCCAACCAAAAACAACACCCCCCAAAAAAAAACTCGGGCTAGAAAACAGCTTTTAATCCTTGACAGCCAGGCAACTGCCCTTGTTCTGGTCCAGACTGATCTTGCTGAACCAGGACTGTACCTTGTGAGTCTCCTTTTCTGTGAGGTGAGGAGGGGCAATGCTTTCCGGGCTTTTCTAAGGCCTTGGGCAACAGCTGGAAAGCAAATTCAGCCCTAGGAAGTAGCCTGGATGCCAGCAAGGGGGTGGAAGTGGCTGCCTGTAGGAGGGGTTCAGTGGCTGCTGGCAGTACCAGCTGTTTGCTGCAAGGAGCCAGGAGAAGCAACAGGGTATGTACCAAAGATGGCTTAACTGGCCTGATTGTAATTGAAGGAGAAAATATCTGTGGCTGCCACATGTACTGCAGGAGGGTGTCAGATGTTACACGCCTAATTTTTCCTTTTGCTGGAAGTAAAGTACTTGCCCCGAGTTTTAGGGAAAAGCATGATCTGTTGTATCCATTGCTGAGGGGAGTGGGGGTGTCTGTGGCACTGGCGGAGGGGCTGCCACGTGAAGGTCTCTCTAACCCAGGACTCCAGGGCTATTCCCTAAGATCTGGTCCTTTTACAGATGTGGGAGGGTGGGGACCCTTCCTATTACAGTCCTTGTGCTTGGAGTAACACGCATATTCACTTTATTTGCAAGCTTGTTTCCCTCTACATTTCCATCTATTTGCAACTCAGTCTCAGAGTTGAATTAGGGGCATTAACAGGATTACCCTCTTGGCTCACAGGACAAAGCTAATTGTGTTTGTCAGCCTGAGTTTGGATGTGGCAGCAGGGACTCCCTGCTGATCCCCCCTGTCTTCAGCTGGCTGCTTCCCATAAGTTCTGTTAAATATAATCCTTTATTTTAATGTTCTCTTGAAATGATTGAATGCTGCAGTGGGCAGTAGTGCAGAGCCCAATCTGTCACATGTGCATCGTGTCTTGTCCTACTGTGCCATGTCAATACAGGCAACTCCTTCGTATCAGTCAAATAGAGGAGAGAATTCAAGCCCAAGATTTTGCATTTAGATCTTGACTATATTTTGCTTAACTATCCCCTCTCTGAATTCCCTTCTTCATACCCTTAAGCAAACCACTTAGCTATGCGTGTCAGCAGCTTATTACCCCTTTCCAGGGGAAATCCCCGGATTGAAGGTGATGAAGCAAGGAGAAGCTGTGCACTACAGGTCACTTGTCAGTCGCTTGCTGCAGCCAGGGATGGCCGAGGGATGTTCTGGGCAGCAGTGCTGGGCTCCACGGTGGACACCCTCCTCCCAGTAACTCCCCTTTGGAGCACCAGCAACACGCAGCGAGCTCCAGTGCGAGTAGTGCCGTTCGGAAGCAGCCCCTGAAGCAGCGGCCTTGGGGCACTGCTGGGTCTCCCGGCCCCTCTCCTTCCCCCGGCGGCCGCTGGAGCTGTGGCAGCAGCGGGGCCGCGAGAGCTGCGGCCAGCAGGGAGCTCCAGCGCCCGCCCGGAGCCGCTGCGGGGGGGGAGCGGGGAGGAGGGAAAAGCCCTGCCCCGCTCCAGGCCCGGTCCAGCCCCTCTCCCGCCCGGGCCCTGCGACGCTCCAGGCCCGGCCCTGCCCCGCTCCCGCCCGGGCCCAGCCCCGCTCCCGCGTCCCGGCGGCGCCGGGGAGTCCCCGCCACACGCTGCGAGCCGCCACGTCACGCTGTAAGGCGCTCCTTAAATGCTCTTGGAACTCCGAACGGGGAAAGCCTCTGGATGCGTGAGGCAGTGCCAAGGGCTGCCCAGACAGGCTGTCGGGATCCTTTCCCAGCCCCGACGGGACACAGCCCTGGGCAGCCTGGTCTGACCTAATGGCTGAACCTGCCCAGAGCCCGCAGTTGAACCTAAGACCTGCCGGGCCCTCTTCCCCACAGAATCACCCGGTGAGTCTGACAGCGGATCACAAACCCCCTTTGCAGTTTGTGCTGCACCACTGCCCTGGCTGAGCGCTGCTGGCCCACACGGCTGGAGCTGTGCTGGCAGGTGCTGGCTGGAAAAGCCATTCTTTTGAGCTGTCTGAGTGAGGATCCAAAGCCTTTCTGTTTCGTGTGAGAATGGGGACTGACCTACCCACACTAGTACCAGATACAGGGGAAAGGTGGGAGACACTCCAGGACACAGGACCAGGGGACTCTGTCTCCCATACACATACGAACTTTCCCATCAAAAGTTGCAATTTCGACAAATTACTACTCTTTTCCAACAGCGAACACCTGAACAGCAAGTTCCCAGCCCGCCCTAGGTTTTAAAGTGCGTGGTCCTGGGATATCAGCACTGAGGGGAAGGATGAGGAGCGGACACTCCCTTCTCCAGCTGGGCTTCACCGGGAGGCGCTCGCCCCCGCCGGCTCCAGGCCGCGGTCCCTGGCCCCAGGCGAGCTCCCCTGGCACGGCTTCAAGGCCGGCGCTAAGGGCTGTGCCGTCAGCGGGGCTGGTGACATGGCCCATGTTATTCCTGCAGGACAGGGATTAGCCCCACCAGCCACCGCACCCAGCGTCCCTGCCGCTGCACCCGCTCCATGGGCTGCACCGAGGGCAGGGACTGCGGCGGGGAGACGGGGACAAAGGTGGAAAGGCAGCCCTGAGCACCTGGAGAGCTGGCGCGGTTCATTCCCTGGCGGGGAGCGGTAACAGCGGCGGCAGCGGCCCCGCCGTTTGAGGGCTGCATCCCAGCGCTGCGCTCCCCTGGGCTCAGGTTTCCTTCCTCCCCACCGGAGCCGCTGCCAGACCCAGCCCTGCCCGCGTGGCAGGCACGGGCTCCTGTGGAGCCGTCCATCTGTCCGTCCGTCCGTGCTGCAGAGCCAGCGGCAGCTGGGCCTCACCTCCCTTAACCCCGCCAGCTGAAATCAGTTCAGATGAAATTTTCCACTTGAGAATCGTGCGAGACCAGAATAGCTTTCCAGGGTATTCTTGTTTTTTTCCCTGCTAGCTAGAGGAAAGCCAGGCAATGCTTTGCAATATTTGCATTTAAAACACTCTCTAGATGGCTTTAGGAAGTCTGTACTGCATGGGCAGCCCCACAAGGAGCACCACTCAGGCTCCAGCGTGCCAGGCTGTGGCCGCTGACTCGGCTGCTGTTCCCCTGGCAGTCCCATCCCTTGGGACCATCAAGCTGAGTCCCACGGAACCATAGTGCATTTTTCCACAGTGCTGCTGCAGCGGCTGTGGGGGCCCTGTGAGATCCTGCAAGGAGCTGGACAAGTGGGGAATGGACAAGCGGGGGAAAGGCAGAAACAGAAAAGGCATTCCCAGCTTCTGCTCAGGCCCCAAAGTGGTGTTTGTTTGGTGGCTTGTGAGAAAAAAAAAAAACAATCCACAAAGCAAAGTTGGTTTGGCTTAGCACATTTAGCCTGCTGTGCTTCTGCTTCTGCCAAATGCATTTTGCAATGTCCCTGGAGCTCTCCCATCGCTGGTGCTGCCAAAGGGCTGGAGCCCCTCTCCAGCAGCAGCAGGCAGCCACAGCCCCAGCCCCACTGCACCCATGGCATGCACCCACCCCCACGGGCCACTGCTGCTCTGCCTGCATGGCTGGCATGCAGCTGCTCTCCCCTGAGCCTAAGGCCTTGGAGGATGCCACCTGCTTGGGCATTCCTCTGGGGTTCAGCCATCTCAAACCTCAAAGCCAAGATAAGGGGAGTCATCTGTAGCCTGGCAATGAAGTGGCAGGCACATAAAGCCCACAGCAGCCTTGCAGCCCACGGCTCACACATAGCCTGGCTCCAGATCCTGGTGCTCTGGATGACCTTCTGGTGCCTCTCACCTGGCTGCAGGCATGGAAAGCTGTGGCTCCAGGCACTAGCTTGGCACAGCACACAAAGCTGCTGCTGCTGCTGGCCCAAGCAGTCTCTGGCAACCATGAGGTAACACCTCCAGCTCAGAGCAGGGAGTTTCTTTGACATTAAACCTATTAAACCATCAGACTGGTTATATTGGATGCACCTTGAGCAGGATGAGTCCTGCTCCAGTGCAAAACCCTGGAGGACACCAGAATTAGAGAAGTTTTAGAGGAGAGATCTCTGTCTCACATGCCAAGTGCCCTATCATGCACTCACACAGGACTAAAGCACTCAGATGAGATGGTGGCCACAAGGCCCTGGTGCAGGAATGCAGACAGCCTGCATGCCACACCAGGGCCACACTGCAGCCACAGCCAAGCTGTGTGCCTGGCTGCCAAGGCACTGGCATCCTCCACGCCTGCCAGCCAGAGCCTTGCACCTGCCAGGACAGGGCAGGAGACCACTCTGGATGTGACATGGCCAGCAGAGAGAGGAGAGAGGGGATATGGTGCCACTGTCACACTCTGTCACACCACAGCCCTCTGCAGTGCATCACAGCCCCCTGCCCCCAGCAGCACTGGGTTTCCTAGGAGCTGGTGCAGGCTCCCTGTGCCACAGACTGAGCCCATCTGCCCAACGTGCTGCTCTGGGCTTGGAGAGGGTGCAGCTGGGCTTGCTCCACCTGCCTCTTTCCATATGATCACATTTTCTTTCTACCTGTGACTTTCTATTGCCTCTCCAGTGACTACTAACAATCCCCTAAACTCAGACTGACGTTGTCTCTTCAAGCTTCTGGGGTTTGTCTCATACTGCAGCAATTTCACCTTAAAACATTGTCTTGTAAGCTTCTATTTCCACACAGTGCATGTTTTACACACACAGCATACTGGGCTTTCTGCAGCATGTCCCCAGGGTATTCAATAAACCAAAAGCTGTTTCTTTACCCAGTACAGTTCCCAGCTTCCCACATAAATGAGATCTAAGGTGATTTGTTTCATTTTTAATTCCAAATGAATGATTGCAAGTCCCAGGAGCAGGGTTTCAGATAAGATGCACAATGGAAAGGTGAAGCTGAGGACATGCACCATAACATATAAGGCATCATGGTCTGGAATTAGCTACACTCAAACCAGCTGAAGGCCCTGACAGCTAGTCAGAAGGCATTGTTTCAGCATTAAGTAGATTGCTATTTTTTTCCAAAGACAATCAATTTCTACACTAGGCTCCCTTGCCCAGTTGAACAAACTGATAAAAGCAAGAAGCAGAACTGTAATGCTCCAGATGGAAGCACAGTGTTTGGCTTGGTATCTAGTCTGTAATTCACGCAGTGTGTCTGTACTACTGTCTACAAATGGCAGGACCAGATCAGTAGAGACAGCTTATTAAATGATTGTGGCTTCTGTGGATGTTTTAAAATCAGTGATCTTGGGATTTCACAACAGATCTCCTAAAGGTCCTTTTGGATGGTGCACAGGCTGTCCTGTGCCCATGGAAAAACAGCAAAGGAGGAGGATGACATGGTAGTATGCCTGTCTCACTGTCAAGGAAGTTTCTCTCTCCATTTGGGAGCCACTCTGGGAGTCTCACTCACATTACCCAAACTGGGCAGCTCCAGTGAATTGCCAGGTGCCCCACCTGACTCCAATCACACACCACTCACACGGTCACCATCCCCACCCTGCCTTTCCCCTAGCAGAATTTCAAACATCTGGCTCCTTTAAGTATTTTAATTGTGGGGCAGCAACAACAGCTTGAGCAGGTGCCTCTGGGGAGGGAACCCCCATAAAGAGATCTCCTTGGTTTCATACCTTCACAGTCTGTGCACCTGCTCTTCGCATGCCTTGCACACATCTCTGAGTCCACTGATGATCTGGGGTCTCAGCTGTGCTGTTCATCGGGCCCGGGGTGACCGTCCACCCCCACTGGGTCCCCGTGCAGGCAAAGGGTTGGTGTCCACTCATGGCTCGTTTCCTGCAGGCAATTATCCCCCCCAAGGCATGATGAGCAGCTGGCACACCCAGCTACTGGCACACCCAGCTACTGGCACTCAGTGTGCTCCTCAGGCCTCTCCTGAGCTGGCATGGCTTGTAGATGAGTAACTGAAGGGTGATGATGCAGCCATGAGCTGTCACTCACTGCATGTGCTGTAGGTGCTTTCAGCCCTCTCACCTGGAGCAGAGAGGAGCTGCTGGCCACTCCTCATGCCCTTGGCAGAACATGGGGCTGCTCTTGCTGCAGGCAAGAGGGAGCAGGACCCTGGGGATGGGGCTGATGCCTCCAGCCTGCTCTGTGGCCACTCCTGTTCAACCAGAGTCAAACCAGAGTGTGTCTGCAAGTGTGCAAAGGAGGCACACCCTGAGCTGGCCGAGCAAGCCCTGCGGAGGGGATTACACTCATGGCAGGGACCACAGACATCAGGGAGCCACAGGCTCCCCTCCTGAGTGCCAGCGGCTCCGTGAGTCAGGCTACAATTAAAAAAAAAACAAAAAGGAGTGCAAGAGAAGGTGCTGGTGCTCCATGGTAGTTCTCAGCCCTTTTGGTCACAGGGACAGCCACAGGGCATGTGGTCCTTCCAGGGCTTGGAGTCTTATTTGTCAGCTCTTGTTCTTGGGGCTGGAGAGGAAATGGGGAGGGAAGCACCTTTGATAAATTGCTGGGGACAATTGAGTATTTTCTTTAACAAAACACCTACAGCATTTCCATCACTTGCAGACAACCCAAAATCTGAAGTTCATAGCATTTCAACATGTACAGGTAAGGCAAAGTAATGTTTAAAAACGGGTCTAAAGCTATTGAGTTGCATCTTCTTTTGTGTGTGCCTAAAGCACAGCCAGTCAGTCCCATGCTCACTCTGAGAATAAGCAAAATCCCAAATTATGGTATTCCCAAGGAAATCCTCTCCTTGGTGGGAGTGAATGAGGAAAATGTTGCTCTAAACTAGAAGTCAAACCCAACAGAGTGCCACCCAAAAGATTGGCAAGGAGATCCAGGTCAGGTCTGGGGATGGGCTGGTTTTCCCCACACTTGGGCTTGCTCCAGCACTCTGCAGTGCACCAGCCCATCTCCACCATCCAGGCAGCTCAGAAAGGCATCACTCACCCTGTGCAGCCTGGAGCTGCACTGGGTACCCCGCTGACAGTGCTAGGAGCCCCATGTCCACTGCCCGCAGCCGCTTCCACTGCTTGCACTGGCCTCCCCTGGGCTGCGGGCCGGGGATTTCCTTGCAGTGGAGCAGCTGGGAAAGGCACTGGGATGGATGGATGGAGGGATGGATGGATGGATGGATGGATGGATGGATGGATGGATGGATGGATGGATGGATGGATGGATGGATGGATGGATGGATGGAACACGCTGCAGCTGAGGCTCCTCAGGGCTTCAAGCAGCACCTTGCCAGATATGGAGAGTGGCGCAACGAGCCGCCTGGGGAAGCAGCACCCAGACAGGCTGTGCTTTCCTCTTCCTGCCCGGACAGAGCTGCCTGTGCAACATGAGCGCTCCCTGCTCGCACGGTGTAAACAGAGCACCTGCAGCCTTTCACCTACTCTGCTCTGTTTACAGATCCCATCCTCCCTCTTTTCCCACCACTGCACAGCAGCTCCTGCTCTGTGTGCGCGGTGTTGCACTTGGCAGGGCCGTGTGGTGCTCTCCTGACATACATCTGAGGCCAGATACGTAACTGTACTGCTGAGAGATTTAAGATGAGAAAACCTTTCCAGGACATTTAAGCTGTACAAATAATGATAATAAAAGGCCTTTACAGATGTATAGGCTTAGTCCAGACAAACCCTTTGCTACTCTGCTCAGTACAAAATATAAACAGACTGTGATTTAAGAGCTCCCTCAGTAAACGAAACAGCAAATGAGTAAAATAAACTGATATGTGTAGAAAAACAAATGCTTCTTAAAATTCCACTAAAACACATTTTTATTTCATGGCAGCAAGAAAAGAGCACTTAGAAATTATTTTAACATGGAAAAGGTCTTACCCCAATATGCTAAGATAAGCAAAGAATTATGACTGAGATTTTCAAATCTACCTAAGGGATTCAAGCCTCCAATTAAAACAAACAAAGTTTTAATCTTTAAGCAGCCTTGAAAACCATCCTATCTCTGTGCACAGGTCCATGCATATAAAAGTATATAGAGCTTCATGAGTAAAGATCTAGCATAGACCAAAGCAAGCATTTCAAAGCATTCTGAAAATATAAATACATAAAAATGAACTCTGGAGACTTGCGGTATTTGAAAGAGTGCTCATATGATCTAATCAATACTCACTGTTTATTTAACAAGAGTAAATTTGATCCAAAAGTTTCTAAAACCTCTAGCTCTCCAACACCCAGTGTCAGCAGGATTATCCAAGGGCATTCACCCAGAGTTGCCAAATAGCTCTTCAGTAACCAAACAGACCCACACAGCATTTGAATTTGGGCTGGTCAGATACTGTGCCAATAATAGTCATCCCAAAGAGAGAAGAGGGGTCTGTGCATGCAGGCTCACTCGTAGATCTGCACCTAAAAACAAACATGTCTTTGCTGTATCATCTGTGTCATCCTAATTTGGATCCAAAAAGCTTCCTTCAGCATGGGTTGCTATGCTGTGTTTCTTTAATTTAGGAAATGCTTTCCAGACATGGTTTTATTTCACGTTCATGTACTTTAGTGTCTCAGCTTTGCCCTCCATGGCTGTGCTGACCAGGATGGTACAGCACTGATTTCTCTATGACAGCGACTCCTCCAGTTGCTCTTAAATGACATCTGAGCTTTTAATTAACTGAGCCTAAGGAAACAGACCCAAACTGTGACAGGCTGACAATATGTGACAATGCAGCTCACATAGGACACAAAACACTGCAGGGAATAAGAAGGAGGTGTCACACCAATTTTAGGAGTTCCCAGGACTTCACCAGAAGCAGGAAGTCTTGTGAACCTGAAGCTCAAACAGCAGGCAAAGCTTTCTGGAGAATTGTTACGGATATTACATGTTCCAGATAAATTACAGTTTAGATCATTCACTGTCTCATGAGACTGACCTGGATTTGAGGTTAACATCAAAGCTTCCTGAGGACAAAGGAACCCAAAGGGCTTCCACCTTTCTCCTTTTTTTCTGTACTCATGTTCCAGCACTGGTCCCAAACAGTGCTCACTGATTGTGAGCAGGACCCCTGAGAGCAGCATCCACCACCAGTGCATCCAGTTTTGTGCAGCTGAAGAATGAACTCACAAGCAGAATAAAAGTGTGGAAAATGTGACCCACTTTATCTGACAAAGCCTTCTGCAGGCACAAGAAGACCCTGACCCTCACTTGCTGCTTTCTCTTCCACTCACACCCACATTGATGCTGGGAATGCCTTTTTTGGGGGGGCTCTGAAGACTGTTCCTGGTGAGTGCATGATCCTGACTGCACAGAGCAGGATGTACCAGTTTTCTGACAGTTAAAACTGTTCTAGCTGCAAAACAAACACATGTACACACACAGACATTATAACATCAGTGGGGTTTTTTACATCTGGTGCCATCAAATATATGAAGATGGTCTTCAGGACCATCTTGAAAACTTCTCAAAACTAACTAAGGCATCTTTAAACTAACCAAAGCATCTTGTTAGCTTCTTGAAACTAACGACTAGATGCAAGCTTTCTTCTGGTACACACCTCTTTCCCATTGCCTTTTAGTCCTTGCTCTTTACTCTTGATGCCAGTTCACTGCACTGGCATCAAGAGCTGCAGAATCACACTGTCTTTATTTCTGTCCAATATTTGCATTTTCAATCCCTAAAAAAAGGGAGATGAAACAGTATTTTGCAAGAATAATTTTGTCCTTCCACTACTGCAAAACAGTAACTTTTCAACAGCACCTGTGCAAAGGCTTCCTGAAAGTTTGTGATGGAAATGAACACATCAGTCCATTTTCAGCCAATCCTCTTTGTGTAGAAATAGAGCTTACCTTCAAAACCCACCTTAAGGTAACTCAGAAACAGAAAGATACTAGAAAAATGTTGAAAGAAAAAAAACATTTTACAAAACCAAACGTTCCTAGAAGTAGCGAGAAATTAATGTCAACTCTCTCCTGGGAGAATGGAGCTAGTTACACACAGGCTGTCTCCTGACTTTTAAAATTATTTTTCAATACAAAATATACTTGTGAAAACTAAACTGAAAACCAAAGGGATCACAAAGCCTTTTACATCAGTCCTTCAGCTTTACCCAAAGAGACAGAGCCAGGGGCCAAAGAAGAGATTTTCACGATGGACAAGCGTGTTCCTGAAAAACCTGGAGGAACAGAGCCACTGCCCCTCAGCAGAGCAAACTTGCAAGTGACAGCTGCCATGCTGTGCAGCACATCCAAGGGGAATGGACAAAATGGAGGCTTCTGGTGCAGGATAACGGTAACCAAGCTTCCCCTGAGGCAGCTGCTCTGTGAGACCCTGGTTCACTACAGGATCTGAAACTCTCCTTTATGTGTCCTGTCTCAATAGCTACAACATACCTTCTTCTCTGCTTCCTTGGTGCCCTTGCAAGTCCCTCAGCATTTTCACCTTCTCTAAATTTGAGTGCCCATCACAGTGTCTCCTCTCTCCCCTCAGTTTTTCCCCAGGTCTCTTGGCAGCAAAGAGTGGTGTGTGCTGTTTGAGCTGCAGAGGTGGATGTGAACACCTGCACGCCAACAGCCAGCAAACAGCCTGAACTGCTCCCACTGTACCTCCACAGGACTCTGCTCTGCCCAGCTGATGGTTCTTGTGGGCTTGTGGTGGGATCCACCTCACTCCACCTGCTTTGTAGAGTCACCCACTGAGGCTGCTGCCCAGGTTTCCATTATCATCAGGGAGATGGAGTCAACAGAGCTCAGAATGTAGTTCATTCCACATCAGGGAAAATAACAACTTGCTTGAACCTGGTGGTTTCTATTTATTACCCCTTCACTGATGATAAAAAGAGCTATAAAACCAGATGCTTGTGTTATAAACACCTAATCTTAAATGAATTCGACCCATAGTGACTCTGGGTACACTTATATACACTTTGCTGTTGAAACCGAAGAACAACCATGGGCCCAGGGTCAAACACTGCAAACTGGCTCAGTTCTCTGCTGCAGACAACAAGGATCCTTTGGAGTAGACAATTTGTACCTACAGAGAAGATGAAGGGGAGCATGTCAGCACAGGGCCCACCTGCCCAGGTCTTCTTGCCTTCCCATGCCTGTGTACTCTCCATGCTCAAGAGCCTTCCATGGCTGTTTTGCAACAGATGCATGCCTACATATTTACACCCTTTCAGACACTGACCTTATCCGCTGTCCCTTCTTCCCCTCATGGAGAGGAGACTTTGGACCAGGGCAACAGCAGTCATAGGCAGGTTCAGGTTGATGAGCTCTTTAGAAGGCTGCTTGCCAGCCCTTTAATGCCAACACATCACTCACAGGCCCTGCAGAGTTGTGGGCACCATAACCAGCTACATGGACCCAGTCTGCACCACAGATTCGGTTGGAAAAATGTATCCTCGCTACTATAGACAAGACAGTCCCTCTTCTAGAAAAGCTTCCATTAGGTCAGGATGCCACTGTGCATGTCACCTCAAACAAGGCTCATACTGTCCCCTTTTCTTCTTACTGTTTGTTGTGGTTTAACTTCAGCTGGCAACTAAAGACCATGTAGTTGTGTTTTTGCTCACTGCTCCCCCCACCCCGTGGGATGAGGAAGAGAATTGGAAAAAAAGGTACAACACTTTAGTTGAGATAACAACAGCTTAATAATTGAAATAAAATGAGAGATAATAATCATAATAATGAAATATAATATATATGAATATAATGAAAAGGGAGGGAACAAAAAGAGCTATAAACCCAAGAAAGACAAGTGATGCATAGTGCAACTGCTTACCACCCCTGTCCAATACTCATCCTACCCCTGGGCAGTGACTAGCGGTTTCCAGACAATTCCCCACAGTTTATGTACCGAATATGGTATTCTATGGTATGGAATATCCCTTTGGCCAGTTCAGGTCAGCTGTCCTGGTTGTGCTCCCCACTGTTTCTTGTGCAACTACTCCTCATTAGCATAACAGAGAAAGCTGAAAAAACCTTGATTTTTGGCAAGCCCCACTAGCAACAACTAAACCATCAGCTTGTTATCAACATTATTCTTATCCTAAATTGAAAACATAGGACTGTACCAGCTTCGGGGAAGAAAATTAACTCTATACCAGCCAAAACCAGGATACTGTGGCTCCCACAGAGTGGGATGTCTGTAGGACCAAGGATGAGCTGTGGGAGTGAGGTGACTCTCCAACAGTGAGCTGCAAGACCAAAGTGTCTGTGTCCCATGCAGAGCTGCAGGAATGAAGTGTATGTCCCAAAAACTGAGCTGCAAGAGCCAAGTGAGACACACACAGAGGAGAATTCAGGGAGCAGATGGATGCTGGCAGCCTGCTGCCACCCAGGGTTTGGTATGCATAACCTGCTACACCTGGGATCCCAGCCACACCTGGGATCTTGCAAACGGATGAAAATCTTTGGGCAAGTTTTTCTGGTCATGAGGGCAACCCCACTGACAGGGGTTCCCTCCCTGAAGTCTCTGACCAAGCCAACACTGTCCCTGCACATTGTGCATTTGGAAAATAAAGAGAGATCTATCTCCCTGCAGCCCCACATGCCAGTCTGAGCTCACAGTGGAGATACTTGCACTGAGGAACACCAAAGCTGGCTTTCACAAAGGCTCTTGTTTTAAAGATTTAAAGTAGAATTGCTTAGTCCTTATATTGCTGCTAAGAGACTACATGAGCAGCGAAGGTGTGGCTCTTATGATGTCTCTAAATGAAACACAGGGCACTGATCTCCACAGGTCTCACAAGTGTGCCCCTTGCATTAATTCCTGTAAAATCTTAAGAAAAATAAGGAAATCAATTACTAATAGAGAGTGGGTGGCTTAACAGCGTGTTGGTGATGTGTTTTGTACCATGATGCCAAGGGTGTGGTATGTGAGCCAGGAATTTGGCAAGAGACAGCAGCAGGACATGGGAGAGCTCAAGGCCTGCTGACACATACAGAAGGAGTGTATCAGCTGCAAGGGGCCAAACTGGATGCAGTTTAGTCTCTATCAGATGAAGGACATGCTACCTGCCCTTTTTCATTTTAATTTTCCTATCTAGAGATTGTTTGTTTGTTTGAATATAAACTGAGATACACAGTGGGTTCAGGTATTACATTCATAAATTAACACTGTGGGAGCCATTAACATCTCTATCTCATTTGTCATATGAAGATTAAATTAGTCAATAGTCCAAAAATAATTAAAGGTAGATTTAAAGGAAAGAAGATCCTTGGATCCCATGACTTCTATCAAAATACATGTCATGGTTAAAACCCTACCACTCAGCATACACAGCCACTTGCTTATTCCCTGGCAATGGGAAGAGAATCAGAAAAATGAGAAAATTCAGGGACTGAGATAAAGACAGTCTAATAGGAACACAAACAAAGCAAACCAAGGAATTTGGAATTCATTCACCCCTCTCCATGGACAGCCAGGTGTTCAGCCAGCCTCAGGAAAGCAGGGCTCCATCACATGGAATGGTGACTTCAGAAGACAAACGTCATTGCTCCAGACATCCTCCCCTTCCTTCTTCTTCCCCTGGATTTATATGCTGACCATGATATGCTGATCCATAGGGTGTGGGATATCCCTCTGGGATATATAGCTGGCATCAGCTATCCCAGCTCCCTGTGCTCCTCCAGCCTCCTCACTGGGGGCATGAGGTGAGAAGCAGAAAAGACTTTGACTCTGTATTAGTGCTGCTCAGTGATAATGAAAACATTCCTCTGTTATAAACACTGTTTTCAGGACAAATCCCAAACACAGGCCTAAACCTGCTACCACAAATAAAATTAGCTCTACTGCAGCCAATGCCAGCACCTTCTCCACCCCTTGTTCCACACCTTTTATGCCATGCTCAGGTCCCACATGGTGTGGGGACCTGAGCGTGATGTTCTATGGTCTGGAATGTCCCTTTGGCCAGTTTGGTTCAGCTGTCCTGGCTGTGCTACCTCCAGGCTTCTGTGCAGCTCCTCACAGGCAGAGCATGGGAAACTGAAAAGTCCTTGACTTAGGGGAAGCACTACTTAGCAACAACTAAAACATCAGCATGCTATCAATGTTATTCTGATGCTGAATCCGTAACACAGCACTGTACCAGCTACTGGGAAGAAAATTAACTCTATACCAGCCAAACCAGGACAATACCTATAGTGGGAGGTCTGGAAATTCCTGTGTTAGGAAAAAAGGCAAAGTGTCCCTGCTGACTTTTATATTATAGTGCTATGTCCCATACCACCACCACCTCATCTCCTTCATACCTTTACGATGGTAATTTAGGATTTAGCCCATCAGATCATCTTAAAATGAAGCAGCCTTTAGGTCACAGTGTAATAAGCAAATTCTGTTTTGGCAGGAAAAGGACACAAATGTGTTTCTAACACTTCCATTGGGAAAAATATTTATTTGATCATAGCAAGAACAGGTGGCTTTGTTAGCTACACAAGCTTATTCTGCAACGTTTACAGGCTGTCTGCTTCTCATTTTATTGGCTGTCAGTTCAGCTTCTAAGTAACTGATTTTTGATAGCACAAAATTCAAATTGATCATTTAAGTTTTATACTGAATAGTTAAATCAATCATGACACTGAGAAAACTTGAAATATATTAAATATACCTTTTTAAGTGGTGAAATGCACAGACCTTTATGTTATCCTCTCAAGCAGAAAACATTCTCTGTTGTGTTTTCTGATATTTTCCAAGCTCTGTCTGCAACAAAAGCAATGTCACTTTGCCACACTCTTCCACAGCTCTCCAAAGGTACCTATATTGTTGTGAAATGACAAACTCCATGTGACACAGCAGTGTTGCACTTCACTGGAGGTTATCAACAAACCCACCAGCATTGCACAAGTGAAGAAAGATCACACAAGATACTAAACAAAAATAAACACATGGTCACACCATGGGAAGTGAAATAGTAAGCACTGAAGGAATTAACAAATCATTCCAATATTAATTCCTGATTGCCACTGTACTCCCAGGATTTCTTGGGTCAAGACACTCAGTGAGTATGTGACTTGGCTGGTTTGAGCTGACCAGACTCCTGTTTTGGTTTGCCTTCCAAAAATGCAGATGGAAGCAGGGCTGTAGCTGTGCAGGACCCACCATCCTGTACAGTGTCCTCAGAAGAAACACAGCCACAGGACCCAAGGAAAGTTCTTGTTGGCATATAACCTAATCCTGCACTGAAACAGTTGAGTATAAAACCTCTCACAATTTTTAGTGTGTGTTGAAGCAATCTTTACTTACCTGGGTTCTTTCTGTGCTGACTAAAATAGCCATCTTGTCCTACAGTCTTATGTGAAATATGTACTCATCAGAAGTAAAAAATACCCCTTGATGTCCTGACATGAGAAGTGGAAAATGTCTCTTGCTTATTTGTAGGTAGAAATCAAAGAGTTTAGGATAAAGGAACAACTTAAAACACCTTCTTAATTTTGCATGTCAAAGCCAAGATAAGCCACAGATAACAAAGCTGTTTTTCTGAAGTGAGGGGTGAGATTCAGGAGACTGTAGTTTCACCTGACTTAGCCTCAGCCCCTAGATCAGTTAGAAAGCTGGCCAGTACATTACTAGCTGTGTTCCCAATTTTCTTTTCTAATTTATTGTCCCAATCCCATGACAATTTAGCTTTTCAATCAGAAAAACAAGGTACTCTATCCCTGGAAGAGTTCACAGCCAGGCTGGATGGGGCTTTGAGCAACCTGGTCTAGGGGAAGGTGTCCCTGCCTGTGGCAAGGAAGTTGGAAACAGATGATCCTTAAGGTTCCTTTCAACTCAAACCATTCTATGACCTGCAGGATGGACAAGTGGGTCTTCTGGAAATTTAAAGATATAGCGTAAGAGGCATACATAATAACCAACAAGTGCTTAACAGTCAAAATCCTAAACATACATACAAGAAAGAAAAAAGAAACATACATTTCCTCCTGGGTGGCATAAAACCACATTCCCAGCTTCTCTGGGAAACTGATTGGAAAATACTTGTGAATTGACAGTGATCCTTTAGCTGCTTCCAGTGCTACCAGAGATCAACTTCACTGGAAACAGCTCACTTGCCAGAAAGAAGTTTCTCTCACCTGCCCTTTGGCTTCACTAGGGATGTTTGAGGTTTCCCCTGACCCCACGAGGCTGTCTCCTATGGCAGCAGTGCAAACATCAACACTGCCAACAGCCTCTGAGCCTTCCACTGAGCAGGCACAGCAGGACTGGAACTGCAGTGACTCAGGCACAGCCACAAATGCTCCAGAGACAAAGGGCCATAAGCAATAATCTGTAAAATGCACGTACACAGAAACTGGGGTGACTATCACACAGAGCTGTGGAGGAACATGGCACTGCCAGGCAAACAGAATTTGCTCCATCTGGCAATCAGACTGGTAAAGCACAGTAAAACCCATAAACTGAAATCTTAATGACAAGTTCTGTTTTTCACTTGGTATTCCAATCAGCAATTGAAGAACTGGGATGAAGCAGATTTTTCTTAAGGTTAGGATATGTGAGGAAAATGGGGCATGAAGAAGAAGGAAAAAGGAGACGAAAAAAGCACCAAGCTGTCTTGTTGCTGACTGTATGCTCCCTCTCCCCAGTTATCTGATATATCAAGCTTGGCAATTGCTGTCAGTAGCAGCAGAGATACTTATCTAATTCAATAACTGAACGGGAGCAGTAGAAGGACAGGGGGAAAAGAACAGCCCCACACAGTACAAGCCTCTCATGGCCTGGACTTGCTGTCTGCTGCCTCCGGCCCTCCTTCCACCCCCTCCCCGTTCTTCATTTGCTCCCTTCCTTCCGTCCTTCCTCTCATGTTCCCCAGCTGCCATTTCAGAGCTGCCAGTCCCCGGCCACCCCCTCAGCCTCAGCTGCTTTCAGACACCCACTGCATCGTTCTGCATATGAAAATGAGCTGTCACATTTTCCAGCCTCTGAAGCAAGAGATTATTTTTGGGAGAGGTGGTTTTGACAGTTCTGCTCTGTAATTCGAAGGCAGAGCACAGAGCAGGGGGAGAAGATACAGTGTATGAACACACACACAGGGCTCCTGACTGCATTTAGAAGGGACTGGAGGTCTCTGGGGGCACACAAAGCTGCTGTGGACTGTGGGACTCAAGGAGCTGATATGTCTCCTCAGTTCTGAGGACTGCTCTTCCCTGAGCCAAGGCCAGCTGCTACCAACACAGCTACAGGACATGCCACTGAGATGACAGTCGAGCCTGCTTGTGGAGGACAGGCACAGCAAACCCCCTCTCCACCCTCTCACAAAGTCCTTCACCCCACCTGCATCCCGATCCCCCACACCACCAGGCAGTCTTTCTTCCAGAGCCCATACCCCCTGCGAAACCCAGAACTGGTCTGTAGATCTGGCCTAAAGGAGGGGAAGTAAAACAGGTTTTTGACCTACCAGTCCAACCCCAGTCTTTCTGAGTATTTTGGCTGCAGCTGGTCAGTGCACAACGCAACACTTGCAGAGCCCTGCACCTGGATGGCAGCAGCAGCAGACAAGCATTGACATGGTGGGACAAAGCCCAGGGGTGAGAAGAATCTCTCACACAGCAGCATGAGCAAGAGCCTGCCTGAGTAACCAGACAAGCAGACTGGAGAAAGGTGTGGCTGCAGAGGGCTGCTCTGGAAATTACAGTTGAAACAAGCTGGTTTAAAGAAGCAAAGAGGGCAGTTGGGGAGGCAGGGCTGGAAACATCAGTGGCTGGAGGTGTCAGTGAAGGAGGAATACATTAGGGAGGGTCCAGAAATGGTGGAGGAGGCAGCAGAATCTGAATGGCCATAAGTGATGCAGAGCAGGCTCTGGCAAGTGCAGGTTACTGGGAATGAGGCTTTCATGGAGCAAAAGCAGTGCAGACATCATGGAAAGGAAGGTGCACTAAGGGGTATTAAGAAACATGGTGTGTGCCAGGGGCACATGAGACTGGCAGCTGGGACAGGCAAGCCAAGAGGACCTGTGGAGAATCACTGCTGAAAGGGGTGCCAAGGGCAGCAAGGGTGATCCTGCAGCAACCACAGCAACAAAGAGCTGAAATGGCTTTCTGGGAAAGCGAGAGGAGGATGGGCAAGGAGATAAAGCAAGGACAGGGGAGAGAGAAGTAAGAGTGGGAAGAGAACAAAACAGAACAGGCCACCTGAAGCATGAGCTGCCATTGCACGTCACGCCTTTATTTTCTCATAGTCACACCATAGCAGAGTCAAGAATACCTGTCAGTGTTGGATCCTAACTCACTTCATGTCACATAAACAAAGAAATATGGCCAAAACTCCAAAGTCATCCTTACGACAAATCTGAAATGCACATGATCAAGCTTAAACATCACTACACTAATTTCACCTTTCCATTTTATATGAAAATAATTGCATTCCCTCCAAAGAGCACTTTACTTATAGAAGATTACTGTGGAATCACTGTAACTTCTTCCAACAGTCCAGCACACACCTTCAGGATGTTGCCATAGCAAGCAAACTAAAAATGGTGACAGTAGTTCATGTTACAGACTTCTGTTCATGTTGGAAACTAGATTTTTAACAGTTAAGTTCTTACTGTATCAGTAAAATATTTTTTATATGCATTACATACAAGTAAGGGTGAAAAAGTGTCAATTTTCTGCTGAATGCACAGAGAAACTATTAGTTTTGTGAGTGGATTTATAACGTTGGCTGGTGCAACCTTTAAGATTTAGTTTTAGTGGCAATAATTTGTTTCAAATGAGATTTCAGAATGTTTTAAATAAAACTACTTGCAATCACAAAAACTATAACAGAACTTGCCATAAACAGCAAAAAAATAATTTCACCAAGAACTACTGAGTAGTTGTTCCACAACCTTTATTTCAGCCAGGGCAGATGCACTTGTGAGGCAGGAGCTCTCTCCCCAGCTGTGCTTTGTGTGACAGTAGCACCTTCTGGCAAAGGACAGCATGTTCTGGGAGCCAAGCAACCATTTTATCAACATTTTTCCCTGTAGATTTGAGTGTGAAACACACAGTAAACACACTTTCTCCTTTCTCCACCCAGAGACATGGGATCCAATGCAGTAATTTGTAAACAACTGCTTGCTACTAGTAGTGAAAGGAGTTTGGATCATCCTGAAGTGAATTCTCTTTTGGGAATTCCCTCTAGATAAGGCAGTCAAGCCCCAGTGTGTTTCCCTGCAGGCACTGCAGGAATCTTATAAAATCTATCAGAAAGTCAGGCAGATACCCAGGCTGCAGAGACAGGGGATGGGAGATGCTGGTTTCCCTCTATGGCATGCTTTCCTACAGGTGCCAAATGTGGCAGCTGTAGGAGCAAGGAGAAAGGGATCCCACCACTGGCAGCCTGGTGCAAGGGGGCATAGTAGGAGAGCACATCCCATCAGATGTGCCTGGGTACCACTGTGAAGCCAAATAACAGAGATTCCATCTGTACAATGTATCAGTTGAAATACTGAAATTGAAGCAATAAATAAATAAACAAATTTTAAAAGTGTCTTCCTGGGAATAAAATTACCACTCTTGTCAATACATGTGTGTGAAATGATTAAGTACTACTTTAAATTACTTACATCTATGGTCATGTTTTGCAATATTTATATCCTTTTTATCCTTTTTTATCTTCAGGCTGGAGAAACTGCTCATTTCTTGCAGGTTGGTTTGGGTTTTTTGGTGGGTTTTTTTTGTTTGTTTATTTGTTTTGGTTTTTTGTTTGTTTGGGTTGGTTTTGTTTTGGTTTGGTTTTTTTCCTCTTTCAGGCATAATTAAACTCTCTGGGATAGGTGTTCCTTGCTTCCTTGTGCTCCAGCAAGTTACAGGAACACATCATCTGCTGCCAGACCCCTTCTGCCAATTGGGATTGGCTGACATGGGGAAGAATTCAACAGAATGAAAGAACAGGACTGTGACACCATTGAAAAGGGGAAGGACAGGAAGAATGACACAATCACAGAACAGTTAGGTTTGAAAAGGCATCTGAGACCTTTGACTGAACACCACCATGCCAACTGGACCACCTGAGTGCCACCTCCAGTCTTTCCTTAAACACCCCCAGGGATGACTCCAGGGCCTCCCCGGGCAGCCCATTTCAGTGCCTAATCACCCTTTATGTGAAGAAATTCCTCCTAATGTCCGACCTAAACTGTCCCTGAGGCAGCTTGAGGCTGAATTCTCATCCTGTTGTTTGCTGCCTGGGAAGAAAGCTCAACCCCCACCTGGCTACAACCTCTCCTCAGGGAGTTACAGAGTGATAAGGTCACCCCCAGCCTGCTTTTCTCCAGGCTAAGCACCCCAAGTTCCCTCAGCTGCTCCTCACGGGACTGGTGCTCCAGGCCCTACATCAGCTCAGCTATCCTTCTTTGGACTCTCTCCAGCACCTCCATGTCCTTCTTGAATTGAGGAGCCTTGAACTGGACACAGCACCCAAGGTGTGGCCTCACCAGTGCTGGGGAGGGTCACTGCCCTGCTCCTGCTGGCCACACTATTGCTGATGCAGGCCAGGATGCCACTGGCCTTCTTGGCCACTGGGCACAGGCTGGAAGATGTTCAGTAGCTGTTGAGCAGCACCACCAGGTCCTTTTCTTCTGCACATCTTTCCAGACACTGCCCACAGCAGGTAGTGCTGCATGGGGTTATATGGACAAAAGTGTAGGACTGAGCAATTCTCCTTATTGAACCCCCTACCACTGGCTTTGGGCCATGGATTCAACTTGTCCAGATCCCTCTGCAGGGAATTCCTACTCCACAGCAGACTGACACTCACACCCAGCTTGGTGCCATCCACAAATTTATTGGATCCCCTCATGCAGATCATCAGTGAATAAATGAAACAGGACTGGGCCCAACACTCATCCCTGGGGGACACCACTGGTGACTGGATGCCAAATGGATGTAGCACCATTCACCACCACTCTCTGGGCCTGGCCATCCAGGGAAGAACTTGCCTCTCCAAGCCATGGGCTGCCATCTTTTTCAGGAGTATGCTATGGGACATGGAGTCAAAAGCTTTCCTGAAGTCCAGGTAGGCTACATCCACAACCTTCCCCTCATCTACTAGGCAGATCACCTGGTCATAAAATGGCAATCAGGTTGGTAAGGCAGGACCTGGCTTTCCTAAACTATCCTGGCTGGGACTGATCCCGTGGTTGTCTTGTATGTGTCAAGTGACTGCACTCAAGATGATCTGCTTCATAACCCTGCTGGGCACTGAGGTTAGGCTGACAGGCCTGCAGTTCTCTGGATCCACCTTCTGGCCCTTCCTGTGGATGGGTGTCAGGTTGGCCAGCTTCCAGTCACGTGGGACCTCCCTAGTTAGCCAGGACTGATGATAAATGATGAAGAGGGGCTTGGTGAGCTTTTCCACCAGCTCCCTCATCACCCTAGGATGAGTTCAATCCAGTCCCATGGAGTTGTAAGCATCTGTGGCACAACAGGTCTGCTTCCTCCTGGATTACAGGGTGTCCATTCTGCTCCCTGTCCCTGTCTACCAGCTCAGGAGGCCTGAGGATAACTGGTCTTACTGTGGAAGACTGAGGCAAAGAAGGTGTTAGAAAGAAATAAAAAAAAAAAAAAAAAAAGGAAAATGCTGGACTGCTTGGGAGGAGAAGAAGGAGGGTAAATCTCTTAAGTGAGGCTAAATAAGCAGGAGGAAAGAAACTGAACCACAATTAAGCATCAAAGCATTTCTAGCGCCCAACACCAGTCACAGCTGCAGCCGGGCCTGGATCTGGCTTCTCAGGTCCTGACACACACAGTCGCTCTTTCAACTCTCATTACAACTTTCTGACGGGAAAGAGCCCGCCCTAAACCCTGCATGGAGCAGAGCGGCTGACACGGCTCCCGCCCTGCTGGCGCGCCGCAGCCCGCGGGGTACCGCGATCAGCAGTGACCCAGCTAAGCCGCAGCTGTTCCGAGCCGCCCGGGCGGCAGCAGCCGCGGAGCGGGCGAGGCAGCGCGGGCAGACACGGCCGAGCCCCGCGGGGCCGACCTGCCCGGGGTCTCCTCACGCCGCGTCTGCCTCGGGTCCCCGCCAACAGCGGCGCCCTGGGCTGGCACGGGCAGTGCCGGTGCAGACCGGGGTGGTCCCGACGCGTGGCAGCGACCTCCCCCACTCCGAGGGTGCTGCCAGGACACAGCAGCGGGTCCCCCGGGCGCGCCCAGCCACGGGCACGGGAAAGAAAGGCCCGAGGAGGTCGGAACGACCGTGCCGCTCTCTCCCTCCCCCTACCCGCCCGCGGCCCCGCTTCACCTCAGCCCTGCGGGGAGCGGGGGCCGCACCGGGGAGGCTGCTCCCTCCCCCGCCGCCGTGTGACCTCATGCAGGAGGAAGCGCCGGGCCGCCCCCGCCGCTCCCACACGGATGCCGGGGAGGGGAGGGAAGGGCACGGCAGGGGGGGCGGGGGCGGCCGCCCTGACTCAGCCGCCGGCGGGGACACGCCGCGCTGACACTCCGGCCACGCCGCCGCGCGGCCGCCGATCACGCGCGGCAGCCCGGCGCCCATTGGCTACCGCCCCACACACCTTTGCCGGCGATTGGCCGGCGGGCGGCCGGGGCCCCGCCCACCCCCCCGCGCGCGGGCCCGGGGGCGCCGCCGCCCGAGTGGGGAGCGGCGAACAAAAAGAGGAAAACCGGGAGAGCGGCGGCGGCACCTCAGGGCGGGTTGGGCTCCTCCGGTGAGCGAACCGGGCATCCCGGGGGTCCGGGCGGCTGGGACGGAGGGAGTCCCCGGGGGTGGTGCGGCACGGGGATCCCTGGGGCACGTGCGGGAGGTACCCCCCGATAGGAGGGACGGCGGGCGGGAGGTCGGGCTGGGGCAGCGGCTGGAGGGGCTGAGTCGCGGTGTGGGACTGGAGCTGCTGGGGTGGGCTGTAGGAGCGCCGCCCGCGTGGAGAGCCCTCCGCGGGGCAAGCCGGCGAGGGAAGCCGCGGGAGGGACAGAAACCGCCGAGAACCTGTTGGCAGCGCCGGTCCGGCGCCGTGCAGCCTCTTGTGCCTGCGTTCCCGACCAGGTGCGGGCGCTGGCCTCGGCGGCTGCATGTACCGGGTGGCAGCGGTGACGGAGGAGGAGAAAGCCGGGGGGATCCCGGCGCCACGCGGGGTGGGCGGCGCGGCGGCAGGGAAGCGGAGCGGCGCTGCGGGAAGAGCCGGCCGTCGCCCCCGTAACCCGCTTCCCGCAGGGTCGCCGCTTCGCTTCGCTTCCCTTCCCCCACGGCGGGAGGCGTCGGGTGTGGCGGCGCTGACCCCAGCCCGGCCCCCGCCCGCGGTGACGGCTCCTCCCGCCCGGGCTCCTTCCCCCGCCCGCCCTCACAGCCGGCCGCCGCCGCGCGCCGGAGGCGGGGGCACCGCGCGGGGGAACTGGGGGAAAGGTCGGCGCGCGGCGGCGCCCGATCACGCTTTGTTCAGGTGCCCCGCCCCGGGCCGCGCCCTGCTCGGTGCGGACCAATGGGCGCCCGGCGCGGCTCCGGGGGAACCAATAGGGGAGGGCGGGGGCGGTGCGCGCGGGGGCGGCCGGCGGGGTGCGCTGAGGTGAGGGTGGCGCGCGCCCAACAGCCGGGGGTGGGGCCTGCTCCTGAGCCCCGCCCACAGCCTGCGTGAGGGCCGGGCAGGGAATACACAGAGCGGGGCTGCGGACGTGTGTATCTGTACGTGTGTCTCGGTTCTCCGAGCAAGTGATTTCCCTTGCATGTACGTGTGTGTGAGAGAGATCCTTTGAGTATTTTCTAGAACATTTTTTGTTGTTAATACCTTTCGAAGAAAATGTGAATCAGCCCCAATGCGGTTCTTTCTCATGTGCCAAAATAAGCACAATCCTGAGGGGCTGTGTGTTTCCAAAGCAAAAATAGAAAGAGGGTGGGAGGGTGGAGGAAGCTCTGATTTACTTTTTTTGGGGGGGTGTGAAGATTTTTCTTAAGTTCTCAGACACAGCTCTTGCAATGTGGAATAACTTTAACATACTTAAGATCCAGAGTAGTTCTTTTGTCTCAAGTAATTATATAATTTTCATCTGATGGTCAGATTTCCTCGCTAACAACTTCAGAAAAATATTACATAAATAAGGAAGGCAGGAAAACACAGGTACACGAAATGGATTTACCTTGTACATGTTGCCCCATTTGTTTTTACCAATGCCTTCTTACAGGCAGCTGCAAAATACTCAAACTTAGCACCAGGTTTAAAGTTTCTCTTTTTTTGTCTAACCAAAACAGGAGTAAGAAATGGAGATGATGACTGAAAAACAGAGAGATATGAAGTATTTCTGGAACAATACGCCTGAAAAAAGCGATTATGAGGCTGTAGAAGCCCTTATTTCTATGAGTTGCAACTGGAAATCAGACATCAAGAAACATGCAGAAATGAGACCTATAACTCCTGCATCTGACATGTCAGAAGAAAGTGACGAGGCTTTGCTTCCTGGAGCAGCAGACTTCAATGCCATACCAGCATTTGTAAGTTTTCCAATTTGTGTGTGTGTGTGCTTGTTTTTAACAATTAATGTGGTGATGTCCTGTTAGCATCCCCCCTTTACTGTGTCTCTTTCTCCTTCACAGTGCCTGACCCCTCCCTACAGCCCTTCTGACTTGGAGATGTCGCAGGCGATCCATCCTCTCGGCAAGGCGCTGCCCGAGGCTGCCAAGCCTCCTCTGGCCACACCTCGGAGAGAAGCAGAGAGGTCTCCAGCAGCCAGGCCTCTGAAAGCTCGAGTGACAAGTGTTATCCGCCACACGGCTGATGCCCAGCTCTGTGACCACAAAACCTGCCCTGTGAGAGCAGCCAGTGTGCTCCAATACCAGGACAGTGCTCGGAGGGAAGCAAACAGGAAGCAGAAGGCCAAGGAGGAGCCCTCTGTGTGCTCTGCCGAGGCACCGAGTGCAGCCACTGCTGAGGCCAGCGAACTGTCCGAGGCAGAGGGAAGAACTGCAGAGCCAGCTGCTGGTCCCGTGCCCTTGACAAAGCCCTCGGTGAGCAAGGAGGAGTCTGTCCCTGAGCCAGCAGAGCAGCCAGCGGGGGCAGCACCGCTGTCCCCTGCCCAAGGCAGCGGGGCCCCCCCTGTGCCAGTGATTTGCCAGATGGTCCCACTGCCCACGAACAACAATGTTGTGACGGCCGTGGTGCCCAGCGCCGCGCCGAGCCAGCAGCCTGCCCTCTGTCAGCCCATGGTCTTCATGGGCACCCAGGTTCCCAAGGGTGCTGTCATGTTTGTTGTGCCCCAGCCAGTTGTGCAGGGCACAAAGGCTCCCATTGTTAGTCCAAATGGCACGAGACTCTCTCCCATTGCCCCCGCTCCTGGCTTTGTACCTTCTACAGCAAAAACCACTCCTCAGGCTGATTCTTCAAGAATAAGAAGTCACATTTGTGGCTACCCAGGATGTGGGAAAACGTACTTCAAGAGCTCCCATTTGAAGGCTCACGTCAGAACACACACAGGTTGGTTACTGCTGCTGCATGCTAAAATCTAATGTAGGAAACTGTGGTTGTGTGTACACCTTGTTACAGTTGTAGCGATTTCTGGGTCTGTTTATTGAACAAATGGTGGGCCAGCAATGAAACACTCTTTTTGCCAGTGTGCATTATAATGCTGCCTAATCTCTGACGGGAAGTCTCCCCGAGGGGAAGTTGACTCAGCACTTTGTTTGTGCTGGACTCGCTTTGGGTCAGAAGGTGTTCAGTAATGCATCTGTGGAAGCAAGGCATTGCCCAACGTGGAGCATGCTTTCCAGAGTTAAAGATGCCTCAGTAGGCTTTTCCTCAGGAATGTCTTTGCCAGAATGGGTGAAACTTGGAGATAGTTTTATGAGAGGATGTGAGAATCCACTCCAAACTATTCCTGCCTTGGTTATTCTAGAGTAACTTCTCCAGGTTCAGCCCTTAACTGCAGTAGCAGAAAGAGTTCCATGTATTTTCACAGAGGCTCACAGTGCACTTCTGGGGCTCAGTTACATAAAGCACCACTGCAGGCTGCGCTTCAGAGGGGAGTTTTGGGCGTGCTGAGTCATCATTATCCGCAGTTTACACAGAGCTGAGTGTTAAAATCAGCTGTCTTGAGATGTGAAGAGCATTTCAAACAATTCGGTTCCGGAGAATTTTTAACCTTTAACCCTTTTTAATCCTTTAACCCTTACCCATACTACTTAGCCTTGGAGATAGTGAGTCTGCATGTTTAAATATTAGTATATAAACAATTTTCCACATTTTGTGTGTATAATGCTTGCTTACTTAGATTTTTGGTTCAGCTGCCTTAATAGAAACTTTCCTGCCAATTAAGTGAAATCCTCCCAGTTTAGGCAGCGGTGTTTATTGCTCAGTACTCACTGCGTTTTTCCCTTTGTACTTTCTTCCCTTCCAGGAGAGAAGCCGTTCAGTTGCAGCTGGAAAGGCTGCGAGAGGAGGTTTGCCCGCTCTGATGAACTGTCTCGGCACCGCAGGACGCACACCGGGGAGAAGAAGTTTGCCTGCCCGATGTGCGAGCGGCGCTTCATGCGCAGCGACCACCTCACGAAGCACGCGCGTCGCCACTTGTCAGCAAAGAAATTACCCAACTGGCAGATGGAAGTGAGCAAGCTCAGTGATGTAGCCGTGCCACCAGCCTCTGCGACCGCCCAGTGAAAGGACTTGATCTGAAGACGGTGGAATTAACTGTTGTTGCTGGGGTGGGCTGGCTGAAAAAAGGCTTTTTCTCCCGGTCTGTGGTTCTCCTGCACTGGCTGCTGCCAGCAGTACAGAGAGGCAAAGGCAGCCTGCGCTCAGTCACAAAAAATGCTGCTGGGAGAACCAGTGGCTGACTGGAATAGTGGGTGTCTTTTGCACTGGTGAGGAGAGAAAGAAAGGGAAGGCTCTAGCGCCGAGCAGCCACATTGTGCCAGTTTTGAATTTTGCAAATCACTTGTGTATGCTCTAGATCCAGTCCCATGCAAGTGTTTCTGAGGGTTTGCTGCTCATGCCTGAGACCAACTCCAGTTTTAGCTGTCAGTTGTCCATCTTCAGTAGGCGCAGATAAGGACAGCGGCAATGTTCAGGCACAGGCTTGAAAGCCCAGGACCCACCTGCGTAAGATAATCTAAATCTGTTTCGCTACTTCTGCCACCTTTGCTTGGTAGGAGTCTTTTTCTCCTAACTGTTCTCCAGCCCCATCGTAATCGATGATTTGGTGCCAGACTCCTGGAGATTTTGGACATCTCCTTCTGCATGGGGTGGTTTACGCACCCAGCTTTACACTGCTGTGTCCAGAGGGGCTTGGGATGGGCATGCAGGGGCAGTGCATGGGCAGCCAAAGGGCAGGAACATTTCCGAATCGTTATTAGCTTTGTAATGTTTTCCCAGCTGCTTTGGCAAGCTTTGTGATTGTTACAGCTGGTTATAGCTGGGCATCGCATGATGCTTCTGCTTTTGTGTTGCTTATGGTTTCCTTTCCACCTTCTCACTGCGCTTGTCATGAGCAGGTAACGGGCACCTTGAAGACAAACTTGGTAGCTGTAAACTACTCTGGTTGATTAAAGAGGAAAACCAAGAATCTTAGGCTTCTTGATTTTGTTATTCTTTGAAAGGCAGTTTATGCTAAAATTGAAAGGGATATATTATATATTGTATTAAATTAGAAAGTTGTGATTCAAAGAGGAAAACAAGGCAGTAAAGACACGGGCATAGAATTTAAACCAGCTTTTGTGACAATGCATCAATTTTCACTATTTGTATTTTATCATATTATGTTGAGGACACATATCAGAAAGTGAATGGTTTGAAAATAGTGTATTAGATCTGCTTTTTGTGACTACTTTAAAGATTTGCACATTTCTTATGTTGTACTTTATACTTTGTTTACAATAAACCAATTTTCTGTAATGTTGACCTTTTTTTTAAATTCATAGTGGAACTTACCCCTTGCAAGGAAAATAACCTCAAAATAAAATTGTCCTGACCAATGGAACACTATCTCTTAATTTTTCAATATTTTAAAGCACTATAAAGCCCATGGGAATGGAGTTTCAAGTCTGTGCTTACTACTGTGCATCTCTTTTGGATTGATTTTGGGTTCTTTGTCCCAGCTTTTCATCCCCCTGCTTTTCTTCAGCACCCAAGCTAATCATGCCTCTGTGGGCCATTATGACTCTGTTGAAAAGTATTTCCTTGACGTTGGTGATTGCACTGCCTTCCCCAGGAAGGAACCTGCTCGTGTTCCTGATGGCCTGGCTGTCGGGCAGAGGTGGTGGCTGCCACCCCACAGTGTGGGATCTGGGTCCCTTGTGGCCCTCCCCAGGGCCACTGGGCATGAGGTGCTGCCACCAAGATGGGCTCCAGGCTGGGGGTTTGCCTGCCCTATTGCAGGTGTTGCTGCAGGAATCCCCTGCCAGGAGGAGAGCAGGGAATTGGGGTTCTCAGGGCAGAGGCTGGGCAGTCTGGCTTTTCTGGCTGCTGTCCTGTGTGCCAGTGATGGCCATTGGCACCGCTCGTGTGCGCTCTTCCGCCTCCTGCTCAGATCCCTGCACGCAGGGATCCCCACATTTCATAATGGCACGGATGCTGACTCAGTGCCCTTCCCTGCTGTGGGTTTGGGGCACTCCTTACCTTATCCTGTGTGGCACAGGGCCCTGCGTAGGGAGCCTCTGAGTCATTGCCCTTCTCGTTCCAGGTGGGATATGCCATCATAGCCCAATGCAAAAGAGAGGCTCCTTCCTCAGAAATGTGAGATTTGAGTCCCATTCCACCATCTTGCTTCATGGTATTTCTCATTTCATGGCCATGAGATAAATTATTTTAACAGCTCTGGGTCTGAGACCTTTCCATATTTGCAAGTAGCCACTGGACTAGGAACAAGGTCCCCTCATCAGCCCTCCTGTCATGCTGATCCTTGAGTGCATTTTCTGCTGCAGGCCTGCAGAAGAAGAGCATACAGAAGGTGCCACCTCCCCACTGGTACTGTGCCCATGCAATGTCACTGTCCCTCCTCAGCAGCGCATGCCGTGCGCTTTGAAGCCCCTCTCTCTAAGCATGGAGCTGAACTTAAATCTGACTTTCCAGGCAAACACTCTCCTGCTGCCATGCAATAACAGAGGAAGAAAGTGGGTTTCCATGCCGTGATCTCCACTGCCTGTGTTTTCTGAAGGAAAAGCAGCTGCTGGTGCTTTTTGAGCAGCAACGCACTCTGGAAGTATGCAGGGGCTGTGCCCTGGGACCACCCACTGGCTGCACTGCTGGGAGGCTGCCGAGGGAAGCTTGTTCCTGGCATGCTGTGAGCTAAATAAAATACAGCTTCTCCCTCTAAATACAGAACTTAACAGCAAGAAGTGCACTTCTGGCTGGTTCCAGCTGAAGACAGAGTCATAGTTGTGAATTTACCTCATGCCATTTTTAAAGCTTAACCGTGAAAGCCAGCTGGAAATTACATCAGCTATTTTGGGGTTTAATCCAAGGCTAACCTGAAAAATGTAGTTGAAAGGGCATTATTAGACACCTTTTCAATGCTAACTTTATTGTGCAATCAAATTTGGCTGCATAGTAGGAAGATTGATTTTTATGAATTTTCTACAGATTGCTGTGAATAATTAGAACCTCCTTATTCCTGTATGTAAAACAAAGGCACACCTCGTACTTTTTCCTCCTGTTTGGGTTCAGTGATGAAGCCAAACAGAAATACAAACCAAGACGCTCCCAGCAATGCCCACAATTAGTACTTGGATGCCAACACTGGCTGGCACTGGCTGTGGCAGGGCTTGCCAGGGTGGCCACGACTGTCATTTGCTGTGCAGACACGTGGCTCTGGGGAGTTAATCCAAAGGGATCCAAGAGATAGCATACATTCTTGGTAGATTTTGGAAGGATGGATAAAAGCTCCAGCTTGCAGCTTAGCACTGCACTCTGGAGTGAGGCACACACAGAAAAGTTGATGCTGCAGGGCTGACATGGATTACAGGAGCTGGAGTGAGACACATTCTGTGTCTCAGATTGCAGTAGGGAAGAGCAGTGGGAGTGTCACAACAAACTGTCCTGGGAAAGGAGGGAGCTAGCCCCTGTGTCCAAAGCAAAGCAATACCACCCCACGCTCGGTGTCCCTCCCTTAGCACTGGGGAAGAGCAGGAGAGGGAGGCTGAGGGTGCCTGCCTGCCATGGGTGTAGCACAGGCAGCTCATTCCAGTCACAGGACTGGCATCAGCAGGATAGGTTAGTGGGTTTGAGGTCTGCTTATCCCACCCAAACGGATCAGCAGTAGGGAACTGCAGTGCCAGGGTACCCTGCATACACCCTAAGTACTCTGTGAGTGTTCAGGGATTTCAGTCTCCAGAGAGGATGGAGAGAAGGCTGGAAATAGCAGACATTTTTCCTTGTGGTTTGGAAAAGAATGATTTCCATTACAGCAGGAGTATTTGTGGGAGACTTAGATGCTCTATGAGTGAACTAATATGTATTTCAAAAGAAGAAGGGTCCTGAGCTGGGTCAGCATGTCTGGACCCCCAAATGCAGCTGAGACAGGAACCAGGGCAGCCTGTCTACCCTTCTTTCCTGGTGAGTGCGGCTCTCTGAGGCTTTTCCTCCTGAGCTTTACCATTCAGCAGCGCTATTTCGAGACACCCTTAACCAACCAGTCCTGTAATCCTGGCACAGGCTGTCTTCAGCCTCTGTGCCAGGGTGGGTGCCATAGTGCAGATGGGGCTTGTGCCCAGAGAGCGGAGAGGAAGGACTCGATCATCAGCTGGCCTGAGACTTGCATGCCACATGCAGCGACATCAGGTATTCCCTTGGCAGTTCCCCACTTTTACTGTAAATGGATGATTCATTTGTCTGCTTTGGCAACAAACTTGGATAACCAAGGAAACAATCTGTTAGAAAAGCTGGAGCACAAAATCAGGTCAAGAGAAATGATGAATGAATATGTGCATTATGGGCTCAAGCTTTTAGTTCTGTCTCGCATATTTTCTGCAGAGAAACTTTGCTTCTCCCGGAACATGTGGTCAGGGGGAGTAATATTCAGCTAGAACAATTGGGTTTGGGTCTTACAATGTAATTTAACATGTCACACAGAGCTTCCATGTGTAGGAATATGAGGATCTGGAATGCTTTCTGTTGTGCCCAAAAGAAAATGTGATACTTTGGCAGTAAGAGAACAAGAGCAAAACACATCCTTAGCTATCTCATTATATTAATGAAAAGACAGGAGATAAACTTGCTAACTCACTTCCTGTGCTGTGATATAAATCAGGTAATCATCATATAAAATGCATTAAATAATTCAGAAGCTTTTTTAGGATAACACAGTTTTGATGAAACTTCATACTTGACTATGTAACCTAAGCTGAAAGTCATAGTTGTCTAAGGAAAAAAAATTCTGCTGTTACCATGACTTCATTTCAACTACTCAGGAGGTTTTAGTAGATGTCAAGGTACTTGCATGGCAACAACTTCCTAAAAAATGTACACAGCTGTGGTGGCCACTGCCTGTGCACTAACAGCTGTGGAGAGGCACAAGCTCACCCTGCCTTAGCTAAGTATTCCCCAGACCCTCAGCAAAACTTAAGTGGCTTTGAATAGCTAGGACAGAGTCTCCTCTCTGCCCACCTCATCTCCTGACTGCTTCCAACACATGCAAGAGGATTTGACATTTGTCAAGTCTACCTTTAAAAAAAAAAAAAAAAACAAAGAAAATAACAAAAGCCTTCACAAACTTCTCTTTATTGCCATCCGGGCTGAATTCCATACAATTGTCTTTGTTTAATGGTGAAGACTGGGATCTTCCCAGGGATAGCCAGGAAACTGGCATGGGGTTCTTGTTGTGAGCAACAACCTCAGGCAGTTAAAACCCTTCTGCTTGTGAAACAGAGCCTTTAGTGCTTAATTGCCTGGCAGTCACTTGGAAAAGAGCAACCCTCACCTCCCCTAAATCAGAGAGTATTGCATGCAGCCTGTCTGGAATGAAAGAAAAACAGGATACAGAGAGTACCTTAATGGCCTAAAATGCAGGGTTATCAAAACGTGAATGAAACTCCCATCCAGCAAACAAAGCAAGTCCCCTGAGCACCCATCAGCCGTGATGTAACATCACCAGTCGCTGCACAGCAGAGGAGCAGCTGCTAAATAAAAAGGCATTTGGGAGGCACAGCATAACAAGAGGGCAGAGCAGCCATCTTCAAAGAAGCTGTGCAATCAGCTCAATGAAGACAGAACTCTTGATCAGCTGTAATCAGTATTCCTCAGGTAATCCTGACTGAGGCAGCAGGGGCTGCAAAAGCAGAAGTGAGGGCTAGGAAAACCAAAGGGATTCCCCTGTTTGCAGCTGAGTGTGTTGTGCTGCTGCTGGCATCTGGTTGCTATGCAGGTTTAGGGAGTAGTTGCCTCTAACGCTCTTGGTTGAGCATAAGTGGTTTTACTTCCTTTTCTTCTCTCCATCATGACCTGCCCTCACAGTGCCATGCAGGTGCTCTGAGATGTCAGGATTCCTGCCTTCCTGGAGATGAGAGCACCTGTTCCTACCTGCAAGTGGCTGAATGCAGTCCTGGCAAGAGGGACTCTCCCCACTCTTGGGCTGTGGGGCACCTTACCAGGAACTCCCACCACAGGGAATTGGGTTTCCCACTGGTACCACATTCCTTCCACCTGCAGGTGACAGTCACCCTGTCACCCCACCTTGTGGCACCACTCTGCTCCTGGTTCTTCACCAGCTTCTGCAGCCCAGAGCAGGGCTTGGGGCATGGGAAACCAGAAGCAGCCCTGTGGCACAGCAGCCTTGCTGGGGGCACTGGAGCAGCTTGAACCTCTCATTGATGCTGCTGGCTGCATCCCTCACTGGCCCTGACTCATGGGCTCACCTTCCTTTCCAGCACTGGCACCCACCAAACCCCCAGCCCAGCTTGGCAGCCATCCAGAACTGGGGGCTCTTCTTCTCCTGAAGCCTGGGAGATGTTAGTTAGTGTCTTTGGGTCCTCACCTCCTCTCCTGGCTGCAGCTGAGGTGTCCCAGGAGCTTCCCAGGCTGCCAGCAAAGCTGGTGGCTGCTCAGGAGGGTGGTGTGAAACCTCCACATCCTTTTGCTAGGAAACCATGCTGGCAAGAGAGTCATTCAATTTTTTGAAATAAAGGGAAAACTGTGGCATCCCTGCGAAATTCTCAATGCAGTACACGAGTCAAAAACGCCAGTCATTGAGCTAAGGGAAAGAAAGAAATTGTTACTGTCTGGAGGTACCCAGAAGGAAGCAGGGCAGGCAGAAAGGAGGAGCACTTACAGACTGGCTGGCCCAGATAGCATTGCTCTGCCTCGCACTGATTCATCTCAGCATGAACCTCCCAGCCATGGGACAGCAGGAATTACTTCAGGTCTTTCAGTATGAAGTGGTCAGTTGGTAATCTGCAGCTGGGGAATTTTTTTCCCCCATTTAAGCAAGGGACTTTTCAATGCCCTATTTAAGTGAAGCAACAAGTATGATGAGTCGATGATGAGTCACCAGGCCAGGAAAAAAGCTGTAGGAAGGCTGGACTATTTATAAAATGTAAAAGAAAGAAAGGAAATATATTCTAGATGCAGTTAGATCTGGACGGTGACTCCAACTTCTCTTGTGGGACAGCATATTCCCAGGCGCCAGACGGCAAACCTCTCGGGAGGGAGGGAGGGAGGGCAAGCGCTGCCAGGGCGTACACGGATTTTCCGAGAGGATTCATTGGCGCGGCAGGGAGCGAGGCGCTCCGCAGAGCCGCCGCCTACCGCGGGAGAGCTCCGCAGTCTGCCCCGAGGGGCACGGCCGGGCAGCCGCGCTGCATCCATGGGAGCGGAGGGACATCGGGCAGCCGGGCTGCATCCATGGGAGCGGAGGGACATCGGGCAGCCGCGCTGCATCCATGGGAGCGGAGGGACATCGGGCAGCCGGGCTGCATCCATGGGAGCGGAGGGACATCGGGCAGCCGCGCTGCATCCATGGGAGCGGAGGGACATCGGGCAGCCGCGCTGCATCCATGGGAGCGGAGGGACATCGGGCTCCCCGGCTCCTCAGCGCCACGGCACAGGCGTGGGCTGCGAGTGCCGAGGCGGCTCCCGGCGAGCGTGCGTCACCGCTCGGTACCCCCGTGTGTCACAGCCCAGTACCACCGTGTGAATCCCCTCTCGGTACCCCCGTGTGTCCCCGCCCAGCACCCCCTGAGTCCCCGCCCGGCACCCGTGTGTGACCCCGCCCGGTACCCCCTGAGTCCCCTCCCGGTACCCCCGTGTGAGTCCCCGCCCGGCACCCCCGTGAGTCCCCTCCCGGTACCCCCGTGTGAGTCCCCGCCCGGTACCCCTGTAAGTCCCCGCCCGGTACCCCCGTGTGAGTCACCGCCGCGGCCGCGCAGGCGTCGCGCTCCGCTGGAGCGGCGGCGGAGGAGACTGGAGGGGATTCCTCCTCCTCCTCGTCCTCATCCTCGTCCTCGTCCTCGTCCTCCTCCTCCGCCGGGAGGCCCCGGGCCCGAGCGGAAAGCTCTCTGTAGCTCAGCCCCTGCAGCTCGGCTCCTCAGCTCACACCACCGTCCCGCAGGGAGGGCTGCGGAGGTGCCGCGGGAAGAAAAGCCGACCAAAAGAGCTCTTTGGCAGTAATTGTGCGGTGCTGGCACGGCTGGCAAGGGCAGCAGTGCGAGTGCAAGCCGGCCCAGGGGATCCCACAGACAGGAGACAGCACTGCCTGACAGGAGGCTGGGCAGCGGAAAGCAACGAGAGCTTCACCTCCGGCAAGCACGGCCCGAGCAGACGCCAAGGGCACAACGCGGCATGGCCTCCTGATACAGCAGATATTTGTGTGCAATATACACAATCCTTGGCCTTTTGACACTTAAATTCTGGACAGTTGTAGCTGTTCTGGAATACAGCTGGGCAGGGTTGGAGGGAAGGACCCATTGCTGGGAGCAAAGAGCATCTGAGAGCCTCAGAGTCTCACTTGCAGAACAAGATCCGTACCGGTGGGAAGGGGTTGGGCTGCAGGAACACCTCGTGCTTTGGGTGCAGAGGGGTCCTGAGCACGGGTCGGGCCGGTGGCTGACACAGCTCTGTCCTCACATCCCTGCCTACGCTCACATCATCCCTACTTCTGGCACTGTGTCAAAATCCAAAAGCCTGACACAAAACCGTGTCATGGCACGGTCAAAGAGGTGCTTAAACAGGACAGGGGGACCAGAAGGTGACAAGCTTTCTTTATCACTTTAGACATGGATTATGTGCTGCTGGCTTGATCCAGCGTGATCCACAGTTCTGATTCAGGACATGGCTTGGTGCTGATGTTCAGCACGCCCCAGTTTGTGGGACATCTGCACACCTAATGAGATTAATACCTTTAGGAGTTTATTTAGGCTCTAGTTTCATAAAGCACAGGATCTGGGGAAGAAGGAGGACAAAACTTGAGCGTTTAGGTGACGGTGTCTCTTGACTGACTGAGTGTACTCAAAGTGAAAATATGGTCAGTACTATTTGCACCCACTTCAGGCTTTGAATGGGCAGCAGCAGCCTGGTGAGTGAGCAGTGTGAGCTGAGTGGCAGCTCCTCACCTGCTGTATCTTTAAAGAAACCACCCGGATCAGTGTGTTTCCAAAGAGAAATCAAAGTGATGCCTTACTGGGGAAAGTTAGGTTTTTTTGCCATAGTTAAGAAAGCTGACTGCCCTTGTTAGCTACAGCCTTTAAGGAACAAAAAGAGGAGTCCAATTTGATGTACTTACAGTATTTTTGGTGTTAGTAGGTAGCAAGACAAAATGTGTTCCTGTGAGGCTATTTCAGTGGCTTTTACCACCACCACCATCAATAGAAGCTTTGCAACAAAGGATTAACAGATTTAATTTTTCAGTGCTGCTGCTGGGGAGGAGGAGAATTCCTCAGCAGTATGACAGTGCTGTCTTGTGTTCATCACATCATGTCAAAAAAATACAGACCCTGACTCCTGAAAGAACTTCAGCCTATGTTGAAGACCATTTCAACACTAAAGCAAATTTTAATTGACCTGAAAGATGTTGTTTTCTTAAATTACTTCAATAAAAATTATTTTTTATTACTTACTCCCAGTAAGGAACGGATCTGCTTTATTTCTGCATGTTGCTAATGTTGGTTGGCTCAAATAGGCTGTAAATAAACTTTTTTTTTTTTTTTTGCTTGCATTGTTGCAGCATGCAGTCTGTGTTGGTTTGGAGCTCTTGGGAAGGCACTGCCTTACTCCACAGAGGCTGAGCAGGGCTTGCAGGGTCTGGCAGCTTCAAAGCAGGTTTTAGATGCTACAAAATCTGCTGCTCCAGTTTAGTGCCAGGTGAGACAGCCTGAAGTGTCTGCAGGCTGGAGACACCTCTCTGTGTCAGTATTTGGATGGTTGTATGTGGTTCTGGGTGTCTTTCCCCTGGACTCACCTTCCTGTCCGGAGCTCTGAGCCTCTGGTAGTTACTCTGTGAGAACTTTGGTTCTTGTCTTACTGGCAGCTGCACTGGCTGTGCTTGGCAGAGAGGATTGCCTGTGCTGTGTTGGAGAGGAGTCAGGAGGGGCAAGCACTGCTTGGGCTCAAGGGCAAAGGGTGGTTTCCATTTCCCTTCTTTTTTCCTCTGCTGGGTGTTGATTGACTGGGGAGAGGGAGGTGCACTTTGCCCTCCCCATTGTGAGCCTCTGAACTGGTACAGAGGTATTGGTACCTCAGGTGTGGGGCTTGGGGGGAGGAGAGAACCAGGCAGGAGGAGCAGAGGTTTGGGGCCAGCCCCGCACCCACCTGCACCAGGAACCACAGCTGAGGCCGTGCCACTGTGAGTGTAATTAATGCCTGGGTTACAGGGGCGCTTTGCAACCCTGAGTACCGATTGCAGTGTCATTTCAGGGCTGGGCTTGACATCACAAGGCTCTCTCTAAGTGTCACCCAAGTAAAATAAATTGTTGCTGTTAATTAACCCTTTTGCCTTTTGGCCTGTTTTTTTCCCTGGTACTTTTTGTTTACACACTGATGTTCTCCTTTCTGTTTTCCTTGTTGCTGCCTACTTACTTCTGTCTTCAACGTGTATTGAACAAATTTAATTTCCTATCCTCTGCACAGTTGATTTGCCACCATTGCAATTTGTCCCCAGCTTTGTGGGTGCACAAGTGGAAGTGGGATGCTTTAATACGCTGGGTTGGATTTTAAAGTTTTGACAAACACTGATATTTCCCATGGCAACAAGCTCCATACAATACTCAGCACAAACCTTGCTCTTGCAGAAACAAATGCAGCTCTGCAGTGTCAACTGCTTAGATATGAAATGGGCTTCTGTGGCTCAGGTAGGATGGGGGAAGCCCCAGGGCTATGCTGGATGCCACAAAATTAACCACACAAATTTACTGGATGTGACCTGACACTGTGCAAGATGAAGAGCCTTTGGGTTTTGCTAGGACAGTAGTTGGTGCAAAAACCTCTTCCTGTAAGTCCCCCTTGGTCTGGCACCCTTCTGGATCCCCCAGAGAGCAGGCACCACTGCCAGTGTTCCAGGTCTGGGTACTTGCTGCCTGACCTGTTGACATGTTAAACTGAGCACCCCTCTGACCAGGCATTTCCAGGGCAGCCCAGGACATGCCCCTGTGGAGCCAGCTGAGCTTACCCAGCTCTCTGGTCTTGGTTTGCCTCCTGGCTGGCCAGGCTTGGAAATGCCACTATGCCATGCTATTTCCTTTGCATCCAGTTTCTAAGGACATCTAGGAAAACCCTCCTGATCCTGAGGCCACAAGAAGAAATTTAAATCTGTGGTGGAGCTGCTTTAAGCTCTCCCTTTTTGTACTTCCCAGCATACCATAGCCAGGACTGAACTACCTTGTGTTTCAGAGAGAAACATATACAGAACTCTGTGTGAGTGTGTGTACCCACTTTTCTTTTTTCCTAAGAATGTCCAAAATTGTTTATTCCTGACATTTCATTCCGAACCAGCACTTGCACAGCTGCCTGCTGAGAGGTTCCTGAAAGGTACAGCTTTCCTACATGACACATCATTTGTGTAGGACACACCATGTGTCTTCTAAGGCCTCACAAACCTGCCTGAGCGGGGGGACCATGTCACAGGGATGCCAAGGCTTGAGCAACAGGGGAGAACTCCTGGGAGGAGGCAGCAGTCAGGGGAGGGCTGTTGCAGAAGGACCACTTGGACAGTGTGTTCCACTGGGCAGCACCTGTGCTGTGAGCAGTGAGGGCTGGCTGGACACAGCAGCCCCAGCTGTTCTGACCACTGTGGTGCAGCAAATGGAGCTACAGAGGAGGAAGTTGTCAGTGTAATGGGCCAGGACCAGGTAATAAGTTACATAGACCCCATGCTTTTATAGAAGGCTGAATATTTTTATTAAAATATTTTTTATTAAGAAACCCAGGCTTTTATACCTTAGTTTGTTACAGGTTGACCTAATTGGTCCTTCAATCAAAACACTGTCACCATTGGCTAATTAAAAAACCACCCTTTGCTAAACAAATCTCCATAACACATTCCACATGTTCACAATACCAGGTGTAGTAAGTTAAGAATTGTTTCTCGTTCTTTTCTCTGATCTTCTCACAGCCTTTCCCAGAGGGATGCCTGGGAAAGTTGTCTGTTTCTCTCTGTGGCCAGGGAGCTGCTGGGGGTGCCAGGGCTCTGCTTGAGGCACACGAGGTTTGCTGTCCTGAAGAGAGGGTCTGGAGGAAGACTGAAGAGTGAGAGGCTGGGGTGGGAATTGCAATGGGTACCTGAGGGAGCACAGGGTATGGGTAGGGCAGGGTGTCTGCTGGCACGCTGATAGTTTGGAGTTGTGGCTCATGGGGTTCAAAAATATGTTACCCTAGCATTGTGTAAAGCGTAAAAGCTGTAAAAATGACAAATTTAGTTGTAGCTCGGCTTCCCACAAAAAAAAATAAGCCCAAGTAATGTTTTCCTTTTGTTGTTTTCTTCCCATTCTTAAGTGCAGTGCATTGGCATTCCTCATGCATTCCTCTCCTTGAGTCAGACCCCGGGGGGAGAGAGCAGCAAGGGCCAGGCCAGGCCAAGGCTGCAGGATCTTGGCTGCAGGATCTCAGCTCCAGCCAGGCCAGGGCTGCAGGATCTCAGCTCCAGGCTGGGCCAGGGCTGCAGGATCTCAGCTCTAGGCCAGGCCAGGGCTGCAGGATCTTGGCTCCAGGCCAGGCCAGGGCTGCAGGATCTCAGCTCCAGGCCAGGGCTGCAGGATCTCAGCTCCAGGCCAGGGCTGCAGGATCTCAGCTCCAGGCCAGGGTGAGGGCTGCAGGGATCTCAGCTCCAGGCCAGGCCAGGGCTGCAGGATCTCAGCTCCAGGCTGGGCCAGGGCTGCAGGATCTCAGCTCCAGGCCAGGGTGAGGGCTGCAGGATCTCAGCTCCAGGCCAGGGCTGCAGGATCCCAGCTCCAGGCCAGGGTGAGTGCTCTGCTGCAGGGATCTCAGCTCTGCTGTGTCCATGTCCAGCAGAGGCCAAGGCCAGTGCTGTGCTGCAGGGTGGCAGCTCAGTGCCATCCCATCCCTGCTCCTGCCTGTCACACGCTCAGGAATGATGCACAGGGAGCACTCGTTTGGGGGCTGTTTTTATTGTAGATGTTGTTCCTTTTTCCCCTTTCAGAGTTTTGAAATCAAGGGCATGAACTCTTCCAGCAGGGATCTAAGACCCTTTGACAGGAATGTTGCATGTCCCTGGCACAGGGAAAGATGGGGAAGAAGGGCTGAATGTGCCTGTCAAGAAGGCAGCAGAGAGCAGCAAAAGCAGAGGAAGCTTTTCTGCTGTGGCTGAGCTGGGAAAGCTGTTACCTGTGGCTCCTGTAACATCACCTGCAACCTCCTTTGAGGCAAGACCTGCAGGACCTGCAGAACCTGCAGCTGGGAGTTTCATCTTGGCAATGTCTTGTATTTTTTTTTCTTTTTTCCTGTCCTGAGGTAATTTATTTCCCCTTCCTCCACAAATTAAGCAAAAAGGGGCCGAGAGGAGTTTTGTGACACACAACATGCCTGCAAAGCAGGAGACATGCTGTGCTGCCAAGGCTTTGCTCGCCATCCTTGCTGGAGCTGCCTCTGCCTGCGTGTCAGTCCCCAGGAGCCACCGTGGTGGGACAGAACAGCCTTGGCACGTCCTGCTCAGAACGGGCTCCCCGGAGCCCAGAGCTCCTCCCGGAGACTGAGCCGCGATGCAGGCGGCCACCCCTCCCCTTCTGCTGCCATGTGACAGCCCGGTTTGCAATTCAGGAGAAAAACAGAGAAAACCTGCTTCTATTAATTTTTATTTTGGCATTAGAAAGGCAAATTGCAGTTCTCAGCAGATTGGACTGATCTGATTAAATTCTAAGTGGTTCCTATGCTGATGGCAGTGCTTCAGGTAACTCAGTAACTAGCCAAAAAATACTGCTTTACTGAGAAATATGGGAGGTTTATTTTTCAGTCCCTGTAGCTGCTTTAAGATTTTATTTTTTTAAAACAAACAAACAAACCAACCAACCAAACCAAAGTAACAAAAATCCCACCCCCCTTTTCTGAATCTGAATATACTGATTTGGAAATGAAGCCATAAACTTTGAAATCCTCCATCTCAAGACCTTGGTGTCTGGGACATGGACACAGCATTTTGTTTCATGCAATGGGGTTTTCATTAGTCAAAGCTGACAAAAAGCCTCCAGCCCGATTCTTATCATTCTCCTGGTGTTTCCAAGGGCATTTAGGGGATCATAAATACAATAAGGGCCTTTAGGAAAGTTTACAAAGGAACAGAGGAAGTTTCTAAGCTATAGTTGACCCCCAGAGGTATGAAGGGCACTGGTAACTATATGGAAACCTGATTTTAGGAAGTTAGTTCTGTAGTAAAGTCTGTGCTAATAAAAGATAGAAACACATCTTCACACAGTGACACTTTCTCTCTGCCATTGCACTGTTGGAAGAAATCTAAGCCAGCACAGCAGGAGGGTGTTCAGCAAGTGGTGCCACCTGTGGGGATGTGGGTACCTCCAGAGCAACCCCACAGCAAGGGCTGCCCCTCTCCCAGTGTACAGCCCAGTCACTCCACTTGCAGTTTGCAGTTCCTGGTGCTGAGCCTGAAGATGCTGAGGCTGCCCAGCACAGGTTGCCCAGAGACATTGTGGATGCTCCACTACTGGAAGTGTTCAAGGCCATGTGGGACAGGGCCCTGAGCAACCAGATCCATTGCAGTAGGGTTGGGACCAGAGGGACTTAAAGGTCCCTCTTCCCCAAACCATTCTATGGTTTTTCAGCAGGAACTGGTGTGGGGACATGCTGGCCCCAGTGCCAGGCACTTGGGATCTGAGCTGGCTGGGCTAGGTCAGTGGTGAGCAGCATGGGGAACAGCCACATCCTGCCCAGGGAGAGAGCCTGGGACATTCCTCTGTGCCTGCCTGCACCCCAGCCCATGGATTGCACTGCCCAGGTAAATGCCTGAGCTGCTGGAGCAGCAGTGAGGAGGACAAGCTTGCTCTCTCCTGGCATTGGTCACTGCACCCCTGGAAAGGTTGGCTTTGGATGGTGGGAGAGAGCCCAACCCCTCAGCCACAACACCCTCCTGAGCACCTGGTGTAGATGCTCCTAAATGGCAAATACAGGAGAGATGCTTACCCAAGGCTGCAGTCAGGAAGACTTTGCCCATTCCGTGCTGTGGGCTTTTCTTGCCCAGCTCTGCCTTTCCTGCCACAGAGAATTGATCTAGGCTTGCCCACTGTCAGCTGTTGCCTGGTGGGCTTCCCTGAGCAGTGGTCCTTTTGGGGCAGGAGGTGGCCCAGGACCAAATCTGCAGCCTCCTCTGTGTGTGATACTGAGATGTTGCTGCAGAAAGAGCCCTGCCAGCACCTGTAGTGGAGCTCTGGAGAGAAAATAATTTTAGCTGGCTAGGCTCAGTGCTCAGCAGAGGCTGAAACAGCCTCTCCAAGAATTTCAGCCCTGTCCAAGACATCTTCAAATCCTGGGAGACTGGAGCTGGGAGCAGAGTGTGACAAACTGCCGTGCTTCTGGGCAAACACTGGAGGTGGTGAGGAGGCTGTGGTGAACCTGATGCTCCCTGGCACCACCTGGATGTTCCTGGTGCTCCCTGACACCACCTGGATGTTCCTGGTGCTCCCTGACACCACCTGGATGTTCCTGGTGCTCCCTGACACGTGGGTGCCCTTGGTGTGCTGAGCAAGCACGTCGCTGCAGCGTGGGCAGCTGCCTTCAGTCTGCTGCAATCTGGCTCTCTGCAGAGCAGGAATTGGAGCCAGGTGCAGCAGTGACCCAGGGAAAAGACAATTTTTTATTTCCTTTTAGGCTCCTAAATGAAACAGAAAATAATGTTGTGCTGCAGATGGTTTTGAATGCTTCTTTTCTGTAAATATACCTGCATCCAAGATCCAAACTGCAGTTTCTCTGTGCCAAGAGTAGTCCACAAACAGCGACTGATGGCCTTCTGTACCAGGAGTGAATGTCCTAAAATAAACAAGCAAAAAAGGGGAAGAGAAAGTTTGATCAAAAGGAATGTCAGTTGATAAAGTAACAAATCCATTTGCTTATGTAACTTTTACAACCCCTTAGAACTGTGGCCAAAAATTGAGCAATTCCCTTACTTCTTTCTGGTGCCAAGTGACTTTCAATCTGCACTATCTATATTAGCTCATATGAAACTCTTTTGCTACTGCTTTGTTGATTTTAAAGCCCAACTAACTTGGTGTTTTGAATTTAAATTACTGTGACATTTGCTGGTGGAAAACACAAGCCTGTGTGACTTGCTTTTGTTCTTTATTTTTCTTTATTTGGAAATTTTAAGTTTATTTCTTTGCCCAGTCAATGACACTGGTGATGGTCACTTTTATTTCAGCTGAAATGTGTCTTAAAACCTGCTGGAGAGTCTCTTTGGCAGTGTGAATGTCTTGTCCTCTGAATGCCACCTGCCCCAGCCTGGGGTCCCTATCCCACCTGGTGGTGACAGGAGCCAAGGTTTATCTGGTCAGAAGAACCCAGCCTTATGTGGTCAGCATGGATGGATTTGTAACCATGTGCCCTCTGTCCTCAGCCCTTTGTGTGGAGCTGGGCACCTCCTGGCAAGCATTTATGTGGTGTAGGAACAAAAGAACAGGTGGGATATGTGCAAAAGGATTTACTAGCACTTCCTTTAAAATGTTAATGCTGCCTCGGGCCTTTTGAGGGTGTTCAGTGATGTGCAATAAATTGCTTTTATATGGCTTTGTAAGCAGTTGTGAATTTAAGACTGTTTTCAAGGAGCAAGAAGTGGTCTATCAATAATCACAGTCAGGGAGATGGAATAAAAACCTTTCCAGCAAGCGAACATAAAAATATCTGGCCTTTACCTTTTAAGTCTTCTTGATAACATTTGAAATCCAGTTAAACCTCTATACCCAGGAGAAAACTAGCACAAATAATGTCAGAGAGATTGATGCTAATGCTAAGCAAGGGACAGAGCCTTGGGCTCTTCAAGCACATTCACTTACCTTTCCTTCTGTAAAAATAAAAGGAATATTCTAAAAATGGTATATTATTAGAGGTCAGCTCATCTCCCTACTTGTGATTTGTCATACTCTGCTCTGGCATAATAAATGTAAGTGATGAGCTGTTGTTTTTGCCAGATCTCATGGGCCTTCCCACATGAATCATTGGGAGCAAACTGAACTTCATCTCTAATTGGAATTCAAAGAGGCTGATGGATAGAAAGCTGTTAATAGGTCAGAAAGAATAAACTGAGGGCTAGAAAGGCACCTGAATTTGAGTGGAAAGTCTGGCTCTCCCTGAGGGAAAACAAAGTGGGTGAGAAGGGTAGGTGCTGTGGGATGTTTCACTTCCAAGCCAGCCCCCATGATGGCACAGATGAAGTCAGGTCTCTGGGTGCTGTCAGGAGACACTCCTGCACAGATCCCAAGCCTCAGACTTACATCTCCAAAACATGATGGGCCAGGACTGACCCAATATTGCTGGAAGAAAAGAGATTAAGGACCAAAATTCAAATCCTGGAGAAACCAGAGGCTTTCTTGGAGCACAACAAGATGTACAAGATTTACAGACAAAGAACCAATTAAACTTTCTTGTATGAAGATACCTGTTGTGCAAGAATGTGAGTGTTTAACTGGTAATTTCATCTATTTCTGATTTGAAAGACAAAATTTCCCTTACAGAATACAAAATGTGCTGGGATTCAAGCTGCTGCTGCCATTGGCAGGGGAGGTGCAGGAGCTCCTTCCTACACCGTGGTGAGACTTCCCCAGGATGCTCTGTAGAAGCTAATGAGCCTTTCAGACCAGCAGGCACATCAGGCCATCTGTTCAGCACACTGTGCTTCAGACCATTACATCTCAGCTGCCTGTCCCTGAGTTGAGCTAAATCTTGGGCTCTACTCCAGTTTTTGTCGAGAGGAATCCAGTATTGCCTTGACACACCGTCAGCAGGGGGAAATGCCACCAAAGCTTTTGGCATGTCAGCCATATTCCAAAGCCTGTGCCTCTCCCTGGTTTTGGGACAGGCTATTTGTGTAGCCATGCCCACTATTTTCCTGTTTGCATTGCTCCAAAGCCAGCTTTCCTCCTAACACGCTCTTACGTTTTATGCTCTTACTTTAAATTTGTCCCTCACTCTGATTCCTTCTGATGTTGTTTGGAACCTCTGCTCTTTGCTCTTTTAATATTTTGTCCATGTTTTTTTCACTCAGATGAAGTACAGACTCGAGCACTCTCTGTACCATACTGTGCTGAGTCTCAGACACAGAAGCTTTCTGCCAAAACAGTTGGGTACTGGACATGGTTCTCAGGCAGTCTAAGTGTGCAGCATCTCCCAGCACAATGACTCCAATGTCCTCAAGCCTGTGTTTATCTTGTCCATGGAAATTCTTACCTGAATTTTTTTTTTCTGCTACCATTGGCCAACCTTATCCTTGTTCTGTCAGTAAAACATTCCCAGAGAGATGGGCAGAAAAACAGAAAGGCCCCAGCACTGTCCTTAGGCAGCACTGCTTCTCATCCTGGGTGACTCCTGCCTCCAGTAGCTGCGGACATGGCACAGCAGAGGCCCAGTGTGCTCCTGGCACAGAGCAGGGGGCACAATGATCTGGCTGCAAACAAGGTGCAGCTTTTGCTTTGGGGTCCCAGCACCCAGGGGACAGTCTATGACTGATAAATTCCTGTCACATAGGCTATTAGAGGGCAAGTTTTGGTTGTGCTGCCTGCAGAGCTGCCTGCTGCTGCTGACACCAACAGGCAAGGCATCCCTCCTCTCCCCAGCTGCACAGTGCTCCATGAGTTCATTTTCAAATGGCCTCTTTTAGACCAGATTTTACCTTGCATCTAAATCTAACCATCTCCTGGTGGGAGCCAAGCTTTCCTGCTCCCTGGCAGCACATGGCCCTGAGGCCCAGGCTGGGGGCTCAGCAGTGGGTGTGCAGCCCTGGTGAGCTGTGTGTGTGTTTTCTCTCATACAGCTCAAGGGTTCATGCAAAATGCACCAAGTGTGCAGCACATCTAGCTGCATCCCATGCAGGGTGTCCCGTGAGCTGTGGTTCCCATGTGCTCATCCTGACATCAAGACCTGCATTGGCTTCTGGCTCAGTCCGCTCCACTTGCTGTCAGGGTGATGCAACACCTCTTCAAAGGTTGGTTTGTGCTTTAGAAAATTCCCCCCAAACACAGCTGGCACATTTGCCCTCACTAGATCCTCTCTGCAAGGGCTCTGGATCCATGTGGTGGGATTGAGGTGGTTGATCCCACTTCCACAGCAGGCTGCAGGCCCCCTGGGAGAAGAATGGGGTCCTGCTGTGGTATTCAACCCTGCAAACACACAAAGTGGGGACCCAGGAGCAGGAAACTTATTCTTCTTACTATTAATGTCCTTGGGTGGGCTGGTGCTGACGGAGCTCAGCGCCGAGGGTGCACTGCACTGTGCCTGCTGGGAGCCAGGAGGACAAGAGCCAGTTTCCAGGAGCTCTCATGAGGACAGGGCTCAAGCTGCAGGCCTGCCTGCAGGGAGCCCAGGCAGCCTGAGCAAGGCACTGCTGGGAGCCAGCAGGCTGCCCAGCCCCCAGGGCCACTGTCTGGCCAGTGGTTACTGACCTATTTACTGCTGCTCCCTCCCTGCCTGCAGCCATCCTCTGCCATGTCAGGACTTGCTTTTCCTCTGCTTTCCAAATGAAGCAAGCACATACAAATGTCTGAAAAGTACTACAGTGCAAGCATTGCTCCTGCTCCTTTAGTAGGTGCTCTGAAGAGTAAACAGTGAGTGCTTCCATCCTCCAGGTTGTTTTGGTGCTTTAATCCAATATGAAGTGTCATTCTCTGTGCACACTTTGCATACCTCTCCTAGAAGAAACTTACCATATTGTCATGGAGTCAGCTGCACCACATTTGAAATGTCCTGCTAACTGGGTACCCAGGCCAGACTGGATGGCTTGGAGTTTATGTAGGTCAGTCCTTGGGCTATTTTTAAATATTGAGGTGAGGATTACATTACACTGGTGCACTATCATCCACAAATCTCTCCGGGTGCCAGCCCGGGATTTCAAGCTGAGTGCCTGGCTCTCCAGGCACACCAAGCGGCCAAGAATGGGTGGGTACCTGGTCAGACAAGGTGGGATTTTGACACTTTCCCCAAGATGATTGAATTTTCCTCTTAGCTCTGTGTCCTGGTCATGTAAATATCTGTGTTTCTCCAAGGGCGTTAACTGTGTAGTTGTTCACAGAAATGGTGAAGATCTGCTGTGTGCTATTGTTGTCCAGAGGATTTAGTGGGAATAGAAAGTGCTCAAGACATGGCATGAGTGGGCTCATAGTACTGGAATTTAAATTTATTCATCTCTTTTCAATGTCCTGAAGCCTTACTGAGTTTGGAGTCAGTGAAACCTCAGCAAGGCTGCATGACATTTAGCTGCTACAGTCAGCTATTGCTACCTGCTACAGTGCTGGTTTCCTTTTCTTCTGCTGCCTCTCTACCAAAAGATGCTCACTGATTTTAATTATTTATTTGCATGAGGTCCTTATGCCCAATTTGTTCTCCACTTCACATCTCCTACTGCAGTCATCTCTTCTGCATCCTGCAGATTCTGCTCAAATTTAAACATTTCTAGCAGGTTTCCAGAAGAGAGGGAAAAGCCAAGACACAAAGGAATGGTGGTCACAGCTTGGCATTTCTGTTGCAGCTGGATGAGCAGGAGGCAATGAAGCACCTTGGAGTTGCTCTGAGGGGCTGTGCTCAGGTTTGAGTGTCTTCAGTGCACCTTGCATGGCCCAGCCTCTCCTCTTCCCCATCCCTCTTCTGCTCTGCCAGAGGACAGAGCCTTCCCTCCCTGCTGGGCTCTGGAGAGTCTGTCCCAGTGGCTGCCCATGGCAGTGCCTTGCCATGGCTGGTGTCAGGCTGCTCGTCCCTGGGTGTGACAAACTCTGCCGGGTCCCTCTGCCTTCCCACTGACTCCTGCTCACACTCTCCTGGAGGCTCTTCCTGGGCCATAGCCAGCTGCTCTGGCTGGTGCTCCTGGTTCTGTGCCTGCCGGAGCACGGCCCTGTGTCCCACAAGCACAGGCAGGTGGTGGCTGCTGGCCGCCCAGGTGGCAGCCCGGGGCCGGGCCGTGGGACATGGGAGGGGACAGGCTCGGCTGCTGTGGCTGCTGCGGGCCCTGCCCCTCCCTGTCGTGACCCAGGACTCTGCAGGGCTTTGGGGCCCAGCCCTCGGCAGAGAGACGATTTTGTTTTCTCTTTTGAGGTGTTGCAAAGTGCCACATGCACTCGTGTGACTGTGAGGCAGAGCCCTGGCAGCTCTCTCTTTTGCAGGCTTTTCTGCACCCACGTGTCGAGATGCAAAAAACTATGGCAAAAAACCCCCCAAACCCAAACAAACAAAAAAGAAGAGGCTGCATTTTATTATTCTAGCAAATTAAAATCTGTTCTAGTGAGGTGTGGGTGCTGATGATTTTTAGTTTTCAGATTTTTTAATTCTAGCATTGTTGTCACTTGCAGGCCTTGAAAGACTCTGTAACACCCCAAGATAGGGACCAGCACAAGCAACCAGAGAGTGCAGGAGAGACCTGCTATTATTGATAATTGATGTTGAAATTGAGAAACACAATTGCATGGAGAGGATTTCACACCACATAGCAGGGCAATTGAAAGGATAACCTCCAGGACAGCAAAACTTGTTTCACATAGAGTGGGGTTTCAAGAGAAGAAGCAAACCCTCACACATCACTTGTCAAAAGAAAGGCCTGACCTACAGCAATTGGAGGGGCACAAATGGGATGGCAGAGGGAATTAGAAGACAGACAAAGTTGGAAAACTTCCTTTTCATTCCAGAGACCAGGGAAAGGACCTGTAGGGTTAAAGAAGAGAAGCAAGAGCCAGTGTCCCATGCTCGTGGAGGTGGCAGCTTCATGACAGTCATGCCAAGCATGCTGGAAGGATCAGCTTACTCCTCACCTAAATTCAGTGCAGCGTTATTAATGAGGTGGCAAGTGCAGAGTCCAGAATGACAACAAATCTATGGAGTCTTTGGTACAAAGCAGAGTTGAAAACATGGGTCCTGCTCTCTCTTATAAACTCTAAGGGCTTTCTCCAGGGGAGATGATGGAAAACAGGCTTGGAAAATTTACCTAAGAGACTAAGATGCCAAACAGCTTAGCAAGGACAATGGTTAAATTTAACTTTAGGCACAAACACAATGGATGGATGAAGCTTCTCACCTCATGAGGAGGTTCAGTAGAGGGCAGCTGCACCAGCCCCACCTGGCTGGGGTGATGCCCAAAGCCTGGCCATGCTGCTGCTCTGAGGATGAGGACAGGAGGTGTGAAGAGTGGAGCTGGCCCCTGTGACAGGCATTTAATTTAGTCCTCGGCAGAAAGAGCCCTGCCAAGTAGGCACTGCCCACTGGGAGCAGCAGCCCCCTGCCCGAGCAGTGCTGTACTCTCAGGAGCAGTGGGCACCGAGGCACCGGGGGAGAGGAAAGATGGGACCTTTTCACCTTCTCATGAAGACACTGCTCTCCCCAGGTTTTCAATAGCAGGGAGAGAAACAACAGTTCAACACAGCCTAAGCCTGTGTAGAGCACAGCAGAGCACTGCCTGGCTGTAGGAAAACCCCTAGAAATTGATGCCTGAGGAAAGGTCTGGATTTAGCATCCTCAGATGACCTCTTGTTACAAATTCCTTGGCTATTTATAAATGCCCCCCATAAGACTAGAGTTCAAGAATGCACTAACATTTAGAACTACAGAGCCAATTCACCCTCTCTGATATCTTCCTCGTGCTAGGGAATTCAGAGAGAGTATCTGCTGCATGAGGATGGTCAAGATTGGCCCCAAAAATAATTTGTTGCAACAACATGCTGAAGAATACATGAACCACTGAAGCTCCTGTTGGGCTGATAACTGTGGCAGAGACAGGCTGGTGAAGGAAATGAAAATGGCCTTAAACAGGAGCCTTAGCTCCATGGGGGAGAGCTGCAGGATCAAAGGTCAATACAATCCAGAGTAGTAACCTAATGGGATGGTGGTCTGTCAACAGGTGGTGTGTCCTGAGAGCTCTTGCACACTCAGGATCACAAAACAGCTCTGTCTCTTGTTCTCCTCTTCACTTGCTATTAGTGTTACAGAAAAAAATGCCAGCTCCACTGTGTGCCAACCTCATTGCTTTGTGACACCACCCTCAGTGTGCTTGCTCTGAATAAAAGAGTTGCACGGTGGTAAATTTTAAAAAATAGTATCTGCCACCTAGTGGTAAATGAATTTTTTTATGGGAGATGATGTTACAGCTTGCTGGGTTAATGTTGGCTTTCCGAAGGTATTTTCTCTTTGAAAACTCTCAGTACATGTTTATGATAGATTTTGGGCTAAGTTCTAAATTGTTAACAGCATGTAGGTATTAACAAAACTAAGTGACTATTTCAGTGATTTGATTCTATTACAGAAAAGGTCTCCAAGATACTCCTACCAGGCTAGACTAGCAATTCACAGGATTTTGAAATTATGAATTCAGAATTTTCCTCAGAAAGTCATATCTGTCAATAAGTGCTCAAGAGTGTAATTTGGTTTCAGGAGCACGAGGAGCCTAATTTAGGGACAGAGTGTGAAGAGCATGTGTTAAAGGATGAGCAATAAGGATATGAGCAGCCATAGCCAGCCCTGTGATTGCCGTGGGACTCGATGTATTCTGCAAGTCATGGGTAGAGGGGAGGTGTTCAAATATGTTTCCCTTCTGCATGCTTAGACAGCTTCTCTAGAAATCATTACAAAGTGCAAAAATCCTGTCACAAAGGGGTTTTGGTTTTATTACTTGGTGGGTTGCTTTGTAGGAAGATGGTCTTTCCCAGTCCATCCCCAGTCCCTATGCTGCTGTGTGCTCTCACTGGAGGCTCCCTTGCAGCCTCCCAGGTGAGAGGGGTGGCTTAGGTTTAAACATCCTTGGCCAACACCAGCAGAATCAAACTACCTGTGCATGGGCACCCTCTCAGTGTATTAGAAATGTCTGTAAGAATGATGAAGAGACACTTGATACCAAGGCCTGTAGTGACTGGAGAAGCAGTTTTAAATGGAAAAAGATTAGATTTAAATGTGACATAAGGAACATTTTTTTTTTTTTTAATTATGAAGGTGGTGATACACAGGTTGCCCAGAGGCCAGGTTGGATGGGCGCTTGAGCAGCCTGGAAGATGTTCCTGGTCATGGTAGGGGCCTTAGACAAGGTCACCTTCCAAAACTATTCCATGGTTGTATGGTTCTATATTGACCCAGCTACACACTAAGCCCATACAGTTTAACATTTATTAACAGATGTTATTTTAAGTGGTAGCTGGATGCTGAAAGTATCCCAGAAGAAGTTAATTTCTTGAACCACAGTTAAATTACCAAGCTGTTTCTAGCCAAGCTAAACTGATCCTCAGCTGATCTGCGTGTAAGGTTTGACTGAAGGAGCTCCCTTCCACCCAGAGAACAGGAGCAGGTGGTGATGGAGCCTCCCCCAGCCATGGACTCAGGGCTCTGTAACCCATCCCCTGTGATTCACCACCCTCATGAGGTGAAAGTCAACTGTGAAAGTGAGCCTGTCTGTGTGCAGGCTGTACATAAACGACTGGCTTTGTTTTCTTCAGGTGTGAGTGTTTCCAGGGGAATATTCCCTGCTGCAGCAGTGAGTGGGTGCTTTTGGCACTGGGGACCCCTTGGCTGCACTGAGACACATTGATCCAGTTGGTGTGAGGGTCCTTTAGGAGTCAGGGTCTCCACATTTCTCAGGCAGGCTAATGGCAGGGACAGCACTCCACTCTGAAGAGTTTCAGCTGTGCAGCACACCTGCACAGCAGCAGCCCACAGGTGCTTACCCTCTCCCCCGGCAGGTTAGGGAACAGATTCTGTGCCAGCACAGCCTAAAACATTGAGCTCCCTGTTAGAGAAGTCTGCTGCAGGGGAGTGCATCACATGAAGAGGAGGCAACCTTCCTCCCTCCAGCCCCAGGGGCTCATGAAGCCTGAAGCAGGTGGTGCTCACTGGGGAGATGCTGGCCCAGGTGGCTGGTAAATGCAGGTATGTTCTGCTACACTCCTTTCTGCAGTGGGAGGTAATGCTACTTCCCACAGGAGTGCATACCCAAGTGCTGAGGCTAGGGCAGCAAAATTAAAATTGCCTTCAAGCAATTATACTGACAATTCTCCCCCTCTCCCAACATGAAAAATGTTTTCTTATTATTTTGGAGCCATTGATTCAGCAGGAAATGATGTCATTCCCTCCTCAGCTGCTAAGAGTTCTATCCTAATCCCAACTCTCCTAAGGAAAAGCTCTCTGTCCTTCATCCACGGCTTTTCCCAGCCAGGCACTCTGTGCAAGAAGCAAGCCAAGGGAACAAAGGGCATGGCTTGATCTTTTGGGGAGAAGGCTCCTCCCCTCAAGGGGTTTCTCTTCAAGATTTTCCTCCTAGAAGTACCCTAGAGCTCAAATGGAAGAGGTTGGATTGAGAGAAGTGTCCTTACAGAAATGTGACTGATCATAAGTGGTGCCTCTCAGCCTTTAAAATCTGTGAGATTGTATGCCCTGAATCCACCATCTCTAGCCCTGCTTTCAGTACCCAGCAAGTGCCCACAGTCATGTATGCCCAAAAATATCTTTGTGTTTTCCTGATGGCACTCCCCTTTTTGCCCACCAAACCCCTTCAAAATGAGGCTCACTCAACCTGCTCAGAATGCTGTTTTCTTTAATGGAAGAGGTAAGAGAAGCTCTGACACAGATCTAAATGTGATGAGGAGAAGGCTTGAGGCAGAGGAACGGCCTGGCTGGTTTGGCTTCCTGCTGCCGCTCAGTAAGGGCAGAGATAAGGGCAGCACTTGGGTGGCGGGAGGCACTTGGATTCCACGGAGTATGTCACCTCCTTGTCACACACCCCTGGCGGCAGGCAGAATTCCTTCACGAACTTTTTGTAGTTACTGGTCTTTGACAGGCCGGTGTTGCACTCCACCTTGCGCTCCGCTGACACCGTCACCTTCCCGTCCTTCACCGTCACTGTGATGTCTCTGGGGTCAAAACCCTTCACATCGATCAAAGCCAAATTTTGACCACTGCACGAGTTCAACATCATGCCAAGTCTTTTCGTTCTGGAATTAAAACGAGAGACCAGTCTTTACTTTCCCGTATCCCTTGCAATTTATTTCTCCAAAATGGCTATTTTGCTCCCACCCTACTTACCTGTATCAACCTTTGCTCCCGATAGCAATGTCAAACCTCCCTTTATCCTACCCTAAAGGTTGCCAATGCCCGTAGGGAGCAGGCAGCTCTCTCTTACCTCTCGTTTCTCGCAGCGATGCACCTTCTCCGGAAGCAGGGCTGGGGCAGGCAGCAGCAGGAGAGGACGCAGCGGTTCAGGCGGGCCGAGCACAGCCTCTCCCGGAGCAGCTGCAGCCGCAGGTCCAGCAGCCTCATCTGCCTGTTGATGTGCCGCAGGTTCTGCATGCTGTCCTCCGGGAAGTAACAGTGCGACATTGTCAGGCTGTAAGTGTGTCAGGGCAAGAGCGGTCTGGAGCGCCCTGAGAGCTTCATCTGCTGCTGAGCCTGGGGCAGGGCTGCCGTTTTTCCCGCAGCCTCCCGGCGCTGCCTCACGGCTCCGCGGGCCCGGCCGCCACCGTTCCGCTGTCACCATGGCAACAACGGCCGGGCCCGCGCTCAGCCCAGGGCCTGCAGCGCCCGGCCCGGCCGGGGATGGACATGGCAGGGACAGGCTGGGGATGGACCCGGCAGGGACAGGCTGGGGATGGACCCGGCAGGGACAGGCTGGGGATGGACATGGCAGGGACAGGCTGGGGATGGACCCAGCAGGGACAGGCTGGGGATGGACACGGCAGGGACAGGCTGGGGATGGACATGGCAAGGACAGGCTGGGGATGGACACGGCAGGGACAGGCTGGGGATGGACCCAGCAGGGACAGGCTGGGGATGGACACGGCAGGGACAGGCTGGGGATGGACATGGCACTGAGACAGGCCAGGGATGGACATGGCAGGGACAGGCTGGGGATGGACATGGCAGGGACAGGCTGGGGATGGACCCGGCAGGGACAGGCTGGGGATGGACCCGGCAGGGACAGGCTGGGGATGGACCCGGCAGGGACAGGCTGGGGATGGACATGGCAAGGACAGACTGCGATGGACATGGCAGGGACAGGCTGGGGATGGACCCGGCAGGGACAGGCTGGGGATGGACATGGCAGGGACAGGCTGGGGATGGACCCGGCAGGGACAGGCTGGGGATGGACACGGCAGGGACAGGCTGGGGATGGACACGGCAGGGACAGGCCGGGGATGGACACGGCAGGGACAGGCTAGAGATGGACACGGCACTGAGACAGGCCAGGGATGGACCCAGCAGGGACAGGCCGGGGATGGACATGGCACTGGGACAGGCCAGGGATGGACATGGCACTGGGACAGGCCAGGGATGGACATGGCAGCAGGACGTGTGCGCAGTGGCTGGGCTGCAGAGCCCCACGGGCCTTGGGGAGCACAACTTGCATGCAGCTTTGTACACAATGTTGCTTCAGCGTGGCTGCCCAAAATTCCCAACAATGATACTGACCATCAGCTTCCATCCCGTCATCTCTGACAAGGTCTGGAGCCCAAGACATGAAACATATTCCCTGGGACTGGCCTGTGACACAAAAGCTAATCCCAGCCTCAGCAGCGCCAACACCCTTGTCTCTCAGGCATCTGCCCAGTGGCAAGCCAGATGATGTGTTATTTTCCCAAGGTGAAATATGAATTTGACTTATCAAAAAAATCAAAATAGCCATATTATTTTATATTTTTATATTTTATATTATTTTATATTGAATGGTAGCCTCATCCATAAAAAGAAATAAATTGCTTTGTGCTTTATTACTCATAAAAGGCATCACTTTTTTGGTCTGAAGATCAATGTTTTATTTAAAAGCTGAATTCAAAGGCTGACAACATGTGAAGTGTCCCCCTTGTGTGGAGCCTGCACACCCCTCTGATGGCACTACTTTGTCTTTAAAACTCTGACACTATTCTCTTCAGCTCTACATGAAAGAGTCCTTCAGGAGGTCTCTCTTGCCTGCTGAGCCTGAACCCTTTATTTCCCAGAGGGGGTTTTGTTTGCCAAGCCCAGTCTGAAGAGATGAGGTCTGGAGCCGATCACTTGAACTGAGCTGATCACTCTAATCAAGCTCAGTCTCCCTTCTGATACACGAGTAGGGACCACAAATGCCCCTGCAGAGCAAAGATGCTGAACACAAGGGTGTGTATCAAAACAAAACTTCTGCGGGGAAAGGAACAGCTCAAGAAACAATTTGAAGCTAAACCTTCCTGGTACATGAAACTGGGGGGTTGAGGATTTGCCATGTGCCCCACAGGAGATTGAGGAGGGTCTGCAGGCAGTGGGTTGCTGACTCCTTTGGGATGCATCTTTATGCCAAGGGATGTGAGCTTTTCCCCACAGGCATGCTCATCCAGGGAGACTGTCCCCAGAGCAGGAGAGCATCAGCATGGTCTGCAAGCAGAACACTGAGCAGAGGGGCCTGCAGGCAAAATAACCTTGGGGGGGCATCACCACATACCATACACAGGATAGCAGGTGTGTGTGGACACAAATCAACCAAGCAGGTGCTGGCCAAGCTCTGCTCTCCTCCACTGCCCCCTTTCCCACCATCATCACAGGCAGAAGGGCAGTACCCAGCAGTGCTGTTGGCTTGCATTGCCTTGGGAGCAGTGTGTGCTTTGCCTTGTCTCACTGTATCCCAAAACCTCCCAGGAAATCCTGCAGTTGGATGAAACACTGTGCCCACTGTGGAATTAATTAATCCAGGGATGACAACACTGGTTTATAGAGACTTCCCAAAACACCCCTGTGTGGAGCTCCTCATCCCCAAGGGCTCTCTCACACCAGCCACATACCTGCACTTATGTTTGCAAGCAGTGTTTAAAAAACATAAAAGCCTATCTGCAGGCAGGATGTTTTTGTAATGCTCTGAAAAAAGGGCTGTAGCTTTTAAAGCAATGGAAATATAGAGCTCTGAAAGTAATTTGTAGCCTTGTTTTCCATTACTGCAGCAGCTAAGCAATGTTGGTAAAGATTTTCTTCATGCTTCTATTGCTGTTTTTCGTTACTCACACACTTTTCAAACTTTTGGTCTTCTGCTGCAAATTGTTCACTTTGCACATATAAGAGATGGATGGGTGGCTAGACTAGACAACTCAATAATTATGTTTCATCTTATATTTTATGAAATTTCTATGAAGATCTGCATGGCAATCATCGTCAGTGTGACTTCCTAGAGGCTGAGCAGAAGTGGGAACCTGCTGTGGCTGACAAACGACTCTCTTGGTCATATGTACTTGGAGAGAGCTTTGGAAAGTGGTTCCTGCCTCTTTCTACCACTAAGCACTGTTTGCAGATTACAGCAGCTGAGTATTAGAAATTTAATTTCAGTGTTCTCAGATATATGTGGTCATTTCCAGTAATGCCTCCAGAGAGCTTACAGTCTGTGGGTGTCATTTTTAGGAAAGGGGCCCTCAAAAGCATTCAGAGAAGAAGGACTGATCTGTCTCTCTTGGCAAATGAGGATGGGCTGCCTGGAATCCCTTTACAGGCTTTCACTCCCTTTGGGTGCTGGCAGCACACAGAAACCCATGCTCTTAACAGCTCTAAGGAGTCAGATCCCACCTCAGGCTGGTACATGAAAGCCAAAAACTGTTAACAATAAAAATCCCTGAATTACAGCGATTTCTGAAAAGATGTGACTCTGTAATAAGGGTTGGGCTCTTGACTCATGAGAAGCTATTTGATTAACAGAAACAGCTCACTCCTGAGGCAGGCTGATCTGCCATGTGCTAAACAAGCATTTCTTGATAGGCTGCTTCCCACAGCCACAGCCGTGTTCTCCACTTCCTCCCCAGCTTCCCTGCATCAACGTGCTGTGCTGGGCTGGAGCAGCCTCAGATGGGGTGGGATGGATGGCTGAGCCAGGCCATGAGGATCAGGCTGGAAAACATCACCCACTGTGAGTAATGCTGCTGCTGCTGCCTCTGGGATGTATCAGGAAGAGTGTTGTACTGCAGGAAGGTGAGCTGCTCTGTAATTATTTCCTGTGAGCTGTGGGACAGCTTGCCTGCCCTTCTGGGCACGGATGGGTAATTATGGGCCCACACTAGAGGAATAAGCAACCTCGTGCATGTGACTTGGACAATGTCACTACTGTGGAGCTGGTGATTCTCAGGCACAAGGAAGTGGCACTCACATTTCTGTGGGTCTGCCTAGCTGGCCTCAATTGAAAGGAGCACCAAGCACTTCCTGGAAGGTAGATGGACGAATAAGAATTGTTTTGAGTACAGATCAACTCCACCTTGAGGGTGTGCTGTCTGTCATTTCAAGAACCAACTCAGCTCCATTTCCCTAGGAGAAGGAGGGACTTCTGGCACACAGTGTGTTACTGCAGCTGCTGGTGGGGTAGTTCCAGTACTTCTTCTGGTAGAGAGGATTTCTTGGTGTTTCTCTTTCACTGCAAGTCAGCTGGTGCTGTAAATGCAATGTGGAGTTGCTGGTGGCATGCTGGTACGTGGGTGCTGCATGTTACTGGGACATGGAGAATCAGCAGGGTAATAGCACTGTGGTTTCAGCTTTAGCAAGTCCCTGCCCAGTGAAGCCAAGGTGAATTTTGACTTCTATGAAGACCAAGCCCCATGTTTGGGGATGTTAAGGAAGCGAGTCCACTAATGAGCCTAACTTGCAAGTGCTGCTTTGAAATTGTCTTTACTAATCAATGGAATAGGAAATCCTCCTGTTTTGTATCTGCTGCAGTCCTAGGGAGTCTGCACAGTCAGCTCTGATCTGGCATGAGGAGGAGAATGAAGGAGTACATGTGCTACAGCATCCATGTCTGATCCAGCCCTTGTCAGTCTCACAGGTTGTCTTGAACCCACTCCCACAGTGACCTCAAAGACAACATCTCAACACAGACAAGTCAAACACAGAATAGATTCTTTGGCTCCTTAAGCATCCCTGGCTGTCAAGGTCTTTCTGATACCCATGATGCTGAGAAGCTCCTCAAATATAAAAGCACAATGGAGCAATGGAATCTGGCAGATGTCCTTCATTGCTTACTGTCAGGTGTAACTCTCTCCCCTTGTTCATAGCACAGAGCCAGGGACCTCTCCACTCTGAGTCCACTGAGTTCATAGAGTCCAGTGAATTTCCTGGGGAGTCCACAGAGATGGATTTGAAGATACTCCATATGACCTGAAACTCAAAAAAAAGCTCCTAAAAAAAGTCCTCAAAAAACACCCCGCACAACTGACCAAACAAATAACCCAACCCTAAACCTCCAAAACCCCAAAATCTAACTCCCAGGGCTGGAAGCACTGCTATCTTCTTTGCCCTTTCAAACACAATTCCTGAATTAACCATTCCTTCAAGGTTTCTCTTGGTCTCTTTTGAGCAAGAGCACATCAAGTTCAGCAAGTACAGATCAATTCAGAGTGTGGTCAACATATTTTCAATACCAGGTTTTGACAGTGTCTGAAGCACTGATTTACAGGTATCAGGCAGAATCTATCAACACCCCAATCACCTTCTTGAGTGGGGTATAGGGATATCACTTGAAGCTGAGTCTGTACCAACCCTCAGAAGAAATCCAGGTGTTGTTTAACTGAGAATGCAATTGCATACAGAGCACTGTAGCCACACACTGCACTCAGGTAAGCATGTGCTCAAATGGATAATAATGATCATTTCCTCCTCTTCTCATTTCCATATGGAACAGAAGTAATTAGCCATGTAACTGTGCCCCTAAGTCCAGTCAAGTATTGCTGAAAGGCTTGGAGCAGACTCAGGTGTCAGGCTCCAGCTCAGCCTCCTGCTCCTTGGAGTGACTTCCAGTATGAACCTGTGGAATTAACTCCTGGGATGGTATTTCTGGATTGCCAACACACTGTTTATGTAAATGAGACATCCTTTGATATTCTCTTGGTTTTTCCAACATATTTAACACTCTTTAACCTTCATAGGAAAAAATACTCATGCTATATCAATAACTGCTTTTTATATCTTTCCTCAAGGAATTCTTTCTCCACTTGAAACTCATAATGGAGCAGTTGAATTCCTTCAATTCAAATTTAAATGATTCATCAAATATTTTGCACTAACTCCTCAAGCTACTGCTCAGACACACTGATGCTTAGTCAACTTTTTTTAAGAGTTGTCTTTTCCTTGTTTTCCTAGTGCTGTCCTAACATGTCGTCCTACTAAATAATGTTCCTGCATTATCCTGGGCTCTCTCCCACTCCTGCTCTCCCACTGGCACACAGTGGTGGGGATCTGAGAGGCAGGACCATATTTTGTTACACCCAAGTGAATAAATGTCCTTCTTCCCAACAAGGTCTGCTCTAAACAGGCCAGGTGGAAGAAAAGGAAGAGGGTACCCTTCCCTTTAGCAGCAAACTGGTTAATCAATTCCTGACCTGCTCATGGTATTATTCACTCTAGCTGTGCATGTTTGAATGTAATTAAAGCAGTGACAGGTCTTTCCCCAGCATACTTCAGGGCATCACACTACCCAGCATCATTGCTAAAGATGCTTTGTCCCATGTGCACACGGCATCTTGACTAAAACATCCTGCAGCACCATGCCATGGAGAGCAGAAGCCCATCAGTGGAATGTCAGTGGTGCTAATTCACTTGAGGGCCTGGCCTTGCCAGCCCTGCCATTGCTCCTGCACTGGTGGGGCAGTGCAGACTGCCTGGGCTTGCAGCAGCTGCTTGCCATCCTGCACAAGGAGTGATGCTGTGGGAGAGCTTCTCACTCCCTCCATCAAGCCAGTCCCTCTTCCCAAAGGTAGTATCTGAAAGCTGCTGCAAGGCTTAAAGGGAGCAGCCTGCTGAAAAAATGAAATTTTTTTCTGTCTGTCACCACCAGAGTAATTTCTAGGACTCCTTACCACCTTTCTGTAACAAAACGAGGAAGACTGCAGCAGTTTTCAGGCCCTAAAGCTGCTCTGAAAATCCCCTTGCTTCAGCTTTTGTTTTCAGCCAACATTACTGTATTCCTACTGTTCCCATTTAGTACAAATAGCTCAGCTAACTGAGCACCCAGAAGAGATATAAATTGTGGAGTAGCTGAACATGGTCATTATTTGTGCTTTCCAGTCCTCAGAGGTATGAACAAGGTAAGTGGTATTAGCCAGCCATGTGCAACACCCCGGGTACAAACCCCCATCTGTGAGCGAGTGCCAAGAGCCACTGGTGCCTGTGGAGTTCAGTGTGTAGTGTATCTACTGGCTCTTGTTCTTCCATTGAAGGTATCTTGTCCACCTAAGTGCAAACAAAAAGTTATTTGCTACAAAATCTGCATTCTATGTTGTTAGTCAATAGTCTGACATTTGCTTCTGTTCAGGAGAGTCCTCTACAAATGAAACACAGTTTTGCTGCAGGAGTAGAAATCAACGTGCTAGTTGTCTCAGTTTGAAAAGACAAGCGTCTGCTAAGGAAGACAGGAGTCTCCCTTGAAATGAAAAATGTAAACCCCCTCCCTCCAAATTATTATAATTTTGAAATTAAGGTGGTCTCAGGCAAAAATGTGAGAATAACAGTCCTGTACTAGGAAAATTAAAATAAAAATGCAGTAGTACAAAAAACCCAACCAACCAACCAATCAACCAACCAACCAACCAAAACCTACTGACAGAATCCGAATATAACCTGACAGCCTGTTGGTCAGGGTGTTGGTAGCAGTCTGATTAAATGGTGGCTGCAGTCCTCCTGGAGTGACAAATGCAGTTCTGTTGAAGCAGGGATCCTGCAGAATCAGGGTTCAGTTCTCCTCTGAAGGTCCAGTGGTGGTGCAGACAGTCCAGTCTTCCTCTGGGAATCCAGTGGAAAAGGCTGAAGGTGGTGTTCTAAATCTCAGGTTATATCCAGGTAGGAATGCTTGGCTCCTTCCCCTGGGCAGAGCATCTCACAATGTGAGATTACAGTGATTTTATCAGTCATGCAGTGACACTCAATGGCCCATTAACAGAAGATATCCCCCTGGAGGGAGGATGGTGGGGAAGACAAAGAGCACTGCCCTACCTGGCTTTAACAGATGGTAATAGAATACATACTTTTGCATTGCAGCCTAAGGCACTAGTGCAATATGAGAGAGCTCTCTTTTAACAAGAACTCTCTCATTTCTTCAACATCCATGTTCTCTTCAAAAGAAAACAGTTTGCAGGTGCCTTTTGTTTTCTCTTCTAAAAGATGAAGGTAAGGCCTATCCACTTGTCAGAGATGTGTCCCGGTTATTTGAGCAGTATCAGAAGACCTCTACCTTTCCATCAGCGTGCTTCAGAAGGTACTCCCCCAAAAGATGGTATTGGCAATTGATGCTGCTGCCCTGGAAGGTGACCCTGAGCATCCAGTAGGATGTGAATGAGAATTCCCTTTGTGGCAGGTGTGCTGGATGTTTTGCAGCATCACTGAGTGCAGGGGGAGACTTGTCCATCAGCAGAGATCCTTGAGACTTATGCAAGAATGGTCAGAGCTGTGTGAGATGTCACATTTTCCTGGGAGAGTGATTATTTCATACCTCCTTTCATTCCAAATTTGGAATGTAATAGAAATATCAAAACTAAGCTTCTTGAAGTCTTTTGTTTACATCCTGGTGTTTGGATTTTTTATGGGATTCATATAAAATCAAAAAGTATTAAAAACACTTGATAATGGTGTCAAAGCTTCAGTGAAATCAGTGATTATGTGAAACATTTCCACTCTTGTCTGTTCTGCTAGGAAGAAAAAAAAAAAGTCAGCTTGAATAAAAAATTAATTACCAATTAAATTTATGCCACTCATTAACATCAGCTGTACATTCCAGGCAGTGTCTTCCTTTGGCAGCCAGCTACCACCAGCCTCCCATCATTTCTGTGACAGCTTTTCTCCACACAGATGGAACAAGGCTCTTGTGATGACAAGAAAACCCCAATCTTATTTTGCCTTATTTTTCATTCTTCCCTGTTTAAAGGGGGATGAGCAGTTCTTTTTTGCAGTGAGGATCTCCTTGGCAAGGTGCAGCAACAGCGGTGGCCCAGAAGAATGAGCTGTGAGCTTACAGGTCCTACCTCATGGCACTAAGCATGGTGAAACAGGAGGTGCCAACCTTACTTTCTTCTGTAAATCTATCCTAGGGTCTCAGAGGTTTTATCTACAATATCCTTAGAGCAGAGGTAAATAAGGCTGGTGGCTAAAATCCAAGGGCTTCTGTTATCTTGTTTCTGCGGTGGTTTAGGGCCCCTTACAGGGATGTGAACATCTACCTGGAAATACATCCTAATGTGCCACTCTACAGGAGTTGTTTAACCACTTAAGTACCGTGAAATAAAAAGTTCCTCAATTTTGAAACAAATTTGTCTTTTCTTCTATATTTTTTCCCTTTTCAATTGCTGGTTTCCAATCTGGAGAACACCTGGGGATTACCCAAGGCTTGTTGAATCATTTTTCAGCCTCTGTGAGTAATCATAAAATTAAATAGTTTAAGAAGAAAAAAATGGAAAAATTCTTTTTTGAGAGGAAAAATGAATTAGCCTTGGAGCTTGGTGTCCTCTCCCAAGAAACTTGTGAAGTGTGTCTTACAATGTGGGAACAGCAATTTGATTGTATTATAAAACAAGACTGGAAAAATGCACAAATCAGACTGACAGGCACTTCCAGTCAGCAGTGATTACAAAAACTCCAGCTCACAGCATGAGCTCTCTCTAATCACATCCAGGGGGTTCTATTTTTGAAAGGGATCAAAGACCTGACAAAAACATTCTCACCATCTCCATTTTAGAAGAATTCTGAATCACTCCATATGCCACGGTGTAAAATTTCAATTCTTTCCCTCCTCCTTTGGCAACACTGTTAGGGTGTGAGACAGGGTCAGACAGTAACTACTTGTATGACTGAGGAGTTTAAAGTTAAGCCTGTGCTTTGATGAACCGTAACAATCACACCCTATTTCAGAAGCACTGATCTCTGAGATGGCCCAGATGCTTTGCACCTCCTAGGCTCAGGTCTGTGAGGGCTGCTGCTTTGGAAGAGGCAATTACCTGTGCACAAGGATGTTGTGGTGATGAGCAAGGCTCAGGTTTGCTCCAGAATCCTGCCTCTAACAGTCCTGCCTGTGCTGGTTACTTTGGGGAAGACCTCTTCTCATTTCCAGCTGGAGACACAGTGCTGCCATAGCATATCCTGATGGGAGGGCTCCAGTGCACACCAGTAGGCTGCACGGGGCTGTGCCTGCTCACTTGGTGTTACTACATCACCTTTTCCCTTTGTGTCACACCAGCCTTTGGACTTGCCTTTCCTGTTTCTCCTCACTACTCAGCTGTCCTGCATCTGAGCAAGACCTGCCCAGGTCCTGCCTGCTCTGCACCAGTCTTAGGCCCATGGCTGTGGTGAGCACAGAGACCCAGAGATGTAGTGACACATTAACTTGTGTGGCTGAGGAGATGATTCACGGGAGGAGCACATCCTTGCTTTGAGGCAGCTGTGCCTACCAGAGGGGCAAGGTGGACAGCACAGCTGCAAGGGATGCCTGCTTCAGCCACCCAGCACCAAGGGGAACCTGCATCTCCCAGCACCCCATCTGGGGTGGCTCTGCCTTCAGAGCAGGGAAAGCAGAAGGCTCCCCAGCTGTAGTCAGCAGCCACCTTGATGGGCTTCACCCTCTTCAAACCTCTAGCAAACACATCCACTTCCCTCTAAATTTTCTCTGCAGCTGACAAAGGAGAGGGGTGCTGCTAGGACATGGCTATTCCCATCAGCAGCTATCCAGCTGAGTCCGTTGGGTCCTCGTTTTCCTTACCTGCCATAAGGAAGGTGCAGGGAACTCCCTCAGGTGTGAATGTCACTGCTGTAAAAGCGTGTGATGTGGGTGCTACTTTCTGAGTCACCAAGCGTGGAATCTGAGAGTCTTTGGATGAGACCTTGCTCCAGTAACACCACTGGAACTGCTTTCTGTGCATGCACATATTCCTTTCTGAAATGCCGAAAAACCTTCTTTGAACCAAGAAAGCTCCAGATGTTACTATAGCTCTTATAGTTTTCTTGCTCCAGAAACTAAAGGCTTTTCTTTAAATTAACAGCTGAGTTCCTGGCCTTACACACTGTTTTGAGCCCTCCCTCCCACAGCATCTCACAGGGACACAGCTCAAAAGGCTGATAGACCATCAAGTGCAGAGCTAGTCTATACCTGTCAGGAACATACTGTGCTGATTCCATACATTAATTATATGCTGTATAAAAAAGCATTTCCTAAGAGGTTTGTTTTTTTTAAGTTAAACTGAAGATCTGGATCTTTTTTATGTGTCAACAAACTAGATAGACCAGAATGGAAAATCCTGTAAGAGCCATACTTCATGTATCAGTATTTCATATCTGCATCACATCTTCTCTGGAGTGCCTTCTTTGTTTTGGAATGAACCCTGTTGTTATAAAAGGAATCTTTCTTTGAAGGAGTGCCCTCAGGTTTAACATGTATTTCTTATTTCTCCTAATTTATTGCTTATCTTTGAAGGAGCAGGAAATCCCCTTGTCCACCTTTTGGGTGCTAATGGCTTGTAGCAAGATGGGTGTTTCACCAGGTGGGCAGGGAGGAGTGCAGAATGAAGGACAGGAGTTTGCTGGTGACACACCTTCAGGGGGTTCCCACACAAAGGGAATTTCACAGCCTAGAAATTTCACAGTTCTGGTCATTGTGCTCACAGCAGCCATTCTTCCATCACTGTACCTCACATCACCCATTTTTGCAAAATGATACCAGGGAAGTGTGTAGACAAGCAATCCTTAGCAACCCCTGATAGACATTGCCTGTCTTAATTCCAGTCATGAGCTGCACTGACAGATGACTTCATGATGAAAGAAAAACCTGGTCCTTGTTGATTCCCCAGTCTTTTACCTTCCAGTTTCCTCATAGAAATGGTCTTAAATGGTTAAACTATGAAGTAGCCATACAAAAGAAATCAAGAGTTAAAAGGATTAAGATACCATCCTTAAGATTTCATCACAGTTACAACTACTTGGTATGAAATTAGGGTTTTAGCGTGTGCAGGCTGACACTGTGGACCTGCAGTTGTAACATTTTTGATTGATGCACCTCAGCTTTCTGAAGCATCCCCATGCAGAGAACCCACCTGAGCTGGCAGCATGCCTGCAGGAAATCTCTGCTGGCAAAGCCACCATGCAGGTCAGTGCAAAAGCAAAGTGACTCCGTGGCTGTGCCTGCAGAGGGCTAGTCTAGCTTCCAGTTTACCTTATTGAAATCTCAGCATGGGCAAGGTTAGAGCTCACAGAAGCAAAGATCTTTGCTAAGAACCTAATTAGGATGAGTGCAGTCAGGGCAGACCTTGTCTGGACACAGAAGTCAGGGCTTCAGTGTTACTGTGGACAAGACCTTAGTGTTGAGTCTTCAGAGATGGTTCTGGGAAGAGCTTACAGTCCCCCCTGAAGCTGCAGTGACTTAAAATGAGCTGTAAGGCATTTCCAGGTGCTGCATTTATAGAAAACAAGGTGTACTACAATTTTACACCCCTGTTTTTAGGAAATGCCAGGCTGGCAGGTGGTGACAACTCTTATAGGTGCCTGTGCTGCAAAACTTTTCCAGAGCACCATAGAGGTTTTGTAGCAACTTCCTTCCATGGTCTTGGTGCTCAGCTATGTTGTTTGCCATCATAAAACAGTGTTTCTGCCTATTTAAAGTAGTTTAGTTCTTTTAAGCTGGCCAGGCATTGGCAGTACAGCAGCAGTGTCTGATTTATACCCTTTTGAGCTTTCTATCCTTATATTCTTTTCCTCCAAAACTAACAAAACCTGAACCAATGTGAGTTTCAAGCTTTTTTTTTTTTTTTACTAACCAGACCTTCAGCCCATTGCTTAAATAGAAAAACTGAGCAATAGATAAACTCCAAATTCAAAACAGAAAATCCAAATTTAAAAACAAATACACACAGCAGCAATGTATTCTCTGATCTCTGCATCTCTTACATAGCTCCTCTGGCATATCAAAACCAACAGATGTTGATCATGTGCTTTGGACAACTCTTTCCAAATACGTGAGACACATCACATTTTTGAGCCAAAAATGCTCTTAAGGACAAGCAAAACCAAAGTAGCTAAACTGAGATAACCTTTATGTGCACACATGTGTATCCAGTTTGAAAATGGTCATAGGTTTTAAGCCTGTAAACTCACCAATAGCATCCAGGTTTGAACATATTGAAGTGTTTATTCAGTATTGCTGGTTGAGACAGGCAGCTTCTGACAGGCAGCTTGAAATTACATCTTTAACTAAAAAGAAAGTGTGAGGGAGCAATTTGGTGAGTGGAGAAAATTTTAAAGGGTTTGGGTGTAAGAGGGTGCAAGAGAGAAACCCAGATTACTTCTGTGTCCTGGAGCAGCCCCAAGACGTTGGCTCCTGAAGTAATTCACTACAGAAATACATATTCTGGTGTTTTCCTTGAAACCTGCACTGCTCTGTAAGCTCTCTCACAGAGAGCCACGAATAACTATCACTGTATGATTCTATTGTATGATTCTATGAACTGGAGTGCAGGAGGAAATGTGGATTCAAGTCCTCCCATACTGAAGCCAGAGTCCTTCCTGCCCTCACCAGGATCCACCCCTGCCTGATGCTGAACAAATCCAATATTCACAGGGCATGGCATCCCACATGAGCATGACTGAAGCACAAACCCAGTCCTTCCAAAACTGCTCAATGTGAATTCTCTCCCTCTTTCCCTGGGCTTGGCTGCCACTATTTTAACCCATCATCAGGCACCTCCACTAGTGATCAGCTGCACTTACATCCTTGTGCATGTTGGGGATTTGCCTGCTCTTGCCATTTGCCAAACTTTACTGCTATAAAATACTGGATTTGTTGCTCAGCACTAGTGCTTGCACCAATGTGACTATGTCAGCTGTTGGCATCAGTTGCAGAGACCAGGGCAAACTTCCAGAGCAGATCAGACCTTGGATTTCTATCAAAACCCATCTGTTCCTGACTGAGAGTTATTCCCACCACCTTTATAACTGGGTGGGATAATGAGCTATTGAACCCACAAATTAGCACAACATGGAGTTCTTTTAATAGCTTTCCTCTACAGAAAGTCAAGGCTGCTAGTGCATCTTGTGTATACAAGCCAGGCCAGCAAGCTAGAGGACTTAGAGCTGACAGTGTCAATTGTTTTTAAAGTGTTACTGCAGTGCTGGCATTTGAAAAGCAATTTAATATTTCTCCCATGACAGTCACTTCAAATATTCTGGAAACAACCCGTATGAAACCACGGATGACAGTAACAACACTTGTCTTTTCTGAGATGCCCAGACCAGATTTGTGTACAGCTTGTGCTGGGCAGGACTGTGAGGTGAACAATGCAGCAAACACAGCTCCTCCATCCACCTAAATTCACTTGGCACTGGGGGTGTACAGGGGGTGAGCCTCACACCTCAGGCCCTGCCACAGGAGTGTTGTAATTAAAGAGCACAAGGGCTGGAAGGAATTCACCCAGAGCTGCTGCAGCAGCACTCCCTCTGCAGCAAGCTGCAGCACCAAGGGTTAACACTCTGCTGCCTGCCTCACAAATCTGCATAATGCCTTGCTTTGGCAGCTCATTTGCATAATTTTAAATTACTCTTTTGTCTGGAAAATAAAATCTAAAACATAGGTTCAGACATAAGTGGTAGATACTAATGTTTCATGTGCTAAGAAGGCTTGGTTAAGTCTATTTGTCTGAACTCGACAATAGAGGTTGTAAAAATAATTTTAACAGAGAGATGTTGTTTCTTTATTGCACAGCCTTGAGTGCCATTTTGACTTCCTAAATAAGGTCTAATGTGCTCACCCACCCCTCACAGAGGGGATGAAGCTTGCTCAGACTCTGGCTCTCCAGAGGGCTCTGCAGCTCCATCCTTTGCCGGGGGGGGGCCCAGCCCACCCCTCTCATTAAACCGCAGAAACAACGCAGCAGCTGGAGACTGAATCCCTGTCATCAGCACATCCTTACCAGGAATGGGCTTCCAAGCTGTAGCTGTGTACTCAGAGGTGTTGACACAGGATGAGCTCCGTGTCCCACCTCCCACTGCCTGCGGGAGGGATTCAGCTTAACAGAGGATGGATACCTACATTTCCTCAGGTGAATCACACCCAGCTCCATAGACTGCCATAACTAAGTCTCCAGTGTGGGAGATTAGACACCTAAATTCAGGTATCTGTTTTCTGGATCTGATTCCCACTCCAAATTCAGCTGACAGCCTGTGAGGTGGTCTTTGTGGGCAGAGCCCCATACCTCTGTTATTTTTTACCTCATACTGGGAGAGAGATACAAAGCACAGTGTCTTTACTCTCCATGATGTGTTTCAGTGTAGGAAAAGGGCTGTTAGCCTGCACTGGCACTTCAGTGTGTTTTAAATCATAGCTTATCAGAACAGCAGAATAAATCCTAGGAAATAGAAAGCCAAATGGATAAGTTGTCTGTCATTATGACTGAAGCCTATTTGAACTCCTGCCCTAGTGCCTTACATGCTATAAACTTCTGTACATTCCTCAGGCAAAAGCCTATAGCTTGTGCATTAAAATTGAACAGCATTTCTAAATGGGACATCCCGAACCAATGTATTTGTGCTCTTGCCTCAGTCGTCCCAAAAGCTAGGTGACACAAGAAGACATTTCCCAATGGACATCAACAGTGTGCCCAGCAGGCATTCTGCCCAGAGGAGCAGCCAAGGAGTTCCCCTGCCAGCTGGAAGGCATGGTGACCGGGAAAATTTCACACAAATTTAGCTGGGTCTAGGTAGGTTGTACAAAGTGTACGGGAGTAAAGGCCAAGTGTAAGTACGTAATCATGAGTGAACAGATCTGCCAAATCCTAACAAGTTTATACCTGGCTTACCTGGCAAATTCAAACTTTGAAGTTTCCTGCAAGAGATAATATACTGACTGCCCTCCTTCAGATTCTAGAGGCATTACAGTTTTCATGAAAATATTTCAAAGATGACTTAGGGCCATATTTCTTCTCCTTTCCCATTTTGCAATACCTAAACCTTTTACTTGACACGTTTGTTAAAAAATAGACTACATACATTATTAAATATTTAAGCCCCAATAATTAAAGTCTCAGTTCACAGCAAAAGGCAAGTGAAACTACCTGTATGTTCAGTTAGTAGCAAGTAATTCTGAATGTGCAAATCTGCCTGCAGTTTCGTGTCAACTACCTGTCTATAGAAATATGCTCACCAGCACATATACAGGCATATGCAACAGTGTTGCAATTGCTGTTATTCACAATAAAATGCTCAGCCATCAGTTAACTGTGTCCCTTTCCTCTTAACTGCAATGGAAGAAAAACCTTTCACACTATTTATTAATATTTTTTTCCTCCATTGCTTTTAGTGAAGCTAAATGTTAACTGCCAAAGCAGTTCCCAGCACAGCCTTTGTGTGCTGCATTTCCTATTGACCACTGTCTCTGTCGCAATTTTCTGCCTTTCAGTACTGAAGCACCATCACCATAAAAATCCTGTTTTGTGGGACTCCCAAATGTTAGAGCTACCTCTCTTCACATGAATTTAATATATACTTTTTTTGACATTTAATCACTTCTGTGACTGGTTGCAAGACCCACTGCAACGGTGTTCTCATCTAGGGAAGATGCTATATGGACATGGAAGAACAGCAAAAAACAACCATCCTGTTCTATGTGAATGTCCTTAGTGATTGAAAGGGGGAAAACAAAGAAGAAAAAAGATCATAAGACTTTTAGCAGAAGGTGCAATCATCCCTGGAAGAAAAACTCATCCTTTAAAGGGAATGGGCTCTGTTTGACACTTTCCCTGCACCTCCTGACGGGAACCTCCAAGTGCTGAAATATGGCAGAGATATTTCAGAAGGGATGGTGGATTTGTAGTCTCTGTGTACACTCATTTTGCCAGGTCAAATTTCTCCTGAACAGCCGCTGTTTATAAGCCACTTCTCAAATGACACAGCCTCTGGTTTGCTTCAAGTGCCAGCTGTAAACGGGGGCTGCTTTGGAGCTATTTCACATGCAGATCGGTTTTCTGTCTGTGTGCCTGTGCTATTGTTCAAATCAGCAGTTTGGGCTCGCAACTCGTCTTCCTCTCACCCTCTTCTGTTTGATGTTGTGGAGCAGCCTGAGAGCACACAATGTGGCCTCCTTTGGTTTGGTAAACCAAATGGGAAACTCTGCTCCCAAAGTGCCTCGTTATCTCTAGGAAAGCTGGGGATGTTCAGTCCATGAGGAACAGTTAGAGCTGACCAACAAAACCACCCTCAGAAGGGGGATGGCTGGGGACTTGGCACCCACTGCTTTGTGCTACACTGAACTTCTCTGGAAATGTTTAATTTTTAATATTTTTTTCAAGGGGAATTAAAATTCAAGAACTATCTATTGTTTCTTCCTGTATTATAAATAGCCATCCATGACAAATGGCTATTTAATGACAGAGGAACAGCAGCTAAAAAGTATGTATGGCTGAAAGAATGTATGCTGAAAGGTAAATCCTGGCCCCACTAGAGTCCATGGAATAATTCACTTGCTTTTTACCTGGAAGGTCTCCACTCCTTTCCCTGCCAAAAACAAATTTACTCTGCAATAATTTCAGAAGGCAGTACCTGAATCAAGGCCACACAGAACTATTGCTGTGAATGCATTTCATCCACACATTTTATAATGATGATTTTTTTTTTCAAAACTGCCATCTTTGAAGGTAAATATGGTTACCTTCAGAGATGGCAGTTAGCTAAGAGTAGCTAACCCAATCAAATGAAACTAATAGGAAAATAAAAAAACCCATTTTCTTGTCCTAGTTAATCACCTGGACTCCCTTGACAGCCTGCAGACAGATAAGAAGGAGAAGGCAATTCCCTAGGGAACCCAGAAAACCCCCAGGAACATATACCCACCCTAAAGTTGCCAAAGTTCAAACAAATTCTGTCTTTCCTTACCAGGAACTTAAAGGAAGCTGCTCTGATACAAAAGAACACAATTCTGTTTTACAGCTGCCTGCACAGGAACACCTGTGCAGGTGACACAAAGTGACAGAGATACTGCCACCATGTACACTGTGCAGGCCAGCTGTGCCCATGGGACAGTCACACAAGGGGCTGCCCACAGCCTCTCCTCCCTCAGCTCCTGCATGGTGCCCAGGATGCCTGGTGAGCTCCTCTTGTCACACTCAGCTGCATTTGTCAGTGGCCGGGTCTGGTCTACACATAAGGAAGTGATCATGTAAACTTTGTGGTGGGGCCTGGACAAGAAGAGATGTCCTGGATGCCCAGTCAGAAGGAACAGATGTTCAGAGGTCTCTCTGTGGGAGCTGGAAGAGAAAGATGCAAGTAAGGGGCTACAGCCATGGTGAGAAGCAATGTCAAGTGAGTGTCAAATCTCAGACCACCAGGTTCTGGTGGATCTACAAACTCCACTGAACACCGGACAGAGACCTTACTTGATCCCAGAGATGTTGTGCCAACACCCCCAAACAAAGAAAGCAAACCATACTGTAAAGAAAGGAGAAACAGAGCATGGGCTCCTTGAGTTATTTGGGTTGGAAGGGACATTAAAGAACATCCAGTTCCAACCTCCCTGCCATGGGCAGAGATACCTCCCACTAGACCAGGTTTCTCAAATCTCCATCCAACCTCGAATGCTTCCAGGGATGAGACATCCACAGCTTCTCCAGGCAGCCTGCTCCAGTGCACCACCACCTTCACACTGAATAATTTCGACCTTATCTTTCACCTAGATCTGCTCTCTTCCAGTGTAAAGCCATTATATGTGCCTTTGTAGAAAGCCCCTCTCCAGCTTTCTTGGAGGCTAAATTTCTTGCAGAATCCTAATTTGTGTCCCTGGAGTCCTTCACTGCAGAGCTGAAGCGAGGAAATGCAGAGTAGGTCAGACTAGGGAGGAGAAGGGAAATCAGGCACCTCCAGAACTGTCTGATTTTAAACAATGTATTTCAGTCCAGGCCGTGTGTCAAAGCTCACCATTTTCACTTCTGAATATCTGAGTCTCAGCCAAATTTTGACACAAATTTCTGGTCTCAGAGGTCTCTGCTAGCTTAATTGACCTAAGCATTGGAGAGGCAGCAGGAGAACCACCAAGTCCTCCAGCTAGGGGAAAGATAAAGATCAAAGCAGAGCTCAGCTTTTTTTAGTTTCTGAAGAATCTGAGGACAGAGAAATGATGTGTGCACTATTAGACATTGAAAATCCCAGTGCAAGAAAAGTTCCATCGAAAGTGAGTTTTCATCAGCTCTGCTATGAAAGAACTACCTTGCTTCAGTCTGTGACACAAGGTGATGGAAACCTTGCCATGTACTTTGCTCCTCATTATAGGAACTTCTTTCCAGCCTTGGGAACAATCTAGAAACTGCAGTTTTTTGCACAGCATTCTTGCCTGACATTTCTAGGAATGTTTGCCTCATTTCTTCCAGAGTAACATACAATCTTACGGTGCCTGCCTGATGTCATCTTTGTTGACACGTGGAGTTAACAGCCTGGAAAGTGCACTCTGGAGCTCTCCTTCACTGCCTGAAGCCTTTATTTCAACTCAGGGCCTCTTCCCTGACTTCTGCAGGTCCCATCAGCCACAGCCATCAGCCTGTGGTACATCTGCACCCACTGTTTACAGAGCAAAGTCCGTTGCAGTCTCTTACCCCAACCCTCCCATCTTTAGCAGGTCCCCTCCGCTCCGAACGAACAGACTCCTGCGTAACCCACCAGGCCTGCTGCAGCTGCCTAGCAAGAAGTGGGAATAGATCTGTCCCAGGGAATGTTATTCAGAAGTTCCTGATCCACTGGAACTGAACATTTGTGGAGCAGGAGGCTGGATAAGATGACCTCCAGAGATCCTTGCCAAACTGTGTGCTCCTACCAGTCTGAAACCCTCAAGAAACACTGAATCTCATCAAAACTGAATTACTGAATTTCAGACATGACAGCAGTGATTCCACAGGAGTTATTTTGTATGGTATTTCCAAGTTGACAAAACTCTTGCACAGAAAATTATCAGCAAGAAACTTGTTCTGCTCGTTGGGTGTTGGTGCATTTATAGCTGCACCTTCATGAGGAAGCTGCTGCTTTACCTGTACACCTGAAAATATCACTATCTACATGGGAGGAGCTGTGCAATGTAGGCAGCCAAATTTCTTAGACCAAGACATAGAGTGTTGTCTCAAAGATATATTTTGTAAAGAAAAAAAATCTGGTTTGGTCCATGACTTGGCAAACATGAATTTAAAATATCATTTCAGTATTGGATGCTCATATCCAAGACTGGGGCAATCGAGAGAACTTCAGACAAATCTTCTATTTTGAAGTTCTTAAAAAACACAAGTTGTAAGAATGAGTAGTTCTGCAATCAGAAAGCAATTCTATTGAAGTCAAATTCAGATAATCAAAGAGCAATCAAGCTGTAATTATCTTCCAAAAACAAGTGGCCAAAGCAGTTCAATGCTTGCCACTTCCTGGTAATGCAAAAGTCAACCAGTAAGATGCAGCCTCACATCCCTGAGCTGGAGCTTCCTCCATATTCCAAACTCCTGTCAGAATAACATCATCAGCTGAGCACTTGGCTCTGTGCCCTCTCACCTGTGCTTAGCTGCCATTTTAGACAGCAGTGTAAACTCTTCGTGTGAACAAGAGCTGACACTTGCACTACTCAAGTTTATTCTGGCTCTGAATACAAGTTCCAGTGGAATCCATTTTAATTTTTTTTTTCAATTTTGGTCACACTGAGTGTTTGCATTGGCAAAGCCACAAGCAATGGGTAAAACTGGGGTTTAGACACAATGTAAATAAAACTACAGAAAAAGACTGCTTGGAAATGGCCAGCAGCAGAATGCTGAGGCCTAACAGATGTGCACCCCCTTAGGGCTTTCCCAACTCCTTCCCTGTATCTAGCAGGTTTCCATAACCCATTAACTTTTAAAGGCTGTGTGTTAATGGTGGAAGGGAGAGAGCAATGGAAATCTCTTCCTTATACACATCCCCTTGAAGCATTCCAATGAAAAAGTCATTGCATTTGGAAATTTAAACACTTTGGAGAGCTACATCTTGAACAGAAAACCAAACATAATTATCTGGAACTTCCCAAAACCTACCAAAAATTCTTGACAGCATTCAGAAGGGCTCTGCGGGAAATCATATGACCCATCTTCCTACTGTTCAATGGAAAAAAGAAATGACTGCCAAAGGGAAATATTTATTTTTTTTTTGTCTGGGGAAAAAAAAAATCAAATTGAGGAGCAAGGCTTTTCAGGTGCTTATCAAAACATGCAAGTGATTCTGATAAAATAACTCAAGTCTACATAGCTCATGAGAATCACTGTGATAAACACCACAAATATTTTCAGGGAAAACATAAATACTGATTTTGGGGGGAAAAAAATAAAAAACCGAACAAACTTAGGTACAGTCAAACACAGAACTAAATAATAAATAAACTCTATGCTCTGTCCTAACAGGGAAAAAATGTAAAAAGGTAAACATGGACCTACTAGTTTGTAAATGCACAGCTACTGCACTGTCTCACTACCAAACAGAATGAGTGCTATTCCATGTCTTGTAGACTTCCAGAAATGTTAGTATTTCCCTCCCAGGATAAGCTAAATTACTTATTTGTATTCTTGAAGGCATTTGAGTATCAGTGCCACTTGAGAACAGAACAAATGGGGAAACTTCATCTAAGAAATCTGGAATGCATCAATTGAGTACTTCTTCTCTCTATGACATTTCCTCATGTTAATGATAGCTTGGAAAAAAACCTTCACAAACTCCCCAAATCTCTGGGCAGCAAGCAGCTGCATCAGCCTATTCTTGGATTAGCTCTTTTCAGCTGAACTGGAAAAAGAGCCTAGGAAGAAAGAGGAGTGGAAGATGGGAAGTTTCAAAGTTTCTTAAGGTCTGGAAGTGGGGAAACAAACTGAGATTTTTAATGTTCATGATTATACAGACACAGAAATCAATTCTAACTCACTGAACTAGGTTCCAGAGGTTTTTTGCTACCGCTATCATGTGATTACCATCATTCCTCACATGCTAAAAAAATCCAAGTCAGTTTTCCAAATTTCTGATTTCCTGAAAACAAGCAAGAGCAGGCTGCAAAAGCAGTAAATTCCAGTTAAAAAAAAAAATCACCAAAATCAATGCTTGGTACAATCCCTGCTAAGGTGTTTAGTTTCTATAGAAACAAATGGCTGTTCTATTGACTTTGCTACTCAACCTTCGGTACATTGAGATGTTAATTTGTTCAAAACAGCTCCATTGGCAAGGTGTGGAACAGTTGAAGCCTGTCCAGAGGGAAGGCATGCAAGGCCAGAGGCACCGGGAGTTTCACAGCGTGGTAGCTCTTTTTATTCTTATATACCACCAACCCACTGGTTAGCCTAGAGAAGACTGAAGAGGGACCGCATCAAAGATATTTATATCTTAAAGGAATGTGTCAAGAGGATGGTGCCAGACTCCTTTTGCTGGTGCCTAGCGACAGGACGAGGACTAAAGGCCAGAAATACAAGTGAGAAACAAGTCCCACCTCAATGTAAGGTAGAGCTGCCTTAGGCAGAGTGGCAGAGCAATGGAACGGGCTGCCCAGGGATGTCCCTCCCTCTATGGAGACATTCCAAACCCACCTGGCCACGTTCCTGTGTCACCTGCTCCAGATGACCCTGCCTTGGTAGAGGGGCTGGACTGGATCATCTCCAGAGGTCCCTTCCAACCCTAATGATTCTGGGAACCTCCCTGAAAAACGGTAAAAAACTCCAGCTGCTGCAGGGAAGGCTGGCTAGAAACGCAACAAGAAACGCAATTGGAAAGGACAGTACCAGCAGCGGCCGCGGAGAGTGGGTGCCGACGGGCACTGGGTTTGAAACACCTGAGGGCATCGGGGCAAATCCCTGTGCCCCCCACAGGGCACCCCTGGGACCGGCACAGCGCGGCCCCACACGCCCTCGCCCTCGCTTCCTCCCCGGGGCCGCTCGGGCCCTGAGGAAGCGGCTCCGGCTCCGCTCCCGCCCCGCGCCTCAGGGGAAGCCGCGCGCGCCGCCCGCCGGGGAGTCGCTCTGGGCGGGGAGGGGGGGGAAGAGAGCGCGGGGGGGGGGGGGGGCGGGGAAGGCACGTGGTGCTTTACGTCCCTCTTGCGCAATGACGTCATCGCGGCCCGCCGCGAGGGCGACGCACCGGGCCAATCGGCGGCGCGCTTAGTGGCAGGGGAGGGAGCCGCGCGCGCCAGTCAGCACGAGGCTTGCACGCGCGCCGCCGCGCGCGCCGGTCGAGCCCCGCCCCTTCCCCGTCGCGGCGCACGGAGGGCGGGGGAGGGGGGAGGGAGAAGGGCCCGCTGGAAGCCAAGATGGCGGCGCGTGCGTGAGCGCGGCGCGGGCCCAGCTCCGAGCGGCGCCGTTGCGGCCGTTCCGCCCCGCCCCGCGCCCGCAGCGCCGCGGCCGCCGAGAGCCCTAGACTCCGCCGGGCGGCCCCGAACCACCCCGGGGGAGGGACGGAGGCTGAGAGCCCCCTCCCCCGCCGCCCCCATTGTGTGCCCGGCCCCCGCCCGCCCGCCTCCCGCTGCCGCCGGGGGGGGCACCGGCGCGGAACATGACCTCGATCCACTTCGTGGTGCACCCGCTGCCGGGCACCGAGGACCAGCTCAACGACCGGTGAGGGGGGGCGGAGGGGAGGGGCCCCCTGGGGGCGAGGGGAGGGGCCCCGGGACAGCGGGGCCGGCCCGACCCCCCCCCCCCCCCCCCCCACCGCCGGGCCGCGGTCCCGCCGGGTCCCGGCGCGTCCCGCTCCGAGCGGCCTCTCCCGGCCCCCGCCGCCGCCGGCTTCGCCCCGCGCGGGGCTGGGGGGCCGCCGCTTTCGCCGCGGGCCCGGCGGGGGGCTCCGGCCGGCTAGGGAAATCCCGGCGTCCGGCCGAGGAAGGGGGTTCCCTGGCCGAGGGAGCGGGTTCTCGGGGATCCCTGGCGGAGGAGCGAGAACGTGTCCATATTAATGAGGGATGGAGCGAGGCAGACAATGCGGATGGGGGATCGCGGTGTGTGAGAGAGAATGACGGGAGCGGCGATAAAGGCGGCAGCGCTGTCACACGCAGCGCCGGTGTGCGCTGCCTTCCCCTGCTCACGCACCGGGTGTTCGATACAAAAGGAGGCCCGGTCTCCGAATCACTGGTGGTGTGCGGTTTGGCTGAGATGGGGATGACAGCTGCCAGCCTGGAAACCACGCAGCTAACTTTATGTAGAATTGGGGGAGAGAAATTGCAGGCTGGGGAGAAACTGGAGTGCTTTGAGAGAAATGAATCCATGAACCAAATTTTCTTCACTGCTTGACGTTTATTTGACAGATCTATGTGGCTGTCAAATATTTCTTCTATAGCAATTGCTAATGGTATGTGTAATAGCTTGCAAATTTTACCTCTGCGCTTTAATACAGGAATTCTTAAAAACTTAATCTTTAATTTCTCACAAATTTATGTGTGAATAAATCGTGGTGTTTAATCATCACTGGATAGAAACCTAAGGTGTTTTTACACTACAGATAAATGTTATTTAATGATTCTGAACAATATTTAAGTATTTTTAAGTCTTAAAAAGCATGAGCTCTTGGTTATACTCTTCTGGTTTTGATACTACCAGTAGGTCAGGGTCCAGGTCGCTTCACAGTTGTTTGTAGTTAGGTCACTCTTCCTAGAGCAGTCTTTGCTGAGATGCCTCTTAGAGCAGGTGAGGTTGAGTGTGTACAGTGAGGAAAAGAGGTAGTTTTAAAGACAGAAATTCTGCCTAGCTACATAGTCTGTATGTTTACACAGGGAAAAGATAAAACAGATCTAAAATCTGAAGTGTGTTAGTGTGGACTGTACTTTTTTCCCAGAGCCTGATAATGCATTTTACAGAATCCTACTTCCTAGGAGGCCTAGCCATTCCTACAGAACCGATTTGCTTTCTCCATAGGTACTGCATTCAAATTTGGCATAGACCATCTTCCTTTAGAGTGACAAACTGAGAGATGATGCTGTACTAGGACTTATTGCTTGCACTCTTTTGGTTTGGAGTAAGATCTAGGCCTTTGAACTTGAAAGGACCCCAGTGGGTTTTCTTTTTTTTTTTCTTTTTATGTTGATAGGCCCTTAGAAAATATTTAGCATGTAATTATCACACTTTGCTCCAAGTGAGAGAGCTCATCTGTTTTTTCTTTAATGCTACCTCTTCTGTTGACATATTTATATAAAATACCAGTTCCTTTCAGTCTTCATAATGCTTTCTTGTTTTTTAAATTTTTTTTTCCTTCTTACCACAGCAGCAGCTCTTACACCTACTTTTTGATACAGGAAGCTTCAAAATGGGTGGTAATTGATATATGGAGAGAGTGCAGCAGTGCTGTTAAGTAGTGACTGTTCTGAAAAAGCAAGTGACTCCTTGATCTGAGCTGCAAGTCAGAAATTTCGACTTCATAAATGTAATTTTACTACAAGTGCAGTCGCTGTGTATCAGAACTTGTAATGCAGTGAAATCAGAATGATTCATAAATAGGGTTGAGGCACACACATATGTGCTGGAAATGCCAGTTCAATTTTATCAGTAGCATTGCTGCTTATTACTATTCTATCAGTGTTGATCAAGATCTAGATAGCTTAATAAATTCTCATACACCTAGAAGTTGGGATCTTGGAACATCTCGTGTCTCTGTGATGGTTCTTTTCTCTCTCACTTTATAGGCTTTTTTGAGTCTGTGCTGCAGCCAGTGATCAGTCAGGGTTTTTTTCTGTCTGTATTCTGAATGATAGTTGTTTCTCAAAATCAGATTTTGGGATCATATTTCTGCATTGTATGCTTTCAGTAATGGATTTGTGTTCTGCTCCTGAGGAGTAATCACTTAAAACCCAAGGCATTTATCGCTGCAGTCCTGTGTGTTCAGGATACAGGACACTGTTGAATTTTGTAATTAAGCATTTGATACATTATGCTTAATAACCAGTGTAGATGTGTGAAGGCAGTAGTTTTTGGAAACCATCCTTCTTCTGAAGTGTTGCTCTGCTCTTAAGTAGTTGAAAAAATGTGAGGAAGTAGTTTTTTCCAGTTTGGTGTGGTGCATTTTCTGTCATTCTGTTCTACAGTTCTTATTAGGTTTTCTGTGTAATTTGTTATCACACTTATTCATGCAGCAACTGTGAGAATAGCAAAACACTTCAAAGAAAAGAGGAGAAAGTAGCTGTAGAGCCACAAATAATCAGAGGACTCCTGAGCACATCTGCTCATCATCTGAAAATACTTCTTACCTAGTGTTTTTGAAAATGTAGGTTAATATTGCACCTTGATGGTAATTATTAGTCCTCTCTTGAATAAGCTGAAACAGTGTTGACTTCTTCACTCGTGTCTGGGAGCTGTGACACTGAAGAGAGTTCACAGAGGACAAGGTCATACTTAATTTTGTTGTTGTATCAGGATTCATCTTTTGAAATGGATAGGGAGGCTAAGCTTTTGTTTAGGATGAACTGAGGTAATTAAGGTTTTTCTAGTAAGTTTATTAAGGAGGACAGGTAACTTGGAATTTTTTCCTCAAGCCATTTGTTGTGAATGCAAACCATGCAAACTGAATATGAGGAGTTTAATGGGAGAAAAATTCAGTATGGCCTGCAGTTTGAGAAACAACTCCATAGGGTATGTGGGATGTAAATAATTAATGGCTTTAGTATTTGAAAAAGAGGTGTCCAGCTTCTGTTGCAATGGGTGTTGGGTATATTTTGTCAATTATCCACGTCTTTTGGGGTTGGAGACTTTGTGCTTTGTGGAGGAAGTTTGACACAGATTCATAGATAAGTTAATCTGAGTAAATTCTTAATATATTTCTTAATTTTATATTGGGTGAGGAAGTGGGTGTAACCATGACAAATAGCCTTTTCTTGGCTGTTATGAAACCTCACAGGAGCAGTTTAACTTCCTGCTCTGGGAAGGAGAAGGGGAGTCTTTCACCTTACAGAAAGGCTTTCCTTACATGAACAAACCTTCACAGACAGGATTTATCTCAAAGCTTTGACTTTGTTTTTACCTTGTACTAAGAAAATTCTTGTCAGCTACACCATTTAAGTCTTAGCATAGAGTAAGATGTAATTTTTGAAGTGGTCATTGACACAATGTTAATGTGGTCTTTCCTGAAGATGAGATGTAATGAATTTGGTTAAACAGAGGGTATTCTGAATATGAGGGTTTAGAAGTGTCATGTAGTAAGTTTCTGGCAGTGACATCTTTGAAACCAGTAGCACACCTGAGAAAAGTTAATTTGAAGCTTCAGTGAGTCTGTATGTAGAGTCATCTTTGGGGGAAGAAAGGATGATCTCGTTCTTTACATGACTTTGTTTTCCCTTAATAATACATTCAGTGCCTGTCTCTGTTATTTGAATGTTACTTACTTTAGGCCGTGCCTGAACTGAAAATTTGTGTACTTTGCATTGCCTGCATTGTTTGCACTCTCTGAATTTATGTGGAAAAAATAGCTAGCAAGAACATACCTTTTTAATCTGCACATCAATTTAAGGTACTGTGCAAGTGATCTGTGGACTTGTGGCTGCTGCTCTGGGAAACGCCACCCCCCCTTGCATTTACTGATGAGCAAATCTGTTAAAAATCTCAAGCAGATGTTGCTGGAAGGAGCTGGCGTAGGGTGTGGTGTGGCTGTGCAGGGAGCCAGCAGGGATGTGGAGCTGGTGTCTTGGCCCCACACGTGTGCAGCAGCCCTGCGCAGGGAGGGAGAGAGAGCTCCTGATAATGAAAGTGTTCCTGTTCAAGTGATACTGCACGACCTGAACACCCCCTCTGCTACGTCTGGGGGAGTACCTGTCCTCTTGTGCAGAGGAAGGCAGCCTGAGCACAAACTTCTCTGCTGGTACTTATGTGTGATCTGCATTGCTGCCCCGAGTTGGAGAAAAGAAAGGATTGACAGATGTGTTCTTAAATAGAGAATCTGCAAGTTTTGTGCAGATAATACAGTACTTCTTTTATCTTAAGTGATTTACTTTGGTGTGCTTTAAACTCTTCCTAAGCTACTTAGCAAAAGTGCAGATTGCCCACCTCAAACAGGAATAGGTGGTTTAATTACTGGGAAGCCATAACTGATGTATTATTTGAATTCCCTGAGTTATAGCTGCTTGATGAACTTTAGTAACAGGCAAAGTGTTGAACTTGGTTTTAGGATTAATTTCTTGAAAGCATAGCCAAATTTAGATTGTGCTCTTTCAGAAGAGAAGAAGGGAACGGTATGACTGTCATGACATTATTATTATCATCAGACTCTTAGATGGAAACACTTTTTAAAATATCAAATGGTTTGGCTGTCCCAAAAGATTTGCACCACCACTCTGGTACTATAGACTGTTACAAGATTAATATGTGCAGCAGTGCATTAAGATTTGATCTTGCTTAGTATTGTTACTTAAGAACAATAATTTGGGAGGTTAAACATCAGAATGTACAGTGTTATTTCATGTCTGGTTGAATGTGGAAGGTTAGTTTTACATAGGCCAGTATTCTAGGCCTTTTTGGACTTTGCTCTGCCAGGGTCCTCTTGTGATTGCAGCTGCGTGCTACACCCCAGATGCTGCTTTTTAGAGAGTACATGTGTAATTGTCTGTGAATGTTCTTGCTGAAACTTTCCTGAGATGTTGTAAGTCAAAGTAATTGCTCTCTTCTGAAGGCGGAGGTTTGTTTTCCCTGCCTCTTACATTGCACTAACTGTAAGTTTCTGATCCCATAGGAAACCGACTTCAGTTGCTAAAATGATATAAAGATAGCCCTGGTAAAGTGAAGATAGTTTAGTGCATTAAGAAGTTGAACTGGTTTATCTCCTTGTTGGGTGCACATCAGAATATTCTGAGAAGTGCTGCGGGAGGGAGAGTTGGTAGTGAAGAACGGGAAAGAGGAAGCAGGGTTGAGTTCCTTCCATTTTGAAAGCAGCAAGTTTATTTTGGCTACTGTAATGTGAAACTGTACTGTGAATGTGATCTGGGCTGAGAGTAGTTGTGACCTGTCACAAGGAATTTGGTAAAATAGTAATTGGGGCACGAATGTTGCTTTCTTTTTCCTTCTCAAATCGGATATGTAAGGTTTGAGTGTATTTGTTGGACCAATAATAAAGTAGGACTAATTGACTAAGATATTAGTAGCTGTATTTTAAGGTTGGCACTGCAAGTCAAAGCTGTCAGAGAACAACATTTTAAGTCAACAACATTTATGCACTAAATATTTGTAAAAGTTAAAAACTATAAACAATGACATATATTTGAGGTAATTTTTGGTATAGTATTTATGAAATATTCTGATTGCCATGTATGATCTTTGTCACATTTTTGATTCAATCAAAAAATAAACATGAAGGGTATGACACTTTCTTTCTTAAACTATCTGAAGTGGATAACTGTTCAGTACACAATTATACTTACATGAAAAATGACTTGACACTTGAGGAAAAACAACCAAGGATGTACCTAAGCTTGGCAAACTGCAAGGTATTGTAGCTGCCTTTTCACATTCCTGGCACAGTTAAAAATTTGTGACTTAAATAGGTGATATTATGTATTTGAAACTTACGTGAAGAAGAGAAGGGGGTTCAAGGTATTTTGTTTTAGTGATTACACTAGCAGCAATCTAATTTGCAGTTACTTTTGCAAGATGCTTAGTGTAAAAGCTGCTATTTTGGCTTTCTTTGCACCAACAGCCATTTATGCAGGAAAAAAAATGCACAGAAAAGCTACTTGTGCTTTTCAGTTGTACAGATTTTTTTTTAACCTTAAGTTCATTGAAGTCCACTAAGGATTTGGTTCTTAGCAACAACTCCACATAGGAGACTGCAGCAGTTGGCATCTGTATGTGCCCCAGAGAAAAGGTGAAGACAAGGCCTGGTTGCAGTAGTTAGAGGATTTTAAATTGGGAGGAACAATTTGGAGAAAAAAGATTTTGAAATAAAAGCACAAACCTAATTTTCACAGCGCACACATGTATTTTGTCCAAACCCTTAAGCTTGACAGTTTAAGTGAAGATGACACAGCATTAGTTACTCCATTACAGGAATAATTATCCAAACTTCAGATCTTATTTGCTCTTTCTGGCATAGAACTATTTTGACAATAAACTCTGTGCTCTATTTCTAAAAGTCTTTCTGTGCTTAAAAAATGCAGGTCACCAACATTGCTTTCTTTTCTCTTACCCTTCCCCTGTAGGGAAATTAGTATTTTGCTTCAATTTAAAAAATGTTTTTGTTTTATATGAGAGAGAACACATACTCACTGATACAAAGGCATGAAGTGCAACAATTCTGAGCACGTTGAAACATACTGTAAACCCAAACAGAAAGGTTTAAGGTGGGAACTCTGGTTGTCTGCATTTACACCTAAAACTGCGAGTTTGGTTCCAGGTGAGGAGTGATGTAACCATTCAATTTGCTGTCTTTGGAAATTTCGTCTTCATCTCACAAGTCTCTCTGCTACACCCAGCATTGTCAGGGTAATTTCTCATACTAAATATGCTTCACCCAGTCTTTCAGCAAATCCTAGCTGCTGCACTTTAAAGTGCAGTGTGTTTTACAGCAGCAGTCCATGTTGGTACAGTGAATATTTAACATCCCAACTTGATTATTTTGTTGCAGTTCTAAAAATGATTTTTAGTGTAGCATTTTACAGTTTGTCTAACTGGCTGATTTTTGTAATCCCAAGCCAGCTGCTGTTAAGGTGATTTCTCAAATTGGTTATATCTATAGTGGAGATGAACCATGTATTTTCTGTAAGGTTGTTTTGGACAGCTTTTCATCAGTAAACTGGTTACTACCTTTTATCAGAAAAAATGCCTGAAGATATTTTGGTCTATCTTTCTGATTTAGTTTTTACATTATAGTGTTTATGAAAGAGTGCAGAATAAAAACTTTGAAAACATTTCCATGATTAGTACTATTTTGGACATTAGCTGTGTTGGGATTTCTTGCTATCATTGTTTTATTGCCAGCCATGAGATCTGCCAGTTTAGTTTGTGGCAGCAGTAGTGTAATGCAGCAGATAAAGTTACCAAGGCTGCTGGAGATTACTGAAATCTTATGAAATTTGTCTTCAGCAAAAAAGAGCCCCAAAAATAATCCACATTTGAGAGAGTGTGTTTTTTGTATGTCAGATGAATCAGTTCAAAATATCTCAAATAGCTGAGGGTGATAATAACCATGCAGCTGTAGTTTGTCTATTCATTAGAAGATAGCCCAGAAACTGCTCTGTACCCAGGTCTTGCTGGTGTTACTTTCTGCCTGCAGCATGTTTGCCATCATCTCTAGTTTAGCTGGGTGCTAATTTTGTCTTTTTTTTTCTATGTGCTATAGAAGTAGTAGTTGACTACTTTAATCCAAACCTGTGATAAAACAACATTTTAAAAATTTGCTTACCATCTTTCATTGTGCTTCATTGTCTATTATCTGTTATGTTTCCTCAACCTCTCACCTTTTTCACCCTTGGGATGAATTATCTCTATATAGGTAGCGAGTTCTGATACAGAACTCTATATAGGTAGGGAGTTCTCAAATGAATCTTGGTTGGCATCTCTGGATTCTACTGAAAATTGTAATTTCACTGGGTAGGTGTCAGCATAGAGTCTGACATTGACTCTACATAAACAAATGTTTGTGTTACAGTATTTTTCCAAAAACTTAACTGGAGAATAAGTATTTGCCTATGGGAATAAAGTTGAATGTACATCTTACTCTGCTTTTGCTTGAAGCCATTGGAGTTTGTCACTTCCTTCAGTAAGGATGGTATAATTTTAATTTTTTGTTCATTTTGCACAATTAATTTTCTTAAATATGTCTCTGTATTTATTCTTTCATTTATTGTATTAAATTCTTGCTATTCTCTATCCAGCCTAAAAATAGTCAGAGCTGTATTTTTTTCTCTCTAGTAAATATCAAGATACATTCTTCTGAAGGGAATTTATGGCTTTTAATCTATTTCATACTTTTTTAGCTTGACTTATTGTTGTCTGATCTTTAATGAAGATCTTTGTTAGGTTGTTGGAACTCTTTTCTTCGGCTTTGAACACAGTATATTATTAACAGCAGTTTTTCTTCTCTCATTTTTCATTTTTTTAAGTCATGGTATACACAGTTTACTGACTTTGACAAAATGTGTCTGTCTCTAGAGCAGTAATTTAAAGGTACTTAATTAAACCTTCGAATGAGATGGATCATTACATCTTGTCATTGTGGGGCAGATTGGGTAGGCAGGAGGTAATCTGGCAAGGAGTGCCCTGTTCCTCATAGGAAGGCTGGGGACTAACAGGCTGTTTTGCTGGAATGGCCAAAGTTTATTTTTTTCTCTTGTGGTGCAGAATATGTATCTGGCAAGATTGTTACCAGAAATAATATGGCCCTAGGCAAAATGTGATGCAGGAGGTACTCAGTGTGCTGCTTCTTCTAGGGCAACCAAAACACTGGTTAGTTACACCAAGGGAGGCACCTGGGGTTTCATGGCTGGGGTACAGGCCGATGGAAAAAAGAATTCTTTTTTTGGCAGTGCAAAAAAGTGTTGGGATGAGCTGTGCACCTCAGAAGCTGGGGTTTCTTACTTTGCTTGTACTGTGCATCAGACAAAGCGATTTGGCTGCTTGTTTTTCTGGCATGGTGCATGCTCTCTACTCTTTATTCCAGGCCTCAGTCCATTCCTAAATCAAAGATGCAGTCTGAGAGAAAGGTTTTGAAGATGTGTTTTTAGTGGAAGACAAAGCAATCTTCAAAGTGAAGAGGAGGTCTGGTATTTAAAAGGTGGTTTTTAGCAAGTTTGCAAAAATGATGTGCCGATAACACTGTGATATCAGAGGTTTGTTGGATATTTCAGGGCTTGGAATTGGAGGAATTGGCAAGTAAAGGACTGGACATACTAAGTGATCTTTCCCTGTTGCTAAAACTAATTCAGAATGAGAATAAGGTCGTTGGACTTCATAGCAAAGCAATTAGAATTCAGTTCTTCTTTGTGCTTTGTTTTTAATAAAATCACTTGTACAAAACATACAGTTGCTTTTCTCTAGTCAAGACACTGAGCATTTAACAATGTGACAGTTCTTACTTTAAAAAATATTTTTATAGCATTTGAATGCTCTAATCAAAGACCATTTTCCAACTTTGCATAAAAAATGATCACAGCTCCCAAAAGCTTAGAGCAAAGGAAAATGGTGAAGAGATGATTTGGGTTCCCGCAGTGGCCTCAGCTGGGACCGGAACCTGGCTCTCCAGGTCTTAAGCTGGTATGCTGGTGAATTCACAGCCTCCCTGGTGGCTTGTTGTGAACTCCTGAAGGAACATCAACAATCTTATCACAGTGGGACACAAAGAGGTTCTGTGATTTTCAGTGACTGGATTTTTATTTTGATAGCATTTTTTAATGGAATCACTACAGCACTGTTCTGACTGTAAAAATGGGATTTTTTCTTTTCTTTGTCTTAATGGGGTCTTTTAATTTTCACTCATTCTAGTTTAACAAGTATACAGCTTCCTATCTGTGTTTTGATAGCTAGCATTTTTTTGTTGTTCAGTGTAGTAACACTGCTCATGCTATTATCATGTGTGCGTTTTTCAAGTATCCTTGAATTTAGAACCATGGGGTTCTAAATTCCCATTATTCGTGTTTTATTATCACAAGAGTATATACTTCCTAAAATGATGGATAGTTGAATAGCTTACAACCTTAGTTGTTTTAAGATTCAGAACTCACCCAACTGAGGTGGTTGATCCAGTTGTTTAGCTGTGGGGTTCTGGCTAAAGAAATGGTCTGCTAAATGTTAAACAAAACAGCTGCAAGGACATTGTGCAGTTGAACAGAATGTGGGACCACAAAATGATGATTTGATGCATTCTGCACCAGAGAACAGTTTTCTATCTGGATTTGCAAACTATACTTTTGGAAATCTACTGCCATAGAAGGACCTCAGATTGAATCTGACTCATTCTCCTGTAATGTATTTTTCTTTTTTTCCCCCCAGAAATGATACTAGGTATTTAGGCAACTTGTAGCTATAGATAGACTTCACTATAGACTTCACTACCAAATCCTCTAGATAAAGTACTAAATAACATGTAGGCATGATGTTAACTCCTCTGTGGCAGTCCTGTCAGGATCATACCATTTGTGATTTCTTCCTGTTTGTATTCAGATTGTTAACTGAAAAGGGGCCATGCTGTTTCATAGTTTATGGGTATTTGCTTATTTAAAAAGCGTGATTGACTTTGTATTCCCCTTGAGCTAGGCTATGGTCATCCTCTGCACTGTTACACTGTGGTGTGGGGTTATGGTTCTGTCTTTTTTTTTTTTAATTTTTTATTCAGAGGGGGATGTTTTTAGTGTCACTGAAATCTGATGAAGGGGTGTAAGTAGTTTCTGAGCTAGAGGAACCAGTCACCAAGCTTAAGAAGTCATTGCTAGTTAGAGGCATTTCACAAATTCTACAGGTGTCTGCCCCTGGTCTTGCTGTTCCTGCTAAAGAAACAGAATACTTCCAGCTGGATATTTAAGTACCTATGATTTTTTTACGGAATGTGTAACTCTCTGACACTTTCCTGGCTCATTGGTGTAACTTTTTTCCTGTGTCACTGACTATAGACGGATTCTATGCAGCAAAACATGAGCTCCCAGCTTTTCAATGGCAAATCCCCTCCTTTTGCTCCTGTGCCTTCAAGTCAAATAGATAGAGATCACATCCTGAAAGCATTAAGTCCTCAATATCAATTGCAGAAAGGCTGAGGTTGAAGGGACCTCTGAATATCATCTGGTCCCATTACCATGCAAGACCATTTACAGCTGGTTGCCCAGGACTGTGTTCAGGTGGCTTTTCAATAACTCTCAAGGGTTGGGACTCTACAGTCTCCCTGAGTAGCCTGTGTAATTGGTCACCCTCACAGCAAAGAGGGTGTTTCCTGATGTTCAGACAGAACCTCCTGTGTTTTAGTGTGTGTCTGCTGCCTCAGGTCCTGTCACTGGGTGCCACTGGAAAGAGCCTGGCTCTGTCTCCTTTACTACCCTTGCTTTAGGTGTTCATATATGTTGAGAAGATTCCCTCCAGAGCTTTCTCTTCCCCATGCTGAAGTCCCAGCTCTCTCAGCCTTTCCTCTTGTGAGAGATGCTCTAGTCCCTTAATCATTTTCGTGTCCCTTTGCTAGACTCTGTCCAGTATGCTCATGTCTCTCTTGTAGTGGGGAGTCCAGAAATCCAAATGTGGCCTCATGAGTGAGTGCTGAATAAAGAGAAGGACTGTCTGCCTCAGCATGCTGGCAGTACTTTCTCTATTGCAGCCAGAATGCTGTTTGCCTTCTTTGCTCAGGGCATGCCTGCTCATGTTCAACCTGGTGGCCACCAGGACTTCCAGGTCCTTTTCTGCCATGCTGTTTTCCAGCTGGACAGTCTCTGGCATGTGGTTGTTCCTGCTGAGGTGCAGGGGTTTGTGCCTTGCCTCCTCTTGGTTCTCATGAGGTTGCTGTGCTCTGGATGGCAGCGATGTCCTGCAGTTGGGTGCCATCAGCAAACTGGCTGAGGGTACCCACTGGCCCATCATCTGCATTCATTGTTAAAGACGGTGTTGAGCAGGGCTGGACCCAGTACTGACCCGTGGGGCACACAGCTTGTCACTGGCCTCCAGCCAGACCTGGTGACACTAATCACCACCCTCTGGACCCAGATGTTCAGACAGTTTTTGGTTCACCTCACTGTCTGCTCATCCAGCCTGAGCATCAATCAACAGCTTCTTTGTGAGGATTTTGTGGAACACAGCGCTGTAAGCCTTGCTAGGCAATATACACTGCTCTCCCCTTGTTCTTCTGTACAGTGATACGAAACCTGCCTTCTTTCCTTAAAACTGGAACTAAAATACATGTTCTATTTTTGCTAATTTTTCCTGTCATGCTTTAACCTTTTTGTGGGCTGTCTTATACCCAACTTAGGTTATTGTCTATATCAGTGTTGTTATTAAATAGTAATGGTCTACTGTTAGAGAATTTCTATTCTACAATCACTGTACTAGCTGAAGACTATTCAGTGACAGAAAGCTGTTTTCAGGACATTGTTTGGTCTTTTCCATTAGCATTCTACTGCAGGTTCAGCACAATGTATTACCATTGCTCCAGAGGGAACTATGAAGTGATAAGAGCTACCTTTATCAACCAAACTGACAATCCTGCAAAACAGGAAATAAAGTTTGGGAGCCATGTTTTGTAAACCTGTGTTGGCTGATACTATGAAATAAAAGAACAGCTGTTCAAGTCAGACAAGAAGTCCATCTTATTTTCCTCCTGTTTTCTGCTGACAGAGACCAGTGCTAGATTAACAGGAGAACAGTGTTAGAATAGGGCAAACATACAGTGATCCTTTTCCAACTTCTAAGAATTTGCAGCTTGGGGATTTCCTGAGCAGCAGGTTTTGATTTAGTATATAATAACCAAATAGTCTTAATTTATAATTCTTGAAATGTAGAGAGGACACAGTGTAAATACTCATGGTTCCCCTGAGTACTAACTGAGTAGAGCAATGGGTTTCTTTGTCATCTAGTTCATCTAGTTCATTTCAGTGTTCTGTGTATTATAGTCTAAACACATTATCCCACTGCCCTGATGAGCAATATGGGTTACCTTGGAGCCTGTCATTTTGTACTTCTGCTTGGGATTTCTTTTTTTTTTTTTTTTTTAATGTGCATTACTTTATTTTTACAGATAATCTTATTGCCTGCTTTTGTGTGGTACTTTAGCATTTGATTTTATGGATTCTTCTCCTTTTCTACCCAGAATGACTTAAAGTGCACTCTAAATCTTCATTTATTCCAGTAGTAGAAAGGTGTAGCTGTGGAAGGCTGCCTCCTTGGAAGCCTCTCTCTAATGTTTGAGGTGGCAGTCAGGGTGAGGATCTTTTTCTATGCTGTATTATGGCACAGAAGATAGCTGGGTGTGACTTTGCATCAATGACAGTATCTAGTGTCAGAGTGTTATCATGGGATTAGGAAACAAATGTATTTGCTTAAGCTTTTCATTGGTGTCCATTTTCTGCATTTTTGAGACTGTTTTTGTGACACTGATAGACTGGCACAGGAGCTCATTTCCATGTGATTCAGGACAGGCAGGTGAGAGAGGTCCTTGATCTGGAGGCTGAGTTGCTCTGCTGGGCCAGATCCTGTGAACTGACCCCAGAGGGGCTTCCCTGGCTTTGGCTCACTGTGCTCAGAGCACTTCAGGATCAGGGACAGGGATTAAGGTTGTATTTACCTTTTAAATGTTGATAGGTATGTAATACTGTTCTCCAGTGCTTAAATGGATTGTGTCATATGGGTGTGTCCCCTTGGCTATCTGCTTGTTATTTTTATTAGTATAAGTGTTAGACTTCCCTTGGAAAAGCATTGTAGTGGTACTTGAGTACTTCTGTCTGCGCTGGTGTGGAAGTCCCATGTTTGTTGGCATACAGACTTCATTGACATATTAAGTTGTTTTAAACATCACTTAAAAAAATCTACCGGACCTGAAGTAGCTTTATTTCTTATTTATTTCCCTACTTGAAGTTGTTCATCGTACCAAGCTGGTTTTAGGGGTTTTAGTGTTTTGGGATGTGGTTTTTTTTTTGTTTGGTTCTTTCTGTGTGTGCCTGTGTGGTTTTTGTTTGGCTGGTTTATGTTTTGTTTATCTGGTTGGTTTTTTTAAAAAGTACCTTTTCTTCCTCTGCAACTCTTACCTTCAGTATTTTGAAATTGAGTTTCTCTATAACTCTTTTGCATTTTTGAGCCTAACTTGCTTTTATAAAACCAGATATGGTGGAAGGATGGCTCCTGAGATGAACTTGTCTGGAAATAGAAATCTTCTTTGAGAAAAGTAATGTCTTGTGATGAATAAAAGTGCCATGTCAGAAATCTGAGCTGTGTAGTCCTGACCTAGAGCCTTTTTGGTTGCTTAGTGTGAGCATAGATCTCTTCTATTCTGATTAGTTTCTAGAGGCTAGAAATTGGAGCTTCAAAACTTGAAATAAAAGAAATCCCTCCTTGTCTTGGACAAACTGAATTTATTTTCCTCACAACTGTTTTTGGATTAATTTCACTAATAATATTTAAAGAATGTGTGTCTTGATAGAAGCCATCATCACTAAACTTTTTGTCTAAAAGTGTTACCAAGCCTAGTGTATTTCTTCAAAAATGTTTGTGATGAAAATGCTTATTGCTTCTAACTTCGTCCTTTGAAGTAGTTTAATTGCCTTTAATGAGACCTTTTTGAAGTGTAGTCTGTCAAGGCATTTATATTGGAGATTTCATTTACCATAGAAAGGTCTTATGACCTTGATGTGAGAATTGACTAAATCATCTCTGCATTTACCTCTTCCTCCAGAGCACCATCAGTTGAAATTACTGCACTGTATAATTAAAATTAACCTGATCTTAAATAAGCTTTTCCCTTCAGAGGGTCAGTGATACAATACCCTGCAACTGTGCAGGTAGAAAGGCTTAGATTGCTGCAGGAAATTATTTCAAGTTTTTATTTTCACAGAGAGACTCTCCATACAGAGTATACAAACACATCTTTCTGCTTTGTTCTTGTTTTCCTCCTGGTTTGGTTTTGTGATTGGTGTTCATGTGAATGCTGGTGCCAGCACAAAAAAGGGGAGGAATGAGGATTTTATGGCTTTTAATCTATTAAAATTACCAGCAGCTCAGCAGGAACAACTCCAGTAGTGTTCTGCATCAAATTCAAGTCCTTATGGACTTGTAGGAGCATATGAGCAGTGCTTGATAATTTTGCTGTTACAGCAGTTGCATATGAGATGGTTGAGGCATTAGATAGTTTTTACTTGTATTTTTCTTTCTATAGAAGAGTTTAGTACTTTCAGCATTGTTGCTTATAGCTTTCTCTGTTCCCTCCTGTTAAAAATTGACAACAGCCTCTTTTCAGCAGTATTAGATCTCTTTTGGCCTGTGCTTGTTGCAGATAGACCTGCTCTCTTGAGATTGATGTTAGTCATGGATTCATTGCCTATTCAAGTCTTGGCTTTCTGAGCATATTTCTTTCCTATTATTTCATTTTTTACAGGTATAAAAGGAGTATGATGATATTTTTCAAATTTTAATGCTGATTTCTTTGGTAGTGGTCTGGTCTTGTGACCAAGGCTCAGATAAGGAAGCTTTAAATGTTTCTCATAGACTAGTCTAGTAACCATCTCCAATAAAGTGCTATTCTTTTGCCATCAGCTTTTCTTGAAGGCAGTGCAATGAATTTAAAGGTAGGTTTTCCTATTCTGTAATTATTACTCATGCTTGCCAGGAGAGAAATGTTAATGGGAAACTGCTCAGGATTCCTGTGGGAAATTGTTAGGTGATAAACTCAAGACATAGAACTTCAGGGATGTTTAACTTCTCAGGTATCATACAGCAATCCCTGCTTGCTGTATAAAACCAAATGATAAGGTGAGGAGTGTATGCTGTTCAACTTGGGGTTCATTCCATAGTTTCCCACAGTAGTTCACTCTTGTGGGTTACCTTTTGCACAGATTGCATGAGAAGCTTGTGTTTTCTCTTGCTTTTGTGGGTTATCTTCACAGAAACCTTGTCTGCCTATGTACTCTTGGCCTGTGTGAAGTAGTTGTGGCTGGAAATTGGGAGTGTGAAATCGCCTACTTACATATTGGCAGCTTGGCTTGGTTAGCAAAAGGCAATTCTAAAGACATTCAATTCCATCCTGCTGTCTTCTTTTCACTTCTCCCTTCTTCTTGGGCTTGGAAGTTACTTCTAACAGTATAAAATACCTGGTTTCTCAAACAGATTTAGACATTTTTTTCTTTTTTTTTTTTTTTTCCTTTAGGACAAGTACTTTGGAGTTATACACTGTTGCTAATGTTAAGATTTCACTGTTTGGACCTCTAGTCTATTTTCTTTCTCATGCTCAGGGTTTGAAGTAGCTGAAGTCTGATGTCCATAGCCTGTGTGTAGAAACTGAAATTAAGCAAGTAAAAATGGAGGATTTTAAGGCATGGATTCAGAGGAAGACAGTGCTGGTGTGCCTGTTTTTTTTGCTAGGTTTAGAAACGTGTTACTGATTTATGCTAGGATGAGCATGGTACCAAAGCTGAGATTTTTTTATCTTATTTAAGACCTTACACAATTTTTACAGAATTAGTCTTGGTTTTATATCTTGATAAAATGCAAGTTCTCTGACTATAATTGGAAGCTCTTTGAGGATTTTTCAGGTTGCTTGTCTTCTTTGGGAAGAAAGGGACCCAAGCTTTAATTGACATGCTTACCTGATAGTACTCCAGTGTCTTTGCTGCCCATAGAGGATCTTTCCTCAGTGGATTGGAAGTTACCTTAGAAATTACTCTATTGCTTTCTGGTTTTAGAGGCAGTGTCCTGTAAGCAGGAGTGGTATATGGGTTGGCCCTTTCTTGTGCTCTGATATTTTGAGCTTTTGGAAACATTGTCTAACTTTAGTAAAGGTAATGTTCTACATAACCCTATAAATAGTGATGTTTCTCTGAATTGTTTCTTCTGTTAGTCAGAATTTGTTTTTGTCCCTTTTGCTGTTGACTTTTGTTCATCTATTTCCTTGTGTTTTCTGTTTTGGGGAATATACTGTCATATTTTTGGCTCTCACGTGCCACATACTTGGATTTCCTAGAGGATTATAATCCTTTCTCCTCTGGGATACTGTATTCAATCTTATACAAGGAAATACAAGTATATCTACAGTTCCTGGTCATTGCTTTATATGTTTATTTTGTGCATGAAATTGTAAGTGGTTGTAACAAGGTGAGAGTAGTGGTTTTTGATAGTGACTTGCAAAACACACAGAAAGGCAAGCAAACATTGGTTCTGTGGCAAGGGTTAAACTCCAAAGTAAAACAGCCTCACAGCACCAAGTAGCATTTATATTAAACTTCAATAAATGTGGTGGTAAGTTGTTCCCATAACATCATAAGTATGCTGGGTGAGTGGATGTTGTGGACTGTGGAGTATGTAATCAAATTAACAGCTTCGTTTCTTTCTGTTTCAGATTAAGGGAAGTTTCAGAGAAGCTGAACAAATATAATTTAAACAGGTAAGGCATATCATATGCTGCTGTAAATAATTTAGGAAAGTACAATTTTTCTAATAGCAACAAGAAGCAGAAGATTTTACAGTAGGTGATGGAACCTTAGAAATCCTCAGTGCTACTGATACTGAAGTCCAGACATGCTTCAGATAACACAGGAAGAAAATGAGGGGTTCTCAGTTATGATAAATTGTATTATTAAAATCTTCATTACAGAATGACTTCTTAATATGAGGTATAAACCCTGTTGTTTATTGCTGATCAGATTAAGTGAAAACTATTATCTTTTAAGATATTTTCCCTGGATTTTATGTGCTGTGTGCTTCAATTAATGCATGTTTAGTCATTTTTGAAAGTTTTTTGTAGTGGTAGCCACCACTGCACATTTTTCCTTTCATGTACAGCTTGACTTTTTTTTTATTTTACAGACTTCAAAAGTTCTAGAATACTGTAAATTCTCACTTTTTATTTGCAGCCACCCGCCTTTGAATGTATTGGAACAGGCCACTATTAAACAGTGTGTGGTGGGACCAAATCACGCTGCATTTCTTCTGGAGGTAAGTTCCTGAAATCTTCTCGGATAACAAACTTGAAACCGTATAGTTAAAATTAGGTATTCTAATATTAAATTGATTAATACTCTTCAATAACTGAAGACTTGTGTTTTAATTTTTTTGGTAAACTTGACTTACATTTCAGTTTTGAACATTTACTTTTCTTGTTCTAAATACAGGATGGTAGAGTCTGCAGGATCGGTTTTTCAGTTCAACCAGACAGATTGGAATTGGGTAAACCTGAGAATAGTGATGGGTAAGGAATGCTTTACTTCTAAGATATTTTTTAAACTCGATAAGCAGCTTGGCTGCTTTTCTGGTTTTGTTTTTATTTGTTTGTTTTCAAAGTAGATTTTGGAATGGGTACTTTGAGTAGAGACACAGTGGTTATGGTGGTGCAGCCAAACAGCCTAGCTTGACAAACTGGTGTAGGAAGAAATAGTATATGTGATTATGAAAGACTCACAGACTCTCTTTAACTTGAAGAAACAAGCTACTCCAAAAATAATCCTTAAGAAAGAAGCTGTGTTAAACTGTTAAGCTTAATGTAGAATCCACTCTGAAAGTAGTCCCATCTGGCAAGGCTCACTTTCTAGATCTGTGGTCCTTAGTCCAGGTAAGTCCCCCTTAACAGGACTAATTAATGGTTCACATTTGAATTTAAACTACTTAATATTGAAGTAGCATACTCAGGCTCAGGTTTATAGATAGAACACCTGCTGATTACAATTTGTACATATACACTAATGGAAAATTTAGCACAGTGGCTAACTCCAATCACAAATTAGCTTAATATGTATTTGCATCTGTGCTATTATGGATTGCTGATGTACGTAAGGTCTGTTAGGCATGCTTTCCACTTTCTTTTTCCAGTGTACTTCTTAATATACAGTTAGATTAGTTTGGAATATTCCCCAAGGGTGTTGCTTAAGCTGGTATGTTACCAGACTAAGTCCCTGAGAATTTCAACCTGGGATTCCAGGTTTTGTTCTTAACCCATTTGGGATTGTTTTGTGACTGATTTACCATCTTTTACTTTCAGTTCAAAGTTGAGCAGTGGCTCAGGGGCAGGAAGGACATCCAGGCCAGGCAGGACTAGTGACTCCCCATGGTTTCTGTCTGGTTCTGAAACTCTGGGCAGACTGGCAGGCAACACCCTTGGGTAAGTTTTGATAGGATTGAGGCTGCAATCTGTTTGTTCCATATTTGAGTATATGTGTATACACATATATAAATTGTATGCAGTATGTCTAAGGGAACGTATAACTACAGCAGTTGTGTAGGTAGGGTATAACAAAAAAACTTGATTGACTTGGTTAAAATAACAGACATTTAAGTGACCCTTCAGCACATAGGGTACAGAGAATTTTTCATATATGTGCAAAGAATAACTTGGTTTGGGCTGTGTTGTCTTCTTTTGAATGTTTTTTTAGTTCCTTGATTTTTGAAAAACAGGCTTTTAGAGGGACACAATCAATTTAAACCATGATAGGCCAGGAGCATACAGTGAAATGAGTGCATTTGTGCAGGAAGAACCTTCATTATGGGCTCCGTTGTTTTGTGCCTTCCACTCCCTTGCCCCAAGTCATAAATGGTGTTTTGATAGCCAGGGTCCTATACATAGTAATGGAAAAGGAACATTTGGAAAAGGTTGTTTCTCAGAACCTTTAAAATTGTACTATATGCAAAATGTACTGTATAGATCCAGATTTCTTGTCATTAGCTTTAAAATTGATGGTGTCCCTTTTTATAGAAATGTAATTTACATTCCATAATGACAGTGATCTCTTTGTTATGTGTTTTTGTAAGACATGTCTAACTATGCTGCTTCCTAATGTTACTGACTACAGTAATAAGAACCGTGGTTTCTGCATGTGAATGATTTGTTAAGAAGAAGGAACTACAGTGATTATGTAGTATACTAACTACAGTGATTATGAGTATATACTCTATCATACTCATACAGATCATATTTTCCATGATTTTCCAGAAATTTTTTTGTTTTTTCATTACCAAATCAACTAATTTCATTTGGGCCTTAGTTGCATGAAGAGTAACCCATAACCTTCCCAGTTTTTTTCTGAAACCATTACGCATCTTAACCTAAAAATCCGTGTGTTAAACATCAAAGACAAACTAGTATTGTCATGTTTAAGAACTTACTGTGGGACATGTAACACTTTTTTTTCCCTCCTTATTCTTAGCTAAGCATAATGTGTTAAAATTGTTTGAATCTTAGAGATTAACCCTGAAGTGTTCCTAATGTCTTCTCTTGAATGTCTCAGAAGTAGGTAGTTGCAAGTAACTGAACTAGTAGAATAGCAGTAGGCACTATAACTAGTCTGTTAAATGGAGGGAGTAATTATCTTAATAAATTGAATCTAAACCCATTCAAACTGTAGAGCCATTAGAGTAGGTAACTGGATTTGAAAAATTGCCAGCATGTTGCTGCATAGTAGAGAGATGTGGTAAACTAGTAGGTGAACAGAAATGAGATGAAAGGTTTCTATTCTATATTAATATTTAGTTTAGGTTTAGATGGCTTTAATAGCAATGGCTGTATCCTTATTTGCCTTAACAGGGCCAGGGTAGGACACACAGGGAATATTTGGATTGTTACACAAATAGAAATGGTTTTAACTGTTAGATGTCTAAATGATGCCATTGATAGTTTATAACTTAAAGTAGAAATTGGATCTGTAGTGAGTATTAATATCTAATATAGAACTTTTTCTTTAACCCCACCCCTCCCTGCAGAGTGTTGAATTGAAAGTTACTCAATAGAATTTGACTTCCCCTCAGTCCTGTTCTTTTCCTCTCAGCCACCTTCCCACCTTTAGAACAGTTTAAGTGGCTCATTTTATTTAAAATGTCACATTCTTTAGTATTTTGTCTTTCTTTTTTCTGTTTTCAGTAGTATATTTTTATTTTTTAGAATTCTCTTTTAACTCATGAGACAAGACTTTTCCTAAAGACATAATTGAACTGCTTTTTGTCTTGTCATTGTCTCTGGTCTCTAGCTAGAATTCTGGAAATGTAGGTGTCTGACAGAGCCTTGTCTTAAGCAAGACACTCGAGTTACTCTGTGATTGCAGGGTCTTGTCAGGAGGAAAAAAAACCCCAATTAAAAAAGGGTGCTAGTAATCAACTGAAGGCATACAATGCAAGACAAGTATTCTTACATAATTAGCTTTTGATAGACTTTTAATGTAAATTTATTAGATACTGTTTCAGAGAATGTATCTTTATTTTCATGTCTGATTTTAAATGTATTTTTGAAAGGAGTTTGAGGCTTCAGGTGGTCGATAGCAGGAAGGGTCTGCTGATACAGATTATTAAGTAGCAGTAATACCATATCCAATAACCTTTAAGGTGTATTACAAGATAAAGCTTAGCTAACCTTGAAGAACAAGCTAGAGTCTCTTGTCTTTCATGGCAGCAGATTATCTTGTCTTAAATTCAGAGCAGATTCAATTGACACAGATCTGTGGTGATAATTATTAATGGATAATTGTAATGAAGGTGAGGTGTCTATTTCTACAAATCACTGTCTTTTTGTTGCCTTATTTTGATGCTGATTTGTAGAAACAAAGAAACCGTTCAGTCAGTTAAGGCATGTTTTTGCAATGTGTGCAGTTGTTGATTTCTGCAATAGGAATATGTAAAAAGTAGAGTATCTCTTGAAAACTATTCCTGAGGATCAGAGAACTATCTAGTGTAAGATTTCTTTTGCTGTGGAGAAGATGACTTGATTTTTCTAGTATAATCTCAACCAATTTCTTAATGTAAATCAAGTATCAGAATCTTTAGAAGATCCACCTAAGCATAGTGATGTTCTGTCAGAGCCACTGACAGTGAAGTTGGTGCATGTGTGCTTTTATAGCAGGAAATTGACAGATAAGTGTTAAATGTTATGCTGCTGCTACTGCTTTTAGAAAAATCTGGGAATTGATCCTTTTATGTGTTTATGTATGTATACATCCACGCAGCTATATGAGTAGGAAAGAATGCAAGTTCCAGCTGGAGTCCTGTTTTTTTATTTCTTCTGCATATTTCAGAACTTTATCAATTTCCTGGTGTCTTGTTCTGTCTAGTTTTGAGAGTTACTTTTATAATGTTTGTCTGTGAAGTCAAGCTGCAGTATTTTTCAGAGGATGTTAATAAGTTATTAGTAATAAAACTAAAGATGTTTGAAGTAGTCCCCAAGGTATGCTGCTGTACTAAAAGAACAAATAATCTAAATCTTTTAGAAGTCGCTGGAGTTCAGGGGTTGGTGGAAGTGGAGGAGGATCTTCTGGTAGATCATCTGCTGGAGCTCGAGACTCTCGAAGGCAGACCAGAGTGATACGCACAGGACGTGACAGAGGATCTGGACTGCTGGGGAGTCAGCCACAACCAGTGATTCCAGCATCAGTCATTCCAGAGGAACTAATTTCACAGGTGTGTGAACTAGAAACTGCTTGTTGCCAAAAACTCGCAGAGCTTCTCAGAGCATGTGTACCAGAATGTGTTGTAGTAGTACCCGTTCTCCAAGGAGTAATGGCATGCAATTGAAGAAATTGACTTTCCTTATCTGACTTGGTTTTATTCTTAAGTACATAGTGGAAGTGACAGACTTTTGGATTAGAATTAGAATTTTCATTTCCAAACGTCACCCAAGACAAGGTATATGTTTAATGTAGATGAGAAAGGCTGTGTTTGGTTGCAGAGGGGAGATTTAGTGAGAGAATCAGATATTTGAGAATAATATCAAATGTTAAGTTTCTTGAAGGAATGTAATGAAGGAAGGCAGATTCACTCTTTTTTTTTTGTGTTTGATAGAAGGAATGATCCATTTCAGATGTAAATGAAAGATAGAAAATTTATTTATTCTCTTGAAAATACTGATAATTTTTCTTCATGGACACCTGTGCTTAATTTTTTATAAATGTGACTTTTATGAATGTTGGGTATATATTGCTCTGCTTTTGCCTTTTAATGCACTAAAGTCTGAAGAGGTGCTACAGTCTATTAAAACATTTTCCTCTATATTTGAAGAAAAGAATACGTTCAAAATATGTGACTAGTTCATGCATTTTAACTATTAGATTAGAACTAGTTCCTGGTTGACATTTGAAATACAGAAGTTAGTTGCTAGGCAAAAGGTAATCCGCTTTACTTCCCTTGCTGTGATATTTTGCCTTCTTTGTTTAATTTTATTTTTAAATAGTGTACTTTTTTTGCCTTCAAAATAGAACACGTCTGAAACATTTTTGAGGTAAATTGAAAGCAGAGCAATGGGAAAGATCTTAGCAGATGGTCTATAGACTCTAGGAAGTCTGAAAAATCTGTAAACTTCTGGCATAGAAGTTTATGACAAAAAATTTACCTTTGTGTGCTATTAGAATTTTTTTTTTTGCTTGCCAGCAGACCATTTTATTTGGTGCCTTATTTTTACTCTGTTGTGAAAGTACTCAGTACTTGTTTCTTACATTCTTTTGTTTCTGATCTTTCAAAACTCTCATAATCTCTGACATTTGGTAGAGGCTAGTCTGGAAAAACAAAGTGCTCTGAGTCCTAGGGTCAGTGGAATAAATCAGAGTTTCTCTCTTTTTTTGTAAATTCATTGGACTTGATATTTGGGAGGTTTTATCTACATTTGCACTTTGTTAATAAAAACTTCAGTGTTGCAGAAACTGCTGATGATAAGCCTTTAGAAACAGAATGATGAGGAAAATAGAGTCATTAAAGTGGTTTTGTTTGAAGGGCAGTGGAAAGAGAAACCAGTGTAAAAGGGATTGAAGTGTAGTTTTGGCACAGCAATTGATTGCAAACTCTGTTGATTGACATACTAAGTTTAAACACTTTTATAGAAACATACAGAAACTCTCAAAACCAGATTATACTTATTATTTAACTGCAGCATTAAACATTCCAGGAAGTAGATTCTAAGATTCTGTTAGAAAATTTAGTGACAAAGGGGTTCAGTGACCTAACTGGAGCTGAGAGAAGGCTGGATATCAAGTACATGATACTGTGAAAAATTGATAGGAGCCTGTGTCTGTATGTACTGTTATTGACTTGTGATTCTTATTAGACTTTTTTTAGACTTAAGCATTTTCTTATGAATAGTGGTTGGTGATCTGAGAATGACCAGTAACCAATTCACTCTGCTCTTATAGGCACAAGTTGTTTTACAAGGGAAGTCCAGAAGTATTATTATCCGAGAACTCCAACGAACAAATCTTGATGTAAACCTTGCTGTAAATAATTTGTTGAGTCGTGATGATGAAGATGGAGATGATGGGGATGACACAGCAAGTGAATCATATCTTCCTGGAGGTTTGTATCCTGCAACTTTTGATAAAAAATCACCAACAAACATGTTCTTATTTTTCTGTATTTAAGTACTGACAGTGAGTTCTGTGCTGTGCAAGGTACGCAGCGAAGACAATTGTTGCTTATAGGAACAAAGTCTAAAGATGTATAAAACAAAAGAAGGACTGGGATGTCTTGAGGGATTAGAATAGCCACTGAAGAGTAACTGTTGATAGTGTTTGTTGGGGGGCATGAAAGTTATGGGGTTTTTTAGGATCTCAGGCTTTGTAACACTGGCATTACTTTCGTCTATTTTGCTGCTCAGTGAGATGCTGAGACTGCTGTGTGGCTTGCTCATAAAAGCTAATTCTAAAACTTTCTAGTGACTTGCATGTTTTTTACTACTAACATATATTCTTAATATTCATAAAAGTTTTTAGAGCAAAAATTACGTGCTTTTCTAAAATCAAGAAGCCTTAATAGAGGGCAAAACACTTTACAGTGGTTACAATTAGATTGAGAATTTAGTCTTCATCTCAGGTTCCCCTTATAAATGCTGTTCTGGCTATAATGGCAAAATCCTGTAATGTAAGTGCAGCTGTTTTTGAAATACTGCCTGTCCCATAAAATTGCTTTTTATAAAAGACTTTGAATCTTCTTTTGCATTGGCTAAATAATTTAGGCAGTCTTTTCTTTCTGAGTGAACAGATTGGAAAACATAGCAGCCAAATCCAGGGTTGTGTTAGTTGCACTGCACGAAAAGAGCACATCTGAGCTCTGACTACATAGTAGCTTTTCTTCTGTGTGTCAAAATGATGTTTTGATATTTTTCTAATAAATGGTTGTATTTTGGTTTTTTCTTTCTGCTCATCTGGTTCACCAGGAAGGTTCATGGGCTTCGTCCATCTTTAGCTTGTCAGTCATGTGATTAGAGAATGGGTTTTTTTTAATTTCTGCAACAAAAACTTTGCATTTCATTTTGCTTCTTTTAGTTTTAGTTGCATCTGTCAAGCATCTTTATTTTGCTGTAGAATCAAGACTCTTTTGGTGAAAGGGGTGAAAAATCTTGAATCTCAGTCTTATTTTTTGGTGATCAGCTCAATAGGATTAGACAGATGCACTGGAGGAAGTTAAATCTCAGAAGTTTCCAAGTGTTCAAAGCACTTCTCAGTCTTAAGGATACCCAAATGCATTCCTCCTGAATTGACCTTAGGAAGATAAATTACAGTTAGGAACTTCTACTGTAAATTACTGCTTTTAACCATACTAACCAGCCTTCAACAGCATCAGCTGTTCTCTGACTACCTCTTGTGATTCTAAGGATCAATTAATAGGGACTGTCTGACAACCTGTGACTGGTAACATTTATTTGAAGGTGCCTCCACTACAGTCTGTGAGTCTCATCTATTTGAGATGGGTTAAAGTGATATGCAGAGTTTCCTTGTCCTCACTGGATGTCCAGAAAAAAATTTTCTCCTTGGCTTAATCTTTAAATCTTCTTCCCTGTTCAGAGTAAATTTCCTGTAAGGGATTGCAATGTCCTAAAAGTAGGTATTTTCCCTGTTTTACCCCACAGAGAAATTGAGCTATTTTTTCCCCGGTTTTTATGGGAAAATATATGGAAATGATGGCTGAAGTGACACTTGATCTGTCTTAACGCCACTCTTTGGAGATGTAATTTCTGATTTGTAGAATGTGCATGCCTTCTCTGTCCTAAGTTTTACGGGTGAAAAACAGTTTGTTGCACAGAAATTGATTAGTTTGGTATGGTCAGTTTGAAACTGATGAAAAATCTAGCTGAACACTAGGCAGTGCTATCATAACTCTACTGTTGAAACATTGAATAGTAAAAATTAGCAGCTTTGCTTGTGTCACATGGCCATGCAAGCTAGTTTTCAGGAAAACCAAAATGGCCAGAGAAAGTTGCCTATATCTCTTTTGAAAAGTATTTTTGCTCTAGAAACTTTGCAGTCTTCCTGCTTTCACTTGCCATCTCACATCTGGGTGCCCCTTTGGAAATAGAACATCATCAGAGAAAACTGTGGATAACTGATACATGCTATATGCATTCAATTGTTAGGCTTTTTTATTGTTCTGAAAGATAAAGAACCTTTTTTAAAATTATGCCAAATTATGCTTTAAAGCTTTTTGATTTTCATTTCAAGCACAAGAAAAGCAAGTGAGAAGACAGAATTTGCCTCTGGACTTTTGAGGCTCTTGCATTTCAATTAAAAGCATATGTTAATTTTGTCTTTCTGCCTTCTGCATGTCTGATGCTTTGTGACCCTTAAATTTAGGGGTTACTTCTCTAAGCTTTCCAAGCTAGAGAAATTTTTTAAAGCACTTTACATGTAATTAAAAAAAATAAATCATTAATAAGCTGAGATACTTTCCAAGTACTGTGAAATTAATATATTCTTGCTTAATGGATCATATATTATTAGTATTGTAAACTTTATGCATCTGACTTTTTTTTTGAGGTAGCAAAAAACATGTTTCAATCCTTCCTGAATTCTCAAAATGTCTTAAGTGAAGAGCAGAATGTTACTTTTCTGTACAGATTGCTGTCAATGAGTGTCTCTTAAATATTTATTTTTGGATCCTGGTGTACTTTGATTTTTGGTTTTTCTCATCTAGTCCTGTTTCTTTTGTTCTATGATAGTTAGCAGAGAGGACTGTGGGTTAATTTGTTTCATAACAAATACGTAAGGAGAATAATCAAGGTAAAAATATATAGAACAAGTTCATTTATCATAGGAAAGACTCGACAGCCTCTATGAGGCTCATACCAGGCTGTATTAGAGGGCTCTTGAAGGCTTTATGTTCTGTTAATAGTTGGGTTAGAGATGCTGTGGATGTTAAAAGGTTTTATTGTTTGTGCAGTTCAGAGGAGTGCATATTTGCTCATAACTTGTGCATGGTACGATGGGTTCTCACTGGTGGGACTTGTGAAATGTGGGTTTGACAACATCCAGGCTGCTTTGCAGAGGAGAGAGATGGGCTGGTGTTGCAGCAAGGCTTCCTGTGCTGGCTTCCAGGGAGGGGAATGGGAACTACAGCCTAGTGTAGGATCAGCTCAGTGGTTTGCCTTTAGGGAAAACAATTAGATAATGGGGTTGGGGGTTTTTGTGGTTTTGTTGTTGTGGTTTGGTTTTCTTTGTTGTTGGGTTGGTTTTTTTTCTCTCTGTTTTTGTGAACTTCAAGTTGGGTAATATTTTGAATAAATATTATCTTATCAAGAATGAATTCTGGAGTTCTGTTTTAGTCTAGTTTCCTAGGAAACCAAAACAAATGTTTCTCTCCCTTCACTGTCGCAGTTTTGCCAATTTAATCCAAACTTGAAAGAGGAGGAGGTACTGAACACATTGAATACTTGAATATTTCATAAAAGTGTGCAGCTGAGAAGAGGGGAGAGAACTTATGATTGCACCCTTAAGGGAGAAAGTTTTAAAGGGAGCTCTACTTATCTAAGCAACGCCTTCAATTGATGAATCTGGTGATAATGCTATTTGATGTTTTGTTTTTTTCCTCTGAACTGGATATCTTTTTCCTTCCAATTTTCTTTGGTATTTAGTAGTGAATCAGATATTTTCTTACAAAAATAGGTTCATCAGAAGTATCACACTTAGATGTGAAGGGAGCAGTCTGATTCTGGTCTAACGCTGCACAAGATGAATGATACAATCCCATGGGATTTGTCTGAAGAGCAGGAAAATAAAGACATAGAGAATGTTTTTTTGGTTTTTTTTTGGTTTTGTTTTGTTTCGTTTTTTTAAACTCTGGATTCTTAAACTGGATGTAGCCTTGCAGTATCTGTGTTTTCACAGCGCTAAAAAAATTCCAGTGATGTTTGAAGGGGAGTGGATTTGGCTCCTATCCCTACTGGTTTTAGCACCTTTCTTTGCTGATATAGAAAATGGAAGAAGGGGGATCTCTTTCAGAAATACTGGAAGAAAATTAAAATCTGATTTGAAGCTGAAATAAGAGGGTAAGAAAAGGCTTCATTTCGTTACTCATCTTAATGCGTATTTAGCCCAAAGCCACATAGTTTTGGTTCTTACGTCTGATACTTGAATTTTTACCTTTTTTTTTGGAAACACAGCTAAACTCAAGATGCCTGACCTGGTGGAAGGTGTGTGTGTATGTGTGTGTTACAAGTTAGTGTGTGTTTTCTGTCGAGAGGATTTCTCACATAGCTTACCTTAAAAAAATCCAGTGTTGTCTGTTTTGAATGAGGACAGAAATTTCTTTTCTGTACTGGGCAATTTGGTTCCTAGAAAGAGATCAAAGTTCATTGCAGTTTTTTTCCTGGACACTGACCAGAAGATATCAGATCTAGTTGCTAGAGTATGGAGGGGTTGGAGCTTACCTAGGAAAAGATGGTTGTGGGAGGAGGGAGCAATATGTCAATATTGGGAAATACAACAGAATCTCATCTGTGTTCCCAGCTCTGAAAGTCTGTTACTTACAAGTTGACACTGAAGGTAAGGTGCACTGCAGCTTTATAATTGTGAAAAGCCAGTAGCAGGCAGGGTAGGGGTACTCTGAGTGATCTGAACTGTTTTAGATAAAGCCTGTTTGCCAAATGTGAATTTTCTTTCTAAAGATCTCCAAGCAGCCTGTCATGGATGACTTCCTAAAGTGTACTGTGTGAACTATGGAGTCCCAAATGGTGTGCTTTTAGAAGCACAGCCTACACTTGAGTGGATTACTTAATTAATGCAAAAAGCATTTATACAGGTCTTGCCTTAAACCCACTGTGCTCGCTGGTTTGCGGTGCTGTTTTTCTGTGGACATTTGGTGGTATGAGTTACATTTCCTGTAGATGAGAGTTTAGAAATACAAGGATGAATATTCTGATGTGCAAGCATGTGAAAGTCTTAAGTGAATTAATACCATCTCTAAGAGCAGACTTCTGCTCCTTTCAGTTTTTTGATACCCTCCACTTTGGGTTCCTCCCTCCATTTCATTCCAGACACTGAGAAAAAGACCCATAATAATCAGATTCTGCTGTCAAGAATGCTTATTTTCTAGCCACTGTTTCCTTTTATGCCTATGAGATAGAGGCTGAGAACTGGATGTACAGGAATTGTGCTGCTGCCAGGGTTCCTGAAGGGAGTCTGTGTATAGCCTCACATGGGATTTGTGGGTGGTTTAAGCTGATGAGGTTGTCTTGCTGCCAGAAGGCACTGTCCTGCCATTCCCTTGCTTGGGGATGAGATTTTTGGGCCTGTGTGGGATAGTAGAACCTAATTTGGGGAGCCTGATTTTTTTTGTTTGTTTGGTTTTTTTTTGTTTTTTTGACGTCAGATTTGCTTGAAGATTTGGGAAGGGCAGAACTATTTCCTTTTGCAGGAAGCAGTAGGGTCTGGTCAGCTTTGCAGCATGTGGTGAAGCTCCGCATTTGGGGCTCTGATTACTCCATTAAGTCAGTCTGAAGATCCATCCCCACCTTATTTCTAAACCTAGTGAACTTGTGTTTCAAGCCAGGTGAATGCACTAGTTAGATTTAGAAATCCATCCTTGTCCCAGGGAGGTGCCCGCCACAGGGATAAAGGAGGGAAGTAGGACTGACCTTTTGTGGTAAGATGGTGATCAGGTTCACTTGTCTTGACAGTCCATATTGCTGGCCTTCAATAAGTCACATGAATTTCCAGTAGCCTCTTTTGTGTGTGGATAGAAGCTTTAGGTTAGTTACTGGAAGGAGATCGTTTTGCATTTTAATGATGATCATTACTCCAGGGAAACTCAAGTTTTCCAACACAGAAGCGAGGGTACTCACAGTATTTAAGTTCAACCTTTAGGTTTGGTTAGGTCTTCTTTTTAAACTGCATGGTATTAAAACATTGTGCTTTTTCCAGATAACTGTTGTTGTTCGTGTAGCTCCCATTTAAAGATTTTTATTGAGAGCTGCAAGTTGCTGGCTTGTGAATTAAATGAGTACATCATTCTCTGAAAGAAACATTGCATGGGGAAAGGTGCAGTCTTTGGCATCAAAGACGTGGCTGTGTGAAAGCTGCCTTTCTCTGTCAGCTCTGTCCTCCCTCCATTCTAGGTCATCCTGGGAGTTCTGCATCGCATGCATGAGTGTGTGTGCACATGTGTGTATATGTCTCCATCTTACTCTAGTGCCTTTAGTTCTTTCAAGTGACAGTCAAAAGTTTGAATTTCTGGGATACAGAACAATATGTTTTGGGAAAGTCTTGTTTGGGAAACATAGTTAGGTAAGTGACAGAGCAGTTCTTGCAGAGAAGCTGGTTTTGTTCACTAGTTCACCAAGCTTGATTGTAAATGTCGTTGCATAGGAGGCACATGAGTTTGCACTGGTGAATCTGAAGAGCAGAAATTCAATTAATAGATAGGATTTTTTTTTTGTTTTGATATTTGTTTAGTTGATGGTCTCTCTAGCTGATGTTTTAAGTAGCTGATTATTCACTTAAGATCCTTGTCTCCTCTTATAGAGGATCTTATGTCTCTTCTGGATGCTGACATACATTCTGCTCACCCAAGTGTCATTATTGATGCTGATGCTATGTTTTCAGAAGATATTAGTTACTTTGGTTATCCATCCTTTCGGCGCTCATCACTTTCCAGGCTAGGCTCATCCAGAGGTAATTTTGCACCTTTTTTCTTTGTAATATGTAGTTTGCTGTGGGAAAAGCTAGTGATAGTACACACTGGTGGTTTAGATGCTGATTTAATGTGAAAGTAGACTGTGCTATGTTGTCAAATATAGAGTAGGCAAGTAGATTGCTCATCAAAATTTTTATGAATTCTGACTGTTAGCAGGTAAGTTCTGCAAGAATGTTGGTAGTCATATATTACAAATATAATTGTTAATCATTGCAAGGTGTTATAAAATTATTGCATGTCAAGTTTATTTTAAACTGTAGTGTATGTACCTACTAACATAGATTGCCATATAAATATATAATTTGGTTCAAAAATTAGTAATAATCAATGACATGCAGCATTCTTAATACTTTCTTTTTTTCTTCTTCTTCTTCTTCCTCTTCTTCTTCTTCTTCTTTCTCTTCTTCTTCTTCTTCTTTCTTTCTTTCTTTTGGGTTGCTCTTTGTACGCTGTTCTTCATGTTTCCTTAGTTGTTCCATTACAGAAGTTACCTTTATGGAATGAGGAACTTTAGATAACAAGGAGGGAGAAGAAATCTAAATTTTACTTTTTTGAAGGAGATTTATAATTGGATAAGGAGAACTATTGGCAGGTGATAAAAAAAGCTCCTTGAGCAGTGTTAGGGCATTTTTTCTTTCAAGCATTATACATTTGAAAAATTTATAGCAGACCATGCAGCAATTTCTTATCTTTTTGAGGGTGTTGCCAGAAATACCTAGAGTATTTCCAAACTGTTAATCCAGCCTCTGATGTGATTGTTTATTTAGTACAGTTTTGTTGCCTTTCATGAACATGTTTTAATATATTAATTGCTGAATATGTAAGTTCCTGTTACAAAATTATTAGTCAAGGGCCAGTGTGATGTTTGCTAGAAAGTAAGTACAGTACTTATACGAAATACATCTGTAAGACGGGCTGTCGTGTTTGGCTCATGTAAAAACTTTCCCATTTGTCTAATACAGCAAAAGACCCAAGACTTGGTGTAATCCATTGAAACTATGAGATAATAATGCATCATCTCATCAGTATATGTAGTTCCAGTTGATTTTTGTGAGCATAAGTGAGGTACTTCATAGGTTAAATACATTTATGTGCATGTGCGAGTATTCAGCATCTGACATAACTCCTTCTAAATTCCTCCTTTTTTTTCCTTTCCTAAGGTTATTCTATATAAAAGGTTGTTCTGTATAAGATGTTACCACGATTTTCATAGTCCTTGTTTTCCATGTGTAGTTGACTTGTGGAAAGTTAGCTTGATTACCTGATTTAAAAAAATTTTCTGCATGAGCGAACTGCAGAGTACTGACTTTAGACAGTTTATAGGCTAGTTGGAGGGGAAGCATTTTGGTAAGAACATTTTTCTGTCAGGATCCTTTTAAAAACTTGTCTGACTCTTGAAAAGTTTTCATTTAATCTACTCAAAGCAGATACACTTTAATTTATTAAATCCAGTCCTATAGAATATTGCTTTAAACGAAAGGGGTTGGATTATCAAATATGTATGACAGCTTTTTTTAACGCTTTCTTTCTTTAACCTTTTCAAATTACTGTTTTTTCTGGGAAAGTTGCTGTGAAACTCTCTAATAAATAACTCTTTTTTGGTTTGCATAAAATCTGGCAGACTGTATAGACTTAAGATTCTTCTGTTATTGTAACTACATTGATAAAACTGCAAAACTGCATATTGTACTAGAAAACTAAATAGAAATGTTAAATGTATTTGGCCTCTTATGATGTAAGTGAAATTTCTCTAGCATTTTCATAGTGCAAAAAACTGTAAGCCTTTATTTCTAGCTTATTTTATGTTTAGTGATTCTAAAGTATATATTCTTGAAAGAGTTAATATGTTGAATGTTGCATGTCAGGAATATATTTTTGATCTGTGTGAGTAGATTAAACTGCTGTTAGTTGCATCCTGAAGGGTCTTTACTAGAGAGTGGCTTACTTTTATCCCACTGGTGTGACCCAATTGCATACCAGTTCTCCTTCTTCCCTTAGAGAGAGACTCTGAGCTGTTGCGTGAACGTGAGTCCGTTTTACGTTTGCGTGAACGAAGGTGGCTTGATGGAGCCTCATTTGATAATGAAAGAGGCTCAACAAGTAAGGAAGGGGAACCAAACCTGGACAAGAAGAATACACCTGTACAAAGTCCTGTTTCTTTAGGAGAAGACTTGCAGTGGTGGCCAGATAAGGTATGGAATTCTTTTATCTATTATTTGCATGCTGAGCAATTGATCTATTTATTTTTTTTCTGAATAAATACTGTGAGTTGCCTTTTTGATGATGACATTTTAGTTTTGTGAGATAATGTAATAAAGCATATTCCTTATTATGCACACAGTTAAATTACACATAATTATTGACACCCTTATAGCTGCCCTTCTGTTACTACTGTTTTAATTTTCTTCTCTGTGTATTTTCAAGATACTGCTGTAGATCATAAGGCTTAGGGTTTTCTGTTTCTTTCTTACATTTATTTGGGTGCTCAAAGCATTGGCAGTAGGGAACTCATGAAACAATCTAAACTATGCTTCATCAAAGAAATGTTTTTTGTTAAGCATTATTATTCCTAGAGATACTTTGTTTGAGTGGATTGGGCTTTTAAACTACAGTAGTAAAAATTTGCATTTACTTGCAGTTGTGTTTTGAGTTGATCAATAACTTGGTTGCTCCTTCAAAGTCCTTTGGCTTTGATTAGCTGTTTCTCTTTATAACCTTAATTCCATTTTCAAGGCAAGAAGTAATAACTGCAGAAGATAAAAGTAGTAGAAACACCAGCTATATGTACCAACAGTTGAATATCTGTGGTCATTGTCTTTGTGAACTACCTAAATGTTGGGGGAGATGAGTTTTTAAAAGCGTAAATAAAATAAAACCCAAACCAAAGAGCTTCCTAAGAATGGAAGTGATCATCTATGTTTAGTAGACCAAATTTTATTGACTTGCTCTAGTGCTCCCATTTCTGTCTGTCCATGGGGTCTGTGAGGTTGCTTTTTTGATCTGTCACACTTTCTTTCTCTGTGTCTCTGTTCATTTCAGACTAAATCTAGATAGAAAGCTTGAAAACAGAGGTGAATATAGAGGCCTATTTCTGCTAACAGCAGCAAGACTTCAGATGCAATTGTCTTCTTCTGGGCATTCAGACTGAGAAATTAAGAGACCTAAAAAGAATGTTTGTCTAGTAGTTGCTTTCTACCAGATCTTTCATGTCTAAAGTGTTTTTCCTTTGTTTGTTTTGGGTTTGTTGTTGGTTTGGTTTAGTTTTGTTTTTTTTATCTAGTAACATTGAACTTCTCTGTCAGTGAAAGTTGGCAGCTTTCGTCCCCCTAGCTCAGAATGAGAAAATCTAGCTTGGGAGAGAGACATTCCAGGAATTTAACATCAATGAATAAATGTAGTTTAGATTTGGAATACTGACTCATCATCTTTGTTTTGGTAATGTTACTATGGCCGTTATTACTAGTAGGTTTTTTTTTGTTTGTTTTGCTGTGATATCTAACTCTATTCCTGTGCACTTTATATACTGAACTGCTTCCCACTTACCTGTTTGCATATGCACTCATATAAACCCCACCTTCTGGGCTTCCAGCTAAATCAAGGTGTCTAACTGGAAAGGCCTTCCATTTTTATTCAAAAGTAATTTAATTTTGCATCATTTCTTTCAGCTGAACATTCATAAGAAATGGTTCTGTGTCTTCTCCTGCTGTAAATCCAGTATGAATTTTTGTTGGTAGTATTTTCCAACAGAAATTCTTGAAGGGGAAAGTCCTGGGAGAGATGGTTTAGCAGAGAAGTCAGTTCAGATGTCTCTTCCACTTTGGAAAATAGGAAGGGGGTCTGGAAAGGTTACTGGAAAAGACAGTAAGGTAGGGGGCAAGTGAAAGCACACGAGAAACCACTACAAAAGAACCAGTCATGTTTGCAAATATTTTTCCTTTGTTTTTCATTATTTGGACCTTTAGCATTTGGGACAGAACTCTGTAGAAGGCTGTGATGAGGGTGGTTAACTTCTGTTTGCGGGAGGTGAAGTACCAACCTGGGAGGCATGGGTGAAACTTTCAGAAAGCTGATAGTACTCCCAAGTGCATCAGTTTCACCAGCAATCTGAGACTGACAGTGTATAGACATGTTGCTCAGGTACTGCATTTTCTCCACCAAATAAACATCATCAACTGCTCAGGAATCCAAATCAGTGAGTACATTCTTCTGATATTTCAAATATCAGAATATTTGTTACACTGTGGTACTGCCAGTCTGCATTTGCACTGTATCAACCTTGTGCCACATGTGTGGGTAGTGTAGTAAAGGCAAGTATGGCTGGTCTTTCTTTTCTTGCTTGACTGTAATTTAGGTGCAAACCAAGCCTTTAGTTTTTTCAAGTAGGTGCATTCTGCTTGAGATACTAAGATTTTGCCAGTAGTCTGCATCATCTTCATGTATGTTAATTTCACTGGTCTGAAATCAGAATTTGTTGTTGAACACGAGTCTCAGGTTTACAGAAACAGAGCTGTTGTGTTGTTTGTGCATTTTTGGGCAGTTGGTTGAATGGCCCTCTGGAGGTGAATGCAACATTGATCGTGAAGCACTTAGGTCACAACTGCTAATATTTTGATGAAAGGGAATGAAAAAATTTGATTGGCAGGTCTCTCTAGTATTCAGCTTCTGGTACAAAGGTGTTTGTTTTTAAAAGATCTGTTAGCAAGATGAAAAGTCAAAATGAGAGTGTCTTGGAGCAAAAATTAATTGCCTTCCATACTTAACTGTGAGGCATTAGGCCAGCTAACTTCTGAAGATTCTTCTATGCTTATGAAGTCTAATGCATCTCATTAGACTACAGTTGGTTCTGATGACAGTTCTTTCTCAGAATGTACAATGTTTATGTCATGGCATGTATTAATAATCATGATGTGGATTAGTAGTTGTGTTACTTCTTTGCTATGTTGGTAGATGCCCTCCAGAACAAAATAGTTCTCTAATGATTTAACCAATTCTAGAGACTCTTATCAGGGTATAAAAGAAAATTGCTTGTGATTGCTTCTGTCCTTTCCTCCTGCTGCTTTTCTTTTTCCCAGAAATACTGGTGAGCATTTGGTAAGAGCTGTACTGAATGAATCCTGTGTCACTCAAGGACACATTCACACCTTTTGGAATGTGCACTTCTGGGCATGAAAACAGTAAAAAAATAGTGTAAATCCAGACTTTCAAAACTAAAGTGTTTCCACTTTTAAACTTCTGTGGTGAGAAGTCTGCTAATTTAGAGGACAGGTAAATGTACTGGATAGTGGGACTTTTTAAATAGCTGACTGAGTTCAGTTTCCCCTCAGATGGCTGAAGTACTTAAATGTGGTGAATTGTAATCTGAGAGTCAGTTAAACATACTGATCTGGGGAGATAACCACTGCAGAGAAGACCAGATATCATCTTTCACATCTGTAGCTGTTGAAGACAGCATTTGATTTTATGCTAGTTTAAGTTGCATTTTTTAAAAATTTTTTGTGAAGCTGTAAGTGGAAGAAAAATTTGAGTTATTAGTAGTAAGGAACTTCAGAAAGAACACGTTTTTCCTATAGCTGCACTTGCTGAGGAGCAGTGAAACTTTACAAATGTTTCTCAGTAAACAGAATTTAATGTTTTGTAAAATCACTCCAATTCTCTGTAGCTTGAGATCTGTTTCAATGCAAGGAAGAACAGGAATTTGCATAGGTGAGGTTGTAACATTGTATAGTTGCATTGATACAAAACCCAATCTAACAGGGAGGAAATCAGACCGCTGAGATCCCTGTAGGTATAGGATGAAGCAAATGAACGAACTGATGCCATGTAAATAGTAGAAAGATACCAGGTGAGTTTTGATAAAATGTTAAAAAGGAGAAAAGGGCGAGACGAATAACCAATAATTAGAAACTTTCCCAGCAGGTCAGGTTATAATGATGCATTATTGAGATATAGCACACTGTTTTTTTAAAAACTTGATGTTGTTTGCAGTTACTTACTTTCAGAAGTAAAAGGTAAGAGTTAATTGACAAAGCAGTGAATTTGATAATTGATTTCTTGGGTAGCTTGGAAGATACTTTCCTGACTATACTTAGTAATGGAATAGTGGAATTATGTTGCTTTTTTGTTAATTTCAAACAGCCAGAATTTCAAGCAGAATTTTTTTTTTCGATGTTGCAAGTCAAGAGATCTTCTCATCTCTAATTTTATGGGCTGTGTTGTATTCTTAAAGCACCATGTAAGCTCTTAATAAACTGTCCAAGTTAATTGCCATGTATATGCTATTGATAAATGTCTTGGAAATAATATCTTTCTTTATTCCCTCACTTCATCAGAAACAATGATGTTTTGTGTGAGGGGGCATGATGATCTTGAGACAGTCTGGATATATCTTTATTTTCAGGTTCAGCATTCATGGGTGCTCTAAAAAAAACCAATTCCAAGTTCATTTTTTTGCATTTATAGATGTATTTATAATATCATTGTCTTAAATTTTGTATTTCTGTGTTTGTAGGATGGAACAAAGTTTATTTCTATTGGAGCTCTATATTCTGAGCTTGTGGCTGTTAGCAGTAAAGGAGAACTCTATCAGTGGAAATGGAGTGAATCAGAGCCTTACAGAAATGCACAGGTACTGTATAGCTTTAAATATTCCCCTTCAGAATTATTTATATGCTTTGAATATCTAAAATACTTTTTTGTTTCTAAAGAATCCTTCACTACATCATCCACGAGCTATGTTCTTGGGGTTAACCAATGAAAAGATTGTGCTCCTTTCTGCAAATAGTATTAGAGCAACTGTTGCCACGGAAAATAACAAGGTATGAAATGTTTGCTGGTTGCTGAATTTGACAAAGCTGGGTTTTTTCAATTGCTTGCAGTATATTGTAGAGAAGTTGTTTCTTCAGCTTCATCTGCACTAGAAAGGACTCAATTCATTTAGTCATTCCTTTCCTTTCCTCCCCATGAAATGCAAAAAGTTTTAAAGAAAGATATCTATCAGATTTAGAGCTGAAAAAGTGAAAAGGTTGCCTGATGATATGCAGCACTTGACTTTCTGCTCTTACAGTAGAAACTGACTCTGGTTTGAGAATAGAGAAGCTTGTTAATGTTCTGTAGAGATTTAGTAGAAAAACTAAGGACATTGAAGCTTTCAGTGATGTAAAGTGAGTTAGCTAAATATGCTTTTCAGCCCAGTTAGAGTGAACTTGAAATTGATTTGGTAAAGACACCAACACATCCATATACTTCAACAGGTTTCTCCTTTGTTTTCAACCTTTTTTGTTAAGGTTGAGGACTGGAAATAGAGGGGAAAACTAATCTGAAAAGCTCTTTTCTGGGGAAAGAAAGATGGTAGGGGATAAATTTCTGACGCGTATAATTGTTTCTTTGTTTTGTGATACATTTTTCCCCCCATTCCAAACCCAGTAAATATTACATTAAAGATGCAACTGATGTGTGACTTTTCTTTTTTTTTTTTCCCCCTCTACCTTCTCTGTTCCTTTCTTTCCCTCTCCCTTAGGTTGCTACATGGGTAGATGAAACTTTAAGCTCCGTAGCCTCTAAATTAGAACACACTGCACAGACATACTCAGAGCTTCAGGGAGAACGGATTGTTTCTTTACATTGTTGTGCTCTTTACACGTGTGCTCAGCTAGAGAACAACTTGTATTGGTGGTAAGTAAATACTGTGGTTGTGTTCAACAGTGTGGATGCTCTGGATATCTTCATGTCTCTGGCTCTGAGAAGCGTTGCAAAACTGCTGAACCACCATTGTTGATCTTTGGTTCCCTTTATAAAATATATTTATTCTCTTTTTTAATGCCTAAAGCTTCCAATTATAACATCTTTAACAGAATAAGGTCATTCTTTTAGGAGATGCGTGTAAGTGCTTTAGCATTCAGATGTATCAGTACTACACAGGATCAGAGAATAATCTCTATGCCTTTTGGGTCATTCAGATTATAAATATGGAACAAATGTACCCACATATGAGGTTGACGTTCCTCTGTCTGGCTCTGTTAGAAGATTTGGTCTATTAGTTTGTGGTCTAAATCTTAAGGAAGGGGGAAATAACAGCAAATGCTCCCTCTGGAGTTTGTTGTTAAAATATAACCCTTTCAGACATAAAATATGAAATGTTAGTTAAAACATTTTAACTAAATAGCTTCATGATTAAGAAGCTTACACCACAAAACCACAGACAAAACAAAGCAGGAAATGAACCCTCAAAAATAATACTTCCAAAGGGCTCTGAAATGAGTTTCTAATTTAAGAGAATTAATTAAGTAATACTAATTCATTGTCAGTATGCATTATTTTTCAGTGTGTCAGGAGTCATTGCATTATGTATCATGCCTAAAGTTCAAGTGGCTTTGAGGCATGGATGAGCTCAATACTCAGTGATGAGCTGGAAATGAGAGCATTGAAAATTAATTGTATGAAACAGCTTTCTCATTAAATTCTATTAACTCTGGAAAATATTTAAGTAGACTTGAAGCTATACTTGTAAACTTCTGGTTCTTGGCTCTTTCATTATTTCATGGCTGACATGGCACACTTTAATTACTCTTTGTAGAGGTACTGCTAAGCTGTAGCATTAGATACTTGGCTATTAGAACCTTCCATATTTACTGGAATAATCTGTGCAAAGTACAATAATACTTATTAGTGTTTACATGCAATCTTTGGAAGCAGTTTATTATGTAATATGTCTTTTTCTGGTTGAATGTCAACCATGGTGATTTTATTGGTTACCAAATTGATACAGACAGAAGCTTCTGTGACTATTGATACCCTGAGTTACAGTGATCTGTAGTACATGAGACAGGATTTCAATTTCCACTGTTTCACAGGACTGATGCTTTTTACATTTTACCTAACATGGAGGAGCTTCTTGAATCAAAGCTTCTCACTGCATAAGCCACTGACTGAAACATGAAGTATCAAAATAATAAGCATTACTATAATATAAGCTTATTATATAATAAGCTTAGCTGTGTATGCAGGCGTGATTTTCAGCTAAACCAAGCGGATCCAATTACAAAAGAAATGGATTTCCCCCCTCTTGCACTGGAGGTTGTAAGAGCCCCAGACACCTTCAGCCATGTGCCCAGAGAGAAAGTGAGGCTTTTCAAAAAATCATGTTCCCCAGAGGCTGAAAATTCTGGAAATTATCACTATTTGTGGGAAAGATATCCTCAAGTTCAGAGAGACAAGCTGCATGTTGAAAGCTGTGACTGGAGTATACCACTTGTGACAGAGGTTTTGCAGCACTTCAGACTGGAAGGAAAGCCATTTGACAATGAAATAAGTCATGTGCTCTGCCTCTTCCTCCTCCTCTGTATAAATTGGGATAGTTGAGGTGAATTTGGAAAGTTGAGGTACATATGGAAAAAGATGACATTTCTGCAGTGCTTTGAGATTTTGGAGAAGGTGGCACACACACTTGAATGTTTGCTCATGGTTACATTAAGCAGAAGAAATAAACTGTTCAAAGTTCTGAACAAAGCTTTTCTTTCACTGCCTTTTTAAAATAACATGCATTTTTCCACAGGGGTGTAGTTCCTTTCAGCCAAAGGAAGAAAATGTTAGAAAAGGCCAGAGCGAAAAATAAAAAGCCGAAGTCTAGTGCTGGTATCTCCTCTATGCCAAACATAACTGTTGGAACCCAGGCAAGTACAGCTGTCACCAGTGGCACTTTCACCATGCTATATGCTGAGCTTACAATGTGCTCTTAAAAAAAACACAACAAAAGTAATTAGCACAAAAAGTTATGCACAAAAGTGATAGCAAAAATGGGAAATAAAAATAGTATGTTTGAATTACATGCCTGTACATGGCTGTGTCCTGTTAGTATTGTTGCTGTTCTACAAGTATGACTCTTGCTGTGCAGAAGAACAAGATGTACTCATGCAAAGTACTTCTATTTTAACTTACCTACTGATACTGTGTTTTGACAGAAAGTATAGAAATACAATTCCCTGTAGAACAAAAGGCTTTGTAAATGATGAGGCATTTAAATGCCTACAGTATTAATATCTGGGTTTGATTTATTTATGCAGTGTGATAGACCTTTGCTTTGAAGCCTTTACCAAAAAGGCTAATAACTGATACAGAGGATTTTTTTTGATAAGTACTAGAACTAATACGAGACAAAGCAGCCCTTTCCCAGGGAGCACATTTCTTTTGATTGCAGAGCCATTCTAATTGACACTGTGATGAGTCCCTGTTATTGGATTAATTGTTCCTTTTGTAGTTGAGCATCTAAATATTGTACGTTAAACAGTTTCAATGCTAAAGCTGTTGCTTTCAGCTGTGAATTTCACAACAGCTGCTTTTTTCATACATAATGCTGACTTTCCTCTTCACCTGATTCCATAAGTTTTCTATTTTGACTACTGCATATGCCACCAAGAAAATAAAGTACATATGATTTCCCTCAGTAGAATTAATTTTTCTCATAGAAATAAATATTTCTGTCTCTAGGTGTGTTTAAGAAATAACCCTCTCTATCATGCTGGAGCAGTTGCTTTTTCAATCAGTGCTGGAATTCCTAAAGTTGGTGTGCTAATGGAATCTGTTTGGAACATGAATGACAGCTGTCGATTTCAGCTTCGGTCCCCTGAGAGCTTGAAAAACATGGAGAAGGCCAGCAAAACTACTGAGGCCAAGTAAGTGTGGAGACCATCTGCATGTACACACAGCTTGTTCATGTGGTACTCTCCTGAACTGGGGAGCAATAATGGAAAAGGAGGGTCAAACTTTTGTAATTTTGAAAATTTTGTGATCTTTATGAGGTATTAGGTTTCTTGTAAACTTGGCTAGTTGTGCAGAAAGGCTCACTGCAGGAAAGGTGTCTCACTTCTGTGAAAGCACTAAGTACATGTGAAATGCAGGAGGAGTATTAAATGAAGGCCTCCCTACAGTGTTTCATAAGGTTTCCAAGATTTTATATTTTAATAGCTGAAAATGGAACCAGCTGTTTCCTGGCTCTTCATGAGGTTAAACAGATCTCTTTCAGCCCCTCCATAGCTTGAAAAAAAAAATCTTTTGGGTTGACAGTGCCATTTAAATGTTTCATAAAGCAGATTTAAACAATTTCAAGTAAAGCTTGAGAGTGTTTAGCAGCTCTGGAGTTTCAGGTTACTGTATAAAGCTAATAAAAAAGCTCAAATGAAGCTCATCATGTTTATTTTCTGTAATAGTGTGTGTCTTTTCTCAGTTAATGTTAAAACGCTAATCCCTTATTAAGCAGCAGTGTACCATCCCCAGCTTCAAGGTTTATAGCCTTGTCAGTTAGGATGGTTGTTTGCAAGTGTGGAGTTACTTCTTTAAAGTGTTGTTAAAGGAACAATGCTGGGATACACTGGTGCTTTGTCCATTGTCACAGAAAAAATATCACTTTTTTCTTTCTTCATTTCTGAGTACTAACTTTTATTCTAGACCTGAAAGCAAACAGGAACCAGTGAAAACTGAAATGGGTCCTCCACCATCCCCAGCTTCCACTTGTAGTGATGCATCTTCAATAGCAAGCAGTGCATCAATGCCATATAGTAAGTAATGTGTAGCTCAGAATAAACTTAAATAATTATGCAGATAAGAAGTTTCCATAAAAGGCAATTCTACAGTGATTCTGTCCTAATTTCAGAATCCTTTGGTGTTTCAGTCTGTACTGTAGTGTAGGTGAAGGCTTTTGTAATAGACTTTGAATAATCTGTGAATTGTCAGTGTTAAATAAATGTATAAGCAGTGACTCCTTGATGTGAGGTGTGTCTGTGCAAGTGTAACAGTTCTCAGAATCAAAAGTATCCTTCAGGAGGTGATCAAGAGGAAGTTCTAAAGATAAATTTATTTTTAGTTGCAATGTGATAATGAGTTTCTTTGCAGCCAGGAAGTTGAACTTGTTTTGGAAAACTTCTTTAAAGATTAGGCTGCTGTTGAACAGCTTGCCTTGTAGTTGAAAGTCAGTGCAGAAAGCAGTAGTTTGTATCTATAACAGAAAATGTCTAAAAGGAGACATTCTTTACTAACATACAAAAGCAGTCAGGGAAGTTTCATAGTACAAGTTGTGCTTAAAAACCTGAAGGGCTACATCCGAATTTGTGCAACTGGACTCCTTTAAGCATTTTTTCTCTCAATTTCAACACATAAATAGATAAAATGTAATTACAATGCCATCATTTGAAGAAATCTTCTCTCTACAGCTTATTCTTCTGATTGTTCACAAGCTGCAGTTTTAAGCAGCATTGACCTGATGACTCAAATGGCCTTGTGCAGTGACTGAGAATCTCATCTGCTCAGATCTGCAGTACTCACTTATTTTATTAGAAGTCTTCTACTATTGATTTCTTTTGCAGTTCATTCAGCTGTAATTTTCCACTGACTACAACTTTGCTTGGGCTTTTGATCTAGTGTTTGGAATTAACTGTGCAATTAGCTTAGAAGTTCTTTGCTTCTTACTTTAAATATGTTGATAGTATTAATTACGCTATATACTCAACTTGGAAGATTAAAGGTTCTTGTCAGTGTTAATTTAGCCATGTTATGTATTTAGATTTGATTTTGAGTGTTCTACAGCTGCTGTCCAGATAAAGTCTGCAGCAAATCTAACTGTACTGCAGTTGCCATTAGCCCAAATAGCTATTTTCTGCCTCATTTGCTGTTCTTCTAGAAGTTTACCAAGTAATCCATATGTGGCAGGCAAGCAGACTTTTTGTAAGATTGGTACAAAGCAGTGTAGCAGGGGTGACTGAATGTTCTCAGAGTCAGCCATTTCACTTACAGCATGAGTATGTAAGCCCTGCCAAAACAGAGCTTGTTCCTTGTGTTTTAATTTTTTGTACTCTAGTTACCGTATTATTTAAAATTTTAAAAATACTGTATTCTATTACTTTTCTTAAATATCTTTAAAATTGCTTCACTTATCATATAGGCTTTGTTAGTTTCCAAATCCATAGAAAAACATGAAAGTGACATGATACGTTTGTTAGGTAGCTCTGACTCTTAAAGTTGTATTCATGTTAACCTCTTGTTAATTTCTGTATTTGACTGCTGATAATCTTTTTGGGGGAAAGGTTTGGTGTTTACTGAAAAATGCATTTTGATGCTTTGATGAAGTATGTCAAGTCTTTCTTTTTGGTGCTAACTTTTCTGTCTCAGAGCGACGACGATCTACTCCTGCCCCGAAAGAGGAGGAGAAAGTGAATGAAGAACAGTGGTCTCTGAGGGAAGTTGTATTTGTGGAAGATGTTAAGAATGTTCCTGTTGGCAAGGTTTGTCTAAAATCTAAAATACACTGCCCCACTGTTTTTGGGGAGGGGGGAAGAAAGGGTTTTTCTTTTAAATAAGCTAACTGTTTAAAAAAATCATACTTTCAGGGATGCTTGAGAATGTTTCTGATGAGTTTGATTTTAGCTGTGTTTATATTTGTCCATAGCATAATGATAATAATAGAGTGGGTGTGTTGTGAGTAAAACATGATAAATCTTTAAAATTTTGGTATTTTAAGTTGAACTACAATATTACAAAAAACAGATGTGTTTTTATCCAAAATACTATTTTGTTGTCTTGAACAATAACTCCCACATGTCCAGTGAGATTGTGAAGGGTTCCAGTTGTTATGACTGACTTTTGCACGCAAATAGGTAGAAGATTTGGGTGAATCTCATGTTCTGGCAAGCAAAGAACATAAATATTTTTGTTAGAAATTACACGCTTCATTAATATGATTAAAAAGTTATTTGATTTATTACTCCACAAAATCCCTTTGTTTAATCCTTGTAATGTTTTCATTTTTTCTGTAATAAACCTTTGCTCTGACTCAAGAGCCATGTAGAGGAAAATACTCCCTTTTCCCCTTTGGCACTGTTGCGTGATGTTAGGAGGGATTAGGTCCTCTAGACATTTCTCTGGCATGCTTTTCAAAAATAAAAGCAATGAGAAAACTGATAAGGTTTTCCTCAAAAGGAAAAGATTGGGTTGCTTTCTACTTGATTCATAAAAGATTTAAAAAAAATGTTATCAGAAGAGGATCAATAACTGTCCAACAGAAGGCAGCTGAAGTTAGTAAGAGTTATTTTACTTGCATCCCTAATGGATTTACTTGTGTGGCAGTGTAAGGTTTGCCTTCAGCAGTATCTTTGAAAGGAGCAGGCTCACAATGAATTTTCATTATCAAGTTTAGGTCATTTCTGCAGAAGGGAATATGGAGCAACTTAGCTCATTGTAACACTTCAGTTTCTCAAAATAAGATTTTGAGATGTAGCTGCTGAATCCATTGTTTTCCTCTGACACCATCTTTGGGAAAATCCCTCTTGTCCTTATCTGTCCTTCTCGTTTTAGATCCCAAGATTTTCAATACAGAGACTGTTCCACTGTGTCTGTATACAGTTGCAAAGGTGTCTGTGCATTGCATCAAGAACTGCTATGATCAGTATAAAAGAGCTTGAATTTTTATGTTTACATTTTCACTGGAGTGCTAAAATCATTATGTGGCATGTCTTCTGAAAAGAGTTCAGTGGTGCTGAGTCTATTCTAGATCAGTCATTTATGGCAAAAATGCTTCTTTTCCTTTATAAAGCATGCTGTCCTTTTCCAGTGGTGTATACTGCCACTCATGTTTTTCCTTTTGCAGTTTTGTAATACTTAATCTTTAGAGCTTAGGTAGAATCCAGCAGACAAAATCATAGCTATTTTTTGCTTGGTGGTGTCCAGGTTAAAGTCAGAAATGCAGTTTATTACAAGGCAATTAACAAGTTTGAGCCTTGTTACATGTTCTGTTTGTAATTTGGATCAGCTGTGTGATTGTAAGGAGGAAAACCAGAGGCACCTCAGTCTGCAGAAGAGTTACCCGTGGCAGTTTTCTCCTACAGACTCCAGAGTAACATTGTTCATTATGGAACAGTAATGTTTGTAATTGAGCTTGTTGTGAGTTGAATTATACACAAAGAGGATTTGAATTCTGAATAATCTGACTATTATATCCATAAGTAATTTTTTAATGTGTGTGTACTGAGGTTCAGACTGCAAAAACATGGTTAGATGGGTTTGGGCTCTTAGGACTTGATGAGTTAAGAAGTTCTACCCTTTTATAGTCCACCCAGATATACATTAATCTGGTCTTCCATGGTCTTCTCTTTACTGACTGACAATCTGAAAGGTCAGATCTTTGATGTTTTGTTATGGGAGGCTTGAGTGGTATGAGCATCTTGCACGAGAATATACTATTGCAGTGTAACCTGGGAACATGTTAGCCTTGGTATTTCAGAAAATTGGAAAGGCTTTGAAACAACGTTGAGTTTTAAGAACTTGATGTTACAAATTGTGGTGTCAGTGGAGCAACACTTAGCTTCTCTCAAAGTGTCATCCAGTAAAATACGTGGTCATGGAGCATTTGAATACTTGGGCATCTTTGAGAAATACACACTGGTAATTTGGTGGATATTTTTTGAGCACAGTATGAAGTCAATTGCACTAAATGAATTGATTTCTGAGGCCAAAAATCTTGCTGTATGTAATGATTCAGATTTGAAGGAGTAAGAGGAATAAAGCAATTATTTTTGTCCTTTTACCTGCAAGAGCATCTGAAACTTTAAGCATTTATATTCTTTAAAATAAAATGAATAATGTGTGGTAGCCATGAGCTTCTGTCAAAATGTTTGCTGTCTTTTAAAATTATTTCGATAATTCTTTGTTTTACACAAAAAGAAAAATTTTCACTTAGTCTTCAGGACTTGGAATTTAGAGGTAGGAAAGGAAGGGGTTCAGATTTACTGATGTACAGCCTGTGTTCCTGAAATGGTTTTGTTTCTAGAAATTTTATGTTCCCATGCTTTTGGATGTATGCAGCAGCTTCATGATGTCTCTAAAAAATGTCTGTTTAAAGTCCTTCCATGACCCTTGCTGTGTTCTGTAGAACAATGGGCAGGTAGAAGATGTTGACTTCTAAAGTGCCCCTGTCTCTCTGGGCACTTCGTTGGTAATGTAGCAGCTCTCCCCTGAGTGCTGAGATCCAAGATGAGTGTTTGTGATCCTTCTGATACCAGTAGATTGTGCAATCTGCATTTTACACACTGCTTTGTAAGTGTGGATTTCATATGATGCCAAAGCAGTGAATGCCCAAGGAGTCTGATGAGAGTGCAAAGTCTTTACACTGAGGTGGTGTTGAAAGAGATTAAGAATGCATGTCTGCTAGATTCTCTCTTGTAGTTAGTCATCTCCTTGCTCCTTGGAATTTATTACCTTCCAGTCTCATTTCAATTTAAATCCTTCATGGCTTGGAATGAAATTAAGTCTTTATTCCTCCACATCCATCACTAGATGGAAGAGATAATCATTCCAGGATTATCTACCTGATAAAAGACTGATGGAATGAAATAGCCTGGCACTTGTCCTATCTCTTGTCTGCACTGGTGAGAAGTCTGATGGAGTGTTCTTTAGTGTTGTTGAGAAAAGATATGGGCTGAAATAAGCCTTTGTTACTGCTCACTAGTATCAGAGGGATGAAAGCTTTTTTCTGTTGATCCCATGCACTTTGGGATATTCTACTTCACCACATTAGCTTCTGGATCTGTTCTTCTGAAATGGCTTAAATGGTGTCTGAAATCACTGCTAGAACAGAGGGATGGGGGACCTGGGTTGGAGCTGCTTTTTTCTTCTTTGGCAGCTGCGGTTCGATTTGGTCTGAGGCTTTCCATTGGCAGTGTCCAAGGCCTCCCCAAACTGCTTCTGGTCATCAAAGTTATCCTCAACCAGGTGAGAATCCTGTGTGTTACCAATTTTGCAGTTCCTACACCCAGAAAGCCTATCAGCTCCTAGGAATTTTATAAAACATAAATTTGGATTTAGTAGTTTGTTCTTACTTTGTATTGCATTTTTTCAGTCAGTCACTTGATTTTGTTTTTTTCCTTTGATTCCTGTCTGAGATTGAAGCCTTCCAATGAGAAGGATAAATTGAGATCAGACTGGATCTTGCCCTATAACAGTTACCCACTCCCTATTATGAATCTGTTTGTAATCTTTCAAAGTTAAGTATTTTTTAAAATTGTGTCAGTATTTCTTTGAAGGTGAAGAAATATTTCTTTCTACCTTTGGGGTGGAGATAGAAGCCTTTTCTGTGATGTTAAAATTTCTTCCATTTCAAAAAGAAGATTGGATAGGAAGTTAAAAATTTATTTTCCCTGGTCTTCTCCTGCTGTGTTTTGAGGAAGAATGTGGTGATTTTGGAGAGGGAAAGATTCAATGATTTCCAGTGGCATTCTGGTGTTAGGGACTGTGGAAGTGGATTGATAGTAAAGATAAAGGAGTTAACAACTGTGTTCATCTTTTAGTTTCTCAAATAATTTTTTATTCTATTAAAAAGACCAGGTGTTGTTATCTTGTTGTTGAAAATGCACTAAAAAGGTATTCTGCTTTTCAGAAAAAATTCTTTAGTTTTCCGTTTTGTTGCTTGCTTTTTTCATTCAATTCATTCTCTTAATTAAATCCTAGTAAGGCACATACTGTGTATGTAGTTATGTAAAATGCTTGTTTCTAATTGGTGAAACTTCTGCATTAGCAGTATCAGCAGTACATTACTTGTGTAAGCTAAAGCATCTCAATCCTTTCAGTTTTTGCATTTTATTTTTTAATGAGTTCTAAAATTATCTCAGACTTACATAAATTCAATTAAAGAGGAATGTTTACCTTGCATATTTATCTTGTTTGGTGCTGGCTCATTATGCCACATCTTTGCTTTGGAGCTTTCTATGTCCAGTTGCTATCAAATGCTTCACTCAAGCTCATTGCTCACTACTACATCAGGAGATAGTTTTATTTTCCTTCTGTATAACAACCAACAGCTGTAGTAGTAACTTTACCTAAACTGATTTTAGGTTTGAAGAGGTGATTATCTTCTTAGCAAAATCTTAATAAGCATATTTTCCAGTTTTTAAAGATACATGATTTTCCTGGTGAATGGGAAAGAAAAAATATTTGTCATGTGGAGGCTGTAAGAGTTCCAGCGCTTCAAAACTGTAATCATTTCTCTGAACACATCAAAAGTGCTATAAGTGAGAAATTATGTAGTTGGTAACACTATGAGCAGCTAGAAAGCATGCAGTAAAAACTTTTAATTATGGAGATATGTTAAAGATGGGGGAATTGTATCTTTTCTTAAGGTGTGCTTCCATCAGAAAGCAGCCCAAATTTATAGAGTTCTTGGAGCAACATTTAGTCATTTAAAAAAAGAAAAAGATTCTACATGTTGGACTAGAAGCTCTGATTGAACCACTGGCATGCAATTACAGGCCTATAAGTTAGTCTGATTATCTTAGAAACATCTTAATGTACATGGAATAAACTTTTTTTACTAAACCACAGTTTTCTTCTAGAGGGTTGTCTTACCAATCTCAATAGAATTCTGCCTTTGTATAGTCCAGATGATGGTTAATGTTTGTGAATCTTTTGACTAGGTCTGAATTTTGAAATTTTTGGGTAGTATTCTTACAGCTGTCAATGATGCTCTACTACTGGAACTTGTAATTCTGCTTCCAGAGTGAAGTTTCAGCATGTAGGGAGCAGCTGCTGTAACTCTGTCCACAGTAATCTTTGTCACAAAAAAATCTGCTAATGCTTTAAGGTTTTCAATATATCATTTTCTCTAGTGCACTTGATAGGCTGCACTTAGCTAGAAAAATTGGTAGAAAACGTAGATTTTTCTTACATACAGTATTTTGAAAATTTGAGACATGCTTTTTATAGTTGGAGACCTTTTAGATAAGTTGGTTACATCTAGAGTTTTGTTTGTTAAGCACTTTCTGTGTAGAAACAGTTGAGAAATTAGGGCTTATTAAAGACTGATGGTTGCTTATATCTAGTTTTGCTCAGGACTGAGAGCGTACAGAGTTCTTATTTCTGCTCATAATTAAAACATCGTCTCTTCTTTCCCCACCCCCTACTGGCTTAGCTTTGTTTTTGTTTTGGGAAAACTATGGTCTCAGCTGGAAATTCAAAGGGCATTGCTGTTTGGTGATAGCACAAGAAGTTCCTGTATCAAGGAAGCCTGTTTTGACATGATTAGATATGCATGGTAGCAACTCTTTATAGAGGCTTACAGTCTTGGAAATGCCTGTGTCAGTATAGAGTTGAATAGCTCCTGTTTCCTTGGGGGCCCAGAGGGCAGACACACACGCACACACATGAAGAACATCTGGATACACTTGTGTGAATCCTTCAGTCCTAAGGGACTGAGTGAAGAACTTGATCATTGAGTGTACAGAACAGATGCTAGACTGGTAAACTAAGAAGTCTTTTTTTCCACTGTGTACAGTCCTGTTGAGGAAAGAGGACAAAAAATTTTCAATTTTCAAATTTTCAAAAAAAAAGTAGTTTTCCTTTATCTTGTAATATAAGATCTAATGGGCACTTGAAGAAGGAGACTCAATGTAGACTTGGTTGTTGTTGAATTGTTGGCTAATGTTTGGAATTCACTGCCACAAGAATAATGTTTATTTCCAGAAGTGATTGCACAAATCAATAAGAGAAAGGTCTATCCAGGCCATTAAACACGAAGTTGTCCTCCAGGAGGTGGAAGTTGGAAAGAGACCAGGGGAGTACCAGTAGGCGCTTCTCTAGTCAGTTGATGTTGGCTTCTCTTGGATGTAGGATGCTGAAATGGAGGGACCTTGGATATGAGTCAGGATGCTTATGAAGTCATTAGGAAACCCAAGTTTTTCAAATTTTGGTAATTTTAGCAAAATGACAAGTCCAATGACCAAGAGCTATACAATTTTATCACTGGATATTGCAAATTTTTTCCTCTCCCTGAAAAACGTGTGGTTTATTTTGAAGCAAATCAGATTCTGTTCAGCCTTTTGGTAAAACTCTATTGTGTTCTGCCTGTAGGTGCTAAAAGTGGATGGTGCATATGTTGCTGTGAAATTTCCAGGCACCTCCAATAATGCAAACTGTCAGAGCAGTTCTAACTCCGATCCTGATCCCTCTTCTCTCCTCCAAGACTGTAGGCTGCTCAGGATAGATGAACTGCAGGTATGTGTTTGTGAAACATGGAGGAAACAATCAGTATTTACAAGTGTCAGCACTGTGTGTGCTTAATTGCAGCTTAAAATTTTACATCTGTTTTCAGGTTGTGAAAACTGGTGGAACTCCAAAAGTTCCTGACTGTTTTCAAAGAACACCCAAAAAGCTGTGTATTCCTGAAAAAACAGAGATCCTAGCAGTAAATGTAGATTCAAAAGGTAAGTAGGACTTATCCCGTTAGTCCAGATCTGTTGGTTCCTTTATTACCTGTCTCTCATCCAAGTGAAAAACACCTACTTTCAAAGTGACATAAACAGGTGCTTCCATTGATATTAGTACTTTCTTGAAAGAGCTTTAGCTGGGAGTTCTTTTACTATATGCCATCCTTAAAACATTAACTTTTTTCTTCATGTGTTTTTGAAGGAGTGCATGCTGTTCTGAAAACCGGGAACTGGGTTCGATACTGCATATTTGACCTTGCCACAGGAAAGGCTGAACAGGAAAATAATTTCCCTACTAGCAGCATTGCATTCCTGGGTCAGAATGAGAGAAGTGTTGCTATTTTTACAGCTGGACAGGTTCGTGGTTTTGTGTCTCAATCATTTAACCTCACTGCATATCTGTCATATTTGAATGAGATGGTACAGCTTTCTGTAAGACTTCTCCAAAATATGGCAAAGAAATAGTTTTTTAAACAGGTTCTGAGAAAGTTTTTGCTACCTTTAATATTTTGATGGCATAAGGGCAATAGCAAACAACTTACCTAAGCACATCTTATTAAACTCTACCTTGAATGTAAAAAAGGGGAGAAAAAAGGTGACAGAATGGTTCTTGGATTAGTATCAACTTGTTATCTAGCTGCATTTTGGAATGTGATCTTAGCTATATTTTGATCTTAGCTGGGTCAGATATAAATCCACTCTTGAGAATAAATGGAAATATTAACAAAGAAAAAAAATTAATCTGTAATTGACTGAAAGTACAGATTCACTAAAAATGATTGAGGTTTTGTGCAACTCTTCCACAATGTGGTATACTTTGTTTAGGATAATTGAAAGAAACAGTTTTTGCAAAATAATTCAATTTGAATGTTTCATTTCGATATATTCAACTTGGAGCATTTAAGTAAGCTAAAAGTATAGTTACTATTTGTTTCACTGGTTATGTTAATCAATAAATGATTATCAGAAGGAAGATAGTTCTAGTAATATTTCTTATGTTAAACACATTTCAGGCATTTGCAAAAGAGAATTTCCTATTTTATGTTGCACTACTTCTAATGATAGGAGTTAATGACATAAATGAGAATCTTTGGTAAACTGTTGTAATTGTTCTCAGTCAAGAACTGGATCTTTTGGGAAGGATAATATTTATAAATTGTGGAGACTTAATAATGAAACCTTTTTCCCCAAATGTAGGAATCGCCTATTATTCTTAGAGATGGAAATGGTACAATCTATCCAATGGCAAAAGATTGTATGGGTGGGATACGAGACCCTGACTGGCTTGATCTTCCACCTATTAGTAGTCTTGGAATGGGTGTTCATTCCTTAACAAATCTTCCTGCTAACTCGACCATCAAAAAGAAAGCTGCTATTATCATTATGGCTGTTGAGGTAAAATATTTTCTCTGCTATGGAATTATGTGCTTTTTTCCCTCTTGTTATTATAAAGTTATGCTTAAAAGCAGATTCATGTTTAGATACTGATTTATGTTTTCACTATTTGAAAGAAGCGAATTTCAACTGAAGATTCTCTTAGAAACACAAAAACACCAACAAATTTGCCAAGTAAAGTGAAAGACCCTTTTGTGGAGGGATGCATGACTTCTCTATCAGGCTTTTAATTAGTAGGATTTTTTTAGGCATTGATTTTGAAATTGTTACCTTTTTATATCTGCTAACACCATGCAGTTTAATTTGTGTCATGGGTGCACAGTTTTTCTCAGAGATCCAACAACTTGTTTTGGTTGGATCCCTGAGAATGCAATACTTCTTTATTTTTTTTCTATTATTTTAAAATTATCTATTTGGAGCATATACTAGGAAACTAGGAGAGGAAAGTGAAGGTTTTTTCACTTGAAACACCTGTGGAGTTCTATCCTCATCAGTGATGTTGTATGAGTAGTTCTGCTGTGAATTTATATGTCATACTTGTAAAATCTTGTCAGTAGTTTGTTAGCTCTGCTGTGTGTTCTGCTGCCCCCCGGAGGTACTGTGTACCTGTTAGACTGAGATGGATTTCACAGTGCAGTAGTATTCCATCATTATGGAAAAACTGGTTATATATGGGGTGAACTTCCCAGACCTTCAACAGCTTTTAATCATTCACTTCTCAGCACATAAATCATATGTTTAAAAAGAACTAGGTTAGAACTCATTTGTGTACATCCTTAAGCTTTTTCAGTTGTATCACTTTTCCCACGTTACATGGAGCTATGAAATGGAAGTAATCTATCTTAAGAATCCAAGTGTGAAGCCAAAGGAATGCTTTTGTGAGCCTGATGGCATCTGCTGCTCCGTTCCTTTTGCTTGTCTGTGCCTGAATGCACACAACTCTGTTTTTAACAGTGCTATAATTGAGATGATGAATATTCTGAACAGCTCCTGCACTAACTTCCAGCCAGTGCTGAAGATGAAGACCTTCATATTAATTTCAAAATTAGAAGAAAATTAGAAGTATTTACGGAGCTTATATCTACCTTTTGTGCTTCACATTTCTGAAATATTTTATTCTTTTGAATATAGAAACAAACATTGATGCAGCACATTCTTCGATGTGACTACGAGGCTTGCAGACAATACCTGATGAATCTTGAGCAAGCAGTTGTCTTGGATCAGAATCCACAGATGCTGCAGACGTTCCTTGGCCACAGATGTGATGGAAACCGTAATATCCTGCATGCTTGTGTGTCTGTATGCTTTCCAACCAGCAACAAGGAAACAAAAGAGGAAGAGGGTGAGCTCAACAATATAATGAAAATAATTTGAAAATAATATTTTCATGCATTTTCAAGAAAATATGAAATAAAGGCTGCATTCTTCATATATGGTTATATTAAAATTTAGCACCTAAAATGTGCCCTGGCCTTTCAAAGGTGCTAAGACAACATTTTTATTACTCTCATAAAGTTTTATGAGAATTTTTAAAGAATTCAGTAGTTAAGAGCACTAAGCTGTTTAAATTGGCTGTAAAAACTTTTGACATTCACATGTTAATTTTGAGATGAAAAACGTATTTTTCTACCTTTGTATCACTAGTATCCCCTTTATATCACTGGTAAAATTTATGAGAAATGGTATTTAATAATTTTGAAGTGCTGTAGAATAAGTTAATAGCTTCAGTTAGAAATACTACTTGTCATTGATATGTATTAAGAAATGTGGAAGAACAACCTGTTAATGCCAGTTACTGACACAATTTTAAAATGCCCGTTAAATACTGTTATGTAAAAAGCATGTTAACAGAACAAGGTTGCTAAGTCAAGCACTCAAAAATTAGGGAATGGCAGAATTAAGTTTACCCATGTGCTGTACACGGGTGTGCATTGTGGAATGGTCTTTAATTACACCATCATACTATTTTTTCCACAGGACTACCTCATTCAGTGCACAAGATGGACGGTGCTCACCGAATGGGTAGCTATTCAATATTTCTTTTTATCCTCATCATTCAGTGTGTGGCCCCATTCCTTACTCTTGCACACCATACAAACCCTGCACTGAATAATGAATGAACTTCCTTGTGGGATTCTTGTATGGTGCTGTCATTGAATTTTAGTCATTTATAGACCTTAATTGTTCCTTATATCCCTATTTATAAAATGGGGGTAATGTGCAGCTTTTTCATCTCTTGCTTGGAGTTTTATTATAGCTTGAAGTTTTTCTGTATTCAAAGCTATTAACTAATTTTGAGCATTCTGTTTGAGAAGCCTAGGGCCTGATTTTGAGTAGGTGTTACTTCAAAACACTGAATTCTATGACTGGATTAATCATAGTTTTAGTTGTGCTGTGAATGTTAATTATTTCTGTGAGTCAAGCACATTTTAGGTGTCCAGAAATGAGTAAAATGTATCACAATCATCTGTAAAAACTTGTTTCACAAAGTTCTGTGTGCTGATAGATGTGTCAAATAGGTTCTGGTTTTCCAGAGCAATGTCCAGTGTCATTAAACACAACACAGTGTTTCCTCCTCTCCTTCCCAAGCTGTTGCTGCCTTACTACACCCCTCCCTAAGGCTGCAGCAAACAAGGCATAAACAGCCTGCTCTCTGTACAACCCTTCATCTCCAGTGTGTCGTCCATCCTGTGCACTGACTGAGGCAGGGGTATTGTTGCTGGGGTGACAAAACAATCCGAGACAAAAAACCCAAACCAAAATAAACAAACAAAACCAAACTGTGTAACTGAAGATTGTGTTACTATAAACACACAAGGAAGTTGAAATAAGGATGCATGGGCAAACTTAATCCAACTTCTCCTAATTTGAGTGCTTGTCTTTGCAACCTTGACATTTTTTTCAGTAACTTCATTTGGGTGTAATCTAACTTTCTGAAAAATGAAAAACATGAACCTGCTAGACTTGTGACACTCCTCTGCCTCTCTCTTTCTCCCTCATAAAACTTGTCCTTGAAGGAGATTCATGTCTTTAGATTCAGGTCACATTTAGCTTCCACTGTAACTGTTAGTGATGGATATTAGGACAAGCTTATTTTCTGTTTATCATCTGGAGGGCAGTGGTGACTTATGTTACTGTCTGTGAGTTACATGGTTGTCTCTTAAAATGTAAAAGAAGTTTGATTTAGAAGTAAAGGCTTCAATTCCAGACACACAGCTATGATGTTTCTTAAAAATTTCTTAACAATTTAGTGCCACTTCCCAGCTAGTACCTGCTTGAGATTCTTCACTCTTGTTTATACAGATTTCTTCTTAAGTGCCAGAAAGGAAATATTGAGGGCTGGGATAAGCATTTTTTTTTTCCTTCTCTTCTTTCTCACATCCTGTGCCTAGTTTAGCTGTAGCTCCTGCAGTGTTGGATAAATGATAAATGAATTGCAGGAAAAGTGGCCCCAGAGCTGAAAAGCTGGGGGGAAGCTGCTCTGCTGCTGTGAATTGATACATCCTCAGTCTTGCCAGTAGAAGGGATCTTGGGAAAAGCATCTATAAAAGAAATGTCCAAAACATGTGAAATCATTAAAAAGTTGTGATACTGAATTTCAGCTAATGTCACTGAACACATAAAAACTGAGGGGTTTTGCCTGGAGAACTGGGACAGATTTCATTAGACAATAGAGCAGCAAATCTCCCATTAGAGCCAAAGCATCTACAACTGATGGTTCTTCAAAAACAGATGCTAACTTTGTAAGTGGAACAGTGAAAATTCAGTTACAGATCACTTTCTCCAGAACAGGTGAAACCTCTGCTGCAGAGAGTGGTTGTATTGCTTGAGGGATCACTCTCCAGAGCTGTGACCCCTTGTGTGAGAGGTCCAGAAGTGATGAGTTGTGAGTTATGAGAGCTAGTGGTCTGAGAAAGGAGTACAGTAAAAATACCATGGCAATTCATTTACAACTATGAATCAACTTGTAGCTAGGGGGACAAGAATAGTATTCTCTCACTGCTAACTGTTTAATAGTTGTCTGCTTTGGGTAGTTGGTGATCTTTGTCTAAGAAACCTGCACATGCTTGTGAACAAGCAAAACCAAGGATCTCTTTTACTTAGGGTAGTGGTGAGTGGAAATACTTAAAGAATAACCTTACTGTAACAGCTGACACACACTGTCAGATTACCTTATTCTTTTCATTCTTTGAATAAAAGGTATTAATAGTACTTTCCTGTTAAAAAAAAAAATAAAAGGGAACTGTCCAGGCCTTAATACTGTCACTCATGAAAATGAGTGTGCAGGGAATGGTGACTCTCAGTTTGAAAAGCCTTTGACTAGAAAGTGAGCTCTAGCCCTTGCAACTTTGAGACATGTCCTGAAAGAACAACTAGAGTCACCTTAAGAAAATACTTTTCTTTGTTCAGAAATACACCTTTTCTGTCTGCTTTTTTTAAAAAATAATATTCTGTATCTCGCTTTAATATTCTGTATCCCACTTGACAAAATTCAGTCCTCATTAGGAATAGAACTGGTAGGTGTTATGATGCTTAGGGTTGTAGATGTTAGGAGAAATGCTAGTTCTTTCTCATGTAAACTGATTGTACTGCCTTCTTATACTCCAAACATAGCTCTCCTAAGCAGGTACATACCTGGAGTGTGTATATTACAAGCCCACACATTTGCATTGTTCACGGATGCTCACTGTGAAGTGTGGTTTGTTTTCTTGTTCTCCCAGTCTGGTGTTTTGGTGGTTCTGTTTCTTTATTTGTTTTTGTGTACTTTTTATAGTTGTTGTTTTTGTTTGTATTTTGTTTTCTTTGTTTTTTATAATTTTTATCAAGGCTTTTTTGAATCCTTGACTCAGCAAGTGTCTAGAATCAGTTATATGATAGGACCTTGTATGTTGATGATACTGAAAGCTTGTTCAGGATCATTGTTAAGCTCATCCAAACTAAAAATTTGTATATGAGCCAAGTGTGTCTCTCTAAATGGGAGAAAAAAAATAATCGCGATATTCCATATTTTATACTCCTTTGTTATAATTTTCCGAAGTAAAATTTTAGCACTGAATTTTCTTAATTTTTCAGAAGCAGAGCGCTCTGAGAGGAACACCTTTGCTGAAAGGCTCTCAGCTGTGGAAGCTATTGCAAATGCAATCTCTGTTGTGTCAAGTAATGGTCCAGGAAATAGGGCAGGATCATCAAGCAGCAGGAGGTAAACTGAGTAATGCTTTTTTCTTGTTTTCTGAATGCTAATTTCTGTATTAATTACCAATCTGTTATTAATTCTTTTCTTCAGCGTAGCTTAAGAATTGGCCTCTGTTGCTAGCTTAAAATTGGATTTCAGTTCTTTAAGCACCAAACTAGAGGTCTAGTGTTTTTTTGAACCTTTTTTTGTGTAAGAACTAATGGTGGGATATTTCTAAACCAATCCTCTTTTCTGGGTTCATGCTTTGTCTATCAGTTGTGAAGTGGAAATATTCCTTCTTGTGGGGAAAAGGAATTTGAGGATAAGTGCTGGTGTTCTTTACCAAGAAGTATTAAGTATGACAGAATTACTGTGATGGTGGCCAGGCTTGTTTTAAGAGAATTTCTGTGGGAGATGGTCACTTAAGCAGAGGAATAATAGTGAGACCAACAGAACACCACTGGGGAAGAATTTAAGTTGATTCATTTTATTCTAAGCAGTCATTAAAAAGAAATTCCATCAAGACCCATTTTTTGTCATTTCATTAACCTCTTTTTGTAGTTAGATTTTAAAAAGCAGTAGCAACAAAGGCAAATCCTTGCAAAAGCTTAACACTCCTGGCAATGAGCTTGGGCTAAAAAGAATGTCAGATAGCAGTAAGAATGCCCATCAGCTGCTGTCTGCAAGAGGCAGTGCTGTGGTGCCTAGGGATGTGTTCTGGGCTCAGATCTGACTTGAAGCATTGCTGAGTGACTCCTCTTCCAGGACTAAAACATTCTGGTGCAACAAAATGTAAGCAGAAATACCTCCTGGCTCATTCTTACTTATGCTGAAATAAAATGGTGATAAGAGGAATTTGCTTTCTTTTTTCAATGTGAAATTTTTCTTAAATGTGTTCTAATTATAAATGAAAATGATAGTATTTCTGCCTTGGTTTTGTATTTAGTTTGAGATTGAGGGAAATGATGAGAAGATCGTTGAGAGCTGCTGGATTGGGCAGACATGAAGCTGGTGCTTCATCAAGTGATCACCAAGACCCAGTTTCTCCACCAATAGCTCCTCCGAGCTGGGTTCCAGATCCTCCTGCAATGGATCCAGGTAAGTCTGCTCATATATCACATTAGACTGTAGAAGGAGAGATTTGATGAAGAACCCATGACTTTTAGGGTGAATAGTAACTTATTTTAGTCTCACCCTGTAATCTGTCCAATGCCATTAAGGTAGCAAGTGTTCATTGAGATAACTTGAAGAGTTTACTGAAGACTTAACAGCTGTTCTTTAATCCAGTATATGTCTTTTTAATGCTGGTGTCAAACTGCTGGGAAGTCTGCTTTGTAATGCTGAGTTACATTACAGACCTAGGAATGTGGCCGTTTGTGGGAAAGATTGCCAGTTAAATACAGAAAACCTGCAGTGTGTTAGACATTGCAGCAAGAGCATATTGTTAGGGATGTTTTTATGTATTGATATACATCCTGCTGTTCTGTTTACTGAAAGATGGTGACATTGATTTTATCCTGGCCCCCGCTGTGGGATCTCTTACCACAGCAGCGACTGGCACCGGCCAAGGACCCAGCACCTCCACAATACCAGGTGAGGACATCCTGCTTATTTGATTATGCTTTAGAATGGAAATTAGCTCTAAAGCTGTCTTTGCTTGCACAGACTTTCTGCATATGAAAATGCCTCTTATCAGATGAAGATTGGATTGAAGCAGAATCACTCAAGTGTGCAGAAAGTAAATGAAGCACCATACTGTGTTTTATGTAAAAATATACATGGAGAGTGACAACTATGTAAAACTACGGAAATCAGCATGAAATTGGGATTACCCTCTCTATTTCAAATATAATTTGGAACTGAAATTTACAGTGCTTCATTGAAGTATTGCTGAAACCACTGAATAGTCAAGTTACCAGTTACTCACCACAGTGAACGACTTGCTTTTAGCAGGTAGTCATTTTTTGAGGAAAAACAGTTTCTCTGCAATTTTTTTTTCTTGCTGCAGGTCCTTCTACAGAACCATCTGTAGTGGAATCGAAGGATCGGAAGGCAAATGCTCATTTCATACTGAAATTGCTGTGTGATAGTGTTGTTCTACAGCCTTATCTTCGAGAATTGCTGTCAGCTAAGTAAGGATTTTCATGAGAGTTGTTTTGGAATGTTACACTACCTTAAATCAACTACATAGAAGCCTTTTTAAAAAGGTTACATAAAGGCCTGTTAGTTAAAATTGAGAATGTTAGAATACAGCTGTGTTGTGTCCTGCCATCCTTTAAAAGTATGTCTGTTTCAGAGGAGTAAAATAAACAAGACTGCTTATTCACTCTGTGTTTTTTCTATTTGCACAAGCTCAGCAGTGCTAAGTTTTCATGTATTTGCATCCTGCTTCTCCTGTTACAATGAAAAAATTCGGTGTTCTAACTTGTCTGTTGGGGTTTTTTTGCCTAGGGATGCGAGAGGCATGACACCATTTATGTCAGCAGTTAGTGGCCGGGCATATCCTGCTGCAATTACAATTCTAGAAACTGCACAGAAAATTGCTAAAGGTACAATAGTTTTAGTGACTGCTAGTGTGTGGCTTCCTTCTAAACTTTGGTGTGTGTGCAGAGTCGTAACTAGCACTGTAGATTGCTGCATGTTTTGGAAATTCTGCTATTATGGAGTATCTTACTCTTTTGCAGTTTGTGTATTGCAGTAGATTTCTATGAATATTATTGCTTTTGTGTTCTTTGTAGTCTTTTTGGCATTTCACTGTTGTATAAACCAGTGGATTAAGGTACTGTTTTTTGGTAGCACAGTTGTATTACATGGAACTTCTTTGGTGAAATTGAAAAAACCTGATATGATACAGTGATATGCCAAGCTAGATCCTATTCCTGAAAAGGCTTATATACAAACAAATATTTTGGGACTCTCTTGTAATATTGGTATTTAATTTTTTGGGAGAAATACATGAAATTGAATTTAGGGAAAAACTTTAACACATTAGAGCTTGTCGCACCACAGTTCTGTAGGACTTTATGTGGGACAAAAATACTTCTTTTAAGAATATCGTCCACAATCCTTCAAAATGGTGGTTAATTTAATTAAAGTATTAGTGAATTTAAAACTGGGGAAGACATAATGGTTGTGTTTTTCAGTCAGGAATTTGCAGTGGCTTCTATAAGAAATAATGTGACAAGCAGAAAGTTTTCTCAAAAAGCTCTAACAGGTTTTATTCAAACTTCTAATGCTATATGAGATTTTGTAATGGCAAGCATCTGCCAAGAATAGATTCTTTTGCTAGGTATTTTTGGGGTTTTTTTGGGGGGGTTGTTTTTAACACTGTTATTCTATTATTTTAGCTGAAGCAACTTCCAGTGAAAAAGAAGATGATGTGTTTATGGGAATGGTTTGTCCTTCTGGTACAAATCCAGATGACTCTCCTTTGTATGTTTTGTGTTGTAATGATACATGCAGTTTTACCTGGACTGGTGCAGAACATATTAACCAAGTAAGTTGTTGTGGTTTTTTTTTTTTCTTTTTAAGCAAATAGGAATGTGTTTCAGCCATGTATTGTGTTAGTCTACTAATCTGATTTTTAAATTATTAATTACATTGTTTAAGTTACTGTGACTTTTAAGTCTGGTGTAAGTACTGCCTCCCCAAACTGCTATGTAGTCTGAAAGCTGATTGTGTTCCTCACAACATGGTTGTTACTGGGTGTGGCTTTTCCCCTCTGGCTAACTTTGGCAGCAATTTTGATGGACAAGGCTCTTGGAAATCACTGAATATTCTAACGTAGCAACTAAGTTTCACTTTCTTGAACTGACCTACTTCTGAGTTTAGGCATCAATTTAAACAAGTGCAGTTTCATTGTAACCTGAACTAGTGTGATATTGCAAGCACTGTAAGGAAAAAAATGATACATAATATTCCTCCCCCCATTTTTTAGGATATATTTGAATGCCGAACATGTGGCCTGTTGGAATCACTTTGTTGTTGCACAGAATGTGCGAGGGTCTGTCACAAAGGACATGACTGCAAGTAAGTATTGTGTTCCATTTCTTAAAATTTAATCATTATTTTGTGGTTTCCTTTGTTTACTGATGCTTAATAAATTTTTTCATTGTTTGAAGTGTTCCAAACTTAGACAACAGAAGATAAATGAAATAGTTTTGTGTCTACTCTATAAGATTTATTTAATAGGTCAGAATTGAAAGAGTAACCTGAAGTGGTTTTGTACTTTCCACTTTGTAGTATTTAGAGTAAAAGAGTAATTCTCACAGTGCATAATATTGTGAGAACATTCTATCTAAATAATGCTGTGTTTTCATTTTGGGCTCCCCTCAGTGTTTTATGTATCCTGGTGACAGATCATTCTTAGGAATTTTTGGAAAGAAATGTAGGATATTAATCTTCTAAAAATCAACTGTAACAGAAGGAAAAGTGAGCAAACAATCAAGAAATCTGAGATCAACCTGGCCCAGAGCTTCGAACCTGCGTGTGTTCTGTGCTGTTACAGGGTGTAAAAGTTATAGCATTAATATCCCAGCTATAATGAGCTAACAAATACCATTATAAGGATATTCTCAGCACCATAACAGTTACTGACATTTTACTGCATGTCATGAGTATTTTCAGCTTAACTTTCTTGGATGGAGGCTGTTTTAGGGAAGAATAAATGACATTGGATGAATTTTACTAAGACAGTATGAAAAGCTCTGTAGTTAAACTGCCCTCTTAAGATAAGTGTAGGAAACATGGATGATAAACATCAAGTGCTGCCATATAAAATCTGTATTTCTCTTTTTTAAGCTAGGTTTTGGCATTTTGCTACTATCAGAAACAAAAAACTGCAGAAAGAAATCTAAGCATGTACACTAACACCATCAGCTTGTGTAGAAAAGATTTGGTATGTTACTGAACAGTGTTGCAGTTCACCCTTTCTATTTCTTGTAGGCTCAAACGAACATCTCCAACAGCCTACTGTGATTGCTGGGAAAAGTGCAAGTGTAAAACACTAATTGCTGGGCAAAAGTCTGCTCGCCTTGATCTCCTTTACCGCCTGCTTACCACCACAAATCTTGTTACCATGCCAAATAGCAGGCAAGTTCATGTTAGCATTGACTAGGGCAGAATTAAAAAAATTATTTTCTAAATATATGTGGTATATTGTATTTCCACTAACAATTTTTTTCATTACAGGGGAGAACATCTGCTGTTGTTTTTAGTACAGACAGTTGCCAGGCAAACTGTAGAACACTGCCAGTACAGACCGCCTAGAATCAGGGAAGATCGCAATCGTAAAACTGCAAATCCTGAAGGTAAGAGCTGTTTCAGTGAAATAAATGGCAGATCCCATATTTCAGTACCTCTTCCTTATGCTTTCTTGGTTTTTTTGTTTGTTTTATCTTTCTAGATTCTGATATGCCTGATCATGATTTAGAGCCTCCTCGTTTTGCCCAGCTAGCACTGGAACGTGTTTTACAAGACTGGAATGCACTGAAGTCCATGATCATGTTTGGCTCCCAGGAAAATAAAGACCCGTGTGTATCTACACGTAGTTGTTGATGTAAAGTTTGATCTAATATTTGACACCTGCTGGCTTACATAAATTTATTTCTTTTCTTCTTGTTTTTTCCAAGTCTTAGTGCAAGCAGTAGGATAGGTCATCTTCTGCCTGAAGAGCAAGTTTACCTTAATCAGCAAAGTGGAACTATTCGCTTGGACTGTTTTACACACTGCCTTATTGTCAAATGTACAGCAGACATTTTGGTAAGCACTCTTAGCCATGTTTTACATAGGCTTTCTGAGTTATAGGATATTGTAAGGTATCTCAGGTCATGTGCTTGGAAACTAATTTGAAGGTAACTTCAAGTTAATCATGATTTTGTGAATTTATACTGTTATGACTGTGATCTCCTTTGAGTTTAATCTCAAAGGAGATCACAGTTCATGCTTCAAAATTGCATGCAACTAATGAGTTGTAATGACCTCTTTCTTCAGCTGTTAGACACTTTGCTGGGTACTCTGGTGAAGGAATTACAGAACAAGTATACACCAGGCCGCAGAGAAGAAGCCATTGCTGTTACAATGAGATTCCTGCGTTCTGTGGCAAGAGTCTTTGTCATTCTTAGTGTGGAGATGGCTTCCTCCAAAAAGAAAAAGTAAGTGGCAAAGATGTATGTTAGTTGTGGTGTTTTTTTTCTTTATTTACTTTTTTCCCTATATAATGAGTTGATAAAAATCAACAATAGGCAGAAACATCTGAATTATTTTGTATTCTGTAGACAGACTTGGAAAGATGTGCAATAGCTGCTGGTATGTCATGTAATTTCTTAATACAATGCTTGTTAAACTTACATGTTCATACCAAACTTTTTGTTTGTAGTGTATGGGTTTTTGGAAATAGGTTTTTTTAAACATATTAAAATTACAGCGTATGGTTGGTTGTCAGTAGTAGATTTAGATATCAAGCCTTAGTCTTGAATTATTGAATGATGTTTTTCAGTGACTTGAATTAGGTGCATATTGTTTCTATACACACAAATGCATGTATCTCTTAAAAATTATTTTTTGAGAAAAAAATTAGGACAATTAATATTGCCATGAAGTTTTTGGGAAAAAAATATGTATTTGACATTTATCTTTCTGTATTTTATCCCCCAGCAATTTTATTCCACAGCCAATTGGAAAGTGTAAACGTGTATTTCAGGCATTATTGCCTTATGCTGTTGAAGAGTTGTGCAATGTAGCAGAATCTCTAATTATACCAGTCAGGATGGGAATTGCACGTCCTACAGCACCCTTTACCCTTGCTAGCACTAGTATAGATGCCATGCAGGGAAGTGAAGAACTGTTTTCTGTGGAACCTCTGCCACCCAGACCATCATCTGACCAGTCTAGCAGGTAAAGCTTACTATCTGTTCTTTTCAAAGACTTCTTAAAGGTGGTTTTATTTTGGAGTTTTTGTTAGCTTTGCATTAAGTGATAACCAGAGGTCCAAATCGACTTTTTTTTAGGATTTATTTTTATATATTTTTCTTTTAAGTTCTAGTCAATCTCAGTCATCCTACATAATAAGGAATCCTCAGCAAAGACGAATCAGCCAGTCACAACCAGTTCGTGGCAGGGATGAAGAACAGGATGATATTGTTTCAGCTGATGTAGAAGAGGTCAGTTTTATTTTTGTACTTTTTTCTTCTCAATATAGCAGACCTAATACATTAGCCCTTGCTTTGACATCTGAATCTGAAATCTATGCATCTGATTTGAAAAAGATATTAAGTAGTACTTCATGAAATCTTACAGTGCTGTAAGCATTTTTAATAGAACTTTGTAATTGTTGTTTTCTATTTTATTTCTCCCTGTTAAAGAAGTTTTTAAGTCTTTCAGCACATGGCAGCTATTATGTAGGTTCTATTAGAGAGCTAGAAGGTTTTTCATCAGATAAAAGCAGATAATACCTCTTCAGTGTTTAGAAGCTAATTGTTGATTTTGTAGTCTGTTTTATCCTTTATGGCATTAAAATCTAACATCCAAAGCTGTTTTATTTGTGTATGTAATTTTTTTCCCCCCACAATACTATAAACTGTACAGCCACGTACAACTACTGTGGCTGTAAGTTCATTTTTTGTTCACATCAGTTCAATTTTGAGGTCATCTTTGTAAGATGGGTTTTTTTAAAATCAAACTTTGCACTCTCTTTTGGGAAACTTATAGGTTCTCTGATACTGAAGATAGTCTGGCCTAATATTACCATCTCTTTCCAGGTTGAGGTGGTTGAGGGGGTGGCAGGTGAAGAAGACCATCATGATGAACAGGAAGAACACGGTGAAGAAAATGCTGAAGCAGAAGGACAGCATGATGAGCATGATGAGGATGGTATGTTTAATGTACATCCTGCACATTTACTGCTTGAGTGAGAAAACTATGCATCAAAAAGAAAAGCATCTTTGGAGTCACCAGTGATAATGATTTGGGAGATTTGCACAAGTAGAGAGAATCCAAGGGTTCCAGACTGCTTATCTTACAGAAGGAGATGTGTAAAATTTGAGATAACATGTAGTAGATAATACATGAACTTTTTCTGGCTGAGGAGAAAATATTAAGTTCCCAAAGGTATCAGATGTTATTATATTCTTGGTTAACAATGTGTTTTACCTTTTGTATTTGCTACTGTAAAATGTTCTTGATGATGGGCCAGTGTTAAACCATGACAATGGTAGATGTGTTCTCAAAAGCAGTTTGAATCCTGGCAAGCTAATTCTCAAACTAATCACAAAGTACTAAATTATGATTCAATATTTTGTAGACATAATTCATCAATCCTGTATGAAAATGTTTGAAATTATTAAGACTTGTCTTGTATTACTTAGCTTGGGGTTAGATGACCCAAAGCTATGATTTAAAAAAGTTATCTTCTCTTTCTGACTGTGCTTTGTGTTTCCAGTCAATCCATTTACAGTATAGTAAATCTGTTTACTGATTTGCTGAATATTCAAACATTTCATTCTTAAAGCTTAAAACTGAAATAGAACCTGTATATTTAATAAGGTTTTTTTAAGTTTTCAAGTATTCCTTAAATACTAGTTGAAACAGCATTTGGTAAATTGTCCTAGTACATGTGTATGAAGAGTTGTGGAGTCTTGTGGCTGGAGTGACTTATTTTGAATCCTAAAAGCCTTTATTTTCACTGTGTGTTGAATGTACATGTACAGAGCAGAGTGAGAGCGGGTGGCTAATTGCTGGAAAATAAGAAAACATGCTCCCGGTATTGCTGGGTGTCTGCACTGCTTTTATGACCCCACTGCATATCCATTAACTTCTGCTGTAGTAAGAGTGTCTGGGGTTTGTTTCTATCTTATATGAGTCACCACAGTAATTATAATTTTATCTTCTAAACATGAGATGTTTTGTCTGTTGTTTTTATAGGCAGTGATATGGAGTTGGATTTGCTGGCTGCTGCTGAAACAGAAAGTGACAGTGAGAGTAACCACAGTAACCAGGACAATGCCAGTGGGCGCAGAAGTGTTGTCACTGCAGCTACTGCTGGGTCAGAAGCAGGTACACCACATCTTTTTGGGTCTATTCTAGCTGGTTAAATTTAGATATTAGGAGTAAGTACTCTCCTCCTTCCCTAGATTTCCTGTTTTTCCTTTGCTCTAATAGTAAGGTACTGTGCAGACTTTTTGGACAAGGAAATGCATGAAGTTGTGACCTACATTTTTTGCTCTTACAGAGCAGCTGCATGTGTTAGAAATTACCATGTGCTCTTGTGTAGTGAAATTAAATGGTCTCACTTATTTTCAAGTGTAGTAGTTAGAAACAATGGTTTATGGTTTAAATCAATACACAAAACCCGAGCACTCATTGTACAGGTGTTTGGAAGCAACTGCCTTACTGTCCAATTTGGAAACATAATTTTTAGAATTCTTTTCCTAGGGGTAGAATCAGTAAAGTATTTTTAAATCCAGTTACTTTTTAATTTATACTTTGAAGTGTAAGTAATCATACTGCTTTTTCATTACACCTGTGGATAATTAGCAGTATGTTATAATGATAATTTATTGAACCTTTTCAATAGTGGTATTTGGACCTTTTTAGTATCATGTAGTTACTCATGGAAGAAGTCTACTATGCTGACATGATACATGTATATGTGCACAAGTGTGGAGCTGTCAGTTATTGCTTATTTTTCTCAACAGGAGCTAGCAGTGTTCCAGCATTTTTTTCTGAAGATGACTCTCAATCAAATGATTCCAGTGACTCTGATAGCAGCAGCAGTCAGAGTGATGACATAGAGCAGGAGACCTTCATGCTTGATGAGCCTCTGGAGCGAACCACAAACAGCTCGCATGCCAACGGTGCTGCGCAGGCTCCCCGTTCCATGCAGTGGGCTGTACGCAACACCCAAAACCAGAGGACTGCCAGCACAGCTCCCTCCAGTACGTCAACCCCAGCAGGCAAGTCTCAGTGAATTGCATGCATGAATGCCAGCTCTGGCTTTGTTCCTTCCTCTGCTTTTGTTTATTCTCTTAAGGATGAAATCTCATCTCCTTGTCCTACTGCTGACCTACCTTGACTGTTAGAGTTCCAGTTTTGAATTTAAAAAAAGGGAAAGATTCGTTGCAATTAAGATCTGAATATGCTTACTGTAGTTAGTAATTGTTTGCTAGTTACAGTCGTGATGTCAGTAATATTTACAAGTTTATTTCTGTAAATCTTGATCATGAAATCAATCAACACACAAATGACACAGCAAAGATTAAATGAGTTCATTAATTTAATCTTTTCTTTTATATTTAGCAAGTTCAGCAGGCTTGATTTATATTGATCCCTCAAACCTTCGTCGGAGTGGTACCATCAGTACAAGTGCAGCAGCAGCTGCTGCAGCACTTGAAGCCAGCAATGCAAGCAGCTATTTAACATCTGCAAGCAGCTTAGCAAGAGCATACAGTATTGTGATACGGCAGATATCTGACCTGATGGGTCTGATTCCCAAATACAATCACTTAGTATACTCCCAGATTCCAGCTGCAGTGAAGCTGACTTACCAAGATGCGGTTAACTTGCAGGTAAGAACATGGAAATCTTCATAGAAAAAATGTAATTTCAATACAGCTGGGGTTTTTAAGGTAAAATGATGGAATTGTTGAGATTGAAAGTGCATATTGACTAATCTCAATTTCTTTGAGGGTCAACAGTCTGCTCAGGACTGTCTGTTTATGTTTTGAATATCTCCAAGGATGGAGATTCCACAGCTGCTCTATTAAATGTTTGACAGCTCTCACAGTGAAAGAGAATTTTTCTTGAGTTTAAAGGGATGTACCAAGTATTTCAGTTGTTGCCCACTTATCCATTCACTGGGTATCACTAAGAAGAGTCTGGCTTTGCATACTTCATAGCTTTTTGTCAGGTGTTTGTACACACTGGTAAGATCCTCCTGAGTTTGTTTCTTCAGTCTAAAGTATTCCCAGCATTCTCAGCCTCTTCTTATGTTAAGAGAGAGTGTGGACTAAAGTAACTGTGGTCACTTTTTAAATTAAATTGATAGTATTTCATATACGTATATTCTTTCAAAAAAAGGAACTTATGTTGACTTTGTTTAAACAATGTCTGACTGGTACGTAATTAATAGTTAAGTGAGAATTGACTAGGGATTTCTGCTAGACATCTGTTGCCATATTCTAGTTGACATAAACTGTTGAGTCTATATAAGAAGAAAGTTAGTAAGGGCCAAATAATTGAATGAAATAAAAGATTTGTACAGGTAAATGTACTGTTCACTGTCCCTTCCTTCAGGGACATGGTCATTATTTCCATGTTATGCACATATTTTTTATACTGTGCTCTTGACTGTCTGTTTTTGAAAATTTATGTAAAATGCATCTGTAGAGAAAATACATGTCAGACAGCAGTCTTCCCCTTCATGTATAGACTTTAGTTTCAGAGACTGACAAGATTGGAGGGACTCCAGAGTGTTTAGAAAGTATGTATCAACTTGTACCTGGGCATAGTGATAGGGTAAAATTGTATGTACTGAATTTAGTACAGAAGTCAGCTGTGAATAACACAGCTGCAGGAAAGGACTTCTGATTTGGGAGAGGAAGGTTAGAAAGATATTCTGGGATCAAATGCTGGGGTAAACAAACAGGGAAAGAAATAAGAGAGTGTAGTTTTATTATGGAGGAGGCTAAAATAATTTTTTGTTCAGGAGATTTTTAATGAGAAAAGTGAACAGGAGATCTGTCCAGCTGAGGCAGCAAGAGGTTTGTCTTAGCACAGGAAACCTGAACAGTGGAGGTTTCGTTTGGACACAGAAATGGGGTTGAGACAGCATTTTGTTATTGTAGTGCATTAGAAGTGTGAGGGATATTTTTGAAGACCAGAATGCAGAGGAATGAAGAAAGCAGACTAATGTTGGATCAAAAAAATCCAACAGGTCAATGGAGTTAGCAGATGATAAGAAAAGCAGGCTGCAGGGCTAGTAGTGGGAACAGGTGAAGCAAAGATGAGACCAGGAGGTGAGACTTGTGTGCAGACATAGTTGTCTGTGCAGGTCTTAACTTTGTTGTCTTCAGTGAGTAATTTGCAAGGGGTGAAGAATGGTGAAAGATCTGGCTGATGAATTCCACGGCCGGATGGAGGGCTGTTAAAGCTAAAAGAAAGTCAGGAATTAAGCTCAAATCATCAAGTTGTGCACACCTGGGAGATGTTGAGTGGTCATAATGGGAGGAGTAGAAGAGATGCCCAAAAGAGAGAGAGATGGTGAGAATGCTTTATAGATATCAAAGTGGTAAGCAATGAGAGCTGCAGTCCACCACTGTAAATCAGCAGTCTCAATAGAGCTTTCAGAAACTGATCATCAGTAATTCTTGAGCGTGGTTTTACAGCCTCTCTGTAGGGAATCGGGAAGATTTCATTCTTGTCATCTAGTTCTATTGTTTGCAAAGCCAGTTAAATCTCATTTTCTGTAGAATTATGTGGAAGAAAAGCTTATTCCTACTTGGAATTGGATGGTCAGTATCATGGACTCTACTGAAGCTCAGCTGCGTTACGGTTCGGCATTATCATCTGCTGGTGATCCTGGGCATCCAAATCATCCTCTCCATGCTTCTCAGAACTCAGCTAGAAGGGAAAGGATGACGGCCCGTGAGGAAGCCAGCTTGAGAACACTTGAGGGAAGAAGGTATGAAAATAATTTGATTACTGCATGCAGTATGAATTATCAGTTTTATAGTCAAATCTTATTCACAGACATCTTAGGAATCTAATTCTGCAGCTCTGGAATGCAGTTGTTGTTTTGATTTAAGTTGGCTTCCTGTGTTTTTGCTACTATTTGGTTTATTCTGACATACTAGATTCATCTTGAGCATTAACTGAGCATCTGAGCTGCTTGAGCTATGCTTTTAGCTTGTTATCACTATTTTTGTGTGGAGTTCATTGAGATTTTACATCCACATTTCAAATACAGGGCTTATAGATAAAGTTATGTGTTCTCCTGTGATGCCTGATGTCTCTGTATTCAATCCTTTTCCTTCACTAGACGTGCTACTTTGCTCAGTGCCCGTCAGGGAATGATGTCAGCACGCGGTGATTTCCTGAACTACGCGCTGTCCTTGATGCGTTCTCACAACGATGAGCACTCAGATGTTCTTCCTGTTCTAGATGTCTGCTCACTAAAGCATGTAGCATATGTGTTTCAAGCCCTTATTTATTGGATTAAAGCAATGAATCAGCAGACAACCTTGGATACTCCTCAGCTGGAAAGGAAAAGGTACTGAAGTTGACTCCTAGAAACAAAACCTACGTAAAAAAAAAAAAGCCCTTTTGTTTCAGTCATTGGTATTGTTCCTCAGCAGCTTACATAAACAGATGCATTAATCTGTATGTCTGTGTGTGGGTGTGTGTAGTAACATGCATATCATAAATGTGTGTAGTAACATACATATTATAGAAAGAGTTTTTGTAATGGTATATAATGTACCTGTGTTTGATAAGCCTGTTGCAGTACCCTCTTCACTTCATTTTATACTGTAAAATGTTTTTTTACTGTTGAAACTTGAGTTGAATTTTTCACTCTTGAGCAGTGCCTCTAAAAGACATACTCAGGACAGTTTCTCAGTTAATGATATGAGACATACATTTGACATGATAGCAACTTAGCTGTCAAACATGTTAAAGATGACATTGGAGAAAATGTCATTGTCTGATATAATGGGCTTTGTGGTTTTGACATTCATCTGATATTTAAAGCACAGTAAGGAAATCAATAGCTGAAAATGTCCTTGAGTTGGAAAACTGCTATTTCAACTATCGCATTTTACAAGGTGCATTTATTACGATGTTTTAAGATTTTTTTATTTTTTTTTTTCATTTCAAATGCAGTTACAATACTGTGTTCTGTTTATCTTGGTAATGTAAGGTTTGTTATGACCTCAAAGGGGGTGTTATCAACAGTAGTTTCCTCACAAATAAGAATGATATAGTACAGTAATCAACTTTTTGTACTGATTTGAGTAGTTATAGCCACAGCTTTAACCCTTTTCCAGGCAATTACATACTTCCAGAAGCTGCTTTTCAAGAAAAAAAAAAAAAAAATTCGCGTACTGAAATCTGTCAAATAACTGTTCATAAAAGAATTGGGAAATTTGCATGAAATGCTTTTAAAACTGTGAAGGCCTAGACCTTTTCAATTAAAAATGAGTGGTTCAAACAGTTGCTTCCATTAGATGACATATTAGTAGTCTGAGTTAAATGTATTTTATCAGTTTATCAATTTCATCTAATTTCAGAACATGTTTCACAATGCATAAGCTGCCAGAAATTAATACTAATCAAAGTTCTTGACAGAACAGTAGTATAATATAGTGAAATCAAGTTTTTTAATCTGCAGCTTGCAGACTTACCTTCTGGAACTACATCAGTGAGATTATTTTTAAATTTTGAAATAGTAATTCACTTGCATTTTTCTTCCAGTAATGCAAGATTCCTAGGATTTTATATTGATACAGTGTTTAAAACCAAGTATCACTGCCCAAAGCTGATTTTGATCTTAACTTTTAAGATCAAAGTTTGTAGGTGGCTCTAAGGGTAACTGTGTGAGTGATGTAGTGAGTATGTAATGAGAAGTTCTCTACAGTGCTTCAGTTTTAGTTTTGTTTTTTTTTTATGTATAACTCTTAAGTACACTTCCTGATTATGCTACAGATATAGATGTTTTGCCTAATAATTTCTTCAAGATGATTGACTCTTTTTTATTTTCTTCTGTTTTGTTGTTGTTGTTTTGGATGTTTTTTATTAAGAACTCGTGAGCTTTTGGAACTGGGTCTCGACAACGAAGATTCAGAACATGAAAATGATGATGATACCAATCAAAGTTAGTATACAAAAATTGACATAGCATACCAAAATGCCGGACTTTCTTAGTGCTTTTTCCCTTTAGCTAGCTGAGATTTTGAATAAATTTTGCTGCTTGTATATGTAAAGTTGGGTTTAGCAAGATTTTCTTAGCACTGTTACTTTACCAAGTTTCTTCTACCATTGCCTATTTCATTGCCTCACATTTCAGGGCCATTTTTTCATCTTCTTTCTCACTAAACTGCAGCATTCCTTACCTACCATTCTACATTAAAATTTGAATCATAGTTAAACTGATCTTTTTTATCTGATGAAACTGTGCTGAAAATGGTAGAATATATACTCACACATACAGTGTAGGAGTGCCCGTTCAGTAAAGCTAGGTATAGTAAAAAGAATATAAACTATAACTAAGCAAATTAATAAAGATACAGCATTTGCAGAAGCATCCTGTAGAAGTGCTAAATTTGCAGAGATTCTCTTCTAGTCAGGTAGCTAAGAGGGAAGGATATTAATTTTTGGCATTTTATATCCTTTGCTTTTTTAACTGTGAAAACTGATTTGAAATCTCTGATCTCTAGGTGCTACACTCAACGACAAAGATGATGACACCCTCCCAGCAGAGACTGGCCAAAACCATCCATTTTTCAGACGGTCAGACTCTATGACATTCCTCGGCTGCATTCCACCCAATCCTTTTGAGGTTCCTCTGGCAGAGGCCATCCCCTTGGCAGACCAGCCACATCTATTACAGGTGACATCAGAGATGGTGTTTTGGAAGAAAACTGCAGTTTGCTTTTTCATTCCTCACCGAAGTGCATTATTGACCCAGAGCTCTTGTGTTGCTTTTCAGCCAAATGCTCGCAAAGAGGATCTGTTCGGCCGGCCCAGTCAGGGTCTGTACTCGTCTTCTGCCAACAGTGGCAAGTGCTTAGTGGAAGTTACAGTGGATAGAAACTGCCTTGAGGTAAATGTAAAGCTTTATTGTTTTAAACAATATGGTAATTTAAACTAGAACCTTCATTCCTTAAAAAGACACTTAAATGTTTTCAGAGAGGATTTTATGTAGCTTTCAGAATGATAATTTAAAAGCTCAGTGCCTGTGAAAACTTGAAGTCTTTATGAAAAGTATGCTTAATATAGAAACTTGATGATTATTGACATATAGCAGCTTTCAGGTAGTATTTTTAAATGCAGCAGTACAATTCTGAGTTAATTTTAGAATGCTAATTATATAATTATTTTTAAATCTTCCTTTAGTCCATCCAGTAGATTTGACTTGCCTTCAGACTGATCATTAATTGGCAAACATATGAAATGCAAACACACAGTGGGGAAAATAGGGTTTTTTTTGTATTTATTGAAATGATAGAGGTCACTGTGTTTTAACAGGTCAATTACAATGTTCACTTTTGTGTGATTTAAAATACACACCTATGAATATATGTGCTTAAAAGCTTCTACTCTGCTTTGAAAGTGCAGCTAAATTTTACTTCTCTTTTAGGTTCTTCCAACTAAAATGTCTTATGCAGCCAACTTAAAAAATGTTATGAGCATGCAAAATAGGCAGAAGAAGGAAGGGGAAGAACAAAATGTGCCTACAGAAGAATCTGAGAGTTCAAAACCAGGGCCTTCAGCTCATGATCTTGCAGCACAACTGAAAAGCAGCTTGTTGGCAGAGATAGGATTGACAGAAAGTGAAGGGCCACCCCTCACATCTTTCAGGTAGCTGAGTTAAAAATTATGTTTTGAAATATTACTGCTCTTCTAAATGGCTGTTTGGGAGTCTGGAAAGTATTTTTGAAATTAAAATGGGTAGCTTAATTTAGTTTGCATTTGTAGTTTCTGATTAGTATCTTCTAAAGTGAATAGTTCAGAAGTCTTCAAAGAGGTCTGTGCAAACTGTAGGTACATTCCTTTACTCCCTGACTTCCTGCTGCAGATGTGTTGTGACGTCCTGGGTAGCCAGGCTGAGCAGTTGGAATCCACAGCTTGCTATCTCTGTCTGGTGGTGCTGCCCACACTTAATGCAGTTATGAATTGAACTGCAACTGCTCTCCCTTCAAATTACAGCTGTTTTAAAAGAAATTGAGGTCTTGGTTGATGGGAGATCAGTAACAGTGCATTCCACATAGCACCAAAAGTTACATGCTTTTGGAGTAATTACCCTTTGGAAGCAAGACTTGTGTTTCTGCTGAAACTAAGCAGCTTCATGTGCTTTTATGCACAGACTTAGTGTACTGTGTCATTGTTTATCAGGAATAAAAAACTTAGTTGAATGCAGAGGGTAAGAAAAAGCTGAAGTACACAAAATGTGTCTGAAATTTAACTTGATTCCACGTGTCTGGTATTTTTTCTTCTTTCTGTCAGGCCTCAGTGTAGCTTCATGGGCATGGTTATTTCTCATGACATGTTGCTGGGACGTTGGCGCCTTTCTTTGGAGTTATTTGGTAGAGTGTTCATGGAAGATGTTGGAGCAGAGCCTGGATCGGTATGTATTTCTCAGTGTAAGGATACTTCCTCTTACAACTAAATTGTGACTCTCCCTAAGTATTCTAATTTTGAGGTTTGTCTGGTTTTTTTTTTTAAATTTTTAGATCTTGACTGAATTAGGTGGCTTTGAAGTAAAGGAATCGAAATTCCGCAGGGAGATGGAAAAACTTAGAAACCAGCAATCGAGGGATTTAACATTGGAGGTAAAAAATGTTAGTTTATCTTCTAATAAATTTTCATTAAAAGTTGAAGTATTACAGTAACTTGATAGGAAAATTTGTATTTCAGAGTCTGCAAGGAGGTGTCTTAAATCATACTTTGTGAGTTATGTTGCAATTACTCTGTAGTTTTTCCCAGTCTGAATGTTATTTTTTGAATCTGTGGAGCAGTGTCCAGAAATCTGTTGTGAAGCTCAAAGTCTGCTAGAATGATAGTTAGTAAAGAAAGAATTTTTTTGTATTTTTTACTAGGTTGATCGAGACAGAGATCTTCTGATTCAGCAGACCATGAGGCAGCTGAACAATCATTTTGGTCGCAGGTGTGCTACCACTCCGATGGCTGTACACAGAGTGAAAGTTACTTTTAAGGATGAGCCTGGAGAAGGCAGCGGTGTAGCACGAAGCTTTTATACTGCTATTGCACAGGCTTTTCTGTCAAATGAGAAACTGCCAAATCTAGATTGCATTCAGAATGCCAACAAGGGTACCCATACAAGTAAGTGATGCACAGCAGTTAATCTACAGAAAATACTAATAAAAACCTTGGGTGCTTTATTTACATAGAAATACTTGGCCTTGTGCCAGAGACGGCTCTTGTTAGCTCAGCCCAGAATCCATAAAAATTATGCATTAGTTCTCTGGAGCAGGGAAATGGCTTTCCCCCCTCCACACACTTTCAGAAACAGGAACTTCTTGTTTTTCTTGCAATAGGACTCTGCTTTAGGTGTGCTCAGATTTTTTGAGTGTCCTTCTCTCCAGCAGGTAATAATTGTCAAGATTTTAGCTACTAAGAGCTTATATATTTTATTACAGCTGCTCCATCTGGCTTGCCACAAACACATTTTAATGTTTTTGAAAGTATATGTAAACTTTTAGAGTATTTTATCATTTTTAAGTTGGTACAAACACTTCAGGTCCTTTCTTAAGTTTGGCTGAACCCAATCACTGCTTCAAGTGAAATGGTTCTGTCTCATTGATGTCTGTCAAACTCTTCAACCTTAGTCTTCCTTACACTGAAACTTAGGTAGGAGAGAGAAGTATAAAGATGTTTAAGTTTATGAGGTTTTTTGCCCTTCAGGTCTGATGCAGAGATTGCGAAATAGGGGAGAGAGAGATCGGGAAAGGGAGCGAGAGAGAGAAATGCGGAGAAGTAGTGGCTTGCGAACTGGTTCTCGGAGAGATAGGGATAGGTAAGTGATAATCTTTATCTTGATGAAGATATTTTGTCAAATACAGTAATTGCCTTGGATATTGTCAGGAAAGATACTTTTACTTCCTCCAGTCACTGGAGTCTCTTTCAGGAGTGATTTGCAGGGTAATTTCTTGAAATTCGGTCTCTACTTTTAATTCTTTAAAGAATTATTATATATATATTATATTATATTATAATGCTTACTTTATCATTAATCGGTTATGTCTCCACCACAGGCCATCAGTTTCTTCTGCTAAAACAGTAACAAAAACTTGTGTACTAGAATAAAATTGTGAGGTAGTTTAGAAACAACAGTGCCATTGGTGGCATGTCTGACAACTGTATCCAAAACACAAGTAATACTAAAATCTCTAGTTTATTTTGATTCTCTCTTTCTGATTCATTCTCTCCAAGCAGCTATGAGCAACACTACTATTCCAGCAGTAAAGCTAATGCTAATATCAATCTGTGTGCAAATAATATTGTCCCAGAGGATTTTTGAATTTTTCCTCTGAAATGAGTACAAACTGCTCTGATTATCTTAAGGGACTTCAGAAGACAACTGTCCATTGACACACGGCCTTTTAGACCAGCCTCAGAAGGAAACCCCAGCGATGACCCTGACCCTCTTCCAGCACACAGACAAGCCCTTGGAGAACGGCTCTACCCTCGAGTGCAAGCAATGCAACCAGTAAGACTTCCCTAATACACTTAATGATTGTTCTTCTCAGCTTGTAATGTAAAAATTTAATTCCTTATCCATAATTGAAATAATTGAAACATAATTGATAGTATTCAAACATGCAAGACTGATTTTATTTTATTTTTAATTTTGTTAAGATTTTGTTTCTCTAATTTGTTTTTTAGCTTAGTAGGTATCTTGTAATGCATTCTCTATTTAAAATATCAGAACTTTCATAAGATCATATTTGAAAATAAGAGAACTGGAGGAGAATAGTAAGACCTATCACTCCTTTATCCCCAGGCATTTGCAAGTAAAATCACAGGAATGTTGTTGGAATTGTCTCCTGCTCAGCTGCTTCTGTTACTAGCTAGTGAAGATTCTCTTAGAGCAAGAGTTGATGAAGCAATGGAACTCATTATTGCACATGGCAGGTAAAGTATCAAAAGTGAGAACTGATTCTGTGGCCAAAGCACTTGTACTGTTCTACGTCTAACTCCAATACATGCAGCTTATTTCTTGATAGTCAAGATATTTTTCTTTGGACAAGTGACTTTTTGGCTTTGGTTTAATCAATTCTGACTGGTTTCAGAATATCACAGTTCCTTATTGAGAGCAGCCCTGCTGAGAAGGACTTGATGGGTGCTGGTGGATGAGAAACTGGACATGAGCTGGCCATGCAATGCACCAGATGTGTTCTGGGCTGCATCACAAACAGCATGGCCAGCAGGTTGAGGGAGGAGAGGATTCTGTCCCTCTGGTGAGACCCCACCTGCACTGCTGCATTCAGCTCAGGGGTCCCCAGCACAGGAAGGACATGGACCTGTTGGAGCAAGTCCTGAGGAGGTCACCAAGATGATCAGAAGAATGGAGTACCTGTCTTATGAAGAAAGGTTGAGAGAACTGGGGTTGTTCAGCATGGAAAAGAGAAAGCTTATGGGTGACCTTCCAGTCCCTGAAGGGAACCAGCAAAAAGATGGCAAGGGACTTTATACAAGAGCATGTAGTGACAATTCAAGGGGAATAGCTTCAAACTGAAAGAGAGGAGGTTTAGAATAGATAACAAGAAGAAATTCTTTATTGTGAGGAATAGTGAAGCAGTGCAACAGGTTACCCAGAGAAGGTGTAGATCCCTGGAGGTGATCAAGGCCAGGTTGGGGCTCTGAGCAACTTGCTCTAGAGGAAGGTATTCCTGCCCACAGCAAGGGGGCTGGAACTAGATGATCTTCAAGGTCCCTTTCTAACCCAAATTATTCTACCATTCTGTGAGTCTGTGATGGTGAAATTAAATCTGCTTTTTTATTCCCTTCTCAAGGGAGAACGGTGCTGACAGTATATTGGATCTTGGATTGCTAGACTCTTCAGAAAAAGTGCAGGTAATGAATCACCTGTTGCACAAAATTTATGTAAGATTCAGTTTTATCAGTTGATTTTAATACCGGAAGCAACTGGAAGCTTTATCATGCAAGACAAAGTTCTGTTTAATAATTTCATTTTGAAAGAATTAACCGTAATTAGTCAAAAGTATAGCATGTCATCATTAGGAAATATCACAGGAATTCTTAACCAAAGGAACCTGAATCTTTGGGTCCAAGCAAATAGCTTGATGTGTGTCAGTAACTAGAATGAAGTGTGTTAATTGCTGCTTTGACTTTGAAAACAGGAAAACAGAAAGCGCCATGGATCCAGCCGCAGTGTAGTAGATATGGAATTAGACGATACCGATGATGGGGATGATAATGCACCACTTTTCTACCAGCCTGGAAAACGAGGATTTTATACACCAAGACCTGGTAAAAACACAGAAGCAAGGCTGAATTGTTTCCGGAACATTGGCAGGTATTCTACCATAAACTTTTTAGTCTGAAAAAATGTAAAAGGCAATCGTGCACAACACCAGGGAGAGTACCAATGATCCAAGCTGGAAGAAACTTTTTTTTTTAATGGTCTCTATTTCTCACACTGAGCCTAAGTAGGGGGGAATTTGCATATGTCAACTTAAGGTTTCTTTTCCTGTTAAATTTTAATTTTTTTATCCTTCTTTTAAAAATTATGTATGCCTATGATTTTCATTTGTGAGCAATATATTTGGAAAGCTGACTCCAGCTTAATTCTTAGATTATTAGAACTCTTAAATGTGAGTTTGCTGAAAGATCTCTAGTGTAATTTCTGCTGTACCAAAACCAACTCCAAATATATTTTTTCAGAATCCTAGGATTGTGCTTGTTGCAGAATGAACTATGTCCCATCACATTAAATAGACACGTAATCAAAGTTCTACTTGGCAGAAAGGTAAGTCAAACATAAAAATTTTAATTTCCTGTAATTACTTAAAACCTCATCCATAAAACTGGGCTTTTTCCCCTAACCACATGTGTCTTAACTAGCTGAGCTGATATAGGAACTGTATGGAGGTCTTCAATTTGAGGACTGTTAATTTTTTCATTTCCTAGATTTTGAACAGAGTGGATATACTAGAAGTCAGGTATTTGACTAAGATCTAATGATTTTGTAATAGGTTAACCTTCAACTCTCTTCAGAAACTACAAACTGTCTCTGCTTTTTTTCTTCCTGAGCTTCAGAAACAAGAGTGTTAGACAATACTAGGCAATAACTTACAGAAAAGCATTTTTCTGGATATTTGAGAGAGCTCATGGAATTAATTTGTAATTAAATTTTGTCTCAGGGGTAGATATAATTTAATTCAAAGCAATAATTACTTAAACTTTTGACTAAAACTGCTACCCTGGCCCAGTAAAAGCTAATCAGGTACTGTACTTTTGATGCATTAGTCAATGGCATTGTAAGTTCTGTCTGATCCAGCAAATTTAAATCAAGGTTTATTACTACTGGTCTTTTCTTAAGTTCACTTTTGATCACATAATCCGTTACTCAACGTAGTATAATCTTTATTGAAAAAGACTTAATGGGAGAAATGGCCTTAAATTCCTCCTGGTGTCTTCCAAGAGTGATTGCTTTCTAAATATTCTCTTAAGGTTTTTCTTGTTGAGTATGTATTCCTTTCAGTATTCCAATGTACCTTCTAAAGCAGACTGAAAGTAGGAGTTTAACTGCATTTATTTCTGTGTGTTTGTATCTTCTGTTGCTAGTGCATAGATCTGGCACAGGTCACATAATTTTGAATACATTGTTAAACACCTCTTACGTTTCAAACTTCTGTCCTTTTTTTATAGGTGAACTGGCACGACTTCGCTTTTTTCGACCCAGTTATGTATGAAAGCCTTCGGCAGCTTATCCTCGCTTCCCAGAGTACAGATGCTGATGCAGTGTTTGCAGCAATGGATTTAGCCTTTGCAATAGACCTGTGTAAGGAGGAGGGTGGAGGGCAGGTAAGCACAGCTAAACTTGTGGCTCTCTAGTGTCAGAGTGTGACAGCTTATGCAGGGTGTAGTGTGCACATAATCCAGGCTCTTCTCAGATGACAGATAAAACATTTTACTCTTCTTGGATTCAGTGCAGTGTTTTTAGATATTGAAGCCTGGATATTTTTCTTTGAAAATGATCTAGAGCCTACTGTAAACCCTGGTAACTGTAGTCAGTCCTAGGGAATCTTTAAAACTAACCTGTAGTAGTGAATTTTACTTGGCCTTGGAGGTATATTGAGTAATAAATCACTCTGCAGCATACTGTGGTGGTTGTAATAATCTCATTTCCTTTATATCTCTTTTCTTCTTCCCCTTTTTATATGTTCCTTATTTCTTTGCCATAGGTTGAACTTATTTCCAATGGTGTAAATATACCAGTCACTCCTCAGAATGTATATGAGTATGTCCGGAAATATGCAGAACACCGAATGCTGGTAGTAGCAGAGCAGCCTCTACATGTAAGTTTTTAGTAGAGTTTTTTTAAAAAGAAGAAAAAAAAAATCTGTCATCTTTCCATCAGTTAATTATTATCCTCATTGTGGTGTTGCTAATCAGGTTTCTTTAAAGTCTTGACAGCTTGATTAAAAGTATTTAATTTTTTTTTTTGTAATTGTATAGCTATTTATGTAGTACTGTGAAGACTGAGTGAGTAATTTATTTTATAGAATGAAAGATAATTTATTTTATTGTAGGTCTCATTGGTTAAATATATATGTTTATTTCTTGAGCTCAAATGGCACAAATCCTCTTGGAAATTTGGCTTTGTATTTGGCAGCTACTTTGTTCTTAATAATTTATTACCTTTGATTTGTTTGCATCCTTGTTCTAAGGAAAAATCATTTATAAAACCACTTATACTAGCCTGGCAAGAAAAATAGAAATTGACTAGAAAACCATATTAAAAATTATTTGCTTTTTTAAAGCCCTTGTCAAATAACACTTAGAGAATAATATATTTTTGTAGACAGTTAATGAAGACCAGTCTGTCATGATGCTACATGTAAACTTGGTTGCTCGTGCTCATTGTGGTTTCCTCCTGCACATCTGAGATAGGGGAGCAGGGCAGATTACCTCTGTGCAGCTGAGGTCCAAATTCTCACAGAAAGAACATGTTCCTGAAATTAAGATATTTGATCTCCATGTCTGCATATATTGCTAATTTGACTCTTGTTTATTGTAAGAGTTGAAAATCCTTACACTTGTATTCACTTTGAAATTTTCTAAAGCAAATTGATTAATAGTATTTAATTTTGAATATGGAGTTTCCTATATAAGTAATATCCTTTTCAGGATATTACTTATATAATATATATGTATATGTGTGTCTCTGTGTGTGTAGTATTTTTGAAGCAGAGTTGGCATGTGTCTGAGGAAGTAAAGTAAAAGGAGCATACAAGAGGCTTTTTTCTTTTAATTCTCATCAAATTCAGTGCAGCTTAGCAAAATACCTGAACATTTTAGCATTAGAAGTGTTCCTGTGCTTCTGCTCCTGGTGAAATACAAGCTCAAGCCAGTACTGCTTTCTTTTGCTCTAGTAGGTTGGGTTTAAAAATTGGTGCAGTTCTTTGTTTCAGAAGATTTGCATCTCAGATGATAAAGCTTTAAAAGAAAAGAACAGCTCAGAGAATAATGAATCTTGAGTTAAAGGGAATTTCACATGAAACTTTTGAGTAATGTGTTTAAAGTAAATCTTAAAAGTTACAGGATTACAACATGCATTTTTTTGTTTTCACTTAAGGCAATGAGGAAGGGGCTCCTGGATGTACTTCCAAAGAATTCATTAGAAGATTTGACAGCAGAAGATTTCAGACTTTTGGTAAATGGCTGTGGTGAAGTAAATGTGCAAATGCTAATCAGCTTTACCTCTTTCAATGATGAATCAGGTATGAAATAACTTAGTCATAAACAGAGTTGCAGGTATAACTTAACACTGTTTTTTCTGTGTGGAGTAGTTACTAGCATTAAACTTGAACTAGTAAGTCTGCCATTAGTTAATAAGCCAGTGAAAGCTGTAATAAAGTTATTACTTGGGATATTTTTTACATTCCTTAGAAAATATTTACCTTCAGTTAAGTGAGGGTAGAGAAAGCATGTTTTCCAACTTGACTGTCACAAGATGTTAAATACATGGACTGTATTACTGGTAGTATATCTTTCTTGTGAAAATTCTCTAGAACTATAAATGTGATGGTTGAAAGTTTAATACTTCTTACATAATTTTTAAACTGTGTTTAGTTGCAGTTGGGCTTTTTGGTAAGGAGGGAGGAGTGGGAGTGGTACTGAGTTATGTCAGTGTTAGCCTTGCATTCAAAGCTATTCAGTTTGAAATTACTGATCTCCAATATCAGGACTTTATGAATGTGATTGTAGCTGAGATCCAGCTTGCAGCACATGTAAAACAGGTCTCTTAATGTTACTGTCCAGTGCAGCAGCTGAATTGTTATTTCAACTTGTTATTTCACACAGGAGAAAATGCTGAGAAGCTTTTGCAATTCAAGCGTTGGTTTTGGTCCATAGTTGAGAAGATGAGTATGACAGAAAGACAAGATCTGGTAAGTTGTCCATTCCCATTGGAAACATGCAGGAAGAATTGGAATAAGTTGTGTCAATACTGTTCTTAACTGTGTCTACCTGCAGAGACTTTGTGAAGAGTTAAGGTAGCAGAGCAGGGTAGTAGGGTTGGGTAAGACTTGATTCTGGAAACAACAGGTGTGAATGCCAGACCTCCTTGTAACTGAAAGTAAGCGTGGTGTGTTCTTCTCCCTGTTCATAGGTCTCTTACAGAAGCACAGTTTCACTCTGCACAGTTGCTCTTAAGATGAGTAACTGTGGTTATTCAACTCTCTTGTGGGCTGGTAGGGTTTTGAGGTCAAGTTCTCTTCATGCATCATCTACTCACCTGAATTCTGTGTATCCTGAGGGCAATATGTCTGTCCTCTCTGTAAGATGTCAGTAAATGATACCATGTCCTTCTCAAGGCCCTTTAGAAGTGAGAAGCTGATGAGAAGCATGAAAGAATAAGATACTGTTCAGGGGATTTAATTTTTAAAAACTTGCCTGTAAATTTTATTCATTGTACACCTCTTAAAATGGTTTGTTTTTAACTTCCTACTCTGTAAGGTAGTATCTCTCCCTTACAGTCTACTAAAAGGAAACAGAGAGTACTCTGAAAAGTGCAAACCCTAGAGCACATTTTTCAAAGGGTGTCTATGCTTACACCTTGGTGGTGACTCAGTATTTCACACTTGAGATAAAAAACCAAATGCTCTCTGTTGCTCCCTTTTGTCTGTACTAGTACTACATCCTGTAGTCTCTGACTGGTTTGTGAGACATTCCTGCTTCAATTTGTATTGATGGCGGTCACCACCTTCCCAGATGGATATTTGGACATGCTCTTTACTGAGGATTTGTTGATACAGGATAATTTTGAGTGCTGCTTTTATCAGTTTTATGAAGGAAGTGAAGGAAGCTACTACAGAAGAAAGTAGAATAACTGTGGGGTTTAGTTTGGCATATTGAAGAGAACATAGTATGATCAATCTTGCTGTGATTGTGCAATTCTTTTTTGACCTATCCCTACACAATTTGTAGGCAGTATGGATCTTAATTTTAAACACTGTCTTTTTTCAGGTTTACTTTTGGACCTCAAGTCCATCATTGCCTGCCAGTGAGGAGGGGTTCCAGCCTATGCCATCCATCACAATAAGGCCACCAGATGACCAACATCTTCCAACAGCAAACACTTGCATTTCTCGCCTTTATGTCCCACTCTATTCCTCTAAGCAGATTTTGAAACAAAAATTGTTACTCGCCATTAAGACCAAGAATTTTGGTTTTGTGTAGAGTATAAAAAGTGTGTATTGCTGTGTAATATTACTAGCTAAGTTTTGTAGATTTTTCCATTTGTCTATAAAAGTTTATGAAAGTTAATGCTGTCATACCCCTGGTGGTACTTCAAAGATTTAAATGCAAACATTCCTGTACTAAATTTGTAACATAAAGGCCTAAGGAGCACTAGCAATATGTGATTGCAACAGTTTGCTAGTCAATAACTCCTTTGCCTAACCCCAGCCAAAGATGACAGCAGAACAATATAATTTACACTGTGATTTATCTTTTTGCTGAGGGAGAATATGTAAAATGTTCTGAAAATTCACTGCTGCCTTTGTGGAAAGTGTTTCAGCAAAGGTTCTTGTATAGAGGGAGTAGGGAATTTCAAAATAAAAAATTAAGTATGTTCTGTGTTTTTAACTTTTTTTATGGTGTTTAATTTGTGGTTGGCTGCAGTTGTGTATCATGTATATTGAACTTGTAAAAAGTTCCTGACAGCTCAGATCCCAGAGTTGGGATTGTTCACTTATGAAACCACTTCCATTGCAATTTTTGTTCTATTGCATTGAACTCTGGCACATCAGATACCATCACTAATATTTTGCATGTAATCTGTACCTTTAGTGGGTTTTTTTTTTCCCTGTACATATTTGATGAGGCCAATGCACAGTATTTCATAGTTCACAATCAACATTTTTGTATCCTTGTTACAGTGAACAGACAGTCAGGAGATTGTTCCACTACCAGTTCTAACCCAACAGTTGTACTACATTATCTAACTATGTAAACTCAGCCTGGGCACTTTCTGGTAACTGTAAAATGTTTATAAGATCATGATTATTGAAGATACATTTTTTGGAAAACTTTAATGTTCGTGAGCTGCTTAACTTCTTTTGTATCTAGCCTTTTTTTAAGTATCTTGTTACAGTTTTTTAATAAAGAAATTACAGACAAAATACCAAGTCATACTGAAGAAACAATAGTTTTTATTTATTAAGCCATTTATACTTTAGCTAACAGCATACACTAAACATAGTTGGTCATTAAAAATCTGAATTTTGTAGCTGAAAAATTGACATGCAGAAGACATTTAGCCTACATTTTACAGTTAGCAGAGAATCCTGAAAGAAATGGGCCAGGCAACCCCTCCTTTTAACAGAATTGGTTTGAAGGAAAAGTGGCTTGTTCTGAAAACTTTCAAGGCAATTAGGTTAGAATAAATTTCTCAAACTTCATTGTAGTGAGTTTTACTGTATGTTCACTTTTGAAGTGCTTGGTTAGTTTTGGGGAGGGCAGTCTTTGACCTTGATGTAGGATTTCTTTTCCCTAAGGCTTGAGAGGTTTTGAGTTAGAAATTGGTTGATGAAGAAAGGAGCTACTTTTTCAGTGTAAAACTAAATTTACGAAACTTAGCAGACTGAAATATTGAGGGATAAGAACTTCTGTGGTGGTGATGTTCTTCTTTCTTGCTTCTGCAACCCCATTAGTTCATGTTAATGATTTTTTTTCTCCCTTTTGTTGGGAAGAGCTGAAGTAATGTTCCATCCAAATCCTAGTAGAACTTACCTTTGCCAGAGCTCCTCTGGTTTTTCCTTTCTGTCAGCTAGTTGTAGGATGACCAAAAGTTATCTACATCTGATTTTCAAAAAAGCCTCTTCATTTATTTCATTGCTAAAGGTATGGAGTACAGTTGATACCACAAATTCTGATCACCAGTTGCCAAATTGATGCTGAAAATCCTCTCTTCTAAATCAAGTGGATTGTTTCAGGCTTGTGTAGTTAAACTGCAGATAAATAAACAGATGTAAGATTATTTCTGCAGGTACTAGTGCTTTCTCTAAATCGATCATCCTAGAAAAGGGTAGTTTCAATGTATGAGGATTGGAGCTAGATTTCCTGTTGTGACCTCCAGTGTATCTTAAGTTCAAAACTGATTTTACTATGCTAAAAAGCAAAAGCAGTACAGCCTCACAAATCTAGCTAGAGGCATTTTAGTATAGAGAAAAATTGTGCTGGTGTGGCTGTTCTCTTATACTAAGGAGGATAAGTTACAAAGGTACAAAGCAACATCTACCTTATACCTGACTATCAAACTGCTGTGACACTACCAAAACTGCCTCTAACTGAAATGTGCAAGGTTAGTAGAAAGCAACAAAAGAAACTGTTTAGAATAGCACCAAAACTCCAGTCTGTAAAATAAAGCTCTCTTCCTCACAAAGCTTTGTGAGGCTTCATGTACTAAGAATTATCCAAGGCCCTTGGATGAAAGGCCATATATACATGTAAAGTACTGTGTATATATATATATGTATTGTGTGTATATGTATATAAGTGTATGTGTATGTATAACATATAAATATATGTTATATGTATATATATTTCTGTATATAGATTAAGCATTTTTTAAGTCCTGTAATGTATAGCTAGACAAAAGCTTTGCAGATAGCACAGTAGCTCACCATATATACACACACAAGGCATTCTGGTAAGCAGAGAGGGAATTTAGAATGATATATGCTGTCGTCATTGACTTGAAATATGTATGTAGCTTTATAAATAGCTTTTTTTCCTCTGTATGGTATATTTAAACTATATCAAGATTTTAATAAGAAAAATGTTTATTAAAATCATACACCTCCTCTCCCTTTGACTTAAGCCCTTCTGTTAGTTCACTTAAAGTGTGGTAGAGAAACTAGTTAAATTCTGTAATGTTTATTCTTTTTAATAGTCTAAATCCTTAGCTGTTCACCATTGCTGAAAGAGGCGATAAAGGTAGCTACTAATAAAATATTATGACCAACTACTAGAGTAGGTCCTAATCTGAATCTAGTGAAACCTTGATACTTTAGTGCTAATTTCTGTGACTAATTCTTGGCTTTGGTTTCTTTTACTTAGCTAACTGTATCCAGCACAAGGTAAATCACTTGCTCCAGCTTTGATAATTTTCCAGGAATGAAAAATTTCATCAAGTGGTCTTTCCCACCTGTGTGGTTTGGAAGTGGTTTTTCTTTCCTACAAGTGAGTAATTTGGTCCCTAGATAACAAGCAGTGACAAAGATGGAAACTGGCAATCTTACGAATCCAAAACCATACCCTTGCAGAGCAGCATTCAGGGAGGCAGAGGAAAGAAAATTTTCCTCAACTCTTAAACAAGGTTTATCCTTGTATGCAATTGTGCAAACCATAGAGACCGGCTGGTTTTCAGAAGTTTACTTCTATGCATCTGAAGAGAAGTGTGTAGTGAGCAGGGCTGCACCTCTCCGTGGTAGTTGGAGTGCAGGTGGGGGAAGTTCCCCAGCCACCACCAACCGCCTCCTGTGCGGTTGCTTCTCAGAGAGAGCCGGAATTCAGCACAGCTCCTGGTCACCCTTAACACCACGTGAATGATTGTTCACTAAGTTTGTGCTAACCTCCTCCTTTCAATGCTAACTGCTGTGCCCTAACTCCCTCTTTATAGGTCCCACAGCCTGTGGATCATGTCTCTGTGTGCATCTGTAAATACCATGCTCTTCACTTGGATTTTTCTGGCTTCCTCTCTGTAAGGCAAACTGTGGTTACCTTGTTTAGTTGCTCTGATTCCCTTCTTCTTTCAAGCTTTGTAGGATTTGACCTTTTTTCTGAATGCTTTCATTTGCCTATTTAGTAACAGGTCTGCTAAAACCAAATAGAAAATTCTGCATGTCCAGCTTAGCTGGATTTCAGCATGTGTGGCATCATCTTACTCTGAGGTAGAAGGTATACCCACACATTAAAATGTGTTGGTGAATGGGTCATGTGAAAGCTTCAGTGAGTGCCTGGAACTCACAGTGCTGGAAGTTTCCACATGATCTCCGTGGGGAGGATATGAACAGGCTTCACAACTGGAGTGTGGCCTCCCTCAGTGCAGTCACTGCCCATCAGGACTTCTGGCATTATCAGGAGCTCTGATTAATCCTTTGCTAGTTGGAAATTGCTTTTGTGGCTTTCATTTGCAGCTATTTCAGATTTGCTGAACTGAGAAGCATGGAGGGCTTTTAATTTTTTATAAATTTTAATGGATTTTTTGTGGAGTTGTCTTAGAGGATAACTTCATGTCTTGCTTTGAAACACAATCCTGTTAGTATTTTCCACAAACTACTTTTTTCTGATTATCACCACAAACTGCTATTATAGTAATAGACTGTTTAGCATAACAAGAGGCAGCTGGTTGCTCCCAGGTGTTTCAGGACTTTTCCATAATGGTGAAACTCTTCAGTATCCCTTTGTCCAGTGGCAGTGACAACTAACCAAATGAGTATGCTTGAATACTGTAGTCATGCTGGAAAATAGATTGTTGCCACAACCTATGGTAAGGTTTCTCTGCACAGAGACTGCAAGGAGGCTTAAAGAAATTTTAGGCTTTAGACATACTGAAATAATTCACAAATTATTTTCTGAGAGTGAACAGTGCTAAGCTGAAAAGCAGATTTCACTTTAATTTATAAATGAAAATTCTTCAATTTACCTGAAATGGCATTTTCATATACAAAATTAGAATTATAACCAGTTTTAAAAGGCAGCTGAGTTTGTTCCAAAAAGTAACACCTTTTGGGGGGAGGGAAGAAAGACCTAGGATGGTTGAAGCAGTGAATACTACATTTGCTATAGCAGGACAGCTGCCACAGCAGTGAGGAACTAAGGGAGGAATACAGCTTCCACCACCTATCAGGGAGCTTGTTCTAAACAGGACATTGTAGGTGCAGCTGAGTAGTCTGAAATCTTGCAAAATTGTGCATAATGCTGTATTTCATTTGTATGTGCTTGTCTGTATTTTAGTGTAGGGTACATAATTTAATTTTTATAAAACAAAGCTAACAGAAGTTGGCAGACTTTTGTGGAGGTGCAAGAACCGTCACATGCTGTTTGGTTAATCCTTTCCAGTATTTTTCTTTTTTTGTGCATCTTTAGGCACCATGTAAGTAAACGTAAGGGCAGGCATTTAAGAAGTTATCTCCAAATACTTGAACAATTTTCTATTGCTAATTATATTAATTTATGGTAGATCTTAATCCCTGTCAGGACAGGGCATTTCCTTACTTAGGAACTCTGAAACAGTAGCCAGGACAATCAGATCTGGGGGCTAAGAAAACTGGTAGACCAGTCAATGTCATTTAATATGAATAGTCTGCTGCTTGTTGGTTTTGGTTCCACAAACTCATGCATCTCCCCCTTAAACCACCAGCAAGTTCTGTATTGCACACATCAATAGAATTTGTCTGTAAATGGGTCAGTTGGGTTTGCTCTACATCAATCAGTGTTCCTCTGATTGCTCTGGACAAAAAGCTGGAATCACTCGTACTCCATATACTTGGTATGAGTGGAGCTGTTGGATGTAAAGATTAAGCAGCTTGTCTAGGTATCTCTGGGAAATAAAACTTCAAGGATTTCTCAGAAATAACAGTACTCAGGTAACAGCAGATATTGTTAATGTGAATCCACCTTTTCTCCTTTACTTTTTATGTGTTCCTGCTGTGCTTTTAAGTAAGTTGCTCAGTCACGTGTTTCTGCTCCTCAGAAAACTCAATGGAAGAAAACCAGAACTGTTTTTGTGCTTAGTCACAGATCTCACCACGGAACTTTTCTTATCCTCTGCCCTGGTGAGGCTTGGGCGTCTCAAGGCATCAAAAAGCCGCAGGAAACAGATGCAGCCCAGAGGAGCGCAGCTGGCCTGACTCCCCCTTCCCGTTCTTAGGAATGGAGAGAGGGGAGGTCTCAGTCACTGTGGCACTCAGGTGCCTTTAAAAAAAATACCCAAAATTCTTAACGGCACACGAATTCTTAAAGCGGCACCGAAAGTTACCTTTCTGGAAAGGGGACACCCGAATCATTTGAAGCTCTCTCTCCTTGCAAGAAGAGGGAGAAACAAGTATCCATCGTACTGCCACAGACAGGCCCTCGCCGAGCGCGGCCAGGCTGTGTTTGTTACACAACTGCTGAGTCCGCCCCGGGGCGGAGCGGCCTTGGCCATGGCCGTTCCCCCTTCCTCCGCCGCCGCCCCTCCCGGTGCAGTCCTGCCGGCCATGGGCGAGCGCCGGGCCCCGGCGGCGCCGCCGGAGGCGGCGGGCCCGGAGCGGGTAAGGCCGGGCGGGGCGGGGAGCCGGGCCGGGCCGGGCCGGGCCAGGCGGGGGCTCCGGGAGCGGCGGCGGCAGCGCAGCCCTGTCCGGCCGGGCCCCGCGGCCTCCCCGCCGGGCCGGGCCGGGCCGCCGCGGGGGGACCCCGGCACCGGGGACCCGCTGCTTCGGACAGCCCTGGAAAGGGCACGGGCCCGTCCCCCCGCGCACTTGTCCCGGCCGGGCTCGGCAGGGCCGGAGCGCTCGGGCACCGCGGCCCGGGCAGCGCTGGCAGCACCTGCGGGGGATTCGGGCCTTCGAGCGGCGGCCGCGGGCTGCGGCACGGGGTCCGGGCAGTGCCGCCCCTGCCGTCCCGGGGGCTCTGCGACTGCCGGGGCCGGGAAGGTAGAGCTCGTCCTCCTGCCCCGAGCCGCCATGGAGGCAGGTGTGCGTGTTGGTGATGCTCCCGGCTTCCCAGGCCCTGCGGACCAGGAAGGTCTGCCCCTGGGAGGCGTCCGAGCTGCATTTTGGTGTCCCCAGTATAACCATGCTAAGCCGGGCTGAGGTGTTCAAGGAGAAAGGATCATCATGGCAGGGAAACCCACGTGGTCTTCCTGAGCCCTTGTGTCTCATTAGCACTCAAGTATCCAAAACCAGGTGTGCCACGTTAAATACAAGTATAAGAAACCCCTTACTCTGTCTCCCTGAACAGTGATGTGCTGTACCCATAGTGAAGTGCATGGTAGTCCTGTGATCCCCTCAAGCATGTGAAACCAGCAGGTGTTGTGCTCCTCAGATGCTGTGCAGTGCAAACCATCTCTCCCAGGAATGGTGATGAACTCACTGCTGGCATGGCCTGTGCTGCCCAGGGCTGGCCTGGACACTTTGGGAGCTCGTGGGATGCACATGTGGCCTCTTACTGGGGTGTGATGTGAGGGTTCATGGTCACATACCACTGTGTGTGTGTTCCACATCTCAGTGCTGGCTCTGCCAGCACCTTTAGCTTTTTCCCTGGCTACAGCTGTTGTAACTGTAATGCTTGCACATCCAGCCCAGCAGCTGTAGCTGTTGGGGTGATGGTTGTGTGTATGTATGTTAATTATTTCCTTGTTTGCTGAATTTGAAATTAATGGGAGGCGTTTTAGTACCCCTAAGCAGTTATTGTTGTCCATTTGGTTTATTGTCATCACCAGAAGAGTTTTTCTCTCACAGTTGCAGCATAACTGGGATATGATGTACTGGAGTGTGTCCAGCAAAGGGCTGATGGTTAAGAGACTTCAGCATACAGAGAGAGGCCATGAGTACTGGGACTGTTCAGTCTGGAGAGGACTCCAGGGGATTGTGTGAGTGGGTGAAAATACCTAGTGGAGGGAATAAAGGAGAACAGAGCCAGGCTCTTTTCAGTGGTGCCCCATGGTGGGACTAGGGGCACTGGTCACACACTGAAGTACAAGAGGTTGCATTTACGTGTGAGAAAACACTTGTTTTTCCTGAAAGTGGTCAGATGCTGACACAGGTTGCTCATAGAGGTTGTGTAGTCTCCGTTCTTGGAGATACTGAAGCCTCATGTGCTTGACCCTGCTCGTGCAAGAGTTGGCCTGTGCCCACCAGCTTCAGCTCTTTTACACATTTAGATCATGTTGTCTGAACAGAACGAAGCATGTACACATTATAAACTGGCTGCCCTTTGTCATTATGTTGAGTTTTGACTGTCATCACAGCATTGAGAAAAAGATCTGGGGTGCTCATTGAAGGTAGTGTTGACCTAGGGACTTCTACCTTCTCCTGCCCCTCACACTCCTGCCAGTGCCCCTGGATCCAGGAAGGCAAGGCAGGGAATGTATTATGCTCCTTCAGCACAAGGTGGTGACTGCTCAGAAGCCTCAGCAGTGATCAGAATGTGCCACACGCTTGAAGCTGAGTTAGAGAGGATGGGATTGTCTTATAGCCACTGCCTGCCTGCCTGCCAATTTAGAGCACATGAAAGGCTCCTTTCCCAGCAGCCTACCTGTGAAACTCCTCTGCACCCCTGAAGGTGATAAGGGAGGTGAGATATAGGTTGAGCAGGAGGTTCCAGTATGTTCCAGTATACTCTCATTATTTGTTTGAGAGTATTTTCCTGTAACTGATCTTTCCTTTTCTGAAATGAAAAAAAACCCAAACAACCAGAACTATCTATTTAACAAAATACTGGTACAGTTTCTAAAACTGCAGGCCGGCCAGCCTCACCTGAATCCCTGGAAAGATGATGGGATGGCTCATCCTGCAGTCCATCTCTAAGCACATGGAAGACAAGACAGTCATCAGGAGTAGACACTGTGGATTCACCAAAGGGGACTTGTGCTTAACCAATCTGATTACCTTCTATGATGGGACAATTGGCTGAATAGACAAGGTAGAGCAGTGGATTTTGTCTGCATGGGCTTTAGCCAGGCTTTTGCCAGTGTCTCCCATGGTACCCTCATAGGCAAGCTCAGAAAGCGTGAGCTGGATGAGTGGATGCTGAGGTGGATTGAGCACTGGTCTAGTTTCAGGGCTGTCACTGGTTGTGTCCCCCAGGGTTCACTGCTGGGCCCAGTATTCTTTCACTTATCCATCAGTGACTCAGATGAAGGGGCAGATGCCTCCTCAGCAAATTCACTGATGGCACAAAGCTGGGAGGAGCAGCCGACAGGTGATGCTCCCTGGGAAGCTGGGAGCATCACCTGTACAGCCCTTCAGAAGGACCTGGGCAGGCTGGAGATGGGGAGAGGAATAGTCTGAAATTCAGCAAAGACAAATGCAGGTTTGGGGAGGAATAACCCTGGGGACCAGTACAGGATGGGGGTGACCTGTTGGAAAGCAGCTCTGCAGAGAAGGATCTGGGGGGTCCTGGAGGACAGCAAGCTGTCCATGGGTCAGCAGTGGCTGGGATAGCAGGGAAGACTTTTGCAGTGTTTCCATTTTCAAGGATGTCACCGGGTGCAAAAACAGATGGAATTGGCTGGATGCCATTCCCTGAGCAGGTGTGTGCTAAGTCAAGGTGCTGAACCTGCCAACTCCAAATTCTCCCAATTCCAGTGAGTTATTGAAGCCATCTATGGCCCGGAAAGTAAAAAAGTTCTTCAACTCTCATGGCCTTCAGCAGAAATTCAAGATGATGCTGGGAAATCTATCTCATGTAATCGAGTAGTATTTAGAAATAGAATAAATTGGTAGAATTGTAACCCAGAATATGCTTCAGTGATGTATTCACTGGGCATCTGGTGTATCTATGCCAGCTATGCAATGTGCATGGATGTTTGGGTTTTGTTTGTTTTTTAAAATGTAAATGGCATTATTTGTTTGAGAGTATTTTCCAAATTGAAGTAAAGGAATGCTTTTTATTATGTGAGTAGTTACAAGCAGACTGGGTAGGGAAAAGACTGCCTGATACCTCCAGGAAGGTAGAAAGAACGGTGTTCAAAACCTTCAGCTCCCCTTCTCTGCTGTATTATATGGAACACCTTGTGTACTGCCTGTGGTTAGTTATCCTCTACAGCAGTGTCAGTGGGATCTTGGAGCCAACCCAGCAAGGCATCCTGCTTGCTGAACTTGTGATCAGTGTGAGTCACCAGCCCTTCTGTAGAGCTTGCACCCTGCTGTCCTGACAGCTCTTCACAGCAGTTGTTTCTGGTGAGTGCTTGGTGACATGTCTGCAGGGATGCAGGGATTGATCCTGGGAGCAGATGTCCCCAGCCAGAGGTGAGGTGAAGGCCCTGCTCAGAGTGAGGTGAAGGCACTCTCTCTGCTACTTTCCACTGGCCTGTTTCCTAAATATCAGCTGTCCACACCTCCCCAGTTCGGCTGGGCTGGAACTCTGAAGAAGAGCTGTGCACAGATGTCCTCTGGAAGGCCACACAGGAGGATCAGTGTGGGATGGGTGACTCCAGGCAGAGGTTTTCCTGCTGCCAGCTGCTGGGAAGAGGCACTTTAGCTCCATATTGAGGGAGAGCCTCCAGACCCAAGCTGTTGTGTGGGCTGTCCTCACAGACTGCATACACAAACCTCCATGCTGAGACTCGCTGTGGCACAGGGCTATCCTCTGCCAATTAGGATTAGTTACTGTCATCTCCTGGCTTTCTTAAGGCAGTCAGTCCATCCAGGTCCTAATGGCTGAGCGTGAAGCAAATGGCTGGGAGGTACCTGGGCAGTGAGGCTGGTGGAGCTGTGCTGGTGGCAGCTGCAGCACCGTGCCGTGACCTCACTCGTGTCTCCGGTGTACGGGACCGCAGTGGCTGATGTCGCCCCGGGCAGATTTCCCCCTGTGTGCACACAGACAGGCGCTTCCTGGCGCCGGCACGGCTGGGAGGGGGCGCTTGGTGAGAGCTGTGCTGGTAGAGCCGGGCGGGCAGCGCTGCGGGAGCACTGATGGAGGGCGAGGGGACACCTACCCCAGGGGGCCAGGTGGGTGTCTGTGTGACACGGGTGAGCTTCAAACCACACCTTTGGGATAGTGTGAGCAGGAGGAATAAATGGCAGTAACTTCAACCAGAACTGTGCTTTATTTTCAGAGCTCGTCGAGTGCTGCTGAAAATGGCTCCGACCTTGATGAAGAACCTCTACTCAGAAAAAATCCCCGCCGGTTCGTCATCTTCCCCATCCAGTATCCAGACATATGGAAGATGTATAAGCAGGCTCAGGCCTCCTTTTGGACAGCAGAAGAGGTGAGCCCTGGGCCAGTGGGTTGGCAAAAGACAGACCACTGGGGTCCTGGCACATCTTTCCTAGCTCCGCTGCTGGCTTCTGTGTTGCAAAAGTTGGAATTAATTTCATCAAACATCAGGTGCCAGCACCAAAGCAGAACTCCCTTCATTGACAGTGGAAAGCAAACTGCTTCCACAGGGTGATTCAGCAGAGCTGTTTTAGTTGCTTAGTTTAGGCTGAGATGGAATTGTGTCCTGGCTTGCTTCTCTGGTTATAGAGAAATCCTATGTCAGATTGCTCTGATTCATGGTCAGACAGCTCCTACCGTGCTGTGGTCTCTGAACCTGCAACTGACTTCTTGCCCATGTAAGATGCTTTGGAAATTCCATGCTGTTCCTTAATATTAGGTACCTAAATTTCCAGACAGAGAGTGTTAATTTTGCTAAAAATGCATTTAGCTGACTCCTGATTGCCCTGGTGAGGTGCTTGCCCCATGTTCCAGTGCAACCTCTAAAGTTCTTCCCCAAGGTTGCTGGTTAGCTGGACCTGAGCTCGTTTGTGGGCAGTGGTCTGCAACTGCAGAGGAGTGAGATGAAAGCACTGGCAGCCTCTAAATAGACCAGAAAACATCATGGGATGATGAGGAGCTGCTGTTTGTGGAGGTGGTATTTCATTGCCTGGCTGGGAAGCTTGCTGCCCTGTTGCAGCAGATCTTCATTTAAACTGTTAAAGAAAAAGCATTTGAACTCCTGCCTTACCAGCATTTCCCTTTTACTATGTTACTGGTTCCTTCTTACACTGTCCTACCATCTGTGGGTGCTCTGCATTTTTCACATCTAACTCTACTTTAGTGCTGTTTTGGTTCAGAAATCCTACAAACAGAAAAGGCCCATGTGAAGGAAGCTGTGGTTTTCTCTCATGGCTGGGGTTTGGTCTGATAGACAAGAGCAGTTGCACAACATTTGCTCCACACCATTCTTTGACAACGTGGAGGCTGAACACCTGCCAAAGGCAAAGTTCCCTCAGTCCATCTTTTGACATGCTTGGGTCTAGCTTTCTTGGAGTATCAGCATTTATTTCAAGTAAAATTTAAGTGTCTCAGAATGAGCTGTGGTTATTGGTGTGTGTTCATACTTGTGGCAAAAAGATACTAAGGGTTTTCAAAATCTCATTTATTTATTCAATAGACATCAATTTTCATTCCAAAATACAAAAGTGTTAACTTGTGAAACGAGTACATGATGTTACTGTTGCAGAGAGAGGCAACAGTACTGCAGTGTCTCTGTTGTCTTTTACAGTCACAAGTATTTAAATTCCCTACATGTAAAGATTTGAAAACAAATGCCAAAACTCTGCCTCAGTCACTTGACTGGGCTACTTGTTTTTACAGAATGATAAATACAGAAGGAGAATAACGTTTTCCTTTTTTTCTTTTCATTAGGTTGATTTGTCAAAGGACCTGCCTCACTGGAACAAGCTGAAAGCAGATGAAAAATACTTTATCTCTCACGTTTTGGCATTTTTTGCAGCCAGTGATGGAATTGTAAATGAAAATCTGGTGAGAAAGACTTACAGAGGGCTTGAATACTTAGTCGTGTTATTGTCTTATTAACTTTTCATTTTGGCTTTTTCACATTAATTCATAGGTTTATTAAATGTGTACTTTTTTCTTTCCACCTCATCTTTGTCAAGTGGAACAAACAGCTTGTTTGTCTGGGAACAGTGTTCTAGTTAAATTGGGTCAGCTGTGGTCATCAGGACTCCAAATCACATCACCATTTTTAAGTTCAGTCCCTGGTTGGCTGTGGGATGTGCATTTCTGAATGAATTAATGTAGCCCCATATTTTTATTGTACTCGTGTTAATTGAAAAGTAGGGAATACAGACCATGGCTGTGCTGTGTGTTCCTCATTTTGGTAAAATCTGTTTTGTTCTCACTGAATGGTATCCTAGAATCTCTTTGGGCTGCAAGTGGGTGCTGCTAAAAAGGTGGGGAATTCTTCCTGATATCTGTTCTGGGCTGGAGAATATCTTATCACAGGTTAGCAGTGGTATCTGTCTGCAAATGCCCAGTTTAAATCTCAAATGTTTGAATGTTTATAACATTTGAATGTTTATAACATGTAGTATATATGTGCATGTATTGCATGAACATGCCTAATGTCATGCTCTTTTATATTTTTAATGATGAACACAAAGTCGGAGGCTTTGTTCAGTACTGTTTAGTACTGCATTATTTTGTTGTTCTTCCCCGTGTATGTGTGTCCTCATGCTTCAGCTCTTAGATGTATTTACTTCTGTATTTACTTGCTTTATTTTCTTTTTTATCTTCTTCTGCACCACAGCTGTCCTATTGACATGTCTGTGAACAAAGTAGAACTGCTCCCATCCTGTCTCTGTAGCAGAGATCTGTTGTCTCTCCTGTTGAGCTCAGAGCAGTGTCATGCAGGACTGTTTTGTTGTACTCATTGCATGCTTTCTGGTTTTGGCAGGTGGCACGTTTCAGTCAGGAGGTGCAGATCCCAGAAGCTCGTTGTTTCTATGGCTTTCAGATTCTCATTGAGAATGTTCACTCAGAGATGTACAGCTTGCTCATAGACACCTATATCAAAGATCCCAAGAAGAGGTAAACCTCTGGATGTGTTACAAACCTGTGGGAAATCTGTGGCTGAGGCCAGTGCCACTGTTGTAGGGCAGCATGGCAGCTGTCTCCTGTTTTCATACTGACTTTCTGGGGAAGTTGGGGAAGGTTCCTTAAAGCTTTCAAGGCCTGCATGTCTGTCCCCCAAAATGGAAAGGAGTGTTATTGACCAAGGCTTATTGTGGGAGTATCAGAAGGTTAGTTAATATGTGTATAAATCTTTTATTGCTGGAAGCATGGAGTATGGAAAAATGTTAAAGGTTAGATGGGCTCCTTGAGGTTATCGTGCTCCTGCAGTGCTTGCTCTTACATCAGCAAAGCATCAGCCTGAGGAAATTGAGTGCTCATGATCAAAGTGGTGTTTCCAATATACAGCAGTCAATGTATTGCATCCTTTTTGTCATCAGTGCTTTTTAATGCAATTTGAACTGCATATTTTTGAATGATTGACTTCACCTTTTTTGTCTGAAGAGCTTCCTAGTCCAAACAGGACACATTTGAAAAGCAGCACTTTTCCTCAGAGACTCCATGGTGATGGTCAGGCAGAGCTTGCTTTCCCATCATCACGTGTTGGTGATGGTAGGAGGACTGCAAGGTTTGCTTTCAGGTTTTCAGCATAGGAACAGAGTCTGTGCACACGGGACTTGTCCAGTTTCTTTTGTGTAGCTGGGCAAGATGACATTTTGCTCTATGGATAGTCTGAAGTAGCTGGCTTAAAGTCTGAGAGAGACTGTGATCTGGTGGGTGAGCACTCCTGGGATGGGATGTTTGAGTTCACAGCCTTCCTCCCCTGAGCATTTGGGGATGTTGCATTCTGTACATTTACCTCCCTCTGCCCTTTTTATCACAGATGACATCATGGTTAAACCTGGCAGGCAGCTAACAGCACACAGCAGCACACAGCAGCTCACTCACTGCCTGCCCCTGCCCAGTGGGGTGGGAGAGAACTGGGGAGAAAAGTAGAACTGGTGGTTTGAGGTAAAGGCACCTGGATAGGACAGGAAAGGAAAATAATAATGATAATAATAATATACAAAACAAGTGATGCACAGTGCAGTTGCTCACTGCCCCTGGCCAGCTTTCCCCTAGTTTATATTCTGAGCATGACATCATCTGGAATATCCCTTTGAACCACTTGGGGTCTGCTGTCCTGGCTGTGTCTCCTCCCAGCTTCCTGTTCCCCCCAGCCTGCTCACTGGTGGAGTGGGGTTAGAAGCTGAAGAGTCCTTTGTGTAAACACTGCTTAGCCACAACTAAAACATCAGTAAGTTATCAACATAATTCTCATTCCAAATATAAAATACAGCACTGTACAAGCAAACTAGGAAGAAAATGAACTCTATCCCAGATAAAGACAGTACAGATCACTGCTTCTTTGGGGTGGGAGTGGTCTCTTACTTGGGTTAGTTCAGAGCCTTGCGTAATGGCATCCTCTGTCTGGAGGAGCTGGAAGGGACAACCAGGGCGGATTTACCTAAATCATTATTATGATGTTTTGTCTCTGTTTTCTTCTATAGGGATTTCTTGTTTAATGCTATTGAAACAATGCCTTGTGTTAAGAAGAAAGCAGACTGGGCTCTGAAGTGGATTGAAGACCGAGAATCCACTTTTGGTGTGTAGCTTTTTATAAATTTGTTTCTATTGCATATCACAAACTGACCTTCTGTGAGTAAGCTGCACCCCTGGAACATGAAATGAAATTCTCCACAGATGTAGTGACTTCTGGGTCTCTGGTTTAACTAAAGAACTAGAAGTAAATTCTGGTGAGCTTGTATGTTTTTATCTTCAGGTAGAGAAATAAAGTAATGGCAGTGCCCCCTGAAATCATGTTATGAAAAATGCTCTTTTTTATTTTTATACTGATATCCAGTATTCATTTATACTGAATAACTCTGGTTTCCTCAGTTTTTGCTTGTAGACCTTATTTTCTGGTTTTGATTATTTCTTCTAGTTGGTTCTTATTTTTCACTCAGTGTTCAGAACCGGGCAGCTGAAATTCTTGCAAGTCCAGGTATTTTCTGTGTTCATGTTCCTATAGAGAAATCCATGTTTTTTTTTTTTGTAACTGAGACATGACTGAGCCTGGACAAAAACGATTCAAGAACCATCTATTTCTGGTGTTTCTGGTTTGCTGTTGGAACCAGATTTCTAGTTTTTCTATCTCATTTCAGAGCTGGGACAGTGGCTCAGCTTCCATCAGTGTGCTGTAGGGCATCCTTAGAAGTGTTCTGCATTCAGCATTACAGTGTTGACTTGGAAGGGTCTCCTGTAGCTGAAATGCATAATGGGTGCACTCTGGTGAATTTTTTAAAGGAAACATCCTCTATATTTTGAGAAAGTGTAGGAGATGGAGAGATTCAGCCTGGTGGACAAAATAAATCTGAACATCATTCTTTTGCAGCATCTGTTCACAGCTCGTGTTTGAGAGAGGTTCTTTTTTGTAGCTGTATATTGTTCTGTCCTGGCTCCCACTGCCTCCCTGGTCTGGCTTTGCTTGCTTGTGTGAAACCCCTCCATCATCTCTTTGTTTGGCTCCCAGCAAGTGTGGGGTGTGCCAGGAATCAGAAAGTTCCCTAACTCAAAAAGCAGTGTGCCCCCTGCTCCCTGCCCCCAAGCTTAATGCATTTTATCCAGATAAGTAATCAGTCTTCTGCTTCATTAAACCTGTATTTTATAAGCAGCCTTTCTCCATTCCTCTATAGCAGTAGATATTTAGTGTTGCCAGAAAAAAATCTTTCTTTAATAACTTCTGTGATACTTGTAAGTTGGTATTGCTCTCTGTGCTTTTTCCTAATTTGAATTTCTTCTGATCACCCAGTGGTTGGCGTTTGTATCTCATAGAGGAACTGGAACATCTGGCTACTTTAGGTTATTTTTTAAAACAAAATTCTGTGCAGTTCTTATTGGGAAAAGGCACCAGAACTTAGTGCCAAAGCTCTGCATGTCAGAACATGCACAATGAGTCTGTGAAGTTGTTTGAAGTAGTGCACATGGAGTGTTGTGGCTTCACTAAACAGACAGATGGTCTTGTAGTCTGAAGAAATACATTCCTGTAGAGAACAGGAAGAACTGGTACCAATCATGCCTTGCTTTCTTTGGATTGAAGGTGGGATAACACAAGTAGTTATTTGTGTCTTGACTTATTTTCTGTAGACTTTCACTCCTTTAAGAATATGGTTTATGTAGATTCCCAACAAGAAGAAATTGTGGTGTAGGGTTTTTTGTTTAATTTATAAGAGATTGGCCCTTTTTTTCAGTTTTGGCTGTCAGTTACACAGCTGCTTTCCTGCCTTCCAGGAGAAAGAGACAGTGGAGTACTAATGTCTTGGTCACTTTGGACAATTACCTTCTTTTCCTTCTGACCTGGTTCTTCAGTTATGCTGGGGTTATTATGGCTGAGTGCTGTGCGATGTGTAGACCCACTGTACATCAGGATCTGCTGACAGATGTGGTCAAAAACAGCATCTGGTGCTGCAAGGGAGATTGCTTTTCTCCAGCATCACTCTGTCTGATGCAAATGGTGCCTCTTGCTGATGAGCAATTTGTGTCTAACAAAAAATGTATTATGTTAAACAGGTGAGAGAGTGGTTGCCTTTGCTGCAGTGGAAGGCATCTTCTTTTCGGGTTCCTTTGCTGCTATATTTTGGCTGAAGAAGAGGGGCCTGATGCCTGGATTGACTTTCTCCAATGAACTTATTAGCAGAGATGAGGTAATGTGGCATAACCTACACACTATTTGGGAAGAAAAGTGAGTTTCCAGGGTGAGGGTAGAATTATGTTTATGAAGAACCCGTAGTCTTGACAGAGGAAAGAAGCAGACTTTTACCAATAATTATAGAATCATAGAATCATTTAGATTGGAAAAGACCTTTAAGATCACTGAATCACACTGTTAACCTGCCACTGCCAAGTCCACCCCTAAACCATGCCCCTAAGTGCTACATTCACGTGTCTTTTAATTACTTTCAGGGGTGGTGACTCAACCACTTCCCTTGACAGCAGTTTCCATGAAGTTTTTTGTAATATCCAATCTAATCCCCTGCTTGATGCAACTTGAGGCTATTTCCTCTTGTCCTGTTGCTTGGGAGAGGAGGGCGACCCACACCTCACTACAACCTTCTCTCAGGCAGTTGTAGAGAGCTCAGGTCTCTCCTGAGCCTCCTTTTCTCCAGTCTAAATACCTCCATCTCCCTCAGCCAATCCTCCTAAAACTGGTGCTCCAGACCCTTCACCAGTTTGTTGCCCTTCCCTGGACTCACTCCAGTCCCTCAATGTCCTTCTTGTAGTGAGGGGCTCAAAACTGAACCCAGGATTCAAGATATGACCTCACCAGTGCCGAGTACAATCACTGCCCGGGCCTTTTGCCACGCTATTCCTGACACAAGCCATGATACTGTTGGCCTTCTTGGCCACCTGGGCACACACTGGCTCGTGTTCATCTGCTCTCACCAGCACCCTCTGGTCCTTTTCCACTGGGCTGCTTTCCAGCCCCTCTGCCCAAGTCTGTAGCACTGCAGGGGTTGTTGTGGCACAAGTGCTGGACGTGGTGTTTGGCCTTGTGGAACCTTGTACCATTGTCTTCAGTCCACTGATCCAGCCTGTCCACATCCCTCTGCCTTCCTAGCCTCCAGCAGATCAACATTCCTGCCAAACTTGGTGTCTTCTGCAAACTGACTGAGGGTGCACTCAATGCACTTTACTACTGATAAAGGTATGAAACAGGACTAGCCACTCAGGCCAGTAACATACATATGTATATATATCGTACATAACATAGCACAACTGAGCCCTGGGGAGCACTGCCTGTGGCAGCCACCAACTGCATTTAATTCTTACCATGTTTTTTGGCCTGGCCATCCAGAGAGTTTTATAACCAGCAAACAGCACTGATGAACTTAAAGCCTGGGTGCCTCTGGGTCCCTCAGCAGAAATACCTGTTTTTAAAGGGAGCAAACATAAATACTGGTGTCCCAATTGTGATTTAACCCCAGCCAGCAATCAAGCGCCATGTAACTCTCTCACTCCCCCACCAGTAGTGTCAGGAGAGAATAGGAAGGTAAAAGCTGGAAAACTCGTGGGTTGATATGAAGACAGTTTAATAGTCACACACACGAGCAAATCAAAACAAGGAATTAATTCAGTGTTTTCCATGGGCAGATGTTCAGCTATCTCTAAGAGAACAGGGCCCCATCAGGTGCAACAGTGACTTGGGAAGACAAATGGCATTACTCCAAAGGCACCCCACCCCCTTCATTGTTACTCCTTCCCCCCATTTTATATACTGAATGTCACATGGTCTGGAATATCCCTTCGGTCAGTTTGGGTCATTTGTCTCAGCTTTGGACAGGTGTTGTGTCTCCTCCCAACCTCCCATACACCCCCAACTTCCTCACCTGGGTGGCAGTACAAGGTGCAGAAAAGGCCTTGGCTCTGTGTAAGCCCTGCTCAGCAATGGCAAAAACATCTCTATATTATCAACCCTGTGTTCAGCACAAATTCAAAACATAGCCCATACTGTACTTGAAGAACACCAGCCCTACCCCAAAACAGCACACCAGCCAAAACCAGCACACCAGTGTATATAGTATTATCAAAAAGATGGACTTTTTAGATTGAAGGGGATGTTTGTTTTCCTGTGCTGTGAAGGGAGGCAAAGGCCCAGCTGCTCAGGGGATGGGGTGGAATTGCATGGTCCCCAGCTGCAGGGGGGGCTGGCTGGAGCAAGGATCTGGATAATGTGTTTCTGAGACTTGCTGTGCCTCAGCTGCTTCAGGCAGGTTCAGGTGGGCTCCAAGTAACACTCCTCACTTGCTTCTGGTTGTGGGTCCCAGAGCTTGCAGACAGCCACCTGCATCCATCACCAAGGCAGCTGTGGCAGGTTGCTGCAGAAGCAGCAGATACCACTCCTCTCCATGGTCTTGTGTTGCTGCACAGCAATAGAATCTCCTGGGAGGGGGCAACCACAGATCTGCCTTTGAGGAGAGTGGATCTTCACTTAAGATGTGAGGTGTCTGGGGGGCTGCAAGTCAGCACACCAAATATGACAGACCATGTGCTTACAGGTGCCCCTTCTTTGCACTGCTTCCTTCTTTCTTTTTCCTTGCTCCTTGCAAGTTGGCAGCTGTTGTTTATGGCTAGGGACTGTGCACTGCACTGCTTACATCACTGTCAGCACTGAAAAACTAGAAAGACCAGTTTTGTATGCAGTATAAACATGCTAGTGGTTGTAACTTAGCTGAGTTGGTCTTAATGTGTAAAGAGCATTTTTATAATGGAAGTGATTTTCATGGGTTAGATAAATTGCTTTGAAATGAGACATCTTAAGATATGTCTTTAAAAAACACTTTTGAAGAAAGTGATATGATGAGTAAGGAAAACCAAATACTTCTTCAGCCTTCACCTTCCTTGTTTCTTTTGTGAGTCATCATGAACTGATCCATTTGAGTGAGGTAGGATTTGTTTGTTACAAGGATCACTTGCAGGTGAGTGAATGTAACTGTACTTTTCTGCAGAGTCAAGCACCAAAAGACTAAAATTTTCTTGAGCTCTGCTGGCATAATTCCAACTGCAGTTCTGTTATGAAGGTTAAAGCTTGGTGTACAGAGCACCTGCATTGAAACCCAGTGGCAGTAAAAAGAATCCACAGTGGAAAACTACAAACTGGTTTTTGATGCACCTGGACAGATAAATGATCAACGCTCAATGTGTTTTTTGAGCTACTGGCTCTGCTCCCAGGCAGTTGTTGAGCTGGTGCATCTCTGATACTGAAAGGTGCAAAGCTGATGGGTGCACCAGTCAGCAGAGCACATGGGTTCATGGAGAAGCCAGCCATGTCCTGTATGGTGATGTTGCCCTGGATAAGACCATGGGAAACCTTGCAGCAGGCAGCTAATGCAGTCACTAGAGGGGGGAATATTTCAGGGCTGTTCCATGACCTTAATCAGAAGGATTCTATAGACTTTCCAGAAAGGTTTTCACAGAATCACAGTACTGTTAGGGTTGGAAGGGTCCTCTGGAAATCCAAGCAGGGTCACCTGAAGCAGGTGACACAGGAAGGTGTCCAGGTGGGTTTGGAATGTCTCCAGAGAGGGAGGCTCTGCAATCACCCTGGGCAGCCTGTTCCAGTGCTCTGTCACACTTGATGTGAAGAAGTTCTTCTTTGTGTTGAGGTGCAACTTCTTGTGTTTTAGTTTACAGCCATTGCTCCTCATCCTGTTGCTGGGCACGACTGCTAAGAGTCTGGCACCCTCCTCTTGGCACCTACTTGTCCTGGCTTCAGCCAAAGACAGGGTTAATTTTTTTGCAGTAGCTGTGAGGGGTAGAGCCTGAAGCTGTGTGGCTAGGACTCTACTGTTATTGGGTACCATCTCAGGTCATTGACAGGGGTGGGGAAAAGGGACTCCCTCTCTTGCTCTTGAGAAGAACGGTGTTCCTTCCAGTGGGAAAAAAATGTAATTGGGAAGAGCAGGTGGGTGTTTGTTGTGGGTTTCCATGTAAATAGCTTCTTTGTCTTACACATTTTGTTGTTCATATTGCTGTTAACCATTCCTTTTGTTATCTCATTGCTGTTTCCAGTAAATTATTGTTCTTACCCATCCCACGATTTTCACCTTTTGTGCCTCCCTTCACAGAGCAGGAAGGGGCAAGGGGAGGCCAGGGGTGTCTTGGTGGGGGTGGGGAGCAAGCAAGTGGCATCTGGTTTGGGAGAGTCTTGGTAGGGGCACTGAACTGGGGAGTACCATTCCTAGACCACGACACCGCCTTTGAGATAATTATATGCATCAATGAGATCCCCTCTCAGTGTTCTCTTCTCCAGATTAAGCAGACCCAGCTCCTGCTCTCTCTTCTCATTAAAAGATGCTCCAGACCCCTCATCATTTTTGTGACCTCTGCTGGACCCTCTCCAGTAGCTCCTTGTCTCTTCCATACTGAGGATCCCAGAACTGGACACAGCAGTCCAGATGTGACTGGGATGGGCAGAGGGAAAGGATCACCTCCCTTGAGCTGATGGCCCCACTCTTCCCAATGTTCCCTGAGATACCCTTGGCCCTTCTGATCACAAGAGCACTGCAGGCTCAGTCAGCTTGTACCCACTGAGACTCCCAGGTCTTTTGCAGCAGAACAGCTCTCTAATAGGTCAGCCCTCAGGTTTTGTTTTGACCCTTGTTAGTGATAATATTGGATTGTCTTGTAGCCCATAGTCTGCCAAATTCTTTCTGATTGGTTTTCACTCTGGATGTGCCCTCTTGGTGTTTATTGGCTGTAATCACCACCTTGCAGTTGAGAGGAGAGATGGTAGCACAGTGCTCCTTTAGTCTGGCAGTGGTAGGTATGGTTGAAGCAAGTTAAAGAGAAGCTGAGGTGCCTCTTGGAGCAGCTGTCTGGGGTTGCTTGTCTCCTGATATTTTGTTACCTTGGCAGCAGACTTTTCTGGAAATCCTGGAAAGGAGCACAGTTTACTAGGCTCTGTGTAGGATAGCTGAGTGAAATGAGAATGAGAGTTTAGTTGGGGAAGAGATGATTTGTTAATCTTGGGTTTGGTGGCTTTATTCTGAATCTGCATTTCTGAAAATGCTGTTGGGAGAAGCAAGGGAAGAAATGCTACTGAAAGAATTTAAATCAAGTATCTCAAAGCAAAGAGCAGGTAAACAGCCTGTTTTAACTCACAAGTAGTTTTGCAGGTCTTGATGTAGAAGTCTTCCAGCAAAATCATCCCTGACAGGAGGCAGAGACCAGCAAGGCTCTGTGTAGGATCACTCACAGTAGAGCACCCCTCAGAAAAGTTTTACCTGAGAAACCTGTATACTGAACATTATTTTGGCACAGGTGTTAGATTTGAGATGTTACTGGATGGTAAACTACAAGTCCACACTATATGTGATAACATTAAGACTTTCATAAAAGCAAGAGGCTGGGAAACTTCAACCCAAATGACACTGCCTGAAAGTAAGAGCAAACTATGTGGAAGAGGGAAAAACTGACTGTGTTTTTCATTGTTCTCTTATTTCAGGGTCTGCACTGTGATTTTGCTTGTCTAATGTTCCATTATTTAGTGAACAGACCATCAGAAGAGCGAGTGTGTGAGATCATCGTTAATGCTGTAGAGATTGAGCAGGTAATCCTGGCTGTGACAACATTGTGGGCAGCTCAGGCTCAGTCTGAGGTGTGAAAATAAACAAATTAACTTCTAAGTTTTGGGATTCCATGTTTGATTCTTGGCTCAGGCTTGATTCCTGATGCATTATACCATTCCTTCCCTCTTCCTTAATGGTGACAATAAGAGTCAGAGACTTTCTGATTCAGTTGTCAAGCAACTGGGGCAAGCTGAAGCTGGCAGCTGGTTTTCTCCTTAATGACAGAAAGGAAGAAAGGCTGTCTTATTTGATAGTAAATAGAATAGTTACAGTTGGAAGGGACCTACAGTAATCATCTAGTCCAACTGCAGCTGTCTCTTAGACAGGAGTTTGTTTACATCTGTCCTTTCAGGATCTTTGTCTCTCCCTATTGTATTCACATCTCTGCTTGTCCTCAGGAGAAGGCAGGGTCTGTTCTGGCCATGAGTATCATGCTGTCTTCTGGCTTTTCCTGAGGTTGATGTCAGGTTCTTTCATGTGAAATGCTGCCCTTCTGCCGGCACGAGTTTCTGCATGGCTGAGTGTTTGGCAGGATTTTTGTTCAGCTTTCTTTCCTGCTGTTATCTAACAACTGTGATGATGACAAATGTTCCTGCTTTGTCTCACAACACTGAGACAGGTATGCATTGGTGCCTGAATATTCACATGAGTTCAGCATTCATATATATCACTGCCCTCTGATCTGTCACTCTAGTGGCTGGAAGCCAGGAAAACTGGTGATTTCTTGATCTATCCCTGCTCCCACTAGTAAGGTCTGTAGGTTTATTGAAGTTGGAGCTTAAGCTTACACTGAAGCTTATGCTGGGGGATTGGAGAAAAGCAGATTAGAGAGGCAGTGATAAAAATCTTATGCCTTTTCCAGAGTAACAGGCTAAAAATAAAGGAATATACAAACAGTTACTGAAAACAGAAGATATTTGTTGAATTTAGTGATGCAAGTTATTTATTTAGACAACTTCCTGGGGAGCCTGGAACATCACAAAGTATGTTACTGTGAAACACAGGTGTCTTCTCTCTTTTTTTTTTTCCTTAAATTTCATTTCTCTAAATGTCATCTGTATTTTAACTTCTAGGAGTTTCTAACTGAGGCATTACCTGTGGGTTTGATTGGAATGAATTGCACCTTGATGAAACAATACATTGAATTTGTTGCAGACCGGTTACTAATGGAGCTTGGGTTCTCAAAGGTAAGAGATGCAGTTGCCCCAAATGCTGGCCTGCCAGTGCAGCACAGGAGAGCTGTCAGCACAAAGCACTCCCTTGTCATGCTGGGGAGCAGGTCATATTTAGCACATGGACTTCCTGTGAGTGACAGCTGAAACCACAGCATTCATACCTATGCTTCACTGTAAAAGAGCAAGAACAATTTAGGCCTTTGTTTCCCTTCAGCTGCTCAGCAGGTTTGTAATGGGAAATGTAAGCTGTGGTCAGATGCTGCAGTGCTTGAAGAATAGCAAGCACCTTGCACAAGTGAGCTAAACCACAGACCAAACTCCTGGGAGTGGCAGTGCTGAATTTGCTTAGGTAGGGGTCCATAGATCCTCTAGGATATTGCACCCAGAGGTGGTCTAGTTTGAAAGAGTTTGACAGTTTTGTTTGTGGTGGGGTTTTTAAAGCATTATTTCCCTGTCAGAATCACCAGTGTGTTTTCCTTCCCCAGGTCTTTAATGCAGAAAATCCTTTTGATTTCATGGAGAATATTTCTCTGGAAGGAAAAACAAATTTCTTTGAGAAGCGGGTTTCGGAATATCAACGTTTTGCTGTTATGGCAGAAACAATGGACAATGTCTTCACTCTGGATGCAGATTTTTGACAAATTGGCAAATGAATGGTGACTGTTTCCCTCTCCTCATCTCCCTTTATGCTGTGAAGTTGACTTAATTTCTTCTCATGGAAATCAGAGTCTACTGGGATATTTTTCCTGAGTTTTCATGTTGTTTGTCAGAGGAGTAAATATATTTCTCTCTGTCTCATTTGAAAAAAAAAAAGGGGGATCATTTGTAAAAACTTTCGGCTTTGTAAAAGGATGGCCTTTTTAAGATTCCCTTGACTCATCTGCTGTCAATGCTGTCTTTAAAAATGACATGGAATGGATGCTACTACTTTTTAAGACTTTGGTAGTGTTTTAAGAAAGCAAACTGCATATTTACCTCATGTTATGGTATTTTAATCTGAAAACCAGCTGAGGTATCACTCCATGTAAAATGTTGCTATAAATTAATTTCCTCTTTCCTGTTTTCATGTTTATAGATTTGGTATAGAGTAAAAGCTCTTCTGTTTCATCCTGTTGCAGATACAGTAATAATTGAATGTGGGAAAACATTATTGAGGTCTGAATAGTAATCAAATATTATTAAACCTGGGAATTATGGGTAATGTCCCCATTAACCTGGATTCTGGTCTGAAAAAATTTTTACTTGGCTTGGAAAACTGATGGGTCTTGGTAGGCATTTAATTCAAATACATTTGATTCTTGTGTTACAGCTGTTACTGAACAGGTCAGTGGACTTTGAATGGTCCTTGAAAAGGCACACCTGTTAACAGTGGAGAAAAACCACATCCTATAGTTCTTTGGCTTGTGCTGCCTGTTTTCCCATGCTTCACTGATCAAGTGCCTTATTAAGCAATCTGTAGTTGTATTTGTAATCATCTGACACTGAAACAGCCAGCTCTGGGTGTTGTCCATCTCCCCTTGTCGTGCTGGGTGGTTTGATATTCTCCCCTTCTTGGCTGCACTTGTGCACTGAAGGGGTGAGAAGACATGTCATTCCAAGGGATTATTCCTTGAGGTGCTACAAACAGACTCCTGGGGCTGTAAGGAAGCACCCAGTAATGTATGAAGGTAGATCAGGTTGTGTGTCTGATGTGAATCATTGAAACCATTGTCACAGAAGAGCTTCAGAAAGAAGGTATTAAACATTTCAAAAACAAACCAGAAGTAGTATGGAGTAGCAGCATCTTACAAAGCACTGTTTGGTTTTTGATTGTGTGCCTGAAAACTGTTTGTAATTTTTTGATACCACATGGAGAGAATGGAGTGATTGAAGAGTGGTTAATGCACTGCAGTGGTGCTTGGGGTGGAAGGGATACTATTCAGCTGTACCTGGCTCATCTGCAAATAAGTAGGCTCTTTTTTCCAAGATAAGTGAATATACAGGAGCTAGACAAAGGGTTCTGCTTTATTAAACCCAAGCATTTTTCATAATATTCATAATTTTGTGGAAGAGCTTTTGTAAGTCTTATGGTTGCAAATATCTTATGCTGCTTTTGATATACCTGGCATGAGCCAAACTGACAGCCCATGATGGGGTAGCACATGTGTTATTTCCCTGCCAGCCCACATCAGCCATAGTCCTGGGTACCTGAGTTCCATGGAACAGGTCCACTGCCTTAACATAGTTCCCAGTGAACAACTGTCCCTGCTGTAAAAATAAGCAGCAAATTTCACTCTTGTTTTTTTAGTCTCTTTTTAGTAAAAGATCAGGAGTATGTACTGAATATGGAAATGGAACAGCTTTTTTTTTTTTTCCTAGAGAAGAGCCTGCATCATTTGACATAAGGTACTTGGAAGAGGGCAGAGTGGAACATTGAGAATACAGAGAAAAGTTGGAACTGGTGGCCCTCACTAACATCCTGGAACTGCAAGAGAACTGTGGACTCAGAGGGAAAACTCAGTGCCTTTTGGAAATTCTGAGTTGATAGGGCAGAAAGAGAAAATACTGTAAATGGGTCTGTTGTTGGAGTAATGGAAGCTATTATGTCACTGAAAGTACTAAAAAGTATTTATTTTGAGTCTTGTGAATTATAATGAGAGTATAGAGAGCGTTCTAATATGAAACTGCAATGTGCTCAGGTTCTGTAAATGTCTATGAGATACCAAAGTCTGGTACAACGGCTCCCACTCGATTTGTATGTAAAATATGTGTGTTGTTTCAATAAAATCTGAGTGTGGGGAAGCCCATGCCTTCATTTATAAGTTACATGCTTCCTTGTGAAATCCAAAGTGATAAAACTGGGATATGACAAAGTCAGTATTCACAGCTTTTGATTGTGGGAGAAAGTTGTGAGTGCTCCATATATTGTCTTGCACTTTTTGGAGCTCTTGACTTGCTCTTTCTTGTTCCTGGAAATAGGTTTTGCAGTCTAGTGAGCAAACAAGTGGGTTTGGTGTTTGTTTGTTTTGTTTTGTTTTCATTTGGTATTTTCTGGCACAAGGAGAAATCTTTTGGGTGTCTATAAGGTTCAGTGAAGAAACACTCCAAAAATGTATTGTCAGTGGGTGGTACCTGATATATCAAGAGCATCATGCCCTTGGGGCAGGCACCCTGACTGCCTGGGCACAGCATCATCAGGTTCAGGCCCCAAGCAGGGGCCAGCCAGGCACCTGCCTGAAGCCAAACTCTGATCACCTGGGTGTGAGCTGGCACAGCTTCACACCTGCTCATGTAGGCACTGTCAGGGCTGTCATTTCAAAAGTCTTGTCCCTGCAGCCTCCTTGAGACAGGCATGGCAGGCAGAAGGCACCTTCTTCCCCCAGCACTGGGCACTGAGCAGAAACCCCATGGGCCTCTAAGGGCTGTGCCTCACACTGTGGCCATCAAGCTTAAGAAAGCCTGGTGGGTGTGTGTGGGGGGAGAAAGTGCAAAGCATCCCTTCAGTGTACATGGTCTGTGTGCCCTGAGTTGGAATAAAACTGGTGTGTGACTTCAGTGTGACAGTGAAGGTGCTTCTTGGAGGTGTTTGTCTCGTGGTGAAGAACATCTGCAAGGGTCAGATGACTAGAAACCTCCTTCTGGGGCCTGCAATAGGAGCTGTAGCTCATGGGAAGAATTCCCACTTTTAATTCCAAAGTGGCCTCTGTAGTTCCCATTGTTCCCATTCAAGCAGACATGTGCCTCCTGGCAAGTCCCCTGAGTTGGTTATCAGTAGCCACAGGCAGACATGGTGCTCCCAATGCTCTGCTCTGGCTGTGAAACCACTGCCCAGTGCAGTAGGTCAGTGAGTATTCCCAGCCCTTGCTGGGAAATCAAAGAAAGCAGGGGAAGGCAGGGCAGTTAGCAACCTCTTTCTTAGTGTTTCTGGACTGGTAAGATTTTTGCAGCAGATGAGGATGCTGTGTGTGTGGCAGCACCCTCAGAACTGCTGCCAGCCCCTGGCCAGCTGACACTGTGCTGATCCACTTCCACCACATTTCTTGTCCTTGTCTTTGAGTGATGAAAGCTTTGGAAGAGCAAGTGTGGCCTCCCTGCTGGTCACCCAGCCTGCCAGAGGAGCATCTTCCTTCTGGCCTTCCTAGGGGGATGATCTGGGCTGCTTTCTCCTCCTGGTGGAGCCCTTGAGTCAGCAAATATTGATGTTTCTGTCACTGTTATCCTGCACTCCTTCTGGGAGTCAGTCCCTGGCGGTGCTGATGCGTTGCTATGTCATGCAGCCAGGTCTGTGTTTGCCAGGAGGCTGCTCCTGTGCCTGGCCCCGCTGTCAGCACCGCACGCTGCAGGGATGCCCAGACCCTGTGTGTGTGTGCGGGTGTGCACGCCTGGCACACGGGTGTGCGTGCACACCACACACACCAGCACAGCTGAGGGGAGGAGCTGTTGAATGGCAGCTTTTAGCAAATAGGGCAAGGTGGGCACTGTAATATCACTGTTAAGAGATGCTATTCCTGATTTGCCAGCAGCTCCTGCCTTGCCCTGGTTCCCGTGGCTTGGGCACAGATGACAGCAGCAGCACAGCCTGGCCACAGATGGGCAGTGCTCCCATCCCGTCAAACATAATCTGGCTCTTGGAACCAGGGCTGCCCTGAGGATAGAGCGGTGCTCTGCTAACTTTAGCTGAAGTTTTTCAGCTTGAAACACAGGTAAATCTCAGGAATGGCTGGTTTTGGCCAACGTGGAGCACACATTTCTGCTTTGAACAGTAATTTTGGCATTTGGCTATTTGAGTGTACTCATGTGTGCATGCTGGGGAATTTCCTGTTGAATTTTGACCCTTTGAGTGAAATAAAAGGATTTGTGAATGACAGACATGAGATTTCCATGACAGGCAGCAGTGCTGCCAATATCGCAGCTTCTTGTGGAGTTGAGCTGACCGGGGGCTCCTGCCCTGCAGATCCTGTCTTACAAATATGCTGAAGGACTTACCTGGGAAATCTCCTTCTTCTATTGCTTTAGCCAGCCCTGCTGATGGGTTCACAGGAGCAAATCTGTATCATCCATCCCTTTTTGTGCTGTAGTACTACTTGGTTACTGTGGGAATGGCTCCCATAACTGCTGCAGCATCTCGAGGAGAGCTGTCACAGAGAACTGCCTGGCATTAGGGTGAGGTGTTGACTCCTGCCATGGGGACAGGCCATCTCTGGGGCTTGTTCCAAGGCCTTGCCTGTTCCTTTAGGAAATGCCTCTTGCTGAAGAGGCAGGGGGAAGTCCTCACCAGCAGATACTGAAAAGAGATCTACAGACTGGTGGGAAGTTATTTTGGATTCTTCTGTGACTTCACCAACAGGGACCGATTTTGGATTCTGTCCCTCTGGTGCTCAGTAAATGTCAAAAAAACCATCTGTGCCAGCCCAGTGACAGCTGGATGTGATCTGTTCAAAGCCTATCCTTGAAAGTCTCTCCTAAATGCCAGATTCCACTCCTACCCAAATCAGGCCACTGGGATGCCATAAGCAACTCTGCTGCTCGCTGCTCTGCCCACTCTGTGTGATGGCTGGCAGGGTGCTGCTGTGCTCTTCCAGCTGCAGCTCAGGCTGAAGTCCTGCCTGGCTTGGACTTGGCTCTTGCTGGTCCCAGTGTGCAGTGCCAGAGCCAGAGGAAAGGCCTGCAGTGAAGCACTGGCCTCTCAGACTGGGGCAGATGCTGACCAGGACCTTGTTTGCTTGCCCCAGCCTGGGCTCAGAGGGAGCTGCATGCTCATGAGGCTGGTGTGGTTTTTATAAGCCCCTCAAAGAAGGCCCTCTTTTAGGTCATCCATAAGTTACTTTTAGTGAAGAGGCTCCCAAAATCACATTGAAGGCTCTCGGTGGATACCAAAGGAGTTGGTGGGGTTTTTTTTCTTGTCAATGGGCAGATCCAAGAGAAGTGTTAAGAACAAATCTCAACATCCAAATACTTTTTACTCATCTGACAAATGCCTCTGGCAGTGCAGCTTAAGCTGAACTTGAGAGCTTCAGGGAAAGTCTGCCTCCCCATCACTATTCCTTAGCCTACAGACATGGCTCTGAAGAGATTATACTTGGTTTGATTTATGAGGAAATGCAAGAATCCTTTTCACAGCTGGTGAAAAGGATGTCCTGCATGGTAAGGACAACCTCCTCCTTACCATGCAGGAGGTTGTCCAGGCTCTGCAACTAGGCTGTGTCTGCAGGTCTGTGACCAAGCAGCCTGTCCAGGGCCCATTGTGTGCTGATGATGGTCACCACTGCTGGCCTCTGCCATGAGGGTCTCTGGGATGGGATGGGCTGCTTGCTGCTTCACAGGCAGTTTTGAGAGGTTAATTGAAGGCAGACTGCTGTGGCACATCAGCCACCTCCTAAGAGACTGGGACCGCTCAGGGAGGGATGGAGAATCCTGAAAGCAGTGACATGCCTTGGGTAGGAAAGGCATGACAAGAAAAAAATGTGCTGGTGGCAGTGGGAGTGACAGTGAATTCACTGCTCATTGCTTAGATGCCAGCAGCAGAGCCACAAAAGTGGCCATCATACACAGACTGGTGTGGTCACTCATGTCCTGCAAGAGCTTCCCTGAGGGCTTCATCACCCAGCTCTGGGGAACTGAACCCAATGGTGAGCAGCACAAATACTAACTAATAAATATCTAATAATAGTACTGAATAATCACACTGGTGCTACCATCTGCTCACTTGGAAGTCATGGCAGAATTAGCTTTGGGAGCCTGGAAAATCAGAACTTCTGGGAATATTGCCTGCCAGTGTTAAACCTGAGGAGCCCAGAGCAGACCTGGAGAGGCCTGAGCCCTGAAAGCTTCAGCCCCACCATGGCTGTTGCTGTTCTGACCTTGGCAGCAGCAATGCTGAGGACTGAGATGCCTCTGCTCTGAGCCACAGCCCCTCAGTGGAGAGATCCTCCTTGCCCAGAGCAGGGCCTGTGCATGAGGACAAGCCCTGGCAGACACAGGAAGCTTTAGATCTCTTTGAAGAGGTGATTTACAGCTTTGGAACAAGTGTGATTCTCTACTGAACAGAATGTTTCATTATTAGGTCTCTAGCATTTGAAAATATTTCTATGGGCCTTTACTGGTTTATTTGCTACTGAGTTAACTTTTTCTGAGCTCAGGCTTGCTTTAATCCTCACAGTATGGAGCAGGACTTGGGGTGTCCTTTGGAAAGTGGCAGCTGTGGAGCAGCTCCTCCACACCAGGCCTGAATCCAGGTATATCTAAACCATCTTTTGATGCCCAGAAACTCCCCCAATATCTGCTTCTCTCTCAGACATCTCAGCTCTCCAGGTGGGAGGAAACCTGGGTTGCTGCGACTAAAAGGGAGAATGGGCATCAAACGAGGCTCCAGGAAAGCAAGAGCTTTAAAATTTACCTCAGCTATTGAGTTCCTCTTGGTGAGGTAACTATGGAGAAGAGTTTCCATTAATGAATTTAAGCCAGGTTAGTGAATAAAGGCTATTCCAATCTTGGTTGCAGGGTCCCAGGGCAGTGATAAAACCCATGGTGCAGATGAGTACCAGTTTAGAGTTGTTCTAGCAAGCATTTCTGCCCCGTGAGAAGAGGCTTGCCTATCAGTTATTGATTTCTTTTTTCTTTCAGTTTGAAGGGAAATAGATTTAGATTACAGCTTATTCGACTGACTGGAGAACTGAATGTTTTTATTAAATCACTTCATTCACAGTGTGAGCAATTGCTGGCTTCAGAGACAGGTGTTATGATAAGCCCTGACAGAGCTGCCTTGCTCCTTGCTCAGTCATCCCTCTGTGGGCTGATGGGATGCTGTCTGGAGGGCTCCTACAGCCACTACCACATGTGCCTCGTTTTTGGATTAACATCATCATGGAAAAAACAGCACTGCTTGGTTTGTTTCTCCAAGATTCCTGTTGTTAGAAGCCCCTTCCATGAAGTTGGTCCAGTTTGCTTAATTCCTCATCAGCAGAGCAGGGTGTAAACCCAAAAAGTGTTTTCCCATCTTCTCCCACACTGAGCAGGGCTTGAGGGCAGAGTGAGGATGTCACCTGCCCTTGGAGCAGCTTTGAAAGGACAGCAGCTGGCCAATGCCAATGCCACAAGCCCTGCACCCAGGCAGAGGGACAAGGTGATGAGTCTTCCTCCTTGTAACCCCTCATAGCTCTTGAGCTGTGAGGCTGTAGGGTAGTGGCCACAGCCATGGTGTCACAGACATCTTTTATGGAAAATCCTTTCCTTAGGATTTTTCCTCCTGAGAAGCTGAGAGGCCTCAGGAACAAAATGTAAACATTGATTATCTGCTGCTGTGGAATGCAACAGGTGGATCTTTGATTGGCCCATGTTGGATGTTTCTAATTAATGGCCAATCACAGCCCAGCTGGCTCGGACAGAGAGCCAAGCTACAAACCTTTGTTATCATTCCTTCTTATTCTATCCTTAGTTAGCCTTCTGATGAAACCTTTTCTTCTATTCTTTTAGTATAGTTTTAATGTAATATATATCATAAAATAAGAAATCAGGCCTTCTGAAACATGGAGTCAGATCCTCGTCCCTTCCCTCATCCAAGAACCCCTGTGACCACCGTCACAGCCATGGGATGCACATCCTGCATTTGGTGCAGGCAGGAAGTTTTATGGCTCTCCATAGGCTGCTGAGGCCAGACAAACTCATGGGGAAACATTGCATGCTGCTGAGATCAATGCAGGGATTCTCCCAGCAGGGCATGGCCTACTGCAACACTAAGTCACTGGATAAGAATTCCTCTGTATAATTAAAAATTTTAAAAAATTAAAATTATTATTAAAAAGAATTGTCTTTTTGGCTGTCTTGATTTTTTCTTTTTCTCCCCCCGCACTGGCTGATTTTATTCACCTTAGGCCCATTAGATGTGCATACTTGAAAACCATGAGGTTCTTGAGATGTGTCTTAAAGCTCTTCTGTAACTTAGAATATTAACCTACATTTACTCTTGGTGCTGCTGTACCTTGTGGTGAGATACCTGCATAAGCAAATCTTTCTCTTCCACATCCATTAGATGGAAGTAGCAGCATTGGCACATGCTGATTTTAAGCATTGGCACTGTATTTTAAGCTCAAATAGTGTTACTCAAAGTCCATAAAACAGAGACCAATTGCTGCCACTTCTGTTTCATTTGTGTCATGCCAATTCATTTCCCTGTTGCCCCTGAGTGTAGGTCCAAATTAACAGGGACTGGTTAGTCTCACGCTGACCACACAAAAAGTCACGGGTTTGGCCAGAAGTAGGGAAGGCAAATTTTCCCTCTAGACAGGTACTTTTGCTTGTGAGGCTGAAGAATGGAAGTTTACCACAGTTGGACATGCAGCAGTGTTGTTCCACATAAATACTGCTTCTACAGATGGATGGCTGGGGCTGGGGTGAGGAGCATTTTCCATAGACCTCAAAGATGGGAGGGCAGATCCTTACACAGGATACTGGTGAGTACAGAAGCACAAAATCACAGAATAGTTTGGGTTGGAAAGGATCTTAAAGAGAATTTAGCTCTAATTCCCCTGCTATGGGCTGGGACACTTTCCACTGACCCAGATGGCTCAAAGCCTCATTCAGCCTGGCCTTGAACACTTCCAGGTTGCTTCTCTTGGCACCCTGTTCCAGTGCCTCACCACCTTCACAGTGAGCAATTTCCTCCTAATATCCAGTTCAAGACTGCCCTCTATTCAGTGTCATGGGGAGCCACTGGAAACACTGGACCCAGTCAGTGCCTGACAGATGTGAGCCTGGAAGTGTGGCCTTGGTGTGCTAAGCACCTATAAAGTCCCATTCTCTGCTCTTTCTGCATAAAGCAATGCTTACACACAGGTGAGAGGGTAGGATAGAATAGAGTTTGTGCCATGCTGGGCAGGTGCTCACCTTCCCTGAGGGCCAGCAGCATTTTAGACTACACTGGAACAAACATCCATTTAAAATAAACTGAGAGAGCTACAAAGCTGCAGCCCATTGGCAGAGACTGCCAGCCCTTGTGCTGTGCTTTACACTGCAGGGCTGTGCTGGTGGGGGCTGTGCTGTGCAGTGCTGGGCTGGGCTATGCTGGTGGGGACCCAGCCCTGCAAGCAGAAGCCAGCAGGGCCCCTTGCTTGACTGCCTGGTGCCTCCTGGCAGGATGAGGTTTGGCAGAGATTGCCAGGGGCACTTTACAGTGCTGGCTTAAGCAGCATTCATTTATTTCCCAGTGACCACCCTGAAGACCTTATCCAAAGCTAATTAATTGGCAGCAGCAGCAGCTGTCCCAATTTAATCACAACTGTCTGGCTTTTGCAATGAAAGGCAAGATCATGAGAGGGTGGTAGACCTCGGTTCAGGGACAGCAAATACTTCCAGGGCAGTGTCCATCCATGTGGGACACCCCAGCTGCCAGCTGGCCTGGGTGCCACCCCAGCAGTCGTGGGCTGCAGGCAGCTGGTGATGTTTGTGGTGAGGAGCTCAGCCTCCCTGTTTCACAGCTTCCCTCCCTCTGGCCCCTTGCAGCAGCCTGTGCCACATCCCAGCACTGCTCCTGTTAAAGGGCTGTGGTAAAGCCCACACAGGTTATCCTTGGCTTCTGGGGCCATTTTGTGGCAGGGAGCATTTACAGGCTCATAAACTTTATTTGAGAGCCCTTGTAGATTAGCCAATAAACTTTCCAGGAGTGAAACATGATTCTGCCCAGAGAGGGGTTTTGCATTCAGAGGTTTTCCTCAGTGGCCAAATGTGTGGTGGTCTGGGACTGTGCTATGCATGGATCTGTCAGCCAAGATAAGCAGCATGGGCTGAAAGGTGCCAGTGAGGCTGCCCTGAAGACTCTCTTACTTGTCCTTGCCCTGGGGTGTGAGGAAAAGGAAGATGTCTCTGTGAGATGCAGGTGGGTCTGAGAGACAGCCACAGCAAACACTGATCTGCAGCAGCTCTTGCTGTGGCTCAGTCTGTTGGGACCTGAATGTGCCATTTGCTGTCTCTATTTACATGTGCTGGGAGAGGAAGAATGAGAGGATCATGTGGAAGGCAAAATATACTTTACAAAATTAAAAATAAACCACAGCCCCCTGCTCAGCTGTTCTTTAGCATCTACTCCTCCATGGTAGGAGCGTCTCCTGTGGCTCTCCATTAGTGATTGATGAGTTGTTTTTCCTAGAGACACTGGCCTGCATGATGTGGCATCCTCCCACGTGGAAGTGGATGCCAGCTGCTCCAGGGTGCCAGTGGCTCCTCCTGCTCAGGGATGAGTTGTGCCCATGGGAAGGAAATGCCACCAAGAAACCTGGTGTCTCCTTCCCTCCCTTCATCCCCTTGAGCAGGGCTTTCTGCTCCTGTCCTGGATGAAAACCAACCCCTAATCCTGATGGCCCCTGGGGTGGGTGCTGGCCATTCCTTCCTGCTTTTGTGCCACTGAAGCACTTGCTTTTTGCCCAGAGAAGCTCCCTGAGGAAGCACATGGGTGTTGGTGCCATAGCTCTGGGGTGTTCCATGCACCACTTTTGGTTTTGCAGGGCTCTGGGCTATAAGGTAGAATGGAGCATGGCTGCTGGCCAGTCACTCTGTAATGCAGTAAAATTGTATTTTTATTTCTGCCTACACATTAGCATGGATCTTGCTCTAGGGGTGTAATTAGTGTAAGTTATGAGCTGGTGTGCTTGAGGCAGAAGCTGGTGTGGAAACCAACTCCACAAGCACTGGAAGAAGTAAATTAGAATAATCTTGATGTGACCTAGCTTAATTTACACCTTCCTCACATCCTTGCAGCTCTCTTCCAAACCTACAGAGTGTCAGCCACACAAATTTTGGCTGCTGATTAAGAAAATTCATGGAATCTGTTATGTGAAGAAATCAGAGGAAGATTTCACTTAAATGTGTTCCCTTGGGATACACAATATCCTTCTGGACCCTATAAATTTCCTGATTTTGCGGCAGGACCTGTGTTATCTAACACTAAAGTCAGAAGAAAGGAGAAACTGTAGAGTTTTCAGAGTACTTGAGGTCCCCTGGGTAAACTTTGCCTTTCCTGAAAATTGCCTGAGGGAGCAGTTCAGTCACACTTTCTGTGTTAAAAGCTCCAGAGGTGAATCATGAAAGGTTTCCCAAGCACACTGCTGAGTAGGAGCTGCAGGTATTGAGTGCAACAGGTAAATTCAGCTGTGGCTGCTTTGTAGCCATTGCACTGCCATCATTTGTCTAGCACGTGCATTCTCCTTCTCTTCTTCTGGGGTCATGAAACAACCTGCCCCTACAGCCTTCTCCCCTGCACCCTCACAAACCATGGCAGTTTGTCTGTCTCTACCCTGTTGTTCTATTTCTAGAGTCCCATACTGTTGTTATCAGATTTCTAAAGTCCATACCTCCTCAGCATGTTCTTATGGCTGCAGATCTTCACAGCACAGACTCCTTCTTCTGCCTCTTGTTCTCTCTCAGGTCAGAGCTCCTCTAAGGCTCTCCTTGACTGGCTAACCCACCCCCTTTTATCCCAGTTACCTTTATTGGTCACAGCTGCAGCCCAATTAAGGACATCGCAGCTGCAGCCCATCAAGGACAACTGGGACCTCCCAGGGCAAAGCCTACGTAAAGATGTTCAAGTACAGATATTCAAATACAATACATTTCTTCTACTATACTACCCAGCAGGCTCTGGTGCAGAGCAGCAGCTAGAAAGGTGCTGGTGTGGCTGACAGGAACTGGATCTATGCTGGAAGGTTGAAATCTGCACATGGATGCAGGATGGTGCCTGAAGTTGTTTCATCCCCTGTACACATAGGGACATGCAACACGTACATCTGGTATTGGCTCAGCACCAGATCCTGCCTTTCAAATGTGGAAGTGGCTTGCTGAGGAACAATATGGGTTAAACCACAAGGTACTGGACATGATTTGAGTCCTTCTGGGAGCAGTTTTGGCCAGTCATACTGGAAATTGGAGCAGATGATGAATGTCTATCATTGAATTTATCAGTTCATAATGAAGAACCTCCAGAAGCAGAAATGTATAGTAGAGGAAATGTATTGTATGTGAATATCTGTATAGAGGCTTTGCCCCAGAGGACCTGGTTGTCCTTGATGGGCTGCAGCTGCGATGTCCTTAATTGGGCTGCAGCTGTGACCAATGAAGATAACTGGGATAAAAGGGGGTGGGTTAGCCAGTCAGGGAGGGCCTTGGAGGAGCTCTGACCTGAGAGAGAACAAGATGCAGAAGAAAGAGTCTGTGCTGTGAAGATCTGCAGCTACAAGAATACACCAAAGAGGTATGGACTTTAGAAATTTGATAATAACAGCAGTATGAGACTCTAGAAATAGAAGAACAACAACAGAAATGGTTCATGATGTTGATTCCAAGGTGATTACAACTGAGAAAACACTTGGTAGACGTGAGGGATAAAGTAATGTTTTGCTTCAGCCATTGTAACTAGCCATAAGAACATGTGCTCATGTCACCTTTGCAAAGGTGTAACTAGCGCAAGGCCAGGCCTCATGGGAGTGAGGGGGAGGAAAAGGGGAGCAAATGATGCTGGCTGCTGGGGAGAGAAGGGAAAAAGGAAGGTGTTGGTCTGAGCACAGTAGATGGTTGGATGTGAATTCCTGAGTACCCAGCCCAAGGAAAAAAGGGACAGGGACCCCCATGGGCTAGGGAAGGACACAAAAGTTTGTGCATTTTGAGGGGAGGTGTGCCTCCTCAGTGAGAGGCACCTGACTCAGCTGACTTGTTTATATTAATAAATAGTCTTGCTTTGATGACTTTTGTCTTTTTCCAACTTTATCGGTGAGTAAGTGTTTCTCACAGTAGATGCCCAGCTGCAGGTCCCTTCTGAGGAGCACCAAACCTTGTGAGTGCAGTCTCATGTCTCTCAGGGAGTAGTACCTGGAGGAAGACACTTTCTACCACACTTATCTCCTGGCTTTGCTTGGGAGGTAGATTATTGTTCTGGAGATAAGTTTGTCCTCTCTGCCCTGCAAAGCAAAGGATGCTTTTCAAGAAAGCGGAAAACCAAACCAGCATGAAACTTCTTTTTGGTTTTCTAAGCTGGGCCCAGTCAAGGCCAGACCTCACTCTCCAGTTACCAGCTTCAATCGTGGTTCATTAGCTCAGTCACATCTGCCTCATCTGGTCTGTCAAACCAGCCTCTTGGGGTGACAGATTTGCCTCTGCTTGGTGGAAAGTGCTCAGGGAATTTATTTTAGCTTATGTGGTCTTCAGTGCCAAGAAGCTTGATCTGATCTGATGTATCTGATCTTTTCATGTGCCAAGTGTGTCTCACATTGTGGTGTTAGGAACAGCTCTCACTGCTCTTGATCTTTCTCCCTACCTTTTAGCACTGTTTCTTCAGTGGCTCCCATGTTCTGGTTTGCTCCTCTGGGGCTGGGAGGGGAGCTGGCACATCCTCTGCAAGTGATGAGTTAGCTATCCCCCATTCATATTGTCACATCCATCTGAGGAAAAAAGCTCCAAGTGCTCCCATCTTCCTGGAAGGCGGAGATGTTAGTGTACTATACACTCTAGCAGGAGAAAATAAATGTCTGTAAGAGACATCAGCTGGGACCTGGCAACCTCTTGTTACACCAGTGTAACCTGGGGGAGAAGGTGATGGATGGTGCTGGAAGGGATTGATTTCTTCCACGTTGAACTTCCATTCATATTAAAAAAATTGATCCCAGCTCTTTTAAAAGACCACATGCATTACTACAGAGTCATATTACAAAACTGCAAATTTAGTGATGTATTTGAGCTCTCAGATGTTTGTTATTACAGTCTCAGTGTACCTTCTTTTCCTCTGAAGTATCCTTTTTGCAAACAATGTCTTTCCCATTGCTGCGTGTCCCTTTTCCTTCCCAGCTCCACCCCTTGCACTAGGAAGGCAGCGTGGCCAGGCACAGATAGGCTGATGTTGTTGGGATGTTTGCAGGAGTGAATTTTCTTTAGTAAATTGAAAAGGGTCTCAGGTAAGTGAAAGGTCTCTCTAACTGTGAGGAATTGACAATCTCAGCTGGTAGTTTCCTCACTGCCTTTAGGCTGGGACAAGGCAGTTTAGTTTTGCTTTTAGGGTCACCCTTGTTACCATTCACATAGAACAAGCTATCTGAAAAATGTATTAGGTAAAATCAAGTGTATCAAGGAGCTATAGTTCTTTTCATGGTGGGTTTTAAGGTAGAAAAACCACTGTAACTTAGAGCATAATCTCAATTTAATTTTTAATAAATAACATCCATTTTTAAAAATTCAATGCCTGTTCTTGATTAAGTTTTGAAGAACTGTGTGTACTGGATAACAAGATGGAATTGCATTAACATTCATAATTTAATTTCTCATCAGACTTCAAAAGAATTTTCTGCTCACGTGAAGCAAATTTCAAAGTTGTTATGGTTCATCTTCCAAAAGTCCCATCTTTTTGATGTTAGTGTAAAAATGTATTGTACAGACCATGGGACAAGCAAAGCATGAAGTAATTTTCTTCAGCATCTTTCTTAAAAGGCCATAGAATTTTGACTTGTTTGTGAACAAGCAAATACCTAAAGGAAAATCCTTTGTTTAATCTGAGCAAAAATGTTTATTTATATTATCCCTTTTATCTAAGTTGTCTTGAAATATCTTACAAACAGGCTAAAAAAGGTATTTTAAAGTAAAACTGCATGAGTTGAAATGTAACTTTATCTGTAAATTATGGCAGAAATATTAGAATTCTCCAGAAATGTAATTCAACAGTTTAGTGTTGGTCTGAGCTTTAGTTACCATCCGGAAATTTAGAGAGGTTCAGGAAGGGACGCCTCAGATACAATTTCAAAGGATTAAATCTAGATTTCCCTGGTTTTTTGCCAAGTTTCCAATGGGTCTGTAACAACCCTACTGGATAAGAATGTGTCATTGCTGATGCTGTCATGCCAAAAACTAATAATTCTGTGGCTGTATTATATTAAAGCTCTTATCTGTCAATTGCTATCTTAAAAAACAAAAGTTTTTTGTTCTCAGCAATGTTCTGAGGTGAAAATAGATGACAGGAAAGATAAACAGTCTCAGACTGCAATAAAATCCAGTGAAACAGGAGAAAAAATCAGACCTTGTATTTTGAAGGAAATAACATGGGCAGAAAGTAATACATAAAAGAAAATAATTTTGAACACATGTGTAGAATTATCACTGCAATTTGCCAATATATTATTCAATAGCTTAGTCTAAAGGGAATGTCCAAACCCATAAAATGTGTAATTGGAATTTGTGCCTTGATTGAGACCTATTTTTGTCTGTGTGAACTGCTCCTGTTGTATAAAGAAGATAAGATTGTTTGAGAACTAACAAGAAGACTCATTAAGATAATTCTGACTGGCTCTAAATAGCCAAGAAAACTCATCAAGATAATTCCAGCTGGCTCTAAATAACTGGGGGTGTACCAGTTACTTTGCTGACAAATGTCATGACCATGAAGACTTCTATAAACTCAATGGAGTGTGATTCAAAGAACATTAAATTTTCATTACAAGCAGGTTTGTACCTCCTAAAACAAATTATACAGTGAGTGATATTTCAGCTTTGGCAATCTGTACGCATGCAGCATGGGTCGGTCACTGATGCTGCACTGTGATGCTGTGGGTAGGATGTTCAGCTGAGAGCCAAGGTGTACTGGCACTGCATGGAGTAGGGTAACAGCCCCTTCAGCAGCCACTGAGAAGCTCTTCAAATGTATTAGCACAAGGTAAATAATCAAAACCCTGGCCCTTGTGGCATAAAGAATGTGTGTTTTGAAGTCTTTAGGGTTTGCTTCATATGAAGTCCAGAAAAACCTTCCTGCTGCATGATCTCATTTTTCTTGGAAGCTTTATTTGATTTTCTAGACACCTTATGTTTAACTACTCAGGATAAATAAACACAGAAATTCTCACTTTTTCTTGATCCTGTGGTGGACACTTTTCACTGTGTTGCTGCATAAATCTTTTGGTTTTGTGAAACTCACAGATTCCATCTTAGACTTCCAGGCCACATCTACAGTACTAAATTAAATGTGCCCATGTTTTTTAGCTGTTCCAAGATCAAGTTGAATGGGGCAGCCTGGTCTTGCACTGTTATCATCTCACCCTTGGTGCAGGGCTGCATCCACAGCACCTGCTGGGACAGCACTAACTCCCACATTTGGGGCTTGTTTGGGAGAGTATTGCATGATGTGGGCCAAGACCCTGCCAGGGACTCCTAAAATAATTGAACATCCCACAGTGTTCACAAGGCATCCCTCATGAAAGTATTTTGACATTCTCTTTATTTCCAAATAAAGCAGCACCCTTTGGTCTGAAAGAGAGTGATCTGGAACAAGGTAAAGATCAAAGGATGGTCAAACCCATCTGAGGAGAAATGAGGCCCAACTCTTGCAGTGTTGCATCAATGATGTTTTCAGTTGCTGCTTAATGAAACAAGTTTTGTATGGTATTTAAGGCATTCCTCCTACGCTTCATGTTTTATGTATTTGTGTATTTGCATATGTGTCTGTGCATTTTTTGTTTGATTTGCTGCCTATCAGATGCTTTCTGATGTCTTCCATGTGACTGGATTAAAAAAAAGTATTTACAGCACTTTTCTTCCATCTTGTTAAGTCTTCATGACTGCACATCTTCCCCAGATGTTTTGATTGGTTTAGCACATTACTTAAATTGAAGAAAAAAAAAATTTTGTTACAAAAGATATGAGAAATAATAGCTCAGCTGGACATGGTGCAGGGCAGTCTGCTCTGGGTGGGCCAAGCAGGGTCTGGGACCAGGTCACTTCCAGAGATCCCTTCCCACCTCAACCATTCTGTGAAGGCATGTGTGTGGGGGTTAAACTTCATTATTGCTCCCCAGATTTGCCATGGCTGATTAAAGTCATGGATCAACATGTCCTGGGAGAGGACCTTGGAAAGTGTTGAAAGTAGCCCAGTTCCCATCAGGCTTATCCCATGCTGACCCCAAGTGCTGTTGCGGAACAAATCCTGTCTTCCTGCTAGGGACACATGGCTTTGCTGCCTACTGATTGCCAAAAATGCAGCAGGGTTTGGCCTCATTTGACAGCCTTGTGGGTGATTATGCTATATATGTATTGATTGTGTGAATAATGACTATTTCTCCAGGTTTTGTTTTGCTCTGGACTGCAATCTGTTTCCAGTGTGTAACAATATTACCCTACATATGGACTTCCTATAAATACCTTGCTGCAAGTCTTTTCTGCAGTACAAATACAGCAGAGTCCCACTGATATGCTGGCCAGTCTCTGATCAGCAGAGGCTTGATTTTAATGCAGTTCAGATATGGCACAGGGAAATATGGCAGCTTAAGTCAACAGTCTGGAGTAGGACTGTCATTACTGTAACTGGGCAAAAGGGACAGAAATAACAATTGTGAGGCATGGAAGAATAGGACTGGTAGGGTCCTCAGGAGACCACCCCAGTCATTCCTGTTGGCTAAGGCAGCACAAATCACACTTCTGTCAATCCTTATGTAATAGCCAAGCCTGTACTTGACAGGATAATCCAGGCTTCACTGCTGGATCCCATCATCATCCCAGGCACTGAAACCCAGTGTGTCACCTTAGGCAGTCTCAAACAAGCCTTCCTTCACAATATTTTAAAATTCCTTTACTTTTTCCTCACCAGGAGTGCAAAACAAACCCCCCAAAACATAAGAAGTTAACTCTCTGCCACTGTGCAGTTTGTGTTTGAAGAACATTCTGAATAAGCTGCCCAGCCTTGTCTTCCTTGCCTTTCCCCATGGGTTATGGTGAACAACCCAGCTGCCTCAGCAGTCCTTCCGAGTCCCCTGGCCATGCCTGTCAGTGTTTGGTGCATCACAAACCATGAGTCTTAGGGGTAAATGTCACAGATGGCACTGCTCAAGACATCTGGCTCCTCTCACCAGCGCAGACAGTGCTTTGCGCCACATGCTCTGGCCATGGTGGTTGGGACCCATTTTCTGTTGGCCATTGCCAGAAGAAGTCTTGGAGCAGGAGAAAAGGACAGGTAACTTTCCACACAGAACAATGAAAAAGACAAAGAAATCAACAGGGACAGAGGAGAAAAGGCATCTCAAATTTAGACTGCCCAGAATGAGTTTCTCCATAATTACAAGTGACCTAATACTGCTCCTAGGGGAGTACCTGCCTCCTTTTGCTGGTTTTCTTGAAAATATGTCATTTTCTGCAGAAGGAAGTCAACTTCAAGTGCCCTCTTTTGAGATCCTTTGGGAATTGAAGGCATTTAGGCTGTTTCAGACTGAAACTACCATCCTGTTATTGGCTCCTCACCACTAACTCACTTCTCCTAAAGCTGACTCAAGCCATTGGTACCCCACGAACAGAATGCGATTTTTGGAAATGGATTTGTGAGAATGGCTTTTTGAAAAACTTAATTTCAGGTATTTTTTCTGGAAGGATTTCTGAAGGAAACTCCGCAAAGGCCTTCCTCTGTTCCCATCTCTGCCCCTTGTGCAAGGACACTAAGGTAACCTTAACTGCTGTCCCCTGCCCCTTTTGCCAAAACACCCTGATTGCTGGAGTCAGGCTGGCTTCCCACTGACATCCTTGCTGAATTCAGCTGCAGCTGCAAGGCATCTTTGCTTTACTTCCCTGTTCTTCCCCTTTGCTTGCTGCAGTTTTGTCTTGCCCAGATGGCACAGTGCCATCTGTGACCATGGCCACCACACTGCCATGGGGCTGCAGGGTGCTGCCCTGGGCAGGGAGGCCGTGCTGCCCATGGTGTGCCAGCAGCTTTTCCAGAGGGAAAGCACCACATGTGCACACGTGGGGTGTGCCACTCAGCAGCTTTGTTTTGTCATTCTAGGGACACTATTGGAAATGACATTCATTGTAATGTGTTCATCCTACTGGATTTAATTAGAAACATTCAGCTTTAATTAAGTGTTTGTTTTGCAGTCCCAGTAGTTCCATTTTGATAAGGGTCTGTCATGCAAATGCCAAATGAAGCTGAGGAAGTAGATTATTGCATGTCATAGTTCCTGAGTAATGATTAAAGACAATGCAGTGTGAGATACAGTTGCTGAGAGTGGGAGGCAACTCTGCTTTTCTTCAAGTGTTTGCTTCATGCTTTCCAGGAAATTTCCTGTACTATTAGTTCTCTCTGTCCCCAGACTCATTCTTGGCTTTCCAGCATCCTCCTCCCACGACATTTTCAGGGACTGACAGGGGTGCAGTGGGGACAGGGAAGGTTGTGCTGTGCCACTGACTCCTCTATCCTTCCACCCAGGACAGGGGGAGCAGAGCTCCATGCCAAAACTGTAGGCTTCTTTTTCTCTCTCATTTTCTCAGTAAACCTGCAATTTTTCCTTTTTATACAAGAGTTTGGGTGCTAATGCTGCAGCTGTCTGACTTGTCCATGGATGGGCCACTCTTTATATATAAAAAAGCTGCATATTCTGCAGCTGCTGCCTCTGTTAATGGTTTTCTCTACTTACATACAAACCTTTATTGTTTGAAGTGTAACTTGAAGCTTAGCAGAGAAATAGGTTCCAGTTATAATTAACACATAGGGAACAGACCAAAGCAAGAGTTTTCCCATGAAGACTTACTAATGCATGATCTCGTGCTTTACAGATGAATATGTTTTCCACATCAAACATCCTAAATACTATTTTGGGGGTTTTTTTGAGAGAGAATGAGCAGAGAAAAGAATTCCACACCTCAGACCCAGGAACCATAAATCAGCTCTGACTGAGGAATTTCTACCTGTGAAGAGCCACACCACTCCATGATGACAGTCTCTCTTTCCCTTGATTAGGCCATCATCAGAATGAACCCTTTGTTGTTGGCCTGGTGTCCTCTCCCTCTGGAAGTTCAGTCCTGAAGGAGATGAAAGATTATTAAAGGAAGACAAATCCCCACTCAAATAGATTTTGCAGTCAAACTGTGATTTGTGAGCAGATGAAGCAGCTTTGTGCAGAGCTTCTGAACCTCTGGAGGTTGCTGTTCTGGGGAGACAGAGCAGGTAGAGCACCCAGGGCAAGATACCCTCCCCAGTGCAGTGCCCTGCAGGTAGAGTTTGCCCTTCCCTTGGAAGTTCCTCTGTCTCTGGGTAGGTACACAAGCAGATTGTTATTTGTCTTTTCTGTTCGCTCTTTTCTGTGCTAACAGCCTCTTGCTCAGTCTTCCTACTTCCTACTCTCACCCTGTCTTTCAATCTCTTCATTTTGCTCTTGGGAGTTTTTCTGCTCTCCTTCTGTCCTTTCCCTTTTCCAACTTGATTTTCCCAAGGTGATCCAGCTTCAGTAAACAGCTGCTGATCTCAAGAACCTGCTGTTGTTCCTGGCAGAGACATCCCATATAAACCAAAGACAGGAGTTCCTCAGTCAAGAAATTTCCACAATGGGAGCTTCATGACACTGTTCAGAGCCAGATCTCCAAATGTTAAGGTACTCAAGCAAAAACCATAGTTTAATATGTGAAATGTTAACAGTATTTACATTTTATGCCATAGCATAAAAGAATTTGCATTTTAAGAAATGCAAATTGCCTTCCTTGAGTTTATTGTGTCTTCTGTCCTCCAACAATCCATCATGAGAAGCAGGCATGACAAACAGCCACAGAAGTTCCCATGGTGGTTTGAAGCCTGCTAAATACACCACACACAGCAACAGAAGCCTTTAGAAGTCAGCTTTGTCTCCAGATTTAAGTGTCCCTTTGGCTCTGCAGTGCTGCTGGCCAGTCTTCCAGCCCCTCTGGAGAGCAGCCTGATATGGGTTACATGCAGGAGCCAAGCAAGAGCTCCTCCTAGTGCAAAATATGGTGGAAAGAGAGAATCTCCATGCATGGGGTGTTGGGATGAACACATGGGCTGTGCACCATCCCCACCTCACTGGAACTCATGCCAGGAAAGGAGCAGACCTTCTTGCCTTGGCTGTGGTTTCCCTCCCCACAGGCAGTCATTGAGAAACATCCACACTTTGTCTCTGAGGTAGAAAGAAGTGAGAGAGAATGTATTGAAAAGTGGGAGGTGAGGACTACCACACAGCTGCTCTGTCAGCTCAAAAACCTTTCAATGCAATGATAACAACAGCCTTTGAGTGAGGCTTTTTCCTTTCCCTGATGGAGCCTGAAGCAACTAACTGTGCAGCTGGTCTGGGGAAATGGAGGAAGGACAGAGGCCTGGGCATGGGCTTGGACAGGGGTACCTCCTCCTTCTCACAGAACATGGGATGCTGCAAACCTCCCTGGTGCACGTGTAGAAGCTTTGTGAGGGAGCACCATGGTGCATTCCAGGAGTCACAAATAGCTGGTGACACACAGGAGGGGACCTTTGCCACGAGGCAGATCAGACCCCCTGCTACTCAGTGAGAGCAGTGGAACGGGGAGGGGACGCGCATGGAGGCTGTGGCACAGCTGAGGAATGTGCCACCCAAAAGGCAGAAAACAGTCATCCATTCCCACCTCCTTCCCCTGATTTGGGGGATGAGTGCTTGGGCATCCACCTTAGCAGAGGCACAGGCTGTGTGGCACTGTGGTTCCAGAACCAGAAGCCCTGAACTTATTAGTGAGGGCAAGTAAGACCTTTCTAAATAATATTTGTTTTCTGGAGCTGACAAGTGATCTGAAAAAACATGAAGCCTTATGTAACTCCATCTGGGTAGGTGAAAGTCTTCTCCTAACTCCAGCCTAAAGCAAATTGCTTGCCATTTACTTTCTTTTTGGCTTGACAAAGTAGCTGTTATTAAAAGCAGATCTTAACCATGAAGAAATGCCCTTTGCACTATTGTCTACCCCTTCCCATGCTGCAGAAGCTGGATGGGATTTCAACAGCATGTTTTGGGATTCTGGCAATGTTAGCCTGTTTTGGGGCACTGGTAATGTTAGCCTGTCTCTCCCTTCTCACACTGCCTTCTCTGCTTGTCTGTGGGACACATTTTCCACAGCACTTCTTCCCACACACTTCAGATTCGCTCTCCCAGCATTGTAGCAGTGATTTATGTGCTTCTGTGCTGGCAGCCCACCACTGTGTATTGGTAGGATTACATAAAGATGGGTGACAGGGAGAGCTCTTAATCACTACATGAAAAAAGATTTAACTGTTACCTGTCTCGCAACGAGGAGCAGCACTTTTAAAGCACTTGTGACATTTCCATGCTTTCCATGCTTCAGAATTTTATTTCAAATTTTCTGTCATCACATATAAGCCTTGATATTTGGTACAGGAATTAAAAATATTTATGTATCAGCTTTCAGGGAAAGAACATGCAGGGTGTTAATGGCCTTTTGAGTTCAGTTTTTGGCTCCCATTCTGAGTTCCTATTCTCTCTGGATGTCCTGTATCAAAAACAAAGTCTCATTTTCCTTTGATATGAACATAGACACACACAAACACTGAAAAGCAGATTGCAGAAGTGAACTGACATGCTGCCTGTTTATGAATACCCATTTCTCAAAAGCATTCTGGAATAACTTCCTCTGTTAACTTTTTTCCAAAACAACGTTTATACAGTGGATTATAACCAAACAGCTAAAATACAGCAGGGTTTTCTTTTGCCTCAAAACAAAACTTAAATGTGCTCCCTTTCTATTCCCAATGTGATTTATTATATGTACAGCCTCCCCCCAAGGCAGACACCTCATCTTCTTTTGTGTCTTGAACACACAGCAGATGTTTAGGAAGTAGCAAACTTATAGTGTAACAGCAAGAGCTAGAATATAAAGATATGTGATTGTAATAAATGTTGTGGTAACAATATTAGATTTTTGTGGTTTGCAGTTTCAACTTTGACTTTCAGAAAGTGACATTTATATGTGCTCTGGGAATGTGATAATAATCTTGGTACTCTAAAGTAGTTTTCCAGTTTGAATGGTAATATAAAGCAAATTAATTTGTGTTCTTAGATTAAGCATCTCCCCTTCCCTAGATGGTAATGAGTCAAAGCTACTACAATAAAATTTAATGTCTGCTGTCCTCTTTGTGAGGTTTTTCCTTTAGCTCATATGCATTCAGTAAAACTAAAAATCCAGAACTGTTGATTAAATGTCTTTCCATACAAAAAGCTCCTAACGTTGACCATTCTGTGCACTCACAAATTAATTATAACTGTAGTGTTTAAGAAACAAACCAAACTAAACCAAAACAACAAAAAACTTTATTGCACCACACCTCTGTTTGCACAGACTCCACTTTTTCCCCTTTAAAATATTTACAAGGACATTTTCTATTCAGTATTTCCAGTGGGATGCTGCCCAAGAAGTGTTGCAGAACCCAGTGGGTGCTGACTGCAGATGCCACTGAACTTGATGAAGGTGGAAGACAGGGTAAATGCAAAGACTGATAGGTGCATTACTGGCTGGAAATAAAAAGTCCATTTGAAACATTGATGTTCTTTAGCCTCTCAATTCAAATGTGGAGCAGCAGAAGGGACGACAAAGTGTCCTAACAAAGTATCCAGATGACTATGTTAAAAATCTGATCTTGGTTTCCAAGGAAGCTTTTTGTGTTTCAGCTATCAGAAAGATGCTATCAGAAAGAACATCATAAAATTGTTGCTCCATTCTGGAATGAAATAGAGGTGTTCTGACCTGGGGAGAAATTCAGAGGGCTGTCTTTAGTCTGGAGACTCTGCAGGGGGTGTGGACCTCAAACTCCTACCAAGAGAAGCACAGATACATTTGAGTATCTTGTAAGGTTGTCATACATACACACAGAGCCCTGGAATCTGCTGTTCACTGTTGGGCCCCTCACTACAAGAAAGACATTGAGGTGCTGAAATGTGTCCAGAGAAGGTCAATGGAGCTGGTGAAGGGTCTGGAGCACAGGTCCCCTGAGGAGTGGTAGAGGGAGCTGGTGGTGTTTAGCCTGGAGAAAAAGAAGCTTGGGGTGACATTTTTGCTGCCTACAGCTGCCTGAAAGGAGGCTGCTGTAGGCAGCAAAAGGCAGCAGGTGGGGATCAGTCTCTTCTCCCAGGTAACAGGCATAGGACAGGCGGAAATGGCCTCAAGTTGCACCAGGGAAGGTTTAGGGAAAAATTTCTTCATAGAAAATGTCACCAAGCACCTGAAGGCTGTTCAGGGAACTGTTTGAGTCACCATCCCTTGAGGTATCCAAAAAATATGTGGATATGGCATCAGGGGACATGATCTATTGGCAGATTTGTCAGTGTTGGCTTAACAGTTGTACTTGATGATCTTAAAGGTCTTTCCCAATCTAAATCATTCTATAATACTGTGAAAAGATGCTACTTTGGATTGGGGGTTTGACATTGTCTTTCTGATGTGCTTCCCAGTATAAAAACTTCTTTATCAGCAGAAAAATGAATATTGAGGGTATTTTATAGTCATTAAGAAGAAGCTTAGCTACATTCATAAACACAAGTATCTTAGCCAAGGCACACAGAGAAAGCCTAGTGTTTTGTTTACAAGGAGATAGCTGCCCTTCAAATATTTACAAAGAATGAAGGCAAATTCAAGAACAGTTGGCAGAAGGACTGGAAGCAGTATTGAGGATCTTCATGCAAGCTTATTATTCTTGGGGTGAAAAAAGATTTAGACTTTACAAAAATAGTTAAGCCTGAAATTATGAATGTAACTATGAAAAAAAAATTTGAACACAAAAAATGCCAAACAAGTTCTGGATCTGCAGACACATTACATGATATTGCCCTTTCAGTTTCTTTGATCAAGGAAGATTATATGCTGGAGGGAATACATCTTTGTGTTAGCAAATGTGAGTTACAAAGAGGTTAGGAATGTTCACACCTATCCGTGGACAAGGACACTGTGTGCTACACGTTTTATTTAAAAAGGCATGGCAGGTGAGAAGAGAGGAATGTCTATTTACCACAGCCTGACTGAACAGGTTGAGTTTCCATGCCTGGGGATGGAAAGCTGTGCCTCAGCTGGGAGGAGTGTGAGTAATTTAGGACAGGGCAGGGAGGAGTGGAGAGAATGAGCAAACAGGGAACTCAAGTGCATGGATGGACCAAGGGACTTGGGGAGGAGAGGACCATATCTTGGCCCCTGGCATGGTGGAAAGGAGGGGGCCTTCTCAGGGGACCATGCAGGCTAAACTGCTGATGGGCAGAAAACAGAAGACTTTCTTCACCAAGCCAGAATTGACTGGGGGAAATTTGTTTTCTGGTCTTACTTTTTTAACATTTTACTTCCAGCAATTCTGATTATTTGCTTGTTGCTGTTTTTGTTTACAGACAGCAACGGTTTGCCTGGCTCTAGTTCATGATTTTGCCTCATGATGAGTCATTCCTGCAGATGTCAGAGGCATTTCAGTGTGCCTGTTTGAAAGCACAGGTGGGCCAGGTCTGCCCTGAGGCTCTGGCCAGCACAAGACCTCACTGAGGTGTTTGGCCATGCTCTGCTACCCTGTGTGCAACTTGGCAGACGTGGTGCCATCTCTGCCAGTCTTACTGTGAGTGTCTTGCAGCTATGTTCTCTTTCAAAGACTTTGCACCATGGATGAAGGGAATGATAGTTATCTGCTTTCCACCTCACATGTAGATTTTTCAGGGCTGTTTCTGTTCTGCTTTGAATGTGAGTGGAAAGTGCTTGGCCATTTCATGTGGCTCAGGCTGAGTTTTTTTCCCCCCCACTGGGGAAATATCTGCATCTGATGGCTCTTCACACTCATGAGCACGAAGAGCTGATGGCCACTGCCTTGTGACAGAGGATGCCAGTGCATGCCATTTGTCAGAGACTAGTTTTATTTATGTTGTTTGAGGATCATTGGACATTTTCCTCAACAGATTTAGAGGAAGAGCTTAATCTTCTTCCCCTTGATTTCCTTGAGTTTAAATTGTTGGAACGAATTAAGGACAGAAGGCATTTTCCTAAACATTTAGGCTGTGAGATTAGGTACTTCACCTCAGTACAGTCTTCACAGTCTTGCTGGTGTCAGATCCTCATGACTGCAATGGTTAAAAACTCAATTTCCGTAGTAGAACTATTTGAGGCCCATTTATAACTATTTGTTCTTGTTCCAAGGCTGTCTTCCAGTTTGAATAGCTCTTTTAACTCCCTGGTATTCCCCTTCCTCGAGGGATATTTATAAAATCTCTCCTATCACCTTTCAGCTTTTGCTTAGAGGCTGAGCAAGGACATCTTTCTTAATCTCTCCTGAAAATTCTGGTAGCTTTTTTCCTGCACTTCTTCCCATTTGAACTCTTCTTGGATATGGCTGATTGGAGTGATCAGCAGCAATTTACCATCTGTGCTGCTGTGGATTGAGGAGTGCTTGGTTTAAGATCTGTCTGCTAGAGCTGCCTATTCACTTTTAACCCTGTTGTGCAAGTAACAGCAGGAGTTCTGTGGGAATGACCAGCCCCACTCCCTGCTCTAAGGCAGATACATCCATCTCAGGTATTGGATAGGGGAAAAAGGAAAAAATAATACAATACAGCTGACGCAAGCAGATCTTCACAGAAACATCTTGGAGCCATCAGATCTTGCAAAAAATTATCTGAAATCCGCACCCTGATGAGCCACCCTTGGATAATGCACTTGATAAACAAACAAGATGAGCAGGACTGTCTCATCTGACTGGAAGACCCAGAGGTCTGAAAATCAAACCCTTAACAATGCAGCTCCAGCAAGTCTGCCTCTGTGGGGGTCAGGAGCACAAGACAGTCTTTTGAGGCCAAGAACTGGTGAAGCAGAGACCTGCCATGGAGCAATCCAGACTTGTGTCCCACTGACACTGCTGCAAACACCAGAAGTCCTGTCAGCAGACTGGCTCTGCCCTTGGACAGTGGCTCACTGTGCCCTGCTCCAAAGGAAGAGCTGCAAAGGTCCAGCAAGACCAAATCATCCTCTGCCATAGATATTTATTTCCAGAAGGCATTTCATGTACTGAGCTCTGGAAGTACAGCACCATGGCCAGATTCTCACACTGCCCTACATCCTCCTCTCCAACATATCCTTTCCTGCTGCTTGGCCCTGCTGCTCCATGTCCAGCTGCCAGTTCTTGCCACTGAGCCTCAGCTTCATACCTAACACTTGGTGATGCAGCTATGGACCCCTTCTAGCCACTGCAGGGAAGGCAGGCTTGATACTGTGAACAAGTGGGATACAGACCGAGATGGAGAGTGATGCAAAGACCACCGATGACATGTTGCACTTGGAACAGGCCAACTTCCTGGTGCTCAGTTGTCATCTTGGGATGAAGTTGTGCTTGGTGTAATATTTGGTGGCAATATTTTTCAAGGTTTCCTTGTGCCCAGAAAGCTACTGTGAGAGATTTTCATTCTGTGGAAGAGATACTAAACTATTTTTTGAGAAGCTGCCAAACATTGCAATTAAACTGCTTGATCAGTCCCCAAATTCAGGGGACTTAGGCTGTAATTTCTGTTCAGTTGGTACATTTCCCCAACCCTCTGAGTGGAAAAAATTGCTAGAGGCACAGTGCCGCTGAGTGATGGAAAAAACAGTGGCTGATGAAGTCAGTGTTTTCCACTGCAATATGGACTAGGATCCCATTCTCTCTGAGATCTGACAAACCAGAGAAGAGCAGATCTTAAACAGGCTGATGTCTACTCTGATAAGCTGCTTACTGTACTGCCTGGCTTGCAGCATGTGATGTGAGTTCATAAATGTAAGTTATTCTCTCCTGCACTGCACAATTTCTCTTGAAATGCTTCTCAAAGCTTCAATGCCATGAGCTAGAGTAAGGCTTCTCAAAGCTTCAATGCCATGAGCTAGAGTAAGGCTGATCTGTCCCTATTACACAACTTTTTGTCCTACTGGCCCTCCCCACCATACAAGACAGCTTATTTGGTCTCAGGGTGAGCTGAAATTACCCCAGCTTGAGCACCAGTTCTTACATGGTTCTGGCCCTTGGTTACTGTGCTCAAGATGTTTTCTCTTTGCACCACACCACACACTTGCCCATTCACTACTTCCACTTTCCTCCTTGCTCCTCGTCTTTCTGTGCTGGATCTTTCCACTCTTTCCTGTGTGTCTTTGACAATTTGTGCTGTCAACCTCCTCTTCCAGGTCCTCTTTTTCTTCGTGCTTTCCTCCATTAAATTAACATTAGTTTTGCTTGCCTTGGTATCTTTCACTGCACATAATTTCTTGGTTCCTTTATGTTCTTTTTTTTTTTTTGGCTGCTGTTTTTCACACATTGAGGGATCTGCCGCTGGCTGCCACACTCACTTACCAGTTCCCATGGGAATCTTCTTGGATTCTTTTTACAGAACTGGTCATTGACCACTGATTTTGCAGGAACCTTCTGTTCCAACACAGCAAAAGCTCTGGCTGTCTCTGTGCACTGTCCCAGTTTGTGGATGGTCAGGCATCTCCCCTCCCCTGCAGGGGCTGCTCAGGGCACCACATCACAAAGCCAGAAATGGGGATAGTAGAGAGCCCTGTGAGCCCTACCAGTGCATGGCAGCACCAATTCTTCCAGCATCATTCCTGCAGTCTGCAGGGGGTGATGGTGCTGCTAGCTCTGCTCACCCTCTGCAAAGCTGTTTCCCAGGCTGACACAGGGAATGATTTATTGCCGAGAGACAGACTGAGGGGAGAGAAGAGACTGTGGGTGGTGGATGAATGATACAGGGGGAAGGATGGTAGAGAGCAGCTTGTGAGGGTCCTGCTTGAGGGACCAGGTTGCTCTGGAGCCTTATTTCAGGCAAACAGAAAAATAAAAGGGTAATTCTGGTCATATTTATAGAAAAACACAGCAAGGCAGAGTTTTACTGGACAGAATGTTGGATACATGTTGGAGTGGGAAGTCTGGTAGTAAGATGTTCCTGTTGGAGATGTGCAAAAATATTAAGCATCATGGTTAAGAGCTCATGCAGTTTGCCAGAAGAGGCACGTGTTCCCCTAAGGAACAGACCTGCAAACTGTGGGCCTGCTGTGCAGAGTCGCTTTTCCTTCTGCTGCTGGTTTTCTTGACTTTTTCCTGCCTGTCTTCACCTCTACCCTTTGCAGCTCTTGGTCACACCTTATCCTGATTGCTAAAGATTAAATGCTGTTTCACATAAGCCTGTGCAGGTCCCTTGTGGTCTTTTCCTTTCTGGTTACTGTTTCAGATGGAGTGGAAAAGCCTTGGCAGGAATTTCAATAGGATTGAGATGCAGACAGAAAATGCTCATTGGCTTCAGGGCAAATCTAGAAGCAGGATCTGCTGGAAGATTTCAGTCTGCACGTGAATGTGGCCTGTTCCTGAAATGGGGATTCTTGTCTCTGCACTACAGTGAAGGTGATGGGTAATGGTAAAGATGGGAAAGTGGGTATTTTTGGTGGAGTAGCAACTCTGATTAAAACCTGTGCATAGAATTGTCACCTGAATCAAAATCAGGAGATGTTGCCATCATTACTATTTCAACCCAGTCCCTAAGAGTGTGTGGCACATCCAAACTGAGGTATGCATCTGTTTTTTTAACATTTTAGCAGAGGCAAGTGGTTTTCAGATTTTTTTTCTGATTATAGCTATCATTTGAAAGTTATTTTGATTTTCAATTTCTGGTAACAGTTTAAGAGAAGAAAAGTAAACAATATCCTTTAAATCTCTACAAAGCAGTGTTATGATGGACTTCTCACGTATCCTCTCTTTTGCTCAAAAGCCTTTGTTAGTATAGTATAAAATTTACTTTTGTATCCTCTTGGGAGGAAGGACAATCTGAGTGCACCAAAAGGCTTTGGATAGGGAAATACCACTCTCCCAGAAGTTACTAACCATGATGTGGGCATGAAAATGTGTAGGACTGCACATCAGTGGGGATTTTATAGTTTATAAATACTGCCACCAGTAGGACTGGACTGGATTTAGTTCTTGATGAACAAAGAAAGATTAGAAAAGTAAGCAAAATTCTAGATTCAAAAGAATTTTTTAAAATATCCACATCATCATGCCAACCCATAAATTCATGGGACACCTTCATCTAAAATACTTGTTTCACTTCTGGTAGTCCTCAAGAAAAAACATGCCAAACTCTTCTGGACATTTGCAATGGAGGTGGTGAAAATTATTTAAAAGGCTGGAGAAATTTCTGTGGAATCAAACTGGACTCTTCAAATGTGAGTTGCATGAAAAAGGACTTAGTAAGGATGCATAGAAGAACAGGTCACAAGGAGAGGCAAACAACATCTGACCTACATGAAATGGAGTATGACAAGGCATTATATGTCCAAAAAAGTGATAAGAAATACAGAACCCACTCTAACAGTGGTTATGTTTGTAGCATTGTGCTGTTGATGACAAGTATCTGTACTTGGTTTATACAGCTTGAGACAGAGTGTTCACAGTGTATGGGCAACAGAGCAGAAGGGATGTGGGAAGTCCCAGAGCATCCCTTTGCTCTCATTTTCCTCCTAAATGGAATTTTGAATATTTTATTGAATAGCTGCCATGAAGTCATAGCAAACACTATGTTTGCCTGTTTTGACAAATGTGTGACAAATGCAACTCAGTGTAAGCTCTGGCATGTCCTGTCCCCACCCAGCTGCTGCAGCACTGGAAGTGCCCCTTCCAGCAAGGTATCCCCACCTGCCCCTTGGAGAGATCATGTCTGATGCTGATCTCTTCCAGGAGAAAGGTTATCGGATTAAATGGACCAGTAGCAGGGTCTGTGTGGTGATATGATAAAAAAGTGGGGGTACTGCAAAATGAAATCCCTTAATCAAAATAAATATATTTCAAGCAAGTTTGCCCCTGTTCCTGGCTGCAGCTGAGCCTGAGGAGCTCTCTCAGTGTGTGTGTGCACTCAGGGTGTAACATTCACTTGCATCAAGCAAATTGCCTTGGCAGCTCCTGACAGCTGTGCTCCTTGTGCCTCTGAGGCCAGGTAAGGAGCCTGCTCTGTGCAACTGCACCAAGGGTAGGCTTTCATTAGTTACTACTGAAAATATCAGTGGATGCCTACAGGTACTGGTGGTATCCAGTCACACATGAGTTTGTTTTTCAGCTGTTTCTTCCTGGAGTGGATACTGGCTGGATTCTAAAATTATATATGTTGTATATTATCCAAGTGTCTGCCTATGGTCTCTGAACTGCAAGTTACTGTTTTTTAAAGTGTAATTCTTTCTTTCTTTCATACAATGGGGAAGGTTTTCTACAAAAAATGATAAATAAAATTGTTTTAAAGCCAATGCAAAAATAATTCTTATTTCCTAACTTCTACATTTCCATATTCAGCCTCCACATCTGTTAATGTATGAATAATGTAAAAGCACTGTACTATTAACAGTTGTGTGCAGGAATGCAAAAGCAGAGCTAGCAGCAAAGGGCAGCTACTCACTTACTGACCCAGAGCTCTGACAAATTCTTAGTTTTTCTGGGCCTGAGAGATATATTTATTTAAAAATGGATGACTTCCTGCTGTATTTCTTGATAATCAACTTCATCCAGCACTGAGGTCGGTAAGATGTTTGCACTTCTGCTTCCCCATGCCTGTTTGTAAAGAACATACCTGCAGAAGAGAGAAATTAATCCACCAGTGCCTCTCTCTCCTCTTTCTTGTCTTTTCCTGACCTCCCACTCCCTTCTGCTTTTCCCCATGACAAGACCAATGGACTGAGAAGCATCCACTGGTTGGTATCTGCCCTGGTGCCTCCCAGGGTCACAGAGGAGCAAGGAGCCACGGTGAGATGTGCTCTGGCTGTGGGAGCTGCAGGTGCCTGGCTCCTTGTCTTCCCTCTCACACTCCTGCATGCTCACAGGCAGCTTCTTTCCCTGCCTATGGTCCCCAGAGCCAGGCAGGGAACTGTCCCTAGCTGGCAATGACAAAGCAGTGCCTGCAAGGTACTATCTTTCTGGAAAAGTTAATTAACATCTTCCTATATAGAGTATTTTCAGCTACTGTATCTGCCAAGTGACTCTCAAAGCAGCTTAACCTTCAGTACTGCTGAGCATTGGGGATTTCAGTTTAAAGGGTTCCAAATACCATTTTCTGCCTATTTTCTGTCACAGAGCTCCACTATCCCAGAGGTACAGAGTCATTGTTTTGACACTACCGAACACAAAGGAAAAAAGGAAAATTATTATTTCTGGCTGGTTTTTTTTAAAGGATTTTAGTGTGGAAGAGAAAATGCAAGGGAAAGCTTCCTTTTGCTGTTTGGTAGTATGCTTCCATGGCAAAAAATAAAGATGTTATGAGGCTTTTGCAAAGCATATGTGTGTGATCAGGGGGCAGAGAGGTTGAGAGGAAAATATTATTAATAGATATAACATGGGAAAAATTCAAATTACAGTTCCTCACTTAAGCATAAGGACACAAATTAGAGGAGACTGAAGAATATCTTACCCAAAATGAGAATCTGATCAGACCAAATCTGTCCAAATCCACAGTTCAAGCAAAAGAAAATTACATGCCAGGAAGCCAAACAGCAGAGAACATACCTGCCTGAGTTTGCACTATTTTTAAGCAGCAGAAACCTCTACAGGTTCATTCTCTATGGTCACTTCATATGGCACACTGTCCAGATGGGAAGAAATGTGAAGAGTGTTTTTGGGAAGAGCAGAGGCTCTGCCAGAGCAGGGATGGAGGGGCAGCGTGCCTCTCCCCGTGACTCCGAGACAAACCAGGCTGGAGATGAGCTCTGCTTTATCCCAGCAGGAATCCTGCCTGGCAGCCAGCCCTGCCTCTTCTGAGCAGCAGAATCAATCTGATGCATGGCCTGAACAATCAGGTTTAGATTATGAACATTAAGGATGCTCTTTCTGTGTGACACTTGATCAGGAATGAAAGATGATGGGAAGGAGTGAATGGTAGTGCATTCCACAGCTTATTGCACTTCTCCTTTGGGTGACATTCTTGTTAACCCACATAAGTGTCACTCCAGCATTCAGCTCTGCTTCCTAAGGCACCTACCAAACCCATTGCTTTCTTTATTAAATCAACAAAGAATTGTGAAAACTGTAGTCTGGGGGCTTTTTGTTCCATAATGACAGGCATTAGTTCATAGGAATCAGAGTGCTACAGACAGGAAGAGTTTGTGTATATCAAATCTGCAGCTTTTTTGGAGCCAAAGACCTGTATATTGTCTCATAAGCTTGAAATCACAGAGATTTGGTGTGTGGTGAGAAATAAAGTCTTTCTCTTTACTAGGCCAGGATTTCACCCTCTCTTAAGTGGTCCTTGGTTACCTACCTGTACCATGCAGAGGTGATTTAAGCTGCTCTTATGGGGCTCAAGCCTCTTCATGGGGTGGGATTTTGATTTTCCTCTGATGTAATATATTTGAGAACTCTATCTTGGGTAACTACCTGCTGGTGGAACGGGCCAAGTCTCTACTGACAACTGTTGTGGGACAGAGCTGGAGGCATGGTGGAAAACATTGCCCTTTCTCTGACTCAGACATCACATCTGTGCATCCTTTCTGGAATTTCAGCTCAAATCATCTGTTAGCACACTGTGATTCTCTCTCTGAAACATCATCTGGGTTTGCCTTCAAAATGATACCTTGCTCCCTCTGTGTTTCATCTGCTGGCTGTTAATGAAATAGTTAATTACAATGACTCTTGGCAGCACTCAGTGCCCTGCTGGGCTGAACAGCCCCGTGCCACAGAGCTGGGGTGTTACTTAGTCAGTAGCTCCTTCTGGGCTTTTACACCTGTCTCTAAGAATCCATTCAAGAACCTGTATATTTTTCACAATTATTACTACATGGAGAATTTTTTACCCGAGTACAACTCATGGAGAACCCTGTGTGTAAACAGGCTGTTGACAAAAATGCTTTCTTCCTGTGCTTCCTGTCCCTACACTTGGAATCAGATTCTTTCAGACAACATTTGGGAAAAGTACTTGAGTTTGATTAAAAGCCAAAATTCCCACATGGAGTTTTCTGTGTCAGATTAATGTTACCCTGCTAGAACAGGGCAATATATCCAAAGCATCATTTAAGGTAAATGGCATCCCACCAGCTGGGACACCAGCTAACACATCGGATTTGTCTAGTTAAGTACTTATTTTGTGGTTTATTACATCCTTAAAAGGAGATGCTGAACTTCCATGAATCCAGCTGACTGTAGCACAGATACAGATACTCAACATTTCACAAGACTCCATTTCACAGAGCTCCATCTCTGGCAGATACATACAGCAGTTTGGTCTTCACACTGCTGGTTGCTGCTCTCTTTTTGAGTGCCAAAGCACAGAGTGAGACTGAAGTGCAGCAAGCAGCAAGCACTTGGCTGACCTGTGCTGTGGAAGAGGTTGGTAGCCTAGAGAAGGCTTTGCTGAGAGCTCCAGCCTCTGTTCCCAGCAGTACCCTGCCTTGGCTGTGCCTTTTGCAGGAACAATCTTTGTGTGTGCTGCCATGAGGGGCAGATGATGAGGTTTGTTTGTGCAGCCCTCCAGGAGCAGGAGCAGGGGCTGTCCATGTTCCATGTTCTCCTGTTCCATGATCTTTTGCCAGCAGCCTGGGCTTGCTCCATTGCTGGTAACAAACCATTTGCATCATGAGCTGTGACTGGCAGTGCCTATGGCTGGATGCAATGTAGCAGGGCTAAAGCAGCACATGCACGATTTTGAACCTGACTGTGACAAAAGACAGGGAGTGTTTCCTTGCAATGGTTGGTCAAGCTGTGTAAAATGACCAAATCAATTATTTGAAATGTTTATTTTCTGGCCAAACAGTGGTTTTAGCATGCCCAAGGGAGAGAAGTACCTGAAGATAAATGGAAGCTGCCAATAACACTGAAAAGAATCCAAACTAGGTAATTATAACAGTGCATTGAGTTGTTGTAGCATCACAGGAAATTCTCAGGGGAGTAGGAAAGACTTGTACCTGGCTAAAAACCCAGGGAGAAAACTGGTATGTGAGGATGTGTCCTAAACCCATGCTCACTCTAAGATGAAGGTCTTGTCTAAAGACTGAAAGCTGTGCAAGGTTGAAGAAAACAAGGTGGAAATCCTGGAGCTGAATACATGTTTTGAGTAAATATTTTGTCAGTCTTCAAACTGAAGCAGGTAATTTAATTCTTTTCTTCCCCATAACATTAATCCACTGCTAAGAGGGATCTTCAGAGCAGGTGGCAACCTAGGAATTTGTATGCAAGGAGAGGTGAAGCATAGAAGAACTAGTTCAGTTTCTTGCTGCCTGCCATTCTTGTACAAGGTGAAGGATATTTCAGAGTGAGAGGTTTTCCTCCAACAACCAGCACAGGTAACTGTGGAATCTAATCATCACTTCTGAAGAGGTGTTTTCCAGTGACAAGCATGAACTAGACTCTCTCTGACATTTGGCAAAACAGTGAGAAACTGCTCCTGACCTCTGAAACTCCTTCTTACCAGTTTGTGGTTGAAAGTCAACAAGATATACTGTAGTCAATAAAATCAACAGATTATTCATAACAATATTGAGACGTTCTCCTGATTCTGCTATATTTTGAAAATCTAAATGTGTTTTTTCAATAATTACAGCTGTATTTTATTTAAGTAACTGGCATAACTGACCTGTCAAAATATGTATGTACACAGTTACTCTGTGAGGATAATAATATGTTACTAGAGCCTAGCGTTTGTTGATAAAAATAAAATCTAATTTTTGAGACTTAGTCTTAAAAAGAACAGTGTGAAATGTATTTTACAATATTGAATGAGGATGAGGTGCTTTTCAGAGTAGACCAAAGTTTTTTCCAGGAAATTTATGAGATCACATGTTACAGTGTGTTAATAATGTGATGTGCAGATGAAGGTTACAGTAAAAATGATCTCCCAAATCATGTATAGACCTTGGTAAATTAGCTGAAGGAAACTTGTACTCCATTTGTAGTTCTTATGGTACTCAAAGACCCTTTCTTGACATTTCGTTAGAGACACTTCTAGCATGTTATGCAGACATGCACATCTGAAGCTGGATCTTGCACTGTTTCTCATGTCCCTCCAATGGTGCACCACAGTGGTTGAAGGCACAGGAGGAGCAAGGCATCTCTTGTATCCCCAGCATTCAACTGCAAACAGCAAGGTCTTGTGGGACTGGATAACTCCCAGTCAAGATTGCAGTTCAGTTAATGCCAATTCAGGGAGTCAGTTGTTTTGCTGATTGTTTTTATTTAAAGCCTTTGCTGTAAGCAACATCTCTCCTGCATGGGGCAGGCCCTTCCAAAGACCATGGCTGGCTGCTGTGGTGTGATCCAGGGGAGAGTGTGGCAGGGCTTTGCAGATGAGGTGGGCTCCTCACACACATGCACATGCTTTGTGCTTTCTTTGAGCAGCACTTGCACTGTAAGTGTGCACAGCAGTCCTGTCAGGACACATTTTTCCCTTTGCAAAGGGAGCACCTTGGGGTCTTCCTACGAGACAGCAAATCTGTGCTAGTTTCAAAGCATCTTTCTGAACATTACCAAAGCTTCCATGGCCTTCTGAGCATGAGGTTCCTACCAGTCAGGAGCTGTTGGGGGCACTGCCTCTTCAGCTGGAAGCAATTTAAGCAAGCAAATGGGGGTTGTGTGCCCAGGATGTGTAGAAGCTTTATTTCTATTTTTAAATGACAGCCATTCCTCTCCTCCTGACAGGACAAGCTCAGAAGAGAGGCTCCTCCTGTGAATGAATCCTCAGGGGTCTCCAGCAGGGCCTGGGAAGTTCTCAGGCTGCTGATGGGCTCCTATAGGGCTTTGGGCACTCCAGGCCAAGCTCAGCAGGAGTAGGAGGAAAAGCATCACTCGCTGAGATCAAAGGAGCAGTGCCTGCTAACACCCTGGCTCCACCTGGCCCACCAGCCAAAAGCCCCAGAGAGCAGCTGTGTTTGCCCAGAGCTGTCTGAAAAGTGACTGCTTCTGATGTAGTTTTAAAAATAGGGGTTTTGTCATCATAAGTCTTAATTCTGTGCTGTATATTATGGAGGAAAAAAACCAGCATTGGTGCCAAAAGATGTAAAGAGCTGAAAGGAGGAGCCCTCTGCAGAGTGCTATTTCTCCTGTTCCATCCCTGCCTCCCCCAGCCTGGAGCATGGAAGAATGCTAAAAAGCATCTGTGTCTCCTGGGAGAAGCCCAGGGAAGCAGCAGCCATCCTGAAATCCCCCCATTCTCTGTGTGGGTGTTGGGAGCCCTGCCTGGCTCTGGGAGGTCTCTGTGCTGCTGCAGGCTGAATGGCAGGAAGGAGAGGGTCAGCTCCCCACCCAGCTGGGACAGGCTCCAAAGGTTTTCATCCTGCCAGGACAGGAACGTGAGTGATAGCTGCATCTTTCTTTCATTCAGGGCCTGACAGTCCTGCATTTAATTTCACGGAATCATGGAATACTTCATGCTATTATTTTTATGTGTCAAAGTTCCACTGTGCATCCTAGTGAGTATGCTTAAGTAACGTGTATGTATATGTAATGCATCTTAAGCAAGATGCATTTCACATCTTACACCACTTCAGATACTTTCAATGGGAAAAAAGAGTGAGGCAAGGAACCCAAAACATCTCACTCCCTTCACACAAAAATTACTTTAAATTTAACAGTTAAAGAGCAACATAATAGTTTAGTGGTTTTAATCTCAATTTATTGATATTTTTCATCAGAAATCAGAGCTCCCCAAAAGTTTCCTTTACTATGAAGTATTTCGAAAGCTTAGGTATTAACAATGTTTTGAATATGTTTTATTTTCTGTGTCACTGTTCATTATTTTGAATTTACCATCAAGCTGCATGCTTCCTCACCCTCAATATACTTCTCTGATGTGCAAGCACTGCTATCAAAGATATTCAAATCAGTAAAGCACTCAAGTGTTGCAACATAGTTTAAAGTCACGACCATAAACACCAATCCCAGCATGCAAATTCATAGCTTTCAGCCTTCTCCATAGTATGTAGCTCTGTGCTGAAGAATAAAAATCTTATTTCTGCTCTGTTTACTCTTTAAAAATGCCTAGCTGGATATTTTAATAGAAAATGAGCACTTCTGAAGTGACTGACCCCTAAGCAAGTCCACTTTCCCCTATTTACAGAATAGATACTCAGAGACTAAAATAGACATTATGCTAAGTTAGAGAAACCAAAGCCATGTGCATGCACTTGTATTCTTTTTTCCCATTTCTGAAGGCAAAGAGCAAGCAGTTCCAGATCCTTAGCTGTCCTCCAATTATTTCAGCAGAAGAGGCCAGGTCAAAATACTACAAGTCTGGGAGAAAATCTCTGTATACAGAAGCAAAATTTGTTTTCTTCACAATGAAGGGAAAGCAAAAAACACTCTGACCAATGTCACAGTAGCCCTGCAAACAGAACCTCTCTGTCAGACAGCCCTGACCCTGCTTGTGCTGGTGGGGATCCCTCTTGTTCACCAACACAAGTCTGAACATTGCAATAGAGATAGAGCAGTGAAAGATAAGAGGCAGCACAGGAGGTGCGAGTGGGGGTGTAAAATGAAGAGCTCTGGGCTGCAGTTCAGCTAACCTCATATTCCTCTGGATGTAAGAGGTGCCCATGGAATGGTGTGGGTGTCCAGGATGATGTGACCATCCATGTCCTGCTAGTGGCTAGAGATCTTATTTGGGAGCTTGGTAGACACTGTGATTATCCAAGTGGTGTCAAAAATTCCAGCAGGATATTGTGTGGGTGACACACACACAGACCAAAAGCGAGGAACTTGCCACCCTCAGCTGCAAACTGTGCCACAGATTTCCCACATATCAGTGTGGCTGTTGACTTGAGCAAAGCATAATCACTCTGCTCATTATGCCTGGTGGCACATGGAGGTCCCTTGTGGGCTGGGATGAAGCAGACTATTTGCCAAGTGCATGCAACATGCAAAACCCATTGGAATATATCTCGTTTGTTTGGAACACAGAATGTGAAAAAGCCTGCAAAACTCCTCACAGGTTGTTTGGTAATTAATAACTTACTCTACTCCCAGAAATTTTACAATTCATCCTCCTGAGTAATTTTCATTATTCAAATGTAATTAGCTGTGGGAAGAGGAGGTGGGAACCACTTGGGACATGAGGATGAACCAGGAGGGAAGGTGTAAGGTGACCTGAGTACTTACACAGAGCATTGGCCATGGCCATGTGGTGAAGATCATTCATTGCTGCCTGGGACCCTTCTCCAGCCCATCTCACTCATGGGACCTGGAAGAGTGGAAATCCTTCCCATATGAATTAGGGTTTTTCATTTCCAACTCCCTTGGTGACAAAACAGATAGAAAAATATTCAGATCCTGACCCTGATGTGATCTCCCAGTCATGATAAGGGACATCTCCTGCCGCTTCTCTGGACACAGAGGGCTTGAGCCATTCACTTTTGCATATATTTTAAGTGTCCCTTTTCCTTTGAGATTTTTACCTTGCTATCTTTTCTGACTCACCAGTTTTGAATAGGAAGTTGTGAAGGAGTCATTAAAAGGAGGGTTACTAGAAATACTCAACATATTTTTTGTACAGGATCTCTTCAGGCCAGACCCTGCTGGCAAATAGAATAGGGTTCTTGAACTGAACAGCCCCACACCCATGCTGATATTTCAGCCCAGGCTTTGTATAAATATACATCCCGTGGAGGCATCTCTAATGAATTATATTTTTTCCCAAATGAGAAATCTGTCTCAAGAACTGATTTCTACTGTGACTAGCTGAAAGCCTATTAAACAGTGCAACAAAAGTCTTTAAGTTACACTATGTGTTGAGGCAGACCTGCTAATAAGTTGGATTTTGTGTGGACTGGAGCATCTCTTTTTAGTGGGTTTGTGCTGTGCCTGTGTTTTTGCCTGTCTCAAGCAGCAGGCTCTGGGGGCTGTTCTGAGAGCTTCATTAAAAAATGCTTTATGGAAGCCCTCAGATCTCAGCAGCAGGCAGGAGAGACCATGGCTGTATAACCTTGCATTTGTACAGAGCAGGGGGTAAGCACCTCTCCCTAATGTCCCCTTCTTTTCATGCTTTAAATAGCTCTCCCTGGCACATGGCAATGAAAATGGCTTACTGACATGTTTCTCTTAGCCCTGTGGCTATAGAGTCTGTTCTCTAAAGAAAAATAGATGTGCCCACCATTTGGCTTAAACCCCCTTAAGCAAGTGAATAAAATTAATCAGCTGTCTTTTAACTCTGATTCATTTTGCCTTTAATTCAATTTACAAAAATGTACGGGCAGAGTCTGAGCCTGTGGGCATATTAACATTAATAAAACACAATTAAGCAAATGTTATTATGTTGCCAGCAACAAAAGGAATGCCCCTGAGTATAGAGCTTCCCCTTGCTGGAATAAATACACAGATACAAGAAATGGGTCTGCAGCCCATTGCTTAAGCCCTATTAAAACACCAAAATACCCACTCTGGTTAGTACAAAGGCTGAGAGTTAGCACACCAAGCTATAACTTCCTGAAGGGGAGAAATGAGAGTGACAGGTAGGAAAGTTTTGCCTTTTGTAGTAAAATTTAAAGGTTTGGACTTGATTGATAAATGTGAGATACAGAGCTTTTGGCTGAGACCTTTGAGAATGGTCACATTTTCTCACTGCTTCTAGAGTGGGCCACAATCAAAACTCCACTCCCAGCAAGAACAGAGGAATAAAACTAATGAGCTAAGAAATCAGGCATATTAATAAGTAAAAAGGAAAGCAGACATTTTTAAAATGAACATTAATTACCTAAAGTGACCGTAATATAGAATAATGTTTATATGTGTATACATTCATACAACACTGGTATGTTTTGGAAGAACACCTAATATATATATATTTATGAAAATTAGTTTTTCATGCTATTGCAGACTTTGCAAGTGCACAGTAAGTATGCACATGCTCTGTAGGGTCCAGAAGAGTCACAATTTACCAAACTCGACAGTGAAGTCCATTCATGATTACCCCAATAGCAAGACTTTACATAGTTACACCCCTCTAAAAAGCACTGAATTAATTTTGTTGTCAGGTGACTGTTAAAAATATCAACAAAATGTAAACATCTGGTCAACAAGGTTAAAGTGGTTTCTTTGGCCTCGTGTTCTGAATTCAAAAATGTGTGTTTCTAAAGACTGGAGTTGACAGCTTGTGTTGAGCAGCAAATCTTTTCTCAGTGTTTTAACCCTAGGTACTGAGGTTCTCTATTATTTATTCCTTTCTTGGACTCTTTTCCTTGTTACCTCCAGCTCTGCCAAGTTAGGATAAAGGTTTATGCTAATCCACTGGAAGACTCTGAGTCGTTTTATTGTTTCATCAAAAAAAAAGTGATTCATTGTTCCTGAGGAGAGACTAGGGACTTTGTTTTGCCAGGATGCAATCTCTAAAGGCATTCAATTTTAATTCTTTAATGAGCTAGTCTTTTGGGGAAACCAAAATCTGTGTATGGGTGCTCCTGCCCACAGCCATCGCTGCTGGGGGCTGCCATGGTATCCTGGGGCTTTGTTGGACTGAGGCAGGGAGGACACATCCCATTGGGACCCCAGGGCTCCATCTGCAAAGGAGCAGGGCCTGTTGTCCAGAGATAAACTGGCTGGAGTGGATGTAAACCTGGCCACAACACTCCTGGTCTGGGCACATTCCACTGCCTGAGCAGGTGGGACTGCAGGGCTGGAGACAGAAGCACACTCAGGATCTTGCTGCCTCCAGCCCCACATTTGCCCTTTGCTGGGGAGAAATGAGATCTCACACAAAGGGTGGGTCTTGCCTGGGTGGGCAACTCCAACCTTTGCTAGCTCCTGTTCTTCTGCTGGTGCCGTTTTCTGCATGAAAGGCCAGAGGTGAGGATTGATGAGCGACAAGAACAGCATCAGCCACAAAAGGGAGGTGGACCCACAGGAGGAAAGAGAAAGAGAAAAAGAGAAAGAGAAAGAGAAAGAGAAAGAGAAAGAGAAAGAGAAAGAGAAAGAGAAAGAGAAAGAGAAAGAGAAAGAGAAAGAGAAAGAGAAAGAGAAAGAGAAAGAGAGGGAAAGGTCCTCTGTGTCCTGCAATGCCTGGAGAAGTGCTGGCCACAGACTTGGAGCTATCTCTGCCAATGTGGATTGGGAGGGTGCTTTTACTCAACATGCAAGGCAAGAAGGAGCATAAAGAGTTGGAGAAAGGACCCAAAAGAAATAGGAAGCAGGGCAGTAAGATGCATGAGCTTTATAAGGAAAGCCTGAGCAATGCTGGAGTTGTTTATCCGATAGAAGATTGATACATGATAGCCATTTCCAAGCACATCAGAAATTCCTAAAAGAGTGTGATTGTTCTTTATGTCTGCTCCACTACAGCCAGCAGGATTGGAGCAAGGGAGGTTTCCTGTGAGAAGAAATTTTTTACTGTGAGGATGATGAGGCACTGAACAAATTGTCCAGAGAAGTTGTGGATGCCCCATTTGTGGAAGTGATCAAGGTCAGGCTGGATGGGGCAACCTGGTCCACTGGAAAGTGTCCCTTCCCCTGGCCAGAGAAGGTTGGAACTAGGCAATCTTTAGGGTCCTTTCCAACATATTCTGTTCTGTTCTATTCTATTCTATTCTATTCTATTCTATTCTATTCTATTCTATTCTATTCTATTCTATTCTATTCTAGTCTATTAATATTAGAGATTTCCCAACATTTTCTAATTTTTGGGAGTCAGAAAACTGAGCAGAGTGCCAAGGGAAGCTGTCTACTGCTTAGGTTTGCAGGTTTTGGGAAACAAGACAAGTGTTATTGATAGGAATGGTTTCTATATAATTTATCCCAACCTGGTGCTTGTGGATGGACTAAACATCTTCTTGAGCCCATTCCAGCCCTATTTGCTGAGATTTCTGTCTTGTATAAGCTTCAGTGTAGGTCTAACCCATGTGAAATGTTTTTGCTGTTAAGCAAGACAAAAGGCTTACAGATGTGCAAATCAAATTAAGTACTGTAAATTAAATCTCTAAGTAATTTTGCACGGCCTTTTCATATTGTATTTATATTACATGAATGTTATTTTAGTTCACTGCATATAAATAACAAGTTGAGAATTGCTGTCCTTAATTGAAACCATCTCTACTTGTCTGTGAGAGAGATTACCATTTTCAACAGACTCTTTGTGATCCACTGGGGTTATTGGAGGATTCCTTTGCATTGTTGCTAGGCAGCTTCCTTCATGCCAGCAGACAGATACTGCTGGGTATGTCATGGCTAATTAAAATTCTCTGTATTTCTGAGTATACAGCAGCCCAGGTTTTCAGAGCTTGCTGCTCAGGATAAGGTCAATTTAATTGGTATGAAGACTGACGAGACAAAATAATAGCAATTGTGCCTGTTGTAAAATAACTTGTTGTTTAATTCTCAGGGTGAATGAAATGGCAAATATCTAAATATTTATTTGGGAATAAAGAGAATTGACCTGAACTATTTTGATATTAGCTTTGTACCACTAATTTCAAAAAATGAGCTATCACATTCAAATATTAGAATAATTGATATAAGAATATTTAGCATGGAACAATCAAAAATTTTTAAATTTATGTAAATTATTTCATTTCTATAGTGCCAATTGCCACTAAAGAGCTGTTCCTAGTTATTACCAGCTCCACGATGGCCATATTTTTTGAATATTGGCCAGCAGACTAGGTAAAATTGCCTCTGCAGAATGAGCTGAGGGGGGTTTACAGCAAGATAGATTAGTGCTAGGTGCTAAGCAAGTGCAAAGGCAGCAGCTGTGTCGGGGTGGCCCCAGGCAGGGGATGCTGCTGGGCATCTCCAGCTGTGGCACTGAACATCACTGGAAACTGCCCCTGTGCAGGGACACAAGGCTGCACTGTTCAAAGGACTGAAAGCCTTGGGCAGCTTTCCTTCAGGTGACTCACACTGGGTAACTCACACAGTTAGCAAATATTAGAGAAGAGTCCTTGTATGAGTTAAATGTGTACAGGATCAGTTACAGCTGCTTTGACCTCCATTCAGCCTCAGGAGAGCATCAGAAACTGAACATTTCTGCACAGAGGAATATGGGTCAAAGAATAAATCTTATTTAATCTCTTAGGAAGTTACCATTTAATAAAATTATTGAATGGCAGGCTGAAGTATGGGGATTATGGGAACCAAGGACACCTGATAGAGAGATTTATTGGAGGGAATAGATTTAATAGGTGCTCGGATTTTCTTTTTTCCTTGGAAGGATTGTTTTTAATCTGGATCTACTTCAAGAAAATGAATAGACTGAAAGAAGCTTTAAACTGCTTCTTCATCTAGGCAAGAATTAGATTTGTAGGGATCTTTGTGGAAACTTTTGAACTCTTTACAAATGCCTTTTACATAAGGTAGGTGAATAGTCTTACAAGGAAACTTTGAACAGACAGCAGAAACCACCACCTTCTTTTCTGCTTTAAAACCTTTTTTAACCAGTTGTTTTTTATGTGCCCCATCCCTTCCTCCCTAAGTATATTGTATTTCTTTTACCTGTTCATGTAAAACACACTTTGAAGGAGACACACTGGTTTTTCCCAATTGTTTGGCAGTTGGTCTTTGTGCCTGGCACCACTTTCAGTGGTGGAGGTCTGGACTGCTGACTTTTCTCTCCTTGACAAAGGTATTTATTTTAACTGTTGTGTCTGCCACTGGTCTCTGAGAGAAGAAAGTTCAATCTCTATTAAAACAAGAAATCTCTGTTCAGTCAGAGCTTGTTGGTTTCTTGGGAATCCCTGATGATTTTAATAATAGAATTCATGTTAACTGGGTCTGTAGAGAAGTGTACGTCGGTCCCAAGCATGGACTGGCCGTGACATGAGGACAACTTCAGCAGTGGCTGACACAAGGAAATTGAATGGGGTCAAGCTCATGATGAAGACATGATGCCTAGCTGAGAAATAAGAATAGCCCTAATCAGTGGAGCAAAGACTGCATGTGTCTTTTAGCTAAAAAACATGAGAACATCCTTGCTTGATCAGTGGTGTTCTGAAGGAGCCATGTGTGTCAAGGCACTGTCAATGAGTTGCCTTGTCTCACCCCAGCACTGCTGTAAAGTGAGCGCGGTGTGTGGCAGTGCTCCTGCAACCCAGGGGGGAGGAATTTACCCTGGCAGCCACTGAATGATTTAGAAGACATTGCATTCTGTAAGAGTGCAATTATAGGGCTTGAGGGATGCTCTGACAGCACCTTTAGGATTTATCCAAAGTGGCTGTGGTGGGTATGGCCTCTGCAGGCCCCCACCCTCCCTCTGCAAACTGTGGTAACAGAGCAGGAGCTGGCAGTACTGGCAATGGGGACAAAGGACAGGCTTGGTCAGAAAGCCTGGTTTCTTCTAAGGGGAAGTTTGGCCTATTCTCTGCACCACACTCTAGCTCAGCACACATCCATAGCTGGGGGGGTGAAGGGCAGATGGAGTGGAAAAGCACAATGGAATCTGTATGCCTGTTGGATTGTCAGAAGTGCTGAGGAGATACAGTTCCTCTTGCCATGAAGGCACTGTACTTATATTAACTATTTTTAACATGTGAGAAAAAAGCATTTATACTTTTAATATGCTATTATGTATGATGGCATATTCCACTTTCTGCAAACATATTTACCTCCACCAACACAGGTACTCAGCTTAGTGTTTGTGTTATTTATTACTTTGAATTCTGCTTTAAATGACAGCTATGGTTGCTTTCCCGTATTCCTCTTCTCAAATTCTTCCTCTTTCTTTCCTTTGGTTCCTATAGAAAAAAAAAGCAAACAACTTCATTTTTTGCTGGGATTATTGACTCTGTATTCCTGCAAAACTCCTTTCTCAGCAGTGAGGCTGAGACCTGGGAGCTGGAGGATGGTTTCTTGACATGCCGTCGCTAAGGCACTGGGGATTTTTTCATGCAGAAGGATTTTTAAAAATAAATTTATAAATCCTGTTAGTATTAAATTACTGCAGAAATGGTCTCTCAAGTTCATTTTAGGGCAGTCTCTGAAGATCTAAATCTCCTGGCAGGGATCTTTCACATCCACTTAGCGGGGCAGTAATATTTTGGCACTGTAATGACTCCTCCACATCCTCAACACTGCATGCTGAGCACTTTCTCTTCAGAAGATGCTTCTGAAGGAGAGTCATGTGGTACTGGCTTTCTCCAGCCTCTGAAGCCAGTCCCCAGAAATACCACTGACCTCAGAAGTGGGGCAGGCAGTGCTGGAACTGCCCTAGCAGTGCTCTCAACATGCAGAGAAGGAGGAGGAAGCTTAAGCACCCCATCACTGTCAGCCCAAACACAACTTTGCCTAATTAGGTGGGTGAAATGGATCCAGCACAGCAATCCTGTTACTGAAAGGGTGTTTGATGTCCCTAAAATCTCAGTAAGAGGCAAAAAGTAACCTGATTATGTTAGGACATAATTTAATTACAAGAGGCATGCTGTCCAAAATCAAAGACTGACAATTCTCAGTACATTTATTTAACATTAGGGTCTGTTTTAACTTTCACTGTGGAGTGAAGGATGGGTTTAATTAACTCCCTGATTTCTTGTGTTAAAAGAAATTAGATTTCCTTAAACACTATGGGGAAGAAAAGGCTATCATTTTATATATCTCTAGAGTGGTAAATTATTCATACCAATTTCATTTTAGTTAAAACAGACTTTGCCCAAACTGAACAACAGCTCTCATGTTCTGCACTTGCCTGTGTTTGCTGGGATGCATCAGATGGTGTTCTGTGCCCAAACTGAGCCTTGCTTCCCCAGCCAATGCCACGAATGGCAGCACCCACCTGTTTGCTGAGAGTGCCAGAGGAGCACAGGCTGCAGAGCCAGCCTGGCCAGGGAGCTTCCACGCCAATGGGTCTCTGTGTGTGCAGCCCAAAGACTCCTACAGCAAGGGGGTCTGGATCACCCTCCTCAATGACAGCCCCAGGAGCATCCTTGGGTTTGATCTTTGGTGGCCTCTGGGGCAACAGTGTGGCAAACACACACCCCCAGCCTCGGCAAGCCAGCTTTCAAAAATTGTTCCATAATATTTCTTTGCAATGGTATGTTCAGAATCAAACATCAGAACTCAGTTTTCTATAATTACACCAGTTTATAGAGCTGTCATCACCATGTCAAGACAGCTAAGAAATTAGTTTGGCTTTTATTTCTAAAAAAAATAAGTCTTTTAAGGAGTAAAAGCCTTTCAAATATTTAAAAAGAAATAGAACAATGCCAGTATAGAATGGGCTGCCAGTTAATGACCTGATTTTCTTTAATTAAATACTGATAAGAATCAATATGCTCTGTCCAGATTTTGTATGAGTTAAATACATTTTTCTGCTTTAATTGTACCTTTGCAGATCTACAGTTGGAATATATTAATTACAGTCTTGTTATATTATAACTGGTGAAGCAGAAGTCTGTGCATTTTCTACATTGAAACATGACTGAAATAACTGTTGTCCCATCATAAAATGTGAGCCCATTTCCTTTTATATTTTGTTATTTATTATAATATTGTCATTTTTATTTTATTTAGTTTTATTATATCTATTTATATACTTATTATTCCACCTGTACATGCACTTGGTGATAGCACCAGTGGGAGTGTGAATACTAGAGCTAATAAATAATTCTCCACTGAATTGCTAGTTTTATTTATTTAAAAAAACTGAGTTTGCCACATCAATGAACACTTTGATGAGGACCTTTTTTCCTTATTTTTTTTTTAATTTTACTGAGAAGATCATATTATTTAGAATACTGTGCTCCATATTGAAAAAGTTTAACTTGTTGAATTATGTCAAACAGAAAAACTCAACTCTCCAATGAAGTGAGGGTCATAATTTGAGTCTGACACCCTCCTTCATCTCTGTTATCTGTGCTCTTTGGTTGATGATACCTCTCTCAGTAATTATGCTGCTGATTTTCCCTCTCATTTTTTCTTTTTAAAAGGCTAACACAGTGGTATTTACAGAACAATAACATTCCAGGAAAAAATATCTTTGTGTAAAAATACAGCAGCTGGAGTTCCTTAGCTAGGGGTGGTCTACTGTTGTACCAAGTGGTGGAATTTGTACCCACAAGAGTTAGAAAGCCTCCAGATCCTTCATGATAATGATGGGAGGACAAAGAAGAAAAAGAATCCAAAGAAAAAGAGAAAGGTATGCTTCTACTGACTTACCTAACAAGTTCCTCAGTTAGACAAAAGCATTTGGATGAGAAGGATTCGAGAGGTGGCAGCATGTGTGGAAAAGTGATGGGGTTCTTCTCTGTTCTCCTTCCTTGCCCCACCTCCAGCCTATTTCTTTCTTTTATATGCTTCTGCCTATCTCTGTGAGGGAAGGCACAGTGCCAGATTTGGGGGTGCTGAGAGTTCTCTCTATCACCCCTTACCCAAAATCAGGAGGAGCACAGCCCCAGAATTGCTCACCCACTGTCCTCGTGGGACCTTCAGAGCTCCCGTCCTCCTGCCCAGCAGCTGCTGGGAGCAGCACAGCTCGTGCTGCAGGGCCAGGAGAGCAGAGGCTCCTGAGCCTTCTCCTTCCCAGTGCCCCAGAGCAGAGCTGTGCTCACTGGGCAGGAAGGGAGGAGCTGCTGCAGAGGGGCAGGCACTGCTGCCCTCACTCACACTGCAGGAGCAGAGGTGGAGCGCAGTTCTGTGCACTTTGGTGTCACATCTCCACAGACTCTGACATTTTGCCATGGTTCCTCTCATGAGCTCTGCTGTCAATTCCCACACCAAGGGATGTGGAGGAGGATGGGGAGAGGTTAGGTTACACAGCTGAGTTTGCAGAAATGCCAGTGCATAATACTGCAGCAGAGAGTTGGTACTGATGCTAGCAGTGAATCACAGAATCATCAGTGTTGGAAGACACCTTTGGGATCATCCAGTCCAGCTGCCCACCCAGCACTGTCACTGTAACCCCTAAACCCCATCACCCAGAGCCAGAGCCAGATCCAGACACCTCTTGAACACCTCCAGGGATGGTGACTCCACCATCTCCTTGGGCAACCCATTCCAATGCCTGGCCACCATAACACTGAAAATTTTTTTCCTTCTATTTAATGTGAATCTCCCCTGTCTCACATCAGGGCCATTTTCTCCCATGCTCTCACTGCAGGCACAGTAGAAGAGCCAGACCTCCACCTCACTACAGGCTCCTTTCAGGGAGCTGGGGAGAGTGATGGAGTCCCCCTGAGACACCTCTTCTCAAGACTAAACAAACTCAGCTCCCACAGCTGTTCCTCATAATGTTCCTAATTATTTATCTTGCTGATTTTTGTCACTACATCTTAGATCACAATCCATCACAATCCATCACAATCCATCACAATCCATCACAATCCACCAGGAGGTGCCTGACTTAAAGACAGACTTTAATATGCTACCAGAAATTTTTCCATGGAAAGGAAAGATCTGTAGAGAGATGCTTTGGCAAGGAAGCAGCCAAGTAGTATAGCAATGAGGTGAAGGGGAGGGCAGGGGGGAACTGAATGGAACAGAGGAACTAAGAAGAGGCAGAAAACTACTTGTAGTGCTGTAGAAGTCATGGCATGTGTCTGTTGCTGCAAATTGCAGTGATGCTGCTTCAATGCCCAAAGAAAGTGTGGCTATGAACCTTGGATTTTGAGTTTGGTAATATTGTAGTCAAGGGTTCCAATATAATTCCTGCAAGCAAAGCTCCTTAAGACAAAGTAATTAAAGTGAGGAAATGAGACAGCTTAAAGTAACATGTCAGTACAAGGAGATATTTTAAGAAAGTGCTTCATTAAGGGACTACTCTTTATAATGTAAACAGGGCATTTTTCCAGCACAAATGCATATTTGCAAATGTACCAAAAGCAGTCTGTTAAAGCACCAGTGCATGTTCCCATTTCCTTGACTTGGTCAGGAGAGTGATTTAAAAAGGCACCTGTGGGTAAGAGGAAGGCTACACTGGGTGTTTGAGTGGGAGACCCCATGCAGATTATTCCCATCATGAGCTGCTGGCCCCACTGTGTGCCTCAGCCAAGTGTCCTGGGAGCAGCGCCTGCCACCCTGGGCCCCAGCCCCTGCATGCCTGCATGAGCTTTTTGCAGCTTGACTAGGGCTGGCCTTTCACAATTACCCCTGAAATTTCAGCTGCTGGATGCCAGACAACATGATCTATTTTTTTCAGAAATGCAGATCCTCTGTGCCTGTGATTCATAGTGTCAAAAATAGCCATTAAATCTGGAGTTACCACTAAACTGAAATCCAGCTGGAGCTGTGGATGGGTTTCACAGCCTTGGAAGTTAATATTGGTCTTTTAAGATTGATTCTTGGAATTGCAGCCATTTAAATAAAAGTATATTACATATGAAAAACCCTATACCAAAACCACAATGCTATAAGAAATAATCATAATTTTTTCTGCACTTCAGCTGCCTCCCTGGTACCACAGCCTGCTTTGGGTTTCTGTTGCAGCTTTATTTGTCAATGTTTGTTTGCTGCCTCCCAATACTTATGAGAAAAATGCCTTGTTAACAATGAAAGCAGTAACAGTGGAGTTATTTGCTGTTCAAATATCCCAAAACACTCTGCCAAACAATAAGTAGGAAATAATTTAATTACCAACTCAAACCAATTGCTCCAGCCTACAGGAAGATTTTTTTGTTTCTTGTTATGTAGAGTTTCTTTCTCATGGGTCTTGTTACTGATACCATTAAACAGGAATTGGTAGTGAGGTCCCAGATTGTCTTAACCAGGATGTTATATCCCATTTGATCTGAGTAATTAGATGCTGCTGGGCTAAACTTCCTGATGCAGTTTCAATGGAATACTGCTTTCCTTATGTCTAACCCTGATTTATCATAAAGTGTCAGGGATGATACTCATTGGCAGGATGAACGTGGTAGGAGGAGGACAGATTTCTTATCTAATAAGGCCTAATGTAACATATGAATTTTAAAAAGCTAGAAGATTACAGCATGTTAGTTTAGAAAAACACTTGTGATCCTTACAGTGATCCTCCCATAAGAAGAGAGCAATATGTTAAGATGACAGGTACTTTTTCAACAAGTAAATAAACTGATTGAAGTAGGTCACTTATGCAAGGAAAGAATAAGCCTTTGGAACCACTTCTTTTTCTAATTGTGAGCTGTGTAATGATATGTAATGAGTGCATCTTTTAAAAAATGCATGAGGCTTAAGACTTGCTCCAATCTTACATATTTTTCTAATAGAAAATTCTCTCATTATGTGATCTCTTGCCATGTGCAATTTTTTCCTGAAGAATGTTTGTTTCTACCATCTTCCAAGGGTTTTTTTCCTTTATTTTGCTTATTATTAATATGCTAGTGATTGGATTAAACAAACCTGAGGGGAACAATCTGCTGCTGTTAGATGTAGAAGCATGGCTAGGGGTATCTGTAGTAATTATTTTTCATACTGTTACCATGGAGACTTGTCTATGTGTTTTAATTTGGTGTGATTGGTGTATGAATTTTAAGATTTTCTAGAGGCTTGTCTGGACACAGGCAAAGCCAAGGGCTTGGCTGGGCCCAGAGCAGATGGGATGCTGAGCCTGTGGAGCCAGGCCAGGGAGGGAGCCAGCCATGGCTCGGGCAGGGACCATGGCTGAGTGCCCCTGCGGCTCCAGGCGAGGGAGTGGAATTCCCAAGGGGGTCATTCAGCCCTTGTCATGCTCCTCTTTCCCCAGAGCTGACCCTGGTTACAGATGAACCACATCAGAGCTGTCCATGACCACAGGCTCGTTTTGGGCAGTGCACATGGCTGCAGAGCCCTGTCTCTGGTTTTGCTTGTGGAGGAGCTGAAACCAGGACGTGGTGTCAGCAGAAACTCCTGCACCTGTAGGTTTTTGAGCTCTCCTGCTCTGCTTGAGTGAAAGCTGACCATCCTTCCCTCTCCCCTATGGGAAAAGAGATATCTTTTGCCATGTACGAGCTGAAAAAAACCAAAAACAAGATAAAATCTGAGATTTGGGGACAGCCTTCTGGTGGGTACCCTGTTGGAAGGAAGGGATCAGGGATAGGCGTGGAGGTCACTGGATTTCGCGGGAGGGAAATATCTGGCTTGAAAGGGAGAAGAAAAGGAAGAAAAGCCATGGTCAGAAAAGTGTCATTGAACTGTCTGCCAAGGAAAAAGGCAGTGAGCCCTTGGAAGGTTTACCTGAAGCTGCTGGGCAACTGAGCTGGTGAAGGATGGTGCTTCCAGGGCAGGTCCAGGTGGGTCTTGTCCCTTCACAAGAAGAAGTGAAGTGATTCAAACAGAAGTAAAAGTGATTTGTGGCTGGATGCAAGACCTGTGTGACAGTCTGATGTCACATGTCCTTCTGGAGGACATGAAGTGCAGATTTGGTGGCCTGGTGGGCTGCCTGTGTGGGGGTTGTGCTGTCCAGAGGTGTGTCTGCCACACGCAGGGCTGTCACTGCAGATGGGCTGGGAGGACCAGTCTTTGCAAAAGGGTAAGTGAGAAACAAACAGTCTGTGTTCAGGCACACAGAGGGCCTTCCTGAAATGAAAAAAAGAGGTGCAAGTCGTTTCAAAACCTCAACATTTTGGTAAATGATGGATTTATTGTTTTGGACCTGCTGCCTTCCACCTCACCCCAGCAAAACCCATGAGCCTACTGGCTGAAAAATGTAATTCCTTTCCAATTTGTAGAGAAATTCTTCCCCCTCATTTTTTAGTAGAAGGGAAACCTAAAAGATCATTTTAGACTGGTTTTAAGTACATCACTCAGTCAAAAATTAAAATTCTTTTTCCCATGCCATAATTTAGAACTAAAATTTTAAGTGAAAATTGCCATTTTGAATGAAGTCAGGTCAACTTTATAATTAACAAAATGAGACATTACATCCTAAAAATGCTGAAATTACATGTTCTGATGCTCAGTCTCCTGGGGTAACTGATTCTTGTGTTTTTTTCTCTCCTACCCTTACTTTCCTTTGCAGCTGTATTTATTGAAGCTTTTCTACATGCTCTAACTGTATTGTAACACATCAGTCTTTTGAGTGCCCGAATAGTGAAGTGGTACTGATAGTATATGACAAAGGTATCTTTGTTTCTCATTTTTTACTGATCACAGAGGACAAAACAACTGGAATTCCTAAAATTGGGCAAATTTTGTTCTTGCTTATGAGCAGATGTGTAGGTACTCTGTTTATACATTGCTTAAATTATATTTAAATCTGAGTATTTGAAACTGTGCTTTGGTCTCTGTCTTTAACAGATAAGGAGGGGAAAAGTCAGGTGAAGGATTAATGTTAAAGTCCATCAAGCAGAAGCAAAGAACTATGACAATTATTTTCCAAGTAAAATTACAGAGAATTTAGCAGTAGGGTAGTGCCATAATAGTTTGGCACTATATAAAAAAACCAGAATAAATAAATAATAAACCCTCTACAACAGGAAGACAGATGAAAGATTCTGTGACTTACTAGGAGATATTTTTCATTAACAAAATCAGTAGTTCATCCACATTAGACTTAATCATTTATTAACAGGAAAGAATGGGTTTGTAGTTGAGTCCCAGCGAGTTTCATGATCTGAGGTTAATTACTTAATCTTTCTGTGTCCCATATATTTCCTTTGGGCTCAAGAGAGATTTAATGAAAGATTTATAATGTCTATGATAGTGATAATATTTACCTGCTTTGAATAAATGCTTTAAAACTGGATTAACCATTTTGTAAATAGATTTAAAACTATTGAGGAAGATGGATTATTATCAGTTCTGGCAATCTCACTATTGACTTTACAAGATCTTAGGGCTTCATTTTTGAGGAAGTTTTTTTCTAGGTAACATTGAGCTGGGCACTTTTAATCCTTTGTTTTACTTTGTGTCTGCTAAATAGTGTTACACGCACTATGAAGTTGTTATCTGCTTCCCACCTTTGAATTCCCTTCAGAAAATGCCTCAAGACAAAAGATAGGAAATGGTGAAGAGGAATTATGTGAATTCACTGCAGTAAATTTATCACATCTACAAAAAGCAAAGAACATACTAGTAAATATGCTGCAAAGGGAAAAGCAGTAGTGGCAGAGGTAGAGGAACATTTAGATACCTTCCAGATGTAAACCATCATGCTACTGAGGCCTTCCCAAACATGTTCACATAAAGGTCAGCCAAAAATGGTGAGGAAGAAGGATGAGAGACATCAACAGAAGACAAGAAATATTTAAAGACTTTTGGAAAGAAGCTTGCTGCATCAGGACCCCATGGAAAAAGGAATAGCACCAATCTCAAGAAGCTGGATACCTTGTTTGAGGTCAGCTTCAGAGCAGGCAGGGAGGTACTGGTCCAGTTGGCCTCTTCATGAGCAGCTATGTAAATGTGGGCTTAAAGGAGGTGCATACCTTTTTTGGAGGAGGAAGAAGACTGGGGCAGAACAAAGACTCTGTAAAATTAGCTAAAACTCCTCAAAACCAGACTGGAAAAGGAAGCCCTGAAAATATGCCTGGCAGCATCCACCCCATGGAAACAACAGTGCTATAAATAGAGCCTCATGAGCAATGTTGGATCATCCATGCTTCCATGGAGTTTCATTTTCCAAGGTGTAAAAGAATTCTCTTGTAAAGTTATGTTGATATGGTAGCCCTGTTTACCTTGCAAGCCAAACCTTGGGAGAGGCAATGGGGAGAGGACGGAGAAAGACTGAGAGCAGCAACAGAGTCCAGGCTAGAATTATCAAAGCAGCTTGTACCACAGGCCAGCATCTGGGAGTGGGGCTGGCTTCTTTCAGCAGGGTGAGGAAGACAACCAGCCCCTGGGCATGCCAGGAAGCAGCATTGCCCTTCTCTCCACCATCAGCAGCACAACCATCTGGGCTCTGTGCAGGTGTGGGGCAGCAGTGCCAGCTGTGCCCAGCAGTGCCAGCTGTGCCCAGAGCAGCAGTGCCAGCTGTGCCCAGAGAAGCAGTGCCAGCTGTGCCCGGGGCAGCAGTGCCAGCTGTGCCCAGCAGTGCCAGCAGTGCCTGGGGCAGCAGTGTCAGCTGTGCCCAGAGCAGCAGTGCCAGCTGTGCCCAGAGAAGCAGTGCCAGCTGTGCCCGGGGCAGCAGTGTCAGCTGTGCCCAGCAGTGTCAGCTGTGCCCAGCAGTGCCAGCTGTGCCCGGGGTAGCAGTGCCAGCAGTGTCTGGGGCAGCAGTGTCAGCTGTGCTCAGAGCAGCAGTGCCAGCTTTGCCCAGGCCAGCAGTGCCAGCTGTGCCCAGCAGTGCCAGCTATGCCTGGGGCAGCAGTGACTGTTGTGCCCAGGGCAGCTGCCCCATCAGGTGGAGAGTGACCAAAAGGAGATGAGGTGCCACATTTGTCACAGCCAGCCATGGCTGCAGCCCTCTAAAGGAGCCACAGAGAGCACAGGCAGCTGCCTGCACGTGTGTTTGAGCTGCCAAGGCTTGGCTGCCCATCCCACACCCAGTGATGCCAGATTGTGGGGATTTGTCAGAGTCTCTGGAATTTGATTCACTTGTTTAAATTCATCCTTAGGATAAATCCACCAGTCTCAGCTTGGTTATGTAAGAGCTGAGCTTGGCTGGGCATCTGAGGAAATCTCACTTGCAGAAGTAATTCAGAGTGGCTTTTATGTGAGCAGTTTGCAGTTTCTTGTTGATTGAAAATTGGCTGAGAAATTGTAAACAATGTGTAGTGATTAACAGCAGTGAAATAAGCTACAAGGACTGGCCAAAGGAACTGGAGTTTGGTCTTCCTCTGCATCTTTAATTGTAATTAAACCCAAACATTTAAAGGATTGTAAAGTCAAATTTCCACTCAATAACCAGTAGCTGTTGCATCACCCTACTAAAAGAATACTAAAAAGATGAAAAGATGGGTCAAAAATTAAACAGGATTAATGTCTGAAAGTACTGAAGTGGCTCCTGGGGAAAGCAGTTTGAAATGCTTACTTGGGGAGAAGTAGATAATTTAGGAATGAGTAATTCACCAAACACCTCCTTATAGGGCAACAGGAGTCTGCAAACTGATGCTGACAGAAACCCAACATGATTTTGGACCTATATGTGTGTATCTATTTACACATACACACACATACACAGAGTTCATGTGGAAACTTCCTCTGCAGGACTATACAGGCCTTTTGTGCAAACACATGGCATGGACCCCACCTCAGGTATCTGATCTTCCTTGGAAACTGCTGCCTAGCAATATCTAAATGTTCCCTTACCTCTGCCACATCTGATTTTCCCTTGCAGCATATTTACTAGTATTTGGTATTAATTCTGAATTAGCTCACTCACAGTACCTTTGGTTTGAGAAAAACCAAATGAAATTTTGGCAAGTTCTGGGAGAGCTTTGCCTGAATTGAGATAAGCAGTTTGATAAAACAGTGCATTTTTTCTGATCTACTTCCCTGGCAGTCAGCTGTGTTTCTAGGCTCCATGCCTTGGAACCAGAACAATGCACATGCACTTGCCATGAAAACTTGTCTCCCACGTTCCCTGCAATGAGGTTTGACAGTCCTCAAGCAGGTTTCTGAGGCTCTAGGGTGTGCAGCCTGCCCTGAGACAAGAAACCTCAGTGCTTCCGTGGTCTGCAGCTGCAGGGGAGGAAATCTGGGGTCCTGCTCTAGGTCAGCATGGCCCCTGCCTCTTCAGATCATAGAATCATGGAGTGGTTTTGGGCTGGAAGAGGCCTCTAAACATCATTTAGTCCAACCCTATTGCCATGGGCATGGACATCTTCAACTAATTCAGATTGCTAAGAGCTTGGTCCAACCTGACCTTGAATATTTCCCAGGATGAGGCATCTACCATCTCCCTGAGCAACTTGTTCCAGTGTCTCACTGCCCTGATCATAAAAAATTGCTTCTTTATATATGGTCTGAATCTATTCTATTTTACCTCAAAAACCAATAGCCCTTGTCCTATCACAAGAGGCCCTGCTAAAAATTAGTTCCCCTCTTTCTTACAAGCCCTCTTTTAGACACTGGAAGGTGCTCTAAGGTCTCCCTGGAGCCTTTTCTTCTCCTGTTGAACAATCCCAACTGCCTCAGCCTGTCTTCATGGGAGCAGAGGGATGGACTTGAGGCTTCCAGTGGCCTCACCAGCACTAGTGATTCTAGGAGTCAGGAGCAGCTGCAAAAGGACTGGTTTCTGTAGAAAGACTAAAAGCTTCTCTTTGATCAGTCATTTTACCTACATGTTCAGGGCTGTGTGTTCATCCCAGAGAGGAAGAAGGGAGTGTTTGGTGCATGTTTTCTTTCCTGCCACCAGCCAAAGAAACAAACTCTACAACACATTGCTTGCTGGGCTGGTCTGTAATTCCCTGCCCTTTCCATCCTACAGGGTAGATGGTGGAGATGGGCCAGGCCTGAGTGTGGGCTCTGCACAAACTCATTGCACAATGTGGGCAGCACAAAGGCACGACTGTAGAAGACTGGGTGTCGAATTAGAAACTGTATCTGTGTTCAAGTCCTTGGACATTTGATTTTAAAGCCCTGCATGGTCACAGTGTATCACTGGTTTTCCTAATTTCCCAGTATGTCCAGAGCATTGTGAAAGGTGCAATAAGTGACAATGCAGCACTGCTTGGTATTTGCCTGGTGTGTTGTATGAAAGCTGAAGACAGTGTTACTGAATGTCCTTAAACTGTTTGACTTTCCCCAGTCAAGGAGGAGGCAGCTAGGACTGGAGCAGGAGAACCTGTGCACAGCACAAATGAGGGCTGCAGCAGAGTTGTGCTGCTCAGTGGGTGAGCTGGTGTTTCCTGGCATGTTTTCTGCCATCCAGACTGTGTCCCCAGCCACAGGTAAACCATTGCATAATCCTGAAGGAGCTTATTTGGAGAACAACTTGTGAAAGGTAAAAATTAAAATGGAAAGTAAAGGGTAAAGGTGGCAGAAATCCAAACACTCATTCCTAGCACTGGCTGCTGTGAGTGGGTGGAAGCTTGTCCTCTGAGCCACGTTGCTTCGTGATTTCAGTGCCTGCATTTTCTCCAGACATCTGGTACCGGGCTTCTGACTTGATATGGTACTGCAGCACAAGCTTCATGAACTATCTGCCTCTTTTTCTTCTCCCTCCCTAGGGTGAAATCTTTATCTTTCCTTGTCATTGCAATGGATGGAAACCCACAGCCATGTGTAAGTGCTGTCCATGCAGCAGTGTCAGGTATGATGTGAATTGCTGGTACTTTCCCAGTCCTGTGAGGAGGTTTCAGTTGCTGATTGCTGTTGGCAAAGGAGGGAAAATCACAGAATCATGGAATGGTTTGGGTTGGAGGGAATCTTAAAGGTCCAGTTCCAACCCTCCTACCATTGGCAGGGACATCTTCCACTAGAGCAGGTTGCTCTGGGCCCCATCCAACTTGATCTTGACAGAGGTTGCAGGAATGAGCAGGAGGCTGAAAAATTATACTGCCAAAGGAGATGAGGAGCTTGGAGGGGTTTGTGGAGGTAACAAAGGGGAGGATGGGGAGAAGGAGAGATGGAGGGAGGGACGCAGCTAAGTCAGAGAGCCAGCAAGAGCAGGAGAATTGGTGCAGGCTTTGGCTGCTGATGAGGCATGACTAGGAGATGGGATGGGCAGCTTAATGCTAAGGGGACAAAAATAGAAGAGTTCTCAACCACCAGAATGATGTTTGGTGGTCATGCCTGAGCCTGGGCAGGTCCCACATTGGTCACTGCTGGAAGAGTAGGTGGAGACAAACAATATCCTGGCAAGGTATTACCTGGCATATCTTTTGTGTTGAGAGACCCTCCTCGTTGTCCCTGGTGAGGTTGAGGAAGCAGGTTTTTCTTGGGTACCCCTGGACAGGTCCTGCAGAGGGGCTGGAAGGTGCTGCCAATGCCCTGCTCTGCCCCAGCCCCGGTGCTGTGCTGGTACTGCTGCCATGCTCCTGCAAAAACGCACCAGCTGGGAGTGCCAACAGCTAAACTGAACCTTGATAAATCAAAAGGAGAGGGGCTTTTCAAACATTCTATTATATAAATGTTGTAAAATGAGCTTTAATGCTTTGCTTCTGTGACTTCCAATGAATTAAACAAACTGCTTTTACATTCACCCACGGAACAAGGCTTGATTAGTTGCAACTCCCTTCTGTTTCAATACATATTATGATTGTCAACAGCATGAACAGAGCTTTTGTTTGATGAAGAGATAACCAACTAGTAAGAAGCATTTAGTAAACATTGAGACCTAAGAAGAGTAATTTTTTCAAGGTCTGTGGTGTTCATGCACTGGAATGAGTGGTTTTCAGGCCTAATGGACACATAAGGTTTCCCACTGGTGAAAGGATGCAGAGTTGTGCTGCTGGTGGAATGCGTAGGTCTGCAGCCAATCTCCTTCTGGTGTCCTGGCAATGTGCTGGGCATGGCACCATGGAAAAGTGCTGTGCAGGGTATCAGCTAGAAATGGAAGTGCTAAAAAAGTGCTTTACTCAAAACAGCTCTAGTGAGCAGGCTCTCCTCTGAGGTTGTAATGCCAGATTACAATTTTTGTGTGTAGCGTGCACCAGACAAAATGAGAATATCATCTATCTGACAGCTGCCCTCAGCTGACCAGGGGGACATCCCACACCATATGGCACCATGCTCATCATACAAAGCTGGGGGAAGAAGGAAGAAGGGGAGGATGTTCAGAGTGATGTCATTTGTCTTCTCAAGTCCCCCATTACCCATGATGAAGCCCTGCTTTCCAGGGGATGTCTCTTCATGGAAACCTCTTTGGAATGAATGCCTTGTTTTGATTTGGTTGTGCATGTGGCTTTTGCTTTCCCTGTTAAAATGTCTTTAACCACAAGTGTTCTCACTCTTATTCTTCCAATCCTGTTCCTTATCCCTTGGGGGAATGAGCAAGCAGTGGTATGGGGTGGGTGACCATCTAGGGTTAAACCACAACACATGTGAGTCTTGCTCAGTTTTGTTCTTAAAAGCTTCTGTTCATTGTTTTGATGGTGACTTGATGGTTCTTGGATGGTGACTTGATGATGTAATATGCAAAACCAAGAATTCTTGTGTTTATTTTGTCTTTAAGAAATTGTCCAAGCCAGTAACCAGCATCTGCCATTTTCTGTATCTGCCTGAGCAGTGTTTACCTACAACAGGGCCTTCCTGACTCCTTCACATTGGTGCCCATATCTTCATAATGAACAGATGTTTCAAACTGAAAACAAGCTATTTTCTCTGTATTTATTTTCCTTTATGCTAAGGATTTATTATCCTTTAGTGATGCTGGAGAGCAAGGAAACCAGCAGAAATTATCTTTCTTCATTTGTGTCCAGAACACCTTACCATTTTGCAAGCTCTGTGCCAGCTGTGATGTGCTTGCAGGCTGAGAGACCCCATGGAGAGATGAGCCCCTGCAGGGGACAGGGGACATGGCTGAGTCCTGGCTGCACAAGGGTCTGGCTGAGCTCCCTCACAGCTCACGCCTCAGACTGAGCTCTGCCGTCGTGTTCAAATGCAGCACCCTACTGCCCTCTCCCTTGAAGCAGAAATCAAGTGCAGGTGTTGGCTGTGGAGACTTCATCAGCTTGAACTTCTTTCTTCAAGAGGGCCACTGTACCCCTCCCAGCCCAGGAGAAATGACCTGGCAGAGCTGAGTGACAGAGCTGAAAGACCCCATTAGATTCACCCTGCAGCCTAGATGGCCAAACCATGGGTTGAGCTTTAAACAGCTCAGAAAAACCTGTGTGGTGGTGTAACACCTACCAGTGTCCCTTTTTCCAATCCATCACCTTCTCCTGATCTCCAGCTCCATCTCAGCTGGTGAGAAATGGCAGATTTGGAGCCCAGAGTCTGGTGTGGGTAGCTGTGCAGAGTGCTGCACACTCGGGTTTGCTGGTGTGGCAGAGCCAGGCACCCACTCCCCAGCTGTGTGCTGCAGGAGTGCCCAGCTCCTGAGCAGAAGAAGGAGCAGCCTTGGTGCCTGCAGAGGGCTGTAACACAGTTTGCTTTGCTTAGAAAACACCCAGCTCTTGGCTTTAGTTAAGTAAGGAACATTTTTTGAAAAGACTTTGTTTTTTGAAGTTTTTAATTGACTGCCGTTTATGAGATGATACGGAGTGAAGGAAGAAAAAGCTTTAAAAATGCCCCATTACATGGAAATACGTCTAGACTGTTTACAAGTGGTCCTTGTTTTGCATTCAGAGCCCGGATCTTTGACTTCCTTTTGGACTATTCTCCACTGGAAATGGGGATTTGCTGCCAAAATAGTCCACCTTTTCCTGAAAGGTTTGGTATTAATAGTTTTGACAGAACATCTTGTTCCTGTATAATACTGGAGTCAGTCTAGCAGTTGGTTCTGATCAGAGGTACAAAATGTGGTTGCTTGACTTTCATTTTGAGATGAAGTATCTGCAGTTTAACAGAAAAAAGTCTGAGCCTATGCCAGCAGGCATCTCTTGAAGTTAGGAGGAAAGTGTTGGCGTTACTGGTGTAGCAGATTACTGGTTTTGCTTTTGTTTAAGGAAATGAGTAATTTTTATTGAAATGCAGCATGTGTGATTTGGAGTATTTCAGAAATGCAGTTGTGGTCCTTCAGGTCCCCAGAGAGGTCTTTTCTCATCCTCCCCTGTTATGAATGGATGTGGGGGTTTGGGTGAATCTTTGCCTTTTGCCCAGGCCTTGGCAGCAGGCAGTAGCTTAACTGAGGCAGCCAGCACCCCAAAACCCACTCTCATTCACAAGTTCTTTAATAATGAGAGCATATTTGTCTAGTGCCACACTGTAAATCAGAAGGTGGAAAGCAAGGGGAAATCTCTTCCCAGGAGTTCATGATGGGCACAAGAGAAGCTCTTACATTTTGTGTTTTAAAAGCAATTGACAGTGTGCAGTCACCCTAAGGGTGTGTTGGAGGCCTGCAGATGAAAAGAGCTGCAACCCTGAATTTTCACCTTTTGATAATCACACCTGAAAAGTGGCATCTGTTTTTCTATTGTGTGCAGCACCAAGCAGAAAAACTGTTTGTAGTTTCTCATAAATGATTCGGTCTATTATAGAGTATTATATTCTATTCTATTATAGAATTGAATAATTGAATATGATATATTCCATAATACAATTCTAATTATATTAGAAGAATATATAATTATATAATAATATATATTCTATATAATAGAATATTCTAGAATATTCTATTCTAGAATAAATTATTTATTTAATAGACAGAAAACTCACAAACATAAGACTTAAAACAAATTTATACTACACAGGAATCAAAATAAAGAAGGGGAAACCACTAGTAGATATATACAGCATGAGGTTAAAGGTACCTATTAATGTTACAGCTAGTGAAGAAATAACAAAACTTAGGATTCAATGTACCTTACCATCCAATGTTTGGTGGGGCACACATCAAATCCTTTCCCTCCATCCCTAGAGAAGTAACCACAGAACCTGAGTCCATGCTCTGGGGGGAGGTCTCCCACATTTTCAGGGTGTGTGTAAAGGCTTCTCCCTCTGTGATAATTTGTGTGTCTTTTATAGTTTGTAAAGCAGTGTCTCTTAGTCAAGAATATTTCCTTTATCTCTTCCCACATCAGCTCTCCAGGCTAAGAAGTTGATTCTTAGCTGGGGCCTAAGCCCTTTTGGTGCCAGAGGGAAGCCCTTGCTGAGCCTTCCAGCCCCTGGGTTATCTCTTCTGTGTGCAGCAGCCATTAGTGCACAGAGGAGGGGATGAAGGCTCCTGCACAGAGGAGGGGATGAAGGCTCCTGCCCATCCCCTCCTGCCCCTGCCTGGGTGCCATCCCCAGAGCTGCCCGTGCCACCCACCTGGCCCAGCCAGGGACAGGCACAGACCTGGACCCCCAGTGCAGCCACAGTGAAGAACTCTGCTGATGCCTTTGCTGAAGCATCATCAAGCTTAGATGCTCTTGACCTGCTGCATGTAATAAAAGCAATTCCAGACTTGGCTAAAAGCTCCTTTGGAAAGGCTCCTGACATCTTCTAATTTATTCTTGGTTTCCACTGTTTGATTTTGGTTGCTATTTTTAATGAGCAGCCACTGCAGCCATGTGAGAGAGAATGAATTATCTTTGATAATGATAATTTGTTTCTTGTGGTAGACAAAAAAAAGGCAATTTATATTCTTTAAAGAATTTTCCCAAGCAGAGCTCAATAATTAATGCTGCAGACTGTAACACACTAAGTGAAATGGCATTTTGTGAATGTTTTCCTGAATGTTTTCAGGCAATTTTACTTTGCTCTGTACCTGTGATTGCAGGATGGCTGTATACAATTATTGCCATATATAATTTGATTTTTCCAGCAATTAAACAATATCGTAATTTATTCTGCTAGACAAAGATTTCTTTGCTCGTACATAAAATCATGTTTGCACATGTCAAAAATGCATCTTTTTTCCACACAAAGGATGAAGTGCAATTATAGAAAGAACAGTTAATAATGGCTTTAGGGGAAGATGGTTTTTACCAATCTCTGTGACTGGCAAAATTCCATAATATCCTTCTTAACACTGTTGCTTAAATTTACCTAAATTAATGGAAGGGACCAATCCACCAGTTGAGTCAGGCTCCAAGCTGCTAACAGTATGTGTTAAAGAAAATGGGCCCAGATTTTTAGGTTTTTGTAAAATTTAATTATTTTTGTTATTCTCTAATTTTTTAAGGTATAATCACTACATCAGTGCTACTACCAGTTTGAGACTGGGCTTCTGTTGTACAAGTAAAAATAAGTTCCTAATTCAAACAGAAAGTTTTTGTGTCTATTGATTGAGCAAAATCAGAAAGAAGATACCTGGCATTATTAGAGCTAAGAACTAAAAATTTGCTTTAGCAACAAAAAGATGAAGTCCTTTTTTTCCTACCATGATTTTTTATTTAGAGAGAATCTTTTCTAAAGAAAAAACCCTGATAACTCAGTTGAAAGTAAAAAAAAAGCATTAAGTGCCATTTGAGAAGGGGTATAAAGCGGATAAGGAGTGAGGGTAGGGGAAACCATGCTTGGTTCTGCTGGTAGCTCTCAGGTTGCTGTGCTGGTTTTGACCTTGTTTCTGAGGAAGAGGACAGCTGGAGATGAAAGCACACACAGCAGAGAAAGGGGCACAGGACAAAGCACAAAGCTGCACTCTGGCTCTGCTCTTTGCAGTTCAGCTGCTGTAGCTGCAGGAGGACTGCAGAGGTTTCCAGCACAAATGCCCATAGCCCCAAAATTCCCTGCTTGGGTACTCACCCTTGGTGCCATCAAGGCACAAGATCAAAGATTTGCCAGCTGGTTTGCAGAAATGCAGAATGACTGCAGGAATGACAAATTTGTCTGATCAAAAAAGGTCAATAAAATATTTCTCTAATCCCACACTGTAAATCAGAAGGTGAAAAGCAAGGGGAAATCTCTTCCCAGGAGTTCATGATAGGGGCAAGAGAAGCTCTTCTATTTTGTGTTTTAAAAGCAATTGACAGTGTGCAGTCACCCTAAGGGTGTGTTGGAGGCCTGCTGATGAAAAGAGCTGCAACCCTGAATTTTCACCTATTGATTATCACACCTGAGAAGTGGCGTCTGTTTTTCTATTGTGTGCAGCACCAAGCAGAAAAACTGTTTGTAGTTTTTCATAAACTAGACCTATGCTTGTAGCCCTCCATACATTTGTCTTACCTTTTCTGTCTCTGCAAACAGTTTCTGAGCAGCACAGGGCCAGTGTAGCCACATGGGTTACAAAACAATGTGAGCATCCTACTCCTGGGGATAAGAGTGCACATCACTGCTGATTTCACTGGAAGCCAGGCTGGGACCAGAGAGAAAACAGCAGCACAAAGCAGATCTATCAGATAAAAATGGTGCCTCTTCCCGGCAGGGGAACAAGGTCTCAGAGGGATTTAATGGGCCGCAGAGAGCGCGTCCCTGTCCGTCCCGGAGCGCCCTCCCTCCTGGCCGGCAGCAGGTCCGGGGGGATGCGGGCTCCAGGGCTCCCTCCCACCCACCTGCGGCCGGGGGTCTACCGAAGGTAATGCTGGCACAGAAATGTTGTTTCCCATCCAGGCAGCAGCCAGCAATGAGGAGTTAAGGGAAGGTTCCTGCTGGGTGGCAGCCCAGCAGCAGACCATGGTGCTGTAAGTGGCTGGAACAGGTAGGAATCATTTCCACCCCAGTCCTGCTTGTGCATTGTCTGCTTTAGATTTTAGAAGTATTCTTGAATTGTGAAAGAACCTATAAAACCTGAGAATCTAATTTTTTATTGTTTTCAGTAATTTTCAGAAGCATCAATCTTTGGTAGAACCCCATCAAATTTCCTCACAGCATCTCCTCTTTAACTAATTTATTTTTGCCACAAAGTCAAGTTCAAGTAATTTTTTTCCCAAAACAGAACTTCCCATCTCTCACAACTTATTTCTTTTTATTCAACTTATAGACAAAGTTTAGTTTCTTATAGAAAGAAGCTAACAAAACCATCAGCATGTGGCAAAGAGAAGAAAACAAAGAGGGTATTTATTAGTTAATTGATGTATGAATAGGCAGGAGGAGATAATTTTGGTCTAAGAGTGAATGTTTTGGCATAACTGTAGCCAAAACTCTTTGCTGTCTGCTTCCCCAGTGCACAGGTAGCTCTGCCACATGGCTACTAGGGAATGCTGCTAACAGAGTTTAAGATATTATTTTTATCTGTAAAATTAGATGGCAGATCTGTTTAGTCAGGATTTTATTATATTTATGAAAAGTATATGACATTTCTGCTGGAGGGAAGTATCCTTTGACATCTGCATGGTTCCCACTCATGTTTTGGGGGGATGCAATCTGGCCAGAGATCACAGCCTGCAGAGCAGTATGAGAGTCCAGGCACTGCTTGGTGACAGTGATAAAGCTCACTATCAGTTCTGAACTGTCTGCAGAGGAAATTGTTTTCCACCTCAGGAGCAAGAAAACCAAGCAACTAAACAATCATTTTGGATTCATGTCCTCAGACATGTGCATATATCCACACAGACATTTACCTAGAGAGGGAATCAAGTCCAATGCTCAGTCACACTGAGACCAGAAAGTGACGGGAACACTGATGATGTCCATAAATAGATCAGAGATCACAGTGAGCAGCAATTATTTGGGAAAGGACAAGGCTGGCCCAAGACCATCTGTGTATGAGTTGTTGTAAATAAAGCAGATATTAGAAGTGTGTGGGTGAGTATCAGAGTGAGCTGCCCAAACCATTAACAATGCAACAAGGATTTTTACAAGGTAGAAGCTGCAGTGCAAGGCAGCAGACTCGCTAAGCGGATCCTTTTCAGTCATACAGTTTACATTTCTAAATTGAAAGTAATTAATGTTTTTACACACTACTTATGCCTATACATTTGCATGCTCTATCATACAGTGTGTGGTGGCATCTCTTGCCTTCCCTCTACAGGTAAATGTGTGTGTGGATATATGCATCTGTCTGTAAAGGATGGGAAATGAAGGATACTGCCACTGCAAATCTTTACATGTTTATCATTAATGTCACAGAATTTTAACTCCCTACTGCCTAATCGAGTGTCTTTCTTCTGTAGCAATAAATACTCACTTTTTGTAACACTCTCTGGCTGACAAGAAGGAAGGGTAACCATATCCTGCATTACTTTTAGGCAATGCTCACTAGCCAGCACTGCTGAGTACTCTGGCTTTACATCTGTCGGCCTTTCTAAGCTATAGATGCTGTGATTAGTCATTAGTCCAATGGGTCACTCTCATTTCCTCATCCAATCTCTTTTTTAGTTCTTTTTTATTTTATTTGCACATTTTCTCCTATCACAAGAGCGGATGCTCTTTCTGAAGTGTGAGTACATCCCAAAGCCATAGCTGCAGAAATATTGGTAAGGAAAGAAGACTTCTCTGACTCCAAGCTGAGTTTTCTCTCACAGATGTTTTATGAACAATCTTTCTGTTTCCGTAGCAGGTGCTGGAAAATCGAAAATTGGCAGAGAATCCTATTCTAGCTCTAGACTGGTGAAAAATGCTGTGTGTTGGATGTTTGTCATATGTTCCTTAAGATACAGTTTAAAAAGATATTTTTTGATGAAGTGCTGACCCTCTCTGATTACTGTCCTGATTATAGGATCCTTGCCCATGGGTGTGCTGCTGGGAGCCTTGTGGGGAATCACAACTCCTCTTGTACAGCATCACCCATGTGCAGGAATAATTCTAAGTCAGCAAAATATGAACAGGATCCTCCATCTGTGTGAACGGGTCTGTTAACTAACAGGGTGTGTACAAAAACCACTGACAGGATTTGAAGCTTAGGAATTAAAGTATCAGTGTCTGGAAAAAATGAAGTTAAGGTGGTATGCTTCCTGTTTGGAAGAGAACAGGAAAGAGAGAATGTGAAAGAAACAGCCTTGCAGTGAATCCTTTACTTTTTTGTAATTGCCACTAACTGGTTTTCCTTGATTACACTGTTACAGGTCTAAAATTTGGTATGTATCATGTTCATCTGCTAAAACTAGGTTAGAGTCAGTTTGCTTCCCTGCAAATAGGCATTGCATGCTTACATCTTAGATCTTCCTAAATAGATGAAAAAATGATGACTTCTGAATGGTTGTGTCATTCACATAATGTTTGGATGTGTTTGTTTTTGTTACAACACTGTTGATGTTTCTGTTATTTTTATTCCCCAAGTGTTGTGTTAGTCCTATGCTGCTATTTTGTATTTTGTCAGTTCTTTCCTGGAGGAGGTTTCTCTGGAGTCTATTTATCTTTCAATTAGAAATGTTTTCTTTGCAGCCCTACTGATTAATTTATTTTGCTTAAGCATGAAACAAATTGGAGATGCAGCATGGCAAATGTAGGAGTAAAACAGCAAGAACACTTCAGAACATTTTTTGAGTTTTTATTTCAAATACTTTCTTGGATTCTTCTTTAAAGCCTTTTGTTAAGTGCTCCCAAGGGCAGGATGCTGATTTTGTAAATTTGTGGATCTCGCACCTCATAATACAGAATGCAGTAGCACCTCCTGTGGGAGAGCTGTGCAGAGCCACTGCAATTTCATCAGTAGTTGTTCTGTGCCATTTCACTAATAAGGATATTAATTACAGTGTGGCAGCAGTTCAGTTTTGAAAACACATTTGATATCTGGAGGTACGAACATGAAAACTCTGTAAGCTCCTACACATCTCATGCAGATGGGATCATGGTAGGCAGGTGCATTTGAGAGGTTCAGGGAGTGCATAGCCCAGTTTTTAGCTATTAACACCATGCTCAGTCATTGGCAGTGGGGAGCAGGGCTTCTGCACAGCTGCACATAGGAGCTCACTGGTTTTGATACTGCATGTTTCAACTGCCTGGACCATATAAGTGACCTTCCACTTGTTAACCCAACCAAGCCCTTCAGCCAGGCCTAGTGCAAGGGACAGGTTTCAAGCCTTGCAAAGTTTCTCTCATTTGGGATATTTGTTATCTTTAAAAAATCAGTGTTGGTGGGACCTCTCAGTGCCCCATTTTTCTTTAGGTTGCCCTGACACAAAAAGTGTCCATACAGCCTTACTTTGCAGCCACTCTTTGCCTTCCTTCCAGGTCTTCTCTGTACCATGAATTTGATATCCTACCACTGAAGAATGATAATAAAATAAAGTCATAAAGCTATTCTAAGGTCTGTGGATGCAAAGGAAATTCTTGCCTGAAAACTGCTCTTTGCAGGGACATCAAACTCATCGCAGTTCTACCTGTCCACATGGTTCAAGTGTAATCACTAGCATTTGTTATCACCTTTATTTCCATCCAGATTTATTATAAATAGCAGTGCTCCTTTCTAGAGCAATTTGTACTACTCCTCATCTCTGTTTCAAAGGCATTTTCAGTAAACAACCTTATTTTAACAAAGCAGATGGAAACCTTTTTATAGCTGTGAGGCACTGGCAGTATATACACCCCTGAGCCAGCTCTGCTCTGCAGTACTGCTCTCTGCTGTACTAAGGAAATGTCTGAAGTCATTAAAGTGTTGGCTATAACCCGTCCCACTTCAGATAAGGTGGATTTTCAAGGTTATAATATTGCTGAATTAGTTTTACAGCTACTCCAGAGGTACCACTGAGCAACTTACATTGATTTCTCTGGCTTCTTGTTAGAAGCTGTTCTCTGAAAGCTGAAAGCAAAGTAAAGCAATCAGACTTCCTTGAGAAAGGCACTGGAAAACGCTGGGGCTCAGGAATCATGTATGTGCCCACATTGTGATGGTGCCTCTGTGCTGGCCTGGCCATTGCACCTTCCCACCTGTGGGACAGTGCTCACCTCATGCTGGAGCCTCAGCAGTGGCAACTGGACAGTTGCTGCTTTTGAGGGATTGTCCTCTTGCAGTGCAGGATGGACAGGTGCCACAGGAGGTGACAGTGTCCCTTTTTTGCTGTTTCCACCATTCCCATAGGCAGCTGCAGGTTTCTGACCTTGTTCAATCTTGCAGGACAGCATCCTGGCCTTCAACAAAAGGAGTATCTTATCAAGTGGCCACATTATTAAACATATCCGAGTGGGTTAGTTTAGTTAATCCCTGCCTCACTGCACGGGTCCTTCATAGGTAGATAATTTCTAGAAAAAAAGAAAATACCCAGAAGAGAATACTTCTCATACCTCTATATTAAGTCAAATATGATCATGGAGCTATCCCTAGAGCTCTGGTTCTGGAATTCTCCTTTCTGCCCTGCCTGGAGTCCCTTTGTTGCATCTCAGGAAATGCTTGGCTGCCATTCCAAAATCACAGGAAGGGTTTGTAGCATTAGACATCAGCATCAGGTGAGTGGCTGTTTTGGAAGGTGATTTGAAAAGCGAGGGAGTTGCAGGGCACACACTCCATGGGCAGTATGGAAATGAGGGGTTGGGCTGAGAGGTCACCACAGCTACGGGGATTGGGCACCTCAATGCTGCTCTGGCCATGCTTGCTTCCTCCTCAGCCTGTTAATTATAAACTGTTATTATCTGGTGTCTAATCAAATCCTTCTTTTAGCAAATTTATCAAATGACAAGATACAACTGACATTCAGGTTCCCTCTCACTGAGCTCCTTCAGTAATTTTTCTTCTTCAAACCCTACAAGAGAACCAATGTGCATCCCTGAGACCTCGCAGTGCCGGGCTTAGTTGGAGTAAAGACTGCTGTTGCTGAGGCCAGGATTTTGAATGCAAGTTAATAATCTGGGCTGCATTTGTTTGAAGTGAAAAGAGGAAGATGAATAAAATATTGTTATTTTGTCATATGAAGTGACTTGAGATAATTTCAATGTTTAGTTTCTTGCCCATCATGGGAGCATTCATGAATTCCCAGCTTTGTCAGGAAAATATAACTTTTTTCATTGCTGATTACCCTCCTGGTGTGAACTGCACAATTTCTTACTCAGAAAAAGATTACTGTAGCCATTTATTTTCTGGTTAAACTGGTGTAAATAAAACAATTGCACTGAAATGATTGAATTTTCTCTTTAAAGCACGAAACACAGATGCAGAATACACAGTCCATTAAAAAAATGTTCTTACTTCCAATCAAATTTATATGAGAAAATTATCAACAAAAATATACATTTTTTGCTCTCTGTTTGGGGAGAAAAGCAGAACAAGGCCATATGCTGAATATGCTTCCACAGTTTATGGAGAATTCATGCAAGATAATGAGCTTCTGCTCTGTGCTAGGGGACGTGGGACTGACCCTTTATTCCCACCGAGGGGCTTTTAGTGTTCACACTAATTATTCCCACTGATAAGGAACCCCAAGGAAGTCAAGCCATGAATAACAGTGCAGACACCAAAAGGGATGGATTGCTTCTGTTTTGGGGAGAAGAAAGGAAATGAGAAGGGGGGTAGGTAGGAACCCCCTGTGCTGGTCGCTCCAGGGCTGGGTGCATGAGCAGATCCATCCACTGCAGCGTTGTGGTGAGCGAGCAGAAACCTAACTCACCCCGAGCTCCCAATTACACGACTGCTTTACTCCTTTGATGAAGGCTTATATGGCTTGGCTCTTCTTCTTTTGATGTCAAATTAATTCTCATTGGCCTTTTTCTGTAGCTCAGGGCAACAGACATCAGTTCTTTGCAGGATGATAAACAGCAAGCAGCCACAGTTGCTCCTGTGCAGAACCTAAATCGATAGCTGTTCTGCAATTGTGGTTAGCTAAAGATGCTGTCCTCTGGCTTCTTAAGAAGTAGTTTTCCCATGGGGGGCAGAAATACAGAATTCCTTAATATATTTTTGGACCTCTTTTCAGTAAATCAAGATGTGAAATTGACTGTTCATGACAAGCTTCTGTATAGGTGAGAGGCTGGTGACATTTTCTCTGCCTGTTAATTATGTGAAATATCTTCTTATCTTAAATTTTGCCAAAGTGTTTATTGGTCTCTGGAGATTACAAATCTCCATTGCTTATGGTGAGCTTTCCATAAAGCAGTGCTGATGCCTCCCTGGTGTTGAAGGGTCATAAGCAATCAATTCACTGATGAATTATCTGCACTGCTTGTCATCTGGGGCTCATTAGCATGAAAATATTTAAGGAATAGAGACACAACACATTTCTTGCCTTTCCACTTCAGTGGATATTTTGGATTTTCCACCTGCTCAGTGGATAACATGGAAACAAATGCCATTTACCTTTTGTCTTGCTTGAAGCATTCTTTCTCTCCATGCTCTCCAGCAATCATGTAATTTGATTTCTTGCTTTGAGGCCTAGAAAAGCCATTTCTAAGAGAAGGAAAACATTCAGACAAGGTTTTGCCATTGCTATATGCATCATTATTTTGTGTTTTTCTAATGGCTGTCATCAACTCTCATCCTGCTCAAGAAGTTGTACATAAAATGTGTGAGACAATACATATATAAGTACTGTCTTCTGTCAGGGCCTATTGACCTGCCTGTGCCCTAAGAGACCAGCACTGGAAGAAAGTATTAGACTAAGGATCTTTCAATTACAATTGCCTATATAATTTTTCCACTTTCTTTAGCTGTATTGGAAAAGGTAAGCCGGAATGTGAAACTATACCTTTACAGAGAATTGCTCTTTACCTTTGGATGCTGTATTAAATGGAATTATTTTCATCAAATCTCATGAATGCCGATGCATTTCAATGTGCAAATATTGAAAATGTGGGGAAGGAATCTACAGCCATCAGGGAATACACAGCTTCCTGCAGGTCATGAGCTTTTCCTGATCCAGGGCAAACACCTGACTTTTACACCTGGCTGACTCTGGGCTTGGTTGCAGGCACCTTGCTTCAGTTACAGCAGCAGTAAAAGCCTTTCACTAGACTGCCCAAAGGGCTGTGGGAAAGGCTGCTCAGATGCACTAAGAATAGTAATTTTTTTTTTCCTCTGGCCATTAAAGTTGGCTTTTATTTGGAGTCTGCTCTGTCAGGCAACTAAAATGATGGATTTAAGCATTTGATTAAAATGTTTACTTACCAAGAACATGCACTTGGTTTGTTTTTTCCCAAATGGAGTAGGAACAGAGGCTGAAACAGAGGTCAGTTTTATTGCACCTGCTCCCAGGTCCTACTCCTGTCCCAGACAGCTCCTCATCCTAAAGATGCTTTCCTTTGTTTTCTGTCTGAGATATTATCCCAAGTCTTCTCCTTCACTTGGGTGACCTCCTGGTGCTGCTCTCTGTCTGCAAAAATCCTGCCTTTACCTAAGACATTTCTCACCTCTCTATGTGTGATCTGTGTTTTGGAGGCAGTTCCTTCGTTTGGGTTTTTGGATCCTACAAGGCAAATTTGGCTGCATCTTTCATTCAGGTGGGATGAAGCCTTGCTGTCATGCTAAAAGGTTTCAGCTACAACAGGCCTGCAAGCACAGGTCCTGTTAAGAGTCATGTTTACCCAAAACCAGCAAGGATTCCTTATTTGCATAGGAGGTGAATTTGAACTACTTACCTACCTACACTGGCAAAAATTTAATTTTCAGGCATATTGTCCCTTTCTTTCGTACCTTATTCTTTCCCTCTTTCACTTAACACATTTGCCATCATCCTTCCTTATGTCCTTTCTCCAAAAACAGCCTCTCTCTGCACACCCCACTCCCTGTAAACAACCAGCAGCTCTGGAATGGGCTCTGGAAGCACTGGCTCAACCTGGGCATCTTCCTCCTGGACACCCGTGGTCAAACCACCCTCCCCACTTGCCACCCCTCCCTCCACTCCTCCCACCCTTCACACATTTTCCTCCACCCCATCTCTGCAGGGAGGTTGACTTACTTTACATCTTGCTCATTTTTGTTTCAAACCCCTCTGTAAACAGACTTCTCCATTGCAGTGTGTGTGTGGCTGAATACATTTTCACCTCCCATGAAGCCATCCTAAAAGCTTTACCCCTTTTCTCTCCAAATCACTCACCAACCAAGTCGCAGCTGTATATCCTCCACAAACACACTACCAGCACTCCTCCTCCACTCCCAGGGAGGCAGGCTGCTGAAACCAGGAATAATAATACAAGAAAAGTAGGTCATCTGCTCTCTGAGAGCATGGAATACAAAACTCAGCCACTGAGAGCTGGGTGAGCACAAAGAAGTTAAATCAACTATCACATCAAACTGATAGAGAGCAGAAGTTTTCCTGCATTTTAATGCAGAGCTTTTCTCCTCAGCAGCCTGGCAGTGCTGGTGCTGGCAGGGCTGAGCTGCCCGTGGCTCTGCTGCCAGCTCCAGCCGCTCTGTCTCTGCTCTGCTGGCTGGACACAGCAACAAGCACTGCATCATGGATATGGATTTGAAGGCACATAGTTTTACTGCAGTTTGCTACTTCTCAGCATTGCCAAGTGTTTTTTAAAAAGTATCATTTGCTGCTCTTTGCCTCTTCATTTTGCTGGGGATCATTCTGCAGTATAACATTTAAAATGTGGCCAGAACCATTGAATTTTCCTATGTAGAAATAATAAGAAGGGAGAGGGAGCGTACTATACACACACATATTGCAGTCTTTCTATTCCAGCACCATTTCTCCTAGGCTGATATGCTTCTGAGAGATTATAAAAACCATGAAACAGTCAGAAATTGTATTATCCATTGAGCAAGAAGGAGTCTTTCTAGCTTTCATTACTTGGCAGGGACTTATGCCTTAAAGCTTGAAGCTGTATTGAGGTGCCTGTGCAAGGAGCTGGAGCAAACTGTGCTGCCTTTAACAAGGCTACAATTTTACAACCATGCAGAGTGAGTACAATGTCATTGTGTCTGGCCAAAGAGTCCCAATACTGTTGAAAGGCATTATAATGAGTGAATCAGTGAGCACCTCTCCACTGTAAGCCTGCTGTGAACCTTCTGAACAGCGTTTAAAGGACTTTGGAGATGGATTTCCACTGCTGTGTTATCAGTGTCTGCCTTTCCCAGTGTGTTGCTCTTTCCCTGCTCTTCTTTCTGCATGCTGCCCTTGTCCAGCAGAGCAGCCACATTTCCCCACATCTCATCTTTGTGCCCCATTCATGCTCTGCAACCTTTTTCTTTTACAATGTCCTCTGTGGTTTTTTCCAGCTTATACCAGACCCATCTCATTTTTTGAAATGCATACTTTCTCCCTTTCATTGAGCTAAGCTCTGAGGAATAAAGGAGCATCTGATGTGATGGTGCAGTGTTGTAACAGCTGAGGAGACATGAACGGTGTAAATGATCAGACATGAAAGGGGCAGAAAAACAGTTGGCCTTATTTCATGCTTTCATCAGTATTGCACATACTGTAGTTGACTTTGTATTTTCCTTGGGAATGGTGTAGAGAAATGTTGGCAGCATGAATGAAGTTACACTTCTTCTGTGCAAAGCAGGAGCCACAGGAAGTAAAATTAATGCTTCTTCCATCAAACCTTTTGCTGAAAGCTTGATGATTCACAATTCATAGTTTTGGGGGTTTTTTAATCCTAAAGATGTATAAGCAGAAGGCATGCTCTCACTAGAAACCATTGTGGTACAGGAATAATGCAATTCCCTGTGTCTTTGGGGATGGTCAATATGTTGTTCATTGCAGGTTGCCATAGAGATGCAGTAATATTTTCTTAGCTGAGCGATGTGCACTGAATTATAATGCTTTCATAGGAGTGGCACAAGTTAATAAAATTCCTTATGGCTCAAAAAAATCATCCTTCAAATAACATTTGAAATCAAGGGGTTTGTTTAATGTCCAGTTTCCCTCAGCCTGACTGATGTGTGGTGAGAGAACAGCATAACTAAATTTATGCAGCTGTGTTTAAATGTTCTGCCACACGTTTTGACTTCTTTTGTGAAGGATGCTATTGTATAAAGGTGCACTGGATTCATTATAATGGGGAGCAAAGGGAAAGGAGGACTGAGAGCAATGGAGAATACAAACCTATAACTTTCCAGAACAAGAGTGCTTGAGTTCCTTCCACGTAGATTGAGATTCCATATGGCCAATCACTTTCTAAAAGCCTGTGAGCAATATTCAGTTATGGACATGAGTCTCAGCACTCCTCATTATAAAATCACAGAATCACAGAATGATTTGGGTCAAAAAGGACCTTAAAGATAACCTAGTTGCAATCTCTCTGCCATGGGCAGGGACAATTTCACTAGCCCCTTTGCTGGGCCCCATCCAGCCTGGGTATGAACACTCCCAGGAATGGAGCATCCACAATGTCTCTGGTCAACCTGTTCCAGTGCCTTATCCCTTGCACAGTAAAGCATTACTCCCTAACATCTAATGTAAACCTGCCCTCTCTCAGTTTAAAACCATTGTTCCTTCTCCTGCATCTATCTGCCCATATGAAAAGTCCCTTTCCCTCTTTTTTGTAAGCCCCTTTAGTTACTGGAAAGCCACAGTAAGGTCTCCCCAGAGTTTTCTCTTTTCCAGTCTAACAACCCCAGCTTTCTGAGCCTGTCTTCATAGAAGAGGTGCTCCAGCCCTCTGAGCATCCTTATGGCCCTCCTCTGGACCTGATCCAACACATCCACATCTTTCTTGTGTTGAGGACCCCAGGTCTGGATGTAACACTCCAGATCAGTCTTGTGACGGCAGACAATAGATGGAAAATCACCTCCCTCAACCTGCTGGCCATTCCTCTTTTCACAGAATCACAGAATAAGCTGAGTTGGAAGGGACCCTGAGGGATCATCAAGTCCAACTCCTGGCCCTGCACAGCTCCATTCCATCCCCAGGAGTCACATCATGTGCCCAAGAGCATTGTCCAAACACTTATTGAGCTCTGTCAGGCTGATGCTGTGACCACTTCCCTGGGGAGCTGTTCCAGTGCCTAAACACCCTCTGGGTAAAGAAACTTTTTTGTGATATCCAACCTAAACCTCCCCTGACACAACTTCTGGCCATTCCTTGGGTTCTGTCACTGGGCACAAAAGAGCAGGGATCAGTGTCTGCCCCTCCTCTTCCCCTCACAAGGAAGTTGCAGGCCCAGGTATAGAACTCCAGCATGGCTGCAGATGTCAAGCACTGCACCCTTACCTCAACAAACAAGGAATGGAGGAAAGGCTTTGAGCTTGTCAGAGCCAAAGCTGGGGCTTAGATACATTTCTGGTGATAATTCTGAGTGAGGGGAAGGTGCAGAAAGCTCAGGCTGATGAAAGAACATCTCTGCACACTGGATTTTTTTTGTTTGATGGGGAAGATGTTTTGTTTGCTGAACATTAAGAGGGTACAGATAGCCATTGTTGAACTTATGACTTCCATATCCACTCACCCCTCATGGAAATGTTGCTTGCACAAGTTCTTTAGATAGTTTTGCACCACAGCCACCATGGTTACCTGTGCTGCAGCTGCCTGAGGCAGCAGGCCTTGAGCTAAACAGTGTTAAATGCTGACTTTTAATTTGCCAAGAGTAATTAGAAGAGGTATGAAATTAATTTTTTTAGATAATATTGAAGTCACTGCCAGAGCTGGAAATGCCAAAAAATTTCTTGGCAAGATAAATCCGTACACCACCAAGCCAATCTTTGCCCAGAAAACCCCCAGTTTGAGGTTGGCCCCTCTCCTGTGTTCTGCAGGGGTGAAGGATGCTGCAGGGAAGGGTGTGCTGGGGTTTCCTGCTGGGCTACTGGCTGCTGGGACCCCCTCATCATAGCCCATTATGGTGCCACTCGAGCACTTGTGTGTGTTGGGGAAGATGAAACAGGAAAGCCTTATAAATATGATTGCCTGGTAAAAGATTTTGAGACTATAGAAACTATAAGTGAGATTGAAATGAAAGCAAGCTTTGAGATCCCTTAGTTACCGAATGACTGGAAAACAATGGTGTGGCTGGCTGAAGGTAATCCCCTCTTGAGGAAACAAGACCCTCTGCTTGCAGACAGGCCCAAGGGTCAGAGCAGACCCCACTAGCTTAGCACAAGGGGTCCAAAGAGTAGTTTTTAGGGTTTAAAATGTAGCACAGTATGGTAATGTAGTGATTCTTATAGGCTGTATGGAAATGCTATAGGATTTGTATCTTGTACTAGATCAGTTAGTGAGAATTAGAATATTCAACAAAGAAGATGATTCATTGTATTGTAACGGGAACTTCTCTCTCTTGCCCTTCTTGCCCCTCTTAGCTCTTACTCTTAGCTCTTGCCTCTTAGCTCTTACTTTTCTATGCTCTCACCCCTTTTGCTCTCTTATGCTTTTACGCTCTTACCCTCTCATCCACTCTGCCCCTCTCTTCTCTCGGGCCTGCTCCAAGCTGTGGCTGGCAGGTCCCAGCAGGGCCCTGCACCCAGGCCCTTTGCAATAAACCCCAAGTTCCACGACCTGGCTGCAGAGATCTCTTGTCTCCGTCTGTCCTGACGCTCCTACAGTGTGTAAGATTGGCAAGTTAGACACAGCCCAGTCAGCCCCATGGGCAGATTTGGGATTTCCTGAGTGTGGCTAATGAAAGCCTCTGCCATGGAGCACAGTGATCTGCATGCTGTGGGAGGACTGGGAGTGTCCCACTCAGACCATGCCATGACCAGTTATTCCTGCAGCCTGGCCATGGGCTTTGGGTGCTTTGTCTTGTTCTTGTATACCTCTGTAAAGTCACCTGTGTTGTGTGCCAGATGGCAAGCAGAAGTGACAATCACTGTGTTTGGTGGCATTTATGTGAGACCAGATGTTATCCATGAGAGGGTTTCCTCCTTTCAGGATTCAACAGCGCAGGGTGCTGAGCTCTCACTTCCTCTGAAACTGAGGTTAAGAGGCTCACAATATTTCAGGATAGTTTTTTGACCTGAATAATTGATTTAATAATTATTTTTAAACTATTTGATTTAATATTGAATGACTACATCAGAACTGGATCATGCTGGCTGCTATACAATGGCCAGGCCATTCCCTGCAGATTCAAGACAGCCTGGCCAGAGAGGAGAGAAAGTAAGTGTATTTTATGTAAGATCACAAAAATGTTTTGGGAATCTTATCCCCCTCTCTTGTGCGCCTACCTAGGGCTCCCTTCCCCAGATTGAAGTTTCTTTCTAACAGGTGAGCAGGCACACTCTGTGTCCTTACCTGAGGTTCAGAATATATATATATAACAGAAAGGAATTCTCTAGTCTTATATGCAATGAGAAGTCAGTAGAAAAGGTGGGGTTAGTTTTAATATCTATGAGTTCTTGGTCACGAGAGCATTATTTCAGTGTATTAGAACTGCTGACATTTGTTTCAGTGTTTACATACCAACTTAAAATTCTCCTGGTAATTATTTCCAGAATCCTAAATGCTTAAAAGATGGAGTTTAGTCTAGAGCCCAGACTATAAGTGTAGATATGATGGTAGGCTTTCTGTTTTGTAAAAAAGCCTTAATTTGTATCAGCTCGTTTGACTTCCTTTACAAATAATACCAGCCCACTACTTTTTACATAGGGGATGAAATATTGGCAGTGTCTGGACACCAGTGTTACTTCATATCGAATTGCTGAGTTTGTTTACATTTTCTCTTGTGAAACCATGGGCTAGAAGGATGCTTGACCTTTTTTCTGGTAGTAACCTAGCTCAAAAGCATGGGGCTTCACAAATATGAAACCTCAAGGTGATAGTTAGCGTGTCTTTGCAACACGGAATTAAATTTAAAGGGTTCCTAAAACTGAAGTATTTTAGGAATGCAAACTCAGGCTTATAAGCTCCACATGACTTAGCAATGTGTTTTTCTCCTTTGCATAACTCAAAGCTGTACTTTCCCTCCCTGGAGCCTGTGAAAGATCCAGCAGCACATAAGCCAGCAAAAGGCATGCTGTTTCTGACCAGTTTTAATACAGAAAGAGGTCCCTGGTAAAGGACACCCCATGAGTATTCATTCTTGGGTGCATCATCCCCATGGACCAGTTTGAATTTTTCAAATGAGCCCCACTTTGGGACTCTTCTTTCATTGTTTTGAGTGCCCTCACTGCCTCTGTGAGTGTGGGAAGAGCTCAGGACCCCACAGAGGGTGCTGAAAGTCCAGAGCAGGTTTCTCCTCTGGGCTGTTTCATGGAGGATGGGTGTTGTAAAGTGCATGCTGCAGCCTGGGGTCTGCGCCGGTGCTGGAGCCCATGGCCTGCCCCTGCCTGCTGTGCCAGGAGCCCAGCAAGGTCTGTGCTGCTGGGGCTTGCTGCAGGCTGCAGGGATCACTGACACAAGCTTAGCTCTAACTTTTTTGAGCTGACTTAGCAGCAACTGTTTCACTCTCCCGTGTACGTCAATAAAATCAGTCAAGGCTTGTATCTGACCTAAATCTGTGTGACTGCTGCAGAGCTCGTACCCGCCTGCATCACACAGGGGCTTGCACTGCTGCATCCAGCAGAGAGGTCCCAGATCAGCTGAGAAGCCCAAGAACTTGGCATTTTGGGTGCTTGTGGATAGGATACAAAAGGCTTAAATCCTGGCATGGCTGAGACTTGGCAGATCAGCTGCAGAGAGACACCTGACCTCCTGCTCTCCCAGGCTGTGTCTCCCTCCACAAACCCGTCCCTGTGACATCCCCAGGTTGCACACCTGAAGATGTCCATGCTGGCCCATGAGTGACTGTGGTACTCACATGCCCTCTGAACAGAGAGAAAATGTGAGACAAGCAGAGAAGAAGGAAAACACAATTCTTACCTTGCTTGCTGTGCCTGTGCTGTGCTAAAGTAGAATGCAATATGGAGATGGTTTACCCAAAGTGAGGATGTTTTGTTCCCTTGGCCTGTCGGGCCAGGTGTGTGTGTGTGTCAGACTGTCACGGGACAGTCATGAGAGAAAGAGATGAGTGCAGTGTGAGTAGTTGTGAGCAAGAGTGAGTGCACGGCAGATTCAGTTTAGATACAATGTACACAGTATAGTATAACAAAGTAATTCTTTAGCCTTCTGATGATGGGGTCAGATGCATCATTCTCTCTCCCCTTTGTCGGAGTCGCCTTTGATTTACAATAAGTGACCATGCTGGGGAGCTGGGCACCTCTCCCACATGAGATTTCATCACTGCTGGATAGGAGCCAGCTGAGCTGTGTTCAAGCCTGCTGGGAAAATCCAGATGAAGTAAAACACATATGTCTTTTGCCAATGAGTTCAATGGGTAGAACAATGGCACAGGGAAACAGAAAGCCTGGAGTTTACATTAAGAGGTCTTAATGGGACAAAAAACATTGCCAGCAGATAAGACAGATAAGATCTCTGTAATTGCATATCTCCTTGTAGATCCAGTCCTAGGGCAAAACTGACAACTTCATACCAGTAATCTCTGTGGCTGTTTAGAAACACAACTAAACACTGGGTTGACCTGCGTGTTTGCATCCCAAACCAGAGAGCCACACAGCTGGAACTATGGTGGAGTATTAACATTGCCTAACACTTTCCACAAAAGCATCACAGTTTCTCTTTCTTTTGACTTTGCCAGTTTTCAACTGCTGGGGCCAAAATTCTGCATACCAGGTGTTTGCCTCAGGCTGAGAAAATCGAAAACATTTTAGCCAAAAAATGTGTTCCTTTTGTGAAGGGATGAGGTAAAGGGACAACTCAGGTGAGTTGCCCATCCAAGAAACTCTGGAAGGGTTTCCTCTGTGTGGCTCCTAGAACCTGACTCTGGGAGCCAGGTCTCCATCTCTGCCATTCCACCATGTGTCAGGGAGCAGCTTTCTGCCTGTGACAGTACAAGGACCCAAATAAGACCAAGTCTGTGCCCACACTTCCATTCCAGCAGCTGAAGCAGCTGAGATTTCCCAATTGTGACGGACACCTGCCTAATTTTGGGACTGCCCAGTGACTGAGTATGTGCTGCCCTGGGCACCCCAGTGCCCTGAAACAAAGGAGGAGAAGCTGTTTGTCTCTTCCCTTCCCAGACACCATGCAGTGCCAGAAGGAGGGCACTGGTCTTGGAGGAGGTTCAGAAGATAGCAAGCAGTGAGTCAGACCAGTGCATCAATTTTATTTCCAGGACTTACAGAAAAATTGCTGCTCCTCATCCAGCCCTGCCCACCTGGAGTAGGACAATGAGCAGTTGTAGAGTACAGCACCTGGGGCTGTACTCTACAAAGGAGAAAACAGAAAGTACAGACAGGGCAACCCAAGTTGGTGCTATTTGGTTCTGCCCCACCAGCAGCATCCAGCCCACGTCCTGCTTAACTCCTCAGTCACTGCCTTCCCACTGCCCTGTGTGCTGGTGGGTGGATAACTGCTTTCAGGGGCAGAAAGGTGGCAGCTTTGAGCCTTCAGACACCAGAGAGCACAACAGGTAGTAGACAGCCTCTTTTGCTCTCCTCCTGTGCCCCCATCTTTTGAACAGGCAGTCTGTGCCTTGCCTGTGCCCCCCATCTGCAGTAATCCTGCTCGGTGTGGGCAACTTCCCAGAGCAATGCTGGGGATATGGCAGAGAACTATTTCCTAAGATAGATTAAAATTACCATTATCAAGTCAACTGGACAGTCTGCCAGCATTAAAGATTTTGGCAATAAGCTTTTTCTTTTTCTTTCTGTTTTTCTTTTCTCTTTCCCCATGACTATATCTTGGCTGAAATCCTGCATTGTGGGTTTTGGAGGACTTCAGTAGTGTACCCAGCCAGAAACAAATGCAGCTATGACTGTGGCAGTTATGGGCTGTCATCAAAGGGTCAACCCAAATGCCCACCACCAGAAAGTGGCAATGATGCAGATTGTTTCAGAGGATACTGAGAAGATGCAGCACCAATGGAAAACCTACATCTTGTTTCTCTGTGTACACATACATACTCCTCCATGTGCTACTGAGTCCTACTGCACGTAAGAGTGCTGAATATTGCATCTAGCCCAGCTAGGGAAAAAACCAGAAAGAGACATCATTAGAATGCCCAAGGGCTTGCTCACCAGGCTGTGTGTGCTCTTGCCTTCCTCTGTTTCTTTTTGATCTCTCCTCAGCTTCTTAGGCTGTGCTGTCAGTCCAGCCTTGCTCATTCATGCATTCACAGTTTATCCAATTATTGCATTACTGGCAGTGAGGAGCTGCAATAGATTCTTTCCTACCCACTGCTAAGAGCAAATGGCAGGGGAAAGTGTGTGTGTAAGTGTGTATATGTGTGTGTGTGTGAATGCAGATTGCTTGGAACATTCTCTAAAGCTGCATGGAAAATTACAGAATATGCTAGGTGGGTAAAAGTGGGCAGGAAAGGTTTCTTGCTAGAAAGATTCTATTTAAGGAAAATAAGTTGTATTAATTTAAACACATTCACTAGCGATTTTTTGGGTTTTTTGGCTGAGTTCCTTGCAACTTCTAACTTGTTTCTACTTCTGCAGAATGACCCTTTGGTGCAGAAAACTTTCATGATCAACGAATTTTTTTCTAAGAGAATTTCTGGTACAAGCCTGCCATTGCTCCTAATGCTGACCACACCTCAGAGCTGAGGCATCATCCCTCAAGTCCCACTCTAACACTCACCTGCCTCAGTTCTCCCTCCCACTTGCTCTTTAGCATCAGTGTGGATCCCCAATTTTGGGTCCAAAACCTGCTAGGGGATGGTAAAAAATAAAGAAGCTCATCAATTGCTGGACTGTGCTTTGATAGAGGTGCTGAAATCACTCTCCAAACACAATTTCTTTGCTATGTTTTGGCCATTGTTGGTGGGCTGGCGGGGTGTCATGCATCACTGACTCTGGAATCTGAGTAGCAGCCTTTGCTTTGAATCAGTTTCTAAATTGTTTCACTTTGGGGCCTCAGGGAGCCTTTGTCACCCACACTGTGCTATTAACAGTGTCTGCTGGGACTGGAGGAGGCTTCAGCCACCACCACATTCCCATAATGACAACAAGAGAGCTGGGAGGCACAAAATAACAAGCCCAGGGGCTCCAGCTCCTTCCCTGGCATTCTCTCCTGTCCTTCTGCCCCTGCTGCATCTCTGCTCTGGTGGCCAAACCCTGCAGCTGAGGTGCCTTTGAGGTGCCCAGTGTCCTCTCCAGAGCTAAACCTGCATCTCCTCTGGGCTCTGCCACTGCAGAAACTACAGCTTCTTTGAAACTATCCACAGAAACCTGTTCCCTCTGTGCCCACCATAGCACTGCCTTACTGAGACTGACAAAATCTAGCTCCTCTAGAGCATTTTCCTCAGAGTTGGGACTTTTCTGTTAGCAGCTGATGACTGCAAGAGCTAACACACACGCCTGGGGCTCCAGTGTCTTCCCCACTCAGGTCACAGGCTCTTTGCACTGCTTTCCTTTGCCCTCAGAGATGTTTTACCAGACTCACAGCTTGAGAAGTTTGACCCTGAGCTGGCCAAAGTTGTATGACCAGAGAACTGGAATAGGTACTCAGTGGTTTCTGCCACCAGTAGGATTGTGAGTGTTCCTGGAAACACATTAAAAACAAATGTTGGCTAGGTGAGATCCCCAGATCCTTAATATGTGTAAGAGACAAATCCTGGCAGGATTTTCCAGTGACCCTTGGTAAGATCTCTTACTGAGCACACCTCTGCACTTGTGCTTGCCGAGGAAACACCTTTGGGGCCAGGTGGGGCGATGGAGTATTTGCTTGTCTGCAGTGTAGAGTTACTGTAACCTGTGGTGTGATGTGAGCAGGCAAAGGGGAAGATGACCTTTTGGTTTTTGTTTATCTTCCAGCTGCCTGCAGTATTTTTCATTTCCATCTTACAGCGTGCTCACTTCTATCTTACAGCCTGCTCACTTCTGTCTGAAAAGAAATTGAAAACATATAACTGAAGAGCTGGTTGCTAGCAAGGTGAAGTCTTTATGCCTGTGACCTCAGGAGAAAAAACTCATCTTAAAAAACTAAATCTGAAATGGTCTGGGACAAATTATATTCTCAAAAAACCTCCCATATATTGTTATTGGATCAATTTTTTTATGGCAAAGTTAAAAATAATTCAGATGTTGGTCTGACTTGTGGATGACAGTGAGAATTTGCAGCTGTGGGAATTAAATCCCAGAGGCCAAAAATGATACTTGCAAAAAACCTCATCTGAAGCAGGAATGTATATAAGGAGGCCAGAATAAGGCTGAGATAAAAACCAGATTTCATGTCTGATGACATCTTTAGGCTTCTGTCTTTTCCAGGAGATAAAAGACCAATGAGTGCAATAGCAACTGGTAGCTCTCTCCTGGCCATTTTAAAGTATTGCTGAGCTCTGAAGCTCTTAAATGAGATTTATTGCATCTACCAGAGTAATGTACAGGGGGTCTTCTGCTGAGGATTTCCACGTCTGTGGAATATTTCTTCAGTTACACCGTTATCAAATTGTTAGAGAAAAAATGCTACCCAGTCAAAAGCAAACATAAACTAGCTTAGCTATTGTAGAGAGAATTATTTGAAAACATATAATTTATCTGTTAGGGACTGTTTTGTTTCGGGTGATTTAGCATGCACTGCATGCTTCCTGATTCAGCAGGAAGATCAGTATCAAGAACTCATCTTGGAAAACAGATCAGGTGAAAGCAGTAGATTTTTAAGCAGAAATGGCAAATATGGTACTGGTCAATATGACCAAGTACTGGACATTCCTCTAAAAATAAGGAATTTTGCTAAGGTTTTACCTTGTCAGAGTTTGGGATACACTGAGAAAACAATGTTGTTGCTTCAAGACTAGCCAAATAATTTTCAGACAAATGTTGAAATCCTCAAGGGCTCTGTTAAACTCTCATAATTTCCAACACTGAAATTGCATCTTGCAGAGGTGAAATTGCCTTCAATCTGATGAGCCTCTGGCTTCCTTTGATCTAAAAATAGCCTGTCTGAGCCTCAGGCACCCATCACCATGCTGCTTCATCTCCTGAGGCAGGCGGATGCTGAAGGGCAAGAGGCACATCAGGGCTGGGGGAGAGGGGAGCCCCATTCCCAGCTGGCAGGCAGAGAGCAGCACCCTGCAGCCCAGCCCTTCTGCCCTGCACAGGCAAACCCAGCTCCAGCTTCAGGTCACATCAGGAGCTGCTGTCAGAAGGAGTTTTGTGTGGTACTGCAGTGTGTCATGCACAGTCACTTACCAAAGAGCCCTTGGGTCAGAACAGAAGGATGGAGCCCTCTGAAATGGTTTTCTGATGTGAAGAGATGGGGCTGAGGGTGAGTTTTCTCCCTGCAAGGGTCCCTGAGCATCCCCTGGGAATGCCTGTGTCCCAGCCAGGCTGTGCACCCCCAGCACCAGGTGCCACAGAGGTGACTCTGCCCTCTTCTGGGCCCTGGGGAATAGGAACAAGAGGGAGCTACAACAGGACATGAGAAATACTTCGCATGGATGCCTGGAGCCAGAGCAAGGGCTCCCACTGCATCTCAGCCCCATGCCATTGGGAACCCTGCCTGTTCCAAGTAATGCACATAATGATCTCTGAGTGAGATGGCTTCTGGGCAAGGCTGGGTTTAACCCTGTGCTCAAATTTTGCTCCATTGCCTATTCTTTGCCATCCAGAAAATACCAGAGAACTTTCTTAATGATTTCTTTGGTTATTTTACATTTTGTGACAGATCAGTTTCAAACCAGATCACAAATCTGCGACTTCACAGCAGCTGGATCACAAGTGCTGTATTTTTTTCCTGTAGGTAAAAGACCTGTATTGATTTCCAGTATATGCTTTCTTCTGGCAAGGAGATTTCCATGGTCATTGAGTTGTCCACTGGATGGTGCTTTTTCTAACCCATCTGAATTTGTTCTCATCCCTATTTAAATTGTTGATGAAGATGTAATTTACATTAAAGCAATTTGCAGAGAACACCAGCCTGGCCGTGAGTCAGCATGTGGGTGCCAGGACATTTATTTCTGATGCTGTCCTGCTGTGTGAGATTGGTGCTTAGGGCTCTATTTTCTAACATCTGTGAATGTTGTTTTCCTTGACACCTCCAGTAAGTGGACAAGAACACTGCTTACACTTAGGGAGACAAAATCTGTACAAACAAATTTTCCTTCAGCATTTCTGCAGAACAATCCTTCTTCTTCATATCAGCTTTATTCAAAGCTCTGGTAAGAGAGGACTTCACTATTGTTTTTTAGATTGCAGCTGCTAATGCCAAAACAAAATCTTTTAAATAGATATATATATAAAAATATGTGCTGTATTTGCTAATTTGGTGCATGGGTGTTATGGCAGCAGCCCATTTTTGAGTATATGCCCTTAGCTGAATGGCACATTACAGCACCCATGCTCTTTCCTCTATTTCATCCCTGTGAAGCCCTTAAAATTTTTTTCTTCAGACTTTTGGTAAATTAAGATGCCATTAATATTTTTTTCTCTAGTCAGGTGTGTCCTTTTTACTTCTGCCAGTAATTCTGACAAGGCACACTTACAAGCAGGTGAATTTGCTTCATGTATTTCTGCTCTGCATTTCTTCCCTGACAGATGCTTGACAGTTGCCTGTGTATGGAGTTTGGTCTCCTCTCTGCTTGGTTAAATATGAGGCTTGTACCTTGTCTCAGGCATATCTAAACAGCTGCTCTCAGAACCAGGAGTTTACCTGCTGAGAGGTTTAGATCAGTGCTCATAATTGTGGTGTGCTAAGGGCTCATTTTCAATAATTCTTTTTCAATAACAACAATTGATTGTTTAAGATAAAACAAAATGCTGTTTTTCCAAGATGTTTGAAACAGATAAGCAGATATACATATATACATATACACATCATACATATATATATACATATATATATTTGAGGCCTCCATGTTTAATAAACACATTAACTGCAGTTGATGTTATTGAATCACCTTAACTGTTAAGCTTTGTCTTTTAAAAAGAGCAATCACATCTTCAAGCATTAACTAAATGTGGAATATTTTGTCCCAAACAGTGATCATCACAAATTAAGTTTGAGTAGAACCAGAGCTCTACAGCCAAAAATGTTCAAAACCATCATTATATAATGCCATATACTACCTCCTTTTGGCTTAGGACTCTAATAGTGCAGAAAAGGCTGGGACCAGGTATTCCTGTGCCTGATGCTCCTGGCAGAGCCAAACTGGTGTCTTGTCACAGAGGCACCTGCTCTGCAGCAGCTGTGAGGCAGTAGGTTTACAGGACCTGTTTGCACTTTGAATTAGAAAACCACAGTGTGGTGGTTTGACAGGAAATGTGTTTTTTGGGATGCTGTGTTTTGGGCCAATGGATATTCAGGCTTTAATATTGGCATTTAACCTGGCCATTGGGACATTGGACACACCTCTGAGAACACGGGGTTAAAAGCAGAGCTCTCCCCTGGGAGGGTCCTCTTGGGTTTCCGGCGGGAAAGAGTTCGGGTCTCTGCCCCGGCCCAGCTGCTGGCTGGGCAGGGGGAGGGGAAAAGCCATGTGGCCGAGAGAGGTAGGCCTGAGCCCGGGGGTGGAAGGGTGGAAGAGAGAGAGAGAGACACCGGGAGCCATCGGGCAGCCCCCCCTGAGAGACACACAGAGAGAGAGAGAGAAAGAGCCGCTGCCTGGGACTGTAACCTTGAGACTGGATAAACATGGGCCTGTGCCGGCAGCACGGCTGGGACGGAGAAGAAGGGGGGGGTTCAGACGGCCCCTTGTAGGAGCTTTTAACCCCTTTTTGGAGAATGAGAACTTTACAGATCATTGACTTCTCTTAGAAGATAGAGTGGAAGATGAGGAAGGAAATGTGCAAGTGTGAGAGAGGTCTGGGCGAGTGAGAAATAGTGGAAGAGTAGAGAAGAATCCTAGTGGGCAGAGATGATGGAGTGGCTTTTGCTGGACTCTTTTTGTACAGCCATGGACAGAACCATGTTTTTTGTGATACAGAGACTGCATTCTAGGGGGAGGCAATGGCCTCAGAACCAAGAGGGTTCAGTGTTGGTGCCCCTCGGCCCCAGGGGGTGAAAAATATGTGGGGGGCAAGTGTCCCAAAGGAGAGATTGTGAGGACAGGTGTCCCAAAGGAGAGACTGTGCCTTTTTTGGATCAGGACAGTGCATCTTTAAAAAGACAACCCTAGAAGCAGCTCTGGTCCGTGTTCAGTGGTGAGAGCACTGGACATGAAAGGAAGAGGTCACGACAGCAGATGTACCCTGTGCAGTGCCACGAATGACATAGAAACACACGAGGCTTCAGCTGTGTTTCCAGGGGAAGCCCATGGTACAAGAAGGACTCCTCTCCTCTTGATGAACTGAGGATTGATTGTTTGAAGGGTAGTTCTGGACTAAGAGTTGGTGATTTGGGGAATAGATGCATTGTACTGGAAATTTGGTGGGGGGAGGAGGAAATGTATTTGTAAGGTTTTCATTTTCCCTGTGTGTGTTCCTTTTATCTATAGTTGTAGAGTAGTTAATAAAGTTCTGTTTTCTTTTCTTTCCTGAGTAGGAGCCTGCTTTGCTTATTCCTGGTCACATCTCACAGCAGAAACCAGGGAGAAGGTATCTTCATGGGGGCACTGGCATTGTGCCAGTATCAAACCATGACACACAACTTGTTCTGTCTTGTGTGAACAGGCATAGCAAGAGCAGGATCCTGCATGATCCACCAGCAGGCAAACCCTACTGAGCAGTGGGTCTATGGACTGGCTTCTCATGAATATTATTTAACTGATTTATTGTGTTTGCATGGAAATACAAGCCTTGACAGGAGAGATGTGAGACCCCTCATCACTTCTGGTTGACTTGTTGCAGTAGCAAAGAGCTGCAGCAGTTATCTTCAGGCTGAGATGATTGACTGGAAGTGATTTTTCACCAGGTGACATTTGCAATAATTACATGGTGCTTTATTTGCTTGGGAGGAAATAATCAGCACGACCTTCAAAAGGATCTGTGGAAAGCAGCTCTTGCAAAAACAATTATTTGAACCTCCTACTATGACAGCTCCTGGTACAGCTAGGAAATGGGGGGAGTGTACTGCATGTATAGGAGCTGCTGATGGCTGCCAAAAAGACAAGCAGAGCCAGGAGGGAGAAGTGCTAAACTCAAGGGAAATCAAATTTCCTTCTGAAATCCTGTGTCTTCTCAGCATCTGCTTCTCTCTGCCAGGCTGCAGGTGGTGAAAAAAATCAAAGTGAGTGGCTGGGGAATCAGGTTTATTGCACAGGGTGGAGCAAGGCTGGAGATCTGACCCCCTGCTCCATCCTATGGAAGAAATTTTTTTTGGTACTCACTTATTCCAGATTTTACAGCATGGTGTGAGACAAGTAATTACTTTTCATGCTTTCTGCCCTGAGGACAGGACTTTCTCCATGCTCCCTCATCCTGTGGCCCTGAAAAACAAGCCATTTGTACCATGGTGAAACTGGACAGCTTTCTGGTGCATGATCCTGTGGGGTCAGCATGCCCTGTCATGTCCTGGGACACAGCCTGGTCACTTGGGGGCACTTCTCTGCCCCAGCCTGCAGGAAATGTTGGACCCAGTGGGTGTTTCCACTCCTCTTCCAAGCCAGTGGCATCCCAGGTCTCACTCTTCTGAACTCATCCCTCTATTAAATAAGGTAATGCCATATAAAAATAGCAACCTATGGCTAGCTGGTTTATTGAAACTCCCAAAAGAAACAGTTAGCAACAGAGTTATGCAATATAAATAACTTTTCTGACATCCCCACACCCACCTTCTTGCTGTCAAACTGAGACCAGCCTGGAAAATTTAAAATGGGATTTAAAAAAAATATGAAAGTATACTGAATTACTTTTAATTAAAAACACAAGCCAAAAGGGCTAAAAGACAACAACAATCTGAAGAGACTTTAAATAAACAAATATATGAATAATTATTCTCAGGCCAAGAAAAAGTTGGAAAAATTACTCATTTTGGGCAATCCTGAAAAGGAAGCCAGTAAAACTTGCTGTTTCATCAAAGAAATCTAATTAACATTTTGTTTTAAAGGAGCTCGTTAGACATCTGTGACTAATGTGTTAGGGATGTGTGCATGGCACCAGGGCTTGTCACCCCTCACTGCCCGAGGGCAGTCCCTACCTCAGTTTCCCAGAAGAGCTGCCAGCATTCAGCCTGTGCTGGGGCAGTGGATGGACAAGGGGCATTGTTTTGGCCTGTCAGCTGTTTGAGAGAAAGCAGAGTGCTGCCTTGGGCCCTCTGGGTTTTGCAGATCCTGTGGGAATCCCTGGAGCTGGAGAAGGGCTGTGCAGGGCACCAGGAGCTGCTGCTGGGTCACTGAGCCATGCCAGCACCTCACTTTGCCAAACCAGGTGCACCATGAAGTCACCAAAGCTAAGGGCAGCTGAGGGGTGGCAGGTTAGAGATTTGGATGATTTCCACAGCACCTATCCCTGTAGGCACCGTTCCCATCGCTAGGGCTGCTGGCTGTGGACACACAGCCACTTAGGGGAGGGAGTTTGGCCACATTTCTGGCTTCTTGCAGCACTGGGACAAAGTCTTGCCCAGTGCTCTGTTTGCTCAGCTCTCTGGAGAGCACTGGCTGTGTTTGCTTATGGCTGCCTTGTGCAGAACCTGGCTGCATTCCAGCAGGAGTCCCCGAGCTCAGCCAGGATGTGCCCTCTCTGCTCCCAGGGAATTCCCCCTTTCTTTGGGACTGCTCCCACTTTAGGTTCTGCTTCCTTGCACAGATCCTGAGGGCTGGATGAGTTGCTTTTACCTGCCCTGCAGGTAATGCAGAGCCCATGCTGGTGTTCCCTGATGCCCAGCACCTCTGTTAGTAAGGGTGTTGCCCATCACTTTCCAAGTTGCACACCCTTGTAAGGCAATGGATGAGGCCTGTGAGTGTGCCAGTGCTTGGAGTTAAATGCCCTGCACCTTCTGAACTGGAGCCCAACCATCTGCTGCACAACTGTGGATTGGTCAGAAAACTGCTGGTGACTCAGTAGAAGGAAGCAGAGGCATGGGCAGTCTATTTTTAGCTGTCAGTAAATGTACTAAAGTGGCTTACTGCTGAGTTGAAGAAGGGACAGACAATCCCTGCTTGCCCTATTTAGGGAATAAATGTGAAATACTTGCATCCATTTCTAAAGTCTAAATTATAGGTGCTGCTGGAGAGAGGTGTGCTTGGGAGGACAAATCTCTGGCCATCCCTCTGTGTGGCTCAGGACAGGCTTTGCTTCACAATGCAGCAGCAATTTAAAAGGCAACCAGCACTTTTACAGAAAGAAGAGTAAAGGAAGAATGTGGCACTCATCTGGAAGTGTGCTGCAGCTACCTGACAGTGCTGAAGTCTGCTCTGCCCTTCCTGAAAAGGATGTAAATAAGTGATGGGCAGCAATGAGCCCAGGGGGAGTGTTAAGCTTTTCTTTTACAAAGGGGAGCAGTAAAAAGGAAAAATTTAAACAAAATTTTATATATATGTCTTGAATCAAAGATGATAAACATATATAAAATAATCATAGAATCATAGAATATACTGAGTTGGAAGGGACCCACTGTGGACTTTCATAGTGCAACTACCAGCACTGCACAGCATCCCTCTGGGAATAACACCATGTGCATATATGTAAAAAAGTTTGTGTTCACTTTGTATCAGGATATGAGAAAATATCTGGGGAAACTAAGAGTTTGTATATTCACAGCCAACAAACACTTTTGGCTTACCCAGTGAAGAATTGTCTGCAGATACAGCAAACTTCAAAAGTATTGTAAGGTTGCAAAGAAGGTGAGCTATTAGTGGATATAAAAGGACACACAGAGATGTTAGTGAATTTTAACAAATCCCATTTTTGCCTGAAATGTCTCCTGCTACCATAGACAGTAACTCTGATTGAAATGGAGAAGAAAGAAGTCACTTTTCTTTGTATGTGGCCGTGTCACAGTTCCTCCTCTGGTCTTTGTTTTCAAGGCTTCCACGCATCCTTTCAGAAGGGGTAAGGGTTGACATTCAAGGGACGGATGTTGGCAGGGATAAATTTGCCTAGAAAAATGTGCTGGCCAGGGCTGTTGCTGGGATAAGATGCCATGAAGGAGTGACTGGACCAGTGTGGGAAATGAGCCAAATGGTAAGGATGGCAGAAAATAGGTCTCAGCAGGGCACCTGCATGTGGGTGTCTGGGGCTGGACCTGCGGGAGGGGTTTGCCTGATGGGAGCTGAGACATAAACTAGGGGAGACTCTTGCAATTGGATCTGCAGATTGTTGTTGCCATCACATCAGTTCTCTAAAAAGAGACTAGGAAAGCTTACTCCATCTCCATCTGTCAGTGGCAGTGGGAAAGGCTGCTCTGCCACAGGCACTGCTGCTCTTTAAAAGCTTCCACATGCTCCTTGGCTGAGCTGCTGCCGAGGCTGCTTTCCCTGCGGTGGCCGTGGTCGCAGAGCAGCGGGATGGGCTCACGGCTCTGGGAGGCAAAGCATCTGCACTGAAACAACTTCAGCATGGCAAAATTATTTGATACGTGGGAAAAAGTAGCTGGGGGAGATAGAAAGAAGGAATGACCCCTAAAAGATAAAGGGAAGAGGATAAACCGCCTCTTGGGTTTTATTCATGATATTCTAAGCATTAGCAGTTACTAATGGAGATCTAGGGGAATCTGTGCAGTGCAGATCAATATTCTAGGGGGAGGGTTAATTAAAAAGATGTATTTTCTCTTTGGCAGAATTATGTGCTGGAGCTGTAGGGATGGTCTGTTGGCTCTCCAGGACCATTCACACACAGTCGCTTGCAAATCTTGCAGAGACTGTAGCTTTTCCCAGCAGGTACCTGTGACCTACCCCTGACAGTGTCCCCATAGAATTTGAAGTAGGTGTTAAAGGGCTCTGCCTGTTCCTGACTCAACCATGTCCAACCCCATGCTGTGCTCCTGGGAATACCACTACTGATAGTCATCTTGGCATCTGCCTGTTCCTTATCTTCACCTGCCTTCCTCCCATCACCTCTGTGGCTGGAGGAATAGGGCTTGCTTGTCTGCTTTGGCAGAGGAAGGCACAGGAGCACTTTGAGTTTTCCACATTGTATTACTGGAGTAAATGTTGGTGAGAAACCAAAGACTGAATGTTCAAAAGCATGGGAGGTATTAGAGCCACATGGGTTTGGTGGTTGAATCACCCAAAAATAATCTCCCTAACTTGCTGGGCCAGGATAAAAGTCACATCTCTAGGAATACCACATAATAAAAAATCAATTTAAAAGTCAATACTCTTAAATTTTCCCTGCAGAGAGCCTGTCTGGATTTGCATTTCCTCACAGCTGGTCTTTATGCACAAGATGTTCCTCATGCAGAACTCCAGTTTCTGCTCACTCTGTGCTCCCAGAGCTCCAGCCCAAGGCTGGCAAGGCAAGGCACTGGTGTTAAGGAATCTTGTGCTGCTGTGAAACATGACATTTATGAAGCACCAGTTCCCTCTTTTCAAAATCAGCCTTGGCAATCCTTTTCTCTCTGTGTGTGTAGAAGACACTGTGCTGGATGTGAGCAGGCTCCTGGTATCCCTTTGCTGTAGCTGTCCCTCAGACATTGCTCCCTTCCCTCTTGTGCACTTGGGTCTGAAAGTGTACAGGGTTGCTCTGCAGCACACTCCAATTGATTTTTGTAGGTGGCTGCCCAAAACAGGAGCACTTGCATGTTTGCATTTCTTAGAGGATGATTTCAGTCCTCAGCTCTGACCACCTATACTCTTTATTTCCTGATGGATCTTGAATTACAAAGTATTTTCTTGTCATTTTGCTCTGGAAGAAATGGAGCATTGGTCAGTGGTGATGAGGGAAATGGTCACTCTTCTCCTATTGCTGCTACTCCCCTGGCTTCCCTCCAGTTTCAGTCTGTGCAAAATCAGAGGGAGGACTGTGAAACACCCCAGCATACAGTGGTGAAAACATCTTCCTCTCTGGGGCTTTGGCAATTTTGAATGGAAACCTTGGGTTATTCCAGGGCTGGACATTGCACAGGCCAGCCTTATCTCTGCTGATATTTCAGTTCCTGTCTTAGACCCAGCAAGACCATCAAATTTCACATTGCCCCTGGGATCTGTCCTTAGGGGTATTTTTGACTTTGAATCACTCAGTCTCCTAACTTGGCTCTTCTCTTGCACTTGACATGAAGTTGTATAATCTGGGTCTCTTGCGCTGGGATCTTTTCACTGATGCTTTCCTTTGGCTTTAGTTTTGTGCAGTTTTGTTTATCAAAACCTTCATGAAGCTTCCTGCTACTGCAGGCAATAATTATTCTTATGTGTACAGACACTGCACTAGAAATATTTCCGTTGCCTCTGAACATACCTGTTTAGTATTAAAATATGGACTTGGGCTATTTTTGGCAATTGCCTCGTAATGGTCTTTGCTGCAGAGACGTTTTCTGACCACTGATTTCATAGTCAATGCATCCTTCTCTCAGACCTAGATGTTCTGTTGCTTGTGGGTTTGTGTTTTACCATTGCCACATCTTCATCTTTAGACATTCATTTTCTTCTATAGCTCTGAAGAGCCACACTTTATTTAATTATTTTTCTTCTGTTACATGGGAAAACGCTTCTTTGTTGATTCGGCCACTTGCACTTTGAAACCTTTTGCCTGGTTTTAATTGTTTTGTTATGTCTTGGCTGAGCCAGTGTAGCTCATCAGCTTTAATTGGAGAGAAAGCACAGGGTGTGTTTGCTTTTCCCTGAAAACCATTTCTTCTTCATAACAAATTTTAAAGGCCTATAAAATTAATTAATAGCCTGCCTGAGTGCAGCTGGTGCTGAGGGGAAGCACAGCCTGCCCTGTCACAGAGCAGTAGGGAGTCCACCATCCTCTTCCCCCTTTCTAAAGGCACTGTGTGTGTTTTGGGGCTAGAAAAAATACTCTAGGAGTAACTTAGCAAGCAGCCAACCCTCTGCATATCAGTGGGATTTCTGCTTGGAAAGAGTGGTAGACTATCTCCAGGAGTGGGTACAGGTTGCCTTTCCTCCAGCAGCCCCTTCACAGCTCCCATTGCAGGGCTGGGGGACCAGCAGGACTGTCTGGAGGGGAGCAGGAGCTCCCCTGTGGGGGCTGGTGGTGAGACAGTATGATTGCAGTTCTCCTGGGGGTTAAAGGAAGAGAATTTGCCTTTATTTTAGTTTGGTGTAGCTGGGCCTCTGGTGCTGCCAGTTCAGCCTGTGGTGTGCCCACACAGCCACCAATTGCTTATGAAAGCTCCACAGGAAGGGACGGTGGCTTCATTCTGTGCCTTCCTCTTTCCTACACTGCTGCAGCCCCCCAAGCCCCCAGGGCTCTGCTCAGGCTGGCTCTGCACTGGGCTGTGCACAGGGCCAGTCCTCTATTGGCAGTCCTGTGGGGCAGGAATAAAAGATGGTGGGGCAGGGGGGGAAAATGCCCACTGGGGAGGAGGCTGGCATCTGCCTTGTTGCAGAATGGTGCCAATTTTTTGCCCTCTCTGATGCAGACACAAGGATTTCCTTCTGGAGGAGAGCTTAAAATGAGTTTTGGATTCCTGGTTTAATATACCAAGGATGAGCACCTTAAGCAGCTGTGTTATTGCCTGTTCTGGGCTGAGTTCTCTTTTTAGCCTTGGTCCATCCCAAAGGACCACAACTCCTCCTTTCTTGCAGACATGATTTCTTTCCTTAAGTGTTTCCATTCAGATATTACTGCTGCAGTGAGTGGAAAGGTCAGTGACTTTAATGCTTTCCTCTGGAACGCAGATGGAGGAGTGCTCCAGCCCCTGCAAACCTCCTTCCACCTTCTCTGTGCAAGAGATGCACAGTTTTCCCAGGCAGGTCCACAATGGTCTCTTAGTGCCTCCTTAATGACTTATCCTGACTCCAAAATCTTTGTTATTTTCTTGAACGCTTTGTGTTCTCAGGGACCTTCAGGACTTTTGACTATGAAGTTGTTCCAAAGTATTAATTTGCTCTGTTAAACATTAAAAAGAGCAAAGAAAAGGCTTCAGTTGACTGTCTCATTGTGTAGCAGGCAGAAATAAAACCAAGCACAGGTTCATCTGGATCTCAAGAGACGTGTTCCTGTCTGGACAGCCCTGAAGGGTGATGCACTGGGTCTGCAGAACAGTGCAAGTAAGTGTAGGGCTAAGGATCAAGGCAGGTGTAAGTACAATAGGAGGGGCAGAAAGCAAGCCCTACTTGGCTGTCTGCAGCTGCTGGGCCACCAGTGTGATGGCCCAGGTGCCACAGAACTGAATATGGATATGTACTTCAGGGGATCTGCTGAGAATTCCTGAGCTGTCCTCACATGCTCCTTATGGGGGGACAGCTCCACCTGAGTGTGTGATGGCTGGTGCCTCGTCTGCACCTCATCCTGCAGGGTGCTCTTCACACCCTTCATCTCTGGCACTGCTGAAAGCCCCATGTGGTGTAAGCAACAGCCACAATCAACACACCTCTGTGGAATCAGAGAGCAGCACCTGGCCATGCCTATGAGGCTTGAGCAGAAGCCAGGCTGTGTGGGCGGAGGGTTTCCCCAGAGGTCTGGCGATGGATTGATTACAGCTGTGTGTGAGGGGGGTTAAAAATAGCTCTGCAGCTTTCCAGAGGAATGTATTTGTTATGGAGTCACTGAAAGGCTGTAGTAAGAGATCCAGGAGCAGCCTCTGGGAGCAAGCCAAGAGACAGAGCTTCTTCTGGGCACTGTGCTCCCTGGAAAGGCAGGCTTGGGCTGCTGAGCAAGGAACCTGCTCCTGTTTGTTTGCCCTCTGTGCTCAGGGAAACAAGACTCTGTGTATGTCTCATGCAATAAATAAACATTGCTGCACCAAGGATATGCATGACGTATCATCCCTTGTATTGTACTGGAAACAACCTGGCAAGACCCCACTTATTGGCTAATCCTCAGGCCAGATGGAGGTAAAAATATGTTTCAAATGTTAATTAACTACTTCATTACGTGTCTGCTTTTCTGGTTTTAAACAAATAACTAAGAAATCTTGTCCGGAATTCAGGACATCCCTCTGGCTGTTCTGGATTGCCAAGGACCCCTGCCAGGGGGCTCAGAGACCCTGGCACAGAGCCCAGGACACCTGTGACTTTGATTATGAGCCATGGAAAAAGTTACCAACCTTATATGAGGATCTGCAAGCCACAAAAGTATAAGTAGAATAATAATCAGTTTGTCACTGGGTGAAAAATAGATTTTTTGGAGTTTTTAGAATGGAGGTTCAGGAGGCAAGATGGAGAAATCTGGGCATGTCCAGCCTTTCTCCTTCTTTTCTTGGCCTCCATCTTCTGCTGTGATGTTGGCACTTACAGATTGGCTTAGAGTAGAAGCTCACTGTCTAACATAGGTGATAGGTATTGGAAAGTGATTGTAAACATCGTATACGTAGTTCTTAGTATAAAAAGATAACACCACCCTGGGCAGGCAGAGTGCCTCTGACTGTCCTGCTGAGCAGACCTTGGCAGGACAGGAGAAAGAATTCTATAGATAAGATGCAATAAACAACCTTGAGACTGAGAAATGAAGAGTTCTGACTCCTTCTTCAACCACCAGGCTGGGAAAAGAGACTTTCTAACACATCTCAGGGTCACTCTGACCAGCAAAAGTCCTGAGAAAAGCTTGGTTAGCAAATGTATTTACTGGTGCATCCTGGTTCACTGCTCAAACCCACAAGATCTCAGTCTTAACGGTGAAATTGTGAGCTTGGGTGTAAGAGCAGAGCTAATCACTAACTCGTGGGGAGCACAGAGCCAAAAATCTGCAAATGGACAAGGACTACGGCAGGGAACTGAAATAAGGGACGCACGTCCTGCCACTCTGCAAGAAAAAGGTTTCCACCTTTCAGATACACAGAGGTCCTAATTAACTGATCATGCTGGTGATGCATTGGGATGAAAGGGGTTCCCATGAGCATGGAAACAATGCACAGCTTCAGGTGAGTCTTTTCCCAAATAAGATCCCTAAACCACATCTCCAGCTTACACACTAGTATGGGTGGGAAAGAAGCAGTGATATTCAGGTTGGTTAGGGCAGAAAATGTGTATGGCTTCAATGGAAAGGGTGGAAATCCCTTAAGAAAGAGCAAAATAGAAGCAAAGGTTATGACAAGGGAGAAAAAGGAGGTGGAACTGTTGTGCAGGGTGGGGAGATCGTGGAGGGCAGGCCAGGGGGATCCCAGTACAGCACCATGGAGCAGCAGGGCTGTGTCATCAGAGTGCCAGGATAAACTCCAGTGAAGTGTGGCCTTGACAGCACAGAGGAGCAGAGGCACTGGCCACGTGTGCAGTGAAAGGCAGGTTAGTCCTAGAAGGAATGAGATCTTGCTGAGATTGAGGGGAGTTGATTCAGATCTGTGGTTTACCCTGCATAAACCCCTGGAACTACACCAGCCTCACCAGCATGCATGAAAGAACTGTTTGGGCCTAGGAGGCATTTAGTGGTGGACAAGTTGGCTTTTTATTTCAGGGATAAGTTTTTGGAGATGGTCATAAGGAAAATAACTTTAAATGCAATCAGTAGGCATTTGCCTGGGTGTCTCTGGGAGACCAGAGCTCTTGCAGAGCGTGGGTTTGCAGATAACCTCATCTTCTGGCCACAGCCTGCTGTGGGTTTGCCTGCAGGGTTACATTGTTCAGGAAATGACAGGGAGATTGATGTGTAGAGATAGATCTCACTGTGTTGACTAGATGAAAGCAAGCATCAGGATGAAGGCTTTGTGCCTGCCTTTTGGGACCCTCTGCTAGTGGACACATTCCTCCTTTTGGAGCATCTTACACCCCAGAAGTTGGCACAGAAAGTCAAGGCAGAAAAAAATCCATACTGTAAACTGCACATCCTTCCAGTGGCACCAGCCTGGAGCTGTTATTTAGTCTCACATCTCAGGGAACAGATTTGCCTACTGCAAGAAGACACATGGAGGAAAGGGTTTCTCATAGTTACAAGATGGTGTTCATCAGTTTTCAGACCTGCTGTAAGGAGGAGTCGATTTGGAAGACATGAGGAACAAAATGAGGTCATATTTTTCCAAAGAAGAGATGTTTTTCAAGTCTTTTATGATCAAGTAAGTGCAGAAACATGATTGTTTCTTCTCAGGTTGAGCCTTGACTTCTATTTCCTGGAATAAGTGCATGCATGGAGGTCTAAGTGCTCCAAACTAGATTACATAACCTTTTAGCCTATAAATCAGCATTTTTGTGAGCACTGCATCAGATTTGTTCTGAGAAGAGTGGTCTCAGAGCTATACAAATGTTTCAGAATCATTATTTTATTTTTTTATTTAAAAAAAAAAGAAAAATTAGAAGAGAAAAAAAAATTGCTGCAACAAAATCACTTGAATTTGGGATGCCAGTGGGACATGATTCTCCCTTTCATGGCTTTTTCCAGCATCCTCCCACAGTGCAAACACAGCCTTGGGTCTGATTGCTCCCACAAGCCCTGCCAAGCACCCAGCATCACTGGGAGCATCCTCCCACCATCCATCCATCCATCCATCCATCCATCCATCCATCCATCCATCCATCCATCCATCCATCCATCCATCCATCCATCCCTCCTTTTCCTGTCCTTGAGCACCCAAGGAAAGGCACACATGAGAAACACACTTGGGTGCACAGAGAAGCAAAGTAGTGCAAGATGTGATTTTATGATATGGGTTAAGCAGACCCAGGGTGCTTAGCTCACACTGCATTTCCATGAGCAAGGGCACTTCCACCCTGAGAAACAGCCTGTTGGACAGACTTCTGGCATGCTGGGCAGCAGAGCTGTATCTATCCTGAAAACAGTGGTGACAACAGGTTCAAAACACTAGAAATAGCATTTAGCAAGTTTACTGTAGGTGCATCAGTGACTAGATATGCCATATTTTGGAAACATCTCAGCAAGGAAAGCTTTGAGAAGGAATTTGCAGGCAAATATGATAGCTGCAGGTTATGTTTTTCTGGAATGGCCTTCATCTTATTCCTTTCTCTAAGGGGAAAAAAGTAGAAATGAAGATAAAAATAGAGGTTTCATGTTGGCCAAGCAGCCTTGAAAGGGCTGGAAGAGAAAACCCAAACAGCAGAAATGTTGTTTAAAAAACCAATTTCATGACATTTCACAAAATCTGAATTTTTCCATTGCTGCCTTCAGTTGCATAAAGACCTTTCATATACCCAGGTCTGTTGATCTCTGATAAAATTGCACACAGGAGGCAGCTCATTAACTCTCACTCTGCACTGAGCATGTTTTGATGTGCAGATTGCTGACAGCACAAAAAATCCTTTCTGGCTGTGTACTTAGGGATAATAGCAGTGTTGATAACGGGTACCTGCTGCAGGCAAAACACAGGGGATCCCCATCTCCTCAGCACTTCATCTCAGGAGTAACAACCAGGGAATGTGAACAGTGATTGTGGAGTTAAACCTTATACAAAGTTCCTGTAATTGAAAGCCCACTACAACATCTCAAGTCAGACTCTTGAAATAAACACTAGCTTTTAAAAATTCCTGCCATTACTAGCTAGTTATTGATTAAAATAATAATTTCATTTTTATAAAGGTTTTCAAGCTCTCTTGTGTACAGAAGACTTCTCAAACATTTAACAATTCCAGGCATGAACAGTTTATTTGAACATTTATCTTGCAACACTGGAGACTACAAACAAATAACTGTTGTGTTGGTCTGGGGAGGCAGAGAGCAGAACTAACTCACCTGCTTCAGTCGACTAAACTGGATGGAATTAAACAGCATAAGCAATAAGAAAGTTAATGGATCATTTTTTAACTAGAGGATGTTGGACATCAAGACTGGTATCTTTTAAAAGAGAAAAGCACACCTGAGTTGTTGGCAGCACACCTGAGTGCATGAATGATGGGCATGTGGCTTTGTGGCTGTGCTTTGATTTCTTTCTGCTCCAAAATCACGAGGATCATGGAGAGATGTAAAATGGCTCCATTAGAGTTAAATGCTGGTGTTCATTGAAAGAACAAAAATAGAAAGCAAACAAGTGCATTGCTACAATGCTTTGGGTGCTTCATTGTCATAGCTAGTGTCCTTCTCTCTCCCTAAACCAGGAGAAGATGGTTTCAGGCCCGTTTCAGGCCCATTTCAGGTGGGATCAGTTTGCCTCAGTAGATATAAACATGATGGGCTTGCAGTGGTGTGCAGCAATGCCTGTGCAGTTTTGGGGTGGCTGTTGCTGAGCCAGAGCTGCTGGGCCAGCAGAGACCACGGTCTACCCTTCCCTCTCCTCTGCACTGCCCCCAGGTCAAAGCCCAGGAGTGTCCACACCATCACCCTGAGTGGGGAGGCACACCTGCAGGGAGTGACCTGGGAAGGGAACACCCCGTAGCAGGGAAGTGGTGATTGCACAGGGACGTCCCCAGTCCCCAAAAATCCCAGTCCTGCTGGTGGCACAGCTCTCCAAGCAGAGCACAAGGAGGGGCTGCTTTGCTCCTGCTCACAGCCCTCCCTGTGCCCTGGTGCTTGCTCCAGGCTGGCACAGCCCTGCTGCAGCCATGGCAGCTTGTGGAGACAAGCAGGGTCTGCATCTGTGCTGCCACATTCCCAACTCAACTGGTCCAAAAAACTTTGTGTCTATGAATGGCAGTCAAAATTAGACCTAAGGAAAGTTCAACTTTAATGTCAAGTGCCACTGTTTCATTATGCGGATTTTCAGAGCTGCAGCCAGATCTGTCCAGTGCTGCTTAATTGCTTAATATGATAAATTATGTCTTTTGCCAACTGCTTGCCTAATTATGTATTTAATTCCTTGTAAACATCATCTCTGAGACGATGGAAGGGAGGCTGTGCAGTTTCCACAGCCAATCTGATGGGCTGGAGTACAGCAGCTATTTCTGCAGCTATATTTATCTTCCTCTCATCAATGTGACTGACATGGACCTCCAAGAAGTTATCTTTTATACCCTACTCTTCAAAATGAGGACTCTCTTTGTCACTTCTCCAGGGAAGCTGTTTTTGAATCTATTATAAAAGGTTGTTTATCTCATCTCCCAAGGACTTGCATATTTTCACAAAATATCATTTGGCCTCTTGCCATGTTTTCAGTCCAGAGTGTCAGAGGCCAGGCCAGCTTCGGGCAAGAACTGGGAGGCTCCTCTCTGTCTGAACTCCTCCTGCATCACACCAAGACACATGATTTTTGGGGAATTTTTTTGGTGGATTTTAGTCAGGACCAAGGAATTGTGACAAACTAGAAAAATACTGTTTCTGAAGCCACTAAAAGTTGAATTTCATGTCTGACCAAGTTTAACTTTTTACGCTGGAAATGGAGGGACAGGTTGCATGTGGATTGCATGTGATGGTGCCAAGCACTCAGCAGCCCAGAAGGGCAGCAGCCCTCTGCCTTGGGAGCTCACAACATGGTGTCTGTTTGTACCAAGGGAGGTGTATAATGCTGTACTTTAAAGTGATGATCATTAGAAATAAATATTTGAGACATTGCAGCTGAGGAGAAAAGGATCCAAGTCATCTATATCAGCACTGTAAAATATAAATGTGTCTGTTTCATTTATCAACTGCTTAAAACAAAAGATGTTTCACTTTACAGGATTTAATATTGGTTTAGACTTTTTCCTTCTGATAGTGCACAAGATGAACCATGTCTGGTTGAATTTTGAAAGCACAGTTCCCCTCTTGCAGATACACTGTACTTGGTAAAAAGAGAGCAGCTCAGAGAAACGAAGACCAGAGTTCCACTTGCAGAAATCTGTGTAGAAAATGTGAGCAAAACTGCAGAAGCAACTATCAGAGTCACATGTGACAGCTGAACAACCCTGCACACAATGAGGATAAAAGGGCAGTTCCCCCTGGGCAGCAACTGCATGATGGATGGCTGCAGCTCACTGCACTGCAGCTGCACAAGAACCTTTAGTATCTTTTTTATGCACATTCATTTCATGTGAATGGAGGCCATGCTTCCTGTGTTGAAAAGAACATTAAAATATATTTCCATCGAAATTCCAAAAGCTATTAGATTTATTCTTACATTTCGTGAGTGATATTTATGTGCTTCCCAGCTTTTTTCTTCTTTCCTTCTTTTGTCCCTTTTTCTGCAGGAGCTGAATAATTCATCATAGAAGGAAGCACATGGATTTTCATTTTTTATTTTAGTAAAACAATACTTCAAAGAAAGCAGTGTCAGAGGTTTGCTCATTGTGACTCAGATTTATGGAAAAGGCACTGCAAAGTCTCTGGGATCTCATTTTAGCATGGATATATTTGTAGGTCTACTCTCAGTCTTAAGTTTTCTCAATATAAGCTTGAAAAAAATTATCCTCAAATTTAAGAAATTCTGCCACTACAAAGTCTGTATAATTTGACCAACAAACATCATAATATTATGTATTTTCATTGTCTGGTCACAGTGGAAATGTTTAAAATATTTTATTGGCTTTTTGGGGGGGAGGGGGCATGTGTTAAATTCATGCTGAATAAGTTAGTAAATTTCATCAAAATCAGCTGAGAATTCTTCTGCTGAGGAAACTATGCATTTTTTGAGACTTTCTTAGCAATAAAACTGCCAGGGCAAGATTCAAAAGCTTTATCTTTTTTATCTCAGTCACACTTAAAAAGCAACTCATGTTTGTAGGACAAGATCAGAAGTTCCAAAATTCTCAGTTTTTGAAGGTTGACAGTTCAGTACTTCACATGGGACCAACCCCAAAAGCAAAATGTACCATCTTCAGAAAGAAGGCTTTGGTCAGCACTGGTTGGCTTCAAAGTGCTCTCCACTGCCCACTGTGATATTTAACTCTTAAATCTCTCTGACACTTGAGGTTCCCAACAACCCACTATACACATATAAGCCACTTGGAAAGTGTAAACACAGCAGGTCCCTACCAAAATGTAAATCTTGTGCTCCTAACAGGGCTAGCTGGAGTGAAAAGGTCTGGGGGAGCGAGGAGTTGTGACACACAGACACAGCAGGGACCTCTGCTGACCACACAGGCTGGGAAACACTGGTGGCAAAGCTTGCAAATTCAGATGAAATAAATGGCAAATTGTCCAGAAAGATAGGGTGTGCATGGGTTAGTTTTGCTCATTCTGTGTCCCACAACAAAGATGAAGAATTTGGGTAGGAGATGCTATAGGTAGGAGGGTCTCAATCCAGCCTTTCCTTAGAGTTTTCCCTCCTGTTTGTCCATGCCACAGAATAGTCCTGTTTTTAATACATTCAGGAATTAGATCACAGTCCTGGAGTCTTTGTTGTGTAGCTCTTCAAGACAAAGTTCCAGGCCCATGGAGAGGTCTGAAATAATGTCTCTGCATCAGTAGAAATGATTCCTTCCACCTTTGCAGCCCATGAGCTGTGGGATGTTAAGCACAAGGCACTCTTCTGGTAGGGAGAGGCTCTCACACTGGCTTCTCCAGGTTCTGCACAGTGTCTTGGCAAAGCTAAACCTGACAGGGACCAGCTCAGAGCCTCCAGGGATTGCTTTGTTGGGGTTTTGGCTCTGCTGTTTCAGGTAAGTACAACACATACTTAGGTACTCATTGCACATCATAGGTACCATCTCTTTTCTTGAGTATTTACCTTTTAAACCATTCTGTTTAAATACCTATTTTTTCTCCTAAAGTCTAGCAAATTCTGCTCACCTCCTGCTTCTTTGGGCATTACTGGCATTTGTCAGGGATCTGACACACTCAAGTGCATTGCTCTTCAAGGCACAGAGACTCAGCTCTCCACTGGGAGCTATTATTTAGGGCTCAATTAATCTTTTGTCCATGTTTTGCCTTCAGTAGCTCAGCAAAGCTCCTCACAGTGCATGCTGTGCCGTGTGGTGGATTGTTGCAAGGACTGTGCTGGCTTTTGTCTAACACACCAGCTTGTCTCACTCTCTCCTGGATTATCTTCTGACCCAGCAGCTCTTATCAGCCATAGCTGTCCCAGGATTCCTCAGAGCCAGCAGTGCGTATGGTGTTTATATGGGCTCAGAGGGGAACCCTCTGTTGTGAGTTCATAGGGGTTGACAGGGCCCTTTTTGTCCTCCTTATGCTTTGCATGTGAATTTTGTATTGTTTCCAGACAAAGTGAGACTCAGTTGTGTGTGGTGTCAGGAGCCCAATACATTTTTCCTCTCTTTCTCTTGGAATTGCAATGTGAAAAATGGTTTATGCTCCTTTGAGAAGAAGCTGAGCTGCTTTATCTGACATCAGGGATGTTATGTGGGCAGTGAATGGAGCCCCTTGTGCTTCCAGGGCACTGGAGGGTTTGGAGCAGGGCTGCAGGCTCCAGCCAAGGGCCAGCTGTGACCAACCTTGATTTTTCTCACCCAACAAACTCTCAAGCTACATTAGATGTTTTTTTTAATAGAAAACTGCAGGCTTTTGTGAAGGTTCAGCATTTGAGTGAGGGCTCTTACCCCCTTAAGGAACAACTGAAGCATATTTTGAAGCAAATACACTTCAGCAAAGTGCCCACAAATACTGCAGTGAGGGAATAGGCTTTAGAAAATCTAAATTTGGATTGTTAAACTTTGGTTTGGTGTGGCTCTTACTTTGAGACTTACCAAGAAATGAAGGCAATGTGGGTGGTGTTAAAAAAAATGTCTTTCAGTAACATTTAAAGACTCCTGAATTTTTCCTTGTAAAAGTAGATCATTCATTTTCTTCGAGGCTGGGGTGAAAGCTGGGTTACCCTGAGCCACGGTTGGCAGCTGGAGATGTCTCCATACCACTTGTCATCTGGCATCAGCAGTACACCTCAGTGCATTCCTTCTCAGGTGAGTGGAACTGTGGTTTGTGCTCACCTCTTGCATAAACAACAAATCAATTAAATACTCAGTCTTTGTGACTGTGGCAACTTCTAGAGATGTTTGTAAGCTCATGCTTCTTTTCTGTCCAATTTTGTGTGAGTTTTATGCAATAGAAAGCAGAAATATTTTGATCTATCAAGTTGAGTGCTCTTCCTCCTGCAGCGTCCAGTTGTGTCTTGTTGTGGTGTGAAGCAATAACCTGTTTCACCTTTCCCAGTCCCTCAGGTGTGCAAACCTCTCCCTTCCCCTCCTCCTTGCCCCCTTGCTAAGTGCTGTCCGTCAATCTTAACATTCCAGCAAGGGCGTTGTCTGGTTGGTGAAGTTCAAAAGATGCTTCTCAGCCCTGGGGTCATTGGCCAGTCCAGGTGTCATTGTCCCCTGAGCCTTCCCCCCTCCCACCTGGTTGGTGGCTCACCTGTCCCTTCCCTCCCCCTTTCCCTGGGCTTAAAAAGACACGGGACCATGCAGTCAGGATTCTGTTGGAGCTGTTACAAGATTCAGTTCTGTGACCCTGGAATAAAACTCTGGATTAAACCCTACGGCAGAATCCGTCTCCTTTTCCTTCACCTCACCTAAAGCCTTTCCACCAGAGGTAAACCTGAGTTCCTGCTTGCCTGGACTTGTCCCAAGTGCCCAAATGCAGCATCCAGCCAGCCAGGGGTGTCTCTGAGGTGAAACCACCACAGCTGCCGCCTTTGGTCCAGCAGCAAGGGCCGGATGAGCCCAGGCGCGTTCCACCCGGTAATATTGGGATCATATTCTAATAGTGTCTAAGCCAATTAACCCTTTTTTAAAATGCTGTCATCCTTCTTACATAAATAAATACCCAAGACACAATGAGGGATGCAGGGGGCAAAAAAATGGTGTGGATATTAATGTAGAAATTCTTAAAGGTGCCTTTGAGGTAGGAAACATGGAATTTCTGACTACCATTCCCTCTATTCCCTTGCTTGGGGCTTGTTTACCTCTACTCATGTGAACACAAAGCCTAAGCTATAGACTGAAAGCAGCAGAATGGGCCAGAGAAGCCAAAAATCTAGAAGAGAGAGTCTGGCTTGTAATGCCTGTGGGAAATCAGTATGGTGGGAACACTGGTTCTTCCCCTCCTTGTATTTTCTAATTGCAAATGGCTCCATCCTTCATATCCTTTGTTCTCAGTTTGCTTGATAGGCAAAAGAGCAGGTCCTGCTCCCCCAGAGGGTTCTGGCACTCCTACCAAGCCAGCTTCTCCTGGGCTTTGCCTCCAGGAGGCAAATTCCCTCCAAGCATTCCAGGAGGGAGCTGAGCAGGAGTGCTCAGAAAATGGGATTCCTGTCTGGGGTACCCAGGAGACAACACAAAGTGTTGGGAACCTGTCCTGTGCTGAGGGTCACAGGAGATTTCCAATTTCCCCGAGGGCATGTGCATTCCCTATCCCACAAAATACAGGAATAATTGAAAATACAGAATATAATAACACAGCCACCATGTGTGTGAAAGGGAACTGTAGGCTCCCAGTCTTGGGGGTGAAGGTTCCCCAGCCTCTCTGTTGGTTGTGCTTGATATCACCAGAAACCACCAGGACATTAGATCAAATGGTGCATCTTGTATCCAAACTGTTTGTGGTCAAAAATGAGGGCAAGAGGCCACACAGAGGCTCCTGTAGGAGGAACACAGAGAGTGAGGACATTCTTGTGCTTGCAAGGGACCAACACCAAAAGCAGTTTCTCAGATGTGTTCTCACTTCAGGGAGGTGTGTTGGTAAAAGGTGGCTCTGCATGCCAAAGCTAAAGTTTGCTTCTCCTTTTGCATCTGACATGAATGGCTTCCCCCATTCTAAGAAAAGCCAGCTCCTTTGAGAGAACCCATGACCACAAGGAGTATTTACATTTTCCAGGTGCCAGCCTTGCAGCTGGATATAAGGTGGGAAGGAGCAAGGACTTGCCTTGCCTTGTCATCATGGGCTTAAAACCAACACTTTGACTCTTATGGATCTGGTAAGAGATCCATGAGCTCTCTACTGCCTCTGACTTACCAGACTGGTCTTCCAGCAGTGGCTTTCACACATCCCAGGAGTCCCTTGTGGAATGGACATTGACCTGGTGGGATGGGACGTGCTCTGGGGGTTGGAGGTGATCCCTTCTGCTTGGCTTCCCATGGATGGTAGCGCTAGGGAATGTGGGGAAGGCTGCAGCCTAAAACAAGAACAAGTTAACCCAGATACTGCCTGTTCATCTCCCCATCCCTGCTAGCACCAGCCCTAGCTCTGGATCAGTCCTGATTTTGCCCAGAGGAACCATTCCCAACCATGGACTGTCTCTGTGTTAAATAGACACAGTGAGCCCCGTGCAATGCTCTGTGTGTGTGCTGTCACAGCTCTTTGGTTTCATGCTTAAATTAAGATAGCTGATGAAATACTTAGACCCCTTTGATTTTTCTGTTTCCCTGCTCTGTTTTCTCCTCTGTTCAAAGCTCTGTTAATTCTCTGCATCACCTGGTCCCCTGAGCAACTTCTCATTTCATCTTGGGAAGGAAATTAATTTAGCAGTGTTTTTTAAATTCTTACCTTATGCCCAACAATGTGAATAATGTATGTGCTACCAAAGCCATTTGTAATTAGTGCATTGTGCTGCTAAACAAAATCTTAGGACCCAGGGTTTTGATAACAGCAGGTAGGAAGGCTTTTGGCAGGTAGGAGAGCTTTTGTTACTGATTTTTTTTTGTGCTTCACTTCTTTGGTCATATGCTTTTTATCTCTGCCATTGTCTGACTCGTTGATAGTTTCTGTTTCTAAAGAAGAAAATCACTTTGGATCCATGATAAACAAAGGCCTCAGATAAGTGAATTTCAGTAGGTAATTATGTCACATTAGCAGTGACAAAAATGAAATCCAACTATCCTCACTGGCATGCAGATGAGGTAGTGGCAGGGTGAGTGAATATTTGAGCCTCAAAGTATGCCTCTGTTTTGCTAAGAAGTGCTTGAATTCTGTTTGATTATTTTAAATGTTCTGATTTATTTCTCATGAGCTCATTACAGTGTGCCAGTCATCTTAAAGACATTTACCAGTCAATTTTTGTGTTCGTTCTCTCTCTCTCAGTCTGGTTTCTGGCATCAAGACACATTTGTGTGGGCAGTTTGAGCCTCCTCTGCAGCCAGCCATTATCCAGGAAATGCTCTGAGAAGCCTTTCCTGATAAATCAAAAAACATTTATACTTCCAAAATGGCCTTTTCAGTTCCTAGAATAACTATTTTAGGAACATGCTCCATTAGCCCAGTTATGCTTATTAACTACACTAAGACTAACAGCTTCAGCTAATAAGATGCAAAGTTTGAGCCTCAGGATCATGTCTAGTATTGAAGAAAATATGAATATTTATCAGGAAGGAGCTCTTTTAAAAAGAAAAAAGCCAAAAAAAAAAAAAACCAACTCAAAAAAGCAAATGCTAAAAAAAAAAAGGCGGCTAACCATGTACCTGAGGTAAAATGGTGACCTAAATGGCCATGTTTTTGCCCTGAATCTTTTGCTTTGTGTTTCTTTTTAATTCCTAACAACAACAGACAAGGATGATGCTACATGCAGGGCTGTACACAGTTTCCAAAGGGCCCTGTGGTATCACAGGTCAGGCTCCTGCCCCTCTGCTTTACCTGCACCAGGGAGGTGGCTTTGTCTGATGTAGAGCACAGCACTGCCAGCCCCTTCTGAGGCCAGAAAAGAGGTGTGTATTGCTAAAAACACTTGTCTAGCTGCACAACCAACCTGCATCTCACGCTGCCCTTTGAAGTAGCATGTGTTAAATTGGTTGTGAAAGGCTGAGCAGGGACAAGGCAGAGTTTTAGAAAGTTGAGGACCAGCTGGGCACATTTCCACTTTCTCCCATTTGACATCTGGTAGGAGTTTTTTCCATGCCCTGCTCAGATATGCTGCCTGGTTAATAAACTCAGGTGCAGGGCAGCAGCTTGCCTGATGAAAATGAGTAATTATGTTTCACTTTCCCTGACTGGAATTTTGATTGCCACAGACATGATTAATAGGATTTTCCGATCATTGCTTAAAGAAAGCTTTAACTCCTAGGAAATAATTTAGTATGTGGGAACTGTAAGCAGGCTTTAAACCATCAGCAAAGATGAGAGATAGTGAGAGACTGAGGGAGCACTATTGTGAGAGGAGGTCTGACATTTTGTAATTGTCTTGAAGAATAAGCTGATGGGAAAGGACACAAACAGCCCAGTGACAAACCAGACACACCACACTGTATCAGGTGGAACTGCAAGGCATGGATATTGTTTAGGGAACTGGGAAATGACATCAGATCTGTGATACCTTGGAAAAGTAATACCATCCCTCCTTTTGGAGAGTTTGGGGAGGAGTTAACATGAGCCAGATGTTCATTTATCAAATAACTTTATTACAGCAACCAAATACAGTTGAATAAACCATAGCTGAGTGTTGGTATACCAAGCATGAAGAAATTGCACTGTGTCCTCAGAAAGCATTTTTTAAAAATAAACACTTCATCTTGTTCATGTTTGAAATATCTAGCAGTCAGTTTTGAACTGGCACAGTGGGAAGAAGCAGGACTCAAGAGCAGAAGTTCTGGGAACCATGGTTTCCATTTCCATACAGCTGTGCAGCTTTCCTGTGCATGACACGCTGTGTGTGGGGAAATCTGTCTCAACCCACACAGCTCCAGTGGCACTGGAGCTATCCAAGCCTGGGTTTTGAGGATGTAGAGCCTTGCAACAACCTGATTTTGGTAACCAGGAAAGGGCTAACCTTGGCAGGAGCTTCCCCTGCAATGGGGGTGCCCATGGAAACCCAGGAACCCTGAATCATTGGAGATCTCCTGGAGGGAGCAAGCAGCACTGGGGCACAGGAGGAGCTCTGCCTGCCTGAGTGCTGGCTCAGACCTCCTGCCTGTGTCAGGGCATGTGCCACACTCCCATCACCCTCCCTCCATTAAGTCTGCCTCAGTGCCTCTGCAGTTATGCTCACAACAGCCTCTCTCAAATGGTATCTGCTCCCTATCTCTTGGCCAGGCAGATGAGGAGCTCTGGATCAGTGCAGTCAGTGCCCTTCTTTCTTGTGCTTGGCAGGGGAAATTTCTCTTTAATGACACAGGGAAAAATCCAGGAGTTGCATTTCAGGAGCTTTAATTCCTTTATCTCTTCTCTTTCACTATATATTTGGATGATTCTTTGTCAGGAGACATGGCTTTAGATGGGCTTCTTGCTTGTCCTTCATTATTTTGGGAATTCTGCATTCCTCCGCTCAGACCATTTGTTCCTTTACTCTCTTCTAAAGGGGAATCTTTCCTCCAGCTTCAGTGAGACCTCAGATCATGTCCACCCCTTCCCACCCACCACATTCCACTCTTGCATCCAAGTCTGCTTTCCCCACAGTGGTCCTTGCTCCTCAACCTGCCCCTCCTCCCCACACCTTTCTGACTCCCAGACTTCCTCTTCAGCCTGCTCATCTCCTTTATGTCCCCCACCTCCATCCATTTTCCTGCGTCCCTCTGCCCAGATGTTCCAGGATCCCCTTTCATCGCCTGCTGCAGATGGCTCACTGCCCCTGCTGCCCCTCCCTCTGTCTGGCACTCATTGACCAGCCCTGGCCCTAGCTCCTCCTCAGCTGCAGCAGGACAGGTCCATCCTTCGGGAGCTTTCTGGTCATGGAAAATACATGGCAAAGAGACTTCTAGCTCCCATTTTCAGGGCTTGATTCCAAGGGGCTTGGCTGTTCCTGAAGTGCCTGGTTTTCTCTGTACTTGTGGAAATGCTCCCAGAGAGGTCACCAGCATCTTCATCTGGATGGGACAAGAAGCAGACAGGAGCAGGCATCCACCCAGCTAGGACAGGCTCCCAGAAAAACTTGAGCTGTTGAGACTTTGCAGCTTTTCCTAAGAATGTGCAAGTGTGGTTTTTCAGGCAGCCTGGATTTGGAGCTCTGCACAGGTGGGACACAACCCAGAGTTTGTGGGGCTGGTGCTGGCATCTCCAGATGGGTTACATCTCCAGCCAGAAAGGCAGGAGGGGTAATAGTCTTATGGGAGAAAATATTTCAAAGTTTAATGCTGAAGAACAGCATTTTGTCTTTTACTTGTTTATATCAAAACAGCAAGAATAGCTTGGGTTTATTTTCCCAAAAAAACCCCCAAATACAGCCTGTAATAGCTGGAAAGGCAATCTGTAGCCCAAAAGGACAAGTGCTGGCATTCTTCTAAACATCTGTGTCATCTCATAATGAGAATTCTGGGCAGGGTTAACAACATCAAATGTGCTCCAGCAATCTTTCAGAGGGATGGGTGTCACCTCTCCAGCCTAATTGGAGGCCTTCAGGAGAAGTCTTATGAATATGCCTAAATAGCTGGAAAGATGCTGTGACACTCACTTAAGTCTTCAAAATGTACATAATTGTGCAATCATGGTGAAGGCTGATAAAATGTACAATTACTTAGAAAAGAGAAATCAATTGTGAATGATACGAGAGGGTTTCCTACTCAATAATAACATTCTTCTCCCAACTTCAGCTATCTAATATTAGTTATTGAGGCTCCATGATTCCTCCAAGACATTTGTCTGAATTTCCCATGCCAGATAAAACATTGCTGATAAAATATTGAACTATGTGTGGGAGCGTTTTAAAAATGTCTCTGCAAGACCAGAAACAAAGTACTTCAGTAAACAAAAGTATTTTCTTTACCATTGGATGGGATGGAGGCAGCTGGCAGGGATATGTATGGGTGTGGCAGGGGCAGTGCATGTGACTGGGGGAACTGCAACTGTTACAAAAAGGTTTAAAAGTTAGGAAATTTAAACTTGGTTACATTTCTGCAGCCTGTATGATCTCCTGCTGCTGCAGAGAACTGCTTGTCACTGTGCCCTTCCCAGCTGGTGGCCTTGTCTGCCTGATTAGAGGAGTTCTGGAAATGCAGAACTCCTCTGAAATGTAGCATGTATTCAGAAGCAATCACAGGCATCACCACTCCAAAGACACAGTGCAACACCCCTGCAGTACTTGGTTATTATGAAGAAACTGGCTACTATTTGGTATTAATATATGTCTTAAACACCTTTTTGTATGTCCTGTAAAATTACCAAAATGCCAAAGTGAGGGACAAATAGATTAAAATGTTGATGAACAATTCTATGGGATGGTCAAATGTACTAAAATACTCTCAGCTAAAATGCCTGTCAGTTTGAACTCTGCTGAATGACACTTTGTAATTATTTTTGTCTATCATTCTTTGCCTGTTGTGCTATAATTTGATATTTTTCTGGAACAATCATGCAAACCTCACAATAAATAGGAGTTGTAATATATTAGTATGAGAGCACCTAGGAAAACACTCTGCAGCTTGTCTAGGTTTGAAGGATAACCTTTGTAATACAGGTTTTGAGGGGAGTTTTATGAATTTCTGCTGACTAGGTTAATTATTTTGTATCACATGCTACTCCACTTTTCTGAGCAGCTTTGGTGGGAATACTGCAGACTGATCTTGGCCTTTCACATGTGGGACTGAAGTGTTTAAGGTGATGCTCTGAATGACTTGTGCTTGCTACACCAGACATTCCAGGTTTTTTAGCTTAGTGACTCGGGGGAAGAGCATGGCACAGCTCTCCAGAGTGTGCCCATCAGTCTGTGCCTGGTGTGGGCACAACCAGAGGGCTCTGCACTCTGTATGTCAGCACGCAGTCAAGCCATTGAAGCCACAGCAAAAGAGGTTGTGCTCCAAATGTACTCATGCTCTTTGGTTTTAGTGCATTTTATCTGGTTTCTTTGAAACTCAAATAGTCCCAGAGCTACATGGAAGGGAGACAGGCTTGTTCATCTTCCAGGGAACCATGTGAATGGTTGTGTATAGGAGAACAGCTGATACAGAGTGAAGCAATCATACTTTTTTTGGCAGGCTTGAAAGTAGGTGGTTCCTGCTACGAATACACAGATACCAGATGTGTCACCAAGTGTTTCTGTGTAAAACCAGCCATCAGTCCTGAGGCCATATCACCACTTTCTCTTGGCAAACAGATTTACATCTGTTAGGTCTGCCTGGCTTTATCCTGCACTATCTGAATTTGGAAGACAGAAGGTGTAGAAATCTCACCTGCAAAGAGATTTCTGTCTTGCTCTGGACCTGTGTACTCTTCTAGCCATCTTCCCAAAACCTGTCCCTGTGCAACTCTCCAAAAGGGGCTTGCTGAGGTTCCTTTATTGACTCTCCTGTGCTCCCTTGCCTGCCCTTGGTGAGAAGAACCATCCACACCAATCTGTGTGAAGCTTACACATAAATGGAGGAAGGCAGTGTGCTGTCTTGCAGGTACTACTAGAGAACATGTAGGGTTAGAGCCATCCCAGCCCCTAAGTCCCAGTAAGTCAGTTATTGGTACATCAGAGTATGTTATTAAGATTATTTTCATTAGCCAGTGAGAATATGAGATAGTGGTTGGAAAGTGCCAAAAAATGCCTCCTTTCATTTGTGGTGCATGGGGACAATTGCCTTGCAATCCCAAGAAATAATGCATGCAGTCTGTATCACATTTTGTGAATCAAAAATGTGGCCAGAGCCTAAACTAGAAAGAAATGCATCTCAATGGGAAGTGAAGAGAGTGCAGAAGACTTATTTTCTGTAGACTCAGCTCTTTTCACTGCCTCTGATTCTACTATAGGTTTTTCCCTACATCAGAATTTTCTGATTTGGCTGTACCATTAGATTCAACTCCCATTCCCTTTTTTTCTAATGGAGGTGGAACAGAGCCTTTATTTCCTTGGAAAAGGAACTTGCTTCCTGCTGATGATTACATAACACCAACATTGGCTTCTTGAGCTTTTCTCTCCCCACACTCACGTGTCTATCTGCGGTATTTAGAGGAGTGTCCCTGGAAATTACAGAAATGGTTGTGTCCTTGCTCCTGACATGTGATTGATGCAGACTGGCTCCCTTGGCATGGTGCATTTGGGTACTCAGGGTATGGTGAATCTGGCTGGTATCTGCCAGGGCAGTCTGGTTCTGAAGGTGGCCTTTTCCCTCTGTGGTTGGTGGAGATACAGTGACTCCAGAAACCAGTGCTGAGTGATATCTCTTGTATGAATTCGACCCCAGGAAGTTTTTTTCCAGAGCTGATTTGTACAAAGCTGCATTTCTGTTTCAAATCTACTTGCTCTAATAGTAGTAGTACCTCTACTCTTGCCATAAACACAAGTTCAGGATGCCTAAACCAGAGATTTTGGTCTTCCCATTAAACTGCATCTTACTCAGATATTGGGCATACCTCTTCATCCTTGTACTTTCAGTCTGGGCATCATCCTCAGGTTGAATATTTCTAAAGGTCCTCATATGCAGGCAATACCTACATCTTGCAGACTATTTCAGTGCAATTTTTCCTCATTTCTCTCTGACTATTCTTCATCCTAATAGTCTTATCCAGATTTTCATATGTCTCAATTGTTGCAAGGTTATTGCCCTACCAATGTATCCATCCAGATCCTGCTAAGATTGTTTTCCTAGCTTGCTGTTTTGAACATGCCAGATCTCTCTATCCACCCTACCATCAGCTTCCCTCCTCTCCTACAGTGCTATTCCATTCCTTTCCCTGGCATCATCTCTCATATGCTGTCAAAACATCCGTGCCTGCCCCAGCAGGATTGCCTCCCACCCTTTCTCCCACCACCACTCGCTGGTTCCGTTTTGTTATCAGCACTTACGTGTTGTTTGTGCTGGAAGAAGCTCCTCACAGTCATCCAAAATGCTTCTTTCTCACCTCTGAAAACTTTCTGAGCAGTCTTTTTTGTTCTGACACCTGTAACCAGCTTAGAACAGGAAAGTGGCTGGGATATGGCCAGAAGAGAGCACTCCCTGTTGTATTGACCAACACTTTTGGGCTGCTTACCTGAATTTATCTTTTCTATGTTTAAGGGCGGCAGATGTTAGAGCACATGTGATTCCTCCACATGAACTGGCCTTTTGTGCCAACAGATCGCTTAAAACAATGCTTAATTCTCCTAGGCACTGTGTTAATACCAATGAGGACAGCAGATAGCTCTCCAAACACACCCCTTCCCTGACACATTTTGAGAGCTGCCCATTGCTTCCCTGCAGCCCTCAGCCCCAGGCTGACCTTTCCCCTGCCTTAGAAGGCAGCATCCTTTGGTTCAGAAAAGCTTCACTTGGGGTTTTGGCTGCTCAGCACTGCAGATGTACTGGCTCAGCACAGATGCAGAAGGCAGTGTGAAAGAGAGGTGTGCATCATGTGCATGCTGCAAGGCAGCTGCCCTTCTTCTCCTCTGCTAGCACCACCACAACGTGGGACTGCAGCCCCCAAACAGGACAGCCCCCTCCCACCTCCCTTGCTCATCCATGGCTTCCCCCAGCCTGGCATACAGGGGGGATATAACAGTGCTAGGAATTGTTAAAGGTACACATAGAACCATTGAGGTCAGAAAAGACCTCTAAGGTCATCGAGTTCAGCCATTAACCTCACACCACCTTGTCACCACTAAACCATATCCTTACAAGCCACACCCATGAGCCTTTTGAACACTTGCAGGGATGATGATCTCACAGTTTAAAATTGGTTAGAAGACCTTTGTGTTTTATGAAACAAAGACTAAAATACTTTGGCTGTGTAAATGAAAAAAATCATGACTAGATGGAAAAAAGAATCTCCTTTCCTTTTAAAAATTCATCCTTCTGAAACTTAATGTTTGTTAATACTAACAGTATGAATTAAAAATGGCCAAGTGTTGAATTCTTAAATAAAGTGCCTCTAAGAATGTTAGTCTAAACCTTCATGCAAAAACATTTTTAAATACTTCTGTTGTTTGTGTCTGCACAGCTTGCAGTATATTATCACATCTGGGTCATCTCCTGGCCATCACAAGCCCACTCAAAGCACCAGCCAGTGTCACTCTGAACTAGTGCTCTGCAGGTCCATGTGAACCCCTGGACAGAGCTATGCAGAGCAGCCTACTCTGTTTTCCACTGTAACTGTTCTAAGCCACCTCTTTCCCCATGGTTTAAGCAGTCCCTATTTTCAGCACTGCTGGGGAAGGTGACACCCTTGGGACAAAGCAGCATGCCTGACTCCTCTGAGTCATCATGGTCATGGGTCCCATGGCTGAGTGGTGTCTGAAGCCACAGCTCTGCCAACATGAGACTTCAGGGCTGGCCTGAGCACCCAGCTCAGACATTAGGTCCTCCTGGTGTCCTGCAGTGCTCTTCAATGCTGAGCATGAGAGAGATGAAATCAATTAGCAAGGGGCACACTAATCACATAAATGGCTTCATTATCTTGCTCAGACCCACCCACAAGCATAACTGGAGTGCCTGGCAGTGCAGTGAGGCAGGTCCAGATCAGATGGCAGGGAGAGGGTGTAAGGGCTGACCTTCACACTAGGAGTGTCCCAAGCCCTCTGCTCCGTGAATGAGTTTGTATCAGATGTTTGTAGAGTAAGAGGTACTTGTCTTGGGGGCATCTCTGGGAGGACAGACTGAGTTGATCTGGCTTATCAGTTTGAAAATGGGGTGACAGGGGAGCCTACGATGCCTCATGAGCTTCTGGTGAACAAGTCCTGCTTTGGTAATGTTTAAACAAAAAAGAACCACAACAAATATCTGATCATTTAAATACTAAATGATCAGATATCTGATACTGAATTTGGGTTTGGTATGGGATCTCATGCCTTAAATTTTCACTCCTGTTTTCATCCTGCAGGCTGAACTGATGACTTAAATGGGGATTTCTCCTTTTACCTTCTAAAAACATAACCTGGAAATACAAGTGAAGTCCTTTTTTAGGGAATATTTCTGAAGACAGTGAAGCTTGATAAAACAATAGAGGATGTATGGCTTGTGTTGGAATATCAGTATATTTTTGATATGCATACAGAGAAATTTTGTTGCTACTTTGTCCGCTTACAGCAGAGGAGTCTCCATTGCTGTGCTGGCCTACTTGCATTCTGCTACTTCAAGAAATCAGACACACAATAGGTTTTGATGGGTTTGTCTTGTAATGGAGACTTTTTTCTGGAATGAATCCCTCTTCCAATTTAAAGGTAGTAGAAGTTGATCCTGAATTTTTGGACCTCCCTTAGCAGTAACAGATGCATGAACTTTGAATATGTTGCTATATAAATTACAGCCTCATATTGGTGCTTCTTGGCAATTGATACACAAAGGAGAGAGAATACAGCCTAATACCAATGTAAAAATTGCTTTATATAGCTTAAGTTTCTCTTTTTGAGCACATTTTATTTTTAACATTACATTGGTTACTTTCAAGGCTGTGGTGAAATGCAGCCAGGGGAGAGAGAAATGAGCACATACATTTGGCTTTCCTGCCCCTGTTCCATGCTGATGCTGCTGGGAGTGAGGCACCTCTCCTGCTGCTCCTCTGGTTTCTGTCCCACACACTCCTCCCCAAAAACGAGGAGCAGATCTGCATTTTACACCTGCATTTTACACCTGCCCTGTGCTGGGCCCATTGCTCCCATTGTACACACATTTGAAGGAGGTTGCAATGCAGTGTGAAAGCTGGGGGGCTGGGAGAAGGAATGTGTGGCACGGGGGTGATGTTTTGGCACAAAAGCCAGTGATTCATACATGCAGTGAGAAGTAATGCTCCTCCCACCCAGACACTGGTGGGTCCCACCCTGCTTCCCGCAGGGTTTGGCTGGGTGCTGGTGTCACCCTGAATGACTCCACAGGCAGCAGCAGCAGCCTTAGGCTTTGACTTCAATGGTACCAACCTTTGCTCTTGCTTGGGACAGACCAGCTGTTTGTGCATTCTTCTATCTCTTGCCTTCCCACCCCAGTAGCTTGTCTCATCCTCTGGCTCAGCAGCTGCAGCCATTTTCACTCCCTCACACCTTCAGCCCCATCAATGGGACAGGGGCCCAGAGGGAGGGAGCACATTTTCCCTCTCCAGGGCAGGACCTGCCTCTCAGCAAGGTGGAGGCAAGGCTTACAGGAGTCCAGGAGAAAGTGCAATGCAGTAATGAGGGAGGGAAACCCTTGTGTGGGTTTCTTCAGCACAGGGCACAGCTTCAGTTGTAGCATCAGAACACATTTCCTCTACTTTGCTTGTCCATAAGCTGGTGCTGGATATTTTCTTGGGAAATGAGCTTTCAGCCTCTCCATCCAGCTGTCATTTTAACATCAGGGAGGGATTGAAGTTCTCCTGGGGAGGTGTCAGATTTCTGCCTGTGTCCCTGCTTCAGGTGAGCAGAACTACTGCATTGGATGGGCAGCACACGCCTGATGGGCAGAATGCTGGGCTTCAATACTTGCTCTGGTACAGGTACCACAGGGACCTGAAACTGAGTTTCCTTCAGCCTCATAACAGTTTGGCCATGCAATATCACAGCCTGCTCCTCCTCTTGCTCATTTTTGTCTCTTGGTGATGGGAGTGCTGTGCAGGCTCATGAACCAGCTCAGCAGAAGAGCAGCACCCTGCAGGCTGTGGTCCCTGGTCTGGCTCAGGGGTGGCAGGCAGCACTGCGCTGGGGCACCCTGAGCTGTGGCTGCTGGTTCTGTCAGACACGTGTGGGAGGCCTGGGAGAATCAAAATTTGCTGGGAGAATCAGAAGGGGAGGACTCCTCTTATGAGCCATGTCAAGCAATGACAGCCACACCTCAGACATCCACCCACAGCACTTCCTCCTCCTCTGGACCAGCTGCTCGGCTTGGCTCCATGGGGAAATGCTCAGCCAGAACCTCATAATCCATATCTGACTCCTTAGTGTAAAATTAAACCACCCTGCTGTAAGAGCAAGGAGGAAAGCACAGCTGGTGCTCAGCTTGGGGGGTGATGGGGAAAAAGGGCTCCTCATGACCAGAACTGAAGGGTTCAAGGGCAGTTGGTGGAGCAGTGGCTTTTCTGGACATCCATCACAGCAAAGTCATTGCTGAGCTCTTTGTCTCTTCCCTGCCCTGATTTCAACTCGATTCTTTTTGTTTTTCTGCCTCTTCTACATTTAAACTTATGTTCAGTCTTGCACTTACCTCTAGGAATTTCTAAGCATTTGGGATGACATCCAGGATAGCTCTTTTTGTTTGCAAATTGATTTAGTCACCTCTCAAGTTCTCAGCATAGGGACTGTGTATTAGCTGGCAATGCTACATAGGTTCTGCTGGGGAGCTGGAGATAGATGAGAAGTTGGGAGTATTTTATGAGCTCTCCTTACAGAAAGCCTGGGGGACCATCATGGCTATAAACTCTAGTGAGAGATCCCCAGTGGCCTACTAACAAAGATTTTTTAAAAAAAAACAATTCATAATTAAGGTTTCCTTGAGCTCCCCTTGTAATGGTGCTGGTGCTTCTAATGCTATAGGCAGGGAATTAATATTTCTTAAAAACTCAGTTCTACATGACATCTCGCTCGTCTCCTGGAAATCTCTGGGGTGTAGGATATGGCAATCCAGGGATAATGAGATAATACAGCCATTTACAACCATGACTGGCAGATGAAAGGAGCCTGATCCTAACCTGATCCCAGACAGCACCCCAGAATGTGGACTCATGAGCTGCACCTGTGCTGCTGAGCTCCATGAAGACAGGGGGGCAGCAGAAGTCCCTTCCTCCATTCTCCTGTCCCTTGTACTAAACCTGCTCAGCAGCCTGTTTAAATACTAATCATTAGCACTGAGCCCCTTATTTGCCATGGTATGTGCCATGCTCTGGAGGATCACAGATCTCACCCATGAACAGGGTGGGTTTGGGGTTCTCCTGCTGCAGAAGTCAATGTGTGGTTTGTAACTGCTCTCCTTCCAGTGACTCTGGTACTCTCCTGGCTCCTGGAGCAAATGGTGTTTTCATCCCTGAGAAGGGCTTAGCAACCCCACCTGGGCTTAATGAGTAAACTTTTATAATCTATTAGGTATTTTGGGGATTTTACAGTATTTTATTTGTATGAGGTAAATCTGTGCAAAAAGGAAGAGCTTCACCACCCAAGTTCAGGTTGCCCTGGTTGGTTTTGCTTGCAGGTAGGAGGTGCCATTGGTTCAGCTCCTTGGAGCAGGAAGAAGGAACCTGCTGAGCATCAGCCTCAGGTTTAGCTTCTGCTAAGGGGAGGCAGGGAAAAGCTGTCCCTTTGACAGCCCTCTCCTTAAACCTCCCTCCAAGGTGAAACTCCTGTGGAGGGAAAGGCTTACTTAGCTCCTGGTGAGTTACAGCAAAGACTTAAGAGACTTTAAAATGATCCCTGCCACTGTCTGGCTGCCTCATCTGAACAGGAAGTAGATTTTCCTAATTGCTATTAACAGTTTGTCACTTGACACGGGAAGTCTAACTGTGGGTTCAAATCTGTGTGTACAGTCTGGATCTTGACCTGACTGCTTAGAGCTCTGTAATTTTAATAATTTTTTTTTATGTCATTATTGGGTTATTTTATTCTATGCTTTGCTATGCCATTCAAGCTGTTATGGCTGGTTGTGATTTTGCAACATGGGCAGTACTGCCAGCCCTGGATGGAGGGCAAGACAGGCATCCTGTCTAACACAGTGCAGGTGCCTGACACCTCTCCTGGAGAGCTTCAAGGCAGCAGAGGCATTTTCCTCATAATGCAAGGCCAGAGGACAATGGCTTTATTTTAACAGTATGAGTGCCCAGTTGGAGGAGCTGTTCAGTGCAAGATGTGTGATCAAGCATGAAGGTGAAGGTGGTGGTAGGTGCATGCCAGCACATTGGTGCTAAGGAGAGGTGACCCCTGCACATGCTGAGGATTCCCATCAGCTGGAGAGTACCTGGTCTGCCTCACCCCAATCTTAGCTTGACCTGGTTCAAGTAAATCCTCTGCCAGGGATTGTCTTCACTGCCGACTTTAAATAGCAACATCTTCATTAACTTAAGCCTTCTCTTGAGCTTTGTGGCTGCTCTGTCTCTGAGCCTTTTCTACCCCTATCTCCAACTGACAGACCAATCCTTATTATGCCTAGTGCTAAAGGCTCCAGGCTTAGGGGGATAGCTTAAGGCTGGTGTGGGGTCCAGCATGGTGGTCCATGGGCAGCAGAAATTTGCCCTAGGAAAATATCTCCAACAGTCCTCACAGAGGAGCAGGCATCTATCTATCTATCTATCTATCTATCTATCTATCTATCTATCTATCTATCTATCTATCTATCTATCATCTATCTATCTATCTAACCTCCTTCCTTCCTTCCTTCCTTCCTTCCTTCCTTCCTTCCTTCCTTCCTTCCTTCCTTCCTTCCTTCCTTCCTTCCTTCCTTCCTTCCTTCCTTCCTTCCTTCCTTCCTTCCTTCCTTCCTTCCTTCCTTCCTTCCTGCAATCAGGGCGCTCCATGTGGAGCCATGGATCCAACTGACCTCTGAGGAGGGTCACAAAACCACCCACCCACCAAGAGAAGCCTGGATGGCCTCCAGTGAATGAGGAGGATGAACCCTACAGCTCCCCCAGCTCTGAAAGGGAAGCCAGATTTCAGCACAATGACAATTCATATCCCCTCAGAGATCTGAGCTGTAGTGTTTGTATCTGTGCTAAACTGCCAAATAACCTCTCAAATACTGGCTGGGGAGTACAGACCCACCTGCTGAGATGGGTAAGTGCTGTAGAAATGGAATCATTTCAATCCCTCTTTGCCAGAGTGAAGCAAACCAACAAAAAGCCCATTCATCTCTTTGATAAAACCTTTTCTATTTTTGTAATCAATATGGTTCCGATCTCTTTTATGTAACGCAAGGCTCGAATTCAGCTGAGTAAAAAGTGTAATGTAATTTTGAGAATTATAAAAGCTCTAACTGTGATGTATTTAAATACATCTATTCTGACTAGGAAGCAGAAAAATTACTTATATGACCATTAGGGATGGAGTTTACTATTCCAGAGCAAACCCCAGTAATTAATCTCCCACACAGTGGCAAATTCAGTGCCTTCCAGCATTGTGGACACATGTTCCTTAACCCTTTACTCTGTTGAAATAGCCATTTAAATAGAACTTTCCAGTCAAGGCATGATCTGATTCTTTCCATTCTTCTCCAAACACATTCACACCCAGCACTGCTCAGTAAGCTAACTTGACCTGGTACAAAGTCTACAAAGATTTTTGGTAGTATTGAAAAGCTCAGTTTCAAGAATGGAGAGCATTTCACTCCTAAAACATAGCAAATCAGTCAGGAGAAAATGGAAGTGGCTCTGGACAATCTTGTTTTCTCAGGGTAAGTTACTTTAAAATAAGGAGAGAGAGGTTTTTATAGACTCCCTGCCATCACCACTGGCTCCATGACAGGCTCTTGGTCCTCTGAAACCCCAGCCAACAATTCAGTCTCTTTCCAAGGAGTCTTCAGAAGGGTTGGAGGGCAGGAAATACTGCAGCTGTGGGCAACCCTCTGGAGCTGGCTGCAGCTGGATCTGCTTCTCCCACCCATTTCTTTCCACATACTGCATGCAAGACAGCAGCAGCACCCTGTGAATCTGTAAATCCTGGAGAAAACCAGCTTAGTGTATTCCCAGACATTGCTACAACCACTGAGTTTTGCAAACCAAAAGAGATTCAGGTCCCCTACTGAATCCAAGCTGCAGTTTGTCTTGCACTCAACCACGAGCTGCTCTCAGGCAGGAGGTGCCACCACCAGCACGGCAGGGACGGGCCACAGAAGAGGCTGGGGCATTTCCCTACATACCTTAGAGCAAATATCATCATTTAATTCTCATTCCCTTACAGCTGTTCACACATCCCAGGATGTCTGCTGACACAGACAGGGCTGCCAAACAGCTGCTGTGTCCCCAAACAGCTGCTCAGTGCTGTGGGCTGGACCTACCTGCAGCTCCATCGGCCACAGCATCCCAGCCAGCAGGGGAGTGACACCTCCCTGTACAGCTCCTTGTGAGAGCTTTGCTAAGTGGGTACAATTAATGGCTGGAGAATGACATTTAAATGTGTATTTGATACTTTCTCCTAGAATTAGGACAGAATTACACTACTTTGCATGCTGATTAATTCTTTTAGCCTGCAACTGACTTCAGATTTGAATAAGCAATGTAGTTCATGATTTCTGCTACCAAAGCTCTAAAAGCAGGATGTTTTTCAGCTTTTATTTTGGTTTTCACTTTTAATTTCCATGGTGCACTTGTCATCATTCAAGAACATACAATGCACTGCCAGCTCTATCATTAAAGTGGCAGCTCAATAGAATAGTGTCAGAACAATGATGACATCTTGCTTGCATGAATTTCAGCTTTTCTTATAAAACTAAAAAATTCTGAGCCTTATGGGTAATTTTTTCTGACCCTGCATGTTGCTCTCTGCCCTACAGACCATCTTGTTTAGCCCATGAAGTTCCATTTATGGATTCCCCCACCATGGGGGTGCTCAGCCCTGAGCCTGCCGCTGGTACATTTGGTGCTCACAGTTTTAAGGCTGTTTATGCAAAACAGAAGCTTGCAGCAGCCATAATAAAAACATCACAATGCTACAGTGAAAGGACTTCAAGGTGGAGCTCATGCTCTCTGCAAGCTCCTATGGTATGCTCTGGAGTACCTGCACCTGTCAGCCAAGCAGGGTAGAGACAAAAGCAGAGACAAATTAACTAGGGAAAAGGAAGACCCGCTTTCTGCCCACTGACTCAAGGTTCTTGTCTAGAAATGGCCTCTTTCACTTGTCCCAACTCCTGGTTCATGAAATGCTTCTCCTTTCTGCCCCAAGACACACACACTATTCTTCATTACGTTACCCACCAGTAAATCCCAAAAAGAGGAAATATTTTCTTCATTTGGAAAGTGTAATTAAACAGCCTTGATGTAAAGCCACATTTCCATATGACTCTTTTGTGCTTTTATCCAGGCATGCCACTAGGCCTTTACCTGTCAGGGAAGCACTTGTATTTTTCTGCTGGATGCTTCCCAGTAAACAACAATGGGCAATCAGGTGTGGAACTCTGCCTGTTCAGACTGTTATTTGTGACTATTACAGAATGATCCTGTTTTGGGATGTCATAGTTGGTATTTCAGTTCCAGTTAAAAGGCCACTGCTCTGGAGGTCCATACAGTCCCTCTGCCCCTCTGTGCTGGCTGTCAGGAACACCTCGCCAGTGTCATAAGGGAGATGAGACATCTCCTGGTTTTCCCACGTGTCACAGAGACAGATGCTCCAACTGTAGGGTCCCACAACTGGTGAGAGTGACAAACTTCCCTGCTTGCCCAGACAGCTATATCAAAGGTAGAATCATGGAGTGGTTTGGATTGAAAGGGAGAAACCATCTAGTTCCAACCCCCTTCCATGGGCAGGAACATCTTCCACTAGACTTGGCTGGTCAAAGCTCCATCCAAAGAGCTTAGAACACTTTCAGGAATGGAGTATGCACAGCTTTTCTGGGCAAGCTGTTCCAGCACCTCACCACTCTCACAGTGAAGAATTTCATACTAATATCCCATCTAAACCTACCCTTTTTCAGTTTAAACCCATTAGCCCAATGGCAGTACTTGGGATGAAGGAAATCTTAGCAATAATTTCCTTGTTTACAAAGAAAGGCAGAGTTAGGCCATCAATAAAACAGAGCTTCCTTGCTGGAGCGCTTGTCCTAGAGATCAGCAATACAGGGCTGCAAAGCGTGAGTGCATATACAAATTGGAGAGCACAGTTCCCACCCTCCATTCCCCACTGCCAAGCCTGGAAGACACTGGACAACCCAGAAAATCTTTGGCTTTGAAGAAAAACTTGCAAACAGCAAGGAAGGGACCTAGCTGTTTTGCAAACCAAACCCTGTAATGTGGAAATAAATGAGACACTGGCCAGCAGCAGTTTCAGAGCAGGAAACCAGGGAGCTGGAGAGCAGAGACACACGTGATCCTGCAGGTCCAATGTGGGCTGTGGGAGAGGTGGAGAGGGATGAGCACAACAAAAAGTTGAGGTGGTCTGGGGATGATGAATCAGTAAAAAAAGGTGCTGCTTTGGGGTGTTGAACAGAAACAGAAAAGTGAAGAACAATGTCAAAACAGGAGCCATGCGAAACTGTCTCCTCAAAAAGTGCTCTGAACACAGGGCATGCCCTGGCAAAACAGAATGAATCTCTTCTGCTTGGGAAGTGTCAGCAGACTTGCTGTGGCACTGCAGTTTTTCTGGTTAAATGTTCAGTGTGGATGTCAAGTTCACACCAGTGCTGCCATGGTGTTAAAAGTCAAACTCCTCTTGCTGGGCTGCAAATCACCTGGCAGAGCCAAACCCCAAACTGTGCCTACTGCCCCTGCAGATTTTTGGATGTAGTGAGCAAGAAAGAAGCTCAAGCAGTTTTATCCAGAAGTTCACACTGACATTTTTATCCCATTACAGTCACACACACACTCAAAGAGCCCAAACACGAGGCCAAAGGACACCACAAGAATTCAAACAGTTTCAGTCTCTTCTGCAACTGCTTGCTCTTATTATATCTCACTGTTATTCCTCACTGAGTATTCAGCCCATAAATTCAGACACAAAAGTTGTTTCTTCCCTCTCCTCCTTGATTAAGCTGTGTGGCCAGATTAAGCCTGAGTCTGAATAATGTAATTTCCATGGGAGAATATCAGCCTTTCCTAAGGAGCAATGGGAAGCTGCTGGGCTGTGTTCAGCCTATTTGCTGAGCTCTGAATTTACAGAATTGTTTATCAGATTTCTCAATATTTACACTCTGTTCCCATCTCAGTAAACAGATGACATATGATATGATATTACTGCTCAAAAACCCCAAGGAAATGAAAAGCAGAAACTCTTTGCAGCAGAAACCCACAAATGAAAAAGATGTTGAAATTAGCTTCCTTCCAGTGCCTTTTTCTTTGTCCATTATTTATAGATAATGTGCAGTTCATATGTATGTAGAGCATGAGCACTGCTAGAAGATAGGCATTGCTTGCTGGGTTCAGATTCTCAGTATTTTTAACTCACACAGTGACAACTTCCAGATGCTTCAGGAGAAAGATTTCTGTAAGGAATGATAGTAGGAAGGCTGGCCCCTAAATCAAATTCTTCTTTACTGAAAAACTTGGTATGTGACAGAGGATGAGGAATATACTCTGCATTTTTTGAAGCTCAGTTGAATGGAGAATGAGATAATATCCCTGTTTATATCAGTGCCTGGCCCTGTCTGAATCCTGCCTGGTTCTGGCTCCATGATCCCAGCATTGAATTACCCAGGTGAGTGTCTTTTGATGAATGTGTTTGAGATTTTTCTCTTTTTACCAGAGTATGGTACTGGCCATACCTTTCACTTTGCTTCGTATCATTTTTGCAATATTTCTGTTTGTTTCTGTTGGCAGGCAGTGACCAACAGCACTTGGTGATGCCATTGCACATGAGCTGTCCATTGGCCTGCCCACCTTCTGCACAGGAAAGCCCTTTGGTAGCAGCCCCAGACAAAACCTCCCCCTTAAGGGTATTTTGGCTGCACTTTAAAAGCAAGGAGGACAGGTCATGAAATATGGGAGGATTTCCAAATCTGTGCTGCATCCTGGTTTTACCTGCAGTTCCTGCAATGCTGTTGAGTCTGAGTGGCAGCCCAAGCCTTGTCCCAGTATGGAAATGCTGCCAGTGCCCCAGGAAGGTCTGTGAAAGACACAGGATAATGCTGGTGAGCACAGCTCCAGAAGAGCAAGGCACTGAGAAAGCAAACAAGTCCCTGGCTGGGATAGGACCATGGTATATGGCTTTTGCCTCAGAAGGAGAAAATCCCTCTTACTTTATTGAAGGAATGCTGTTGTTACTTCTGTATCGCACTTTTCTGTTTTTAATTAAATTGAATAATTTTACATAATAAATCAAGAAGTGCACCTGCAGTAAGCAGTGTAACTTGGGCAAAGTGTTGATTTTAATTATGCTAAGTTTATTCAACCGTGTTAATGCCAATAACTCCATCTGGCTGGAGCAGCAAGCATGGTTTAACATTTATTTCCAGGTATACAAAGCTTTGGTTTGTGTAGACTGAAAAGAAATGAGCCATTGAAGGGAATTTAATTGCAATGTTTTATTTAGCAAATTAGTCTTAAGCTTCAAGAACATAATAATAGCAAATAGCATTATATGAATTTCATCTACATCAGAGTTATAGGGGGCCATTCCCTGCATATAAATTACCTTAATATGGCACCAGTTTTGGCAATGATTTTAATTCAGTAATCTATACCTCAAATAGTTAAACAAATGAGGGGATTTTAAAGACTATCTTTTATTGAATATTAATGTGATATTTTCTTATAATACAGACTAGCTGCTAAGGTGTGACAATTTTCTTTTGTGTTTCTTGGTTCATAGTAATTCAGGTTTTTTTTGAGAAGTTTTCTTCTTTTCTAGTGCAGAGAGGAAGGCAAACCACCCAAAGACAAGCATATTTTCAGAGGTTGCAAAGCTGTCAGTACAAACTCATTCATTCTGCATTTGGACTTTGAAGAATGTGCACAGCAAAGACAGCCCTATCTCAAAGGGCTGAGTGCTACTTTTTAAGGGAAAAAGCAAACGTACAACCTCATTAACTTGAGTTACTGTTGTTAAATAGCCAGGAGATATGGAAAGAAGCAGCAAGTTGGCAGGCCCTTGTGGTTCATGTGCCAAATGAGTATGGAATTGAAGAGGTTGCCATGAAAAGGAAACTTCTTGCATAGTGATTTACAGTGCAAGTGCCTAAGCATAAACCAGAAATACTTTAGGGGTTAGGAAATACTGAGATTTAATATGTATTTTTGTGGTGATTAAATAAATTCTTCCTTTTTAATAGCATCTCCCGTAAAGCTGCTTTTTAAAGATGTCAGTCCATTAGATACACAGCAGATATGGGACATGGAGAGCTCAGCTTCCTAAAAGCTACTGCAGCTGTAGTCCCTAGTCCTGATGTCTGTGGCTAATCTCACAAGTATTCACACAGACTATGCCTGAGATGTAAGATTTACAATAGAAACTATAATAGAAAACAGTCTCTTCTTCAGCCTCAGGTTTGCCCAAAAAATACAAATAGTTACAGTGCTTCATTCTCAACTGATTTTGTGGAAAACAGAAAACCCACACTCTCCTGCTCTTCAAGTTCAGCTGATTTCACCACAAAGTTTCTGTTCTTTCATCAGAGAACCCCAATGTACAAGAAGCAAGAGCTGAATTGCTTATCACATTAGGGACATAGCTGCAAGCAGAGAAATCCCCTCTGGTGACCAGGCTCTCCTGGGCAAGGAAGGTATTATTCAGATGTGTGCAGAATGGGACTGCTTTGTTCCAAAGAACTCAGCAGACCTGGGAAATGTAAAATACAAGGTGACTGCTAAGAAAGGGTAAACAAAGGGATGTGTACATTGTGTTGCCAGTGCTGGGCTGGGCTCAGCTTCACTGCTGAAATTATATCCCTAACAGATGTCACTATGGAGGGAAATGGTGGAAAAATAATTACTGTTAATGGCAGCTCAGTAAATTAAACTTGCAGACTCAATTACTTGGTACTCCTTTCTTTGTAGGTGCTGTGAGGATCCCTAGGATGGCAGATAAATGGGTCTGGATCATACAATCACCAGCTGATATTTGAGTTGAAATGCAAAGATGAAGACACCAGTCCCACCATTGTAGCAAATGTGGCATCCTTTAGGCACAAGTTTTGAATACTAGCTTGTAGGTCACTGTGGTCAGTGGACTCTGGCTGGACCAGGTGGCAACCAAAGCTGCTCAGTTACTCCCTTCCTTAACTGGATAAGGCAGAGAAAATATAATAAAAGGCTCATGGGTTGAGATAAGGACAGGGAGATATCATTCAGCAAATATTGTCATAGGCAAAACAAAATCTATTTGAGAAAAATAATTTATTGGCAATCAAAATCAGAGTAGGGTAATGAGAAAATAAAAAGCCCTAAATTTTGAAACAGCAGCACATGGCATGGAGTCTGGGGTCAGTTCATCATAGGCTGTCTCTGTCATTCCTTCCCCTCAGGTTCTCTCTGTCATTCCTTCCCTTGCTCCAGTGTGGGGTCCCTCTCATGGGAGACAGCTCCCAGTTCTCCAGTGTGAGTCCTTCCCACAGTTCTTCACAAAGTGCTCCAGTGTGGATCCCTTCCATGGGGTGCATCCTGCAGGCACAGGCTGCTCCAGTGTGGGTCTCCCATGGGTGACACATCCTGCCAGCAAACCTGCCTCAGTGTGGGCTCCAATCTCCATGGATCCACAGGTCTGACAGACACCTGCTCCAGCACAGTCTTCCCATGGGTCACAACCTCCTGCAAGCATCCACCTGCTCCAGCATGGGGTTCTCCATGGGTGCAGATGGATCTCTGCTCCATTGTGGGCCTCCACAGGCTGCAGGGCACAGCTGCCTCACTGCGGGCTGCACCAAGGGCTGCAGGGGAATCTCGGCTCCAGTGCCTGGAGCACCTTCTGTCCCTCCTTCTCCACTGACCTTGGTGCCTGCAGAGTTTTTTTCTCTCATATTCTCACTTCTTTCTTCTGGCTACTGTTGCACCACCACTTTTCCCCCTTCTTAGATACATTATCCCAAAGGCCCTACCACTGTCCCTGATGGGCTCAGCCTTGGCCAGTGGTGGGTCCATCTTGAAGCCATCTGGCACTGGCTCTGTCAGACCCAGGTGGAGCTTCCAGCAGCTTCTCACAGAAGCCACCCCCACAGGAGCTCCACTACCAAAACATTGCCATGCAAACCCAAAACACTCAGGGACAAGGGAGACAGCTTCTCAGCCCATGATGTACCTCTGAAGGAGCAGAGGGGCATGGAGGAGGAGGGATGGAGGACAATGCAGAGACTGAACCACATCTCTGAATTAGGATTGGCACACAGTGCTGTAAGAGGCAAGGCAGAGGGCTGCACATCACTGTCTGTCATTGGAGAGGGCAGGGTGCATCTCCAGTGCAGCATGAAGTACATGCTGGAAAAAATTTCTAGCAGAAAGAAGGGGTCTGGTTTGGATCATTGCTGTGACAAAGCCTACAGAAAAGGGCTGATATTGTGCTGGAGGACAAAATATAATAAACCCCTGTTTGTCTGCCTCTGCAGAGCATGGAGAGGGAGTGGGAGCTGGCTGCTGCCCAGGCCCAGCCTGCCCCTGCATAGCCTTTATTCAGATCCAGATCATCCTGGAGAGGACAAGAACTTTCCCATCCACTCAGGGTGGTGGCCATGCCAGTGTGCCCCAAGGAGCATGGCAGGGCAACCAGGACAGTAGGGCAGACATCCAGGGAAGAGAGCTTCTGGTTTTCTCAATTTTTGTGTAGGTTGTGAGGGACTATTCACATCTATCCAGCTTGTCCTTTCCATTGTGAGACCTCTGTTCCCTGCTGGAGCAGCATTCCTCCCCGTGCCCTGCTGCTGGCTCGTGGTGCCTGCCAGGCACTGCAGCTTTGCAGTGGCAGCCCGACCCAGCAGCAGCTGCACTCCCTGGCCAGGAGCCCTCCCACCAGGATGGGGTTGGTGCCCACGGGGCTGTGCAGGGACACTGTGCCCCTTCACTCAATATGTGTTTTCCAGAGTAGTTTTATTTATAGGAGGACGTGCAGAAATGAGGAAGATGAGCATTTCTGGTAGCATTGGGTTGCTGGTTGCCTGCTGAGACATTCTCCTATACTTTAGTGCTCATTTTTGCTTGATATATTGCCTTTCTGTGTTTATTTTACAGGTGTTTATTTTTGATAGGGCTCTGTTTACATTTCTGTTTTTTACATGGAGTGCACATATGTTGATATTTAGTTTGCTGGGACTTGGCATTCCTCCTCCTCCCTCCCACTCAGCCCCCACTTTGGACAAGCCACTGGTCATGGCCAGCAATTAAAGGCTCCTTTTGCTCTCAGCCCACTTTCCACTCACCAGCCCTTGGGCTCCTCACTGAGTCAGCTTTGACAAAGCACGTTCATGCTTCAAAATCCTTCAGAGTGTGGCCACCTCCACCTCAGTGCATCAGAGGAGGACAGATGTGACCTTCTTCACATGTAAGGCATCTGAATTACACCACTGCAAAAGACTTTTCTGCCTCTTCCCTCCTTGCAGAGGGACCTGGGCTCAGCAGGAGCTTCACATCCCCCTGGGCTGTGTCTGCACAAACCCAGCTGCAGTTTTTCCACTGATCTGTGCTGAGGTGGTGGAAAAGCTGACAAATCAGATCTTTCCTGTCCAGCCCGTGAAGTTAGGTAGGTGGAGCTTAACTATTTCTTCAGAGGGAAGGAAGCCACTGAATACCTTGTACATGAGGCTTCCCCCTCTGTGCCAGCTAAAAAGGCAGAATGAGGATGTGCTACACAATAACCGAGCACCCACTTACATTGTCTCTCTTACCAAAAACCACAGCTGAAGTTTCTAGGAGATGGGGAATAACATTCACTCAGCCTTCACTTGTGGATGAGCTCACTCCTTTTCTCCAATTTCTTTTTGCAGCAAGCTCCTGTCACTGCTTTGCTGGCAGCTGCTTTGCCTCTCTTGTGTTTGAAGTTTTGGGTTCTCAGCCTCCTGCTGATGTGTGGGCTTTGCTCCGTGGTCCCCCTCTGACCCCATTCCCGCCTTTTTGCAGCAGTGCTTACCAGGTTCACTAGAGCTCTGATGATGGGAAATCCAGCCTGGTCACTTGAGGGCATTGCAGACTCTTCAGAGCAAGCCCTTGAAGTGGTGCTGAGGAGGGGCTTTGTGGAGTCTGCAGCACCACAGATGAATACACTGTGACTTCTCTGGAAGAAAATCCATGACATTTTTATGACTCTTACAGGTGAGTGCTGAGATGTGACAATTAAAAACTTGTGACCTCTTACCTATTTTTGTGTTTTTATATAATCCATGGGCAAGAGCTGTGTATGTATTACATGCACTCAAAAAGTTTTTCAAATGAATGTGCATCTGTCCTACAAATAGTGTGCACATGCCTTTAACACCACCTGGGCTAGCAAAGCATTGATCCCATTTGAGCCTCTTCCTCTGTAACACAGGTGATTAACAAAAACATGAAAATCTGATGGGAGAACTCTCCTGTGCCACGCTCTGATGCCAGACAGGACAGTGTCACAGACCTCAGATCTGTACTGAGCCCACAGCTTCTCACATGATGGTGGCAGATGACATCACTTACCTCATAGGAGGTAACTCCTAGAGTGACCTCCTGTCCTTCAGCTGCCACAGGAATAGCTCTGGTCAGGAGAATTGTGTTTCCAAGCAGAGTAAGACTGAGGAACAAATATAAACACTCTGGTCTGTCAGAGGGTGAGGATGACAGCACTGTTCTAGCTCTTCCAGAGACACCTTTCCCTAGTTCTGTTCACATCTGCTGGATGCCTGCAACCAGGAGACTCATGGGAAGGCAAGAGGTGAGGAGGGATTGGGGAGTTCTTGCAAGAGACCAGGATGAGCCTGGGTGGAGGAAGAAGGATGACTTTCTGGATATGGAAGTAGCTATAGTGTGAGGCCAAGGTTTGGGTTTGTGTGCTCTAGGGACATGCAGGAGTGACAAACTGAGGACTGGTGGATTCTCTCTGGGGACAGGGAGAGCCTTGGAGCATAGAGCAGGCAGCCTCAGTCCCTGCCTCACTAGCATTATCTTCCTTGCGCTCTCTCTAGGGAAGAATTTCTTTTACTAAAACCATGGTCCAAACCCATGAAATCAGACATTTGAAATAGTCCCTATCTGGGAAGTGGGCATCTGAATCCACAGTTTAGGTTCTCCAGACTACTCTTGGGCTGCCCCAGTCTGGAAGATGCTGGAGGTACACCAGCAGCTGAGCTTTTGCATTTGCAGTGCCAATTGTGCCAGGGGAACGTGCATTGTGTGAGGCCTCACAGACCCCTGTGGGCCCCACTGAGCATCTGGTGCTCAGAGAACTTCGGCTCATCTCCATGGATGACTTCAGTCCTGTTCTTGTCCTCACAGCCACTCCATCAAGGTGGGCAGAGTCTGACTGCAGAAAAGTGAAGGTCCTGGAACTTCTGTCTGCCCAGTTTGGTCCATCTCTGTCTGAGAGCACACGGCTGTGAGACCTCCCGGCTCAGGAGCTGTCACACAAACCCTTCTCTTCTGGGCCTGCTCTACTTTGCCTGGCTCTCTCAGAGCTCTGCTGGTACAGGGGCAGCTCAAAGGCCTGGGAAAACTGGTGTGTGGGGATTGCTGAACCCTCAGCACCAATCCCAGGAAATTAATAAAATATGTATTGACTGAACTATATAGATAGTTTATGCATTTTATGCCCAGTTGATCTTCAAATACTCCAAGATCATAGAAATCCTTAGAATTGGCTCTTTGCAGAGATCTGACTGTTTGTTGGCCAGCACATCAAAATTCTTGGTTTAATTTTGCCACTGAGCTCATGAAAAAAACAAGAGGAAATTTGTATTCATCTCCCTCCTGTCCTTGTCTGCTCAGAAGAAGTACAGGGATGCCAGCATCTAGGAAATACAAGAGTAACAAGTTTAGGATTTGAAAACTATATGAGAGTTCATAGATGATAGCTAAAGCTCCTGTTCCTGATGTCCTCGTGCAGCTTCCCACAGTGTTACAGTAATCTCATTTTCTTGGGAGGGCTCATAGGTCTCTGCTGCCCTGTGAGATACTGCTGGTAACCTGATGCTGCAGGAGTGCCCACAGTGTAAGTCAGAGCCCTAAAAATTGTCTCCAGAGGCTTTCAAACTGTAGCCAGTGCAGAAACAAAGCAGGGATTGCTCTCAAATACAGAAGATGTGGTGCCTGTTCAATCATAAAGACCCAGTGAAAACACAGCCATGTTCTATGATGTTTTATGAAAACATTGATTAGAAAAACTGCCATTTCCTTACAAAGCATGAACTCCAGTGCAAAGACATGTAGTCTGCTGCTCCTTCACGTGGTGCTGTGGCATCCTGCTAGAGCAGGTGTCCCTCTGCCAAGCCTGGAGCCCCCACAGCCTCTGCAGCACCGACGGGAGATCTCAGCTTCTGCTGGTCCAGCCACTGCCCTGCCACTGGGCACCAATGCCATTGGGGAGGACATCCTCAATGCCATTGGGAGAGACCCTGCATCTTGGGAATCCCGACATCTCCTTTGTCACAGCCACCGTGTCCCCTGCAGCCCCCAGCCCCCTGAAGTGGCTCCCAGCAGTGGCTGTGGCTGTGGCTGTGCTCACGGCAGGGGACAGGGGCTCACTCTGGAGGTCCTGGTGACCTCACACTGCTTTCTGTGTGTCTTGTGGCATACATGTACACCAAATAAGTCAAAATACTTTTAACTTGACTTGAAAGGGACAAACCACTCCCTGCAGGCTCCTTTCTCTCCTCTGTGACTGTACCAGGGGCTGAGGCACCTCGTCCAGCTGTGATTAAGCATATTGGATATAGTTATAAGGTTATATACTCATATAATTAAAACTAATTTCAGACTATTATTGGGGAGCTCTGACACTTGAAGATCTCAAAAATAAATTTAAGTTATGGTGGTTCTAGACTGAAGGAATGTTAAATTCAGGGTTTTTAATAGGATTTCTCATTACATATTCTCTGACTTTGTACAGCCTCTCCTATGTTCACAACAATTGATTTCTTTTTATTCAAATGTATTTGCAGAAATACTTCTTTCCTCTGCATGCCTCACCTGCATTCAGACAAACTTTTCTGGCTCATAGATGGGACAGTTTTAGTTTTCTACTACAGACTCAGCATGTTTGCAAAACACTTAGTGACAGTAGACATATTTTAAAGTTAATTACTGAATAGACATTGAATAGGGGTTCTTTTCATATTGCTGCAAATATGCCCCACGCCTCTATTTCAAATATTGTACTTGTTAGTCACTTAGGCCCTTGTCCAACAACTTTTAATATCACTGGAAAGACTGACGCTGACTGCAGGGACTGCTGGCTTAGGCATTACTGTGCAATAGTTCTGATCCTTGCAAGATTTTAAAGCTGTTTTTACTCATATTGTTGTGAGGTGTGAGGCTGGTTGTGTTCCCAGCTCCATGGATAAGGGGGGAGGGGTAGCTCTGGGGGGAGCCCTGGCACCACGCTCCTCATTGCCAGCCAGTTTCCCAGCTTCTCTCTTTATGGTAATTAAGAGGTTTGGTCCTCACTGCTCAAGTGGGGGCTGTTCCCAGCCTTCTAAATGGTATAAAATAAGCAGACATGAGGCCAGGCATCTTGCAGGGCAGCTGGCAGTGGCTGGAAAACCTTTGTAAAGACTCCTGCCACTCCCGTCCCAAGCCCTGCTGTAAATCAGTGATTAAGTGCTCAGACAGCAGATTAAGGGAGGCTGCTGGGGACAGCTCTCCTGAGCTGCACTGGCAGCACCAGCAGAAGTGTGAACAGGCACAAGGAGCAGGATGTGTCTCCTGAAGGGCTGCAGATGCATGAAACCAGGTTCTCAAATCATGGTGTCAGTGCCTGAATGCACCAGAAGTGCTTTTGTGTGCCAACACAGGCTGAGTGAGAAGAAAAGTGCTTCCACATCTTGAGCCAGCTTTTGAAAACCACCCCCAACCAGGCACGCTCTCTGACACCATGATCTCTGCTGGAGCAGGACTTTCCTTTGCAAACTTGGATCACCCTCCTGCTCTGCTTTTTCCTCCTCCTGCTTCTCCTGGCTGCTCACCCTGGGCATCCCATTTCCCAGTTCCCAACCACAGCCCATCTCTCCATCCCCATCCTCACAGTCAGCTGGTATTGGCTGTACATGCCTGCTCCTGACAGCTATTAATCTGATATCAATTTATAAAATATTCCTAGAACTTAACCTAAATCTTGACATTTCATATTTAAAGAGGAAACACTGTAGTGCAAGGCAGCTAAAGGCTGTGCAGGACCCCTTCTCACAGAGACTGATATGGGATATGGGACCTCCCCAGGGTGCAGTAGGCCATTCTTTGTACTTGAGTGCTGGCCTCTGGGTGAAGGAATGGACTGGTCAGAGGTCTGGGCAGGGGGACTCACTCATTTCCCATCACTGATGGAATGGTGTTGGGTGCTGGGCACTCGTGTCCCACAGCCCCTCGGCTGCACAGGCTCCAGGGGTGTGGGTTATTTGTCATCCTTGCTGCCCTCCGGCTCCTGTGGCAGCTGCTGGCACCTTTTCTTCCTGGGATATATTGCTCAAGGCTTGCTTCTTGTTGGAAAGGATACAGGTCCACTTCTGATTAGCACTCAAAATTATTGCCAGGCAGGGTTTTAAAAGGTATGGTGGGAGGATTAAAAAATAGAAAAAATAGAAAGAAATAGAAATAGAAATAGAAATAGAAATAGAAATAGAAATAGAAATAGAAATAGAAATAGAAATAGAAATAGAAATAGAAATAGAAATAGAAATAGAAATAGAAATAGAAATAGAAATAGAAATAGAAATAGATATCCAGTGCTTTGCAGTGTAGGTAAACTTTCAGTAGGGGCAAGGCCACTGGAGGGGGATGCCGGACCTGCCTGTTCCAGCATGTCTGCGGTGTCTGCAGCGCTGGTCACACACCTGCAGAAAACAACTCCCAGCCCCCTGAACTTGTTAAGTGTATCAGCACAGTGGAGTTGGCCTGAAACATTTGCAACAGTCTGACTCTGGATACATTTCCACGCTTCTGGGTCCAAAATCTGTCTCTAACTAGGATGAACTAAGCAGTATGTGTCTGAAAAAAACAAATAGTTTCCAAATGTTGCAGGCTTGTTCATGTAAAGAAGTGTCTCATAAATATCACTGAGACTATACTACTAACCTCTGGTGTAATTCATTTACTGAAATCAGGGTCTGACTTGTAGGGTCTATGCTCTGAACCATCTCTTCCAGATGTCTTCATCTCTTGTCTCACTGTGCCCCCCAAGCAGCTTTTGAAACCACTGCCCAAATCCAGTCAGACTGCCTGAAGTCTTTCTTCTGGGGAAATCTCCCCTGAAAAAACAAGTTCCTCTGTATTTTGTGAAAGCTAATAGCTAATTAAAATAAATCAAAATAAACAATCTTCTACCCAATGATATCCAGAGACATTTCAGGCCTTCTTTATGCAGTTGAATCAATTTAGACATGCTGCTAAACCAGCCATGCAGCACGTGATGAGAGCAACCATTGCTACCATTACCCATGTCCATGTCCAAACCCATCAACGTGGAGCAGCAGGAGGCTGAGGCAGAGCATGGCTGGCCTATGGACACTGGGGGTGAGCTGGGTGCCCCACAGAGGCAGCTCAGGAACAAAATGGAAGAACTGGAAGGATTCTGGAGCTGTCTGCAGATGTGAAGGAGGCTTAGGACCCTTTCAGTGAAGAATCATGGAGAATCATGGAGCAGGTCTGGGGTCACTGTGGTAGGGAGCATAGGGGCCATAAACACAACTCTAGAGGAAATTAGGTATTCCCTTTGCCCCCTTTCACAGCAAAATACATTTCTTTTGACTAGTACTAGGAATCATTCCTGCTTATCCTAGGAGCTTCCACTGTTGCCTTTCCTGGCATTATTTTAATTTTAGATGTATTTCTACTGGCTTATTTTGCTTGCTGTTTCAAAAATGAAAGGCAATGCTCATGATAAGACAAGGCAATAACTTTTCCCCTTCATTTTGACCTACTCCCTTTCTTTTGGTAAGCTAGCTTGATCTAGTGCCGTCCTGTCAATGTCATGGTGGCGCTTTCTCTGTTGTGTAAATGCCATTTACTGTGCACCCACAGTTTAACTCCTTTATGTTCATTGTTGCTAACCCACCAAAGAAATCCTCTGAAAATTACCCTTTGGCAATGTGAAAATCTCCCTCATCCAATTCATTTTCCAACAGAGGATTTCCAAGAGATAAATCCAGGCTTATTTTATATTGTTTTTGTTTTTGCATTGCCTAGTTATGAAAAGCTGCATGACAACAGTTCAAAACGGTGACTAACTCCCAGCATAGTGGAACTTGCTTTTTTTTTGCCTTTTAGGAATGACTCGTGCCTTTCTTCCAGAACAGACGTACCTTTTGGTAAAACAATTCAAAAGAGATGCAGACAAATATGCAGACAGTTAAAAGAAATAAAATGTTTGAACTGTGTTTCCCTGTTATAGTGGACTGCAGTTTTAAGGAGTCACTTCTCTTTGCCAAACGCATACCTTAAAAAGGAAAGTTTTGAGTCAAGTCTAACCAGCCCAGCAGTAGGGTAGAAGGGGAAATTTGTCACTGCCTCCCTTGTGTCCTCAGGGAAGTGTCTGTGGGATAAGCAGGACGTGCTTGGAAACAGTGATGGCCACTGCTCCATACCTTTTTGCAAAATGTTTTTTAGCTCATCCAGTCTGACCAGAGCTGAAGGGAACAGAGCTCAGAACTAGCTTTGTTTCCTCCAGCCAGGTAGCTTGCCATTCCTCAAGCATCTCTGCCCCTTCCTAGTTTGAGTTTGTCTGCCCATCCTCTGTCACTGTAATCATCTTGCATGCAGGCAACATCTTCATCACCATATTTCACCAGCAAAAGATTGCTTTTTATGCCATTATAAATTAGAGCACTCCCAGTCTCCACCCTTGAGGAGCTCTGCCATCACCCACCTGCCAGCCTGCTCCAGGTTCAGCAAGTCATTGTCCACTGGCCAGTTCCTCCTCCAGAACCTCACAGTTCTCGCAGCTTGCATAATCTGTTTTCTCTAATGCTTACCCATATTGTACCATGTTGGGTGGTTTAGCAGAGTCAAGGTAAATAACATTTCCTTTGGCCAGTAAAATCCTTTTATCAAAAGCAGATATTGGCTAAGCTGAATGCATCTCGTTCATAAAGATATGTGCCTGTATTCTCTTCCTCTTTGTTCCTCCCTTAAAATCTGACTTTATGCTTTTTATGCTACATAGACCAGATAAAGGGACTATTTGTAAGCAGTCCTTTGTCTAGAGATGGCCTGAACTAGAAATATTTGTTAGAAACACTTGCTGCCAGACTTACTGTTTAATTTTGCCAGCTCTTTCATTATTCTTTGATTCTTAGATACAGATCATCTGGTCTTTTGATTCAAATAGAGTAGAAATCTTCAAATGTTATTCCATTGGTAATACCCCCATAGTCTAAGTCTGATGAGCTACCCTATCTTTGCCCCTCTGTTCATTATCCTGTTGTACCACAGATTGAGATTAAGGATTAAATTTTTTTTAGGACTATACCCAGATCATCTTTAACTTGGATGTCACCCTTTCTCTACACAGGAACTCCTCTCTGTCTTTGTTCTTGTCTTGCTGGGCTGGCTTGAGGCACTTCAGTACCTGGGTGAGCTTCATTTGTAAAGTTAACATTGTTTTGGGGCAGTTCTTATTCAATACATTTCAAACATTTCAAAAATGTCTTTTTCATCAGTTTTGGGTAACATTTCATCAAATTCAGCATTAATAAAATGTCACTCTCCTGTTTGAATCTTCCTGAAGCAGATAAAACATGCAGCTGTAACACCTTGCACAGCCCTGGAGAGCACAGGGCTCTGCTCTCCAGCCCCATGATGAGTCTCCAAGGACCAGGGCAGGGAAGGAAAGGAGTGAAGGAGCAAACAGGTGCCACTGAATCCCTGGGTGGGTCTGTGACCACCTGGGAGAGGAGGCTGAACAGGACTGGGTGACAGCAGTGCTTGGACTCAGTGAGTCAGGAGCAGAGATTCATGCACCTACCTGTATTTGTCTTGTCTTTGCATCTTCTTAAAAAGTTATTGCATTTGTAGCCTAAAAGCCATCCTCAAACTGGGGTGGCATTCACCTCCTGGAGAAAAAAACCAGGGTACAGCAGCTGGAAAATGCTGCTCTTGACAACAGTAATGAGGGATGAAGGCGAGGCCTGGCTCTGCAGTGTGCTGCCATGGCTTGTCATCTGGCTGACTGGAGTTTTGTCCCTCTCATGTCAGTGACAGCTTCACTTTTGCTCTGGTTTGTTTTGTTTTGATGAGTTTAGTTGCTGGGATTTAACACAACTGGGCAACTGTCCCACTTGGAGATAATGTGGGAAAGCAGCCATAGTTGTCACTCTCTGAGGAGGAGTCCAGGGCCATCTGTTGTGCCTGCAGAGGGTCATCTCCACCAGGAACAGGAAGGTACCGCATGCAATGAGGCCTTTCACTCAAAGGACAACATAGTTCTTGGTCCTGTTAAAGACAGATAGGAGCCATAAATGCAGCAGTATTGGTAACTGGATCTTACAGAATTTGGCTGTTCCTAGGTTTTGTTTTTTTTTTTATTCTTGGGGTATTTCTACATGTTTCTGGCAGGCAGCTGTCAGCTCTGTCTTACTTGTGCTCTGCAGCAATCAAATATTGTCTAAGTGTGGCTGCCTTCTTTGCTCAGTTTTGGTGGATTTTTTTTCCATGTAAACCACACTCATGTGGTTTCCAGTCAATTGAAACCAGGGCACAGTGACCTCACACCTGCCTGCAAAAAGACATGTGTGCATGCATACCCATGGAGGCAACTAAGTCAATGGAAAGACTGATTGAGGGAATCTTCCTTTACATTCCAGGTCACATGAAGCACTGTTGAGCTCAGAGCATGTCTGCCTGTTCATCTGTGGGGTCCAGCCATGGAGCTGCCTCACACACAATATTGCTTTTACGTGGGCACAGAAGGCCATAGCATCAGGTCTCGTTTCAGGAGAGACACAAAACACCAACTGGAGACTGGAAAGGTCTCAAACATTTGGCTTAGTGTCCAGACTCCTAGCAGCCTCCATGTTTGTCATCACCTGTGGGGAAGGAGTGGATGATGATTAGAGAGAGGGTATTCTGCTATTGTCTGCCCAGAGACTGACAGCTTTTGGTTTTGGTGTTGCCACAGATGCCTGGCCATGCAGTAATCACTCCTGCCTTCCTCTTGTTGCTCTGCCAGGCTGCAGAGAAAATTCATGCCTTTGGGTAATTGCTGTGAGCTTGCACTGCAGGTATGTGCCCAACTGGTGTCCACACATCCAGCCTGCTCACAGCAGGGCCAGGGGCACGGGCAGGCACCAGCAGCAGGTGCTGGAAAAGGCAAAAGTGAGAAATAGGATGTCAGAGGGATGGAGTTGGCCACTGCTGTTGGAGTTGCTGATCAGGCATGGCCAGGTCCTTCCTCTCAGCTTGGAAAAGTAGGTGCTGAAGCAGTAGGGATGGTCTGCATCCCAGCATGATGGAGTAGGAGCTCCTCTGGCTCCTACTCCTGTGTTTAGGAAATGTATGACAAATTTATCACCACTTACCTTTTGGATATCAAAGGGATAAAGGGGAAAATGTATGTGATCAAGGAAAGGGCAAAGACACTTGGTGTAAGCCAGAAAACAGATGCCAAAAATGCTTTCATTTCATATCTTTTCAGCAGCTAGTGACACTAGGAAACCTTTCCACATTATCTGTGGAGGAAGAAGTCGAGGAAGCGCCTGCCAGAGACGCTGTATAACAATGTGTACAAGGACAGCGAGCTGCATTCCGAAGAGCAGAACTCCAGAGCAAGCTGAACTGACCTTCTGTTCCATTCTGACCTGACCTTTTGTTCCATTCTGGCCTCTGCCTGCCCACTGATAAAAAGCCAGGCAAAGCTGGCAATTTAGACTTTACCCATCTAGTGCTGAGTAGAGATTAGCTGCTGGGGAGGTGCTGGGTAACTGGGAGGGACACAGAAATGTCCAGGTTGGGACTGGCAGAAAATAGAATGATTTGTTTATTGTGTCCCAATTCAGCCCAGGGGAGATTTTCCTCGTGGCTAATAGTGTCTGGGTGGCAATCTGGAGCTGGGTGAGGAGGAGGCTGGCAGTGACCCACACAGCCCAAAGGCCCCATGTGCCCCAGGTTCTTCTGGGGAAGATGTGTGGGCAGAAGCCTTCTTTGCAAGGATGTACACAGGCACCATCTGGGCTCCTGGGAGTGGGCTGCAAAACACCACCATCCTCTGGAGAGGAAAACAGCTTTCCAATGCCAAGGGCTGATATGACCTCGAAGGCTTCAGAGCCATGGGAAGTGCTGGTACTGCTGTGTCTCCATGAAGGAAGGATAACATCCTGCTCTCATTCCTGAGGGTGAGCAGTGAAACATGATGTCAAAGGTGTGCTGAAATTTACTGGTTTATAAACTGGGCTATTCACAAACTGGTATATTTAACAGAAGTGTGATAGAGTATTTCCATGTGGAACTGCAGGCTGGTGGCTGGTGATTTGCTATTACAAATTAAATAGTAGGAGCTACTCAGATAAGATTAACTATACAGAAATGGACAGCAGCAACTCAGTGAAAAGGGAAGAAAGCGAGAGAGTGAAAGCACAGGAAAAGAAAAGTAAGAAAAAACCAAAAACATTTGAAATTTGCCAGATGTGATTAACACTGCAAAGCATTTTTTAAAAACTGGAAAAGTTCCTTTCAATATATGTGGGACTAAAATACATATGACTGAATTCCTGTTACTGATTTCTCTCCCATTCTTCCTATTGGTGAAAGATTTCTTTGGGAGGAAAAGGGTATTTCTATCTTGTTTCTTTGTTTTTCTGCACCGCTATCACTGTGTGCATGGTTGGTTTCCACGATGCTGTCAAGCACTTGGGCTCTCAGCCAGCAAATGCTTAAGCACATGTGTAACATCCCAGCCAGTGTAAGGTTATCCATGTGCTTGGATGACTTGGGCTCAGGATCTTAATTTCTCTGCAGCTCAGATGTGACTGTGACACAGTAAGGAGGAGATGCAGAAGAGCCAGACAATTAGAAAATGTTTTTCTGAGACCACAGAGCTCCTAGCAAGAGGGCTCAGGGGGTAATTTGCTACCTGAAATATTATTTCGGTCTGGATGAAAAATTGGTAAATCAATTGTTCTCCAGACAGTGCTGCTTTCAGGAATTGCAAACAATCTGCAAATTCGGCCCAAATGATCTAGGGTAGGTTAGACCATGAAAATACCAGAGTTTAAGAGGAGAGGAGTTGTCTGTGCTTCCCAGCCAAACAGGCCTCAAGGACGAGGGAGGGTGACCATCACCAGGACAAGCAATGGTGGCCCCTCCTGCCCACACAGGTCTTTGCTGAGGGGCCAGTGTAGATGAAGACCTTTGTTTCCAAATATCCTTGGCTTGTTTTAAAATGCCCTAAATGCTTTCTTTGATCCAAAGAGCATTTTTTTCCCTTCATGTTGCCACATAATCAATTCTTGATTAATCCAAACTACTTTTCCTTGTTTTCTTTCAGTTTGGCCCCTAGATAAGGACACACAACTCAAGTGCATCAATTAATGGAAAGCATCCACATTCAGCAGCAAAATCAGTCTTCTGGCTGGTCCCTTAGGAGGCACTGACTGTGATTGCTAGATGATGGGATTTTTTTCCAGCTAAGAATATTTCATTTTTTATTTAGTCTCTTACATTTTTAAGCTGGTCTCCTGGTGTTTCTGTGCCAGTGAGATGGGATTCCTACAAGGGTGATTCCACTCTGGCACACCTGCTAGTGCCCAGAGGCTAAATGACTGTTGGGGTAACCAACCTCAACTCCTCTCACTCTCCTGGCTGTGGATTAGGGAGGAGCAGAGGCTTGAGGTCCTTCACAACAGGAGGAAAGGGATGAGGCCACCCTCTTGGGGAGAGGTTTGTCACTGCAGGCTCCAGTGGTGCTATGACATCTGATCTCTGGGCCAGGAAATGGGAACTGGCTCCTTTTAGCTGCTGGAGTCGTCCTGGAAGATGTGCAAGGTGGCCAAAAGTGAGTTTTGTCATGGTTCAAGATGCTTTTCCCATCTAAAGTTAAACTGAGGGAGTTTCCCAGAGTGGAGGTGAGGGCATTGCAAGGGAAATGCAGGAGAATAAGTCAAGAAAGGAGAGGATGTAGAGACACTGGCATAGGGGAGGAGATGCAGGAGGGATGCACAAGCCCCAAAAGTGAACAGTTCCCACAAGGAGGCAGGTACAAATAAAACCTTTAAAAGAAGCTGTTGCATATCTCAGCAGTAGAAACAATCAGTGCAATACTCCCTAAGGATAGATGATGGCACCATTTAGGCTCAAATGCCAGAAAAGTTGTCGCAGACCAAGTGATCCTTTCTACAGAATATGTCACAAAAAGGCAAATCACACTGCAAGAGCTTTTCCCACCCCTCAGCAGCAGCCATCAGAGGCCTTGGCTGGGACCAGGTCCTCACTGCTGATGCTTACACCCTCACAGAGTCTCCCTTCAGTCTGGGGGCTCTCCTCACCATCAGGAAGGGTGCTGGGAGCCTCCCCAAAGCCACTGGTGCAGTACAGGAAACAAAAATTACTGCTCTGGAAAGCAGAATCTTTCACCTCCCTGGGAACAGGAATTAGCGGCAGTAAAGAGTCATGACAGATATATGGAGAGTGTAGGATCTTCTTACAGGGCTGCATTCCTGGGAAACCATCTTCCACCTGATTTGACTCAAACAATAACTCTTTCACTGAGCCACCATCACTGAACAGGGTGGGCTGAACCACTTTCTCTTCTTGTTTTTGTTTCAAAACCCCCTGTGCTAGTAGTGCCATGACAGCTGTATCAAAACTAAAACGTCTTTTCCTGTGGGTTTTTTTTCCATGTTGTTTTCCTACAAGAGCAAAAGTCAACATGACAAGTTTGCTGAGCCCTGTTTCTGTCTCTTTTTTATCTGTGTAACCAATGCCAATGGAAACATTAGCCACTCTTTCAAACAGCAAGCTGCAGAGGCCAGCAAAACACATGTGGTTTGTTCTTTATATTTATTACATCAAAATCATGCCTACTTGCCTTTTTCCTTCCTTTTATTTTTAAAAACAATAAAATGTAGTGGATGTTTGAGGGAAGATTCCAAGATGAAACACTTTCTAAGTGTTGTTTTGATAAGAGGAAAGCCAAGAGTAGATTCTCAGCTGCTTGCATGGATGTGGCTCCTTCCTGAGAGCAGGGATTGACGCCAGGGTAGATCTAGTCTTTTGGGTTCAAAGAGCAATCCATATAGAGTTTCTGCTCCCTGCGTGTCTTCCACTTATGGGCAAACAAATGTTATCTATTGTTAGCTCTGCAGAGACAAAAGAAGTGCAGAGGGGAAAGCTGGATGGTGCCCTACCTTGTAGTACTGCATTTGTGTGCAAGTTACTACACAAGTCCTGATACATGTGTGTTCTGGGTTTAGGTATTTGAGATACCTATGTGTGTACTATGATACATACAGCACACCTTGCTGCAGTAAGTGAAGTTCTGGCAGACTGTCCATCATCTAAGGATGAAGGAGCCAGCCCCTGTTCCCTCATACTGCCCTCCATGGGCCCCAGACTTGGGGGGTGGGAGGATGGAGGTGCCCTCAAATGCACGACAGAAACCTCTCCCCAGGAGGCACCCTGTTCTTGCAGCAGAGGAGTGCCTGTGTATCCTGGTCCCAGATGGATGGAATGCATTTGTTCCTCAGCAGGCTTCAGATTTTAAATTGTAGAATGTTAAGGGTAGGAAGGAACCCCAAAGATCATCCACTGCTGACTCATATTCAACCTTCCATCAACCAGGACCCCCAGGTCCCTTTCTGTGGGGCTGCTTTCCAGCCTCTCATTCCCCAGTCTGTCTCTACATCCTGGGTTGCCACATCCCAGGTGCAAAATCCTAAACTTTCCCTTGTTACACTACAAGTTGGTGATTGTTCAATCCCCTTATTTCTCTTCTAATTTGCTCCTTTTGATGCAGGATTCAGTTGGCTTTCTGGGCTGCCAGCTAAAATGAAACTTACTAAACTAAAGTAATCTAAATGAAACTAAAAAAAGTTTTTAAAACCCCTAAGCTTTCTGAACTAAACTAGACTAAACTAAACTACTCTAAGCTTTCTAGACTGCCAGCTCATGTTGAGTTCTTCATCAGCCATCACTCACAAGTCCTTCTCTTCATAAAATATCTGGTTTGTATTTTTCCTGTCAGTGTCCGTGTCTCATTGCTTTGAGCTTACTTGATTGATTGAAGTCATAGAGGAAGCTGGTTTTATGTTGGGGGTTTTATAATGGAAAAGTTAAGTTAATTCAGGGAATATAGGTTCTTCTGCTACTTCTTGCAGGATACTTCAGCTCTCTGAGGGACAGATGCTGTTGCTTTTATTTCTGCATCTGTGTGCATGGTGTAAGTCTTCCTTGACCTGGAAAGCTTTGACCATTACACTGAGAAGTAGGGATTCATTCAGCAATTCAGAAAATGTCCCTGTGGAGGAGCCACACCACTGGGGAGGTGCAGGAAAACCTCTGCCAAGCCTTGGGAACTGGGAGCATCCAAACCTACACTGCCATTATCATATGTTCTTCTGAGCATTTGTCTTTTTTTTTTTCACTTAGTATCTTTCAGCTGGCTGAAAATTATAACCATCTCAACATATAATTAGTACCCCCTTATAAACATTGTGCATGGCTTAAAAACTCCTCCAAGCTCTTGTACTGCAGCAGAAATACCCTGTAAAGGTGAGTGAAAGGGCTATTTTTATACTGGAGGATGAAGGTGCTCTGCATGCACACTTGTCTGCAGTTATGGAGGACCAGATTGGCACAGCAGCAGAGCAGGTGCAGGTCCTTGAGGGACTATGAGAGTTGGGGTTCTTCAGCCTGGAGAAGAGAAGGATCTGGGGGACTGTAGAACAGCCTTCCAGTAAACAAAGGGGTTTACAAGAAAGGTGGGGAGGAACTTTTTACAAGGGCATGTAGTGACAGGACTAGGGGTAGAGGCTTTAAACTGAAACAGTGCTGGCTGAGATTAGATATTAGGAAGAAATTATTCTCTGTGAGAGTGGTGAGACACTGAAACAGGTTGCTCTGTGAAGAAGAAGAGAAGTGGTGGGTGTCCCATTCCTGGAAGTGTTCAGGGTCAGGCTGGATGGGGCTTTGGGCAACCTGATCTATTGAAAGGTGTCCCTGCCCATGGCAGAGAGATTGAAAGTAGGGGATCTTTAAGGTCCCTTTGAACCAGAACCATTCTGATTCTATAATCCTGCCTGGCTGTCCCTGCCAGCTCTTTAGGGAATCAGAAAAATGGGGTTTTTTTAATGTATTGTGACCATCAAAATGCATGTCTTGTATTGTCCCCTTTTCTGAAAAGGCTTTTATAAGAATTAAGAACCATTAAAATCTCTCAGGTGCATGCATTTTTGTCAGACCAATAGAAAGAAATGCACTACATAGTGTTGAAAGATAGCTTTTTAAACTGCAAACCCAAATTTTATGTAGTATTGTACAAGCATTGCCATTAAGTGAAAGAATACATCTGTAAGTTATGATACAATTTTATTGGTGGGTGTTGACATGAAGTGTCAGCCTTCTATATTGGATTAATATGTGGGATTATGTGCAACACATGTAGTAATCAGTGGGTTTTTAAAATTCATCACATTATTCTTGTTTTGTTAAACAGTCACAGGTTTCCTAGCTAATTGTGAATATCTTCTTTTTATGGCATGAGTTTTAGACAGTGGGGGCTGCCTTACTCTATTGTAATAACTCTTTGTGCTCTCTTCACTGCTTTGCCCCGAGGCCCAGGGGCAGCTCAGGATCTCAGAGGGCTTTGCCCCCTAATACCAGCTGCCCAGGAAAGCTCCAGGGCAGTGCTGGTGCTGGAGAGGTTGTTGGTGAGCTGTGCTGGAGGTGCCCTACTCAGTAAATGCTGTGTAAACCAGCCTTGGCTGTTGTTGATCCCAGGCTCACAGAATGATTAGAAAGGACCACTGAAGGTCATCTAGTTCAACTTCCCTGCTCAAGCAGGGCTCCCCAGAGCACACTACTCAGGATTGTGTCCAAAAAGCTTTTAAATAGCTGCAGAGAAAGAGGCTCCACAATCTTTATGGGCAGCCTGTTGCAGTGCTCTGTCACTCTCAGAATAAAGAAGCTTTTCCTCATGTTCAGGTGGAACTTTCTATGCACCAGTTTCTGCCATTGCCTCTTGTCCTATGACCTGGCAACACCAGGAGGAGCCTGGCTGCATCCTTTTGATACCCTCCCTTCAGATACTGATAGACATTGATAAGGTCCCTTCTACAGGCTGTACAGGCCCAGCTCCCTCAGCCATTCCTCAAAACTGAGCTGTTCCAGTCCCCTAATCATCTTTGTGTCCCTTCATTGGACCTATTCCAGGAGTTCCTTGTCTCTCTTGCACTGAGGAGCCCAGAACTGGACAGAGAACTCCAGATGTGGTCTCACTAGAGCTGAGTAGAGGGGCAGGATCACCTCACTGGACCTGCTGGCCATGCTCTTCGTATCACCCCAGGATGCCTTTGGCCTTCTTGGCCACAAGGGCACCCTGCTGGCTCATGGACATTTTGTTGTCCACCAGGACCTTCTCTGCAGAGCTGTTCCCAGCAGCTCAGCCCCCATCCTGTACTGGTGGTCCCTGGGTTCCTCACCAGGTGCAGGATCTGCATTTGCCTTTGTTGGGTTTCAGATGGTTCTCTGCCCATCTCCAGCCTGCCCACGTCCTTCTGAAGGGCTGCACAGCTCTGTGGGGTATTGGCTGCTCCTCCCAGCTTTGTGCCATCAGTGAACTTGCTGAGGAGGCATCTGCCCCTTTGTTTCATTCATTGATGGATCAGTTAGATGATACTAGACACAGTATTGAGCCTTGGGGAACACCATGAGCTACAGGCCTCCAACTAGACCTTGTGTCACTGACCACAACCTTCTGAGATCTGCTGTTCAGTTTTCTTTCCACCTCACTATGCACTCATGCAGACCTGATGAGCTCAGAAGCATTTTCTTGTTGCTGACACTTTGTCTTTCTTCCCTGCTTCCCACAGGTGAAAGTCTTTCCCTTCTCCAGCATCTTCTGTGTCCTACTCCTGGCGTGTGCATGTGTGGTGGGGCTCTGGTAAGGTGGAGAGAGAGAGAGAGAGAGAGAGAGAGAGGAAAAAAGGAAATTAGGAGGAAGGAGTGGATTTTAGCTAGAGTTACAAGGAAATTTGAGACACTGGTCTTGTGTCTCTTCCTGCAGGAGAAGGCTGCACAGGTGAGTCAGAATCAGATGGAGGCACGCGCTGCTTTGTCCCCTTTCCCACGATGTTTTTCTGGGAGCAGCTGGAGAAGCATCACATGCAGGCTAGCAGAGGGACCAGGTACTGAGGCCAGGCAGCTCTGGGGCCAGCCCTGCACAGCTGCTGCCCTCATCACTACCGCAGAACCGCTGCTGCCTCGCCCGAATCTGGGCACAGTGTGGGTGACCAAGCATGTGTCACTGTGGCTATGAATACAACTTCAGCTGTGTGTCATTTCGAAAGACCCTAATTTTAGCTAGCCAGCGTGTCGCTGAGGTGCCCCAGCACCCTCGCAGGGCAGCTTTTGTGCCCCATTATACCAGGTGTATAATGTCTGTTTTCCCGCGGGAGGCTGGGGATGCAGGAGGAAGAGGAGGAGCGGCGCGTGTTCCCACAGGGACAGGGTTAAGGGAGCAGCCGGCGCGGGCAGCTCCAGCGAGCCCGCGGTGTTTGGCTTGTCCGGGCGCCCGCGCTGGCTGCGGCGTGCGCGCAGTGTGACAGATGACCTATGGAAATCATTTCGGAGCAGGGCTGGCGTTGCCAGGGCAACCGCGGCTCCCCGGGCCGGGCCGGGCCGGGCCGGGCCGTGTGACGGCCGCCTGACGTCAGGGGGGCTGAGCCTGCGGCCCCGGCCGCGCCGGCAGAGCCGGGAGAGACGGAGCCCGCTGGATGCTGGAGTCATCCCCGCCACCGCCGCCGCCGCTGCTGCTCAATCCCGGGGGCTGCCGGAGCATGGACTATTAAAAACTTGCATTTCTGCAGTGTGAGGTAACCGTTTGCTTTATGTTCTCATCAGGTTTGGATTATTTTCCTTAAAAAAAAAAATAGAATAGAAAGCAGCTTGTATCAGTGACTGATATTTTTTTTTCACTTGTTTGTTTTGGCTGGAAGTTTGCCTTGATGAACAAATCCAGCGCTATCAGATAAATGCAAAGCGGCTTCCAGTTACTAATTCTGTCTGTAGACGGCAAAACGGAGTTAAATATAGATTAATGATCCATGAAAGGAGAATAAAATGATATCGCTCTCATTTGACACTTTAGGAATATAAATGAACGTGAGTAATCCTAGGCTAATGCATTCGGGAGTTAAAAGAAATGATGTTTAGGCACTGTGTTTTTTATACCTCGGCTGGAATGTGTTGTTTTTTAACTCTGCCCTGTTCAGGCGGGTTTGTACCCAGTGTGTCCAGTGAGGGGGAAGCCAGCAGCCAATGCAGCCAGGAACAGCTTAAAATCCAACTCTCAAAGTTCAGCATTTAAATCATCTTTGTTCACGCGGGGTCCCTGCACCCTGCGCGCTCCCCGGGCTTTCTGCCACTCTCCTGGGGCACGCGGCACTCTTGACTGCATGGTATGTACAGAGGAAAGAATCAAAAGCTTCCTGAAAAATTGTCTGAAATATGCCAAGAGAGCAGCGTTGCTGCAACACAGGCTTTTACCCTTTTTCTCACAAGCGCGCACACACACACACAGGGCTTGTTTATTCTCTCTCTCTCTTTTTTTTTTTTCTGTTGTGCATTGAGATCAGTTAGAATAGCTAAAAAAAGAACTGCAGCATGAGCAGCATGATTTTTCAATCACCACAGTGATTGAAAAATGAAATGCTATTTGGGTCTTTTTGTACAAACAAGAGGGAGTTTGTGTCTGTTTCTGTATTGCACTTACTCTGAGGTGGCTGTTGTGGGGAAGGCTATCCCAGAGCTCCTGAAGTTTAGTGCCACAGGCTGAGTTTGTTTGTGTGGGAACATATAGATTTGTTTTAGAACAGATTACAGCTGAAGCATCATGTGTGTTGTTTCCTGGAAAAGTGTGTTAGATCTTTCTTATCTTCTCTAATTATACACTCCTATTCCCTTCCTCCCAAAGTTCAAAGGGTTTATCGATAATGGTAATGATTCTCTAAAGCAGCTGCTGGTCTAAAACAGTGTGGAGCTACAAGACAATTTAAAACACAGAGCAGTAAAAGATTAAAAAAAATCTACAACAATTATTCTCATGTTATCAAATGCAGCCTAAGTAATTGTTTCTTAGAGAAAGAGAGAAAAGAAAGAGAGCCAAGACAGATATTAAAACTGAAGGCACTTCTCTAAGGAAGTTATGGCTTAGTGCTCTGGATTTCACTGCATTTGGCATTCTTAGCAGAGAACAAGGATAAATGCTGAAACATCTGAAACATCTAAACCATTTCATTTGGTGTTATCTCATCAATCCTTTCCGATTCCACTGATGCCCTAAGACATTTTTGTTGGGGGGGTGAAATATTTCAAATGGTCTTTATTAAATTCTTCACCTGATGCCACAGCACCAGTGCATGGGGAATCTCTCCTGGCTCCTCACAGGTGAGTTTTGCCCAGGTTTGCAGGAGCCTGGCAGTGCTGGAGGGGTTGGCAGCCCATGTGCAGCCTTGCCACGGGCAGTGAGCGGGCTCTGGGTGTCCCTGCCCAGTGACCTGCCTGGGCTGAGCTGCTGTGGGGAGCTGTGTGTCAGCCCAGGGCATTCATCCTCCTCCATCTGCATGTGAGCTCCCAGAGTGCAGAGATGGGCTAGCAGGGGAAGACAGGGAGGTGGTTTCTACAGCCCACCACCCTCTGAGGTCTGCTTGTTCCCCAGCTTATACTGCTGAGGTAAGTCTGCAGAGGGAGCAAGGTGTGGAGTGTGGGGACAGATTTGAGCTGAGTGCCACCTGCCATTCAAGAGAAGTCATTCACCCTCACGTCTGCAGGATTTGACTCCATGTATAGCTGCTGTCTCCTCCCAAACTGAACTTGAGTGATGAGGCTCAGTGTGGGCTGAGGCTTATGCTCATTCATTTAGGCTTGAATACAGTGTCCTGTAGCATTTGATGCCTTGAAACCACCTGTAAGGGGAAAAATAATTGATGCAACTTTTGCTCAAGAGCCATTCATTAAAAATACCTTCCTCATCTCCAGATGGAATAGAGATATCTTTCTTTAGTGATACTGAGGTAGTATGGTAAACTGCTTCACATTTTAGCAGAAGGGTCCTGTACATGCTGTTGCAAGAAGTCTGAGAGGCAATGTCATAGGGGAAGCAGGTAAGTGCCACTGAGGTTGGATGAGTCCTACCTGGCAGAGTGGCAGCTCTGTCCCCTCTTGATGAGTCTTTGGGGGCTTTTGGCATCCCATCACCAGGCTCTACCCATTTTGCCCCTGAGATGGGAATGAGCTGCAGGCAGGCAGCTCACAGGCAGTGCCAGAGTCTGCAACTGGAGGTGACACAGATCCCTGCTTAGGAGAGAAGGGAATGGTGTGTGAGAGTCATCCTGGGGCTGTGTGCCTCTGCTTGATGATTTCATGCTCTTGTTGTCACTGGTCAGCTCTGTAGCAAACCCTTTGGACAAGCACTCGGGTTTACCTTGGCAGTGTGTGAAGCTGTCAGGCAAGGTAATGCTAAGCATCCCTCCCTCTCTGAGCTGCCATGCTTGCACCCACCAGGAGAAAAGAGCAAACAGCCTGTGGGTTCCTTCCCAGCACCGAGAGGGGAAGGTGGCTGCATCCTTCACCTTCTGCCCGACGCCACAGCTGACACTGCCAGCTTCCCTGGGCTTGAAATCCTCTGACATAAAGAGAAAAAATGTGAGATACACATGGGCTTGGCAACACTCCACCTTCTTTCAGGGAGTCTAGACTGACCCTCCAACTTCCCATCAGCCTTCATGTCATTTGCAAATGTCACCCCCTTTGCACACACAAGAGGGAGGGATGATCTCTCCCTCCAGACTCCTTGTCCATGGCAAAGGGAGAGCAGAGCAGCAATTCCCAAAGAACTGGAGCACTGCACCTTAGGAAAGAGCTTGGCTAAAGTCTCATCTGAGATCTCCTCAAGTCACTTCTCACACAACTGCATACAGCAGGGAAATCAAAACCAGATGTGAGCTGTTGATGCCTCTAGCCTCATAATAATAACAACACACTCAGTGTGCTCTACCTTGATCTGGTTGAGCTGATGGGCAATGACAATCTAAATTTAGGCCAGAATCATAATAAAACCTAAAAGCCCCTTGCAGTGCGGAGCACTAATCCTTGAATTTTTTCAAACAGAATGCAATTTCTGCTGTCTTTTTAAAGGTCCAAGCTACTGCTGAGGCAATATTTATGGGGGGAATAAAATCCTCTGTAGAGGGTGGCAGTTGTCAGTGGGAACTGATGCTTCAGTATGGAGTTTCAGGATCTTAAATTACTTATTGCAGAAGTTGGTTCCCACTCTGCTAAAAATCATTACATTGTGCTAATTTAATGTCTGCATCAACATTAGGAACAACTGGCTTAAATGATAGCTGATCTGCAGTAGATTTGGCATTTTAACCAACAGTTGTTTTTCCAATTAAACACAGATACCATACGTAGGGTACTCTGAATGCAAAATAAAAGCTGACCTGGCTGTTGGTTCCAAGCTAAAGCAACAAAAATCCTAACTCTGGAATGTTTTTGATAGTCATATTTTAGAAATAATCTTCTATGGTGAGCCAAAATCTGTACAGACAGCTGTAGTCAGATAACAGTTTAAAAAATGGACTATGTTTTGGCTGTACTTTTGTAGCTGTTAAATTTATCTTCTTAAATAGCAGGGGGTATGAGTTGAGGGTTGAGAAACAGTAATTTTGTAATTATTTTATATGGATTGAATTATTCTGTCATCAAATTTGCATTTCAGACAGCATTACAGTATGAAAATATAATTAGAAACTGTAATTCAGGAATTGCTGAATGTGATATTTCCCAGAGGGAGCACTGTGAAGAAGCTGCCCTTACTACAACTTTAGCAAATGTTGAAATCCTATAGGTGGAAAATGTGAAGGCTGAGTTGTAAAGTTCCTCTCCCCTCTGTGGTCTTCATATACTGTCATCTCTCTGCTTAACTTCATTTTTTCATAAGATTCATTTCCACAGAATCATCTAATCATTACGAGCTGAAGGGCTCAGATTCTGTTCTGCTGAATTTCAGACTGTCTGTGCTGATAGCTGCTGAATTGCTTTCAGCCACAAAATGACACTGAGATAATGTAAGGATCTGATTTACATGCAGAAAAACCAAGAAGCTTGTAGTTTGGTCAGAAATGCTGGTTTCAATTTGCCCAGCACCTGAAATTCCCAGCCACACCTCCTTTCACAGAAGATAGCTGAGGGTGGGTCTTGGTTTAGCTCTGTTTGTCTTCTTTTGTAGTTCACTATTTTTTGCAGTACCTGTTCATAGTGTTGTGCAAAGTTTTAGCTGTATAAAGCCCACTGATGTCAATCCCTATGTGTTTTATTCTTGTGGTAATCTATGGTTTATCATAGACATACTACCTGGAAACAAACATGTCTTGTGTTTTTTAGCTGGGCTTTGGTTGACAAATCCCATGTGCTTTTGTTTGAGACTTGCACTTTTTAGGAGAGCATCTCCATGGCCAATTTTTTTCTCATCATCTTGTTGGGACATTGGTCAGGTCCTTATGTGAAACCAAGCCTATGATGCACAAAGCAGGGATGGCAGTGGGAGGAGAGAGAAGATGAGGAGCAAGACCATTTCCCATGGCTGCCCAGGGCCACCTTCCTGCACCCAGCCCTGTCACTTTGCCTGGGTGCTGGGGAAGGTGTCTGTCTGTCCCATCACTCACATTTTGGGTGATGCACATCCTGCCCCCTATGTCTGGTATTTGCAATATGAGCATAGGACAGGAGCTTCAGGGTGTCACTGCAGATGGCCATTTCTGTAAGACAGGGTGCAGTAAGCCAGGTTGGCTCTTTAGGGACAAGTAGCCTTGCTTGAAGTGCAAGTGCTGGTTTACAGGTGGGACATGAGCAGTCCCTGAACATCACAGCTGCATTTTTGCACATTTACTTAGGAACTGCAAAGGAGCAGGAGGCAGCATTTCAACTGACTGTGTCTGCACATGGGAGCTGAAAGGCTTTGAGACAGGTTTATACCTGCCACATGTGTCACAAAGCCTCTTAGCTGTGTGCTGAATTTCACTGTCAAGAGAATGGGCTTTGGGAGCAGGCCAGAGCCAGGCTGTCCAGCCACAGGGGCATGGTGGACCAGGAGGGATGGGATGAGGGGGGAAGGAGAGCCCTTGGCAGGGCTCACTGAGTATGTGCTGGCAGGATGTGTCCAGGGCAGGCTGATGTTCTTGCACTGCTGCATCTGCCCATGCAGGGAGCTCTGGCATCTGCAGAACGGGCCAGACAAGACTTTTTGCTCCATGAAATGGAGCGGTCTGAAGGAGTTGGGGGAGTGAAATACTCTGCCTGTGTTAGCAGTGATGCAGTGATGTTGTTTAGCTGCCATGTGGTGTAGCTGTGGCTAACAGGGCTGCTCTCTCTTCTGGGCACTGGGTTCAGAGTAGGGCTGGAGGAGCACTGCACACTCAATCCTTGGGCAGTGCCTGCTACTTGACAGCAATAATTTCATGCTTATTCTACTATTATGAATAGAAGAGATCAGCTTTTGGAGACATCCAACATTACTTGTAGAGAGGTTTTATTAGACAAGCAGATCAGGTGGTGGGTTACAGGCTATCACCCAAGAGAAGACAAGTTAAAGCTGAAGAAGGTCAAAGTTGGCTTCTTTCCTTAGCAAATTCCCTCACTCCTAGAGCAGCAAGGTTTCCTGATCATGCCTCACACAATCTTTCTGCGTCTCCTCCAGGACTGCAAAACCACAATGGATCCACATATGAAGTGTCTAACTTCAACTGAATAACACTTAAAGAGATTTCATGAAGCAATTCAGCCTGAGAACCTTTAACTCTAAAGAAATATTCTGCTCACGTTGTGCTTGCAAATCCAAGATGCCAGGGGGACGTGAGCACAAAGCTGTTGATTATTTCCACAACTGCTGTGTGCTTCCTATCACAACAGTATTCTTTTGTGCAGAATGGCAGCAAGATTGCAGAGTCCTCTTTAGCTTTGCCATCTTCACAAGCCCAGGTCTAATTAGAGCAATTATATCTCAACAGAAGCACTGTCTGTTGTCCTCTGGACCTGTCTATCAAGCATCCTATTCATCGCTGTTTATCATGTATGAGGCTTTTCATGTAAAGTCATTCTGACCCTACTGAAACAGTCCCACTAGAAGGGTGGCCTGTGTTTTTATTTCACAGGCTGATGTGGATGAGAAGTGTGCAAAATTATGGCTGGCCAAGGATACATCTTTCAGTCTAACCACGTTCTCCTCTCACTTGAATATTATTGCTGGTTTGACACAGTACACAGCTTTCATGTTCAATTATTTCACTTCATCCTTCATTTTCAATTGCTTTACTGCTAAAAATTGAGAACATTATCAGAATTCACAGTTCTTCCTTGCCACGTTCAAGGGTTTCCTTAATCCAAATCCCCAATGTGAATTGCAAGGCACGTGATGTTTGATGGCACATGATATTAAACCACTTACAGCTCTGATGTCTGTGGGGACTCTCTGGTCTCTTGAGTTACTGGGTAGTGGGAACTTCTGCAGAAAGACCACTTGGGTTTTGCTTTGCCTCTCCTGACAGGGCCTGATGAAGGAGCTGAATGACTCCTGCTAAGGAAGTCCCCTTTGTCACCACTAAGGTAGAAGCTGAAAAGCAGAACTCAATGAAAGGCAGAAGTGTTGGGACTTGGGAAGGTCAGAGGGAATGCAAAGAGGAACTCTTTCTGAACAAAAAATAGATATTTATTTTCTCATACTGCTATTGGAAAGGAAAATCCAGGGAGCAGTGTTTAGAGTCATCTTTATGAAACAAAGAGAATTCTTTCTGACAATTCAGAAATGAGATTGCCTGTGAGAGGGCATCCCCTGTCCCTGCTGCTACCTCCATGGCATCCATGGGAGTCCTGGCCAACATGCACAGCAGCACTTGGGCAGAATAAGATTGCTTTAGGAACTGAAAACATGAGCTCAGACTTCGGTTGTTCTTCCTCCAGTATCATCAGACCAGTGGTTCCCCCAAATTTGTTTCCTATTTTGCCTCTCTTCTGCTAGGTTTTAGCCCAGAAGGGCTGCTTCTGTCAGGAGGAACTGCAGGGCCATCTGCAGTAGTGCTCCAGATGTCACCTGTGCCTTCCCTTGGCACAGGATGCTGCAGGCAGGAGAGCTATGCCAGCCCTGACCAGGGCTGCAAAGAGACCTGGCTGATTTGGCCACACCAGCGGCAAGAAAAAGTGAGAGCTGATGAAACAGCAGTATAACATGCTCCACATCTGCTCCATGGGGTTCTTGGTGAATTTGTTAAAGATGAGTTTATACTGCTTAACTGGATCTGCAGCCTTGGCAGGTCTTGCAGAGATGGTGTTTTTGCTGAGAGCCTGGGGCAGGGTTCTCTGCTGCTGTGCAGAGTCAGAACCCTCCACTCACCATGGACACATAATGTTTGTGATGCTTCAATTAGAAAAATACAATTCTTTCAGAGATAGCAGAAGGTGACAGAAGCACTAGCAGGGTGACTGCTTGCCTGACTTTCATTCTTTTTGTTAGACACTGAGACCTTTGCAGAAACCCCTGCCTCAATTCAAGGAATCTGATTAGAAATTGAGGAGTATTTCACTATTAGTTCACCATGTGCCAGTTATTAGTAGGCTGTGGTGTTGCTCCAAGAGCCTGTAGTTAGGCACACCCTTCTGCATGCCACTCCCACCAGGCTTGCAGATGGCACCCCAAACAGGGTGTCGGGGAGGCAGCTGGGAGAGAAGGAGTTAAAACAGGCCACAATTACCAGTTTGAGACTTTCTCAAAAATAGCAGCTTTTCTTTTGTTTGCTGAATTCCCCATGCTTTACAGTGCTATTCCCATTATTCATTTCTTTCCCAAAATAACATTTTAAGCAGAAGAATGACTTGAGTGGGGAGAAGAGGGGATCTGCAGGCTGACTGGGACAGCTGCATGCCCCTGTGTCTGCAGTGAGGCATATTTCAGTATTTCAGTCAATTTTGCTTCTTCACTGGCAAGCCCAGTAATTCCTCCCTAAGTCCGTGCTTCCCAGGGGCAAGTGCTCATGCTGTTGATTGTTTTTATAGCCCAACTTGAAGCATCTCTTGCTGGTGGATGCTGCTTTGAAGAAGAAGGAAAGGATGCTTTTGGAAAAATAACCCCATGGAGCCTGGCTCCAGGACTAGTGATGCAGGCAGATCCCACTGAGGTGGGATGCAGCCCTCAAAGCACCTTGTGTGTCCCACCCTTGACTGCTGGTCCAGGAAAGCAGCTGCTCTGGAGGGGCTCCCGGACAGCACCCACCAGGGCTCCCTTACCCCTCACAGTCAGGCAGGCAGCCAAACACAAACAAGGTGAGCTCCAGAAACAGGTGCCAGCAGCCTTCCCCTAGGGCTACAGGGAGGGATGGTAGCAAAGAAGCCCTGAGAGGAATTAAAAATTAAATGCTCGTGGCAGTGGCTTCTTGTCACCACATCTCAGCAGTTCACCTTCACTGTGGCTGGCTGGCTGCCCAAGCACTGAGCAGGAGCAGAGAGAGGAGCATCCCATTCTCACTGCCTTCCCTGGAGATCAGCCATCACTCCTGTGGCCCTGGTGGGAGGATGAGGAGGAGCTGCTTCACTGCTGCATGCACACAGAACTGACCAGAACAAGCAGCATGTGCCTCTTTGTGGGAATCCCCTGAGCCCTGCTGAATGCATCACACCCGGAGGTGGCCAGGCCCAGATGAGTCAGATGCCTCTGAACAGGTGCAGCTGTCCAAGTGTGGGGTGCTGAGAAGCTGAACTGGCCATACCACAGCCCTCTCTGGAGTTTGCAATAACCCCAGCAACAGGTGTGCTTAGTGCAGGTGGGGGCTGAGCCCACCAAGGCTGGCATTTGGGCTGCAAGGGTCAAGCCAGCCAAGGCTGGGATTTGGAGGTAGAAGGGCTGAGCTCCATGGGGGCATTTGGCCCTCCTTGGCATCCAGTCCAGCTCCTTGGTGTGCACATGCCCTGAAACCCCTTCAGAGCCCCAGCAAATTCATCACTGAGACCAAGGCCCCTTGTAGAGCATGTCCCAGATGACTTGAACTTGGGGTCTAGTTCATAATCCCCTCTTAATATCCCACACTAGCTAAGCATTTACTTCCCCCAAGCCTTGATAATTTCTTGTTTTTACACTAGCATTCAAGTAGGTGACAAGCTATCCAGCTTCTTGAGATATTGGCTGTGTCTGTACTATGGCCACTGGCTGTGTCCATAATAAATGAAATAGTGGGCAACCCCAGTACCAGAGCTCAGAAGCCAAAATCTCTCTCTGCAGAGCAGTCCCTATCCCAGTCCAGCTCCCAATCAGTTCCTGTCTCCCCAGCCTGCCCACTGGCCCATTCCAGGGGGCAAATGGCACAGAGTCAGTTTTCAGGAGAGTGCAGAGTTCAATAGCACAGACAAGGGAACTTGTGTGCCAGTTGGCCCCATGCTGGGCAATGCACCCACATGCCTTTGCTCCATAGTCACAGGTGATGTGGTAAATGTCATTGTGCATAACTGGGTGAGAATCCTTGGGAGGAAAAAAGAGCCTTAAAATAGAAAAGTGTTTTTTTCTGAAGCCCAGGTCTAGGTAGAGCTCATGAGCTGCAGGCTCTTGCTCCAGCCAGGAAATCAGCCCATTGGAGCATGACAAAAAGGCTGGCAACTCCAGTCTGTCAAAAACAGCAGTGGGGTTCTAATAGGACCAAAGTGGAGGAAATGAGGAACATGGCTGGAAAAAAGGATAAAGAAAAGCCTTTGGTCCACAGAGCACCAGGCTCTTTACTCCTCTGTTTGTACAGAGAAACATTATCATGTACACTGCTGACCTGACTCTTTACAAGAGTGGGTTTGATGCTGATTTCATGTTGTTTCTCAGTATATACTCTTTCCCCTGTGAGGCTCATTTTTAATTATTTTCTAGTTTACAAACCATTCATTTTTAAGATATGAAAAATGCATAGGTCAGTATCCACTACTGTTCTGCCATTCTTCCAGAATAAGTAAATTGTTATCTGTATTAGCCTTCTCAGCAAGAGACCAACATGTTCCACTTTTCTAATGCTGTCTCATGCCTAAAATCTGTTTCCCAAATCCTCCTTTGCCTGAAGTGAATGCTGTGCACTGCACAATGCACTCTCCAGCTCCCTAGGGACTGCCCAGCCCCACGTACAGCACTGCCTTTGCCACACAGCACTGTCAGGAATTTCACATTTCACTCTGCAAAGAGAAAAGTGATGTCCAGGTGCTGTCCTCATAAAACTTCAGGGTTGAAAGAGGTCAAAAGCAAAGGACACTTCTGAATGCAGTTTTCTCCCAGTACTTGTGGTTTTGTTGAATTCAACCTTTATGTTTTTGACCTTGGAGCATAATGTCAGAAGGGTTTGAGAGAGCCAGGGGAACATTTGCCTATCTCTTTGCCTGCAGCTTTTCAGGTAGGTTTGATTATTTTAATTACTTCCTCTGTTAGACATGAAGTGTCTTCTACTTTCCCTGAATTTCCCAGTCATGTCTGGTCACAGATCACTTAGTGCTACATGGAAGCCATCATATGCAACTCTGATATTATATGCAGATTTACATCAAAGTCCTGAAAAGCATGAGGATACTGGCTGAAAACTTTTGAACAGTGGGGTTTAGTAAAGCAAGACTTGGGCATGACTGTGTGAAAGTGTAAAGTTTTCCCTTTTCACTTGCAAACAGGAGTTACTGTGCTTGTATTGCTCCAAATAATACAGGGGATTTGGGAAGACTAGCATTAAGACAGTTTTTCAGAGTCATTGAATATGTTTTAATCCTTACTAGCCTTGAGCAATTAGCTCCCAGTGAGCTCACGGAAGGAGAGGTATAATTAAAGATCTGTCTTGCGTGGCCTGCTGTGCATTTATAGCTCTGCAACTGCTCTCAGTAGTAAAATAGAAATATGTCTTTCAAAGGAAAGCTCAACAACAGGAAATATTTCTTTCAGAAATATGAACACAAGTGTTTGTTCCAAGAATCATCAGATAAAAGCAAAAATGTTCTTAAATTTCTAGTACCACTAAGCACCTGGCTCTAATCTGTAGTTGCGTGACTTTGTTCATTTTTTAACCCAAATGGGATCCTATTTTAAGGCACTGTTATTTCATCTGATAATAAAAGTCTATTCAACCATTCATGTGTTTCATCAGTGTTTGCTTTTCTTGTTCCTTACCATATTTTGTATTTTTCTCCAACCTTTCCACTGAAGAATCAGTGTTGTCCAAATTGCTGCTGCTCAACTGGACATAACTCCCTGTTCCTTGCTCTTTGGAGTTGGTTACCTAATTCTGCTGGTAGGTAATTTTGATAAAGATTTCACAGAGTGCTAAATTTGTCTGCACAGGTGATAGAATGACAGATTTTTCTCCCAGCCATTGCAGAGGTTTATGATTGCTCCTTCTCAGGTGTCTGGCACAAATGGAAGTGGCACCGTTGTGGGACATGCTTGTTATTCAGGCATTAGCCTTGAAAAACCCTGGATTACTGATTGCATGGTTTGTCATGTCTGTTTAAGCACACTATTTCTGAAACTGCTCCTCCTCCAATCAAGTAGCAACTCCGTTAAACTGGATGAACATATTAAGAAAAGCAAGAGATTTACTCAAGGAATCTTTATTGCATTTCATTATAACCTACTGAATCTAATATACAAAGAAGATTGCTTTAATTATAAATGGACAAAAGAAAGATTTACTCCATGTTCCCACTAGGCAACTATCAGCAACATGCACCTTCTTCATCTAATGCAGACATAACAAGTAATTAGGTTTGGTAGTTCTCCTGGGAACAGCAGATAACTGCATTACAGAACCCCCAAGAGACAATGACATCAGGTGGGTTTGTTAGGTTTTGTGGTATCTGCTCTCAGCTGTTTTTTCTTGCCCTGAGGAGACTCATGACACAGGCATAATGCAGGCAGAGGGTTCAGATGGTGAGCTGTTGATCTCCCCATCTCATCTCCAGCCAGTTTCACTGCACTGGGCGCTGCCCTCTGGAAGCTCAGCGGATGGCAGAGAACTCTGGTGGCCCTCTGTGCTTGCAGACACATGCATGGCTGGTTTTGGTTGTGCAGGGGGAAGTGCCCGGTGCCATTCACTGTTTTGTACTTTAGTACTATTTCAAACCCCAAGCAAACAGTTTTCAGAGGAGAAGAAGGAAAAGGTCAGTTCAAGGTGGTGTCCTAGAACAAGAGCTCCCTGCTGCCTGTGTTCTTCACTGTTAGGTGGACATTTGAAAAGTGAGTGAAGGTCTTATAAGCAGAGGAATTCCTCCATATCTGTCATGGTGTGGCTTGGGAGGGAGCATGGGGCAACATGGTGCCTTCCCAGTGTCACAACTGAGACAGTGCTGGGCATGCCTTGAGGCAGAAGGAGGCTGCCAGGAGGTTCAGGTGCCTCTGAGCCCAGGTAGGGTCAAGAAGTGCCTGATGAGAGTCTGTTCTGTGCCATCCTCCTGTGAGTCTCTGCCAACCCAGGAATCTTGAAAACTGACCCCAGCTAGCCCAGGAGCACATGACCAGCAGATAAAAAAGTCATACAGATGAAAAAATCCTTTCTTCACTCTTCCTGTGCCTCTGTTCAGTCAACACTGTAGTGCAGCTGTCACCCAGTAATTTTAGTGAAGTCATCAGAACTCTTCAGAAGAAAAGAATAGTATTAATAAATTATTGTGTTCCTTAGAGGAGACAAAAGGATGACAATAAAGAGGTGAAATTTTGTAAAAAGCTTGAATTACTCAATACTGAATAGAGACCAGGCACTTCAGTAATTCACTTTCGAAGAAAATATAAAACTATTTCATGATTTGGACAACAGCCTGCTAATCCTCTTGACTCCAAGGTTAAGCCCAACCAGCTGTGAATTTTATTGAGGTTACTTGTAAATCCTAATTTCATTTAAATTTTTTGCAATAATGTATTGCTGCTCTCAGTGCTGTCCGATGCTTGACGTGACAGAGCTGGCCAGCTTTCCTGACCTGTCTGTTGCATCCTGGCACTTATTCCTCTGCTTGCCCAAACCTCCCCTCACACTCCTGCCCATCACTGACATGTTGTGGGGGGTGATTACATGGTGCAGAGGAAGATAAAGATATCACAAACTTGTTTACTCAACATCACTGCCTTTGGCTCTCCTCATGGTGATCCTCTGTGCCAGAAAAACTGCCTGCTGTAAGAAGCATCCTTGATTTTTTTGGATGCTGTTTCACTTCCAGAAGTCAGGACAGTAGGGGCCTTCCCAACTCCCCCAGTCCACTGCAGGTATCCATGTCATATAGACCCTATTTGTGGAGTTTTTAAATTGCATTTTCCCATGACTTTGGCTCTTTGTCTTGTGATCTTTGAAGAAGGCTGTTCCACAGACTTTGCTGCTCTAGTGGTTTGAGATTTGCTTCTCATTCCCAGCCAAAATTTATTATGGCTAGTTTATACCCATTTGTTCTTTTGCCAGCATTGTCCTGCAGTTTAAACAGCTTTTCTCCTTCCCTGGTGTTTACCCCCTCTGATGTATTTATAGACTTCAACCATATCCCCTCTTGGCCTTTCTTTAGCAAGGCTAAACATCCAAGTGCCTCTGGTCTCCTCTGAGAGCACAGGCTTTCCATTCCCTTATTTGGCTTAATAGCCCTGCTCTGCAGCCACTGCAGGCCAAAATCCCTTTTCCTCAGCGTGTTTTCCTGGCTATGTACTACAGTAATCCAGGTGAGCCCTCATATTTCCAAAACCTGCTCATTAAGAGTATTGGTATTTCACCCTCCCTGAACTCAACAGATTGGTCTCAGCAGGTTCATTAGAAAGCATCACTTGTGTCCTGCAGGACACATCATATTGGTATTTTCCTGTTACCTTGTGGCTATATAAGTCCTTCAGCTCTTCCTCCTGCTCCATCATTTCTAGTTAAGAACATCAGTTCTTTCCACGTGTCCCTCACATGCTGCATTTTGCAACAAGGAATTTCATCCCTTTGCACTATTCCAGTGATAAGATTGTCCCATTCTTCTTGTGGGGTATCCTGGTGTCCACCTGATGGTGCCTGTCACCTTGGTGTCATCAGTAACTGCACTGCTTTGAGATTATGCATCCTGGTTATTAATGAAAATGTACAACTACATGCATCCCAAGACTCAGCTTGGAAGAACCCTACTGTAACCACCTGCCACCTGAAATTTCTCTTCTGATTTCAATTCATGATCCTGAAAGAGGAAATATCTGCCTTATTCTGTCCAGCACACCCCCAGAGGAGTCATTTGCTTTGATTTTACCCAAGTGGATTTGAATCAGCCTTTCTATATACATCCATGTATCTATTAGAAATGAATGCTTACGTACTGGTTGGAAAGCCAGCACAGGCAGACTTCCTGCAGAGTTTCCATATAAGGTCAGTCCTGCCAAGGAACTTCAGTTTTAACCTCCAACATTTCTACAGCTTCAGTCTGAGATCTCTCTTCAGCAGCACTTGCCAACTCTGGTGCTCAAGTTGGGGTGTTAGCAGATGTGTTTTGCTCTGCTTCAGTCTCCCAGTGGGTTACAAAGCCAAATTCGTGATTCAAATGACTACACTTATTTTTCAGACTTAGTACCCTTTTTTTTTTTAAATGGGAGTTTGGAATGGGGTGAAAATTCTTTTGTGTTCTGGCAAGTGTCCCTCATATCTTGGCCTGCAGAGGAAGAGCAAAAATGATATTTGTACCCTTTACATTCAAAATGTGTGAGATTATAAATATCTTGTAGTTGTAAAACATTCCTGCTTGTTCTTCAGTTGAGAGATTTAACCTGTGAGACTTCTCCCCACACATCTCCCTGTGAAGTCTGACAGACATCTGACTGTCTTCTTCTTTGTGCCAAAGGGCTTAGAGACTTTTGGAGGAGTTGGTGGTGACATCTCACAAGCCAAATAACACAGCTACTTCTCTTTTGGGCTCAATACACCAACAGAGGAGAAATTACAGAATATTAAGCTGCCCTTTTGATGACAGGAAATTAGTCCTTGTCCTCCTTCCCATGAGTAGTTCAGGTTTTGTATCTCTCTCAATGTTATCAGCTACTTTTTCTGAATATGTTGTATAAATGAGAATTGAATGAACTGAATGAGAACTAGTTCCTTTAAAAAGAAGAAGAAAAAGAAGAAGAAAGGCCTTCCCTTCAGAAATAGCAAGTCAGTCCAGTTAAGTTTGTTCCCTGCTTATAATTTAACTATTTTATATGAACATTAGAGTATTCTCTGATCTGAGCAATAAGCTTTCACCTTTTCATATTGTGGGCTGGCTGAAAAGCCTTTGCCTAGTGCCTACATCTGAGATGTTGTAAAACCAAAGACCAGATGCTCCTGTAACATTCCAGACTTCATCTTACTTGTTTGGTGGACCAATTATCCTGGATGCTGCTCAAAGAATAATTGATTTGAGGATTTGTCAGCTGAGCAATCAGGTAGAAAAGTCTATTTTGTCATGAGGTTTCATTTTCCAGCTATTTTTGTTAAAATCAAGGAACTTTGCATCAAGAAGGAATTATATAACTCAATCTGACGCTCCATGTTGAGCAAACTGAGACTGTGGTCTGCTCAAGCAATTCTGTGAAACTAGACTCCCATATTTCTGGTTCTGCCAACCATAAATTTGGAATTTGCTCACTCACTCTCTAGATTACATTTAGAGATGGTATTGACTAGATTTCTCCAGCTTGCATAGAGACAGTGAAATTTAGATTTCTGAATCTGGAGTTTTCTGTAGGTAAGTAATGTGGAGAGTTTGATATTAAAACAATCCCCTCCTGAGCTGTTGTTGGAGGATGTATCTTGCAAAAGGTTGGTTCTAGATTCAGAGCACTCAGTGTGTCCCTGCACACATTCTCTGAGCCAGCCCAGCCCCCTTGTTCTGTTCAGGTAGAACTGGGGCTGTGAGTGCCCAGCGGTGAATCCCTTCCACCAAGGAAGCTCCCTGTTGATCTGAACCTTCAGAGGGAACACTTTGGCTGGTCTCTGCCTCTCCTGTCACTACAGGGCACAGACTGAAGATGAGCAGAGCTGGACAGCTGGGTCCCCAGCACGTGCAGAGCTCGTGGTATCAGTCAGAGAAGTCCCTGAGAGCTGCAGCCCCCGTGCCACCCCAGGGGCTAGTGCAGAGTCACAGTGTGCAGCCAGGTGCCTGGAACCAAATGTCTCCCCCCTTTTCTCCCTTCCCACGGCATCATCTCTTACTGACAGGCTTGAATGTAGGAAGCATCCAAACCAGAAGCAGAGGCAGGGGAGTCTGCCAGTCTGCAGCTGCTTAGCATCTCAAAAGGAAGGCTGAATTCCTTGTATCTGACGATCAAGATGCAGGCAGTCACTTTATTGACAGAATTAGTTCATATTCCAGTCCCTCGTGTGTACAGATAATGCACTGTGGGATTAAGCTACTGTAGCAATAAATTTCCTAACCTAATTTTAAAAGATAAAAGCTCCAGTGAAGTGAGGCTTCATGGCACACTCCACTCCATCCAATTTCCAGTCCTTCAGGAGAGCAGGCAAGAACACCCTCCCTCAGGTTGCTGCTCTGTGTCTCTGACCTCCTCCTACAAAAGCAAATTTTCCAGGGAAGGAAATGGAGCAGCACTAAATCTCCCTCCCTCTGGCTACCAGCATCTGCTGTCACTCTTTGCAGCTCACGTGAAAGGTCATGTGGAGCAGGGCTCTGAGAAGCTCTCCAAATAAAACAGGGAATGCTGTCTGGCCCCTTCTCTGCTTCCTCCCCTCTTGTGCAGCAGTTCCTGACCACCCTACTCTCCCAAGGAGTTTCAGAGAGCCACAAGCACTGCCAGTCCACTGCACCTTTGATCTGGAAGCAGGAGTGGCTTCTGAGTACTGGTGGCACATGAGATGCTGATTCCAGCCTGTGGCACAGTGATGCTGGGTAGACATCTCAGGCCTTTGTTCATGTTTTGGGCTCAGGGAGGGCTGAATGCACTGGGCATTGCACGAGGTCTGCTGGTGTCTGGGGATTGCTCAATACCCACAGGCCTCCTGTGGCAGCAGCTGAGGGACAGGCATTGCAGCCAGTGAGGAAAGCCCAAGAACTGAGCATTTTAGGCTGGATGGCAGCTTACACCTCAGCAGTGCAGCTGCTGAACTCGTGCATCTCTGCAGCCCCAGAGATGGGAATGGCTCTGCTGCAGTGTGGTCAGGCCCCAGGGAGCAAGGTGGCTGCATGTGCATGGAGCAGCTGTGCAGAGGGGCAGACAGGTGCCCCTGGAGGCATCACAAGTCAGAATCAGTGAATAGCTGAGGTTGGGAAGGACCCTTAAAGGTCATCTAGTCCAACCCCCACGTCTTAACAGGTCATTGATTTCCATTCATGATTGAGCTGCCTTGCACTGCTAGTGAAACCAGAGTCTCTTGGAACTTCACTGAATTAAATTTTCTTCTGGCCAGGCTGCTAGGATGGTATTGTTAGAAACCACAGGCATGAAGCCCATGTAATGCTGGTGGCAGTAGCTTTATTTCTCTTGGCCGTGCTAGAGGAGTTCTCAAGCTCCACAAGACTTGTCTGAGAAATTGGTTGTCTTCATGTTTGAAAAGGCAGCACTTGCATTGCAGCTCCAGCAATGTGCTTGATATGTGCTAGTTTAATATAATTTTAAACTGTTTATCAGGATGAAAAGGAATCCCTGTGTTGGTGTGTTGTCTTCCTTTTTGAAGGCCAAAATGTTTGATGCTCCAAACAGTATGCTAAAATCACCTGTAATAAGGAGACAGTTGCATCTTGTTCACTTGGAAACTCCTGGAAAAAAATTATTCATGGCTTCTATATTAACAAAATCCAAATAAATTAGTACTTTTTGTGCTGTTTGAGTTCTTAAAGAGCAGTTCAAAAGGAAAGTCACACCAAAAAAATGTAACATTTTCAGGTGCTCATACCCTGCCCATAATTATTGCCTGCACAGAAGACTGCTACAACCTATTTACTTGCACCAGCCTCACAGCTGGCCTCCAGCCAGCAGCTGAGGCTCACCCCAGTTCTAGATGTGAACCTCAGACAAGGTTTACAGGAAGCCTTCAGAAAATACGAGTTGGTGGTTTCAGTAGGGCTCAGCAGCACCAGCTCCCCGGGCCTTCCTTTGTCAGCTCATTTTCATATCATATTTTACCATCTGCATTTCAAAGAGAAGTGTTTGCAATTTTTTTATGAGCCAAGGTTGATATTAGACACTAAAATGGACAAATGCTGTTTGCTTGGATTCTTTGGCCAATGTGCACATTGCTCACAAGTTCCCATTTGAAACAGTTGTCACACAGGTGTGCAAAACACTCTGCAAACCCTTTCCTTCACTGCTGGCTCTTGCTGCAAGCAGTTCCAGTCATCATGCAGAGCTCCAGGAGCTGCTCTTCATCTCTGTGCACAGCACAGCCATGTTACCCACCTCCACCTCTGTCTCAGCTTATCTTCCCTGTCTCTGCTGCCATTCTTATTTTATTGGGCTTTGTTTGGTAAATGGCCTTGTTCTCCTCCACTTGCATGTGTCTGAGGAACTGCAGTGCCTGGTGGGGTGCAAGGTGGGATGGACTGTGGCCACAGACAGGACAGAGTTTGGGGAGGCACCAGAGGCAGTAGGCCAGGTAGTAGGGTGTGACAAGGTCAGGTGTTTTTGAGGAATCTAATCAGTTCTGTCAGTTCTCTCTCAGCCAGGCCAAGGAGGGCTCTAGGCTCAGTTCTGCAGGATGTTCCAGAAATGCTGCTGGACATCACTCTGATGTAAGCAGTGATTACTTTGCTGATGTGAGGGAGGGAGACAGCTGCATGTTAGGGAAGTCTGGCCCATTTCCATCATGCTGCATTGTCATTTTCTACAAAAGTATTTACCAGCAGTTGCTCCAGCCACTTGCCAAAAAAAGAACAGTTTTTCTTCCTCCAAACAAGAGTGAATGGAGCATTGGAACTACATATATATATTTTTATACTTGGTAGTTTCTCACAATAAATGTGCCACATGGCATAGGATGAAATTGTATTAGAGGAACCAGCACACACATCAAAGCTTTGATTGTAAACTTCCAGCTCAGAGAAGGAGATGAGCAATCTCTATGTTCAATTATAACTGCAGATATTTCCTTTTTCCTAAGCTGGTGTCTGTTACCATGGCCACAACCTTCAGAATTTTCTGACTGTTTTAAAGTCATTACTAGGAGTGAAAGAGCAGATGTTTAATTACATTCTTCTTATTCCATTCATTAGGTATAGCTGACATTTTAGAAGTCCTCAGTAAAAAAAATAAATCCTTTTTTATTGTTTATCATTTTCCTAGAGAAAAATAGCAGAAATTAATTAATGCCAATATGCACTTTGTCTACAACTTTTAAGTAGAGGTGAGGAAAGCAGTTTCCTGACATCTTAAGGCCTGGGTATTAGATTGGTATTAGCAGTAATCAGAGGTAAGTGAGAACCATGCTGTAGAAAATACACCAGTTGTTGTCCTGGTCACTGACAACCCCAAAGGATTGAGAATGTCCTTTGAACACTCTGGTTTCTACCCAAAGAAGCACTGTTAAGCCAGAGCCATGCATTTGTGCATCACCAGCAGAGTCCTGCACAGGCCCTGCTGCCCAGTGTTGTGACTGTCACTATCCCCACTGTGTGTGCAATCCTCTGGGATTTACCAAAACACAAGACTTCACCAGAAACTTCTTCTCCACCACATTGTGGCATTCCTGGTTTGTGGATAGAGACAATAATTGCTCAGGAAATTGCTCAGCCAACAGGACTGCAGGGAACGTGGTCCCCTGGATGTCTCATGGATTGTTCATACATGTTCCTCTTTACTTAGACAACCTGACCACTTGTGTCACAGAATACAAGATTTGTTCATTAAAGCTTCCTGTACTCAGGGTTGCCTAAGTTTAGCATTTTGTCTGTAATGTTGGTGACTCTAGTATGTGATGCAGCCTTTGTCATTTCCCTGTGCACGCCCCTCCCCACTAGATTCTTCTCAGGCCGAAAGAACAACTTGATTATAAGATCAAGTATGAGGTAGGTCCTGAATCATACTGAGAATGGTATGTAACTTGGTTTATACTGAAAAATGTCACAAAAAGGCAGGCTGTGATGTCAGCCCACTTCCAGGGCTGCTGAGCAGGGACTTGGGGGTGTTTGGCTTGAGCATGTTTGGATAGAGCAACCCTACTTCTCATCCCACTCTTACCTTCAGTGTCTAAACTTATTTGGATCTGTGTTTTGTTGCTCTGTGCCTGAACTCTTCACCAAAGACTTCCTTGATGTACTGAAGTGTTGGGAAGGTGAATGCACTAAAGAAATGAAAGATGTGAATTCATATCTCCATATTCAGGCTGCTCTCCCCTTCCCTTCTACAGATAGGTGTTCTAGACCAATGCTGTTAAACACCCTCCTAAGTTTTCTTGAATCAGAGCTCCTAGGTATCAGCTTCCTAATGTGTTATGAGATATCACTGTTCAGCTATTTTGCATAGCCCCTCTTGGTGGTGGAGTTTGCTCTAACTAGTACTGCTACTAACTTGAAGCTATTCGTGTATTAAGAGGATCATAATCTCATCAACAATTATGCTGATGAACACTGATTTAAAGATTTTGCAAACTGGAGCAAAAGACAGTGCTATCTCCCCCTCAAAAGCAGAGCACACACTATGGAGGGAGACCCAGAATGGGACTGGAACCCCAAATGGAAGCAGAGATGCCAAAAGAGGGAGTTTAGTTCAGGGTCAGTGGCAGAAAATCCCATGATAGGCAATGTGTTCAGTGTCCAGCAGCTTCTCAGCATCCTTCCTGCTGTGGGATGCTTCCAGAATGTCCACACACAGCTGCTGCTGGAAGGCTGGGGAGAGCTGGCCAACAATGGACATGCCTCTCAGCCACTGTGAAGAGAGTGCTGGCTGCCCAACAGTCCCTTCTCCTCTGACCATGTGAAGCTTGGCTGTCATGTTTTTGCCTTTGTTTTTGGTTATGCAATTATTTTGCTAAGTTGCAATCTCTTGTGTTGCTGTAAAAGCTGCTCTTGCCTGTGCAGAGTCTGTAATTAAATATGATCCCCCTCATATTGTGCCTACAGTACACCATGCACTATGCAAAACTCTCAGTTCCTGACACTTTTTCACATTCACTTGTTTCTCAGAGACGTCAGTGTCATTTCTGTGGTTGCAGGGAGTTCAGCAATAGAAGGTTGATCTTTGGGCTTTAGGAACTATTTCCTTCTAGAATAGTAATATAATGCTGCAGACTTAGCCTAAGTAATCCAGCCACCTAGTGTGGCTGAGCCAGTGGAGGACAGAAACAGACTTCTGCCTACATAGAGGCATAATCACCCTTGAACAGGAAAGGAGACAGGAGAGCATCCATAAAGAGGACAGCACATTTTTAGGCAATCCCTTACTTAGGGCATGTCTTTAGTTTGCAGTGTGGAAGAGAAGTGCCTTGGTTACAACATCTGCTTCACACTCCATGCATGACTGATCACATCCCCCACTGCAGCAGCTCCGAGAGCTGCAGTGCCAAGGTCATGCGAAGGTGCAGGGGGTTCTGTGCTGAGCAGCTGGGACAGCTGACCTCAGATCTGTCCCGTCCACCAGCTCTGAAGGACCCATTTGGTTCTGTCTTCAGGGCACTCACAATTCAGTGTGGCATCCACCTCTGCACCCTGCTCCCCACTCTGGGTTCTACTAGCCTGCATGGTAACCTAACCCCAGGGGGTGTCTTGTCTTCTCCTCTTGAAAGTGTGTCCCCCTAGTTAATGCTGTACATATTCACATATGTCATATTTGTAGTTCGTACATGTACATATGCATATATTTCATGAAAAGATAAAGGTGAATTTTCAAATTCAAGTAGTTGGAAAAGTTGAAATTTGGGTGATCTGTGCTTTCTCTCTCAACTCTTCTAGTGTGCATCTCTTTCATATAATAGGAACATATATATGTTAGTGCAGTCAGTTTCCAATATGCTTTCTAATATGCTTCATTTTTGTGACACCCCTTGGAAAGTGGTTGCAGAAATCCAAGAGTGGGGTCTGTGAGAGACAACTGCTCACTTTGAAAATTTAAAAAGGTTTATGAAACCTTAACAAAAATACAACAAAGGATTGTATGCAGTGCTGGGCACTGCCCCTTGCACATACCACATGGCCAGTTCATGTTCAAAAGGGATGCTCAGTCTTTTATACCCCTGGGGGTTGCATCAGCCAGCCCTGGCCCCTCCCAAAGTCTGTCAGTCAGCTCTTCTTTGCCATTTATCAGTGGAGACTGCTTTCTTGTAACTTGATTGGAGGTCAGGTGTTGCCATGCCTCACCCCCTAAGCACCCCCAAGCTTTTCCATTCCCAACTGCCCCACGCAAGGGACATGTGTGCAGCTTCTTTGCACCTGTGCTGGACAACCCTGGCTGTCTGATGGCAACAATACAGGGGGAGGAAAAGGGAACTATGGGGAAAACAGAGGACATCTAAACTACGATAACATAACTATACATCACTAAAGCTTTTATTAATATTCACACAATAGTTATATTTTAATTGTGAGAGCCAATCATCTCATTATCCATCTATAACAGGTCTCTTTGTGAATAAGGAAGATGGCTTCAGCCAGGGGCAATCTACTTACAATTCAACAACTGCACACCCCAGAGTCTTTTATTCAGTGCATCCTCAAGCAGAAAGGGTCCTGCAGATCAGTGGAATCTTTTCAGCATCACACCACAACTCTCCCTGCAGATAACTTGAGTGTACAAGGGGCTTATATGTATTACTGTCCTTGAAAGTGTAACTTTGCCCATTGGCTCAAGTCCTATCACTATCTCAAAAAGTATCTGGAGAGTTTTCCATTTTGAACAGTCCTATGTGTCTTTCTCAGAATGAAGAAGATGCATCCTTGTTCCATAGTCATTACAATGCACCTTTCAGTGGTGTCTCTGTGTTTCTAGATCATCTCATCAAGGACCTGTAGTTTCTTCTGTGAATGTGCTATTCTTGACATTTTTGGACAAATTTTAGTTAAATATGCTTCTGTTATCAGCTAGCTTTGTAAATGAAAGGGATCAGAATATATAAAAGCTTCAGAGTTCCCAGATGAAAAAGTTGATGTCTCAAATGTCCATTCAATAGATGCAGGAGTGATAATGTGCTGAGATAGACTCCTGCAGGAAAAAAAATCAACAGAATAATGCTTTTTTGTTTGTGACTGCTTTCAAAGTTCACATACAGAGGCTCCTTTCTTTTCTTTGAACATCTCACACATATTCTGAAGAAAGAATATTTTAATGATAAACCTGAGCTGTCTGATCTTCCCTGAGCACCCTTGTTTACTTTGGGCCCACTTCAAAGCTGTGCTTAAAATATCTAGTATTTTTTAGCAAAGAGTAAAACTAGCTTCTAGGTGAAATGTGTAAAATACTGGGATGTCCATGCTTGTGACTGTGCAAGGGCAGCTGGACAGAACATTGTGTGTTCAGTGTAAGCCCCACATGCTGCCTGGTGCAGAGGGCATGCAGAGGTTTGTCCCCACTGGGCAGGCCAGTTCTGCCTTCTGCCTTGGGGCAGAAGGAAATAAATCCCCTGCATGTGTTCATACATGAACAACATAAAGTTGAACATGAGCCAGCAGTGCCCTGGCAGCCAGGAGGGCCAAGTGTGTCCTGGGGGGCATCAGGCACAGCATCACCAGCCGGGCAAGGGAGGGGATTGTCCTGCTCTGCTCTGCTCTGGAGCAGCCTCACCTCGAGTGCTGGGGGCAGTTTTGGGTGCCACAATAAAAGAAAGATAGAAAGGCATCAGAGGGCACCCAAATGATGGCAACAGAGACAGGGAAGGGCCTTGAGGGGAAGCTGTATGAGGAGCAGATGAGATCACTTGTTGTGTTCAACCTGGAGAAGAGAACACTGAGGAGACACTTCAACTTCCTCATGAAGGGAAGAGGAGGGGCAGACACCGATCCCTGTTCTGTGGTCCCCATGACAGGACCTGAGGGAATGGCCTGAAGTTAATCAAGGGAGGTTTAGGCTGGATTATTAGAAAAAGGTTTTCTCCCAGAGGCTTGTTGGGCACTGGAACAGCTCCCCAGGGAAGCGGTCACAGCACCAAGTCTGACAGAGTTAAAGAAGCATTTGGACAATGCTCTTGGGCACATGGTGTGATTTCTGGGCATGGTGCTGAGCAGGGCCTGGAGTTGGACAGTTGGACTTGGTGTTCATTGTGGGTCCTTTCCAACTCAGTTTATTCTGTGATTCTCTGACTAACACCTCCTAGTTGTTAAGATGATGGCAAAATCTGCTTGTCTGCAAGATGAGTTCCCATTCAGGATTGCCTTCTGCCTTTTCTTCATGCTATATTTCATTGTCATCAGTCAAGAATTAGAGAAGTGATCACATGGTGCATGGACATTCGTGCTCATACAGTGTGAAACAGGCGCTGTCATCAGGATGGTTTCACAGAAAAGAGACTTGTAAAGGAGATGATATATTTTTATTACATGAGTTTATAAGCTGTGAAACAGCAGAACCTACCTTTGGTGTACATTATTGAGTGTTGCAGGCTGGCATCTACATGAACAGATCATTCAAGAATTTCTGTCTGAGCTGGAATGAGGTCACACCTGGAAATGAGTTTTTTCCTCAGGTCTGTCGCTTGGTTTCAAGCAGCCCCCCTCCTTTCCCAGTTCATCAGCTGAATTCAATTGTCCCAAGAACCAAGAAGTGTCAGGTGAGATCAGGCCTTGCCAAGGCCCCCAGAGTCTTCAAAACCAGTGGATTCCAGATGTATTTGTCACCAGATATGATACAGATCTTCTAATGCACCATCTGCCTCCTTTAAAATGAAGGTGGGACTGTTCCACAGAGGTCAGTGACAACCTCCTTCTCCACCTATATATCCATATATATATATCCATCCTATATCCATCTCTGCTCCAAATGTGCTAATTACCCTTTTCTGTAATGCCTATAGTGCATTAACAATGACAAATTTGCAGGCCACCTGTTTCTCTCCTATGTTTATCTCAGGGCTTACTGCTCCGTTTGACCTGCTAAGGCACTTGAGAGAGTCCATTTATTAGAGATCTCATTAGGGGGTCAAATAAAAGATTTGTTATGACCCTCCTTCACAAACACAGCTTCTTAGCAGCAGTATTTAACCCATCTCATGCAGTTCTGCAGTATTTAGCCTTTTCACATGCAGAAGTTGGTGAGGACACCCAAGCTCTGTGCTAGTGAGAGCAGCCAAGCTTGTGCTGGTGAGGATTGTCTCCTGGTACTCTGCCCAGGAGCAGCACATGCAGCCTCTCAGGAGCACTAATGCAGATCTTTGGTCAGAAGACAGCCCCATTATTGGATTCCCAGGTGAATAACTAAGCAGTGAGTGGAGAAGGGTACACAGAACTTGTTTAGAAAGACCTTTTTTTTTTTCCTGAATAAGGAACAGGAAAAATCTAAGTGGTGAGATGTGCATTATTTCACTACAGCTTTCCACTTTGTGCTTGAGGTAGCAACAACTGCTGTGCCTGGGCTCCATCAGACCATGTCACTGCCAGCACACGTCCTCAGCCCCTGGCCCATACAGGTTTGTTACCACTTGCTGGCCACATGCTGCACTTTGTTATGGCTAGCCAGCATCATGGGACAAGTCTTGACAAGCAGGAGGAGAGAGACATTTAAAATACAAGACCTTTCTTTTTATAAGGCATGACACAGAGAGTGCAAGAGGTTGTTACTGTAGTAAGAATGGGTCATATGGGGCATACAGAGCAAGAAAAGAAACTGGAACAAATGTCAGAGACAGAAGTCCTTTGGTGAGATTATGATTATGTAAGAGCATATGTCACTGAAAGGATCTGAATACTGGCCATCAGGTAACTGGTAAATCTTTCATTAGCCACAGGCAAAATATTCTCATTAGTCAGCCTCTCTCATGCCAGTAGTCCCTGCTAGGGATCCTAGCATGTCCATGTCCTCACCTCCTTTGGAAAGATCTATGGATATGTGGCATGAAGACTGCTGCTAGGTCTCTGTGAGATAAATCAGGATTTATTCAGGGACTGGGAATGGAGGGCTCAGCATGGGACACCCTTGCCCACACAGCAGTGGTGCACACTTGCTTCTGTGCACATATAAAACTGAGAGCAGAGAGATCCCATCATTTAAGTGAAGTACATGTAGTCGAACTTTGGCCTCCACTGCTTTGACTACAGAAGAAAACAAGGGTCTAAAAATAAGGAAATATTTGCCTCTTGGAAATTTTCTAAGCAATTAGTCTAGGAATTATTGATGTTTCTAATTTTGTCAGAAGAGGGAGGACCATCAGTCACACTCAAAAATACCAGCTCTTTGCTGATAACTCATAAAGTGGAATGGCTTTTTAATGAAGTTTTAGAAGAAAGGTTTGCTGCCAAAATCAAGGATATTGCTCTATCCCACTCATACTGCTTCATCAAGGAAACTTCCAAGAAAATTTTGACTTTCTCCCAAAGCTGTTGTGTGGGATTTTTCTTTTTTCCTTTTTATTTTCTTTTTTTTTTTTTTTTGAGTGCCTGAAAGCCAACTCCAAAGCCAACTTTACTGCCAAACTTTTAAAAGAAGTAATGACAATATATGCTAATAGGAGGTTTCACAAATCAGTATGAGATCACTGAAACCAGTTCCCATCTGATCACACATGAATGAACAATGTGTGGGTTTGAACTGTGTTCATGATATGATGATAGCTCCACCTTTCATTCCGATTGAGATCAAATGACTATTGCCAAGTGCTGGGTGGTAAACTGCTGATAAGTCACTGTTTTATCATCCTGTGGAGACTGATTTGAAAACATCCTGGTTTTAATGTAACCGAGAGATAGATTTTAAAGCACCTCTCAATGAAATGGATACTGTTGCTTATTGTGGCTCCCTTCCCTAGCACATTCCTTTAAAAATCAGTGAGCCTCATAGGGTACATCCTGCTTTTAATAAAGAAAAAACAAGTAGAAAATCAGAAGTTTTTGGTATATATTTGCATAGTTATCAATCTTTAAATCTTTTTTGGAGGATTCCTTTGGTAATTCACAGGAGGATCCCTGTGTTGCTCTCTGGCTTAAGTGACTTTTCAGTGAATTCATTAGAAGATCAAGATCTGAGACTTGTTTGATGGAACAGGATGTGCTTTCTTTATTGAATAAGTGATTTATATGGTGATTTTATATGGCACTTTACAAACAGTGGGCTGATTCTTCAGTGTTCATCCTGTTTCTAGGCAGTGGAGCTTCACTGGTTTTCATAACATGGGTAGCAGAGGAGAGAATTAGGAAATACTTGATGCATGAAGTGAGAGGAAGCATGGAACGTCTGAGGAGTGGGTTGGGACAGAAATTATTGGTGAAAGTGATGTGGAAGGGAGAATTGTCAGCTGAAGATAATATAAGGACATCTTAAAAGCTATATGTAGCAAGCAGGAGGAGAGAGACATTTAAAATACAAGACCTTTCTTTTTATAAGGCATGACACAGAGAGTGCAAGAGGTTGTTACTGTAGTAAGAATGGGTCATATGGGGCATACAGAGCAAGAAAAGAAACTGGAACAAATGTCAGAGACAGAACTCCTTTGGTGAGATTGTGATTATGTAAGAGCATATGTCACTGAAAGGATCTGAAATATTGGCCATCAGGTAACTGGTAAATCTTTCATTAGCCACAGGCAAAATATTCTCATTACAGTCAGCATCTCTCATGCTTATGTACATTTTTACTCCTCTCCATGTCTGAAAAGTAATGCTTCCCAGGAAAAGGAATCAGATCATCAAAATCTGAATTTGTAGCTGACATTGGTGATGATGCTGTTCAGAGTTCAGAAACTGCTCTTAAAAACAGCAGTACCAGTACTCTACCATTAAGGCAAAAGCAGCAAGACAAATCATGGTAGATGAAATGGTAACAGTTTTCTATTAATTAGATACCAAATACATCTTTGCTACATATTTCTTTTGGATGATTTAACCAGAGAGAGACACAGAGATTAAGCCATAGATGGTCTTCTTCCAAGGTTTCCAACCCCTGCTGCTTCAGAGATGATATATTTCATTGTTAGGATATCATTTTGATGGTGCATGGCATCAAAAATGCCATTATTTGCAAATGCTAGTAGTAGGAATGGACATGCATGGGAAATGGAGAAAAACTTAAGAGAAATTATGTGACAGAGTTTTTCAAAGACAGTAGGAAAAATAAGAAAGATTGTGTTTGTTTTAGGGAGCTAAGGAATAGTAGTGGAAAGTAAGAGATAGGAGAAAAAGAAAGAAAGGACAAGGTTTTATATACTAACACAATAAATCAAAGTTCTAGAAAATGAAAAATGGGGAAAGGCACTAAAACTCACATACAAGAAATCTCAGAGAAGCTGACATCTTGAGAACAGCAAAGAGGCAAAAGTACACTGGCCTAAAAATGTAACAGGATCAGCTTTTCTGTTTATTTACAGTCACTAGGAAGTGGTGAATAGTGACATTTTGTTTCATGTTGGATAGAATCTGGTTTTCCTAAAGTTAAACTTTGGAAAGAAGCTTTCTACTGGCACTCCTTCTTTTCTACAAGAGTGATACAAATTGTTTGTTGTTCACATGAGAAAAAACAGTTCGTTTGTTTGAAGACAGTTATCTGATGGACTTTGTTTACTTCCTCAAAGGATGTTAGTAGTGAAGGAAGAAGTGCTGTTAACCCTTTCTTTTGTGAAGGAGTTCATCTTAGTTGAATTTACTGAAAATTTTCAGTGATGGCAGAAAATATTTCAATCTCATAATTCCTATTTTTCTGTCTAGAATTTGTCCTGGGTTTTATACATTATTTCTTGTTGCAATTTGTGCAATGCTATAAACTTGTAAAAAAATTCTTGAATTCATGCACACAATTTTTTACTACACTCTGTTTAATGACTGTATGATACATGACATTTCAAAAGTCCCTTTGTAAACCAGTACTGTATATGAGTGTCTACTACCTAACTTAATATTGAGAACTGCTATGGTTTTGTTTACTGATAACAAACAATAGTAACAACATCAAGATTATACAAGCATTTGTTTACATGTGTGTGACAGACAGACAGAGAAGCATGGCAAATTATTTTTACACTTAATTTGTCAAATGTTTTTCTATGCCTCTTAAGGGAGTTTGCTTACCGACTTTTACCATGTTGTTCAAACTCCCAAATTCATTCCTGTTGAGTAATTTCTAAAATCAGGCAGCACACTGTGTTATGCATGAAACAGCAGTTGGGTAAGACACAGCTCTGGGTTTTTCACAGCAGGTTGTCAAGACTGGATGTCATTCTGACTTTCAAAGTGAATACAAATCAAAATCTTCCAGGAACTTTATAGATTATATCCAAGCTAAGTTTCCTGAGCTAGGGTTTTTTCAGGTTTGTGTACAAATGGCGCTCAGAGGGAGCGGAATCTCCCCATTAAATGCCTGCTGTACACCCCCAGATCCATCCATCCCTCCCAGGTCAGCTGTCCACATAGAATGTGGAGGAGGAGGTGCTGTACGGTGATTTGGTTAATCATCAGATTGTCAGGAAAAAGAAGAGATACTGTCATCACCCATGGTAACCACATCCTTGCCCATGGAAACTTTTCAGGGGGCACAGCAAAGCAGCTGAACGGGGACCCATGGCTGAGCTTTGCAAGCTGACTGCATTGCTGGACCAGCTCAGGGGCAATTATCTTATACTCTATGGTTTTCCTGTACCTTATCTGCAGTGCAAAGGTTGTATCTGAAGACAGGGAAGAGGTCTTAGGAAAAAACAGCAAAGACATTGTTTTAAAACAAAATTTAAATATTACTTTCATTTGTGCTAAAATCCTTCATGTCAGCATGTCTTCTCAAATAGAATTCATATTAGGACTCATCTAAATGAAGTTAACTTCTGAAATAAAATATATTTATTTAACTGTTAATGTTCAAAAATGGGCATTTATCACAGAGCAAATATTCTATTTAAATTATCAGTTTAAAACCTTTGTAAAATGGAAGTAGCTTGCTGCACTGCAGTTTGGGAATTACGAGTTCCTTTCGAATGTAGGAGCTGTAGGCTGTGCCATATGTCACTGGGAGGATGTTTTCTCATATATTCACAGGAAAATCTTGGATTTGCAAGATGAATCCGTGAACTTGGCAATAGAACATGAGGAATAAAATAGAAGTGGCTAGCCTCAAACTCCCCTAGACAACCAGAAGCTAGAAACTTGCCATATGTCATTGACTTCCATGAGCAATGCTGAGCAGTGGAATATCACCCTCTCTTGCAGCATTAAATACTGCCCTAAGTCATTAATACAAAGCAGATGGCTTTGTTGTTGATTAGAGCTGGTTAGGATCTGAAATTCCCATTCCAAAGGAAATTTTGACATTTGTATTTATTTTCACTGCCTATTGGAACAAAACATCAAAATTTCCCAGTGGGATGGATATTAAAACTGCTCTGGAAATACCAAGTTATTTCACTTCATTGGTATTGAATTGTTTTCTCAATAATACCAAACCAGTGTAATTCTAAAATTAATCAAATATAAATGCCAGAACAAAATTAATAAACATATAAATTAACACTGAAACATTTTCCACGTTAAAAGGAAAAGATTAAATTAAAAACATAAATTCTGACATTTTTACAAAATTTGTTTTCTTGAATGTGACAAAACATTTTGATTTCAGCTAAGCTGCATTACCCTAATGGAAATGGGCTCTAGTGAAAAAATGCTCACCCAGTGCTGTTTGTCCAGGGCCAGTAATGTACAGGATCATCTTGCAAGTTCAAGGATGTAAAAATTCTGAGAAATAAGACATGCACAAAGAGAAAATTAACACTGTATATGCAGTTTGGGAACATCTTTGAAGACTGCCTTAAAAATTCCTACAACTCCCACAAAATTGCTTTAGTCATCTAGATGTCTCTTACATTAGCTCTCTTTTGTTCAGGCACACTTGAGAGTGTTAAATGCTGGACAAATCATCCCTGGCACAGACCTTCATATTTATGAACTTGTAAACTGTGACATTATCTTAGTGAGTCTTGTTTCCATCTCCTTAGCAAAATTCTGGTCCTAGCTGCCAGAACCTCCCACTCCCAATCTCCAGTTGCCTACTTTCCTGGAGAAAGTTCCAATAACTCTCTTCAATATGGAACAAAAACTCACAGTTACTGTCCAGGTAGGAACCTTCACAATCATTCCTTTCCCTATCATAAGAACATCTTTAAAAATATCTAGTTTGCCAGCTAATGGCTCCATTTTTTCCAGTATCACGATTTCTTTTTTTTTCTGTCAACACCAAGTCTCTGCTGTGGGATAGGAGACCATCTGGTAACAATTTTTTTAAGGGGAGTCTAAGCACAAATGTCAGTCTTTGGGAGTCACATGCTATTTATTTACAAAAATAAAAAAAATCAATATCATGAATTCACATCAGCTTCTCGTCTTACTTTGTGCAACAGTAGCTTTCTGCTTTAGTTTCCACTACCCTCCACCGAGGTATTGCATATAAGATTACATAAAAGGACCAAACAAGATGCAGGACAGATTAGAAACCCGATGAAGTAGCTGCTGGATGAGTTTGGTGACTGGTGTGCTCAGGTGCACTGGGGAAGATTATGTTACTACTGGTGAGTGCCCTGCACAAAGAGAGAAGCCCTGTGGAAGAAAGGAGAATGAAGTGGGTTTGACGTGGCTGGACATGTGAGCATCAGGATAAGGACCAACAGCAGTGACGCAGGTGTAGGAAGGGTGGCCTTTCTAAAGCACTCAGGCCCTCAGCAGGTACCAAAATCAGTGGTGCTACTTTCTGGCAGGTCTCAGTTTACTGGACACAGATGCTTTTTGAGAAACTACCTATTGCACAGGTGCCCAAAGGGAAGGTGTGTTCTGTTTGAGAAGCCCAAGTTTAATTGTGGGTACTGGGAACTTCGAAAAATGTGACCTTGAGCTTTTTAGGAAATGTGGCCCAGAAAGATATTGTTAACCAAAGAGACTTTAGGCTCACAAGTTGCTTAATAGGAAACACAGTAACTGCAGAAAATTTCCATCATTTGGATCTTGATGTATGGTGTTCTGAAAGAATGTTGATAGGTAAAGTCACCTCCAGATGGAACAGGTGAGAGATTTTGCCAACTCCCCTGCTGTCAGCTTAACACTCATGTTTATAAATACTGCAGATGTCCTGTGCTAAATGAAACAGCTGAATGCAGTAAAATCTGGAAAGGCAGCCCCTTGAGGGTGGATGTTCTAATGCACTGTTAGCAAAGTCTCTCTTGCCCTTTGCCATACAAAATTAGGCAAAGGCAAACATACTTTTACAAAAATACTATTTCCTTAGAGTTTTAAGAAATCAAATACATAAATATATATATCTAATTCCCAAAAGAGTCATCTAAAGCCTGCCAAGACAAAGAGTAGTTATTTTAAAGACCTTAGATCGTTCTACCCAGGGTTAAAACAAAATGTTGTGGTTTTTTCTTATACACCATATGGTAAAGTGTTGTTTCTCAACTTCACAAATGAATGATTATGAACCAAAAAAGCATGTGAATATTGGCATGGTTTTTATTGTTGTGAGTTCTAAAAGAATTAGGAAGAAATGAAATTAAATAGCAAGACCTTTTCTGAGTGTAAGAGGAGGGGTAAACAAATCTGTATGAGTTCTTCCTCTTTTGCGTGGTTTCTCTTTTTTTTTTTTGTTTGCTCATTTCTCATTAAGGAAGAAAGGGTTACTTTCAAGCCTTTCTGGATGGGTGAAGCCTTTGCTGGCCCTGGGGAATGACTGTCCACCACTTACTGCATCATTTTTTGCCCTGCTCATACAGTGATGGCAGCACTTCCCATAGGGACTGCAGACAAAGCCAGGACACTGAGAAAGGCTGAAGTGCTGGATGCCTCACTGTGTGCTCAGAGGAGCCCACATTTACACCCTCTTACACTTTGGAGGGTCACTGTAGGATCTGGAAACATGGATTGCTTTATTTGTTTCTCCAGCAGCCCCTTTTCCATGTGTCTCCACTGCTTGATGGTAACTGAGCAGACAATCTTTTTACAGATCTCTAGGTGTGCTGTCTAAGCAGCAGAGATTTTGTATAAAGTGAGAGAGCTTCATCCCCCTCTGTGGTAGCCAAGCTGTTGATGGCAGCAGCAGCAAGTACCTGACTCCAAAAGGTTAATGACAGACCTGATTGCCCCATGCAATCCAAATCTAATGGGTAGAGGTAGCCCATTACAGACACTCCTCTTTGGTGGATAGATGCACACCAAATTTCAACCAGGAGCAGCTTCAGAAACAAGCTCTGAGTCCTACAGAGCTTTAAGATGGGAAGAGTGATTAGCCATGAACGAGAGAGGACTCACTGCACAGTGTGACATGCAGTACAAATGCACATAACATGCTCTTTTCCCCAGCTCCCAATATTGGAAATACTCGTGTGCCTAGTCATGCTTCTTGTGCCACACACTCCCCCTTTCAGGAAATGCTTTGGAAACAGAGACCTTTTCTGGAAGCCCCAGTGATGCTGAAGGTGATGCAAAGTGAGGGATGTGCACATCAGCCCTTCCTGCGACTGAGGCACTGTGTATTGGTCTCTAAACACCTCCAGCCAAGACTGGAGCATTGCTGAGAGTAACATGACAAGCACTAGGCTGTTGTCTTGTTAACCCAGTGGTGCTGAAGACCCCAGCATTTATTGATGGGACACTGCCTTTCTGCTGCATCCCCCTCCTACACCCACCCCCACACCAGCCCTCACTGCTAAAATGCATAAAGGAATTATGATAAAGAGAAACAGGAGATGAAGTCCAGCAGCTGTAGCATTTCTCTGCCAGAGCAAATCTGAAGGGAGAAGAGCCTGGGCTTTTGATGTTACCCATGAGTACCTCCAAGTCTGAAACATGGGAACTCTGTGCAGCTGCTCCTGCGTGGACTGCCCGCCTCAACCAAAACACAGAGCTATAAAGGATTTGCTTTTGTTTCTTGTTTTGAGTTTCTCCTGGGGTAGCAGGAAAGCAGAAATTCTGTCAGGAAAGAACAAATACTGTCAAAGGAGAAGTTAAGGACACCTTTGGTAGGGGAAGGATTCCCAGTAAGGGGCTAAAGAAACAGGAAGGTGGCACTAAACAAAACAGGAACTTAGAGCAGTGAAAATGTCAGGATCCTGGAACCAAACTAAGATCCTAATACAAAAGATCAGTAAATACTGTGATGAACATGTTTGGAAGTACTAGTGGGCAACTGGGTAGCACATGACCCCTCTTCCTTCTATTGATAAATAAAGCATAAATACTGAATGATTATCCTATCCACACCTCTTCCTTGGGTTTTTTCCTCTTAATTTCTTCATCAGTCTTCATTCCTCTTCTTTGATGTCAGCTACAGTTTTAGCCAGATATATTTGTACTTGTTTTACTCCACTGCAAATCTGTTTACTGCTGTTTCTTCTGAATACTGTAATAGAATGTCAGATTTTTTTTAATCTTGCTCATAAATTTCATTCATTTTTTGCTTTTTGCCAATAGAAAGAGCTAAATGGAGGGTGGCAAGGCTCAATTTTTTTTTTCTGCATGTATTTATTTTTTTGTTAAGTCCCTGTGTGGTTTTTAATAAATTTGTTTTTCTTTCAAAAATATGTTCCAAGATGCTGTTAAAAAAAATTAAGCAAAAACTTTTCTTGGCAAGCATCTCCACACTGGTTACTCAAATGAATGTGTGAAAACAAACTAGAAATGGCCAGAAGGAAGCAAAGTGGCTGCTTCCAAGAGCCTGAGGGGTTGTTTTCTGTGGGATGGAAATAAAAAAAAAATCTCTTGACCAGGTAGTGCTTACACGTGACAGCAGGAGACTGAAACCAGAGGATTTGTTCTTCCCAGCACAGGTGCTGCTGCTGCTGCTCTCACGATGCACAGTGTCCCACCAGCGGGATCCTGCACTGGAATTTCCAGTGGGACAGTGGAGAGTGGTGGCTCTGAGGCTGTGAATGGGAGCTCAGGGACTGGTCACAGAGTCTCCTGGGCTGGAGCACACCAGAGATCAATGAGTGCATCCCTGCTTTGCTCAAGTCTCACTGGAGAGCCCCAAGATCACAAGACAGTGCCTTGTCCAACCCAACATTTACTGTTGGGTTTGCATTCATGATGAGGCCATGGCCACATTGGTGTTCCAGCCACAGGGAAGCAGCACTCACAGATGGGGAGGGAATGTATCATTTGAGATAGCTCTTGCTCTGAACTGTCTCATTACATAGCTCATACAGCAGTTAGCAGTATTACAGCCCAAAGGAATAACTGACCTTATGAAAGAAACTTAGCTTTTATATCAGATTGTGTTCACCAAGCCTTGACTTTTGTAAATGCACATAACTTCCCCCTTTCTGTAAGGGCATGGACATAGATGAACCAGTGCTGCATCTGGAAGCATGTGTACACTGTATGTGTACAAATAACACCAGAGTTTGCAGACACTGACACATTGTGGTGAACTGGTACTTGGTATTATCTGAAGCTTTACCAAGCAATGAGAGCAGCTGGCAGAGGGGAAGGAAGATAGTCGTTCTCATGCAGTGAAGTTCAATAACAGGGCAAAATTTTGGCCACGAAGCCCTGGGGACACATCCCCAGACAAGGTCTCATGCTCTGAGATGCACCTCAGTCTCCCCTCGATATCCCTCCACTTATTGCAGGGGTGCTGTACTGCAAGGTTTGGTCAACCAGGACAGAGCAGCACCCCTACTCTGAGCTTGTGACAGAGCTGAGTGGCACAGTGGCATCAGAGAAAGAACTGGTAGGGGTGCCAGAAAGCGATGGCAGAGGAATTTAGCTTGCCAGAGCCCTATCTCTTGTGCTGTGGAGGCTGGTATGCAGTGACGGGAGAAGACTGCTGGTGAGTAGAACATGAAAGAAGGTGAGATCCCTGCCATTTCCAGATGTGCAGGCAGCTTAAGAGATAGATGGTGTATATGAGTCCACTTGTCACACATCCAAGTTTTCAGTAATGATCTGACAGGAGGAAAAACCACAGCAGTGATGGTGAGTGGAGAATCACACATGCCTCAGAGTGCCATTGCCACAGGGGACTGACTCATGCTGGAGCATTGCTTTCTCACCATTGTCAGGTAGCAGAGCTGGCTCAGTGATGCTGTTGTCCTTTTCAGCCTTTAGTTCTTTCCAGCAGTCATTAGGATCTTGTGCAGCTGCTTGGCAGAGATTGAAATCCCACAATTGCTAGTCTCGGGAAAATTCTCAAATTATGTGTTAGAAATATATTAAAGACAGCATTGCACCCATAAGTGGATTATTTCTTGGAAACAGGTCAAACTGTGTGTTAGAAACCAAGAAACAGAAGTTTCTGAAGACAAAAATCACAAAATGGAACTTTCATAGCTTCTTTCTAAAGTTTTCTGCTTTCATTTTTACAGAATAGGTGTCTGTAGCCAAGCCTGTGGTGATTCACCTTGCTGTTCCCACCAGAAACAGATCAGGCAGGACTTGTTTTCAAAGTGGTTCTTTAGACCTTTGAGGTGCTTTGTGCCCTGTTAGGTCTGAAGTACCCAATAGCCTAAAACTTCCATTTTTAGAACAAGGCTTCCCTGCACAAATACCCCCTTCTCATAATGCTTTTTCCCAGAAGGGGACTTCCCCTCAGATTTAAGCCTAAATGAAAATTAAGAAGTCTTGTTGTCTTATAATATGTTTAGATGTTTGCATTGCATTTTTGCACTCGTTGCAGTGGGTTGGCTGCATGCTGCATCTTTCCAGCTCCTGCAAGGTTGTTGCTTAAGCAGGCAGTGTTTGCCTTACTCTGAGGTTTCAGGTTGAGCTAACAAGTGTGTGTGAGCAGCAGCAAGCTGCTGGCAAAGAGACACGTGGTAGCAGAGGTGTTCACTGCCCCGGTGCCCAGTCAGAGCTCCCTGTGTGCGGAGAAGGCTGAACCTGCCCACACCAGATCTGCTGCACTGCAGGAAAGCCGTCGGTGCAGGGTCACTCTTGGCTTGTGCTGAATTGTCACAGGCCAGCTGTCTGACAAACAACTCTGTCATCTTTACCTTAAAAACTCCACACGTGGACCTGAATAGAGGAACCTGAAGTATTTCCTTTCAGGAGCATCTCCTATGACATTTCCTCCCATAATCAGTGAGCAGGGATTCCTTCCATAGCAGCCGCACAGCAGTGACGCTTTACTTCCTGATATTCTGTAGGTGTTGGCTGAAATGATACCAACCTTTCAAGCCATAAACACATCACATTCTTTTACCAAAAACTATTGCCTTAAAAATTAAGACCTTGATATTTTAATATGTTGTTCTATGTAGCAAGTCATTAATATATATTATATCTAACACCATTGTATCAGAGGAAGAAATTGAAGAAATGCAATTAAACATATTCACTGAACACTTAATTTGTCTTTCTTTTTGTACTCCTACAACATCAATTTCTCAGTATTGTCAATATTTTACTTTGCCATTATGATTGCTGTTCACTATTTACTTGCTGTATTTCGAACTTTTAGTCATTTATTAGAAATTTGAAAGATCTACAGGAATGATAAAGTATGAAAAGGTGTGAAAATCAATTTCATTTTGTTTCAATTTCATTTTGTTCTGTGCATGTATTGCTGTCATTGTTAGCAGACATCCTCTTATCTTACTGCACTCTGCCCACAATCTAATCTATCTTCAAGAGTCAGACAGCAGTCTATGAAGTAATTGTAAGGATCTTCAAGTGTCTTCAATGATTTTCTGTACTAAGACTGCAAAAGCATTTTGTTGTTGATAGATAGAATAGGCACAATAAATCCCATTGTCGTGGTTCCTAGAACACCACCTATTAAAAAGGAACAATCTGGAAGGCAAAGAACATGATGAAAATTCATCACAAGTGGACTGAGGAATAATGCTACGAGTTTTAACTGCGTCACCTGGCATCACAACAGCTGTGGATTTCAACCTTGTACTGCAAGTCACATATGGTTAGCTCTCCCTTTCTGCCTGGAGAACACAGGTGCTCTGCAATGCACTGCACTCTACTCTTCTGTGGGTTTTATTATTTGGTTTTATTATTTATTATTATTAAAATATATTGCACCTACAACACTGGGCAGCTCTAAAGGCATTAATTTTTAGAGTGAAATACAGTCTTTTTGACCACCTCTTGAAGGACACTGCCTGCATCTTACCTCAGAATTTCATTTTTCAGAAGACTCTCAACTAGAAATGTGCAAGCTGAGTTTTCCATTTTCAAATGTTTGAGTTATTAAAAAGCAGGAGGGGATTATATGGCTAATTCTAGCTCATTCCCACCACAGCTGGCTTGCACCTTAGTCAGCAGTCTTCTCTCCCTGCTCTCTGGTCTGGAAAGTGTGCTGCCCCTGGCACTGGGGAGGGACTGCTGGCCAGGGGTGTGGGCAGCTGCTCCCTATGCTGGGGATTTTACTGGGGGGTTTGTGTTAAACTGGTGCCACTATAAACGGACCCTGGCCACTTCCAGTTGCTCTTCCATCCCACTGGCAGACCCTGATCATGTTGTTTTGCCTGACATAAAGCCCTCTGGCTGCTCTAATGTAATCAATTCCCTCAGCTAATTCCCAGGTTGTTTATTATGGGCCCCATCCAACACCCATGGAAGGCAACACAACATTCAGCTGCCTTGGCAGCTGTTGCACTGGGCCTATGAAACAAGGACTTTTTTGCTATTTTCAGGGCATGAAGAGCTTGGATTGCTTAAAAACTGTACAGCATGTTTTGATCGGGATGAAAAGACAAAAGGTAGCAGAAAAAATTATCTTTGAGGTGGCATCTTCCACTTTTCAAGTATTTTGGAGGCACTTTGGAGGAAAATATATTGTTTGGTCAACATAGTCAACCAAGCCCCTGAAATTGTCAGGAGATGGACAGGCCCCCATGGGGCAGAATTCTTTACCCTTCCCATCCTTCTGTCTGTGAACAGGGAAGCCTGTTCTCCATGAACCATGCAGGCAATGTGTTTACAGGACATATAGTTACCAAACTATGATTCCGTTCATTTTTTGCCTTTTTTCATTTATATGTTCTCTGTATTCTTCACACATATATTTGTAACTCTGTAGCCTATTGTATTAGTGACTAGTTTTCCCAGTACTTTTCCATAGCCTTTCCCTAGGCAAAAAGAACAAATTCCAGAACTCCAAGCCCCTGGAGTACAAAGCCCGAGGGCTATCTTGGTTCTTCCTGGGAACCAAAGCTGAGAGTGCTGAGGAGAAAACTCCAAAGAAAGGGCTTCACCTGAAGGAAAATCATCACTTGCATGTCCTCCTAACTGATGCGTTTTATCAATGATGCTAATTTCCTAAAACCCATAAAATGTATTCACCCCTAGAGGGGGTAGACTTTTTTGGACATCTTTCCATAACTGCCCCTGAAGGCCTTAAAATAAATATCTGCTCTTACATTACCTCGTTACTAAAATTATGTTGAGTTTCACTCCCAGGCTGGGAAAAAGGCAACAACTGTATGCTACCAGACAGCCATCAGTGAATCCTGGAGACACAGATGGATCTAGGATGGATCCTGTAGTTTTCCACTTGAGAAATACAGCTTTTTGGACATTCTGGTCCAAGAACACAGGAAATTAAGGAATCAAGCCTCTAGCTGCCTTGGGGAGTTCAAAGTCCTTGGGGAGAAAGGGACCTTCCCATAAGAAAGAAAAGTAGCATCAACCTAGGAGAAGCTCAGTTTCTTCTTCCCAGTGTCAAACAGAAGAGACAGTAGATTAGCTTCAAATGGTGGTGCATTTCTCAGTAGCTGCTTCTGTGATGTATCAATATTGTATTATTCTTTGTCTTTTAAAAGTAATATCTTGGTTAAGAAAGGACATTTTATTAAATGCTCATTAGCCATTCCAGTCATCATTATTAAATCCATCTCTGGGCCAGAGACTCCATTCTGACAACAGTGTGAATCATGTTTAAATTATTTTGCAATTCTACCTTAGTTATCCATACATCATATCTTAGTTGTGACTGTCATTTGCAGGACAAATTCTCAGGCAGGTTTCTGTCAGTAGAGAAGGGCTTCCCACAAATCAGCACGATGTTAAGCTTCCAGTAAAACTGATGTTGCCTTTTGGAGCCAACACACTCAGGCTCCAAAACTTAAAACCCAAAGGCATCCATCATTAGTAAATGTGCTGCGCAATGTGATATGTACCAACCTGCCTCAAATGAAATATAATTAAGGTGATTTAATAGAGACTGTATCCAATAATACTTCTTAATGGTTAATTTAATGGAAATGAATTTTCAATTTCATTGCCTGGGTACAAAACACAGTAATAGTTTGAGTGGGGGAATCCACTGTTGATAAAATCTCTTCAGATTTTATCTTAATTTTGAAATAAAATGGGAACTTATCTGTGCCAAACAAAAGAGGCAGTTTCTGGGTTGCTTTCTGGTTATAAAGATATATGTAAAAGAGCTTTGGACCTACTGGTGTCAGCATACCCTGCAGTTGCACCTTGATCCCATTTTGGAACAAGACCAAGGGAACACAGACCTTAGTACCAGTCTGGCTTCCACCAGAGATACAAAAATTGTGTCTCATTAGGGCAGGTCCTCAGGACAGTTGGGTGACTGGGATGGAGGATGTGCTGCAGCACACAGCTGCTGTTGGCTGTACCTTGCAACAGCCTTTGCTTGCCTCGTGATTTCAAGGGCAAAATAGGATGGCAATGAATTCTGTGTAATTACTGTTCTCCAGACTCTCAAAAGACAGTTTAATCAACATGTAGATTACGTTTATTAATTTTTCCAGAGTATACCTGTAGTTCTGGACATTGTCCAAGGTTTTGGCTGATAACCAAGAGTGAACAAACTATCATCAGAAAACTCAGAATACAGCATACTGCTCTTCTACAGCCTCCAAGCTAATCAGTATCAATAATTAATAATAATTCATATGTGTTTGGTTTTGCTTTGCAGGTAATACTTTAACTCCAATATGGGAAAGCAAAACAGCAAACTACGCCCTGAAGTCATGCAGGATTTGCTAGAAAGTACAGACTTTACAGAACATGAAATCCAGGAGTGGTACAAAGGCTTCTTGAGAGACTGTCCAAGTGGACATTTATCTATGGAAGAGTTTAAAAAAATATATGGAAACTTTTTTCCTTACGGGGACGCTTCTAAGTTTGCAGAGCACGTATTCCGCACTTTCGACGCCAACGGAGACGGAACAATAGATTTCAGAGAATTCATCATAGCCCTGAGTGTCACGTCGAGAGGAAAACTGGAGCAAAAGCTGAAGTGGGCATTCAGCATGTACGACCTGGATGGGAATGGCTACATCAGCAAGGCAGAGATGCTGGAAATCGTGCAGGTATGTGCTGCTCAGAGGCAGCTGGGCTCCCTCCCTGAGAGCGGATTGTGAAGCAGTGTTACACTGAATGAAAAACTGGCAGCACTAGTTTACAGTCTTCTATAACTGCTTGGATATAAAATTGTGTCACAATTCAAACTACAGCTTAATATCCACTGCAAGTTCTTCCTGAGCAACAGGCTGCATGGATATTTCCTCCCTGGGAGCTCTGTTGGGCTCAAGCACAGTAACTAACCTGCTGATAAATGTGATTCTCTAACCTTGTCAATTAATTATGATAAATTGCAGTTGAACCAAGTAGGTATACTAGAGCAACCAAACAGTGTACTTGTAAGAAAGGCAGGCTCCCTCCACAATAAGAAGCAAATCTACTTTGAAATCATGTTATTATGAAGAAGCAGCTCAGCTCACATATTATAAAGGTGTTTTGCTGGCCTAATTCCAGTGAGGTCTGCATTATTAGAATCATACTAGCTGTCTTCATACTAAGTTTACATATAGATAAACCTTATCTGAGTAGATGATGATTCTATACATAGCTTCTTTGGTTGTGTTTGCTTGTGATGTTAGTAAGAGTCCCACGTTGCTTTCTCCAACATGTTTTTGCCCTTGAGGCACATCACTCTACTGAAAGATTTAAAACTTTTTTTATATGGCAGTGTATTTACACAGCTTGAATCTGTATAATGCAGCACTGTTGGAAAAAAAAAAACTGTTATCAAGAGCCTTTCCTTTCCTTGGAAATTTTGAAGTGCTAACAATGTACTGTATTATTCAGACTTGTATTTGCACTGAAAACCAAGGGAAAGTAATGCACACAAATTACACAGTCTGTGATGGCCAGCTGCATGTAGGGAGTCAGCCTAACAGGTGGTGCTCCTGTCTTTCTACCAGAGCCCTTCTCAAATCCTTCAAACAGTGGCCAACAGAGTATGCAGCAGAGCAGGCCCTTTTGCACTCTTCTTTCTAGCCGAATACGCTAATATCATACTCATGAACACGCTTACTACAATTCTGTGCTTTAACCCAAGCCTTTTCAACCCCCCTCAAGAACTATTCCCTGTCACTCTAGCCACAAAAGTCCTGCTTTTATCAGCAGGATTCTTATGAATCTGGGCTTCCTACCCACGATTCTGATACGACCAGTTAATACACCTAACTATGAAAAAATGTCCTGCCACTCACACCTGCCCTGTGCCTCTGACATTCCAGCATAGCAATTTGCTATGCACAAATACCAGCACTTGCACTGCTTCAGCAAGACAGGTCCAGAGCTCAGCTGCAAATCTGGAGTTTGTTGTCTTTCACTTTGGTCTGTTTTGTGCTGCTGTGTCTGAGTTGAGGAGCAGGACCTCCCTGTCTGCGCCGTGACAAACCCCATGGAATATTTGCATTGGAAGATCCTCTGGTCCTTACAAATCTTCCTCTCCCCCAGGCAGGGTAAACAGACTGTCAATTATTGTTTTTCTGGCTGTATTTCTCCTCATGAAAAAACAAAAAGATTTCCAAAAGGACTAACGTAGTACATAGGAAACACAGGAACCAAAGCTGGGTGACCGCCCACTCCTCTGGAGGAGGAGACACCCCAGGGGCTGCAGGACCCCTCACTGCTGTCGAGGAGCCCAGGAAGGCACTGTGCTGACAGGCAGCACAAACCCCCTGGGCAAGGGGAGCTACAAACAGGCAGAACTTGGCCACAACTTTGTCCATGTCAAATGAAATGAAAATATCGGTGGCTGGATTTTCTGTAGTGAGCTAAACAACGACCAGCAAAGCTGGAAGCTTTTTCCAGATCTGCTTGCCAGCAAGTCTAGAGGCTGAAATCATATTTATGTCAGTACCAAATCACAGCAATGTCTTTTACAGCCATGGTGCCATCATCAAACAGAATTGCAGCTTTGGGGTTAGTGTCGGGCAGTGTTCTGTCAATGTGTGCATCCAGTGCCAAGCAGCACTTTGGCTGGGCACAGCCCCCAGCCTGGCACTCCAGCAATCCCTCTGCCCTTCTTGAGAGGCTTGACTCTCTCTCCTCTCAGACTGAATGTGAAACTCAACTGCATGATGCTTATAATCTCACCTCATTTTGAAGGACCCAACTTTGGGGACCACACAAAAAGCAATTATGGAAGTGAACAGCCTGAAAAGCAGTTATTTCTGTACCATGGACTATCAGCAATTTTTAAACCACAAACCCTTTCTGTGATGGAGCAATAAGGCAATGTGCCTATTCTCTTCTTTTTTTGTTTTTCTGAATGCATTGGTCTCCCTGTATTGCACTGGTCACCAGGAGCTCTTCCCAGTGGGATGGAATTTGTTGTGTAGTCTCTGGAAACATGTTCAGCTGATATCTGAAACTCAAGTAGATGAGCATATTTTCTAGCTTTGTTGAGAAGTTCCTTTGATGTAGAGTGATTAGATACAAAAAGCCAGCAAACAACTATCACTTTCATTTATGAAAGATTATTATTTTTTCATATGGAATGACAAGATTCTGTATCAAATGGCTTCCTGGGGGCCCTCAGCCATCACAGTTTTTCTGAGAGTGAAAATCAGAACTCTGACATATCTCTATGTCTCAAAGGAACCCATTGCTAGTCCCTTATCTAGCATACATTTTCAAATTGATAGAATGGGATTATGTTTTCGTTGGGATTTTTCCTGAGACAATACATCAAAATGAATGCTAAAAGAACACCTTTAGTCTAAAAGTCTTAGTTTAATAGAAAAATACTGTCCCTGTTACTGTGGGATTACTGTATTTTAAATAGCATAGGGGCAATGCACACTTTTCTTCTTTTTCAGTCTGCTTTTTTTTTTTTTGTGCTTTGAAATCCCTCTCTCTGCAGTGATTTTCACTGTTGTGCTGATGCTTCCTTGCATTATCTTTCCATTGCTCTGGCCTAGTCTAACAGCCCTGCAGGCATTGCACTCCTGCACTGCATTAAGGAGATTGAGGTAGCAGTGGCAGCAGCAGCCCTGGAACAGCAGAGCTGCTGGTTAAGATGTCCCACAGGAGCCCTCATGACTGGCCAGCTGCCAAGGAGATGAAGGTGAATGGTCCATGACAGCTTTCTCAGGCCTGTTTTCCTTGCTAGATAGCAAAGCACCTGCATTCCTTTAAGCTCTGTACACCATCATGCCCTCAGCCAGCCCAGGGCACTCACCATGCCTGTCCATGAGCATCCCTAGGCCAGTCCCCAAAAATCCCTGCACAGCCTGCTGCACAGTTTGGAAGATGAAGGACTTTAGTGGTGTGCTGACAGTTGTAGAGCCTCAAAAAAGAAGGTCCACAGGATACTGCTACACTCACCAGGCATAGCACATCTGCAGACTACTGTGGGAAGAGGCTTCATAGCCTGCCCTCTTGACAGACCTTGTCACAGCTCCTCTCAGATTCATGTCTCAAGCTTTTCATGTCTCCCATATGTTTACCTATAATCTAAATAGCCCAGTCCACTCAAAAATAGCTGCAAACCAGTCAGAAGATTTGTTCCCCTTGCTGAAGCAGGACATATTTGGCTAGTCTCTTAAAATAAGAGTTCAAATGGGAGATGGAAACCTTGCTCTAAGGATACATTTTTTCACTGTATGGACTCAAAAGGCATTTTAAGAATACTGAGCAGAGACAAGAATAACACTTCCAGTTTAATAAAAACAGGGCACACACATTTCACTTGCTGGGATAGCTTATTTGCAAGCCAGGATGAAACAGAAGCTGGTATGAGAAGAAGCAAAAGCTGATATGGCTCTGTAAAGGCAGTGTCAAAAATCTCCATGACATTGAGAGGAAAACAATTTTTTGAGACAAGTCATTTACTTCATGAGACTTCTAGCCATTAGAATTTATTTCAAAAGAGTAAAAAGGATCAACTGAAAATGTGTGCTGTCATTGCTGCTGCCATCACCAAAATGAGCTTTTTGACAGTTTGCCAAGTGTACCAGGAAAATGCAGCCCTCACCAAAGCTTCTGGCCTGAGTGCAGCAGTGGCAGCCAGCAACTGGGAGCAAAACCTGTGTGAATGGGCAAAGGGGTGAGACTGCCCTAAAATCACCCATTGCTGTTCATCCACATGGAGCTGGAAAATCAAAGGAGATCAGTAGGGCAGCAGATGAAGCTGGAGCCTGTGCTTGCTCAGGTGACATACCCAGGGCTCTGGAGGCACAATTCCTGGTGGCATTCAGCTGTGAGGAGCACACCTGAGAGAAGTTCACTTATTGAAGCTGCCCTGACTCAGGACACTGCTGGCAGGTATCAGCTTCCAGTGCAGAATGCCACTAGCGGTTTTCAGCCCAGGTTCTGGGAGGCCAAGGAGTTGAACTCCATGTGGAGTGGGACCCCTGCAGCCTCCCAGTGCCAGGTCCTAGCCCAGGGTTAGCACAGCCCAGCTCTATGTAATTATTGCATGAAACCAAATTCCTTTCAGAGCTTGCTCTTTCAAACATACAATAAAGAGTTTTGTGTAGCTGCACTGAATTAATATGGGGCAAGCCTCAAGATTCTTAATCAGCTTTAGCTGGCTTTTACTTTGGGAAAACTTCCCAATGAACTTCTGAGTAAGGACATAAGAATTTGTCCAGAGTAACCATTTTCAGCATGAAAAGAACGCTCACTATGTTATTCCCATCTGGCTTTCCTAGAATATCTCATCTGTTATTCCCTTCACACGCCTCTGTGAAAAGGACCCTGTAGGATGAAGTCATCCTGAAGTGCTTTTTTTGTCCTAAAAATCTGCATATTCTTACTATGGTTACTTTGATCAGGGTAAACATGCCCTCACTCCCGGTCTGGGGCATTCCTCCCACACTTTCAATGCAGATTCTCTGCTTTGCCGTCCTCTCACCCAGAGAGAGGGAGTGACCCCTCCACCTCTCTTCCTACCCCAGACAAAAGCCAGACAGCTTCAAATGCTTAAACACTGGCAGATTTATAAGCCTCATCTCTGCTCTGACCCTTGCAAGCCTTGCATGCTGATGAGGATGAGCAAGGTCTAAATTCTTACTGTCCATTCTCTCCATTTCTTCCTTCCCTATTGCCTCCTTCCCCCAGTTCCCTCATCCCTGTGTTTACATGCTTGCATGTTCATCCTTTCTTCTGTGCTCCTGGTATGAGAGTATCACGGTGGTGTGGACAGCATCCCTGCCTCTCCTGAGGCTCTGCCCAGTACTCTGGAACACTAATTCTCCTGGGAGATGTCAAGGGTGAGCTGTTGGCAGAGGAGAAGCCAGCAAGATGGCCAAGGAAGCGGCTGCTCCCTAGTCTGAGTGTAAAATGTCTGTGCTGCTTAGTGGCATCCTCCATCTGTGCTGTTACATTCCTGGAGCCAGTCCTTGGGGATCCTGAGCCAGATAATCTGAGCTGCTAGGCAGAGTGACTTCATGAAGGGAAAGAGGGGAGAGGAGTAACCCAGTGAGAAATCTTGGATTGCATGAAGGACCCCCTCCCAAAGCAGGAGGAAGGGAAGAACAAATAACTAAAGCAGCCAGGTGACAGCAGGTGACAGCCAATGAGTTGCAGTGGGCAGCAGAAGGGGCCAGTTGGACCAGGGCAATGCTGCCTTGGGCTGGGATGTGCTGCTCCTCCACATGGCTGGGAGGAAGCCCCAAGGCCACCACCCTGCAGCCCTCTGAGTGCTGCTGCTCTCCCAGGTGTGGCACTGCAGAGACACCTGACACAAAGCCCTGGTGCTTCTGGTGCTGCATGCTTATGTTCACCAGCAAGGTCTGGATAACCAGTGCAGAGATAGATCCTCATCCTTGTTTTAAAATTAACCTTACCCCTCTTTCAGGGGCAGCTGGTACCAAAAGTGGCTAATGCATCTGTCTGTGCAGAGAATAGCTGTGGGTGGTAGTGGTGCTCTGTAGGACCAGAACATCTGGTCTCTGTGGAGAAAATGGTGGAAGGGATTTTGAGCTGTGCACACACACCAACCCCCAGTTAAAAGGCCACCTCCTTGATGGTCCAGTCTTTGTTATCTGTGAGATGCTGCAAACACAAGGAGTCACTGCTCTCCTCACAGAGAGAATGCTTACAGGGAGGGAGAGAAAGGAGATGGGAGAAAAGCAAAGGCGGGGTGGGGAGACAGGTGTGGTGAGGATGAAGCCTGTGTGCCCAAAGCATGGAGATTCATCACAGCGTGGGACAAGACCTTGGTGGTCTGGCTGTTCCTCCAGGCTCTGGGAGCTGCCATTGTCCAACATGCTGTACAGGTGATAAATTTGTCCAAAGGCTATTTTAATAAGGAAAAATATAACCCTAGTCCAAACCCACATGGTGTTTGCCCATGACTAAATAAAGAAACACAGTATTTCATAAACAAGTGTGCCACTGAAGAGGGAAGCTGCATGTACTGGTGCCACCCAACACCCTCCAGCATCCAAAGAGCAGGTCTTGCTGGTGCTCTGAGGACATTTTCTGCCTGTTTCTGTCACGAGAGGATCATTGTACCCTTGCATCAAGATGATAATGTGCTTCTTACCAGCTTTTTGCTGCTGTCTATCACACAGGCAATCTACAAGATGGTTTCTTCTGTAATGAAGATGCCAGAGGATGAGTCAACCCCAGAGAAGAGGACCGAGAAGATCTTCCGCCAGATGGACACCAACCGTGACGGTAGGCGCCCCGCAGGGCCGCAGGGCTGGGCTGCCCCACCCACGGGACAGGCAGGCAGCTCTGCACCTTGCAGGGCTCCTCTCCCAGGGATTTTCCTGGCTTCCCCAGCTTCCTTCCATCGTGCTTGTCCAGAGGCTTGTCGGGTGTGCTGCAGCCCCCCAGGTGCTCTAAGTTAGCGTGTTTCTTTTCCAGGAAAGCTCTCTCTGGAAGAGTTCATCCGCGGCGCCAAGAGTGACCCGTCCATAGTCCGTCTCCTGCAGTGCGATCCCAGCAGTGCCGGCCAGTTCTGAACCTGTACTTTGGATGAATTATCTATCTGCTTTTTTTTTTTTATTTTCTTGCCAAACAACATTCATGGTAGTGTTGCCTCTGTATGGCCAATTATGCCTTCATTTGTGGCATCTTATAGCTTATTTTGTTGTGGATTAATTATAAGAATGCTGAATTGCTCTTAAGAATTTGTCCAGAGCATGGGCAGTACTGTTCTAAACAGATATTGTGGTGTTATCATTGTTTTTAAAATTTCATTTTGGTTTTTTGTTTGTTTGTTTGTATGTGTTTTGGAAAGTAACATGTTGAGGAGGAGTAAACCAACAACAAACCCCTTGGCAGCAAGACACACTGACAGATTTTAGATTGCTGCTTTAGTTGTTAGGTATTCACCTGCAGGACCTGAAAGTGTAGTAAGGCTGAACCAAAGGGGTTGTGATGGGTGGGGTAGGATTCACCTGGAACCTCCTCTCCTGTCCAGGAGGCACCAGTTAAGATCAAAGACAGGACTGGGAAGAAGTATGAAAGTGCAAAACATGTGTGGGGTGTATTATCCACTCCTATGCCTCATTGTTTCAATGCTGTGAACACTTTCCAGGTTGTGAAGAAGGGACAAAATGAAGGTTGACTTTTTTTACTAGGTTTACAGTGGTTGAAGTCATATGGCTTTATCTGAAAATTCAGCAAGCAATTTGCAATCCTGATCTCCAAATCCACAACTGACAATACCTCTTGCCGTTTGGGATCAGCAAAAGCAGACACAGCTATGAAAAGCTGGGTCTTGACAATGAATTTAAGGGAGATACATGTTGAATGTGAAATTTTCAGGTTAGTAATAAAGCAGTTGCTACTAGGGAGAGTGGGCATTCACGTGAGGAACTCACAGACACCTGCAAGCAGCTCCAGCTAAGGCACATCTGCTGTTCTCAATGCTCTTGCATAGCAGGAAGTTTCGGGGGTGTTTTTGTCTCTCTCCATGTAGCTAACAGAGTTTCTGGGCCTGCTCTTAGGGGAAGGCTGTCATCAAAACTTGTTTTAAACATAAAATTGTAGCATTTATATTTCATTTATTTTAGTAAAGTTCAAAAAAATCTGTACTGAAATGAGGAAATGGTACGCTTTATGATATATTTATATATATAAAAATTAAAACAAAAAAAGAACAGCTCTTGAGAGAAATGTTGAATGTTTATCTTTCCGCCTAGGTGCAGGAGTATCTGAAATTTGCTGCTGCAAAATTTTATCCTTTGATCAAAGTTGCTGTATGCAAAGCTAATACACACATGTGGGATTTCTTAGGGACTTTACAAGCGCTGTTGCAAGAGAAAAGCTGGAAAAGCTTTAGCAACAGGAGGCATTATGCTGACTAAATTGGCATTAATCAGTCATTAGCTGAAGTCTGCTTTGTGATCCTGCTGGAGAGCTACCCATGCAGGCAGGCACGGTGTTGGGAATTCATGAGCTCGTTAGAGTAACCTTTGTCTGACAGGCAAAGTTGGCATTTTGTCAAGTGACCTTGTAGATGCTAATCCCAGTAGCCTTAATTTAAAATAAACCAAGTAAAAGAAGTCTGCTTTGCAGATGATGATTAGCTAAGTACTAATTAGAAGTCACGAAGAAGTAGTTGAGCATAAATAATCTTCTGTGGAACACTAGCTAGCATGTACAATAACTGACAGAAGCAATCCTATACTTAATTTTCCCATACCATTTGCTTTGCCAGGTGTTAAGGGCAAAACATTTTAAGAGAAAATAAAAGTAAATTGAAAATAACATTGTTAATCAATTGTACTAAAGTTTTTATGAGTGGCTAATGACACTCAATAAATGTCTTCAAGCACACATTTTTGTCTCAAACAATCACAAAAGTCCAGTTGATGATATATTTCCATTACATTCATCAAAATACTGAGCTGAGTTGAGCTGAGCTGAGCGTGGGAAAATAAGAAAGCAAAGGGGGCTCAGCCACAGACACAAACAGATTTAATACCCAGCACTTTCAGGTGTTACGAGCAACACTGGCAAGTTTTGCACCAATTTTTCTGGCTGATGAAAATATTCTCTATCTCCTTCTCCCAAATCTTAATTAGACACCATGTGCACAAATCCCCTTCAAAGGACAGTCTGTGCCTACCTTCTTCAAGGTAATTTTCTGCTTTACCTGGAGACGTTCTGGCCCTCTCTTCATGTCCATCACTTCATGGATTTTGAAAGCTACTTGAGGGTTGTTTTTCAGCAGAAGAAGCCTGGCCAGACTCTGGGGATTGCAGAAGGAAGGCCAGTGGGCATGCAGTGATCAGCACACCCCTCTGCCAGATGGGAATGACCCGTGCCACCACCCCAGCCTCTCTGGGGGTGCTCCATCACCACCCCTGCGTGGGCAGGACAAGGTGACACCAGAGGATCCCTGCTGAATTTCCAACCTCCTGGCTCAGTGCAGGCACCCACGTCCAAAGCAGCCCAGACCTGTGCAAGCTGGCATTTACTGGAGCTGAACTTGGATACCTTCTACAGTTCCATCTTCTTCTTAATGCTGTGAAAGCAGCTGCATGTGACTGAAGCTTTTAAAATGTTGCCTTTTCTTTAAGTGACTGCATACCACCTCTTTTTCATTTTACAAGACACTTCTGGCCCAGAACCTAATCTCTCAGTTTGTTTTTGCTCAGTAGTTTTGGGGTGTTGGGACCAGGCTCGCCTCCTGTGCTACTCCTGTACAGCCTGTGCTGTGACCCCAGCAGAGATGTAATGCTTCCCACAGCTCACAACATTTGCAATAATAAGAATTAGCTTACAGCTGCAGAGGACATAGCTGCAGATAAGGCTGTTGTAGAAACATTTACAGAGTGAGCTAGGGTTATTCTTTTACCTGACTGCCACTGATGATTGGTATTATTTTAAATTATTAACTATGCCTTTCTTTCTCTGCCTCTGCATGTACTTAAAGAGTGATTCTTAGCTGAAGTTGTGATAGGTACATTTGCAGACCTCAAATCAGCAGGTCAGCAGTGGTGTGCTGTGCCTCAGATTGAAATTTTCTGCTTTGCTGTCATTTGCATTTGTATTCATAATTGCCTTCATAAAGCTTTTAAAGGCAAAGTGTGAATAGCACAGTAAGTCAGACTTTTGAGTGATTCATTAGCAATATCTCCACACAGGAAGGATGGCAGACAGCACATACTATTTTGTATGACTTCTCAATTTTGTATATGCATTCTCTAGTTTTACTCACATGTGCACGAGGCAGCCTTCACTATGTGTTGTCCAAAGGGATTAATGAGCATATGTCACATGTAGACTGAACTCATGGAAAATGCCAGTCCCATTTATTTGACATTCCCAGTCAGCTTGTCAAACTCTGAGCCATGTGAGGTGAGGACTATGACTTGTGAGGTGAGGACTATGACTGTGAGTTTTGCAATACTGTCCTTGTTTTAGGGTGCTTTGGGAGGGGAAAAGGGAACACAACCCTTTTAAAACCAACACGTGTTCTTGTGAGCACTTAGAGTTTGAGAGGGACTGAAGAAATATTTATGTTTCAACATTATTTGGAGCCCTGTCAGTTCACAGTTCAGTGATGTTTCTGAGGTACCCAGAGCTACGCTGTTCCCTTGCAGTTCTTAGGAGCTTATAGGTTTTCTATCCTCTTCCTGGGGCATTCTTTTTTCTTCTGTGTTATAAGTCATAACCTCCACATTTTCTGCTGCTTAAAACAGTAAATCAGAAGTATGTAAACTTCATAGCTGGAGGAGGTCTGTGTGCAGAAATATTGCACACCAGCACAGGAAGCAGTCGCACATGCCCAAGTCGCTGTGGTTTGAGCACTGCCCCTGGGGGATGAGCCCCAGGACTTCTCTCTTTGCTGATGGCAAAAGTGCAATAATGCTGCTTAGCTTGATTTTCTTTCACTGCAGATCAGGTTAAGTTGCATTACCTTGCATTGCTGTGGGTGGAGCCTTGTCTCAGCTGACTCATGGAAACTTGGTGAACTCTGGTAACTTGGTGCTGAGCCCTAATCTGCAGACTAAGCTAAGATGAGAAGATGGCCTTGGCCACACGTCTCAGTACATGTGAACCAGAGAACACGGTGACAACTGGCAGGTGCCTGGGGACATGTGACAGTGAGAAGGGAATCTCCTGCCCCAGAACAATGCCCTGAGCTGAGCTGCCTCCCCCTTTTAAAACTCTCCCCTTTTTCAGCACCGCTGGTGTCAGATGCAACATGATAGCAATATAGCAGGTCAGGATGAAGGAGGCATCCTTCAGGAGTTTCCTTTTGCAGTTTAGCCTACAAGTGCCAAGTGAAACAGTCAGACAGGTCTGATTGTTGGCTGGACAAGTCTTCCTGAACACCCAGTACACCAGCACCTCCTTTCATCTTCCCCATGGTGCTCCCTCGGTTTCCAGGCATGGCAGCCCTTGGGCTCAGCAGTTAGATGTCAGGTACCCAGTGCAAGACTGGTGGAGAGGAATATTTCACCTGCCCTCTGCAGAAGTACTTGGATGCATTCTTTGTTCTGTGTCTCACTAAGCGGGATGTCATGTAGGAGTCGGAAAGTGGGGAAAGTTGGTTTTCTTGGTATCACAGGCAGAACCTGCACTTAGAAATGTAGAGAAACTTGTCAAGTGCCAGAGAGCTGAGCAGTGCTCAGAGCTGCATGCAGAGTTTTCCACTGATTGTGCAGTAGGCAGGTAAGATAAACAGCAGTGATACGTCAGGCACATGGTGCGATGGGTTTCGAGATAGGGCTTGACTAGAAATGGCACCTTCTATGTGAGCAGCTCTGTCTGCTGCATATTCTGTCAGAGGTGCTGACAAAATACACTCCAAAATGAGGGAGCAGAGCTGTTTACCATACCCTGGCAGGTATTGAACAAACAGCTCCCAGGATGAGCATAAGGTTTTCCTTAAGTGCAGCTGAGGACAAACTATTGCCTATGGGAGTTCATTCCTGTTCATGGTGGAAGAGAGAAGAAGGGAAAGCTCCGTTGATTCTCAAAGCCCAGGTGTCATTTTACAGGCTGGGGACGGTGGAATGAACAGCTGTGTTTTAAACACAAAGAAAAGACAGCAGGGACTGTAAACTGGCATGGAAATCAGTGACATTAGAAACCAGAACCACTGCTGAGGGACTGCAAAAGCCATTAGGTGCCTCTGCCCTTCAGAGCAGCAGAGCCATCAGCTGGATGCACAGTCAATCTCCTTGCCCCTTGCAGAAAATATGCCTGCATTCTATGGGAATCTAAACAGCATCCCTTATTCCATCCTGGCTTTTGCTGCTGTTGTTTCCCAATTATCCATACTGAGAAGTTATTTCTAGGGTGAGGATTTTCAGAGGATAAGGTACAAAGCTTCCCAGATGTACTGTCCATATTTTAACAAGCTGGAAAGGCCAGATGCAAGGGGCTTCTCATTGGTTTCCCACAGGTTGTGTTGTTTCAATGTGTAGCTGGGATTAAGCTGTCACCTCTAAAATGCTGACTAATTCTGACTAATAAGTAAAGCAAAAAAGGACCTTGAGTAGTGGCGAACAATGTGAAAAGACTAGAGAAATGAAAACCTGTGAGGACATCCCTGCCTGTAGCCCAGGGTCTGAATTTGCACAGTGAAACCCTCTTAGCAGTAGCCAGCACAGAAAAGCTGCTCTACTCCAGCCCAGTCAATGGTACCTCCTGGGCTGCTTCAGCCCTGTGTGGTGAGGCTGGGGACTCTGGGCCCTGCCACAGACATGGTCATCTGAGATTATCAGGCAGGCTGAGGGCTCCCTGGATCTCGAGGCACACAACAGCCACCCACCCTCTGCACAGTATTCACTTACTGTGCACCTGAGATGTTTTAGATCTTCCCCTCTTGCCCTGACCTTATACCAAAGATATTCTCACCTTCCCAGGGCATGTGCTCAGGGTGTCCAGCTCTCCAAGTCTTTGCAGCCACCTCCCAGCTGTCGTTCCCAGCCTCTGTGTGAACAAATAACAAACACCAGCCCTTGACATGTGGAGGAGCCAAGCTTAATGCACTTAAATGGAGCAGCTTCTGATTTGGTTTCCCATCTTTGGCCCACCTGTGAGTACCACACTATTTATTTCTTATTATTAAGTAATGGCAGTATTAAACATTTTAAGGGCACACTGAACCTCTGAAACAACTTGGTTTTCATTATAGTGTACGTGTTTGTTGAGGCAGTGCAGGCTGAAAGTCCCGGGGGCTCGCTCTCCACTGCCCTGTTTACTCCACAGAGAGCTGGTTTCTTCCAGCAGCAGCACCTCCCAAGCATCCCCATGCAGTGTGCAGGTGCCCCAGGCCTGCAGGAGCACCCAGGTGCTGTGGACCAAGAGATAATTTTGGCACAGTTATATCAGGCAGAAACTCTTCCTGCTCTCTGTCAAAAACGAGTGTTGAGGGTGTGACCTCTGGTTTTCTCCTCCCTGGGGACAGGGGTTCCCGCGGTGCTCAGGGCTGGCCTCACATTTCCCCACCAAATGGGATGGCAAGATGATGGTGATCAGTAAACCCCCCTGAGAAAATCCTCTTAGATTCTAAACTTCATTTGCAGCCAATTTGTTCATTGGCTGCACTCAGAGGGAAGATTCATGGGTCCAGTGTGGTAGTCTGGGGGAGAACTTGCAGTTCCTTGCCACCACCACCTTTTTATTTCCTGTCATTATTCGCATTTCCAAGGCAACCAAATAGTTTTTTGTTAGTATCTGAAGAAAAAGAAAAATGACATCCAGGGTTTCAATCCAATAAGGATCTAAGGAAGGTTACTAAAGACATCATGCTCAATGTTAGTCATACAAATGTTCCACAAAGTAATGTTTCATTGGTATTTTGTGTTTAATTTTCTTATTCATGTGGCAGGCATGTTTTATTTCATTATTTTGGATCCTCTGAGATTTAGCCCTGCTGGTCCTTCAGCTCTTATGCAGAAGTCCCAAAGACCCCAGGAGCAGAACTGACTGAGCAATTACCAGTGAGGTGGGCACATAGTGCCTGGTAAAAATGAAGAGCTTAATTACCTTAGGGATTTTCTTTGTGTGCACACTTGCTTCAAGGAGACAAACTGAGCTGCATTGCAATATGTTTATCTCTTCCACTTGCTCACTTCTATACCAAGCAGTCTTGTAGTTAATATTTGTATATTCAGCATTATTTTGCTCTTGAACCTGAAGTGACCAATATTGTCTTCCTCTGACAGGAGTACTTAATACCTTCTGATTTTTAAATATTGCTGAGTGATGTGATGGATGCAAAAATAGTTATACATTTGTGTGCTGGCTTTGGCTATGATATAGTTAATTTTCCTCACAGTAGCTAGAATGAGGGTCAGTTTTGGATTTGTGCTGGAAACAGTGTTGATAACAGAGGGATGTCTTCATTATTGCTGAGCAGTGCTCACATGGTGTCAAGGACTATCCTGCTTCCCACCCCATCAGCAAGAGAGCTCGGGGTGCACAAGGGAGATGGGATGGGACACAGCCAGGACAGCTGACCCCAACTGACCCCAGGGATATCCCAGACCTTGGTATCATGCTCAGCATGTAAAGAGGTGGGGGAAAGAAGGAGGAAGAGGGTGACAAGTTCAGAGTGATGTCATTTGTCTCCCCAAGTCACCACTACTTGTGATGGAGCCCTGTTTTTCTGGGGACGGCTGAATACCTGGCTGCCCCTGGGAGTTGGTGATTGAATGCCTTGCTTTGCTTGTGCATGGGGCTTTTGTGTTCCCTATTAAACTGTCTTTATCTCAACTCATGGTTTTCTCACTTTTGCCCTTCCAATTCTCTTCTACATCCCACTAGAAGGGAGTGAATGAGTGGCTTCGTGGGACTTAGTTGCTGGTTGGGATTAAATCACAACAATTTGTTTAAATTTGGGTAGATATTTTTGATGCTGCAGAAACTAATAAATTGAGATAAAACATGACCAAGAGCTGAATGGATCAAAGTGCCCAGTTCCTATTTAAGTCCAACCATTCCACAGGGAGAGCTTTCCCTGTTCCCTCAGGCTGTTGCCTCATTGCAGCACAGAATAGACACAACAAATCGAACTTGTAATGATCTACTACGAGCAGACTCACTGCAGCAGCATGGAGTTCAGTATATCCTGTGTCTTGGCAAAATTAGATACCTCTCTAGATCTAGATGAATGCTTTGTAAGCAAACCTACATATCCTAAGGAAGACTTTTACTATTCAGAAAGGAGAGAGACAACTATGAATTAAATTAATTTGGTCCACATATTTTTCTTACAGCTGTCTAGAATTGCAAGTGTCCTGTGTGTTGTTGCCTGTAGCTGTTGTGATGTGTTAATTTCCCCCCCTGGTTCTGTTGTAAGCTCATCTGGTGGTATCCTGAGTCTCCAGCTGGCTCTCTGCCAGGCAAAGCCCACGAGAAGGACGCGTAGAGGCGAGTGGCTTCCAGGCACAGCAGGGGCAGCTTTTGGGGACATGGCCCTGTGCTGCTCCATGCTCTGGGAGTCTGTACCTGCAGAGCAACATGTTAAACCTACCTGATACAATGAAAGTTGACGATCAGGCCACCGAAGGAGACGGAGAATTTGGCGGAGGGTTGTGTATGTTTTGTGCCCCCCAGCACGTGCACGGTTCCCCAGCTATTAACTTCCAGTTAGGACCTTTCCTGAGCTCTTAGTGTTAGAATAAAGTTTTCTTCTGCTGATAATGTATTTGTATTATGCAACGTACTCAGAAAACAGAAAATTATCTCTCTATGACTGTCCTCTCCTCTCAAGAAGCTCTTCTCCTCTGTACATATGATATGCAGAATGTATGGGAGTCTTACCAGCGTTGGTTTGCATTTTTAAGACTGTACTAATTAATGTGTGATACTATTGTGTTTTTGTAGTGGCATCTTTGATGTAAGATGTAAAAACTATTTAAATTTTTTTGTTATTGTTCAGCTTTTAGAGATAGCACCAAGGACTGCATGTTCACTAGAATCAGCCCTTTCCAGGGGCTGTCAGAGCTGCACGCAGGCACCGGTGTTCCACCCGGCATGTAGCACCTGCGTTCCTCTCTTAATAGGGGTCAGTTTGGAGTGGAGATGAATTCTTCCTGAAAAGTCTAGTTTTGTCTTTCCCTCTCTCAGATTCAAGCTGTGTGATTCCCTCCCATGCTGTGTGCCAGCCCTGGCCCCAGGAGGAGACCTGGGAGGAATGGCCCCTGACCCAGGGCACCCCGCTGGCATCGGGCTCCCTCACCCCATGGCTCACCCAATGCATTCTCCTAGGAACTTGGTTTTCCTTGGAACTGCTGGCTGTGCCAGCACAACAACAGTGGGCTCACATTGCAAGACAATTTGTGCAAGTGACTTTAAAATGAATTCACTAAAATTGAGGGGAATTAAGGAAAAGAAGAGCCTGAGCAGCAATTTTAGGGTCAGAATCTTATTGGGGTGCTTAATATAGCAAGAACTTGGGGCCAGTCCCTAAAAGGTAGGACCATTTGAATGGCTTAGGTCGACATTTCTTGTCAGGTTTGGAAAATGAAGTGGGGCTCAGATCCAGCCTTTCAGGCAGGGTTGACTTACTGGATAGACTGAGTCTGAGATGCTTCTCCAGATTGTGTCGTGGGCCAAAAGACAAGACATGCTGCAGCTTAGGAGTTATTTTTCTTTCAGGTTATTTTTTTTTCCTTTTTAATGGAGAAAGCAGTTCAAACTGCACCTGGCAAAATGACTGACTTCAAAAGCATGTTTTTCCTTGTTATATAGACACTCACAAAACAGCATCGTGTGGCTAAAAAGGCACATTTGTGACAGTTTCTTTCTGAGTGCCAAAATATATAAGCAGTATTGTTTGAAGGGAAATAAAAATTTTTTTACTGTATTGTTATTACTGTTGAACAAATATATTGTTTTTAAATGTTAGATTTTGAAGACTTTTGTATTGTAAATTGTTTTGTGACACGGTGCTTTTTCATACTGGAATTACTGATTGCACCTAAATATTAATTATTGCTTTCTTATATAAATATGTGACCTTGAACAATCTTGATGAAAACCAATGTGTGGTGGATACCAACAGTTCAAAAAAATTCACCTACTGAAATCCCCTAAATGTTCTTTCCTACTAATAAACATTCTGCTGCAGCTAGTGATGGTGTGCCATGTGCTTTACTCCCTTCATGGTGGAGCCTTAAAGCCTCATGTAGCTCCTTGGTCTGGGGAGAAAATCCCAGAGAAGCCTTTGCCTGCTGCCTTCACTGCCTTCCTGTCCTGCTCACTGCTGTGGGCACAGAGTCAGAGCTGTGCAAGCCAATCTGGAGGGCTCAGCCAGGGCTGGAGCTGTGCACAGGCGTTGGGCTGGCACACTGCAGCCGGCTGGATGCTCCATTGCTAACACAGATTTTGTTCCAGCAGCTAAAGCCAGCAGCTGGGCAAGGAGTAGGACATCATGGAGTGGGTTATAAAAGCAAAGGAAGGACAGCACAAAGTTGAGAGTCCTGGTACTCTGAAGCTGGAAAGAGCAGCTTAGCTGACTGACAGCAACTTTCCCTGCGATAGATAAATCCCTCTCCAGGTTTAGGGGAGTTTTTTATCCTCTAATGATAAGGGGATAAAATGATAAGCATCAAGGGAGCGGGATTTGCCAAGAGAGCATGGGCATGTAGTTGTGGTTAGTTGCTCTGAGATGTGGATGATGAGGCTGCAGCAGAGCTTGTTACAGCAGGGACTCCTGCCAGCCTCAGACAGGCTCTGGAGGGGGCTGGCTGATGCTTCTGTGCATGCTCCTTAAGCTCCCCAAATTTTCACCTCGGTTAAATTTGGAGCTGGGATTAGCTGAGTGCAAAAAGTAGTTTAAAGCCTACTGGAAAGTAACATAAACCAGTGCCTACTTCCTTTTCAGATTAAACAAAAATGCCTATTTGTGGAACTGCACATTAATCTGAGCTTGAGACAGGCTGGAGCCTGAATGAAGCATCATTTGCAGTATTCACGTATCTCCTGTGCTCAGTGCAAACAAGCTTTATTACACAAGCTTCCAGTGTAATAAAGACTCCCTGTGATGTACATTCCCCCCACCCTCCCCTTAGGGCCATCATACGATTTAGCATAAAAAGACTGGGTGTAAGGAGGCGTTTATTTGTACAGGGGGGCTAAAATCCTCCACGTTCCACCCTTGCTGCCCCTCCTCTCACTGTGCAAAGCCATCTGCCCCAGGCACTGCAGCTCGTTGCACTCCCACAATCCCTGGACCTCCCACCACCTCAGGGAGGAGGGAACTGTGATCCTGCAGCTCATGGCTGCGTTTGGGAAGTGGCGTGCGCTCCAGAATCTGTCAGTGTTTTCTGCAGCACAAATTGAGCCAAGAGACTGAGAAGGTGCCGAAAAGGACAGCTTTGCTGCCCCGGTGAGTCCCCTAAGGTTTCAGTTTCAGTTTCAGTTGGGTCAGTTCTTCTCAATGACCTTTAATCAAGGTGACCCGAGCCACCTTGCTGGAGCCTGGCTCAGCCACGCCAGACACAGCCCAAGCACACAGCCCTGAGCACACAGTGGGTGCAGGGGGTCCCATCAGCCCGCACACTTCTCCTCACCCCTCCATGGCCCCGCAGATGGAGCGCTGCCAACCACGCAGCTTTCAAGCATTTGCATCCTAAGAGCCACTCAGTAAAACCACTTCCTATAAAACATAATTAAACATCTATCACAGGCAGTGCTCAGGAAATGTGATTACCTTAAAGGGCTCCGTGGGAGCTGATCCTGGCTCACCCTGCACTGCTCATCCAGAGCACTGAACTCCTGCACCCCACTGTAAGACAGGGCTGTCCTGCTATTGCCTGGGGAATCAACCTTTGCTGAGGAAAATGCTTTCCCAAGCAATTTCCCACCTACTTAGATGTTCTCACCTCCTGAATCTTGTTTGAAAAGCCAAACTGAACTGGTGGAGAATAAAATGTTTGATGAAAATGTTTTACTGCAAGACATGTGGCCAGGTATGCTTCAGTGCTTTTGGAGTAGGTGTGGGTAAGGATCTCAACTCAGGTGCCCAGGAGTCACAAAGAAGTTACTGTCAGTGCTTCCAGCCAGGTTCCCAGGACACTCCAACATGTCACAGAATAGTTGGGGTAGGAAGGGATTTCTGTAGTTCATCTGGTCCAATCCCCCTGCTCAAGTAGGGCAAACAAGAGTTGGTTGTCCAGGACCATGTCAAGGCAGCTTTTAAATATCTACAGGGATAGAGACTCCACAACCTCTCTGGGCACCCTACACCTGCTTAGTCACACAGTAAAAAGCATTCATAAAAAGATTTCAGAGGGAACCTCCTGTTTTAGTGTGTGTCCACTTGCCTCTGGTCCTGTCACTGGGCACCATTTAGAAGAGTCTGACTCCATCCTCTCTGCACCCCCTTCAGGCACTGGTACATACTGATATCCTCTCTCCTGGAGAGATGTAGTAATACACACCACAGCAACAGAAATATTGTCTCATACATAGGAATATTTATTTTTTTCCTTCTTAAAAATGTACAAAAAATAAAATAACTGTATTTACAGCTTATCAAACCCCTCTCCCAATTGCAACACTATTAAGTTACATGAGCTATATTCTTAATATAAAAGCACACTATTTATACATTAAGTTTCCTTGTTTGCCAGAAAGACGGCTTGTCACAACCTTTGGCACAAACATTCTTGTTTGCATCTTGTCTCAATTAATAGGAAATGGAAGAGCATAAAAACATTTAATAAGCTTTACATTTTATAAGTCATAAGATACTCCTTTCCAGTTCCACTTCAATCAATATACAGCATCTCTGACAGCTAGAGAGTTTAGATTTTACTTGTTTGAATTAATTTACATTTAAACAATTCATAGAACGAAAGAGAAAAATATATAAGAAACACATTTGATCTCTGAATTCCATTGACCAAAAACTTTGTGAGAGAGGACACACATGAAAAAACCCATTCTTTTCTTTGTACTTTACACTCAGTGTTAGAAATCCTCCAAAATGTCTTGATGGGGTGATCATAGTACATCCACAAAACTTCACTCAAGGGATGCACTTTATTTTGGGAATACCAGCACCTGACTGTGAGAAAGAACTAGAATTTGAGAATTTGAATGGGATTTCATAATAAAACATCAAATGGACGGACAAAGTGCCAAGTCTGTAGCAGGAACCAAAATTAGAAGACTGTTCTCCTTTTGTACATCTCTAGAGTTTTTCAAAACATAACATCTACAGACACTGCATTTTCTTCATAGGGAAAATGCACTGAGCAGCAAGCCACTCTTCAGGCTGTACTAATTAAGATTCAAGATTGCTGCCTTGAAGAAGAGAAGGAAATAATTTTGTTCCTTTAAATAAATAACCACAGCAGTTCCACAAAGAGACAAAAGGAGGCAAGACAGATATTCCTGTCCCCTGCTGAACAGTAGACAAATCTTACTTCCATTTAACTCATAATATTTGGAAGATCCAGCATTAATCTATATTTTTTTATCAAACAGAAGCAACATGCATATTTTAAACAATATACACGTAAGCAACTGTGTACTCCTCAGGATATCTGATCAAGCAGGGCACAAGGCAGCCACTGCTTCAGAAGTTTGTATTACTCATACCACTCTTGCCCCTTTCCCACCACTCTGATGCGCTGATTTGGACCAAAAGGTGAAGCCTGAGAGCTTGGAGCTTGCCACAACCATCATCCAAGGTTCAGTGCTCCTCCAGCAGCTGATGCTACAACTACAACTGAAGGGATGCAGCATGGATACTCAGTGCTTGTGAGGCACCTGCATCTGGAGCAGAGAAACAAAGCCCTCAGACCCTGGCAGATAAAGTAAAGGGTGATCATCCTTACCTAGCTTTAGCTGTTGTTCTAAAATAATCTTGCCACAAATCTAGGCACCTTCCTGATAACTTCACTGAGACTGTAAGAGGAACTAAAGGCAGTAGTATTAGCTTTCTACTATCAGAAATTTGCACACTTTAAGATGTATTTAAAATAGCTTTCAGTTAATCTTGGAAGCAACTTTCCTTTTCTGGACAGTGGCTGACTGAAGGCTCCTAAAATGACAATGGATAACTCCTTAAGTCCCACTATTCCTGGAGCACTGCTCTTCTCACTGATCCTATACTGCTCCTCATGACAGGATGCTGCAGCACCCAACAGATCTCAGCTCATCTAGACCCAAATGTAAGACAAAACCATCCTATTAACCTGAGTGCTGGTGCTGCCAGGACTGCCTGTCCTTCTCTGTGATCCCTAAATTCTCACTGGCCTTTCTTAATGCAGCACATTCCAACCCAGGCCAGCCCCAAGCACTCCCTTGGACAGCAGGTTTGTTGGGGGCAGAACTAGGGCTCAACTCCTGCATAAATTTACTCCTTTGCTTCACCTGCAGCTTCTGCCCAGACATGGTGACCAGCTGAGAGATCCCAGATGATATTCTGAGGATTCCAAACACCAACAGAGAAATACAAGAACTGACAGTATTGCTTACCAGTCCTGTGTGCTGGTCCCAGTTCCTAATGACTCCTGTACCAACTGTCCTCTTTTTTTCTTTAAGAAAAAATTATCTGGGATAAGTCAGCATAGACTTTTTATCTCAGTCTGAGCCAAGTAGAAACAAACAGAACCATCATAAATCTCTTGTATTCCCAGATTGTTTGCTCTTGAGCAGCATAGCAAGAGCATCTTTGCTGGAGTGCATTTTTATATAAAGTTAAGAAAATTACAACAGAACTCTGCATCAGAAGGGGAAAGAGTGCATGACAAAAGAAAAGGGCAGGAGAAAGACAGAATACACACTTTGCTTTACAGGCATATGTGAATTCTGGGTATGTTAGTGCTGATGCTACCAGCCTGAACCTTTTATAGGTTCTGCTCCCACAGAAACCTTGACATGTACTTAACATTTCTATTAAAGGAAGAGATTTTAATGGGATGCTACTGCTAATGAAGTTTAGAAAGTGTTCATGAACTTACAGGACAATTCATGCAGATATGGCCAAATTAGACTGGTCAGTTATCCCAGCTACTTTGCTTGAATGTAAATAGCTCCACACATGAGCCCTGTTAAATATGGCAGTGTTTCTTTCTGCCATTAACCACCAAATAATAAAAGTTGTGTGACTAAACGAGAAAAGGTTTTAGAAAGAAAAGAATAAACTCTAAAGGCTGCATGTAGGAAAGGATCCCACTTCTGTCTGTAATACAGAATCCATGTACAGTGGTAGAGAATAAATTTCAACTGTAACTCATGGAATTATATGCTAAGTGAGGAGCTCTTCACAACAGCCAGAGGAGCTGGAATGGAGAGAAAGAGATGCTGGGTTTGGATGTCATAGGGACATTCAGGCCTTGAACCCCTTTCCTGGTATGATTTTAGCCTGCACAACTTCATCTCTTCACAGAATTCATAAGGCAGGTGTGGAATTTGATGGAATAACCATGTAGTTCAACTTGGGTTCAGATGCAGCCCTTGAGAGAGAGACCAATCTCCACTCCTCAGTTGTGGGATACTCAGTCTCCAGTGGAAAAAATGTTCCAGTTTGATAAAATATTTACATCAAGCCCAGGCTTATACATCACCCAAGTGCCCTAGGAATCACAGCTGAATCATTCAATGGAGATACAAGAGCAAATACACTTAAAAGGAAGAGTCTGAAGTCCTGTTTCTTACAGTCTAGAGGAATGCTTTGATGCACAGGCTGCAGCAGAAAGAACCTTCCCACCACAGGTTTGAGAAAATACCACTTTAGGAGCCTCTGCTTCATCAAAGGAAGACAACCAGGAAGAAGTCCCTTTTGTACCTCTTGGCAAAGCAGGCAGCAGACACACAGTGTCTCTTGGATTTTGTTACAGCTGGATGGGAGACTCAGGTTCTACAGCTGGGACTTGGGCTCCTAAGGTGGGCCCCATTATGCCAGAGTGTCCAAGACCCAGTAGCAGAGTCTGCTCTAATATTTCAATATACAATTGTGTGAGCAAGGATGGAGCATATTGAGTACAGATTCAGTTATCAGCTTCTCAGTACACACTCTTTAACAGATTGCAGCAATTTAATCCTCTAGGAAAGATTCTATGAAACCCTAACCCAAATACATACAAAAACATAGTGGCAGTAAACATGCCCACATACAGTAGTTAAAATATATTATTGCATATTATAAACATTATATACAAGGTTAAAATGGTTTCTTTACCATTTACTTACAAGTGACATTTGTAACTGAATGCCTTACTTACAAGTCCTCATTGCTACATGCTGAGAACTACCAGAGGTATTTGGCAAGACTATACAGGAGACAGAGATATGGATCAGTCTGAGCAAGTGAACTGTCAGCCACTTTGCCCATCTTTAGCACTGCAACAGATTTTTAGCAATGACAGAGACAACTACTGGTAAAGTGATTTATACCAGATTTCTGAAATTAGACCAGCATAGTTACTGAATGTGTTTTAGAATGAGCTTATCCACACTGAAGTGTGGATTAAAATGCTGCATTTCACATTTGCAGTGCGTCATCTGGTTACAAATCTGGGGGCTGGTAACTGCTTGTACACTAGAGTGAGGAACAATAAATAAGGGACCAGGTTACTGTAAATGGCCTTGTGCTTGACAAACCCAAGTCTATCTGCAGGGGCTGCAGATGTGCAGAATGGACAGTATTTTCAATGCAGTCTTGTAACAGTTTCTCTGATCAATGTCTGTCAAGTTTATGGGGAATCTGCTTTCCAAGAAGGATGAAATGCTGTGGTTCCTTACAAAATGGCTCTGCCTGAGGCTAGATCTCTGTCAGTGTGATCTTGAAGCCTTCAACCATGCTCTCCATGTTCAAGATGAATGTGTCCTCGTTGGAGTAGTGCTCAATAATGTTGTCATCCATGTTTACCAGGATGCTGGTGATAAAGGTAGAAATCAATGTTTTTATGTACCAGGACACTGAAAGGAAAAGCTATACACTGCCACATGTACTTGCTTCTCTACAACACAAAACCAGACTCCAGCACATGCCAGTACAGGCTCACCAGTAGGAATCACCAGCAAGATCTGCCCTGTAGTCCCTTGTAGTCTTTGGATTAGAGGCTGCTCCTGCCAGAGCAGTTAAGGGACATGCCAGTGGTGGGATGTTTACACACTTAGGCTACCTACAGATGAGCTGCACTTCAGATCCCTGGAAGACCCAGCTAGCTGGTGCTTCCCAATGCCTGGTGGTGGCTCCCACAGGGACACATCTGTGCTACTCCTCAGAAACACCATGTGAGCTGCTGCACCTCTGTGGTGGGAGGGAAGCACAGGGAAGCAGTGGAATTTGTGCTTTGCACACAGCTCACAGACTTAGAACTCAGCTTAGATGCGAGACTATCAACAATGACTACACAATTGTGTAATTGTGTAATGCACAATTTCAAGTATATATGAGTGCTTTCCTCACTCTTTACCTCCAAGTGTTTCTTCTGTCACTTAGAAAGAAGCAAAACATGAGAAGTTTCACCTGTCTTCTCAAAAGCTAAAGAAATTCCCAGACAACAATGCCCTAAGCTAGCTACAGCTGAAAATAAATGACTGGTTTAAAATTATATTGCTACAATATTGTGGTTAAATAGAACTTTAAAAATAGTTGAAGTGGAGAGATTTAGTTTTATGGCAAGGAGCAGAAGCCTAGCTATTCTAAAAGTCCAGCTGTGATGTTCATGTCTAAATTTATTCAACTGAAATGCCTGCAGCAAACATTGCCTGTCTTTCAGAGTAAGACAGTGGCCTATTTCTCCCTAACACTGCAGGAAAACTCCACACTGCATTCACAGCAAAGGCAGCATCTCCCATGCTGGCTCTCCATGATGTTATTAAGCATATTGTCTACAAAACAGACTTTATCCACATATCTTATCCACAAACCCTTCCTTCACAGTAAGCTTAGGCATACTGGTCAGACAAAGTTTGGAGATCCATGTTTCCTCTTTTGCCATCCCTTACAGTCTCCATAGACATGAAGATTTCAAGCACATGGGTTTGTCTCCTGAAGGAGTTTGTACTGCCCAGCATCATGAGGCCCCAGGTAAACTGGGATCTGTGACTACTTCTAAAGGATCCTGCAATAGATCCTTAGTTAGGTAACTAACTTACCCCTTTTTACTCTTCTTATAAAGTTTTGCAATCTTTTCAACTGGCAGCCCATATTTCTCAGAGATCTGAAATAATAAAAATAAAATAAATATCACTAAAGATGAATGAGAAATATAAAAATATCACCTCTTACCTTACATAAGACATTAAAACAAAAACTCTGCAAACTTTGACAGGATAGCTATAGAGAAAAGTCTGTTACAACCATATCATGCTTTCATTTAATGATGACTTGGGGAGCAAGAATCCTGAACAGCTTAATCAAATCCCACAATTGTCTCCATCCAGAAATTCAGATACTATAGTTTTCATAGGGTGTGAGCCATCAGAACTGCCCCAGCATCTCCTAGTGCTCTGCTCAAAGAGTCAATGCTCTTCCCAGCTTCAGATTTTACCAGGGAATTTCAATCTGATCTTTCTGTTGTTTCTTAATCTGATTTTTTGGGCTCATGGAAGCAAAGACTTCTCCCACCAGGCAGAAGGCAGGCACATGGCAACCCAACAGGAGCTGATGGACCGATGGAATAACAAAAAAATACACATTTCTATTTCTCAAAGACATTTCAAGGTTTATTAAGCTAACAGGACTCTCCATGGTGGTACTTCTGTCTGAAAAGTGTCTTCAAGGTACCTTTAATTGTGGGAAGGCTACCAACATCAAACACAAAGAACTAAGAAGCTTCTGTATTGTTGGGAAGGTGACTCAGTCTTAGTTACTACAGTAGCAAAATGAAACCCTGTTTGATTCACAAAACCTCATCTGAGTGTAACAGATAACAAGCTGTCACAGAGAAGTGTGTTATCAAGGTAAAGGACTTGTAAAATAAACTTCTTGCTAAAGCAACTAAAACAATAAAGCAGAAAATACACTAAAACTTTAGAAGGAAGAACAACTTAGCTGACAAATTACCCATGCCAACAAATACTTCACATGAATGCTTTGGCATTGCTTTGCAACAGTGTACTAGTAACTTTTTGGGATGTCTATTCTGCAGTGAGTCTGTGGTGTGCTTATGAAGATGGTGTCCCTGGGCCCTTCATCTGAGCCAGGTTTGCTTTCCAAATAATGATTCTTCTTTGAGGGAACAGGTCTCACAGTTCACATTTTAGAAGAGGATTGTCCCAAAAAGCAAAATAGTTACAGAAAAATTACTTTTTTTTTCCGCCAGTGATTAATGTTCTGTGGTGTTCTACTGCCAAGCAAAGTAAGTTTACAGCTCTTCCCAAGTGAAATGAAGTTGCAGCTAAATAGCTGACTACTTATCTTTTGCATTAGAGAACTGAAATGCATAATTAAAAATCCATTTAAAGACTGGCAAACATCAGGCACTGTAAAATCCTTTCTTTGTGTTGGCATTCAGAGTTCTGTTGAGAAAAGGTATTTTAGGGAAGTACATTAAAGCAATTATCACAAAAGAGAAAATGAAATGGATAAACTCAGCACTGAGGACAGATTCAAAGAGCCACAGGTTGAACACCAAGCAGGGCTCCCATCCAGACAGCCAAGATTTTCTGAAAGAGAGAATTAATTAGCCTATACTTGTCTACAGCACCTATAATAGTATAATTGTCATCGTAGCCCAGATGCAATTTTGTACTTAAAAACTACCCCTAATAATGCACAAGGCTATCAGCTTGACTGGCATTCTATAGCTAAACTCCAAGATTCTGAAGAACCAATAAAGTTTCTCATACACTGAAAACAGTGTCCTCTGACTATTAGCATACATCAGTGGCTAACAGAAAGGGGAATAACTGATGGGGTACAATAGACCCATCCACTCCCTAAATTTTCCACCTAGCAGAGAACAAAATACAAACTGAATTTGGGTGATATTTGCTACTTCAGTTTTGCTTGCACCAGCATGTTTCGCTGTTCATTTACTCTTTATTATCCTCTGGCTTTGCTTATCATGAACAGAATGACATCAGATAAACAATCTGGTGTTGAATTTTTGTATCTGTGCTTCTGTTGTACCCCTAACTTTAGGTTTTCACGTAAAGCAATAATAAAAATGGATCAATTTCATCAGACATTTGAAAAAAATCCTTTGTAACAGGCATTGGAGAAAAACTGGCAACCCAAAACTGCAGAAAGTGTCACAAGTGTGTGAACACGAGGAAATGATCTCCCTCTCTGGGTTGTTAAGTCTGAAGCCCAGAGATATTGTAAAGACCAGCACTTGAAGACACTTTTCACTGACTCCATGCAAATAAACAAGCCGAGCAAAACATTTCTTGCCAAGGAGGCTTAATAGCAGCTAATATACAGCATTCTGCACATTCCAGCATAAATCTTCCCTAGGATATTTGGCATACCTAACACTCATGCATTCCAAATGTTGCTCAAAGTAGTTTGGGACTCTGGGACACCACTTCCTACATAAACTATGAGAGGCTGGGATGAGAAAGCCTTGCCTGTCACACTGCCTATGACAGGTGTAGGATTTATATAACATGCAGGGATTACTGAGCTTTGCAAAAGACTTCCAGCTGACTGAATAAGCACATTTCTCAGGAACTCCTGGGATTCAATCAATTATACCAAACAGAAAACTGTGGAAGCAAGGCTTAAAGTGGGGGCATGGGAGAGCCTCCCCCTCAAAGTCTCTAGTACAAATGTGCTAAGTCCTGATGCAGAATTGGAGAAAGCATAGGGCAAGCATCTGCTAGGGCATCTCACTTAACACTCTCTTCTTGGAGTGTTTGCTGCCAGCACAGGAGGACCACCACTTACTGCCAACTTCCATACAAAACTACAGGATTTCTCACCTGAACCCAAGCAGGCTACATTAAATTTTAAAAAGGTGTCTTTATTTGGAGCAGTATTTTTCCTTATCATCTCAATTTTCCATTTGTCAATCTTCTGAGCAGAAATTTATTTCTGTTAGGATGCCTGAAGCAGTGCAACAGCCTACTGAGTGGCACTGAAATACCTGTCTGGGCGTCCCATTGGGCTGCAGTCCCCTGGCATGGCAAGTTTGTCTGATTGCACAAGCCACCAGAAATGCTCTCTGCTGGAGTCAGGAAACCAGAAAGGGCAATATCTGGGTGGGTCAAGGCATGTAGGAAAACACTTTGCCAGCTTATTTCTATTAAATAATCTGTCTGTTGCCCTGCACTGGCTGGAAGATCACATACATATTGGCAGGTATCTAATAGTCTAAGCTAGATCTACTGAACTCAGCTGTTGGCTTTTAATTATTGAAAGATTTTGGGAGATGCTTGAATTTCCCAGTTTGAACTGCCTTCTGTAATTTGAATAAATATGCAATTCTGCACAATGTAAGACTGAGGTACCTACTGAGATCCACAGTTATCCTGACTTTGGATCAGGCTGAAATCAGGATGTAGAGCTGGTCAGTCACACATATAAGTGATGTTTTGCTATTTTCACTTGATCAAGAATGATTAGCAAAAACCAAACATCTGAGTTGCTTCCTGAGACATGCTGCATTTCTGAAACCCAAAACCTCTAGGTATTTGCCAAAAGAAAGATATCTGAAAAGGAATCTAATTGTAAATTTGGAATGGGGGTGTATGTGAGAATAAAATAAACATAGGATCTGAGAAAACCATATCATTAATAACAGAAAGTTAGGGGAGAAGTCAAAGATCAGGAATAATGACTAACAAAAAGAAAAAAGAGTAAAATGCATAAACAGAGAAGGAGAGTATGGCTGAGGATCACTGGAGCTCCCTTTCAGATCTGGGGCTCTGTAATACTCAGAGGCTCAGTTCCTAAATTCTTAATACTGAGAAGAGAATGACGCATTTAGGATATGCACAATTACAAAATTACATGATTTGCTGCAATGATTGTAGAGACAATATTTAAGAATATGCAGTTTGACAGCTTTTTGGCATTGTTTTATCCACAATATCCTACCAAAGAGAATTCAAATTTTCTGAATGTGTTCCTTCCAGTGAACTGGGACATTTTACAACAGATCAGATTTCTCTGGTGCCGAAAACATGCCAGTGAGTCAGCAGCTGCACTGACTGAGGCATGCAGAAACCCTTCCTGCTTCTGCACCAGCTTTGTTTTTGTTACATGGTGGCTGGAGAACAGGCATGGAGAGGCACAGACTACTAGAGATAAAATATTCATACTAGCTTGAACAGATTATAACATACTTTTAACTTCCATACAAAGACAAGATGAAATTGTGCTGCAGCTTACCATGAATCAAACTGCTGCCTCTTCAAGCAAAGCCTGGTTTTTGTTATCCATGTGCTCTGCCTGACAGCTGAGCTGCAGTCACAGCTAACAAACAGCATCAGCAGAAGCATGGTTAGGACATCCTTAGCGTGCCACTGACTCTCCTCAGAGATACCCCCATCTAAATAGGTGCTTTAAGCAACTTCACTAACCCACAAATCTTCTTCTGCCTTCTGCTACTGGCCAAATATTGACCAAATAACTCAATTTTTACTGCATTAAAAGTGTTCAGTAAATGTAACAAGATACTGTGATGGTTTTTAGAGAGTATAAATATACACACTTCTAGCACTTGGCTGAGTTCTCTAGGGGCACTTTCATCCATTTCCGTCTTCTCCCCTACAAGTAAACAAGGCTGGAAATCAACTCAGCATCCCACATGTCAATCTCACATTCCTCCACTGAAGCAGTGAGACACATGATTATTTCTTAACTCTTCCCTTACCAAATTTCATGAGCCATCAGCTCATATAAACAAGATTAAACATGGAAACAGCAACTCTTATGATGACAGCTAATGGATAACAAGCAAAAACTCAACTCAAAGAAGCAGCAAAGAGGCAAGTGGTAGGTAGGTCACACTGTAAGTGAGGACTAGAGAAGGAATTTGAGACAACATATGAATGACAAGTCTGCACTGGCTCAGCACCTGCCTCTTACATGCTGAACAGCAATTGCACAAAGGCCACATGAAATTCCCACAGAAACACTGCATCCTTGGGCCTCTTCTTGGAAACCAGGCTGGGAATGTACTGACAAGCATTACAGGAAAAGATTCAACAGGCTCTGAACCATCAGTTCAGAAAGAAGCATTTCAGAAAATGAAGCCTGCACTTCTCTCCTTCCCTGACACTGGTTAACTACTGCAATTCCTCAAAGCTCAGGTCTCCAATAATCAGCTCTGTGATGCTGTTTAAATCCAGTAACCTACTGATAACACTGAATTAGGAAAATGCCAGCATTTCAGGGTTCCAGAAAGCTTTAAGAAATGCTTTAAATGCGCTTGAAAATAACTTCATCTTTATATAGTGGTTTATCTCAATAATACATGGAAAGCCTCAAGATTTTTCTTGCCAAGAAAGACAAACAATATGAGGACATTAGATACTTACAGCTTCCATTAGCCCCTTGACCGTGGGTGATTTCAGCATCAAAGCATCAAACACCTCATCTGTCTCCTTCCTCACATACAAAAGCACTGAAATAGGGAAAAAAATCAAACTTGGAGCAGGTTCAGTCAATTCCACAGATGAAATACCCCACGCTGAATAGAAAAACAAATATTAATCCATGACAGATAAAATGAAGCACTGAAGATGGTTTGCACTTAAAAAGATGTACCTTTAATATCATCAGTGATCTAGACATGGACAATACATTGGAGTTGCATTGAAAATACAGTATTGAAAATTTAATCTAATGTGAAGAATCTCTATCTTCCAGGATCTAAATCTCCATTTACAGAAAGAAGCTAAAAAGCTCTGGGGCCTTGTCCCTTGGTTATAGGGCAAAACACACAATCTAGGTCTTCTTAAACCTCTGAATTGGCTTGTACCTCTCCAGGTTTCATCTAAAAGGCTTGGAAAGGACATTCAAAAAAGGCAAGTCTGTGTTGCCTTTAGATGTGCCTTTGAGAGCAAAATCAAAGAAAAGGTAAAGAAATAGTTGTCTCTGACATTACCATAGAGATGCCTGCAAATGGCCTGACCAGTATGAAAATAAACACTGGGAAAAAGGAGCTCAAAGTAATTTCAGACTTTACAGGGGAGACATTCAAGAGCACAGCTGGCAGGCAGGCATTTACCAGTGTGCCCACCTGCTTAGGTACCCAAATGCCATTTTCCTCTTCCTCCCTCAGATGTTAGCTGCTAGCTGTCCACAGGCACAGTGCCCTGCCCTCTTTAGCTTTTGTTTTCTTCACACTTGTTCAGGTAAATAGAGGAACCTTGCTATAACATGGCAGAAGCAAAGCAGACAGGTACAAAGCATAGAAGCATAGACACTAGAAAAGTATTTTAGGCATCTTCTGACATGACTGATAAGTAACAGGTTGAGTAAGAGGTTCTGCAATATATTTTGTTTCTTAAATGAACTGCCTTTTCAAATAACACTGCTGCACATGAGGTACAAACACACATGCACTGTCATGTCTGTGGGACAAATTACATTGGTAACCCATTTTTTTTTGGGGGGGGGGGGGTGGGTAGACAGAAAAGGGCATCTTTTGAAACTACAAATTCTCATGGTCCAAGAGATATCTTCACCACATAACTCAATAGATGACATGCAGATGAACCAAAAAATATGATGGTATTTTTCACATAGAAGTAATTGTGTAAAGTTAATTCTCAGGCCAAGACTCTAGCAGGATGGACTCAGGCCCATTTGTGGAGAATTGTAGTTTCTTTGCCCAAGTTTTGAAATGACTGGAAAAAAATAATGGGTAGTTCAGTTCCCTCACTGGGCCTACAAACCAAACATGCAGGACAATGTTGGGTTTTTTTGCATCTTTAATTCAGAAATATAAGCCACTAAACTGCAACCACAGCATGCAGAGCCACATCCTTTTCACCTATATTTTGGCACCTCTTTGGGGCCTGGCCTGAGAACATCGTTTTAATGGATTTAGAAGCAGAGACAACTTTGGGTCACAACTTAAACTGTCAAAACATAGAAGAAAAAATAATTCCACACCAGCAGTTAAATTTTACCATGCCTGATATGCTTAATCACATGAACAAGCTGTCACTCAATGGACTAATTTTACCAGTACTAACACATATAATAATTTAGTAAACCTTTTCCTTGTGACTAGAGGGTTGCCCTGTAACACCTGGCTTTACAAACATCTGGAGCTCTGCCAGCCTTAACAATTACAAATATATCTGAAAGGAGAAAAACAAATCACTTGGGCCAAGGTTAAACTTGGGTACATGACACAATCCTGGTGCTGAGCTTTACATCTCTGTTGTGCTTGGTGTGCCAAGCAACATTATACACATGGAGAGACAGGATTAGTAAGCACATGGGGGGTTGTTAGGCTTTCCTTTACCCTGACAGGTGTGAAACTCCTGGCTTTGATTCAGTAGAGCACTCTTCCACAAATGACTTCTGGTGACAGTGATGCCTTAGGAAGTTCCTGTCTCATCCCTACCCTTAGACCCTCTTATTCTGGCTCGTCTCAACAAATTTTCCTGGATGAAAAACTCTCTCAAAGAGCAGATGTAAGTGAAAAAACAACCCCTTTTTTGAGTTATTCTTCAGACAGATCAGATCCCTGCCTCAATGTACAATGCAGCCCCACAAGCCTTCATGCTGGCAGAGCAGCAGAGAGACAGCCACAGTGGGAGGCACAGCCAGAGGGGAGGGAAAAGGGCTGCAAAAGCTCCACTGGGCTCAGCAGCAGCATTGCCACTGAATGACTGTGACCATGTAACACAATTCATGTCCTCTGATCCTACTATCATCACATTCACAGCATCTAGATGGACTCAATCTAACAGTACAAATTACAAGATTTGGAGGGGAACGGGGGGGAAATCTTGTAAAAGGTAATGAGCTATTTTTGCCTGAAAGCTACAAATTCAAATTTGTCTGATCTACTCCCTGGTCTTAGTCCTTAACTTTCTTGCCAGCACTGAAATCCACTGCAGACCTTAACATTCTTTAGATGTTAAAAAGAATTGCAAAAGATGGGGGAAGATAAATTTAGTCTTTAGTTACTTAAGAAATAGCCCCAACACACCAAATTGCTGAGGGACAAAGGGATGTTGTTGCACCAGTGAGACTTTTAGAAGCCAGGCTACCAAACTGAGGATTTATGTGTGAATGCAGAAGAACAATGTTAGATACCTCTTTTTAAATTGTTAACAACATACATGAGGAAAAATGAAACTAAGGACACAATGAGTCAGTAAGACCTGGGGCATTAGGAAGGTCTGAGCCTGAGCACTACCAGTGCTGTGACTGGCACCCTATGAACAATGACTACAGTCTCTGTCAAGTAGTCTCTGGTTAAAGATGTGGTACATCTTAGTCAAGGAAAGAAGGGCTGGTAGCTGTAATTTAGCTTTCCTTTCTCACATTTGGAATTTTTGTTATTGCCCAGGCACAAATTCTCTTGGCTGGCTCTCAACATCCTGATTGCTACGAATCCAAAATGTTTCAGAGTAGTTCAACGTAACTTTCCTAAAAGGCAAAAGCTACCCAAAAAATTACTTTCTTGAAACTGAGAACTGCAGGACTGGAAATCCACCTGTTCTATAATTCAGCTGCTGGATTTATAATTAACAGCAAACTCCCTATGAAATCTGAAAGGGAAAGTGAATTGAAAACTTACTGAGAACTCAAAACAGGAAAAAGCCAAGTCTAGCCAAGTAACTAGCTGTGATGCACATTTGGTACAGATTAACATACTTCACATTTCTGTGTTGGGCACCTGGACTTCCCCTAGAGGTCAAGGAGATGAAAGAATAATTCAAAAAGAGGCAGCTACCTGAGTGAGAATATGACCAGCATTTGCAAATCCCTTCAGACCTGTTCTCTTGAAGGCTGCCCCTTAATATTTTTACTTCCACCAGAGAGTGTTACAAGTAAGTCCAGAAGGCAGGGGTGAGGTCACACACTTCCACTTCAGTCTTCAGTGGAGCCTGGACACCTCACTGGCTGCTATTTACCTGCACTGCTCTCCTAATAAGACACTTTGGGATTACATTGCTTTTAATGTATATTTTAATGTCTATTTTCACATAACAGACCTGCTCCCTCTCAAACATTACACCTGTGCCCCATCTACACCTGCTCTCTAGGAGTTCTTGATTCTGCTGTACCAAACAAACCTTGAGAAAAGAAACTTCTAATATGGCAATGCTGGGGAAAAAAAAAAAAAAACCCAAACATTTTAATACCAGTGAATCCTCTGGCAAAGACAGAGTTATCAAATGGGTAGACTCAGCTGAGCTGCACACCACCAGCACGATCCCAGATGCAAGGTTCCGGATGGCAGGAAGTTCACCAGGGCAAAAGCCACACTGGAAAAGCCTTGGCCTCCAGCCAGCATAGTCCAAGATGAGAGAAACACTGAACAGGAAGGGGATGTGAAGAGAGAATCCTCCAGCTTCTCTGCTTCTGTGCCTCTCCTGGATTTAATCATTTTACATAGCTTAGCCACCAGCTAAATTTTCTTTCTTTCTAATCTTACCCTTGAAATACCTGCAAGTCCTGAATGATATCAAAACAACTAACCACAGCAAAGGACAGGAATAATCAAAGCAAACCAATAGCTCCTTGCAGGCAACTTCCTAGGCTTTCAGCTGGGAAACCCAGGTGAAATTCTAGGAAATGACAGTTCTTTATATAGCCCTCATGACTATCACATTCTGCTTGATAGAGCCCTGATAATGTGAATTTGGCCAAGGTCTTGAGTCAACCAAATGCAAGTCCATGGTCAGTGCTAACCTCACATAATTAATTTAAGATTTAATTAAAAGAATCATATGTTCACATTTATTTCAAGAAGGTACCAGTCTCCATCCTATAATCTTCTATGCTTCCCCTGGTTCAAGGAGACCACCCTAACCAACAGAGAAACTTGGCAAATGCAGTCTTGTGGAAGTTATTTCTATAAAGCTCTGCTGCTACTGTAATAATACCCACCTGGGCAGTAAAAACAGTTAAGGGAAACAAACCCTTAAACAATTCAGTTACATCTGCTGGAAGATGTCTCTGCATGTTTTATATTTCTAATAAGGTAGGAAATTTCTGATTTTATTCCACCCAATCTAAGTGTGCAGTCAGCAGAAGCTCGCCTGTTAAGGTCCCTGTATTTGACCCAATGCATCTTGCATATTTGCTTGTGATCCCAGACAGAACAGAACAGAACAGATGAGCAAAAGTTAAAAACAGACCATCACAGATTTGCTACTAGAACTTTCATGAACTTTCATGAACTTTGTAGCTTGGCCAAGAACCAAGAAACTTTAAGTTTTTTCTATACACTTGTGTCCTGATCCCTTCTTGAGAAAGCACAGTCCTTTTTTTTTTCTCAAGTAATTCTTAGCATTTGTTAAAATGCCTCCTTATAGACTGCAGATGCAAAGATGTCCTCTCCCATCTACCCATATTTGCACTAGCATCCTACAACTGACTTTGTCCAAACCACACCTGCCCTTCCCAGTTTGAGGGTTTGAGTCCCACAGAACGATTTTTAACTGCTAAGAATTGATTGTTACCTCTTTTCAGACCTTCTTCTTTGATTTGTTTCAAAGGGGAAGGACCAAACTCTTCCTCCACAGGCCGGAACATCCTTTTGACCAGGACACTGCTACTAAAATACACAAAACAAGGACCATGTCACAGTAAAACTGTGCTCACAGCAGAAGAGAAGACAACAGCAACAGTCATGACTCACTTTGTACTCTGGCAGAAACACCCACTAGATACTCATGTAGCACCAAAAGCAGAAACTGCAAGGATATAGCTTTTGATGCTTATCTGAACTATCCAGGCCTCTTAAATTGCTGAGACTGACTGGCTGGGACAGGTGACAGGAAAATATGTTCCAATGTTACACACTCATTTGAAAAACCCCAAAGGCCCTTAATTGTTTAAATATTGAGGGAAGGGGGGTGGTTATTGCTTGATGCAATAAACCCCTTTGTTTCTCAAATTCCACTGTAGGCCTTATGAAGAGCATCAGTTTCAAAAAGAAATAAAAAAGGCCTCATGTTTTCAAGTCAGTGTTGACTGCAGGTGCTTGGCCAGTCCCTACTACAGGTCACTTTTTGCAGATTTATGGGAGCTGTTAAGTTACTCCAGAATCTCAGACTTGAGGGTGTTCACTTGGGGATTCAAGCAACTTACAAAAGTATGGGGCTGGCACACAATGTGGCAATGTGGGCTGAAGTTCAGCATCCTTATTTCATGGCACCTCTAACTATTAGAGGGACTTTCATCAATTCTTCCAGTCCCTCCAAAGTCATATAGGGAGTGTTCCCATTTCCAACCTTTGTCCTTCCCAGGTTCTCTCTTCTCTTTCTGCCTTTCTCTTCTGGCACTTGTCTATTCTCTCTGCAGTTCCTGTATTTGTGGCATACACATGTGTGCACAGCTAAACAGCTTTCAGGAATGCAGTGAAGTTCAGTGCTTCAATAAAAAATTCCCAGTTTTTAAGTTGAGAACCCTCATGCTTACATAGATGGCATTTCATTATCAAATATATTGTCCTCTCCCTGTATCAAAACTTAGGGCTCTTTTACTTGGAAATGTATTAAAACACAGACATAAAAAGCAAACAGTTTACATGGGAGAAATGAGAGAAGGAGGAGAAAGGGGTCAGTTTTATCTGATTTCGTATTTTGTATCAACTTTCTATGAGTTTAAAATGTTAACTGCAAAGCTTGTGAAACAATAAATATCTTACCCTTCTCTCTCGTCATCTGTATTATAGTAAACCTAGAAGGATGGAAATAAAAATCAATTATTCCCAAAACTCAGACACTTGCTTAACAGAATAACTTCAAAAGGGAGAAAAGACAAGTGTTTTGCAGTTTGTCATATGTTAAAAATCCTTTTCCTCCTATAAAACACAAACACCTCTAGTTCTAACTGTTATCTGGAAGAAGTGTGGCTTTGAGAAACTGCTGTTGAATATCATCTACTGGAAATATATCAAAGTTTATTTGAGAGACATTACCCTCTTCCCTGCTTTATATAATTTTCCCAATTATTTTACAATCCTCTAAATCAGATTGCTACTCACCTAAATAACCCCTAATACAATTTCAGCCACAACACTCAAAAGCTTTTGTATGTATTTAATACTGTCTGAAAAGCTAATTAAACTATAAAGAACAAGATTAAACTACAGGCCTAATGGAAATACAATTACTAAAGGTACAGCTGAACATTTTTTGCACAGGCTGTGGGCAGAAGCCCAAGTCCAGGTTTGTGTAAATCTGCGTAGCTCAGAGTCACCAGGACCAAATTTACAGCAGCAGCAAATGCAGCTGACAGTAGCAGGGGAGGTATAAAATCACAGTCTCTTGTCCAACACTTTACAGAACAGTCAGCCAAACTCCTCACAATGTGCCCACACTGCAGGTCTGCACCAACAAGTGCAGCAGCCCTGCAGCTGCTGAGCTGGGCAGGGTAGGGTAGGGCAAGCCACCCCAGACAGGTCTCCAGCACTGGCTCAGAGCACTCAGAGCACACTTGGCTCTCACTGGGAGCCTTCACTTCTGAAACTGTGCAATGGAAATAGCTCAGAGGTGTGTGTGTGCAAAGCTGAGGGCCGTAACTATGAGTTACAGCAATAAAAGACATGGCTGAATATTGCCTAAGAGCTAGGAAATGGGGATATCTTCCAGTTAGTGTAGAAAATTATTTACAGGATTATATATACTAAGGAATGTTTCCACCATCTCCTGTTTTGAAACAAATCCCCATTTCGGTTTGAAAGCCATGAGGACAGAAGGTACCCAACACTGATATGTGAGTGGGCATCTTTCCAACTTGGGAGAGTAAGCCTGTGACAGCTGTGATTAAACATCTGTGCTCTTTGTGCTTTGCTCAACCACAATTCTCACTGCTTCAAAATTGACAATTCCAACACTCAGTTTCGTACAATCTTTGTCATTTTAGTATTTTCCAGCAAGATGCATAATAAATTTCCTCATCAACTATTTGTCTTAATAAACACATGCATAACTGTCTCATTCTGCTCCCTGAGATGTTAATAAATAACATGTTCATAGTAAAAAAGTTGTCAGAGCTGACCCTCCAGTTCAGGTTTTTAACTTCCCAACAGGTGATAAAATAGAAAAGAGCCAAGTTAGGAAAGACTTCCTTATGTTTACTAATGATAATAACTACCAATACTGAGTATTTAACATTAGTATGATGGAGTTTTACTTGGAAGGGTGAAATTTTTTTTTCAAGGAATTTCCAGATCTCTAGGTGACGCCGACAGAAAATGGGTAGTGGTGTTTAGTGACCCTGCTCTTGATCTTTCTACACGGGTATGAGCTTGGACTTTGTTTTCAGCTGTGACAAGGAGGAGGATCTCTGCTACCACAAGGTGGCACTTCATTTCACCAAGCCAAAGAGTGCACTTAAAACCAGATTGTGTTTCAGTCACAAATCAACCTTATACTTGAAAGCAAAAGAATGACAGAACTGTAACAAAACCAAACTCGTCAGTTGTCAAAGAAGTATAAACTCCTCTGCACCCAGAACTCAGAAAGGTACTTGCCTCTTGTAAGGTCCTCTATAAGTGATGTGCCAAAAGTGCATTTACCAAAACGAGAGCTGAAACAAGTGGACCCCAGGAACAGTTATTTACTTCCCTAATACCTGCCCCAGAGCAGAGGCAGCCAGGTGGCAAGTGGGCACTTGCTCATCTCATTATTTCCTACCTGTCCAGTTCTTTGTAGGTTTCCAAAGTGAACATCTGGTATGAAGAGAACGGGCTGGGAATCCAGGTCAGCCATTGTTTTGAAGAAGGTGATATCACTCTTTTTCTGCAGAGGGAGTGCACTCAACTTCCCTTCAGCTGCTAGGTGGATCACAAAGCACAGAGTTGTGAAGGGAGGCATGTTAAGCATGACTTAGCCCCAGACCAGAAAGGCCCATTTCACTCACCATTATTACATGAGGCTTGGGATGCCTGGCCTTTGCCTTTCTTCCTGTTCTGCTTTCTCTCTTCATCTCGGATTTTCCTTTCTGCTCCCTGATGCAAGAAAGACAACAAACAGAATTAGCCAAAGAGGAACCACCATGAGCTTTGTACTCTGCAATGCCTGCAACTACAGCATCAGACACACAGACATGCTAAAAGAGAAACTGGTTATTTCATTGAAGACAGATCTGTCCAGTCTGTTGGGAAGGTTTTGCATGGATCACCTGTGCCTGAGACTCAGCTGGCACATCCAGTATCTCCCAGGGCTGCAGACAGCAAGGGGAACATATCCACATGTTGGTTTGGAGGAGCCAGGACAGGCAGTGTGCAGTCTGTAGCAGGACTGATGCCAGCACAGCTTGTACAAAGAGCATCCCAAGCCCAGTGACTCTACAATGGACAGAGTGATCAGGCCAAATATTTTGTGTATATAATGGCATAAAACACCTGCAGGATTGCTATCATTTTACATAATGTCTGTGCTGAGGTTGTCCCTAAACTCTCCTCCACCCACTTTGCCTGGGGGTGGCATTGCTCCACTGTAGCCAGCTGTGCAGAGCTTTGAGAACTGACAGTCCAAAAAGGCTGTGCTGACAGCTTGCCAACATTGCAAGGGTTCTTACAGAAAAGTACAGGCATTTCAAACTGGGAGAAGTTCTCCAGAAATAGGAAAGCAATGTAGCACTGCCCTATTAGGTACCAGGAACTCCTGGGAAGTTGCAGGCTTCTGTTATGTAAATACACTCTCAACAAGTTTCAAAAATAAAACTTGTTATTGACATAAAAAGCAGCAACACCTCCTTTGAAGTTCTCCTAATTTACTTTATAAATAATACCTATCACATTGTGAAGGGTAATGAAGATCCATATGCTCCCAGACAGTTGGCATGCAAGATTACAGAATTTTTTTCCAAATTAAAATTAGAAGTTTCTTGAATAGAAAGGGAGAGGAGGGAGGTAAGGAAAGCAAAAAACACCCACTCAAGATGGCAAAATTCACACATGAGTCAATGAACCAAGTTTAGAAAGAGTGCAAGGAAAGATGTACTCCTGGCTGTGATCTATCAGTAGATTTCCAGAGGCTGAAAGAGCTGGAGGAGGAAATAGCTCTTTAGGAAAACGTGAATGTGTCAAACAGAAACACTGCCTCCAGACCACGTCCCAGTCCAGTTGTCACTCACCAACCTCAACCGCAGAAGCCAAGAGATTCAGAGTTGTGCACTTATCAAAATTATTTCTAGAGGTACATTTGTAACCTTTAAAGCCACCTGTTCTTTCTAAGAAAGGAGCAAAAATACACATCCCAGCCACTGTTCAGCAAAAAGCACATCCTGAGAAACCTGTGCTGCACAAAGGGCTCTGCCAGGTGGCCACAGCCACACCTATCACTCGGTGCTGCCACTCTGCTGCTCACAGGAAACAGGATGAACCATCAAAGTACTTCATACACAGCACCAAGTGCGAGTTTTCTCTCAGGAAAGCAGAAACTGAGGAGGATTCTGCCTTTTATACATAATAAAAAATATATACTTTACTGATTTTCTGTAATATTCTTTGTAACCATGAACTTGGTGACACTTTACAGCTTTCTCTTCAGTCATTCATTCAAGGCAACAGACCCCAAGATCTCTGGGGGGCAGGCAATCCCTGGGCTGGGCAGTCATTCCCATCTACCAGTGTTTATTTGTGCCACAGCCACTTCACAAATGTGGCAACTGCAATACCCACAAAACTACCTACCAGCCCTTTTGAGCTTGGAGCAGCCCACATGGCAGGGCCAGCCCAGCCTACAGAATGGATGTCATAGTCACAGGGATGAGACCACAAAATGATTTTTGCATACTGGAGCATTTCTGCTGCATAGTCTTGACAGCTGAGCCATCTGACACATACCTAATAAACCACAGCTTGCACATCTCTTCAGGACAGAAGAAATAACCCTTCTACTGGGGACTATAAACTATGCTGCGATCAGTGAAATAATGAAATGAGTTCTTTATTTTTTCATTGATATCTGGGCTTTGTATAAATGCAAGGAGTACTTCTGCTACTAATTATTAACAAAATGCAGCCTATGAATTTCAGCTGATTCAAAGTATTTTCTTCCTAATCCTTCAACTCATTTAAACTTAAGTCTTGCACCACTCTGATGCTCATGTGTACTCTTGCTTCTAGTTCCAGGCTAAAGCATTCCACATCTCATTGGGCAGGCACATAGACATAGGCTGATGTCTGTGTGCCTGCCCAATGAGATGTGGAATGCTTTAGCCTGGAAATAGAAGCCCTCTCCAAAGCTGAAGATTAATAGGCAATTACAGTTGCTAAATACTCTATGATAGTCCATTTTCTCTATGATGATCCACATCAAAAACAAGGACGTGAGAACTGCACATATTCCAAAGAACATGTATTTTTCAGGTTTAAAAAACTGGATTAATTTATTCTAATTTGGATCAATGTTATGGTATTTGCCAAGTCAAGTTCTGCTTCTTTTCAGCAAAGATAATGACATATAGAAAATCAAGTAGCTCTGAAGTCCCAGTTCTTTCATACACAGTGGCTAAAGCATTGTGCAATATATAAATATAAATAGGCCTGGTAGCAAGTTTCCCTGACAACCTACTTAAGGAATAAAAATTAGATAAACTTATAATGCAGCATCAGTGACTGCAAGGCAGAGAATTAGCACTGACAAAACAAGATGTGGACTGTAACAAATGCTTTGAAGATTGCCTACTGAAAAACAAACATGGGCAAAAGATTGGATGACAAATAGGGAGTATGGTAAAGTTAAATTTGTTAAGTAACATTTACAGCCTTTGCAACATTTATCTCCATATATTTATGTCACAAAGCACATACTGGATGCGAGTTGGTGTTGCTCTCTAGTTTATATGTGAACTAATATTAAAATTAAGGAATTGCCAGAATAAATACTAACTTATATATATATATAATATGTACCACTTAGCTAAATGCAGATTTATTTCTTCAAAGATAACTCTTTCCACAACAGCTACGCTGTGTTGCAGCTACAAGACATTAATTTGTCGGTGAATGTTCTTAAAAACTGGACACCTCCACCTGTGATTTATCTACGTGAATATACAAATACACCCACTGGTTTTAAAGAGGCACCACCACTACAGAAAGAAACATTTTTAATAACACCTCAGGCACGGAAACCTTTTTTTTCTTCCATGTTGCAGAATGAGAAACATTTCACACTTAGGGAGAGGAATTTACTGTGCAGTTCCACTAGGCCAGGTGATTGTAATAAATCAGGTACTTTTGTCATCAGCTTCTCTTTGAGGCTGTCAGATTGGGGCATAACAGAGCAGTTCACACTTTCAGAATATATAAAGATCATTATATGATTGCTGAGTGGCTTTTTTTATGTTCCTATAGTACCTCTTCAATTCATCAGGACAAGGAGATAGGCAATAAATAACAGTCACAGCTTCATGGCCTTTCCCAAGGAGGCAGCAAGCTTTGTCCATGTCACTGAGGGGAGAGCCACAGGCTAGCAAGAGAAACTGAACCATCTAGCACCACCTTAACCAGAGCCAGGGGTTTATTTTGACATCTTGAAAAGATGAGGATACCCAGCCACACCAACTACCTTCCTCTGAGCACATTGAATTCTCCCAGTGCCACCAGCAAGTGGAAATTCTCCAAACATTTATTTACTTACAAAAGCCCTGTGACAAATGGATGTTGGTAAAGATCTGGCAACATAAGTTTGGGGAGAAGGAAGAATTTGTCTCTTACCAAGTGCCAATTAGCACAAACTGTCATGTGCATTGACCTCAATAATTTTCATTTGCTCAAGTCACTTTCACACCCGCATTAACTTAAAAAGCTCTACATGTGTGTATATATTTATATTATACACATATACAGCCTATTATCAATTCCCTTGAGCCCTTCAGTTCCCACTTCCAATTTCTGATGTATATAACACTTTAACTACCCCTGTGATCTCTCCTACTTGGAGACAGTTTTGACTAATAGACTCAACAATTATTTCCTGCTTTTTCGTCTGGATACTTGAAGCTCCAATTAAAGCAATAGATGCAATGAACATGTATTATTCAAAATCTCCACCAGTTGTATCTAGAGGTCACCCTTGATGAGTTTGTGCTCTGAATTTCCTTCCTTTTTTTAAATAATTCAAGTTTTTCTAATTGCGCTTCAGAAAGAGGTAGATGAAAACGACTTGGTACTTTGATATTTACTGAGCTTTTAAGATCCAGCTGTAGCTTCAAATCTCTCAATATTTGACATTCAAAGTTACAATTAAAAGCATAGCATTTTGGCTGCAAGAAGACCTCAGTGCATACATTTACATTCATTACTTCCAAAGATTTTCCTCCACTAACACAACAGACTGATTAGCCCTCAAGATGTCGTTGTCAAAACGGCAACAGGGGAATGAACTGAAAAGGGGGAAGGAGCAGCAACACAGAGACCTGAAACAGTTGAACTCTTCCCTTTCCATTAAAAAGTTAATGTTATGTTTTGCCTGGGGCATGGCCTTTTGTCTCTCTATTCCCACCTGTAGGATGGCAAGACTAATTTGGATAAAATTCCAAGTCACTTAAATAGATGTAGGCTCCTGAATCCCTGAACCTTGACTAGAATCCAGGCATCAGCTCCCCTATGAAAGATGTTTCTCAGCATGGAGAAAGTCATCAGTTAACAGATGCTAAACAAAACTGAAAAGTGGTCACACTCTCTTTGAAGAATCATCACTGACATTTCTGAGGAACTGTTTCTACCTGCTGATATACACTGCTGACCATGACACTGTCTAATTCATTCAGGCGTGATCTATGTCTGGGTGCTGAAACATCTTACTAGTCTCCACAGAGGAGCAGTCATACCTACAGCAAAAAACCAAAATTTTGCTTAAGAGGGTGTGAACATACACAAAAAAATAGTTACTGAATTACAAAATGGGAATGGCTAATATATTTTTTGTATTTTACTTTTGATAAGAAAATCCTAGCAACATAAGAGTTTCTAAAATAACTGTAAGTAAAGCAAGGGGAAAACCCATCAGCTGTGTCACTGGAATTTGCTGGTTTCCATTGCATTATAAGAAGGAGCTTGGCAGACCCTCACAGAAAAGTGCATTTTTTCTGTCAGAGAAACTGACATGAAGTTTACCTGCTATCTATCCTGGCTGTCAGTTAGAAGGGAGGACATCAGCAGACTGCCACTTGTGTAAGTGAGCCTGTGATCAGCACTGACCTTCCAAATAGAGATATTTGCATTTTCTATTACTTTATTGATATTCCATAATCATGACCTGTAACATGCTGTCCTTAAACAGTCCAACTATTGCTCACAAGCTGAGAAATCAGGGCCAAAAAGGCTGCAAAGCAGTAAAATAATGACATGATAATCAGTTAGATTTGTGATACAGCTGGACCAAATGCTATGATGAAATACAATTCTTTAAGGTAAGAAACAGCATTTAATTAGGTCTAATATACAGCAACAATAAACTGCCTAACAAGATTCCTCCTTTATCCATGGTAACTGTGCTTTGCACTTACCTTGTCACAAAAAACCTTGATCTGGCAGTAGGCTCGGTGGATAGGTTTATTGCTGCGGTTGTTGTAGCTGTAAGTATCGATCTGAATCATCAAAGGAAGCCCTTTTACTCCTTTTTGTGAGGAGAAGTCTGTGCTCAAGCAATTCACTGTGATGAAAATCTGTGTGCCAGAGAGATTACTTTTTAAAATGTGGTGCAAACAACAATTAAACTTCCAGAAATACATTACAAGAAATGGGAAAATAAAATAAAAAGGTTTTAATTCAGCTATGATGCACGCTCTGGCAATTCACACATTTATCCTCCACTTCTGTCCAGCAAAGACACTCTATCCTGGGAAGAACAAACTTGAAAGCCATATATTGCTGCTTCAGTTTGGATCAGAAGTTCACATTTGAGGTGAATCATTTGGTTCTCCCAACTTACCGTGCTTTGGTTCACACCAGAGGCTCAGAATACATGAACTGGATACTTTTTGGAAGAGCCAGACCAGAAAGATATGCTCCAGGAGCACTCAGATCCTCCAGCTGCTCATAGTTGCTTAGTTCATGGGAACTGACTAAAGATAATCTGAGATAAAACCTCCTAAAACGTGCCTTATGTGGATGTCAGGTCTTTAGCCCTTACTTGTTCCACCCCTCAACCCTGCTCTGTATGTTTGCACTATTTGTTGATACAGATCATCTTGCTTCACCCTTTCCAGCTGCCTTAGGTATGGCTTGCTCATCTGACAGCTCATTCAAATTCAGTAGGACAAAGATAAACTCTACTCCTTTTATTTTAAACATTTTCTTCACAGACTCATTGACACTACTGCTTTCTCCATCCCATCAATAGATACTCCCGTGTTTCACTTTAAGGGCCCTTCACAGTCATTCCTCCTTTTCAAAGATGCATCTCACCCTGTGTTTCAAACTGGGAAGGAATTTTTCAAATATTCATAAAACTACTCCCTACCTCTTCTCAGAAGTTCTCTTTGTTCCACAGCATCCACATAACTTGACACTGCATTCAGAGAGTCACAGAGTCATCTGAGCTGAAAGGGACTGGGAAGCATCATCGGGCCCAGCTCTTAATGGCCCATCTAGGGATGGAACCCACAACCTCAGCATTAACCAACTGAGCTAGCAAGTCCCCTGCTTCAGAAATCCATCTCTTTCTCTCCTTCTACAACAAAAACTTACAACTTGATAGTCACCAATCATCTCCCTCTCGTTAACTCAATTGGCACCATGGGACAAGGTGTGTGTCATCTGTACAGGACTGGGGAGAAGGGTCTCCCACCACCAAAGTCTTCCAAGGACTATTCTGAGGTAAAGCAAACATTATGAACTGAAATACCACCAATAGCTTTCAGTCAGGATGGCATTCATAAAACTCAAGAGAAGAAACTAGATAAAAAATCTAATTTTCAGCCCAGTGAGGAATATGTGCATTACGTAATAATTTGGGGCAATTATGTATTGATTCTACTTTTCACTTGCCCTTAGTTTTTAAAAAGCAACAACAAAACACCAAACAAAACAAAACCCCAAAAGTGTGAACCATGGAAAAGGACTGAGAAAACCAGCAGTACATACTCCTGAACCAGGAGGATGTGAAACCTGCTCCAGAAGAATAAGGACACTCAGGAAAGAAGAGATCTCAAACTGGTCTCTCAAACAGACCTGATGCACCCCTCACAGGGCAGAGGAGAGGGCAGCAGGCCCCTGGGGTCTGGGAGGATTCCTGAAGGAAGAGCATGAAGGACATCCCCCCCTCCTGCCCCTCCATTCCACAAACAGGGAAAATAAACTAACAGCATGAGCGACCAGAATGCAACATCCCTAAGAAAGACAACTGAATATAAAGAAGGGCTCCAGCAGGGCTGGTGGGGGATACTTTACCCTCCTGGCAGAAGTTAACATTACAGTCAGGGTCTTTATGATGGAGCCAGAGCAGCTTGTTTGCCTGACTGAGCTAATGGCCCCTCCTCTCTGCTTCTGATTGTATCACAGAGCTGCATTTACAAATGAAATAGTTGAACTTTAACTGCCGAGAGAAGAGGGAGGCAGGGAAAGGCCCTAGGTGAAACTCTGATTTTGAAGCTGATAGTGTTATTTCTGTTTCAAATTACAAGTTGATCTCCTCCAGCTCCAAAGATAAGTGTAGACACAGAGAATACCCTTTGAAATACAACAGCCTGAATTTTTATTTGCCTTCAGAATCATTTATGGTGTCAGGGCAATGGTTTAAAGTGTGTGTGAACACACAGTAGTGGAAGGAAGTCTAGCATAAAACAGAATCTGGTCTCCCTATATTTTAGCCCATACTTCTGCACAGGGATTTTCCAAAATGTACATTCAAATGTGAGAAGACATGCAGGCTTTGCATCTACCTAGCAGTTTGTACTACTTCCACCCTTGCTGCACACTCAGCTGAGAAGCAAAAAAGATATCTTGTCCCACCTTAATCAACTACATACACTGTGTCATCTCTTCCACTGCCTCCACAATCACAGAGCAGAGTAGGAACGGCTGGGGAAGACAGACTTTATGGTTTCAAGAGTCCCCATACAGCAATAACAGATTATTCAGCATGAATAATAGATAGATGCTGTAGGACTCAGTGTCTTGTCCTGACACTGTAATACATCAGGATCTCTCTGAGGAGCAATGACTGTACATTCATGCACATGAAGCGTACTACACTTTCTGTCATATCATTTGCACCCCACAAATAGACAGATGGATTTGAATTAACACAGATCATTGATACTGGGGAAATTTTCTGTCTCCATGCAATGTTCTATTAGCTTTCCTGTAAAGCACGGCACTGACTTTGGATTTGGAAAACACAGGGGTGTATAGAGGGAAAGGGAAGAGGGCATAGCTTCTGTTATTTATTTTAGGGGGTTTCTTCTTTGCATGACCAAAGATTTGCACCAGTGCAGCAGGCTGCTATGGTGAAGAGGACCTGAAGAAACATCTGGACAGTCCCCTTCTCTCTCCCCTGGTCTGACCAGACACTATCTTCCCAAAGCAGTGACCTGCTCTGAGCAGCACTGATTTGAGCCATTTGTCCAAACACATCCTACTTTGCCCTTTGCAACTCTCATCTTCCCCCTCTTTCCAGCTCCTGTCCATAATGCATGTACTCCTACTCTTGATGAGACAAGGGGCAAAACAACTCCACGGTCAGTCACAAAACGGAGAGCTTTTCTACTTTTCTTAGAAGATACCCAGATTTAAGATCTCCTTTGCTGTGGTATTTTGCATAGTAGAATTAACATGGTTAGAAAATGTAGAGTTAAGTAGAAATTACAGTAGCAGGAAGAGAAATCACTGTCTCCCTCTCAATCCCTGTCTACACTTGTCATAGAACTGTATTAATAAAAGTTAGTGTGAAGTACCCGAATTCAGAGGCAACTTTTTTTCCTGTGCAAACTGGATTTTAGCAATGTTTTGCTATCTGGAACTCATTGTATAATTGTCATTATAGTGATATCTTTTTTTTTTAATGTCAGCATATCTTAGATTAGAGCAATTAATGGTAGAGTTCCACCCACCTAGTCTCCAGCTCAGGCACACCATTGGCAATTAAATACTAATTTAGAGAACCATTTGGTGCTAAGAAAGGTTCAGAAGTGGCCCAAGATAACAACAGCTCTTCTATTTGTTATAGAGCACGTCTAGAAAAAGCACTCTGTCTTTTGGGGACTACTCCTCCATGGTGTAGCTGCTATTATAAGAATTACTGTTTGTTAAATACTGCAGCATAATTAGGGATGTACAAGACACAAACACAGTAAGCTGCCTTAAGGGAAAGCAAGGCTCAGAAGTGCATTTCCCTTTTTATCATTTAATTCAGCCAACATGACTCTTGCTGCGGTCTCTCAGCTTATACACTAAAGGTCTACAGCTATGAAACTTCTAATATAAGCCTTTTATTGCTATTTACATTTCTGGCTCCCATTGTCTCAGAAACTGCCAAGGGCAGAAGGGAGGCACAAAATAAGAAACTTAGAGCAATTTCTCTAATGAATACTGGCAATACATAGAACCCGGGTGACGGGTCTCTTAAAAGTCTGCTTTAAAAGGTTCCTCCCTCCAGACCCTAACAACAAAGAGTTAACTGACTTGTCTCTCAAATGACTAACATCAATCCCATCATTCTTCATACACACAGAAAGTGTGGGGTTATAGTTTCTCCTACCAGCCGTTACCTTATAAATCCCACACAAAGGTAAGACCTTTGTTTTATTTCAATACAAATGTCTCCAGCAAATGTTTACACTACTCTTTTGAAGCTTCCTCAACCCACACCACACCCCGGCAACTACATAAAAATGCCATTTGCTTTGAATCCCAGATGCATACTTACCAAGCCATTTGTATACACTGAATTTCAACAATATGTGCTACCACAGGTTAACTCTTCTCTAATATATACACGTGTGTGTGCATGTCTTGCATCTATATATACACTCATATATATATATATGCACACTTGCACACATAGACATGGTTTATTAAAGTAGCTGCCAAGTTTAATCCTACATAATTTCTGCTACTAACTCCCCAAAATGAAGCATCTTTTCCTTCAACCTTTACATTTTTAGAGTAGAGAAGACATTAATTTCCTTCCTAATTAAATTAAATTTGATGTAACTTGAGAAGGAAATTCACAATTAAGGAAAAAAAATCTTATACTAGTCAAAGCCTGGCCTAAGTATCACTAATGATGTTTAAGAAATATGGATTGCCACAATACGAATTACTGCTAGAGATAGTGCTGTTCTATAAACTTAATTTTACCATTGTACCCACTGGAATTGGAGCTTACTTTGGCCCATGATATCCAAGAACCTAATCCTGCAAATCAGTCACTCTTTGAAAACAGCTTATTACTGTATGAGCCATGCCAAAACTCATTAAATAACTGGAAAGGTTCCCAGAGGCTTCAGCATACTTTGGATTAAAGATCTACATTTCAGTTAAATATAGCAGGGCAGTTATTGCACGCAAGTATACACAACAACTGCTCAGCACACAACTCCTGCACTCACTGAAATAATCTCACTCATTTGCCAGCACCTGCCTGAATAACACAGCCACAAACATGTCTGTTTATTGCGTGTCCAAGTTGCAGTGCTTAGCAGAAATCTGTAATCCCTTGATATCACTGAAAACTGCTTGTCTCTTTAAGGAGACATATTTTGTTAGCAACTGCTCACTGAAGTAATATCTTTGATTTCAAGATTAAAAAATACTTTCCATAAAAATATACAATTGTTTCAAGAACACCATCACAGCCAATGTAAATGCACCGAATACCTACCAGAGAGAAGTCATATCTCAAGGAGGTGGTATGGTTTATAACAAATATATTATCCTTTGACCAAGACAATTCTGTCTCTTTAAGTATCTTTCTTGCAAACTAACTTCTGTTAGTGCTAACACTGCAAGCAGACAGATGAATGTCTATCAGAAATGAAGCTGAGTCTGTTCAAGAGCCTCCACTAGAACTTTGTCCACTTGCCAGATGCTGCAGCAAAATCATCTACAGGGCAACAGCAAGGCAACTACATAGCTTCTAGCATATTATAAAGACACTTTCAGAAGACAGTTAAAATGTCAGCCAGTTGTTAATTGTTGTTTGTTTCTTCATCTTTTCTTAAAGAACTCCTTTAAAAATACCAAACATAGCATTTGGGCTCAACCAAAGGGAGACAACAAATCACCTTACCCATAAACATTACATATTTATAACAGAATTAAATATGGGAGGGAAACAAAGATGGATTGTACAAAACTGTTCTTCTCTTCCTACCCCTGCTCCCTTGCAGCAATATCTTTGTTTTAAGAAAGCACTGAGTTTGACATGGCTATAGAGCCTTCCCCTCATTTCCCTGACCCTGCTCTGAGCCACAAGCCCCACAGTGACCTCTAGATAAGAGCCCCAGCAGAAAAGGATGCTGTTGTAGAAAAGGGTAAGGATGTGCCAGGACTAACTCTCCTCTGCCAGAGGTAAGGGAACTGCTGCTGTCAACCAGGCACAGCAGAGAGAACACTAGCAGAGTGGTGTTTCTGAGTTTGGTGCTGTTTCCTTAGATCACAGAAAGCAACAGTGTGATGATTCCACCTCTTGACATGCACTGTACAAGATTCTTGTTCTGCCAAGCAGCAGCTGGAAGATGACACACCAAGCATGGTGAACTGGAGCCAACAGCCCAGTTCCACTGACATTACTGGGGCAACAGAGAGAGGCCTCTGCCTGTACCCTCTGCATTCCTGTTTATTCCACTAAGACCCAGCATGAGATGCTGCCTTAACCAGCCCTTAGCAGGCTCACTGGTAGATGGCAAATTCTGACTGCCACACCCATTCTCTGATACCCTCATCCTGAAGGGCTGCAAGGGGAAGGCCTGCTCTGTGTGTGAGAGGAAAAGTCTGACTTCAAATGAGGAGAAACATGGTTTTGAATTAGCTGCTATCCAGGTAGAGTAGGAAAGTGAGAAACCTGATGTTCAAAATAGGTCTTCTAAATGTGGGATTTAGTTTCCCAGGAGAGAGAGATCTATTTGGTTAGGTGATTTCTACTACTTCTGTTTGATTTTCCACACTCCCCAGTGCACTTCCAACAAGAAGTTTTTCTTTGCTTCTTCCAGGGCCAGTAGAGTGCTTCATCACATCCCAACTCAGAGGCCCTGAAAAGAACTGTTGTGTGCCACTTTTGTCTAACTTGATAAAAAAAAAGGCTTTTGTGCCTCTGAGAGGGTTAAGTTTTAATCTTGAAATTGTGGTGAAAATGGAAAATAATACCAAACAGAAACAATAGAGGCAGTTGAAAGATCATCATTCAAAAAGCTTAGGAAAAGGGAGTCTGTAATTATTCTTCATCTCCCATGGATGAGGTAATTGCTGGAGAAAAAACAGCCTTCAGTGACGTGCCTCAGAACCCACAGCTTTCCAACACCGCAGGGGCATCCTATGGGAATCCCCAGACCCAGTGCAAGCAGTTACTGTATCAAACTTCCCAACAGGAGCAAGCACGTACACAGACATGTGTGTGTGTGGGGAGGGAAACATTGGAGCGCAGACAAAGTGATAAACTTTCACATACAATCTGATTTATGCTTGATAGCCAAAACTAAAGCATGTTATAAATCCTCTTTTATCAATACATTTACAGTTCAAGCTCCTAAAAGATCAGATATTTAATACCCCAAAATAAATATGCATAAGCCAATTTGCATTTTAATCACTATTTCCTGCAGAAATACAAGCAGCCTAAATTTCACTCCTAGCACTTTTTTAATTCAGAAAGAGTCTTTACTTTAAAATCTCAGCTTGTTTTGTTTACAGTGATCATTGCAAAATTTGTGTTTATAATGTTCTGGCACCCAAGGCAAGAGCCAGGTGAATGGTGTGAGATTAGGAAAAAACGTCTGAGGTTAACAGCTGACATTAATGGATGTGACTTCCTTGTTCCTAGATCAACATGGGTGTCTTGCTAAGTCTGGCTTGGAGCTGCAAATGCAAATGACAGAGAGCTGCCAGCCCTGGGACAAGACTGCCAGGTTCTAGCCCTGGTAGTGCTTCTGCAAAGGTCCTCGAGGAGGACTGCTGCGTTGGAGATCCCAAATCGGTGTTTGCTTACACAGTGATCACACACACACAGCAGTTGCCTGTTGTGACTGCAGAAGACAACCTACAGATGTATTTTGAAATGGAAACACATAATAGGGAAATATCTGGGCCGTTGAAAAGGTAATCTCTACATGAGTAAATACAGCACCATTAGCAACTGGGCCAAGTACAACTCTGTTTATCAAGGCCTGCTTTTGAAAGAGCTAGGTGATTTTCAGAACTATTGTCTTTCCTTTTAAGATGCACATCAGAGATTAAATCCCTGTTACTATAAACAGTCAGTACCTTCAGTCAGGAGTCAGGACAGTGAGTGTTAATGCTACCACTCAGTGTTCAGTACAAGTTCTCAGAGGACTCACTCGGAGGATGCAACCTCTCTATTGCTGCTGGAAATGCAGTGGGCAATTGTGCATGAAGAGGTCTTTGTATTTGAAAGATTCATAGCTCTACTTAAGCACTGGACATTTTGTGTTCAACATGAAAACACTATCAGGAGTTTGCCGAGCTCAGTGTTTGCTGTTTATTAACTACATCCCCAAGAGTACTGCATTACCCTCACTCATTTTACACAGCCTATTTCCCTTGTTGTTTGCTTTCCGGGGGCCAACTTCTTATAATTACCGGCAGTTTTTCATTTCTCCCACACTAGTCTATGCAGCTGAAGCACTCTGACAGCCTTTGTACAACCTTATCTGTAAGAAACTAGTTAAGGTGTTCTGATGTCCTGCTTTATAGGTCCACTTAAGAGCCACATTCCTGAATGAAAACCCCATGCCTGAGGGTACTTGACCATTAAAAAAGGGAAAAGAAAAAAAAAAAACCAAACCAAAAAACGTCTCAGTCCTCAAAAATACATTCATTCCAAATTGCAAAGATGGTCTGTGTAACAATATAAAATAAATGGCACCAACACAAGGAAGGCATAGTCTAACTTACAGAATATGGATTATTGGAGATGCTGATAGTGTAGAAAGTAAGTTGACAGTTTGGAGAAAGAAAAGACTCAGCTTGTGTCTTACACCTGGCTTTGCAAATAGGAAAAAAATCTTTTACTTTCTCAGGCTGGGCACCTACCAACAAGCCCTCTTACTTCTCAGAAAGGAGAGAAGTGGAGCAGTGCCCAACGATGGATGGTACTTATATAAATGGATGCCATCTGCATGGCTTTTCCTCACCTTTGCCTCCTCATTGACATCCCAAGTAAAGGACACAGCATTGAATGCAATTTCTTCAATATTCCCAATGGTATTAAAACTCTCCTTGTAATCAGCTGCAAGAAAAAACAAGAGTCATGAAAAAACTTGAACTGTTTTACAACTCATAGTGCTTCTTTGCTTCTTAAGCTGGGTTGTCTAGTGCATCAAAACCACCTCTTGTATTGTTTATGATTAATTATGAATAATCTTTATTACAAAGAGGTAATATAATGCAACCTGAACCTTAAGCATAGTATATCACTAGCTAATGTGATACTACAGTATCTGCACCTTCTTCTCACTTCTTCCCCACTGCTGTTATTATTATCATCAATAAACTAGCATTTTGGAAGGAATGAAAAGCAAAAGGGAGGAAGATTTCAAAGTTTACTAACCCTCCCCCAAAACAGTAAGACAAAACTATATAAAACAGACAACTCCCAAGTCCTCTTTATAATTGAAAAAAGGAACAAGCACTGCTTTTCTCTCACTTTGCTGGACAGTTTAACACCTTTTATTCTTTTTGATGACAGATTAAGAGAGATACCAGGTAATAGCTGCTTGATTAAAGGAACTTCCAGATCGTTCACACTAATGGAATAACTCTCTCTGGGACAAACATTTCCTAAGAATTCCTCGAGGGCTGTAATTGGACTCAGTGCCAGAGGGCTGAGATTACACTCCTGATCTAAAGTTTGCCCAAATTCGTGCTTCAGAAGCATGCTGATTCTTAGCTTTGTAATCAGTTATAGAAAGAGGGTGTTTTTGTATTCTGTGCGACACACAAATGATTCCAATATTCATTCCCTTTGCCTAAACTGTTGATCTCTAAAAAATAAGTTATAGATAATAACTGTTTTAAAATAATTTATAACAAAAAACATTGCTACAAGAATAATTACTTCATGTTTGAGACTGGCAATCAGTATACTTTTCTCTCATTTGAAACACAAGAATGCTGGCATCTCATTCGGTAAATAAAATTGTGTTCCTGGGATCCATGAATGATTTTAGATACAGTAAAAAAAAAAAAAAATCACTTTAGACCATAAGAACAGCACGAGATATTTGGTGATGTAGCAAATTAGCAAAGTGTTTGAGAGAGCAGGCAGGCTTTTCATTCCCACCTTGAACTCAGGTCTCCTTTTTAACTGAAGTCATTGGCTTCACTATCTAAATTCAGTGTAGGGATGCAAATGAGAGGAATTAGAAGACACGTAAGTAGTTTAATATGCATGTGCACACATCCACCCACCTCTTAAATTTATGATTCACCAGAAAGTGCCTCGTGCAACTGACTGCTGCATATGGGCGTGCTGTGTAGGTGCACTTTGGAAAGACATGAACAAGATGTCTTGTAAAGACACCTGTTTTCTTGTCTTAAAAGGCTGTCAGAACCTCACATCCCACCAACCCTTCCTTTCTCTCAACACATGCCTGTCCTTTAATTGCTATACACAAATCTCATGGAGTGTCTATGTGACACTGTTAAAAAGCAGAAATGCATCCTATTCCCCTCAATTTACATCCAATTAAAGAAGGATCCTCAGTTGATTAAGAAACCGTTTACACCTCAGAATATTTGAAAGCTGTTAGAGTGACTACAACTTTTCCACTTCTGCTGTGAGCTACCAGAAAGAGAAAATCAGCGTGTTCAATAAGCAAAAAATGGTTGCACAGGAGTTATTTCCTCTTTTGTTACATAAATTGCATATAAAACAATGGCAAATTTTTAATGGTAAACATTAATCATGCATTACATGTCATTGCATACTTTTGTATTGTGCACATAAATAATACAAACTATCCTGAAAAAAACAAGGGCAAGTTTCTATGGAGCACAAAGTTTCCACACCCATACTTCATATTTGAACCTGTTCTAGTATGTCATATTATTGTACTTATTCTGAATAATCAATATCCACTGAAATTAAGTATTGTATTCTTTACATTACAATTATTTTAAAAGAAAAGTTTAGTGATCCAGTGTCACAGCACTGTGAAAATAAAGCTGTTTTCCCCCTGCCCATCTTATTCCTCCTACAAAAAAACAAACATTCACCTTACTCCTTCTTCAGAAAAATCCTTTACAGTACATAGCCTAAATTTTGGAAAATATCTTACCTTCTTGCTTAATAAGAGTCAAGCCCTCAGGTTTATTCCTCAAGCACTAAGGACTTGAATACAAGTACACATTTATTAATATCAACACATCTTCAGACTTGTCACTCCACCTAATCCACTGAAGCATCCTTCCTCCTAGGAGGTGCCCCAGCCAGCACACAAAACAAATTAAAGCAGTGACCCGTGTTTGTCTGGAGTGAAGGAGCGAGCCACTATTTCCTCTGATGTCCAGAATATAACTGCAGGCCAGAAAGCAGACAGACAGATCTCTTCCACAATGGAAAGCAGCACAAGCATAACCCCCCTGTCCATCTGAGATCTGAACAGCTGGAACTGGAGCATCCCAAATTAATTTGATCCTCTGCCTGCTAAGGATCACATCATGGTCTAGATTAAAAGTGCATTCATAAACAATTAGAAAGGATTCACAGATGTTAAACATGCTACAAACATCAAATTAAAATAAGAGTAACATCTATAGAACAGGTGATGCAGAGTTTTGGACACTTAATTTTCTTTTTATACAGGGCCTGGACATTAACTCCAAGTATTTAGAGGACCCCTTCAGGTATCTGAATTTTTAACGTAAAGGGAAATCTTCATAGAGTCATTCAAAATAATTTTTGCATCGAAGGGACCCCTGGGGGTTATCTGGTTCAAGCAGGGCAAGCTTCAAATTTGGATTAAGTTGCTCAGTTAGATAATTTGATGATAAAACTAGAAGACTTTGCTAAATGCAGTTTGATACTTGGGAGCCATTCTGGCCTAATAAGCCAGTTAACCGTGCCAAAGAAAATGAAATGTACTTCAGAAACACCATACTTGTAAGATGTAAGGCTATATTTCAGTTGTTCTCAAGAAAACACTACTGAGCAACATTTAGGTCCCTTTTTTGCTGAAAACTGAGGTGAACCATGCTCTTACAGCTCTTACATCTGACAAGAAGGGCTATATCAGTAAGTCTTACTACACTGTGCTTTGCTCATGTTTGCACTGCAAATAAAGAATATGCACCTCAGTATTCAAAAGTGCCTCAAAAGTCAGAGCAGAGCTATTTCACCTCAAACTAATGGAAAATTAAAAGACATTCATTTTAACACAGGTAAACATACAGCTCATGCACAGCACTTATTTTGCAGAGCACTATTTTTCAGAATATGTACTGTAAGTTAACTTTTTGGGGTAAGGCAACTGAAATGTGCCAGGACACCACAAGAGCAGTGGAGTCAGAGGGTGCTGGCACTACAGTGGAGCGAGCTGCTCAGCACATACTTTTCAAAGGTATGAGCACTACTACCACAAGCTTGTAGGGACTAGCACAAAAAAACCAGGCAGCCTTCAGAAAGAGCTGTGAAGTGGCCTGTTTCTTCTTTTAAGGTGTCATGATAAAAGTAATTTGTTCTGGGGGGGCGGTTTTACTGAGTTAGGTACCCTAATGGACAAGAAGAGAAAATGGGGGCAAGGGAGAAAAGAATGAAGTTCATGAAACAGTTCAGCCAGAAAAATTATGCTAAGACAAGAGGCAGCGAAGATATTCTGGAAGAGCTGCTTGGAGAAAATACACTTGACCTTAAATAACACCAGGCCTCAGTGGAAACTACAGCATTTGAAAATCTACGGGGCAGCACAGCGATTAGCACCGCTTGGGGACAGATTCCCTGATCATCCAGTTCAATCGTCCCCTGGTGTGTCAGAATGTTCTCTACAAGTAACCCTGCTTTGGTTTAGCCCCCGTCTCTGCCCCCTCTCATTCCTGCCATTCAATGGTTTGGTTCCCTCAGGCGGTCAAAACAAGATAGACTTTGTCTGCTTTGGTCTTGCCGACTCCTTTGACTGGAATCCGTGCAGATGGGTGCATGTGTAAACTGCACGTGGGAGGGGAGGAACGCTTGATGTCTAGACACTGCCACTGACTTCAACTTCAGGCTCCTTGGCAGCAAGTACGTGTTCTTCCTCTGCTAAAATCTCCCGAGCATGCAGATAGGACAGCTGAGGCTCAAATGGGCTAGTAGATACTTTAGATGGGATGAACGATAAACAGGTCTCTCAGGATAGCACACCAGAGCTTGCCTCTCCCTCACTGCTGACACTGACTCACTCTAGGGGTGTAGGAATCCTGCACACTCCTCTGCAGTCACCACAATGATGACATCTGCACTCTCAGGCTGCAATTCCACATCAATTGGCTAACATAACTGTTGCTGGATCAAAGACTGGATCACCCTTTGAAAAAATAAAGGGAACAGATACTCTGCCACACCTGAGGAGGTGCAGACCTTGATTTCCCAGAAGGAGGTACCACTAAATACACATGCAAGGGGCAGCTCTTCTGTGTAAATACTGAGAACCATTCTTTCTGCATGGTCCCTACCCAGCTCCATAGACCCCACAGTCCTAGCAGCAATGAGCCATTGCTAAAAACTGGTACAAGCCAAGAAGCCATTGCCAATATATTCCACCATAATCCTGTGCAAGGCACCAGAGCTTTCCATATCTGAAATCTTCCCTGAAACATCTGGAGATGTTCTTACACTCACCAATGTCAAGGACTCTCTGTTTAGCTGTATGCTGCCGGGAATGCCAGTACTTCCAATATTTCAGCTGTTCATCTCTGTTTTTATCCTCACTGAAAACAACCATGACCACACTCTATGAAAAACAATACCAGAGCCACATTAGTTAAAATAATTAATAGTCAGGAACACAAAAATTAAAATCTCCATATGTCTCTAATTCTGATCCAGCTACTCTCACATACTTTGATGTAGAAGACTGGGTTTTAATCAGTCCAGTACTACAGTGTACTTAAAAACTCAGGACAAAAGAAATGTAGTTGTAAAATAATGCAAAGCCCAGGATTATGTTCTTGATAGTCCAAATAAAAATTAATCCTATTCTTAGTTTTAAAAAGTCACCTTCACTGGCTAAAGGCAAGACATTTTCAATTTAGTATACACAAATACTCTTTTTGGGAGCAGGACTCTTATACATATGTGTTTAATGACAAATTCAGTGTAACTGAATTTTGCTGAGGTTTACAATTCACGTTCTGAATTCACTTTGTTAAACTGTGATTCAAAGGAAACAGATTGAATTTTTATGCAAAATTTTACACAAGCAATATAGGCTTTTTGAATAAGCCCTGCTGTAGGCAAGCAAAACAACACAAAACAATGGAAGAATGATCATACCAATTAAAATTAAGTGAAAATAAACCAGAGAAAAAAACCTTCACTTTTGAATGTTCATTTTCACCCTGAGACAGTAGGCACAAAAAATCACTATCGAGCTGCTTTATAAGCCAAGGAGGTAGATGACATCATCTGTGTCCCTCCAAAAACCACCATCACAATCCTTCATGCACTCTGTGACCTTCTGCATTCCACCTATAAAAGGTGACCACCATCACCACATCTTCCTCTCCATGCCACGAGGCAGTACACACCGTGGAGTCCTGGGTTATGCCTGTATATACTGGCTGGGCCCCAGGTGTGTGTGGCTGGCCAGCTGAGGCACTAACCACAACTGGCCATGCAGATTGGCATTTCCACCAAGGACAGCACTAATGTTTTTATTAACCACTTACAGGGAACTTGTAGAGGTTTAATACCTTCAAAACCTCTTGCCCCTCTGTTAGCTTTGGATGGAATCGGCAATAAATTCAACAATCACTTGAGTAGAGCTCTGGCAAACAGAACATGATTGTGAAAGTTGCACACAGTTTCACAATCTTCTGTCAACTACATCCTCCAGAAGGATGCAATCTCACCTCTCCTTTATAATTTCCACCCTTCTGCTGCCACAACTTCAAAACTCGTGTGGCAGTGCACTGAACCAGGTATATGAGGACTGGTTTTCAGTCAGACCAGTGACCTCCTGACTCCTGTTTCAGCTCTACAAGTGCTAGAGCTGGAACCACAAAATGGGAAGGAATGGGTGGCAGGGAAAGAGATTGTACAGCAACAGAGCAGTCTTACATCAGATTCAGCCAATAGCCTCATGTCTCAAGGAAACCAGGCTAAAAATTAACTACTAATTCAGGTTTCCAAATCATTGCCTCTGTTTAGGAAGAGTCTCTAAAAACTTCATGTATGATAGAAACATATAGGTTGTTGTTTGCTTCACTGCTCACGTTGACTTTCGTTGCTTCCTTTGACTAAAGTCACAACATTTTTAGAGAATTTCATGTATTTGGATGGAAACATTTTTGTGGCTTCATACATACGCAGCCCTGACAGCTTCAGGGTAAAATTTACAGGGCTCATTTTTCATTCCAAAGTTACTGGGTTAGGATTTATCAATTCAAAAGCATTACCAAGGAAATCAGGAGGCTCACTCACCAGGCAGATGTTGCTGAATACACAAGCTACAGTTCTATGCATAGAATCTAAGATGCAAATAATTCATTTTGTTACACTTCTGTGTGAATGTCAAGTGAAAGCTCACACTTAGACAATGAAAATTATTTAAAATTTATGTCACAAAGGATGGATTCAACTCTTCATGTTTTCCCTGAAATGCACTGGAAAGCAGCTGATGAAATGCACCAGTGAGTAAAGATGGACTACACAAAGTACATGTGGCAGATCTTGAACTTCTTTGCTTTATTCATGGCAATAAGTTCACCAATGTTAAGTGTAGTGTCTGTGTAACCACCATTCTGCCAAACCATAAACTGAGGCTATGATTAACTCATAAGATCACACTCTGAAAAAACTGGACAGCAAAACATTTGTTACCATCAATAAGGTGTTATCTCACCTTTACATTGAGCATGAGAATAAGCTTGCTCTGTCCTTCCTCCCCCCCCCCCCCCCCAAAAAATTAAATTAAAAGCCAATCAACCACAACCACAACTATCTGCAGAGCTACATTCCCATCTAGGAAAGAAATGTGACTATACCCTGACTTTGCTGATGGGATGCCGGAAGCATTTGTTGTCACCCGTCTCGCTCAGGGTGATGGCGTAGAACTGTCCTTTGTTCAAGTAGGTCATGGGTCCTTCCCCTTGCTTCTGACGCAGAGACTTGGTAGCTTCTAGCGTGTACTGAAAAGTGCTGCTGAAAAGACAAGGAGAGAAACAGCCACAAAATCCATATCACTTTCCCCTTTTTTATTATGTAATTATTGCATTGAATAAGGCAAAAGGAGCTAATAACAAAATTCCAGGCAACTGTGACATAGCAATTTAAAATTGCAATTTTCTTTTTTTGACTTCATCAGATCCCGCAATCAAGCGTAAAACTATCTGGACTGCAAGTTTCTTGGATCAAAGGTACTATCTCTGAAAGGAACCATTATGAATTATGAGACTGTGTACCTCACAATGAGAGTGTCAATTACCAAAAGGGGATTCAGTATGATTTGCAGAAAATCATCAACTCCACGAACATTTAAACTTAGAAGAAAGTTGCAGAAAGAGAAATAAATAAATAGTTTTTTTAAAAACCCAACTAGAATAAAACAAGTTGTAAAAGATGAACAGAAAGAATGGAAAGTCCAACTGCTACTTTCAGCACAGTTCAAAGAAGGAATACAAAGACAATGGACAGTAAGTTCATTTGTGCAAAGACAACATGCAAATCAAGGTTTTTATAAGCTTTCTTTTCAAAATTAGTCACACTAAATGAAGTGCCTACATTTAGCTTTATCTTCAATCAATAACCTCCCTTTAGAAAAATGTCAGGCAAAAACAGCTCTTGTGTTGAAATTTTAGGTTTTAAAAAGACCCTCCTTCACAGAAGAACCTTCCAACTTCAAAGCACTTCTCAAACCATGAAAAGTTAAGGCTCCATTAACTAGTGAACTGTTAGCTGGAAACAATTCTCACTGAGCCTCTTCAGCCACCACCTCCAATAATGGGCTTGAACAATAATCCAATAAAAATGATGCCTGCAGCTCCTCACATTCTCTTACATTAAAATAACATTGATCTTGTAAAAAAAAAATTTCAAACTGCATAGGAACCTTAATGCAAAGTACTCATGAACTGGAGATACAGTGGAAGCGTTTTCACAAAGGTTCTAATTCAGAAAAGTATTTAACCAGTGCCAGAGCAGAACCAAAAGGAGGAATATGTTGGTCCAAAACAACAGTGTATCCCTAACTTTCTAATTCAAGCAAATACTCAAGATCATCATAGTGATAATCATCGCTGCCATAGCGATATAGAAATAAAGGGAAAATAAAAGATATTTTAACTATCCAATGGAAAAAAACCCACAACAAAACACGTAACTAATAATTACATTTAAATCCCCACTTGAAGAGAAGGTAGAAAAAACCCAACAGATCCAGTCTTTCCATCCAAAAGGAGCTTCAGACAGCTTAGTATCAATTATTCAGTTTATCTGCAATCATTCAATCAAATGAAGACAACTTATAAGTTCTTCTTAGCTTATAAATTGAAGTCCAATCATTTTTCTAGTTGCTTAAAAGTTACAAGTCAAAGCAAAACTAAGGTAATAAGCAAACACTCGTCTATACCTATCCAACCCACCAATGGCAGCACTGGTGCTTCCACACAGGGCAGCTGGGGCCACCATGAAGGCTCCTGCACGCAGTGGGAAAGCAGCACAAGGCACCGCTGTCCCCTCTGCTGCGGGGTGTGCTGGCACAGCCCCTGTCCTGTGTGCAAGGGGGACAGAGGCACTGCCAACAATGGCAAGTGTGGACCTGTCTGAGTGGACTGGAAGAGCTGTACCAGCAGTGCTGCAGAACCAGCATCCATCTGGCTGCACCACTTTTAGAGGTAGGGGCACAGCCTTGATTTAGCATCACACGTAAGGACTGCAGATTTTGTGCTCAAGACCACTTCATAACACACATCAAAGCACACTGAGTGTCCTGGGAAATGTGCCTCAAAACCTCACACCAGACAGAAGAACTAACAGGGATGTGTGCTGAGAAGGGCTTAGAATGATCAAAGTCAGACACACACAATGTCTGAACAGAACTGCCTGCAGTCTGCCACAGGCTGGTCTTCTGTTCCCTGGCATTCTGTATGTTTCAGTCAAAAAATGTAAATCCCAGACACATTTCACTTGGCCAGTTTTGGAGCATCTGTGTAGTGCCATTTCAGAGTTTTCTTCTCGTTTTCAGTTGGGAAGCAAAGCATGCCCTATAGCAGGAGGATTACTCTCACTCTTAAAACCTATTGCAGTCACTCAATTATAATAATACTATTATGAACCTCACCATGAGCCTCAACTAAACCCCTGTGTAGTCACTAAAAGATCTTCTAGCAAGCTTCCAATTACTTGCATATTCACCACTTCTTTTTTCAATCTGAAATTCTCATTTCTGAGCCTTCCACTTCCAGGTAAACTAAATACATCTTTCCTGGGAGTTTTCTTAATGTCCATTCAGAGCTTTCATTCTTAAGGTAACCTGGGCCGTAGCATGAAAGACTTAAATGTGTGAAATTTGTTAACAACATCAATGCTTCAGGATTCAATTTTACTGAACATTTACAAATGTTCAGTGTAGTAAGTGAGCAGTCTTTGCTAAATATCAGTTTCATATCTTCTGTCTAAATAATGATTCAGTTCTGAGCTCACTGCAGTTAATGATTGTTTTAACATTCTTCAGAAAAAATATCAAGCTGTAAGGAGCCTTCACCACAGTCAGGGCCACATGCCTAATCCACGAAAACTACATAGGCATGTTCCTGACTCTAAAGTGAGAGTAATCTCTCAGATATAAACAGAACCATTCATAAGTATGAAATAAAGCATCAGTTTAAAATCTTTAGTGATTGCAGTCTTTCCTAGACAAAGGGACTCTGCAGTGTTTGCCCATGCTACATGCACATTCTTCTGTGCTTAGGCCAAACAGTATTCTTTTCAAACTTTAATTTTTGAAACTTTTTCTTGAAGCTTTTCAACTGTCCTGGACATTTGACTTGTGCATCCTGAAAAGATTTTTTATGAGCTGGTTGCCAAAGCTATACTCTTTTACCTGGGGAACCTCTCAACAGTTTTCATCTTGCATACCTTGGGCAGGGGGGCTTCAGAGGAATTATGAGTTTAAAGCAATGCTGAGGGAAGGCAACAGATGAAGACAAACTATCCAGATCTAAGAGCTACATGAGAGGAGACTGAGCAGGAGAAAAAGGGGAGAATAATGCTTGGCAGCATTAAGGGAGTCCTGCAGGTACCCCAGGGGGAAGAAAGGAAGGGCGGGAAGTGGACACAGGCAGCTGCTCCTCAATACATTCCTGCCTGATGCCAGTCAGCACACTGCAAAGCTTATGCCATACCTTGTTTGTTCATAAATATATTCTTCAGCCCCCACTGACACACTCCGATACTTCTGAAAAATAAGACCAATTAAATACTCTTGGATAAAATCAAAATGCAAATACCAACAAAAGTGCAACTATGTTTATTTAAAGATAAACTCAGAAAAAAAATCAACCCTTTAAAACTCAAAATACCTAAAAACTAGAGTGGATATTAATAAGCTAGTCACATTTTATATATAAGTTAAGAGGTTGACATTGTAAAAAACATACAATGATGTTGTATGGTTTTTTGTACCTAACGTCAAAGAATTTGTTTATACTATAGAGAACTAACAAACTTAGCACAGCTAAACAAAAAATGAAAGATATTAGAACATCATATTTATAATTGTTACAAAGAACACAGCAAGAGATTGACCAAAGTGTCCACTACCACAACAATCTATAAAAGCTTAGCACTCCTTCAGTACAATACAACTAAGTCACTTCATACATGCTTTGAAAGCATTCCTAAATATGTATTATAATGTGTTTGAAAATTGAGTAAGTATTAGACCAAATCCAAACCCAGTCATTCTCACCAGTACTTAGGAAATACTTGGTAAGCACTCAGGAAAACTAGTAAGAACAACTGCCTTCCTACCTCTAAACACTAACTTTGCCTAAGTTTCTTTTGGTATGTTTTGACATTTTACCTTATGGTTTCCCCACACGTGCTCCATCCAGCTGTGCCTACACAACAGTGGCTGGAGGAGCAGTCAGAGCACAGCCAGGCTAAGCACATCCTGAGGTTTGGGCAGTTGAGAAAAACAAAGCGACAGGCTCGGTGCTGAGTGAGGCTGAGCAGGGCGGCAAAGCTCTGACTGCTCCCATGCCACATGCACGTGAACCCTTGGGGCTAGAAGGCCACCAACAGTGGCACACATCTCCCCAACAACTAAGGCTGGGGACATAAAATTAATTCTACAAAGGACACTGGACAATTAACAAGGGAGGTGAAGATGGAGAGGAGTGAATGCACTTAGAAAACCCCTCCATCCAGTTTTGGCAAGCAGATTTGAACTGATTCTTTCTCCATAGACTGCAGAGAAATCCTAGATGGCAAGTGCACCCTGTTATTAACCAATCATTTTAAAAACATATAACAATATATTACAAAAAAAAACATGTAACAAAGTTACTATAACACAAAATTTGGGATGCAAAGCCAACATGTAGATGTAAAGTTTCTTTTTACACCCAAATTTAACAAGTTTGCATGTTTGACAGCTCTCTGCACAGGGCAGATGTTTGGGAACCTCTCAGCATCATGTCCCAGAACAAACCAAGGGAATGGAATCACTGCTCCAGCACCACAGGGAAAGCCATGGGTATGGTACCATAAGAGCCATTTCCCAGTAACACATAAAAACTGCCAAACTAATATTGTTTGATAATGCAGAACAGTGTTTCTAATCCAAGGTTTGGTCCTACTGATTTTACAATGGGAAGCTAGATTTCTTCATTATTTATTTATTTAGTTGACCTACATGTGTTCTTTATCTGAAAACAAATTTCACCTCCAGACATCCTGGATCTGTGTCACTCATGGAGACAATGGACTTTTCTATACTACACAAACACACAGTAAATTTCTCATGTACTAAATCAGGGCAGTTCAGCCTTAATGTAGCTTGCCTTGCACTTTTGTTATGTTTACAATTTTGTAGAGTTGGGAGGATAAAAATCCTAGGGGAGTTTTACCATCTAATATCTCTAATTATTTGCAGAGGTACTGTCAGCTTTAAATTGTCTTTACCTTTCTACAATTCCAGCTTGCTTGCCTTATTCTGCAGCAGGGAAAAGCAGCCAGAGGGTACTCACCATACAAAAGCTGCCTGTAAAATTACTTTGGTTGTAGCATAACTGTAAAATAGTTAGAAAGGAGCTCTCCTTGCCTTTTTTCTCCTCATTCCTATACATATACACACAGTTGTTCCTTGCCTGTTAAATTCTCTGTTCCCCTCTATCAGTCTAATTCTTCTACCTTTTCTCACTTGCTTGTGTTGCAGAAAAGAGCTTAGTGCAACAAACAGCTTCTGAATAAATTACTTGGGTTTTTATCCAGCAGCAGAGGCTGCTGCTACTCATTTGCATTTTCAAAAGAACATCTAGAATTTCCCTGTTACAAAGTGGCTATTTCTTACTATTCTGAAGGTAGATCTTGTTAATGGTAAATAAAACTTCTTTCAGAATAACAGCTATCTTCTACTTGACACAATATCCCCAAAGACAAAAAAAAATAAAAATCAGTGTTTATTATTCTCAGAATTTTCAATAAACATCTTTAAAATTGTCTTCTGAAATGTCTCATGATGCTCCCCTTTAATCAGAGCACAGACTGATGGAAACACAGCAAGAAGCAGAAATTAATTTGTTGAAACAAGCATCACTATTCTTCTAATGGCACTTGTGGACAGTTCAAATCTCCTTATCTTGTTTACAAGCTCAAATATCCTTATCTTGTTTACAGCTTTTTATTGCATTCTTAGAAGCTAATTTGAGGTGAAAAACTTACTTCTGTTCCTCCATCTTTGAAGGTGTCACTGTAGGTACTGTCAGGAGTACTGCGCTGATCATCTTTAAGATAATTTGTGTGGGGAGCAATGTTGGACACTTCGTATGGTTCAAAGATAACACCTCGGTGCTCCTCATTTTCTCCTCTTGCATAGTGTGTTTGTGGAGTCATAAAAACAGGGGTGAATTCCTCTGCTTTAACCACAGTCACTGCAGACCCTGTGATGGGTGTTGAGCTCCCAGACACATTTGTGTTGTATTCCCTTTTGGATGACTCCAAAGGATCTTGGTTCAAGGAAAGGTTAACTGGCACTGTCTTCAGGACTTGCACACGGTTCTCTCCCCCACTTAAGTTATTCTGAGCTTCCGTGGTATTAAGACAATTTCTGTGAGACAAAACCAAAAGATGTTATGAACTGTCCTGATAGAGGAAATCTCCTTCTTAAATAGCTTGATGGTCTTAAATGTCAGGGAAGGAGATTTTTCAATTCTGATAAGCCACTGCCATAAGAAGTAATACATTAACAAATACTAGGCAAAAGAAATTCTGAGGCAAGCAGAGGTCCAGAGCTCTTTAACAAATGGAGAAAGATAATACATTTGATTTGACTTGTTACAATAAATTCTGGGTATTTAGGGTTGCTCTTGCCTTAGCTTATAATTTGGATGCAAAATCAATCCAGCAGTACAACAGCCTTTAGACACAAAATAAGAATGAAGAGTAAGGCAGGGCATGGATTACTCACAGTAGATATTTTGCACATGAAATAGGCAGAATATCAACAGCAAAATTCATACGCAGATGGCATGCTCTTTCAGGCTGTTGACAGGCCACTACTGTTTGCTTAACTCTGGTAGCAATGCTGTTCTAAAAGAGCAAGCCCAGGAATTCCATTGTAGCAGAGTAGATCAGTAACTATAGTGGCTGCAAGGTAACCTCAGCAGCATTCCCACATCTACCCACAGTTGCTGTTGAAAGCAATCTGACTGCTGATAGTAGTTACACTGACATAAAACTGTTAACTCATAGAACTTTCAGTAGGTATAACATTGCTTTGTTATCAACCCAGGAGAAATGCTCTGACACTACCCAGTGCCCAGTTCCTCTCTCTTGGCTTTCCACTGAAGGCAAATTTTGTCAATCACACTCAGTTTAGGAACTGAAAATCAGGAATTTCTCTGGTTTGCACAAGAAAAACTGTCCAAAAACCAGTTCATAGCCTGTTTTGAAACAGTAAATTTATACTACTACCTACTGAAACATTCACCTTATGAACAGCTAGTGGAGACCATCTAAGGCTGTCACAAATTAGCTACATTGAAATAAACCTTACATAGCTCATCTCTGTCATAATTTTATGGAGATACTTCCAGTATGTAAAAACTTCTTTGTTTCTAAAAAAATATACACTCTTTCTTTTCTTTTAATAGTAGGAGGCAGCTTCCTTTGACTCAAGTCACTTTTAGCCTACAGAGAAAAGCTGAAATCTGAGAGGAATGAGAAAAACATTCTAAGCAAATTATTTTAAGAGTTACTTTATTTGCTGGGTAGATCTTAAATTATGTTAAATAAGACTCTATAAATGAGATTACTGAGGCCAAACTACTCACTTTTTGCCCTACAACAAGAAAACAAAGAAAAAAAGCCAATAGCCAGCTGTCAAGATAATCTGATTTTTACTAATCTCAGCAGAAGCAGCAAAACAACACCACCAAACACAAACAAGGAGTGAAACTCTCAGCTACCTTCCAAACTGCATGCTTGAGAATACCATCCATTTTTTCTAATCAATTGAAAGTAAAAAGGAGTAAAATGTGCTTCCCAAAACAGCCTTCATTCTTTTAACTTTTGAAAGAAAACCATCAATGCCTTAGGCTCTCACAGTTCCTTCAGTTCACAACTGATCAACACTTTCAGTAGCTGGGTATATGATTTTGAATAATACTGTACCTTTTATCTTGGTCTTCTTGATTATCACTCACTTTGTTAAGAGACAACAGCCTTTTATCTCTGGGAACCTGAGAACAACACCAGGCATGGGGTCAGGTAAATGCAACTGTCAGGCATTTGCAGCTTCAGACTGCTCTACAGCAACAACTAGAAAAATGTAACTCTATCAGTGTTGTCTAGTTCACAGATGCCAGAGCTGTTTTTCTTTGGGTGACTGACTGTGAACAGAAAGAAAATTTCCAAAGACAAAAAAAATAGGAATTTCTTTCTTTTCTAGTTCTTGGGCACACCAGTTAGCAGCAAAGCACTCTTCTTTATGTCCTATCTTTTGAATATCAAGCTAGGCCAAGCTATCTCAAAATCAAAGCTCATATTATTCCAAAAACACACACACACACTTTTCACCGAATTCAACAAGATGAGAAGGAAGATACGATGCCTTGATGAGCTGTACACTGAGACCATTTTAGTTCAGACAAAAAAGGCTTTTCAATTAAACCATAAGCGCCAGGTAAGTCCTCCTGTAAGAGAGAAGCCTGGAGAGTGCAGGATTCACACTTAGAGAAAGTTTGTGGATCTTTCCCTTTCTTAGTATGGGGACAGGTCAGGGCATGCTGGTATGTCATCAGAAACACTGACTTCTGCTTTGCTGACTGCATCAATAGCTATGAGAGGTAAAAACCCAGACAAATCTGGCCCCTTGACAGACTCAGAATTGACATCAAGCGACTTTAAAGATTTGTATTCCTACACACCAGTGTCCTGACACCAGCACAGATATAAAATCACTAAGGGAAAAGTTGCTGCCATGACCATATTTTCTTTTTTTGCTGAGCCATTAATTTGGGAGCTAAGACTTCTAATCTATCTTTTGCACAAGACATATCCACTCCATTGCAGCAATTAACTCAGGATTAAAGAGCAAGAATAGAAAGAATAGACCTATGAATAGGCTAAAGCCGTGCTTTTTACTTTTAAATATTTTAAAGAAACATCAGAAAAATATTTGACTTTAGAGGAAAAAAAGTATTACAGTGCACTCCAGTAGCCAATGATAACATCAACAATAACTGCAAGAGAGCAGCACAGTCACAGAGCTCTATGCAGAGCTGTTCTTTCTTTTAGGAACATCCCCTTTTCATATTAAGCATCCTCCTGGCTAAAAAACCGTTTTCATTTATTTTTTTGAACTGGGATAAAAGCCACAGTTTACGTATGCTGATTCCCCTTTTAAGATTATGTATTTTTCTCTGAATGATGTTCTATGTTTAGGTAAAATATCACTACAAGGAAAAGGAAAAGTTAAAAAAGCTCAGACAGTTAAATTCAAATAATTCCTATTGACTGGACACAGTAATTCAAAAATATTATCCAGCACGTTACAGCTAATGAGCCAGATTATAAATAAGGACAATTCAAGAGTCTCATGCATTGGAAGTCCTCTACACTTCCCCATTACAGCATAGAGGTTAAGTTTTAAGTTTGTGTTTGGGAGTATCAACAAGACTTATCATTTTATCCCTATTTAAGACAAAAATAGATATGATTGAATGCTGGAAATGGTTTTGAGATGTTAATCCCACCTTATTCCATCTGAACCCCAAGTCTTTAGCAACTACCTGGAACAAGGAGCAGATATGTCTTTTAGAACATGGTTTTGAGAAGGAAAAGGGCAATTTTCTGGTTTTATTACAAAAATCCATCAGATTAATGAACTGCTACATACAAAGGTATTACTAAGACAGAAGCCAATACTCCAGATGCTCATAGACATCCTGAATTTTATGAATCCATATTAATTTCAAAGACTCTGGCACTGTGGTAACTATGTCAAGCAGACAAAAGGACCTTTTGTTCTTGCTCACTGGGAACAGTTTTCTCTACTGACAACAACACACAAAAGCAAGGAATATAATCAGCAAAGCAATTAAAACAATATTTAACCATAAGGTTGGTATATGGCATCTTCCCTACAATCCCTTCTCCTGAACACTCAATTAATGTCACAGAGATTAAAAAGAGGAGTCCATTCATTAAAGCATTTATACTAATAAATACTAAAAGAATAGGTTTTTAATTCCCATTCCTGTTACTTCTTCAGGAATTACAAGGGGACCTGGCATCACTGTGCTGGCTTTCACAGAAGATCATCTGTCCAAGGCAGCCATAACTGATTTCAGGGGTATGGAGATAGTTGCAGTGAAATGAATTTCACACTCTAGTCCTTGGGAGGCAACACTGATTCTGTTTGCAGAGTACCAAGGGGTCAGCATGGGCTTCAGAATGACATTTTTGCATTACACAGAGATGCATTCTCTAGGAGTCTCCTCTGCTTTCAGCAAAAATTTCAAACATAGCTTTACTTAAACACTATGAAATATATATATATATTTAAAAAAAAATTACTAAAATTGTATGTAAAGCCCTGGGTTTAGAACACGACAAACTGAAGCTACATCAGTGCTTTTCCTGTAAACTGACTTAGATCTCTGGCTCTGTGTCCAGCTTCATTTCTGTCCTGCAAACTGCCAGTGCAAGGGCTAGCCCTCACTGTATGTTTGTATACAGCCTACTGCAATCATTATACAAACAAAAATAACATGGGAAATTGTCAGATGAGAGATACCCCAGTTAAAGAGCAAACTAAAACATGTGTGGAATGAACCAGAAAAGCAGACAAATGCACAGATGGACAAGGCCTCCCCTTTTACACTTAAGTATTTCAAGTATCATCCAATGTCCTTGCAAAGGAAGAACACTATGCTCAAAAAAAAAAAACCATGGTATAAAATTTAATATGGGAATTCTGAGATTGTTTTTTTTCTCTCCAGAATTAAATACATCAAAACAGTTTCAGACAGGCTTTCTATAAATAATGGGTGCATGATGGGAACATTAGAGAGAAAAGAAGATGCAGTGACTTTTTTCTTTGAAAACCGGTTCTTTTGTTGCCTCTTAGAGTGGTCCCTGCTAGTGCAGCAGGGAGGGATAATGACAGAATTACCTACTTTATAATAGTCATACAATAGGCCAAGAGCAGCAGCACTGTCCTCATCACCATTTATGCTCATCATAGCCTTGGTAGCTGCTGTTAGGGGATTCTCCAAATACGACTTCCAGGCTTCATCTTCACTGGTGTAGGCTCGTCTGGTGTTGAATGAAGTGTCATTTGGCACTAAGGCCACAAGCCGCTTGTTACTGCATAGACAGGAAGAATAAAATTGTGATCCAGAAGGGGTTACTTTATTCACAAGGCATGGTAAAGAACATCAAATAGCTCAATTAAAGTTATATGATTACATCAAGCAAGTGTCTCTGTATTACACTTGGTGACATAAATATTTATCAGTATTAGCTATCTTCAGTACTTAAAAAAAAAAATTCAATTGCGCGCAGATCTTGTGATAATAATTCAAATTTATTTTTGCTAATATACAAATAGAGTTACAAAAATATTTTAAAACTATTTGGAAAAAAATGAAGCAACAATATAAGAACATTCTGCCCCAGTATTCTTGCTATGTGTACACTTGATTAGGGAAAAACAATGTGACATTTAACTGACATAAGACATGAATGAAAAACAAGAAAAAGCATCTAATACTAATCTAGGGTTCACCTAAACAGAGTATAGTTCAGCATTTATTAAGCGGGTACACCTTAAAATTAAGCTATTCTCTGCTTTTAGAATGCAACTTGTCAGTAATTTCAGAGAAGTTTTTTGTACCAGGACATGAGCAATAGGTCCAGTGGATGGGACAGAAGTAAACATATTTGGTCTCAATGCACACTTTATCACTCACTGCATCTAATTACAAACCCATGGTAACACACACAAGACCATCAGTGAGTGGCATTTGCAGCCAAAGCAGTTTCCTCCAGCCTGGAAGTGGTGCAAACTGACCTGTGCCCGTGTATACTGCATGAGAAGCTACCGCACCACAGCTATGGCTGAAATTTCCAGTATAATGGAAACACAAATGAAGATAATAGCACCTGCTTTTGCAAACTGTTCAATAAACTTATTGATAAAACAACTGCATTAAAAAAAGGTTGCATAAGATAGTAGGCAAACAGATTAGGCATGGGAAATAGTGGAGTGAGGAGTGTGCTGCTTCATGGGTGTTACAAGAGCACTGTCAAGAACTGTGGCTCAAGTTAGAATTATGACAACAAAACTTTTAACACATTACACCTTACAAATGTGAAAGTTGCAGAGATGGTATCATAACTAAATATACCAAGTGGTAAACTAGTAGTTATTCCTGGTGACTTTTATGAAACACTTTTTGCCATCTTCCACATAAAAGCCAGTTTAGTAGTCAGCCTCCTCTTTCTGTTCTGGCTTACCTGCACCAGTGCCAGCTCCACAGATCTAACCCAACCAACTGCTGCTGTTGCACAGAGAGTGGCATTTAAACTGTGCAAACAAGACTTTTATTTGTTTTCCGAAATAGGATTTGATAAAAGCACAACTGAACCCAGTAAATGCTCTCAGATGCTGGGAGCATGCCTTGCCTGGCCCCCAAGCTGCAGTGACCAGCACCTTGGGGTAGCACCAGATCTCTGCTGTGGTGCAAATCCAACCTGCAAAGTTGGTGCTCCAGTGCTTAAGGAAGAAGAGGGGGGGTGGTAGAGATTATAATCTCTATGGTACAGAGCACTGTTTACAAGTTTCTTTATTTAATGAAAAACAAAATAATCCATCTGGTACACAGAGCACAATTTTATGAGCTCTGGGGGGAAAGAGAGCATTTCATAGCTTCATATCAGAAAATACAGCCAGTTACAGTACCGGTTCTATTTTTCTTTCATAGAAAGTAACTGGATTTTTGGAAACTACCTTTTTGTTTGGTTGGTTTTTGGTTATTGACAACACTTCTGCCTGGCCTTTTGCTGAAGATTTTTGTCCCTCTTTTTTTCACATATACATTTGTGTTGTTACAGGTTTGCTTCAGCAAGTGTGGTTGAACATAAACTAGCAGTCTAAGGAAATACAGAGGCAACTGCTAGGCCTGCCTGCCTTTTCAATACCTTATTGTTAGCAACTCAAATCAGATTTGCAACAGCCCTGCTGTTTGTGCCAAAGGTAGCTGAGGACCTGTTTCCACTCTGGAGTAGTCAATTCTCCCTGGCTCAGATGCAATTATTCCAAGCAAGGATTCTCCTTTCCTCAACAAAGCTCCCCTTCAGCTAAATCTGGGCTGCTTCACCGCATGGGCTGCTGCCCATTGCAACGCACAAAATCCCACTCACCCTTCCTCCTGTAGCAATCTTCCCTTAAAATCAATAACTGCCTTTTGTTCTGAGCACTCACAGTGTGCAACAGTCATAACCGATTTATGAGCACTACAGTCAGACAGCAAGATCCCTTTAAAAATACACCTTTTATGACTTGGGCTGTGCTTGTCTGTAAAAATGCTGGAGGGGAGGAGTCAATCTCTGTTGCTCTAACTTAGCCAAGATGATCTTAAAGCAATGACCAGAGTGCAGTCTCACAGAGGTGCATATCTGATTGTCTTGGGGAGAAGCCAAAGCAAAGGGAATAAATGCTCTAGAAACAGCAACTCAGTAAGTAAGCAGTTGGGATGGTTGGAAAGGCACAAGTGCATAGACTTAGAGTCTTCCCAACATCTCTTCAGACATGTTTTTTTTTCCTGAAACTCAGGTTTTCACATTTGAAAGCAAAGTATCTGTCTCCTCTGCTTTGAGAGATGGTCTGCAGCATAATCAACTGCCACACTCATTGTGTTTACTCTGCAAACAGACTGAAACAATAGCACTAAGAAAAATAAAAAACTTCCTCATCACCCCTATCCCTGTAATCAGCTCTGCAGGAGGTTAATGGTCAGAGCTAATTATCATGACTTAACATAGTCAATCATTTCAAAGATTATAGCCAAAGTAGTCAGCCAAAACAATTGGGCCCACTTAAAGAAAACTTCTCTATTAAATAAGGCCGTTTGGATGAGAGGAAGAGTTTCTCTGAAGAAATGAGACTGGGCATGCACACACATTCCCTTTCCTTTTTGCACAACTGCTGAACCTCCTTGGACGATTTCAGCTAAATGTGACAGAGCAAAATCCTCCATAACCAGAGGAGATAAATACACTGTATTTTAATATACACCAAGAAAACCCAGCATCCTAAGTGAGGCTCCACACAGATAAGCTCCCTGGTCTTGTCAGTCATACTTCCATGCCAGGGCAGCCCCAGCTGTTCCAGCTGTGCAATTGATGACAGCTGGCAGCTGCTAGGGAGGAAAGTGACTCCGGTGGTACCTGGACCAGTGCGGAAGACAAAGGGTGACACCTACAAGTAACAGCAATCCCACTGTAGAGCTGCCCTGACCATCCCAGCAGAAAGAAAAGCCTAACTTGGAACCTGCAATTAGTAGATCCATAGATCTTTGAATCTTATCAAAAGCTGAAAATCCATCAGTGAACACATCCACCAAGAACTACGCACTTAAGGAAAAAAGATAGGCCAAGGTTGAAAGACTCCCACTCAACCTGACCAACAACAGCAGCAAATACCTGCTGTAGCCCCAGCCACACCTAAAAACCTGCAAAAGAGCAGAGAACAAGAGCAACGCCTGCTGTGCCCATTCCTCACCCGGGCCAGCCCACCACCCCTCTATCTGGGAGTCAGGATGTGTGCTAACCAGAACTCAGCTGTGCGGGACACACTGGTACAACCTGAAAGCACATCCTCGTTTTATCGTGGAGAAAGAGATGAAGAATTAGGATACTTGGTATCTAAAAAGTAAATGTTTCCTTTCAAGCTACCACTTGAGCTCCTCATGAATGCAAAATGTTTCCATTGTATTATGTCAAACAGTAGTAAGTGTGCAAGAATGAAAGGTATTTTCTGGGCAATGGTCTAGCTAGGAGCCAGATTGCTCTGACACGGGAGCATTTATGTCAAAACTAAAACTTCAGATGGCCTTTATTTTGCAAAATCTTTTTTTCCCTCCACTGCTTAGTAGAGATTTTCCTGTTCTTACCATCCAAAGTGATTTGTGTGTTTTCATAAGACATACATAAATTTTCCAAATTAACAGCAGTTACAGTGATTTTTTAAACTTTTTTACAATTAAGAATATAGAATTTCATAAAATCTATACAAGTGTAGCATATAAATATAAAGATATCCAAAACTTAGTTTCATTTCAGTTACTGCAATGTAAATTGGAAAGGTACATTGTACTTAACATCAGTAATGCTAAATGGACAAGGCCAGCCTTTCAAGCTCTTCCTCGGATTAAAGATAATGAACGTACAAGAGCCAGCCCTTGGGGCTACAAAATCCTACTACAGGCAAATTCTCACCCAACTTGATGCAATTTGCGAATTAGCTCACAATGAATCAGAACTGCCCATTAACACACTTGTGAACAGTGGTAAAAGGCTTGGTGACCAGAGTTTCCTTTTTATTCAGAAACAAGGTGTCCTGCCTGCCAGTCTCTCAAAACCAGTTTTGATGCTCAAGAGCTTTCTTTTGAATTTGCAAAGCTCAAGCAGCCCTCAACTTCTCAGCTGTATCTGCCACTGAACATAAAGCAGACTCAGGCAGCCATGCTGCATCAAGTACATATGCATCTTGCTGCATCATATGCTCAGCATTACAACCTGATCCAGTTGGAACTAGTGGGAAAGAAAGCCTCTTCCTACCTGCCCCACATCTCTTGCCTTGCTCAGGAAATTCAACCCTGAAATCCAAAGCAGATTGTTTAAACTGCCAAGGTGGGCACCCAGCCCAGGCATTTCCATTTTTAACTGTGGGGTGTTGTTTTGTTTGGTTTTTTCGTTTCTTTTTCTTTTCTTTTCTTTTTTTTTTTTTTTTGACATTGCATTTGTTCTTAAAAAAACAAAGTTACAATCAAGCTGCTCCATGAATATACCTGCAGACTTCTTCACCCTGTGACAATGCAGGAAGACTTTCCCCTCCCTGCAGAGGCTAGGTGCCAGATGGGAACACACAAGCAATGTGTGTGAGGCAGGAGAATGGGAGAGGCTCCAATTCCCAGGTTTCAGCCCAGGCCTGAGCCTGTCCATTCTTACACAGGTGAGACAAAAGAGCACCAGGCACTTCTGCACACATCATCTGCAAACTGTTCCTTCAGGAGAAGGGATACAAGGCTTTGGTCCATACAGATGTTATAAAACATCCAGAAATTTTGGCACTAGTCAAATAACTAGAAAAGGCAAGACAGACTCACATCACCCTTGTTCCCAGCCCAGCACATCAAGGTCATAGGATATTTATCATAAGCTCCTTGTTAGTTCCATGATAAGAAGGTGACCAGGGCAACTGTCTCTAATCTGCAAATGCTGGGAGAAACAAAATCTAAAACAAGATTCTAGCAAAGGGACCACTTCTGTTGCACACAGACATGCATCACACACCACGGTGCACTCTGGTCTTTCCTCCAGTGCAAAGTCAAAGAAATGGTGAACTTGTAAAACACCCATGTTTCCTTTGGTGAGACAAAAGGTACAGGAGCATGCTCCAGACACATCCAAGAACCAGAAAATAGAGCAGAAGTTCCCACTCCAGTTTTGACACCAGTAAGAAGGTCAGAGTATGATCACGTACAAATATTTCAGTGGTTCTCAAACCCTCTGTAAGTTTATTTTACATTTACACAAATCTTAGTTCAGCTGTAAGACAACTATAAAAGAGATCCAGAACAGATGTTCATGCAATTTGTCTTAAAACTAATGCACATACATATGAATTCATAGGCACAAAATGAAGTACTATGACCATTTAAAATGCAGGACAGATCCCACAGAAGCTGCATAAGTTAAACTTCAGATTCCAGATAATAAACTTCTGCCTGAAGTATAAATCAAAGCTAGTCCTAGCACTTTAAATCATTTGTTTCAAAGAGTCTACTGTTTGTTTTGGCCCAAGTTTACTACCTTCAGAAAACTACTTTGCCTACTTGACATCAAGTTAAAAACAAAACAAAAGCAAAAAACAAAAAAAAAAATTTAAAGCCACCCCACAACTTGTGTGGCTCATTGCAAGTTTTGATTTATTTGATTAAAAAAAAAAAAAAAAAAAAAAAATCCAAAACTTGAGACTCATCAGGATTTATTGCCAAAGGTATAATTAAATAGTCTCCAATACTGTTGTTTCAATTAGATAATAGGGTTCTGTTAAAACTACAAAGGAGCATAAATATTTAATGAACAGGAAAATTATGGCCCATGTTTCTCAGCATTTTGTCTTTCAGAGCTGACAATCACATCATTCCCAGCACAACAGATCTCCAAAATGTACTTAACCTAATCCAGTGACTATATAAACACAAAAATGAACTGAGAGTGAAGGAAAAAGAAAAAACCAAAACACCAAATCATTTAGACCACCAGGAAAAAAAAAAGGTAAGATGCCCTCTGGCCCACAAGTCCATACCAAGGAAAAAGTTCCCATTAAAGAGGCTGAGTAATTTTGCCTTCTAATGAATGCATGTTTGGGACTCTTGCAGTTTTGGGACAATTATACTTTTTGAGCACAAGATGAATCTGAACAAGATTACACACATGAAATGATTACAAGAAATTATTTTACCATTACTAAACGGTCTGAGAGGAAGTAAAATAATATATTAAGAACAGCAACAATGAATGGCAAAACAGACTAGTTTAACAATTAGATGCCTAGTAGAAGTTTTATTTGTTTTTACTCTGAACCAAAATAACTTGAGCATGCAGTAGTGATCAAGAGATTAGAACAAATAGGTGATTCATTAACATTGACAAAAAATTATTATTAACTATGTCAAAGAGGAAGTATGAAAAAGAAATCTGACACAAGGATTAAATACATACAATAAATGCCTACTGAGGACTAGTTCAAGGAGGCGATTACTTACCCCGGGACAGACTTTTTATATCTATGATTTCAGAGGCTTTTTTTTGTTTCACTTGTAATAAAATATTATTTCCACCAGATAATCATGTGTTACTTGTATACTAAGGCTGTTGCTTTTATTTTTTTAATCATGACTAAGATTCTCAAAAAAATGACAGGTTTCAGCACATTTGTAAAAAAATCAAAATGAGGAAAACCTGAAGGTCATAGCATTTCTGCAGGAGCTGACAGAGTTGATCAGAATTAGCAATTATTTAGTAGCTTCATGAGAGGCCATGCTGTTTTCCTAAGAAGAGTACTTCGTGTGCATAGCACCTGAGGTTGTTTTAGTTGACTTGAAGCAGCCAGAAGCAGGCTGTAAAATTAAAAACAGGTCATGACAAGGCTGCCCAGACCTCCTACAATTTAACCTGACCCTTGGCCCCGTGGTCCGTGTTCATTCACTGCTTCCACAGAGTTAATGGAAATGGAATCGTTTCTTCACTGATAGCACTGATTGCTTTTTTTTCAGGATATTAAACCTTTTATGTAGCTAGAAGGAAAACATGACTTGAACATGCAGAGCTGGGAGTCAAGATTTCCCACAAACATTTTTTAAAAGTATACAAACCCAAAAATATACTTTATAGAACTACTTACATACATCATTAAGGAATATACCATTGCCTCTCCAAATTAGGAATATTAACAAATCTATATATAAAAATATATAGCTATAAATAGATAAATATATATATAAAAGAAATATATATGTAATCTTTGATGTTTGAGACACTCTTAAGCTATAGATACATTGCAATATTTGACTTCACAGTTCAGATGTATTTAATATAGTTTCCTTGGTTAAACACTGTGTAAGCAACAACTGTCTTTTTTATTGTGTCAGCACTGTAGAAGAACAGAACAGTATCCCTGTATACTAAGATGTCTGAAGTAATTACTTCTCTTCTTTTAACTAGTTAGTACTGTCCTAATCAATGATCAAAAAGCTAATGAAGATGCACTCCAGGATTAATTCCTAGATCAGCATTTGAAAGTGCTATTTTGTGTATATACAAAGAACAGCAGCTTAATTTGCTGCTTCCTAATTAAAAAAAATACTTAAGGTAACCACTGCACTGGATTAATATTCGTGAAATGTTTGGCAACAAATGTCAACTGGTGTAATATCATTTCCCCTTCAGATGTCCCAGCCAAAACAGGGACAATGATGTCCCTGCTGACCCTTGCACAGGGAAGAGGTTATGTGACCATTACAATCAACTTAAAGCGACCTGGGAAAATCCCCTCCCTCCTCCTCTTCGGCTTTGATCTTCAGCCTGGTCTCAGACTCCAGCGCCAGAGAGACAGTAGTGTCAACAGCAAGTCCTAACCATTTGATACTCTTACTCCTCTTAGCTAAGCTTATGGTTGCAAGCTCTATGAGGTTCTGCACGCTGATTTTTCACCTTCCTTACCCAGAAATGGTTTTCTAGGGAACATCTGTGACAGTATGTCTGGCATTCAAAAAGCACAAGAACCAAACACATCCAATTCCTGTTTCTGCATTCATTCCCAGATGAGAACACTTTGGAAAATTAATCTCACTGGATGCTCCATACAGACAATTGGTTGAGGAGAAAAAAAAATAATTGATTTGTCACCTAATTGCTACTTAATATCTGCTGATGGAAAAAGTGTTTGACCCTCAAGAAAAAATTAAGAACAAAACACAGAATCACATTGTAAATTACAAACCCCCTTTCTGTTACAGCACTAGATGCTTAAGTTAAATATTATGAAGGCAGTAAATTTACACACTGAGGAGAAAACAGTAAATCAAAATTACCCTGTGAAGAGCCCAGTATCAACTTCTGCCACAGATACTACCAAGCAGCAAGCTGGACGTGAACATGCCTCCACTGACACATGGGAACAGGTCTGAACCCATTCCCACCTACGGGTTCCTCTCCACTCAGTTATTTACCTACATGCACACCTTCTGCTGCAGACCCAGGCTGCCCCAAACCGTCCTTTATGCGGGCAGTCAGAGCATGCCCCAGCTCCCTGGTGTCCTGAGTAGCTCTGCACAGCCTGGGCTGTTGGGAGGCTGGCAGGGGGCAGGCAGGCAGCAGAGAGCCAGGGCAGCCCGCAGAGAGAGCCGGGGCAGCCAGCGTGCCAGGGCCTGCCACCAGCCTGCCCTTCCTGCAACTGCTGTCCCAGCCCACCGGGGCCTTCACACAGCTCCGGGAGCAGCAGGGACACAACTGTGCCATTTACAAGACAGATCCCACATGGTTGTACAATTGCTGCTCCTCATTCACAGAAGTGCTGTGAATTTCTAAAACCTAGTTAAGTTTCACAAGTAGCAAGCTCACTGATTTGCTCCACTAATGCACTAGAACAGTGACTCTGGAGTTTTGTGTTGATCACATTTTTGTATACTACGAAAGAACAACTTTAGCCTATAAATGCAGAAGTGTACCCTAGAAAATCTTTTCACCTTGCAAAAGGGATGTTCACTCCTTCCCACCCTGTGTCCCTCAGCCTCCCCCTCAAAGGATCTGGAAACTGGATAATAACAGAAGCAGCAGTACAGACCTAGAATACACTCAGAGTGGGAGGGGGACACATTTCCTTCTGCAGAGATTATAGTTTGAACAGTTATTTTCTTAACAGCTGTTATGTGCTTGCAGCCCTGCTGCATATGAACCTAGACCAATGAAAAACGGATGTCAAAAATAACATCAACTCTGAGCCAGTTCTCTAGCTGCACAACAGCTCTACTGACACAGCTGAAAGGTTGGAACAGAGGCAGGAACAAGTGGCCACAGCCTGCTTCAGTCGGTATTACCTCTGAAAAACGCATATGCAATCATGCCTTATCTCTCCTGACCCCAGAGTTTGTGGAAACAAGCAGACAAGACCCACTTTAGGCAGAAAGTCTAAAGGGAAAGACAGGGAGATAGTACACCTATCTCAAGGATAATCTCCCCTTCGAAGCTCCTCAATTAGCATTAGAATCAAACACCTGGTTCTTTAGCATTTTCACCTGTCCACCTTCCTCCCTTAAAGCATTACAGAACCTGTCCCCACTGCTCCCTCCCAAGACAGACACTGCAGGCAGCTCTGCATAGTACAGAAGGGTCTATCACCTCTCTAGCAAGGTGAGTCCCACAGAATGTATTTTTCCACACCTTCTATATCCCCACCCCTGCTTAGTCCTCTACACCAGAACTTTAGTAGCACAAGATCCACAAAAACACATCCAATGACTCTGACAAATTAACTGACTTCAAAATAATGAGCTCCACTCTCCAGTCTTGCCTGTAGGGAAGATCTAGTTTTAAGTAAAAGAAAGGCCATGTGGAGGAGAATAATTTACTCTCTGGATTAGGTTCTAATAGGATATAATTAGAACCTAAAAGGAAAAAAAACAAAAAAACACTGAAAACCCTCCCATGCAAACTCCTCACACCAGTCTATTATCTCATTCCATGTGGTCATCTCTTCTGGAAACAAATGTATTTGTCTTCTCATGTTTACACTTGTCTATAGAGAGCACAGGGGATTTCTTTACTCTTCATTTCCTTTTCAAACCCTTACCTATCACCTATAAATTCTCTAAACGCCTTAACCAGAAACAGATCACAGGCATACCTGCAATGGAGCAAGTGCTGTTACTTGAGGTTGCGTGCTCTGCACTGCTCTTAAGTTCCTCACAGTGGTAACAGCAGCAGCACTACACAGAGCAGGGGATTAATCTCCAGTCTCAGTAGTTTACACGTTTGCCATATTGTTGCTGTTGGAAAGGAAGGATAGTCCAGTATCTCAGTAACATCCCAGACCCAGAGGGAAACCACTTTAGCCCTAGTTTCTTACATGAGTTAGGTTTCCTCTCCACTGTTCTTCTGATTCAAAGCCGACTGTGGTGCGAAGTTGCTCTTCTGACGCTCCCACCTTTCCATATTCCCCTCTCACTCCCATTAACTGCCCTTGATCTGCCGCAGCCTAGTTTCTGGCTGCTGGAACTACTGGCAGCTAGACTTAGCCAGGAAATGACTTACAGGCCCCTTTCACCTTCCCGCCGTCCTGGAACTGCCCATTGCTTTGGGATGCCCTCTATCACTGCCTATCAGCTCTTCCACAGTTAATTTGGTTCCCCTCTCAACTGAACGACTGCTCTTTCAGCTGCTCTTTCACTCACCCGCACCCCTCAGGGCTCTGTCGTTATTCTCTTCCTCGCACTTTAATCATTTACTGCGCTAATCTGGCCACCTAAGGCATTAGTTCCCATCCCAGCTCAAATGAACTCCTAAATGCCACTCTCAGCTCCTACTCAAATCGTTTCTATTTCATGTCAGTAGCTACCTTCGTATAATCCCACCGTCAGCTGATGTTTGAAAAGGCCAGGCCTAATATTTTTGTTTACTCTTTCCCCTCTGAACCGTCCTATCCTGTCTCTTCCCTGTCGGGGGACCCAGCCCTGCTGTTTTCTTTGGCCGGGTAATCTCCTTCTTTCACTCTTTGACAGGCAGGTTGTCACCAAGCCTCTCTCCAACCTCAGGCTCCTCCTCTCCACCTCCTCTGGCACAAAGGCTCTGGGCAGCCCAACCAGGGCTAGCACCTGAGCAACACCAAACGTAGCCGAGATCACACCCGTGTTTGGGGCACTCCTACCTGTATCAGGGCAGCAGTGAAACAACACAGCCACCTCCCGCCCTCCATCTTCCTTACCCCGTAACTCTCGCCAGCCGCCTCCTGCAGAAACACTAATCACCCGAGCAGGGAAAATGGCCTTCCCGCCTGGCTGCCTCACGGCGCCTCTGGGCGCCACGCCGAGCCACCCGCCGCCATGGCGGGAGCGCAGCATCGCCTGGGCGAGTTATTAACCAGGGGTCGGTAACCCAGCCCCGGCCTCGGCCGCTCGGCACCGGGCGCTGCCGGAGCCGCGGTGGCGGGAGCGGCGCACGCCGCGGCCTCCGCGCCCACCGACGGCTCCCGGCGGCGCTCCCCGTCCCGGGGACCCCGAGCCCACCGCGGTCCTGCGAGCCCCGGGGGGAACACAGCACCACGGCCGGCGGCCCCAGGAGACAACGGGAGTACCCCCGCACCGCCGCTCTGTCCCGGCCTCGCTACCGCCAGGCCGGGCGGGAGAGGAGCTGCGGCGGGCCCGGGGCCGGCAGGAGCGGGAAGCTTCCCTCTCGTCTTCATCCTTCTCCTTCGGCCCCGCTACTGGGAAAGTTACTTTTTAACCCCACCGGTCTCCGGGCAGCCGCGGGCCCGCCCGGGCGTCCCGCCGGGAAAACAAGGTCAGGACGGCGAGGCAGAAGGCGCCGCATGGAGCGGCCGGGGAGCACCTGGGCCGAGGCAGGGCCTTCCTCCCGCCGCCTGGGCCCCCTACCCCGCCGGCCCCGGCCGAGGGGAGGAAGATGGCCGTCCCCGGCCCTCTGGGGATAAAAGCCCTTTGTTGCGCCAACACAAAAGCCAAGAAGCTCTTTACGTCCGAGGCCTTCGGCGGGCGGAGGCCGCTCCGCTCTTCCAGGGTGAGGAGCTCTCTGTCACGAAAAGCGACCCTCGAGGTGAGGGGGGAAAAACAAAACAACACAAACAAATAAACAAAACAAAACAAAAAAACAACCCTGAACTAAAAGGGGAGTTAAACAAATAATCGCGCAGCTCCACGGCCAGGCGGAGAGCGAGGCGCGGGGCCGCGAGCCGCAGCCTCGTCCTCGGGCTCTCCGGAGTGTGTGTGCGCCCGCTCCGGCGTCGCTGCAGGAGGGAGAAGAGGGAGAAGCGCCGTCCCGGCGGGTCCGCGTCCGCCACCGGCGAAGGGGAGCACGGCCAGCCCGGCGGGCCGCCCCGCGCAGCGGGCGCAGCGGCGTGCCTGCGATCACTTACTTGTCCGTCTCTTGTGACATGTTTGATCCAATGAACTCTCTCCCCTTTTCCCGGTGCCTCCGTCTGCCTGGCGGAACTGGACTTTCAGGTCTGTGCAGGTGAAGGTGTGCGTGTGAACGCCCGGGACGGCAGAACCAGAGCTACTGGTAATTCTGCTTTCCTTCCCCCCCTCTCCCGGCTCCACAGCCAGCCGCCGAGGCAGGACAGGTAGAGCCCCCTCCCCCTGGCATGTGGGGAGCGGCGGGGCTGGGGCGCCGGCGGGGCTCGGCACGGGAGAGCGGCCGGGCCGGGCGCGCACAGGTAACTTTCCCGAGCGGCGCTGGATTCTTTCACTAAAGGAGCGGGGAGAGGGACGAGCCGCGCGCTGATTGGGCGGCGCGGCCGCCAGGTGCGCTGCCATTGGCAGAGGCGCGCACAGGTGAGGACGGAGCCGCCGCCGAGCGCCAGGTAACGAACGCAGCGCGCGCCCGCGCCGGGAGGCACCGCGGGGCCGCCGCCGGCGGGAAAGGAACGGAAAGAAAAGAGGGGGGGGGAAAAAAAAGGAAAAGGGGAGCTGGCGCTCGGGCGGCGGGCAGTTCCACCGTCCAACAACGCCTCCTGCCCCGCCGCAGACGGAGGGGCCCGGCCGGCCGCGCTGAGGAGGCGAGGAGCGGCGCAGGGCCGTGTGTGCCCGTGGGGCTGAAGCGGCCCCTGCGCGGTCCGCCCGCCTCACCTGTCGGGCTGCTCCGCGCCCGAAATGCCCGGCTTCGCTGGCCTGTGGCTGCCGTCGAATAATGCTCAGGGAGGTGTCGCCCTTCGCAGGACAGTTTGGAAGACTGATTTTTTTTTCCTTGGGACTGGGGACTCTTCCCCCCCTTTTTTTTTTTTTTCTTTCTTTCCTTTTTTTTTTTTTTTTTCTCTCGATCTTACTACGGTTGGGACCAGCTGAGTTTGACGTTGGTGAATATATTTCTGCAGAAAGCATCTCACGGCAGCAGGATGAGGTGGTGCCAGCTGATGACACCCACTGTGTAGATCTAAGAGCTGATACCTGAACCGGGGATGTTGATGACGGGTGTTGAGGGGTCTGTTTTGTCAGCAGGGGAAAGCTGGAAGAGAATGGAAAAGCTGGAATGGAGCATTTATCGAGGCTCTGTCATGCAGGGATGAAGTGAATGGAGAGGACTGCAGATCCATCAGACACCCTTCAGCCCAGTACAACCTACTGTGTACTTTGCCAGAGGACCAAAGTGGGTTTACAAGGGACAACCAGACCGGGCTGTGGGGGCAGCAGCTTTGACCCTGATGGAGAAGGTGGGGATGGGGACCTCCGTGGGTCAGTTTGAGAATAGGGAGTGGAAGGGTAGCAACGAGGCTTCCACCTGCCATCACCCATTCTCAGTCCCCGTTCCTCCATCAGAGACAGGCCAGGACTGCATTAATCCTTCCCGCTGCCACCTGCCCTCCTGGAAACAGCTTTGTGTACTGGGCATCCAGCTTGACTGCTGACAACCTCTGCTGTACAAATCGTGCTGAATGTGTGAAAAATGTACCATTATGTGGGGTAGACCATTATGTAACTTAGCCATCTTTGCAAGACAATTACCTAAATTATTACAAACCCATCAAATTGATAATGTCTTAGGTAAAGAGAATTTTCCATTTTCTACATTTGATTTCATAAAATCATAGAATACCCTGAGTTGGAAGGGATGCTCAAGGATCTTTAAGTCCAACTTCTGAACAAGGGAATTTCCCTTGACAGGGGAATGTAGTAGAAGGGATATTGATGGAAATACATATGTGTATAACCAAATATATATGTATACACACAGACACACATATATACATACATAGGTGTAAAACATGTTATGGTCTGGGGCCTCATCTTCATTTGCTTACTGCTGCAGTTGAAATCAAATTTGATTTCAAACTCTGCTAAGTCTGTGGTATTATGGGATCACAATCAGGCACAAATATCTATTACTGGGTATCATTCCTTATCTGTTCATAGTAACTAATCAAATAAAAATATCAGTATAAATCAGTTTTAAGTCAGCTTAAACATAGTCCTATTAAGATTTGTCACTTTAACTAAACAGAAATAGAAAAATTCTTTACCTAGATCAATGACTCTTTGATTGAACACAAGATATTAGTTAGCCAATCTCTTTGTCCATTTACCAGTTCATAGGAAAGAAATATACAATCCAGTCAAAAGTTGTCAAGTGTGGCCATTGTTCATGGCAATGCTTGTATGAATTGTTTTGTATGGCTCATTTTGAGGAAGCTATAAGGCTTCATAAAACACGAGAGAAACAGAGTTACTTCTTCATAGCACATGAAGCAGTCATTTTGAATACAGAATTCTATATAATCTTAAAATAAGTTGGACTTCTCAAATACATTACTATATACTGCTTTCAAGAAATAGTGGTTGAATGCTATAACAGTTTAAGTTACTGAAGCTCTCCCTGTTAACTGCAGAAGTTATAAGGTTTCTTTCCCAAATAGTTATGCTGAAAGAAACTTTGAGACCTGAAAAGGTTACCTGTTTGAGCACCATCAATAGGATTAATGCTAGTCAGGTATCCTCTTTCTCTTTTTTAATTTTTCAGTTTTAAGAAACATTTGGATGTTGTTGTGTTCATCCCCCTCCTCAATTTTTCCCATATGAAACACATAGGAAGAAGGAGAGGAAGATCAGTGATGAGCACATTTAAAAATGCCACCTTCCCCAAGGTAGAAATGCTGCTGATATGTGATTTTACAAGAAAGAAAACTGCATTTGATGCCATCTGTAGTCCTGGACCAAACCCAAGCTGTAACTCAAGCTGAAATGGAGTTTGTTGTTCTAGTACTGGGTCAAATACAAAACTGCCTTTAGCAGCCTGCTCTCAGGAGAGATCCTCTTAGAATGAGGTAGTCAGGAGACTGAATTACTGCTCACTGTCTTAGGAGTAGTTCCAAGGTCAAAGTTAGGAATATAAGTGGAAAATGCAGTAATGAACTCTTGATTTGAGGTAGTTGGAGATGACAGCTGTTATTTAGTTAGGAGTTGCTTATATAGAAAAATATACCCTGAAAATTATTTTAACTAGGAAGGTAGGCATGGGGCTCAGAGTTTCCTGGATGAGCCTTTTGCTTCACACTGCAGGCTGAAATTAAATTGTCAGAGTCCACCTCTAGCTGAACAGGTCAAACAAGTCCTACTTAATCCAGCCTGATGCTCATTCTTCATGATCTACAAGATTATTATAAACTAATCTGTTAGTCATTGAAACATTAGATAATGTTATTTCTGGGCAGACCAGTCTCTCTACCTGTAGAATCCAAGGCTGTGTACAGCAAAAATAGAATAGTCATGCCATACATTATTGAAAATCTAGGACTTGTCTTTGTAGTGTACAGGAAATATTTAAGATGGTAGGCTGCTCTTTTTCATACTGTGCTTGCTTCTTTGCTTGCACAGTAGCTGATAGTTTTTTGTAGCATTGTAAGGATTCAGTGTAGAATTCAACTGTCTAAAGCTTTACCTCATGTTTATGCTATCCACTCCATAGCAGTGAATATCATTTGGACGTGCCAGCACTGGGTGAAGGAAATCAAGTGTACAAATAAGGCTTAACTAGGCTTACTAATTGCAGCAAGCACTTAAAATACACTTAAGAAAACTATTAAAAGAAGTCTATGAGATAAAAGATGTTGGAGAGATATTTATGTCAAAACAGTGTTGTAAAGCAGTTCAGTGAGAGAGCAGATGTTTGAAAACAACTGTTTTCAGTAGGCAGCAATTACCACATATTTTTATTTGTGTCTTTCTGTCACCGATGGCTGTTGATATAAAATGTATTCTCTCACAGTAAGTTCAAAGACAACCACCTACTTACTAGTTTTGTGATATGCAACATTTACTGTTAATCTTCCCTACAGCTCTTCCTTTGTAGTCTTATGTATGAAACTATATTGGAATTTGTGCAGACCTTGATCCTCAACTGACTTCAATGAAGCCATCGTGTACATCAAAATAAGCTTAAAAGATTGCAGTGCAACCTTCCTATACCCCAAAACAGGTCATTCTTCTGCTCTAAGAATGAATTGCTGTGCACTGTTAGCTTCAAGAAAGTGATCCTAAGTAACCATGATCCTGGTAACAGTTGACTTTTAATGCTTCTCAATTAACTATAAAATTCCTATTGGAATAGGAGATTTTGTGATTAATGGCAAGTACTTGTGGATTTCCGTAATGCTGCTGGAAACTGCAGTTTGTGCTCCCCAAACAGGCCTGCTGGGAGCCTTTTAACAACCACAAGCTCTCAAGTACCTCCACATCATGTATGACAGCAGCAGCTCAGCCATGTGGAGGATCATGGAATATCAAGCATTTCCTGGCCACAGAGTAAGGTGTGAAGCTGAGTGTGGCACTTTCTATATGAAACGCTGATTTGCATTTCTTTTAGATTTATCAAAGCAATATGTAAATATATAAGGGGGAAAAAAAGAAGATTTATTTTTATTTTGCTCATTTTGAATGCAGATGTCACAGTTCTGAAACATGACAGAGTTATAACATGACTATCCTATATATCTGCACTGAGGCAGTGTGGCACACACAGTGTTGTTTCAGCTTAAAACAGAAGTAATTTTTAATGATGAAAACACCTCACAGTATGTCAGTCCTTTCAGGATTGACACTGAGACACTGATACAGGTGAGAAGGTGGGAAAGCCTGACAATTGATTGGAACATTAGGTGCAACCTTGATTAGCAGACATTAAAGTACCAATCTATTTCATAAAGATTGCTCATAGTTTTGGATCAAATTCAATAGAACTTAATATAGAATGATGGCTTTTCTGCAGATGCTTTGATCTGCCTGGTAGAGTTTTTTAGTGATTCATACAACCATTTTTAAACACTGGGAAAATATAGTTAGGTGTCCTAATGATGGTAATTTTGCTGTTAGTGTAAAACTGTAGTGTGAAAAAAAGATTAAGGAGACATCTCTGAAAGACAGTTTCATGTGACGTGGGAGCCAAGAAATCCATGAATTATGCTGACATTGAAATTGTATCCTGTATTTATGGGGCAGTCCTAGAGAACGTAAATAACCTGACCAGTGAGAAAAATGTTGAGAGTGCATCTTCCTAAAGCTTTGCCCATCTTCTTGTGTTAATTGACAAGGTCTTTGCATCATCATAGAACAAAATTGCAAATTCATAGACGCATTTTGAGTCATCCTAATTCAAACTGGTTTGAGATAAAGGTCAAGTGCTATTTGTTTGTTTTGGTTGTAAACAGCTCCCAGGGAATGTAAGAAGACTGTCCTAATACCTATATATTGTCATTATAGTGCAAGAGTTCTACTATCATTATATTACAAAGGTTCCATATTACCAGAATTTCATACCTCCTTGATGTTTCTTGTGGGCAGCTCCTCTAGGCACTAACTCCAGTTCCCCTGCAGCCACCAATCCACTCTTTTATAACACTCTTCTGATTGGCTACAGCTGCAGCCTGTTAACATCAGGCCTGCTCCTAATCCTTAATAATTGGCTCAACTGCAACTCTTTAGGGGGTAAGATTACTTTCTAAACTATCTTTATTTTCTTATATTGTATCCCCCTACACCTGTATATGTATTTTTTTTTCTTTAATTATTAGATCATTTTTAACTGCCAGTAATACTTTAAAGCCAACTTTTTGTCAAAATTTTTACTTTTTTTCTTATTTTTCTTTTTTTCTCCTTCTTCTTTTATCAAAATTTTAGTTTTCTCCTTTTTCTTTTTTCTCTTTCTTATTTTTCCTTTTTCTCTTTTTTCCTTTATCCCTCTCTTCATTTTCTCTTTTTCCTCTCTATTTTATCTTTCTCTTTTTCTCTTTATTTGATACCTTTTTTTCTTTTTTTTTTTTCCCTCCCCTTCTCTTCTCACCTTCTTTTCCTCTTGACAAGGTGGAATTCCCTCAGTTGTACAAAATCAGCCCAGGGTTGTTCTTGGTACTGCAGTGGGGGCTGGTGTTCTCCAAGTTCCACGGAGGCCCAGACTGAAGGCTCTGGCTGCAGAGTGGGAATGGCCAGGTCTATGTTTGCCACCAGGGATGCTGCTCCCAGCTCACATCAGTCAGTCCTTGAACCATTATGACCAACAGAGCACCATTTTAAAGGAACCTGAAATAGGGATGTGATCAACATGGGCCAAAACCAAGAGCTTCAAATGTGTTTGCATTGGTTATAAGTGTTGAGAGTTTAAAAAAATAGAGAGGCTCCACAGGTCTAAAATATTGTCCTGCAACAATAAGCTTTCTAAAAGCCATGATGAATGTGTCTTTTTGCTCCAGCAGTCTGTCTTAAAATAGGCATAAGTGTTCCAGAAGGCAGAAGGTGAAGGATGGCATATAAACAATTGCTTGTTTACTTTTCCCACACTCAAGAACTAGAGTAAATGCAGCCCATAGTATCCACAGAAATACTTTAGCACTAGGAGTTGGGAACCAGAGCCATGGACTCACCAACCTGTTTGCTTAAAATCAGTGTAGTTTTCCCTTAAAATAGGTCAATACTATAATCAAAGAGAAAGGTATTTAAAAAATGACAGTAAGTAGAAAAAGCTGCTTTCAGAATTCACTGAATTCTGAAAAGGGTGAGGTTGACAGTCACTAGGCTATTGCTCATTTTTCCTTGTGGATGCCCTCAGAAGCAAGCAAATGTTATTTTATTTGAAGGGCAGAGGATAAAGAGGATTGTCTGGTGGCACAAAAGGAACCAGTGTTGGAGCCAGGGCACCTCTGCAGTGCCTTGTTCTGTGGAAAGGTCACCAGACCCTGTGTCTCTGTGTTTCTGTTTAAGCTTTGTCAGCTCTGCCTTTAGTACCCTTACAGACAGGTGCAGCAGTGTCACTTTCTACAACTTTTTGGTATTCTCTTTAGAAATACAGGAGTATTTCAGAAGAAAGCCTCCAACTGGTTTCATTCATAAACCTGAAGGCAGTGTATAATATTACTCCATGGAGCATTTTTGGGATCACAGCTTGTTACCATAACCTTTGGCCTTTCTTACTGCCTAGGTTTGGTTCTTCAGCACTCAGGAGCTTCAAGACCACTTAGTCCATGGCTTGGGGAAGACCCCAGCTTAGATCCCCTGCAGCTGCTTCATCAGCCTGTCCTATCAGGTTTGCCATCTCAGTGATACCACGTTTATACAATGCACATGCCCTGCATGCATCTACAAGCCTGCTTTATCTCTACTCAGAGTGCTGCAAAAGTAGATTTTGCTATTCCTCTGCTGCTGGAAGGGCTTCCCTGACACCCAGGGAGACGTGATAATTATTCTATCTCGTTCTGCCCATGTGTTGTGGCATAGCCAGACCCAGAAATCAGGCTCTCAGTGCCTCACTTTGATGAGTTGGTTCCAAGTTGCTTTGCACCTCATTTTTTGTTTGCAGTAACTCTGTTACCTGTCTGCACTATTACACTGCCTAATTCACTATTGATTTTTTCATTGTCTTTTAATGCAGATTGAGGATACTATGTAATTCCAACTTTTTGGAATGTTACATGCCTGTAAGGTATGCTGCTTTTACCCTACCTTTTTTTCTCTTAGTTCCTAGTTTAAGAAATGATCAGACAAAGCATCCATGGTTTTTGGTTTTTTTTGTCATGACCTAGACACTGTCTGTAAATAGGAATTGCACTGCAAATTTTCCCTCCTTTGTTTCAGTAGAGAAACCAAATCTTTTAGAATAAACAAATTCACGATATCTATGCTTTTCCCTTACAGTTTTATTTCTATTCCTTTTTCCCAAGTAAGAGGAAATTTTAGCTATAAAAAAGAATCAAGGTGAAAGCATTCTGCAGCGAGGAAGTTCTACCTGACTCCAGGACAGAGATGTTGAGTATTTGCTTGTCTCTATTTGACTTGAAAACAGTACCTGGAGATGGCTGTTTGTTTATGTGGAGTGTCTGGGTGTGAGGGGAAAAGCATTTACATTTACATTTCTTCACTGCTTTTTTCTCTAGCTCCCACACATGACCAATAGCCCTGCAGGGAAGGGTGGGGCAAGTTGTGCATGTTGCTCTTTGTTTCACCATAAACTTTGCTCTGAGTGCTAGGACTTTTAAGGGGAAGGCAGACTCTGCTTTAACACCATTGGAAGTGTGAGTTGCCTCTTTGCAGAATCAATACCATGGTTAATATGCTCAGGGAGAAAGGTAAGTTAAAATCTGTGTAATTCCAGAATGAACTAGGTGCAGGAGGACACTTTCAAAGGTTCAGGAAACCTTCATGAGAGGGAGCCCAAACTGACACCACAGGCTCCCAGCCCCAAGACAGAGGCATTTGGTATCAGAGAAAAGCTGTTCGAACTCTTTCAGCCCAGGCACCATCTGCCAGAGACAGTTCTTGAGCTTTGACACTTTCAGGGAAGGTGTGCAAGCAGCACCTCTCCATTTTATATGTGAGGTTTTTGAGCAACAGACTTGCCAAAGGTTATATGGGGAGCATGTACAAAGCCAGGGATTTATTAGCCCTTGCCCAAATCTCAGGCTGATGCCAAATACAGCTGGGGAGTTTGCTGAATGCCTCAGCCTGACTCCTGGAAAGTACTCTTGCATTCCCAGTGAAACCAGTGAGTTCCCCAGTTTAGAGTGCATTTATTTTTAAACTGCACAGACAGGGAATATGTTTTGACAAACATGAAACCTGTTTTGAAACGTGTGCCAGAGTGTTGAGTGCTTTGTGGATTCTTAGCCCCTGAAACATCATCGTGCCTAACCTCTCATTAAACCTGCTGCCTGGCAGCATCCATCAGTCCTCCTGAGCTCCCAGGCAGAGCCTGAGAGAGTGTGAGGTGCCTTTCTTAATCTAGCCTTGCCAATTTTTTTGTTTCAAGCACTAGCAAAGCTTAAAGTGGAGCTTACAGAGGGAGAAAAATTCCAGGTGAGTTCCATTCACAAAATTGACAAACTACATATGAAATGTGATATTTTAAACTTCGGCTAATTATCAGGGCTAATTGGTTCATCCTATTGGTGCAGCATAGGTTGAATTTTGAATGTTGCATTGATAACTCCAAACTGACACCAGTATCTACACAGGACAGCTGATGATGCGGTATCAAATTTGGCTTCCAGTACACATCTTACCTTGGGCAGAGTGGAGCCCTCTCTCACCACAGTTTTATAACTCTTGATGAAATCTTTCTCAGTGTAATGTATGTATGAAGTGCAGGTGGTGGACACTGAGCTTGGTACCACTATGTGGAGCAAAGTAATCCCATAACAGTGATTCTATCGCTGAGGTCACAGTGATGAGCAGGCAGCAACTTGAGTAAAAAAGGAAGACACAAAAATATGTCAGAAGGTCCTGTAACCTTAGTTATCCTGGGATCTTATTTGTAAGGTGAGGGGGAATAACTGCATGCTTCTACCCTCCTCCTTAGAGTGGGGTTGAGTAAAGCACATCTGTTTGAGATCCCCAAGAAATCAATGTGTTGGGATTACCACTGGTTGGCTGAGCTGGGCAGAAGAGTGTGTGGCTGTCCAACGGGGCTTTTTCTCTCTCTTACCCAGGTCATGCATTTCTGCCCTCTGGTGTCCCAGCAGGAGCCTTGCTCTTTCATCTGCCTGAAGCCTCTTTTCATTTGGTTTGGTTTTTTTTAATAGCGTTAGTTTTCAGACAGGTACATAGGTTGGTTTGACCTCTTAAAATTCCATTGCCAAACTGTGGGAATGCTGGACCCAACAAAAGGAAAGAGGCCCACATCTTTTGGCAGCAACCCAATTTTAGCTTTGAGTTAAAGTGATTGTGAAAGTGCATGCAAAGCAGTCTCTTCTGTTCAGGGCAAACTAAAGCCTTCCAAGTGTAAGCATAGGGAATTAATTACAGCATTTGCACAGCCCTTTTCTCCTAGAGACTCACACATGGCTGGACCACATGATGGTTCTTGGCATTACCAGCAGATGAGCCATCACCAGCAGCTCTGGCAGCACCCATTTCTTCTATGTTTCAGCTCCTCCAGTGGCTGGAGTGGTGGTGAATCTCTGCAAGTGCAAGACAAGATCAGCATCATGCAGTACCAGTGAAGCTTCTGAATTCACACAAGTGTACGGACGTGTAGTTATCTGGGCAATAAGGTATTCCATTAGCCACAGGTGAAATTACCATCTTTTCATTGAAGGATGTACATACAGAGGGTGTTTTAATAGATAGTATCATGAAGAATGCTATTCATTTAAGTTGTCCTTTGCACTACATGTCTATTCTTTGCTTTGGCAGTGACTCCATTGCTGGTTAGTGCTCCGATTTTGTAAGGTTTAGATGCCTGAAGTTAAATTTGATGCTATGGCACTCCAAACACCCTTGCAACATGGGGGATGGGAAGTAGGGATTTCCCCTTGATCTGTGCTGCTCCCTTTGGGTTCCAGAGCTTCCATCAGGGCAGGGAGGGGGAAGGGAGATTAAGGATATCTGAAAATCTTCATTGTCAACAAGGCCAATTATACACATGCCAATTACCTCAGTTTAAACAACCAATCACACTATAATGGGGAGAACCTTTAGAGCCTGAGGAAGGTGCTTTGAAATGCCTCTGCTCAGAGATTCCCTATTAATGCAGAGAATTGCCCCAGCAGCAGTTCTTGGCTCCAGTGACTGGAGTCTGGTAACAATGACAATGGAGCTGGGTGGATTGGGAGATGGATGGGAGCGGTATGACAGTACAAGAGTTGAAATTTCAACAGCAATGAAGCAGTAGCCAGTAGCAATCTGGCTGCAGGATTCCTGTATCAGCCAACACAAATCCTTGATAGCAGTGTGAAGGAATTGGAATTTTTTGTTACATGTATGTGTAGTCATTGTCTTTGTGTCCAGGAAATTGCTTAACCTGCACTTTACTGACCAGTCACTTTCCCAAGAATTCTGCAGCTTCCTCTAGCTTTGGGTCTTTCTAAGCCTCAAGTATAATTTTCTCCTTTGAACACTATACTGCTTTTTTAGAAGGCCTGATCTGTCGTGGATGGAGTCCACTGAGAATCCTTCTAATTTTGTGAGCTACTGATCAGGCCCTATATGGTTGAATTCAGTCTGTTTGCAGGTGAGTGCTGCTACTTGCTTAGTAAGGCTCCTCACCCTGGTCTCTGGTTTTAGAAGAGGATCTTCCCATGCCACATGACTGCTTCTCTTTCAAACTTCCCAAACATTCACTGCATGTAGTCCCTGCTCAGTCTGCTTTGTCCTCCTTTGCTCAGCAGAGCTGCATCATCTACATCTAGAGGTGACACATCAGTGCAATAAGGGCAGACATTTTTCCTGTACATGTAGAAGTGAATTCCAGTTTTAAGGCAGTACTTGTGTGATGTGTCACATTTTCTGTGAAAGAATACAAGTAAATCACACCCAGGTAATATAAGTGTGTCTAACTGTCAGCTGGCAGAGGACTATGTCAGTTTAGGCTAATAGCTGCCAAATAATAGATACACAGATGCTCTAAAATTGGTTTAATTTATGTATGCTGGCCCTGACAATTGCAATAAAGATAAATATACACAAAGCCTTCAAAGCTTGAGGTGTTGTGATGCTAATTGAAAAGTCACCAAAGGAAGCCTGCATGGTGTGTGGGAATCCTAGTGCCTGAGATTAGTGGCTAATTAGTGGCTGGGAGCTGGAGGGCACTCCTCCCAGCTAGCTCACATTGAGAACAGGCAGCTTGGCCCTGGCAGGCAATTCTTGCTCTGATACTGGCAGTGAAGCAAGTGTTGTGGACAGCAGGTATTTGTGGAGATGGGAAGATACACGTAGTGTCAGTGCTGCAACAGATTCTCCGTACGTGCACAGAAGCAGTGCCAGAGATGCTGCTGTCTCTGTGGCTTGCTGTGTCCTGAGCCACAGCACAGATCCAGGCATCTGAGAACTGAGGTCTTTTTTTCTTTTTAACAAATGCACAATTCCTGTTATCTTACTTTCTGCTTCTTTTATGCTGTGTTTGCAGCAGATGACAACACACTCTGGAGGCCCTCAGCTTCAAGCCTTGCTTTAAAGTCTGAAGTGAATGCATACAGATGGTGGCACCCCCTTCTTTGCATCGTGCTTTAGAATCATGACATTTTAAAAATAGAGGTTTCATCTGTCTGCCAGTGTCTCAGTATTTCCCTCTAAAGCTTTTCCCTGAAGTACAAATGAAGTATGAGAATCAGAGATTTAAAGAACACACTTCTGTCATATGACACTGTGTGAGGGTGGCCTTTAGAAAATTGCAGGAATTGGCATCGCTGATGCATCACTGACACCACTGAACTAACCAGGGCTTGCTTTGATTAGGCACGCAGCTCTTTTTCTCAGTTGTTTGGCATCCATTTGTGATAATCCCTTGTTTATTTCTGAAATTAAGAAAGGTTGTTTTGTAACTCTAAAGAGTTACACTTTTTCTTCTTTTTGTTACATTTGCTTTTCCAAATCTGAAATGTGTAAAAGACTGCTTTAAGTTACTGCACAACCTCTCGATTAAACTAACTGGTACCAAACCTACACAGGCATCAAGTACCAATACCAGGATGGGTCACTTCTGAACATCACAGAAGCTACAAAACTTTCTGTGTCACCAGCTCTGTGAATAACACTGTTTTGCTCAAGCTGGAGTCACAAATGAGAAATTGTCATAAGCCTGTGGCCACCAGCAGTGGCTTGGGACCGTGTGAGGTTGGTTGTAGTCAGATTTTCTTGTGGTCAGTGCATGAGAACATCTAGTCCAGTTTCCTTAACCCTCAAGTCAATCAACCCTCTTCAACAGCTGTTAAAAAAAAAAAAAAAAAACAGCTGAATCACCAGTAAGAGCTAATTACAAAGTGGACATCCTCTATATCGTAGCTATGTTGTAAAATTGATGCTATGAGGAGAGATAAGGTTTGCTGGCAGGGCTAATACATAGTTGTGAAAAGGTAACAGGCTTTCAGACACAAAAGTTCTTCTATGAGTCTGAAAGAGAAAACCAAGTTATTCTGGCCCATTCTCAAAAATTCTACAGAAAGAACAGGCATGACAGCCCTAGACATGGACAGTCAGCTCTGTCACAGATAACACCAGCTTGCAGGGCAGCCTGGAGAGCCCAGGTGCTCCAGGAATCTTAATAGCCTGTGTGAAGCAACAAATTCCTGAAACCTTGCTCTTCGTTCAGTAAATGTTTGTCAAACCAGGAATGAGAGATACAGGAAAAATCAGCACTTTCTGGCAAAATTATTTCCAGCTGGTTCTAGGTGGGTATTAGTAATGCAGCTATCAGTTTCCACATGATGGCTTTTGAACAGACACCCTTTTATTAGTCATCTTTTAAGGTATTTTCCCTTTTTATCTTAAGCAAAATACCTATGGGTACCATTATTGATGGTTTCAGATCCTAGTGGACAGTAACATTAAGATGACACCCATGGAAGCTGGTCACCTCAGTGATTGATGCAGCATGGGAATCTGGTGACAGTGCTGCAAGCTGAAAGACACTTCATGCTGGAACCTGGCACGCAGCTGGGAGCAGATAAGGCATCTGAATAATCTCCCTGTAAGGTGAAAAGGGAGAAGAATCCCAAATCAAATATATTCAGCTGAATAGAGCTTGTGAAGGGACCACTGTTTGCTTGAATAGCTTTGGAGAGGAATCTTGAGAGGACAGACTGGCCTGGAAGGCAGGTTGCCTCTGCCAAGATGCTGCTTCCTTTTGAGAACCACAAGAGAAAACATTTCCCCTTTTCTTCTGGCCATATTGGAATAGCCCCTTCTCCTTCCCTCCTGCTCCCTGCCAGGCTTGGGATATCTCTTGCTACTGGGTGAGGAGAAGTAGGGTCAGACCAGCTACTTCTTCACAGCATCCATTTAAAGTCAAGGCTTCCCAATGGTTGTGTGCCCATGGGTTCCTCTTTGCTTGGGAAAGGTCCTGTCACGAGAGCATTCAGATGATGCAGGTGGGTGTCAGCTGACCACAGCCTTCCCCCAGAGTGCAGAAGAGGCTCTGGGAGAGGGACTCATCCATGTCTTGATCTCCAGATGCTATGTCTGAGCAGTTCCTGTCTTGCTGAGGAGTTTTGTGGGGGTTTGTGGGGTTCTGACAGAGGACAGGAGAGTATTGTGAAGGAGCTAAAGAGAAGGAATTGCAGAGGAGTTTCCAGCTTCTGAAGGAAATGTGCATGCCCCTATGGGTCTGCAGGAGCCCAAAGCTGTGCTCAGCTCCATGAAACCTGTTAGCTCAGATGTAGATACCAGGATTTCTTCTGGTTTCTGAGTCATTTCCTCATCATTTAGAGAAGGTACTGGACTGAGCTGAAGTCCTGCAAGCATATCTGGTTTCATGTCAGCTAAAAAATCCTCAAGATCAGCACAAAGTGCTAGCCAGCTCCAAAGAAAAGCACCAGACCTCATTCTGCAGCTTTTGTGGCAGAAATGCCATTAAGATGTTCAGAGGGCTGGAGCACTTCTTCTATGAAGATGGGCTGAGAGATTTGGGGTTGTTCAGCCTGGAGAAGAGCAGACTCTGGAGAGACCTTTTAGGTGGCCTTCCAGTACCTAAATCTGGAAGATTTAGGTACTGGAAGAGAGAACTGGAGATGAACTTTTGAAAGGGCATTTAGTGATAGGACAAAGAGGAATGGCTTTAAACTGAAAACTGATTTTGATTAGGTATTAGGAAGAAATTTTTCCCTGTGAGGTGGTGAAGCACTGGAACAGGTTGCCCAGAGAAGCTGAGGATGCCCTATCTGTGGAAGAGTTCAAGACCAGACTGGATGGGGCTGTGAGCCAACCTGGTTTAGTGGAAAGTGCCCCAAACTAGATAGTCTTTCACCAAAACCATTCTGTGATTATATACAATAAAAAAAAATTGCAATGCTTCTTGAAAGAAGGTATAGAAGCCAATTTGCCTTGCAAAAAGCTCTCTCTAACAACTGCTTTCTCCTGGTAACTTCCAAAATAAAACTCAGCTATTCCAAAATTAAAAACAATAATTTCACCTATAAAAATGTTAAAAATTATCCATTCCAAAATAAAATTCAGTGTTTCAGAGGACATCTGAGAGATCTCAAGTCTGGTTTAACTGGAGCAAAGCTAAGGTGAGAGACAGGTCAAAATCAAGTTTACCATGGAGGCTCTCTGCAACCTTTGCAGAGAAAGCTTACCTTCTTACTGGACAGATCATGTTTCTGTTATTACCAATAACAATCTGGTTTATACTGCTTACTCTCCCCTCTTTCCTAAGCTATTGCCTCTGACACAACACCTGGGGTGAAGCTCTGATGAGACTGAGTCATGTCACTGATTCAGAAGTGTCCCAGATCATATCACCAACTGTGAGAATGTCTGTGTCCTCTCCCCAAGGTACTCATCCTCCAAGCCAGAGAGATTGTAAGGAGGGGGGTCATGGTAGAGTAGGGATAGCTCTGCTATTTTGAATGTTGTGATTTATAGCTGTAGTTTTTCAATGAAACCTGTTTTTTTTTTTTTACCTGCATTCTGATGTTAAAGCATATGAAGTCTTACAGATATCTAGTGAAAACAGCCTGCCTTTCCATTTATGCTGTGAGGGAATGTCTTTTCTATGCAATTAGCTAGGAAGATCAAACTTTATGATGGAGCAGTTTGGACTGAGCTGCTTTCTCTCACTGGCCTGCTCAGAAAGCTCTAAGAGGGGCAAAGCCAGACATCCTTCCAGCCTCAGTGGGTGACAGGAACAGGCTGCTGCCTCTGGCTGTGTGCAGAGACCCCCTCCTCCACAGGAGCTGATCCTGTTATGCTCAGTGGAACAAGTCTGAACAGGGTGAAATGAAGAGGAAATGCCAGTTCCAGGCCTCCCAGATGGCTCTGAGTTACTCTGTACACTAACTTTTTCACCCTCAGGAGGTTTTGCATATTAGCTCCTCACCATCTACAAACTGCTTTTGGATCAGCACTGGAAAGCCACCCCACTCTGGGATTTGGGGGACGTGAGCTCTGTCGTGTTTGCTGGGCTGCCTCTCTGCTCTCCCGTGTTGGTAAATCCTCTGCTCTCCTGCAGGTATTGACACGTACAAGAAAGCCTCCTCACAATAAATAATACCACAACTTGCCACTTTTTTCTGTCCCTCAAAGATACCATCATCCTTTTAAATCAGCCCCAGTAAAAATCACCAGTGGGGCTGGAGAAAGGTCAAAGGTTTGCTGGTTTAGGATTTCGTGGGAATACACGCTTGTTTGGACTTGGCCCAAAAGCTTCGTTTACCTGTTTGACAGGTACCAATTAGCGAGTAATAGCTCTGCCGGCTGGAATGCGGCTGCGAGGGCCAGCGGGCCTGGGTTACCCGGTGGGCAGGTGTGGTGCAGCGCCCAGATAGGTATGTGCATGCACAGCATTCCTGGGAATCAGCTTTCCCTTAAAGATGCAGCGATGACTGCAGGGCACAAAAGGGCTGGGCTTAGCCCAGGCTCCAAGACACTGGAGCTGTTTGCAAGGTAAGGAAATAAAGTAAATAGAGGAACAGGAGAGGAGCTGAGGAAAGGGCTGCAAGCAGCAGCTGCCCTTTTATTTCCTTCCCTGAAGAGAGAAGAGTTTTGATTCTTCCCTGAGAATCCTGATAACAGATAATTTAGTGGGATACGGTGTCATGGGAGATAAAAACAGAAAGAAGGGAAAAACCAAGCTCACTTGGCACAGGATAGATGTGAAGTGGGGAATCCATGTCTCAACTGGTTTAGAGACGGTTAAACAGCTTATGTGCAGTTACCTCAACTCTGCCATCAGTGAGAACCCAAGCCTTATTGGTTTATTGAATAAAACCACTTTATCTGTGGCCCCATTTCCATCTCCTGCAGCAGTCAGGAAAGATTCCTGCATCAGCCCCTCCCTCGAGGGAAGCTGGTATAAATTATGTAGACAGTCAGGGACTTTGCAGGTGGGTTTGATTTTTTTTGGTTTTTTCTAACCACTGTAGGTGACCCTCCTCTTCTAGCTCTTCTAGGAACAGAAAGGTTTGCTCATTCTTTTCATATTTTATTCCCATTTAGAACAGGCTTCTGTGTTTGTGTATTTCCACTTTGGTGTTTCATATTTGACAACTGAGCTATTGTGTGACTTTGGGGAAGCCACATCCTCTTTCCTGGTCTCTGTATTTTCACCTGCAGAGTTGGAGTAGCAAGTCCCGTGTTATTAACCACAAAAAAATGCAGATTACAAGTACTGCTAGTTATTAACGTGTATGCCATTGCAGATACATATCATACAATAATTCCTTTGAATCTTATTTTACTGCGATTCTAAAGTATTCTATTTTTAATAAAAACCACATATTTTTAAACTTATAATCAGCTTCTCTGGCTGAAAGAACTTTGTCCTTGGGGTACCAGTTGATGTCGTTTGAGGAAGAAGAAATCCAAGCATAATTTGAGACCATCTTCCTTGATCTTAAAGGACCCAGCATCATTTTGAGTAATTATGCACTATTTGTACACTGTTATTTAGCAGGACCTTCATTAAGAGGGAGTCTCTTTGCTCAACAGTGTGTGGGCCAGTAAATGGTCATTAGGCCTGACTACTGGCTGACACAATAGCAAGGTTTGTATTTATTCTCATGAACTCCACAGGAGCCACAAGAAAGCACTACAGAAGCACAGAGACATCTCTGCACTTGGGATCAAACCAAAGGAAAACAACCCTTTCTCAGAAAGTTCTGAGAAATACATGATGAGTCCTGTCCCTCTGTCCACAGCCACTGCATGAGAAGCTGCAATTACCTATCCTGGCTTGGACCAGAGGCTCATACACTGCACTGCACACCTCTGAGAGCCCCTGCCCTTTGGGAAGAAGTGAGCAGCATTCTTCTCCTTCCAAGCATCCTTCATTCTGAGCCTCAGACTTCCTCAGCTGGAGCTTGGACCTGCATCTCACATCTCTTAAGTAATGGATTGGTCTGACTGCCATTGGAGCCCCAGTGTAGTTTTTACCTCCGTAAGCAGCCATGAGCCCCACAAGCTGTGAAATACTTCAAATAACAATTTTGTTTATTATAGGCCACATTTTTGACGGCAGCATTTGGCATCCATGGTACTGTGTGAAACAGCAGGCAAAATAATCTTTTTGTCTCCCACTTATTGCTGGCCTATCCAGCCTGCAGAGTCCTGCATATTTTGGTGTGTCTTCCAACTGTGATCATTTTGACCTTGTAATATTTCCAATCACCTGCCCTTTGGAAGGGGACTGCATGCAGCGTTCCAGACCTGGGATGCTCTACGTGGCCTGGTGATGTAACAGTGATTTCTTACATTCCTGATGTTGTTTCAGCCCTGTTGAGCATGGGAGCAACCAGAGCATGCTGAGCAATGCTTCCACCAGACATCATGGTCATGATTTTGCTGCACAGTTGCGCTGCATAAGCACAAATGCCTTTTGAGTCAAGCAAAGAACTCTCCTCCCTCCTGCAACTTTCTGCCCACCCCTAGGTTTTGTGTCCTGTGTGTTCTTGATCACCCCACCACTGGAAGTCAGTAGAAGAAGTTTCAGCAAGATTGGAAGTCCTGGTAGCATCCCTTGTTAAGGACAAGAGGAGCTGTACAGAGAATCTGAGCCATGATTAGTGCTCTTCTGCTCCTTAGGAATGGGAAATTTCATGTTCACAGATTTGTTAACACAGAAAGGAAATAAGGTGGCAGCCAGTGACAGCCTGGTGGTTTCACCGGTTTCACCAGTGGCAGCCTGGTGAAAATGTTTTGCCTAACCTTTCACTGTGAAAAATTCTTTCTGTGAAAACAAGTAATTCAGCTTTTCAGTTTGGTGCTGCTTTTTGCTGTATCAGCACTTTAACCAGAACAGTTGGAAGCATTTAGAGAGTGGCATTAATTAAGGTGACTCAGAAGCAAATGGGACATGAAGAACTTGGAAAGAATGGAAGAGTAGCTATTGTACAAAATGCATTTCTAAATGAACACCTGGAGGGATGAAGCTATGGAGAGCATGGTTTGGGAAGCAGCCTTCCCACTGCAGCAGTGCAGTCATGGTGATTAAACACACCTTTTGGAAGCACACACTGTTTGGAAAGTGCTTTCAACCATCACCAGGTAAAGCTTACAATGAGTGACTTGTTGCATGTTAAGAGGCAGGATGACTCCACTTGCTGTTTGGGTTCTGTACAAAAGGTTAGCAATACTTCAGGCTGAACAAGGGGACTCTCAAGAGTATAGCAAGGACTTTGTTGTTCCCTGGTAACTACCAATAAAGAGCTCACTAGATAAAGTGGGTCATAAACGGCATCTGAAGTAGAGTTTCTGCCCAGAAGAAGATATTCCAGCAGAGACACATAGGAAAAGGATCAATTCAAAGGAATTCGCCACCACATCATCCTTTTTTTTGTGTCCATAATGGTTTTGCTCTCTGAGACTGGGCAAAATATGTATGATTTAAAAATATCTGAATTGCTATTGATACATTTTAATTTAATGTTTATAAACCACCTGACATCACCATTACATTTCTTGGTATGATGGTTTGAATGAGGTACATGTGCTTGTTTCTTTCCAAAAGGATCCTCATGTGTTTAATGCAGCTGGAAGACAAAGTGTGTCTGACACATCCGTGGAGCTTATATATTCTGTGGGTCTGAATCAGAAGGCACTGTGCAAGGAAATGTGTGTTAAAGGGAAGTATTTCAAATAAAATTGGTTGAATAGTCTGTTTTGGAACTTGTCATTTTAGGCTATCAAAACTGCTAGATGTTGCATTGCAAGATTTGTCTCTTCTACTCATATGTCCCTCTGAAATGCCTGCAGCAGTGATGACCAAGTAAAAGAATACTGCCCTAGGTAGATACACTCTCTGCCTTGTCAACTCTCTTCAGTATTTCTTCTTACACTAGATATTGTCTCTTCCATGGCAGCTTATCTATGTACAGGCTTTCCTTTCATGAAATATCTTTCTCCTTTTTCCCCTCATTTTTTCCTGACCTCTTTTACTACTAAATTTGCAAAGTTACAAGTTATTCCTAGGCAGCATCACTGCCTAAGGAGGAGCAGAAAACACGTGGCCTTATTCTCTGTGAAGCGTTTGTGGAATTTTGGTCACCATAGCACCAAGTCACCAAATACAGAAAGGTCCCTCCCATGATTCATAAGTGAACCCACAGTGGCCACTGCTTCTTTCTAACCAACCTTCTGGCTCTGCCCAGTGTGCAATAGCTGAATGGAGCTTTGCTGGACACCTACAGGCTGCTCCGTCCTCCCAGCATGCTGCAAACAGATTACTACACCCAGCAACTCATTTTATGAGCTTTTTCTGGGCAGATGAAAAGAGCAGGTATTTCTATGGATTATTTTACCCAACCATAGGTCTGAGAGGTGTTACCTGCTATTACCAGGATAAGGATTCAGAAAGACTGCATTATGAGACCTTGGGTTCAGATTCCCATGTCCAGATCTATTTCAGAGGAAGTTTTCTGAAATATTTATGTTTGAGGCTGATAACGTAATATTAAGAAATTTTAGCCAAATGGTTCTGCTGCAAGTGGCAGTAAGAATAGAGAAAAAGACACTATTTTGTCCAGTTTTGTTGTTTTCACACATAAGAACAGTTCTGCCATTCCCATGCTTCAGAGAAAGATGCTGAAAGTTAGCATGGCATCAGGAGAGGCTGACAGAAAAAAAGTACTGCTTCAGGAAATCCCTTCGAAATTTACATTTGCTCAGCAGTAGTTGTTAATGTTAGCAGCTAAATGCATCTGGGCTTCCATCCACACTGAGCACACGCCAGGCTATGTGTGGCCTAAGAGCAGACACCTCTGCCTCTCCAGAGCTCTCCTGCTGGAATGACTACCCTGGAGACAGAAGTCCCCCATGAAGACAAGCTGCCCAGCAAAGGCTTTCTGGGGTGGGGACAGAGGAGCAGACCACAACAAGGAGCACAGGGGAAAGAAGGGTCTGAGAGCTGAGAATGTGAGCAGATAGGCTGCAGCTAAGATCCAGAGCATGGGAAGCACTGGACTGCTTGGATGAGGCTGGAGCAAAGGGTGGGGGCCTCTGGGCACAGCAGTAACAGAAGGGCTGAGTGAACACAAATATGTGGGCATGGGAGGGACTAGGACTTTTGAACTGGAGAGAACTAACAGAGGTAGAAGGAAAAGTGGTGGGGTTGGTCTGTGAGGAGCAAGGGCTACTGATGGCTGAGCTGGACAAGACCAGTGACTGTGTGTGGCCTCCTGCTTCAGCCACCGTGTTTGTGTTTTCTGCCTTCCCCTGATACTGGATTGTCCAGAGATCTCAACACTACTGACACTAATTAAACTGCCAGGAGCTTCATCACTGCAGGAAAGTCACTTTTCATATACAAACTGGATCACAGATGGCTGCTGTTTCTAATGGTAGAATCACAGAATTCTAGAACAGCCCAGACTGGAAGGAACCTTTAAAGATCATCTGGTCAAACCTTTCCCACAGAAGGGAGCCTAGATGAGCTTGATCCCATCCAGTCACATATTGAACACCACTAGCAATGGGGTCTCCACCATGTCCCTGGGAGGCTGTAGAATGAGACATCGTGGGTAGGACAACCAGAAACTGGAGAACTGGATTAACAGTAAGTGCATGTAACAGTCTTGGTGCTGTGCTGCTGCAGGATGAGGGAGCTTGACAGTCAGAGCGAGAGACCAGGAAGCTTTTCCTGACAGCAGCACAACAATGGGCAGCACTGCTGTACTGCTGCAGGATAGACAGACGGGCAGCACTGCTGTACTGCTGCAGGACAGACGGACGGACGGGCAGCACTGCTGTACTGCTACAGGACAGACGGACGGGCAGCACTGCTGTACTGCTGCAGGACGGACAGACGGGTAGCACTGCTGTACTGCTGCAGGACAGACAGACGGAGAGGCAGCACTGCTGTACTGCTGCAGGACAGACAGACAGGCAGCACTGCTGTACTGCTGCAGGACAGACAGATGGACGGGCAGCACTGCTGTACTGCTGCAGGACAGACAGACAGACAGGCAGCACTGCTGTACTGCTGCAGGACAGACGGACAGATGGGCAGCACTGCTGTACTGCTGCAGGACAGACGGACGGACGGGCAGCACTGCTGTACTGCTGCAGGATGGACAGACGGACAGGCAGCACTGCTGTACTGCTGCAGGACAGACGGACAGACGGGCAGCACTGCTGTACTGCTGCAGGACAGACAGACGGGCAGCACTGCTGTACTGCTGCAGGACGGACAGACGGGCAGCACTGCTGTACTGCTGCAGGACAGACGGACGGACGGGCAGCACTGCTGTACTGCTGCAGGATGGACAGACGGACAGGCAGCACTGCTGTACTGCTGCAGGACAGACGGACGGACGGGCAGCACTGCTGTACTGCTGCAGGATGGACAGACGGACAGGCAGCACTGCTGTACTGCTGCAGGACGGACAGATGGGTAGCACTGCTGTACTGCTGCAGGACAGACAGACGGAGAGGCAGCACTGCTGTACTGCTGCAGGACAGACAGACGGGCAGCATTGCTGTACTGCTGCAGGACAGACGGACGGACGGGCAGCACTGCTGTACTGCTGCAGGACAGACAGACAGGCAGCACTGCTGTACTGCTGCAGGACAGACAGACGGAGAGGCAGCATTGCTGTACTGCTGCAGGACAGACAGACAGACAGGCAGCACTGCTGTACTGCTGCAGGACGGCACCTCCAGCCAGCGCCTGCAGTGCTGAGGCCACTCTGGAAGGGAGCAGTGAGACCCCAGGGCATGACCTGCCTCATTCAGCGCCAGGATGGTGTCCCAGGCTCGTTCTGCACAGAAGAAGACTGCAAGGAGGTACTAATACATCAAGGAAGTAACTACCAAGGAAACGAGGAAGGAAACAAACAGGATTTAAATTAAAGGGCTGTGTTGTCACAAGGACAAAAGGGTACAAATGGACTTTGACATATTCCAGGTGGTAAAGAAAGGGTGGTATCTTACCAGGTGAGAAATGAGTTGCCAGAAGAGATCTCACAGGAGGAGCAGTGAGAACAAGGGGCTCAGGGTAGCAGTTGGGTTGGGACACACTACCAGAACCATTCAGAGCCAGGACTTGGTGGGAAATGTGAGCCCTTCCAGACCACCTGCTCGAGCAACTTCCATTTTGGCACTTCCTAACTTTTGAGTTGGTTTTGATCTTCCAGACCTTTGGAAGAGCATCATATTCTGTCTTCTGCAGCTCATATAGAGATCTCATATCTCTAAGATCTCATATAGACCTAATTATGTACTACTACTAGGGGAAAAAAAAAGAAACAGAAAAGCAAACTATCTGTACTTAACAATTGAGTTCTGACACAAAGAACTTGTCTTACCCAAGGCTGGTTGGGACAAAGCAAACAATGTGCATTTGACTGTAGCTCAGCTAATGCTGGAGCCTTTGTGGAAAATGAACTGCAGCCATCACAGCTCAGGGGATTCTTTCTTTGCCAGAGATAAGAGAAGTTATGAAGGATAAAGAGGAAATATCTCTTGGACTGTAGTATATAGTCTCTCCTTCAGACTGGGGAAAGATGAAGAGGTAGCGCCTTTATGTTTTGTGTTGCAAGAATTTAGATTGTAAAGGATTTGTTCCTTAAGTGATACATAATTTATTAAATCTTTTCATATCTGTGAAATAAAGAGCAAACAAATCCTCACACCCAAGCAGGAACACAAATAGGTTCTTATGCAACTCCACCCTCTGGAGCTGCTCTTTGCCAGTTTCGTCAATGGCTTAATTTAAACAAAATCCCAGGAGAGATGCACTCAGAATGCTTCAGCGTGACCTCAGCCTGAGCTTCCTTTTAAGGTGGCAGGTCCCAGGGTTTCCTTCAAAAGCATGTGTGCTTATTGGCATCCTGTCTTGTCTAGGGTAAAGCCATGAGACCATCTTATTTCAGACTGGTGTACACTGTGATAATAGCTGTGCAGCTTGGATGGCTGTTGATGTTTCTTTCTTTGTAAGAAAAAAGGAAAAGTATTTGGAATTAGCATGTCATCACACCCACTTCCTCCCTCCTCTCCCCACTGTAAGGCTTATACAAAGAACACAGCCAACAACCTGTGCATTGCACATAAATAATATTTAGTCCAATATTTTATAAGTAATTGGTAACTGGTAATTTTTATTACATCATTGTTAAACATAATAATAATGCTTTCCTTCTATAAGCAGTGTATGTGACACTGTATGAGAGTTTAAACCCGGATAACGAATGTCACAGATTAATGCCTGCCCCTTCCATGTCATCCAAATGGACAGGCAAGCTCAGATGTATTTCTAGTTCTAAGAACTGCCACAGTATGTTTTGCCTTTCCTTCCTATCACCTCTCCAAGGTCTTCCAAGCCTTCCATGCTGTGGCTTCTCTAGTGGGTGTCATGATGTTTCTCAATCAACAAGTGCAGAAGTCCATGGGAGTCTTTCAATATTTATCAGCAAGATTTGGAGTCCTGCCTCTAAGAATGGTGGTGAGACTGCTCTTACCCATGCTCAGCATGGTTAAGGCCCATGCTGCTGAATGGATGTCATAGGAGAAATGTTTCCTTCCTTCCTTTAGGAGACTTGGTGGTTTTCATAAAACAACAGGTAGCAAAATTTTCCTCCTTTTGCTTCAGCTTTTGACTATAGAGAGGACAACTGCATGATCATTTAATGTGTAAAAAGGCATGCAGGAAAATTTATTAGAGTTCTGTCTTTGAATGTAAATACTAGAGCCTGAGCCATAAAGATTTTTTAGCAAAGACTCCCTCTTTCCTGGTCATAAATGACAATTAAATTATGAATGCATATTTAAAAGATCTCACCACTCCACACTTGGAATGGGATATTAAAATGCAACCTGAAATTATGTTTCAAATGTTAAGCTCAAAATATTAACCTAAAAAGATGCAAAGGTGGAGGTGGCCCAAGAAGTCTGTCTCTGTCCCATCCTGTCCCACCCCATTCCATCCTTAATCCTGGGAGATGAGCAATGGAGCAGCTTGGTCTGCAGGAAGGCTTTTGGAACACAAAGGTGGATTTTTTTTGTGCACCATTAGCAGCAGAACAGTGTTTCTGTCTGGAAGGGGGGTTGCTGTTGGAGGCGGCAGAAAAAAATAATCACCAAGCGCTTTGGGTAATATTCAGGGCTTCTGTCAACACCACCCAAATTACCAGAGCACTTACCAGAGAGGCAAACCTTGGGAAACCACGTCAAGTGTTTAGCAACTGGTGACCTCATAGTTTGTCTTATTTGAGCAGTGCAGGATGAAAGCCTCCTACAAAGCCTGAGCAGACAACTGACATGTCCCAGCCTGTTTCCTTCAATGGTTGAAAGAAGTTATGGCAGCCATTTAAATAAAATCTCCCTTTGTCTGTGCAATTATCTCTGAAAACAGCACAGGATGTTATGGGCAGCCTTCACAGGTAAGAGATATATCTGAGGTCCTATGCAGCACTTTGGGCTTGGGAAGCAGTTTAATCTGGTCTTGGAATGTTTCATCATACTCACTTAAAGGAGAGCACTGACCCTGGATGTCCAACTTTTGAGGGAAGACAGGTGGTTTTGCACAGATTAGCCCATGCAGCGGACGATAGAAAGTTTTATGAGGAAAATCTGAATGTGTTTATTTACAGAACCTTTTCCTCCAAGCCCTTTTAAGCCTCCTTTTCTGTCAGCCAACAAGCCCCAATGGCTATGCCAAGGCAGGGGTTGCTAAGAACAGTTATGTGACAAGATTTCTAAGGAAATAAACCAGGAGCACCTGATGACACCAGGCACCCCACAAAACACACAATACAGGATTATCAGGTTCAATCTCCACTCCAAAGCCAATGATAATGCAAGGCTGGTGAATATCTCCACAGTCCACTCCTCCCCTTTCTCAGATGCTGATGTGTAAATCTAGCCTTAGGACCTATGAACTGGAGAACATTTCAATTCCATTTATCCCTATTGTTTTGTGAAAACTCTCATGGTCTTTACAAATGCACTCTGTGAGAAGCTGAATGAGGCATGGAGTCAAAAGGAAATTCACCCTTTCTACCCCTGAAAATGGTCTTGCAAAGAACTGAAAGATGCTATGAAGGTTACTTTCAGAATTTTTTCCACCACAAATTCACAGACTGGATGGGGGTTTTGAAAGAATGTCTTGATTTTAGTGTGAGAAATTATTTTACTCCATATTCTAGTGATTCAAAAATCCCTAGTGAAATGTCATGTATTTTCAGACAAGTTTTGCAAATAAATTGGAAATAAATATTTTAAAGCCTTCTCTCTCTCTCCCCAGGAGCAGAGCCAGGACTGTGAGATGCCCTGGAAGAAAGGACTGCTGTGCAATAAGTTACAACTTTATGACTGTGTAAAAATAAAAAAACAACTCAAACAATTATTGTTATACCTGACACTTATGTATGAGTGCACAGAAGCAATTTGACACCTGTAAAACCACTTGCCAACCTTGTTTAAGCTCACCCTGTGAAAGAAATGGAAGTTAGTCATTTTTATTACTTGCAGTGCAGAGACTGAGTATTTTAGAACCTGTTAAATAAGTTGGGCCAGACCCACGGATGACGTAGAACAACCTCCTGTAGTTACCCTGACATACCAGTGGTCACAGAGGGCTCTCTGCAGTCATTGCTCAACTGGAGCTGCCCCAGGCAGATCTTACATCAGGTACAACCTCCATGAGCTGCAGACACGGCAGTCTCCTGCCTCCAACACTGCAGCTTCCCACCCCATGTCCCTGGTGGAGGTGCAGGAAGAAGGGGCCAAGGTGCTGGGAGCTCTGTTGGCCAGCCAGGCTGACATCTCAGCCCTGCCTGGCCTGGGGCCCAGCCCCATCAAGCCCTCCCAAGGTCTCTTTTGGAGCCCTTGTGTCCAACCCCATCCATGCCTGTTCCCTCGCTGCTGTAGTGCTGCATTCATAAAAATGGCACTTTTGAATAGGTCCAGCCATGGTGGAGAAACGAGCATTTTTAGGGGAGTGTAAGGACCAGTGGCTGTAATGTGTTTCTCTCCCCTGGGAAAAGGGAGGAGGAGCTGCCTGCTGGCAGCAGGTTGTGTTAGCACAACACTTCAGGATGACTAAATCGCTCAAGGTAAAAGGGTGGTGAAATTTGATTTGAGCTGCTGTCAACTGTGAAAATGCTCTTAGCACAGACTTCTTCCCCTGCTATGGAAAGGGTCTGATCCCAGCTTCTAGCAGCAGCCCATACAGCTCTCACTCTGTCCTGCTCCCAAGCCCCGTGGGATGGGAGTGGCAAGGGTACCATGTCCCAGCCACCCTTCCCCCTGGCTGAGCTCAAACCAGAGGCAACTGGATGCAGTCTGCAGCTGGGTTCTTAACTTCCATGGAGCAATACAAGTTATGAAATCCACCTCATGAGACATTAGGAAAAGCAACTCTCAGCTCTTCTCACAACTTCTAAGGTTTTATTCTCTTTTCATGGATAACTCTGCCCGCATATCCTCACCCTCAAAAGTGGTGCCTGTCAGTGTCATATTTCCATCTGAGCAGCTCCCAGCCCAGCTGAGCTCTCCTAAAGATGCCACAAGGAATGTTTGGTGTGAAAGTGGAATTCCCCCAGCACATTAGTGGGGAGGCCACTTCTTGCAGCCAAAAGACCCAGAGGGTCTGCCTCTGCAAATCTGTAAATCCCAGGGACTGGAACTTCAGCCTGCAGCAAGCTGAGCAGGCTTGCTTTTAGTTTTCTCTTGAACAGCAGCATCAGAGGTTAACAGCTCTTGTGGTGCTGTTGCCATCTAGTCATAAATTTAAGTTAGAGTTTGACTCTGCATCTTCCTTAGTGGATTTTATGTCTCAGGTCAGTCTTTCACTGAAGTTGAGAAATGAGCAATTATATGTCTGAACTTGCAGCCATAATTCTGTGGCCAGTTATCAGACATGATACATCAAGGAGCTGCATCTGATTAAAAATGACTGTGTACACATGCCTCCTCTTTAGCTGCAGTATTCCTCAGTCATGCTGAATGTGTGAACTCATGAATGATGCTCATGTGAATAATCATCTGAAAGAACTAGAGGTTTTTTTCCAGCTGGCTCACCCAGATCTGCCTCTACCTTTGTTCAAGAAGGCTCTTTTCCCCTTGTTCCCAGTGTTGTCTCTTTCCCTTAGCTTTGCCTGGATTTTAGGTATATGCTCTAAGTGTCACTGCTTTCTCCAGTGCCACTGGCACTTATCTCAGAATTTTCAGTTCTGGTGTGACTTTCAAATGTCCTTTTTCCCTTGTTTTCACACACTCCTACTTGGTCTTGATGGTCTGGGGCATGCTGAGTTTCTGGGTTTAATTGAGTTTGAAAAACAGTTCTGGGTTTTGGATCCCATCCATGTGTCCAGGGCACTGGAAGCTCCTGCACTCACCAGCCTCTTCCACATCTGATTTTCACATAATGCATCAGCTGTTAGCAGCATCCTGGGAGGGCTGGTGTGTGTTTGCAAAGCTTCTCTTGGCAAGGGAATAGGGCATTTGCAGTTGCAGCCAAATAGCACAGGCCTCCCAACAATAAAATATGTTACTTTTTTCACCTTGGACTGTGACAGAGTTGAGGAGGATGACTGTGGGTATAGAACACTGCAAGAAATTGGATGAGCATCAGCCACCCAACAGCTGTGGGATTCATCCCCACCCCTTCTCCTGTGAGTACAGACTGATAGGCCACAGACCAAGGCATGTTTTGTGTCAGATTAATAACTGGTATTTGCATGTAGAGATGCACAAAGCCTGCCAGGATTTTAATTCTCCAGACATATTTTTCACACCACTACTGAAACCACTCCTAGTAGCAAAGTGTGAGACCTCTGCAGGTTGCTGTAAGGTCACAGTGATCTCTGGGAGAAGGCTGGCAGCCACTGCCACTCTGTGTCCCAGGAATGCCAGCTGCTGTGCCCTGCAAAGCCCAGCCCAGCATAGCCCAGCCCAGCCCAGCCCAGCCCAGCACAGCCCAGCCCAGCCCAGCCCAGCCCAGCCCAGCACAGCCCAGCACAGCCCTGCATTGCACAGCCCAGCCCAGCCCAGCCCAGCCCAGCCCAGCACAGCCCAGCCCAGCCCAGCCCAGCCCAGCCCAGCCCAGCCCAGCCCAGCCCAGCACAGCACAGCACAGCCCAGCACAGCACAGCCCTGCACAGCCCAGCACAGCCCAGCCCAGCCCTGCATTGCAGAGCCCTGCACAGCCCAGCACAGCCCAGCCCAGCACAGCCCAGCCCAGCACAGCCCAGCCCAGCACAGCACAGCACAGCCCAGCCCAGCCCAGCCCAGCCCAGCCCAGCCCAGCCCTGCATTGCACAGCCCTGCACAGCCCAGGCCAGCCCAGCACAGCCCAGCACAGCCCTGCATTGCACAGCCCTGCACAGCCCAGGCCAGCCCAGCATAGCCCAGCCCAGCCCAGCACAGCCCAGCACAGCCCAGCCCAACCCAGCACAGCCCAGCCCAGCCCAGCCCAGCCCAGCCCAGCCCAGCACAGCACAGCCCAGCACAGCCCTGCATTGCACAGCCCAGCCCAGCCCAGCACAGCACAGCCCAGCACAGCCCAGCACAGCCCAGCCCAGCACAGCACAGCACAGCCCAGCCCAGCCCTGCATTGCACAGCCCAGCCCAGCCCAGCACAGCACAGCCCAGCACAGCCCAGCACAGCCCAGCCCAGCACAGCCCAGCACAGCCCAGCCCAGCCCTGCATTGCACAGCCCAGCACAGCCCAGCAGAGCACAGCACAGCCCAGCCCAGCCCAGCCCAGCCCAGCACAGCCCAGCCCAGCCCAGCACAGCCCAGCCCAGCCCAGCACAGCACAGCCCTGCACAGCCCAGGCCAGCCCAGCACAGCACAGCACAGCCTTGCACAGCCCAGCACAGCACAGCCCTGCACAGCCCAGCACAGCCCAGCACAGCACAGCCCAGCCCAGCACAGCCCTGCACAGCCCAGCACAGCCCAGCACAGCACAGCCCTGCACAGCCCAGCACAGCCCAGCCCAGCACAGCACAGCACAGCACAGCCCTGCACAGCCCAGCCCAGCCCAGCAGAGCACAGCACAGCCCAGCCCAGCCCAGCCCAGCACAGCACAGCACAGCCCTGCACAGCCCAGCCCAGCCCAGCCCAGCACAGCCCAGCCCAGCCCTGCATTGCAGAGCCCTGCACAGCCCAGCACAGCCCAGCCCAGCAGAGCCCAGCCCAGCCCAGCCCAGCCCAGCCCAGCCCAGCCCTGCATTGCACAGCCCTGCACAGCCCAGCACAGCTCAGGACAGCCCAGCCCAGCAGAGCCCAGCCCAGCCCTGCATTGCACAGCTCTGCACAGCCGGCAGCCCGTGCTCAGAGCCACCTTTTCTGTTCTCCTAGGAAGCACCTCCGCAGCACACAGTGTGTTAGGGCTTCTTGAGAAATATTTTTGCATTGCTTCATGCCTCAAACAATTGCTTAAGCCCCCTTCCCCCCACTGCTCACATGCACTTCAAATCCTGCCCCATCCCACTTTGCCAATTTTCCTCAGGCTCATTGTGCAGAGCAGGAGGTTGCATGCTGCAGCATGGCACCACTCCCTCCCAGTCCCAGGGAGACCTCTCCCCTTTCCCAGCTCACCCCATTAGCAGTGGCCCTGGCATTTGGGCCATCATGCCCCTGAGGGAGCAGCTGACCCTGCAGGGGGGAATGGAGAACCTCACTGTATGGACAGGAGCTTAACCACCATCCCCAATCCAGGGAGCAGACACAGCCTATTTCATGTACAAGTAGTGACAGAGGCATTCCCAGCTTCCCATCCAATGCCTGTCCCTGTCCACAGAGATCTGTTCCTTCACAGTGCCAAGCTTCCCACAAGCCCCTGCCCTCAGCACCTGCTGCAGCACTGGCTAATGCTCAGGGCATCTGATCCTCCCCAGTGGCACCCACTCAGCTCCTGATAGCCACTGCCAAACTTCAACCATTTTAAGATTAAACTGTCCTCGGGGTATTTTCCTGCAGCCTGCACTTGAGACTTAGCCAGGATTGGTGGAATGGGCCCTGGAATTGCAGGAGGGGCCCTGGGCCAGGCACTGGAGTGCTCACCCTGGGAAGAGCAGATGGTTTCATCACCTTTCTCTTGAGATGTCCTGACATCGCTGCTGCAGCTTGGCATTGGGCATGGGTCTTCCTGTGCCTGTGAAAATCCACCAAATCCCAGCCAGGTTACAAGCTGTTTAAAAGCATCCCCATATGTACATAGCAGACTGGAGTTCCTGTGGGGTTTTCTGTTATTAACAGCTGATCTGACTTCCAGGAACCCATAACCACCAACTGGAGGCTTTTTTGTGGCAGGAAGATTTTGAAAACCGCTATCCTATGCATACCCTCTGGTGAGTGATAAATTGCAAGCTCTTGTGGCCACTTTTTCCACAGTTTGGTGGGTTTTTTTTCTCTCTTTCTTCCCTCTACTCCTTTATTTTTGTGGGAAAAAATAGATAGTTAATTATATGTCTGACATCCAGTTGAGTCAGCCAGTGGCTTCACGGCTCAGCAGGGGATGACAGGCAGATGAAGAGCCAGACACACAGACACACACACCCACACATGTATGCACACACACACATGCACACTCACACAGGACTGCATCAGCCATTTCCCTTAAGAAACCTGGATCTGCAGCAGTGATAGAGCTACAGTGGATTTGGCCAGCAGTGGACATTTGTCAAAGACAGTGATCCTTGGCTGGGATGGAGAGATGTCACTCGAGGGAAATGGGGCTGGCTTTTCCTTTTGTGTTTAAAAAACCCAAACAACTTGAAAGCTGTTCTTCAAAGACTGATTAGGTGACGCCCATGCCACTGAACCCCTCTCAGGCCACCCCCAGGCCCAAGCTGGAGGAGTGCTTTTGGCTTGACCCAAGTTTTTGTGAATTCTTATTGCATGTTGGTGCTGGGGCCCCAGTCCTGGCACTGCCCATCTGATGTGTTCTTGTGCCTGCTTTGAAAGCCCTAGCAATACTGCTCTGACACCCTTTGAAAGCCCTAGCAATACTGCTCTGGCACCCTTTGAAAGCCCTGGCAATACTGCTTTGGCACCAGCAGTTATGAGAATTGTTTCACTGCTCTCTGTGGGGAACATGTGTACTCAGGTCTGGAGCACCACTGGTGACCCCAGAGGAAAAGTAAGCCAGAGCAAGGTTTCATTTAGGGAGTTATAAATCAAGCACATAGAACACAATGGGAATAGATGGGTTATCAATGGCAGTATTCAGAATACTCCACATTTTCACTGGGCTGGGGTCCTGTGCAAAGTGGATACACAGGCATCACTGAAAAGGGACCTCTAAACCATGCAAGTGCAAGAAACGGGGAAACTCAGCCTTTGCAGTCACCTGAATTTTGGGATGTGACACACAAATATGGAAAATTAATTTTTCTACCATGCTGATAATGTCATGCATAGGAGAAAAGGGTCTGCTGCCTGCAGAGGTTGTGCTGCCAAACAGGCTGCTTGCTGCTATGACATCTAGTCCTCATGCAAAAGACAGCCTGAATCTATCTGGGAAAAGCAAAGCCACAGATTTAACAGCTACAGCTTATTCAAGACACAATGTGACATTTTCAAGATTCAGGTTTATTCTGATTGTTGCACTCCTGTAGGATTGATTGCAGGTAATAATCAGGGTTTGGCATTCAGGAGAGAGCATGGATAGTGACAGAACCTACAGTTTGTAGATGCAAGAGGAGGTGACTTGGTCCTCAGCAGCTGCTTGGGTTTGTGGCTGTGCACAAAGCCCTGCAGACTCCCAAATTTCTTAGACCAGAGAAATGAAACAGCTGGCAAGAGCAAGCAAGAAAGTGAAGAATGGAAAGCATTTTCAAGGAGTTCTTCATTGGTCTTACAAGCACCATGCAGAAAAGCCTCAGCCAGTTTCACATTCACTGTCTGGAGACCTGTTGTGGTTTAAATCCAGCCAGCAACTAAGCCCCACACACCCATTCACTCCCCCTCCGTGGGATAAGGGAGAGATTTGGAAGGGTAAAACTGGGGAAACTCGTGGACTGAGAAAACTACATGCAAAGCAAAAGCATGTGTTCCTTTCTTTCTTCCTCCCTTCCTTCCTCCCTGTTGTAAATGCTGAGAATGATGCCATATGGTGTGGGATATCCCTGTGGTCAGCTGGGATCAGCTCCAGTACCATCTGCTGCAGCAATGACAAGTGTCCAAAGGTGTCCGCACTGGGCTCGACTAGGAGCTGATCTCAACAAGGTCTCTTGAGAAACAAGTTCAAACACTTTAGGAATTGCTCTCTAATTGCTGACTCTAGTAATCATCAGCTGATGAGATCTGAAATTTGGATCAAGGAACAGCTTAAGCAAGTGAGTATTGCAACAACAAAAATAGAGAATTCACACATGAACATTATTTTTCGCAAGAATGAATCTAAGCTCTTACTCTGCCAGTACCATGCAACCTCACGAGTTATTTTCAGAAGTGGGGTTGGAGGTGGTTGTACTCCACAGAGGGCTTTGCTACAACATGGCAAGGTGCAAAGAATTCAATTTTAGTCTGGGCCAAGATGACCTACAGAGTCAGGTGTTTGTGCCTGGTTTTGCTATTGCTGACTTCATTCATGGGTATATGCACAGGGAAGTTGTACAAGCTTGGTAATGTGTTTGCACATTTAGGAGGCAGTGGTGCAAAACCACACTTGAGTCACAGCTGAACACACTTGATGGAGGAGACATTGATACATTTCACTATATTTAGATCAGACTAGATGTTCTGAAAAAGCAAAAACAGCAAAAAGGAAGGAGGGCAGAGAAGGCATTTTCCTTCATAAGGCTATTAAAGAGTAATGAAATGAAAAGAGCAAAGAAAATATTAACACTTACTTTGCACTCTGGCTGCATTCATGTGTGTCCACTTTATTTAGAATTTGAAATCTCCTAAACTTGGCAAAGTAATGGAAGACTTAACAGAATGCTCGTAGTTCCAGCCTGGCCTGTGTCTGTTGGAAGAACTTGTTGAAACAATGTCTCAGGGTCTGGCCTGAGGATATTCTGGGGCAGTAGAGGTTATATCCTTATTGCTTTCTAGGTAAAACAGGAGTCATTTAAGGCCTGGACTAGAACAGGCTCTTTTATAGAGAAATAGAAACGTCAATCCCAATTTTGAAGTTCATCCTGAAAGGCAATCTGGAAACAAATTTCTGAAAGAAGCAAAGTGGTGTTTTATGGGCATCTTCTACCTTCAAGAATGCTGAATACTTCTTGTGCCTTTAATCAAAAGTAACCCGTGAGAGTAAAGAAGGGAGAGTTACTCAGCCAGGCAAGCAGAGGCCAGGGATGTGACGCAGCACCTTGAGCATCACTCTCTGCTGGGGCTACAATGGCGTGTGCAGAGCGCTCAGAGCAGGACAGGCCTGCAGGGTCTCCCTTACATCCTCTGAGCTGCTCCTCTGATGAACCCCTTTCCCTCCCCACCCTGCCACCCAGCCCCATCCTCCAGAAGTGGAGTCTGCTTCCAAAACTGCTACAAGAAAGCCCAACAAACAAGGCTGCCATTCCTGCTTTTATCTCAAGGTGCCAACGGTGCCTAGGCATTGAGGAAGGAGTGCTTTCAGCTAGATCCTCAGCTGGCTGGGGCTTCATTTAGCAAAATCACAACCTGGAACTGCAAACAGCAATTCTCAGACAGATCGTGGGGCCTTCAGCTTCAGAAGCAGTACAAGATATAAGTGTTAATTTGTGGTTAAGGCGTATTTATCTGGAACAGAACTGAAGGGTGTCTTGGCCTTTCCTGTAGCACAGTACTGAACTGCCAAAATAAAGAGGCATTAAAAGTTAATAAAAAGGTCTGAAACACATTCATTAAAATACTTGGAAAACTTTTCTGTTTGGCTTCATACCATAGAATGAGTATGTGAGAACTTGACTGGGCTTGCCTGCCTCCCTAGCAGACTGTCTTGACTTAATACTTATAAAAAAATCACCTGGCGCCTGATGCTGTGTTAAAAAGCCCCTACCATGTCAGGTACTGTTGTAATTTGCCCTGGAAATGCATCTGAAGCAAAGGAATGCATGAGCACAACTTCAAAGCTCAAACAGGGAAAATACTGGTTGTTACATAAATCAGTGGATACAGATGGCATTTTGCTTATTTTAGCCATCAGCCCAAAGTTTCAGGGGCTGGTAACTTTGTCACCCACTCTGGTTCATCCTGCCTCTGGATGGACAGATGTTGCAGCTAATGCTCCCAGAGCAGGCTCTGTAGATACCACATTTTCAGGTGTCCTGGCCATATCTGGAACCATTTCAAGGAAAATCTAGCCCTGTATTTGACCTCATTGTTCTATTTACTCACCACACTGATTAGGTTGGGCAGAGGGAAGGCCAACAAGACAGGCAGGATGGACTATTTGCATAGCTGCAAGCGGCTTCTATCTGATGGAGTGGAGTGGATTGAACTATAGGTGAATTGTGGGTCAAGAGGTTGTTTGAGTTTCACATACAGGGATGCCCTCTCCACAGCCACTGCTTTTTTTGTCAGCTGTTCCACAGCACCCTGTGTTGCTGCTCAGCCGTGAACTGGGGGCTGGATTCAAGCTCCTGGGGATCAGGATGGCTGTGGTTCTGTGTCCATGCAGCACCCAGGGGATGAACCCTACAGTGCTTCAGTGGCAGTGCCCACTGTACATCTCAGCCCATGGCCTGCCTGAAAGCTGTCAAAAGATGAAGCCATCTTTGATCTAGTATTTACTTTCAGGGTAAAATTTAAAAGGTATATGAAGCACAAGCTTGGGATTCTTTGCCTAGTTCTTGATCCTCTTACCCCACCCATTTCTCTGGGATGCCAAGCCTCTGGCTAACATTCCACTACCACATTTGGGATTATCCTGTTTCATAGTGTTTATCCTGCCTCCTTCAAAATGCAATGACTACCTTGGGACGAAGACACACTATTGAATTTTTCTACCTATCATAACATCTATGAGTCCAAAGTGTTGGAGTTGGTGGCCTTTGGCCTTTTCCCTAGATGAGCTCTCAGAGTTTTCAGGTATAACAAAAGCAGCTTTATGGGTTTTTTGAATGTAGGACATATTTTACCAAGGAAGGAAACTAGTTAGCACTTTTCCCTTCGCCTTGGTGAAAGTGTATAATTATGCAGCACTTCAGCAGTGGATTGCTGTTCCCAGACATGCTTCCCTTGGGAGCATACTGTGGATTTGAGCTGCATGTCTCCCACCCTGCAAAATCCCAAGGCAGGGCTATGTGGAGGCACAGGACAAGTTCAGAATAGGCAGGCTGTGTGTGCAGGTCACTGGGACCCAGGTAGCACCATGTGTGAGGAATACAGGGGAGAAAGGATTTTCAGCCTTCCTACTCACATTCTCTGCCCAAAATTACTTCTGCTTGAAGAGCATCACACAGCCAGCACCTTGTTTAGTTTGGGTGACTGAACCCAAAGTCTCAGTGGAGGAGTCACCCATTAGAATCCCTGCATGGGAACCACAGCTCTTGGAACAGTCCTACCTGTAAATACCACCACAGTCCTCTGCACCCTGGAGCACAGAGTAACAAGTACAAGTGTTCACAGGGACTTAATTCATGGCAAAAACAGCACCCAGATTCTCCAGATCCTTTCACCTGTCTCCTTCCTTCACAGGAAGCTCACTGAAAGATTTCCTGGTAGGAAAAGATCACTGCTGAAGAGATGGAAAGGAGCCCACACAGTGGAAGGTATGCACAACTCTTCCTTCTACAACTTCTCTATTATCAGTAAAGAACAAAGAAAGAGCAGATGTATATCTGATGTGTTTATATGAAAGCTGCAGTATTTACTGATGCTTTTAAGGTCATATTTTACTTCAGTCAAGCATAAAAAAAATGTAGAGAGTATCTTGCAGTTAGTTAGCGAAACATATTTTCCTGCCTTTCTATTGGGTAAGACAGACACTCACAATAAACTTTATCTGTGAGACAGTTCAAGGAACTGGCAAGAGAGCCTAAAATCCACTAACTCAAGGTCATTCATCCACTCAAGGTGTCCAGGCTGACTGAGGAATGGCCATAAATGATCACATTTGACACTGATTCAGTGGCCTGTGTAGAACATGAGTGAGTCTGTACACATGCTCCTGTGGGAGGAGTATCATCTCACACTGACAAGCTACAGAGGCTTCCATGAAGAGGCCCAGACTCCTCTGGGCACAGAAAGATAATTTTCCACCTAACTCCTGGATGTTCTAATCAAACCATGTATATACACAGGAGTGTGGACAAATCTGTCATCTAAGCCCATCCTGAGCTATAAATCCAGGAAACTGCAGCCTGGAAAAACAGCCAGGACACATCCTGGGGATTCCTGCCATCAAACCAAGTCCTGGCAGGGGACATTACCTCTTGTCATCCTAGTAGCTTTTTGGGAGCTGTGTGGGCACCATCACTATGGTATCCCAATATGTCCCAGTGACCAACAAGACAGGGAATTTTACAAATAAAGACAGCTAAAGTGAATGGCCTGTTTTCTGGATGATCCATGGTTCAGATAAAAAATCTTGGGTCTCTTGAATGGAAATTCAATGTTTTATGCACCAAAAACACCCTTCCTAGCAAATTTACTCTCAGGCTTAGAAATTAAAGCTCCCCACCCACTTTCTGGGGTGTCAAGAAATCACATGGAAGATGAAGTTGTTCCCAGTCAGCTCCAAGGACTATGGCCCTGGTCAGTGCAAGAGGCAGCATACTAACAAAATGGTCCAGTTCTGATCCAATAGTTGTCCAGTTATGGCGCTACCTGAAGCTTGCACAGAAAAATTAGGAGAAAAAGCAGAGAGTTCCCTTTGCTCTTTAGAATGGAAAGTCTGAAGCCATTTTGCACTGTTTCATCCCTGTTATCATTCTACGCTGTCCACCATATATAAAAACTGATGTAAGGTGAGCTAGAGCAAAGCCTGTTGGGAGGTACTAACACAAACATAGAAACCTCCTACACTAAATGAAACCAATGCTGTGCATGTGCTAAGACCTGTGTGAGAGAGACTGCTTGTAAATATTCTTTGCAGTCTACGTAGGAGTTGTGTGGAGGCAGCCTGAAGACCTCCAGCAGCAGAAAAATGAGATAAATGGGCATTTATTTGGCTGAGTGTCCGGGGAGAAGGGTTTTAATATGTGCTAGAAGAAAGTGGAGATTGCTGTTATCAAACTGTGCCATGATGGAGTTAAATAATAAAGGCCTAAGCTGCCTTGTACAGCTCCCATCTTATGGAGGAGGGTTTCAGAAAGGTGAGAAATAGTCTCTCACCATATCTCTTCTCTCTTCGTTTGGCAGCTTTCTGTGTTTCTTATCTAAAATCTCATGGAAAGCTGTCACAAATTTACTGTGCACAGCAAACTTCCATTGCATGGAAATACCCTTCCCAGCTGAAAGACTCGGCACTGGAAAAACAGTTTAGCTGTGTGAACCACACAGTTGTTGTGCCGTGTTGTGTTGTGTTGTGTTGTGTCGTGCTGTGCCACATGGGGTGCCCCGAGGAGCCCCGACGCGCACACGTGCGCCACGGCCGCGCCTTCTCACCCGCGGCTGCTCCGCGCCTCCTCCTCCGCTGCCCGGGCCCCCTGCCCCACTGACAGCCCTGCCTCTTCCCTAGGAAATTCTTCTGCACTGCTTCAGGCAATTTCAGGCAATTTTCTACCTATCTGGAGCTTACTCTTCCAGCCAGAAAGTCAAAGTGTAACCAAGCGAGAAAAAGAGTAGGAAAAAAGTTATTGGCCTTTATTTTTCCAAAATAAGGTAAATGTGAGCAATTTTTTTATTTTTTATGGAAATGTGGCTTCTTCCCTTTCTTCTTTTTCCTTCCCACCAATATATCCAGACACTGTGGTTTCCAATACCTTCCCAGAGCCAGAAAACATGTGGTTTTCTGTATCTTTTTTTAAAGACTAAAGTCACTGATCAAGAATCCAATTAAACAATTTTCTTTCTTAAAATCATACAAAATCTAACATCTAGGATAAAACATTTCAAATAAAAAGCTGCATATTTCACAAGTGATAGCTGACCAAAAATATAACTATTAAGGAGATATTTCAGACATCTCTATACCTTTCTCACAAAACTACAGACCAATAGATGACCCATCCATATTAGAATAAGGATTGAGTATAAGCTATTTAAATCTATTACATTAGTTTATTTTGTTAATTGTAGAAGCTTCATAGCTCCAGAAATCTGACAGCTTGTGAACATTAAATATGAGCTCATCTCACGGAGACAAGTGTCTGGTTAGATTTCACCTTTGTTTCAGCACAGCAGAGAGGGGGCTGGGTGCTCACAGAAGTGCGCCTGGCAGCTGGACCAGAGCAATGGGAATATTCCCATTTATGTGGAAGGAATTGGAAAATCTGATGTCAACTCTGGGAGAGAAAAACCAAAACATTTTGTGCATGCTACAAGTCGTCAATTTACAGCTGTAGCCAGTTATGCTGACACAATTAAATTGCCAAGTATGGGTGCAGCCTAAGAAGGCTCCTTATGTAAAACAACGGAGCATTTTTTGTTGCTGGTTTAATCATGTGTCACAGGAATCTTGAATTTGACAAGCTGACTTGAAAGCCAGGTCTTAGTAATACCTGCAAGAACACAGTCATACAATGACAGCCCCTCCTACACTGGGCTTTGGACACTGATTTCCATCACTCTTCTGGATGTGATAGGTCATGGGCTGACAAATGACATGGCAAAGGAAGCACAGGAATGTCCTCCTGGGCATCATTGTACTAATGCCCATGATTTAACTTCAACAGTATCTTCCCTGTGGTCTCTCCAGAAGGGGAAGTGTGATCATCTTTGAAATCATAATGTCCTACAATGTAAAATTAGTACATCTGCATTTGTACCTAGACACCTAGGTGCTCCAGGCCAGGCTGGATGGGGCTTTGCACCAGCTGATCTAGTGAAAAATGACCCTGCCTATGGCACAGGAGTTTGAACAGATGAACTTTAGAGGCTCCTTCCAATCCAAACCGTTCTGTGATTCTATAGTCCTATGATTCCATGATCTCTTCTCCACTCTTGAACTCATTTTAGATACCTATAGATATAAATACATGTGCATGCACACATATGTGCATAAAGATATGTTCATTCACTGGCCAAAATGAGACTTCAGAAGCACTGGCATGAGCATATGCAAGTATTGGTATAAAAAAAATACAGCATGTTCTTTTTCTTATTTCTTCAAGGCAGTGTTACTGTTGGTCTGGCATCCCAGCATCTACTGGGCCATTCTCAGCCTTGCACATGAACACATACATATCAGGATATGTGCCCAGGAAACAGCACTGGCTGAAAACCAGAGAGGATTTATAAATCAGTCAGGAATTGCATCACTTCCTCCTTGCTGTTGAGATACTCCCTGGAACTTGGGTGTTTCAGTAAGGAAGGAATATTTTTCAAATTTATGCAAGGACAGCTGCAAGCTTTGATTGACTGATTGATTGATTGAAATCTCACCTAATCTGAAATAATATCAACTCACAAAGAACTGGAAGAAGTATGGCAGGTTGGTACCTCTGCCCTTTGTAAGTTACCCATTTTAAGTTATCATAGGTAAATATGTAATACAAACATAAATGAATCTATTTAAAACATGTTAGGCTGCTTACCCCACACTGCTAGAAAGCAAGCCTGAGGAGCACCACATCTACTAATCCTGCGCCTGGAGTCATCTGTGGACAGCTCTGTCTTTTACCTTTGGTCTTATCTCACTTCTGTCCAGACTTTGAAATGCCCAGACCCTTAGCTGGGCTGCAGTCACATCCCACTTCACCTCATCCTGCCAGCTGAAACAAATCTGACACTCAACTCTCTTCTCATATGGCTTTTCCATCCCCTGCTCGTTTGTGATGCTCTTCTCTGCACCGTCAAAAAATCCCTTGGGAATGCAGGCAAGCACAGCTTTCCAGCTGGCATTCAAATAGCCCTGAACCAAGGCATTAAACCAGCCCTGCTTTGCTGGTCAGCTGTTCATGTTCCACAGCCTGGAACGATGCTTCCCATGTATCCATGGCTCACAGTCATGCTGTGGCTGACTAATGCAGCATGACAGCTCATGCAGCAGCTCCAGTGGGACACGCTCCCATGCAGGCAGTCACCTCCTTCCCCTGGCAAAAGGCTGTACTCACAGCAAATGGGGCCCAAGAGCTGAACATCCTCACCCTTGCAGCAGCCAGCCCAGAGCCATGGCTACTGCTCCACTATTACATTTCACCACATCTCTGTTACCAGCATGGTGTCATCAGTTTATGTTACTGCCTCCTTTTCACTACTGGTGACACTGTTGTGAGTAAAGCATTAAATAAGGTCCATTCCAAGTCCAGTCCTGGACCTCCAGCATTTCACCAGCATTTCTTTCTGGCATGCTTGGTCTCATTAAGTCATAACCCACCATTATCTCCCTATTTATCAGTGCTTTCCTTACATTAAAATTCACGTTTCTCCAATATAAGAAAGAAGTTATTTGGTTTATTTCAACATCTTAGTGCAGATTGCATATGCCTTGCCTGAAAAGGTCAGCTATCTTACAAAAAAAAGGCACAATGTTAACTTGGCATGATCTACTTTGCGCAAATTCATGTTGTATTTTCTCTCATTTTTAGTTACCTCCTGCCTCTTTCCTTCAGCATAGTCTTTAGTCCTGCATGTGCAGGAGGGGGAAAAAGAAGAAAAGCTGGTGCCCAATTTCCCTGTTTCCCCACTCCGCTCTGTATCTGTGACATTGCAGTCACTGAAGTCCATGCAGGCAGCCTAAAACAGAAGGAACAAAACAAGGAGTAAAGTCATGAGCTCATCCATGAAGGTCTCCCAAGGAGCATGAACTGTGAATCCTTCCTGACAGAACCTGTTGCCTCATGAAACTCAGCCCAAGGGGCTTAGTCAAATATCTTAGATAGAGATGAAACCCTAGCAATTATTAAAAGACAATTAAAAGGATTATCTTTTTTCACTCTCCATAAACTGTTCTTTAGCTGGTCTAGAAGGAAATGAACTCCTTGGCTGAAGAGCTCTTGACCAGGTGCACACCATGATTTTAAAAACATTCTTTGTACAGTTTGGCCACCACCCAAAGCAGATCCCACTGCAGATGAAGAACTGCCCTTCTGCACCAGGGCCATGGCAGCATCTTCAACTTCCTTAGTGCCTCTCCATTGCAGGCACACCATTTCTGGGGAACAGAATGATATGTGGATACAGTTTGCTTCCCACACACTGCATTTGGAAGTGGACAGTATGGCAAAGCCCTTGCATACACTCCATGCCAAGCAAGAGCAAGACCAGCTGGAATAGGTGCTGGGTTTGGTAAGCTGGGATCAGGGCATGTAGATAGGTAAGCTGCAGACACAGAGCAAGTTTTAAGGCTCTGCAGCTCAGAGTGGCTTTGTGAGAATGCACCTGGCAGGTGCATCACACAGGTGGCCAGCACTGCAGAGTGGCACAGCACTGTGCAGCCCGGGGAGGCCCTCACTGCCCTGTCCCCCGGGCACACAGGCATTTGTCACAGCAGTAGCAGCACAGGACACTGCCAAGATGGCAGGTGCCAGTGGTTAGCATGCCCCCAGCTTCCACTGTCTGGAGAAGCCTGTGCCTGGGTGCTTCAGGAAGGGGTGCAGCCCAAGACAGGCAAAGCCTGTGTGCTCCTCCAGCTGGGTACCAGTATGGGATTGTCATCACTTATGCTCCCAAATGACCCACAAATGTAGAGGTGGGCCCAGCCTGCCAGCTAAACCTTCCCAGAAGACTGGAAAAGGAGAGTAAGGGAGGAGAAGACTACAGTCTTGCCAAGCATGTCCCACCCAGGTTGCTGAGCGTGTGCAGCTGCTCAGGGAAGCACTGCCTGTGCAAAGCTTTGTGTGCAGCCAGCCAAGCACTGAGCACTGCCTCAGGCACCTCCTCTCACTGTGGTGCCATCCTCTCTGCCCATTCACACATACCCAGCTCTTCCACCACAGCCATTTAGAGAAACAGTGATGAGCCTGCTTCCAGACACCTCCTGGCTGCTGCTGGGGCAAGGTCCACCCCAGGAATCAGACCCCCAGGAGCAGTGCAGTGGCATCCTTTCACCCCACCAGCTGTATATTTCCTAGCCTCAAGCTATGTCTGTGTTCTGCAGATCACAATGCCCAGGAAGGCATCTTCAGGGGCCTACAGCAGAACACGGCATGCCTGGGAAGGGCAGTTTAAGACTGATTAGTCCTCCAAAACCATTCCATGTGTATTTATAAAGCTGCTGTTTCCTAAACTGACAGGAGTTTCTATGAGTGCCAACCCTTCTAACATTCAGTGGACATCAACAATAACAGAAACAAACGACAGATTATTCATGTACAATTGGTATGTTGAATAGAACATAATTTATGCAGTTAAAAGAAAACAGTGCAGTGGTAGAAACAAAAACAGCACGAAGCTGAGGCAGCAGAGCTTTAGCTTAGACATCAGGAAAAGGTTTTTCACCCAGAGGGTAGCTGGAACAGGCTCTTCAGGGAAGTTGTCACATCACCAAGCCTGACAGAATTCAAGAAGCATTTGGACACACTCCCAGCCACATGGTGTCATTCTTGGGGTGTCCTGTGCAGGACCAGGAGTTGGACCCAATGATCCTTGTGGGTGCCTTCCAACTCAGCAGATTCTATGATTCTAAATAAAAAAAAAAACTCTCATTGCATCTCATTATGAACTTGAATTTTACAGCTGACTATCACAAAATAGAGTAGAACCTTTTAGCACTTTTGATACTGTATAATCTATAAAACCCTTTGCTTAGAAAGAAAATTTAAAACATATTGAGAGGAGAGCATTTTCCTTCCTGCTGTGAAATTAATGTACTAGCTCCCTCATGGCCAAGTGGTAGAGAAATATAAAAGTGATTTTGCATAAATACCGATTTCTCTGTTGCACTTTGCTAAGTAGAGCTGATACATCACTCCTGGTGCTCTCTTTGGATAATGTCAAACAATAATGAGGCAGAAAATACAGATGTCAAATAAGGCAGGACAATAATACTATAATAAAATAACTGTCTCTGAGTTTCTTTAACAACATTTATTGTTAAACAACTGCACTGAAATCCACCTCAGCTTACCAGCTTTTAAATGAAACAACGAACAGTCCCAAAACTGTTGACATTTTATTATGACTTTTAAAATACATTCATCTCTATAAAGGTTAACCTAAAATATCTTGAGAGCTCTCTCACTTTCTTTCAATTTATTCAAGTCCCTCAGCAACCAGGACATAGTCACTCCATATAAACTATGCCTCCTAAGTGCTAGATTTGAAGAGGATCTTGCCTCAGAAGACACTGCATATGGTGGCAAGGGACAGCTCTTGTTTTTCTCGACATTTTCGCAGCTTGGCATTTCAGAGAAAAAAGAGCTCATTAAACAGCCAGTTAATATGCTGGGAATGACCTTGCAAAGAGAAAACAGCATGAGAATAAAGTTCTCATGAAACTCATACTTATGTATGTCAGCTTGGATAGACTGAAAAAGGATGGGAAATGGTATGGAATGTCCAAAGTTCCAATCCACCTGCCTCTGACTTTGCCCAAGCAAGCTGTCAAGCTGTCTACCTGTATGAGAAAGAGTTTTATGGCCAGATCTTACATGCTCTGTGCTTTGCAAGAAGGCTGGTGCCCTATGATGGCTACCCTGGAGGCTAGGCTCCAACTATGCCTTCATTCCAGCTGGTGATCCCCAGCCAATGCTGACCACAGCAACAGGAGCTTCTCCCAGAACAGTTTGGTGGCAAGGAATATACCATGTTTTAATTTTAAAAGATTGAGAAGTGGATTCCAGCACGTGGAGAAAAAGTCTTTGGAAAAGATACATCTGTAGTCTGAGACAAACCAGATCCCTCTGTCTTGCTTCCATTGTTCAAGTGAAGAACATGCCCTTAACCAGAATATATCCTCTCCCTTAGGACTTAATACAGATGAAAACTTCAGCCACCAGATTATCAGATGGTATAAATTGGCATAATTTCATTAACTGAACCAGCTAGACCCTAATCTCTGGTTGCTGCAAGCTGCATTTGGTCTGCTTCTTCTCCTACACTTTTCTGGATGACTGTCATCCTTCTGTCTGACCATCACTCCATTATGGTAACCACAGAACAGCGGTTTTTTTCCCTAGACAGAATCCGACCACAAAACAAAGAGTTGTCAGAAGCCTCAGGAAATCACCTGGTCCATCATCTACTCTGCAGCAGGATTAGCTATAGTTGCACTGTAGACTTGTTCTCTATCTTCAGATACCATAGGCTATGGTTACTCACAAGAGTTTTGGTTTTAATGGCTGGGCAATTCCATTCATAGCTAGACAAAAAGCAGGGGGAATCTGAACCTTTACAGGTGCAGAGCAGATTTAGAGGCAGCTGCTCACCAAGATCCCACCTGGATATTGGAGTGGGATTGGGCTTGGAAATAGCAAGGAGCTCAAACTGCACATTGGGATCCACCAGAAGCACTTATTTGTGTTTGTATAGGCAAGTGTAGCAAACTGGCTCTGGCTGCTGATGTCAGTGATATTCTGAAAACTTGGAAGAAGTGGAAGATACTCTGTGTGGTTGGGCCAAGGGATTATTTGGGTTCAACTGATGTGCATGGACTAAGGACTCAACAGTACTCTGAAGCTGTGGGAAATTAATGATTATTCTCCTTCTGCATGCTGTAAGTTGATTGTTACTCCAGCTGTCACACACAGTGTGACACAACCATGTCTTAGCTCACTCCAATTTTTTTTATCTGTGGCACTGTGTGCCTGATGGATTCATGCAATGATTTATCAAGCACAAAACGAGCCACAAGAAAGAAACTGAGATCTATGAAAGATCATTTCTTCAAGTAAAATCCATGAAACTGAATTACTGAATGCAGAGTCCTCCAGAGAGAGTGTTTCTGTGCAGAAGAAAATAATTGCCATTTTTCATTTGTTCCACCAACATTTTATTTTATGCTCAGGTGTAGTTTGAAAACCTAAACCAATACACCAGACCAAGTGTCTTGACTTTACAGTAACACCCCCACAGCTGAAAAATAGAATCCAGCGTGCTGACTGCATTGATGACACAGACAAAAAAGAGAAGTCCTTCTTGCCAGTAGAACCACTATCATATGATTATTAATTTACTTTAAATTCAGCAAATTATCCTCCAGGAATTACTGGCCTAATCTAATCTTGCTTGCATTTTAACATCCAATTAAAAAGACATATACCACAATAAGCATAAAAAATCAACCAACCTGCAGCAGTACCAAACACATATACACGTCCATAAACCTGAATGGGGAATAACACCTGACAGAAGTTCTCAAGAAGATGATGTTATCTGTCATTTCTCTTGGAGCCTCCCTTTTACTTAAATCAGAGTAGACCATGCATGGACTTTTTCCAACACATACAAAGGCACAAGTCACAACCAAAAAATTTCAGTCAAGTTTTTCTGGAGGATCCACAGGGAGATGGTATCATGTGTTTTTAACTGCTCTAAAGTTAAGTAAAGTACTGAGGCTTGCTGAGGTCCAGGATAAGTTAAGCAAAGCTAGTAAAGTACTGAGGCTTGCTGAGGTCCAGGATCTGGGCATTTGTAGAAGCATGTCCATGCCTGTGTGTGAAAGGGGAAGGCAAATAAAGCCATAAAACAATACAATGTGTCAAGACATCAATAATTTTTTCCAGCAATTACACTAAGCCTACACCTTTAATTAAAATTAAATTATAATAGCTCTAGACCTCTGACCCATGTCAGGAAAGACAGTCATCAGCTTCCCAATGGGGCAGTGTCAGACAGGGGGTTTCTGTTCCCCAGGGGATCAGTCATAAGCTGAAGATCTCAGCTGAACCGCCACTATGTGTTATTTGGAAAGCATCCTCCTTGTGTGGTGGTGTGGAAGTGCAACAAGAATTACTATAGCAGCTCACAGAAAAGACCAGGACACAACTAGAGGGCCAGGCTCCTGTTCCTGTAATGGGGGTGATGCAGTGGTCCCATGCACTGAGCTAGGATTACAAGGCACAGCCTGAGATCCTGATCCTCTCCCCTTTCCTACACTTCTTTGCCCTTCTTGAAGATCACAATCTTCTCCCTAAGGAGATGCCTGGCTGAGCTGAGCACTACTTTTTCCCAAAAGGAAACCAAAGAAGAAGTGACTGGCACCCCGCACTTGTCCACAAAGTTGAAGGCCACCTCTCAGTTCCTCCTCTTCAGCATGATCACAATTCAGGCCTTCCTCTGCCCACTTATATATAACCTCAGGCTCTTTCTCTCTTCCTGCTCCAGATCTGCCTTCCTGTCTGGACCCAGCTCTGCTTTTGCCAGCCCCAGTGCTGGTGGTTGGAGAATACAAATTGTGATGAAAACCATGGGTTTGAATGCCTTCAGGATGGATGAGTATTGGATCCAGGTGCTTCCCAACACTAACCATTATGCTTGAGTGGCAAGCAGAAGTGCCACCAGTAATGGCCACATCCTAATGATGGCAGCAACAGCGCTTTGTGGTGGTCTCAGAGATGAGCATAGGGGCAAAACCAGGCTGTAGAATGGTGGACATCAGGTTTCTTCATGCTAAAAGTCTAGATGCTGAGGGAGTTTACATGTGCCTACTTTTTCACTGCAATTCCTTCATTTCCTGCATGTTTAGGGAATGCAGGTACTTTACAGAATCACAAAATATACTGAGTTGGAAGGGACCCAAAAAATCATCAAATCCAATTCATAAGTGAATGGCCCATACAGGAATCAAACCCACAGCGTTTGTGTTATTAGCACCAGGAGCTAATAGAATTAGGCTGTGCTGAACAGAACGCCTTTTGGATTGTTTTCTGGAGGTAAGGCACCTGTATTTCACCAAAATCTAATTTCAAGCACTCTGGCTTTCACTGCAAGTTACTACTAAAACAGATACCCAAGAGTTTTATGTTATAATAGCAACAGATAGTCTTGGTTTATTGGGATAGGAATTAGAAATGGCATTATGTGTAATTTTAAATGAACTCAGGGTAAATATGAGAAGACAAATATTATCATTCTGCCAAATGATAATATCATTCAAATCATGTGTTATAGGCCTGGTTGTAAGCATTGGACCTTAGGTATTAAAGACAAAGGTATATACTGCCTCAGGAGAGTTCAGCAAATCCCTTTTTCTAAAAGATGTAACAACCAAATTTAACCCTGGTGTAATTCTGCTGCTTTCAATCCCAAGGGTTCATTTTGTTTGCTGTGTGTTTCCAAGTTGGGAAAAGACTCAGGAAACAATAGGAAAAATGTCTTTCTGTGTCACAGCACCTCTCATGCTAAAGCCTAGGCAGACACACAAGATCTGTGACATATTTGGTGTACCATGGACCAGAGAACTGTATCTTTTAAGGGATCTCCTAAGATTAAGCCTCAAAACATTCTGTGTGACCTTGGGAAAAGCACTTCATTTTTCTCTGGCTAGGTCTATTGTATAAATTAAACCCTGCCAGGGGGATGTTCCAGGGCATTGGAATTCAATCCTGTATAAACTGTTGACATAATCCTTGGCATCAGTTTTGCTGAAGCCAACTGGCAGTGTCCCAGACAATTCCCCACACAGCTCAAGAGTCAGCACAACCCAAGGCCATCCCTGGCAGATGTGAAGAAGGCCAGCCCCTCCACTTTGGAGGGAAACTCAGGGAACACAGCCTGCTCCATGCCAGCCTCTGTGCTCAACAGCGAGCCTGGGCATGTTTTGTTAATGAGTACAAACACATCTGATCCACCTAAAATGGGGATAATGTATTATTTCCTTTATAAAGACCTGTGTGATTTAAGCATGCAACTACCATTATAGGTATTGCATACATATAGCTGGACTCCCCATCAGATTATTTGAAAGCACTTGTAAATGAACTGTCTTTCCCCTCTCTAAGTACCAGGGAGCAGCTGCCAGAAAATACATCCTATAGGAAATTCATGCTCACACCTACAGGTAATGCCTGCCAGGAAAAAAAACCAAGGGAGTATCATGGTGGCCTATAGGGCAAGATTTCTAATTTCCTGCTTTGTAGGTGCAGGAGAAAAGATGTTTAGGCATTGTTCTCCTCCCTGTGAGAGAGCAGGGTGGTCTTGTCCATCTCTAGAGGAGATGTCCTTTGCTTTAGCTGATGCTCTCTTTCCCACCTGGCAACCTTGCCATGGCCATACGAGCCATCTGTGCTTGTGTGATGGATGCACTTTCATCACTGCAACAGCTTTGAGCCAACCATCCTCTCTTCCAAAAAGAGCTCAATTGAAGAGCAGTTGGTGATGCTGGAGATCTGCTCTAAAGGCCAGTAAGCAATAACCTGCAATTGATGCAGAGAATGGAAAGGAGGAAGAAGCAGAGAGAAAGCCCCCAGCTCCTTTGAGAGTCACTGCTTCCCTTTATCCTTGCCAAGTGTTCTGGAGCTCTTCACCCTGTTTGAGTCTGTCACTTGAAAACATTTTGCTTACAGATCCTACCAGATGCACAAACAATTGTATCTCCTCCAAGCACTTTGGACATCAGTGGGTTAGGAGCTGGATTCAAAATTCAAGTCATATTTCATCACCATATTCCAGCCCTTAGTGTAAGGCATCACTTATGGGATGGGACACTGGAGCTTTGTAACAGCTCCTTCTGGCATTAATTACCAGCCTCCACAGTCAAGGGCTACCTTTTTGGCCAAATGGACACACAAATGATTGCCAACACTAAGCCTCTTCTGTTTGCTCATCCTGAAGCAGTAGGGTCTGTCACTCTCCCACACTCTCTTGCCAAACAGAATTGAACTGGCTACTCCTAATTTAAATTTGTGCAACTTTATATGTAACTATTCTTTCTAATCAAAACCACATACATATATATGATTAGTAATATAGGAAAATATGGTGTGCAATACCATACTGACACTTTCAGACAATCCTATTTTGGAAATGCACCATTCTGAGGATTTTGTTCCCAGCAGCATATACACAATTTCCTTCAGAGTTGTCAGCCTTCACCTCTATACGCTGTGTGCAGGTGCATTATAACCCACAGCTGGAACTGTTTTTATTAAATACTTTCTGTGTAAAAAAACCCAATAAAAATCAAACTAACGATAATTATTATGGCAGTTCTTTCTCTAAGATAATAGAAGAAACCAATCTCTGATAAAAGAAGACATGCAGCTATGTCTTGATCCAGTAAACAGTTGTCTAAGTGTTCACTAGCCCATTTTACAGAAGAGTTGTGTTTGCAAGAGGCTTTCATCCTAAAATCATGTCCTCTGCATAGATGATCCTGTAGCCTTCATCATCTGCTGCTATCTCGTCTCAGTTCTGAATGAAGGAATAAAATTATTTTTGCACACTTTGAAGGACCAACTTCCAAAGAAATCTTACAGCTGCACAGAAGACAGAACGGTTCAGCCAGTGGAGAATTGATGGACTGGCTGTAACAGGACTTACTCCATCACCACACCTCTCTCTCGTCTGATGGCAATATAAAAGTAAATAATGAGCCTACAAAAGCTGAGTTTGGCAGTAGTTCTATATGAAAAATGAGGATGCTTCATTGCTCTCAGAAATTTTTAAATTAGATGGATTATCAGCTACTAGGCTACATTTTAAAGTGTTCTTTTGGCAAAGTGCCCCTATAGACTGTAATAAATTGTCCAAAACCTTCTTCTACCCACTATTCCAAAAGCTGAAACTTCCTACAGCATTTGCAAACAGCTGCACTTTTCAGAAAGGCAGAAATACTCTCAAATTTAGCTACATGTTGGCAACCTCTATCCCAGACATTCACAGGACTCCGGCCATTGCTTCTCCCACCTCACAAAAAGAATTGCTTTCAACTGACAAAGCTTGAATTTTGACTCAGCCAAACCACAGCAGAGGTACATAAAACCCGTGGCCAGTTGGCACTAGCTCAGTCCTGGAGTTGATGGTACCTGCCCTTCAGATTTTCCAAAGGAGAGTAACCCTTGCGTCACACTGCTCAATGCCTCTTTTGTTCTGCTTTTAATCCTGTGTCCAGCCATGGGTTTATGTGACTCCTGAACTGCTGTCAGCAGGAAAGATGCCACTCGGTGCCATTTACAGGAGATTCAGCACCTGCAGGCTCAAGCTATGAGTCAAAAACCACAATTATGGGAAAGTAAGTCATGCACAGAGCAGCAAATCCAAGCATATCAGAGTAATAATGCCTATTATGCGGAGAAAAACCAGTGAGATGAAGGAACTGTGTTGTTAAGAGAAAGAGAGAATGAGAAAGAGGGAATGTAGGTATATAGGCTGAAATCAACTCCATTTTTATTTTTTAAAAAATTATGTGAAACAAAAATGTATTTGGGTTATTGCAGAAAAGGAGGCACTTGGTCCAAGTCATGCTATTTTCATGAGGCAAGAAGATTGTTTTTTAGTGAAGCAGCTGTGGAAGAGGACGGGGTGGCTGACCCGGCCCCGGGTGGGCGCTCAGCAGCTCCCGTGCACCGAGGAGCAGCCATTTCCTCCTCCTTCCCAAGGCTCAGCTCCCGGATCCCTCCGTGAGGCGGAGCGCGGCCCGTCTCGCCGCCATGGCCGCGCCGGGCCCGCCGGTGGCGCAACGCCGCCATCTCGCGGCGGCGGGAGCAGCCAAGTGGCCCCCGCGGGGGGAGCGGGGCTGGGAGGCGCTGCGGGCCAGGGGCTGCGGGCCAGGGACAGCGAGGGCTCCGCAGGCAGCGGGAGCGGGGCTGGGAACAACGGAGGGACGAAACCCACAGGATCGGGGCGCCAGAGCGCCTCGTGAGTAAGGGCCGGGCTGGGAAAAGAGACTTTCGAACTGTGCTCGGGGTTACTCTGACAAGCTAAAGATCCCGACAGGCTATAACCTCCGTTCAAGGAGTTCTAGAGCATGAAGGGCCCCCTGAGCCTCCTCAGAGCTCGCAGGTACCACGTAGAGAGAGGGCTGCTCCACCCCATTTCCCTGCCAAACTGCACTGCTTTGAAATTGCTCCTACCATTTGCCTGCCTCTGGCTGAATTTCAGCTTGAAATTTATAGCTTGAAAAAATAGTTGTGCCAGGGCCGGAACCGGGTTAGGGGTGAAACACTTCTTGCCCATGTTAAAATCACGTACAGTCATTTTGTGCCATCAAACACCACAAATTTGTGCAAACGTGACTGAGTCCCTACTTTGAGGGATGAATTTGGTAAGGAGCCAAAGGAATGTAACTTTAGCCCAAACTATTAAAATGTTAAAAGATGTAGAAAATGTTCTTCACAGTAGGAAATTTTTAGACTTTGGCAGCTAAATTCCTTGAAGATATATTAAATTCTAGCATAGGACCACCATGTATAAAGGCAACTTTCCCTTCCAGTGTTGCCTTTGGGTGCTGCAGGCTGCTGCTGTATGGTTGGGTGCCTTGAATGCCTCCCTTTGGTGGTTTGTGTGCTTAACTACCCCTAGTGAAGGTTCACAGAAAGTGGCAGCTCAGTGCCATCAGCTCAGGGACTGTCACACCCTCTGCTCAAGCAGAGGTGGGTGTCATACCGTAGATGTTTCAGCTGTGACCCGTGTCACCCATGTACCATGACCCATACAGGTGTGGATATGAGGTCATGTTGTGGATTTGTTTTCCAGTTTGGTCTCTAGAAACCTGTGCAGTTAAACATTCACAGAAGTTAACATAAAGGTCACAAAGCTACATAAACCACTCTAAACACAGAGGTTGGCTGTGCAGCCATCATTCCAGCCCTTGTGCATCAGCATTAAAGGGTGTCTGAACCTCACACTTCTGGCTTTGGCTGGATGGGGTTCAGTCCCTGGTCCCTTCTATATCACAGTGATGGGAGCCCTGGGCACGTAAAGATCAGTGCTGTAGCAAGTCTGTGTGAAACTGAAGAGACCGTGAGGAGCTCAGGTGCAGCCAGAGCACAGTCCCGCCTTCCCACAGCTCCCCATGCCACGCTTCCTCCTGGGCTTGGCAGCTCATGCCGTTCATGGGCATCAGCAGGACCAGTAGTTTTGTGGTCTCTGAGAGGTCAGATGTTTCTCAACATTAAGAAAGGTGGACATTAAGAACCCAGCATTTCTGCCGTTAAAACAAGTGTGTCACCAAAATACAAGAGATGATTAATTCATACAAACATGTCTTTTCAGTGTGCAATGAGCTCTGCTACTGAGAGCTCCGTGACTTGGAGGAGGACAAGGACGTTCAGTTTCTATGGGGAAAGCCGGCTTTCACCCCTCCCAAGCAGACAGCAGTGCAATCTCAGAAAGGCGGGCCATGGCACCCCCTTCTCTCCCCCTGAGCAGCGGGTCGGGCAGCAGGGGGATTCCCTCCCCGGAGCCTCCACAGCTCCTTCCTGCGCGGTCAGAGCCCACCCCCTGCTGGGGCTCGGCTCCGGCCGCATTCCTGCCCTGCAGCCCCGCGCTCCGCAGGCTCACGGCATCTGCAGCCGCATCACACAGTTTCCGTCTGGCTGCACAGCAGGCAGTTCTCTGGAGCACGAATACCCGGCTGGTAGTTGACAGCGTGTTGCCTTCCTACACACAGCCGTGCTCTGCTGTCTCCAGCAAAAACTGGCGAAAGACTCAAGCCGTTAATTGTGAGGACTTGTGAAAAAAATTTTATCAGAAGAATCCTTCCCTTCTACATTTTGTTATATGCAGATAATGATGAGTTTGGTTTCTTTGTTTGGGTTTTCTTAATATATATTTTTGCTGTAGTTTTGGAGTTCACTCAAGATGTATGAATATCAGACATCATTGCTATAGCTCCAGTAGGGAAGTGGCTTATTTGGAAGGTGAGGGAAATCCCAACCTCTGGTTGCCCTGGTTTCTTTCAGTGAGGAGGGAATGCTGAGGCAATGAATATTACCAGCTCTTTGTCACTGGAAATCTCACACATTTGGGAAGTGACTAAGCTGTGGTTTTGGGGAGATTGCCTTTTATAGATGAACAAGAAGAAAAGAATGCTCAGTTTGTGTGAAGCTAGAGATCCAAAATCCTGAGCAGAGCTGAGAAAAACCTCTGGAGTGGGTTATCTGTAAGGGCCAATAGGGTGGAGAGAAGGCACAGCAGATAGCAGAAACATTGCTTGTGTAGGTTTGACTTCTTGGATTGATTTTTCCCATGAACACAGAAACAATTTCAAACCCTGAAACCCAAGTGTTTAGTACACTGTAGGTCTTCCTTTATATATCCAGTTGTGATACATATGAGAATATTGCTTGTATTCCACCACATTAAGTTGACTGTGGGAAGGCAGTCCAAATATGCTTCACAGGGCATGTAATGAAGGTCTTGATAGTCCTATATCTAGAAAAAAACAGAAAATGCTGTCAGTTGACCAGTTTCCTTGCAGACAAATTCATAAAATCATGCTACCATGCAGTTCTCATGACAAATCAGTAACAGCCTGCAGAGAGACATCCTGTGAGTTTCCATCTTGCCTATTAAATAGCAGGAGAAATTCCTCTGGGAGCGTCTGGTGGGAAGACCATTTCCACTGTAGCCTGAGATTACCTAGACTACAAGGCTTCCACAAGAAACTGCTGCTCCGGGAGGTCCCACAGATCAGCTGTCTAAGCAGAGTGAGTCTTCCTGCTTTGCTTCTGTTTGCATTGATTTTCAAGAGTGCTCATGTTTCTGCCAAGGCTCACTGGAAGGAAGGCCTGCAGGGCTTTAACCATCAGTTTGAACTGAATTTGTGCTGACTCTTGGACCCACAGGATGTAATTTCTGGTCAGCTGTAGCCTTTCCTGCATGCTGGCACATTAAGTGGTGGCTCTTTGCATTTCTGAGAACTGTGGGTTATAATTTCTAGTAAAATCAAGCATTTCTTTCTATTTTTCTACTAATCTTCTGTTTTACAAATGAATCAATAAATGATTGGAGCTCCAATGTGAAGCATTGCTGCACCTTGCCTAGAAGCCTGAACTGGCTGCAGCGAGGAACTTCCACCTGCAGGACTCTCTCACTTTGTGCTTCTGTCACTTAAAGTTGACAGAAATACAAGTACAGTTTCCTTTCAGACAAATTCTGTTCTCACCTTTGGCTTGTCCATATGTAGTACCCCTGGGGCAGGAGCTGACTTCTGCTTTGTGTTTGTCCCATGTCCAAATGATCCTGCCCCTTAAACAACAGGGCTTCTGATTCTTAAACACATTTTCAAAATCCTGTGGGAACATTCAAGTCCTGCTGGGGTAAGAGGTGCCACACTGCCAAACAGCCTGCAGGCTATTGTGGTGGCTAATTTATTGGCACAGAATTACAGAGTGACCCAGGCTGATCTGAGCCATAGTCTGCTACTGCATATCCATCCACGAAATATGGGGTGTTCTTTCCAAATTTTTTCCTGGTTTGGCATGATTCAGGTTTTTCGATAAAGTTACAAACGCCGTTGACAGGCTAAGCCAAAATAAGGTCAATGTATACAGAAATTATAACTGGAAGTAAAGGTTGACAACTCTTAAATAAATACCAGTTTTGACCTCTGATTTTTTTAATAAAAGGAAGACATTTCATTCTACCTCACTTTCCACCAGGGTAGCTAGCAAGAACCAGAACAGCACATAAATCTGAGTAGTCATACACATGCATAGGTGGGAGCCAGATACTAAGCAATGTTCATAGCCCAGTGGGATGGAAGCAGCCTTCAGCTGGGGCTTCGGGCTACTGCTACCATGTAAGTTAGAAGCAGCTCCATTCTGTCTCCACCATAAGTGATAAACAAGTCATGAAAGCTAAAGGTTGAATTATGTCATTCTTGAGTGCAGTAAGCTCCTTTTAGTGGGCTGAAATTTGTTCTACTACCTTTGGAAGTTAGCACACAGGTATTTAATGCTTTTGGCTAACAATGCATTTGTTGACTTCTCAGATGTCATGTGAAGGGCCTGCTCTCTGTCTTCTCTGTCTGTGACAGCCATATAAGCTATGCCAAAAATACAGCCAAGACAAGCACTTTCCTCCAGATGTAAGCTGCCTCAATTGTAATTCCTGCACACTGTAAATAGGCTTCAGTAAGTTTGAAAGCCAGCATAAAACACAGATTTCTCTGAACTTAAAACTTTGCTGTTTTTACAGTGTTATGTTTCTGGGCAGGAAATCTTGATTAGATGCCAAGTTCGTAGGATATTCAATACCCTCCTATAAAATGTTTATAGTTGGGCGTGTATATCTAAGTGGACCTTTCTGTTGCTAAGTGAACATGATAAAAGAATCCCTCATCTGAGAATCAGTCAGGCAGCTGCAGAGTGCAGAGAAATTCCTTCCAATAAACACTGTAAGCATAGGAGAGCCATTCCTATCAGAGCCTCAGGTCCAGAGTTCTTCCCAGTATCTTCAGCATTTCCTGGTGTATAGACCTGAGCTTTAATTTAGTTCATAGTTTAAAATAACAGAACTGTGATTAAAGCTATGCACATAATTTGCTTTCACAAGTATAAACCAGAAACTTGATCCTATCCTAACAAAGGCAGATCCTTAGTGGTTCTACTATCACAACCACAGCAGTAACTAAAGAGCAGACATCAGATTATTTTTTCATAAATATGTGCTTTTACAGTTTTTCAGAAGCATAAAATTTGCATGTACATTTGTAACTTATGTATGTGGCTCCGTTGCACAAAACAATGTGTCTTCTTATACTAGGTAATATATTTACATGACACTATTACAACTATAGGGTTGTAGAAGGTCAGCTTTACAAATGTTGGAACCCAGGAAATTCCTCTGGCTGCCCTGGAGGACTCAAGACCCTGCCTGGGGGGCTCAGAGACCTTGGCACAGGGCCCAAGATACCTGTGACTTTGATTTTGACCCATGGAGCAAATTACCACCTTTATATGAAGAATTACAAGTCAAGAGAGTTTAAGTAGAATAATAGTTTGTCACGGGGTGAAAAATAGAATTTTGAGGTTTTTAGAATGGGGGCTTGGGGTCCCATGATGGAGAAATTTGGGCGTGCCCTATCCTTCTTCTTTCTTCTTCCTAGCCTCCATGTTCTGGGTGGTGCTGGCACTTTTGGATTGGTTTAAGGTAGAAACTCACTGTCTAACATAGGTGATAGGTATTGGGAAGTTATGGTAAATAATGTACACATAGTTTTTAGTATAAAAAGATAACACCACCGTGAGGGCAGCCAGTGTGTCTCAGTCTGACCTGCTGAACAGACCTTGGCAGGCCAGAGAAAGAATTTTATAGATAAGAAAGAATAAATAATCTTGAGAATGAGAATAGAAGAGTTCTGACTCCTTCTTCGACTGCCAGGCTGGGAAAAGAGACTTTCTAATACATCTCGAGGTCACCCTGACCAGCAAAAGTCCCGAGATACAAATACCCTGCCCTCATTAATATCTTATGAGGAGATGCTAAAGCATCTCCACTGTGTAGTTTGCAAACATGCCAAACTAGTGTATAAAATATACTCCATGATCTTACTATTCCATGAGCAGGAACTATGTGATCATCCTCACATTAAAATTAGCCTCTTTATACCACTTTTACATTCAAAAATATTTGCTCATTTGTAGAAGCTGAAATAAGTTTTATGGAGGCTTTTCAAAAGTATCCTTGGTTTCCATTTGCTACCCATTATTGCAGAAAGCCTTTCTATAAGCTGAGTGTCTTCGTAAGGAGATGTGACAGAGCAGGCCCACAGAGCTCCAGTGAGCTCCTCCCAAAGCTGCGATGTCCTGCCAGACAGGCCAAAGCTCCAGCAGCCATTGTGAGCACCCAGCTCTGGGTGTTTTGCAGTCTGGGTGCCTTCAGGAGTCCCACCTGCTGTTCAGTGTCTCAGGCCCTGCAGAAGCACATCTGACTGAGGAGCAGATCCACAATGGCTGTAACCCCTGGCTGTGTCACTGCCATCCTGCAGCCTGTGTGCTGCTTACCATAGGTCACCGATGACAGTGCCTTTGGTCCTGTCACAGTCTCTTTTTATGTGTCTCAAACCCCACATAGAGCATGGTACATTAAGCAATCAGCAAAGCAAATTGGACCCAGGAGTGCAGTGGAGCATACTGCAGAGAAAGGCAGCAAGCTGCTGGGAAAGCTGCATGTGTGACCTTACACAGCACTTGTCCTTTTGTGAATGGCTGAGGCCAGCAATGCTCTCAGGAGGACAGCTGCATACTCACTGCTGGGGTGCTGGTGCCAAGCCACTGGAATTCTGCCACTGTAACTAATGAACTCCCTTAGGAACCTCTGAGTAAGGTTTAACATTTTGCAAAATGCTTTATTCCCAAATGCACCAGTAAGGATGTCCAGCTGGTCTGGATGCACAAGACTTCACAGGACACACACTACACAGCCAAAGGTTAATAAAGCTAAGATAAAAACTTAAACCACATTTGTCCTTTGAATAGCTCCCTTTGAGATAATGTGATTTTTCACCAAATTAGCAGCAGATGAATTATCAGGGTTCTGCTGGCTTGTCTGACATGAAACCTGTTCTGCTTGAGGAAAGGAAGAACTTTCACACAAGGGTGCTAGAGAACATGCAGTTGGGGAGCACTGCTACCTTGCTGTTAGTCAGACAGAAGAATGCTCCTCTTGAACACAAACTCCAATTCAGCTAGAACACTCACCCTAACAGTCTCTGCCAGGTTCCCTAAACACTATCTGTAAGTAGAGAACTGGGTGCATTTAGTCTGCTGTGTGCTTTTAGAAAGCTCTTATGCAGCAATTACTATCTGGACAAGGTAAGTTGTGACAATCCATTTCCTTGGCACTCAACAGGCACTAATGCCCATGCAAAAGAACCTGTAAGTACTTCTGTTCAGCTCCAAGCAAGCAAAAAACACTCTACAAGCATAGGATGATGATAAAACCAAAGGGAGTTTTGATGTTGATTTTGACCAGCACAAAAGCACACTCTTTTCTTTAGAGACTCCATGGTGAAATTAAATTGTCCTCCTGGTGCTCCTGCTGTCCCTTGTGGGTAAAATCATGTGTGTTCTAGCCTCTGCCTAAGCCTAAGGCTTTAACTACAGTTTACCTTTATTCTCTGATATAACTCCTGCCCTTAGGTACTTTGCAGTAGCTTCCTTAGAGTTTAATGTATCATCTTCAGCCTCACATTGGCAGGACTCCTCAGCTCTCTCTCAAAGTTCATCCGTAGAGAGGATTATATATTGTAAAACATTACAATGCTTTAATAAGTGGAAAAGTTAATGGCAGAAGTTTTGTATGTAATGCTATCTCTGTCTGATCATTGTTTATCTTTTCAGAAGGAACCTGCAGTATCTGTTGTAAATTCACACAGCAAAGGAATATTTCCTTTCCTGCTCTGGCTACACCAGAAAATAAAAGGTGGCTGGCTGGAAAAAAAGGTAGAGATACAGGAATAACCATAAGTGAAGTGGTCAAGAAGCTAGCAGCATTTAGTGTGCACAGACTGAGAGGAGAAACAAATTTATCCGCATCAAGGGTTTTGAAGAATTGATGTATAAAATACAGATTTTTAAATTTAGGAATGCTGCAACCTGACAGCAGAACAGTAAGCACCATACCCATGCTTACTAGAAACACAGAGATTATTTTGGCAGAGAATTATCAGTCTTTCTGTAATCATGAGCAAGTCTTAGAACAATTTTTGAATGAAAGAATAATTAAGACCTAAAGGTAAGTAAAAAATTATGTAGATAAAATGATTAGGGCAAATTCAGCTGGTATCTCTCATTGATTTCCCAGGCATAATTTTTTTACATGGATGCTAAACTGTCAAGCTAACTTGCTAAGCCAGGCTAATCAATTACAATGATTCTTGTCTTGAACTGGACAAATACCTTTAGAACTTAGTTATTCACTTATTAAAGTGAATAAGGAGCCAGCACAAGACAACATGGGCAAGGAATTTCTGAGTGGGAAGGAGAATAATACTGGCATTCCTCAAGGTGTTGTGCCTGATAATCTTAAAGGTTTTCATTTATTACTGTGGCACAGGTGAGAAAGTTTTGAAGTCTTGTCATCATGAAAGAGGGATGGAATATTAAAAGCACTGCATACCACTGGTGCCTAAAGCAGTGCAAATAAAGTGGCATCTTTTTGGGCAGAATACAAGGCATATATGAAAGCAGGAGCTATTTGGAGGTTAGATGTCAAAAGCAAACAGTTAATAAGGCTTCTTTGTTACTGATACAGAAAGAGAAGCACTTCTGGAAGTTCAGTCTTACTACTTGAGAAAATTTGTTTGACAGTAATCTCCTGTGGGAGTGTCTCACGCACTAAAAAGGTAGATATGAAACCTACTGTTCAGTCAGCTAAAGCTGTGTCACATCAGTCTGGCCCTCAGAAGAGTGCTCCAAAAAGGCCACCCATAGCTCTGAGAGGGCTGCAGCAAGGAAGGAATGAAGGCAGTGGTTGATCATATCATGACACTGATGGGATGGTTGTGAAAAAAGCAAACAGATACCTTATGTATCCAAAACGGTTTTTCTAAAGCAGAGTACTGACTTATTCCCAGGCATATATAACCAGAACTCAGCACAGTTCAAGACACCAGTACTCAAGGAGGAACAACTCAAGACTGCACCATAGGCAGAGAAAGCTGCAACCATCAATGGGAGAATGAAAAACAATTTATCAACACTGCCTAAATGAATGGGCTTGTTTCGTCTCACAGAGTGAAGGCTAAGGTCACCTTTTTAAATGTATCATAGCAAAAGAAGAGCTTTCAAAATTCCTAATATTATGTTGATGGAGGATCATAGTCTGGTTAAGAATAAATTTGAACTCAAAATACAAAGTTCTGAACCTATCAGAGCTTTTGGTATTGTCCAATGACCATTTTCAAAATGTTGCTTGATATGTTTGTAATCAGGGTTTTTTTGTTTGGATTTTTCTCTGAGATAAATATCGTAGCAAAGGGTCCTACAGAAACAAGAATGTTTCACTATTATTATGACCCTTATAATGTGATCTTGCTATCTCCTCTTTATTTCTGGTTCAGGCTTCAATATTGTACCTTCTCAAGCATGTTCTCAGTATCAGTCTATTAAAGAAGTTTTAGTTGTAAAGGTTATTTCCTGATAATGGATGAGTTTTGCTGAGCTGCTAGTCTTGCCTGAGAAATACTTACCAGCAGCTTACTCCCAGAAACCCCTGTGCCCAAGAGGCAGGATGTCAGGAGAGTTCTGATGCTCAGTACACATAAATAGCAGGGTGACATCAGACATTAGGAATTTGGTAGGCAGTAAACTGGTACTTGTCTGTGATAATTTATCCCTAGCAGCCAGGAGTTGCTTTAGAAGTCAGCCTGTGTTGGAAGATGAATGAGTGAATGCTGCTTCTGAACTGTTTGCAAACATGCTGACTTGTGGCCATCATTAAGAATCAGCCCCACTAGTCTGGGTTCCGTGTGTAAGAGGTGGTACTTCCTTTTGTGCTGGCATTTTCACAGCATCCTCAGGTAAAAATTTGCAAGTGCAAATAAAGTGAAGGGAAGAACAGGAGCACATTAAAATTTTACTTTGAAGAATTGCAACCTAGTTCTTTTCATGAGCTTTTAATGATCTTCATTTCAGCGATACAGGTATTACCCAATGTTTGATTAAAATCTAACATGCAGAAAGATTAGAATTGTGAACTCAAAGTGGTTGCCACAGATCAGACTGTCTTATCCTGGAAACACAGTTCAATTGGTCTTCTCTCCTAGTACAGGGTAAGTCAAGGATTTGCAAAGATAAAATAGATGAAGGCAGACTCTTCTTGAGAACTCTTTCTCTGAAATGAAGGGTGAATTGGATGAGATGCAACAGAACAAATCACTCAGTTCCCTGTTGTTTTCCCATCACCCTGTTCTGAAGGATCATGGAGTCATGGGCAAGTGTGGCTTGCCACCAGTAGGAGAATGTCTGCAGGTTGGGTCCTGTAAAAGGGATGCCAAAATGCTATTTACATTGCCATTTTTGGTCAGACTCTCTGAAAAGGAGAAGATGTAGTAGAGTTCTGGACCATGAGGCCATATAATGGCTGGGCTCTCAAGTTTTCAGTAGTATTCTTGACGGGTCTGTCAAGAATGATGATGCAAACATCTTCGGGTATGTATTGGTGGCACAGTGACAGAACTTGTCCTCTGACCAGTAATGAAGGCCTAAAGTGGAGTTTGCAGAATACTTTTTTATTTTCTCTGCACCATGATTTTCTGTACAGAAATGTAAGACCTTCTTCCTGTTACATGCTTATGAGATTCATAGAAACTCTCAGATACTCTCCTTCTCCACCTCATGCAAGTCAGGCTCAGCTCTTACTCATGCAAGGAGAAGTGAAAAGTGTTGTCTGTCATCTTTTGATTTCTCTTTGTATGGCTTAATGAGTGCAGGTTGCTCAGAATTGCTGTTGGGGGCATTGTGAGAATGCAGTGAACTTTTGCAGTTTTCCTAGAAAGTAGGACAGGAGCAAAGAGGCAGCAAGAAGCAGCTCTGCAAGGCAGTAAAGAGGTGTGAGACTCTGCGGGGGCTCTTCCTCACTGACTCATCTGAGAGCTGTACTCCCACTTGTCATTTGAAAATGAACCTCTACCCCTCCCTCGACTGTAGTTGTCCCTAACAGTGTCGGCGTCACCTTTATACCTCTCTCTCTCACAAGCATGTGTGGGTGGTGCTAGTTTTGCACATGAAAACACTGGCTAGTGCTCAGCCTTGCTCTTTTGTTCTGCTAGTGGTCACCATTGGATACACTTTCTTTTATATTGTCAAAAACGTTTCCATCGTGGCAAACAGAAGAGATGGAGAGTGCTGCGAGGTGAGGTGCTCCTCCTAGCACGCAGTGGGTAACACCAGCCAGCAGACATGGGGGGAGGTCTCTGCTCGGGAGTTCCAGCACCTGCCTTGCTTTTTAAACACCCGAGAGACAGGCTGGCATTACATGTGAAATGATTCCATCAAAAATGATGACAGGGGAACATGGATCAAACTGCCAGATGGAGGAAAGGCATACTTACAAGAGTCCTTGCTCATATTACCGAATGTTTCAGATGGGAGCACAGTGACTCACAGAAGGGAGCTGCTCTTCTTCTGTCCTCTGTGCAGGTGCACTGATGGTGACAGCATATTGCCATCCCATGTGGGCAGCAGCTCCTTGAAACATGAAAGGAAGGAGTAAAAAGACCTCTGGAAATTTGAATTCTAGAATTATTTACCCTTAGGTTAATTCAGCCCTTCAGGCTTTCCATTGTCTTCTCAGGAGTGAAACAAACATTCTGATTCTACAGCTGAATGTGATGGCCAAGTCACAACTTGGCAAGTCTGGCACTACCTAGAGTCAATGGCCTGAATCCTAAATGCTGACTGCAGGCACATCTCTTGGAGGGAAAGGCCTTTCAGGGATGTGACAGATGTGACCTCACAGTCACCTTCCAGCCATGGGCTCATGCTGCCCATGAGATCCACGTAAAGCATCAACTTGTACAGAAAATCACACTATGAAAAGCCAGCGTCCATAAAGGAGACAGAGGAGTCCTGCAACTTTCTTTGAATAAGGGAGAGAGTCTGGTGGGGCAAATGCCCACAGGGTTTTCTCTCTTGAGGTTTTGGAGGGCACGGCCTCATTTTATCCTAAACTTCCAGCTGCATGTTGCCCTCTTCCTTTCCCCATTGGCTGAGGTACTAGGAAGGTACAGCCTTCCCAAACCACCTACCACATATTCCCCCCTTGAACCTGCATTTCCCCCCAAAGTTCAGAAACTCAGGCTTGTGCAGACCCATTTGTCTATTTCAGGAGTCAAACTGTCCGAGTTCTGTAACAAACCTGTGGCTTGAAGTTGGTAGAGATACTAAGACCCATTTCAAAGACATTAACACCCATACCCTCACCAAACGTGGAATTGTTTGTAAAGGCATTAGCACATATCTTTCCTATCAATCTCATGTAAACCTGCAATCTTTTGGAAAGTTGCTGAATGGCCTTTATGGATTGAATCCTTTACAAAGATTAGAAGCAGGGAGTCGAGGCATCTCTAAAATCACAAAATCCTGCTTCTTAATCCAAGGCCATTTGCTGTTAGAATGGGCACACGGGGAGCAGGAAACAAAACTGAGCCCATCACTCCTGCACAAACAGGATGCAGCACCAACACACCCAGAAAGGTTTAACAACATCTCACCTGAAAAATGAGTCAACAGATCAGCATTTTGAGGAGTGAGTAGAAATTTTCTGTTCCCAGGACAACAGCACTAAGCAAGGCTGAAAAGTGATGTTTTCTATTATTGTGGAAATTCAGTCTAGTCTGCAACATCCAGGAGGGAGTCAGGCTGATTTCAGCATTACAGTCAGAGCTGACTTAATCAATGATAGTTTAATACCCTTCTCAGTTGCTGTTGTCATGGCTGCTGCTTCATCTTAGTAAGCATGTCAGAGCCCAGACCATCTTAGGCCAGTATGGTTTCCACAAGGATGAGTCCCTTCCAGACATACCCACTGCAAAAAGTGGTGTCCCATGTAAAGACCAAGATCAGGGTTGCAATATCCAGCATGAAAAATTACACAGGAACTCAGTGGTAATTGGAGAGCTATTTCTGTCCACAAATGTTTCATGGGTGGTTTTCGGGTTTTTTTTTTCCTAAACTGTAAAAATAGAAGGCATGATGCTGAAGAAAGACATGCTTCTTTTAGGCACTGGAGAAAGTGTGCAGCAAAATTAGACTTTATGCAAAGATTAATCCTTAAGTTGGGAGGTATGGGTGTCTTTTAACACTGCTTGACTTTTCCACAGGAGGTTCTGTATTTATAAGTGATTGTTCCTGCTCACACAGAAAACTTCTGTCTATTCATCTGTGTCCCTGGAGACTTCTGAACTTGTCATAAACCTGATATCCAATCAGAGGAACCCCTCCCCCCTGTGCAATGAAAATTTATCAGCTTGTCCTTCAGCATGTCTCAACAACTCAGAGATTATTAACTCATCTTTCAAGTGATTAATACTTCTGGGTGTTTGAGAGGCATAACTCTGGTACTTGTGAGGTGCTGAGAGGCCACAGAAAAGAGAGAAAGGGAATGCAAAGTGTGACAGTTTGGCTTGAGGGGCAGACTAACCCTGCTCTAGTTCAAGTCCTGTACCCACTCCACCGGGGTCCTGTTTTAACTGGCCTCTGTAGCCCCTGCACCACAAACAGCCAACAGCCCCTTTTAATCTCCTTCCTTTGTATGACAATCCAGATCTTTGGATTCTCAAGGGAGTACATCTGAGAAGAAGTCATTTCACTTAGAGCTGCCTAATTATAGCTACGTGTACAGCCACAGTTGTAACTCCTCTGCTAAGAGATTTTTAGTATTCATTGGTTGGCACCTCATTGGTTGCTGCAGAGTACCTGTCAGTCATGATAATTACTAATTTGTTTTAACTTGCCTCAGAAGCATTCCTAGAATTTATGGCTGTACTCTGAGTTGATACAGGCCTTGTTATTCCAGCTTTGCCTTCTACTATGACAGAAGTATGACAGAAATGCAACATGTACAGTCATCATGGCCTGTCTATAAGTGATGCACTAAGAAAATGCACAACCCCAATGTATACATGTTTCAGCCATGTACAACACCCAGCAGCACCTTACTATGAAATCACTCCCTGGATTGCTTTTGTGCCTCTGCCTGCATTTTGAACATACACACTGATAGGTGTGTGTATATAACTCTCCAGAAAAGCTGGTCTGTCTGTCCTTGCATGTATAACTGAGGCAGCTAATAGGGCTGCTGCATTCAAATGGAGTCAGGTCGAGGAAAGAAGAGCAAGGCAAGACAAAGGATAAAGACTATTTCACAGCCAGGCAGGCATGGGTCCAGTGCTTTTGTCCAAAAACTCTCATATCTTGCTCCTAAACTGACCCTGACAGCCTTGCAGAGAGCAAAGTTGCTTCAGAAGATTGTCATGCCCCCTGTTACAGGAGGGATGTCCACAACACTGCTTTACTGGAGTGCAGTGGTACCAGTAAAGAGCACTCAGATCATGTAGAACACAGGGCAAGAGTAACATAAATACAGAAATCTGTGCTATAATAAAAGGCCAATGTTCTAACCATAAAGTTGGAAATTATGCAAAATTTCCCTTCCCCCCTACCACAACTGCATGGCAAGCCTAGACCATGCTTCACCCCAGCCTGCACATCAGGACTTCTCCACAGCATGTCCCTGCCATTGGCCAACAAGCCACCCCAGCAACTTTGATGCCTGTGAATTGTTCCCTCACAAGCCTCCCCCTCCACTTCCCACCCAGCTTTCTGCCTCCCACAGATATTGAGTGGCTTTCTAAGCCATGATGTGCATGAAAGAAGCTTTCCAGCTTGACCCAGTAGAACTCCTTCCCCATTTTGTCTTTAATTTCTGAACCGCTGTATGTGAGCCATGGCTGTTAGCCTGGAAAATGCAGTCTCTGTGAACTTCCCTGAATTCCCTGTGCATGGCAGAAGAAGGGATTTACATTCAACACCTCAGCTCTGCTGTGCTACTGGTCTCAGGAGAGTTCCCCAGGTGTGTATCATGAATTGCTCAAAGTGTGCCAGAGCTGTGAGTTTTTCAGCTCAGGTACCTGTTACCCCTGTGTCCCTCCTGACCAGAGGCAGTTTCCTTGCACACCCTGCTCCAAGTCCTGAGCTTTTGGAAATGCCCTGAGCATCTCTGTTTAGTTGTAGAAATTCCAACAAGAGTAGCATGACATTTTTCTCAAAGTGGGCAGGGAGGGGTCCCTGGCAGGGAGAGCAGGCTTACTTAGCATGTGGGCTACCCCAGTACAGTCATTCTGCCCAGATCAAGATTTCCCTCTTGAGAGCCAGCACCAGCCCTCTGCAGGAACACCTGGGTCATAATCCCCAGTCCCAAAATCTGAAGCATGGTAGCCATTAGGAATTTCAGAGTTTAGAAGAGGTTCACTCACAGAGGTTCGCTCTCTGTCATATTACAGATATGCTGTTAATTATTTTGAGTGGGTATTGAAGCAGTAAGACTTTGTGTGTTCCCTGCAGGAGAAGGCTGCTCCAGCAGCACCAACCTGGCTTTTGATGCTATTGTTTTAACTCAAAGACCCATCATACAATCAGTTCTGCTACTGGTCCTTGAATCCAAAGAATTTCCCTTCCATCAAACAGAAAGTTTAATTTGATGAACAGAGAGGCATTTCAAAATGTGACCTTTCCCAAGGTGAAGTACTCAGTGGATGTATTATTTATTGGTTTTCAATTTTTTCACAGGCAGACATGTCTATTCTGTCAGGAAGGTTAAACAAGAAGATGTTTAAAAATTCATTTAAGTGCAAATGCAGTCCTTACTAGTATAGTAATTCTTTCTCTTAACTACACATTTAAGAGCAAGATGTGCTTATACAGGAGGATAAATGATAGCTTGTCTGAGGCAGTACTGACAGCTTGTAGATATCCACTGCTGGATGCAGGTGCAGTTTAAATTGTCTCCAGCCCTTTCCTTGGGCTCTCTTGCCATCCATCTCCTCTCTGAAATTGGACTGTCCTTTAAGTGTGGAGTACCTCGGTTTGTCTCAGTGTCCAAGCTCAGGTTCTTTGGAGGGGACAGCACTGAGCTGCTCAGAGCAGCTCCAGCCACACCAGCTGACCTTGCAGGGCTCTCATGAGCTGGGCCAGGGCCTTGTGCAGGGGTGCAAGTGAAGGAAAGGCTCTTCATTTTGGAAACATTGCTCTTCTCTCCCTCTGGGGTAGGAGCAGAGGTAACCTTGGAGGTCACACTCAGGCCTGTCTCTTCTGGCTCCTGAGCATCTTGATAATTGCATGTGACTAATTCACAAGATTCTCTTTTCTTCCAGACCAGCGTAGCTTAAATTCTTCCCAGTTGGTTAAATAATATTTCCAACAGATGCAAGCAAAAACCCCACTAGTGGATTATGACAAAGTAGAACAATTTGCTGAGAAATTAGTTCATTTGATTGGAAGTAGTACATTATATGCGGTAGTGAATCCTTTAGAACTAGAAAAATGTGCATGAATAATGTAAATAAGAGCAGCATTTTGTACTCATCTTTCTGGGAAAATAAGTCCTGACAGCTTGTTGGATTTGACTCTTCTGGCTATTTATGATTGTGACTTAGAAACTCTTCCTGATTGAGTGCTCAGTCAAGTAAAAAGGAGGAATAAAACCAGCATGGGCTCTTATATGTTCTGTTATTAAACCTGACAGTGCCTGGCCCTTATTCTCCCATGCCAAACTGGGGCTGGGCCCCTACACAGACTTTGTTCCCGAGCTCTGGCTGCTGACACCATCCTCCTCCAATTGACACTGTGTAACACAGAATCATTAACATATGTTGAGCAAGTTTAAATTCCTTCATAATCAGGAGTAATCAGTAATACAGGATAAAAATAGTAAGTAAAAACTGCAGCCCAAGTGATAAAAATAGCCTGACTGAAGCAGTGAAGATGGAAAACAGCAGAGCTTGAGGCTGCAAGGCCAGGACCTCAGAGTCCTCCTCTTCCTCTGCCTCCCATGTGCACATTTATAGTCTCAGTGCAAAGTGCCATTAATACCCCATGGACCATGAAACGGGGCTTTCTGCACCACGGAAAGGATTTGTCTGTAAGCTCTCTAGACCCTAGAAAAGAGGGCAGCTTTGATAGAGTTTGCATAGCAGGCATCACAGCCCAACTCCCCATTTCATTCTTGGCCCCCAGCAGAGCCCCTGCACGAGCAGAGACTCTGAATCTGACCAGTCCAGCACTTCTTTTTCACACCCACATCGCCTCCTTATCCCTTGGCAAAAGCCACCCTGGTGCACACTGGCAGGTGGGTGATCCCAGGTGCTGCACTGGGAGCAGTGAGCCCCTCCAGGTGCCTGCAGCACAGCACCCAGCACGACAGGGTCAGCACTCACAGTCCTGGTGCAGCACTCCTCTCCCTCAAAACCCTCTCAGATGAGCCAGAAGCACTCTGAGCATGAAGCACTGTCCCCTGGCACTCCCAGAGCCTGCTGCAAAGTCCTCATCTTGCTGCTGGAGAAATCTGGTGGCACTGTCACATCCTGCTCTTCGGGCACATCAGTCTTGAGAGCTGCATGGGCTGCAGAGGCAGATCCCCCAGGGCACAGGAAGGAGTGCCTGTCTCTGTGTCTGCACTGCAAGTGAAACATGGTTAGCAGGGTGTGGAAGATGTAGGGACTTCCAGTCCTTTCCAGTTCTTTCCCACATTCTTAGCATGGGTGTGTAGAAAACGAAGAAATTAAGCATCTTGCTCTGCTATTTTCTCCTCTCCTGTGACCCAGGCAACAGTGAGTAAGTGTAGTGCCCATGATATACTCTTATTACCATAGTAACTCAACCAGGAGCTGATGATTGCACAAGAAGATGCCAAAAGGGAAAGACTGTCTAAGGAATAAATCAGCTCTCTGCTAAATGGGTGCATCGTCCCTATCTGCACTTGATAGGCCCTACAAGGCAGTGGGATTCCTCTGGCACACAGTGAGAGCAAATTACACCTTAGGTCCAAGTCTGTGCTTGCAAAGAAATCCTCCTGAAGGATCTAACACTTTACATCTAAACAAAAAATTATCCACCCCTTATTGGAATGATTTTCAGCAAGGGTCTACACTACCCTCTGCATTTCTCCTATTTCCTTTGAAGAAAGGATGTGGGGTGCAGCTCCAGCTGTGCCCCCTGTGAGAGCACAGGCCTGTCTGCAGTTCTCCATAACAGCAGCTGCTCCATGCAAAGAGGGGCCAGCATTAATGTTTCAGCTTAGTGAGAGCAGCTGGAGCCTCCAGGCATAGGATACCCTTGGCAGCCCAGTGTCTGATCATTGGAATCTCTGCTGTAGCTCTGGTGCTCTGGGATGAGAAGGCTTTAGAAAAGACTGTGGTGGTGACACAGCCCCTTGCTCCAGGCTGTACCATTCACCTGAAAACCTCACAACAGCAGCTGGTGTTTCATACTCTTGCCATCACCGTGCTCCATGGGGTCTGAAGTCACTGTCACGCCCAGGTGAGTCAGGACTGAAACACAAAGAAGTCCAAGGCCATCAAAGGGACATGTAGCAGGGCAAGGATTTGAAAGCTCATGTCTCAGGTGAACATAGTATGAGTCCATAGGTGATGTCAGGGTCATGCATCCTTTCCTAAAACAATTAAGATCAAAGAGGACAACTTCAAGTACATGGAGTTTTCTACATATTTTCTCCTTAGTTTTGCCTTTTGGGAAGTAATCTTTATACCAGCCTTAAAACTGCTGGTCTAACATTCACCACTGTTATTCAGGGCCATAACATTTCTGCTTAGTATCCAAGGAGTGAGAGGGACACAGAGGAGCAGCAACATCAGATAGTGATCACCCTTCAAACTCCATCTTTTCCAACAGCCTAGGACACCTCCTTTGATAAGACAGGAAGAAACATGTCCATCAGTGACATTACATTATAGTGGAAAGCAGCAAAGTCCTGTCACACAATCCTGCCTTTATGGATAAAAATATTTCACAAATATTTTCATAACCTTTCCACCAAGCGCTGTTAACTGGTACAAGGGCAAGGCTCAATTATGCAAGGTTTCCACTTAAAGTTTCTGGTCAGCAATAGCTCAAATTCTTCTCTACCCCTACCTAGAAACTTGCAAAAGGAAAACCTTCTCTTGAGTCCTGAAGCTGCACCAAAACCAAAAATATATATATTGTGGAGGAGAGGAGAACTGGTGCTTTCATTTGGGAACACACAGAACATAACTCCTGTAGATGAGCTATATATATATATTTATATATATATCTGTGTGTGTATATATATATGCCTATTTGTGCATATAAATCCTGAGAGATCTCTCCCCTGCTGCTGTGGATAATAAACCTCTGTCCCTTCAGGGCATCAGGTGACAAGGCCACCTGGGCTCCTGTCCCCATCTCACATTTTTCTCTGCCTTTGGCACATAAAGGCACCTGCTGACATTACAACACATTTGAGCAGAATATCCAAAATGCTTCACTAGGAGGCCAGAAGCAAGTATAAAAGAACCCTGTCACTGGATCTTCCTGAGCTTTGCCAGCAGAGAGCAACAGGTGATCATGCTGCTGGCCCTTTGTTTCAGGGCCAGTACTGGAGCCAGGGACATGCCACAGGGCCAGGCTGGGTCTCAGCACACACAGGACAGACACAGACTTCTTGGATGGCCTCTCCTGCTTCCTGTGCTAGCCACTGATGTAAACCAGAGCCCAAAGGCACTGCAATCACTGGGGCTCTGGAGAGCTCTGCCAGGGCAGAGGCTTGTTTCAGCAGGGCTGCTTGAGGGAACCCACAAAACATCCCCCAAAGCATGGACAATGGCTGCAGGAGGCACGTGACTGATAGTCACACAGAAAAGGAAGATGTGCTCGGCCAGAGCCAAGACTGCCAACCCAGTGCTGCCACTGCAATCAGACAGTGTAGCACATATGCTGAAAAATAAGTGCTGGAAGATGGGCCTTTCACTTCCCTGCACCTGAGGTGCAAGGAGGACATTTCAGCTTGAAAGGGAAGTGAATGAATGAATGACCTGCTGGTTCTGTTACAGGAAAAATTAATAGTGTTGTCATAAGTGTCTCCACAAATCTCAGTGACAGTTGCAAGGGACCATGAGCATTTGATCTTCCTTGTCTCACACCTGTGTTTCTGGGTAGCACACAGCTCTTGTATGCCAAAGCCTGACAGAGTGCCTACCACCCAAAATGTACCAAGCAGAGTAGGTAAGTTCCAGGTTAATTGAACTCAGATGAACAAAGACACAAAACTTTGACTGAGTGCACCCATCACAGAAATAGAGAGAAATAGCATCAGTCTGGTCTGTGCTCAGGTCAGATGAGATCCTAAGACCCCTGTTTCATTTACATTCCTCTTTAACAGATACAACCTCTTGCCTTTCTCCTGGAGTTAAGCTTTTTTTTTTTTTTAATACATTTCCTGAATCTTGAAGGAATTCACCTCTGCTACACAGGAAGGAGGGTCTGTTTCATACAGATCACCAACAAAATCTGAGCCTGCATAACTTACACAGTTCCTACCTGGATGAAAAACACTGTCTCTGAGTCCTTATTGCTCATGCATGAAACTCAGTGGTGAGCCATTGAGCAGTCAGGAGGTGTTAGCAGGGGAGAGCAGACACTCTTGGTAGCCACTGCTGCTTTCATAGCAAAATCTGAGGGGCAAATAGGCAAAATACAGTAAATGTGGCAGTGAAGAGGACACTTGTCCTCTGGCAATACAGCTCCTATGATGGGACATCCAGTCAAAACCAGACTTGGACAACTTACTTTGAAAGCTAATGCATTGTTTTACCTATTCTTCTCCTGAGATACTCATGCAAAAGTACTTGAGGGAATGCCTTTAAATATAAGGTATTATAATTAATACATAATTATACTTATGTATAAAAGTCTTGTTGCAAGGCTGCCTCACCAGCTCATACCTCCATTCCCACCATTCCCACTGGGGTCAGACACCAATAGGTGTTGAGTGTCCAAACCCCCAGAGCAGCTGCCCCTTTCTCTTCCCTAAAATCTCTTTACAACAGGACAAACCAAAAAGTGACACATGCCAGTCCCAAGCTCGTTCCTAAAATACTAATGGAAACAGAAAACAGGGTCAGAGACAATGTCCGAGCTTTGTATGTGACAGCCTGCACTCAAGGAATCTTACTGAAAAAGTTCAGGGCAGAGGAAAGATGAAAAAAAAGAAAGTGGAGATAAAGTCAGTGGAGCGGCTGGAGCGTGTGCTAGAGCTGGGCGAGACTGCAGCTAATGATGAGATGACGGTGTGCAAAGAGATTTGAAAGTGGGAGTCAAACTGGGAAGTCAGATGAGAAGCTGGAAAAGACAGGTGCTGAAGTGTGTGATCATGGAAAATAGTGTGGAGAGAGAATGAAAGTGGAAACAGCAGAACAGAAAGGTTTTGTGAAAGGAGAAGACACATCTGTCATCTGCTCTACTAGGCTCAAAGGAAAGCAAAAGGCAAAGTGGCATCTCAGCCCTCTCTGTAGCAGGTGGCTTGCAGGCTCCCTCCCCACCAAAGCTCTGGGGAGTCACAATTAAATGCAATGAAGTGGAATAAGATAGGCTGGAACATTGTAGGGTGGCAGTGTGTGAAGTCTGGAAGGTAGTTTCTAAATCCACCTGGAATTTGTTTCTCTGATCTGCAAGGAAAATTGTGTTCACAGACCTGCTAAGAGTCAAAAAATAAAAAAAGTTCAAGTTTACTATATGGTGGCAAAACATTGACTTCTGTAGCAGCAGGGGAAGGAGCCGTGGGTGGCCAAAGCCCTGAGACAGATCAAGTGGAAGCCTCCAGCCCTGGACCCTGCACCCTGGGGGCTCTAAGGATCCCAGGAGCACTTCTGTCAGGCTAGTGCTCTTAGTAATCATCCTCCTTCTCAAGTGTGAGGACTTTGTGATCTCTCCACAGCTGTCTGCAGGCTGTTTTCGGAGGAACAGAGGGCACTGAGGCATTGTGTGTACTTTGTTTTCAGCAAGGCCATCTTAGTCTCAGGTGTGTGGAACTGGATATTTAAGCACCCACACTGTCCTTGCACTGACTGTCAGCCCCGTTGGTCATGCTCTGCCCACTGCTTCAGCCCCACACGAGAGGGAAGCCCAGCCCCTGAGGTCTCCCCTTGCCCAGGGGTAACAAAGATGGGTAACAAAGATGCCTGCCTCCAGCCCGTGCACTGGATCTGCAAAGGGCCTGCTTCCAATAAAGCCAACAGCAACCTGCCTGTGGGACAGACTCTGAGCTTCCTTATTCCCATCTCAGATGACGATGGGAGCAGGAGAGGTGTGAGCCAAACACATCTGGAGAGCCAAATGCCTGCATCCCCAGCTCTTCTTTCAGGCTCCAGAGCTCTGCAAGGTGGCTTAACCCTGCCTGGACACCAGGTGCCCACCAAAGCCACTCCATCACTCCTGTCTTCAGAGGGACAGAGGAGAGAAAATAAAATGAAAAGTTTGAGGAAAGGATAGAGAGAGATCATTCAGCAGTTATTGCCATGTGCAAACAGACTCAACTTGGAGAAATTAATTACCAATTTACTACCAATAATATCAGAGTAGTATGAGAATTAAACCCAAATCTTAAAAACACATTCCCCCCCACCCCTCCCATCTTCCTGGGCTTAACTTTATTCCTGACTCTCTAACTTCTGCCAGCCCTGCAAGGGGACAGTGCAGGGGAACAGGGAATGTGGGTTGTGATCAACTCATCACATGCTGTTTCTACCATTGCCCCCTCCTCAGGGAAGGGAGCTTACTTCCCTGCTCCAGCATGGGGTCTTTCCCATGAGAAACAGTCTTCCATTAACTTCTCCAGTGTCAGTCCTTCCCATGGGCTGTAGTTCTTCACAAACTGCTCCAGTGGGAGCCCCTCCCACAGGGCGCCGTTCTTCAGGCACAGCCAGCTCCAGTGCACGTTCCCCATGGGGTCTCAAACCTGCTCCAGCATGGGCTCCTTTGCCCACAGGTTCCCAGGTCCTGCCAGGAGCCTGCTTTAGCATGGGTTTAGCACAGGGTCTGAGCCTCCTTCAGGCACCCCCTTGCTCTGGTGTGGGATCCTCCACAGGTGGATATCTGCTCCACCATGGGCTGCCTCACCATGATCTACAGCATGGGCTAAGGGGAATCTCTGCTCCAGTTCCTGGAGCATCTCCATCCCCCCTTCTTCACTGACCTTGGTGTCTGCAGAGTCATTGCTATCACATAATCTCATTCTGGTCTTCTCTGGCCACAAATGTGTCTGTGCAATAACATTTTTCTTGTATTAAATTCATCATCCCAGGGGTGCTACCACCAAAACTGATGGGCTCACCTTTCCCAGGGGTGCTGCCATCATCGCTGATGAGTTCAGCCTTGGCCTGGTCTGCTTAGAAGCTGCCTGGCATTGACACTGTGGGACACAGAGGAAGCTTCTAGCAGCTTCTTGCAGAAGCCAACCCCAGCCCCCCACTCCCACCCTTCGTCCCCAAAGCCTGCCACGTAAACCCAACACGTTCACTTCCCAGATCAGGAGTCCATGGCATCCAGTGGTGGCTTTACCACCATCAGACAGTGTAAAGAAGAGTGAATGGAGGCTCATCCCTTAAGGCTGAATGTCTCATAGTGGCCAAAACCACAGAGAGGTTGTATTTTGAACATGTCCCATCACAACCTATGAGTTAACCTCTAGGGTGGCATTGCATGCTGGTGGCCATGAGGAATCTCAGGCACTCACCAGTTCAGGTCTTCCCATCTCAGCTTGGGATGCTGTTGTCCACTGAGACATCAAGGACTCAAAGATTCCTGCCTTATCTGTTTATCTGTGTACTGGCAACCTTCACCGATGCTCCAAAACTTCATATATATATATACATATATATACATATATATATATATATATATACACACATATACACATATAAGCAGCCCAAATCCAAGATTTCAGCAGTACAAGTGATGGGAACCTGGCATACCTGACATTATGTTTAAGCTCCCTCCTGATTGAATCATACACATGCAACTGCTCTGAAAGATCCAGTAGCTAAGTTCCCAACAGGAATATGCTTCATTAGCTCCATTTACTTTTGTTTCTATTAGACAAACATTTCTGTCTCATCACACAACAACACCCCCAAAGCAGACAAATAGCTTTTGCTAGTTTCACACCAGCAAAGACTAGTTACACTGGCCTCAGGAAGTCGACCTACATCCTTTAGGCTGTTATTATCTCATCAAACAGGCCAACCTTATGCTAGCTAGTTCTTGCCCTGTCTTGTTTCAATCAGTTGGCATAGTGGCTCTTTTTTCAAGGATTCACATTTCATTTGCATAAGAACATTAGTGGAGAAATTTCAGAAATAAACGCCCAGCTTAACCCTGCTGTACCCTTAGGAAAAGTCCTCTTCACTGGGAAGGCTTTTTGGCATTTCCCTTCTCCTCCATTGGCTAAAAAAGAGACAGGAGAGAGGTCATGCTCCTCTTTGTGCCACTTTCAAAAACAGTGGCTTTCACAATAACAAAACACATGCAACATATTCTGTCTGGCTTAGGCTAAAGTCATAATTTGTCTTCTCCACACAGACCAAACAAATACAAGACCAGAGTAGGCAGGCCAGAGAATCTTACTGCTGGCAAACTCCTGAACTTTACATTCAAGGAGGGTATGATCAGCACATATGGCTGGGGCAGTACCACATTCAGTGCCCTGCTTTGCACATTTCACCTGAGGCAATGATGGGTATTTAGAAAAAAACACAACAGTCCCAAGAGTGGAAAATCCCAAATCTCCTGCACAGGGCACAGAGCCCAACTGTTGGGTTTTAGAACCAAACACCTTCTGTTTCTTGCTTTGTTCTCCATGATTTTTGCATCTGTGGCCACAGTGTAGTGCTCCCAGTTCCAGCAAGGAAAGATCAGAAGATCTTTCTTTATCCTTGAAACAGCCTATACCTCACAGGTTTCTGGGAGGAGGTGGTGGATGTGTGGTCAGGCCCCTCCAGCTGAGCAGATATTCCAAGTGCCAGACGCCACTCTCCAGCAGGGAGGGAAGCTGGTGCCTGTTTCATCCCATCCTTCACACTCACTTTCTCTTTTGCTGTGAGCTGTAAAGAAAGATTGTGCTTTGTCAAGGTTAATGAGATATTTATTCTACATTTGATCTCTCAATTTAAAGCTTAATTACCGCCCTAGAAGGCTCCAGCCCTTGGAAATCAGCATCTGTGAGTAACAAAAAGATGGAGCCCTCAGCTATTTCACACTACATGAAAGGAGCACCATGTCAGATCATGTTATGAGCTACCTCCATTATCTGTGAGTCAGTCAGTCGTAGGTTTTCCTCAAGCCCATGTTAGCCCCCACTGCCATCATCCTCCTTCCTTGATGCTCCCTTTCAAAACCCTCTCCTCCCTCCCTCTTTGATGCCCATTTGAGGACATCCAGCTGTGGTGCATGGTCCCCCAGACTGGGAGATCCTTCAGCCCCTCAGGGAAAGGTTTCCTTGGCATGAAGGCACTGCCCTATTTGGTTGACAATCCCCCTCCAGAGACACCCTCGAGCTGTCTGCAGGATGTGCTACCTGTCTGTCCCCTGGAGGGGTGCCTGCCTTCCTGGGGATGCTTTCCCTGGGATATAGCTATGGGCCTTGAACAACAAGGGGAGGAGACACAGGAACCCAGGAGAAGCAAAAAGTGTCGCTCCAAGTGCAGGGCTAGCTCCATGCAGAGCCCATGCACACTCTTCTGCAGAGGCTTCTGGCTACATCAGCCTGGTACAAGGAGTGGTCTTGCACCTCAGAATCTCCATGCAGGTCCCTGCTGCTGCTCCTGCTGCTGCCACTGTCCCACACCAAGGCCTCATAATGAGATGTCAGTGTCACCTCTGATGTCTCCATCCAACCTGGGTAACATGGCAGAGCCAAGTCCCATGGTGTTACACTGGGGCAAGGGGGCATTTGAGCAAGAAAAGCAGTGGAGGGCTCCACCTGCAATACCCAGCACCACCCAGACCCCAGTGACCAGCAATGTCCACCCAGCAACTTGCAGAGGAGCCAGCACACCCTGTCAGGCCTGATCCTGAACCCAAGCATGCCTTTGCTTGCCTTCATTTTCTGAAGGCTAACATGACAGCAGTCCATTAGCAGCTGGGGGCAGCTCAGCTTCTGGGCTGAGAGGTTTTGGGTGTCTCTGGTATCCATCACACTGTGAGTGCTGCTATAGCTCATCTTCACTGTCACCAAGGAGCTGGGTGTGAGCTGCATGGTGTGGCACCCAGAGAACAAAGAGCACCAGGGCTGGCACAGCACAGCAGGAGGCACAGGCATGGATTTGACACTGCATCAGGCCCCAGAAGGAGCAGTACTGGATCACAGTGAATGTGCAGATGGCACTGTGGACTGTGCAGAGGCCCTCAGTGGCAGATGTCACCCATCCCCACATGCACATTACCGGCCCCATGGAACCCAGAACCAGGACTCTGATGTGTTTACTGGTGGGGACCTCCAGAGGTTGGAAACCTCCAGAGGTTGGGGGACTTTCAGTGGGGGATAGGGACCAGCATGGAAATGTCTGAGGGCGTTTGGGACACCTATGGTGACAGGAACCTCTAGGGGTGGCTAAGGACCGTGGGAGGTTAGGGAGATCCATGGGTTGGGAGTGTCCAGAGACACAGAGGACATGCAGGGAGGGGGTCAGGAGTGGGCAATGCCCCGCACCATAGTGACCCTATATCCAACACCATGTGCCTCTGTTCCCCCCTGCATATGGCTGCAGGTGTTGGGAGCCCCTCTGTGGGGGTGTGTTGGGAGAACTACAACCAAAAAACCACATCAGGTCAGAAGCTTCTGCCAGGCAGGATGCAAAGCAGCACAGGCCAAACCTCCAGACTGCATCAGCACAGCACGTTACGCTGAGCTGCACTAATTAGTAGCCTAAAGAGAAACAGCATCAGCATGGATGAGCTCTCTCTGAATCAAGGCTCCCTGCAGGACCCGCTTGTGCATCAGCCCTCTCTGCAGGCATTGCACCAGTTTCCAGCTCTGGCTCCAGGTCATTGTGTTGGTCTCCCATGCTGAGGTCAGGTGCACCTGGCAGGCACCTTCATGGGGGTCAAGGAGAGCTGGGGGGTCACTCAGGCTCTTAGAACCAAAATGTGCTGGGCAGGAAGCTGAATGCTCTTTTGGAAACACTTCTGTTCTAGGCCCCACAACCTCCCAAGGAGGCAGGGTAAATGGGTCAGTGGGAGGTGAGAGCAGTGACTCCTCAAGTGTCAGCATGGAACATTTTCACTGGGATGTGTTTCTGAAGTCAGGACTATGTGTATTCTCCAAGCTTTATATAGTTGCTTCTGTAAAGAGAGGAGCTGTCATATGTCGAATGTCTTAAAAGATTTTAACAAGCTCGTCACCAAAAAGAAAGTTATTCTGAACAATTATGTTTTCAGTATGACCCATGAATACATAAATATAAATGATTATATTATAATCAGAATTCTGGGGCTCATTTAGCAAGTCTGGTTCATGACTCTGCAAAACACTCTGAAGGTAAGAGAGCAGTTACGACTCATCAAACACACATAAATTTAACTGTGGGCAAGAGAAGACATTTTTAAATGTAGCTGCATGCCTCTTAAAGACTTGCTATGTTTAAGTAGTCAGTGTTCTTCCAAGGCCATTGCTATAATTGCAGTTATTCACAAGGAAAAAACACTCAGCCTCTGTATTTCAGTTTGAGATAGCTTGGAAAAATCAAATCCACAGAATGTGTCCAACTTGACTTTTCAAAGCTTAATTTTTAACATTTGCTTTGATATAACATAGTTGTTCTATTGGTAGTTTAGCCCAAATTGATTTAAGATTTCTTGGTTACCAAAGGAACAAATAAAGAGAACAGCAACCAGCCCTCTCCCAGCACTGCAGGAAGGGAAGAGCTCTTTGGCTCACAGTATGAAGCTGTTGTCCCCCCAGTGAAGAACTATGCAGTGCTGCCCAGCTGTGCTCAGTCTTACCAGGGAAACATCAGTTTATGACACTCCACAGTCTCCAGCTGCAAACTGGAAAAAGCTCTTGTTTAATGCTTGCCTTAAACTACCTTTTGCTGTATTATACTGTCAGCAACATTTATTTGAGCCATTTCAAGTATCCCTGAACAAGACGCTATTGCTCCTTTTTCAGGCCTCATGTTTAAAAAGAATTACTCAAATTTTAAAGCAAATGAAGAAACAAACAAGCACTAACAAAACAACAAAAAATCATCCAGTAATAATAGAGGTGAGTCTCTCACCTTCTGTTGCAATAACAAAGTTAAACAATTCAAGATGTCATCACTGCTCTGAGAGGTATTCCTGCTTACAACAGCTCTGACGCAGGCAGGGGAAACTCCTTTCAGAAGTGTCAGGACATGCCCAGCAGTGGCAATGTGTAATGTTTCCTGTTATCATGGGATCTTTCATTAAATATGAAAGGAAAACAAGGTATGTCATGCTGGAAAAGCCATGTTCCTTGTACTGTAGCCACAGCCCGCGAGGTGGCAGAAGGAAGCGGGTGTCACCGCAGGCTCAGCCAGCTCAGCCTGCACTTCTCCTCATCACTGGTGTTCTGAATTTTGAAAAGGAAGGCAAAAGAGAAGAACAATCGAAGAACAGAAGCATGCTTAACTCTCATGTACAAACTTTCCTGAAGAGGAGGATAAGCTGCTAAAAGGATTGTTTATATATGTTAAAGACAGAGAGAAGTGCAGAAAACAAGTGCATGCTTTTAGCACCCTTTTAGCACTATGTACTTCAAAATGGTAAGAGAAATAATAGCAATGGCTAGAAATTATTTTGTGGCTCTTAGTGAAGTGATGATTGCCAAGAAGATGCCTTCAGATAGCTCTGTTGCAATATAAATTTGCAACAAAATTATCAAACCAGCTCTCTACTAAGCCCACCTGTCCTGTATGTTTATTGACTTGTTTATTGACCAGGACTATAACCAAATTTAACTAATTTTTTAATTAGTTAAAAAAAGAAACTGGGAGCTTGTTCAGCTCCTCAGTCTAACACATTCTGAAATCCTGAAGGAATGCAATACATTAATTTATTCAGAAATCAGCAATTAACTTCTCAAGCTCCAAGAAACCTGGGTCCTGATGAAGCTTCTGGGGGAATCCCTCCACATACCTTACCCACACATGACTGCAGCTCTCTCCTGCATAGAGAGGATACGGTGGTTGCATTACTGAGTAGCATTCCCCATAGCCATGTACTTGGAGGATTTGCTTCCTGGCAGAGCTGTGCCTCAGGTAGGAGGGTCCTATAGGTATTTCTTAACTCCCTTTGCAGGATTCCCAGCATGTCCTGCATCTTTTGGAATTATCTGCTGAAGGAAGCTCATGCAAACACCTGGTTTCATCCTATATTGCAAAGGAGATTTAAATCTCAAGATACTGCAAGATACTGCTCTCTCCAGCATGCTAGTTCAGCAATATGGTTTTACCATTAGTTTCTTGGGAAAAGAGCACAGAAAACAGAACAATAATCTGTTTAACTCCCTCAATTAGCAAAGGTAGGGAGGCCAACATGAGCTTATCAGAGAGCGGAGAACCATGAAAAAACTTCTGTGCAATGCTGTGCATGCCCCAAAGGGAAGGCTATGATGAGAGCTTGTGCTGTTGCATCCAACCACCAAGCATAAAGTCTCAGAAAACCAGTTTTACTCAGCCTGTCCCTCACTCCTGCATGCATTGCTGCTGGCCTGACATCATGTGTTGTATTTCCTAGATAAAAGTGAGTGAGGTCACTTTAGACTGCCTTTATAGCAGCTCTTAATTAGATTGCCCATGGACTATGTCCTTTCCTTGCCACATCTGCCCTGACAAAGTAGGCTTGCTGGCCATTACCTGGGGGGTTTTGTTGTCTGGCTGAGCTGCCTGGGCTTGGACTCCCTGGAACAGGACCCACAGCACTCGGTGCTCACTGGCTCAGGCTGCAATGCCAGCCCTGCCTGCACAACCTACAGAAAAGCACTTTAAGAAGGGGTCCCCTCAGCTATGACAGTATTTCTGCTCCATGTTCCCTTTATAAACTTAATTCTTCATAAAGCTCCCTTACCAGCAGGCTGACACCACCTCCTCAAGAACCTGCAGTGCTTCTTGCAGATCCAGCACAAGTCTAAAGCATCCACCGCTGGTAAATGTACCTGCTTCTGGTGCTCTTTGTGTACTAACTTAGGTTCTTTTGCCTTAGGAAACTCTTAGTCCTTTTTAGTGGGGTCAGCTTTGTGCTTTTCTGTCACTACAAAGTTCAGTACACTTATAGCACCACTGTGCAATTAACATTGCCATCACTTTCTGACAATCTTCTTTTTTTTTCTCTCATGCTGCAGTTTTGGGCTAATACAGGTATCACCAGCAAAAGAATGACTGTAAAGTCATTTGCACCTGAGAGTTTCTTTGGATGTAGAGCCAGTGCTCTTAGTTATAATAAACTCTTATCTTAAAAGTTAAAAAGCAGTTGACCAGCACAGTTAAGAAATCTGCTTTCCCATGGATTTTTAGCTGCATTCTCTGGTGTCCAGCAAGACACAAACTCCCCCAAAAAATTTTCATTGTTGGGATGAAATGCCTCTTCCACGTATATTTTGTGGTGTCTGAGAGCAAAACTCACAGTGTGGCTCTCAGGACCTGGGGAGGATGCTCTGTGCATAGATGGGCTGCCTCTGCTGATGAACTGCTCCCTCAGAGTCTGACTGAAATCAGCCAATGGGTCCAAAATTCCTAGTGGGACAGACTGAATGGTTGTATAAGCCTCCTCTCCGTGGGAAAATGCTCTGGAAGAATACATGGTCAGACCAACTGTGCATGTCACTAACTGTGCTCTGAGTAAGCCAATTTACCTCAACCAGTCTGGTCCTGTTAACAAAATGCAACTACTAATATAGGAGACATGCCAGCAAAGCCTAAGTAGCTCTGATAACATTGTGTATATTATTGTGTATGGAACAGAAAGTTTAAGATAAAATCAATGGAAAGAATTTAAAGCTGGGTGAGATCTAAGGCTGAAGCAGAGTCCTGGCATGGTTGGGACCCCTGTACTCAGCTGAGTTTTTCCATTTCTGTGGCAGAAGGACCCCTGTGCTTGTAAAGGCTCCCCCTTAGAGCAGAGACTGCTGGGGACTGATTGCAGGGTGCTATACCCCTCCTGAAGAGAAATCCCTTAAAAATGTCATCGTCATCTTAATTGCTGATTAAGTCTGTTGGCAACAGAAAAGTAATGAGAGCTACTTCTGAGGTAGTGAGCTTGCATGGACTGGGTCAACATACTGCAGAAGATATGGATGTTGTGCTAGAAGTAAATTGGGCTCTATAGCTTGAATACATGCCAAGGAGCAAGTCTGATCTCCAAAACTGCAGCTAGCAGACCATGAAGAGAAATTGGCAGAAAAACACAGTGATCAGCCATCAAGAACTACAACACATCCTGCAGAGGAGGAGCTCAGGGCTGGGTACCATGTTCTCATACAATGTGCAAGCTGCAAATGAACAACTCCACCTCCTTGAAATTCACTTGTGGGCCTTCTGGAAAGAATTAAACACAGGCAACAGCACTCAAACCAAAAGTAGGGTTGGGCTGGATTTCTGCCAGTATTTATCATATGTAAGACTTCATTTAAGAGAGAGCAGAACCAGAGAGGAGGTCAAGTACATCTGTTGACTGAGCATTTGCCATGCTCTTAATGCTAATGGACCTCTGCACATCATGCCCATGAGCAGTGCTGCCCACAGTATGATGCAGGATTATCTTTTAGAATGCCTCTAAGCAAACCAAAGTTCAGAAATTCTTACTCCTATCTTCCTTATATGTTAAGGAATAATGTTATTCTTACCTGACATTATCTGTCATGATACTAGTTCTGTTCTTATGCAGACCAGGGCTGGCTAAGGCTCTGCTGTGACATGAGCCATTGAATTGCTCTGAGCCCCCTTCAAAGTCAGTGCCTGAAGGGAACAGTGGAGATGTTACTGGAGAGCAGCTATCCCAAAGGGGTCGGGGTTTAACTTCTCCAGACTCTGCTGTGTCTGTGGAAGAGACTTGGATAGCAGGCTGGAACACGTTTGCTATCACCAGACTTATCCAGTCTGGACTCAGCCCTTCCTTTGAAGAATGGATATTGGATACTTTTTGAGGATTACTGGCATTGTGCTGGATATCACTGTTGCAGTCCTTCTGTCACAGCACAGTGGAACAGCTGTTTCCCCCTTAATCCAAGTAACAGGATCTTGAGACCCTTCCTAGAGGCCATGTGACGCTTGGAGAGAAGTGCCATCACTACAGGGCAAGAAACCCTAATGCTATAAACCACTGTCTCTCCTCTCACAAGCAGCAGAAGAGCTGCAGGCACTCAGGAGCAACCAGGCTTTCTACCATGTGATCAAATTGATTCATCATTTCTGCTCCAGTAAATCCCACCTAGAACTTTCAGGATGTACTAAGGTTAGATGACAGACAATGTGCAAGTATGCCTGCTGGTTTAAAATCTCCTGGCCATCATGCTTTGTCCTAACTGTTAAATACCAAGTATTTTGCCCTGAGAAGGTTGTTGGCTGAAGTGGTCCCAGGTTCCCAGCCACAATGCCTTTGCCCAGGGCAGGATGCTGATGTGTTGGGGTCTCTGTGTGTTGTGCAACACATCCCAGAGACACTGCAGCCACATCTAACATTACCACTGAGATTTAAGAATGTAGCTGTCCCATCATGAGACAGCTAAGAGCAGGGGATCATGTGAGGTCAGTGTATTCCACAGGATCACAAAAAAGCAGAGATGCCATAGTGAGCCTGCTGTTAGCCTGCCAACTGTGTCCTTCACTGCTTCACTGGCTTTTCAGTATTGTCACATAATTCTCCCCAAGAGCCCTGAAGAAATTCACAGAGACTTGACCAGAGTCTTTCCTCTTGCGTGGGCTGTCCTAAGCACAAGGGTGGTTCCTCCCATCTCCTCCTCTTTCCCAAGACAAATATTTCTGCCTTCTTTGAGGTGGTAAAAAGCCACCTCCAGTGCTGAGACAGCAAAGCCATATGTTCTTTGCCATATCATCACTGTTTGCCTAAGCACCTCACCCTCCACAGCACCTCTGTGAGCAATGAGAGCCACAGGCTCTCCAGCTGTGTGGAGCACCAAGGTCATTTCCCGACCCAGGGTGGAGGTGTGAGCTGCAGTGCCTGTGCAGAGCATTAGCAAGGCTCTGTGCTGGCAAGGGGCTGCAGGGTCAGAGTGATGAGGAAAAAGGGATTCAAGCTTCAGAGGAGCTGTGTCAGCATTAGTCCCTCCGCTGGTGTGTTTGACAGGCACAGCTGCATCTGGGTACTATTGGAGGCTTCCAATCAACAGTGGTGTCAGGGCATCCACAAGAACTAGTGAATGCCAGGCTTTGTGGTGTTGGTTGTGGAAACTTTGCCTAGCATATGGGAAGGGACATCTAGAGAAAGATCTAGGGAAGACTCTCGGGACTTCAGGGCACCCAGTAAAGCAGTCAGGACAGTAGGACCTGGACCTGGTCACCCTGGGGGCAGGTTGTCTGCAGCACAGTCTTGAGAAGTCAAAAGAGAAATACAGGTGTCCTGTTTATAGGCTGATGGAAACCACGGGAACAGACTGGGAGCTGACTGTACAAAATCTCAAAAAGTAATTGCTGATGGGAAGCCATCCTTGCTGCCAGTTGTTTTTGGTAGTGCTAGTCCCACAAGGACCTGTTCTTACAAAGTACTATTCAATACTAGTTTAAGCTCTTTGGTTTATCAAACAGAAAAGTAAGAAAAGGATTTGATCCTGATTTAAAATATCTGTGGAAAAGATTTCTGTCACTAAGAAACTCTTTACAGTAACAGAGAAAAATATAAAAGCAGTAAGCCTGGAAGGTCGTTTTCCAGGCTAAATTTATTTTGCTTAAAGGTGCACATTTTAAAACAGGGAACAGGTGAGGTGTGCAAAGGCTTATGTTGTGCAGGCAGCCTTTGGTTCGGGCTTTGAATAGATGGAGTTGTTACCATGAATACTGGGACATAGGGGACAGACCCAGGAAAAGCCTGGACAACTGGTTTGGAGAAGGGTACCCTGGAGTAGGAAGGCTCAGGATGTTAAGGGGTTGCAGTCTTGGTTTGGGGATGGAGAGAATGAAGCTTGCAGGTATTTAAGCTGCTCCTGCCTATGCTTAGAATCAGGCCTTTGTCTTCTTGCCTGTGGAAGCACTGTAAAAGACACTTTTCCCCTGGGACAAATAGGCATGTTTCCAGCACCAGGCATTTCCACTTCACTTCTTTATAACTCTTTAGCCAGGCTGCAAGAGCAGAATTTTTCAAATTAGCTTTGCAAAACAGCAGTCAGATTAAAATTAGTCTTTTTTTTTTTCTTTTTTAACCAGGTAATTTAAATGAGAGCTTTACATTTTTCTAGCCTAGGAAATACTAATGTGCAAAGTCTGTACTTAATGTTACCTCACAACCAGCTCTTGGGACTCTTCTTTAAGTGCCATTCTGCCTGATTAGAGATGTGCACTGAGTCTTTTCACAGAAGCATTAATTCATCCTCCTTCGTTTTCTCCCACAGTTTCCAAGGAAAAGCCAGGCTAAAAGACAGAGTGAAAGAACAGCCAGCCCTCTGCCTGTGCTGCTGAGACACCAGCCATATAGCAGGAAAAGGGTTTTCTATTCCTCCATCCCATAATAGTCTGTCCTAAGAGTGCACTTACAAGTATCTACTGAGACACGACTTTGTATAGTAACACAGTAACTCAGCTGCAGAAGTTCTGTCAATTAGCACAGACATTCTGTCTTGCTGCCCCATAAGTAAAGTCTTTTACTCTACATAGCTGCCATCTTTTGGAATTGCTGGCTCCTTCCATGAATGTGTTTTCTGTTCTGCTCCACATCCCATAGCACATTCCTCCAGTGCACTAGTCTGCAATGTTTTGTACAAAGAAATGGGATCCAGTGGCCTGGTGCAAACCAATTAATTCCCCTGATTTCTCTTGCCAGGTCCTGTTTATCCACCAGTGTTTGTTAGCTAGATCTTACTCTGTTCCAAGCTCTGTCAGCAGCTGGCAGGAAACACTGGCAATCAGAGCAATCCCCACAGCTCACTTTGCAGCAGGCTCTTTGGATTCCTGCCTTTAAGTCATGCAGTGATTCCAGAGTGAGTGTAATGGGGCATCTGAAAAGGAGAAAGTTGAAATCCAGCAGATGTTTCTCACTGATCTCTTCCTGGAGCAGCAGACTGCTGGGACTGAGCCAGCACTGCTAACCTGGGAAAACCAGCAGTGCGTGTGGCACCTCTGGATATCCAAGGCTGCTTCCCTTCCATGAAGAATATCCTACAGCTGCAGAGCTCTTTCCTGTGTACTCTCTGTGCTTATTCTCTCATGTGTAATTCTGACATGCACCTTTGGCCTTTTGCTTCCTTATCCCGCAGGATTTTACGTGCTGTTTGGAAAACATGAGGAGCTTCCCATCCTGCCCTTAGCAGTTCTAGAATGGCAATGAAATCTGCACATGGATAACTGAAAAACAGATGGAGAGGTTGGCTCTGGATGAGAAGTAATTGCCCCTTCCTCTAGGTACAATAAGCAGCTACCAAAATATTTCCAGTACGAGGCTGGAGCATTGCAGATGGGCTGAAGAAGGAAGCAGAGATAGTGAACACTTTGAGCCACCTCAGCAAGAGGCATCTCTGGGATGTGCAGCCATTCAGAAGCACAGGCTGAGGGATGTATTTCTCTTCTTGAAGCTAGAGGCCAGTTGTCACAAATGTTTGCATGTTTGTGAGAGGTTTTAATCACAATTGCTGCAGGCTTTAACATGCACATGACACGGTGTGTGGATTTTCTTTATGCCTCATACATGTATTTGTATTGATGGAGAGGAGGGAAACCTTGTTATTCTGAATTAATTTAAAATGTACAGATGTATTTGTTTTCATGATAAGACAAGGACTTGAACACATATGAGATTCAAAAGCATGAATGGAGGGCACAGGCAAAAAAAAAGGGAATGATTAATTGGAGTGCATTTTAAAATAGTAACTGTACGTAATGCTGAGCAAAGCTAAAATCTATTTTAAACTGTTTATACGGAACGGAAGCGTATGTTCTCAAGGTCTCCAGTTTGTCTATGTGGGTTGGTCAAAAAATTGTGACATGCTGAGAAAGGCATTTGTGCTTTGTTGTTTTTAGCAAAACTCACTTCCAACAAAATGGATTTAAAAGAGGAGAGACTGCAAAATACATGAAGGTCACAAGGCAATCTTGGCCCATGCTCTCCAGGAGGTTCATATGCCTTGAAACGTTTGAGGAACTGCATCTCCATGCTTCTGACTGCCTCCATCTGTCATTCTTCAGGAGCCTTTTCCTCAAGCCCTCACATTTTTGTCTCTCAGAGGATATGGGCAGCTCTTTATTGCATCCTCCCTTGTACATTTTTTTGCCCTTACAGTGGAAAGGAACACTCACTAAAGGAGCTCTGTCCATCTGTCCATTCTTGCTAGAAAGGGTCAGGCACTATGGGAAGAAAAAAACCAACCACTAAACCCAGAGAAAGGACAGTTAGCTGTAGTCTCTGTGCCACCAAAATCTACCATTGACCTTGGGACACTTCCTTGGGTTCATCCTAATTTAAGGTTTGGTGGGAAAAGTATTTCTGCAGGCTGCCTTGCTGCACTAGAGCCTAAACCCATGGTAGAGGCGAGAGAGAAGTGAGAGTTATATCAACTTTTGGAAGCGGTTTACAAATGTGTGGCCACCTGGTACACTGCCAGCTCACTGGGGGTGCAGAAGAACGGGGCACTGTCCTGCTAGGAGAGACAATGTCAGTCTTATTTATGTGCTTCTGGAGTCTACTGATGGGACCAGGAGTACCGTGAGGAGCACAGGGAGGCTGGCAATGTGGTGGACATCACCTGAGGTTGTCCTTGTTCTGGAGGATGCCACCCATCAGGTGTGCCTGGAACAAAGCAGCTGTTCAGAAAGGCAGCAGGCAGACCAGAAAAAGATGCTGCATTGCTGCTAATGGGGCTGGTTCTTTAAAGCCAGCGTGGAATTGCAAGGGTACCACAAGCGTGAGGTGCCCTGCCAAGGGAGCTGCATTGTTGTGCTGGCTTCTTTCCAAAACAGAGCTTAATCTTTGGCTTTCCTTCTCAATTTGTTTGTTCTCCTTTTTTCCTACCTTTGTTTTCCATTTTTAGACCTTGTGGATCAGCATACTGTGGATTACAGAACACCTAGTTCTACAGCAGCATGCAAAAGGAGGCACACCATCACGTGCCTTAAAATACTTATTTCTGCAGTATGGATGTATTGTGACTTGGTATCATCTCATGCCAGTGCAGTGCCAAGAATCTATTGAATCTGTGAGCCAAATATGTGATTTAAGATCTCACACTTGTTTTGGATTTGCCACAAGAGCAATGCTGTTCAAGCCCATGAGGTGCCCACATCCTGGCTCTGGAGAAGCAGCACACAGCAATCAGGGTCAACAGAGGGACGGGAGTTAATGCTGTGTCAGGGAGGCGTGAACTGGATGTATGAAAGCTGGAGCTGGAGCTGTGAAAAATGCCTTTACAGGGAAAAGAACAGTGTGCTAACGTGTGGGGGAGGGAGGAAGTGAAAGTCCACAAAGCAGAGAAAGGGTAAACGAGCAAAACACCACCTTGTGAGGCCCCCAAGTTAGAGAGGCACTGCTGCATGATGTTTTCCATCAAACAGCACTAACTACCAGGATTACAGCCTGGCTGGGGTTCTGCCTGCATCCATGTCATCCTGTCCCTAATATTCAGCACTGCTGACTCTGATCTACCGTTGCATCAGCCTTGACTATTCTTTCAAAGGCTGTTGGGTTCACAGCCAATCTCTCCTATTCTGTGTTTGTGTCAACATTGCTCTGCATCCACAAAATCTAGTGAGCAGATCGCTGTCACTTGCAGGCCCAGGGCATCTCCTTCCCTTTCCTTCACCTCTTTAGACATGACAAGGGGTCATGGTGGGGTGCCACATAAAACCCCTCAATAGGCAGGCACACAGTACCAGCACATTCCTCCCTGCAAGCAAGGGAAAGGGCAGCCCTAAAGCCAATATATTCAGCCAGCTGAGATGATCTTTGATGTGACACTGGGTCAATAGTGAACACAGGAGCAAATGAACAGGAAAAATACACCACAGTAAGTGCAGCAGGGAATGGCAGTGGGAGGACCTGGCAGATGCTCAGGGGCTGATTCAGAAGGGAGATGCAGCCCCACCCATGCTGTTGTGAGCAAACTTGCCCTGCACCTCACGACACTGCTTTCAAAATGGGTTTAATAACACATGTCAAAATGCCACCTGGTTCCCAGCAGGGAACCATGGGGGGGACACCAGTCACACCAGGGTGAGACAGCTCAAACTGACCTGCAACAAAATCCAAGTGCCAACAAGTTGCTATTGAGCAGAACAGGTATTTTGACCTAATGGCAGAAATTGCAGCTCTCTGCAGGCACAGGAAATGATGAGGTGGGGTGGAATCCAAGGGGATAAGAAATAAGCATGAGAATAACAAACAATCACGACTGCTAAAAAAACCCTCCAAGAAACTAAGAAACAATTCTGCCTCACAGCACTGCTCCTTCCAGTTTCCTTTGCTGCTTCCCTTCTCAGCAGACCATCATTTTGGGGTTTATTTGATCACCACATTCAAGCTTGGGCTTAAATTGAAGTCTTGTTTCTCATCAATTGCCTCATCGTGAGAAGATATCATCTTTCTTTTTTTAAATTTGGACTATTTTTAGGGGCTACATAGGGGCTAAAATGCCTTATCCTTAAGGATCTGTGTTTTCTATGCATATGGTGCTTCTACAGATTTCAGTGAATTGTAATTTTGTTAGGCTTGGCTTGGGGTAATAAACGCCTTGCATTTTGTCTATGCTTAACTACCAAGAGATGTTCTTGTTTTTCACTCTATTTTAATGCAGAGTATTTGGTAATAGCTGTGGGGTTGGGGAGATGTTTTTATATTAGAAAACAAGAATTAAACAAGAAGTACACAGAAAAGTGCTGCAGTGTATTTATAGTAATTCTAAGATGCAACATTTCAGTCTAATATTTCCACTTATTTTACATTTTAACTTCTATTTGTGCTTTTGTTCATACACTCTGGCTTGTTTCACCTCATGTGGGAGCAACACAGAGGAGAGGAAGTTCACAAGCCAGATAAACTGCAATTACCACAGGTTCATTTCGTCAGAGCTACGCAAAGCATGGAGTGCACGGGCCCGCCCTGCCTCTCTAACAGCTCATCACATCTACCCCACGTCTCTGCTAACCTGCACATGGGCATGGAAATACCCCCTTTGGTGTGACAAATAAGCTTCATGCAGTGAATCAATTTTGAAAAATTATCTACAGTGAATGGGAAGTTTTCCTTATGATCTTAGTAGTAGAAATCTCAGCTATGGGCACTTACATTCTTCTTTCACTGCAGTGTTTATTTTTTTTTCCTAACAGTCTCTTTGGAATGATCTCAATTGCAAAGCCATGATTTGGGCATACAGAGACCAATGCTGTGACCAGGATCTAAAGCACAAAGGGATAAAAGACAAAGCAGAAAGAAAAACAGCCACAGTCCCCTGTCCTGCAAGATCTATCCCTCGTTCTTCTAAAAGCAGAAAAAGCTTCCAAGACCAGCCAGAGCTCAGCATGTGCTTGGGAGAGCCACTTTATTTGAAATTCTTGTCTAGCCAGATGTATAGCAACACCATAGTATGGGAACATGACCCTTGAAAAACCCTCTCCAGTTTCACATATAAGGCCAGCAGTCCTTAAAAATAGCATCAGCTAGGACAGAAGCTACTTTTTCACTTGCCAGTCTCCCGCCTGAAGAAAGCAAAACTTCATTCTGAAAGCCACCTGCTTGCAAGCCCAGGACACAAAAAGCCCCCCTCTCCACACCACCCCACAAGCCCATGCACATATGCACTTTGAGTGTTTTTTTTTTTTTTATAGTTGCCTATTTCCATAAAGCTCAGAACCCAGTGACAAGATCATTTTAATGCAGATCAATTTCAAAGCTATCAGTTTAATGCGGAAGACATAGTTGCACAGAGGAATATTAGGAAGATTTTTTTAAAGGAGAACATTAGGAAATTCATTTTTTATCACAGGCTTATGTTCGAATATCTAAGATATTGTGACATCTGGACCAACTTCCAGTGACTTACATATCAGAAATCTACTATACAGCTCCCTCAACTGCTAACATGCTCTAGGCAAGACTCATGATAATGGCCTAAAACCTTCACTGTACTTCTTTACGGATTTTTTGTTGTTGTTTCATTTTCCTATCTTGGATCAGAACAATTCAATCATTCAGCCTAAGCTCTGCAAAACATCAAGCTAACACCTAATAGTTCCTCTGGTAGGTATATTATGTTTGCTGTTTTGCCCCGGACACAGAAGTGATGAAGATGCCAGGTTTGGAAGCTACAACAATTACTCAATGAGTGGCAGAATGTCATCTCTAAGCAGAGATGCTGCCTGTATTTCACCTTTTCCTAACAGGTGCATAATCTGAGCAGGCACAAAGATTCAGCCTCCCTAAGGCTGAATCTAACAAAGAGGTCCGTATAAAATAAAGAGCTCATTTATGCTTCCTTACAGGGCCTGCCTACCTCTGTATTCATGCAAGTCAGTAACCCAAATCACTTGGGCAGTGGATACAGCCTGTAAACTTCCTCTACGATCCTTGCAAAACGTGTCCTAACCAGATCTACTGCACTTTAAACTTGAATAAAATTCTTCTCATCGCAGGCTGTTGTTTCCTTCTACTTTACTTAACCCTTCAAGCCTACACACGGGCCCTCTGTGTGAAGGGCAGCCACAGCAGGATCCCCTCCTCTCCACGGCCTCCTCCCGAGAGCCTCTCCGAGCCATTTCTCGGGATCCCGGCGAGCAGCGCTATTTCGGGCCGCGCCCGTGCGCCAAGCACACAGGAATGCGGCTGGGAGCCCGAGGGCAGCGCTGCGCATCCGCCGGGGCTGCGGCACCGCCACCGGGGCTCCGCCCGGGCTGCGCTCCCGGGAACCGGGCGGGGCGAGGCTGCCTGTCCTGGCTGATCCCGGTGCGCCCCAGGACCGGACCCCGCCCCTGCCCGCAGCAGCACAGGAGGGTTCCGAGGGTCCCAAAGCCGGGCTTGGCGGCCTCAGCCGCCCGGTCCGGGTGCTCGCGGTGGACCCCCGCAGGGTGCTCCGCCGCCGGGACGCGAACCCGCGACCCCGCAGCCCTGGCTCCCGCCGCCCCCCACGCCGGCGTTATGTAACGGCCGCGCGCCGCCATTGGCCAGCGCCGGCCGGGGCGCGCGGGCGCGGGGGCGGGTCCGGCGCGCGCGCACTGCCGGTCCCGCTCCCTCCTCCTCCTCCTCGTTCTCCTCCCGAGCAGCGGCGGCGGCGGGGCCGCGCGGAGCCTCCACAGCGCTCGGCAGGGCCGTCCAGCCCGCATCCCGCACGGGTGAGTAGCGCCGCGGAAGCGGAGCCCAGGGGACGGGGTGGGGTGGGCGGGGGAAGGGGAGCAGGCCTGGCCCAGGGGAAGGGAGGCGGCCCGGCCCGGCCTGCGCGCCACTCGCGGGCCGCCGCTCCCGGCTGCGGCCTCCGTCCGTCTGTCTTTCCGTGGTCGCTTCCCTCCCGCTACGCACGTGGTGGGGCTGCGGCCGCCCCTGCCCCGCCGGGCCCACCCGAGGCCCGTGGCCGCCCCCGGTCCCTGCGCGCCGCAGGCCGGGCCCGGCCGGGGCGTCCCTGGCGGAGCGGCCGCCCGAGCCCTCGCTCCCGGCCGGGGGGGCGGCGGTGCTCGAGCTGCCGTGTGCCTCTGGCAGTGACAGCGGAGACAGCTGTCGGTGTCTAGCTTTAGGACTTGAAACTCCGCTCGGATTCTGGTGACTTACAAGGAAATGACCCCGTGTGAGGTATGGCTGTGCTGCGGGTTTCAGCCTCGCTTCCCGACGGTGCCCGTGCTGCTGCTGCTATGATTTGGCAGTAAAAAATCCTGTTACGATTTGGCAGCAGATTTTTTCCATGTGTTCTATTTCCTACGTGCTCGCGCGTTCTTTATTTGGAGACAGCCGGCTGGTCTGTTGGACTCTGTGAGGGCGTGCCTGATAGGGAAAACAACACTTACCTGCGTTGTGCAATTGAAATTAGTGATTTGGCTTTGTAGATGAACTCATCATTCTTTTAAACGAGCTTTGGGATTATTCGTTTTGTCACTTTCTTAGAATAATAGTAGACTAAACCTTACTTTTCTCTGTTTCAAGTGCATTAATGTAACTTGCAGTATTTAAACTCTCGGATTTTTGGTTTTGGACTTTGTGTCATGGTTGATATTTTTGAGCAAATGTTTGTAGTCGCGTTTTCTTGTCTGTGACTTAACTAAAACCAGCAGTTGCCAAGTACATGAAAGCTCAGTGTGGTTGGCTGTTGTAATGTAGTACTTATCAAAGCACTAAAATACAAAGTAGTATGCAAACACTTTGTGAAAAGAATTCTTTTTTGTTACATCTGAGTATTTTCTGTCAGGAACCGTCTGACTCCTGAACGATTGCTGTAATGCTGATAAAATAGAAGTGAAATAAAACCTACTGTTCCTTCTTCTGTATGTTAAGCTATTGGCAATATATCTTCTTTTTTTTAAATTTAAAGTGGGAATCCAGTGTTCTGATTGAGCCATGCTGTATATAAACAGCATGAGGCCCTGGGTGGGGTGTTCTGGAGTAGTTGTAGCATCCAGTGGAACATGGACTGGCACTTTCAGTCTTACTGACATTGACTGTTGTAGCTTGTGGAAACTGTTGGACACCACATGTATTTCTATCTGCTTGTTAATGGAATTGTTGTTGTGTTCCATTTTATTAGCTGTATGGACTTCTGAACTTTCTTTTAGAGAAACTGGTGAGGGAAGAGGAGGGAACCCTGAAGATGTAGTCTAATACTTCTGCAGAGGGTTACATGGTGGTGTTGGATGCCATGAAAGAGCTGGGCTGCAGCCTCAGAGGTGTCTCTCAATCCACAAGAGCTGTTCTGGGTCTCAGGGCCACTGTTTTGCTCCCATGTTAGGCACTTGTCCAAAAATTCCCACAATACTAGTGAATTTTCACATGTTGTTGATGTTTCATAGAAACTTAATTTTTGTAATGGTTTTTAAGGGCTTTTCATATGTATTTACTAAAGGTCAGTCACTGTTTGGGTAGCATTTTCTCTCCCACTGGGAGGCCACCTGTCCTGATGGGAGGGATTGCCGGGAGACAGACAGTCTGTCTGTCCCACAGGTACCAAACCTGGGGCAAGTGCCCAGGGCACACAGAGGGGCAGTGGCCAAGCAGCTGCCCTCCTGGGAACACTGGACTTTACTGGTTGTCCTGAGAACAATGGGCTTGGCTAGCTGTCCTGTGCTTGGGCAGGGCTGTGCTTCTGAGAGAGCTGCACAACGGAACCGTGCGTGGGCCGTGAGGGACTGGGAGAGACACAAGAGCAGAAATTGGGCTGCTGGGTTATATAACCACATGCTGAATCCTGTTCTCTTGGTGTGCCCAAATCCTGTCGGGTGTCTGCTCTGGGGGTGGGGTAAAGACTGAATTGGGTGTCCTGGTGGCAGTGTGCAGGTGGAGTGCACTGCTGTGGAATGTGATGTCTTGATGCTCCCTGAATTGTGACACTTTTGTCTCATTTTGTCTTCTGGTAAACCTTGTAATGGCATATGGCAATAGCATTTACTTGCTTTATGCTCCTGTGTTAGATACAGTAATGGCTTCTGATGGGGGCAGTCTTTTTTTTTTTCAAGAAATTGTATGCACATAAATGTGGCTGAAAAGCCACCTGTAAAAATCACCTTCAATAAAGATGAGTGACCTATTGTTCTTGGAGTTCCCAATTTCAAAGCAGCTCACAAGCACCTAAAACAGAAGACAATAACACACCTTGGGCAATACTTTGATTTGCCTTTCTTGATACTTGTTTCAAGTTCCAGAGGTAAAGGTTGAGTCTTAATAAACCACAAACAACAAAACCCTTGAATTTTTCAGAACCTTTTGAAAAAAAGAATAAGTTTCTATTAACTGTAAAGGAAACTTTTCATTATTCTGACTATTGAAAACACTTTTCAAAAGTAGAGCTTGAATCTTAGTAGAGGAAGACACCTTAGAATGGCCTAATAATTCTGATGTTTATTTTAAGAATGATACTGAACCCACAGGCTTTACATAGCAAAGAGCTTGAACAGATGTCTGTTGTATTTGAGTTATGGGAGTCGTAGGCCTTGTGGACAGAGCAGATGACTGCATTGTGCTCATGGTTACAGCTCTTCAGTCAGATAGCAGCAGCAGTTTCTCATGTTTGTAGACTAAATGTCTTCTTTTTGTTTGTAGATATGGCTCGTGGACAGCAGAAGATTCAGTCGCAGCAGAAAAATGCCAAAAAGCAAGCTGAGCAAAAAAAGAAACAAGGACATGATCAGAAGGCTGCAGCCAAGGCTGCCTTGATATATACCTGCACTGTCTGTAGGGTAAGAGGAACTGAAGTCAAAATAGTCTTGTAGGGAGAGGTCTGTCTCCTTGCCTAGAACAGGATTTTTAGATTTTATAGTGGAAACTAAAATACTTAAGTGGTTGGCTAGCTTGTTGCTGTAAGAAGAGTTTGCATCTGTTATGTGACTTGCTTACAGATTACTGAGCTGTACTGGTAATTGAGATAGAAAATCTGAGAGGTTGTGTTCAGGTCTGGTTTGGGTGGTTATTTTGCCTTTTGTATTACAGTGGTCTGCATATGCTCTTAGTATAAGATAGAACATGTAAAAAGTGTCCAAGTCTCTATGTGGAAACATCTTTTCTCTGTGATGGAGTTGGCCTGTCTTGGAATCAGTGGTAATGGATGTTGCTGTAGAAAGGAGAAGCGGTGGTGCCAAAAGCTTTAATGTAAGCTTGAGACACAGTAACTTTTGCTAGAACAACTTACTTGACAAGAATAAAGAAATTTGAGTACTAATCAGATTATTCTTTTCCTTCTGGCTGATTTTCCTAAATGCTTCTTTTGGAGCTGAAGGATGAACTTGGTATTTTCACTTCAATAGTCAGTCTCAGAATAGATCTGCCACTTCAAATGTCTTAAATAGGATTCCAAATTGAAGGTTGCTTACTTTAGTACTTGTAACCAGCTCCTCTTGTTGTGAAATCAGGCTGTAGTACCAATCAGTTTGGGCAGTCAATGTCTGCAACTGTGTCATAGCAAAAGTCTGAGATTGCTTGTGCCAAGTAGAGACTCAGTTCATGCCCTATAACTTCTTGGCCTATTGGTAAAGTAAAGAAATGGCTTTCATAAAGATTTGATTCTGTAAAGGATAAATGTTTATCTTTAAGGCGTTGAGAAAGAACATGGTGAGGAGGGAGGTTTTCCACCAGGCCAGCCTGTGAAGTGCAAGATGTGCAGGAAGATACCTAGCCAGACTAACACCATTGATGACCATGCCAAAGCAAGTGTGATTGTAGTGCTTGAAAGCACCTCTGAAAATAGGCAGTTAAATACTCCATCTTACCCTGCAGCTAAATTAGTGGTGCTTCTGGCACTATAGCAGTGTCATCAAGGAGGGAGTTGGCTTCTGGGGAAAGAAAATGAAACGTAGCGGGGATTAGGTTTTGTAGTGTTATTTAACTCTTGTACTGTGCATAAAGTTTAATGTCTCTCTTTAATCAGACTCAAATGCCGGATCCCAAGACCTTCAAACAGCACTTTGAAAGCAAGCATCCTAAGACTCCACTTCCTCCAGAATTGGCTGATGTTCAGGCATAAAGTTGTCTACAGGTCATTACCTTAATTTTTAATTGATTGTCTGAGAAAGATGTATTACAAATTGGTTTTTTTACCACCAACAACTGTGACTTTAAACTTGCTTCAATTCTTTTAATATGAAAACTACTGTAGGTTATAGTTATACCCCTGAACTGTTAAAAAGAGAAGAAAGAAGCAAGCTAGTTCTTACATGGGTGAAATGGCTGTGGCATTTCACTGTGCCCGGAGGTTGTTTTAAAAGGCATTAATGTTATTTCAAATGGTCATTCTTAGGAATATTTCATTATTTAGTTCTTGCTTTGAAATGTTTGTTTTGCTTTGAACAAAATACATAAGTACAATTGATCTGTTACTATAAAACATGTAATGTAAACAGTTGTTTAGTATATTTCCAACAATTGAGCCTTTTTGTTCCTGAAGCTATGCAAGTGAATGCAGAAAAATCTGAATTTCTGTGTTGACTGTAGAAGAGATTTCCCAGTAGGCAGTTGTTAGGCTGTAACTGAAAGTGGTTATAATAAAAGGCTGAAATAAGGTAAAAAGCAGTAGTATGGTATTTCATTCATCAGAGATAAGCAGCATTGTGTAATGGTTCAGCTTAACTGAGTTGTTCTTGTTTTTTATAGGTGAAGTCATGACACCTATTGACTCTTCTACTGTCAGACCTTACATAACAAACCTGCAGCTGCTTTTCTAAAACTGTTGATCAGCAAAAATGAAGGGGCTACAGAAACATTCATATTTTTATGCTGTTCCCTCTTGGGCTTCATGCAAAGACAATTCTGTGTAAATGTACAGTTGTGCCCTATTTGGAAATCCTAAAAAATCAGTCCATACTTGTTATAAAAATTTTTTACAATTGTAATTATATTGATGTTCATATTGTGTAAAATAACTCACTTAATAAAGTAGTACTTTGATTTTACAATATCACAGATTAACTCCTTGTAGAAATTCTGTTTCACCTTTCTGCATTATCTGCCTTATAAAATAATAAAAAGTACAAAAGTGGAATTTTCCCCATCCTGCCAAAACATGAGCAGTATCATTCCACTGCAAGTAATGTACATTACAGTAAATTAATCTTAAAGTGGAGAGGGAAGCTGCTCAGATTTACTGTCTAGTGTGCTGCCTGCTTGAGCCCAGCCACTGGTGGTCAAGCTGACAGCTCAAGGTGCAACACACCCCTGAGCAGCTGCATGAGAATCATGAGACTTCTTCTAAGTTTTTGTCCTGTGTGCTGGAGTCTTAAGTACTGCAAGCCATTTCAGATGGGATTCCTTTACTGTGAGGGATCATGTTCCTTGAAGTCATGCACTGGAGGAGCTCTAGTTATGCTTGTTATCCTTTCTATTTAGGTAGATGGCTGAGGAAGCTTGAGAGGTGGCACGATTGAAAAATGCTTGCCAAATAACAGGTTAAAGCAACTCTGCTCTTAGTTGAAAACTGGATTTTAAAATATTTTTAGTGATATTTTGAGCAGTCAACCACACATGTTCCCCCTCAAATGTGTCTGGTTATTTCTCTATTGAAGGAATATGTAAAATAGCCAGCCATTAATAACCTTCCTTCACAACCAGCTTAAAATAAGCCTGTTGGAAAAGAGCCAAAGTAACTAAAATAATATGGCTACTTAAAGAAATCGGATGTGATTAAAGTTGCAATGACAAGAAAAAGCTGGATAATAACTCTGGCCAAGACCATTTGAGCAGATAAACATAATTACCACTAAAGTGTTCTGGGCTGTGTTATAATCCCAGATGTACAGCACAAAAGTAGTGGAGAAACATGGGAATTGTGCTGGAAGGTCTACTATACAAAATCCCATCTTAGGCATTTTGGAGGGGGCTTAAGAGTTTTAGTTTTTACTCTGCAGTTAGAAGCAGTACTAGAATTGCTGTGATGTGCAGAGTTAACAATGGATGTAAAAATTCCAGCAGTCCAAGTAACCCTTGCTATGCAGCAGGACTATACATCTGACCTTCAAATGGCTTCCTAAAATCTAGGACCATAGTCTCAAAGACTCATTCACTTAAAAGAATGCACTTGGTATTTTATTATATAAAGTCAAAACCTTTGTCTTTGTCCACTCATTTTCTCTTTATTGAACTACTTCTGTGAGACTAGCTTCCTGTCCTCTTTGCTGTGACAGTATCTCTGTAAATACTTACTTTGGCATAAAGTTTCTCTGTATTATAGTCACTCTGGGATAACCTGTATACCACTTAACTTTTATAGATAATGTTATTCTCCTCAGCGTAATCCACTACTGCACTTGTACACCTGACATCAGAATGTAACAATTCATTTTTTTTCTTTAATGTTATCAATACATACATCCTGATAAACTGGCTCCACAAGGCAAGAAATCTGCTTTCAACCTATGTGCTGTATGGGGAAGAGGTACTTCAATGTTCTAATGCTGTAGTTTGTCTAAAAATACGCTGAGTAGAAATGGAAAAGATGTTTCTTGCACTGATTGGTATTTGAGAAAATGGTTTTACTCTGGAAAATGTTTGGGGATGCATCCCTAAAGCTTGGGCCTGAGGTGAAGTAAATGTTCTATTCCTTCAGTTCAGATTGTGTAGCATTAAATAAAAGACTTGTTTCATAAACAATCTCTGTTAATGAGCACTGAAGAGCTGGAAAGCTGCATCATTAGTGGGATGGTTACATTCAGTTAGAATTGTATTTTCAAAACTCCTATGATGCTCAAGTTGAAAATGCCCTCTGAAATGATGGGGTTTATATGTTGGAAGCCAAAGGTGATCCTCAGTTCAGTAAGATCCCCAGCTGCAATAACTGTCATCTTAATTATAGAAGTAAATGAAAGCTGTGACTGAATTGTTATAAAGGCTGTACTAAATGTGGCAATAGCCCTCAGTCAGAGTATCTGCAATACTCATTGTACCTAAAAGATCAGAGGAAGGACTAGTTCTCCATCATCTCTTCCTGATCTGAAAGACAGCACACCCTAGTACCTGGCTAAAGACACAGTTGTGCATTGTAATGTGTCTGATTAAAGAGAATTAAAACTATAAACCATAAAATGTCATATTTCCTGCCTGCTTTTGCTGCACCTAGAAAATTAATTTCCTGGCTGTGACAGCTATGTAACTTGAAGCTATCTAACTGTGTAAGAAAGCAAAATAGACATGGAACGTTTCCTGTATTCCCTTGAGAAAGATGAATTTCTGTGCAGGGTCAGCATTCAGGTGAAGGGCTCTTACTGTATCAGTGTGGACATCAGCTGTCATGGATACTTGTGGAGCAGCTTTAAGAGGGGTTTTGGATTTTCAGAAGCCTTCATCTTCTGGGAATCTCTTTAAGCAGCATCTAAATTGCATTTTAAATTAGGCTTAAAATATTCTGAAAAAAATCTCAGAGTAAAAAGTTAGCAGGTATGGTTATGATGAGGCCATCATCATGGGGACTACTGAGTAATCAAGAACAGTTTTTCAATTTTTGTTACTCAGGCTTATTTCTGTGCCTCTGCTTTTACCTATCTCAGGGCTTCTAGTTTCTTACTGTCAAAAAGCTGTGTGAAAAATCCAAGATAGAAGTTGCAGACAGTTGCCATGTAGCCTTAGGGAAGCAGTTTATGCAGTGCTCTTGAAACATCCCTGGACACCATCCCCTCTGGTTATTTGCTGAAAACACTTCTGCTCAAGTAAGTAAAGTTACTGATCACGGGCTGTTTGCAAACCACATAGCAATGAAGGAATTTGTGACATTTCTATAAACTATACTGATTTATTTTCCCATCTTGATAAGAAGAGCTAATAGGTGGAATGTCTTATCATCAGGTAGTAGGTAGGCTTTCCCATTTTCACAGAAACAAGTTGGGAATTAATGGGCTTTACTAGAAATGTGATTTTCCAGGGTCTGACAGATAAATTTGGTTAATCCTATAGGAGCCATAAGCAAAGTAAAGGTCAGTTTGTGTTTCTGTCTACCCAGCCACTTTCTGCTGTATGTAATTTGGGGGCCTTTGATTTGCCTATTTAGAACCTTACAGGTTTTGGAGTGGACTTTGAATTCAGTTCCAGATCTCACTTTGCACTGCTATTCAGTGTGATTTTGCTCTAGTCCAGACAGTGGGAGGGTGTCAAGTGCTGTCTGGTATTTTTCTGTACGTTTTTAAAATTATTTTGAAATCTTTTAATACATTGTCTGTTGTGTTACAGGTTTTGTATAGATAAGGCACAATAGTGGCTCACTGAAGGAGTTATCTTGGGAGCTTTTAAAGAAAAGTAGATTGGGTTATATGTATGTTTTATAATTCTCTTATGTAGCATTTCACACTGGGGTTCCTGGGAAAGGAGGAATCTGTAGTTGTCCCAACACAGTTATCTAACAGTTCAAGCTATGTCTCAGCTTTTATAGGAAATATGACACAGCTCTCCTCTGAGAACTACTGTCCATTAGATACATAAAGCCAAGGTCCATGCAGCACTTTGATGGCATGGCACACGAATTTTTGTGTTCCTTTGTAGCTGTGACAATCATTGTGCAAGGTGTAACTGAAAGCTGGAGCTCTTTCAGAGGACTATGGATTAAGGGAAATCTCAGGAATATATCTAGTCCATCTCCCTACTCTGAGATTGGACAAAATCTGCCCAGACAAACCACAAAATGTTCCTCTAACCCTTAAAAGCTTCCAGTGAAAGGGATCCCACGATCCCAGACCTTGGAAGCAGCATGGATCACTGCTGTAACCAGTGCTGAAGTGGACAGTTATCACAACAAGAGTTTATCCCTGCCAGTGAAGTCAATTACTTACTGTTCTTATTGGCAATAGATGTAATGAATAGTGCCTTTATTTTCAACATTGCTACTGTGTTCTCCTAGTCTTCAGAGCAAACCCAGTTAATTGAATCACTCTTCATAGATCACAGTTTCTCAGTCTGGCAATTGTTGGTGCTCTGGATCCTCTACAGTTTGTGCTCTTGAATCATATGGTCCAAGATACGACCCAAAGTGCTGGCTGAGGCTAGTGCAGAGTAGCTGGAACAACTAAGGTCTGGCACTTGCATGCACTGGAATTACATTAGGCTTTCTGCAACAACGTCACAGATTCATTTTGGTACCACTAATAATTTCCACTTTGTACCTCTATTTAGTGTCCACATACCTGCCTCTCGGGTTTAAAACTGTTTACCAAGTTCATCCAGGTGTGGTATCATGGAGGATATTGCAGATCCTCTTTTACTCTTTAGTCTGTATTGTTCATGAACACACTGATGGGATACATTGCAGGCAAAGCCTTGCAGGACTTCGCTTGAGTATCTTGCTAGACTCCAGTGAGCCTTTGGTAATTCTTGAGAGCACTTTGTACTGCTGTGATTCTCTTTGTAGTCAGGATGGATTGGAGCCCTGTATCTGTGAGGACTTTGCAGACTGACAATGTCAAAGACATTTACAACAACAGGGAGATGTGGATCTTGTGTGCCTGTGGCCACCAGGACAGTTTTCACAAAGAAATGAGAGGTAGTGAGGTATGGCACAGTTTGTTCCTGAAAAATCCATATTGTCTGGCTGTTGCTTGGTTACTTCTTCACATGCATTTACAAAGGGAATTCTATAAAAATTATCCTAGCCCTTTCCCAGGTTTAGGTTGAATGACAAGAGTCCCTTTATTTTTAAATTACTTTTGCTTGTCCCACTAATCTCTTGAGTTCTTTCCTGTGCTGTGTAAGTTCTCAGAGAGCAGCACTCATGGTCCCTAGTGACACGGCTGACTGCTGGAGCATCCTAGGATAAGAGTTATTAGCTGTTGTCAACTTGAATTCCATCAAAGTCCTCTGACTACTTTAGCTTACTCTTTCAATTTCTTAACATGGTTTATTACCTTTTGAGTGAAGTCAAAAATGCTGTTGATTACATATTTGTAAATCTTTTTTCTTTCCTTCTTCATCAGGTAATGGACCTATACTTGACTTTATCTTTCCTTAGATATTTGTAGTCTGTATATCTGCCTTTTAGAATCTCAGCTGGCTTTTTGGACTCTGAAAATGAAGGTGTTACTGTGTTGACTTTGGAGTCTTCTAAAACCCAGTCATTTGTATGTCTCTCAGGATCCATACTCTTACATTTGCAACCACTGTGGTGAACTCTTTGAAGTAATTTTTTTTGCATGGTTTGCCCACTGTTGAGCTATCAGAAGCTTTATATATTCCATCCTGATCTGTTCAAGGCCCCAAACATGCAAGAGCATTCTCATTAAAGTTTGAGTTCTGCTGAGTATTTACTTACCTACAGGCTAGCAGTGAGAAGGATCAGGCTGGCCTGGTAAATCTGAATGTGCAATAGTAGTTAATGTTGGATATAAAACTGCAGAGCACTAATTAGATTAAATGCTTGAGTGACTTTTCATCAGACATCATTCTGGCCTCTGGTTTTCTCTTCCTCTGGTTTTCAAGACTGTCCCTATACTTTAATCATTGCTGCCTATCTTTTCCATATGGATGCCAATGTAATCCAACCCCTCACAAGAGCACATCATATCTGTCTCCTTATCCTTAGTTTACCAAGAGAAGAGTAATACCCAAGCTGCCTCTGTGTCTTTTTCAGTGCTTTGCAAAATTAAAGTATGCCGGGACAACAAATCCACATTAATTGTCCAGCATAGGATAGGTCTTAATTTTTAATTTCTTATTCCTGATATGCCTTCAAATTTCAGTGGCCATTACCTACTGATAGTTTTTCCTTTCTTTTGGTACACATTTTCTTTAGCTGTTGATAATCATGGCGTATTTTTCTATGAAATGGTTGCTTTGTTTATTTCCTGTGAACATTTGTGGATCCTTTGAAGAGGGAAAATGAAGTATTTCCAACCAGAAGAATAATAAAAGAATGATGTCTTCTTAAAAAAACCCACAAAAAGTCTAAAATGTTTGATTGTGTCCTCATGGTATTCAGAATTATTCTTATGGTCATTACTCACTTTTGTTACAGTAATGCTTAATGAAGTTGTATTTTCTATTGGAGACACAACTCAGATTTTATATCACTATGGGCTGTGTGCAGTAAGGGAACTGATCAGGATGTCAATGGAGCTCCTTTTTCTTTCCACACAAACTGAGGGAAAAATAATTTTTATTTCTGACTGGTTTTCTCTTGCTGCATTTTTATTTAGAAATAAATTTACATTTGTTATGACTTTACAAAAAATTGCTTAACCCTAAGAGATTTTTTAAGGGACATCTGCTGCTGTTAGCTCTTATCAGATCAGTGCTAGAAGAGAATATTCTTATTGAGGTCTGAGAAATAGTGTTTATTGAAGACCATGTTAAGTAAGGTTAAGAAACAGTAAACAGCTGCTTTTTGTTACTGCAGTAAATCATTCAAAGAATTTGCTGTTATGCATCTGAAAACAAGAGCTGTTAGCAGCTGAAAGAATGTGACACTGTCTGCACCATAACCACCAATAGCCAAGGAGGACAACTTCTCAGCTTCTGGGCTGACTTCTAAATGAACAAAGCCTGCCTGTATTTTTCTTAAACAATAATTGAATTCTGCATCACTGAAGTCAGTAGGAACTCAATTTTGTCATGTGCTAAATACTCGCATGTGCAGAAAGCTGCTAGCTTGAACACCTTTGTAAAATCAATGTCACATGTTACTAAAATCAGTGTAACTGATGTCTCTATATCAGAAGACAATTTATGTGTGGCTGGAAGATGCAGTAGTCTGTCTAGAAAACATATACAGTGTTGTACCAAGACAGACTACAAATTCTAATTGATAAAGTCAAAAGATAGTTTTGGGCTGTAGTCACCGTCAGTCCCCAAAATTTCTCCTTTTATCATAAACCTTTTGATTGGAAAAAGGTGGGCAATATGACTGTGGACCTCAGGTTAGTGCCTTATGGACAGAGATTTGGATACCACTCTCTTAGACACTTCTGAAATGATTTACCTCTCTTGCTTGCTCTGTGACTCCAGCCATTTTTTCAGGACCCAACTCTCTCTGTTGTGCCCCATTTCCCCACTTGTGGTGGGTGAATGAGTAGGAGCACAATAATATACCAGTAAAATTGTCCAGTGCTGATACTGCCTTGACTGTGCTATTTTTAGTCAATGGTGGCCAGACTTCACCTTTCACTCCCTTCCAAGGGACAGAAGCAGCCTGGCATCTGCAGAGGTGCTTGCTGAGACTGCATTCCTCACCTGCCACCGTCTGGACATGAGGCTCATGGAGCCACACAAGCAGTCTAACTGGTCATGTCTAACTGGCCCTAGGCCCTTCCTGTTAATACCCTTGGCTAAGGACAGCCAGATTTGTAGAAAGGTAGGTATCTTAAAGGCAATTCTGTTGTTCCTATTTGTGAAAATGGCTGGGTAGAGGAAAGGCTTTCTGTCATTATGAGGGATAGTGGGGGCTTAGGGCTGCAAAATAACTTCCTGCAGTGCTGGACGTAGAGAAACACTTGAGAAATGCATAAACTACAAGACAAATTTTCTTTGGTGCTTGCATTTTTTTAGTCAGGGAGGTGAATTCACACTGAAGCACCCGGTATGGAATCCCTTTCCCAAGTTCAGCAAAGTGAGCAGTCAGCCCATGGAAGGGTCTGGCAAACCGAGGTGCCTGTGTGGGGAAGCTTGTGTTTGGGAGCAGGGAAGCAGCAGGGAGTCTGCATTTCTGGGGGAGCTCAGCAAAGACAAACACCCTTCCTTCACAGCTGCCCTGCAGGAGGAAAGGAGAGGCAGTGGCATGATCCCAAATAGACTGTAAGAAAGTTCACTCTGCATTTGCTTACATGAAAGGCTTTGAGCACTTGAAGCTGGCTCAGGATTGATTGATTGCTAATGATGGTTAGGGTCCATTTAAAGGCAATAAACTAACATGTCTTGATGAAAATGTGCTTTATATGGCACCCATGACAGATATTTTGCAAGTACTGACACACCATCCCTCTAACTAATGTGGTAATGACTGTGCTAAGTGCTTGAGTGTTTGGGGATTTTTTCTCCTCCATCCCTCCTTATTGTGGGTATGTCTATACCAGACATCCTTATGCTGCACTCCTCCTTACCCAGGTACTCATCTCTTCAAGTACAATTGAATAGACTTGTATATAATTGGTGTCTCAGGAAGAGAAAAACTGTATGGGAACTTGAACAAAACTGATGCTGACTTCATTGTCAGCAGTGAAGTTTATGAGCTGCTTTTGACCAGAATTTGACTCCCACAGATAACGTGCTGTAGAGCTGGCAGGGAGAGAACTGAAGTCCTTCCATTTCCTGGAAGCTCTGTGGGAGAAAATGAACAGGAAACCCCAATGAAAGCAGTCCCCATTCAAGAGAAGACTAGAACAGAAAAATGGGAATATTGAAAAGTTCCACCAAAAAACCAGTATTGTCACCTATGAACTTGACAGCCAAAAAGGGCTGCTTTCCAGAGCTTTCTTTGCAAGAGGTCCTGGCTCTTGGGCAGATGTAAGCTCTAATTAGAGCTCGTTGCCATTGTTGCTTAAACTGATTATGAGAGAAAGTGTTGAAATGTTATTCCTCCCGAAGGTTACTTGTCCAGTTTCTTAAAACAAGTAAAGCTGTTACTGTCCCCTTGGAGAGTGAATGGAAGCAGATTAGAATGAAACAGATGGTGCAGAATTTAACTTAAAATCAAGATTCTTATTGAGACCTGTCTGTCTCAAGCCACTCTTCAGGCAAATTGATATGCATAGACATTAAACAAATAATCCCAATGGTCACCCTAGGGTCAGTTTGTTAGTTAAAGATTTCAAGAGCTCAGGACACGTTGCTTATTTGTTGAGGAAGGCATCTCTTGTTTTTCTTCAGCTATAGTAAATACCAGCTGTTTTAAAAGGTGGATCCCAATCTGTGGATTCATATTGTGTAGAAATGGTCCTTCGTCTAATTTAGCAAGACCTATCAAAACAAACATTATTTATAAACCTTTTTTGTCTTCTGACCACTGCCATTTTCTAGTTTCTCCATTCTTACAGCAGTCTTTTCTTTATCCCCATTTCCAGCCAGCTTTCTAGGAGAGCTGTATTAAGTCTTTCCTCTCCAAAAATATGAGTGAGCTACCGTTTATACGCCCAACAACTCCTCAGTCCTTTTCTTTACTGTGGAATGAATCACAGCCACTCTCTTTGACATTTCCAAATGAATGTCTGACCAAAAGCTGTAGCTCTACCCTTGAAAGAAAACTCTTCACCTCTTGCCCACAATGTTTCTACCCCTTAGTTTGTTTTGCATTGCTACAACTATTATGTCCCTTTGGATTGCCCATGAGCCCTTGGTTTGGTTTGGGTCTTCATCTAGATCTCTCTATATCAGTTAGACTTTTTACCAGTTCTTCTGCCTTCCTTAGTCAATGATTTTTTCCAGGTCCTTGACATGTCCTCTGTGCAGCACCCCTCCCTCTTAACATCCAGCCTTCACATACACTGCCTGGCCCTGCTCATTTCCACTCTTGGAGAGTGTCAGTGCAAAGAATGCAATTTGCCCAAAAGATCATTGTCCTCACCTGATCATTGTCCTCACCTGTTGTTTCCTGTATGCTCCTCTCCTCACTCTCAACTTCACTTCCTTCCTTCAAAACCCTGCTTTGCCAGGAAGCATCCCAGGAGCTGATAGCAGCTGTCAGGCTGTTCCTGTTATCCTCCCAGTCTCTCTCCTATTTCCCAGCACTTGCCAGCTGTCTTTGCAGCATCCACCAGTGGAGTCTCAAATAGCACCCACCACAGCTGTCTCCAGCTCCATGACTTCCCAAATGCATGGTGCTCACAGCCACACCATCCTGCTTCTTAGGCCACACTGACAAGTCTTTCCCCTGCAGAACAGGTACAGAAGTTGTTGCAGCTGATAGATGCTGAAATAACTTTCTCCTCTCTGTGTTCCTCACTGTTCGTGAGCAGCAGAGGGGCTCTCTTGCTCCTTTTTCACTGAGTTAATAGTTTATTCCACAAGGTCTTTGCTTTCCAGACTATATATTTTTAAATTCTGATTTACTGCCTTGGCCCTTAGCATTCAAATTCATCTATCTTTTTTAAGACCACATTTCCCTCTGCCATGCCACCCTCTCCTTTTTAACCCTTTATCACACATGTGACCTTATTTAGTGACAAGAGAACTGGCAAGTCAGAGACACAAGGGCAAGCCTTGGGTCCAAATGGGGCAGAGAGCAGGGCTGCACATCCACAGCCTCCCCCACCCAATGCCCTCTGTTCACTGCTTGCTGTCCAGTCATCAGTATAGCAGTTGATAGGTAGGTTTTTTATTGCCATATGCAGCTGGTAAAGGGTTAACCCAGAGAGGAGGGTTTAGGAGCAGCCCAAAATCTGCTCTCCCTACATTCAAAACCACTGTGAACCTAAGCAGCCCTTGTTCTGAAGTGAGCAACCAAACAGCTCCTTAAAAACCTTGGGTGTGTTTCACACTATGTGTTTAAAGTAATTAGTTCCCAGGTCAAGGCTTGCCAGTCTGGTTTTACCCTTAGTGAACCCTGAACTGACAACACCTTGCAGATGGGCTTTGCTGAATTTCCAGCATCTCCTGCCCAACCTGCTTACTTCTTCCTCTTTCTTGTGCTTCATCATCTCGCTTATTTCTCATTTAGTGTCCTTCTATCTGGAGGCACCTGCTTTGTGTGAGAGGAAATGAATCCCCAGCCCACCTGCCCTCCTCCTCAGCACAGTGCACAAGTGAGAGTGGGCAGTATAAAATCCACGTGAGGGATCCCACCTATGCAGCTCAAGTGCTGAAAAAATCTTAGGAGCAGAACTTGCTGAGTCCAGCCCTTATATTTTGGACATTGGGGCAAGAGCTGGTCTTTGTTTTGCAGCCATTACTTTTCCCTTTAGCATTCTCTCAGGATCATTAATATGCCTTAGTCCTCTCTTAGTTATCCAGAATGCAGTTTGCCTGTGTGTTCTCCTGTATCCTGTCTTTTCCAAAGCATCATTACTTTCTGGGCACAAGCAGTCAGGTGCTGGATTTGCTCAGCTTGACTGTGGATCTGCATAAATGTAATTCTTGTATGTCTTGATAGGGGCCTATCAATTGACAAAAACATGCTTTGGATGCTGATTCAACTTCATCTGTAGGATTAGCTCAAAATTTGTAATTGCCTTTGTAGGTGCCATCTCTTCCTGCAAGTACATTTTCCCTTTAAAAAAATCCCAGGTGTTTATAATCACAATTTAATAAACTATATTTTCAGTCTTAATCTCTTGCCAATTCAGACAGATCTGCAGGAGTAATTCTTCAAGTAGCTACCAGGGTATTCCCTTCCATGGTGATTTAAATTAGCCAAACAATAACCCCTTCAGTGATTAAAACACCCAAAAAAGATCAGAACAAAAATCTTCCCATTTAAGTCTGTGTCATTGGAGTGACACAATTAAAATCTTGGGGCCAAATCCTGCTTGTCCTCTTCATGTAAGTGCTGCTTTTGAGAGCAAAGGGATGAGTGAGAACAGCATTTAGTCCATGCATTAAAAATGTATATCCTTTGACTGACAGGGAATGGGCTGGCAGAACAAATGAAAGCACCCTGGGGTAAGAGGAAGAAAGCCTCAGTTTGTTGCTGCAAACTGCACAGGAATAAAAGTACATTCTGTTCCACTATTAAATAAGGAGATTGGGGATATAATACTGTCTCTTCTGCAACACTTCCATTTTCTGCTCTTGGCAAAGAGGATAAAACTGTCCACAGCTGTAATTGTTCCATCCAGCACTCACATGCCTGGGAGAATTAACGTGATCTGCAGAATCTGCTCCTCCTAGCTGTGAGCAGCATGCCCGTGTGCAGCCAACACCCACTGGCACGTGAGTCCTTGTGCCCATGCTGCACCCTGCCAGCTTGTGCTGGACACCCAGAGCCTCCTTTCTCACCTAGCTTTGTCCTGGGCAGAAGGGCACTGCTGTCCTTCTTTTAATTCAGCTGCTTGGAAATGGAGATGAGAGCCGCCATCCTACTTGAGCAGCCCCTCACCTGCAGCGAGGGCAGGATGCATTGGTGGGTGCCTCCAGCTGCCCACAGGCAGCCAGAGCCAGCCTTCCTGGCTTCATCTGTCTCAGGGGATCTGATGTTATTTTGAGTTGGATTTACTCATTACCTTTCTTTACATGTTGGGGTTTTTTTTTTTGTTGTTGTTTTTGTTGTTGTTGTTGTGGGTTTTTTTGTTTTGTTTTGGGGTTTTTTTTGCAAGAGGAATTCTAGACAGACATTAATATTACAAGAAACAAAGCAAATTCCAGGAACAAATTACCTCAAATTTTGCACAGTGTAATAACACAGCACTTCTACCATCTTTCCAGACATTCAATAGTGATTGTTATAGTTTGAATTATTTTGTAATGTTGTTGTCTAGCTTTTGCCAAAGCAACGCTTCCCTATTTGTTACCTGGCTGTTTCTCTGGGTGATTTTTGTATTCATATTGTACCTGATATTTTTCATGCCTCCAGAGCAAAGCCAGAAAACTCCTGCATTAGTGCTGAAGGTAGCCAGGGAGGATGAGTCAGCTTTTATGATTTCCAATCATAAAATTAAGACACAGTAACCAATGAAAACCTGCTAATAAGGGTAAGCACCTTGCCATTTCCTTAGTTTTGAGCACATAATTTCTACTGAGATACAATTATTACAAAAAAAAACATACTAAAAGAAGCATCTTTGGATGCTTCACCACCCAAAGGCAGGATGATAACCTTGCACCTGGGCACCCCTTCAGCAGAGCAGCTGAGCAGAGCCCTATGAGGCTGCATTTCTTTGCCAGCTTGCCACCACACATGGTCATTGCTGGCACACATGCCCAAGGCCAGCTCTAGGGAGTGTCTGCAGCTGTTGAGCCTTGTGGATGGATTGGGGTTTCCACAACCAGGAAAGCCTGGTGTTGAGACCCAGCAGCACAAGGGAGGACAGCAAGTGTTCAAGACAGGGGTGTTGAGTGCCCCAGATAACATGGGATGTCCTTGGAGTGAGGTGGGCACTGTGAGGGTTGTGAAAAATAATAGCCCTGCTGGTTGGGCATGAATATGTAACATCATAAATTCTTTATAACACATAAAAACTACTAGGAAACAAAAAAATATGTAATAATCATGTGCACTAGTTTCCAACCTACCATTTAAAAGCTTTCTGCTTTAGTGGCTGAAAAGCAAAGTGCCTGGATTGAGGTCTTCCTTTGGTCAACAGGAGAAGATACATCCCTGAAAGGCACAGCTTCCTACCCAAGGTAGGGCTCAGGATGGGGGAAGATGTCTTCTCAAAGGACTTCACTCCTTTATGGATTTTGACAACTAGTTTAGAAGAGATTTGACTTCTAGAAAGTCAATGTGCATGAGAGCAGTCCTGCTCCTGAAGTCTAAATGGCTTTAGAGCATGACCCAGGCTCCTGGGTTTTATGGATAAGCAGATACATTTTATTTTAGAAATACAGGTAATTTTTTAAAAGTATTTTGCTTGCTAAAGTTTTTTTTATGACTTTTTAAAGTCCTACTCAGCTGTCTGGCTGAAGCTTCTCCAAAGCCAGCCAAGCTCTTGTTGAGCAGAAGGAGGGGATGTTGCAGCTCTGCAGTCCCAGTGGCAGGCTGAAACCCAGGGCAGGTGGCACGAAGCAGCCACTGATGACCAAAGCATGCTCAGGCCATCCTCAGGTCAGGGCTGCCTGTGGCTGGGTGTGTGAAATGGTGCCAGGCCACACAGCCCTGAGGTTTGGGGAGCCCAAGGCTGGCTGGCAGGAGATGGGAAATGGCAAAGAAAGCAGAGAGGGGACAAACCAGCAGCAAAAACTGGGACAGTAGGTGAGGATAGGGGGTGATTGACCTAAAGGAGAACAAGGAAATGGGGACAGGTTGAATGACCAGAGACTGACATGAGCGGGGAGTTGAAGGAAGCAGAGTGCTGCTGAGCTAGGAGCAGGTCTTGGCACCCCCTGGGGATGGATGTCCCCTCTCAAGCAGAACATGGAGCCCAGGAATCCTCTGCTGTGAGCAAGCCCTGGTGAAAGTGGGTGCCCATGGCAGGGCAGGGTGCCAGGACCATGGATTGGTGCTCTGTGCAGTGGCCCTGACCAGCACTGGAGGGCTTGCTGAGTTCAGTGTTTGGTTGTGGAGGGGTTAATTCCACATATGAAACCCTGTGGGAAGGCAGCAACGCCAGACACCCACAGCTGGGAAATGCCACCTACACAAAGCTAAATTGAGTCTCTGGCAAGCAGTTACTGTGATACTGTCTCCAACGGCAGCCCCGCAGCATCCCTCGCTGCGACGCAGGGCCCGCACGCTGCCTGTGCTCCCCTGGCAAGAGGAGAGGCAATCTCCCCCCAAGGACACGTTATCTAGCTCCAGGAGACAGGCAGCCCCATCCTTCCATCACTGCTTCAGTGGAACCTGATGGAAATTTGAAGTGATGAAACCATCAGGAGTTGACAATCATTCAAGCTGGATTTACTGCTTTCCTTTGTTTTCCCCAGGACACCCTCAGTTGCTGGTCCATCAACAGGGGAAGGCACAAGCCCTCTATAGATGCTGGTGCTCATCCCTACCTGGTCCCTGGCTCAGCAGCAAAGCTCCTGCCAGCTTAGGTGATGGATGGTACCCAAGCTGGGTTTATGGCCAGGGGAGTTCCTGAGTTCAAGGCCCCATTTGTTAGTATCCATGTTACTATATAAAAATCAGGAAGGGCATGACCAGCAGATCACCAGTTTCCTCTCCAGCAGGCCTTTAGCAGTTGACCACCAGCAGCTGATCCTCAGGAGCTGTGTGTAAAACATTTTTTCTCAGCACAGGGCTGGTGTTAGTTTGTGATGAACTCCTTGCATTTCACTCCAAGGCAGAAAAAGCAGATTTGGCCATAAGGTGTGACAAACTGCTGGAGCATTTTAAAAATCAAACAAGAAGCTCCTAGAGAGTTGTAAGATGCTTGAAAATGAAACTTTATGTTTTATTTGGATATCTGAAGTTATCTCTTGGTCCATAATTTCCATGTAGCAGCCCCACTGCCTTGGGCTTGCAAAGTTAAGGTGCTCTGTCTGACAGAGGAGTTAGAGGCAGCAAATAAGGGAGCTTGTGTCCTGGTCACTGGCAGACCAATGCCAAAATGTTAATGGTGGGACTGAGGGCTGGTGCCTGCTTCTACACTTCAGGATCTAGATGGGTGCTGCCAGGTTTATTGAGCCCAAGGATCAGAGGTATAAATCTGACTGACCATCCCAGGGGCTGTAAACAGGGTCTGGCCTGTGTGACACGCTGCTTTTGGGGTGAGCCAGGGCCAGCACAGCCTGGCCAGGCACAGCTCTGAAATCAGGTATCCTGTGACACCATCACCCACCCAGCACCAACCACTGCTTGTGCATGTAAGAGAGCTTGAACCTGGAGCTGCTGGATGCCTCCAGACTAAGAAGGACATGCCCCTCTCACTGGGTACTCAGGGCTGGGCAGGAGACATGGACAGACCAGCTGGAGAACCAAAAGGAGAGTTTTGGCATCCTCTGGGAGATAGTATCAGTACAAAAATTTAGTCTTGACACCCCTTACATTATAACTCTGCTCTTTTACCTAGCCAAAGGCACAGGGGAGGCAACACTCTCCAAGGGCTCCTGTGGGCTGCACTGCTCCCATCTACCTGAGATCTCCTGTGGGAGCTGCCTCAGAAGGGCTGGAAGCTGTGCTCTGTACACAGTGAAGGGGAGCAGAGGGATGCTGTGCTTGCAGCTGATTCACGAGCTGAATTAATTTGTTCCTCATCTAATGTTAGATTTTAGGAGTGTTGGAAGTATTAGATTCTCAGAAAATTAATTGTCAGGGTGACACAAGACCTTTGTGCTCTTTACTACTAATCAAAGCTAAATATATAGAGAGATAGAGAGTTTCTTTCTTGAACATTACAACTTTAAGATTTGCCCAAGTTCCCTGAATGTTGCCATGATGTGGTCAGTGGCACTGCTCTTGCTGGTGTATTGGTGTCCTTTCCTCATCCTTCCTTCTTCCCAGCTCACTTATCTGCTGGGACCCTCATGGCCCCACTCCCTTGAGAAAACTTATCTTTATGCCCACAACCTGCTTTTTTTCTGCTTTTCTCTCTCTCCTCTTTTCCTCACACAGCTCCTGGACCAGGGATCCTTTCCAAGCTGCCCCAGACCTCTCCAGTACTATACTACCTTTCTTCCTTGCCCTCAGTGCCTCAGGTGCCCAGGAAATTCCCTTAATTAGGGCATGCCCAAATCCCTCCTTCTTCCTGAAAACCATGAAAGACCTCACCTACAAAGCTAAAGCACAGAGCCAAATCCACAGGGCAAACCAACCAACCACCCAGCCAGTGTGCTGCCAACCAGAGTCTGCAGTAAGGCAGGACTTTCCCTCCTGCCCTCCCCTCCTTTCACACCCTCCTTTTGCCTCAGAGCTCATTGCAGATGGCCCCAACATGGGCTGCACAAGAACACTGGGAAGCTCTGGGAACCAGCACCCGTGGCACATGCCAGCATCTCGGAAGAATGTGCAGCATTCTGGCTGGTGTCCCTCAGTATTCCCAATATTTGCATGGAGCTGGGGCTCCTGCCCTGTGTGATGTGCTGGAAGGCAGTGGGGGTTCAGGGCATCAGCATCAAATAGGGTTATTAAAACATTCCTGTTTTATGGCAAAAGCTCTGCTGGATGCTACAATTTGCATCACGATGGACATGGACCAGATGCTGCAAATAGGGCTTCAGCTACATACATATTTCAGAGTCAAGGCAGTGAAGCAGAGGAGGCTGAAAGCATCCCTTTATCCTTTGCTCATTGGAGAGCTTTCACATGGTGGCATGCTCTGGAGCTTGTGGAGTGCTTCTGCTGGAGCCTCAGGCCAGGACCCCAAGATGCCAGTCTCCCTGCCCTGATGAAGGAACCTCACCACAGATGCTTCATGCAGAAAGAACAAAAACCCACTGAAATCCACCTTCCTTTGGTATTCCTGGGTCATGGCGAACCTGGCGTGGTACTGGCAGAGCAACCAGTAATAGATAGTGCTGTATAAATAGCTACCAAAAAACCCAAGAAAAAGCCAGGTTGGCTAGATTTGTCTAAAATGACACAGCCAGTGTCAATCCTGGCTTGCAGCAGCCTGATAAGCAGTAAGGTATTCCAAGACACTGCCAGCTCTGTTTTCTGTGGATTCCATTTGTCAGTCCCTCCTGTAACTGTCTCATCTTCAGTCTGGGGCTCTGCCTGTGGCTGGGGCTCATCTCCTGCATGACCAGTTCCTCAGAGAACACCACTCTGGCCTAATGGGGCCAGGAGGTGCCAGTAGGAGCTCCCATCCTGCTGACAGCTCCTAAGGATGGTCTTGGCTCTGTTGCTGGCCTTCTGGAACACAAAGCCAAGCTCAGGGGCATGTGCAGTATATCTTTCCTTGGTAAACATGTTCCTGGGGAAAGCAGGGCAGCAGCAGTTTAGCACACATTCCCTTGACCTGGGGAAGGAAATGCAGCTTGGGCGAAAGGGCAGCATCGGCTTGTCGCAGTCGCAGGCTCTGGTTAGCAGGGCAGGAGAGCAGCAGTGGCTGCTGTGTAAGCAGGTGCTGAGCCAGAGGCAGAGCATCTCTCACCTCACCACTGCAGGGAGGCAATGGGCTGTGGTCCTTCCCTCAGCCAGCTCAGAGCTCAGTGGCCCCAGCCCCAGAGCCCTGGATGGCTGTGGAGAGGGAGCGTGGGCCCGCGTTGGCAGCAGGCAGTGACCAGCAGCAAGCTCCACAAAGGCAGCTCTCTTCTCTCTGCACCTGCCCTCAGAGAAGCTGCAAACACTTCTGCACCATGTTTGACAGCTCGGGCACCACTTCTGAAGGCTGCCAAGCTGATAACAGCAGCAGAACCCAAATAACTCATGTTTGCTGGAGCTGAGCTCCCACCCTAAGTGCTGCAGAGATGCTCACGGTTCTGACTCACGTGGTTATCACAGGGTCTCCCCTCAATCTCTGTATTTCTGCAGAGCAAATACCTGCTCCCTGCACTCTCCTGCCTCTTTTGCCTGCCATCTCTTTACCTACCATATCTAATACATATTATTCTAACAAGATTATTTTCATGTTGCCAGAGGTCTCTGGTTTAAGAAGGCCAGTATATCTAGCCTTGGTCTATAGCAGCAGTTCTTCCTAACCTCACTCACTGGAACTGTTTGTACAGCATAGCCAGGGTTCAGCAATATCAAGGTCTGTACAAATTTGTTTTGCCATTGAGTTCTTGTAGCAGTAATTAGTTTAAAGAAACCAAGGGATTATTAAGTGATCCCATGAAAGCATAGGTAACTTGGCTTAGGCTATTGCCATGACCTCTTGCAAACATCTCCCTGGAATATCTCTGCCAGCAAAGCACAAGGCTAGGAAACAGGGACTCCTCCAGACTGGCTTACCTGTCATCCACCTTGCTGGCCATGGCAACATCTCTGATCAGAAGATGCTTCTTCCCACAAGACAGCTGAGGGATATGCAGGCTATGGTGCTGGGACAGCTGTGTCTCTTGGAAGCCAATAAGCTGAGTTTTCTAACCCATATTCAGTAAGTGCCTTTACATGAGAAGGTGAGGTTGGTCACTCGGGGTTAGGCCAGCTGGCCGTGGGAGCTGCCTGCAGCAGAGCCCCTGTGCTGGCAGGAGCAGGGCACACCCAGGGGGCACTTGTCCTCCTCCATTTTCAGATGAATAAAACAAGCCACAGTTGGCTGACATAGTCTTTTTTTTTTTTACCTCGTGCAAATTTCCCCTGAGCTGCGCTGTTGTTATTGTGCAAAAAATAGAGCAAGAGATGTATTAACTCTCAAAGGAAGGGAACTAGAAAAGCAAGCAGGAGCAGAGCACCCTCATTAACTCCTTTGGCTGAAAGTGGGGCACACACCTGCAGCAGCAGCAGCCTCTGCCTGGGCTGGGGGGGAACATGTGGGGGCCACTCACCCATCACCCATGGGCGCTGGGTAGGTGAGAGGGGTTGAGGGTCATACAATCATAGACATGAGACATCAATCCATAGCCCTGCTGCAATCCCAGAACATGAGGGACCCTAAAGGGCCATGGCCTGGCTGACAAGCCCGTCAGGTGCCACAGAGGGCAAGTCCTGGGTCTTAGGTAGGGATAGGCAGGGATGGGTATCACCCTGGTTCTGGAGCATGTGGTATTTCCATCAAGTGCTTGAAAGACCTTTTCTTACAGCTGAGCAGGAGTAAGGGGCTCTCAATGTGACGTGGCCCCTGTTCTGTGCAGCCCCTCTGTGTGAGTGCCAAGGGGAGGCAGCTCCAAGGTCCCTCAGCCCTGGGCAGGCTGGGCTGCAGCAGCCATTAACCAGCAGCAGTGCTGCTGGCAAAGCTGCCTCTGGTCTGTCCAGCATGGCTGCTGCTCCCTGAGACACCTCCAGCACACCATGGCCACCTGCCTGTGCCCCTGTCCCTCCATAAAGCACAAGCCTGGGCTGAAGCAAGGCCAGAGACTCAGCTGGCTCGGGCTGACTTCCCTGTATCCATAGTGAGGTGTTACCAATATCCCAAGGGTCTCTTCCAGCTCTGTTTCACATTGAGATTCAAGGGTGTGGTACTGCTGGAGAGCTGCAGCCAGCACCTCAGCCAGCTCAGCTCAGAACCTGGAAATCAATATGGGTCAAATTTTGTTCAGGTGCATTAACAATTGCTCTGTTGGATGCCATGATAAAAATAAGGATGCAGCAGAGCCCCTGTAGCTGGTGAATCCCTGCTTTGTTTTGTGCTGGTCTTCTGGGATCAAAGTTACTGGTGGCTGCATTTATTCTTCAGCCTAATAATGGCAAAATGTTTAGCATATTTTATATATTCTGGCGTCAGCTTTAGACTTGGGTAACAGGCAGTACTTCCCAGAGAAGCAGCAGCCTTTGAGCAGCCCAGCATGATGCATTGCTGCAGTCTGAGAGGGGACATAGAGCAGAGTTGGAGCAGCAAGAGAAGACTTAACAAGAAAAATAATGAAGCTATAGCACAGTTTCTGGTTATTACACAAATATTTGGCTGAGGTACTCAAGCTCTCATATTTCTCTGTGAGAAAAATTCACAGACATTTTACTCATACATAAACTGCCCATCTTGAATAAACCAGGAAAACTCTGCTGGGGCATCACAAAGGAGTAGAAAAATGACTGTAAATCCAGCAGAATGTAACTGAGCATCATCTCCTCATGTTCTGCTTTGCTCAGCCATCTCAGGGAAGAAGTGGTTCAAGGACTCACCAGAGAGGGTTTGATTCCCCGCAGACCTGGGGATTGGAGCTCAAGGATGCTCAGCACTGTCAAGTGGGGTGCAGGTATGAAGCCATGGGCACTGCAGCATGGGGAGATGCAGGAGCAGGGTACAGGGCCTGGAGACATCCTGTGAAGAGGCACAAAACCACTGCTCTGCTTTTGCTTAGGATTTTGTGGCTCTCCCTGGCTATATGTACACAAACATTTACTGGGAGTTTTGTTTGCTCTGCCAGGAGAGCATGGTACCATGCTGGGACCCCTCAAAATTCATCTCCTAGCTAAAATACTGGGAATTATTGCTACTACCTGCCATTCTCCAAGGTGAAAAGAGCACTGCTGGCAGCAGGGCCATGGGCTGGCAGGGGGCACAGGCTGGTGGAGTTCATAGGTATTAGCCCCTGCCAAAAAATACAGCCCAAGAGCTTGCAGGGCTGGGGCTGCAGCGCCTGCACATGCTGGGGAAGCCATACATTTGTTGACTGCAAATGTCTCCATAGAAACTCCTTCTCCAAGACTGAAGATGTGGATCCTGGAGCTGTGTGGAGTGAGCTTTCTGCCCCCAGCACACCTCGAGCAGCCTTGGCAGCCTTCATGGCTGGATTGTTTGGCAGGAAATAATTCAGACTAATGTATCCCCCTGTGCTCCTAAAATTGTATGGAATTTAAAGTGCTAAATGAACTAAATCATTCTAAGTGTGCAAGCAATTTAATTGTGAAGAGAGGCAAAGTGTGCCTGCCTGTTCCAGCTTTCCAGCTATAATTCCTGAAACCATCTAGCTTCAAAACAGAGTGAGCTGAGAAGCAGAGAAACTGCACCAACAAAGAACTGCTCCAGGCTCTAAAAAGGGACAGCAAACTTAGGACTTTCAAAGGACAGAAAGAGCTGGAATGTTTGAATTCCTACCCCTTCCTCAGACAAACACAGTGTCCCATGCTACCAGGAAGGTCCCAGTTGCTGGCATGGGCACGATAAAAGTGCCTTGCCACTTCTTAGCCTGTGATTGACCCAACCAACAAGTAAGAGAACAGACAAAGAAAACAGAAGAAAATGAACAAGATATCTAGAGAAGCAAAGGTGGCAATTGAACTGAGAAGTAACATTTCAAGAGGTTGCACTGGGAAAGGGAAGAGGAAATGTTTGAGAACGGGAAATTTAGTGAGCAAGGTGTAGCCTTGGGTGTCAGAAGGTGTTAGAGGCTGCAATGCCACAATGGGATCATGAGAGAGAAGAATGCAGAAGCTGAGGGCAGGGGAGGGAGGCAGCTGGCATCCCAGGTATTTAACAAGCAGCAGGAGAAGGCACAGTCCAGTTCTCCTTTGGACTAACTCCTTTAAAAAGAAAAGTAAACAGTTATGGCCTGTTCCATGGCTTCTTCCTCCCAGGAGAAGGCCTGAGGACAGGCAGGGTCTTGAGGCAAGGAGCAAAGTCCAGGAAGAACAAAATCCTCTTCCCTGGGTTACACAGCCAGCTGGCTGCTGCAGCTCTGTGCCTTCACCCTCACCCTTCACAGGGCCTTCCTTTGGAAAACTGCTCTCCTGGTTTAGACCCTTGTATCTCACTGTCTGGAGAAAGAAAATGAGCGAGCTTGTAATGCAATAACCCATAATAGGGCTATGCTCTTACACCAGGCTGCACTGTGTGATAGCTTTAAAGATGGTACCATGTGGCAGCCCCAAAATGACCTTTTCATTCTGCCTCCCTCTGCTTAATTACTTTATATATATATATAGATAGATAGATCTGGATTGTATCTGCTCTGAAGTCTCAGTTGCCATCATCTCCCCCTCCAATCCCCCTGACCCCAGCCACCACCCAGTGTTGTCCCCCCCCAGCTGGGATTTCTCTGTGCCTCCTGCTTGTGGAGCTCCCTGAGGAGCCAGAGCTGCCCAGCAGGAGAGATCACACAAACATAAACGCTCAGCTGAAAATAAAGCAATAAAAATAATAATGTGAACAACAAGTTTTGGCCTCACACAAGTGGCCACTGTAGATCACAAGCTTGTCTTTGCCACATTGGGGAGCAGGAGCTGGCCCTGGGTAGGAGCAGGCCTTTCCCACCAAACCTGACAGTCCTCTCATGGCAGCTGGCAGTGCCCAAGCCTTGTCCTTCCACCTCCAAGGGACAAATCCTGCCTCCCAGCCCCTGGGCTGGCTGCTGGCAAGCAGTGGGCAGGGGGAAGGGAGGAGGGTGAGAGCCAGGGAGAGGCTCTCCTCTCCCTGCAGCCCCCAGGGCAGCTCCCCCATCCTTGTTGCCACCACCCAGAGTGGCACCTGGGCCCCAAATGCCCCATGCCCAAGGGGACAGCAGACCCCCACCACTGTGTCCACATGGAGATGCCAGGCACAGGGAGCTGAGGGGAAAGACAGCTAAAGTGACACACCCTCTGCCAATGTCCAGTCATTCCTTGTCCCCTCCTGGGGCTGGAAGCATCCCTGGCACAGCAGGTGCTGGGCCCTGCTGCACCTGGGCCACCAGAGACAGAGGTGGATTTGGCAGGACCTGTTGGGGTTCTGGCAGGTGCCCTGAGCAGCTCAGTGGGTGCCCTACAGTCAGTGGCACTCAGGCTTGGCCCCATGTCCCCAGCAGCTGCCAGCCTGGGCCAAGGGAGATGAAGGTGACTGCTTTTATTTTGGTTCCTCGTGGTTTCACTGCTTTTGGCCTTCACCCTGACCAACAGGGGCCCATGGGACACAAACCAAGCCTATCTGGGCATTGCCTTCCCCTGCTGCAGGTTATGCACCACCAGGTTTTCCCAGGCTGGTCCCTGGCAATGCCCAAGTGTGAATCTCTGCACCCCCAGGAGGTGCCACACCTGCCCTGTGGTTCTCCTGCAGGTCTTGCAAGCTGCTGCTGGCGACAAGTTTCCCCTTTTCATGAGCCACATGGATGTTGGCAGCATCACACACACCCTGTATTGCAAATAGATGATTTGTGGGCCCAGCCTCCCTCTCATCAGGTACTAATGAGGTTTTTGTATACAGCCGCAGTGCCTCGAGTGGCAGATGGTGCTGAGTTACATTTGGATTATTCCTGTTCTGCTGGTTTGGCTCTCCAATGTGCTAACTCATGGAGAGCTTGGCTGTGCTTATTGCAGGAGCTGCAGCAAGGATCTTTTCAAAACACACCTGACCAGGTGTTTGCTGGGAGCTGCAGCTTTGTCTAAAATGGAGAGCAAGGCCTTCTGGTAGTGCTGAAAATAACTATTCAGCTCAACTGCTTCCTGGCTGTTGAGGCACTTGGAAAATATTGATTTTCACTTCTGCTAAAATAAACAGGTTTTATTGTATCTTGTGATTTCCTTGTCTGGAAATCAGTATCACAGGTGGGCCACCAGCACTGTGCCCAGCTCTGGGGCTGAGTCAGTCACCACATGTCCATTCCCACTGCTGGCAAACAGTGCCTGGGCAGGGCACAGAACTGTAACAGAAACACACCATGATCTCTTGCTTTGGAGTTCAATACACATGCTACACATTCGGACTCTTCTCTCTCTTTTGTCTTTAAAAAGAAAAGAAAACATAATCCTGCAGCAGCCTGCTTGAAGTGTGGCTAAGCAATCCTTCAACACAACCTTGCCTTGCTGCCCAGTAGAAAACTCCCAGAGCACACCAAGAAGCTGAGCTGTGGCCAGTCCTCAGCTGGCTTTGTCTTCGAACACGGTGACACTAAAGCTGGCATTGGGAAAGCTGGGCAGGAGGCCCTGGGCTGTGGGCAGGCCAAGGGCAGTGGGCAGCATCCCCCAGGCACCAGGCTGCTGGGCAGGCTGCCCTGCAAGGGACAGGCTCCTGAGCAATGGCAAATTGCTGACATCTCAGGGCATGCCAACAGGCACTGTGCTGTCCCCTCACCTTCCCAGTGGCACCGTCCCCACAGCACACTGGCTGCTTGCTCATTTCTCAGCAGATTGATTGTGCTGCTTGATGAATTCATCAAATGCTTCTGTCAGAGTCCTTATTTTTTTCTGTCTGCTACTGACATGGAGAAGGGCTTTATCAGTCTCACAGACATCACCTGCCCCAGAGCTCCTGCACCTTACAATTAATTAATACTCAAACTGTGGTAACTCTCATGGTACCAATCTTGTAAATAACATGGAAACAGTATTTCCCCAATCTTGCAAACAGTTAAGTTGAACTATATACAATTTTTTTTCAGGGCCAATTAAAACTGTGCTGCAAACTGCTGGGTTCCCTCCAGGACCTGGGAGCTCCTGTGGATGGCCCATACCTATCCTGCCATGAGGCTTTACTTTGATTTTTAACTTGCCTCCAGGTTGAATACTGATGGTTAATACACAAGAGGTTTGGCTCCTAAAGGGTGCTATTCAAACAAGCACTGTGATGGTGGGACACAGGTGCAGATTTTCAGGAATCTTAAGTCCCTGCAGAAATGCTTTGAACAGCTCATCCCTTGCTGTCCTGTTTCCCTACCTATCCCTCCAACAATGATTGTACAAACACCAGCCTGGTTCTCCAGGCTCCTGCTCTGTGTCTCTCTGCTGAGCTGGCAAAAACAAAGGGAAGGACTTGTGCATGTTGCTGGGAAGCTGGAGCTCCTGTTCCTGAAATGCACACCACCAGATTCACCACAAATCATCATTTCTCAGAGCTGCTGATGCCTGTGCTAGGTTCAGTGTGGGGACCCATGCACCTGACCTCAGGATCACTGGTGATCTGCCAAGCCCATCCCCCCTCCTCTCCTCCTTCCACCTCTGATCTGAAAGTGCCATTCTGGCTCCTGCCACTGCAGCTCAGTCATTTCAGGATAAGCATCTATTCTTTATCATTCATTCCAGGTTGCTCACTCTGAGAGGGAGGACAAACAACTTCTGCATCAAGAGATAGCTTGCTGCTGGGGTCAAATGCCTTACAAGGCAACTTTTCTTCTGTAAAAGTAACCAGAAATTCATCTGAGACTGCTTGACCTTGATTGTGTAAGTCACCTCCACTTCAAAATCAAACAAATGCACCCATTTAAAACGAAAAGTTTCCTAAAGACAGTCCTAAAGCAGCCTGTAGCTGGAATAAAGCAAGGCACCCATGCTCCCAGGGCCCTCAGAAGTCCCCCTGGTCACTCTGTGTTATACTCAGTCCACTCAAGTCTAAATTTTGCAGGCTGAGCAGCAAGGTAAGAGCTGCTCCTGACTGTGTGTGGAGGTGAACTTGAGATACGTGCCAAGCACAATCTCCATGGGAATTCTGCAGACTGCACAGCAACAGCCTCTGCCTCCTGCATGAGAGTGCTTCCCCCAGCACCTTCTGCTCCAGCACAGCCCCAGAGACCAGGCAGGAGAGCATTGATCAGGCCTGAGGCTGTCCATGCTGGCCAATACTCCGTGCCCTGAGAGAGTCCTGGTGTGCAGAGCTATAAAGTGCTATTGTGAACACAATCTGCTGGCCCAAACGTGTGCTAGAACTTAATCAAAGCCAAACCTGATTCAAAGGGCTGCATTATTCAGCCTGTTCAGATTAAATATATCCCATCACACTGTAGGCTCCACAGGAAAAAGGCAAGCAGCAATTTTCTTTACTCCTACACCGGCAAAGTCAGAAGGACCTGCAATTGAAGTAGCTGATTTGCTCCAGTATAAGTAAAACCAGCCTGGTACAGTCCCACAGCTTGACCATTAGGTGATATTTCAGTGTCCAGAGGTTTCTTCTGTTCATGGGAGAAAGCAAGGTGCAGAGTTGGGCAGCTGTCACAGCAGCTGCTGGCCCTGCTGCAGCCCCAGCCATTTTAGGGGCCCAGAGGACAGAGCTGCTTTCCTCAGCAGCACCAGGCAAGGACTCTGTCCCCAGCTCCCTCAGCTCCTACAGACCCCTGCTCCTGCCTGTGTGCTCACCTCCTCTGCCTTGCTTCTCCAGGAACAGTGCCTCCTGGTCCTCCAGGGGCATCCAACACCCTCCCCAATGCCTGTAAAGAAATCCCATTACTCCATTTCTCCACATTAGTCTGCATGTTGGAAAAGGCCTTGATTATCATAGAATCATAAAATAGAGTAGTTTGGGTTGGAAAGTCATCCAGTCTGAGCCCCTGCCATGAGCAGGGACATCTTGCTATATGATATTTTATTTTATTGTTGCCCATCTTAGCTGAACAACTAAGATGGGCCACAATCCTGTACAATTGCAGGCTGCAACCCTGGCAGGGATGGCTGTAATGCAAACATAGGCCTAAGGCTGAAGTCCCTATCCAGGTATAGCCAGGGCTTTGATCCCAGCAGGAATTTTGCCCAAGCATCTATCAGGGGTTTCATTGTTCATTCCTGGTGAATCTCTACTGGTATTTCACATCAGAATAAACCCAAATTGAAACCACATGTAAAACTCAAGGGTTGAGACTGAAGAGCAAATGGAGCTGGGAAGTGCAAGAGAGAGCAGACAGTAATAAGTGCAGGCAGCTGTTGTCATGATGCATCCCACATGCCTGTAATGAGATGGTCATTGTCTACTCTGGCTTTAGTAAAACACTGGAGACAAGACAAGGCTGAGCTTGAGGAAATCTGGAGGAGGCTCATTTTTTACTCCTGATCTACCTGGGAACAAATTATGACAAATAACTTCACCCCAGTGTGGTTATGGAGAAGTGTATCTCATGCTGTGGCAGGGCCAGGCTAGCAGAGTGTGCTCCACAGCCTCTGGCTACTGAGCCAGACAGCCAGGATCCTGGAAAGCCACACTGTGGGAAGCTCACACCCTGTCTGGAGAGACATCTGTCAGACTCTGGGATGGAACCTCCATGGTTTCACTACTGCCAAGACTTGCTGCAAGTAGATTTCTTGTGCTTGTGACTGACCATCCAGCAGCTCTGGGGCACTGTGAATGGGGACACAGGGCCATTACAGTGAGGTTGGTAATTACAGCTGGTGGTTAATGACATGGGCTCTTGAGTTCCTCATTCTAAACAATCACTGAGTGCAAAAATGACAGCTCTGGTATGAGAGACCCACAAAGCCATGGGTATCTCCAGTGAGAATCAGCTGTGTAACTCAGAAAAGGTGATTTTAAAGCAGCACAGTCAATCCAGGAGACTTAGAGCTCTCTGTCATTTTAGGAACACCTTCTGAGATAGACCAGGCCACTTTGGGTGAGCCTGTGTCCTTTTCAAGACCTTCCACTTTCTCTTGAGGCTCATTTAAACTAACAAATAAAGTATGGGAAAACACCTTATGGTTGCAAAGATACACATTGTACACACTGTTTAAAAAGAGTGTGAACAAACACAGGGGTGCACACATGGAGAATATTGGCTTGCATACCAGTAACCTGCCCAGCTCCCCTCATGCTGGTCAGCACTCTGCCCTGGTTAATTATTTTTCCACCCCATTAGCAGGTAAGGACGAGTGCTTTGACCTTGCTGTAAGTGGTATTTTGTTTCTCTCTTTCTTACAGCTGGATAGAGCTTGGGTCAATGTGTTTCAAGTGTTGCCATCCAGGTCTGACCCTGGATGCTGGGTGGCAGGAGCAGGAGCCCCAGAGCACAGCCCAGTGGCAACCCCAGAACAGCCCGAGCTGGGGCTGCCCTGCGGCCTCAGGGGAGCAGTGACCTGTGTATGAAAACAGCCACACTTCAGACTCTGGTTGGCAGCTGTGAGGAGTAAAATCACTGAATTTTACCGTGAGAGCTCCTTTGCTGGTGCTCTCAGGAGCTGGGTTAGCAGTGCAGCACACACATATGCATCCACATACATGTGCTTACCACCAGCCATCTCTTTTACAGTGTTAGCCCACCTGTACAACCAGGAAGAACTGCATGGAATGTGCATACCTGACCTCCAGGCAAGCTAACCTGAGCCTCCAAGGTGTTAACCATAGCTTGACAACTATTTTGAGTTAAATTCCCTCCATGATTTCTCTATTGTCCCAATAGGTTTTGTTTTATTAAAAAATTAATGTTTTTCTTGTTAAACTTCAGATCTTGGATACAGTAACTCTGTGCTGATTTTCTTCTGCCTCTAACACTTCTGCAACTTAATGCTTCCAGCTTTCATTCTCCCTTTGTGTTCCCCAGTGACTCATCTAGGCAGGTATTTTCTTACCATCCTATGCAGCCTCTTAAGAGACGATGTTCTTTCCAGGTATCAGCTGAAAAATGCAACTGCTCAGAATAGAGCAGAAATGGGAAGGCAATCTGTCAGTCTGGAATGAGTAATTCAGCTCTTTGCAAAGCAGGGGTTGTTTTTGTTACAAGCAAAAAAAGGTGAAAAGATCTTAAAGGCAAGATACCTTCACAGCAAGTTTTACATTCCTGCATTCAATTCACTCCTCAGGTGGGGTCAGAAGCAGCAGCTCTTACTCTCCAGTACTCTGCAGCGGCAAAACAATAAGTATCTGTAACTCCTGTGTCATTCTGCCTGCCTTAACATCCCAGGAGTACAATTTTCAAAGAGAGAGGTTCATCCTGGAAATTAAATAAATAAATAAATACGTTTATTATAAAAATTTGAAATGCCATTTCCATGTAGTTAAGACCACATACAAAGTCATCTCCTTAAGGAACCATGCAGATGAAGAGTACAACATTCTGCTTTTACACATCATATTAAAAGAGGATCCCAAATGCTGTCTTCTGGTGTCCAGGTCTCAGCATGAGTGCTGCCACCCACAGCACCAGCCACAGGAGGCCTCATGCAGACTTCATCCTGGTTTTGAAGGATTTTTTTTGTAAGATGACATCATCCAAACTAATTGAATCCCAATGATTTCATAGTGCATGCTAACACAGAACAGGAAGACCAGACCAGCCTTGAGCCCAGATTTGCTTGTCTCTGATCAAAGTATAAATAAAAATTACTACTAAGCTATGAGGTTTTCTTGCTTGGACAAATTCTCATGATGAACAACCACCAGTGCTGAGGTCCCAGCCAAAGACTTGAGTTCCCACATTTGATTTAGGGCACATAAATCAAGATGGCTTATGTGATGAAAGCACTTGTATTATCTGTCCATGCGGAGCTGCGTTGCTGTTTTAGTTCTTTATTATGGCAAAAGATTGTAAAATTTTTCTCCCAAGTGGAGAAAATTATATCTCTTATTTCCTGATGGCATTCAGAATGAAGAGTTTCTCATAGTTTTTAAATTACAGTGTCCAATCCCTAAATTTAGAGTATCCATGGATGTTCCCAGTGTGGTGTAGGAAGGCTCTGCAAAGGAGGTAATCCTGCCTCACCTAACTGTCTTGGAGGAGTTCAGCATGTTTTCTCTGGAGGCGCCTGACAGCTGGATCCAGTCCATCCAGTTGTGGTCTGTCTTAAATACCTGGCAAGTTTCCTGCCTCATTCACCATCCTAATGAACATCACACTTTCTGGGAAAAATTACTTCAGCTCTCTGAAGATGCAGGGGAGCCATGAAAAACTTGAATAAGACTCTTACATTCTTCAGAGCTCTGAAGAGAGGGAAGATTTCCAGCTCCCTGACTAGCAGCTCCCTTGCTGAGATGATATTTGGCACTTTCTCCTCTTCTTTCTGAGGAGAGGCAGCCAAGGAGGAGCCAGCCTGCTTCTGCTCATGCCCTGGAGATGTGTTCACACTCACACACACAGAAATGCACACTTGCACACTCTGCCACAGCTCCCCTTCCCCCAGCTCCTCCTGGCACTTTCCCTGCATGTGGCAAGTGAATAAAATGGACAACTGTGGCTGCTGCAGCCAAAATAAGGCAAAAACATGGAGAGGAAAGGAGCAACAAGAACAGAGGCAACAAGGGCACAGTAAATCTACAAAATCAAACCAGGTGAGGGGAAGGAATGGGGCTAACCTGGCCAGATTAATTCCTTTGACTCCCAGCAAAGCAGCATGGTCTTATTGGAGGCTCAGCAATCAGGCCAGAGGAAGATAAAAACCTTGCTCTGGAATGGCTTAGTTTTGCCATGCCCACAACCACCACACATCTTATTTTTACCCTAAAACCACCCCACCAGGGGTGCCTCCTGTGCAACTCCTTGTTGTCCAGCCCTGTGTCACCTCCATGCCACGGCCATGCTCTGCTGGACAGCTGAGGCTCTGCTGGTCAGTGTGGCTTCCAGGTTCCTCATGGCCAGCACCATCAGCCTGTCCTGTATGTGCCTGCTCCCACCCAGATGGAGAAACCATTGGCTTGCATGGGAGCTGGTGCCCCAGGCAGCCCTAGGCTTTCTGCAGGAATGTGCTGCACCTGGCTTGTGGCAGCTATTTGGGGTCAGAAAGCAATCCACTCCATTTCTTTCACAAGTGGGTCTAATCAAAAGAACACAAAAGACAAAGTTGGAATGGGACTTCAAAAGGTCTTTTGTCCAGTCACCTATCTAAGCAGAACTGCCACTAAGTGCAGGTCTTTACAGTCCCTTCCAATGCAAACCCTTCTATCACGGAGAAGCTCCTTTTTTAGGCAAGCAGTTCTTCCCCTGAAACCCTTGGTCTGACTACCCAACAGGAAGTTATGTTGCTCAGCTCTTGGTGTTTTCTTTAAAAGTTGGCCAGACTCTTGGCTCCTTTTTCCCACAGGTTTCCAAGGTTATTCTGCCTAACAATTCCCTAAACAAGCCCAAATCTGCTCTCCTGAAGTAGAGACTCCTATATCTGCAGCTTGCCTACTGAGTCTTCCTCCAAAGCTTGCACTCATTCACCTCAGGATGAGGAGATGGCCCCATGGTCTCAGCTGTCAGCTCACATGCCATCAGTGATTTTCTTTCCTATTTCCATTGCTCCCTGAGTTTAGATGCAGACCTGCACTGATGTGTGGCATTTCAGTGCTAGAAGGGGTGCCTTTCTGAGCACTTCTCAATGCACACTCACAAGGGGCTATGTTGTGCTTTAACTCATCCATGTAGCAAACAGAGACTGAGCAACCAAAGGTACAGCACTAGCAACTCTGACAGAATGTTAAAAAATGGGCAAGAAAGCAAAGCATCAGTGCAAGGGGTTTGAGAAAAGGTGCTTCAACACTCCTTACCAGGGTACCTGGTGGGATCAAGGCCTGGGGACAAGAGCAGCTCTGCTCTCCCCATAGTTTGAAAGGGAAATAAAGTCCCAGCATATTTTTCTCACTGGACTTCTCTGCCCCAGGAAGAAGCAGCATTTAAATGACAGTAATCCCACATTACAGTGCTGCCAGCTTTGCACCTTTCCTTTTGCTACCTGGTTGTCACACCCAGTCCTCAAAGGCCTTACCCCTCTGGTTTCTGCTCTGAAAGGGCTCCTGCTGCCAGAAGCTGCCAAGGGTTAGTCTGACTCAGAATCCAGGCCCTGCATAGACTCCTCAGGCTTCTCTTTGAATCAGCAGACTTGTCCTTTCTCAGCCTTCTCCTTGCAAAGCAGGACATTCAGTGATTGTGTGTACACTCAGTACCCTCCCATGGGGCTGCAGCATCTTTGCTGCCTCCTCTTCCAGGGATCACTCCTGATCTAACTGCTTCCACCTGCTTTTATGCCAGGGTAAATCTGGGCCATAATTAACCTATTTTCTATTATGTAACTAGCTACACCCATGAACAAGAAATAAAATGGGTTTAATCCAGACCTCCTGCCTAGGAACTTGGCCTCAAACTGCTCTCCCAGGTCTCTAGGGAGAGGCTTTTTGGTGGTGCTATGTTCTTGGAATCAGTTCCTGTCTCTGGCTCTGAAGGAGCTGCTGTTGGAGGCCCAGCCCTCAGAAACCCAACTCTGCAAGCCTGTGCAACCAATTGACCTAAATGTCTGCTGGCACTTGGTAAGGCAGGTGACTAAACCCGAGGGACTGCAGCTGACAGCCGTTCACCCTGCAGACTAATGGCTGGGGACAGAGTGTGGGGACATCCTTGAGACCTCCCCACAGACACCCACTGCAGAAACAGAAAGGGAGATGAGAGGTGTCAGAAAGACAGGCAGCCTTCTCCTTCCTGGGGAAAAGGTATCTCCTGGGAGGCTGGCATTGCCCAGGGCAAGGGGAGGCAACTTCTTCTGAGAAGGCTTCTAAAAGGTGGCAGGCAGGCTGGCCCCAGGAACCTGCTCTGTGGCAGGGAGGTACGTGCCTGAGCACCAGGCACAGCTGTGTCCATTTTTCTTCTTTTTATTAGTCCAGTAGGTGCTTGATTTCACTATGCAAAATAGGAGTTTGGGAGCACTAACTCTCCCTCCAATGGTAAGAGCTGATAGCCCAGCTGGCAAAGGGTTCTTGTAGCAAATGGGGATTCAAATTCCCTCCAAGAAGGACTTGCACTCTATTGGAAAAGGATTGGTGAGGCAACCCTTTCATTCTGAATGGCCTGGTACTTCTTGTCTAAGTTTGGAATAAAGGTTTGGGATGTAACTTCAAGGGAAAGAGGGAGATAAGGGCAGCAAATCCTGAGTGCAAGATTCATATCTCCCTCAAATCTTAATAAAGGGCAGAATCCAGCCCCAAGAGCTGTCCCACATGTTTCCTGTGGGCCACCATTGAGGGGTCCCTGCTTGGCACATTGTTCTGTGGATCCTGGCATATTGTTGGTGGACCTTTCTTCCCTGCCTCCAGGTGGTCTGTACTGCACATCAGAGTCCTGTAAGGGCAGAGTGCCCAGCCTTGGAGCATCCTGGCCTGGCCAGAGTTTCCAAGCCAGAGGCATGAATGGAGTAAAGCTGTTGCTGGTACCTTCACCCAAGTGAGCACAGCAAGGCCAAGTAAATGCTGTTCCACTCAGCCTGCTGGGGTTTGTCCCCTGTGCCCCACACAACACATGCCCACTCAGAGGGCTGGTGCTCCATGCTGGCCTTGCAGAGACAACCATCTGCTTCAGAGGCTGCCAGCATGAAAGACAGCCAAGAGGAAAACCAGAATTGTACAGAAGTGCTGTGAGTTCAGGATGTGGGCTTTCAATTTTTCCACCCATCTCCAGACTGGGAGCAGGGTGCTCATGGCATTAAGTGCCTCATCCACATTTCCTCTGGGTTTTTGACAGTGAAATATGAACATCATGTTTATCATTAATATGCACTCACTATGCTGGAGTTAGGTGAGCATGTTCAGTGCATAGCTCTGGGGACTCCCTGTTTTCCATGCAGGACACCCCTGAGCAGCTGAGCCTGCACTTACACCTTGGAGTAATTGCTGCCAGGCCTGCAGGGAACCTGTTTTCTCCTCCTTCTGAGGCAGCCTTTTCAAGCCCACCGAGCACCTAGGGACTGAAATGTCACCATTTTTTCTCATGCTAATCCTGATGTTTGTACTGAATTTCAGCTGGATGATCACCAGTCCTTCTGGAGTCAAGCTGAGCTGCAGTACTGCTGGGATGCAAGGAGAGACTTGTGTCCCTTGGCTGCCAGTTAGATTTCTGGAGATGTAGTTTTCATTCCTGTCTCTCCTGCACAATATTAAGCAAATAATCTGCAGTCAGGTTTTTCAAACATCCAGTATTTACCAGCAAAGCTCACTCTTCAAAGCATGCAAATGCATCATGATGGAGGGACAGATTTTAGTAGATTTTAGACATAGATTTTAAACTTTTAATTTTTTTTTTTTTTTTTTTTTTTTTTTTTTTTTTTTTTTTTTTTGCCAACCAGGGTACTGTTTCCTTAGAGCAGTCTGGCTCTCTTCATTCTGTTTTCTCTCTGGTTAATCCTATACATAAAGATGCACACATCACACTCAGAATATGAAATAATACCGAGTCAAAAATACAAGTTCAGGCTTCGTTGGTTTGAATGGTACTCTCAGGCTTTCCTGAATGTAATTGTTATTTGTAAGTGTTCTCAAATACTTGAGAAAAAAAAAATGCTGTGGGTTGTCTGCAAATGTTCATTTTGACAAGTTGCTGTCTGTTACTGGTATTGGACTAGTCACACAGTGTATCTTATGTTCCCTAACTGGATGACAAGCTTGGAAAACAGAAGAATAGCAAGTGACAGATACTAGTATGATTTCTGGTTATTTTTTATAGTTCCTGGTTTCATGGGCACTGGAAGCTGTACAAATTTCATTAAAAAGATATTAGGAATGAGGAACTTATTGGGAAATATGGCAGCCATGGCAACTTTGTCAGAAAATGAAAGGCTTAATGATGAATCAGGCAGCTTCCCTTTACACAATGGCTTTCAGTTACTGAGAGGTACGAGGAAAGGCTTGTAGGAAATAATCAATAAGATACAGTAAGGTTTGATATGTGAAAGATTTGTCTAAGTACTCCTGGCACATCAGAAGAAGTGTTTCATAGGTGTTTCATACTTAAATACAAGGGAGGAAAAAAGGAAACTTCCTTAGAGCTCAAAACAACAACATAGCAGCCCAGACACTAATAATCTTTTTGCCCTCTTAAGATGTTCTTCATACCACTCTCTTTCCACTCTAATAACTTCAACATAGTTTCAAGCTAGAACAACAATCTTACAGAGGCACCTTTTTCTCAGAAAGTTCTACCTAATGTGTACACAGTGAGCACCTGGTTTCCCAATCAATTCTTGTATAGAACTGCAATATTTAACCATCTGATTCCGGGTTGCAGTTCAGTGCAGTTTACTGGTCTGACAAACATATGCCATCCATCAAACAAGCTATTTAAACTAACTGTAAGACTTATAGTTAATAGAATTTTAACTGATTTTTAAAAATGCATTTCAAAATAAAACTCATGCTTAAAATATTAATGTTTAGCTAAAGGGATTGTAATTTGTTCCAAAGAGAAGCTGCAGTATGGGATATGTGGCTTTGGTGGCATTCCTTAACCACAAGAAATTTGGCTTGGTAGGATATTCCCCCAGAGCTTCTCTTGCAGTTATTCCCCAGACTCGTTTCTTGTCTGCCCAGTGCTTCATATTCCAACCTGTCAGAATCATGGAAAGGGATTTTGAAGCTGAAACATGACCTTCAAGTCAACACAAGAGTGTGTCCCAACTGAGACATGGGTAGTAAAGGAAAATGTTAATTTCAGGCCCCTTTTCCATAAAGCTCCTTATAAAGAAAACAGGTCTCCCTCAGAGGCTTTGGACCATGGCATCAGCACAGAGTGATGGGAACCTCTGGTTGGTATCAGTTGGTCCAAAAGGTCTAGTGTTGTACCACAACCTATATGGCAGTAACAGATTTGGCCTGAGTTAGGGTATCAGAGTAAGATCACTATTACCACAGTGGAAAGGCCATGTCCATATTATCCACACCAGATAAGAAGCATTCTTTCTCTTATCCATGCAGCTGAATTTTCTGGAACTCAGACTTTATGACTTTTGGTGATTTATGGAAGATGAAGGTCAGGTAAGAATATCCAGAGATGTAAAAAACAAAAAACAAAACAAAACAAACAAACAAACAAACAAACAACAAAAAAAAATCAAATTACTAAATTTGTGACCATAGTGGTGAAAAGCTTTTGAAGAACCTAAAATAATCTAGCTGAAAGGAAACTCAAGGCACAGGAAATGCAATGCAGATAAATGAAAGCAAGCACCTGCTAAAAGGAAAAAAAAAATCTAAACATTGCAGAGTCCTAAATGAACCAACTGACTGTGTAAAGACATGTGGATGTAATGCTACGTTTAGGCAGGGGCCAAATAAGTAGCACATAAATGAAATGGGAAAGTCTGCATAAAACCAGAACATGATTCGCATACCACATGGCCCCTGCCAGCTCACTGAATGTGATTGGAACCAGGATGAGGAAACACCATGGGCCCAGCAGCAAGGCCCCTCTGCCTCTGCTTGGCAGACATCAGCAATTTAGAACAGGAGGCCCCAGGAAAGAGCAGATCTCTCCTACAAATACTCTCAGCTTGATTAACACTTCTATAGGCAGCTCTCAAAGATGAACAGCACAGGCTTAGAGAAGTGAAGCAATTGAAATTTGTACATAAATGGTGAACAGAAGTCAAATGAAAAAAGAGGCTCCCCAGGGAACTATTTCAGCCTCTGTACTATCGTTTAATTCAAATCTCATTAATTGCTATGCCAACAATATCGGTTTAAAGGCAGAACTACCCATTTCTGATGGGGGATAGTAACTGAGGGACTGCAAGTGCCATGGCCCTCTCTGCAAAAGGCAGAAAGGCCTGAAAAGTACAAAATTTACCTAAGGTAAGGCGGTTCTGGACTTCATTCCAGAAATGGCTTGAGCAACTAGCGCTACCTTATCACCATATATTTAACAGGGAAGGACAGAGCTGTTATTCTTTATTTGGCACCCCCCAGACAAGGTGAAATCACCCATCAGCAGAGCAGAACTCACCTGACTGCAGGCAGGGGCAAGCTGGCTGTGCTTGTGCTGGGTGTTGGCTGCTCCAACTCGGCTGCAATCAATGGAGAGAGCAGGCACTGTCACAGTGACTCACCACGCCTCAGAGAGGTGTCTGAAGTAGGGGGGTGACTCATCCTTGGGGTGCTCCTCTCCACAGATGTTCACAGGATCCTGGATCACAGCATAAATTACATGCCTGCCTTTCTGTCCTGTCTTGCATGACAAAACAATTCTTTCTCTGTTACCTTGCACATACCTGGGGACTTCTGGAGGACACAACCTTGTCTGGGACTTGATGCACTAGTTAAGGCCTTATGTATGCAAGAGGCTAGAACTATGAAATGGTTTTCACAACTTTAGACAATTTGTGCTTCAATTATGTTACATCCCAGGCCTTTCCTTTCATGTGATGGCACTATCAGCAAGGTGAGGGTGAGGGTAGAGCCCAAACTCTGGCAGATGACCAGAGCAGACAGCAGGACACTGGTCATCATGTTCTAGCCAGCAGTACAGAACATTTTATCACTAAGGTGGTAAAACATGGGACATTGAACACAGAACATTTTGACATCCTATCCTGTGTTTTCCATCTTCCCATGAATCCACAGCATCGTTAGCAGACATGCTGAAGAGTGGATTGTCAGCAAATCTGTAGTCTTATATTTATAAAAGCTTGTTATGTAAAGACTAAAACTGAATAAATTAGAAAAGCTTAATAAATAGACATCCAGCAATATTAGAACAAGGAAAAAATTCTTAAGTTAGGTCAGATGCAGAGAGAAAACCAGTAATTATCTGGAAACTGCACCAATTCAATAGGCCTGGGCACCTGTGGCCAGATGTCTGCTCTCCACTTAGAGGCTGGCAGAACTGCCTGCACAGGACAGGCAGAAAACAAAAAGCAGGACACAGTACTAGGAGTTCCTTTTGGGGAAATCCAGAGATCTGCCAGTGGGACATGTGGGATGCCACCTCTACTCTCTGATCTTTTTCTGTTGACCCACCTCTGAATAAAAACCATAAAGTTCTCCTAAAGGAAAAAAAAAAAAAAAGACTTCAACATTTATGGAATCAGGCCACAAGGAAGGGATCCAGAAGCTTTGCTTTGCATCCAGATGTGCTTTTTGTTGATATCTTCCCTAAGGGGATAAACAGTTTTCTGTCTGTCAGACTGTGGTTATGTTAAATGCTTTAAACCCATGTCTCATAATGAGCACCACTGAGAGCACTGGCTCTGTACAGCAGATGGCTGCAGAACATGATCGCCCTGAGAAATCCAGGGGAAGGTCCTGAGCTGTGTTTTTATGTTATGTGCCTTCAGCTGGCACTGGAAAAGCCAATCCATCACTTTGACACTGGGGGTGCTAAGCCTCCAGCAGCATCCTGCAGTGCAGGGTTTGGCAATGTGATTTCACTGCTCGTACATGCAGCAGCCGTTTTCACCTGTGAGGACAGGTAACTTCTGTGCCTCTTATGACTATCTGCTTTTCACTGGGCACATTTCACAATGACACCTTTCTGGGCATCTTGGAAATGAAGTGACTAAAGAAGAGGATTGAATTTCCTGTCTTTGAGCAGAGGGACACAGAATAAGCACTGTATTTCAAAACTGGTTAATAATGTTCATGGAGGGCTTGATTCCACCAAAGTTAGTCATGCTGAGTAGTTGCTTTTTCAACAAGTAGCCTATTCATCTCAATTAGATTAGTCACAGCATAAGGAGAACAGAATTGGACTTCGAATAATTTCAATTAATTTTCTGCTGTAAAAAACCACTATTAATTAATATTTCCCATTTCCTCAGCATTTGGCAAATATGTTTTAACTATGCATAAATATTACTCATTTTCTACATTTTCTTCGTATAAAACATTTTTGATAGTTTGTCAAGTTCCACTTAGCTTTTTAATGCAGTTTTTTGTCTAAGCATAATTCGCTGCATGATCTAAACAGAAGTGCCAGCCCAGAGCGGGCATTGCTTTATTCTGCTAAAGTTTAGAGTACTTGAAGTGAGGGCCAAATTTTTTGTGTACAGAATTAGGAGAGTTATTTGACTGATCTAATGAAACTACTAGCATTTAATGTTATCTTTTCTATGTCTTTAATATTACCTTACCCATGTAAAGAAGTGCTGAGTTCTGCATTTAATCCTCATGGTCTAACACGATGCAATTTTGAATCAAAACTCTCTTCCACTCTTATGTGCTGCTCTGGGTCTTCTGCCATGAAGGATAAGATGTCCTCCTCTGAAAACCACAGTGTGCTAAATAAATTGCAGAGTATCAGTCTGCAGGTATCTCTAAACATAGGATAAGGGGATCTTTTGGAGTACCTAAAGCACACATGTGGCCTCAGGATCAGAGGTGGTGACTGCTCCAAAAACATAACTGAAGGAAGGAGCTGTGCTTCCAGAAAGAGGTGCTACAGCTGGATGAAATTCCTACATCAGAGGGCAGTGCTTCCCCTGCATTCAGGCAGGAAGGGAGGGGGTACTGACCTCCAAAAGCAGGGGTGAGATGCTGCTCCTGAGTTTAGCCCTGCTGGACCCACATGCTAAAGGGATGAGTTTCTCAGTCTCTGCTTCTGGTCACAAGCAAGGGCATAAACAGCTTAATGGAAGGTCTAGCATATGCTTCCAGAGGGAAATGGAGGGAGATTCATCTGCCATCAACAGCACCAGTGGGATACTGAGGAGGTCAGGGCAGTCAGGTGAACTTTGGGATTGGGGTTCTGACAAAGACATTCCTGGACCATTTCTGCAGACAGAGATGCTCCATGACTCGGTACTGTGGGGAAGGGGCGGGGGGCACAGGTTGTTTGCCTGATCTGCTGCCAGATAAATGCCAGTACTTAGTGGCACCTACACAGCTTCCCATCAGAAATAGCTTTAGCTGATGAAAATATTTGCCCAGGAGAGTCTCCTGCGAGAGCCTCTGGAAACATCTGAACAACAAATTCCACCTGCTGCCCGCATTTCCACAGGGATTTTAGGTGGCATTTGATGGAATCCAAATCTGTGTTCATGCCTAAGAGCTTGTCTTTGACATGCAACAAGTGACTTATAAATGTTAGCGGAAAATCTGAAAAAGGGAGAAACTGGTTTCACTCGATGCTTAGACATCTCTCTTTTTAACTTCTCCTGTGAAACTGATGCCTGCCAGAAGTTTCACGCTGCTTTCTTACATAACTATTCCAATTCTCTCCCCTGCATCACTGCTCCTGACAGACACAAAACCATCCCCTCCCAAACAAGCAACTGATCTCCATGAGGCTAACCAGAAACTTAAGGAACCAGATGGAGGACCCACAAACAGACAGGTATCTCACTTCTGTTAATTTCGAGGGATATTAGGCTGTGTTATAGATTAGGACCTCAGTTATTCTGAATGCAGAGCGTAAGCAAAAGAAAAACACGTGAATACAAAGAGGTACATTTGTTTCACAATGCTGCACTGGGTTATACAGATGACATTACAGAGGAGTAGCTTCAGGGAAAACAATGTTTGTCAGCATCCTTGAATACTGAAAATTTAAAATCCATGAGCAGAGAAACTAAAGAGATGATCAGACCTCTCCAACCAGTCATCCAGAATGCAGTATCAATTTGCTGCTCTACCAAACCCTGAAATGCCATTCTTAATAGGTGGGGACTGATTTGCTAAGATCCATGTTATTTGCCTCTGGGATTTATAGAGATAACAGCAAGATCAGATAGAATTAACACCTTATCCTATAATACCTCATTTCTCTGAGAAGATCTGAAAACCCTTTACAAGTAGCAGTGATCCTTCACTGATGCATGGTACACTGAAGACACTGTCACCTCAGAAAAATGGACAAAGGACCACTGTTGCTCTCCTCCTTAGCAAATATAATCATTGGCAAGAAACACATACATGTAAACTTTTCTTGATTGCTTTGCTTCTTGTACATTTCTTTTAGAATATTCCTTGTAAAATAATTCAAAATAAATGGTTCATATAGGTATTATTTTTCCTTACCATAGAAGAGGTTTTCCCATAGGACCAGTAATGGCATACTACAGCAGTGATACTGGCCTCCATTACCTCAGAAGCTGCATTTTCTAGTTGCTGACACTGAACAGCTGGTCTGATTTGTTTCATATAACAAAGACTGTATAAATTAAATTGTCATGTGAATCAAGAATGAATCCCCCCCACAAAAAGATATGCAATACCTTTTATTTAGCTTTGAGCACTAGAAGTGTTCACGATACTGAAATCTGCCATCCTGCAGGGAGGGAAAGATACATATTGGGCCATTTCTTTGAACACCAAAGACATTTCTTTAGTATTTGACTTTAAGAGTAGGTGAATCCATATAAAATATGGATTTTTATCTTTACAGCTTTAAAGAAATTTCTGCAGTATAGCTGTGTTTTTCTTCACAGTGTAGGTTTTCCTTCTATTTGTCATTCACACAAACACAGTCATATATGGAGGTTAATGAATATCCAGTTTGCTGATGGTACCCCAGGGACCTGTGTTTTTATTGTAAGCATCTCCTTCAACAGATATCTCACTTAACTGTCAACTTGGAGGTGTAAGACTAAGGATTTCTGTATTCTCATTTCACTTATACAACTACTGTTTTTAAAAGAAATTGTTTCTGGCAGCAGTCCACTGGAGTTTCTGAATGACCTAGTTCCCTCCCGAGGCATGACTCCTAAAACTACTTAATTCAAAGGCAGTTATCCTTAATTCTTTAAAAACACTTTGAAAAAAAAAGAAATCCCAAATTGGGTGTTGTGTTTATCTGGCCAGAACTTTTGTGCTGGCTCAGAAGTACCTTCAAGAAAAAGTTCATTTTGGCACATCCAATCAAGTAAGGGATTAATGCCTCTAATGTGGGAAAATAACAAATAGGCAGCTTCAAAGAGTTATCACACCGCCTTGCTCTTCAACCATTCTTGCTTTAGAATATTGGCTTTTGTCTGCCCTTCCAACTGCCAGCAAGGGAGGCAACTGGAACCTCACAAAGAGAACAAAAGCTGGACCGCCATCTCCTTTCTCTTTTTTTGAGCAAAAACCTCTCTGAACCCGTCAGAGGGACAGGCCTTCTCTCTCAGATATTTGAGCACTTATCTACATAATTTCCTCTTGTGGAACAGTGCCATCACATTTCCCAGCTTGGAAGCATTTTCCCGGTGTGCAATGCCCTTACTGACGTGCAGCCCTCGGTGAGGGATGTGCTGATGGCTGTGCTGTCTGAGGAACAGCACCACTGCTGTCCTGCCCACAGCCAGAACTGCTGCATGGTGCCCCAGCTCTCCGTGGGATCACAGGGAGCTTTCGTGGAGGGAAGATGCTCTCTAAATCCTGCTTATCTGGCAAGAAGATTTGCAAGGAAGGAGCCCTCTGCCCCCTCATCTTGCACAGACGGTCTGACTCACTGGACTCAGGATTCCCATCTGGATGTCTCTTTGAAAGATGGGTGCAAGCCAAGGAGTTTGTCTATTCTTAGCCTTATCTGTTATAAAGATAGTTTTCCCCATAAAAATCTCCTGTCATTCAGCCATCTCAGAGAACACCTGTCTCTAAGCAAAACCAGCAGCAGTGTGAATCCTATTCCCTGCTCATTTTAATGCGGTGTTAATATCAGAGCCTGATGGAGATTATATAAGTGCTGACATAGCTGAGGAAAACCGTGAAAGAAACAAAAATAAATGGAAGTCAAATAATTTGAACCCTGTCACCATGCAGTGCCAGCTACAGGAATGTGAATGGCACTTGGAGGCAAAAAAAATCTTCTTACACCTCCTGTGCTCCAGAAATGACAGCACTTTCTCGCCAGCTTCTCCGACCAGCATCTTCCCACTTTCTCCTGTGCTGCCTGAGGACATGGCATGTCCTAGCTGACGTGATCCACAAATCCGTACCTCACTCAGGTTCTCTGCAGCGCTGCTCCCTGCCCTGGCGCTCGGGATTGCTGCGGGAGCTTGGCCCCGGCAGCCAGGCAGCAGCGAGAGGGATGCCAGAGGGGGCAGTGTATATTAAAAAACAACACGCAGCCTCTTAAACCGCCTGGAACAAAATTGTGCAAAAATTGGCTTGTGCAACCATGTGATCTTATCACTGTGAGCCAGGGTTTTCAGAGGAAACTGAAAGGAGTGAAACACCCACTGGATCCTGCCTCCGATCATCTGAAAAGCTCGGCTGTTCCTTCGTCCTCCTCTCTTCGTGTTTTACATTTGCTCGTGGTGGTTTTTCTCCCTGAGCTCTGGGAGGCCAGGCTCGCTGCCAGATCTGTTTGTACACACTCCCAGGGTGGGTTTGGGTTGTTGGCCAGTTTCCCTGTGTCCCGGGTTTCCCTGTAGCTCGGAGCTGAGGCAGCTCCGGCCATCTTCCAGCAAAAGGCTGGTGTGGCCTGGCAGGGTGGGGCTGGCCCTGTCCCTGAGGGCTCTGCAGGTGCCACCCTAACAGGGCCAGGGCCACGGGGGGCACCTTGAAGGGTGATGTCTTGAGACAGACAAGATATGGAGATTTAAAAGGCCTGAAGAGAATGAGGAAAGAGAAATCTTCCTCGCTGCACAGTTAAGACAGAAAAATAAGAGTCTGTAAAAACAGGAAGAAACTATAGCAGAGCATACTGGTGTGCTGTGTGGTTCCTGTGCTGGGTTTATCAAGAACATTCAGGACCATTGTGTTTCCAGTCTCCTGGCTGTCCATGGCAAATACCTGAGTCTCTCCCTTTCCCACAGATGTATCTTGCAGCTTGCCCCACCTTCAGAAAGGATCTCTGGTGGCAGCACTGTGTGTTTCTGCCAGGGTTACACGGTGTGGCTGACTGTGTTTCCTGCCCACACGTGTTTCCTGAGGAAGCTACGAGCGGTCAGGGATGCAGGGAGACTTGAGGGGCAGGGGCAGCAGGAGGATTGGGTGCTGGGATGGCAGCTCCAAAACACAACTCTGGACTCCTCTGATAGTCAGGGGAGAGAAATCAACATTTCCAGAACCCGATTCCTCTTGTCCTTGTGCATGTGCAAAAAGAAGACCAGGTAAAAAAAGGCAAAAAACCCTCTTTTGAGTGCCTGTTTCTCTCTTAACTACAAAGGGAGCCCAGTTGCCTGAGAGAAGAGATTTGAAAAGCCCTGAAATCAGGTGGTATCAATCCCACCACAGCTTTAGAAATCAAGGCAATTTCAGACAAGGACTTGATATATGGCACTTTTATGTGGACACAATTATGTGTGGAGACACTTGCATGTGTAACATTATACCAGGGTGCAGGAGGAACTGTTATCTTCAAGATGATGTAAACATACCCTTAATAGCTTTACCATCATATGGCCACTTAGTACTCAAAACTGTGTAAAACACCAGAATGTCTTTAAAGAGTCATCAGGATAATGCCCAGAAGTCATCTGGGATCACAGTGACCCCAGAGCTGCCAAACTCCAAATTAGAAGAGCGTGGGGCATGAGGCCTCATCTAGAAGTTATGTGTGTGCCACATTTTTTTTTCTTTTTTAGTTCAAACTGCCTTTGATTAGTCATTGACCTGGTTTAGAAGTTGCACTGCTACCACTACAGCTGTGAGTGGAGTACATATTTAAATATAATAGACTCTGCAATCATTTTAAAACTGGCCTAGATCTAGGCCCACAGGGAGCTATAACTAATTTGATAGAAGCTGTAGCTTCTAAATAGAACCACCTAAGACCTCTCCAGAGTTCAGCTATAGGGTTCACTGTTCCAGCACAACCTCTCAGCTCAGTTCCCCTGACTTCTTCACGGCCTTCTCAGCAAACTGAGGCCGATTTGGGGAGCATCAGAAATCAGTTTCCTCATGGGTAACCTTCCCAGTGGGAATTATGAACCAGAGAACCAGAGGGAGGAGGGGAATTATGATTTCAACTCCCCAAACCATTGAAGGGCTGCATTTTTGCACAGTTTTGAGTCAAAGCCATATGCAGCTCCACAGTTTTGGCTGTGGTTTGCCTTAGGTTTTTTTGAGCTAACTGCAGTAGTGACTGATCCAAAAGGTAGGAGGAAGTAAAGTCACCGTATGTTTGAAATCTTCTATACTGGAATGGTTTTTGCAGTGTGCAAGTCCCGTTTTTAATGTCAGAATCACTTCCCACCTTACATTTTCGCTTCTTCAGCACTGACTAAGCACCTCTGAAAACTCAGGACTAAATATCTGCCTTTTATCTGCAAGCACAACACTGTCAAGCAATTAGGTTTGTGTATCTGTAGTGATTTTGGTTAAATTATTTGCAGTAGCTGCTACTCCTGTACCTTCCAGACCAGAACATCACAGGGGCTGGCTCTACAGAGTGAACAAAACTTTGGCTGATGGTGGGTGGCACTTCAATGCTACTGAAGCAAAAGCATCAGCCTTCAGACAGCACCATAGCTGAGATTGCTTTGCCCATCTCTGATGTCTACTGAAGTGGAAATCAGCCATTGCCCCAGGCTCTTTATTCAAATTTAATTTCTTTCAAATTTCATCTGTTCCCTCTCCAAAAAAAAAGGTTTAGTGGAAGCTTTGTGTGAGAGTGCTGCTGTGTTTGCCTCTCTTTCCCACTCCTGTACCATAGTCTAAATACCACAAAACCATGAAAAAAAGACACAGTAAAGCAAGTGTTAGTGATACCGAGTTCTAGGATAAGTTTTATCCACAGAATCACAGAATGGTTGGAATGGATCTCTGGAGATCATTTAGTCCAGCACCCCTGCTAAAGCAGGTTTATCTAGAACAGGTTGCATGGGATCATGTCCAGGCAGGTTTGAATATTTCCAGAGAAGGAGACTCCACAACCTCTCTGGGCAGCCTGTTCCCCAGGTTTTCTGTCACCCTCGCAGTAAAGAAGTTCTTTCTCATATTCAGATGGAACTTCCTGTGTTTCAGGTTGTGCCCGTTGCCCTTATCCTGTCACTGGGCAGCACTAGAAAGACTCATGCCCCATTCTCTTGACACCTGCCCTTAAGATACTTGGATGCAATGATAAGGTCCCCTCCCAGCCATCTCTTCACAGCCCTCCACTGGACCTGCTCCAGGAGTTCCTTGTATTTCTTGAACTGGAGAGTTCAGAACTGGACCCAGCTCTCCAGATGTGGCCCCACCAGGGCTGAGTAGAGGGGCAGGATCACCTCCCTTGACCTGCTGGCCACACTCCTGCTACCACCCCAGGCTGGCCACAAGGCACACACACTTCTGGCTCATGGACACTTTGTTGTCCACAGGACCCACTGGTCCTTCTCCACAGAGCTGTTTCCACCAGCTCAGCCCCAGACTGTGCTGGTGCATGGGCTTATTCCTTCCTGTTTATCCCTCCCCAGGACAGGACTCTGCACTTGCCTTTACTGAACTTCTCTCCAGCCTGTCCAGGTGCCACTGAACAGCAGCACAAGGCTCTGGGGTACCAGCCACTCCTCCCACTATGGAACCACCAGCAAACCCGCTGAGGGGACACTCTGTGCCTTCATCCAGGTCATGGTGAGTGAGGCGAACAGGCTGGGCCCAGCACTGACCCCCAGGAGCACCCTGAGCTGCAGCCTCCAGCCAGGCTCTGTGTCTGAGCACAGCCTCTGAGCTCTGCTCTCCAGGCAGTGCCCAACCACCTCCTCTGCCCACCCAGCACACGCTCCTGAGCTTGCCTAGGAGGGGGTTATGGCAGGCAGTGCCAAAGGCCTGATGAAGGTGAGGAAGACAACACCCACTGCTCTCCCCTCATCTACCCAGCCAGTCATGACAGCTCAGCACTCAGGTTGGTCAAGCATGATTTTCCCTTGGTGAGTCCATGCTGGCTACTCCTGATCACCTTCTTTTCCTCCACATGCTTAGAGATGACATCCAGAATGAGCTGCTCCATCCTCTTTCCAGGGACTGAGGTGAGGCTGGCTGGCCTGTAGTTCCCTGGGCTCTCCTTCTAGCCCATTGTGAATACTAAAGTGACATTGGCTTTCCTTCAGTCCTCAGGCACCTCTTGTGTTCTCCACAGCCTTTCAAAGATGATGGAGAGCAATAACATTTGCCAGCTCTCTCAGCACTCATGGGCACATCCCATTGGGCGCCACAGATGTGTAGGGAGAAGTTTGCCTAAATGAACTCTAACCCCAGCCTCCTCCAACAGTGGGAAGTTCTCATTTCTCCAGGCTTTCTCTCTTGCTGCCAGGGTCTGGGATTCCTGACAGCCACCTCTTGCAGTAAGGACTGAGGCAAAGAAGGCTTTCAGCAGCACCACCTTCTCTTATCAGGATGCCCACCTCATGCAGAAGCAAGCCCACATTTCCCTCTTTTCTTTTTGCTACTTATTCATTGCAGATGATGCTACAACACACATTCTGAATCCAGTGCTACACAGATGCCCAAATATTCCAGTATAGGTAAGGTTCACTCATAAAAACATAAATATCAAGTGCAACCTATTTGTTAGCTTTTTGCATCAAATGATTCCTAAAATGTTGATTATGTTATGCCCTCTCCACACCAGCACAATCGGTGTTGCAAAGTCTGCAATATTCACAAGGAACTCGACATCCCTTAGACCCTCGTCACCAGAACTGTATCATGCCCTTTCTTGCCTGGGGCACAGGAATTATGCAAAAGGGAGACTTTCCCCCTGGATTTGAATGAAGGATGGATGTGGCTCACTTTACATGCAGACAGGGTTAATTTTTTCTTCTTCCTGCATTCTTTCGAACAGCCATCCCGGAGAAGTGTCATATTACTTTACCTCTCACTCCTAGGCTTCTAAGTCGGACCTGGATTTGAATTTCCCTGGCATTAGAGAGGAGTCTCAGTGTTCTGGTTTGGGTCCATCGCACAATGGTGGGTGGGAACTTCACATGAAGGGAGTTTGATTTGCTTATTCCCCTTCCAGCCTCTCGTTTTACACAGGTCCTCTGTCTAGTCTCCCCCCCTTTGTGCAGCTGTGGCAGATACGGGGACGAATCACTTTAAAGAGGAAATGAAGCATTGCCTTCCCACGGGAGAATTCCTGAAGACAGAAAGACAGGGTGGTTAGCACTGCAGCCTTGTCCTGGCTTGCCTACACATGAAAGTTATTTCAGAATAAGCTAGGGGTTGAATGTAAAGCAGCATAGGCATTCCACAACTGCTGTGTGCCTTGCTGAAATCTCAGCAGAAGCAATGGGCTGAAGTAGCTGCATGCTGATTCTTTGGGACTGCCCTGTGTCTTTGTTAGCTGTGTCCAACAGAAAGAAATAGGCAAAGCTTTTTGGAACTTTGTGTGTGGTGCAATATATATAAAAGCAGAAGTAAACTGCTGCAGAACAGTGAGGATTAAATAAAGAATTCTTATTTTCCTAACTTATATTACCGAAGCAATGAGACATCTCTAAGACTTCTTTTCAGAGTAGAATGAGAAATCAAGATGAAGACACATGGAAAGGTGCCTTCAAACCATTTTGTTCCTTCTGGCTCCCATACCAAAGATATTTCAGTCCTGCCTGTGTCCCCTTCAGCTGCACCATGTCTGGCTCTGGCACAGCCAGTGGGAAGCTCACAGGTCTCTTCACCAATTGAAAGGCACATTGTGGTGCATGATTGCTCAAGAGAGGTAGATCCCAGTCCAGAAACATCTACTCCATTTCCCACACTGGCATGGATGCAATCCAAAGACAAACACTGCCTGGCATCAGTTTAGCCAGATTTCACCCAAGTATTCAGCTAACCTGAAGCACCAGGTTTACAGAGATGGCTTTTAACAGAAACTTCATGTCCACCATGTCCTGAACAGTCTGGCATTGCACCTTTGACTCCACCTCCATCCCTCCCAGCTGCAGGACAGAAGGAGGGCAGTCAAACCCATGTCAACCCCACCTTGAGAGGGGCGAGGCACTGGCACAGAAAAACTGTGGCTGCCCCATTCCTGAAGTGTTCAAGCCAGGCTGGGTGGGGCCCTGGGCAGCCTGGTCAAGTGGAAGGTGTCCCTGCCCATGGCAGGGGGTTGGAACTGGATGATCTTTATGGTCCCTTCCAACCCAAACCATTCTGTGATTCTGTGGTAATATGTTGGAGTAAAATGTTTTCAGAGGGGTGACTGCTGAAATGAGCACCATTCCGTGTGTTCAGCATAAAATTAACATGTGTTTTTAACATAATTTCCTCCCCTGAATACAGTAGATGCCAAACTTCCCAGCTGGCTGAAACAAAAGCATTTTACGCCCCCCAAATTTAGGAAATATTTGCCCTGGATTTATAAGTATGCACATTTTTGTCTTCCCTAGAATGTGATCAAAGACTAATGAACAAAATTTAATGTAGCAATGGCTTAAAGACTTGTTTGGGTTTTTTCCCCAAGAAGTCCTAGGCTATGTCTTTACCTGGAATAAAAAAGTGTATTTTAATGTACCTATAAAGTCCAAATTGAAATAGGTTTTCCTACTGTTCTGCCATAAACTGACTGCTAGAACAGGGGTTAGGTTCAATTTTTAGAGGGTCTATCAAAAAAATAAGAACACTTAGGCATTTTTTGAGCTTTCATGGAGAAATCTGGGGAAACTGCATTATATTACCTGTGCCTCATTGTGTGAAACACCTCCAGCTGTGAGCAATAAAGTAAAAAATGTGTTTGAACAGACATAACATTTTTGGAGGGGGATGAAAGAAAAACTCAATAAATCACATCAATTTGGTAAATCTGAACAACACTCTCCAACACCTTTCACTTGGCACGTTGGCAGTAGTCACAGATATTTTCTCCTCTAGCTGGAACTGCTCTGCAGTGAGCAGCTCCTGCCCTCTCCCTTCCCTGCTCCCCACAGTACTTTTTCTCCAGCTCAGAGAAATGCAGTCACGGAACATGCTGATGTCTTGCTCCTGTTTTCTGCAGCAGAGATATAATTCTTCAGTCAAACACATCAATTCTATAGAGGTAAAGCTTCAAAAACAGACATACGCACAGTGCTCCAGAGAAGATGTACCATCTGCCTTCCCCTCTCCTCCTCCTCCTCAAAGGAAGGAAGAAAGAAATGTAGCAGAGGCTTAGCTCTTCATTACCTGCTTGCACTGACATTCATGAGATTCCCTGCAGGATTTTTCTTGCTAACCAGGCAGCATGAACACCCACAAAAATTGGCAAGGAGATGACTTTTAACTCATTTTCACAAACTGGCTCTATTTCAAGTAGACAGTGTCTCTCTGGTATCAAACCAGGAAAAAATTTGGTTTTGCTTTCCTCTGAAAAATAGAAAAGGCAAGTAACCATCTTACTGTTTGCCTTGAATACTAACAGTGAAACATGATGTTTCAAGGATTAAAAGGAATTCAATTTCACCTCTCAAAGCCTGAGGATGAAGTTCCATGTTGGCCTGTTAATATATTTTAGCTGAGCACTGTAAAACCTGAAATAGAGTTTGCTTTCTGCACTGGCTGCCCCCTTGCCACTACTCTAGAGGTGCAGGCACTATTGCTGGCAGCAGGGAACACTTGGATGGATGTGGAATTCAGAGCTTGGAAGTTGCATCAGGAGAGAGCTGTCACTGCTACACCAGTCATAAGAATGTAACATTATGCATCCACATGATATTTATGTCCTGGGAAAATCAGACTCTTGGTACAGAAGCAAAAACTTTGTTGCAATAGGTTTTTTGGATTGAGAAAACTTAAACCATCTCCTTCAGGAAAAAAAAAAAAGAAACTCAGAAAAGAAAACAAAATAAAACCAACCAAACTTCTTTTATCCAATGTACCCTGAGTAAGGAAATTTACTCTCTTGGCAGAACTATACAAGACTTGACAAGGCTTGAGATAGACTTGACAGATGACTCAGATCAGTAACACAAAGAAGCAGTGGGTAAGAAAGAACTGTTGTAGAAGTGTGGCTGCAGAGTTACTCCGTACAGGAAAGCATGTGCATTCTCAGATAATATTAATCTTAATTAGCTTTAATTTAAGTCAATTTGTTGTCTGGGTGCTACCAAGAAGTGTTATGCCAAACAGGTTATCCAAGACACTTCCTTATCTCAGAATAGTTACTTCTGGACTTTGAGTTACAGCTTGGCTGATTTGAGTCTCTTGGGGCAGCGAGGTTTTGTGGCTGCACGTAGGAAGTGGCATGTTTGAGAGACAGCAACCAAGCTCTGCTTGGAAATTACCAAATTTGCTGTACACTATCTCTTTTGTATGGCCCCTATTGCAAGATCAGCTAGCAAGGCTCTGGGAGGAAGCAGCACCCAACAGAATTACATGATTGAGGCTTTTATGAGTTACTGGAAGTCTTCCACAGCCTGAAGAAACAGTTGCAGTTTATTGCATCAATAAGAGTACAATTTACATTAGAAAGTAATACTAGGTTGGTTGTTCCAGGAAATTATTGCCATGGCTTGACACCACTTACTACTTGAAGGTGAAGAGCAATATCACTGCCTTGTAGTCATTAGCAATAATTCTGAACAGCTCATCAACCTTAATACCTCCTGTGGCAGACAGGGAAACTTTGACTGCAATGGCTACCATTTACAAGTACAGGTAGCAAGTAAACTCCTGAATATTGGCAACAGTGGGATGGATGACACTTTTGTGTTGCTACAAATACATGCAGCACTGGAATCAGTTACCTTCCACCACTTTGTCTTTATCAAGCATGAGATTTTAACTTACCATAGGAATTTATATGGTTGCCTTTTACCTATACTTGTCAAAAATATTATAAGAAATCTTGATGCTTCCTGTTTAAATAGCCTCTATTTCCTGGCTTCTTTTATGTTTCTCCAGTGCCACGTTAGGTAGGGAGTCTTGCTCCAGGTAAACACCAGTTGAATCAGCTTGTCTTGAGTGTGCTTAGTTAGCTCCAGATGGTCCTGCCACTGCGTCTGGCTGCTCTTTGCTTCAGATTCAAGATGAATTCAAGATAAATACATTGTTCAGATTTACCACCACTTCAGGCCTGGACATGGTCTAGAAACAAGAAGAGATTCCTTCTATTTTGTTCATCTGTGATGAAAGTTTGAACCTGAGCTCCAAATCCACACACTTCAGTCACTGCAGATATTTGCATTTTGATCCTACACTACAAAGGTTTTGCTAATAACCATACACACAGCTTCTCTGTAGGATGGAGAAACATTTTACATTAGCAATGGAGACCTGTTGCTGCTGACAGAGTTAAACCATCTCCCCAAAAAATTCAAGCTATCGAGGTTTTTTCACCTTTATGTGTTGTGTCTGATTTGACCTTGAGTTCCAGGAGAGGTGCCAACAAATCTTTGTTAGTGACAATATTGGTTTTTTCTACTCCAGAGCCAGTGGGACTGTGCTGGGAAAACCTGGTGTCCAGGAGCTGCCTAGCATGACTCCAGTCCACTTTCACCTCTCTCTGGGCAAGCTTTACAACAAATGATGTGCAATATCTCACTGCAGGCAACTCGCCACGTCTCCCTCCCCAGATCACTGCAGCTGCTAGGAAAACCAGTATCCCTCAAATTAGACACCTACTTTAAAGAACAGTGTGCTTCACAGCAACAGACATGATAAATGCTGTGAGTAATGACAGATCCATGTGTTAACAGCACTATCAGCCACCTACTGGCTCCTTTCTACTTTTGATAAAGGCTTTTCTCCCCTGGTTTTGCATGAAGCACACACTTCTCGTGTCAAGGTGGATCTCTCTGCAGAAGCAGTGGGAGCAGAAGGCAGAAGTTCTGAAGTCCTGACTGCAGCAGTGAAACAGGCTCAGTGCTGATCAAACAACTGGGGCTCTTTGCCTCAGTTTCCCCACTTGTAATAGGAATAATATTTGCATTGCAATCCTACTGCAAGGTGCAGTTAATATTTGCACAGTGGAGCTTGGGAGATACCAAACATCAGATATTCCCAGGATACACCAGTAAATCAATTGTATCTGCACAGTGAACAAAAGCAGGCACAGATGATAGCATAATGTTATGTATTTTTGTACAAAGTGAAATAAAAACCTTGCCTTCTGTCCTCAGATTTCTTTTTAAACAGCCATTGCTGAGGCAGTTAGTAATACAAACCATACCTCTATCCTACTTTATTTTACACTAAAAAGTGAAGAACCATGATTGAATCTTAATACAAAAAAAAAGACCTTAAGTTACATTCTCCTGGGATCATCTGTAGCAAAGCATAATAAGTTTCTCAATATCTGACCTAATTATATCTGTCCTTCTAAGTTTTGTTTCCCATAAGAGCTAAAAGTCTGGTTAAAAATAACATTTGAAATTCCTCCAAGTTCCAACAGAACTTTTGCAGCCTCTCTCAAATTTAATACCTATTTTTGCTTTAATTTTCACCCAACTTTAAAAGTTATGGTTTGAAGGCCAGCATTCTGCTCTGTTATCCAGTTCCTAAATATGTTTGCATCAGATAAACTTGAGAAATAGGAGGGGAAAATCATATTATGTGTGTCTATTTCATGTTAGAAAAATATGGCAGCTATCAAAACAAGTGACAGATACACATGGGGAAGGAAGGATGTCTTTGTGGTTGGAAAGGAATTGGCTGTGTTAGAAATGTACCTTCTGATCCTCATCAAGGTCTCTTGACAGAAAACACCAGGCAATTCTGCAATGTTGTTTGTGTCATCTGTCCTACCTAAGCACCCAGTGTGAGTCACTGCCCCAGAGCAAAGGTGATGGAAGGTGACACAGGCCCCAGACCCTGTGACCCATCAGTCCTGTTTAAAGCTCCCCATACTCAGGCAAGAGCTGGCAAATTGTATTACTGTTGGGATGGCAGAATTCTTCATACTCACCTCTTCCTGCTGGCCCTGTTACGAGAGGGCTGGCACAGACCCAAAGCTGGAATGCTTTGCATCTAAATCCACTTCATACAGCAGCCAGGGGTGCCAGTGGCCATTTAAGACCTTTGTGCCTCAGTTTCCCACCTGTAACCCATGGACATCAGCACTGACCTTCCTGAAGAGACATCACAAGGCTGAAGTGCTAACATTTGCCAAGAGCTAGGAAATCAGGTCTAAAGAAATACAGGATTATTATAGACAGTCCCACTCCATTCCCAGGGAGGTTGATAATAAATAATCTTTATACAGCACCCTGCACTGTGAATAGGCCAAGAAACAAGAGAGTCTGCAAACAGAGATACAAACAGGATTTTTGGATGGGAAATTCAGATTAGCTCTTTTCTATTGAGAAGCTTTTTAGGCCTTGTGGAAGGAAGAATCTGGAGATCAGGCTGACTATTTGAACATCAAGCTTTGTGCACCTGCAGGAGTTCTGCATCCATGGCTGTGGATGAGCCATAGAGCCCATCCTGGAGGTTTGTAAATGGTGCTGCCTCTCACAAGAGCAGAGCTGCTGTGAGCTCTGCTTTCATGGTTCAGCTCACGGGAGGGGGGCGCAAGCTGAACAACAAATGCAGGTTATAATTGCCCAGTCATTCTGCTTCAAGGGTCTGGGACACTTAAATGTCACAGTATATAAATGGGAAATAGAGCAAAGTGATTTCAAAGGCATCCGAGTCCAGGCTTTTGCTAGTTCATAGTACAGGTTCAAGGCTGGAGCAGATTGCCTAAATTCCCTCAGAAAGAGGTAGTGAAGGGCTAGAGGATGAGGCAGCAGCTCCTCAGTGGGTCCTGTGGTGGAAAGGTCTGGTTTTGCTGATGGGCAGCAGCACAGTTTGGATCCCTGCAGGCTGAGACAGGCTGGGCTCTCCAGTGTCACTGGCCTTGCCTTAGCTGTGAAGTTATTCTGCTGGTGCAAAACCTGACTGCAAGCTCTGAGTCCTAATATAACTTAAGCCTTTGGCTTTTCCTTAAGAATTCCTGTGAGGGACACATTCATACCTTTCCTGTGGGTTGCCTAAGGACCAGGGGCTGCTGTGAGTGCCCAGCTTTAACTGCAGTACTCTGCTGTGGGGAATTCAAGGCAGAATCAACCAAAGGCTCCTCAGAAGAGCTGCTGGCACTGAGAAATGCTGTCCTCAGAACAAGGGGCCAGGGCTGAGTCGCTCCTGCCACAGGAAAGGGGAAGGAAGGGCAGCACTGTGATGGAAAACCGGGCTTGCTACTGCCACTCCTGTGGCAGAGATAGGAAGGGTGAAGACAGAAATGCTATTGCAGGATGGGGCCCTTCCTTCACCCCCAACAGCAAAGGCTGCCCTGGCTCCCTGCACTCCTGTGCCAGCCATTGCAGCCATGAGCACCAGGCACCAAGCTGGCAGAGCTCAGGAAGTGTTTGAACAATGCTCTCACACTCATGGTGTGATCCTTGGGGATGGTGCTGAGCAGGGCCAGGAGATGGACTTGAGGATCCTTGTGGGTCCCTTCCAACTCAGCTTATTCTGTGATTCTCTGAGCCTTGTTTGCCAGGGCTGATGCCTTGTGTTGCTGTGACAGCCTGAAGTCCTGTGCCTGTGCTGTGCCAGCACTCACCCCACATGTGTGGGGAGCATGTGGCAGTGTCCATTTCTCTGGGGAGTGGGGCACTGCATCTGCAGCATGTCTGCACTTAGTGACAAAACACTGTCTAGCCCTGCAGAAGGCTTTGCTGATATCTCATATCTGCTTGGACTAGATGATCTCTGTAGGTCCCTCCCAACAGAACCCTTCTAGTCTAGTCTAGTCTAGTTTAATCTAGTCTAGTCTAGTCTATCCTGTCTCAGAGCCACCTGACTCTTCCCAGTGATAGGGTCCCATACAGCAGGCACTTTGCCAAATGTCTGGAATCAAGGCCTCCCCTCCTGAGACAGAAACCATCATGGGGTGGCTGGGGCTGGCAGGGAGCAGAGCATCCCATGTTCATCCCCAGAACAACAGAACCACCAGCCAAGGGAGAGAAGAAGACAATACAGCAGAGCTGAGCTTTACTTACATGGCATTCCAGCTAGCTGAGGAATGGAATACAACAGTGGTACTCTGGCTCACTCTCAATGCAAAGGGGATGTTACCTGTGAATTAAATACAATGTGCTTCTGTTCTCCATTTTCTAGCTAGTCTCCCCTGTATTAGGTGTTGATGTGACTTTATTTCTTTTATCCATCTTCTTTCTCTTTTAGAGTAAAGTATAGTAGAAATTAAGGATCCTAGACACTTCTGAAGGTTTAAGTAGCCCAAATTTTGGAAACTGAAGGGGGGAGGGGGTTTCACTAAGATGCTTTCGAATTAAAAATGGTTTGCAAGCACCAAGCCCATGATGTTCTTTGATGATCTGTCACAGCTCTATCACTACCACTGTGGGAAGCAGTACATGGGGAAACAGTTCTTATAGAAAAGCCAGTGAGATAAATCTTGAAATAATTTTACCAACATTAGGCATCCTATTTTAGGAAGAAACTGAAGAGAGGATTTTTTTTTTTTTCACATAAAATACTGATATTTCCAAAAGCAAGATATTCATAGGTGATGAGACTGATTTACAGCAATAGTGCACACAAACATTCACTTGCTCCTAGATTGTGAGCAGGAACATCAGACTCATTTCTAAATTAGGCAATTGCACCTGTATGTGTAACATTCCAAACAAAGTAGGTGCTTCTTACTGTTTCCCTATGTCTGATTTTGAAAAATCTGTTCCTTGCTAGATTGAACTCCTTGCTTCTCAAGTATCTTCTCTAAATACAAGTTCACATGTGACATTCATCCAGGAGTTCTCTGCAGATTCAGTTCTGATGCTGTACTTTCAGATGTTATTTGTTTTCATTCTTCCATAACATTTTTCAGTCCTCTCTGTCATTTCTATCTAGCTCTCAATAAACCTTTATAGTCCTGCTATGCTGTTTTCATGGTTTCTCCAATAACCTCTTTGAAGCAGCTGGACAAGCTAGACCATCTCTGAAATGATACAAAACATTTTCCTAATGTGGATATTATGTGTGCCAAGAAATTCCTGAATCCCTTTGAGAACTCCCATACTGCATTCATGAATGTCAGCAGCAGTCACAGGAGCTGTCTGTCCTTGCTGGAGACTCCTTCTTCCCAGGAAGGATATTTTGCACCTCTAGGTTCCACATCTGCCACTGCCAGCTCTAAGAAAGAGTTTCCCATCCCTCAACAGGAAATATTCCATCACCCACCCAAAGCCCATCAGGACTAATTCTATTCAGTATCTAAGCAACAATTCAGATAGCAAATGTTGGGGGGGAGGGGTGGGGGGGAGGAATTTATGGCCAAATACTGTCCCAATGTCTCTTTTTAAACAATGACCCTTTTTTCCTGCTTCTTGTCTAGACCAAGTTCTGATCACTCAGGAAAGGCCAAAGCAAAGACACTTTAAGCAGAGACATAAAACCAAGATCGTGTCCCATGGTAATTCTGGATTTCCAGCAGAGCTGCTCTTCAGCTGTTGCAAGAGCCTTTACACAATCAGGGTTCCTCTGCTCCTCTCCCTGCCCTGTAGGGAGGTTTCCTGCCCTGCCTCCCCCAGCACCCAGGCTGTCACAGCCCAGCTGGGGTTTGTGGCCGAGGTGCAGAGCAGGGCTGTGCCTGGGAGCTGTGCTGTGCCCTGGCTGGGAGCACAGCCCTGCCCAGAGCAGCCTGCAGGACCCTGGGCAGGGCAGGGCTCCTGCTGCTCCAACTGCTGCAGGCCTGCTAAAGGCAACCAGGGCTTGTTCTGCTGTCTCTATTTGGGAGAACGTTCAAATACCAAAGTTAAATCCAGGCTTATCCTCTCTTTTCTTTACATAAAAGCTTCCACTCAAAGCAGATGTTCTCAAATCTATTATCCTCTATATTGTTCATATTGGTTCTAATTTTTCCCACGTTGCTCAAAGCTCTATCCTCAGGTGACTGTTCTCTGAGCTTTCCCAGCTCAGCTTTAACTTTCAAATAAGATTTATCCATTAAAAAACAATTCTACTGCTTTTTGCAGCTATCATTTTGTCACATATGGATTTATTCAATAAATGCTTTTAATAGCAACATTTCTAGGCTTTGTTTGTCAAGAGCTGCCAGGCTTTTACAAGCTGGGGTTGGCACAGACGCTGAATTGCCTCTCTGTACCCAGGGGAGAGCTTCCTGCTGGGCATGACAGAGGTCCTGCACACACAAGTAAATGAAAGGAAATTAAAAATATGGGTAGCTACATAATTCACAGCCAGTAAATGGTGAAGAGTATCAGGCTTCCAGCAACTTCTGAACCTCAGCAAACATTCTAATAAAAGCAGGGATATGTGATTTTAATTTGCAGTTCCAAGATCTACTGAAAAACCTAAAAAGCCCAGTTTCAACACAAGCACCAGGACAGGGAACTATATAAAGGCCATCAGCAAGAGCAAATTCAGCCAGCCCAAGGGCACTGGGAAGTCACAGCTGACAGGACAGAAAAGAGGTCAAGATCAGTATGCCAAGAATCTTTCATTCATGGGTCAGCCTGAAATTAAAGAGCATTGCTGCTGCCTGCCTGCTGCGGAGCAGTGGGTGCCCAGTATTTGTGTCTTGGTGCACCCTGCATCCACCCATGCAGGCCTTCACAGGTGTCTCCTGAGCAACTGTGGAAGGTGGTGGTTAAAAAAAAGAGGAAGTCTTTCCCTCTGTTCAGTTTCTCCAGTCCTTTCTGAGGTCTTCAGATGTCTATTGCTAAAGTGTCCTCCTTGAAAGTGGAACAATACTAAGTTTGTCTAAAGCAAAATCAAAAATAAAAAAGACATTGCCTAATATTATTTTTTTAGGTTTTTCAAGAACTCTAAACTTGTTTTGGTGCATCTTTTGCTTTCTTTCAATGAAATATTTAGTACACTCAGACATTAATAGGATTTCTTTTTGCTCATCTTCCTCCATTCTTTCCATACTTACCCATTCAGTCCCACAAGGACTTATTAATTAAATTCTCTCAGAACAGTGTTATCTCTCTTTTACTATCTCTATTTTCTGTACTGCAGCTTGTGTACATTGTAGAGAGGAACCAGAGAGAGCAAAGAACCAAATAAAAAGATCCCTCCAGGAATACAGTATTCGATTATACAAAGAAAACCAGCAGTTCCGATTGCTCATCCTTATTTCCCAGAGGAGGCCTCAAATGTCTTTGTTCTTTGGCTCTTTAACAAGAATCTCCTTTTCTGGTAAAATCATTTTACCTGTGAAGTGCAGGCCAGGCTTTTGGTCACATTCACCTACTTTTCCATTAGCAGCTGTCACAATTTGTTCTTCTCCGTGCCTGGCCTCCAACAAACAGCTTTGGGGTATTTTGCAGCTCCCCATGGCTTTGTGCCTGGGCTCCAGGACCTTCCACCAGACCAGGGTTTCCAGGGGGAACCTGTGAACCACACAGAGGGCTCTTCTCACAAACATCAGAGTGTCATAAATGTGTTATTGCTGACAACAGTCATGATGAGATCCTGGAAAAACCAAAAAAAAGAATGAGCATGGGACCCCAAGCCCCCTCTCATCTCCTGAAGGGCTGCACCCGTTTATGGACAAAGAACAACTTCTGCTCCCAGAGTTGCCCAAGTCAGGTCCCCCAGTGCTAAAGTGACCACAAATAACAGAATAACTCCTACAAACATAAATGGGAAGTACAGCAGTATATATAATTAACTGAGCATTTCAAGCTGTGAACTCCATCTCCTTGAAGTCCACAAGTTTTGTGATTCACAGCCATCACACATAGGGTATATGTGCACACATATACATGTCTTGATACGTTCAGTATTTTGTTCTTGTCTAAAAATAAGGTTGCAAAATTGAATGGGAAAATCCATGTGCTCCCTTACACTGAGAACCTGATATTACCTCCAGTTTACCATTTCCCAGCTAGCTAGATATTGTATCACTTACATTGGATCTCCCCCAAGATTAATGGCATCATTTGTACAGTGTTAACAGCCTAATCTTGCTAAATCTCTTTGTTTTGAATGTGATTGTGCCTGATCTTCATTATTTTAATTGTTTAATATATTATAATTAAATAGATCTAACAGATTCCAGTTCAGCCTGACATAGTCACATCTGTCTGTGAGCTGTGGGCAGCACAGGAAAAACCAGGCTGATTCCAGGCTTTTCAGTCCAGAGACCAGGTACTATTTTTGCCACTGTCTTGTTTATCTGCAGGCAAGTGATCTTTCTGTTTCTCCCAGGGATTCCAGCTTGCTGTGTTTATAGCCTGACTGGATCTCAGCACAGGTTGACATCTTTACCTGGATTGTTAGGGAAGCAGGAATAACATCCCCCAGCCCATGCCATGCACAGCTCCCTTCTAAGCAGGACTGGCTCTGGTTAAACAGAGCACAGCCCTACGGACCACGAACACACGCTCGTGAATATGTATGTTGTTTCAGCATAAAACATGGAAACCTCCCTTTCCTCCACACCCACCTCATGTCAAGTTCTGGCAAGATTTTGGGACTTCCCACAGGACAGACTTTCTGCCTACACCTTTTACTTGCCGTGCGTGACAGAGCCCCATCAGAGTCATGTCAGTTTTTTCCTGGGAATGCTGCTGCTGCTGCTGCTGCATGCACAGGCATCCAGACCCTTTGCACCACCTCTCCAATGGTGCATCTTCATTCTGCCCACATCCAGCTTGAAGCAAAGAAAAGTTTTTTGCCGGGGATTAAGAGCTATTTCTTCCAAAGGTAGAGCTGTGAGAAGAGCAAGCTTTTCTTTCCAACAGTGAATGAAGCTGCCTTCACCCTAACACAGCACTTCAGTGGGAAGAGCACTCACCCAGGACATGGAGGACTCCAATTCACTTCTCCACCTCAGAGAAGGCAAATCCATTTCTTTAGGGCACACTCTTCCTATTAGTCTCCACAAGGGGATCTTTAGCTCCTGCTAAATGTTTGTCTGAAAATTAATAACAGAGCATTGATCCTAAGAGCAACAGCAGCCTGCTGGTCTGCTGTCCAGAGCTCACAAACAAGGGTGAAAAGATTTGCTCCTGCTCTGTGACCTATGGACTGCTTTTGCATCTTGTCTGGTGATCACTGTGTAAAATAAATCCAGGATATCTTTCCCAGGAGTATCAGGGCTCCCTAGCACCCTCCTTGCAGCAGTAAGCAGCACAGTGAAAGACCAAACCCCCCCTTATATAACAAATCAGACCTAGACTGAATTCATCATGAAAAAGAAGATGGGAAGAAACAAATGCAGAAACCTGCTGCTGTCATCTCCACGAGAAAACCACATGTTAATGCCCCCCAGCCTGATAAAAGACATTCCCTTTGGCATTGTGGGCAGCCAGCTGCCCGGGGTCCCTTGACAGTAATGAACAGATGCTCCAAGGAAGACACAACAGGTGTGATGTGAGAAGAGCAGCATGCACTTGGTGCAGCAAAGATCCGCCGCCAAGGTTACAGAACAAGTGCCCACCAGTACCACACCTCAGGAACACTGCCTCTGCAGTACCCATGGTTTTGTGGCAGCCAGCCTTCTCTAGAAATGTCTCATCAAGATTAATTAAGACCTTCCCCCAGAAATCCCAGGAAAAACATTATCTTACTTGGGGACCTTGGCACAAAAGAGCATAGAAAAGGATCTCTAGCAAACATGGAGATTGATTTCAAAACACTAGGGAAAAAAATGTACCTCCTGTATTTTTGAATCCCTTTAATAATTGTCAGATCTGTAAAAATATGCAGTTAGAACAACTGTAATCAAAATAATATACTGTGTGTTTTTGTCATCTTGTTTAGGGATTCTTTTCCACTCCCAAAACAACACTGGCTTGTTTTTAGGTAGAGACGCTTTTCTTCTTGCAATTTGTTTTTCCTCTGAAGAAAATCCACTTTCAAATTATATGCAGGATGGATTCATGAATTTGAAGCAGTTTCCAGGCTGTTAGGGGTGCAAAGGGAGAGTTTGTGGCAATGGGGCCAGGTATGCTCACATCCACCCCAATAGCCATGACCACAGACTGGGAGGAACCTGGCAGGAGCTATTGTAGCCCAGGGAGAATTTGTCAGGGCAAGAAGCTTGCTGGGGAAGGGAGGAGCAAGACAAAATCACCAGCAAGGCTGGTCTGTGGGAGGAAGATCACAGCAGGAGGGAGAGCGGGAATTTTTGGTTGGTGGCAAAGCACCAAGGCACAGGAAAAGAGCACTTCAGTTCTGCATATATCCAAATGAATGTATTGAGCAGTCCTCGACCACCCTCTGAGCTGCTATGCCATATTTACTTGAGGAACTGATCTGCTGGGGATATAAATTGTTGTAGGAATGTCAGAGTGATGCCAGGGAATGTGTGAGCCAGGGGCAGGACATGCTAACAAACTCCTAAATCTTCCTGGGAATGGCACACTGTACAAGTGCCAGGAGAGGATTCATTTACAGCTGAGGTGAAGGTACATCAGCCTAGCTTGTTACCCAAAAACCTGGAGGAAAAATCTTCCCTGAGTTGTGTCCAGATGCTGAGGAGTAGCTTTGGTGTCACAGACCAAGTGCTTATGCACTGAGAACTCAAAAGCTTCATCAGAATGAGAACTCCTGACTGTGCTTTCCTCATCACCAGGTACCAGTAGGAGATGGAGAAAACAACAAGTTCAGAGTCAGAGAGTTTCTTCATCAGTGTTGAGCAGCTGTAGCACAGACTGCATTGACAGATGGATATAAGCCTGGAATTCAGGACATTTTGAGAACTTCCTGCCTGGACATCAACCACAGCTCTAGCTGGACACCTCCAAATCTCCACCTTGTCCTGTAAACTGCTTCTTAAAGAAACCTCTACCCCATGTGCTTTCTGATAGTTGCAGGATACAGTACAGATCTTTCTACATCCCATGAGATTATCTATGGATGTCATCTGTAGTAGTGATTTTTCACTACTTCTTTTTCTTCAGCCCAATTTTGAAACTAGATAGGCTTCATTCTTTTATTACCCTCCTTCTTTTGTTTTCACAGTAAGTGGAACATTTTCTTCAGCAGTTTTTTTTCCCAAATCTTGTCCCTCCACCTATTCTCCTTAGAAAGGCACCTAATCTCTGCTTTTGAGTTTCTGAGCTTTCCTTGTGCATACCATCTTCTCTGAATAATTGGCTTAATCCATAGCCTAGCAAGTCTCCCTGTGCACTGTTGTCTCCATACAACTTTTTGCATTTGCAGGCGTGAGCTGTAACCAGCTCTGGTGACAGTTTTTCTGTAAAAGAAGAAAAATGACATTGTAAAATCTGGAGCTGATCAACAAATCTGTTGGTGAAGCTCAGAGCAACTTGCAGCATTCTGAAGTTAGTCTACTGCTATTATTGCTTATCGTATCATAGAGATCATCTGGTTACAGCCTAGTTGTACTCGTAATTAGCCAACCCAGAAGTCTGCCAAGCTTGAAAAAAACTAAATAGTTTAACTGAGAAGTGAGACATTAACTATTTGAGAGATAATATCATCTATAAACTTGGTAGTCTTGTTCAGGAGTTTAACCTTTTTCTTATTGAAATATCCTTTTCAAGTTAAGTGAAACAAAAAAGAGAACCCAAAAGTCGGGAGAAAAATAAGAGTGCCTGCCCTGTGAGACCTTAGGCCTGGATTTTTTTCTTCAAAAATCTTTCTTTGGGGTTTAGATTTCAAAGTCTGCCCCAGATAAATGACAAGAAAGATTGGCTTGGTAACTCTGGCACTAGCTTGCTGATATGATCTCAGTCCCTTTTCCAGCCTCAGGTTTTTCCATATGGCCACAGGGAAATCATATGGACATTTGCCTCAGAGCTCTCTCCCTACAGAGCCTTTCCCTGCAGGACTGAGTGTAGATGTCAATTTGCTGCTGACCTCTAAACGACTGTAAAAATGTAACTTGGCCACATTGCAAGTACTCCCACTAATTTTATACTTCCTGGGCCTTATCTATTATGCAAAACCAGTCAGGTTTCACAAGCTGGAAGTTGTGTGGAAGAGCAGCTTTTATCACAGCTCAGTACTATACATGTGTGTAGTCTTTGTTTTGACATCAGCTCAATTGTGTCCTGTTTAGATAATTGACCAGAGAAGAACTACAAACATTTCCAGGCTAGATAAGTTATCCATCTTGTGGAAGAATCTGACAGAAAAGACAAAGGAGGCGGGGCATTTTTCTTGGTTTCTCCAGCTTAGCTCATTTGTAAAATATACAACTCTCACATGTTTTGTAGAGCAGCACACACCTGTGGGACAGTTGCAAAACTCCGTATAAGAATATTATAAAACCATTGCAATGTACTATTTAAAATGTGTGTATAGGTTTAAAAAGTAATAATTTGCTTCATTCTAGTTAGCCTCTCTTAAACTAGATTCATTAGCTCCCACACACAACAGCTGGGTCTTCAAAATGTCAGGTAGCTGACAAGGGGGCATGATAAGAATCCACAAGTGTTTCAGGAGTATAAATATCAAAGCAGGAGATTCTCCAGTCAGGATGGAAAAGGGTAAGTAGCAATTAGTTTTGTTACAACTATTGACAGGAGCACATCCTAACAGCCTGGCTGAACTTCTTGGATGAAGAAACAGCCAGCCATTAAGTGGCTCACACCAGGGTGTATATTTGAGACCTCATTTCTAAATCAGACAGGATTCTTAGAGTGGTTAAGTTACAGAAATTGATGCTGAGCCAGGAGAGCAAAGGGAATACAAAGATAGTAACAGACTCCAGGGATCCTGGGAGGAAAAAAGGCGTTCAGGGCCAAAAGGAGGAAGAAGAGGCAGGGCAAGAGAACCAAGCTGTTCTGTAAGAACTTCAAAAAAAAAAGGTGGGGTTTGATTGATTGTTTTCATAGACTTACGTTCCTTGTCTCCTAAAATCTCTTCTGCCATTACAACCTCAGGTTTTCTTCCAAGGCCCACTGTCTATAGGGCATGTGCTGTGCTCAATCAAAAATCTCTGAGCCCACTCCATGGGGCTGGGGGCTCTCAGCGCTGTGCAAGGGCTGCACCCACCTGCCTCTGCCTCAGCACATGCATTTCATTACATGCTTTGTCCCCTCTACAGCTGCAGTTTGTCACAGACCTTATTTCTCTTGAGATTTCAGCTCATCTTTCAAATTTTCTTGAAACCCAGTCCCAAAGTTTTTCAGGGGAATTGCTGAATGTACAGAGAGATAAACAACACAATCTCACAAAGGTAACTGCAAAGGCAACCAGGCTAAAAAATGCCAGGTTTTAATTTCTGACCCCGTTCATGCTAAATGCTGTCTAACACTCTGGCAGCAATATGTGGCCCTGAGATCTTCCTTCAGTATCCTACCAAAAATATAAAATAAATTCTGAGAAATGTAGTCAGTATAAAATAAAGTGAGTTGAAATTGGTTGCTGGGATGCAAAACTGAAGCTGACAGGCAGTTGTGAGGAAACTTGCAAGAAAATGCTTATTTTATGTATTTCTTTGGGGCTTAGCAGCTTGGAGCTGTCAAGATGGTTTTGCACGTGCTCGGCAGCAAAAACAAGGGAACTGAGTGATTTTACCAGTAGAAAATGTAAATTCCTACTGCATTAAGCAAAGCTTCAAGATTAGAAGTGCTATTAATGCTATAACTTGAATAAAGTCACTTTAGTATGTATTTAGGGGCCTAAGTTTTCCTTGTAAAACTACATTTGAATTTCTTTAGTAGCCTGTTGTGATAATTTTGCCAAGGGCTTGCGGAAATCTAAGTAAAATATATTAGTAAATGTACCTCCATACACAGCTCTATCAAACTGTTCAGATACCAGTAAGTGATTAATGAGATTTTTTTACTCTAGAAATTAAAAAGGACCACCTTATAAAATGACCTTTGAAGTGTTGTCTCATTTTATTTTTAACTTCAAATTATTATCTGATAAACAATTCGCTGTATTAATAATTCCTTGGATTACCTTAGAGACACATAGGATCAATATGTTACCCATTGATCCTTTTAATGGCAAAGGTTTAGAGTGAGAGTTTAGAAGTTGGTGTGTATCCTAGAGGAGTTATGCTGTTTCATTTTTAGGTCCTCCAGAAATCCTCAGAACATACCCTATGAGACTTGCACCTTAGCATTTTTTTTTTCTCATCCCTTCAACTCCAACAACTATGTTCTATTTCTAAAGAATGCTAAGAAAATAAATAATTTATCTTTAAAAAATAACAGACAAACTCAGGATAAATTCTGCATGCAAGATGAGAAGCTCTGAAATTAAGTGGCACAACTGATTTGAACCAAGACATTATGGAGCCTTTCTCCTCACAATCAACATTAAAATAACATTAGCTAGTAAGAACAAATAAATAAAAAATAAGTCCAAAAATAAATCAAAGTAGGTATAATAGGATGATGTTAGTCTCAAGTTTGCTTGAAGACATCCTGTCTCTTCTGGCTACACTTTTTAAGTGTTACCCTGCTCACTCAAGAGCACTTACACAGAGTGGGAATGAATACAAGCTAAAGAGTTCTGAGTTCCCAAATCCCAATGGCCATTTTTGCAAAAAGTAAAGAACTGTATTAATCTATAAATGAACAGGGTTACTCCGGATTCAGTAATCCAGCCCTGTGGGAAGGACTGGGATAAGACTGATGCACAGTTAATTCATCAATGCCATGCTAAGTTCACTCAAACTCATCCTTGCAGCCCCAGAGGACTCGGGATCAGTCAGTGCTCCCAAAGGAGCAGGTGCCCAACCACCTTCCTGCATCCCAGGGCACAGAATGCCCATCCTGGCACCACCCCTCTTGCTTCCTGGAGGGAGAAATGGTGAAGAAAAGAGATGTCATGGGCTCTGTATCTTTGGAAGACATGCAAATACCCCAGCATTAGGCAATCAGATAGGAAGGAGGATGTAATAAAATCATAATATCTAAACCATGTATATTCTACTTGCAGGCCTCTATCTAGCCAAGTATTTTCAAACATTCATGTTAAATCTCCTTCTTGTTGCTGATGGTGGGGATATTTCATTTGGATTCTTCAAAATTCTGATGACTGCAGCAGCATCCCTAAAACACTTGCTCCCTAGCTGCATCTCAAAATAGTCTGATTAATCAACCTTACTCATGAGTGATGAACTTTGTTATTACATGCAACTTTTGAGTTCATATCTAATTTTAATAATTATAAGATCAGTGCAAGTACAGAAACAAACTGGATTTTCCCTGAGAAAACAGATACACCCGATGCAATGGCATGAAGCCTTTTTCAAAATGAGCTCTCAACAGCTCAAGAATTTGCACAGTTTCACAATGCCCCTACCATACTTGAAGATTTCAGTGAAAGGAAATAAATGAGATTCAGGACCTCTGCATAGACACAAACATGCATATATGTATGTGACAGCCTCACCACCCAGACCTCTCAAACCTCCTTTCAGCTACTGGATTATTGGAAGTTATTGCAGCCCTGTAAGTGCAGCCAATTCCTGATGTTTTCCTCCATCTCATATACTGAGGGTCAGAAATAAAGTTCTTTAGAGTAAATTCAGCTCTTAGTTACCTCTCTGCAAACTCACAGTCTTTCATAAGTTTCAGGAGCTTTTTCTAAACAAGGAAGACCAGCATCCAGCTTCCTTTCTCAGAAAGGTCAGTAGGAAGCAAAGAGCAGTCCTGATTTATCTTCATCACTTGGTGACAGGTTCTGTGAAGGCAGTTGCCATTTTACATCATTTTTTTTCAGAATCAGGGAATGTGGTAACCTACAATTCATCATTTCTATGCCATTTATTTGTTGGGTATCCTGTCCTCCTTGGATACTTGTCGCTGTTGACAAGATGTTTGCAAACATTTAAAAATAATTTTGGTGGAAACTATCTTCACATTGTACTGACAGGTGAACTGGAGGAATGACCCTTAGGGATACTTCCAACCATGCACCAACTCTCCAATATATATACATCTAAATGCATCCATATACAAAATCATTTAAGGATTTCAATCCAAGGTAAAGTGTTACTTCTGCAGGACTTGGAGGTACATTGATTCTTTGGCTAGATTTGTAATTTTTATGAAAAAAACTAGACTACAAACAGATGAGGAGACTACAGAATGTTTCATGAGGCAGAGAGAAAGGCCTTGTGAGATCCAGCAGCTCCAACTACTTTCTGCTCAGTGATGGAAAATAGTAGCCTTATCCACAATTCATGATTTATCACTGGCACCAGACAGAGAGTCAGAATCTGACTCATTTTACAACACTGGGGATGGGGGAGGGAACAAAAAAGAAAATACTCTAAATGCATGCATCGTTCTCTTAAGTCTTTCAGGTGGGTCCACCTACAAGAGTGTCCTGAGGATGAAGAATATCCATTGATCCAAAAGCACAGACTACAAAAGGGGTGAACAAAAGATCTTATTCTATTCTGCAAAGCTTGAAGTTTGGCTTGCAAATCACAGGCAGTGGCCAAGGAAAAAAAATAAAGATAGGTACAATATATACCCAAAAATGTCAATAAATGTTTTATTCCAGAAAGGCTGTATTAATTGAAGGATCTTACTTTTGATAAGTGAGAGAAAGAAATTCAAAACTCTACAGAAGCACACAAAGGCTGCATAAAAATACACCCATATGCACATGATCATGCAGCCTGAGAATCAGCCCAGAAAGGTATGTAACAAAATCACAACAGTCAGGATTTTAAGCAAGCAGCTTTTGGAAATGTAGCTCTTAACAGTAGGAGAGCACACAACAGAGCTGCCAGCTCTCCTTTTCTTCCCTCTACAGGCCGTAAATTTGCAGAATCATCTCCTGGTCTCTGGGGAAATGCCCTTTGCTAGGCTGCTTTTGCTCATTTTCCTGTTCCCAGGAAAAAAAAAACCCAAAAACAACACAAACACCAACCAACAGTAACTCAGAACATCTCCATATTCTAGCAGCAGCCTGGTTAGCACCAAGGGTCACCACCACGGAGCCTTCCAGTCCTGAAAGCATTCACCAACTTCTAAGAGATATTCTCATGGATTTCCTGGGTTGTTGTTCCTGGTCTATGTGAGGGTGACCCCCAAAAATCCTGCCACCCTCTTCTAGTACGGGGATAACCCAACCTTGTACTCAACTAGTTTTAATTAATTCTGCTTAAGCAGAAGAATAACAAGAATAACAAGAAAGAATAACTAAGCACTTGTGGAGAAAGGATGGGAAGGAAGAAGAACTAAAAGCTGATTTAAAGGGGAAATAAAATATATCTGGAATAATTTTTTCCCCTCCCCATCCCTGGATTTCTTCTTCTCATGTAAGAAAGTAAAGTAAGAATGAGTGTAAATAAACATGCATATATGTACTTTCATATGCAAATGTTTCTAACTCTACAAATGAGTTTTTGCTGCTGGCTGCCGCCTGACAGTCTGAGATAGTGAAAGTGCAAGTCATCGAACAAAAAGCTGTGAGGAGAGCAACAGAGAAAATGCATCTGAAGAACAGGAAAGCTGCTAAAAGCCCAGGTTTTTAAGAGACCGAGTTCCCTGGTCAAAACTGCAATAAGCAAGACAAAATAAAACATTCCACAGTGGGGGAAAAGTGCAGGAAATGTAAGAATAAAAGACAGCAGGCGAGTATCTGTTTAAGAGACAGCATATGCAAAGGTGAGTAACAGCTAATTCCTCGGATCTGTTCCAAATGGCAGTTCATGAAATCCAGAGCAGTGGAAACGGTGTTTGGCAAAAATAGCCCACTGCAAGGGGAAAGAGTGCAGCAGCTATTGACGCACGGGGCTGTTAGCAAACAAAACCACAGTGAGTGGCAATTAGGGGTGTTGCAGGAGATGTTCCATTCACTCCAAACCCAAAAATAATGGAAAGGACAGAATGGAAAGGCTGAGGTTTTCCTTCCACAAAACTATTAATGCTGCCTACAGTACTAGAGCCTACTTCACACGGGATTCCCCTATATTTCCTGGAAATATCAAAATGCAATACACACTTGTGCTTCATTCTAATGCAGGCTCCAGTCTGGGTTCTTTATGCACTTTTAAGGATTGTAATTTTTCTTGCATCAATTAATTTTTCATCATGTTACCAGAAAATATTCAAGTACCTCAGAAAACGTATGCTCTATATTTGGGTGGTTGCCATTTCAATGAGACTTTTCTACAAAATAAGGGTTTTTAGCTTATGTTAAAAATGAACTCTGTAACGTAACTTGAAACAAGATGCAGCAAATGCTGTGCCATCATACCATCTGTGTTCAAGTACAGCTCTAAAGCTCTCCTCCTATTGCTTCCTAAAGTGGAAAATAATGGTAAAAAATAAAAACATATAAGATGAAGCATCGTGTATTGGAATACATTATGAACCTGAGCCTTACAATGTTTGTTTCAAAACCCCCCCTCTGTACCTGTATACTCCAATGAAGCATCATTTGGAAAACACAGAGGAAGGTTATATCCTTCACATTTAAATTAAGCAACAGTGATGTTCTCACCTGACACAGCTAATAAATTCTGGTAAGCTTCACTCTGCACAATATTGCCTATTTTGCTTTTTTTAGCTTTTTTCACAAGGTTTCCAACAATATTCCATAGGAACATGAGTGGAATTCATTAAACCTTGGAGTTAATTGAAGGAACTAGAACTGATGAGAAATAATTTTTAAAATATCCCACTGTTAATGTCTAAGATAACAGAGGCTGATGGGCAAAACTTACGTGGAGTACATTATGACAAACGCCAACATACATCTTAGGCCACAAGGAAGGATAGTAAGAAATCCAGAAACAAACTCTGCAGGTAAAATGCCACCACGGAGGAACTAACTGTTCTTTATATGATATAATGAAAAAAAGCCTGGTTTTTAAAAAGTCAACTTTGACATGAGGATACCACCTTTCTGATATTCAGTCAAAATACAGGATCACTGTTTTGAAGATGGAAGTGACCCCGTTCTGATCACTTTATCTCACTCTCAGGTCCACAGTCACATTGTCCCTGCAGGGTGCAAGGCCACTCTGGGAAGCTGTCCTGGAGCTGCCTGGAAAAGACAGAGAGAAGCGTGCAGGCAAGAGCAGGAGGCAGAGCATCTGCGGGAGAACTTGCAGATGCTGCTCTCTCTGGTACCGAACCAACCCGCTCCCGGCCACCCTAGAACACAAACACCTCCGGAACTTGGTCCTGCTTGCCAGAAGCGAGCACCTCACTCTTCCCTCACTCTTCCCTCACTCTGCCCCACCAACAGATTGTTATGGCTGTAGCCATAAGCACAGGCCCGTCCTGCGGGAGTTGTTCCGAGCAATGAGCCGGGCGAGTGCCGGTGATCCGGCGGGAGCCGCTCCGGGAGCCGCTGCCGCCCGCTCCGGCCGCACAGCCGGGACACAGCCCCGGGCACGTGACCGGAGCCGAGGTTTTCCGTGGGGTTTGCACCGAGCGGGAGCTGCGGGGTCTCCGGCAGGCACGGCAGCCTGCAGCCAGCCCCGGCAGGGAATGCCCCTCCCGGTCCCGAGATGCTCCTGGCCCATGGCAGTGCCAGATACAACATGGATCTAGAAGAGAATCTTTAGCCTACCTGGCCCTTTTCAAAAAATATATCGAGGTGCTTTCTCCATCTTATTATTCTCCATTTTATTTCTAATCCTGTGAGACAGTGCTGATCCCAGAGCCCAGGAGAAAGCAGGAGAGGTCAGGACACTGCATACTTGAGCAAGGATTCAGGCTGGGGCATGCTGTTCAGTGTGGGGACAAGTGAATGCCGACTCCCAAGACCTTTAGGAAACAGGGTGGGTTTTTTCAGAAACTGAAAAAGCATTTCCAGCGACAGCAATGTTTATTAATACTCTTCCTACTCCTGTCAGCATGTTCTCAACGTTTGGGTGGTGCTGTCCGAAATGCCCGCTTCCCTTTCCAAGGGAGAGGCTTCCAGAGGGACCGTCCTGCGCCTGCGGAGCCGCTGAAAGCGCCCATCCGCCAGCCCCGGGGGTCTCCCAGGGCCCTGCCGCCATCCCCGGTCCCCCGTGCTCTTCCGGACCTCTCGTTTTTACCCCCAGCATGTGTCGCGCTCCCGGTGCAGGATGAGGCTGGGGTGCGGCTCGATGCGGAGCCGTCCCGCAGCCGCGCGTGTGCCGGGACACTCCCGGTCCCTCCACCGCCCTGGGGGCTCAGCCACCCAGCCACGCACGGGGCTCGCCGGGGCTTACTGGGGAGACCGGGCGCTCAGGACGGCACAAAGCCTGGAGAGCCCGCCCGGGCTGCGCGGGGGGCGGCGGTGACATCCGCGCACACCCCGCGGCCGCACGAGGAGGCGGTGCTGCCGCCCCCGCTCCGTGCCGCAGGCGCGGGCACCGCTCCACCGCCCACGGGCGGGTGCGGGGATCTCCCCGTGGGGCCGGGGCCGGGGCCGGTGCTGCGGGAGGGGAGGGGCGGGAAACGGCCCCGAGCCCGCGGCGCCCCCGGGACGCCCCGCTCGGCTCGGGGGTGGGGGTGCAGGCGCGCGCCCGCGGGCGGGGCCGCCACCAGCTCTGGGCGTGACCGCGGGGGGGGGGGGGGAGAGGGAAGGTTCGCGCGCGCCCTCGCGCTCCGTTGCCATGGCGCCGCTTGACGTCACGGACGGCGCGCGGCCCGCGCGGAGCGCCGCGGTGATTGGCGGAGACGCCCCGTGCGCGGCGCCGGGAGAGGGAGGGAGGGAGCGAGGCTGCAGCGCCGCGAGCGCCAGAGCCGCACAGTCCGCGCCGGCCGCCTGCCCGCACCGACGCACCCGTGCCCGCCCGCCCGCCCGCCGCGCACAGGTAACGGGGCCGCCGCCCAGAACCGGCTCCTCTGGCACGCGGCAGTCGGGAGCACTGAGCGGAGCGGCCGGGGGACATCGCCCTGCTCCCCCCGGCGCGGCTCAGCGGGGAGGGAACGGGTCGCGGGGGCCGCTGCGCGGGGCGACGAGGGCCTTTCTCCGCCGGGAAAAAAGAGGGAAGCGCCGGCGGAGGGGGCGGCAGGTGAGGGCGACCCCGTGCCCGCAGGGAGGGCAGCGCCGCCCCCGCCGGGTGGGGGCCGGGGTGCGGGCGGCGGGCGCTGCCGGGTGTGGTCTCCGGCCCGGAACCCTGCCCGGGCGCGGAAGAGTCGGGGCGGCCGCCCCTCGGCCGCTCTCGCTTCCCTCCCTCCGCCCAGGCCCCCCCAACCCCCCTCTCAACGCCCAGGCCTTCCCCCCCCCCAACCCCCCGTTCATCCTCCCCGCCCCGGCCGAGGGGTCCGGGCGAGAGCGGCGGCTCCCCCGGGACTGGAGGGGGCTCCTGCTCCGCCGCTCCCCTCCCCCGCTCCGAATCCCCCGGGGATGGACCCGCGGGCTTTCCCTATTCCGGGGCGGGGACGCGGCATCCTCCCCCGGGGGCGCTGGGCGGAGGGGAGCGGGATCGGGGCGGGCCGGGCTCCGGCGCCCACCCGCCGTGACAAAGGCGGCGGGCGCGGCGCTCGGTGTCCCCGCGGCGGGCGCGGCGCAGGGAGGGAGGGGCGGCCGCAGCGCCCCGGGGCCGCCCGCCCGCCCCGCCCTCCGCTCCGCCCGCCCCCGGGCCGCTCCATTTTCTGCTGTCACCGCGCTCGCCGTGCCGGAGCCGCGGCAGCGCCCAGCCCGCGGGGGCGGCGGGCGGCCCGCCCGCCCGGGGATGCTGCCGCGGCAGCCTGCGGTGCCCCGGGGGCTGGCGGCGGGGCCGGCGTTGCGAGCACGTTTGGCCCGGTCACGGCGAGCGGTAAATCCCCACCGCCATACGGTTTCTTTAAAATGGCTCCTTAACCCCGCCGCGCGCGGTGTGGGCGAGCTCTTCAACGGGCGTTCGGCAGCAAACGCTCGGTTTGTGCCTGCCTCCCTGCTGGGGACAGGAGCCGTTAAAACTTGCAGTCACCTGAAATGTTAAAATGTGCTTAATTTATTCCCAAAGACGGAACGTAGCCCTGCCATTGTTTCTCCTAACGTCACCTATAATGGCAAAAGTGGTTTAAAATGAAAATATTTGATTGGGGTGTGTGGAACATAGAGAAATAGATAAAGCACTCATTACCAAAACTGGTTCATGCTTTAATAATCTTGTTAAACTTTAAAGGATAATGTATCCCCAAAGCACATTACCAATTCCTCCAAATGATCAAGTTAGGATACACAGAAGGGTGGGGAGTCAGGGAGAAGTATTTTTTCTTCCTCTGTCAAAAGAAATTTCTTAATACCTCTGTTTAGTAGAGTTTGATTTAATTTTTTTTTTAAGTGCCAATAGGACAGATTATGAAGCATTTCTGCCCGGTTGTGCTATCTGAAATACTGATGTTGAGGTCTTATTTTTAAGTAGTAAAATTTTCTTTTGTTTGTGAAAGCACAGCCTCCCAGGCCGAGCAGCAATACCTGACACAGAATATCCCATTATGGGGATTCCCATTTTGGGAAAGGGAGTTAGCATTGTGGGAACGTGTACAACTCACAATTTAGGTATTTGTTGCACTGTGACTTTTTAACATCCAGTGTGGAATTTAATTTGCAGATGTTTATGTGAAGTACCTCTGCATGTAACCAATTCTGTTAAGGCTCAGAATGCTCCTTGGTATTCTTTGTCCAGCCTTTATTGGGTTGTCTCCTGTGGAAAGCATCTTATTGGATATTTTCTTTGTCAATTTTGCTGCACTGATAATGTAGTCTTATGAAAGAGTGGTGGCAAGAATTAGGATCATTTTTGTGCATAAGATAGAAATTATTTGGTTTCAGTTCACCTTTGGATGTTTTTGTTTGTGTTTATTAAAATAACATACTTCTAAAAGTTTACAGTTTTTCATGAGGAATCAGTGACTTTAACTCTCTACTCCATGTGTCCATGTGTTTGAGCAACCAGTGCTGCTAGTGTGCCCTCTGTGCTGGATTTCAGTTGTACCTCTTACAGTTCCAAACTAGAGAATACACGTTGCTCTGTTTATGAAGTTAAAATGCCTTTGTCCTTGACCAATGTCTGAATAATGCCTCACTATTTTTCCTCTTTAGAAATATCAGCATGGATAAAAATGAGCTGGTGCAGAAGGCCAAACTGGCTGAGCAGGCTGAAAGATATGATGACATGGCAAGTTGCATGAAATCTGTGACTGAGCAAGGAGCTGAGTTGTCCAATGAAGAGAGGAATCTTCTCTCTGTTGCCTATAAAAATGTTGTAGGAGCCCGTAGGTCATCCTGGAGAGTCGTCTCAAGTATTGAACAAAAGACGGAAGGCGCTGAGAAAAAACAGCAGATGGCTCGAGAATACAGAGAGAAAATTGAGACCGAGCTAAGAGACATCTGCAATGATGTGCTGGTGAGAAATAATGAAACTGTTGATCCATTTTTACTTAGAGTTGCGGAGTAAATGGTGCTGGGCCTCTGGGACTATTTCTAGTCTGTCAGTAAAGCTGTGGTCTCCTATGCTATTTCTGACAATAAGGTTTAAAAAAATGTCTTGAGTTTTTCTTTCCCTCTAATGTGCTGCTTATTTATATACAAATTATGGTTATGAATGCTAATAAACTTGGAGGCATGTAGAAACGTTATTGTATGTAAAGTAGTAGTTATGAAAGGTTAACATATTTCCCTGAGACTGAGCTGTGTACAGGTTTAGTTTGGGGGTTTCTCCTCCCCCAGTGCCCCTTCCCCTTTAATGCAGCATTTGTATCCTAAGATGTCTTCGATTTCTGCAATTTTAATATGCTGCTGTGGTTGTAAGAGGTAGTTCTTACTCTACGGAAATTGTGCCCCTCCCTGGGTAAGATGATGTAATGTTAGTTATGACTCAGCCGTGCAGAAAATTGCTTGCAGGAAGAGGCAGTAGAAATGCTGTGATACCTGCTTAAACTTAATTTTTTTTTGTAGCAAACTCAAAGGGTGTTCAAGTTAGGCATTTCTTGAGACTTGTAGTTATGTTAATATGTGCATGTGTACAGCAAGCAACACTCTATTTTCTCTGGGAGGTTGGTTTATGGAATCCAAACCTCTTCCGAATGCTTATTCCAGATTGTCAGTTTTTTTCAGCTGCACACTCCTGTGGTGCTTCAGTGAGCACGCAAGGAGCAGCTGTTCAGTCCTACAGCCTCTGGTGAGGTAGAGGTTATGTCAGCAATAGAGTTGTCCACTGCACTGTGGATGCTGCTGGCTGTCATCTCATATGTGACAAGGGATCACCTGCAGGTGACAGCATGACATGCAGCATGAGGGAACGTTAAATAGCTAACTGCCTGAAGGTCTGATACCATATGAATGTTAAGATCAATTAGTAGCATAAATTTTGTTTGATGTGTGAGATAACTAAATTATACAGGTGGTGATAGCTTCTAGAAGGCTGGTTCTCCAAGGGTTTGTAGGAGTCAGCATGGGTAACTGAGTCTTGGCTTCCAGTTCAGGCTGGCTGCTATGGTTACTGTAACACACCCAATTTTGTATGTTTTGTTATCTCGTCTAAGGATAGCTCTTTTAACTTCTACTCTGAAAATGAAATGCAGAACTTACTCATAGGAAAGAACTGATTGACTAGTACTTGTGTTGTAAAGTGGTGGCTCATCTATTCAAGCCAAGAAAATGAGGATCCGAATCTGGCATCCTAATTAGTTGTTATTTCTTTCTTTAATTTTTTTTACTAATGGGAAAGTTGGGGTGGGGGTGGAAGCTTACAGTTCAGGGTCTGAAATTCTTTTGTAAACTACGTTCTGGTTTAAGAAATTATTTTAATTAAATCTGGGCTTCTAAACCTTAGAAGAATTTAGTGTTTGCAATTAATTTTTTTTGGTCTGATAATAGGAACTAGTTTAAGGTGAAACTAGCTTTTATTGTGCATGCTAAATACAAAAACTAAAACCCAGCTTTTGAGTTTGCTGCAACTAGAGTGCCTGGGAGGGGAGGAATATGGGTGGGGAATCTTGTTAAATCTTGTGAATCTCAAAATGGACTTGAATTTCTTTTTGTGTTAATGAGACATATATAATTCAAAGAAGTTACTGTTCTTTGACATGCTACTATTTTTAAGAAGCTAATGACTGACTAATCTTTAACATCGCCAGTCCAAGTTTTCTTAATACATTAAAGAAAAATTACTGTCCAGAAGAAACAATGCCTTAAGCAGCGATTAGCAGTAATAAAACTACTTTTTTAGACTTGCATTTAAAAAGAAAAAAATTACAACTTTTGTATTCAAATGATAGGATATAAAAATACTTTTAAATGACATGTGCTACCTTTGATGTTGCCAATTACTTTGAAGATTTAGATTTCTATTTAAAACTATACTCTTGTTTTCTTTCTTGAAGTATCCTATGCATGTTCATTCTTACCTAGAAATGTGGCTGACACAGAGAAAAAAAGAACTGTGGTAAGATTCAGTTGTTTAACATGAACACAGGAGTCTGTACAATGTTATATGCAAATGTAGAACTCGGGTTTGGTTTAGTTTTTGGGGTTTTTTTCAGAAGATCTCTGTCATTTTTATGCAGCATAATCTAATCTACAACTGTTTACAGAAGTGAAAACTGGAGCTTACCCAATCTTAATTGGTGCGACATATACCATTAATTAATAAGACCTGAAATACTAAACATTCAAAGCTTTTAATCATGAGCCTTATGAATTAGAGTACAAAAGCAGCTCTGCAACTTCTGTATCTTTTATTGAAGCTGTGGCTCTGTTTGAGCTGTTGTTGTGTCTTCAGTTGTCTGCTAGTGTCTTAAGTAATGTTTAATGCCCAGGGGTGTTACATCACAGCTGAGAATGACTGCCGTCCTAACTTCAGTGTTGAAGGGAGGAAAGCAATTTAGAGAATGTGTTTGTGACTAGAAGAGTGTGGCCAAAGCTGGCTCCTCTGCAGCTTCCTGCTCTTCCCTCATTTATTGGAAAGAAATCTAGTGTACTGGAAGAAATAGCTCCTCTAATCCTGTAGATACCAAATATACCAAACTCCACCTGGGCTTTGTTTCCATCTCTTCTAATTTACAGAGAGAGTAGGGGCAATTAATGACGAACTTCTTTCTTGCTTCATCCCTCTTGAGCCCAATCATAAAAGTTTTAATAGTTATGTGGTCAGTTCCAAATGTTTATTTTTCTCCTTTACACTGACCTTGCAACAGGAAAAGACAGCATCTGCATCCTTGCCACTTCCTGAATATTTTCTTCAGCCTGCCATGGAGTACATCTACAACTCTTTTGTAGAGTTTAACTCATCCTCTTTTTTTCCTGCAGCCTCAGAGTGCTGCTGTACAAAGAAGAGACATCTTAAATATCTTGTTCCAGCACCATATGCATTTAAATATATTAAAGCATAATATAACCAGCTCTGGTTTGGAGTTGGTCTGGTAGTGCTGGTAAATGTCAAATAATTGTGGCACATTGAGTGTAGTACAAGTTCCTTGCACTGTGGCCGTGGAGACTGTATTTCCAAATTCTTCACTAGTAATACAGTGTGTGTGGTGCTCTGTGTAAGGAAGTACATTGCCATACTTGAACATCTGAAAAGTGCTTTGAGTATTATAGAAAATTTCCAATTGATACAGGAAATTAGGCTTTTAGTTAAATACTTTTCCTCATGTTAGCTAAGTGCGTGCTTTAAGTTCTGTTTCGGTTTTTATAGTAGAAAGGAGGGTCTGTCTAAAGTACCAGTATAATGATCTATAGTCAACTTCCATGTGTCATTTCCATAATAAAAATCTTTATTAATATAACAGGTGTGGATTTTCTTTAAACTGCCATTAGCAGAGAAGTGAGTTGTAACTGAAGCGATTCAAATTAAATCTGCAGTAAGCTGAGTTTTTCAGCTAACAAGGGTTCTGAAGTACAGAGAAGAATGGAGAGGTCTTTGAATAGCTAACACCCTGTACTGCATGTATGTTAGAAGTTCTCAAGAGCTCTGGTAGCTTTCAGGAAGTCTCTTACATCAGCTAAATGTAAACTAATAATTGAAAACATGACTGGCTATCTTTGCATTAGTATGGATATAATTGCAGACAGTTGCACTCTTCCAGGCTGGCACATCCTGCAGCAGTCCCTGCATGTGCTCCAAGTGCTCATTATGTGACAGTTCCCATGTCCTTGCCCGATGCCCAGTCTTCCCCCTCCAAGTTCCACTGCAGAAATGCCCTAAGTAAATCTCCTCTGGCAGTACCCAAGCACCCTTTCACCATTTCTTTTCCCTTTTAGTTGTTAAGGTCTGGAGAACTTGTGCAAACCTTGGCTGCCCTTCAGCCTTCTGGAGTTACTGTTACACATTGGTGCTACTCAGCACTTTCCCCCCACTCCTTTCCTGTCAGAAAAGCAGCATGTTAATGGTGTTGTTTAGGACCGTCCAGTAAGATGAATTGTTTGCTTTCTTCACTACATTATTTCTTCCAAATTTCACCCTCAGAAGCCTAAAAATGTACTCCTTGTGCGCTCATACTTGAGATTTCTTTGCACTTGTTATGGATGCTTCACTTTTTAGAAGTGGTAATCGTGAGAGCAGAAGGTTCAGTTATATCTCAGATTAGTGACTTTAGGTTTCCATATCTTTTTTATGTATATTGCTTGAGAGGGGGAGTAGAATGTTTAGTAACCTGTCATGGGGCTGCAGTTCACTGGGGGAAGGCGGTGTAATTCCATTCCGAACGCATCTAAATGGCTTTTTAAAGAGCATACCACAGAATTAATGCCTATTGCCATCATTCTCAAATTACTGTGGAATTATTTTCTAGTTGCCTGCAAACATCTAATAAGTTACTATGTTAAGTTCTATAAAATGTTTAATAATTCTTAATGATAGGGTTAGGAAATTTGGTCTTCTCTCCTACAGGAAGCCGTATGTTTTTTGACATGCACATGTGAAAATTGTCTTTTTAAAACTCAGCCACTGCATGCTCAGTGTGTCCTCCTGATAGTTAAAGTGCACAGCTAACCTGTAGACTGAGGTTACCATACAACCTTCTTGCTATGATGATATCTGCTACTAACAGAAAATTGTGTTCTGACTGAAAATGGCTACCTTCAGTTCTGTGATTCCTTCAGGCTTGCTTAATTTTTTATTGCACTTTGTCTTTGAGTTCTGTGTCATTTTTTTTCAGAAAAAAAGGGGAGACATTTGTAGAACCTTCTATTTGCAGAAATGTCAGTTGCAGAAAGGGGTGATTAATGTGTTGAAATCTGGGAGTTAGGTGCCCAGAAGAATTGAGGTTAGAAGGGAGGTCATTGTGTTCAACTCTGCTCAGAACAGATCTAGTTTGATCACTTTGCTCAAGGCCTTGTCAGTCACATTTTTATAATCTTTAAGCATGGAGATTCCACAGCCTCTCTGGGCAGCCTGTTTTATTATTTGTTCATGTTGTTAAGGAAAGAATACTTGCATGTAAGCAGAGCTTCTCAAGTTCCAACTTGTCTGCTGCCTCCCGTGATGTCACTGTAGATCTCAAGGAAGAGTCTGGTTCCATGGTCTCTAGGCAGCTGTACCCAGCAGTAAGATCTGCTGGAATTCTCTGGGCTGCAGAAACCCATCTCTCTCAGCCTTGCCTTGTCCCTCATGTGCTCCAGCCCCATAGTCCCTTCAGTATATCTTTTGTTTTTCTTGTGCTGTGGAGCTCTAACCTGGACATAAAACTCAAGATGTCATCTCAAGTTGTTAAAATTTGCACTAAAAGATAGTAATTGGTAATGTGTTAGTGACATATGTAAAAATATGTGAGTACTCTGGTTCACAAATGCTTCTGTGAATGAACTTTTATATATTGCAGAGCAAAATGTAGCCAGGATTTGCTGACTTAGAAGAGTAGTTATAATTTAAGCTTTTGTTGAACTCTACAAGTCTGGCTTTTTCAGTAAGGGTTTGGTTGGTATCATTGCTCATATGAATTGAAGGTAGGAAGCAGAGGCAATTTGTATCAACCTCATTATTTCACACACTTCCCTCATTGTAGCTACACCCTTTCAGGTTTGGGGTTTGTTTTGGCTGTTGTTTTTTTATTTTGGTTTGGGTTGTTGGTTTGGTTTTTGTTGGGTTTTTTTTTTGTTGTTGTTGTTTGCCTGTAGTGAAAGCAGTGCCTAAGCTAGACTAATTTCCTTTACTTTGGTAAGTGATTAGACTGTTGCAAAACTGTTGAATCTTTGATAATTAAATCATCATTCATGGATCAGTTTAAATATGAGATTACTTGTGTTGTTTTTAATTTATTCTAATCTTAGCAAGAAGGGCATCCATAATGTTAACACATATATTTAATGCTCCCTTTTATCATAAAATCAGCTAAGGTGCTCTGCATAAATGCAGCTACTTCTTACATTAACTCTGCTTGCACATGGGTAAACACATATGTGCATCTATCTGCATCTTCTTGCATTTATTGCAAGTAGCAGAAACCTTTATTATAACCTGCTGTACTAATCTCATTTGGCATTAATGTTTCATAATTTGCTTTGATTTACAGTAAAAAGGTACAGAGTGCTTATACTGTTCAAAAGCATCGAAGTAACAACTTGCTTTATTTGACAGCAGCCTTCATTGTTCAAATACTTTATGTACCTACTGCTGATACTTAGTTCTAAACAGCAAAATAAAGTAAGTTGATAGTTTAGTCACCTGTGACAGATAACTCTTCATCTTCTTTGTGCTGCTGAAGGAAGAACTTCATTGCATGTACTTGCAATTTTGTGAAGCTGATAATTGTATTTGTTTCAATAGTTGGTTGCTTAGAAATCTAAGAAGCAGAAATACTGCATTGTTAATGTATCAGCTTCTTGTGCATGTGGAAGCTGTAAGTGATAGAAACATAAAATTTAGAATATGAGCAGAGTTAGTGCATTATCTCTGCACATCTGTACAGACAAATACTGCACTATCTCTGGTTTTATCTGGAAATTACTGTCTCGTTACCATGCACGTGCCAGAAGTGCGTTTGTGAAACAGGTTCTCAAACGCTTTACTTGTGCTCTGCTGTGGGCACACATCAGCTCCTGCCTCTGAAGCTGGTTGTCCATTCAGGCAGTAGTTGACTACCATTTTTAAATAGCTTGGGAAAGCTTGTGCTATTAAAGTTGATTGAACAGAATTAAGATTGTGATTATTTCTTAAACTTTTTTTTTTTTTTAACTGAATGTTAACTTTTGTGCAGTGGATTATTTTTCTTGAAAACTGACAGAAGATTGGCAATGCCTCTTCAAAGGGAAGTAATAAAAAAGTCATGTTCTGCTGAGACCAACAGTAAATTCTTAAATTTTTTTATCAGATATAATATGTTGGACTCAATGATCTCAGAGGTCTTTTCCAACCTACTTGATTCTGTGATTCTGTAAGGCAGCTCACATGAGGCTGAGAAGAGTTGTCAGTTGGTGGTGGTGGGGTTTTTTTTCCTGGATATTACCCTTTGTGATTATGTTACAAAAGAGTCAACAAAGGTAATCTGATCTTTCAACTGGTCATTTTCTCCTAGTGCAGATTTACATTGCTAAAATGGCATTTTTCCTAATAAAATGTTTTTATTAACACTGTATGTATAGTGAACCCCTAGTCAATCCATATTCTGCTTCAGGAGGTTTGAAATCTGCTCAGAGTGCAAGCTGCTAAAAGATAAATGGCTCCTGCTTCTATTTCTGAGCAAGGATAAAAAGTGTTGCATCATATTTATGGGGAGTTTTATTAGTATTTGTTTAGAGACCAAAACTGTGGAGTCTTAAGACGTGTTCTGGTTTGGAGTACAGCTGCAATAGCTGTAGCTGAGACCTACATCCTGGGCAGAAATTCTTACCCAACTCAGTTGGTTTCAGTTTTTTATTATCTCAAGTTTTACAGAGGATGTTGTGAAAAGAATAATGATTGATGCATCTGGTACCATTTTATTTTGATGCAAGTCCCCAATATTCAAGAAGCAGTTTAATGAGGTGATGCTGAGAAAAAAAGGCACAGGTAAAAATTACATATTGACTTTGATCCTCAATGGAAACTATTTAGATCTATAGCGATGCATCAAAAATATTAAGACTTTAATCCTACTGTTTTTATATTAAGAGTCTTTACAGCTGCTGCCTTTCATATGAGTTTCCTCAGAGTGGGTTACTAAATTGGGGAGGTATTTTTACCTGTGCTTCAGAATTTGGTTCCCTCACTGTCATGTTTGTCACGCGTGCTTTGGTAGAAAACAATAATGATTGGCTGGAAACACCTGAGGAGTCTTTTGAATTATCTCAAGAGTGTATCCTGATATAAGGCACACTTGCCTCCCTTGCCATAAACACAAATTGGAAAGCAAAACAGTGGAAGAAACTAGCTGGTAAAGGGCATGGTGGTCTGAGCTGGGGAAGGCAGATCTGCAAAGGGAGCTACATGTGTGGCTGTAAAAGTGTGAACTGAGATGCTGCTCCTCATTGCCTCAGGTGCTGTGTGTTTCTTGTTTTGCTGACCAGTGGTATGTCCATGCCAAGCACCCTGTATGCATTTTTGTGCCTACATCTGCTTCTAAGTGACTTGTATCTCTCTCCCAGCATATGTCTCAGCATGAAGATGATTTTTCAGGGTGTTCTACTTCTTCCATGTTTCCTTCACCTGCCCATAGCGATGCTGCTTTTGTTCTCTTTTCTAAGGGAGCACATTTAGACTGGTTTACTAGTACTTTTATGTATAAACTGAAATTTCTTGCCATTGTTTCTGTCATATGGGATTTTCTTCTGTCCATTAGTCCTTTTAGATCTTTTTTTCAGTTACCGTCTTGCTACTCAGACTTCATTTCCTCTGCTCATTTCCTTTCTAGATCTTCACCAGATTGACTACAGCGAAACTGCTAATCAAGTGTACCTTTCTCTTGCTCTTAGCAATTCCACATCTCCCCCTGTTGCATAAATACTGCAAATTACTCAGAGTCAAATTCTTCCCTTCCCCTTTAAGATCCATTGTCCCAAATTCTGAATTCCTCTCCTGCTGAGGGTCATGCTTCTCGCTTCATCTCTTCCAGCCAGCCTTATCACCTTTCTCAAACTTCTACTGCTTTTTCTGTGGGCAGCCAATTTGATGGGAAGAAAGAATAACTGGTACTGAGAACAGGCAGCAGACTGCTTTCCTTCTTCAGCAGATGTTTCAGCAGAGATCTCCAGTGCCTCAGTAGCCACTAATATTGACAGCTTTTCTTATATTCCTCTTCTAGTGAGCAAACTAGTAGAGAGAATTCTGTAGGTGACTTTAAACTGTAGTGTCACTTTTGGCTGGAGTAGAAGGCTGAGAACAGTCCTTTTAGTTTTCACAAGAGGGATGGAGGTCACCCATGAGGCAGCAGTTACAGAGCCCTTAATCCCAAACTCTGGGCAGAGCTGTAATCAGGAGCAGCATAGTAAGCCTGGGTCAAAACAGGGTTTGGGAAGGGATTGTCTAAAAATATTTCCTCTTAAAAATGCAAATACTTGTCTCTTTCTCCAACAATTCAGATGAATGTGTGTAAATAAAATGGCCACAAATGGGTTAATTAAACCCTCTGTAGTGTGTGTGCCAGTCTGTGCAGTGCAGCTAATTGTATTTGTTTTATAGCTTGTAACTTTCTTAATCCTTGTGTGGAAAACAGTCATGGAAAATCACTTGCTAGCTTCTAATGGGAATTGATAAGAGTATTTTTTTAAATGAAACTGAGAAGGAGTTTAAAGATAAAAGTAACACTACATGTACAGGTATCTGCAGCTTCTCTGGTGCATTGTGGGTATTTAGGTTGTTTTGATGTAATGGGAGTTTGAACAATGTGTGGAATGTGGACAAGAAGCCTTTTAAATGTTACTACCTCCAGAGAAACCACATCTGGCTCAGAAAATCCCTGGGCATTGATGGAGGCTAAGAGAAGCATGAGGCTTTCTTGCTTTGTTCATGTGGATTTTCTAGTGGCATCCCCTTTTGGGCAGTGTTGCAGTGAGGTTAGCAGAGAGAGAACTCCTGTCAGCCACTATGATCCCTCTTGTGTTCTTACAACATCTTGGAGAAGAATGCTACTTACATCCTGAAAATACCAGGCTGTTGTCATTAAATATTAATTTAGTGTCAAGCTGAGTTTAAAAAAAGATACGGTTTGTTTCATGTCTTTCATGAATTTAAAAAACAAGAGTTCTTCCATGTCATCTTTGTCCCTATGTCATATACCATGGGTGGGCTGACAAGTGAGTTGAAGTTCAGCTAGTACTCTTGTGTAATTCATTCTCAAAATTAGAAAAAACATAACTATTGTTAGGTGTCTTTTGATACTGCATGAAAACAAAAAGGCTGCTTGTTTAGTAAACAAAAAGCCAGGTTATTTCAGAGAAGAACTGATAGTATTTAAAGTACCTAAAGTTTATCAGTGTATTCTCTTTTGAGTTTTCCCATTCTGCACCTTGGTTCTTTTGTGCAAGAATATCTTTTTTTATTTCTCCTATAGTTGTAGTGTTTTTATTCATTTAAATATCTCAATAATTAATTTTTTCATATTTAAAAGTAAGGCTTCTCATTCCCAGTACTTTAACTGTGTATTATCCACTAATTGCTCCTACATTTTCCTAGAATCTGATGACTGTTCTTATTTTCCTGCTTGTCCAGAGGGAAATCTATAAATAGAAAATTGAGCTGTTGATGCAATCATCTCTAGGGTATTAGTAATTATCTAAAGTTTCTAGGCAATAACATGTACTGAGACCAAGCCTTTAATAAAGGGAAATAAGCACTGAACTAGAAGCAACAAGGCAAAACTGAGCATTAAAATAAAATTAATTTTATGTTCTTATGGTGGATTTGGGAATATATTTCTGGCCCACAGACGTCATTTGCCAAAGATGCAAATGCTTTTAAAACAAGAGTGGTTTTAGGCTTCAAGTGTCAGGAAAGGACTCTTCAAGTTTTTGTGTTGGCTTCCAGTCTTCAACTGCAGGGCTCACCACAGTTGGACAGCTGAAGCATGTCCACTTGCAGTAAGAAGAAGGCAGAATTTCAGGAGAAGGTTGGCTGTTGGGGTTTATTGGTAACTACTTGTTAGGCTTCTTTCACATTCCTAAGTCTGATAACTCTTAACCTTTCAGACTTGATCTTGCAAAACCCAGGAGCCTTGATGAAAATCCTTTCATCAAAGTGGCTCAAAATGTGATGTACTTCATGTTGCCACCTGTTGACTGTATCCTGTTCAGGCAGTAGAATATGTGTAAGAATGAAGCAAGTCAATCTCTTTCCAGTTTAGTGTTTAAAATAAGCCAGGATTGAAATTCACCATCAGGATAATTCAAGTTGTATGCTGACAGTGTCTGGTATGACTTTGGAGACAAAGACTTCCCATTAGTACTTGCTGAGGGTGAGGGAACATACCAAATCCTACCAATGGTGTGTGGGCACAGCTGACATCTCCTAGTTTGAGTGTGTTTGTTGGCCAGTGCAGAGAGGCAGAAAGCTGTTGGCTTTGTCATAGCCAGAGTTGCAGGTCTGAAGTGTTGAAGCCTGATCTTTGAACAGCCAGCATATTAGTAAGAGTTGATAGTCAGATTTAGTACATCCTTTTTAAAAAAAAAGTAATTCCCATTAAATCTTTCTGAAAAGACTTACAAAAAGTGCTAGAAGCACTTGGACGAGGTGTTACAGGTTTGGGCTGAAAAGTGCTCTAAAATGCTGCTGCATCTGCCTAGTTGACTACAATGGTATGGTTTGTTTCACAGCAGTTAGATTCTTGCTGTCAAATTAAAAGCTCTGACAATTATTGCTGTCTCCTTGGGGGGTTTCAAAGGCAGGGACTGTTTAGTTTTGTTCAGAAAACTCTTCCTAGCAGATGCTGAAGGAGATGCTGTAATTAACTGCCCATGTGTTAGTATATATCCAGCCTGGATGGGAGTTTCACATGGTAGCAAGGAACATCATGAACAAGCATGAGACCTTAACTACACATAATATAATAGTAGACATGGGCTGCATGGACTGCAGTGGTCAGGGTGCTGTATGCATTGCAGTGATGCAGATCACATCAGCTTAGTAAATACAGATCACCTAACTGAGCCAGTCTTGGACTAGCTGCTCCAGCTTCAGTGGCCTGCATGGTGATCAGCTCTATACTGATAAACACTGCTCTATCAGCTCATAAGGGAGAGAGAAGGTGGCCATGTATTGCTGGTACTACATCAGCTATGCAAAAACAGCCTGTCAACAGAACTTAAATACCTAGATATTCCTCCTTGTGGAAAAAAAAATGTATCCTCCAGAGATGCTTTGCAGTTAAACCTTTTAGAAAAATCCACAAGATAAACAGTATTCCCCATAAGCTGATGTGTTGGCAGATAAAAGGTTAGTAGTGTCATTGGTCTTACCTGTCTGGCTTTCTGTAGCCATACCATGTCCATGCAGGTTATGCTTTCACAGCCACTCTTTTGGATAAATCTGTACCCTGAATCTTCAGGCTAACTTTAAAGGAGTGATCTGTGTCTACCTCTGCCAGTAAAAGAAAATAGATCCTTAAATAAATGGACTAATACAAACAGAAGAAACTGAATTTATATGACCAAATAAATAATAGGGTAGGGATCTCCTTTCAATCATTTCACATGCTAGCTTTTAAATATTCATCTGCTTGCAGGGTTTATTGTTGCTGTTTTTGAAGTATTTGGCATAAATAAAATTCTTCCAGAGATACGTGGCACACCAGTCCTACATGTTGTTTGTATAGAATAGACTCTTTCATCCAAATATGAGTAAGCTCCCAGTGCAGTTTGAGTTGGAGTCTCTGCATTGGCTATATTCTGTGAATAGCTGTTCAAAGGGATTTTCTCAGTTCATCAGTCTTTGAAATTCAGTATGGCTTTAGAAGTTCTTGCAGTACAAGATTTACAGTCTTCAAGCTCATTTTGCCCTGCTGGTGTTGGTCTGTTTAAAAAGATAATTAGTAGTCTTTCCTCCTATCTGTCTACTGGTGCAATTCACCCATGCAGTTTGCAAACAAAGTCACCTCATTTGTGATCTAAGTGAAGTTTAAATCTTCGAGCTTGGTTCCTGCTGTGTGAATGAGTAGAGCTGTACATTTTAATCAAATGACCTTCTGTAGGGATGAGGAATAATTTCTGTGTCTGGAATCACTAAAAATATTTTGGTCTGGCCGATTAATGGTGGATGCAGAAGAAGGGCAGCTCCCCACAGTGCCAGAAGTGTAGGTGCAAACTGACACACCTGGTTTAATTGAAGTCTCACAGAGAAAAACTGATAAGGAGCCTTGTTCTCAGTTAGCTGGCAACCTTCAGTTGTCACTGGAGGTCCTTGGCACTCACGAAAATGTCATAGCTGCAAACCCTGAAGCTCTCTAGTGGTGAGGGCAGAGTGTGTAAGGAGTCACAGAGAGTTGAGGTGTGTGACCCATAAACCTGCTGGCCTCCTGCTACATCCCAGCCTCACTGGGACAGAGCTGCCTCTGAACTCTTCTCCTGGCATGGTGGCATGCCCTCAGAAGGGTGCCTTTGGCATGAGGCAGCTCAGCAGCCCTTTTGACTGTCTCCAGAAAAATACTTCTGCTGCTGACTGGCTTGTGTTGAGTTCCTTCTGTTGCCAAGGAATTGTCTCTGCTGTCATTTGGATGGGAAGTGAGGACATGCAGGATTTTTCAGTGTCTCCCTGTGTGGTTATAAAATGAAGCTATATACCAAGTCCCACAGTACTGAAAAGGCCTAATATTAAAGATAAACAAATAAATCCACTATGTTGAAGCCACTAAAGAAAGTCCACTTACAGGTTTTGTCTCATTGTAGCACAGGCATGGCTGAACCTTGTCTGACTTTCATGTCTGTCAGCCTGATTTCTTTATTATCTGCCTGCTGCAATAGAAATGAGAGAGATGCTGTGATGGATAGCTTCATTTTGAGGAGTTTCATGCAAGTTTGAGTCTACCAATAAATATCCTTATTCATATAAATGAATTAGCAGTACTTTGATTAAAGAAAAAAGCAACCAAAACAAAAACCAAGACCAGACTTGCTCTTCTTGCTCTTTCTGTGAATTACAGTTTTCCATAGCTTAATACTTGGCCTGCTAGGCAGAGCAGGTACCACAGGTGTCCATGTCACAGTGCAGTAGTTGCAGCCTGTCCCAGCAGTGTCCTGTGAGAATTTCATTTAACCTGCTGGATGGCCTTGAGAGGAAAGTGCTGTTAAGCAGCCATCATTTCTGTAAGTTGGAACTAAATTAGTTTGTCTGTTTCTGTGGTATCCTTGGAAGTAAAAGCTAAAAAAGTGAAGCAAAACTGCAATGTCAGTCATCTAATTTATACTGGAAAAAATGGCCAAAAATCTGTACTAAAACCTCTTTTAAAAAATTATTTTCTGCATAGCCTTCACCAAGTATATGTAACAGCTTCTGATTGAATTCTGACTATTCAGGCATGCTGTACCTTTTTGACTTTTAAATAACTGGCTTTTCTTTTAGAGTCTGACTTCAAGCACTCAATATCACAAAGTTCGACAAGCTTGTACCTTAATTTGAATGCGTTGAAGCTAGTGATTTTTTTTCCTTTTTTTTTTCATCATAATAGAATTCTTGCTAAATTACATGACTGCCTCAGCTATGTTAACTTGCTATGTTAACAAGCAGTTAGAATAATCTAGAAAAACCTGGTGTTAAATGTCAGCCCATGGGGAGGATTTGGTGGAGTGACTCTAGAGAGCTACTTTGCTTTGGAAGATAATGGAAATACCTGTTAGGGCAGCACATAAAGTCAGATAGAAGTGCTACAGAGCTGAATGTCAGATTGTTAGCTGTCTGGAAATGCAAGAATACAGGTTCACCTTGTGGTTTCCTGCTGGGAATGCCAGTGGAGCATTAAAGTTAATGGGAGCTGGGCTAAGGAAGCTTATTTATTGCCTGTGTATGTAAAATAATTAGGTCTCTGATTTGGCAGCTGATGATATCAAATCCTTTTATTGTATTTTTTAGATGCAAGCTTTCTTCCATGGTATACCCTCTGCCCAGAGTCTTTGGACTACCTTATTTCTGCCAGAGTTCTGTATAGTGATTTATAGAAAGCCATCCTTTGCTCATGTAAAACTTATCTGCTAAATTGACACAGCCTCCTTCTCCCCATCAAGGCACACAATGCAGCATTCTTTTTAAATCTAGAATTGGAATCCAGAACACGTTCTCTAGCTGACTGTGTTATGTAGGATGTGAAGAAAATAAGCAAGAAGTGAAGCTGTCTTGACTTTGAAATAAATGGAAATATAATTGAGTTGTTGGTTCAGCATATGTTCAAAACACTGTGTTCTTTGTTTCCCTTTTAGTCTCTGTTGGAAAAGTTCTTGATCCCCAATGCTTCTCAAGCAGAAAGCAAAGTTTTCTATTTGAAAATGAAAGGAGACTACTACCGTTACTTGGCTGAAGTTGCTGCTGGAGATGACAAGAAAGGTATTGTATGTCACCTTGTAGATAAACATTGTCCAGTTAAAATGCTTTTGGTGGGGTAATGACACAACCCTAATTTTAGAGTAATTCTGATTTGCATATAAATTTCTTTAGCAATAAGCTTTCTGTTTTCTGAAGGAAAATCATAGATTGTTGGGTTTCAAATGAGTTACAGAAATGTTCACGTACATGCCGATGGAGGCACAAAACAGACACTGAGTCACAAAATCTTGAAATTGTCTCCAACTTCCACATGCATCTATCTGGGGGTTTTACCTCTTAGACTTACTCTTGCCACTCCTCCTGCATTTCTGCAGAATATAGGAAGTCTGCATAGGTTCAATGAGCAAAGAGACTAGAAACAACCTGGAGGAGAAAAGGTTTAATAAAATTAATCTTACTGTTAGGAAAGTTTCTTCTGTAAACATGATAGTTTAATGTCCAAATGTCTTCTATTTTCTCAAATTTCTTATATTTTTATGTAAGCAGCTTGTCACAATTGTAGGTAAGTTGCCTTCACCTAATTTTAGTTTAAAAAGTTAATATTAGGTATTCATCATTTTGAGTTCCTTTCCTGCTGTGATGGGAACCACCCTAACAGCATTGCTGCCTCTGTGCAGAGTCCTCTTCAGTTCAGAGCAATGCATTAGCAGGATGCAGCTCGCTGCAAACAGTGCCTGGCTGTTTCCTGGAGCCACTTCAGGGCTGCTGGCAGTGTGCCTTGAGGAGCAGCACAGCAGCACAGAGCCAGCCTGCTGTGTCAGACTGCCTTGGGCTGCCCTGGGGATGCAGGAACCCACAGGGGCGAGGAGTGCTGAGCTGTGCAGCCCCACTCTGCCCTCAGCAGCACCTGCAGCCTGTGGCTAAACCCCCCAGTGTGGCACAGAACAGCGGCTGTGGGACCTCAGACTAGATTGAGCCTGGCAGAGATGTGAAACAGACATGGAATAATTTCAAGGGGATAGATGTGTCTGCTTTACTGGCATGTGTTATATCCACATTACACAGTGAAGCCCGGTTTTCCCAGCGTGCTGGATAATAGGGAGTTAAACAGAGATCCTCATACTTAGTATGTAAGGCTGGATTTGATTTCTGATGTTTACTGTATGCAAACTGAGCCAGTCCTGGTGACTGCAGAATTGTATGTGTTACCAGTACTTCAGGTCTGTTATAGAGAGTTACTGTGTTTTCCTTCGGTGATTTTAGTGATCTCTGTTCAAATGCATAGGAGGTACAATATTTTGAGTCCCAAAGTTTCTTTTTCTATTGAGGATTAAGTAACAGGCTCTAAAATTAGACTGTGAAAATCTTTGTTTAAAGTGCTTTTAAAGTTTATTTTTATTTAACCCAGTCTCCTGGCTGAGCAGTTTGTAGTAGGTTTCCAATTTTTCAATTCATCCCCCTCCTCCAGTGTTTCATGTCACATGTTTTTCCTGTATGTTGTCTGTGACCTTGAAGAAGAGCAGTTGATAATTATTATATAGGAAAGAATGGCTTTTGAGTGGGAGCACTAAATACAGCAACAATATAAAGCTCCCAATAGTAGGAATGGGATTTTTATCTTCATAAAACACATTGTTTGTTTTATCGGATGGGGCTTCCTTACGGCAGTCTAGGAGACAGGAATGTCAAGCAGGTACCTCACTCCATTTTATCCTTTAACTTTGGAGCTGCACTTCCTAAAGAATTCAAAGTTAAAAACTTTTTAACACTGTGTGACTGATTTAAAAATTAACAGAATACATTGAATTATGCACTAAGTGCTCAAAATTGTTGCTCAAAAGGTAACTGTTTTCTCAATTAGGGAGAAAAAATACAATTTTTGCTTTGAAATTATGTTAAAGAAAAATTACTAGAAAATAAAACTCTCAGCTTCATTTCCTGAAGTTACTTGTTTTTCATTCTTCTTATTTTGCTTTTCTTAAACAGCACCATTTTCTAAGGCTTTTCCATTATGAGAGGAGTTAAACATTTCTCAAAATTTCTAAATTTAACTTGCAGTAAACCTAGTTCTTCTCAACTGCAATGTACTAACTTCTGGTCCTTTTCAAGACATTAGGGCAGCTCTTTGATCTGAAGCATTCCATTATTAGTGGTGAGTGCAGAGAGAGCGCTGTTGATGAACTGTGCAGTGCATGTCCTCACTCTTCCATGTGGAAGAGAACAATATGATGCTTTAATTTTTGTGACTGTCTAAAGGTGAACAAATGGTGATTGCATAGACATCCTGAGTATTAGTATTCAGTTGTTTTCAGACTTGGAGTCTGAAAACTCCTTACTTAAATCCTGCTGTATTTTTGAGTCTTTACCCTTAAAATTCCCTTCTTTGTTTTTGAATATGTGTGACTGCACTCTTGCAGACATCAGGCTGGATGGATTTCTGGTTTGATCCAGAAATGTTAGGGTTGGAATCCTTTTTGCATCTGAATTGGATGACTTTCTGCCCACCTTTTTCTCAGATGCTGGTGGAGAGCTGAGGAACAAGTGCCCCTTTGTGCTCAGCATCCAGCGACTCCCTGGCCCCTGCAGCTTGTGGGCTGTGTTGGGCCATGATCTCTGACTTGTGCAGGCAGAACCTGCTCTAAGGTCATGTGCCTTCAGTGAGAAAGGAAACTGTTGAGCTCTTCAATCTTCATATACACATTGTGGTTGCTGGTTTTTGCCAAGTCTTAATAACTTGTACAACTGAACCAGTTAAGAGTGACGAGAGATTCGTCTCTAAAATAAAGGAGCCAGATTATTAATTTTTCTCCCTTCAAAGTTTATAGGTACTGGAACTTCTAAGTTAGGTAAAAATGCTTTCCATATCTGCACTGGAAATAGAACTATGTTGGAAGCTTTTGAAAATACATATTTAATTTGATTTGACGTATGCCACACTATCTTTTCCAAGCAGTTTGAATGGAGACTCATAGATGTCTGTTTCTGAAAGGGTTCAGCATGACAGGCAAAGGTCATCAGTGTTTCCTGTGACTAAAATGTGTCTCTCTGATGCACTACCGTGTTTAAAGACATTGAAATTGTGGTACTGTATCAAGTATACGGTGGGTTTTATCTTCAGTGCTACAAAACTGCTGCAATCATTTGAAAATGCAAGTAGTCACAGGGCATTGGGAAGAGACTCAAACCTGTAATTTGGTCAGTAACAACTTCCCTCCTTTTTAATAATTTGAAAATGTATTTTAATAAAATCTTTATTAAATAGCGACTTGTTAGTAAAGTGCTCATTCACAGGCGTTCACTCCTGACATGGTTTCTTCATGCAAGTGTGAACACAGTCCTGATTGTATCCTGCATACAGTGTGTGAATTACTTACTTGTTGTGGGTTTTGTTTGTGTTTGTTTTTTCCCCAAAGGGATAGTGGAGCAATCACAACAGGCATATCAAGAAGCTTTTGAAATCAGTAAAAAGGAGATGCAACCAACACATCCCATCAGATTAGGTCTGGCTCTGAACTTCTCTGTGTTCTATTATGAGATTCTCAATTCCCCGGAGAAGGCCTGTTCCCTTGCAAAAACGGTAAGTCAAAGAGGGGGAAATTCCATTTAAATTATTTGCATAACCTTTTGTCACATGGCTAATGGAGTTGTTTGTTTTTATAACACTAGGCTTTTGATGAAGCAATTGCTGAACTTGATACATTAAGTGAAGAGTCATACAAAGACAGCACGCTAATAATGCAGTTACTGAGAGACAATTTGACAGTGAGTATCATCAAAGTTTGCAAATAGATTACAGAATTGGTCTTCTGGTACTTCAAGGTGTCCTTTTTGTTCCTGGCCATGGAGCTGTGTCTGTCACTCAGAAACAAGTCTATAGTACATCATCCTTCTAAGCTAAATATTTTTCCTGCCTAGTTTGTTGGGTTTTTTTTCCTTGTTTTGTTTTGGGATTTTTTTTCCATACTAAAATAACATGATTTTCTGACAAATTAACCACATTTTTCAGATTATTTTATTCAAGGAATCTAGCATGTTTAAATGATGAGTCTGAACTGTAACTATCAAACCTACTACCCAGTGTTAAGCAGCATTTGAGAATACATTGGCATTTGCCTCTTAAAGCTTCTGTCTAATTTCATATAGTTTATTCTGCATTAAAGTATCTGCAAGGAAGAGATTCTACATGAAAACTGGAAACAAAGCTAGCAAGTCCATTTAAGGACTTGTGGTTTAGAGGTTTTTTGTTTGGCTTTAATTTTGGTAAAGCTGAAATGGAAATTGAAGTTCAGAGCCATGCTATTTCCATGGCAGTTGTAAAGTAACTGTCTTAATTAATTTTTTTTCCTCCTTGGACTCAAAGCTGTGGTGTAAATTGTCAGAATAATCAAAATCTTCATCTTGTGTGTGGGATTTTTTTATGGTACTTTGAACTTTAAAACTGACAAAGATAAGCATCTAAAGCAAATGAAACTTATATGTGAGCAACATGCAAGAGTGTAATTAGATGGCTTAATTCACTCCTTGGTCTGTGGGGAGACAAGCTGCAAGCTAGAAATGAAAAAATAAGAAACATTTATTGCTGCCACATGTAGCCCCTTGTTAACACTTTGTGCTTCTGATATCAGAGACCTTTGCAAAATAGCTGCACTGCTTTAAAAATAGCTACAGGTAAAATTGTGCAGTTGTAAAAAACTGGAGTTGCCATACTTTCTGCTTTTGCATCTAACATTTCTCTTGTGTTTTGGAGTCTTTTCCATGGGAATGGCAACTTAACACTGCTGCAAAAACTACTTGTTATTGTTTCATTTGTTGCTTACAAAACAAATGGAAGTGATTTCTCAACCTCTGTATTGCAGACAGATAGAGGGTTGGCATTGCTCTCAGTGTCTGTGTACTGTCCCCTTGAGTGGGATTGCTCAAGAGCTGCCCTCTGAATGAGTGGTTTTGAAACAGGAGAGAAGCTGACTTTAATTGCTAACTTCCCAGTAAAAATAATGCAAAGCTTGTCATAGCAATTGGAAAGCAAATTGTTTCACACAAGAACAGAAGTCAGACTGAGCTACTATAGTGTGTGAATTAGGGTAGTAGGCCTGAAAATTGATGTGAGCTTTCCATTGCAAGGAGAAAGCTGTAAACAGATGCAAGATTCCATATTCTTGAATGAGTGATGTGTCTTGCCTTAAATGCTTGGTGTGATCTGTACGAGTGCATTGATTCCATGTTTATCCACAACTTCTTGAGGTAGAAAATAACTTCTCATATGTGTGTGACTGACAGACTACAGTGAATTTCATAAATGTAAAAACGGTCTGTTTTGCTGGTTATGCAAGTGGTGAAGTCTGAGGTAGGTGGGCTTTAGACAGAGATTTAGCATGTTGATCAGTTCTGTGCAGTTGCACTTCCCTCAGTTGTTGGTTGTCTTACCTCAGGTCTTGTATGGCTGAAGAAGTCTGTTCATTCTCTGTGGGGACTGAAGGCAGAGAACTGTTCAGAGGGCTGTTTAACATATCCTCAAAATCTGTTTTACTGGAATTGCTTGATAATTTCTTTGCTCTGTTATGAAATTTTGTTTTCTTTTATTAAATAAAAGCCAGTCCTTCTTCCTAGGCGCTTCCCTCCCACCCTGAGCAGATTGGTTAAACTGATCTCAGTGTCTCAAGTGGTAAAATTGGTAATGCCCCTTTCTTAGCACTCAGGCCCTTTTGTCTTAATGTGTATTTTAGATTGGAGATGAGGAAAATTTTCATCACTAAAAGGGTTGTCAAGATTTGGGGACATGGTGGACTTGACAGTGTTAATGGTTGGACTTGATGATATCGAAGGTCTTTTCCATCCTAAATTACTCTTGTGACTGTATTCTAGGGGTGATGATTTAGGATAGAAACCTCTGATTTCTGAATTCTGATAAAATATGATAGAATTGTTCTTACTAATTCTCCTTACAAGAATAGCACTGAATTTGGGACTAATGTAGTAATATAATAATGTACTAAAGATTGCAGTGCAGATCTAGAAACAGACTATTGGTGTGCTGTTATCTTCAGTAAAATAACTTGTTGCTTAATGCCTTCAGCAAGGAAGAGTAGGTGCAGATGCCATGCATTATGTTCAGAGCAAGGACAAAGCTACTGATCTTGTACAGGTTTCATTGTTGCCTTCTGCTCCTGAAAGCATGAAATGTTTCTGATGATGGATTTTAAAAATAAAGGCATTCTGTAAGACTTCATTGGTACAGCACTGTCAGTGGAGAGAATGGTTGGTTTTATGTTTTACCACCTTATACTATAGAGCATGAATCATTTGGTTAATGCTTCTCTAACTCCATAAAGTGAGAGATGACAAATCATATTGGGCTGGGAATAGTTTGGAGGCAGCCAGCATGGAGATAATTTGGTTTACGAAATAATTTCTTGGCACTGACTGTTCCTCTGGAACTGATGCTCAGTTTCCTTAGCTGGTACTTAATCTTGATATATGGTTCCTTAGTATGATTTTATGGAGCTGAAAATAACATTTTGTGCATAGTGCATGCTTAGCCTGATTTTCTTCCATCCTTGCCCTGCCTGCCAAGTTGGCAGCTCAGTGTTCTGAAAGTTGCTAAAGGGGAACACAACTAACTGAACAGAGCCAGGGGGTAGAGATTTTTATGAAATATTTTGGGGTTTAAAAAAACAGAGAAAACCTTTAGATGCCTGTTCTGAAGAAAAAGTAACATTTGCTGTAGCATTGGATGTGGAGAGATAATTTTGCTGAAGCTTTTCCTCAAGAAAGGCATGTAAAACTTGCTTGAGGAGAAAGAAATTGCTGTTAGTTCCTGGTTCTCACTTACCTGCTCAGTAGGTCCCACTCTTGCCTGCTTGTTAGTTGTATTTTAGTGAGCCCTGTGAGTAAGATACTTGGGTTTTCACTGTTCATAAACTTGCTCATTAAATGCAGTGTAGGGTTGGGTCACCTAGAACTGAATTTCCATCTTGCCATAGCCAAGAAATAGATTGATGTTACTGTGTGCCTTTTCTTTCTCCACAGTGCTTAGTAGGACCTGTTAGAAGTTGCTATTATTAAGACATAGACCTTCTTTCTAAAAATTACTTACAAATTATTAGTAATAAATGTATAATAATGTACCTGTTACTCTGCTTTCTTTCCTAAACAGTTGTGGACATCGGATACCCAGGGAGATGAAGCTGAAGCAGGAGAAGGAGGGGAGAATTAACCAGCCTTCCAATTTCCATCTGCCTCATTCTGAAATTTAAACAGTAGACCATTTGTCATCCATGCTGTCCCACAAATAGTTTTTGTTTACGATTTGACAGGTTTATGTTACTTCTATTTGGATTTCTATATTTCCCATGTGGTTTTGTTTAATATTAGGGGAATAGAGCCAGTTAACATTTGGGGAATTTATCTGTTTTCATCTGAGGTGGCCAATATAGGGTTGTGAAATTTTTATACAAGTTTTACATGTTTGGCATAGTACTTTTGGTACATTGTGGCTTCCCACAAGGCCAGTGTTAAAACAGCTTTCTATGTCAGGCAAAGATGACTGCTTGCATATTGGTCTGTCACGATGGAAAAAAGGGATAATCAATGTTGCAGCCACAGGTGTAGTTAGTCTGAATATCCAAGCTGGAGCACACATGGCTGTGAATAAACTGATGTCCCATAGATATTGCATGTCAGGGGAACATGTGACATCTGTGGAATATTCCAATCAAGTGTACATCTTTGATTGCAGCTGAAGTGTTCCTTAAGACAGTTTGATAACCCAGTCAGCTTTCTCTAGGGAAGGACGGAGAAACGGTTCACATTCCATTATTTGTAAAGTTACCTGCTGTTGCTTTCATTATTTTTGCTACACATTTTATTTGTATTTAAATGGTTTAAGCAACCTAAGAACAAATGTACAAGTAAAGATGCAGTAAAAAATGAATTGCTTGATATTCATAATGACACTGTATATCGAGCACAGCAGTAAAACAAAAACCCATGTATTTAACTTTTTTAGGTTTTTTGCTTTTGTGATTTTTTTTTTTGATACTTGCCTAACATGCATGTGCTGTAAAAATAGTTAACAGGGAAATAACTTGAGATGATGGCTAGCTTTGTTTAATGTCTTATGAAATTTTCATGAACAATCCAAGCATAACTGTTCAGAACATGTGTATTAAGTTGATGTAAGTGGAATAAAAGTTTTATGAATGGACTTTTCAACTACCTTTGGTGTAGATTTCATGTCATCTGTCTTCCTACACCTTTGAGAGGAATGGCAGTACTAGACAGAAATTCAATATCAAAGTGTATTTCTGTTATGGAAATTTTTAATACAAATTCAGGCATTTATTTCATTTTAGGGAAGTTGAGATTGAATACCCCATACCTGATTGAAGATTGCTCTAATTAACTAGTTTAGAACTTTTAGGTTGAGCTTTCTGACTGTTCCTGACTGGAACTCTGGAGATACCTTAACATAGATGATCCCCAGACTTAGAGCAAAAGGCGTTAAAAACTTTTGTAAAAGCTGACCTTTTGGAATGGTTTTATTTATTTGGAAAACTCTTGCTTGCTGCTGTTGAGTCTTTATAGGAGAACTGAGCAGGAGCCTCTGTATTGTCCAGAGGTTTCAGACATTACAGCTCAGTTGGTGGAATAGTCCAGAGTGATGAAGCAATGATGCTCTTGCATTCCCCATCCCCAGGGACGTGTGCATCCATGGTATTCAGACTAACTACAGCATTTGTGGATACTTGGTGTGAAACTGAAATAGTTACAGGGAGAAATTGACACTGATTTTCAAAGTGTCATATCCCTGTCAAGTACTGAGGATCTTGGAAAGTAATGGAATTGTATTCAAATATTAATGTTACACTTACGTAGTCAAGAGGAGGGACGCTTATATGGCTTTTTTTGACAGAACTGCACCTGTAAGCACAGTGTAAGTATTTTCTGGGTTTACATACACTTCACTGGATTTAAAAGTTAGCAGGTTAATCTTGATACCTGGAGGAAACAGTTGAACCACCTCACTGAACATGAACTCAGTGGCCTTACCCATTTGCACATGGAATTGACTTTAGCAAGTTACAGATCTTACTTTTACAAATTAGGTATTCCTGTATTTTTTTAAATTACATCACTGCACTTGGACCATGATGTTCCATTTCCAGAAGCATCTGAGCCTTTATTCTGGTATTTAAGGATCAAGATCAGTAGAAAAGATGGTTAGGATAATTTTACACCTTTATAAAAGTAGTTAGGGACATAATCACCATTCCTAGAATTGGAAGGTGATAATCTGTTACAGTACATAATAAAAATTAGAATCCAATTAAGAACAGGAGAAAGGGAAGTGTATGGAGGGCAGAGGTTAACAAGGCTTTCTGAGGAGAGCTTGGTGCATCTCTCAGTCACCAGGGAAAAAGTAACAATGACTTCTTTAATACATGAAAGCACTTGTCGAAAAAGCAGTCATCACATTTACGAAACAAAGGGCTACATTCCAGTATGGAATCAAGGGAAGTTGACAGACCATGACTAAAAAAATTCCAGTGGGGATATCTGATCCACTTTTAGAAAGGAGCACAGCTCTGCAGCATATGTGAGTTCTGTCTTAGACACACTTTAATGAAGACGTTACCTGCTTCCCTTACTGAAAGGATGTGGCTTTCAGCTAGCATGGTAAATACTTAGACTGGATGCAACAATGTGCCTTGAAAAATGCCCTTTTTAAATTTTTTTTAAGCCTTTATCCAACTGTAAGAAAGTTCTGAGTAGTAGGGTTCTGTGAGGTAATTCCATGTGTCTGGAGAAATCAAGGTATTCCCGAAAATTAAGAAGCACATATAATCATGCGAGTGGAACACAGCATAAGAAATATTTTACTCTTGTGCCTTTGAACACAAAATATGAAGGTATCTTTACATAGGTCACTGAATGGTGCAGTGGGTTTTGTTTCAGAAAGCCTTCTCTGATCTCAGCAGTTACGCTGATCTTTTAAATACCACAGAAGGTTCTTCATTTCCCCCGTTCTTCCACTCAAGTGATCTACAATATGTGATGATGAAAAATGTCCTGTATTGAGTGATCAGCCTTCTCTTACTACAAACGTGTTTTCATGTGCTTACAGTCTTTGTTCTGACTGTGAAGCCCCTAAAGTGTGGCAGTGCTGCCTCCTGCTTTGCTGAGCAGAAAATGATTCTGTGGGCCTGAGATGCTGTGAGTGTTGAGTGCAGAACTGACACCACACACTGCACACCCTCCTGTGGGGCCTGTCAGCACAGGGACAGACAGGGGCTGGGCAGCACAGCTTGAACAGGCAAACCCAGGAGGGATTGGGGGTGTCTGCATGGAAGCCCCCATTGTACGTGGGGCAGCCAAGCCTCTCTGCAGCCTGTGCCCCTCTGATGGGGAAACCTGCCAGGATGGTGGTGTGGCCATGCAGAAGCTTTAAAGGTGCAAGTGCAGGGCTCTGCAGAAGCAGCCCTGACAGCCCAGGTAGCACTCAGCTGGCTGCCCTCTCTGCTGAGGCAGCTGTGCAGCAGGCACTGTGTGGGGTGTAGGATTCCTTACTGCCACTAAATCACAGCTCAGCCAGCTCCTGGCAGGCTGCTACGTCCTGACTCTGGACAGAGGATGGAAGGAAGGACAGACAGCCCTTGGAACAAGAAAATTTACTGGAAGTCAAGATGTAGCCACTTTTCCCAACTCTTGGGATTTTTTTTTTTAATGGTAAGTAGTTTTTATTTTCTTCCAAAGTACAGTTAAAATTTGTTGAAAGATAGGGAATTTCAGCTTTTCTGAAAATGATTACTCAAAATACCCTTTAAACAGGGGAATTGTTTGCTACTGGTATGGTTTTAAGGTGCCTCAAAACTCACGTGAGGAGAGCTGTTCTAAACCATCACTGTTACCTTTGAGCTGTATTCAGAGACCTTGCATTAATCCCATGGATTTCACTGAAAACAATGTTTGCCTACCCAAACCTTTGAAAAACTGGCATTGCCGGTTAGATGTAGCAGTAGGAGCTGCTAGTTGGGATAAGTGAGACCCAAGCATTTTGACCTAAGGATTGCTCTCTTATTTTTTGTCCTCTTGTAGCTGGATTTGAAATAACAACAAAAACCCTTCTTTAAACCTACCAAGTGCTAAGCCATAACAACTACTTGATCTTTGAAAAATACAGAAATATTCGTGATAAGATGCAACTTCAATATGAATACAGATAATTAAGCTCAATTCAATGTTCTTTACATTGTGCTCTGCTGTCTCCAAACTCTCCTTTTGAGAGATGAGTGACAAAAAAGTGTTCTGAAGACTTTCTGTCCTGTGTAATTCAGTTTCCAGCTGAAAGCAGGAAAGCTGAAGCAGCTCTCAAGTTTGGTGTGATTTTCCTGGAGTCAGCACTTCACATTATCACCAGTTTTTGGGAGCTGAGAGTCAAATTACCTTCTCTCCTCAGCAAGGCTGAGGTGTGGCTTCAGTAGATGCAAAGCACTTCTATCTTTAACCATATGCTTGAAAATACAACTTTATATTCTTATATAAATCTAGAATATTAAATATTCTAGAGGTATGGATTTGCTTCACAGATGAGCAGGGACACAAAAGGCAGGAGCCATCCCTGGCTGGAGTGGGAGGACTCCTGGATCCTGGAGTGAGGCTCTAACTGGCCATCCCTTATTTCCACTGTTTGGGTGAGGGATGCACCTCAGGTTTTCCAGTGGGCTAACAGTTATTAGCAGTGAAATACAGGGTAGAGCCAAGTCAATCATGCCACATGCCAAATTGCTTTTTTAGAACTAGGAAGAAAATGACAACTTCAGATTCTGGTCCCAGGCAAAATACAGCACCAATTATGGCTTGAAAGTAGGAGTTGCTAAGGGCTTTGGAGGGTCACTCTGCAATCACACAGGTTTGCTTGGTCCCTCAGGAACCCACATTTCTGGAACACCCAAGGTTCCTGTAGCAAACAACAAACAAGGCAGTTTTAGATATCTTTGAAGAACTTTCTGGTAGAGCTGTTCTGCAGAATTATTTTTTTTTTAGAATATTTTTTTTTCCAGAAACCTTTCAAGGTCACTTCTCAGATGGTGGTTTTGCCCTCCTGGCCAGGCCTCCAGATGTTACCAGACTGTGGTGGCTAAAAGTAGCCTTGAAGGAGGCTGAAACAGGTTCCCCCTAACTCAGCTGCTTGATGCAGATCTGGAATGCTGTAATTCATTGCTGACCCATTACTTTGTGTGACTCCTGACTGGGAGGAAGAGGGCAAAAAGAAAAGGTTTCAAGGACAGAACTTCAGATATGTCATGCCCTGGATTACATGTCTGAGGCTTGTCTTGAAAAGGGATTGGAAAACAGTATTTTCAATCATAGACTACCTTCTTTTTGTTTTGTTCTTTCTTAGGGTTGAGTGTGTTTTATGGTGGTTTCTTTCTTACTCTAGATGTGCTCCTCTGAATCAACTTAGCAAATTATTTTTGTTGACCAGACATTTCTCCTTGCATGGCAGGAAACATCAGTTTTAGTGGGAGAAATTACTCCTTTACTGTTTGTTTGCTTTATGGTCTTTTTTCTTGCTTTTAATCCTGGTCCCTTTATAAACTGTACTGTAGTGCTTTAAAGTTGGAGCATTTCATCAGGAATCAACATATTTTGGTGAGTAAAGTGGTGGTGCATTAGCTGTAGATGAGCGTGCCACCCAAATAAAATCTGAATATCATACACCTGAGCTGCCATCCCAACAGACTGGTGTGGACCCCAGGTGACCTGTAGGACAGACACATCAGCTTGTCAATGTGTAAATTTGCAAAGCCAAGTCCCTACTGCTGAATCTTTCAGGTTCCTTAAAGAGGAAAGAATTTTTTTTACATCTAAGTGTGATCATTTTATTTCTTTATGTTTCAAAAGTAACACTTGGAAATGTTTTCCTCTGGTGCTTTCTGCTGCTGTATAGCCACACAAGGAGGGGAGAGGAAGACTGATCCCCAGCCTTGTGCTACAGAGCCAAGTGCTTGCCCATTGCACTGAGAGTTTTTTAAGAGGCTCATTACAGTTTAACCTTCTGGGACAGGGTATTTAAGCTGTTTTGCTGCTAATGCTAAGCCATTTAGCATCAGCACATCTAATTCCACTCCTACTGCCAAACAAACTGGAGAACCCTTCTAGGTCAGTGAGGTTGTCTCTGGATTGCCAGCAAGTGGCATTTCATGAATGAGAATTTTTCTGGCCCAAGGATGTTCCTGGAGTGGCCAAAGGGGATTCCAGTAAGCTTTGTAAAGAAAACACTGAACTTCAGCAAAGCATCTTGGTGTGGTTTGAGACCTGCCTGTTTTTCTTTATGCAGCTTCACAGTTTTATTCAAGGTAGAGGAAGGTTAACTCCTCAGTGCTTACAGCTGAGCTCTCACCCAAATGCTGTCAGGCATTGCAGTGTGACTCCAGACCATTCATCTCCACGTGCTCACCATGCCATGTGTGGAGGAGCAGTGACCATGGAGGGGTGACAGGCTCTTGCACTAGAGCAGAAAATCACTGAAGCAAGGTGCCTACCCTGTAACAGGGAAACAGAAGTGCAGGTCTATTTTCTAAGGCAGCAAACATCAGCAGTGAGCAAGTTCCTTCTCCAAAATGAAACAGGTCCAGCATAGCTTGACTTTCCAAGGAAAGAGGATGGACTTTACTTCCTGCTGCCTATCAGTAGTATAAATAAGTCTGACATTTGCATAGCAAATTTTGTAACTATCCATCTTTTTCCAGTCTGTTTTTGTCATGCTTGAAATTCATTGTGTGTTACAGCCCCAGCAAAACAGCAGGTTGCACAGCTGGGCTATAGAAACAGTTTATGTTTCAGTCGTAGGGAGGATAAGTCTGTGGTGTTAAGTATTCTGAAAGATAAACAGTTATTTTCCAAAGAATGCAAACAGGCACTCTGGTGAGGTGAGCAAAGAAAATGCTGATGGCAAGACTACAACAAAAGGAAGGAAGAAGACGTGCTGAGAGAGATAGGGAAGTGAGGCAGCAAAAATTTACCCTCAAAGCACACAAGAGATTACACAACCCAACTTCCAGGTCAGCCCTCAGAGCTGGGACCATTCGAGTAGCACATGCAGTGACCTTCATGTTGTAGGACTAGGAGGTGTTTCACAAGCTGCTCACACATGGACACACATGAGAATTTTTAGACAGAAAGCAACCTAGAAAAATGATCTGGACTTAATACAAAATGGGATCAGGTTCATTAGATGTGACCTTCAAAAGCACAGTTAGATTTCTACCTTTTTTTCTTTTTTCACACCTTTTTCTAAATTAAAAATTTGTCTGTTAATCATATATCAGGCCTGTGTTACTGACAAAACTGATGAGATGTTGATGAAAATCTGGTTTTGGTTGTACTGCTATCCACAGTAGAAATTTAAGTCACAATTAAGGTCCTAGAGGAACCAGTAAAAATGACATCATCATTGGAGTGAAGATACCAAATGCTGCACACGTAAGAGTTTTATAGGAGTGCCTAATTGATTTGGAGTTTTCTTCGCTAAAAAACCTGCCAGTGCCTGATGAGAGCTGGGGTATGTCATCACAGCCTCAGTGGTTTCTCCTCTTCCATTACTGCAGGAGCTCAACATGATTATCCTGAAGGGTTGGTCAGCTAGGGGAGTTCTGCTTCAGCACCTCTTTCAGTGGTACAATACATACCAGGAACAGTTCTTCCCTACTCTGGAAGCTGCTGTGTATACAAGGCCCAAGGTTTTGAATAAGCTTGCAAAGTAAAATGAAGATTGAACTTGACATTGCCAATTGCAGCCTGCCCAAGCCAAGGACAGCTTGCAGCCATCATGTGGGAGCTACCTGCCTGCTGCCCACCCAGCTGCCTTCCCTGGTTCCTGCTGTCAGGAGCAGCTGCCCTGGCAGACAAACTGCCTAAGGGAGCCCTGGGGCTGCTCAGCAGCATTCAGCAGATTGGGAGAGAGGCGTGGGGTTAGGAAAGCAGAAGGTGATGGATTTTCAGGAGGGGGAAGGAAATAGTTCTAATGGTTGGGGTGCAGTGGACAGTGCTCCTACAGTGGGATAAACATAATAATAGCAGGGAAAAAGCCTCCAAAGTCCCTTATTAAATATTTTTGTAGTACTTCACATTCTAAACCCATGGAAATGTAAAGGAAAGATCCAGGATGCTTTCTAGTCAAACTGCACTTAATTAAGGAAACCCCTGGAAGTCAGATGAAAAGCTAAAATTGATGCCTAGGTGGCCATTTGGTGGTGACAGAAAATTTATATGGGGAAGGTTGGCTTCCAGTGATCACCTGGATGAAGTCTGTGATGAGTTCACAGCCTCCTGTGTATGAGACTGTGCCTCATACCTCTAAAGAGTCACACTGATTCATGAGTCACCTTCTCCTTTATCCTATTATACCTTGGGATTGATAACAAAGGGGTGAGAAACAGAAGTTGCTGGGCTGGTTTTAGCCTAGTAGTTGACTTAAAAAGAAACTTTACTGTAAAAACTATAGACTAAAAAATATCTGGATTTTCTATCTCTGGATTTCAATATTTTTCTTTCATCAAATGGATGAAACAAGGTGGCAAATTACTCAATTGCCTGTTCATTGGTAATTCTGTATATATGGTATTTTGTTGCAAAAGGATGAAGAATCTTCTTCCCCAAAGAAGTTCAAGAGCTTATTCTCTTGGTTCTTCTGAGGTTGTGCTGCTTCTCTGTCTCCATGAGCACCTGGAGTGGGCAATGTGTGTGCTGAGCACCTGCTGCTGACCACAGGAGAGCCCCCAGGGCTGCACCCCAGCTGTGCCTCACTTCCCTGAAACAGAGCAAATTCCAGCAGAGCCATGAAGTTCCCCTCCCAGCAGGCCAGCACAGTGGATGCCTGAGGCAGTTGTGCAGCTTAACCAGTTCATGCATTATGGTCATTAATGTCTGGGACATGGACATCCTGTCCAAGGCTGACAGTGTGAAGGACAAGTCAGCCAGGGAGGGGAGAGCCAGTCCTGAGCTGGGAGGAAAGCATAAGGACATGGCCATCCCTGTCTGCACTGATGCAGAATTCCATCCTGGTCCTCAGGAATTCAGTTCCTTTGAACCTGGAAGTTGAATGTGGCCAATCTCCTTCCCCTGCCCGTCAGCCCCTCCTCACTGGGGAAGGCACTGAGGGATGAACCCCAAGGAGCTGGATGGATTTCCTGCAGGCCTCCAGAGCTGGCTGCAGGGGACACAGCTCACCCACAAAGGCCAGCCAGAGAGAGGGATGAGCTCTCTGTGCTGCAGTCACACCGAGCCTCACTGCTGCTCTCTGTGTTCTGGGATGATAATAGGAAATTATATTTTCTTGGAATGATAATGAGGAAGCCTCTCTGCCCTTAAAAGCTGTCCTTAAAGGTCACACCTGAGACATTGGCAGAGAAATTCAATGTGGCTGACTGCCTTGCTCCTGCTCCTATTCCCTGGCTGAAGAATGGAATTCTGTCTGCAGGGCTGCAAGGTTTGACTTAAGCTCATGTAAGAGATCTTTTTTATTGAAATGTTCAATTACAGCATTTACTATTCAAACAAGGAACTTCAAGATGTAATTAAAACCTTATACAAAATCACGGATATTTCTGAGGGTGTGTAAGCTGAATTTGGAAGAGACTCCATGTCACATATGGAGCAAAAGCTACATCACACTCTCCCTAGCAAGGTTCCTGGAACAAATTAAAGAATCAGTTAATCCTTCATAATGAAATGAAATGTCCAGGAGATGAGCCAGATGACCTTCTCTTGATTCAAGAAATGTCTGTTACACTCTGATGATACATTTTTCTTTTACTTGCAAGTCCTGCAGAATTGACTCTGATACTGGGGTTTTTTTTGACAAGATCCTCTTTAATTATGTCTTTTCTATCATGTGGCATGTGCTAAGGCTTCCAGTTGTGTCGTAGACTGAAACCCCTTCTTGTAAGACTATGGAATATGATCCCAATACTACCAGGTGGAACGTGCCTGGGCTCGTCCGGCCCTTGCTGCTGGACCAAAGGCGGCAGCTGTGGTGTTTCACCTCAGAGACACCCCTGGCTGGCTGGATGCTGCAGCTGGCCCTTGGAACAAGTCCAGGCATGGTAGGAACTCAGTTTACCTCTGATGGAAAGGCTCCAGGCTAGGTGAAGAGGAAAAGGAGACGGATTCTGCAGAGGATTTAATCCAGAGTTTTATTCCAGGGTCACATATGTCTGAATCTTGTAACAGCTCCCAACAAAATCCCAACTGCATGGTCCCGTGTCTGTTAAGCTCGGGGGCAGGGGGAGGGAAGGGACAGGTGAGCCACCAACCAGGTGGGAGGGGGGGAAGGGGACAATGACACCTAGACTGGCCAATGACCCCAGGGCTGAGGGGCATCTTTGGAACTTTTGCCAATCACACAAAGCCCTTGCTGGAATGTTAAGATTGATGGACAGCACTTAGCAAGGGGGCAAGGGGGAGGGGAAAGGAGAGCTTGGCACACCTGGGGGACTGGGATAGGTGAAACAGGAAATGGCATCACACTGCAACATAAGACCATATGCATCTGATAAACACAAAACCCACCAAAATAACAAATCAAGACGTTATCAGACTCCGTAATGCAATTTATGGTGTATTACAGCAAGAAATAAAATCCACATTTAAAAAAAATGAAAATGTTGTTTATGTTGTTGATGAAAAACCAAGTATTTTTGTAGTTACTTAAGAGCTACTGTTGAAAGTATTTGACACGCACCTTCAGCTGCATCTCTGAGGAGGCCTGAGGTCTGACTATTCTGTGGCTGAGGAAGAAGCACTGAGAAAAGGGTGTGTTGTTTCTCAGAATTCTCAGAAGATGCAGAATTACCTGTGAGAAGAGGAAAACCTCTCAAGAAATGCTTCTGCTGTTGATAATGGTAGCAAATGGTGTGCTGGGCTCTACAGGGCATAGCTAACACATGCCCTGGGGACTTGTGCACTCAGCTGTTGTTCAGTGCGTCTGTAGAATTCCTCCAGAGGCTGAGTTCATTTCTCTGTCCATTACTGTCTGGCAGCTCCATCTGCTATGTGTAACCTCAGTGCAGAAATGTCCAGAGACCTAAGTATTAAAGCCTTGGTGCCTGTAAATGAGCACTGTTGGCAATTCAAACTGAAAGTTCATTTTTTGTATTCAGTAAAGAATTCTAGCTCTTCTGGTAGAGCAGCAACATGTTTTCTGTCCAGAACACCCAAAATCTTACTTTTTGCCTCACTTATAGGACAGCATCATTATCTGTCTCATGGCAGCAAGTGGCTGGTGTGGTAGGTCATGGACTAGAACGATGTCAGGCTCCACATTTCAACACACATCCAGACTAATGGAGCAGTTTTGAGCCCAAAGACCCCTGGACAGTATTCCTCAGCATCAAACCACAGAAGAGGCCATGGTGCTGAGCTGTAAAGCATCTAACCTTTGGACTTGGTACTGTAGATGGAGAAGGCAGAGCAGGAGTGTCCCCTCCACCTGTCTCCAGGAGCAAGCTTCAACGTGCAGGGTGGTGGTAATCCCTGTGGCCCCCTCTAAAGCCAACAGAACAGAACAGAACACTCTACATGGGTGACTAATGCTGTGTGTAACAGGCACAGGCATCTCCTGGAGATGCCCTTCCCTCCCGTGGTGGGCAGGCGAGGCCTGTGTTTGATGGCTGGAGCCCGAGGAGCTGCCCCTCTGCATCCTGCTCGTGCCTGCTGCGTTGTGCCTGTGCAGCCTTGCCCGCTGCCCTTTGGCCCCCTCAGTGCCAGGCTCGCTGCGTTTCAAGGTCCCTGTCCTGGCAGCAGCTGCGACAGTGCTCCAGAAGGGCACCCTCTGCAGGGCTGGAGACGACAATCCGGGGAGCAGGGAGATTCTTAACGCTGCTGTTCTATAACAAATTCCCTCGCTTCCAAGCAGTGGGGAAAGCAACTCCTGCAAAATCCTCCAGGTTTCCTTTCAATTCTGTGCTTACGTGGCTGAAGCAGGAGGGCAGCAGAGCCACCCCTTGACAGGGTTGGTGCCTGCAGTGACCCTTGTGCCTACAGACACCCCAGGGCCTCAAGAAGCTGTTTCTTGCCAAAATCACAATCTCTAGATAAACAGAGGGGCTGTGCAGACAATAAGCCTTTGATTCAACCTGTCATACGTGCAAATCCAAATGCTGCCGAGAGTAAGTATTCAAGCAGAAAAAGCATTCAGGAAACCTGCAAATTGGGACCTCGACACATTTTTTCATTAATTCCAAGCTGTCTGCAGCATGTGGGTGCTACCTGCATGGAGTGGTGCTTGCCAGGACACCGACCTCCTCTGCCCTGCAAAATGAAGGAAAGGAGCCCAGGTGGCCCCTGCAGCCCCCACACAGCTGAGGGAGGGGGAGCAGTAACAGGCCAGGTACGGAGGCTGGTCCTTGTGCTGTGCTGCACCCAGTCCTGGGCAGGGAACTGGCTGTTCCTGAGATCAGCACAGGCCTTGCTGTTGTCCTTCAGAGAAACTGTATTGGAAGCTCAACAAGGCAGAAAGTACATGCTGCAAATTGAGAGCAAAAGCATCATGGCAAAAGGTGTAGCTGACACTGCAGGGTAAGATTTGCAGTCCTGCTGTCTCTTTCCCTGCACTATCCTCCGCATCTCTTTGTGTGGTTTCACATTCAGAAAACTGATGAGCTGAAACCCAAGCTGTATTTTCTGTAGTGAGATCCCTGACTGTGAGGGCATGAGGCACAGCATTGGCACCTGGACTGGGGGACCACCCTTTGTAATCACAGCCCTGCATGCAGAGCCTGATCCTACCAACTTGCATCAGCCACATGCAGGACTCGGCTGCTCCATCCCGTGGAGCAAAGCTGTATTTTGTGGGAGCATTTATGATCTAAGCCTGACTGATTCATCCATGAGCCACTCCTGTGTGAAGCAGAGGTCACTCACTGCTGGATCCTGTCCTGCACACACTCTACTCCTGTGTAAGATATAAATCAAGGCTAAAAATGTTTACAGTTTTTTTCTATTCCTGAAAAGAAACTAGGTTAGGCAATAAAAAAGCACTTTGTTTCACCATTTTTTTCCCAAAAGGAAAGAGGAAGGTGAACTTTTTGTTTATAAACAATACATATTAAAGGGTTTTCGTAAGAGTTTATCTCATCCTCATGTTGTGTTGTTACTTAATGAAAACAACATGCTGGTGAGATCTCTTAACATTTGCTGCAGGATTATGATTTTGGGGGCATGCTGCAGTAACCAGCATGAGCTGGAGACAGAAGCCATGAAAGGTTTGTAGGGAAACAATCCATACACTGTATCAGACCAAGTTTAGATCATTAACACTGGGTACAGCATCTCTTGGTGCATTTTCACTTGATAATCTCTCCACAACACATAGCCAGGATCCTGGGTGAATAAACTGAATTTTACAGTGTTTGCCATCTCCTACCAGCTCAGTTGCAGGAAAGGGGATGGGAAAGGGAGAGTGGGGGATTAATTTGATTTCCATTGCCCTTCACAACACTTCACCCACCACACTGAGGTGCCCAGACTCCAGCACCTCTTCCAGAAACAACACAGGATTGTTCCCACCTGCCTTCATCAAAAACCAAAACTCTGGCATTGCCTGCAAGTGAGGGGGTTGCTGCTTGTCAAGATGAGCCATGGTAACTGAAAAGAAGGTAGTCTCTAGGGGTTCTTAATATTCCTAAATTCCTGAAGTACATGAGCAGTAAGATAAAAAAAGCCTAATTAATTTTGCATTTGAATTAGTCTTTTGGTGAAGAACTTTCATTTCACGATCAAGAAGACTGGCAACAGCTGCTGAATCAATGTCAGTATGGCAAGAATTTAGTGGCACCTCTCACCTGAGACCAAGACAGTCTGGGAAACTGCCTTTGAAAGCACACAGCTGAAGGGAAAGGTACAATCCAGACATTGTTTTTCATGCTTTATAAACATGATGATATAGCAGCTTCAGCAGTTGATGTTAGGATTGCAGCTGCTTGGCCGATGCTGTGCTGTGACCTTGGGCCAGGACTGCTGTCCTGAAGGGTGGTACCTGTGGGGGGCACGGGGAGGGGCCTCTCTCCTGTCCAGCTGTTTGCATGGCACAAGTGAATGTCCCAGCTCCTGCAGCCCCTCTGCTCCCCTCCCCAGCTGTCAAGCACCAGAGCCCCTGTGAGACCCCAGTGGATGCTGAGGCTGTGGCAGTGGCCCTGGGAGGCTGCCAGGAGAGAGCAGCAGCTGTCTTCCCATGCTGAGGTTTGCTGAAATGGACACGCTTATGTTGGAGTTCAAGCCCAGCCTTTGGGGTGTTAGCAATAATTTACACTGCTGAAAAGGAGACCATGAGATCATCTGAAGTTGCCTTTTGTGAGAGTTTAAAACTACACTGTCTGGGATGTGATGAATACTGCTCACAAAGACTCAGGCGACCACCCAGGAGTTAATATGATTAAGATCATTTATTCCTTTTGTAATTCTAAGAAAGCTTTCAGGTTCATCAAGTGAGTGGCTTCTGTTCCTTTTATGCTGAGATGGGTACACCTACTAGAGCTCGCTGTGTGTCACTTTGACAAAACACACTTTCTGAGCCTTATTTACATGAAAAAAAATCCAGATTATTATAAACATTTCTATTCACATCAAAAGCATTTTTATTTTGCAAGCCTTTCTTTGTTATTTCCTTTGCTACTGAATCACAGCTGCTGAGAGGGATGCTGGCATGTTGCTCAGCCTTCCCGCCCACCGCTGCCGAACCAGTGGGGTTTCCATTCCTGCATAGGGATGTCAGGTCTGCCACCAGGGACAGTGGCCCAGGGACATGTGCATGCTCAGAATAACCCCTGCACCGTCCAAGCTGAAGGCTTCAGCCCCAGGAGAGTCAAGGAGAGCTGCAGGGTCCGACGTCCCAGAATTGCTCTGCCCAGGCTTTCCCATGCACGTGTGGGGTGACCATCCCTCCTGCCCACCATGAGCATTGATGACCAGAGGTGAGAGACAGACAACAAAGTCTCAGCAGGGAGCCAGGAGGAGGAGCAAGAGCCTACAGCACCCAGGTCCTGCTGAACCACAGTTCCTGTGTCTGCTGGGCACAGAGGCAGCTGGGCAGGGGCAGCAGGGGAGGTGCTGCTGCAGGTGATGCCAGCCTGAGCAGGCCCTGGGAGACACAGCACCCGGTGCTGAGTGCTGTACTGCTGGCACAGGGCCTGGCCTGACAGCTGGAGAAACAGAGGAGACCAGGAACTCCTTTTCAAGGTGAGAACCGGCTCAGGTGAGCCCAAGGAAGGACATGGCAATGTGGCTGCTGGGCCCGGCCTGCAGAGCTGAGCTGCAGTGAAACAGGACATGGCCATGGCACACAAGTACAGGTGCCACAACAGCAGGGTGGCATCTGGCTTTGCAGTGGGATTCCACAGTTCACTGTGGGGTGCGTTCTGGGCCCCTCTTTCTCATTCTGCTGATAGCATGCTTGTTCTCAGTTGTCTCTCTGCGAAGACCCTGCAGTCAGTCCCACGAGATGTTACATAAATCAGTTACTAATTTCTTCAGTGACTGAAATACCAGCCGGCCCCCGAGTGGCTCAGCTAAAGAAGCAAACCTGGCGGGGGTGAGAGGAGAGGACAAGAAACGCCCCACAAGCCCAGCAGAGCGTGGGATGCAGGCAGCAGTGGCAGCTAAGCTGAGAGCAGGGTTTGCATCTGCCCAGCAGAAGGAACACTTGGCCCAGCCAGGGTGTTTCCAGCACAGCTGTGAGCCTGCATGCAGCGGGCAGCCGGGCCCACGCCCAGCTGCTCCCTGCACTCTCCTCCCCCATGCCCAGGAAAGATTCTCAGGTTCTCACTGCAGTGAGTACATAAACAGCTCGGTCCTTCAGATCCAAGCAAGGCAGGCAGGCTGCAACCTACCTGGGCAGAGGTGATGCCACCTCCTGCCCCTGGGGAGGAGCAACCCAGGCACCAGTGCAAGCTGCACAGACTAGGATTCAGATGGCTGAGAAGCACAGGGCTGCTCACAGCAGTCTTCTGTCTTAAGTAATTTGTTTTATAAACGCATTAGCTTCTCAGCCCATGCCCTCAACAGTTTGATATTGCTGTGCACTGCAGTGCTAAGCAATGCCCTCTGGCAGGAGCCTCTCCCAGTGAGCATGGGGTGTCAGTGTGGTGGGGCCTGGGAGCTGGGAAATCCAGCCTGTACCTGTGCAGGTGAAAGAAACCACCCTGGGGGCACTGGGGATGCAGGATGGTGAAGTCTCAGCAGCCCAGAGAAGCTGAGCTAAAGTCTTTTGGATGGCAATTCCTCAATGCTGGAGGTCACCCCCTCGTGCTTGAAGCCTCATGCTGTCCTCATCCCTGCCAGGTCTGTGCATGGTCTCAGTAGCAGGATGGGGAAGTTTTGCCAGGGGTCCCATCCAACCCACACAGCCCTGTGACAGCCTGCCAAGGGTTCTCCTGGGTGTCTGCAGCGTCAGAGACTGGCTAATAACTGAGTAATCATACAAGCTAATTACAGAGTTACTTTTGCCCACTACAATAAAGTGCTACCTCATAATTAAAAATAAAGAGAATGGCAATCCTAATTATTAGGCTTTCATTAGGCTGACAGAGGGATATATGGCACTGCAAGGACTGTTCTTGTGACCTGCTCAGTCCCCACCCACCCCTGCCCATGACACTCCTGGGGAAGCCCAGAGCAATTTCTCCCACTGAAAGCAGAGGGTGAGTAATGCATCTCCATGCAGACCTCACCAAATGCCACATAGATTGGAGGATCAAGAGGAATCTGCCCTCGAGCATTCCTCAAACTTCAGTGCTGCTCGTGGGCTACCTTAGCAGCTCATGCATTGCAGTTTTAACATAACCATAAATTACACCATGTTTCATGTCTTCACAGCCACGTGGAAAATAATCACAGCATGGTGTGTCTTTGTGCTTAAAATACTGCAGCAAATCCACTGGCTTGTTCTTTCCAGCTTTTCCAAGCCTTACCCCCGGCGTGCTGGGAAAGGAAGAGCTGTGTGGGGCTGTCTCAGGCTGCCTCTGCCTAAGTGCCAGGTACAGGCAGCTTCTCTGGAGGCAGGAGGGCTTGCAAGGCTAGCAGTTGTAAGTCTTGCTCCCTAATAATGAAGTGACAAAATATTGTGTTATGAAGAAGTTAGCACTTTGGCACTGTTTGTAAGGCAGCACAGAAGAGATACCAGGTTGTTCCCATTCAGCAATGCTGAGCTCACATTAAGATGCCCCCATTCCAGGATAGACACTTTCACAAGGTCTGTCTCTGCTCTTCCCTTGCAAGATATGACTTTAGCCAAAGACTTGAAGGCTTCAGATGTAAGCTGTGAGCTGAGGGAGCTGTGAGCTGCTGCACTCAGAGCTTGGGGTGTGAAGGACAAACATTCAGCTCTCAGAGGCCTCTCAGTCTGGGCAGACAGTGGATTTTCCCATATTCCTTAATGAGCCTCCTCAGGTGTGCATACAGGTCCCATTCACCCAAGCAGGCAGCATTTCCCAGCAGCAATGCCTCCAATTTCAACTGGACAAAGCACACCAGAGCTCCCTGCTGAAGAGAAGTGTGCCAGCCCTGGGTCTATAACAAAGTGAATCTGACACCACTCAACAGACAGGGCCAGGCCTGCTGAGGCAGCTCTGCTCTCTGGGATCTGGGCTGAGCACCTGAGGTTAGAGCAGCCCCATGGTTTGGCACTGCAACCAAGCAGCCACATGGCACTGAAAACAGCCAAGCACATCTGAAGCTGCTGCAGCACTGCCTTTGCCACTGTGCTGGCTGGAATGCTGAAAAAGAGGAATCAAAGTGATGAAGTGTCAATGTCTGAGAAGCAGGGAGAACTAAGGCATGTTCCCAAGGCAGCCCTGTAAGCCAGCACCCTGTGGGGTGACTGTGCTTCACTGACCCCAGCCCTCTGCACCTGGGCCCTATCCCTTCCTGCCCAAGGCCAACCCTGCCCAACCCTGATGATTTTGTGCTTGCTTAGAAGCAGCCAGGAACAGCTTACTCCATGTGTCTGAGGGGCACCCTGACCTGCACACTCTGCTCTGATACTCAGAGTGCATGGATATGTTTCCTGAGCCAGCTTTCCTTTCCTTCCTCGTTAATCAGCTAATTGACTGATTTGGCCTCACTCCCCCTCACTGGGAAGAAGAGAGGCAGCATCACTCTTGGTGGAGCGCACATGTTTGCTTTCAGAAAGCCACCAGCATCCTTTTGAACATAGCCAGGTACCAGGTTACCCAGCATAAAGAAATCATCATGTAAGAGATGGAGAGCTGCCACGTGCCTGCCCATCACTCCAGCACCTCTGCTTGGAGCAGGACCAGCAGCAAGGTGCCCAGGTGCTGTCAGGAGCCCTGAACCCTCTTCCCCTCGTGCCACACCGAGATTTCTCCCAGTGCATTTAGCACTTACCATCTGCACCAGCTTTTTCCATTGTCCTTCACCTGGGGATGCAAGAGATTGGGAGCACAGAAATGGTGTGGGGACTTGGTATTTCTGCCAGGGGCTGGAGGTAGCCCTGGGCAGATGAGCAGGCATCCAGCCACCCCAGGGAGCAGGACAGGGCGGGGCTGGAGGGGTGTGGAAGGAAGCTGTGGTTTTCATCAGCTGTGGTTTTCATCAGCAGCAGGAGGGGAAATCCAGCAAGACAGCTGCTTCACCAGTGCTGGAGCTTCCCAGGGGCCACATCATCTTGCTGAAAAAGGAGCTCACATGCTGGCATAGTAAAATATTGGCTCTGGGGTTATACATTCACTGGCCACAAGCTGGTGGCGGAGTTATGAGCATGACCACAGTGATTTCCCAGCACTCAGGGCTGTCTTTGCTCCCACACACCTCATTCCTTCTCATCCCCAGCAGTGTGGTGGTGCAGGGGACATGCAGTTGGTGGCCTCTGAAGGGCAGCTCCAGCCAGGCAGGAGCCCTGTGCTGAGCTTCTCTCACCACAGGAGGGGTAATGTCAGCCTCCCCTTCACCTGCACCCAGCTCACCTCTGGCCCAGGGGAGCCCTGCAAGCCTGGCAGCCTGCAGAGAGAGGGGCAGTGCTCTGGGGACATGCCCTGGGGACATGCCTGGGAAACATGTCTGAGGGGATGGACCATGGCCTGGTGGGAGCAGGCTGAGGCTTTTTGGTTCAGTTATTCCTATGCAACTGGGAGCAATCTTGGACATTCCTTCAGGGCACCACACGGTTTAGAGGAGAAGCTGTCCTCAAGAGTCATCACTTTGCACATTTTAACACAGAAAGAAGAGCAGCCCCTCACCCTGTGCCACAAGAAAGTGGATGGCAGGAGACCCAAGAGATGTAAGCTTCCCCTGGGCAGAGGGACAGTGCTGCCAGGAAAATGAAGTGAGTTTAAAAGCCTGGTGTCATCTTCCTTTCTCCCTGAAGGTTGCAGAACATGGCTACTTAGACATCAGTAAAAGGAGATCAGCATTTAAGGGCAACCTTTTCTGTTCTGCTTTTACTGCTTTTACCTTCTTTCTAAAACCTCTAAAGGGTGTGAAGCAACAGGAAGGAAGCCAGAGGAGCAGCAAGGGCAGTGAGATCTGTAAGTAATTGATTCATTACTCACAGAACAGAGACAACAATCAGCTGTGAAAAAAGTGGAGGCTGAAGGAGAGCTCAAGAAAGCAGTAATCAGCTTTTTTTTTTAAAAAAAAAAAAAGCTCCTCTGGATTGCTATGGTCACCTGCATGCAAGACATCACAGGGCAACCAGTTAGGAGAGACAGCTTTCTTAAATTCCCTTTTTTGTTACACACCCTAAATGTGGCTTTCCACCCCATGTTGTTTTGGGGTGACAAGCTGCCCAGGTCTGCAGGAAGAATTCTGCCACCACTGGGAGAAAGATCCTCTCAGGATACAGACTTGTAACCATCAGCTTGAATTCAGCCTGTCTTATAAACATAGGCTGGACTCAAGCTGGACTAATGGTTGTACAGGTGAAATAAGAGAGGTGTCCAGACCCACACAGCTTGGACCTCAGGGGAAGCAGAGCCCATCCTCCCACATTCAGTCCTGAGATACAGAGAAGCAGCAAGTTTTGGACATGAATCAAGTGTTTACAGAAACACATGCAATTTTTGAGATCCCAGCTTCCGGATCAAGCTTCCCTGTAAATTATAGTTCTGCTTTTCAAAAGACAAGGTAGGGAGTGTTAATTAGCCAAAAAGGTCTTGCACCAGTCTTTTGTAAATGGTGTTATAGGGCTATAATTTTCCATTCAGCTCTCCAGGCAAGCTCTTGCAGATAGGATCTCATTCCCTTCTGGATTGTTACTGGATTTCAGAGAAATGTTTCAAACCTTGTTGCTGTCAGAGAAACTAATGACTAGACAGGTCTACCTGGCAGGCTCTGTCATGTGGCACATGAAGCACTCCAACCTTGGTCCAGCAAAGGGACAAAAAAGCACAAAAACACTCCCACAGAATTCACTGTAAGGAGCCAGCAACCTCTGGATCAGGCCACCAACAATGCGTGAAGGAGGAGCCATCAAGTGGCAAATACTGCATCTCTGGATGGGGTTCTTCAGAGGGATGGAGTGGTGAGTCATGGTCACGTTCCAGTCTCTACATCTCTGCTCTGTGACACTGGATTTCACTGAAAACATTTTAAGTTGCTCCAACATGGGCCTCACCCTCCTTGTTTACAGAAATTCGTGAGGCATTTAATTAAAAACAAAACAAAACAAAAAAGCTCCTTATTAAAGTAAGGAAACCATGACAAAGCAAGATATATTAGTGGTACAAACAAATACAGCTTGCCTAGCAGAACAGCTATCCTATTATCTCATGCACATGGCACAGCCAGGGAAATTATAAATAGCAGCAGCAGTAGTGCAGTAGTGCCTGGGAGTTGCATCTTGGCACCAGTGTCTCCGGCCACCTCCTTCAGGCTCCCAGTGGGTGACAGTGACATAGAGGGCAGGGCACAGCAAGAAAATCCCTGTCAGCCCTCTGCTGCCCCCAGCTCAGGCAGGGCAGGCCAGGCTGGGCACTCATGGGGATGCAGCAGGCAGGCCACCACCAACCTGTTCCCAGTCAAAACAGCAGTGGAGAACAAGGCTCTTCTGAGAAACACAGATCTTCCTGGTGCAATAGCTGGAAAGCACAGAGGAAGAGATGGAGAAGGTAACTGGTTTTAACTGACACTTGAAATAATGGTGTATAAATGTAGCCTTGGGTGTGATCATCCCTGTCCACAGCAGAGAGAAAGCCTTTGTGCCACTACTATGATAGTGGGCTAAAGAATGGTAGGAAGGGAGCCAGCAGAGCCAGGGCAGCCTCTGTGGGCTGGCTCTCACACCAAAGCTGGGAACAGAGGGCACCAACTATTCATTTATTTTGGAACAGCTTTATTAAGGGTGCAACTGTGTTCATGAAGAATAGTGAAGGAAACAGCCTGAGCACCATTCTATTGCTTGCACATTTTTTCAGAGATGTTGGGAGACATGGATGTACTTGAGCACTTGATTGCAAGACCCTCATAATAAGGGACAAACACAGATCCAGACCTAGCCCAGTGCTCTTGAGTGAGTCCCACTTTATCTTGGGTTTCAGACTAGCACACTTCAGTGGCAGCATGAAGAGCACAATACTCACAATTGATGGCTCAGCTGATGGACAGCAGTTTGGGAGCTTTGGTAATCTGAAATGTGTTACCTTGTGTAGGGTCAAGCCCTGCTCAACATATGGGATGGGACTTAGGATATAATGAAGATTTTTTTTTTTTTTATCACGAGGGTGGCAAAACACTAGAACAGTTGTGCAGAGAAGTAATGGATGCCCCATCCTTGGAAAGATTCAAGGTCAGCTTGGAGTTCTGAGAAACCTCATATACTTGAAGATGTCCCTGTCTGTGGCAGCAGGGCTGGACAAGATGATTATAAGAGGTTCCTTCTAACACAACCTATTCTCTGATTCTATTCTACGACTCTGACTTGCTAACTTGACTGCTTCAAACCCTGTGTCCCTAGCCTAAGATCTGTATTTAGTCAAGATACTCCCTCCTGGCTCCACAACCAAGCCAAACTTCACTCCCACCCCCTATGTGAAGGTCATAAGGAGGTAGGTGTGACACCTACTGGTTTTCAGTCTGGGAATCATCCCCAGATGGAGATTCAAAGCACAATCCAGTTCATGAGCGGCTCATGGAGGCAGCATGTGCTTCAGCACCTTGATGAGGCATGGGGCATTCTGCACCAAATAATACCAGGCTGGGACCCCTCTGCTCCCAGTTTGTCTTTCAGGCTGATTTCCTCAGTGACTGAGAAAAAAATCTTCAGAATCTCCACAATAACAATAGGAAAGGCTTAAAAACCATTCTGTGGCTTCAAACAACCTGTATGGTAGCTGCTTGCAGGAGAAGGATTGGGACAGGAAAACTGTGCCAGGCTCTTGAGAGCTGGTGATTCATGTTCAGCAACCACAACCTGGCCACAAACGTCTGTGGCAGCAGAGACTGGGGCAGCAACCAAGGGGCTCCAAATGGTCCAAGCAAACAGCTAGGGATCTGTCAGGAGGCTGAGTGAGAAATGATACAATAATTTATTTTTAAAAAGTGACTTAGAGAACATAAAACTCCTGGATGGGACTCTAGTTCTGACCATCTTGCAAAGGGGGAAAAGGGGGATGAAGAGAAGCGAGCAGGTGCAGCAGGGGAGAGGGGAGCTGCAGAGTGCACACCCCAGCAGCAGCCTGGCAGTGGGGGGCTCACCCCCACAGGCAGCTGGGCTCAGCTGGGCTCACTCCTCCCCATGGCTCTTCAGCTGGCACCAAGTACTTCCTGCAGGTTGCTCAGAGGGGCTTGGACATGGCCCAGGTCTGTGCCCTGCCTGCACAGTGGGCTGGCAGCCTCCTGTCTTGGCCAGGACTCAGCATTTCCAGGCCATCTCCTTGCCCCTGTTTTCTTCCCCCAGGGCACGGCCAGGGCACAGCAGTGTGGAAGGAGCACAGGGTGCTGCTGGCTGCTGGGACTTGCTCTGTTTGGGTAACAGCAAACTCTCCCCTTCAGGGAAGGGAATTGCACAACCAGTTGTGTGTTCCTGCCTGCTACAGCTTCTCACCATAGAGCCCTGCTTTCTGATAAGCCAAGCAGTACATGTCCTGTTTGCTCCCTGGCAATGGGAATTAGTGGTACATTCTGGCTATAAAAAATACTGGCTTTCACATGGACCCAGCAATAAGAACAAAGATGGAAAAGGGATAGGCAGGAAAACTGAAGAGCAGAGATGAGTACCAGGTACAAGTAACTGGACGTTGAGTAAAGCATGGATGCAAATCCCTTTCCAGTGGAACAAAATGCAGAAAAGAAAGCCTTTCATTTTGGTGCTCCAGCCACCATTTGGCTACAGTGGTAGAAGGCTTCATCTATAAAAGTGAGGCAAATGTAAAATTAAACAGAAAATCAGGAAAGCCAAAGCTAATTAGCAGCAGAATTTCCTGTGGAGTGGTCTGTTTTGGGACACTCCTGCCTTCCTGGGGTTGATCCTTCTGGAGCAGAATACAGGATTGTTTCCACTCTCAAAATGACAGAATTACTCAGAAAGTGAGATTGAAGAGCCATGGGAAGCCAGCCCTGTTTTTCTGTTCCACATTCCTGTAGCCCAAGGGTAGCTGTGGATTCTTCCCAGAATCACAGAATGGGCAAGGTTGGAAGGGACCACTGGAGATCATCTAGTTCCACCTTGTGCATGAGCTGGGTCTCCAGAGCACATGACTCAGGATTGTGTGCAGGAAGCTTTTGAATCATTCCAGAAGGAGATTCCACAGCCCCTCTGGGCAGCCTGTTCCGGTGCTTTGTCACTCTCACAGCAAGGAATTCCTCCTCATGTTCAGACAGAGCTTGCTGTGCACCAGTTTCTTCCTGCTGCCTCTTGTCCTATTGCTTGGCACCACCAGGAAGAGCCTGGCTCCATCCTCTTGACACCCTCCCTTCAGATACTTACAGACATTGGTGAGGTCCCCCTCAGCCTTTCCTTTTCCAAGCTAAACAGGCCCAGCTCCTTCAGCCCTTCCTCAGAACTGAGGTGCTCCAAACCCCTAATCAATTGGACTAGATGATCTCCAGAGGCAACTTCCAACCCTAACCAACCCTGTGATTCTGTGAATCACCTCCATTACCCTCTGCTGGACCCTCTCCAGTATTTCCTTGTCTTTCTTGAACTGGAAATCTCAGAGCTGGACCCAGAACTCCAGGTGAGGACTCACCAGTGCTGAGCAGAGGGACAGGATCACCTCCCTTGACATCCTGGTGCCCTAGCCTAATGCACTCCAGGATAAGTTTGGTCTTCTTGGCTTCAAGGGCACTGCTGGCTCAGGGACAGCTTGCTGTCCACCAGGACTCCTAGTGCAAAGACTTCCTTCTGGATTTGGGAAATTTTTGGATAATAATCTGGCAACATCTTGTCTGTGCCCCAGGAAAGAAATTGAAGCTGTTAAGTCTGAGCTGCCCAGCCAGCTCTTATGAAGATGGACAGGGAATTGCTTTTATGCAAATCAGCTGAACAAGTGACAACTTGTTTTTGAAGACCAGTAACCTGGCTGCAGTGGCACTATTGCAGGAAGCAGAGGCTGTTGTTAACCTTCTTTTCACTCCATGGAAGCTGTGCTGCTGCCAGGTGAAGCTGGCTGCAACACTAGGGAGCACAGGAACTGCTGAACAACACCCAGCATGAACCCCACGGGGCAGTGATGTCAGAAAAGACATGGAGGAGTTGGAACTCCCCATCCCTCCCTGCCCAGCTATGCTAGCTGGCATCAGTGCCCTTGGGCTTTGTTCTTTGCCAGCATGAGATGGAAGATGATTTTGGATCACCACGCTCCCTGCTTGCTGCAGATCCCTTGAGAGTCTGCCAATGTGCTGTACCTGCTTATTCATGCCCATGCAGCATGTAGCACAGGCAGAGAGCACAAAAACATCAGCAGCAGAGCTGAAAGGAGCAGCTGGATGAAACAGACTTGTTCTTACAGAGAAAAACACCTGGAAAAAACCCCTAGTCAGTTAGAAGAAAGCAGTCTATATCCATGAGTAAGTCAGGTCCTCGTGGTGATCAAAGATCTGTTATTTGGCTTTGCATTTTTGCCTCTCCAAATCCAAGTCCACGTTCATCACGACTTTCACACTCAAGATCACTGAAGTACCTGAACATCCCTGCTCTCAGCACTGGGGCATCTGACCTGTGGGAGGCCCTCACACCTCACATGCAATAGGCACAGTCCAGGCTGAGAGCAGCACAAGAGGGCAGCAGCAGATTCTCATCAGAAGATCTGCACTGGGATGTCCATCCCTGTGCTGGCTGGACAACCCCTCTGGTGCTGCATGCCCAGTTCAGTGCCATGTTTGGCAAAAGTACTCTGGGTGCCTCTGTGCACAAAGCACAGCACTTGTCTCAGTCCCTGGCACTCTCTAACAGCCAGAGGCATTTGCTACTCCTCTGAGCTCTGCATTTATTTTCAGTCTGCATTTCATAAAGGCAAGAGACTTGTATAATCCCAATGCCTGACTGCCTGTTTTCTTCCTCAGTATCCCTAGGTAACCTTGATGAAATTTGGCCAAGGTGCCTCAAATACAGAGGTGTTCTGATAAATTTACTGCATATTGTAGCTGGGCATAGAAGAAAGAGATAGCAGCAAGAGATAGCAGCAGCCCTGCCCAGGGAAGGGAGGCTGAGCTCACCTGGCAGGAGCTTGGTCTGGCAGGTGGCAGATGATGTGCTGTGCCACTCAGCACAGCCACCCCTCAGCACGGGGGCACAGCTGGCGTGCCCATGCCCCAGCCTGCCTCTGGCCCAGCAGCAGCATCACTGGCAGTGAGATTTTATGGGCCAGGCAGCTCAGCAGAGCTGTGTTTTGGGAGTCTGGTTTTATCCATTCCACTGCTCAACAGCTTGTTTCGTGATGCTTTCAAAAAGTGGCAGCTTGCAGTATATGAAAAGACCATTCTTTTTCCTACATTTATATATTTCTTTGGATTGCCTTTGCAATGGCATTTTTAATAGCTGTTTCTATTTCATTTTCCTTTTGGGTTTCACTGTGCTCATTCTACTGTAGTTAAAAATTCCTGGCCTTTTAATCGTTCATCTTTCATCTTAAGCAGTATTAAGATGAAACATTCAGCAATGTTTCAAGTATTGCTTGTCCATAGGCCTTTGCCACATCCTCAGTGGATGACAGCTAACATCCTCTGCTTATTCAGAGGCTGCTGTCACTTGTACAGACAGAGCAAGTGCAGATCTGGGGGAAGGCTGCCTGTGAGTGTAGTAGGAACCAGGATGGAAGGGTTTCCCTCAGAACAACTCAGGATGCCCCCAGACTATGCAGGCCAAGCAAAGAGAGTATCAGAGATGTTTCTGAAGCTCTTGTTTTGAGTGAAGTCTGTAATGCTGGGCTAGATGTAATTCCCTCCATGCTCCTTTTCTTCCAGCCCCTTTTTGGATGGGTTATACACACCCTGGTGCTGTGCCTTGCCCTCCCCTTCTCCTCCCAGTCATCATCTCACTGTGGAGCAGAGCCTGTGCTGCACTGTACAGCACCCTTGGCACCCAGTCCTGGCCAAGGTGGAGCAAGGCTGATGTTGCCATGAACCACTGGGAATTCCCTTCTCTGGGCCCAGTGACCAGTGCCTGGCTCTCCTACTGCATCCACCAAATGCAGCACCTGGGGGAGGAAGCCCTCACCAGGCATTCATCCTGATGCTCTCCAGTGAGCTTCCATGGGAACAACACACCATCATAACTAAGGATTTGGGATTTCTCACTAGAACACCCACAAGCTGGGCAGGTGCATGCAACCTATGGATGGACACTGATGCTTAGAGCATGTTGAACATTTCTAGAAGCAGAAAAGCACCAAAATGTTCAGATGCCTCTCACAAGCAGGCAGCATGTGCCACAGGCTCCAGCAGCCAGTGCTTTTGCTCTGCTCCTCTGCAGGGATGGCTGAGACTCAAGCAGTCCCAGTTCAACACATGCCTCAAAATAACAATTGCTTCCAATTGCTCCAGCTCCCCAGTCAAAGGCAGTGAACTGTCATCTTTCTAGGAAGGGTGGGGAATTTGTATACTGTTACATCTTTTGCTAATTTTTGCTTTACCTGGTATTTTGTTACCTGCCCCTTGGGTCTGCAGGTAACTGGACAGGTTTGACTCCCTTGCAGCAGGGGAAGCAGAATCACTCTCAGCTGGGAGAACAGCCCCAGCTGCTGAGGGGCCAAGGACCATCTCCAGATGGGTCATTTGGCTTTGTGGTTGTCTTGGTTGGCAGGAGAGCTCCTGCTCCATTTCCAGCCCAGTGCTCCTCTTCCTCTGCTCACTGACTTTCTTTTTTTTGCAGACTTATATAAAACCCAAGGGCATTGGTGCAAACCTGGCAAGAGGGAATGGAAGCAGTTCTAGGAGTCTGAATTGATGACTTTACATGACAAAAAAAACCCCGAAATGTGTTTTATCTAACACCAATAACGTGGCAGCAGTGGGAGAGGAATTCAGGTCCTCAGAGAGAGCCAGGTGCTTAGCTAGAGACACATCATCTATTTTCCACACCAGTTGGGCCCTGCCCTTCTATGAGGACAAAGGGGACATGAGCCAAACATGTTGGACATTTAATCCTGCCCTAGGCACCTCTTACAGCTCTTAGTGAAATCCCCCTTCCTCTGGACAGTCAGTGAAATCCTCTTCCCATGCCCAGCCCAGGACCTGAAGCCCCTCATGATGTATCATCTCTCTCTTCAGTCCTTTCACCAATCCTCATCCCTTAAATCTGTCTCCTTCCCTTCTGCTCTCCTCCTTTTTTAGGCAAAACAGAGTGACCAGAATTAGTGCTAATTATTTCTCTAGAACTTTGCTGCAAATTACACAATTCCACAGGAGGCCATAAGGCCATTTAGCATTTTATCAGCACTGGAACAGTTTCCCTTTGTCTCTGGGCTACACACCCTGCTGCTATCTTGTGTCAATTCTGACTCTGGGAGCAGATCTAAATCACTAAAACATCCCAAATTAACTCAGTGCAAAAAATAAAAAAACAACCCTACAACAAACCAGCCCTTAAAAGGGAAGTGGTCAGGACAGCATGGGCTGGAGAATGGGAGAAAGCCCAGAGTACAACAGAAGAAAGGAGCAGGAAAGGGGAACAGTCCTTCCCTCAGTGGCAGCAAGTCCCTGGGTACATTCAGCAGATGATGGAACCACAGTCAGTCAGTGCCCTCTAAAGGATGGCCAGGCAGGGCCACACTCCTCTTCTGAGAGAACACCAGGTTTGGCCACAATGGGTTCCAACTGTACCCAAAGTGCTTCAGAAGCCAGAGACAGCACAAAACACACCTCAATAGAAGAGATGTCACAGTCTGTGACAATGGCAGCACCCTGCTCCCACCTCACACAGGTAAGAGCCGTGCTGCAGGGCAGTGCCTGATGGCCAGTCCCATCCCTTTGAGCTGAGAGAACAACTTTGCTGTGGTGTCAGAAGTGGAGAGGGGAACAGAGTCAGCTTTAGCCACAAAGCCCATGTCAGGCTATGGGCAAGCAGTCCGGCTCCTTTCACAAGCAAGGCCCACAGTTTGGCAACACCATAAATTGAGCTGCAATATCCTAAAATTGGGATAAAGGCAGAAGCATTTACTGAAAAAAACTCCTCATGGTGGAACACATTTGTCCAAACAATTGTGTTTAACTTGCATGAGCAGGGGATTTATGCAGGTTCTGTCATCTGTGTCTGGGTCAGAGTTTCATGGCACTTCCTATACAGAATCTCAGAATATCCTGAATTGGAAGGGACCCACAAGAATCAACGAGTACAACCCCTGGCCCTGCGCAGGACCTTGAGGGTTTTATTGCCTGTTCCATTTTGTTCTCCATCTGACTCTTTATCCTCCACGTCACCAGCTCCCTCCAATCACAGATCCTTTCAATCCTGTTTACACCTTCTCTCTGCTATTTGCAGGTCTCTTTCTGCCTCAGATCTCAGGTCTTGTGTGCAGGTCCATAATAGGCTTGCCCAGACCCTCCTGCCACTGATGCAAAGTCACACTGGAAATGGGAGATACTGTGCATAGATATTGCACTGGCAGTGGGAGAAGGGAGCCTGGCAAAGAGATCAACAAAGTCCTTGGGTGGGTGCAGCATTGTGGAGCTGATACATACTGACCAACAGGAGGTGTGAGAGCTCAATCAAGCCAGCAGAGTGCCAATAAAATCTCATTCAAGTATGTGTCTCCATGCCCTGCACCCTCCTTCCTCAGCTGTCATCCCTCCCATGGCACCCCAGGGCTCAGCATCAGGCTGCAGGAGACACACAGGCCAGCCCTGCCACCCACTCTGCCTCTCTGCCCTCCCTCAGTTTCACACAGGCCTGTGGGTCACCTTCTACTTCAGTTGCATTTTGACTTTTCCTCTCTGTGCTTAGTTTTCAGATGGTCCCTGCAGTTTTCTTTGGCTCACTGTGTGAACTGAGATAATTAATCACAGGCTGGCAGGGCTTGCAGGGCTGCACTAGAGGAGCTGCAGGTTGGCATCTCAGACCAGCAAGATTGCAGCACTGGCTTAGGAGATTACAGGCTACTGATTCAAAGGTGGCAGGACCATAATAAAATGGTCAAAGAGCCTGGACTTAGACCTGTGAGAAAATTCCAGGGCAAAGCTTTATCTATGGATCACAGAAATTTGTCCTGTGTATGGGTAACCTCAAGTCACAGTGAACAGCTAAAGGACTTTTCTCTTGAAACTGACCAAAGCATCCTTTGCTACTTGGTCCTTCTGGTTCTCCTGGAAATTGAATGACTGCAGCTGGTCCAGTGAAAATCCTTTTTTTTTTCTCAAGCAACACACTCTTATGGTTCTACCATCAGCCTCTTGCAAAGGGAATATCCACAACACGAAAGGTCTGGCATTTCATCATGCACAAGGTGTACACATAGCACAGCAATAGCAGCTTCCTTTGGAATAGAGAATCACAGATTGGCACAGGAATCACTGTCCCATACACATTAATTCAGCAATGCCCATCTGAAGCAGATTATCTGTTCATGCCAGAGGTCACTCCAGTCTAACCCACTCCCTGAGCCAGCACACACACCAGAACACTTTCTAGTCCATACCCTGGAAGAGCAGCATGGCTCTGCTAGAAAAAAAGTACTTTAAAAATAAAAGAAAAAAAAGAAAAACCAACCAAAGAAAAGAAAAAATATTTTGTACTTCCACTGGGGATAGAATGAGAAGGAACTGCAAAAATGGAAACTTGGGTCAGACATTAGAAAAATAATTTACAAGTTAAGGAGAGTAATACCCCAGAATAGGCTGCCTTAGAGAGACTGAACTGCCACCCTCAGAGGATTTATATGAAAAAAAATATTGAAAGATCTCAATTCGGATGATACTGTGTTCTCACTTGGGGAGAGAATGGAGTTGGATACTTACCATGCTTTCTTCCTGTCTCTTCTCTACACCATTCCCCACCCCCATCAAAATTCTGCAGATTTAACAGTCTACAGTCTGGTGCTTGCACAGAAATATGGCAATGACTTTGTTTCCCCCAGTACACAACATTTAACAGTCACTGTTAAGTGACTGTCTAACAGACGACTTTGAGGACACTCAGGAACAGCAGCATGATACTCAAATATTTTTGATTAGAGTACTTAGCTTTTCAGGAAGAAATACTGCAGCTACTGGTGAAGGGAGCGAGCCTCAGAGATAACAAACTCTGATTGTAGCTAATAAAGGGCAGAGGGAAACACCAATCTGTTTTTCACAGTACCTTGGTGGTTTCTTAGTGAGGGAGTGATTGCATCAGGCAGAGTGAAAGGGAGCAGAGGATGTGGCTGAGAGGAGGTGGCTGTGTTAGGGACAGGGATGGAGCAGCACAAAGCTCACCCTTGGGAAGGAAGAAGGGCTGAGAGAGAACTGTCAGAAGACCCAGAGCAGCTGAGCCTGCCCTCAGTGCAGCCAGTGACAGCTGAGCATGGACTTGCCCTGCTCCTGCACTGTCCCTCTGCTCCAGACAGAGCCTTCCCAGAGCAGCTCCTTGCCCAGCCCCAGCTCTAGCACCTCTTCCTCTGCCCATCCATCTTTCCAACCCTGACAGTACCTCCCAAGGCTCAATAATTAACCAGTAGAGTGAGGAGGGGGAGACAAAGTATACTCGAGGCAATATTCCTGACCAAACTTGGTTCAGTACATTCCTATTTCCTCAGCTGCACTTGGCATTGGGGAAAACAATCCCACTGCACAAACCTGTTGCTTTGGTTGCTTCAGGCACATTACAAAGTAATTAACTATTACCTTTCCCATGTCATGACTGCCTGAGAATGACATTTTTTTCCCTGTTCTGTTGCCAAAATTATTTCTCCTTCACCAGTTCAGTAAACAAATGCACAGTTCTTTGTACAAATGAAGAACAGTCCCAAAAACAAGAGAGCAAAATTGCTTCTGCCCCCATTCAAGAAGGCTCAAAATACAGAGCTCAGAGGTCTTGACATATCTTTTTTCCCCCATTTTTTATTAAACAAATTACTCAGAACTTGGGTTTGGCTGAGCTCAAAAGATTATCTAGTACTGAAAAGACTATCTGGACTAAGCAGGCTACCAAAAGCAAACAGTGTTATCAGTCAGGCACTTAGTTTAAAGAAACTGGCACTCCCCTTCAAAAGGTACGTGTTCTTCCCTATCTCTTTAACACAGACCATCAATACTTTAGCTTTCACAGTGCCATTTTAGCACATGGCAGTGCCCTGTAGCTGAACAGAAAAGGAAAATGCTGAGATGTGAAAATGATCAAGCAGTTCCTGAACTCAGAAACAGTGTGTGTATTCTAAATAATAAGACCTTAAGTATCAGCTGTGTTAATTAAAAAAAAAAAATCTTCAATATTAGCACTTTACAGATACTATTTAAAAATGCTTCCTGTGGCTAACTATAAACTTGGGTAAACAATAAAACCTTTTTTACATTCAGCCTGTGTTAATTAAAAGAAAATCTTCAATACTGGCACTTTACAGATACTATTTAAAAATGCTTCCTGTGGCTAAATATACTGCTGGTTTTGCATAATGTCCAACAGTTTTGTGCAATCCATCATGTATCAAAAAGTCATAATTCCTAGGCAAGAGAGGAAATTTATTGAAGTCTGAATGAAATTCAATAACTTCCCTATTTCCATGATAGCCTAGAATAAAACCAATTGCATTCACAAATCATAATACCACTGGAACAAAAGAAAAATCTTGTATCTGCTTAGAGCTTTAAGTTGCAAAGGATCTTTATTTAACTTTGGTAGAGCTTATGCTTAGAAATAATGTATCAGGGAAGTCTGAAATATTTCCTAGTTGCTGTCAGTGAAAAACATTGTGAACACTTTACATTTTTTCCTATTTGTTAGTTCTATGAACATTGAGCTGAAAGGAGGCAACACATCCAGGTAACTTATCTAGATTGCAAAAATACTTAAAAGATTTATAATTAAAGAATTATTGCCCCTCATTCAATTCCTGTTTGACTGCAATTCCCTGAAGCTGACAAGGAAACACTGAGTTATTTATTCTAGCTAAATCTCAAACCTGGGGTTTCAAAGAAGTGGTTTCTGCTAAGAAGGCCAACTTCCAGGCCCAGCCACCCACACGTAACACCTGTGAGGACAGGACACACACCAGCTCTGGACAATAAGCCCAGCTGACAACACAGGCCCTCTGTGGAAACTTTTATCAGACACCATGTAGAACTTGAGAGCAGCAGAGCTAAAATGGATCTGGGAGAGACCCAGGTGAGAATATCAGGTAATACTCAACAAGGGCTCTCCTGCCAGGAGCCCTCCCAGACCCCACATCTCACTCAGGGCTCTGGACTGCAGTTCTGGTGGGCAATCAGCAGAAGCAAGCACACAAATGTCCTGGTCCTTTGCAAGGTTCAATCCTAAATCACTAAGAGTGTTTTGCAGCACCAGAATCTAAAGTTTAATGCAAATTCTGTGCCTCAAGCATGAAAGCATTCTTTTCTGTTGCCTTAAAACACTTAGGCCACATCTTGAAAAGTCAGTTTGTTACAGGAGGAGGACAAGACACTTGTTTTGGGCACCATCAGAGGGGCTAGACCTACCTCCTACTGTGACCAGGCTTTTATCTAAAGTCCCATTTGCTGCTTTGAGGAGGCCAGTGGGGAGGGAATAGACAGTAAAACTTCTAAGTCAGATCCTTACTTCAGGTCAAAGCCAAAGGAGTGCAATCTGTGAGGACAAGACCCAATAATATATTATTTTGCTGAAAACAAACACTAGACAAGTTTACTTAGAAAGCTACAGTGCTTTTAAACAATAATTTGAACTCTTTTGGATATCCATATAAGGCTGAGAATGCATTTTTACTGCCTTAATCACATTTAGTGTTAGAAAACTCTGAAATCATACCATGTTAAGAGACAAGATCTCCAAAAAGTCCCTCTCTGTGCTGAACAAAACTTTCAAATATGATTCCTTAAATTGGGTAAAAGAAAAATGCCTTGCCATGCTCTGGGCTCTATCTTGACATTGTCCCAGAGTGCCAAGGGTGGAAACAGAGCAACCTAACTCACAAGAAAGAGTAGGAACATGCCTTCCCAAGGGAAGAAAAAACATGTAATAATATGACCAAATGCCAATGACAGAAAAGTGTGATAGAAGAAGCAAGTATGAAAAAGGACAGTTTGGGGAAAGGAGACAAGGTGAAGAACAGGACCATGTAAGGAAAGGAGACAGAAACAGTACATAGTACATCCTAGGGAGGGCATTATAAACCAGTATTTAAACGAGAGAAATTCTATTTTTCTCTAAAGATCATTGTCTAAATTTTAACAAACACATCAAACCTCACTAAGACACTGCTGGTGCTGGCCATCTGCTGTACCCAGCTGACAGAAGCCACCACTGCCACCTCAGGATGTGTTCATTTGTCAGCTGCTTCAGATTCCAGAGGGTACCTCAGTTTAAGGCCAGGGCAGGGTGGGGGCTGAACAAAGCAGTCACACTTTGCCATGGAGCACACAGGGAGATGCCAGCTCTGCCGTGGCTTTGGTCACCGCCAACAAGAGGCAGTGAAACTGCAGCAGCTGCTGAGTGCAAGTGGAATCTTCACACTTGACAGCAAAATTCCACAAGTACTCCCCCCTACGGCTCTACTTAAACCCATAATGGCAAATGCTAGTCAAAGAAAAATAAATCATCATACGAAATATAAAACAAGAAAACAGGATGCAAAACCGCAGACCATTTTTTTTCTTTATGTTGAAACTGTGTAAAGAACAGTAAGAAAACACTAAGAAAAACTACATTAAAGGTAAAAGAGCAGTTACATCCAGGACTTCTGCAAATCCATGATCTGGCTTCCTGCCTTACAATGGCATTGTTTAGTGTTTAGTGCAAGTACTTTTATGATTGTTTAGCAGGAATGAAGCACATTTTATTTGATTCTATTATTTTGCAAAAATCTGAAACACAATTAATTAAAAAGCCCCCTAGAATTCTAATTGATAGGAAAATATTTTCCTTTCTCACAAAAGGATTAATGTTTTCTTCAGATTAGAGAAGCCAACTAAAAATAGCGCAAGGTTTTCCAAACCCCACAGGATTGCTTTGGTATTTAAGGAAGTACGAGTGGCAGCGCTTTGTGCCATGGTGTAATTGACATGGTAATACTCAGTGAAAGGTCGGACTCGATGATCCCACAGGCCTTCTCCAACCTAATTCGTTCTGTGATTCTGCATGCGATACTCCCTGAGAAGTTCAGTGTATGGCACAAGTCACGACGTTCGCATGGCAAGTTTCGAAAGGCACGTCTGGAATGCGGGCTGGCACCACCTCCGCAGGCCGCCCGGGATGGCGGCGGTCACCTCACGCACCCACAGAGCGGCAGAGAGGCCCAGCCAACTCCCCAGGCCCTCCAACCTAGAGCCCAAACTTCTTTAGCACAGAACACAGCGATAAAACACGCCTAACTTAAGGAACGACCAGAGCAGAGTTTAAACGCTAATCCCGCTTTATTCCCGGCCTAGTGACAACATTCCAACATTCATTCCTCCTGCAGCCACAGCACCTCCCAACTCCCCTCCCCCGCACTCCGTCACCGCGCACGCGCCGAGCAGCACCGCGAGCCCCGCCCCCTTCCGGCCCCGAGCGCGCGACCTCCCCCCCACCCGCGCGCTCCCCCGCGCGGCCCGGCCAGCGGCGGGTGGGGCGCGCGGAGCGAGCGAGCGAGCCGGTAACGCCCCGCCCCGTGCCGGCCGTTGGTCCGCTCGGCGCGCACGCGCCTTTCCATCCACCCGCCCTCCCCCAACCGCGCACATGTGCGCTCCCTCCCGCGCGTGCGCCCTGCCGCCGAGCTGCCCCCACACTCGCACCGCCCCCCGTGACGCCGGGCGGGCGCAGGCGCACTCCCCGCGCGGCCAACCCTCCGGCCCGCCCCGCCCTCGCGCATGCGCCGAAGCCGCCGCTCCGCGCCGGCTGCCGCGCGTGTCCCCACCCCCGCTCGCAGGTGCGCGTGCGCGGTGCGCGCGGCGCGGTGCGTGGCGCGCCGCGCGGCGGGGGCGGGGCGGGTATATATAGAGCGCGGCCGGGGCGGCGGCCGCCCCCTTGTCCCCCGGCCGCCGTCGGAGCTGTGTGCGCAGTGCGTGTGCTCCGGACCAACCGGACACGCCGGCCCGGCCCCGCAGCACCATTTATTACTAAAAAAATATTTAAAAAAGCCAAAAAAAATCCAAAAATCTTAAAAAACCTTTTAAAAAAATAACCCTCTTTCCTCATCCAACCTTCCCGACAACCTTCCTGCAAACGGCCGGTTTGATATAAAATAACCCGGTGAAGCGAAGTCCCCGGACCCGGCGCAGCCGAGAGGAGACACACAGCGAGCCCGACCCTGCCGAGCGCAGCACCCGCCGCCGCCAGCTCCACCCGGCCCGCACGGCGCGACCCGACCCCTGCCTGCCCATCCGCCGCACCCGCCGCAGCCGTTGAGTCCGAGCGGCCCCGCGCCGCCTTCGCCGGCCCCGCTCGCACCGACCGCCGCGGCCTCCGCCTCGTCAGCGCCCCCCCCGCGCCGGGAGACGGCGGCAGGATGAACCCCAGCGCCCCCAGCTACCCCATGGCCTCGCTCTACGTGGGGGACCTGCACCCCGACGTGACCGAGGCCATGCTCTACGAGAAGTTCAGCCCGGCCGGGCCCATCCTCTCCATCCGCGTCTGCAGGGACATGATCACCCGCCGCTCGCTCGGATACGCCTATGTCAACTTCCAGCAGCCCGCCGACGGTGAGTGCCGGGCCGCGGGCGCCGGCGGAGCCATGTTTGTCCCCTGCCCCCCTCCCCGGCCGCCGCCCCGCATCCATTTTGCCGCCCGGGACGGGGCGGACCCGGCGGGGCGCGGGGGGAAGTTGGCGGCGGGGCCGCCGCTTACACGCGGCCCGGGCCGCCCGCGCCTCGTGGCGGCCGGTGAAGCGGGGGGGGAGGCGCTTCCGCGCATCGAGAGCGGCCGCGGGGCCCCGGCGATGGGCGGGGGAGCGCCCGGGCAGCCCCGGTGGCCCGGCGGGGCTGCCCCCGCTGGCGGGGCGGGGATTGTGGATGAGTGTGCGGGCAGCTCTTCACGTCCGTCCGAGATGAAGGGTAGCTTGAGGAAAGCATCGCGGTCATTGGCACCTTTTAATGACCGCGCAGCGCTGGGTGTGTGTGAGTGCGCGGGCAGGAGGCCGGCAGAAGGAAGTAGGGCGCACCGGCGTGGCTGGGCAGTTTCACAGGCGGCCAGGCCGAAGCGTTTGTTCAAACACCATGGCAGGTCTGTCACGTGCGGGCAGGACATGGAACTACTCGGGCCTCCTTGCGCTTCTTCCTCGTGTAGCAGGAGCCCGAGCTCTGCTCTCATTCGTGTCTCTTCGCAGTAAATTCTCTGACATTGTTTCTCCTAAGCCGCGTTTTTATGAAACTTGTTTTTTTCATGAAGTGTTTTCACGCTGCTTCTCCAAAGTTATATCGGTAAAGAAACTTCCTCTGCGGTTCTGGGCATGTTGGGAAACACAGTGTGATCCATTTGGAAGGTGTTTCACTTGTAACTGGTTCTAGGTTTTGTGGAGCCCAATTAAAAATAAAAAGCAATTGGCCAACTAGAAGATACGTGATTTCAAGCACAGTTAAGCAAACAGTTTTCCACTATAATGGCTTTATTTTCAAGCATATGAAAGAGAGATACTTAAATCGCAAACATTTCAAGCAATTAGATTTAACTGGCTTTCAGAGTTAGCTTTAGCATACAGCCATTATCAGATCAGACTTTGGTGTACCGATGGTATCTGTATGTACGTAGTAAAAGTTACTGCCTCATCTTAATAGGCAGATACTCCACCTGTTATCAGCTCTCAGTTCAGAGAGCTTTTGATTTATTCAGCCATGCTTTAGGCTGAGACTATTTGAATGCTTGTTTTGACATACTTCGCTTTCATTACATAAAAATGTCTGGTACAGTTTCTCAGAAAAATAAGGGGTTAACACAGGTCAATACTGTGATATAATAATGTCAGGGTATAAGGTGAAGGTGATTCAAATGCTGCTTCTCCTTAGTGTTGACAGAGTTCCATAAGGGCTTTATCATAATTTATCATTAGTTGTGCAACCAGTGCATTTTGTGACTTGGTTTGTAATTTGTCAAATGTGGGAACAAATAGAGCTTTTTCACCTGAGCAGTGCTTAATTCAGATTTTGAATATGCCTCTTAGGAAGATGCTGTTACTCCAAATGTTCTGTTTTTCAGGCTTTGGGAGACACACATATTTTAGTTTATAACTAGTCCAGTTCAGCTAAAAGTATTTCTCATCTTTTTCAAACCTGCGTCTGGTACATATCTAGAAGCAGTTGCTTAAAATACACTTCAGTAGTATTGTGAGATTATACTTATTCAAGATTTTCAGAAATTTATATTCTTGGCAAATACCTAGAAAGCATCTGCTGGGGGCTTTGTGTAGGCTTTCTGTAGTCTGGGGCCTTTTTAATGTTGATTTACAGAAACCTTGAAATAGGAGTTTTGAGGATGAATGGTTATTCTTACAATCATTCTGGTTTTATTTTGATCCCAAACTTTTTATTGGTTTTGATTCCAAACCTTTAATTGGTTTGGCCAAATTTTTAGCTACATCTCAGTCCATGCCTATAAACAGCTAGTAACAACTACCTTGGTTTTGAAAAATAGCTTTGAAGGTGTGCTTGACATCACCAGCTGTCTGTAAAGGAGGGATCTCAAAGCTCTTCTAAAAACTAATTAGGCCTGATGACACATATGTGAGGTATGCACATATGTCAGAGTTGTGACTTTTCTGAATTTGAGTCATAGTCTGGAGTAAAACTCAGGCAATCTTGTTTAATCACTGAACTGGAAACATTCTTGAGTAATCTGAAAGTGCATCAGAATCATTTGGATATTTAGAATGGTTATGTTTCCAGAGGATTTTGTTTCAAGCTGCTGCTGTTTACCTTTAGCACAGGTTGGCATTAAGAGTATATTCTGAGTGATTTTGAAATTGTTAAAGTGGACTGTCCAGTTGCTCACGACTAAAATGGGAGCTGGTGAGTCATTGAATGAGAGCTCCAGCAGAATCAGCAGAAGTACAGCCCGGGTAGGTGTGTCCAGTTAGCTGCTGAACGGAGCTGCCTCCTGCAACCGGCACAGCCTTTTATGACTGAAATGTAATGAAAATGAGCCAGTTTCACTCGCTGCGACTTTTAATGAGAGTGGCTTGTACCTGGTTAGATGGAGTCTAGTAATGCTTTTTAAATCTACCATGGACTGACAGTGTAGTGTCAATTCGGCAGAAAAAACTTAATTTTCTTGTATTTCTGTTCCAAAGGAGAGATGAGGAGAGCTATTGAAGTTTCCATGCTGTCCTCCTGGAGAAATTGCACTGGTCTAAGACACAAGCTCACTATTTGTTAAGAGTGATAATGTTTGCAAAGGACCCATGGACCCACTTTCAGTCAGATGGTTGGGAAATGTGTTTAGGAACACACATTTTTGAGGAGTGTCAGGATTATTCTAGAAGCAATTAGCATGAATTAGAAAAGCCTCTTTTCAAGTAAAGGAAGCCCTGTTACTACTTCTGGAAATAATGAACTGTTTGTTGCTGGCACATCTATTAGTGCTGGCAGTAATAATTCCAATGACTTCCAGTGCAGTAGTGAAGTCTTACAAGTTTCTACTGTGGCCAGTCTGATATCCACAGGGGTTATTTTTTTCCTTTTTTGTTCTTTTTATATCTCTTCCCCCTCCCCCCTTTTGGTAGTATAGAGCCAATGATTTTTATTTCTCATTACCACTATCTAGGTTGCTTAATTTATATTAAAGTTTTTGAATGCTTTATTAACTTATTTAGAAGACTGGCATCTAATTTTTGTGGCTTCAGTTTAAACAAGTTGCTGAGTTGCTACTGTCATGTGAATATGGTAATAGTATCAATAATCTTTTTCCCCATTAAAATGTTAGATGTCCATCTCTTTATATGTCTTTCAGAGAATATAATCTTAAAATTTATTTTTAATCTGAAAATGTCAAAAGAAAGGATATAAAACATGATAGATCAACTGAATCCCAAGCTCATTGCAAATTGTCTTTGGCCATGTCATGGAACAATATAGCTCAAGACAAAAGCAGCACTTAAAGAACAAAAGCATGAAATAAGGGTTTTCACAATGTGATTAGCCCTTGGTCCTCCCAAAAAAAATTAACTGACACAGTTGCTGTATTTTCACTAAGCTGATTTCAGTCTTGTTAACATCATATTGTTTTGATATTTGCAAATGACAGTGAAGTGAGTTAGTACCTATGGGTGTGACTTCAGGTATTTATTGGGACTTTTTTCAGTGTTCTTCCAGACTTACAGGAACAGGGATGGAAAGGAATTGCTGTACTTGAGAACTATTGCTCTTTTGTGTTTAAATGCACAAGATGAGTTATAACATCACAGACATGTCTTGTGGCTTTGAAGAGATGTGTGAAAAATGAGCAAGTCTGGATACTTCCCCATCTAAATACACAAGAAATTTTACTTGCAGAATTTGAAAAGTTAGTTATGGAGTTCTACTGGAAAAACTACTCCTTGGAGTAACAAAACCTGGTTTGCATTACCCTGGTTTTCTGTTATAATGCTTGCTCTTTCATTGAGCTCATATGTGTTTCATTGTGAGCTTTTAAAATATATGTATCATTTCAGATTTTCTAAACTAAGTGCCAGTTTTGAATCTCTTTGAACTGTCTCTTGCTCAGAATTTAATTACAGATCTTTTTGGTCACTGAGGAAGTTGTGTGGAATAACTGCCTGAATAAAGCTTGAGGGTCCATCTAGCAAAGAAATTTTGTCAGTTTAGGGGTAGTATTGGTGTTGTAGGTGTTCTTATGTTAATATTTGCAAAAGGCCTCTCATAGGCACAAGCAGTACCCCTAAAAGCATTTTCATTGTCACAGTATACATCTGTGTAATATGGAAGAAGGCACTGATTTTCACAAATGTTAAAACTTCGTAACAGCTGCCACTTGCTGCTTTTTCTCCTGTCACCGTAGCATCTTTTCATAGATCTAGTTTTATGGGCTAATGAGATTTCTGCAGCTTTCTCAGCTGACTTGTGCTCCTGCTTGAAGTGCAGCTTTTGCTGATGAGTTTTTGCCAGTTCTTCCTTGCATACAGCAGAGTACACTGAAGGCTTGGGTTTTCAGCTTGGTGATGGTGCTGGGCTTGAAATAATTAAAATATTATTGAGAATTGTACTTCAGCTGGTATTTGTGTGCTTATTAAGATACCTAGCATTTCCTACTAATTCCATAATGTTTTTCCAGCTGAACGAGCTTTGGACACCATGAACTTTGATGTCATTAAAGGCAAACCAGTGCGCATCATGTGGTCTCAGCGCGATCCATCTCTGCGCAAAAGCGGTGTAGGAAACATCTTCATCAAAAACTTGGACAAATCAATTGATAACAAAGCTTTGTATGACACATTTTCTGCTTTTGGGAACATCCTGTCTTGTAAGGTTAGTGGAAAGTAAAATGCATTGACACACAAACTCCTCAGTTTATGCTGGAAACATTCCATGGGTATTACAACAAGGTTTTTCATTAATAGGTGGTGTGTGATGAAAATGGATCCAAGGGTTATGGATTTGTGCATTTTGAGACACAAGAAGCTGCAGAAAGAGCTATTGAAAAAATGAATGGTATGCTGCTTAATGACCGCAAAGTGTAAGTACATAAATAAGTATTTGGGGATCAGCAAGCTGAAATTCTTTTTAGGGCAGACAAAGATTTAAAAGCTTACCTAGAAAAGGAAGGTTGTTCTGAAAATTTCTAGTTTTAAGAAGATGTAGAGTTTTAGTGCTACAGATTTTAAGAATTGTATCACCTGCTTGTTCTGGAGTCAGTCCAAGTTCAAAAAGACAAACAATGAACTCCAGAGGAAAAAAATCTCTGTATTAATTGTCTTACAAGCCATTACTGTAATGAGGATTTGGGATCTTCCCTGGTTTTCTGATCTTATTGGTCTGAGATAAAATACAATCCATTGAGTATGCTGAATAATACATCCTTTATAAGAGTTGTGAGATAAGTGTATTATCCATATTTTGGAGTCAGCTGATACTTAGCACTAAAGGACGCTTACTTGGCACTAAAGAGTGGTCAGATTAGACTAATATTTTTGTATGAATGTCTGTTAATAGGCATATCTAGGGAGTAGAAAATAAAGCCTAGAGAAGTGTAATGTTTTAAACATTATCATTGTTCTACATTGTAGGGAAAAAATGTTATTTGGCAACTTCTTTAATAATATTTAGGCTAGGGGAATGAGTGTGCTTCACAGCTATCCCTAAGGGATCATTATGGTGTTTGGTATTATTCCAGAAGAACAGTTTTCTAGATACTTAGGAGGGTTTGGAAAAAGGATAACAGAAATCAGCATCAGTTTACTGTCATGGATTATTTTTATATGTAGAGATGGATAGATCAAGACACATATACTGGGAAAACATTTATTTTGAAACTTTAGTTTCCCTGCTTGTTCTGTTCTTGACTGACATATTGTGGATGTTTTTATTCAGCGTCCATTGTTTTACAACTTTAAATTAGTAAAAATGGTCAACATGCAATCATAAGAGCACAGGAGTGAAATATATCATGGGAGTTAATTTTGCTTTGAATTTCTATTCAGACTAGTCTTTTAGAAATCAATTAAATGACTTCACTATTAAAATCTGCTGAACACATTGCACTTCTATTCTTACTATACTTGATTGCTATAAATTAGGTGAAATTGTCAAAGTTTAAAAATTGCTGAGGTACTGTATGCTGCTGAATCGCATTTTTCAAATTTGTGACTATAAAGTTAGAGCCTACAATAAAATTTGAAAGAAGGAATTTGCTACAGTCAGAAATCAGTGTCAGCCATGTACAGTCTGTTCTAAAGCATGTCCTTGGGCTGCAGAATGTTATGTTCAGGTTCTGTTCCTTTTCTGCCAGTATGAACTAACCTTTGGTGTTCCCAGCCAATTTGCAACAGTATTTGACTCAAGAGCAAGTTGAACTATTTATTTCACTATGCCTATAAACAAAGTCTTTGATACAGGCTGGAGAGGTGTGCTAGGGAGGGAGGGCAGTTAGTTAAATAGCTCTTGCTTAAAAACTGAACCAGAGAGCAGGGACTGCTTTTAGGGATTATGCTGTTATCTAGAATTTCTGTTCAGCCCCTTAGTACTCTTTCCATTGTCAAGCTCTTGTTGTCAAAGGCTGTTTTATAAGAGTGAACAATTTCACCAATGGCTTGAAAGCATTTTCTTGCCTTGTAACTGGGATAAACATGCTGGTGTAGCAAAGGACAGTGGAGTTGTTTTTCTGACTGAGTTTTATCATAAATATTTTCATACCTATAGTGAACGAGACTGATTAGAAATAAAATACAATGCCAGAGGATTAAAGTAAATTTTTTAACCTTGAGACACTTGCTTTAATCTGTATGACTCTGTTCTTCCTGCAACCAGATTTGTTGGAAGGTTTAAATCCCGCAAGGAACGTGAGGCAGAGCTTGGAGCCAGAGCAAAAGAATTCACCAATGTTTACATCAAAAATTTTGGCGAAGACATGGATGATGAGAGACTTAAGGAACTCTTTGGCAAGTTTGGTAATGTCTTAATGTTTATATAAACACAAATGAACTTCAATTTACTACATGTATCTTATTTGTACAGTGCCTTGAAATACAAGAAATCAGGGCTGTCTGATGTTGATGTAGAAATGTAATAAAGATTACTGAAAAGTGGGTACTTCCAGTTTCAGATTCAAAAGTGCAGTAATACCTGAATTTTAAATAGTCAGAATATCATATTTAATCCTGCCATGAGAACTGTTTTCAGTAATCTGGAAGTTATGTGTCTATGGGTTCTGCAGTGTTCTTTGGTTTAGTACAGATTGATTTTATAAATGCACCTACAGGGTGTGTGACTAATGAATTTGCTACTGCTTTCATTGACCTGCAAACTTGCCTCTGTTATTCAGTTGCGTTGTGGTGGTTGACCTAATAGAAAATTACAAGGAACTATTCCAGCACCAAGCTATGAGATTCTGCCTTGATCCTCAGTTACGCACAGGGCAAAATTATGGGGGACATTTGGCCATGATGTAGTAATGTATATGATGTGCTGCCATCAAAATAGGAAATGGCACATCCTTTAATGCCATTAGAGGCTCTTCATGTTTTATTTTCAATCTCACCTTTTTTTAAAATTAATTTCCTTTTGCTATTCTCCAGTGGATATTATGTAAAGCAAGGGAAAGCCTTGCACAAGAGATACCCTGTAGCAGCCCTAAAGAGTACGAACAGGAAATTCTTTTCTGCTCTTCCAGTATCTGTGGCTGAAACAGTAGCAAATTTAGCTGCTACAGCTAAATTGGCTACTTCCAATTGAGTCTGTGAACTGCAATTCTTCAGAGGTTATGAAATTGCTGAACTAGGATGGCCTTTCAACAGGATAAATAGTGAAATGTATACCTAATTGCAAGGCCTTCCTCTGGCTTTTTCAGTACCTGCTTCAAAGCGTGGAACCACTAATACTTTTCAAGTGTCATAATTTTTAATGATAAAACAAATTTCATTCACTTTGTGGTGAAATTTTCTTTCACTTTAAGGTGAAATTTTGGTTGAAAATACATTAGAAAAGAAATTCAGCATGATGGACTTCAGCCATAATGCTGAAGTTCATCAGGGCAAATTAGTAATTTCATATTAATGGGTGACATTTACTTGATACTATTAGTGTAGGAGTCCTTTGTAATACAAGTGAAATAAACTAAACTTTATCTTCTAAAGAGAATGTTTAAAAGTTGAGAAGAATACACTGTCTAGAAGCATAAGTATTTCATTCTCTTTTTAGGTCCTGCTCTAAGTGTGAAAGTTATGACTGATGAGAGTGGAAAATCCAAAGGCTTTGGCTTCGTTAGTTTTGAAAGACATGAAGATGCCCAAAAAGTAAGCTTTTGGACTTAATTTTAGGAATCCTGTAACTGAGACCCAAATAATATGTTTCACTGAGTGATTAAGTTTTTTAATTGGTCAAGGACACTGCAAAAAGAGATGCTCACTGCCTAAATTACTTAGCAGATTTCTGTAATTTAGAATGCTTTCCTATGAGCAAATGTCAGTTGGTCTGAGAAACCTGTTAAGTCAAGATACTCTGGTACAGCTGGAAGTAGTGTAGAAATGGGGAATCTTGAATAATTTTAGAACCTGTTGTAGTTGGGCTTAAAGGTCTCAGTGATATTTGGACTCTCACATGCTGAGCAATATACAGCATAGTAAATTACTGCATCTCTGAATCACTGAGTCCAGTTTGGTTGCACAAAATGTTTATGCCTTTCTGCCTTCTGCACAGAAGGCAGAAAGAATTGGATTTTCTGCAAAGTCAGCTGGAAAGCTATTAGTTTTATAAAGCATACTTGGCATAACTGTGAGAAAATAGTCATAGAGCCTTGTAATATTGCTTTTACTCCAAAGGGTAACTTTGGAAAATGGTCCTTTTTATTCGTGTATATGTCTATATCATGCCACTATGCTGTGTAACTTAATTTTTTGTCAACTGGTTGCTTTGATATGTCAGTTTACTGTGACAGTAGGGACATAGCATCAGGGAAAAAATGCAGTACAGAACAAACAAAGTTTGCTTTTCAAACTGGTGATTTGTCACTATTGCAAGTGTATAAGCGAGAGATTAGAACAAATCCTCTCTGTCTTTAGAACATCTTCATTTTTCACTCTTGCATACATTAATTGATGAATGGTTTCTCTTACTGTAGTCAGAATCACATGTTGGGTGTTTTAAATAACATAAAATTCCAGTATCTCTGTAAAAATGTCTAATGGCTTTGATCATAAACATATACAATAAAGTGGTGACTTCTGGTTTTAAATTAATTGAGTAAATACATGCCAGAGTTTTTATATCTGAAGAGTTGTAACTCAAAACAGTATGAAGGGAAGAAGTTCACATTTTCATACTTCTAATTCTTTCCTTAATGAAAGACTAAAAATGAAAACAAAAGCTGTACATATAATCTGTAGCTTAACATTTAATATAGAAAGGTCTGGTAGAGATTACACTTTCGAGTGTTACTTTTAAAGACAGAACTAGGTGAATTAAAGATTTTCAACTTTATTTGCTTACTCTTTGCTTTTTCTGCCATGAGCAAGACAAGGCTAGAGAAATAGTTCTTGCAATCCTCCAGCTTCATATAAAAAAAAGTGGTTCACTTCCCTTGTGACTTGTCTTCAACAAGACAGAAGCATACTTGGAAAGCAGTTTTCATGTTATCATAAGTGGGGAAGTCTTGGGGTACTTTGTTTCAATTAGTGGTATTTTAAGATGGATTAGCTCTTTTTCTAGAATTTTTTTAATTTGAATTGCATTTTTTGTGTGTCTGAAAAATGCTGGAATACAAAAAGCACTGCTAACTTGTTGTTTGTCAATGAAGGCTGTAGATGAAATGAATGGGAAAGAGCTCAATGGAAAACAAATCTATGTTGGCCGGGCTCAGAAAAAGGTGGAAAGACAGACGGAGCTGAAGCGCAAGTTTGAACAAATGAAGCAGGACAGGATCACCAGATACCAGGTTCAGTTTTAAATCAAGAGGGCTAACTCTATTATATGATGTTCTGAGATTTACACAGTACAGTTGCTTTTAAAAATAACTTGCCTCTTTTCTTAGGGTGTAAACCTTTATGTGAAAAATCTTGATGATGGGATCGATGATGAGCGTCTCCGAAAAGAGTTCTCCCCATTTGGTACAATCACTAGTGCAAAGGTAAACTTCATAGATGGTGCTCATCTGTTCTCTGAAAATGAGTAGTGATCTGTCATCAAAGAAAAGTTTCATTCGGGAACAGATGTGACCCACTGTAAATGTGGGCATCAGCTATCTTGATTATTGTACATGTCAGGTTAAACACCATATGATCATCCTTTCTTGAAATAAACGAAGTAGTGAGATTAGTGTGGGAAAAACTACATGTTTCAGTGCAATATTGTGCTTATTATTTTACGAGATTTTCATCTCTATTTGGGTAACAGCTATTTATTACACAATAATACTCATTTATATAAAATATTCAGTTAAACAAACCTGCGGTCTCACTTCTAATAAGCTGAAACAAGAAACTCATGCAAGTTAAATAGCTGTGACACAGAAGACTTAGTTTTAAAAATAAATTTTGTACTGACAGGTGATGATGGAAGGTGGCCGCAGCAAAGGATTTGGATTTGTATGCTTTTCGTCACCAGAAGAAGCCACCAAAGCAGTCACAGAAATGAACGGTAGAATTGTGGCTACTAAACCATTATACGTAGCTCTAGCCCAGCGTAAAGAGGAGCGCCAAGCTCATCTCACCAACCAGTACATGCAGAGGATGGCAAGTGTAAGAGCAGTACCTAATCCTGTAATCAACCCCTACCAGCCAGCACCTCCTTCCGGATACTTCATGGCAGCTATTCCTCAGGTACGTGTAGAGATGAGTAACTGAATATTTTGTATTGCATATAAAATCTGCTTAAATACAACAGTAAATAGAACTGTTAGCATGTGTCTGTGATTTCAGCATTTTAATCTCTTGGTGGGACGGTGCTGGGCTGTTTAGTATGCCCTTCACAGACAACAAAGTTAAGTGATGTTGTTGTGTTTGGCAGACTCAGAACCGTGCTGCGTACTATCCTACTAATCAGCTCGCCCAACTTGCTAGACCTAGTCCTCGCTGGACTGCTCAGGGTGCCAGACCTCATCGTAAGTCACTTCTTCACCTCTTTCCAGTGATTGCTGTAAACTCAGTAGCATTTACCTTTGCACTTTCAGATAGATTTTCATGGCATTGCTGTATAGTCTTCTGTTTGTCATGTTGTCATCACTCAGTGTTTCCACATGTAACAGTATATTTTTTCTAAACCACAGCATTCCAAAACATGCCTGGTGCGATCCGCCCAGCAGCACCCAGACCACCGTTCAGTACCATGAGACCAGCTTCTTCCCAGGTTCCACGAGTCATGTCAACACAGCGTGTTGGTGAGTTTGATTTGAGCAAGCTTTAAGTATTGGACTTGCGTTCCAATTTTGCTGGTTCAGCGTGATCTTGCAAAATACACATTTGTAAGTTTATTATCACATGTGATATTCCTAATGAACAAACTAATATCACCTTCTAGTAATTGCTTTAAATACTGTCCCAGCAAAGATCCCATCTCTTCAGGATGAAGCACTTACTCTTGTGTGTGCTTCACTAATACTGTAAGGGTTGCTTCTGTCATTTCTAAATATAGTTGCAGCAATTGTAATAATAGGTTGTGTGTAGAAATATTGAGATGATACAATTTTAGCTCTTACTAATTCTGTTCTATTTTACATGTACACACTTTATTATTGTGAGCCAGTATCATGAATGCAGAATCTGCACATCATTGAATGAACCAGAATTGACTGGTTTAATCATTGAATGGTTTGGGTTGAAAGGAACCTTAAAACTTATCCCCATGCCAGAGGCAGGGAACCTTCCACTAGACCAGGGTACTCAGAGCCCCATCCAGGCTGGTCTTGCACATCTCCAGGGATGGGGAGTCCACAGCTTCTCTGAAGGTGTAATTCTCCCAGAATGTATCAGACAGCCATTTATTTCCTAAAAATACCTTTTTTAGAATGACTGACATAATATGCTCAGGAAATCAAATGTCCTTTAGCTTATAATGAAATTATATTAATACTCAAAATGGATTTTTTTATCATGGATCTTTTTCCAGTAGCATGTAAAAAGGGCAGATCATGAATGAAGTGACTGGAAATCAGCATCCATTAAATTTCAAGGTTTGAACCTTTGTACGTGACAGTTGACAATACTATTAAGATGAATCTATAACACAATACTTAAATTAGGTACTTGATTCAAGTTGGTTTGTTGGACAAAATAATTATAATACTAATAATTATTCACACATGGAATTCTGTTCCTATTTTTCCAGCTAATACATCAACACAGACGATGGGTCCGCGTCCTGCAGCAGCAGCTACTGCGGCCACTCCTGCCGTGCGCACAGTACCGCAGTACAAATACGCCGCGGGTGTTCGCAACCCCCAGCAGCACCTCAACACGCAGCCGCAGGTTGCTATGCAGCAGGTGTGTGCTCTGGGAGCTGCTCTGGCCTTTTACTCTTGTTCCTTGCAGAGGAAGGTGGTGAGGGTGATGGCAGGGCAGTTCAGGCTATGCATCGTGGCAGTAGAGTAAAAGCACTAGGGAGTTAAGAATATTTGAAGTTCACCTGGGACAGGATGTGATCCCATGTTGCTTTGTTCTTTTCAGTTCCCTCATACCTTAGCCTAAATTCTTGTGTTTGCTCCTCCATGGAGCAGTTTTTAATAATCTTCAGCATCATCATTCAGCTCTAACCAGTAATATTTGATTGAACAGGCATAGTTGTTAATTTCTTTGATGTTTTTGACACTCTAGGCATTGTGTATGCCAAGTTGGGAAATACTGGTTTTTTGAAGCTGCACCTAATTATGACCCAGGGTTTAATTTTCAAATGTTAAATTAATTTGCAGCCTGCTGTCCATGTGCAAGGTCAGGAACCCTTGACTGCTTCCATGTTGGCTTCTGCCCCTCCACAAGAACAAAAGCAGATGTTAGGTATGTATATGATACCTTTCTCTATGCATTGTAGCAGAAGGACAGTTAAAGTACACTTTTTCAATCTTTAAATGCAGAGTAAATGATTTTAGCAATAAACGAGTTTGTTTCCCTTATCCCTTAAATTAGGCTGGATTCATCCCTGACCAACTTTCTTCTTTCTAGGTGAACGTCTATTCCCCCTTATTCAAAGCATGCACCCTACTCTGGCGGGTAAGATCACTGGGATGTTGCTGGAGATTGACAACTCTGAACTCCTCCACATGCTCGAGTCTCCTGAGTCTCTTCGTTCGAAGGTGGGTGGACTTTTGCCTTGCACAGGTTCCATAGGTGGTTAACTCTACACTGATCTAACAGTCGTTGGTGCTGGCACAGTGGGGTAGCAGCAATGCAGTGGTGGCTCAGGCCAAGAGTATCCTCTTTCAAAAGGTGACAGTGACTTACATTGCATGAACTGGAATTGTAACCTTCTCAGTTTACTTCTCAACAATGTAGGCATTGTTTATATGCATAAATTTTCACTGTATTATTAACTTAAATATACAAAAATTGCTGAGCTTCCCTTAATTCATTTTTCATTTGTACTTAACAGGTTGATGAAGCTGTAGCCGTACTACAAGCCCACCAAGCTAAAGAGGCTGCTCAAAAGGCAGTTAATAATCCCACTGGGGTTCCAAGTGTTTAATAAGTAAGTTTGGACACTGTAGTTCCATAGATTGACTAAGGCAAGTGTTTGGTCCATGGCTTTGCAAGCAGCCTGTGTCCAGGCTCTGTGTCATGTGCAGCCAGAGGAAGTAGCAGCTATGGTAAACAAGCTTCTGTGTTCACTTGGTTAGCAAAAGCTACTGACATGTCATTGTTTCTAACAACACGTTTAGCTGGAATTAACTCTAGGCATGTGTGCAAAAACGGGCAGTTCTGTCAAATGCTGCTATTCATACTATTGAGAACAACTTGAGGAATTCAAATTAGCTTAAAATGGTACCCCAACCCCCTTTTTTCTTAGAAATTAAAGAACTTATTTATACTGTAGTTTGTATATACTTAACAAATTCTAAAATTGTCTAGTAAGTGTAAACTAAACTGAATAATGTCTTGACTTCACATTTGGGTGAATTTAATGTCAGTTAAAATAGTGATTTTTCTTCATTGCTTTCTGTGGGGCTGGTATCTTAACTGTGCATGACAGAGGCAAATGGTGGTAGCTTAACAATTTTGACAGGGAAAAAATGTGAAGTTGAGGATAAAAAGCAATCTATTATCTCTTCTGTCTAGTTAAGTTTTGCCTGTGAACTTGCTTTCCACATTTGTAGCTACCATTTGAAGGTGCCTGATTTAACATTTCATCACATAACATTTTCCTTTTGGAGGCAGAATTTGAGTCATGATTTTTACCCATTTCTGTTTCTGGAGATAAGTTCTGAATAGATTGTCTCTCCTAAACTAAGATGCCTGTACTTTGAGACCATTACTCCATCTGCTCCATGATGTTTTAGTAATTGGAAATTGAAAGTCCTGCTAGGGTAGTTATTTGATGAGCCTCAACAGTAGAGGTGCCCCGCAGTCAATTGCAGTAACATTGTACTTAAAGCAGTGCTGTCTGAGGGACTGTCCAGTTCTAGAATCAGTGTTGTCTTGCCAAGGATCAGACTTTTGAATACTTTTGTGTCCCCTAAAAAGTGGGAGGACCCCAGATATTCTGTTTCTAAAGAACTTTGGTATCATTGAAACAATGAAAGCCCGGAGTTCTGCATGGTGTACAGTAGTAGAAAACATACAAGGTGCTGCTTTTGTTTTAAAACATAACAATGTTGTTTTTCTTCGCAGAGCTATCCGGGACTACAATCTAGAACTTCGCTTCACCGAAGAAAAAAAAAATCTAAACATGGAAAAACTATTAAATATTGAGAAAAACATTGCAAAATATAAAATAAATAAAAAAAGGAAAGGAAACTTTGAAGCTTACGTACAGAGCAACGCCGGGACTAGCAAAACAGATGCTAGTCCTAGATTACTTATTGATTTAAAATTTAAAAAAAATAGTAAAATAAAAAATACAAATTAATGTTTTATAAACCCAGGGGAAAAGAATTTTCAGCACAGTACAAAAATTTAAAGCATTCCTTTCTTTAATTTTGTAATTCTTTACTGTGGAAAAGCTCAGATTATCACCACTGTTTTAGTTGACAGTGAGAATTGATAGCTGAGCAAAGAAACATAATTTGGATTATAAAATTCTTGGTTTAATAAAAATTCCTTAAACACTGACTTACTTGTGATGGTTTCTTTTGTACAGTGTGCTTTTCATAAGCTTGTCATCCAGAATGCCAAGTTAGAATCCCACTCTAGTATGTTTTGGTGGATTGCAGAGAAGATAAGACTACACCTGTAGACTGTCTTCTAAATAACAGAAGTGAAGCGGGGGGGGAAGTGTTTGGGTTTTTTTAATAAATTGCTGCTTGATCTGAATCTGGTCTAGTGTACAATAGCACAGAAATAATTCTGTCTTCACTCAGGGCTGATGGGGTCATCAGGTCAGTTTGTGTCCCTAAAGGGGGTTGGCAGTGTAATGGCCAATGGCACTAAAGTGAGAAGAGGCAGTACTTACACATGAGCTGTTTCATTTGCTACAGAACCATACTGAGGTTGGGAGTTTTGCAGGATTAATACTTAAATGCTTAATCAAGCTAAGTGTTAAATGCATAAACAAGAGAGACGGTAAAATTGCTTTTGTTGTAAAACTGACTTTCACTGCATGAATTAGCAAATACACTGAAGCTTGTCCATCCACAGATGGATTATCTTACAGTTACTGCCTTGCTTTTTGGTTTTCCCCTTTCTGCAGATCTGTGGAATATAAAAGGATATTTCCTACCCTGTTTAGCCCATAATTGGCTCTATAAGTTGCTTTTTCAAAATTGATAATGCAAAAGGAGAAATGAAGTAGTGAAAGAGGCATTACCTGCTTTTACAAAGAAAAGGGTAAAACCTGGCAGGCTGGTGTGGGGAGGAGGCAGATCTGTTAGTCATGGAGGAAGGCATGACCAATAGCCACTAAAATCTGCTGGGTTTCAGTTACTATATGGAAAGAATACACATTCTATGGAATTCACAAGAAGGGGTTAGTTTGTTCTGGAAGTCTCTGAAATCTGTGTTGTGTGGTGGGAATGCCAGTGTTCTCTGATCTGTTGTTGCAGTCAAAGCCCTTTAGTATGCTTTCTGAAGTCCCCCAAAAGACAGTTCAGGAGCCCCCCCTAATTTTTCCCCTCTTGCAAAGGGGAAAATTTTAGGATTTCAGGTTTTCTATTACAGAATTTGAGAAATGAGCTTAATGAGGTGAAAATGGACTGGTGTAAATGGAATCGAGTTAAAATCCTTTGCTGTAAAAAGCAGTAGGTTAAACTTATGTAATTCTTACACTCAGTCCTGTCCTGATGGCAGCAGACTGGGATACTCTTTAATTTGCAGTCTTGATGAGGTATGTGACTAGGAAAGAATTTTTGAAATTGAGTGATAAATCCTACAAAAGAGGCAGTTCAAGTAAGATGTGTACATGTTAGGGGGCTAAATGTATAGCCTTGATTTTATGTAATGTCACCTATAAAAATATTTAAACTTTGGAGACAGTTTTAATGACCTAAAAATACTTAAAGCCATAATGGGAATGCTGAAGAATCTGATGATATTAAATGTTTAATGGAAGATCTAAAGGGTATTACAAAAACCTATTTTCAGGATTCTCAGAGCGCTAGCAAGAAAATAAGAGATCTCCTCACTTCTGTTTGTTTTCCTAGATAAGTTGTGCATTCTGTGAGTCTGCTGGAGTTAACCAAACTAATTTTTGTTTTGTAAGAATGAGCAAGTTATTTAACATCTTGCCAATGGGGGTAGCTGAAAAAGGAGGAGAACAGGAAGTCTCTGAGTTTGTACAAGGCTTCTGTAGGTGTGTCATGCACTAGCATCTGCACCAGCATGAAGTACTGGGTATCTTCTGTGATGGAAGGAAACAGCAAGGCAATTCTGCTGAGGTGATTATGACAGCCTAAGAAAACAAAGCCACGGGTTGATTTGGTTTATTTCTTCTGCTTACGTGGTAATTCCCTGCTGTATACTACAGATGCCTATTCAATAAATGACTCCTATTTAATTTCTAAATCTTAAAGATGGCAAACAAGGCACTTGTTAGTGCCTCTACCAATGCATCTTTGGAGTACTACTGTAAAACAATGCAGCATGCAGGAAAATCAACTTTTTCGATAGTAGAGAAGTGTTCCTTTGAGTTAATAGGCAGCCTGACTGGCAGGCACTTCCTGCTGCCACACATTCCCTCTAGTATATGTCAGAGGCTTACACTGATCCCTCTGCACCCTGCAGCCTGCCAGTGCTAAGCTGATTTTGCTGGATCCTCTGGCATTTCATTCCTTAAGTCCTTCTGGGTCTTCCATTCTGACCACAGCAAACACTTCAGAGTTCAGCAGCAGCCAAAAGCCTGCTCGGGAAGTGGGTGGTGATTTGAATGAATGAATGAATGAATGGTATAATATTTGCCATCCACTTTCCCAAGCAGGATGTGGCTTCATGAGCAACTAAATCAAAGGTTTGGTGCAGAGGTAATCTGGATTGCACACATGCTCTTTGCTGCTCTGCTGAAGTCTAGGGAATTCAGAGTTCACTGGGTCCAGGGGAGGAGGGGGCAAGGTGCTGGAAATTAGGATGTTCTAGACTCTGGCAATGTCTTGTTGCCAGTTGGTACTAATTAGGTGTCTACCCTTGAATAAATGGTGTCATCAGTCCTTGAGCATCCTTCTTGGTAACATTCTTAATGATTGTGATGGACAACTGGATGTTCAAAGGTAGCCACGCAACATTTTGAGTTAGGAGTCTTGGAAAAAAGATTTCCTGAAGTCTACCTCTAGTAGACATATTTGTGCTTGGGATAACCGGAAAAAAAATCTAAAACAACTTACAATTTGTATTTTTTACAATACAATTTGTATTTTTTTCAATAGGTTTAGGAGTTGTGGCCACACTAATATGCTAGAGAGAGCTGCAGTCCTTGGGACCACAATTCTCCCTAGACTTTTGTAATTATATGTGAGTCCCTGTGGTATGACTACCTCACTGAAAAAGCTTTTACTCTCACTTTTCTTCTACAGGACATGGTCAATGAGAAAGAGTAGCTGTATGGAAATGAAAATGCAGCTGGAGGGGCGACAAATCCTTAGGATATTGCATTTGAAGTGAATTCAAATTTAAAACAAATGTTTCCAACTACACTAAGAACACAAGGTGCAGATGTGGTTAGAACTTGGGCAACAAGAGCAAAGGAAGAATATTTTCAAAAAAGTAATTTGAGATTTAGATTTCTCACTTGTATTGGGATTGAAAGTAATCATTAAGAAAAAAAAATTACAAGCTAGGTCACCATAATGGCCCTTTTGTCCATGAAGTACTAAGGGCAGTACATCTGCCAAATGGTTTCCTATTTCCCATGTCACCTGCTAAGGAAACATCCCTAATCCTGTCGTGTTCCAACTGGCTGTAGCTGGCCAGATGTCTGTTCTTTTTTATAGCTCTGAGCACATTTTAAAATATACCATGTGATACCTGAGCATTCAAAAACCCAAACTGATGCCCTGGGCAGGCTGAATGGCTGTGTCACATTTCAGTAACTGGGACCTTGGGTTACATGTGTTCTAGGTTAAACCTGAAGTCAGCAGATGATATCAAACAGAGATTACACTTCAAAAGGTGGGCCCCAAGCATATTATGTTGTCATGTCTGTGAATGGAAGCTTACTTAATCCTGTCCCTTTCTACTGCTAGAGATTTGCCACCTGTAGCTGTGTCTTGGAGAAAAAAGGAGGGGATAGACAGCAATGGCAGAGGATGGCTCCTCAGGACTGATGCCAACAGCCTTCCCACTGGGGAGAGGGAGGCAGAACTGGTGCACTTGTTGGACATGATACAACTTCTAAAATTTTTTTATGTAACTTTAGTCAGGGGATTGTTCGCCCTAGGAAAAGGAGAATTGAAGTTTCTCTTCAAACAACTCTGTTCACCAGTGCTGGGTGAGGTGAGGCCTGATGAGCTTATCTACAGTTTGGGAGTAGCCACAAGATACACAGGAGATGAATGTTAACCAACATCACCCCGTGGTGTGGTCAGAGACACCTGGTCTGGGAAAAGATTGATAAAGAGAGCCACAGAATGAGGACCATCATTTTATTAACATCAAAGGCAAAGGGATCAATAACCAAGAGGCGATTGCTGAGAATTGTATACGTTAGGACCAATGAATGGGAATTTCTTTGGGTTTTCATGTATAAATATGTGAAAAGTCTGGTAAAGAACTATGTGTGATGGAGTGATTTTCAATGCAGAACCCAGGCATGTGTGGATGAAATTATTTCTATTGCACATCCTGGCCAGAATAATGTAATACTCATTCTCTAACACTGAAAAGATGTTGTTGGAGAGTTTCTGTTTTTCCTGCAGTTTTGGTGACGCACTCACCTTTGCTTCCCCCCAAAACCGTGTCCCCAGCAGTGACATGTGGGTGGTATAGAACAGCAACAGAGCCACACCATGTCCCAACCCTGCAATCAGGACACCACCAAAATTAGCTCATTTTCCCCTCCTATAGTTTTCAGGAACCAGATTTAGGCAGATAAGAAGAGACCAGCAACCTAGAATGACAAAAGTAGAAAATTCATGTGACCTGGAGTATAGATCTTTCCTCTGTCTTCCTATACCTCACATTTTTCCACTGAACTCCTTCTGCAGGTCCTTAACCTTCCAGGTTGCAAAAGTGGAGATATGGACTGGCAAAATGTCTTGGGGTACAAACAAGGATACACACAGCAGCCTTGCTCAGGAGTGGAAGAAAAGCTCTTCCAGAGCTCCTCAGGGTGTGGGGAGCCTCATCTCCAGGTACACCAGAGCAACTGTGACACCAAGGCTACAAAGTTGGCTTTGTAAGAGGATTGTTGTGGGGGTGCTCCTGAAGTTACTGGACTGGTTACATTTGGCTGCACAGATGAAAAGTAAAAACAAATCAAGTTTTCAAACACATTATACAATTTTATTTTACTTACTCTTCTCCACTTCATTCACAATGCCCACAGTTAGTCCTGGTTATTGAAAAATATGTTTAAGCCTTATTTTACTGGAAAGAGGTTTTCTCCAGGTCATCCAGTCAATCACAGCCTTTGCAAAGCAATTTTCTTCCTCTGAAAAAGGGCCTTTTCGTGAGGCCAGCATAACATGCTCACATCAGGCCCTCAGTTGCAGGGCAGGTGTTGCAGTGGCATCATTTCCCTGTTAATGAGCTCATTCCACATCTCCAGCAGTGCTGCTTGTCTAAGTCTACAAGGACTTTCACATGAGAAGACTGAGCCCTACAGTGCCTTTCCCTCAAAGGTTACCAGAAACACACGAAAGGAAGCTGTGAAAAACAACAAAAATAAATCACACTTATTGTCTGAGAATTAGCCATAAACAAAAGTCTCAGGCCAGAGATAGATATACCATTTTAACTACACTTGACCTCCAGTAAAAAAAGGATTTAGCTTTCTTAACAAACCTGCTGTGTGTGTACCCCTTTTGCCAGAAGGTTGCTAGTCCATGTTCCTTGAGAAATAGCGAATTACTGTCACTTCATAATAAATTACCACTTTGTAGGCTCTTTCCTCGAGCTACTCTGAATTCCCTGCCTGCCCGGCCCTGGCACTTCAGGACCCGTGTCACCCCGTGGGCCCGGTCTGAGGGGCCCGGTCTGAGGGGCCTGGTCTGAGGGGCCCGGTCTGAGGGAGATGTTTGAGGCCTTGGTCTGAGGGAGATGTTTGAGGGTGCGGTTTGAGGCAGCGGTCTCAGGGCCCGGTTGGAGGGCCCGGTCGGAGGACCTGGTCTGATGGTGCCCGGTCTGAGGGCCCGGTCTTAGGGCGCGGTGCTGCTGCTTGGCCCCACCGGGCCCGGTGTGCTGGGATCGGCTCCTGCTCCGCAGGGCGCGGCACGGCCGCAGCTCTGAGCAGGTGAGGTGCGCCTGGTGCCGCCCCCAGCCCTGCCCTCCCACCTGGCCCTCACTCCGCCTGGTTCTCCTGATGCTGTCCTGTCGGAGGGGCAGAGCGCTGCTTGTGGAGCACGCGTTTGCAAAGTGAAATCCAGCAGCCGCTGAGAGGCAAAACGGGAAAAAAAGCCAGGGCTTGTGGCAGAAGGGTATGGTAAGCCAGCTGAATGGGAAACACTGGCCAAGCAGCAGGAGCTGTTGGCTCCAAGTGCCTCTTTTCCTTGGCGTCTGGGAGAGAGGTGCAGCTGCTCAATTTTGGTCATTAATCCCATGAACAACTCTGGAAAGTTTGTGGAGGTCAATCCAGGCAAATTGCAGAGTTGATTGCAGGATTTTTTTTGACTAGCTGGGGGTTAACCAAGTGTTGGATCTTGAATTACCTAAGTCAATACCTCAGGAGTGATCCTTTCCACACTGAGTTACAAAACAGCTGGAACACAGGCTTGAAGTATTCCAAGGAACAGTGAGCCTCAGAGAATAATGTATGGCCCTAGGCAACAGAAGTGGATGATCTCAGGGTGAATCTTCCTGTTGATTGCTACTTTTGCTTCATTCCTTGTTGAGTTGCCTCTGTCCTTTTGCCCTCTATCCTTCCTCTGGATTTCTTAGAAAAGTGAAGGGGAGCATGTGATGCTGAGCTTTTCTGTGAAAGCAGAGTGTCTGTCAGCCTTCTCTTTGTTAGCCTTCTCTTTGCTCTCTGGCTGGCCTTTGCCAGTCCTTGGCTCCAAGCAAAATCTCTTCTGGCTTTTCTGTAAGTCTGGTGCACACTATTATCCTTTCTGAGCAGCATAATTTTACCTCACCAGCCCTATTTCAGGGCCCTTTTTGATGAACATTTATGCTGGTGGCTTAGGTAGGTGCTTCTCTCGGCAATTTCCTTGCTGTGCTCTTGGTTACAGTGACAGGAGCACTCTGAAGCAGTTTTTCAGCCAGTAAACCTGGATGGGTATCAATCCATCTCTCCCAACTCTGTGTGACTGCACAAACAGCTGGAGAAGCACAGTTAAAAGGTAGATGAGTTGCAGCAGGGCTGCCATGAGAAGCAATGTTTGCTAAGGTGTGCCCTTGGAGTTGCAGCTCTGCAATTCTGTTCCCTGTGGGACCTCTCACAGTAGTATTTTGCTTTGGTTAATGGAGCATTTTGGATAACCTATCTGAACTAATAAATCAGCTTATGCATTTGCTTCCATTTTTAAAAGGCCTACTGTTTCTAGCTCAACAGGTTTTAACATCATTAGTGCTCTCAGCAAAATTCTTCCCTTCTCTGCATCCCTGGTAACTGAGAGTTTGCCTCCTGCTGGTCTTAGAACTTGTTAGTTGATTTTTGTTTTCAATTCCTTCATTCCTGCTGTTGGTAGCTCCTGCACTTGGTTTTGAAGTTTGTAACTGTGCTGCTGTCTCTTAATTTACTTCCTATTCTTCTGTGAGGTTGCTTGTCTATAATTATTATATTCTGTTCTGCTTATTTTGCTTGAAATACTCTGTTAATGTAGAAAAATGCACAAGTATGAGAAGCCTTACTCCAGAATAAAGTAATTTTCACCACATGTGGCCAGATCACATATCATGACCACTGTGTGCCACAGATGCAACAATTCTGTGATGCAAAGAATGTAAATTAGAAATAAACTTCCCTCATGGATGAATTTCTGCACTGCTGTACTTGAGGGTATTTCTTGAATGCTGCTTTGGAGGATCTGTCTCTGGCATCTCTCAGGTGAGCTGATGTGGGAAATGCAAGCCCAGAGAGCTCCCAAGGCCTCCAACATCCAAGCGCAGAGATAGAGATGGATACAGTGTTTGACCTAAGACCTTGGAGAAGGCTTGAAGCTTTAGTATAATAGTGAAACAGACACGAAATAAGAATAAAGATTTGTAGTTTAAGCAGAAATATGTTTTAAGCAAGTAGAAATATGCCTCATGTAAGCAAATAAATACATTAAGCAAGATAGTAGAAGATTTTAAAGTTTAACCATAGAACTTGTAGAGTTGGTAAAAAGTAGAAGATACAGCATAAAGTTTCTGTAGAGTTGATTGGACAGAAGAAGATACATTGCAGCAAATCCTGTAAAATGTAGCAATAAGAATTGGTTATGAAGATGCTAGTGAGCTTTGTGGAAGTAGCTGATTGGATAAGAAATTTATAAAAGACATTGTAAGTGGAATTAGAATGGCTTTTGATGTACAGCTTCTAATATGATGGCTTTGAATGTAACAACCTTATAGTCTCACCCTTCCATGAGACTGACTGTTGCAATAAACTATCTTTTAAATGCCTCTTCAGTTGACCCTGTCTTTCTGTATCCCAAACAACCTGCTGAACTAATTGTGCCTCTTTCAGGGCAGCAATCTTCAAAGCTCTCCTATTCCACCTCTACAAGCTCTTCTCCTGACTTGTGATGCAAAGGACACATAATTCTTGTTTGTGGCTCTGCCTTACCTGCCCCTTTTCTTTTGCCATGCATTTCCCTGTTTCCTATCACCTTTTAGTCTGAGAGTGCTTCTGTTGTTTGACACTCCCAGTCTGTGCTTCCTTGCTGTCTCCCAGAGCAGTTGTTCTCCTGAAAAGGACAGTCTGAAGGGGGCAGCTGTCCAGAGGCACTGTGTGGTGATGGAGCCTGCAATAGTTTGGATGCATTGGAGACTGGGGAGGTGCAGATACTGACTGTGAGCAACTTACCCCTTGGTGCCTCACCTGCCAAGGGATTTGTCAGGTTTAAACTGAGTACCCAAGGGAAATCATATAGAGGGAAGTGTGATCAACCAATAATGATATATTAAAAGAGATCTTGCTTAAAGTGAGTTGCTTAGGGAGGGCTGGCAGAAATGCTGAGGAGAGTGGTACAACTTTAGCCCTTCTCCTCTTCCTCAGGCACTTGCCTGTGGATTAACAGAAGGTTTCTGTCTTGGTATGAGGATTTACAGCCTTCCCCTTCCTCTGGGAGAAGGGGCTTTGTATGGACTCTAAGAGAGTCCAGAGGTGGCTCTGTGTTCTCCCCATTGCCTCTTCCTTTAGGAGGTAGTGCATTTGATTCCTCTAGCAATCCAATTTTCTTTTTCTCTTCTGTTTTGATATTTTATTATTAGCAGTGGGAAGGAGAGCTGAAGAACCAGTCTCCCTTTGCTTGGGATGAATCCAACTCATGTTGGGCTGTTTGTACTTGCTGAGCTGAGATTTGTGCAGCCATTCTCTGCAAACGACTGTGAACACCTTCAGCTGGAGTGTCAATGCCAGATGGACATGCATTTGAAGGACCTAAGCTTTGGCCCTAGATTTACCCAAGGACAGCCAGGCACTGCTCTGTGCTGTAGTTGTGCTCTGTACTGAGAGTTCTCTGGGGATTGCACACTGACCAGAGCATCCCCTAATAGAGCTCTGAGGATTTATTCTGCTTCTGGAGAGGTAAGGCTCTCGTGCAAGACTAAGTTACAGAAGTTTCTAGAGTGGGATCAAGATTGTCTGGACAATGGTTTGTGCTTTAAAAATGTCACTGGATTTCCAGGCCCTTCCTGATTTCTGCCTTTGTGATGTTGTGATGTTTGCATTTGGCTTTTCAGTTTTGCAGCTTCTTAACAATTTGATACTTTTGTTTCTGTTATTTTGTTTGACTTCAAGTTCTGCACATCACCAGCATGACCTAGACAGCATAGGCAGGACTAACACCAAAAGGCAAACCTGTGGGACTACACTAAGTAGCAGATTTTGTCAACTACACTTTGAAACTGATGATATCTTCTGCTTAGGAGGGGAAAGATGCAGAAAGATGAAAAAGAAACAGCACCAACTATGGCCTGTGTCTTTACTCCTCTTTTTGAAGATAATAGCTTTTAGAGCTTAAAATTGTCATATTTAGGGAAGCTACTCTATCTATTTTAGGTGGAAATCTTGGATGATGACTAAATACCTATTCCACCAGGTTAGAACATCTTATCTGGGTTTTCAGCACCATACACAAATACACACTTAAAGTTTATGGGCATTTTCCTTTAATTCTTTGGGATGTGAAAAAATATAATTGGTTGTAAGAAGTTTCTCTTCTCTGTAGCCCAGATCCTGAGGACACATGATTGCATTTCAAGAAACTTACCCAGCAGCTGGCACTGAGATTAATTAATTATTTTTTTAAGTAGGCCAGAGTCTCAGTTTGTGTGAAGTGATGATAACAGACAGCACCACTTTCTGTAGGTGAGGCATGGCCTGAGCACAGAGGGAAGAGAGAGGACCACCTGGTTGTCAGACTCCTGCCAAATTTTCTTGCTCTGTCTCCTCAGTTTGCCTGCCTGTAGAGCAGAGATAAGTTTTCCCTGGAGGAAAATCATGTATGTGAAGGGCTTTGAAGATAAAAACCACTCTACACTCACTATTGCAGTTAGCTTCACATTAAACCAAAGCATGTCATGTTATCTAACCCTTTTATGCTGTGTGTCTCTGAGCACTTCACACATCATATGTAACAATCAAGCCCTTGGAAAGGCTGCTGTGTTGCCAGCATAGGGAAAATGGAGTTGTGATTCTAAGCTTCACTCCTGGTTTTAGCTAACAAAAAGGAAAGGTATTGCTAATTCTTGCAGTAATAAACTTTTTTCCTTCATACTTCAGTTGCTGGAGTCATGTGAAAGACTTAGGCAGGAAGGGCCAGAGGGGAAAATGTCATCTTTCACATGATTTCATGATACTAATTGCAGAGTTGAATACTGGTGCATAAATTTAATTAGTGGTAATGTCTCAGCATTCTGTAGGGAGTCTCATTTTACTGATCAGATGACACATTGTTTTGATTTAGGTTAAAAAATGTTTCCAGGCAAACTTGCTGTATTTTGCTGTGTTTAGTAATGTGCATTTTGAGAAAGTAAACATAGCTTATCCTTCTATTGAGAGTGTTTTCTTATAGTAGAGAATGTTTATATTTTCAAGTGACCAAATATTGTCCAAACCTATTGGAGCCATCGTATGTCAGTTGTAAAATAGTGTAATTGTGGTTTTCTAGGACTTCCAGGTCTGTTTATAGATGATGTAAGATTTGTACAGAGACATTATGTCCATATTATTGTACAGAGGCATTATGTCCAACTGTAATAGCTGGAGGAACTGAAATCAAACTTTCAGATAATTTGTGTTCATTAAAGATTTTGGGGTTTTGGTTTTTTTTTGGTGTTTTGTTGTTTGTTTGTCTTGGTTTGGTTTGGTTGGGCTTTGTGTCATTTTTTCCCTTTTCAATATTAGATGAGCCAATAACTTTTATCACCTCGCACAGGCAAAAGAGTAAAAGCCTCTTAAGTAGCACAAGTCAAGGACAGAAGTTACCAGCTCACAAAACAATAGTTCTGTGGGTACAGAACAAAGAAATCCTGTATGGACATGCTGGAAAGAGAAGACATCTGTAATCAGAATTTGTTTGTGTGTAAGACCCAGCTGATAAGGTTAATATAATATTAGGTTTTGTGGCTTGGAGCAGGAGCTCAGAGGTGGTAAGATTGTAAAAAATGGGGATCCCACATCAAAAGAGGCTGCTCACTTGGGCTGTCTTCTGGGTGGCTGCCCTGAAAAAGGCTCTGCCTTTGCTGTGGGCCCTGAGGTCCATCAGGGAGGTTCTGGATGGGTGCCCTGTGCCTTTTGCAGGACATTATGTCTTGCTGTCAAAACAAGAGAGCACTGAAAGCTCCTTGGAAACTATGAATACTTCCTCATTTTCATTTAGCTTTCCTTTGTCTGTTTAGCAGCTGAGGAGCATTTTGGGAGCGCTGTGCCTGCCTTCCATCCAGAGTTTTATCTGACAATGACCAAACCAATGGCAGATGAGAGAGAGGCAGTCACAGCTGGAGCAGTATCTTCAGAATGGTAAGCCTGGCTATAACAACCTGATCAACTTTCACATGTGGGGCTTAAACCTTCAAGGATATGCCTACAATATTGACTGCAGGGTGCTCTACCTTTCTTACTGAGATGAGTTAGGGTGTATCTAAAATGCTAAACATTGCAGCCCTGTTCTGGCTGTTGGTTCACCGGGTTTAGAACATCTGGGTATTGTATTTCTCTAATTTCTGAAGCAAATGCCTTTTCTGCTGGTTTCCCAAAATGTAAAAGTGCAGTTTCACTCTGAACAGCCTGTTGTCTGCCCATTCTCTGTCCCTCTGGATCAATGAGTGGAACCACCCTTCGTGGTTCTGCTCCACAGCTGCCAGAGCTGATATGGCACCCAGTGGGTAGGAGACAGAGGCAAAAATAACAGGCACTTGGGCAGGTAGAAGAGTAACATGGACGACCTCCCTTCAAGAGTTTCCAAGAAGACTTGTGAGAATTATAGGAAGAGATTGTAGAAAAATTACATCTCAGTGTGCTGTGTTCTAGGACAGGTTTGCAGGATTCCTAGAATAGGTCTTGTGAGTTTCATATAAGCCAAGAAAAACAGAAGAATCCATTTCAACTGCCTGAAAGGATGGGTGTGCAGGTAGATGAATTTAAAGAGGTTTTGCAGCCTCTGGCTTCAGATATTTTGTGCCAAGACTTACAAAACAGAAGCTCAGGGTTAGTGTTTAAAGTTGTACTTAGTGGTTATTCTTTTTTCACTTGAGTATTCATTTCTTTTAAAGCTACTGGCCTTGAGTGACCGTGAGTTACATGGCCAAGAACCTTACTGAGGTCTTGCTTTGGGAGAAAAGCAGCATTCCATGTATTTTGCCCTGCTCATAGTTTCAGTTATTTAACAGACTGATAAAGGCAGCTGGGCAGAAACCAAAGGATGATTAAAGTAACACTGACTATTTAGTCATAAGTCATGTTTTGAGACACTGGCCATGTTTTTCATCTGTTGGCTACATTTCCTCCCTCCCCATTTTCCACTTGTTTTTCAGTTACTTTGGATTCAAATATTACAAATAGTGATGCCTTCATAATTTTTTTTGAAAGCTACAGCAGGTAAGTTTGAATTTTTCAACCAAATAGTTTGTTATATGAAAGTTGAAATATTATCCTACCTCCCAGGCTCCTTTGCTCTCTTCCTTTCCTTGTGTTCTTAGAGTAACAGTCTGCCTTGTAAAGCAGTGAGTTCCAATGACAGAGTGCTCTCTGTGAAGCCTGGGTGGCAATAATAATAATATTTCTATTGTTTTTTTTCCCCATGTACAAACTTGTTTCTCACATGGAAAGAACTGCATGCTTTGTTTTTATATTCTGTGGCATATCTGATGAATCTTTTGCCTCTAAACAGTTCACAGGAAAGTCTTTGTGAGAGCTCAATAGAGGGATTACACACATTCTTGGACTTTGCAATTGTAAATGCTTTTTGATAGTGTCAGTGGTTTGCACTGATGAGTGTACTGATGACTGCTGGGAAAATGTCGTGTTCTCTTATCTTGCAATTGTAGTGATGGGCAGAATCTGGCACATATTTGGGTTGTTGTAGCCTAGGTGACTTTCAAATGCATTTAAATGTGGTCCATGGCATGTGTGATCTTTCTTTGGCAGGCTTGGAGCCTTGGTAACTTGTGCTTCTGTCTGACTGTTGCAAGTTGTTGTACGTTCCTTTTCCATTCCTCCTTTCACATTGCTGTGGTTCTAATGAGAATAGTGGTGTTTTGGAGCAGGTGGGTGCAGTATGTCTGACTCCACAGTAATTTAGAGAGGGAATGCTGTTTTGGTTTTCTGGGAAGTGCTTGGTGTGCTGGGGTAACCTTGCTTGAAGTGAACTGTTCTGGGAAGTGGGCGTGCTTTGAAGGACCAAATAAGAAGTTTGTGTCTCAAGAGCTCTTCACTTGCTATGTGTGACTAAGGTATGTAAGGGGAGTTCAGGAGGGCTATAGAAAATGATATGAATAAGTATTCCTAGCAAATTCTAGAAAGGTTTTTCCTGCATACTTTGTAAATAAAAAGATACTGTTTATTTACAGTCTCTTAAATTCAGACCAACTGGAGTGCTAAAGACAGTGAATGACTTCTGTTGTAAGATCAGTCTTTTTAGTTCTGATCCAATGCCTGCTATAGCCCTACAGATGACTCCCAGTAATTACTGCTGTCTTAATTAGTCTTGATGAGACTGACAACTGGGCTGCTAAAGAAAGTTAAATCCATCAGGATTGCCTGCAATATGCTGTCAAACACTGCCAACTGACTTTTCTTCTACAAAGTTCTGGCAGGAAATAATTCTTAAAAATATCAGTTTCCAGGGTTTAAAGATGTCTTTGGACATGACAACATTGTGGATTTCTCTTAATGCACCAGCAGAAAAAATGTATATTTTAGTTTTTTTCTCTAAACCAGGCCCTTTTGGTGAGGAGGGGTGACTTGATAAGTACATGTGCAGTACTAATTTTACAGGTTATGTACACCTGTGTATGCTTATAAAGGCATGTAATGACTGTGCTACCAAAAGCAGTCAGTTACTTTGTAGAGGTCAAGATAGGCGCAGAATTATTCCTTAAATATTGGTGCAAGATCAGCACATTCTCAAGACAAAAAAATGAACCCAAATTTCTGTTCCACAATACAATAGATTTTAATAAGCTATGTTTAGGCTTCCTGGTTGGCAAAGACAGTAGTTCTGCAGCTTTATTTGCATACAATTAAAGCTTAACATGGTTGTGCTTACATAAATGCTGCTTCAAAATACAAATGGCAGTAGTGCTTTGTGTGTTTTTCCATTATGGTAAAAAACAATCTCCAAATAGAGATCAAATAACTCTGTGAAAGACAAGAGTGCATTAATTGTCTTTACCTGTGCACAGTGCCTTTTATTGGTGCAACTGACACTTGAATAAATATTCATTTTAGCTATTAAAGAATCTCATCCAGCAAACTGTCCTTGTTGTACATGTTCTAGTATTTATTAGCATACTGTTACTTGAGAGATGTTTTATGGCAGAGTAACAAAATTTCTCCAACAGTATTGAAAGACAGAGTAAAGTTCATTCTTAATGCACCTCTGTGCTGTTCTTTTCTTCCCCATTGTGGAAGATGTGCAGGCAGCACTTACTGTCCTACATGTTTCTCAGGAGGGAATACATAGTGAATGCTTCTGTGTTACTGATAGTTAGTGTTAAAACCAAGCATTACCCCAAACTTGCTCATCTCCTATTGCAAGAGGGATGACTAATGAATAAAAATCATTAAAAATATGAAAAAGTATGTTCCTTTTCTGGCAAGGGCATGGACTGGCCTTGAGTAGTCAGTCTTGGCAATCTGAAACAAGTTAGCACACACCTGTGCAAGCAACCTGGCAGCTGATATGGGAGAAGAGGCAGAGGGACTGCACTGTAGGTGCTGATGAATGGGAAGCAGTCACTTTTCTGCCACCACAGCACTTTATTGAGCACAGATATGTCTGTAGGTCAAACCAGTGCAGCTTTTATAATAGAAACCTTCATTTTTCATTGAATGAAAACATGGGAAACTAGAGGTGAATGAACCTGCTAGGGTTGGGATACTTTTTCCTAAAAATTCTATTGCTGACTTTTTTTCACCTTCATGTCTATCTTTCATTATGAGAGAGAAGTTAATACTTACCTAAGAGAATAAGTCAGTACTTACTTCATTTTCTTGGTTTGCCTTAAACAGCAGTATTTAATCTTCTACATGAAGGGATTTGTATGTGTCACTGACTAAAATACAATATGCAAAGGGGAAAATCACACTCAATTTAAGACTTTTTTGGTCCTTGTCCTGTGTTTGTTCTGAATGGGGGTGTGAAGTGTGTGCTGGAGTGGGAGTGCTGTGCAAGGACCATGGCTTTACTGCAGCTGCTGGACTTATTGAACATGACGTGTGTCTGCACTCAGCACACACCAACCAGCTGCATCCCCTGACCACATCCTAACCTAACAGGGCCAACTCAAGTTTGGAAGAAGCCCATGCAGGCTAACCCAGCTTTCCAGGTGCCTGTTTTTGCTTGGCACCACCTTTTCCTGCTGCAGAGGTTACAGCAGGCATACTCTGGCTGTTGCCCAGTAACTTATCTCACAGGAGGAGCTGTCAGGGGACGGCAGGACACCCAACACAATGGGAGACAGCTTGACAGAATGGATGTTTTGCTCAAAACAAACATTGCTAAAGTATTTACCAACACTATCATGTAGTAAAGTTGAACACAGAGTTGAATGATCTACCCCCTAACACCCTTGCCCTTCCACGCTTTCAGACTCTAAAAACTTGAACAATGACCAAGCTGGAGAGACTGATTCAGTCTATCCCTTACTACCTCCAGCTCCTAAAGACAAATGCTGTGGTTCTTGCAAGAAGCCACAAACAAGAGGAGACCTTGTGACTGTGTTGTGTCTTCTTTTTCATCAGGAGAAAGACAGTATGAGCAGGTACACATATCCCGATCAGTCTCATTTTCATGCAACACACTGGCATCCTTGAATGCAACCTGAGATTGTGGTCTGCTTGTGTTGGGCATCCATGCAATAATGTGGAGTATTGAGGATGCAAATGTGAGGACAGCCAGTCATTATGCACTTATGAATAGAATTGAGACACATTTCCTTGAAGCAGCAGAAGTGTGGAGTTGGGAATCTAGGAGGCTAACTTTTTCCAGTCTGTGCTGAACAGCAGGCTCTAACATGAGGAAAAGGATTCAGGTGTTGATGAAAGGATTGATGAAAAGTTGAGTACTTGAGCAAATACAACAGAGCAGAGCCTGATAACAGGCAAAAAGTAGCATTCTTATGTGGTTCTTTACCAAAGGACTCTGGTATAAGGTGGTTTTCTTTCTGAAAAGCAAGCATGAGGACAAGGATTGAATACCACAAGAGAGTTGTGGTGTGTATGGTATTTGAAATGAAAGTAAAATGTGACCCAGAAATCTGCAGGTGTAACCAGAATCAAAGCTGTTCTGTTCACAGGCTGCATTTCCTTCACTAGAGCCTCCCTCTCTGACCACACGATCTCTGCTCCCCTGACCTTGCATCACACCGTTTGTGCAAGCAGTGGAGGAATGCACATTTGGAACATTCCTCTCCTCTCAGTAGCTCACAAATGTGTTTGGATGTGTATGTACACAAACAGAAGACTGAGTAGCTAAGATTTTAGCACTGCTCTAAAAATGTTATTTGTTCATATCAAACTAGGTTGTGTTTCTTATTTATTTAATTTCTATTTCAAAAGTGCAGCTGGACACAGAACTGAATTTCATCTGAATTTCCTATGGGAAGTTCCTATACTTTCAGACTTGTGTTATATGCTGGCCAAGGAGGAAGGTTTCTAGCATAGAAAGCTCTGAAGAATTTTAACTCAAGGATGTCTGTTTTATTTTTGTTTCAGTGTTAAGATACAGTTCAGTCTCCTGACCTGCTGTTCTTCTCAAATATGTTGTAATAAGGACCTCATTCCCATCCTTTCTCCTTTTATGGTCCATGCTTCTTAGGTGAGCAACAGATCCACTAAGAGCTTGCTGAGGACTCAGGTTGGTTGACTCCTGTTAAAACAAAATCACTTAACTTTAAGTTCTCTAAAGGAAAAATGGGTGGAAAAAAAAGATATCTAGATATCTTTCTTGCTATATAACATATATATTTTTTGAGGTTTTTCTGTTTGTTTCTATTTTGGTTTATTGTTTGTTTCTGTTTTTCTTTCTTTATGAAAACTTTTCTTTTTTTCATCAAAACTGAAACCCAAAGACCAAAGGAAATGCCTTACCAGCTTCTGTATTATTGTGTATTCCTATGTTAATGATTGAGCTGTGCTTCAAGCTACTGGGACAGACTAGTGGGTAGTAGACAGCAGTTCTAGATATTTCAGGAGATTTTACTACATGTAATAGTAACACTGTTAAGGGGATATTCAAACAATATGAAGGGATACAAGAAAGTGTCCAATTCAAATTACATGGTATGTTTCCTGAAATTCTGGACAAAAAGTCTAAGAAACACGAATAGTTCTACTGAACATCTACTGTTGCCAAAACACAAGGTTTCTTTATGTTGGTGCATGTTTTGAGTAGATAAGCCTTTAGTCCTCTTTCCAAAACTAAAATAGTTGATTGGGAAAAAATCTGAGCTTTTGCTGCAAATTCATTTTAAAAGAAATTTCCGTCCATTTTGGAAGATGTTAGAATTGCCATGTGCACTTACTGAATGGATCATTGCTGACACTGGTAAATGCTTTTTCTATTGTATTTGTATTAAACTTATGCTGGATTCTATTGTGTTATTTTAGGGACATGTCTGTATTTGTACTTCTTCACTTAATTCTGTCTTCTCCTGCCTTACAAACTGCACTGTTTCCTCCTTTTGTTTTATGTCAGTAATTTTCTTTGGTCTCAACAATGCTTCACTGATAAGAGGCTAAACACAAATATTTGTAACACTGAACAATGTGGGGAGTTTCTGGCATGGACAGTTCTGCCTTCGGGGTTAAAAGCAGGTGACAAAATGAAGGGGGGGGAGGGGAATCCCCAAACACAACACCTTAAGATGATTCTTGGTTTTGATTTGCTGTGTCATAACCTTACTAAGGGAATCACAGAATTATAGAATGGTTTGGGTTGGAAGGGACCTTAAAGATCATATAGTTCCAATCGCCATGCCATGAGTGGGGGCACCTTCTGCTACACCAGATTGCTGAGAGCCCTCTCCACCCTGTTCTTAAACACATGCAGGGATCAGGCATCCACATCTTCTCTGGGCAAGCTGTTCCAGCATCTCAACACCCTCACAGTAAAGATTTTTGGCCTAATATCTAATCTAAACCCACCCTCAGTTTAAATCCATTCTCCCTTGTTCTATTAATACATGCCCTTTTGAAACTAAAAGTTATCAAAAGTTGGAGATAAGTAGTGACTTCATCCCCCATGATGTGAAGCTGTGCTTCTAGTTCGGTAGAATCAAATAAGATAAAATAATGCCTTTAAAAAAAGGCAGCTGAGGAAACTGCTGGTTTAAGTGTCAAACAGTCATACTTAATGTGACTATTCTAGATGGAACTGAGATTTTATTTCCTCTAACATCCTTTCTTGAAGATCCTCAAATTAATCTGCCTACTAGTATGCTGCACAGTGTTCTTGGAGAACTCAAACTGCTTAGAAGTAGCTTGAAACCTTGAATCATGCTTGTGTTTTTCCCTCATGATTCCTGAGTAGAGAGGTGGCAATGAGGGTAGGGTGCTGCCAGGTGGGACTCCCTTGGAGTGGCAGAATGGTAATGTGACCTCTGTGCTCCCGGCCCTGGGCTGCCACAGTGGAAGAGGTGCCCTGTATCCAGGTTGTAAAAGCTGCAGGGGTGGCAGTGAGGATCTGGGAAAAGCAGATGCATCAAGTCCTCCGTGTACTTTCCCTGTGGAGGTTTCAGCATGAACAGCACACACCCAGAAGCACTTACTCTGGTACTTGTGCCTTTTAACCCCCCAGCACTGCCGAGCCCCAGGCAGTACACTGGCTTTGCAGTGACCTGCTTGCTGCTCGTTGAGAGGCAACAATGAGGGGTGGGCCTTTATCTAACTATAATGTTTGCATCCCATGTTTGTTCCAGACTTCAGATACATTTTTATCACATGAAATGTATCATACCAAAATATGTGCACCACAGGTATTTGTGAGGAAGTGTCTGCTCCTTCCCATGTGAGGAAAATTGTAAAGGTAGTTGAGAAAGGACAGCAGATGATCCTCTGTGTAAGAGACAGAGAGGCTTTTGTATCTTCACAGAAGAAAAGTAGTGCTTTTTTAATTAAAAGGAAAAACTAGACCTATCTCCTGGATAAGAAATAAATGGATCTGGGAATAAAGATTAAATCCCTAGAAGGACTCAATGCCTTGAGAAGGGGTTCTTTTGTTCCTTAATACATGCAAACAGATGTGTGGGTATGCAGATAGGTGAAATACTGGGTGTCAGGAAAATCTTTGAGAAGTCTGTTTAAATAAGAAAGATTGTTTTAGTTTGGCTTTCCTCAACTTTTCCCCCACATATCATTCTACAAACTTTTATAACAGATTCTTAATTTTCAGTTCTTTTTAGGAAAAACCCCAAACCAACACTTGTTGTTTGTACTTGTATAGTCTTTCTGACTGAAAAAAATAAGTTACCAATCTGGACTGAGTCGGTTAATCGGAGTCATGCATCCTAGGATGTTCTCCAGGGTACCCAAAGAGGGTTAATAGAGCACACAGCATAGATGTCAGCTCTGCCACCCTGCTCTTGCTGACCTTGCAGGAGATGGTCCAATATACAGACACCACCTGCAGAAAGATGCCAAGAGTTCTTGAAACCTAAGGGTTCCCAGGAACCCTCCTGTGTTTTCTGTCAGGCTGGCAAAGGTGGATACAAGAAACTAAAATTTAATGTTGCATGCAGTTATGTACAATTCCATCATTTTCCTCTGCTGTGATTATGAAGGGAAGTAGCTCTTCTCAATTAACACCAACAGCAGAAGGACCACTGAGGGCAGTCAGCAGGAGGAGGAGCTGCAGTGATGAGTTTGTGCCACCTAATCCAGAGGGAATCCCAAGGGTGTTCTCAAGCTAGTTCCCATCTTCCTGATATGAGTAACTGACTTCTCATGCAGAGTAAGACATGACACTTTCTAAATATGAGCTCAGGAAAGTCTTTTAGAGACATATACAGTCTTTAAAACCTGTGGAGAATATCCCATTCCTGTGCACTACCTCACAGTTAGAAATGTGAGCTTTGCCTCTAGTCTGACTCTGTGTATCATCAGCTGACAGCCAATGGATCTAGTTTCTGTGCTTTAGTTTTCCAGATTGCAAATCACACCTTTATTCTGTCTACACATAAGACAGTTCTCTAAGGTCACTTATTTGAGACCTGTTTTCTCATGACCTTAATGCTTTCAGGTTTCTTTTTACACCCCCTCTCACTGTGCAGCGGTTTGGACCTTTGGGCACTGCAAAGTATTCCTGTAGCAGTGGCTCTGCTCTATTCAGATACTGTAGCCTCATTACTCTCACCAGACATTTTTCCAGGTGTAGGTACGGGGATGAACTTTTTCCTTTTGGCAAGATTGTGGCTTTGAAAATTCAGCTTCAGTTGTGTATTCACCTCCTCTTTTTTGGAGTCTCTACTTCCTAAGAAGTGACTGTGTCATGCCTGCAAACACTGAGACACCAGGTAGCCTGTGGCACTTAACACTAAAAAGACTCTCCTCTAATTCTTCAGTATCTTCCCATTTGCTGTTCTGCATATTTATTTTTTGTCATCTGCAAGCTTTAATGGTAGTTTTAGTAACTTTATGTGTATAAATGGTAATATCAATTTTTTTAATTTTACCTGAATAAATAGGGAATGGAACATCAGCATCTTCAGAAGGATTTCAGCAATATGGAAAGCAGTAAAACAGTGTTGCATTTCTACCTGACAGGATATGTTTAAGATCCAAACCCAGAGAGCATTTTTGGATGTTTACCTTGCTGATGGCAGCAATATTAGACTTTATATCCAGACATCAGATACTGCAGAAAGAATATTACTGGTAATGGCCTTCTAGAATTGTGTTGAAAGTTTCTATTTGTGAGAAGTGGAGAAAAATTAATATAATTTCAATTAGGAAAGCATAAACCTCTCTATATGAAGACATATAAGAGCATTTTCTGTGGGCTTTGAGGAGGTTATTGTACCAGAGGGCTGGGGGCATTGCTGGTTTTGCAGATGAGATTTTGGGTCCTTAGAATTGTCCACAATTGACTTCTTAATATTACATGACTTCTGCTTCTGTGGTATTTAGCTGTCAAGTTCAGGTTTCCTTCACAAGTGACAGAATCAGAAAATACATAGACACACATTCATAATTAAACTGCCTTTGGTTTGGCATAGTGTGGGTGAAAGCTCTTGAACACTGAAGTCAGAAATGATCTAGTCTTCACTTATGTCTTAGCTGGCAGCTGCTGTTAAAACTGCACTACTGATGCATCTTTTCTTCTGCATGCTTTTCTTTACTTGTTTTGTGTCCCTTGGTGCTTTCTGTGTGTTTGCAGTGTTGGTGCTGTTCTAGTGCTGGCTCTGGAATGTCTGTAACAGCTGTTGCAATACACACAGTAAACAATTGCTAGTTACAATTTGAAACCAGTAGCAACCAAATATTGTTTACACAACTGGTTGATTTGTGTTTGAAACGTCCAGCTAGAGTTCCCTTCTTATGCCAGGGGAGGAGGAGCAACAACGGCTCTGCTTATTTTGTGTATTTGCACATTTATGTGTGCACAAGCAAGGCTTCTTTAGTTGCCCTCATTTCCTAATCCTACCAGCAATAACAAAGCATGCATCTGTCTGATGGGTGCTGCTCTTTGTCATGGAATTCTGAAATTTCCTGTCACTGTACAGAAAAGTGTGCACCCGTGTTTCTGCTGTGCCTTTGCAATCTGAGTTTGTGAAGGTGGTTCTCAACTGGCTGTAGGTATGAGGGAGCTGAGCATGTGTTTGCTGTACTCTGTTGAGCTGATATGTGCTAGTCCAGCCTCAAAACTTACACTATCTGTGCATAGGAACCATAAACTGGATAACACAAGGTGACCCCTTGCTGGCTTTGTTCTGCCATGGGGTTTTCACCACCTGAGGCAATGCCAAGACCCATTCTTCCAGGGGAACATGTCAGAGTCCGCCTTGGACCCTGCAACAGACTTGTGAGGCGGGATATGCCACAGGCAAAAAGCCTTGGAGGTGCCAGGGAGATAGGAATTCTGATCTGGGGAGAGAGAAGCAGGTGTTAATAGGGTAGAAGAAAGAAGGAGACATGTTTGGACAAGAAACTTGTACAGGGGCCTTGAGTAAGGAAAGGATTTTCTGATATACTTTAAAAATCATTAATCAGTTGTGCTTGATAAACTTGTCAGTTTGCAGTGGGTCAAGGTACTTTCCAAGACAGACAGTGGTGTTGTATATTGCTCTGTATGTTACTTTTATATATCTTTAACGTTTATGTGATACTGTTAAGAAGCAATGACACTTCAAACGCTGCAGACACCATTTCTTCTTTTGTAGTCTTAAAGATGAAATAGGGCTTTTGGGAATTATTTAGCTTTTGTCACTGTAAATTTCTACATTCACTGTTATTTTGTGATGGAGGTAGATTTTACAACCTTCACTCCCTAATATTCTGGTGCTCAGACAGCATATACCAGTGTGCTTTGATCCAAGAAATAAAAACAGTCAAAATCCTACTAAATCTGAGATCTGCATTTGCCATTCCTTGGAAATGCCATCTGGTATGCTTAGTATTGCACTACCAAGGGATAACACATTAGTCTGTGGCTAGTTTCTTGCAGTAATTTGTGAGGACAACAGTGGCAGACAGAAATAAAAAGTGATAGTCACTTTTTTATCTTTTGTGTTTGGACTATGAAACTTTCTTCCCGTCATATCTGGTGTCTGAATTGACTGTGGGACAAGTGATTTTAAAGGTCTGCTGCCATCTCTGGTAACAGTCCTGATATTAGCAGGGATAAGGAAAACCTTCCCAGTGTGTTTCTTTTAATTTTAACTGGAAACAATTATTTCCAATCTATATTTAGCTTGATGTCTACATTTTTCCATGCACAAAAAACATGTCTGCTCTTTGAACCCACTGATACAGCTGGAGAAAACCCTTCTGAACTGAATTTACAATGAATTTACAATGCTGTCACTGTGATTCAGAGTTTGAAGTGTTTTGGGATCGTCAGGCTTAGGAAGAAGAGAAACCTGACCCTTCCACCTTATGCTCAGACAAAGAAAGTCCATCCTCTGTGACCAAAGCATGAGGTGGCATGATCTGCCAGAGTAGCTATGACAGTAGTATTCTCAGGACTGAAGAGATTTCTCTATAATTGCCACACCACTTTCCTGAGCAAACTCAGGAGATTATGGTCACTGTGGAATTTAGGAATGCTTCAATGGTACTGCATTCTTTTAGGTTATGGCTGTTTAAAAGTTATGCTTTGATTTTTCAGAACCTAAGCCAGAATAAGACAACTCTCCCAGTCAGATTCGGTGGTGAGTTGTTAGATTATTCCCAGCTTTCCAGAGACAGGGCAACTGAGAGGTGTTCTAAAAGATTCCATTGTCAGTCTTGATGAAGGCTGAGACATAAGAGATGTAAAACTCAACACCATTCTGTCAGAAGCCAACCTATTTCCTGGTTACAATACCTTATATATGTTTTTCAGCCTACTAGCTTTTGCCACACAATGCTGCTAATACTTCTAACAGAAATCACCTACATTTTTGCCCCACGTGGTCCTGCTACAATACATCTTTCACAGTTCTAATTTTCTAAAATATCTTGTCTTTTTACAAGGCCATAGTTTGAAACTTGTTGAAACTTGTTTCTAGTTCAATCTCTCTCTCAACAATGTCATCTCTATTCCATGGCCTTCCCAAGTCAGCACACCTTATCTCAGTGTTTGCATACAGATATACAAGACTGTGTGAGCTTCCTGTCAGGTTTTGAGAATTCCTTACAAATCCATTTCTCACACTTAGTGGGCTCACCTCTGCCTGATTTTTCTGTCCTCACTATCCCATTGTGCAGCTAGTCCTGCAAATATTGTCTGCATTTTCTATTGGTGCTACTTCCGTCCTCTTTCAGAGAAGATGTAGAGAGGCCACAGCAAACTAAAAGCAACCCAAATGTCAAGCCAGATAGGGTTTTTCCTCCTTATGCATTATTGATAATGAAAGTCCAACAGAGCTCAAGTCTGCTCTCGTCAGAAGCCTGTGCAGAGAACCCTACAAGACTGGTGTTTTCACTAAAGGGCAGGATGTGTAGGTATTTCCTAGAAAAACAAGAGAACTTCATCAGCCTGGAAAATACACAAATCCTGTAAAAGTATGCATTTGTGATGCTCAGAGCACACAGTGCTCACAGTACAACAGGATTTGAGGATTTAGTAGTAAAGATCTGGAATAACATTGCATTAGAGAATAAATGCATGACAGTAGTAAACACAGTCTATTTTATTGCATTTTTATGTTGCTTTGAATCTTATTAAACTCATCACAAATTTACATGCTGGAATATGGGAGTGGTTTACTTTTATTTATTTTTTTTTTATTTTTATTTTTATATATTTTATTCTGTATATATTTATATATTTTTATATTTATTTTATATATTTAGTTTTTATATTTATTTACTTTTAAATGAGCAGTTAAATGGGACATAAGGGAAAATTTATAAACAGTTAAGTTACAGTAATAGGTATTGAACACTTCTTCCTTATTCTAATGCTAATGTATAGTGAAGCTTCTGACCTTCTTTATTTTTGAAGGTTACATTGTGTGAAGTGGGTCTGTGAGAGAATTTATAAAATATTTTAGCCTATTTTTATTTCAAGATTGTGATGATGAAGCTCTCTCTGGTAAGTTTTACATGGTGCTTAACTTAGCCCTCCCTTGGATTTTTGTTGTTGGCTGCAGTGACTGAATCTGAAATCGGAACAAGGCTTGCATGATCCTGCTAAGGTTAAAAGACCCATCTGGTCTGATAAATTCCCTCGAGCTCTCTCTCCCTACATCTTGGAAAGTCTGGTAGTGGGGAACAAAGTCTGGCAAGAGAGAGGGTGGTGTAGGGGTAAGATTTTCACATATGAAATATCCCTTTGAGTTTACAAGTCACATAGCAACTTTACCACATGGGAGCTATTGGGTGTGTATTCTAGGTAGGCATTTCATTGGATGGCCATACCTACATGAAACAGCTCTTAATTTACAGATCACATGCTGACTTTAACAATAGGACAGGAAGCTCTCTTGTTATACTTATAAACAATGTCTCTAGCTTACTTTCCTGTATATCTTTATGTGTTTCTTTTTGTTTCTTTTCTTAACAGCCAGTAACTGAAGTTTGACCACAGTGTTTTTAAGCAGGCTGTAAATCAGGGTTGTGAGTGTCTTTACGATCATAAAATGTGAAGAGGCTTTTGCATCCTCATTGGCCTGCTGTTGCCCTGTTTCCCATGGGGGTGGGTACAGGGATGAGGTAGGATCCAGGCCTGTGACTGGTATAGGCTCAGGCCACATCAGGGCAGTGAACAGTCTTTACTGTTAACTGGAGTTAAGCTAGGCATTCCAGTTATTTAGCTTTTTTTCAGTCTTTTCATTGGCATAGAGATGTTAGTGCTCTTCTGAATGTTTTAAAATGAAGGTCCTATTACTACTGGACTTACTAAGGAACTCAGGCTTTCTTAGTGAGGTAGGAACTTTACAGTCTGTGTCTATTTTATTTATTATTCCCTTGCCCTCTTCACTGTGCTGTGAAAGATATCTCTGAGTACACAGTTGGCAGTTACTACATCTCAAATGTAACTTGCAGTGCAGTTCCAGATGGAATTATTTTTGCCTTGTATTGTGATATGATCAGATACACAGGAGAATAGAAAAGTTTTTCAGTTGATGACATTTCTATGTATCTTTGATAATCCTCACAAATACATCGAGTCCAAAGGTAACCCACATTCCACGGCCAAAAATGTTTAGATGCTCACACACTTAAAAAGATATGTTTAAGTGTTCTGCTGAATCATGCTATTGGCTTAGAATTAAATGTTTACAAATTTGGACCTTTAGCCTTACCTTTTTTTAAAAAAGTAAACAAGTGATCACTAGAAAACTAGTGATCTCTGAAGAGTGGCATGCTTTTCTTCTGTACATTGACATTTTATACACCTTGTCTGGTGGTCTGTTCCAGAAAAGCAGCATACCTGGAAGTTTTCATCCCTGTGTCCCGTAACATCTATCATGCTTAGCTGTGTTTGGAATGAAGGCTATCCTAGAAGACCATAGTCTCAGGGAGCAGACATGTTCTGTAAATAGTAGAGCTTAGACTGTTCTGTAAACTTAGAGAAGTGAGGAAGATAACTAACTTGTCACCTAACTTTACTCCAGAATTTGTATGGTTTTTCTTTTCTAAAAGCACATTGCTAGCCAGCAATAACTGATACATGAAAGTAGTTGAGCTATTTCCCTAGATTTCACCAAATGTCTGTATTTTTTTTTCCTTTTTCCAGTGGTGGAAAAAGTGGCAGAACTTGAACTTCCTTATGTGAGACTTCAGAGCATGAAGGAGTTGCACTCGTAAGCTTGGGATCAGAAAGTGGTGAGCAAGAAGCTTAAGTGAAACTACTAAGATGCATGACAACTACTATAAGCAGAGAAAAGAGTCCCTTGAATAACTTAGTTACAAAGCCTTCAAGCTTCAGCACCTTGACTGGCTTTTTTTCTTTTTTTTTGAGGCCAATTTTTAATTGGAATTGACTGGTTTCTGTGGTGTTGCATGTTTTAAATTTTAGCACTGTAATATCCCTGAAGGGTCCTTTATTGTAGCTAGCTATTTATTCCCTCTCTCTCTCAGAATCTATAGAGTGGTGTTTTGTGGCTCCTTGCCTCCTAATATTTATATTTGCATAATGCAGTGACCACAAATAAAAATATACCCATAAACAATATAGAAGAGAACTTTGAGTTCTGAGTTACAAGCTGCCTCTCTGGGCAGAGGTGGATTACTTTTTATCTGAAGTGCTCATTTCTATACACTAATATACCTGAGGCCATAGCTTGAGCACTTCTTTTACTAAGTGGCCTGGCTTAAACAGCAGAGCACCCTTCCCCTTTCATTTGCTTGTTCCTTGGGCTACTGGTCCATTATGCTGGTGGGATTGTGTAGGCAAACAGTGGTGAACTGGACTGGTGAGTTAACCTGGTCTAAAAATACTGGCTCTTTATTTTTGATTTGGTTTTGATGGAGGGTTTTTGGCCTGAGTCAGTCCCCTGGTTCTGTTTGCTGTGCAGCAAATGGTAATGCTGACTTGTGGGTGAGGATTACCCCTGGGGATGGGGAGCCTGGTGCCAAGGTCCCATTTGTCAGAGTGCCCTGAGGGGGCAGTTAGGCAGTATAGCAGAGCCGGTCTAATGGCTCCCTGCTGCAGCTGTGCTCAGATCTACCTCTCCCTACAAAGAAACAGAAAACAAACAAATCTATTTTTGCTTACTTAGTGACTTGTACTGATTGCAGCAGATGAATGAATGGAGTGGAAGAGGAAGAACGGACCATGTCTTTTGGTGGCTGTCAGAACCCAGGACATCGCTCTGGCTGTCCTGAGCAGCCAAGACCCCTGCCAGGGGTCTCAGAGACCCTGGCACAGAGCCCAAAATGCCTGCGGTTTTGATTATGACCCGTGGAGCAAGTTACCAACCTTGTATGAAGATCAGCAGGCCACAACAGTTCAAGTAGAATATTAGTGAAGTTATCATGGGGTGGAAAAGTAGATTTTAGGGTTTTTGGTGTGGGGGGGTTCAGGAGGCAAGATGGAGGGAACTGGGTGTACCCAGCCTTTCTCCTTCTTCTTCTTCTTCTTGGCCTCCATCTTCTGCTGTGATGTTGGCACTTACAGATTGGTTTAGAGTAGAAGCTCACTGTCTAACATAGGTGATAGATATTGGAAAGTAATTGTAAACATTGTATACATAGTTTTTAGTACAAAGACATAACACCGCCCCAGGGGCAGGCAGAGTGCCCGTTGCTGCCTTGCTGAGCAGATCTCGGCTGGGCAGAAAGAAAATTTTATAGATAAGAATTAATAAACAACCTCAAGACCAAAAAGTGAAGAGTCCAGACTCGTTCTTCAGTTGCGCCGGCCGAAGCAGAGACATCCTATGCATCTCGGGGCAGCAATTATCAGCAGCAACCCGAGAGGTGGCAGCAAGGAAAGGTGCACAGAAACCTGTTTTTGGATGCTGGTAATTTATCTGGTTTAAATCTACTGCATTAGAGCTCGGCCTCTACAAATCTTTCTGTTTCCCCAGCCTTTACAAACTGCGGTAGTAGCTGTCCAGTGAAAGAGCTGCTTGGTTCTCAGCTATGGCAAACTGTCTGAGGATATAATTCTCCATGCAGCACTGCTCCAAACCAGGATAGGAAATGGGGCTGTCTGGGCTGCAAGACCCAGCGTAGTGCCAGTGATACATCTATACTGGCCATGGAGCCTGTGCCGCTCCAGCCCTATGGTTGTGGAGATTTACCCAGGTTGCTTTAAGGCAAAGGCTCAGGCCAGCTGTGCCCCTGGCATGTGGATAACTGAGTGTTCAATTTGCTTTGCTCCTGCACTGAGCTCAGCCTGCTGCAGCTCCAGAGTAGTTGGTACTGCAGCTAGCTGGCTTCAGGCTAGGTCTTGTATGCCAGCACTGCAGCATGGCAGTGGCTGCTCTAGGAGCCTTACCAAAGAGTGTGCAGAGAAACCCAGAGCTGTTAGAGAAAAGGAGGAAAAAGTGTCAGTTCTATATTGTAACTTACATGTTTGGTACCACCAGAATCAGTGGAGAGATTGGATAAACTGACCCCAGTTTATTTCCATTGTACTACAATGTGTAAAGAATGAGTACAGGACACACTTCAAGATCACATCTGTTGTTTAGTTTGGTGTTTTTTAATACGGTAAGTAATGAAATCTTTCTGGATTACGCTTCCATTTTATTTAGCTGAAAAATTCAAACAACCATTCAACAGACGAATTTCTTTATGTTTTATTACTTTTTTCCCCTTGGCTTGAAAAAGTTGTATGGATCCTTCTCTCAATACAAGGCTGATGTAGCCCCCCTGCTTGTGGAATTTCACTGAACTTGCTACATACACAGGTAAAACTGAAAGGACTTTTTGTAATCTTAAAGATTACCTTTCCCACATTAATTTAATCCTTTATACAAATTCTTGACATTTTATAAATGGTTCTTGTTGGCACTGATTTGTGCCAGTTTTCTAAGTGCTGTTGTTGATAGAGGGTGTTCTGGGGTTTTTTCTCCTTCAAACCCCTTGTATTAGAGAATCTAACTCACCTATGGCTTATGCATGGGAAAAATATTTCACAAAAAGGACATATTTAGGTATCTGTCCACTGTACTTTCAAGGTGATATATGTATCCTAGTGTTCCTAATATGCAGGCACTCTGTCATCATATAAGAACCTGTAGGTGATCTGTAGGTTTGTTGAGTTGTACACCTACACACAGCTTTGGAAACTATTAACTCATGAGGAAAGAACAGTGTAGAGTGAACTTGTCCTAAAATCAAAGGCTTTGTTTAAAAACCAAAATAAACCACAAGCTTTATATTTCTATGTGTTTTTGAATGTTTATGTGAAAGGAAATATGTTTTTGCTGATTTTTTCTGCTATTTTTAAAAATTCTTTTAAGGCAGTCCAGGAAGTTAAGAGGAATTGCGTTAAACCGACAGACAAGCAGATGCAGGAACTTCAATTTCTACAAAAAATATAAACAAAGCAAAGGTAAAACAGTATTTTAAAAAACCAATCAAAACAGGTGAAAGAAGTGAGGTTTTTAAAGAAAGAAACTAGGGGCTGTGACTTCAAAAACAGAGCATGGTTTTGTGGAGTTGTTTGAACTTTAGACCCAGAGAAATGGGTCTCCCATCTCCTGGTCAGATACTGAGCCACCAAATAGAAAAGGAGATTCCTATCTCTGTTAATATTTTTTAAAAATCCCAACAGAATGAGCTGGATCTCAAGAGCTGGCAAGAAGTATTTGATTGAATGCCATTCTTCTCTGCAAAACTCAGGTGCAAAAGTTTGTCATTCAGTTTAGGCAACCAGATGAAAACTCAGACTGATGAGTCTGTTGTTCACTGTATTTCCTACTTGTTGGTTTTATCTCTTACTATTATCACATCTGCTAATCATCCAAAAGACCCATTTCATCATATGATTTAAAAAAAAAAATCAAATTTCTTACTCTGAACTATAAGCACTATTCTCTGAATCAAGCACTGACCTATTGTGTGATTCTGTGTCCTTCCAGAAGAAAGAGTTTAAACATTTGTCTTACAGGCCTTTTGGTTTTTTCTCTCCAAATCACTAGACCTACTTGCCTTTACAGCAAATTGCATTAGTTCTGTCCTTTTGGTTCAGTTCCTGATGCAGATTTGAGAAATGCAGTTCTACAGTACATACAGCTTGATGTTTGATCATTTTATTTGTGACTATCCAGAAGAAAGCTGCTCAGCTGATATCCATGTTGCCATTGATGAGATTAGCTGCATGACATTGCCTACTAACCAAATTAGAGGTCAGCTTTAAAATCAACAGGTTAAGAATCTGGCAGGTTACTTTTCTTGTAAGTACTTCACTGACTTTGTGTCTATATTCAGTTCCTCTTCATGAAACATAAGGTTGGAAGGTCTGGGGAGAAAGGAGGTGGTGTGTTTTAAATCTCTTCCACTTGCCCAAATTCTCCTCCAAACCTATTCTGAAACATATTTCCTTGGCAGCCTTTACAGCAGTGAAACATCTTGCTTTACTCTTCTGTTTTTTCCCTTTTCTGGCATTCCATATCCTGCTTTACCTGCCCTTTTCCTTTCCTTTTGGAAGTAGAGTTGTCAGAGTTTTGTGTGGGAGCAAAATAACTGCTTTAGCCAGCTTTATGCTTGCAAAGACTCCCCCTTCCTACCTCCCACTTGCTCCCTCCCACAGAGGAAGTGTTCTAGTAAAGATTTCAGCTGTTTTACTTGTATGCTGTATAAAATGAACCTAATTGACTGATTCTGATTTAAGGCTGCTCCCTCTGTTCGTCGACTGGAGGGTTTTTGTTTGGTTTTTCTGTTTGTTTGTTTTTCCAGGGTATACAAAGGATGCCAAAGAAGACACACTGGAGCTCCAATTTGAGTACAATGACTCAGGCACATGAAACTGGATCATTTTGTACACAAAACAGTTTTTTTCTCAATCTTTTCAGGAAAGGATAAGAGTAAAATGTAATCTTACAGGGTTAGTCATACTGAGGCTGGGCCAAAAGGAACTGAGCTGGTTTGTTGCACTATAAAGATGTTAAGAACAGGGTAAAATTAACTGAGTCAGGAAAATGATGGTTCAGTAGTTAGGGACTGTAATTTTCTCCTGGAGAAGAAATAGAAGAGTCAAGTATGTCATTTTGAAAAAATCAGAAAGTTCTCTGGTTTGTCCTCTTTAGACCTTTGTGTTCAGTAGCTGCGTGAAGAAAATGGTATCAGAGCAGATGATGAAGGCAGCCAAAGGCCAAGAAATGGTGAGCAGGTGTGTTGGTACAGGAATTTGTATTTAATATGAGACAAGGCTGCTACTCCATTACTCTTACAACCGTGCTGAGAGAAGTACCATTGAGGAAAAGTACCTTGCACATTCCAAAATTTCAGTCCAGAATTAATTGACTAAAAAGCACATCTTTGCTTGGTTTTACTGAAATAATTTTGTGAATGTTAGAAGGTTTATCATCACAGCTTTAGTAATATGTTTTACATTCTCTCTCCTTGACTTTGACTTTTTTGAATATAATAAAGGATATAGATATATATTATATGGTATATTTTTTTTATGTTCTGTGCTACCCTGTTGTATCCATTTCTGCCTTTCAATTTTCCCCCGCTTCACTTGCTTGCTCCATCTGCTGCAATGTTAGACCAAATGAGACCTGTGGCATTCACACAGAGAAAATTTTTAATTTTAAATAGAAGTGTTAATAAACTCAAAGTCTGATTTGTAGCTAAAATACTTGTATCTTTCATGTGGACCTTTCAGGATGGAAGGATGTTTAGATATTTGATATTTTTAAAAATAATTTCCAGCATTAGTAATGTCTCTATTTAACCTTGTGATATCTAAAGACTTTGTCTGCCAACTGAAAATGTCTGAAGAGGAAAAAAGAAAGGACCATGTGTAATCTTCTAGGCCCATGCTGATTAGAGTGAGCAGTGAGGCAATGAACAGCATGTTATTTCATAGCTTTAAACTGTAACTGATGCAGAAGAAAAGACCAATTTTAATCTTGGGGAAGATTGGATCTCTTTATTTCTAAATTTATTTGTAAAGGAAGCAAACTTTTAATTATGAAGATTAGCATTCACTGTGTGACTAATCAGCTGTGGATAGTAGCTTGTACTAAAACAGAGGATTATGAGAGAAGGGCCGCTCTGCCAGTTCATTTCTTACACTGTTGCTGCTGGGTGTAACTCAATACTGATTTGCTCAGCATATTTTGTTACAGTACTTAGAAGAGCCTTTCATCTTATTTTCAATTTACGTTCATCTGTTCTGGAGATCAAGATGACTGAATAGATGAAAAATAGTAAGAGATACAGCATCCAACAAAAAAGGGTTAGTGAGTGAGAAATTGAGTCCAAAATGTAAATACAGTGTGTTCTTGTATCTGTTGTTTAGCCCAACCACTGTTTTTCTGGTTAGGTAAACTTCTAAAAAATTTAGCAAGAACTTCTTCAGGTAGGAAAAGGAGGAAAACTTAAATTTTTGGGAGAATAAAGAGGGTAAAAATATGTCTGAATTAAAAAAAAATATTTTAGCTTGATGGTTCAACAACTTGCTTCATTTTATTTGCTTATTGCAAGTGTTTCTGAATGATACATTTGAAATTTACAGAAAGACAGAATGTGTATGGAGATAGGCATGGATATCTGCGTGCACCTGCTGATATATTTTACAGACTTTTACTTAGATTCCACACTGGGATTGTTTGTGCATTTGTTTTTTCCCTCTGGTTGGGAATCATACCCATTTAGAAAATCTGACATGCTACATATTCATACACAGACATTCCCATCACATAAAAGATGCAGCTCTGAGTTAATTTGCAGGAATTGTATCCACTGCTGATAGTTCCTGAACAGCTAAATAACTAAAAGATGTTGCTTTTTCAAGTCATTTGTTGACTGAAAGGGAATAACATAAAGTGAATTAACCTCCACTACAGTGTGATTGGCTGAAGAAAACTATTTCTAAAAAAAATTTCTAAAAACTCAATCTGAATTCAGAAAAAATATGATGCTGCTGTACCTTCAGAAACCATAAAACCAATCACTTGGTTCAATAAGTAAATCAGTTGAACTGTGTGGTGGGTTCTCTTGCCCCTTTCTTCAAAGTGCTCTGTATTTGTTACTGCTGGAGATGATTCTATGTTAGGTGTGGCCTTCAGCAGTCACAAATAACTTGCAAATGATTTTAAGAGAGACAACATCTTCTGCCTAGAATTGCACCTATGCTGCGGACCAAAGAATGTGGTTTAGTGGCTTTGCTGTGGTGAAGCTTTAGCAAGGACTAAGTTCCATGGCACTCTGGGCTTGAGGCCATTAGTCTGACCTGAACAAGTTTAAATTTTTATTTTGTGAGAAGAACAGCCTTGGACAATAGAAAATCACTGAGCATATCAGCTGTGTCTGGTTGCTGATGCAAAACTCATTGAGCTGAAAAAATTAAAGCTGATAATTATAATAGAGCTGTTAAAGCAAGTCCCAGTATGCTCTTGCATTCAACAGTGATAGTATGGAATGGTATATGTCATTTATACAGCAAATTTGAAGTGGTTTATGTCTTCATACAACAAGCTGTGTTTTTAGGGAATTAATATCAAACCTTAAAACCCTGTTTAGCTAGTTTCTAAATGCTGTGATCACAATGTTCTTAAGGATTTCCTCTGCTATTTCTCTACTGTTTTTTTTTTAGATGCTTGAAAAATGTAATAAAAGTTTATCTTTTGTACATTCTCATTTGAAAAAGCATTGATTGAGTTGGGTCTTTATAATTTTGGCATTAGCATCCCCAAGAGTCTTATAAATCTTTGCTCTGTGTTGGAGAAAAGTTTAACTGATGCTGTTGAAAGACTCTGAAAACTTACTGCTGACTCATGAGAAGAAAAACATAACTTTTATTTTGTTTCTGATCCTGTAGGAGTACATGGTACTACTAGCTTAGCATAACAGCCTGAAAATTCTTGTCTGAACACAATCTAGTGCAGCAGTAAGAATTAGCAGGAAAATGAAGAAGCATATGTGGACTTTGCAGATAGTGAGGCTTTGTAGAAGTGCCTGCACCTAGGCAATTCTGCTTTTATGTGTTATTTTAGAAATCTTGAAACAGGCATGAAATAACTTCTACAGAGATAATGTATGCAAAACCTGGTTCCAGCTTCCTAATGCCTTGATGCTAGTTACTGCAGCATGGTTACCATAGCTTCATGATAAACACTTTTATTAGATTTTCAGGACATTTACTGTACAAACATATATCAAGAAGATAAATCAGTACCATAAGTTTTCCTAATACAACAGAAAACTGCAGATACAGGCAATGGAATAGTATAATTTGCCTGCTTATACCTGCCAGATGATATGGTGTTCAGAAGCTTCAGACAGTACTGGGTATCCTTTAGGAAAAGTAGAGTTGAAAGGTAGCATTTATGCAGTTTTTATGGTTAAAGAATGTGTGATTAACAGAAGTCAATCTAATTCAGGCCTATTCAGCAGTTAAAGTACCTGTATATATATGTCCTTGTGGTCATTATAATGCCATTACTGACCTGCTGAGTCATCATCCATCCAAAAAAAAAGCTACACTGATATTTTTGGGTGAAGTCAAATAACTTCAGCCCCCACCCTTTCTCCCCTCTCACCCCCGCTTCCATTCACATATACTCAGAGAACCTTGGTGCTGAGGTGAGGCGGGGACAGAGGCACTGTACTTATGCCTGAATGTTTATCTTGCTGATTTTAGAATGTGCATCTGGTGTCTTCTTACCAGAGCAGTGTGAGTTTGCTGTGCAAGAGGGGACTCTAAAATTCAGTTCTGATCTGTAATCAGTGACACAGAGATTTCTTCTCTTCAGGTTACAGGGATAGCACACACAGCAGCGTCAAAATCGCAGATTCGCACAATCAGTTAGGTTGGAAAAGACCTCTGAGACCTCTGCCGGAACACCGCCCCATCAACCACACCATGGTCCAGTATTTAAGTCTTTAAACACCTCCAGGGCTGAAGCCTCTCCCACCTCTCTGGAGAGTGTCTAATCGCCCTTTCTGTGAAGAAATTCCTCCTAATGTCCAACCCCTGGCACAGCCTGGGGCGATGTCTTCTTGTGCTGTCACTTGTTACCTGTGAGAAGAGCCCGACCCTCCCCTGGCCTCAGGCTCCTCTCAGGGCTCTGCAGAGAGCGCTCAGGTCACAGCCGAGCCTCCTTTGCTCCAGGCCGAGCACCCCCAGCCCCATCAGCTGCTCCGCTCAGGGCTTGGGCTCCAGAGCCTTCCCCAGCTCCACTGCCCTTCTCTGGACTCGCTCCAGCTCCTGAATACCCTTCCTGAACTGAGAAGCCCAGTCCTGAGCCCAGTACAGGAGGGGAGGCGTCACCAGAGCCGAGTACGGGGGGCCGATCACTGCCCTGGTCCTGCCGGCCCCGCTGCTCCTGCTTTCCAGCCTCTCGCGGGCCGGCACCGCACCGCGGCCCTGCCCCGTGCCCAGGCCCCCGCCCGGGGCGCCGTGAGGGGGCGGACGGGCACGGAGCGCCCGGCGACCTCCGCCCAGCAGGGGGCGCGCGCGCTCGCCCGGCCGCTCGCTCCGCCCGGCGCCGCGCGCCCCCCGAGAGCCCCGCGCAGGTACGGCGGGAGCGGGACGGGACCGCGGGGCCGGGGCGGCAGCGGGAGGCCTGGGAGGGCACGGCAGGGAACCGAGGGCGCTGTCACCGCCACAGGCCCGTGCCAGGCCTGGGGAGGGAGCCGGGGACGGGCCCTGGGCAGAGGCCGGCCCGGGAGCCGGAGAGGTGGAGCGCTGTGATGCCGTTTGGTGGGAGAACAGCGGGAGCAGTGGCAGCCTTCAGGGGAGGGGAGGGGACGGGGCCGCCCGGCTGACAGGGCATTGGTAAGTGAGCGGCTTTGAACGTGATTTCTAGGGGTAAACAAGATAAGTGAGACTGAAATACATGTTTTAACCTGCTGTCGTAACTGTCTTTGATGAAGCAGTTACTGTTTTTATGGGAAATGGAATAGTTCCCTTTTTAATTTTCTAGACTGCACTAAAGCTGCTGCACGTTGTTATTGTGATGAAAAGGTAGGGATAACACCTGAACTGTAGACAGGATAGGGAAATAACTAGAAACAAACTATGGTGAGTAATATTGAATCGAAAATCCATCAAATCTGAGTAGCAGAGGGTATAAAATTAGTTCTTTGAAGATCAGTCTTAAGACCGATCTTACAAAATATTTAATAGAGGCCTTGATGTAGCAATTAAAACTTTACTGTCTTAATTTGATAGTGATGGGGAGTTGGGAGGCACTGACAGTATTGAAGAGGGTTCTAGTACTACACAGAAAGAATTGGGTGATTCTGAGAAAAAGGATATAAGTTTAATAACAATTTAAAGAATGAGGGTTTAGAGTTGTTACCTTGCAAGCAAAAAATTTGTAGAATAAATTCTTACCAGTTGAAAGCAACACAAAATCAAAGAATGTTAGGTAGTTACAAGATATTGAATTGCAGAAAATGTAAATGCTTACTACAGTGATCCAGTTAAAGGAGTTACTATTATCCATGAACAGAACTCTAGAATTCTTTGTATAATGTTAATCATTCCCAGCAAAAAAACTGGAACAGAAACAGAAGATATGCTGAGGTCAAGTAGAGAAATTAAGAGTCTGTTGGAAGAGGCATTTGGCTTTTTTTAATTTTGCAGAATAATTGTAATTTTGCTTTCTGTTTAACCAGCAAGGTAAACACCATGAGGGAAATAAATTGAAATAAAGGATCATGTTAATACATGAATAATTTAACATAGATTTTAAGATTAATAATATATGAAAATTTCTAACCATCAGAGAGCACTGATATTTAGGACCAGCCTTCCAAAAGGTCAAGGAAGAGCAAAAACTGAACAATTACTAGATGGAATATGACTGATTTGTAAAAATAATATTTTTGTTTGCTGCATCAGAGGCCTAAGTTTAGTGTTACCTGTAGACTATAGATCAGTTTTTCTTTTTTGTTTGTGAAATAGGTTATTAGCAATAACTTGTTAAATTGTTTTTTAGAAGAAAAAAATAGTAATGTTTGCAGTCTGAATAGTAGAGTTGGTGACAGTCAGGAAATGACAATGGCTCATTGCTGACTTCTTTGTGTTGAAGAAAATGTGTGATGAGTACACTGAGATGAGGTGGAGCTTGAAGTGTAGAATGTGCATCTGGTGTCTTCTTACCAGAGCAGTGTGAGTTTGCCTCTGCAAGAGGGGACTCTAACATTCAGTTCTGATCTGTAATCAGTGACACAGAGATTTCTTCTCTTCAGGTATTGGTGTCCTTCAGTTAGAGTTGTCTCATCAGCAAGAGCAAGGGATTTGAAGCAGTGCTTTAAGGTAATTGTGTTATCTCACCTCAAGTTCTTTTGAACTTAATGTTTGAGCCCTTGTGGCCTTAAAGTCCTCATCTGCAGCTCAGGACCAGAGGTACTTGATTGTCCAAGGAGTGAACTACTTCTAGAAGCTCTTCTAGGGATTTGGGTATGCTGGAATTTTGAGGGCTGTCACTCTTTTCTTTTGGTCAGTCTGTCAGTTAATATCGCCCCACATGATCTCAGTTGTGGATGTTGCACTTCCAGATAGATCAGTTAATAAGCACATAAGATGTTTTAGAGGGCATTGGTTTATACATGTTATGTGGAACACATGATCCCTGAAGCATTGAGCTGTCCATGGAGAGACCATCCATAGGATGCTGTTAGAGTAGGCAGCAGGCCTGTCTTGAGTGCATGGGTTTGTTCCACCAAATTTCCATTGTGAGTGTTTATTGTGTGTGTAAGTCAAGAGCACAGATACTGAAATGGTCAGTTTTGTTGGGGTTTGCTTTGTGGTGTGCTATTTAAAGATGATAATAAATATGTGGGAAAAAAGGTTTTATCTTGTGCAGTCCCCCACTGCAGCCTTGTCTGTACTTACAGGACTTAGATTCTGGTTGTCATTCATCTATCAGCACCACTTTTCCAAGTGGCATTTTTTCTTTCACTTTTTCAACAAAATTTCAATTGGTTGTGGAACAGAGCTGCTTAAACACCAGTTTTGTCAGTCAGCAAATTTCTGACATCCAAGTAATGCAGCTACATCAGCTGAATTTTATAATATAAACTCAAAGGCATAAATCCTGTACTTCTCGTTATGATATTCTTCAGCATGCTCAAGAGAGTGTTACGAGTGTCTGCTGATTGACCAGCAGTAGTGGATGGTGACAGAAGAAGGGCATCAGGACATTTCAGGAATGGCTTGGGGTGTATGGGCTTCCCCTGGATGGTGTAAAATGCTTGTGTGTCTTCTTCACCTTGGAGTTTTTTATCCACAGAAGATAATGCCTGTCCATGCTATGTGTTAGTACCTTAGGGGTTGGTTCTCTCTGAGAATGGGTACATCTTCAGAGTTTTGCTACAACCAAGACTCATCAGCTTTTCCTCAGGGTTTCTGAGTAGGGTTGTAGATAGAGGTGATGTGGACCTTCAGGAAGCATTAAAACAAAGTACCACACTAGAGGCTGTTGAGGAGAGTGGATGTGTGTAGCATCAAAGACATTTCTTACATGCAGAAGTGGTTGTGTTGAAAAATTATAAAGAAGGCAAAAAGAAATTGCCAAAAGAAAAGGAAGGAGGCAGAAAGGTGGCACATGAGCTTCAGTGTGCACAAAGTAAGATGTTGTCTTGGGTAAAATAATCTAAACCATGCTCATATTGTGGTGAACTTGAGACTGGCAGCCACCAATCAAGAGAAAGTGCTTGGAGTTACCGCTGAATGTTCCCTGGAAACCTAAGCTCAGTGTAGTGGCAGCCAGAGAGCCAGGAAAATGGTGACTGTCCTCAAAGAGATAGTAAGAAGAAGACAGAGGGCACCATTTTGCTGCTGCAGCTGGTGCACCCACATCTGAGGTAGTTTGTGTGGTTCCAGCCTCTGCATTGGAAGAAGGACACGGTGGGATAGGGGAGGGCAACTGAAAGGAACAAGGGGATCAGCTTCTTTAAGAGGAAGGATTGAAAAGTCAGGATTGTTCACAGAGGATATGGCTGGGGCATGACCAAGGTTATGCAGTGAAGGCAGTGAGTAAAGTGAGAGTTATTCATCCAGTGTTGAGGCAGTTGTTCATGCTGGGGCTGTTGGGAGGTCGTTTCAGATGGATGCAGGGAAGGATGACAGGGGCACTATAGTGGCAGTGTGAGCAGGTTCAGGAATGAGTTAGAAAATGGACAAAAGGTCTGTTGAAGGGCTGCTCAGGCAGGTCCACAATGTACTGTGGTGGCTGCTGGGTGTGTGTGGAGAATGGACTGCAGGAAGCAGCCAGGCTCGTGCTCTCCCAATGGAGGATCTCTGGTGGCTGCTCTTGAAAGCAGAGCACTCGGTGAGTCGGATCAGCCTCATCCAGGACATCAGTTTAGTCAACTTATGATCAGTAAGACTGGAATAATTTTAGTTCTGCATGGTTCAGTTCTGGCTTCTGAGTTGTTAGAATTTGCATGTACAGCCTGGAAAAGGCAGTGAGCAACAAGGTTATAGTGTTTGCCAGGACATGGGTTGTAAAGATAGAGTCAGCTATGAAAAGCTGCAAAAGAGCCCTGTAAAACAGTAACTGGATAATATACTGGCACATGAGTTCAGTGTAAGTAGAGGGATTCAGATAGCATCAAGAGAATCCTAACTTCCCATTACTTCTCTGTAATGAGCAGTATCTTAGAGTTTTGATGAATGGTTCCATCAAAATGTAACAACAGCATTAAGCAGCAGTGGAAAAGTGGAAAACAAACAGTGGAATATTACTGAAGAAACAAGTAAAAAACAAAGCAAAGAATTTTGTCATGACACTTGTTAATCCATGGTTCACCCCACACATCTTGATTGAGTCAATCCTGCTCTGTCTCCCAGCTCACAAAACAGAGTAAAAATGAGTGAGATTCAGAGAAGCAAAACAAGAATGGTCACAGACGCAGACCCCCTTCCAAATGAGATATGACCAGAAAGCGGGACTTCAAAATTCATCCTGGAAAGGGATGTCTAAGGAGGCTGTGATGAAGGCCTGTAGAATCATGAGTGGCAGGAAAAGAACATGCAGAGGTGAACAACAGTCTGTTCTTCCTGCAGGAGAGCTGGGGGTTCACAAGGGAAGCTGCCAAGCCCCTGCTTCAGCAAGACCAAAAGATGTTCTTCATAAGAACTGAGTTGGAGAACTTACCAGAGTATGTTGTTGGTATTAAAAGTATTTGTGTTGAAGAGGAGAAAGAGCAGATTCAGAGGTGGAGGTGGAGCCAAATACGTAAAACCCCCATCCATTTTGAATAGAAAAAGCAATATTATATATGCTTGCCCTATTCTATGTTCTTTCTGGCCTCTGCTTTTTGCCACCATTTCAAAACTTTTACTAGGCCTAAAAGGACCTTTGTTGTGATCTGCTGTGGCTACTTTATGTTGGCTCTTTATTCACAGAAGTCATAATTGACGTGGACTTTCTTCACAGTTTCTCCTTATCCTTCCTCAAATAGAACTTGTCAAACCTCTTTAAAGAAACATGGTGTCATGGTTTGACGCTGGCACAATGCCAGTGCCCCCATGAAAATACCTTCTCCCTGGTGTCTGCTGTGAGATGTGACCAGGAATAGAGAAAAGCAAGCTCCAGCTTAGGAATACAGAAGAGAAAACTTTATTAACCTACAACTATATGTAAAAAGAAACACACAGAAAGAATGAAAACCTTCCAAAAACATTTCCTCTTCCCCCCACCAAATTTCCAATACATCCATCCCTCAGATCACCAACTCTCAGTCCATCACCACCCTTTAGATAACCAATTCTCAGTTCATCAAGGAGTGAGGAGTCCCTCTTGGGCCATAGGCTTCCCCTGGAAAACACAGTTGAAACCTCTTGTGTTTCCTGTCACTCGTGGCACCGCCGAGAGATCATTTGCCATCGTGACACCTTCCTTCCATGCCCAGTGCTCTCACCACTGCCCATGGACCAGAGCTGCTTCTAGGGTTTTCCTTTTAAGGGTGCTTTGTCCAGTTCCAGAAAGAGCACAGTCTCTCACTTTCAGGACACCTGTCCCCCCCAAATTTCACCCCCTGGGGCCGAGGGGTCTCAAGAACAGAGATCTTCTCCTCCACTGAAGATCGAGGGCACCAACCACCACCCTCCTCACCCGTTGTCTCTGTTCATGCACTCCCATAGCATCGCTGCACTCTCTTGGCTCCAAGCCATTGCCTCCCCCTAAATGCAGTCTCTGTGTCACAGGAAAAAAATGGTTCTGTCCATGGCTATACAAGAAAAGTCCAGCCAAAGGCCACTCCATCACCTCCTCCCACCCAAGATTCTTCTCCACTTCTCTTGTGGCCCATTTCCTCGTATCTCATCTCTATTACTCTTCTCATTCAGCTCCAGGAGGATCAGCATTTGTGAGGTTTCCATCATCCAAGAAAAGGGTTAAAAATCTCAGTCTCTGCCTGTCCAGAACTCCCACACTGCCCTGCCGGGCACCTTCTCGCCGCACCCCCCCCCCTTCCTTCTCCATCTCGGCCGGCTGCTATCAAATTTCAAGGTGGCACAGGTACCAGCTCTCTCTCTCTCTCTCTGTCTCTCCTGGGGGGGGGGGGGGGGGGCTGCCCGATGACTCTTGGTGCTCCTCCACCCTTCCATCCTCAGGGTCCAGGCCCTACCTCACCCGGCCGCACGGCGTCCCCTGCCCCGCCCAGCCGCAGCAGCTGGGCAGGGGAGAGGTCTGCCTGTTTCCCCGCTGGAACCCAAGAGAGAGATTTCCTGGGAGTTCTCTGCTTTTAACCCCCGTGTTCTCAGAGGCATATCCATGTCCCCAGTGGCTACACCAGGTGCCAGTATTCAAATCTGAGCACCTATAGGTTTGACCACAGCATCCCAAAAAACTCACTTCCTCTCAAACCACGACATATGGGTATTGCTGTTCATTGACTAGACATTGGGTTTCATGCTGAATATTGATTGGGTCTTTTACAGATGAGTTACTATTATTTACTAAGTTATCTAAAGGTAGAAGTTCTCCCTGTATATGTGATGTCTTTTGTTTTCAGGCTCAGCAGGATAAATTAATGCAAATGGTAAACATCAGTTGAGCTACCTCACTCTCAGGTTCTTTTCAATCATCTTTCATTGCATTTCTGGTCAATTCCAGCCCCTGTGCAGATCAGGAGCTTGAAGCTGTCCTCTCATTCTCCTCAGACCTGCCTGTTGTCCTGAGAATGCTTAGGCTGCTGGTTTACTCCCTTCAGTCCCTTTAGACTGAAGTTGGGCAGTCACTTTTACTACTACATGTTTGCCTACATGGAGAAATTTTTTGAGTCTAAGCATAGTGAAGCAACTATTGTGCAAAGGTAGTATCACTATGTATATAGCAGTTAGACATACAACCTTAATAGTGTTACCATTTTATCTTGTCACATAAATCCACTGTGATACTGTTACGTTTTTAAAGTCATGCTGCATTGATATTTAAAATATTTGAAAGAATAAATTTATCAATTTACTATTTGTCTTTGATAAACTGGTTTAGTGATTTACTGTGTGAACATGAAAATTCTGAACAGAAATATGTGTATCCAGCAGTTGTAGTAAAAGTTGCATGTTTGACAATCCTAGTTGTCTTAGCATTGGTACATTGATGTAAATACATTGTTGGTATAAAATAATGAACTTCAATGAACAAGCAGAGCAAGATATTTTCTCAAAGGTGAAGTCAAGCATACAGTTATATATAAATGACTCACAAATTTAGGAGACATCTGCTTTTAAAAGTGACTTGTTTCTGTTCACTAGCCACTAAACCAGGTTTGATGTTTCACACCAAGGCCATGTCATCAAGGTTATGCATGACTAAGGACATATAAGCTATTATATATATTATAAGGGGAAAAAGTAAGAAAATATGAAATATATAACAAGTCATTTGGTCATAGGTTCTTAGTTTGCATTATTGCTTTTATTAAGTTCTGATTTCTGATGATTCCTCCTGGACACAGAGAGTTTTCCCCATGTTAGTTAATATGTCATCTCAGACTTACTGTTTGTCTAGGTAAGGACTAGGTTTTTTGTGTGTGGGTGTTTTGGATTTAGTTTTGGGTATTTTTAAAGAAACAGGCATAAATACATACTTCTTAAAATTAAATACCTTTGGTTTCAGAACTCAAGCAATGTACCTAAGTCCTCATTTCACTAATAGAGAATCAGAGATTAAATGAGAATGCTGTTTATACTGCAAGGAAGTAGCAGTTTGGATGTCAGAATCCTTTTAATAAGATTTTATAAAATCTTATTTTCAGGCCTTTCGTAATTTCCTTCCCAGGATAGTAGAAAACACCACAAATGTAGAAAAAGTGGTCTGTGTGAGTCAAGGCTTACACACCATGCCAGTACAACAAAAGGTGGAGAGGGGTTTTTACAAGGACATGAAACTGGGAATGGCTTTAAACTGACAGAGGGAAAGTTTAGATGGGATATAAGGATGAAATTCTTTCCTGTGAGGGTGAAGAACAACTGGAAAAGTTGCCCAGAGGAGCCGTGGATGCCCCATCCCTGGAAGTGCTCAAGGCCAAGCTGGCTGGGGCTGGGAGCAGCCGGGTCAGCGGTGTCTCAGGTGTCCCTGTCCGTGGCGGGGGGCCGGGCCAGATGCCCTGTTAAAGTCTCTCCCCCCTCACAGCATTCTGTGATTGTGTTTGTCCCTCCAGTCGGACAGGAATTCAGCAGTCCACGTGGTGGCAGTGTCCGTCCAGCCTCCAGGGCTGCTCCGAGGCTGCAGCAAATTTAAACACAAACAATTAATTAATTAAGAGTTGGACAAATTCTCGCTACTCTGTTAATAACCAGACTATTAAACCAATAACAAAACAATATGTAGTAACCTTTAATATTTTCTTGACCAGCGTACACCCTACGTGTTCCCAGCAGAAACAAAAAAGGAGTTCAGGTAAAGCTTTGTGAAGAGGTTGATAATTATGACTGATTGATTCAATAACTTTATACAAAAACAGATGTATTCAAACTGGCCACAATGATCAGAGAAGTACTGCAGCTATATACTGGTTTAATTGAGCCAATTGTGAGGAATTAGTTACAGATTATTTGAAAAAAATCTGTAAATTGCCTTTTTTCCTAAATAGTTCTTGCACAGAAGATGAAAGATGAGCAATGTTCAAAAATACTTACTGTATATTTGATAGAAGTTAAATGTGCTCAAACATGTAATGCAACTGAATTACCAGTTAAGTTTAGCAAGGATAAAATGTTTGTGAATCTGCTTGTTAATAAAGGCATTTTAGGTGAATGATCTCTTTCTTGTTTTGTGTACCTAAGTACACAAAGCTTGTACTATTTTATCTGGGGAAGCATCCTGCAACCTTGGATTGACATTTGAGGCCTTGTATATTTTTTATCTTGTAGTGTTGACATACTGGGCAATAATGAGCAAAGCTCCCTGTTTCCCAAAGCCATCATCTGCTGATCCATAAGAGCAGCAATAGTTGTTAAAGCTTTTTCATAAAGCACTTTGTAGCCTGTACTTGTAAAGCCCTTTGTATGTGCAGTGTCCCAGAGTTTCTACTTACAGGATGGTCCTGACATCAAGAGATCATTACCTGGATGTCTCATGTGTGCATAAGGGAATGGGACTGATTGGAAACAAATGGCATAAATAATGTTATTCTGTTGGCACCTACCCATGTGGCTGACTAGGGACATGAGAGGGCATGTAGGTGTTAGAAACCTGCTGTGATACCTCAAATCCAGGAACTGTTGAAAAAATAGCTGAAGTTAGAAAGTGAAAATCTGCAGAATATAGCAGTGTGTAAAACAGGCATCATGCTGTGCTTAATCTGAGGTGCTGCTTTTAGCAGCAGTTCCATATTGGTGGAGCCATAAAACTGTTCCAGTTTGTACTGAAAAGATAAAGATTTCCAATAGAAAATACAGAACTTAAGTGGATTTTGATGTACATAATGGAGTTCTTTCCTAAATGGAAATGAGTTGATCACATACTTTTTTACTAAATATAATATTTATTCAGTTAAATGACTTCTCGGTAACTTACACATAAATACATGTGTGCATGAAAACTTAGCAAGGAATTTCTCCCTCAGCATTTTAAGCAAAGTACTGGAATGTTTTCATTAAATAATGAAGAGGAAGAGCTCTGTAAGGCACTGCCACTGAAGTGCTCTCAAAGTGCATTACAGAAAGAGGATGCTGTTTACCACAAGGGAGATGATAAATGCAAATTTTGCAAGTAACATGTGTGGTGTGTTTGCTGGCAGAGGAGGTTATTATTTCCTGGATTTGTTTTAGTTTCCATTTCTTGGTGGTGGCAGTTTCCCTAGTGGTGATCTTACTGATGCCTGGGTTCTAGATGTCAGAGTTTGTATTAATACTGAGAAATCTCGAGGATGGAGTGATCTGATAGTGTTCTGTGGTACTGATGTGTTGTTTTAAAATAGGGGCAGTTTGTTCCGTTTTCCTGAATGTAATGGGGAAAACTAGTTTTCCAGAACTGGTATGTCCTATAGAGCAGTGACTGGTGATTAATCCCAATTTGGCAGGTTCATTAATACTTTTGTAGTGGAGAGATGGGTCCCATGAGTGATGGTGTTTCTCATGTGGAGCTGTTCTCTCCTGTTCCTGGGGCTGTTTGGTAGCTGTTGAACTTAAGGAGAAAGCAGAGACCACAGCATATATTTAGTAAAATAAAACTGTGCACAGTTAACATAAATTTTAGGACTAGTTTAAGAAGTGACACAGCTTGCATTTAGCTCTGTGGTTTGAATTTTTCAAGATCACTCCTGACTTCTGCAGATGAGAATGTGTCCTGCAACAGATGAGTGTGGGACAATGAGTTACCATTTTACACAGTTCAATGAGAGACAACTGACTCCTAGTAAATAAATTATTTTTACAGGATCACTTAATATAAGCATTCCTTTTGAAAACAAAACAGCTTGGTTAAATTTTCTTATTCTGTGCTATATGTGTAAGTGAAGAGGCTTACAGCATAATTTCTGAAGTTATTAATTAAGAAGTACAATGTGTTGAGGCTAAAGAAATGCATAAATCTAGGGAAAATGTATTCTTACATTATGGCTTTCTAATGGGAATCCTTCTAGATTGGGAGGATGTCTTTGAATTTACTTTTTTTCACAAATCTAATTTTCTGTCAAAGTACCAAGTTATTAAAAGCAAACCTTTTTTTTAAACAAAAATATTATTTAACAGATACATTTTCAGTGGATAGTGATGCATTTTTACAAGCAGTGATTCTGTTTTTAAAAATTAGATTTATTTAAGTAGTAGTAGTAGTAATTTTTTGGGATGTTCAGGATGGTCATTTTGCAATATTTTGTGTCTTACTACTAATGCAAGTCCATTTGTCCTAATTGGTGCTTATGAAATCAGTCCTTACTGGTAGGATGTCAGCTTATGGACAGGTTCAGAGTTGTTACCTGATTCACCTTTCAGAAGCAATTTAAATTGAATGGCTAATGCTGTTTTGTTTCTAAATTTTGCTCCTAAGTCTGTTGTATCAGATAATCATTGCAATAATAAGCTTTTCTGATACTGTGGGCAGAAGTGCAACCACCAGTTGTTTAAGGAAAAATATCTAATTAATTTTACTTGTGATTTTTTTTATGAGTTTTCTTACACAGGAAATTTTGCTAGGTTGGGTTAATTTTAAGGCAAGACCATGCTGTTTGGAGACTGACATTTTAAACATGGTGCATAGTTCAGCTTTGTGTGCAGTTTGTATTTGGCATAGGTTAGCTAGCCATATGTGAAATAGAATTGTGTTAGTAGAAAAAACCTTTTTAATCACAAAGATAAATCAAACCAGATGGTCCAGATTTTTTTTTGTGAATGCATTTGCTTAGTCCACAATGTTCAAGTATTGGGAAGAAGGATTTGCCTCATCTTTGTCTTTCTTACTGTGAAATACTAAGGTTTTACTTTAGTCTTCTACACATGAGTGATTAGTTCTAGATTTTAGTGATGATAAATTCTGAATCAGAATGACTTCCAGTTACACTTTCTGTTAACTGCTAGTATTTGTGCTTCCTTTTCTGAGAAGATAAGGTGACTTTTTTTCTAGGTATTATTAGCTAATGTTTCATCACAGTTGGGGAATTCTCTAAGGCTTTACCAGACATACACGTCTGGTATGAAAATACAGCCATTAGCTTATATTTAACAGAGCATGCCATGCTGTTTCTCAAACAGCCTACGTTTCTTCCAGTATAATATTCTCATGTTGATTTATGTTAGGCCTTGTTTTATTAAGCAGGTTTAAACACTGAAGCATTATTTTACAAGCAAACCACTTTTTGTCAAGTGTGAGTAGGGGTTTGTGGTATTGATATGCTGCTACTATGGCTGATAATTGGAGGTTTTAAAATGATTTATGACCTTGCTTTAGGGAAGATTTAGTGCAGAATATAAAGGTCACAATCACATCACAGAGAAACTGGGCCCATTATTTTTCTCAGTGAACACTGGATGAGCAGAGTGGAATAAAAATTCTCATATCATTCATGATTTGGGTGGAAAATGGGCAAGAAAATTGAAATTGCTGTCAGCTGGGAATCATAGCTTTGTAGCATCCAGGGGGTTGTAACATATTCACTGAAAATTCAAGTAATTACATTTTACTCTCTTTTTGTATAGGGTTATAAGGAGGCTGTCAGTGCCCTGCATGACTCCAGTCTCACACTAAGTTTTGTGGTGTATCAGTGAACTGGCCACTTGCTATTGGAGATGGTTGTGGAAAAGAGTTCTTGAGCCAGTGATGTACTGTCACGTGCTTAAAACCATACTTGCAGCCTAGAGGAATGTACTCTGCTTAGAATCATTCCTTATACAGATACCAAGACATAGAATTTATTTCTATCTCTTTCTCTTCAGCATCCAATAAAGAAAAAAACGTTGTGCATTCCCGCACTGGAAAACTAGACGAGTGTTGATATATGTAGCAGAATTTGTCCAGATAGGAAACACAGCCTAGTGAAGTTTAAATATGATTTATTAAACTCAACGGCCCCCAGTGCTAGAGCTGTTATTCAGACCAGTGTGTACACATTTTGAAATTACTTCTGGAGGTACTTTCATCTTGAATTTGATCTAAAACATGAGGGAAGAGCTATAAAATATAGACATTATGAACTCTCATAAAAGGAGAGGTTTTAAATTGAATTCTTTGGCTACTGGCCATGTTTCCATTCTCCTGGCTGAATGAGTGCACTGGTGTGGAAGGATACCTTATATAGATGAGAAAATTTAAATCTGTGTATAGCAGTTTTAATAAGAGATTCAGATAGTTAATCAGAACACTGCTACACCGTGAGCCCAGAATAGAACCCCTGGGCAAGTGAAACATACTGTTTCAAGTGACATTTCAGTTCACTTTCTATTCCAAGCTTATCTAGTAAAATCACGTTTCCCTCCTATCACTTTAACTTTGTCATGTATCTGTTGAGATTGCTTCTAGAGAAATTTTACTTACTTATATGATTTTTTTTTCTTTTTTCCACCTCTCTGAGGCAGTACAAAAAGAGGACTGTTGTCCAGTCTTCTAGATGTTATCATTGCTTAAAATTGCCTCATGAACATTCTACCATTCTCTTGCTAAATCATTCTCTTTTTCCTTATTGTTTTCAAGTAATCTTTTCTGTGTCTGTAAGCACGCAGTGTCATCATGATTTGACTCACCCTTAAAATATTCTTCTGCAAAACTGAAATCATAGTTCATCAAATATTCTATACCAAGTAATCCATGGTGAAATATTTATCTTCTTCTCTTGTCTGTCCTGATACAGAAAAGGGCTTAATCCTTTATTTAGTATTAAGCCAGAAAAACTGCATTTGTATTTCTCCATGTTGAGGTTCTACTCAAACCCACAGTAGCTCTGTGCTTGATTTTACCATTGTCTTCCTTGCACCCACTTCCAGTTTTCAGTGGGCAATTTCACCTAATACATTCAGTTTTCTGTGTTCTGTATTGCTGTTCTTGTTTGTTTTATAGTTTGTGTATCTTTGACACTGTAAAAATAATGTTCTCAAAGACTATTGAAAAATACATTTAATGCAGAATGAAGAAATTAGTATTTTTATTAAGCATTTTTATCTGTAGTGTAGTTTGTGCATTGAAGTTCAAAATCAGAGAGTGAAAATCCATTGGAGCAGCTTTGCTTATAGCTGGTAAAAATTGCAGTTAGTGTGACTGTACCAGTGGACTGAATTGTTTAGAGTTTCCTCATTTATGAAAAGTTCTTTCTTTCTGTCCCAATCTGTGGTGTTTTGCCCTTTAATATCAATGCTACTACATGTGGTTCCTTACTAGGTTGAAAACCCATCACCTGTCTGGCATCTGTGGCAGAGATCTTACCAGTTTCCTCTCCTAACAAAGCTTTGCTGCTCTTTCTAGAGGTGTAAGCTCTTTCCTTTTTACCAGAAGGGAACGCAGCACACAAAGTTAATGTGTATGACAGGAAGGTTTCAGAGTTGACCTATAAGCTACTTTGCATTCTTGTTTGGGACCTGAGCAGTCTAGTGAATATTAGCATTGTGTTTTATTTGCCTGGTTTCACCATCATTTCTTCACCCTTTTACTAGCAGGTTGCTCACCTCCTCCTGAGAGAGTCAGAGCAATGTCCTACGTTTTTGTGAACGACTCCTCCCAGACCAACGTGCCTCTGCTGCAGGCCTGTATTGATGGAGATTTCAACTACTCCAAGCGGCTCCTGGAGAGCGGCTTTGACCCAAACATCCGTGACAGCCGGGGCCGAACTGGCCTGCACCTGGCTGCAGCCAGAGGAAATGTAGACATCTGTCAACTCTTGCATAAATTTGGTGCTGACCTGCTAGCCACTGATTACCAGGGGAACACAGCCCTTCACCTGTGTGGCCATGTTGATACCATCCAGTTCCTAGTTTCTAATGGACTTAAAATTGATATTTGGTAAGTCACTTTTTACAGTACTTATTTTATAATACATTAGTCTTCTGTCACCAGAGCCTTGCATATAAATCTGCTGTTGCTGAAATGACGTATTTGGTGCAATTCTACTTTACAAAGATACCACTTAATTAAAAAAAAGCAAAATAAAAAGGCAGGAAAAGAGTAAGAGGCCACTTCTGCTAGTCTGTGCAGCAAGCAAAGCAAATGTAAATAGCTGCTGCTGGTGTGAGCTGCTGTATCTAATTGTGCCTCATTTATGATATTGCTGCCCTGGTTTGGCCAGACAGCCAGGTGTGGGTGGTTGGCACCAAAGAAAAAATCACATTGACTACTTTAAAAGAATTTCTCCACCCCATTTTCTATTGTGGTACTATCTAAGACAAAGAAAATACAGTATATGTGTGTGTCAGTTCATTCCCATACTCTTCTGGTAACAATGCTTCCTTTCAGTTTTTTTGCCCTCCCTCAAAGTCTGTGACTCAGAATATTGTATATTCTTTCCTTCTGGCTTCCAGCAGCTGTCAGATGCCAGTGCTCAGATGGAAGCTCTCAAGCTGCAAAATAACTAGCTGTTTCATTCCTGTGCTGAATTACTTTGTTTGTGGAACTTTCTGCATATTCACAATGTGTGCAAAAGCCAGGAGTAATGTCAAAAGCTTTTGAGTTTTTAAATCTGTCCCTTTTTCACCTGTCCCTCATTAGTGCTTTCAACTCAGCAAAACTAGTTATTGGTAGACCCAATTATTTATGTGTTGTGGGTTGGGACTTTTCCACCGCATTTCAAACAGCTCTGGTGGAAATTCCTGGTCTAAAGGCAGCTCTGGACCTATTCAGTATTATTTTAATAGCAGCAGTGGGACCATCTGTATTTTATTTCATTTCTGCCTCATGTCCTAATACCCTCATGAAAAAGGAACTATTAGGAGCCAGATTGCACAATTCTTTCTTGAAATTAAGCTTAAACTTGAACATTGCCATAAATCTACTGGGGGTTTTTTTGTTGGGTTTTTTTTTGTTTTTTTTGTTTTTTTTTTTTGCTGTAACACCCAGATTCCAATTAGATTAGAGTCCTAAGAATTCAATTTTATTAGAGGGGGAAAAGAGTTGTGCAATTTCAAACCTAAATATACTTATTTTCTTCAATATCCAATTGTGCTGTAACTTGGTTAGATTGGAATTTATTACTGTCTGATAAAACAGAAAATAGTTCTCAGGACTTACTAAATTGTAATATGTTATGCTGAGTTGACTTGTTACAAAATTTCTATGTTAAAATTTTCTTATGTCTTTTTATGGCCTTGTTTTAGCAACCACCAAGGTGCAACACCACTTGTTCTTGCCAAACGAAGGGGTGTGAATAAAGATGTGATTAGACTGCTGGAATCTTTAGAGGAGCAGGAGGTGAAAGGATTTAACAGAGGAGCTCACTCAAAGCTGGAGACAATGCAGACAGCTGAAAGTGAAAGGTATTTACCAAACAAAAATAACTACCAGGAGAAATAATGTTTATGGCTTTAGATTTTTGGGATTGACTTGATTGCTTATTCCTCAAAACAGATAATATCAAATTTGGCCTGACATTATCAAATCAAAATTAAGTGTTAAATTTTGGAAAAATCTCTTTAAACCGATCCAATGTAAGAAAAAAAGGAACTTCTATTGAGATTTTAATTTTATGGTAAAATTTAAAAAAAAATTGCTAATTTTCCATTTGGAGTCCCTAACACAAATATTCTACCACCTACCACAAAGCCAAGTGGGAAATAGTGTGAAATGCAAAATGGCAGCATCACAGGCTAAACTGACATCCTTTTGATGATTTTCTATGCAAAAAAAAAGGGGTGGGAGACTTTTCACCAATCTCAACCTGAATAAACGATTTTATATGGTGTCATATCTAAAATTTCTATTGTTAGCAGTCCTGGAAAAGATGGAGAATAAGAATATTTTGATGGCTAAAGAGATTGTTAATGCAGAACTCAGGATTTTGAGAAAATTGCTGACCATTTCAGGGAAATTGTTGGGTTAGAGGGAAGTTAATAATGAATTCCTAGAAGTCTGGTTCTGGGACTGTGCTTACTTAAAATTTTCTTAAATAAAAAAGCAAAAGCATGAGAAGTATGGTTAGTGATACCAAGAAATGAGGAAAATTGAGATGGCATAGACAAAAAGCTGGGGTTACAAGGGAGAGGAAATCAATAGTAATAAATTGTGATTCTTTAGCACAAAATGCAACTGTAATTACTGAAAGTTGTATGCTATAAAATAAAAGTTTCTCAGCAAAAACCAAACATATAAGGAGAACAGGCTTGGTGCATTAGTCAGTTCCGGGAGTTAATGCTACCCTGAGAAATGCAGTGAAGTCCTACAAAGCACAAAACAAGACATTTTCACTACATAAAGAAAACAGTCAGTCCTGTTGTATAAAACAATGGTGACTTCTGCTTCTGGTATGTCTTATTATGCTGCTTACCCCTATTCAAAAAAACTTGGTTTTTTTATGCTGTCTAATGATGACCATGAACTATGACTACTGGACCATTATATCACAAAAGACAGGGAGTTTTGTCATATAACTGTTGCTTGGTTTATGTGAAAATGTAGACAGGCTGTACTGTAAACAGAAAAGAAGCTGTATAGATGGAGTTAGATCTAAGCTGAGTAAACAGAAAAGGTGAAACCAACAAAACTGCAGAAATAATACTCAGTACTCCCATTAGGTTCTTTCTTACCCATCAGGTGACCTTACAGTCAGAGAGACTATTCTAAGCCCTGAAACAGAAAATTAATTTTATTTTCAAAATTATGTGGTTATACATTGAAAGAATTAGTACGCATTACCTTTCGGACTTCACTAACTTTTACTGAAAATTTCTTGACATACAGAAATGCACTTAGGCTGATTTTGTTTAAGCATATGGATGAACAGCTCAGCCAGCCCCATTTAAATTTTGGTTTTTTATTTGATGGTGTCCCTTTAACAAACATAGCTTCCTTTCTGTTATTTGACCTTCATAAATGTTATATTGTTTGCTTTGGCCAGGAAGTCAGCAACTCTCCTTGGGGACAGGCACAGAGACATAAACAGTGCACTACCCAGCTTGTTTGGGAACGTGTTTAAAATGTCTGAAATACATTATTTTTGAAGTAACAAATGACAGATGTCTACAGGAGCCAAACAAATGAGCTTGTGTGCTGTTTGCTTTGTAAATAAATAATATCTTTTCACCAGTTGGCTTTTCAGACCTCCACAGTTTCACTTATCCCTCTTTGTATTATTTTCACATTTTAGGGACACTTAGATTAATGTCTTCTGTCCTCTGCCCTCTGAACTCTTACATTATATATGAACCTATGGAGAAATAACCTTCTTTCTAAAAACAGTCTCTGGCTCCAGTTTTCTGCTCCTTATTACAGGCAGTTGCTGCTGCTCGGGAAGCAGAGGCCAGAGCTCTGTTCCCAAGTCAAATTTGGTTTTGCTTGCTTTGCCCTGCTGCCAGGAGGCAGAGCTCCCTCTGTCCCTCTCTCACACAGACATCTGTCCTTCTGCACAGCCCAGCAGGACCTGTGGCTGTGCCACAAGCATGTCTAAATGTGAACTCCCACCTGCTGCTGGACGCAGAACATCTGTCTGGGCTGTGTGGCACAAACTCTTCTCTTCTTTGACATGTTGCTGCAGTAACAGATTTAATGCAGCTCTAATTTGTAATAAGAAAAAATATCTTGAATAACATCGGTTTTAATCGGGTCATAATATAAAATAGTAAAAATGTTTTCTGTGTACCCTTTTTAATGAGCAAGCATGTGACCTTTCCACTTAAATTGCATTGCACCTTTATTTAACCTCTCTGTGGTTATGTATTAACTAGTTAGTACTTAGGAGTAAGCAATTCTGTTCTGCACAAAGGGCTGTCTTTTACTAAACCCTTTGTTTTGCTTGGGAAGTCGTAAGTAAGGAAGATTACTAAATCCTGCACCTATGGGTAAGCTAAAATAGCTTTACAGCATGGTAAATATTTAAAAAACAAAAATACAGGCTATTTAATAGGCAATTCCTGAAATCTTGTGCACATGATGCTGCAATACTTGAGCAAGTTGTGGGAGTTCAGGCTAATTGTTCCTCAGTGGTTACACTTCCTGAGAAAAAATACCATATGAATAGTGTGAAGTTTTCCCATGGTGTAATCTTAGAAGAGAGCTTTGTGAATGAGACTTTTTTCTGATAACCATCATTTTTCAATTTATTTCTGTCATGAAGAACAGCAGCATTTCTACAATTAGTTTTGACTTGGAAATTACTTTTCCTTGATTTTTTAAATTTTTTTTATTAGTCTTGTAAGAAATATCTAGGAATATGGTAATGGAAAGCAGTTAAAAGGGAGGAAAAGAATTTTTTTCTTTTGCTTACATTCTGCTATTGACATCATTGAATATGTGATTGATTCCACCGTTTCCTTTCTGTGTTTGTCAGGGCCTGATCCTGTAAACATCCATGTATGTAATTTCACTCAAGTAATAAGTAGTAGGAATGTGGAGATGGCCAAAATTTTAAGTGAAGTCAGGCTATGCAAAAGCTTTCCTATTCTTCATGAGATTTTTCATAAGCAACTGATAGTTTCCTGTTACAATTGTGAAACCAGCAAAATTGGTAGAATTACTCACAAAGCTGTGCAGGATTTTGAGACAATTTACATCTTTTCTAAAGGTGATCATTGTCAAGAAGACTGTCTCTCTCAGATTTTATATTTGTTTTTTATGAAAAGTGAGAATTCTGTCTCTCATTTATAGTCTGATAATTTAAAGGGGCCTGATAGATTAGTAGTGGAATGCTAAAACATCAAAGAAGTCACTGAACACCATATGGCAGAAAACACAGCAATGCTAACTTGTTCAGAAAGTTTCTGAGCTTCTTGTTATCCAAAGTTATTGTTTTCTGTGATTTTTTAATGCTTTTTTAGAAGGGGCATGTAACAAAGATATCCAGGAGAATATTAAAGGTCACTGCACAACTCAGCATCTCAATTAATATTGGTTAAAGCTTCCATTTTATTAATCAGAGTTTATTTTTAGTCATGATTTGTTTTATTAACAAATAATATGTGCCCCTTGAGGTCTTAACTTATGCTTCATTGTATTTTTTACTAAGCCATATTTAGTAGGAATTATGGGGACTGACCTTTGAAGGCTTCTGGGTAGCAGGCTTGAAAATTCAGTGCAGTTATACATACACAAATATAATTCTCTTTGTACAGGTTAATAAAATGTCCTTTCAGCTAAAATAAGTTTAGAATTAGAAGTGTTTTCCTGATCTAATTTGTCCTGATTTAGCAGAAGCAATGCTATAAATCAGTAGGGGGGTTTGATTTTTAATCTATTTTAATGTTTCAGATGCCCTTAGTGGGATCACTGTCACGCTTACAGATGCATTCTTTTACTCTGATGTATTTTTAACTTTAATCCTTTGTAGTGCAATGGAAAGCCATTCCCTTCTTAATCCAAACCTGCAGCAAGGTGAAGGAGTTCTTTCCAGTTTCCGCACGACGTGGCAGGAGTTTGTGGAAGACCTGGGCTTCTGGAGGGTGCTGCTCCTCATCATTGTCATCGCTCTCCTGTCCCTTGGAATTGCATATTATGTTAGTGGGGTGCTTCCTTTTGTAGAAAACCAGCCTGAACTGGTGCACTGAAGCAAATGCAAAGAAGTACACAAGTCCTTTTCCCTGTTCTAATCTAATCTTATTTTGAGCTTGGAATTATTTGCTTGGTGCAGACAGTGGCAGCTGTATATACTGTTTGCCTTTTGTACTTACTATTAACCCCTTTGGAGGAGGGATTAATTAATTTCAAGTAAAACACTGATTTTTAAAGCATTCCTAAGATACCTCTGACTTACCTTGACTTGCAAGCAAGATGTGAAGATAGTCCTCTCTGATAAAATATTGTGATTAGAAAAGGCCTTTCTTTATGAATATTAAGTTCCTGCATATGAAAAATATATCCTAGTACAGAACCACATTTGGTTTATTTTTTCTATGAAGAGAGGTAAATCTATTGTTGGATTTTTTTGTAAGTGCTTCAGTTGAAAGAAAAATACTCTTAGAAGTCCCCCTCAAGAAATCTTAATGTAATAACACTTTCTGATACATAGATGGTGATAAGCTGCAACTCCATAGTTATTTTAATGCCTCTCCATAGTTTCCTATCTGCTAGTTTATAAAAATAATGAGAAATAGTTCAAGTTCTACTATGTCTCTGTTGTACAGATCACTCCTTTATTTATTAGGTTAATGTAGTGCGTCTTCCCCAGATGAATTTAATGTTGTTAATACCTGCCTGAAGTAAAATTTATAGAATAAAATTGTTTGTTGTGCTTTAGAAGAAGACTTGAGCTGAAAATTTTGCATTTTTGTTGAAATGTTGCTAAGCAAACTTTCTTTGTAAGGGTAATTAAAAAGTGATTTAGGTGTTCTGCCATGTATATACTAATTCTGTAAGGTCATTGTGAAATATATCACGAAGGATAACTTTTTTGTCCTCCCATAAGGGTCAGACTGTACCATGTAATTGTGTTTTCATGTTTGTGGAGAGAACTTGATTGAATAGAATTCCTTTCTAGAATTGTTTTTCATTTCCATTTCAGACAGAACCTACAGGCTTATGAATTATTTTCTGAGTATGCAGAATAAAGGTGTTTAAAATACTAATATTTAGGAACATTGTATGAAGTTAAATCTTGATCCATTCCTATTTCGCTTCCCATTTTGCTGTGAAACCTTTTGTTGTAAATAACCTAGGAATACAAATCTGTTTGATACTTCTTTAGGAAGGCTGGAAAGGTATTGCATAGTAAGTGGGAGATTTTCAAAAAAAGTGGATTCTCTCTCCCCATGCTGATTAGACATCTAATTCTCTTTTGCCATTGCCTTGCAAATCCCAAACAAAATGAATTCTGTGAGCCTAAGGAATCAATTTTGTTTTTTTAATTAGTCCCTCCTCAGTTGTTGCTAAATAACATAATACATTTATTGTACATTTAAATGTAACCTACATGGTTCTGTTCTGGTACCATGTATATTTTTATTTCTTGTTTATTGGTTTGAATGAAGGGGGTTGTTGTCTTTGTTTTGATGGGTGATATGGGTTTCACTGGAGCTGGGCCCCATTCTAAATTGCATCTGAATAAATCTTGATCTCAATTCTTAAGTTAGACTTCTAATGACATAATACTTTTTGAACAGCACAATACTGCAGAAAAAAAAATCTTAAAAAAAACCAAAAAATGAGAGCATATTCTTCTTCTGAATATTTCACTTATGGTGCCATTGTTCACGAAGATAAATATAAACTCATCAGATACCTAAATTAGACTTGCTTGTCTAAATAAGTACATTTCTGTTAATAATACCATGCATCTTGATTAATGATATTATCTTTCAGTATGTATTATCTGCATAATTTGTAATTGTATTCTCAGTATGGGTGAATGGCACAAATAAATACATGTAGTAAATATGTTTTGGTTTATTATTGCATTAGTGCGGCAGTAATGACACTACCCCATTTTACTTAGTTTGTTGTGCATTGATTATGAATATTTCAGAGGTGGGGAACTTCCCTACAGAAGAAATGGCAAACATGCAGCTGCTATAATGAGATTTTAGAGCACAGGTTCTTTAGATTTGCCTGTTTTGTTTTCAGTATTGTTGCTGAATTAAAATTGCTGTCTGGCTGTCTCTCTTCTCTGAGACTTCAGGTATTGACCATGTGGTCTGGAGGCCTCTCAAAATTTAAGATTACCTATGAGGAGGAGCAAAACATAACCAAGAAAACAAAGCTTGAGCCTTAAGTAGCCTTTCCTATTTTGCTGCATGCATAAGCAGACATGCAGGAACTACACATTGAAAAGTTTTGAAAAATTGTGTTTGAAATTAAGATATTTCATGCTTTAAACCAGAAAGACATCCAAATCACTGTTTGAACTTCACTGTGTAATGAGTGCTGCTCCTTTAAATAGGGACATGATAAATGTCTGATAAAAGCGGAGTTTATTCTGTATATGCTTCTGTTACTGTAAAAGGTCTGGTATGCCTTTCAATATATCTGCAAACACTAATGTCTTCCTTTTCAAAGGCTGCTTCTAAAGAATGAATTTGCCTCTGTGACTTCAGCTTACTTGTCATGGAGGGTTCTGCTATTTCAATATAAAGACCTGGATTGTCTGTAGGTAAATAAGATTTCTTTTATTTATTATTGCAGTGGTATCTTGGTACCTTGATCCAGGTACTCACTATTGTGCCAGGCAACACAAAATTCAGCTGAAGTGCTTAAATATGATTAAGATAACAGGTATATCATTCTATCCTGCAAGTGCAGGTACAGAATTATCCCTGCTGTCACCAGAAATTAATTTCATGATGTTAATACAGATTCAAGATTAGTCACTCTTCAAATCCAAAACAGATTGTTGTCTCAAGCTGTTGTTAGACTAATGAGCTCAAATGGAATAAGGAATTGAGAGGGAAAACAAACAGCTATGAAGAGATTTCTGTTTCCAGTGACATGGAACAACTTGGTGGACGAGATAGTGCAAGGTGAACTGTGTAAAGGCTCCTGTGCAGTGGGCTGTCCTGGTGCTCACATTTATCCCCTGCAAGATCACACCTGTCTTACCTCACAGGAACTCATTCACTACCAGGGCTCTGATCTTCAAGGGCTCTGTTTTCACTCATATTGGTAATTTGCTTTGTAGAAGGGCATGTTCTGTTGGCTGACTGTCATGAATAGATACTGTTCTGTCTGCCACAGTACAGCAGGTAGTTAATTACTGGATGTGATCTGGCACTGTGAGGCTTTTCTTCCTGAAAACCTCCAGGGGGGAAAGAACATGGTTTCACTTTAAAATTTTGCAACATAAGATCTCAGTAGTTTCTGGGTCTGCAGCCGATTGGGAGTTTGATTTTACCATGAGTCAATGAATATCTAAGGCTGTTTTTATTGAATAAGTAAAAATCATCAGTTCTGGCTAGTTAGCTAGGTAGTTATTTTTCTAGTCAAAATATATTTGGTCATAATTACTTAGAGAAATGCAAATCAAGTAATTTATTCAGAAGTACAAATTGCAAGTGATGACTTCCCTGAAAACTCAAAAAAGGGTAATATTGACTGATGTAATATTCAGGATTTTCAAAAGTCTAGCATATATTTAAATGTTACCCCAAGCTGACGTTTAACAGAACTGATAGCTTCCTCAGCTGACACACAAAGTGACTGGTTTCTGGAGTTCTTCCTGTTTCTGAAGTCAGGGCTTTATTAAATTCATATTGGATTTGGTGGTTAAAATAAGTCTTCAATTATGTGAGAATTAGGTCAGAATGCTTTTTTTCATTCATTGTTCTTTTTTTCACATTTCAGCATTAATCATTGTAGATTGGTTACTTGCAATACACTTTGTAAAATTTCCTCAGTGATCCAAAGGGTTACAAAAAATGTTGCCGGTGTTTCCTGCACTTTTCATCTGTGGTGTTGCAGCTTTCTAGAAGAATTCAAATGTCATTGCACAGTTTCATAACCTGCAGTTCTCTGTGAACTCTTAAGTGGTGAAATACTGTTGAATCATGACTCCTGAATCTGTATTCATATTATTAAATTAATTTCTGGTGACAACAGAGATAATTCTGGACATACACTTGCAGAGTATTAGGATGTGCCTGTTATCTTAATCATGTTTAAGTACTTCAGCTGAATTTTGTGTTGCCTGGCATTTTTGTACTGCTCTTGGCAAATGCTTCAAGGAGAGAACGCTTTTAAAACAGAGTATTAGGGAACAAATGCAACTAATTGGTAGTTCTTTGCTATTTATTGCTGGGAAGTGAAGTGTTCCCAGGGTCATGCTGCCAGAGAAATCTGAGATGAACACTACAAGTCCCTGGCTGACAGTGATCTGGTGTGTCTGTGCTCTTACGCAAAGCAGGATGAGCGCTCTGGGGTTGCAGCTGAGCAGTCTGCCTGTGCAGAACCCTGAAAAATGTGTCTCTGCTGTAGGCATTTGTAGTTTGTAATTCACTCTTGTAACTAAGCATTGAGCAACTAGTATTTCCTAATGACTGGGATGAGACAAAACTGTTGTTCTTCATTAATGCCAAGGGAACAGGGAATCTACTGGAAATTGCTGAAACTAAAAAGCAACAAATTAGAATATCCTATGAAGTCAAAGTGTGAACAAGTCATAACCATGGCTTCAAGTCATACATTCTTTCCATTTGTGATTTTAAACTACCTCTAAGTTTAAAGGAATAAGGAAAAGGATAAGGAAAAAATGGGGAGAGAAACCTTTGGAACAGAATTTGTTGTGTGCAATGTATGGCTTGTAGAAACTAGGAGGGAAGTGACTGCAGTGAGCCAAGAGCAGCACGGCAGGCAGAGCAGTGTGATACCTTCATGAATCATCGCTTAAAGGCCAGTCCCAGCCCTTGTAAGCAGTGTGAGGAGTGACCAGTAATAGCTTCCTAGCAGGAGAAGGATTTCACTGGCTTGTGATGACACCATCCCACGGGGGTGGCCATGCAGCCCTGCAACCTGAGCTGGCCCTTCTTGACTTTCAACGTCTCCAGCACTGCTATTTCAGACAACTGCGTGTTTGAATGTGTGCCTACATTAACAGCTGCTCATGTGGAAGCTGAACTGGTTCCTCTTACACAAGGATCCCTCTGCACATAGGTTAGCAAAAGAAGTTTTACCAAATGTGAACAGAAGTTTTACCAAACGTGAACAGAAACAGAACATTAAATATTTCTGGTATATTAAGTTATGTTTATCTAAATATCAGAAGGCAGGAATCCAGATGAAGGATCAAGTATATGCAATAACATTTCATTTTCCTTTGCCAAATAAAAAAGAATAGATAACATTCTCTTAATGCAAAGCAAGATGATCACAGTAAATTTGTTTTGATCTGTAGAATATGAATTCCTCAATGAGCCAAATTACTTAGTATGAGGGGTTTTTCAAAGAAATACTCTTGCAGGTAAGTTTTCTAAAAGCAAAGCTCACATAGCCTTGCAGGGGTGTGAAGGTTGTAATGTTTGAAGGCTGTCTGGCTTAATGAAGTGTGCATACTGCAAACTAGGTAATAGAGTGGATTTTTGCTAGGATGTAAGATTGAAATGCCATATGTTCATCCTCATATTGTTGTCTCACTACAAGCTGAACATCTGGCTTGGTTTGTTTGGCTACAGATATTTTCAGACAAAAATGAAGTGTGTAGATATCAGTAGGTTTCAGCTGGCAAGACCAGTTTCTGTAGACGACATGAAGAATAATGAAGTATCCTACTGAAGTACCGACAGCTTGTCAGGACTGCACAATCCTGCCAGATGTGTTCCTTACAGAGCTGGTGGTTTTCCCATTTATGGTACTGGTTTCAACCCTTGTGTCAGGGAACACCAGTGGGGAACACAGGACTTGAACTGAAGGCCATTCTCAAAGTTTTTAATTATAATAGAAGTCAACGCTTTATTCTTTATTTCTAAGTTCAAGGAACTTTCTGGGTTTTTTTAGTCTAATGTTTACTCGAACTACAGCCTGCAAATGTGCACAGATAATGAGCATGTGGGTGTCCTTACTCTGTGCACTCCTATGCCAAAAAGATATTTAGGGATAGCAAACAAGGCCTCCAGTGAGATCAGTTTGAAATAAGTCTGATTTACAGAATTCTGGTGTTTGTCATTTGTCATCAGATTGGTATTTAATATACCACCAATTCTTGTTTTATTTGTTGCACTGACTTAATGACATATTTTCTTGGTCCTGGTGGTAGAAGAAGGGTAGATTATGTTACCTGCTTCTCAGAGGTGTGCTTCCCCCACTGAGCACCATTACTTTGATAGTGAGTGAATTTGTCAGTCTAAAAATGTCAATTGTCTTTGGTTTTTAGAGTTATGTTCTCTGTTTTGCAAAGTTAGAAACTGATTCTCTGGTGTACTACAGTTTGTTTAGTTAAAAACTTGGTCATTTTGTCCAATTTATCATGTGAAATTTAACACTAATTAGAGGAACTATTGGCCTTGGCTTAACTTGGTCCTCCAGAAAGCTTCTGGAGATGGCACAAATGCTTGGGAGAATTAAAAGATTATCTGGCAATAAAGCTGGAAAGGTGTCTATTCATGGCATTTTCAGGCTTTCCAGGACCCTGAGGGTTTCATATTGTCCATTCTGAGCCATTCTACCCGAATGACAATAGGTTTGCAGAAGCATTAGGCCTTTATGTATGTTCTGAAATTCAAAGGTGTATTTTGAAAACTTGTGTCTTCCTCCAAGAAACAAGCAATGCTCCAGTAGAGCAATTAGGAATACTTTATATGTATTTTTAAGCCAAGAATGTAATCTTAACTGCAAGTCAGTTTTTAAATCTTAACTAACATAAGGATACGAGGCCACAGACCTCACCTCCTGCAGCAGCCAGGCACTTGGTGCTTTATTCCTCATGTGCCTCCTTGCCCCTGCCCTGGCACATCTGACCCCAAGGGACGAACTGGGAAGCTGTGTCAGGTAGCCCTGACAGAAATTTACTCTCACTCCCACTGCATTCTTCCTAACTCTGCCCCTTGTCATTTCATCTTCTGCCCTCCACTCCATGCCTCTGTTACATTTCATCTAGGCTTGGCATTTACCCCATTTTGTACACACTGAGGATTCTGCTCATAAAACACACTTCTTCCCTGCAACTTCTCTCCATTTTTCATCTTAATTGCTTATGGAACACTATCCCCTATCTTACTTGAGCCATTGTCATTTCCAAGATATCTTTATTTGCCCAGCTTTGTCTAGAGTGAAAGCCCTTTATGGGATGGAAGAGACCATTTATGAAGAGAGGGTTATCAGTTGGCTCCAGTTCACTTGTTCACTTGTTCACTGTTCAGTAGTAATCATCTTTTTAATTTAGGTTTTCCTGTAATAAAGATACAAGAAGCTAACCTTGTTGTGTGAGCCTTGTTTTCAGTTTTACTTCCCTTCTTCAATGCTGTAGTTAATTCTTTTGTTACTTTTATTAAATCAAACTAAGTGTGTGGATTACTTCAGCTGTCAACAGAAAACATCCAAAATGTGACCTGTGAACAAGCTGGACTTGGTTTAGGTCAGAGTGGGTGTAAGGAGTCTTTGCAGTACTTGAGAGATGGGATAGTGGGACTGGATGGAGACTGCTCTGCTCCATGGAACAGGGTGTTGTAGGCTCTGGGCATTTGCAGAGTGCAGCAGCAGCACAGATACAAGGGTGGCCCAGGTTTACCACCAATCTTTTGGCTATGGCTTCCTAATAGACAAATGGGGCATGCTGCAATAGCCTCTGGAGTGGACACACAGCACTGCAGAGGCTCCCTTCTGCTGCAAGTGGCCCAGGACACAGCCTGCTGAGGCCAAGGCAGGTGTTAGGGGCTGAGACCACTGTGGTTCCCAGTCCCCCCCCAGTGAGCTGGCAGAACCAGCTGCACATCTACCCTGCTTTGTGAGCACACCGTGGCATTTTTGGCTGTGCCCTGTCACTTCACAGATGAGACAAGGATGTGCACCCAGTGCCAGGGTGGGGAGAAGAGGAAGTGGAGTCAGTGCTGTGTAGTCTGCTCTCTCTGCATGGCCAGCTTGAGGCCACCAACCATGTGTGAGAACCACTGGTGCACAGCACAGATCATATTTTCTACATAAAAACATTTCATTTCAGTAACTTCCCCTGGCTTAGGTAGGTAAGTATCAGAATCTGAGTTTCAGTGTGACTTTTTGGTGCATGAAGAAAGAATGCTGAAAGTAATGGATCAAAAAGAGTAAGGAGAAAGATTCAGAGAGAGATTAGCAACTTCCTTAGAAACTGCAGATATTTCTGAGGAAAACTGGGCAGACACAGACATGCTCCCATGCTCCTGGCAAAATGAAGAGTTTGAGGGAAATCTTTTCATTCTTCCAGTTACAGATACCTATGTGTAATTTTACCAGAGCTCTAAAAGTGAGCAAAATATTCTTAGTTTTGAAACAAGAAATATTAGCAGAATTGGAGTTTTTCCTCTTGACTAAAACTAATGAGCTTCTTAATATGAATTTTATTTGTAATATTATTTAAGATGTTTCTGTATACAAGGTCTCAGAAAACTGTTTCTGAAACGGTAATGCATGGTAGGAGTAGTGTCTGGTTCTGACTTAACTACCCACAGAGTAAGTTTAGAATGTCAGGTTCTAAATTAAGTATCAGAATATATGATTTCTCAATCTATTTTTTACATGTGAGTATGGGATCAGGAGCTTTTCCAGCTGCTTGACTTTAACCAAAGCCAAGTTCAAACAGGGCCATTCAGTTCTTTAATCTCTGAGGGGTTTTTTGTTGATACTTTGTCACTTGACTCTCAGTACTCACCTCTCTTTCAATTAATGAGAAAGATTGTTGCAGGTACTTAATTTTAATCTGCCAGCCACAGGTTGCGATCTGTCCCATGTCCTAAGGTGTGTAAGCATAAATGAGGTGCAGTCAGAAAAGGGTGCAGGGAGAAGGCAGTTTGCAGCTTGAACCACTGTGTGCATTAAGGCCCCTGTATGTCCTGTCTGATTATTCAGGGAGCTCTGTCAGGTTGAGCAACTCCCTTTTGTTTACTTATAAAACAAAATTAACTTTTTATGGATGGAGACTCTTGATGGAATGGAAATGAATTCTTTATCCTGCTCCAGAGTCAGATTCCAGATGGTCTGGTTATAATATTGTCATATAATCAGCACTTCCTTTCACACTTGTCTTGGTTAATGTCTGACAAAAGGTCTTTGAAATTGCAGGATCAGTTCTGTTTAATTGGCTTAGTTTTCTGAAGATGTTTCATCTTTGAGATGAGTAAATTAGTATTTAAATTCTTAATTTGCTTAAAAAGGGGGGTTTTTTTATAAGCATTCCAGTATATGTGGATTGGTCCAACTCTGAGGAGCAGATTTATATAATATAGAGCAGTAGCATAGAAATAGTCTTCAAGAAGCTGAAATAACAGTATCACTGCTTGTTTCCTCCAGTCTCCTGGCTGCCAAGATCTGCATGGAAGGAAAGAGTTCTGGCTTCTCTGAACTTTTCATCTACATTGGGATAAACCTCCATAAACTTTATTTGAAATCTTAGACACTAGTATTATATCTAGTATTAGATTTTGTTTGTATTGGAAATCTCATCACATAAAGCTGTTGTGTCTATTTCAGTTTTGTTAAAAACACTGTTAGGACAATTTCCCTCATGTTCTTCTAGTGCTCCTGTTCCTGGCTAAGGCACTGGTGAGGTATGACAACTTAAACAGAAGTTGACTTGTGTTTTTTGGATGGTGGAAAACACTTTTTTTTTTTTTTTAGAATTAATGCTTACTTTATCTGTACCTTTTGTTCCTTCTGATTCCTCTTGTCCCTTAAGAGTTCTTTGGAAATATGCATTCCACAGTTAGTCAGCATGACCTGCTGGACTGAGCAGAAGGCAGATTTGGGAGTTATAAATCCAAGGACTTGCTGTGTGGCCTTAAAAAACTTGCTTAACCTCTGCTTCCCTGCCAGTAAAACCAGAATACCTTAATCTTAGAGCAATGTTGTCATTAAGATGCACAAAAAGTCTTTAAAATTAACTACTGGTACTGATAGCCTGTAGGGTTTTTTACTCAACATATATGTATTCACTTTACCCAATATATTCATGACAAAGTAATACAAATTCCTTGATATGTCAATTAATAATCTCATTGTTAACAATTATTTCTTTAGCACTCTTAGGCACGCATGAATTGCAGACAAAAGCTCTGATCTTACATCATCACTCTCCAGCTGAGGCTTCTGCACCAGTGTGTGAAGTCCCAGTGCTTTCAATGGCTGTGGGCAAAAGTAATTGGTGTCCAGAGAAGATTTAGATCCAGAATTATGACCAAGGATGGAAGACCTGCCTGTTTTCAGCTAGGTATAATGGAAATGACAGGAAAGCTGAGCCAGGTGTTTGTCATTTCCTACAGTTTCTAAGAAATTCATCCCTGTGTCCCTGCCTCTGGCTGAGGTTCAGTGTAAGCAGAGAAGGAAGGATTGTGAACAAGACACTTCCCTTTCTTCTTTCTGGTGGATGTAGGGGGTCTCACATTTCCCTGTTGAGCAGGGGATCAGTTTTCATTCTGGAAACAAGTTTGGCACCAAGAGGATGTATGAGCTATGGAATCAGAGCTTTGGAAGGTCTTCAGTGACATTTCTCCATTCTTAGCACATCATTTAATGACAGCACTTGATGGCCAGGTCCTAAATCTAGCATCCAGGCTCAGAAGTCAGGCCAGACACTGCCTGTTTGAATGCAACAAGCTGGGGAGGGCTCTCCAGCCGTGTCTTGGACCAGCTGTGGAGCTACTTTGCTCAGACTGCTCCAGTCCCACAGGGTGAAGATGAGTTTGTAAAAGGGAGCTGCTTTATTTCCTGCAGCACTTCCAAGTCTCCTCCATTCTGCTCCCTGGGTTTGCAGTCCAGGCAGTCACACAGGATCATTCTTAAAGGTCTTACTCTGCTCTCATACAGCCCTTGGCAGCACCTTGTCCTGTGCAATAGAGGTCAGGATCAAACCTCCTCACAGCATTAGAGGAAATGAGCAGTCTGTTCTCAGAGCTGGAGCCCACCTTGCCTTCTGGTATCCTGAAGGAAAAGTTTGGGAAATTTCAAGGGAAACAGAAAAGTAAATACAGACAAGTATCCACTGAGAGATAGGAGGGAGGAAGAGTAAAGGGAACTCAAGGTACTGATAGCAGGCTTGTGAAGCTTTATTTTGACTGTGAAACTCATTGCTTTCATCACCCCTGTGCACAGTGTTGGGCTGTGGGAACAAAACACCGGTGTTCAGGGTTTGCTGCATTGTGAAAAGCTGCCTTGAAGTGTCACCCTGACTTTGGTGAGGCTCTTGGTGCAGCATAGCCAACGTCAGAGACACTTTTCCAATATGAAAACAGCCAGACTAAAAAATATTCTTAGCACTGCAAGATGTATGAGTTAAGCAGTTTAGGCCTCCTGTGTAATCAGTGTTGCTTCTATTTTCTGTTGTGTTGTACTTGAGAAAATGTCCTTTACCACATATTTTATTGCACTAGGCTGAGGCAAGATCAAGTGTGAACCTCTCTCATTAGAAGTTCATGTTGAAGCCTGTGCTGCCCTCATTGATGGCTAGGAGATCTCTTGCTTACAGTGATTGTTAAATTTAAAATAACAGCAATTCTGATTTTCCCTCTGCAATCTAACTCCAATCTTCCTTTGGAGCAGCTGGATCCTTTGCATTCTCTTACTTGGCTGCTTGCTCATCTCCCACGAGGATAAACACAGAGTTTAAGGGAATTTCCCATGTGGAAACTCCCTGTTCTTTATGAGAACACTGGGTGCAGCATTAACTGTGTGCAACAGCCACTTCACTTTATTTTTGGTCTAGTTTCATTTTTGTTAGCTTCATTGTCTTTCTTGGGGGGAGGAAAAAAGGTGAGAAAAGGATTTATTGACCCATTATTAGTTGTCCAGATTCCAATCTGACTTTCCACACTGTAAATCCAGAGTAACTCCACTGAAGCAATGGTATTGCTCCAGCTTTCCACTGTGGAATTGCCTGTCTTATTGTCTTGAAGCTCATTGTACATAGAGAGATCAAGTAGGGATTGAGAAAGATGTCTAAGAAACAATAATGTCCCTTTCCAGCTGTGTGAATTGCAGGCAAATTTCCAACCATTCAAAGACCAGACTTTTTTTTAATGAGCAGCTCATCCATTCACAAGAGACACTGGTGTGCCTCAGCAGGGCAGCTAACTTAGGACAAGTAGCTATGCAGTGGACTTTGTCTTAGCAGTTCAGTGGTATGTAAATGTCTGATTATAGTTTATGAGAGAAACACAAAAGGCTGGAAATATTGATTGACAGTTGCTCTGGGAACGGGGGAAGAGATGGGTAAGGAGAGTGACATTGTTTGAACGCTACAACTGACAGACTCTAAGCATCATTTAAACCCTAAGTGTAGATTCCTCTTGTAAAGACAAGATTAACTTCTAAAGACAAGATAAACTGTTTTATATCACCAAATACTCTTCAAGGAGTTGTTACAATTTGTAAACAAATATCTTAGCTCCTACAAACCACCAGGCTGGGCAGATTTTAGTCTCTGTGTCCTCACGTCACCCTGCTGCACTCTCCAGGTGAAGACACACTCCTTTTATTCTGCCACAGCTGGGTTGTTGTTTCCTTGGGTTCTTTTAATGAACCAGCTCTAAGGTGAGATGCTTGCCTGCTTTTGGGAGCGTAGATGGCAGAGTCAATCCTTTGGTGGCACTGTGCAGATATCTGAGGCTTTCTGAAAGCTCTCTCAGTTTAGGTCCATCCAGCTTTCTGTGACACCAAAATAATCTTAAGGCATGGACAAGGTAATTTTACAGCCAAGTGATCTCAATCATTTCCTGAGGAATATTAAGATAAATAGCTATAATAAGTGCAAAGTGTGAGCCTCTAGCTTGTTCTCTCAGTCCTTGCAGATGCAGCAATGCTTGTATTGGTAAAATGGTTGTATTGCTTGTAAAACCAAGTGGTGCAATTATTAATGCATGCAATTGGCTACTCAGAATTAAGTTGCAAATCTAGCTAAATGAAATATTGATTAAGGTGCTTAGGCTCTGCTTGCACCATCTTTAAACTCTGAATACATTTTCTTTTTATTAGGAAAAAAATAAAAATAGATACCTTGGAATTTTAATAATGAGGTGCTTTGAACACCAAGTCCTGAAAGCAGGAAAATTATTCTGAATAGAATAATGGAAAGCAAACAAAGATAAAGCCAGCTCTCCATAGGAAAGGGAGAGTTGCTTAGACATCTCAGCCAAGTAGAAAACAGAAAGACTAAATGAATGAGACTAGAATTGTCTTTCTGTGTAGAGGGTGACTGACACCAAATAAAAGGCTATGTGATTCAGGCAAGGAAAACTTCTCTCTCACTGGGAATAATGAGGTATAAGTTTTTTTTTAGTAAAATTGGTGTTCAGTTCTGTAGTTCAGTCACTGCATTGAAATGGCACCCTGCCTCATGAGTTTTTAGTGGCTTTGTCTTTACTTTTCATGTTTATCCATAATTTATACTACACTTAAGGGTTTTTTTGTGAGAAAGCAATATTATCTTGCCAGGATTGCTTCACGGGTATTAAAAATGGAAATAATAATAATGAGTTCTATTTTTTTTTTCATTTCTGTACCTGGTATCTTTTCTCCCTGTGCTAACAATGAAGGAGCGGGTCCAGCACAGCCCCTGTGAGTCACTGGCAGTGTAGCTCTAGAAAGGCTGATGTGTGTAAGATTGCCATCATGAAAGATTTCCAGAGTCCTTGCAAGTTCTGGATCCTTGAGAGGAACTGGCATTTATCAGAAGGATTATTGATGACTTGAAGGGCAATAAAGTCAGCCCACAGGCCATGAGTGGTGTCAGAAACCACACCAAGGCACCCCAATTCTTTGTGTCATTTGTTTGAAATGACAGGCCTCTTTTGTTTGGGTTTTTTTTCTTTTGGACCATCACAGTTACTTTGGGAACAGAAATGTCACAGGTGGGCATGAAGCTTTAGATTTTCATAACAATGTTATGCTCAAGTAAAACAGGGCAAGTAGAGAAAGAGTGTAAACATGGGTGTGAATGGAATGGACTAAACCCATGGGAGCCTGGTAGATGGTGCTGAGAAAGGATGCAAAAAAGAAAGCAGTGAAAAAGAGAAAAAGTACAGCATGGAAAACCAGGGACCAATTCTACCAAACTAATTAGGCAAATATGAAGTAAGTAGATTCTGTTTTGATGGAGTTACTCAGGTAAATACCTGTTTACCTGAAAGCTGTATCTGGCCTTAAGCACGGACTTTGTGTCTCTCCACAGTGTTCCAGTTCTTGCCCTGAAGTAACCTCTTTCTGCCAGTATAACATGATTCACCATTTTGCCTTTATCATGTCTAACCTTTTGTTCCACAACTCAGAGCCAGAGCAGTTTGTGTTGGGCATGGCACAAGCATCCTGTTCCTCCACAGCATTCAAACCCTGTTCAGATATTCCCCAAGTATTAATCACCACAGTACCCTTAAGCTGAGACTGCTGATGGCAAAGCTTGGTAATAATAATGGAGTTTTTATATCTTCAAGGCTACATCAAGAAATAAATTACTTCTGGGGAGATACCAGCTGACATTACAAGAGTTTGAGCCATAGTCTGCAGAAGTCAGCAAAACATTTTCTGTAGACAGAAGTGCTCCTGAGCAGAATTGTCACTTTTCATGCTAAACAGAATGAAAAACACGGACCATTTGAACTGACCTTAGTATTCCTCATTCTCTGACAAGCTTGAGCATTCATCATTATGCTAGATGGAGGAAAATTGTCATTTTCCTCCCTAAAAGTTACTTCATTTGGTTTTGTGTCTATGGCATTAATTTGCAACCAGCTTTGGGATTTCTTCTAAAGCATACCATTCCTTTGTAATTTATATTTTTAAAATACCACCAAAATATTTGCATTAGCATTAAATAGTACCCATCACTCATCCTGTCTAGCCATCAGGCTTGCTGTGAGGACAGTCCTCACAGAGTAGGAGCATGATAAGCCATTGCTCTTCTGGATCTCTGTGTCCCAATATATGCTGAAAACTCAATGACAAAAGCAAGAAACCATTTTCCATCCTGAGATACAACCATTTGAACTTACAACAATGCCAAATTTTACAAAGCTCTTATTCCTCATCAACTCTTATGACTATCCACATCCCCATCATCTCTGAGTGCATTCCAGTAGTGCCTTGAGCACTGTGCCCAGCATGTGTCCAGTGGGATTTGTTCTCTCACTGTTGCCTTGTGTTTGTGCTTTCCAATTGAACTTTTCAACAAGAAAGCATCAGTGTCTCTAGGCTCTGCTTCCTGCTATTTTTGGTCAAGCTTCCCTTCCTCAGATAAGACCCATCTTCATCCAGATTTCCAAAGCAACTTAGCAGGCTAATGAATAGCTGAAGCAGTTGCAGTTTCTGTGGGAAGACAGAGACCTTTTTTTCTCAAAATAGCTTTTCTATGAACTTGTGTATTATTTCCTTTTCCCTCTTTCTAAAACCTTGAACAGTTCCTTAATTTTGGTTGTTGGAAAGCTGTCACTAAGCTCTTCTCATTGTCTAAGCAGAAGTAAACCAGAAATCTGACTATGCATGACCATCTCCCTTATGGCAGCCAGTGCCTGCCATAAGCACAGGGATAAGACTTTGGGATGGCTCCTCTGACAGTGAGGCTCAGTCCTGGCAAGCAGTGACAGTGCTCAGGCTGCACCACCCACCTGGGACCCATTCAGCAAGCGAACTTTTCACAGGTGTCTGTTGTGACATGCAGGGCTGTCCAGCATCCAAAGTCACCCACTAGCACAAAAACCTCTTCTTCAGAAGTGGATATTTGGTCTGTGGAAGACAACTAACCTTGTCACCAAAAGCCATGTCTGCCTTTTGGTACAGTAAAGAATCCTGAGCTTTTTAAATAAGATTTTTTCAGTTTCTTTGCAAAAAAACCTTCCCTTCTCCAATGCAATCTTCCCATCCCCACCCCCCCAGCCCTGGTGTCCCATTAAGTGTTGGTTGTGAAGTAAATTTGGCATCTGTTCAAATGGAGTTCCAAGGTTCTCAGCACTGTAAGTGAAACTGATTTTTGCTGTTGCAAGGATGGCCTGGTCTAATGTGAGCAGGGAAGGGACAGAGGGAAAGATTGGGGTGATCCTGAAGTCAGATGTACTCCTGCCATTGCCAGTGCCATGGGAGGGTAGTGACTGCTGCACCTGGGAGGGCTGTCTTCATGAATCACAGGTAGCACAGAGAGGAACAACAGGCAAATGGAGAGAAACTTGAGTAACCACATAATCCAGTACTGTAAGCAGAAGATTTCTGGAAAAGCAGCACATTAATAGTGTTGGTCACTGCAATTGCAGTGAGTGAGATTCATCAGGAAAAATCACTCAGTTGTTCCTACTGCATCTTTTACCCACCCTGGTAGATGCTGATTTCAAAGCATCTACCAGAAAAAAAACCAAACCAAACCAAACAGCAACACACCAGCATATCCACATGCACATCCCCCAATATTTAAAAGGGTTTGTGCCCCATATTTACACTTCCCACTTGGTATAAACATAAATAAAATTGTATAAACAAAACCTCAGTTAATTTGCAAAGTCAAGCACTCAGAAAATGTACAAATACATTTTAGTCCAAATTTATTGTGGTTTTCTTTTTGCACAGAGGCTGCAGCTCTCAAAACATCTTACAGGCACCCAAAAACCTTCCCTATGTCTCTGTAAGGTCAGATATGGAGTGTATAAGTGACAATTAGGTGGATAGAAAATTGACTGGACTACCTGACTCTAAAGGTAGGGATCAGCAGTACAAAATCCATCTGGTGGCAGGTCACAATTGGTGTTCCCCTGGGGCTGGTACTGGGGCCAGCACTTTTTAATGTGTGTATTAACAGCTGGAACCTGTGTGTAATGCCAAATTGCAGGGATGTGGTTCACATTCTGGAGGGCAAGGCTGCTATTTACAGGGACCCTGACAATGGGAGGAAAGGACTGGCAGGAGCCTCGTGACAATCTGCAAAGTCAAATGCAATGTCCTGTTCATGGGATGGAATAAGTTTGTGCAACATCTCAGTCTGGCCAATTGTCTAGGAAGCAGCTTTATAGGAAGGGGTCTGGGTGTCCCCATGTGCTCCAAGCAGGACCAAGCTCAGCTGGTCAGAGCATGGTGCTAATACCACCAGGGTTGTGGTTCAGTCCCTGTGGGTTCAATCCCTGAATGGACCATTCATTTACAAGCTTGACTTGATGATCCTGCTGGGTCCCTTCCAACTCAGGATAATCTGTGATCTGTAATGTGCTGGCAAAGACCAACCATATATTGGCCTGTTAGCAGGAATATAGCCAGCAGGTCAAGAGTAGTTGCTCCTCTCTGGTATTCCACACTTGTGAATTCCACAGCTGGGGTACTGTGTCTGCTCTGCAGTTCCCCAGCTCAAGAAGTTCACTGACAAATTGGAGCAAGACCAGCAGAGAGTCAGCAGGACAGTGAGGGGGCAGGAGCATGTGGTGTTTGAAGAGAAGCAGTCAGAGCTGGTTTTGTCCAGTCCCATGAAGAGAAGGCCAAGGGAGATGGTTTTGCTCTCCTCAGCTTGGTAACGTGAGTCAGACTCTTCTGTGTGGTGCACACTGATAGGACAAAAGGCAATGGGCACCAGCTGCAGCACAGGACATTCATTCAGATGTTAGGAAGATCATTTTCACCATGAAGGGATTTTGTTCCAGAGCAGGCTGCCCATAGAATCTCTGTCATTTCCAGATCTTCAAAACTTGATTTATATGGTATTGGGCCATCTGATCTTGCTGGACTAATGTTTAATGGCAGGAGGGACAGGATGACTGTCACCCTGGTTTTTTAAGATTTTCTAAGCCTTCAGATGTTAACATTCTTGTAGTGAACTTTCTCACACACTTTCTGTAAATAACTCATTGTTTTGCATTCCTTTATGGAGGAGGAGAGAGTTGATGGACTGTTGGTTTAACCAGTGGCATTGGAGAGGTGCCACTGTCACCCTCCAATCCACTGTCACTTTTGGAAAACTATAAATGTTAGAGTCAGAAAATAAACGGCCCTTTTTTCTCTTTCACCTTGAGAACGGTGTGAGCGTGTGTTCTTTTGTGTCCTATAGCGACAGATGACTTCTAAGGTTGCTTCCAATCTAAATAACCCCAATTCTAAAGGGAAGAGATGCAGAGGGGAAGTCCAGTCCCACTAAAATCTATTGCTTTCATTATGAAACTTACTGGTTGAGGGGGATGTGAAATGAAAAGCTCATGCCATCCCACAAGATCAGTTTGGATTTTAGAATTTTCCAATCATTTTAGTAGGCCAACACCAAGGTCTTCTTTAAGTTTTTTGTTTGTTTGTTTGTTTTTTTGTTTCTCTAGAAGGACATGAGAAAAGATCAGATGTTTGTCTGGTAATCAAATAGTAGCTAACCCTCAAGCTCTTTCATCAAGAAAGGGTGCCCTGACCTTCAGGCCATAAAGTATTAGCCTCCTTCCTCTTTCCCTGGCACAGCATATACTCTATCTGGAAAATTAACCCTGGAAAGAGTTAAAAAGTGTGGCATTTTTACAGGGAAAATAATTTAGTTAGAATTTTTTCACCAGGTCTACACAGCCCCCACAGTTAAGGACAGCAACTTTAAAACAAAAAGTAAAGAAAGAGCTTTCTCACACTGCAACCACTGTGATTTCTGAAATACAAGGACATTGTGAAAACAAAGAAGTTGGCCAGTATTTGAGACTAACACCTCTGAAATGCAAAGTATGTCCCCAAATAGATTATAATCATAAATGATAGAACTCTGCTTTTGTGTCTCTCTCCCACAGTAATGGTGCATTTGAATTTCCTAAACAGGAACTTCCCACAGAAAAAAAAAAAAAAGCAAGAATGAGACTTCAGACTATGAGCTCATGTGGTTGTCAGTGTCTTGTGACTGTGATGCTTTTGTGTGTGGCAAGAGGAGTGATGGTAACCAGTTGTGGAACAGACTTCATAATCACCTATAAGATTGAAATGCTTTCAGTGATAGTGGCCTTTATCTTCCTTGCACCAGACATTACGAAGAGATAAAAATCTGTCCTAAAATCTGTCATAAAATCTTTGTTGCCTGCTTCTTCATCACCTCTTTTGCCAGAGATGGTTAATTATGGATGGAAAATGCTCTCATCTTCCTGACAATTTCCTAGACACCATCCTGTCAGCCAAGTCTGAAGAGGTGAATTTAGGGAAAAACAGGTCCTGATCATTCTCCTTCAGAACAATCCAGACTGCATTCAGATGAATATCTGATATTTCAATTTTTTATTTTCATCTTCCACTGCAGTCTTGAGTTCTTCCAAGTGAGCATTGCCTCTGCCTGGGTAACCAGTGCCTACCACAGCAAATTCCTGCCCCTGCTCACTACTGCAATAGAGTAATTTTAATAGAGTAATACTTATCCCCAGCCATCCAGATGTGGGCACGCTCATACTGTGATAATGGTGAGAGCAAAATGAGAAGCAGGAGGAATTTATTTTTATGCTCTTGGTAGCTACAGAGCATTTGGGGAGAGCATGTGGAGCAGCAAAAGCCATGCTGCCATCTGTGTGTTTATCAGTGTTGTCTTGAATGTTACAAAGACTCTTTATCCAGTTCCCAAATTGGTTGGTAAATACAGGGAAGATTCTGCTTGATGGATTTGATGGTCAAAATCCTGACTTGTAACTGGCTTGTACTTGGGTGAGGCCCAAGGATACTTAAAGCTGCCTTTGGACACCACAAGCACATTTGGGAGTTCCCAAGGAAACTAAGAGAACTTGGCTTCCCACAGACACCCTGGGAATCCCAGGGAGCCTTTTCTTAGAACATATTTGCTGGCTGGATTCTGGTTCTGCTCAAATACTGATCCTGGATCCTTGCTTTGATCCCTGTATCCCACTCCCCTTCCTGGTTCTTCATTTCCTGCCCCAGCCATTTGCACTGGCCCAGTGCCACCCCCACCCCCCTTTTTGGGGCTGTGGAAGGGGAGAATGTCCCTGCTACACTGCTAACAAAGTTTTTCTCAAAAAGTGCTTTACCACATCCTAGCCAGCATGCATCTCCAGAGACAAATGTCATTTTCCTCAACGGAGCCACTGTGTTCAAGTCAGGCAAGAAAAGTTTTAAAATAGCTTTAGTAGAGTCTGTCTACCAAGCCTGTGAACTCTCAGACCATGAGAGGAAGTTTTTAAAATGCTCTTCATGTACAGGAAAACCTTTTGTCTTCAAGAGTTCAACACAAGCCCCTGTCCCAGCCACATAGTCCCACTTCCCAGCGGGAAGGGCTCCCATCCTTTATGCCTCTGCTCTCCACTGCTTGCTGGAAGTGAAAGATGCTGGAGCAGGCAGTGCTGAGGCCCTCCAGGTTTGGACAGGTTCTTATCTTGTTTATACTCAGAGAGTACAGTTCATGGTCACAAAATAAGCCTGCCCAGATCTGCCTGCCATGGCGGGTGACATAAAATGCGCTGCCTGACGCGCTCAGAGGGGTGACTGAGTCAAAGAGGTTTCAGTTTTTTTCCATCACTCTGATATTTTCACTTTTTCTGTTAATAAATCTTCAGGTTTAGAAAGACATTGTGTGAGAGGTTATGCACAATTTGGCAGGGGGCTGTTGTTAGACTATTAGCCTTAATAAAGAGTTTTATGTCATGGTAATAAGACCAGTAATTCTGATAGCTTGTGACAAGAGACCGAAGAAGTCTGATCCCCAGAATTAAGTAAAGGGATTTTATACAGCTCACAGACAAGGGAAAGGGTCAGGCACCCAGCTGCCGTGGCACCTTACATTTCCACAGTCAGCTCTGCCACTGTGGTAATTGTCATCAGGAACTAATGTCCCACACAGCTGTCCTCTTGGCCTCCTTTCACATCTCTGTTATCCTGGGGACTTCACAGGAGGAAAAAAATCAATGTGATACAGTGAGGAGTGAGGCACAGTTCAAGATATTTGGGTTTCTTAACTGTATTTTTAGATTATTCAGTGTTCAGCATTGGAGAAGATGGTTTATTAAAGGTGTTTAACTTTGGAAGTTTCAGACTTGCAAAACACCCTATTATATTCTTATAAATTTTGTACCTGTAAGCAGATATGCCTATATAACAATTTAAGACACAGATGGATGATTTATTCTTCTCAAGCTTTTGGATGGAAATAATCTTGAGCTTTTAAAAATACTTGAACTTTTAAATATAACAATGAGTAGATTATATCATTTTGATGTGTGGTCTTGTTTTCAGAAGTTGAGTTGGAATGTTTTTAAGTTTGTAATTTTCCTCACTGTGCAAATCTTCCTAGAAGAGATGGTAGATTTAATCTTTTCAAGAGGAACTCTCAGCCACAGGCTGTATCCTCCCTTTAACAGTGTGTTGGAGCATTTATGCACAAAGTTAGCAAAGCTCAGATATCTGATCAGTTCCAGTATAGACAGTCTGTGCTCAGGGATTGCAGCATGCATCCAATGCAACTTGCTTCTCCTTCCTTGGGATCAATAGCTAATAGAGATGAAAGTAACACATCAAACTCCTTCAGTGTTAACTGTTGATGCTTTCTGACAATCCCTTGATTGAAAGGAGGGACCCCACAGACTCTTTCTGTTAAGGAGAAAAAGATAACAGTAAACATTTTTTCAGTGCGATCCCTTTCATTTACAAAGAATGTGCAGAAGTCTGTTTCTTTTAGAGCAGAAGAAATCAAATGGGAGTGACAGCATCTTGGAGCTGAGAACAAAGACATTATCTTTCAGCCAAAAGTCTCTACAAGGGTGGGGGGTTTTTCCTGCTATGAAGACTTCTATGTCTGCATAGAGTTGGTAACTTTTTTTTTCTCTGCTGTGTCTGCATGTCTTTAACATTCACAGAAACCATCAGAGATAGCAAAGGAGCCACTCTGCCTTGTTCTGAGTCAAAATCTTTGTTGTTTGAGTGATTTGGTTCCAGAAGGGACCCTAAGCCTTCCTGTAATAATGGGAAGTGTCTGTACCCAGACCCTGACAGCACATATCACCATCATAGCTCTGAAGGTCCGTGGACACAAACGAGGACAAGACTGCAGGTGAATTTTACACGAGACCAACCTATCTCTGCACTTCAAAACTATACATAAATCTTTGGGAATCTGAGCTTGTATTCTAGGTCTGAGACATGCTGCAATTTTCATGGTACTGGTTAGGAACAATTGCTTTGAAATCAGTTTACTTTTCCTGCAATAATTGTAATAGCCTAAGGTAAGACACCCATGGACTACAGAGGGTCTGGTAAGGGGAGAGGTGGTACACAGTGAGACAGGAAGTACTGAGACTGCAATGGATTAGCAGGTGAAGGATGTGTGAAACGTTGCAGGATGACAAGAAGCAAACATCTCTGCTGACCTGCTGATTTTTAGTAGCTAGTAGAGGTGAATACTGTTCCCTAGGCTTATTTTTGGTAGGTCCTTCTTGAAAGCTGCTGAGTGGAGAACAGGTTAGTTGTTTTATGAAAAATGCTCTCTCGTGGGTAGCTGGTTCAAAGGTTGTCTGGGCACTGATTGTGGGCTTGCCTAGAGACCACTGCACATCCCAGCTAGAGTCTTCCTCCCTCAGGCTCTGCACTGGGCAAAGTAGTGATAGGAAGTCCAAAATCGAGTCATGTGAATTTTCTTATGATTTAGTACTTCTTTTCTTGTTGTCTTGTCTGATAAACTTGTCCAGCCATGCCCCAGTAATTTTGAGAATCTCTTTGGACGCAGGAAGGAACAGACAGCCAAGTCCCTTCAGATTAGTTTAGCTCTGAGAGGGAGTGAGGGTGGCTGTGGAGGGTGTGGGGTCACTCATCGAAATCAGACAATTCAGGGAAACTAATTACAACCTTTAACTGTTGTTGCAATCTCTTCTGTGGAAGAGAAGTTTTCACATGAATATTTTCTTGCATTAGAGGTGAAATCAGATCCTGGTCCCGCACTTGCTGTGTTTGGAGTGCTGCCAAAAGGCTCTTTAAAAAAGGCATTCCTGCTGCAATATGTCATGGGCTATATTCTGTGCTCCCGGCTCAGATGGGGACTGGAATGCAGACCTCCCAGTCACACACCAGCCGTGCCATTCCGGAGGCTCACGTTGCAATCTAGAGAAAATAAGCACCAAGGCAGAGGCAATACCACATGAAAATGACAGGGAGAAACAAGCAAAAGACATGTGCTGGCTGTAGGGAGCTCAGCAAAGCCGCAGCCCTCCAAACCTGCCTTTAACACTGGCCGGAGCTTAAGTCAGCATAACAACTAGCTGGGATTTACACCCAGGTTCTTCTACTAAAAAGTTATTTTATTGCTTTTTAAGGCAGTATCTCCTCAAGAGAATGAGCTGCCTAAAGAGTAGAGTGAAAAGCAAGAGGAAAAGGAAACATCTGAGCTGAAAATGGTGAGAGTCAAATCGTGGAAAACTCTTCAAAGACAAGCACTAGATGCAGGGTTCTCAGTAATCTTGTGGTTAGCCTATCTTCCCTAGAAGGGACTACGCTCCTGTAAGGAGAAAAAAAATGTAAATATATTTAGTCTGAGCTAGAGATAATTTCATTTTAGATTCTGTTTCCCAGATTTATTTTAAACAAGCAGACACCCCCTGCCCCCTCCTCCCCCCCTAGTAAATATTTCCTACTTTCTTTGGTGTCCTGACAGATTAAAACTGGAATATCTTTCAGAGATCATGTGAAAATGATTCTATTTTTGCTGGATAAGTGTCATGAATATCAATATACTAAATAGAACAGACAGTGACAATAAAAATGTTGATCTCTGTGGCTGCTGAAAGAGTGACATTAAGTGACTCTCACTGATATTTAATTTGCAAATTGAATTGAACTTATTGAGGGAGGGGGAAAGCAGCAACGCTTGTGTTGATGAGAAATTCTGCATTTGAAAATGCTCCTTATTAATGATTCAAAACATACTGTTCCTAGGAGCTGTAAACAAGTTCAGTATTCTGCACACTAATCCATAACCATTATCATATGTAGAGAACAAGAAGTTACTCATAAACAGATGTTCTCTTTGCCAAATCCATTCATTTAATGCACATTTTACTTTCCAAGTCCTAGTTAGCAACTTTCTGTGGTGGGTACATGAAAGGATGGAAAAGCAGGGATAAGTTTGCCTGCAAAGGAGCAATGTTTTCATGGCTGTTCTGAGTCTTTTCCATCTTGCCTTGGAGTGGAAGAGTTATTCATCTTGGCCTTGCTCTCACTGCCCTGGAGGGCACTCAGCTTTCTGCTTCCAGGCACTGTGAGGCAGTGGGAGATGCCAAACGTGTTCTGTTAGCAGAGAGCTGTGTCATTAAGTGTGCTCTCTGCTCTGACTGGGAATGAAGCCTGGCATGCACAAATGCTCATGCCCAGAGAAGGCAATTATCTTACCATAAGTTATAGGTGAGCTTCAAGGAAAAGGTATGCCAAAAGCAAGGGTGGAGGAAGAATTACTGCTCAAAGCATAACTAATTTCTAAGTTGCTTCATGTTTTTCAGGGCCTAGCTCAGCCCAGGTGTTGAGTGTCTCTAAGTGTGGAGATCCCACTACCTGAGCAACCTGTACTCCCATTAATTTTTTTCCATATGTCCAGCTGGAATGTCTCTCCTTTTGCTATGCACATCCAATAAAACATGTGACCCAGTCTTTCCTGTAACTCCCCAAAATGAAGATGTATGCACATAAAGACCTTCCCTCCACCTTCTCTTCTCCAGGTTAAACAAATCCAGTTTTCTCAGTCCCTGATCCCACAGTGAGTGCGGCATCCCACAACCATCTTGGTGACCCTCCAGTGGACTCTCTCCAGTTTGTCAGTGCTCTCCTAGGAGCCCCAAACTGGACACAGTAGTCCAAATGAAGTCTAATGAGTACTAAACAGCAGGGATCTTTACATGGATCCTAACAAAGAAAAAGACTGTCATGAACTAAAAACCTGGCCAGGCTGTGCTGAGATCTCTCAGAACTCTCTCACTGCAGTTACTTAAAGGGACTTTGTCAAAGATATTTAAAGAGAGAACAAGACACAATGGGCAGAAACTGAAATACAGGAAATTCCATTTAAATGTAGGAAAAAAATCTCTCACTGTGAATGTGGTCTAACACTGGAACAGTTTGCTAGAGAGGTTGTTAAGCTTCCATCCTTGGAGATATCCAAAACACAACTGAACACAGCCCTGAGCAACCTGCTGTGCCTGATTTTCCTTTGAGCAGGGGTGGGTTGATGAGGCATCTTCCATCCTCAACTATTCTCTGATTCTGTGAACTGTTAAGTGAGATTAAAGCTATGCATTTAAGGCAGGTTCTAGGATGATCCACATTTGAATCTTTATCAACATGAGATGCAGAACACAAACAGAAGATTGCTTAAAAAAGAAAACAAACCAAACCCAGCCATAGAACCCACAAAAAGATGTTATTCTGGAGTTGGTGTTGGGTGGCACTCAGAACCTGCTTCAGATGTTACTGGGAGAGCAATTCTGTGTCAGTAATCACAGTACAGTTAGGGCAGTGTTGCAGGAGAGAACAACCCAAGCAGATTCAGCATATGGATATTCGTTTTCAAGAGAGGCTTCTCAAAATGAGGAAAAGAAAAAAGAAAAGAAAAGAAAAGAAAAGAAAAGAAAAGAAAAGAAAAGAAAAGAAAAGAAAAGAAAAGAAAAGAAAAGAAAAGAAAAGAAAAGAAAAGAAAAGAAAAGAAAAGAAAAGAAAAGAAAAAGAAAGTAAGCAAGTCTTAAACAGAGCAGTCCAAAAGCCAGAAGGGAACAGGCAGCCTGGGTGCTGTTAAAAAAAAATTACTATATTAAAATCTCAGGTCAAAATTTTGACATAATTTGAAAAGAAAACAATGTGATCCAAAAAGGCCATTTCACAGCTCAATAGGTGTATTAAGGATGCTATCACAAGCAATAAGTTAATGTTTAAAGAATGGGAACCTTACCCAAATTAGGAGAACAGGAAAGCCCATAAAATAAGGGCAAGTCATCCATGCACCCAAAATTAAAAAAGGCTAAAAAATAATGTGAGTTCAGCCTTGCTATTACTGATAGTAAATAGTTCTTTATATAGCAAAGGCAGGAAGCCAACTAGTTTGAGGACAAATATGTAAAAGGGCACTTGGAGAAGACAAGAAAACAGCAGAAATGCTCACTGGGTTTAATGTTCCAGTCTTTCCTGCTGAAGACATGAGAGAGAGCCCCAAGCCCAGCATATTCTTGATAGCAGCTCTTCAGAGGAGTTAGTGCAACCTGAATTGAACTCACAGGACATAATAGACCAAAGAGATAAACTGGAGGTCAGTAAACCAGTAGGACCAGGCACCACTTACAGAACATTTCACATGTGAAGCTGCAGAACTGGTGGCCCAAGGTGTGTGAACTGCCATTAAAAGTGGCCTCTGTGCTGGAGAAGGAGGAGCTCAGAATTGCCACTGCAGCCCCTCAGCCAGAGGGGTCTTGGGAAACAACAGGCCAGAGAGTTTGACTTCCATCCCTCCTACAACAGCAGAGCCAAAAAACCACATGCCCATAGGGAAGTGTGATATCAAGGGAAGCAGTCCATGTGATTTCTGTAAGGGACAGCCTTGCAACCAGTCTGCTGGAAGTCCATAGGGGTGGTAACAAGAATGTAGAGATACTGGACACATTGTATTTAGATTTTCAGGTAGCTCTTGACAATTTCTCAGCAAAGGCTATGAAGATACTAAGTCATCATGGACTGTATGACTTTGTCCTTTGGTGATTTGAAAGTGGAAAGTTGAGGGCTCAACTGTGACTTTTTTAGGATGGAAAAGCAGCAGCAAGAGAACCCCTAGAAGTCACTCTGGTATTACTTAACATCCTCACCAGCAGCCCAGGTTTGCAGTCAATGGCAAGCTCATTTGTCTGGTGAAGTGCTGAGCTGTAGGTGAAGAACTCCAGAAATACTTAACAAAGCCAAGGGAGGGGACACAAGGGTGACACATGAGCTTCAGTGTTCACCAAGGTAATGACTTGGGTAGAATAATCTGTAGAATAATCTGAATCACATTTACCTGCTTCTGAGCTCACAACTGGCAGCCACCATTGAAGGAAGTGCTGCTCGAGTCACCATGGACTATTCTCTAAAAATCTCAGCTCAGTGTGCCATGGCAGCCAGAAGCAAGGAAAATGGTGAATATCCTCAGGGAGGCTCTTCCAGCTTAGGGCACCCACACTGGGGCAGTGTGTGTGGTTCTGCTCTCTGCAGCACTAGAATAGAGTGGGTTAGAGAAAGGCAACCAAAAAGGACAAAGGAATCAGCTTCCTCAAGAGGAAAGCCGTCAAAGCCAGGATTGCTCACATTAGAGAGGAGATAGGTGTGGTGAGATCACAACTTTTTAATGAACTTATCTTTCAAAGAGCAGAGGTGGCTGTGAAGTCTGGTCACCTGGAAGCGAGGGAGTAACTTGCTTAGAAGAAAAGCATTTGTTTCCAGAAAACCAAAGGCCTTGTGGATGGTGTTGGTAGTACCCCAAAGCAACCAGGACTGTTCCTCTGATTTCCTCAACACCCTGTGCCCAGGAGGCTCTGCAGATGGCTGGGCAATGTCCTTTGTTCTACAGGAAGTCAAATTTTTGCTCTGTCACTCATGAACCAAGGGCTGATCCAATCTGTGGGTGTGCAATGCTGCTGAAGCTTTTACTTGAGAAAAAGCAGAGGTCCTGAGATCAGCAACAGGGCTGAGGTATTTCCACATGAGCAACACATTTGCTCCATTCTTCTGGCCAACTTGTTTTGAGTGCCTTTTTCCATTATGTGGTTTGCAGTTGTGTCCCAAAGGGAAAGAAATTATATGTGTGCCCTTTATGCTCTTTATAGTATATTAAAAAAGGGGGGAAAACTCTTTGTTCTGAGTTTCCTTCCAAACAGGATTTTTTGGTTGTCTTAGGATTTTTTTTTGCCTTAATTTGTTTCACTGGGTAATGTCATCATTCATCTTTCCTGTTTTTGCTGTGGAACTTCTTAGATGGTTCACAGATGTGCACTGGAAATTAAAAGGTACCATGCTGAATCCTGAACACAAATAATCTTAATTTGTAACTTGAGCTGTTATCGCTCACAAAAGACAGAAAAGAGATTCCACTTGATCTGGCTGCTTTGGTTTCTCTTTTCCCTGGAATTTTAAAAAACTGCGTCCCAAGACTTGCGCAAGAACCAAAATAGTTTGTTTTTTTTTTTACAATAACATCACAGCTCAGCTGGCAACCTTCCCCAAAACAAGTCTTTCCTCATCCCATGGTTCCTTCAGGCCTTTGCTAAATGTAATGGAACTTTCTAATCAAGAAGGCTGTGTTTTTTCTTTTCCTTCATCTCTTCCCACTTAAAGCAGCTTGTAGTCCTGTTCAAGTATCTATTTATATTATTTACTGCAAAAAGCCAGGCTGATCTGTGGATGCATTTCTTTGGTTCTCCCTATCAGCTGTTTATTCAAGATCCCCATTATATGTATTTTCCCACTCAAGCATGTACTTGAGCTCATAGATGTGACCCCTTCTCAACCTTCCAGGTCCAAATAGAAAGTTTCTGACTATCTGCTCCACATGCTGAACATCTTTGGAGACGGACGCTTCTAATTTTGCACCTTTCTGTTTCAGACAGGACATCCTCTTCTTAGAGGGAAGGTATGATTCTCGAAGCCCACAGTGGCAGCCCTATACCATCTGGCCCTGTAAAATATTATTCCCAGTTATTTCTAGTGTGTGTAACATCATATTTTCTTCATAACATGTGATATAAAATCACATGGTTGGAATGTGAACTATTCAATGGAGGTGGTGGCAAACATCCCCATGCCTGCTGTCCCAACCAGCATTAAAGTTGCTGGTGTTCCTGCAGAGAAGCTGTGTGACAATTCAGCAGAGAAAGGTGGCTGAGCATCAAGCATACCAGGCATCTCTGGAAATTATATCATGTTGTTTTCATTAGGTTCTGATCTTGGTGAGCTGGGATTGACTGAATGCTCTGAGGGAGTTCAAAATGAGAACAGCTGAATCACAGCAGACTCACTGGAGTGTTGGAAGGCAACAGCAAGCAGAAATCTGCATGAGTCATCCCAAAGAAGAGGCCAGAGAAAAGGGTGGGTATGCTTTGTACTAAAGTACATAGCTCTTCTGGGAACATGAACTTCTCAGGAGCTTCTGCTTTTCTATTCTGGTAGATATCCAAAGGGAATCTACTATTTTCTATGAATTGCTCTAGATAAGGATGGGTTCTGCTAGAAACAAGAGGTACAGCCCAAGTTCTTACACCCATTTTGTCCTTCAATTCAGCTGTTTTTCATCTGCTGCAGATCTATGTAAGTGGGAAGGCATCACTCCACAACAAAGGCCCAGGGCTGAGCAGGGACAAAAACGCACCCAGAGACATTTCAGGACCATTACCTCAGCTTCTTCCACTGTGATATTCCAAAAGATCAAAGAAAAGGATGTACTCATTTGGGGCAGAGGCTGGGAGCACAGTGCCTCCCACAACAGGTCCATCCCTTGGTCCACCTCATGGTGCCACCACGCGCAGCCTTCCTTGCACAGCCTGTCTGGGGCCATCCCTTGCCCTCACGGTGCCACCATGCACAGCTTGTCTGACCCTGCCACACCTCCCACAGCTGCCAGTGCTGGCAGGAAAGGGCACTAGCAAGAGCTAGTTGACTTGATAGGTGGATGCATGGATTTTTTTCTACTTTTTCTTTGTGTGGATTGGGGGTTTGGCAGTGCCACAAAGGGTGTTGGTCTGAATCCCACAAAGCAGTGTCTCAGCACCTTCACATTTTGACAGTAGCCCCACAGCCTTTGTAAAACTGTGTTGTCTGCTTCACAGTAAATATCTGCTTGCTAAGTACAGCCACCACCAGGCCTTTGCTTGGAATCCTTGAAGGAAATTAGTTGTCCTGTCCTCTGCATATCCCTTGGTTGTTCCTAGAAGGGTGAGTGTGTGGTACCCTGCTACCCTCAAATCAAATAATAATTCCTGCTGCTCATCTCTGGTGGACACAGCATGCTGGTGACACTGCTCCCAAATGTCCTTCTGTTGGAATCAGCTGGGTGAAATGACTCACTTTAAATAATCTGTCATTTTGATACTTTGGGTCTTTTTAACCCCAGAAGATTTGGGGTGGCCCAAATGAATACCTGCCCTGGTGCACAGGGGCTGAGCCACTGAGTGCTCCCTCACACCCTCCCTGCTGCTGAGAGCCTGGCAGCATGTTTGAGGGACTCCTTCAGTGACTCCAAAGGCTTCCTCTGACCAGGCTCCTGTGAATTTTCCACTCAGGGCAGTGTTATCAACAAGGTGTCATGCTTCCACAGCATGGTCCAAGCAGGGATCTCAAAGCTCTGTATAGATGGAAATTATTGCCATGTCAACAGTGACCTTCCCAGCCCCAGCCTGGAAGCCACAGTACTCCCAGCTGCTCCCAGAGCTCACCTCCCCTCTGCCTTGCTTCATCTCCCCATGTTTATTCCTTTTGGTGTTCTGTTTGCCAGAGGAAGAGCGGCAGCATGACCATAAACTCCGTGTTTCCCGTGGCCAGGCATCTCCACGTTCAAAGGAACCAAGCTGTGCTAATGTTTACAAGAAATATTCTAATTCCAGTGTGTGAAACCGTCCTCTTGAGAACATCTTTCTGTGGCTAAGCATTAAAATGTTTTTTCAGACTGGACCAAGATCTATTTCAAGTCAAAACCCCGTAGTCAGACATTCCTGCATTCTACAACTGCATTCCCTCAAGCTGACTGTGACAGGGCAAAGCTGTTGTCTGGGGGACAGAAGGATTCTCTCCTGCTCATGCATTGTCCCTTTGTTTCTGAAAAGTGCTGCACAGTCACAGTAAGTGATGGCTCACTAGATAAGAAGCTGCTCTGCATGTGAATGAGTGCCCAGCACTCTCAGGAAACTGTGAGATGAGCAGTTCCCCTTTTTAATGCTCTTCGATGTCCAATAAAAATATATTTGTCAAAATATGTGCACCAACTGCCTTCAGCTAAGCATTGGATTTACCTGCATATTCCCACCGATCTTCAACTGCAGAAAATTACCTCATGGGAGTTTACTTCATTTCTAGTTTCACTGTTTCTTAATGGGAAAAATCTAGTGTCTAATGATGTATGAGCTGGGTGTTTTCAGTTTTGGTTTGTTGTGGTTTTGTTGTTGGTTTTTTATTTTTTCTAAACCACATTATTAGATTTCTCCCAGAAAGTTTCTCCTTGTGGTCTTATGGTATGGATAATCTTCAGAGTATTATGGCATATATCTTCCCAGATTAATCTAGGAAATGTAATAATGTGAACAAACAGAAGTATAATTACATATTCCTGCACCTCTTGTATATGTAAGCATTTTATACACATATTTTTATATGTGTATAAAAATACAAGGCTTGCATTGATAAATGTGATTCTCTGCAGGGAGACACCGGAAACAGATATGTGTATGTCTACCTGTGTATAGCATGCCTTCCTTTTCCAGAGTGTGGTATTACTAACTTGGAAAACTGAAAAAATAAGAAGAAATTATCACACTTCCTTAAAACTGATCAAATTTTAAAACATCAATATATAGTGAATTTTGTGCCTTTCAGTCTTCAGTCTTCAGGTTCTGCTCTAGGAGATATTTCAAGCCTAAAAGAAAAGCATTGTTGAGATTCCTAAATAATCAAACCAGGGCTTGAAAAGACAGCATTTGTCATGAGCCATACACAGAATCTGTGAGAGCTGGCAGCAGTGACAGTATTACAATTAAGAATAACATTTTTTCCAGATAGGATAAACACCATTTGTCACTTCATAAGCTTTTGGATGTGAAAATGGAACTATGACTATTTCCTTTTCTCATCCAGATGTAGATGATGTTGCTTCATTTTCTGACAATGTATTTAGTAGACATCATTAAATGAAATTTAAAGCCTCCTCCCTTTCATTCCCCTCCTTATTCCCCAATTCTGACACTGTTTTCTTGATCACTGATAGAGAAGTAATAAACCATCCAAGTGGTTTATTTCTGATTGTCTGTATCACTTCATTGTCAAAATGTGCTATACCAGAAAGGAAGATCCAAAAAGGATTACAAAGAAGTGTGTGGGAATATGTGAATTTGTTAATATCCATATTGGAAAAATCTGGTATTAATTATGGCAGTACATTTCAGAATTGCAAGTCTAGGGTTGGTATGGCAGAGGTACATTTGTAGCTAAATTGGATGCCTGGGTATCTTTTTGTTATGACAGTTGCACCCTGTACAGAAATGTCAATAAAGCTGTTAGTTATCCATTCCATATGGCAGAAAACAGGAGAGGGATGCGTGTGACCACATCCAGGGGTGCAGCTGGGAATGTTTACTGCAGCACTGCAGAGCAGAGGAAACTAGAAAGGATCCTGGCCAGGATTTCCAGCTATTCCCATTGTAATATTCTGGGGCACATCATCCAGGAAGTCTGTGGGAGTGCTGGGTGTACAACAGTTTTGAACACCTCTGAAAATCCTCCAGCCAAATGAAGCACAACTGCAGGGATGGACCATTGTTTTTTTCAACAAAGTTAAAAAGGGATTTTTAGTGACCACAGATAAATAGCATCCAGGTAATGCCTCTTGCTGCTGAGTGGTCATAAGGTATTTCCTAAGGGACACAGAGGAAAATCAGACAAAAAAATGGCCAGTAACCCATATGTAGTTCTTATGTATTTCTTTCTGAAATTTCCCTCTTGCTCTCATATGCCCGGCTCTGAGCCTCAGGGGTACCTCCTTGAGGGATTTTGCCTCCTTAAGTGACTATCAGAGCTCTGCTTGCTCTGCTCCTGCCTGGGCTTTGGACACTGACAAGTCATAATCTTTCCTGTGACGGTGGTCACAGGGGTCTTAGGATGAGGGAAGAGACGTAGATCTGACTCCACATTACAGAAGGCTTGATTTATTATTTTATGATATATATTACATTAAAACTACTCTAAAAGAATAGCAGGAAAAGTTTCATCTCAGAAGGCTAGCTAAGCTAAGAATAGAAAGCACAAGAATGATAACAAAGGCAGCTGCCTCAGACTCTCTGTCCAAGCCAGCTGTGCTGTGATTGGCCATTAATTACAAACAAGCACATGAGACCAATCACAGATGCACCTGTTGCATTCCACAGCAGCAGATAACCATTGGTTACATCTTGCTCCTGAAGCCTCTCAGCTCCTCAGGAAGAAAAAATCCTAAAGAAAGGATTTTCATAAAAAGATGTCTGCAACACTTTCCAACTGTTTTTCTTTTATTGGTCTGAATTTTGATTTTTTTTTTTTTTTTCCCCCAGGCAGTGCCCTCCAAAGTGTGGAGAGGCAGCCTGGATGCAGATGCTCAGCCAGAAGCCTCTCCCCCTCACAAAGCCAAAAGAAAAGTAGATTCCTTTGCAGGCTCACCACAAGAGAGACACAGCTCCCCTCTGCAGACCCCTGTCCTCACCCTGGCATGCAGTGGTGCCCGTGTTTGGGGAGGGAAGCAGGGCTGGGCTGTTCCCTCTGCCCTCCATGGAGGACACTGTCCTTCCTGGGCCCTGAGGGGATGCCTGCACTCAATACTCCAGGGAGAGCAGCACAATGAGGAGTGCAAACCATTCACTGCTCACCAAAAAGGAATGTGCACTTAAAGGGAGACACTGTATTTACAGTTCTTGAGAGACAACACCCTACAGCCGCCACTAGGGACAAAGCAATGACTTAGAGGGGGACAAAAGTTCCACACAGGAGAAGACGAGATGGAGCTTGTTAGAAACTGCAAAGTGACACAATCTAAAAAACTAAATGAGTGCTGAACAGCCTCAGCTTAATTCTGCGTACTGCAATAGTCTTTCCTCACATGATTGCACACAATGCCTTCACCAGGTCACTGTGATGGGCCATGAATGGCATAGGTGCTGTGCCCAAGCTTCACCCCATTGTTCAAGGCCCGCTTTCCTGCACAATGGGCAGCCCCAGCCTTGCCGTCTGCTCCCTCAGGAGAAGCAGTGCACTGAGGCAAAACCCCCTGCTTTGTCCCCCTTATGGCATCCCAGTTCTGGGGAGAATGAGGACCAGCCAGAAGGATGAGCTTTTCCCCCTCCTCTTTTCCTGAAATACCTTATTTAGACCATTAAACAGCCTGGACACTTGGCATCTGCACTGTCTTTGATCCTCTGACATCTGCTCTGGCTGCCTGCAGTTTCCAGCCTGGGAAGGATGGAAATTTCATTATAGTCCCCCTTCATTTAAGCACGTGCCTGCCTTGGCGTTGAGTCATCCCTGGTGAGATGATTTGCAAAGCAAAGCATCCCCAACCTGAGCTCACCGAGCTCTGGGCGCTGCCTTGCCAGACTGCCTGGGTGCCCAGGGCTGTGAGAGGAGCACTCACAGGGGTCAGCTGGTTCAAAAGGCACAAGCTCAGAAACACCAGAAAAAGTGTTTGACCTTTGTGTAGCAAATGGCAGAGATAATTCATGCTATTAATGTATACAATTTTGTAAGATCCCAGCTATGTCTTTTGACCACCCCAGCCGGGGGCAGAGTCTCATTCATCCAGTTCCCGGAGGACGTTAAGATAATACCAGGTTCTTTAACGCAAGAATGGAACCTTCCCGAGTGATGATCACTGACTTCCCTGGCATGCCAGGACCACTCAAGAGTGATTTCGAACCTCGAAGATTGCATCTACTACAGTGATCCCCGGCGCCACCCTGTTAATGTGAATGCCGACTTCTCCGGAGTGCTCTGACCACATCCAGACACCTGGACTGGACTTTTGTCTAATTCTGCACATGTATGGCCCCAGTTCTGCATGTGAAAGGACACAAAGGAACATTCGGTCATCTCTGCCTCAGGCAGAATAAACTGTATAGGAGCTCGCTGCTGTGACCAGGGGAGGAGACCCTGACACTCGGGGTCAGGTCCCTGTGTTCACCCAGCGTCCATCCCGGGCTCGGCGCTGCCCTTGGCTGTGGTGGTTTTTGCCGATTGAAATTCTGTTTCACTGACAATTTAATAAATCATTGCTAAATTTTCTTATACATTTGGCCCTCGATTTGATAATTTATAACATTTGTGTGTCAAGTGTGCTAGAAATGGATCAGTGTGAGGCAGCAAGAGGCACAGGTGCCTTTTGAGCAGGAGAAAAAAGGAGCTTGGCAAGTCTTTTGATGTGTCTCAGTGAGCAAGCAGCAACACCAACAAAGACAGGAAAAGATTTAGAAAAAAACATACTTGTAATAGCTGAACACAAAACTGTCCAAAAGTAACAATTTTGATAGCTTCAGAGACAATTTGCCTTGTGTTGTGCCTGATTTACTGTCATTTCACATAACACAAAAACTTGAAAAAGAGACACAGTCAAAATGCTCAGGAGAGGTAATGGCTGCTCATTTCCCAGGCTGACATCCTGCCTCAGGTGAACTTTCTCCATTCTACAGTCAAAGGTGGGAGGTGTCCACAGGCCTCCAGATGGGGATGATTTATGCTGTATTATTTAGAGCTACTCTAAGTGAGGGGAGAGACAGGGATATAAAAACAATCCTCCCTTTTTATTTTTCTGCTAATACAGTGAAAAATCTCCACTTCCCATGGGCTTTCCTATGACCCTAGTCTGGGAAGCTCAGGTGTTTAACCAAGGAAGTCAAGCAAAGCAGAAACTGAAACAAAGACTGTGACTAATTAAGATGTTATCTTGTGAGCACATTCAAATGAAAGTTCCTGGGAAGAGAACACAAAAATGGTAAGTAGCTGGAAAGTGGTTCTTTTCACCAACCTTAAAGCAGGGTACCACATAATAACTCACAGCTGTGATCCCCATCTAGCATCAGTTCATGCATTATTTACATCCTTATTACTGGCAGTTGAACAGAAATCAGTTCTAACAGAATATCTGTCACACCTGATGGGAGACAAGTATTTTGCATAGCTCACACTTGTGGCTGAGCATGGCCCAGAAAGGCAGGGGCAGAGAAGGTAGAAAAGCAACTGAGCTCTGAGAAACTGGAACTCCTTAGAAATCAGATAAAAGGGAAGAGGAAGTATGTTTTGGAGCATGAACAGACATTCAGTGAATGGGAGAAAGAAAGAAAACTTGCTCACTTTGCCTCTATCCAGAGCTGCAGCAAAGAGCAGCTGGAGTGAGGAGAGGCATGAGTGGAGAGAATGAAGCACCAGGATGCTCCAGAGAGTGAGCTGGAGTCCCTGTCAGTGCTGTCTTTTGACTGACACTCGATGGCCTCTGCTAAAGGTAAGGGGTCAGGCAGGTTTCCTGGCCACTAACCCAGGCAGAGAGCTGCTTCCTGGCTTGGAGATGTCTAGTAACACAAAAAGCTTTGGCATTCCCCTAAAAGAGGTGGTGAGGCACATCACACCCCGTGGTGACCAGGCAGCCTCCTGCCACCAGGAATCCCAGGACTGCTGTCATGTCGCCTGGTTGTGGAGGTGACTGGTGACAGCTTCTGTAGGGATGACTGCCCATGGGGAAATGGATGGACACCACCAATTTCACTTCTGCAGAGCATTTGACAGCTGGTGGCAGCTGAAAACTTTGCTTCCTTTCCAGTGAGTTCTAGAACAAAACCATGAAAAGGTGTGTTTTCTACATCTGAAAACCAGTTTAGCTCCTTCATGATGTCCCATAGGCACCCTGGAACAGACTGCTTCTGCTGTCTTTACATAAATGCTCCAAATTCCTTGCTGGACAGGAGGGACAAACTTTCAGACAGGCTGCCAGGCAGGATGGTTTGGCTCTACTGCTGTGTCATTGTTATTAGCAGAAGTATATTCCAGGAGCACATCCAGCTGCAGGCAGAAGCAGGAAGCAGGCAGGAAGCTAGCACACAACCATCTGCTCTAAAAACTGGAATCCACCCCCAATGCAGTCCTTCGGGCAGTAACATGACTATACCCAGGTCAGCTGAAACCAATTTCTCCATTTGAATAAGCAGACCTCCAAGTACAACTTCTCTGATGCACACAGTAGCACCCTGCTGGATCATCACAATTAAGATGAAATTAGCCTTTTTCCTGCCCTGAATTCCAAGTCAGAGCCAATTCTTCACAACTGGTCCACGTGGGTCATAAACCAGTAGCCCAAGATTGCAAAATTTCTGTGTGCTGGCCTGGCTGCAGAGAGGAACGTGATGAAGAAGTCAGCAGCTCATGTCAGGTCACGTTCCTGTGTACATCATGGAAGGTTTCAGCTCAGGCATGTCACCAGCTGCAGCCACCCAAGGCAGCCAAGGCTCAGCAACAAGCAAAACCTCTGTGTATGAAGGTCACAAGAAGAAAAAATGTCCAGAGCTGTACGAAAGGGCCCATTTGGAGGACCTCTGAGCAATGGTCCCCAGGGGAGGCATAGCTGCCAGTGTGCATAATTGCCAAGAGGTTTAAAGGGAAAACCCACAGCACAGCAGGACTCCTAATGTTGTCCAGATCAAAGCAGCTTTGTGGTTTAGAAAATGTGTCATCGGAGGGAGGGAAAAAAAATTAATGGCAACCTCTTCCAGGACAGCCTAGTAGTGCCTACTTGGTACAAACACCTTGTGTGAGACTTGTATCACCCTCACAGATATCCTGGAAAACTGCCAGTGGGCTTGAGAAAAGAGGGTACAGCAGCCCCAGCAGCCCCAGCCCAAGGACAAGCTCCTGTGCATGGGCTAGTTTGTAGGCTACACCACAATGCAGCCAGTGCAGCCTGCTTTCCCCTTCCAGGGCACCTGGGCAACTTTGACTGGTCTTGCATCTTCTCTAGTGCCTCATGGTGATTTGGGAAAATGTAAGGAGACATAGCTTCAGCTTTCCAGAAGCTTCCTTTGCAAGGCAGCCTTGCACAGGACAGCTATAGAAAAACTCCTTATATTCCAGCCCTCCCTCCCTTCCCAAGTTCTTCTGTGCAGGGGTGAGGTACAGATGCACCCCAGCATTTGCTGTTTGGAGACAAACCTACACCTGAGACCTTTATCTAACTCACCTGATTTGCCCTTATCCAGAGTAAGGGCAGACCACTCCATGTGACTGATGTCAGCAAGCAGTAGAACAAGCCTGTTGTGGGGGAATATGTTTGTTGGCACATCCCATCCATGCAGTTATCCACAGATCCTAACGAGACCTGGGAAGGCAGCTACAGGCCAGGCAGCTCAGACTTCATCTGTAATTGCTTCTTGTGCAACAAGCTGCAATCATATGAGAGCTACAGACATTGAGACTCTTGCCCCACAGGAGCACAAGCAGGAGGAGAGGCCTCCCTGACACAATTTTAGTTCAGATCATCTCAGAAATCCTGTGTGCTGTGAGATCACAATTCGTGGGCTAAATCCTGAAGGCCTTGCTCAGAATTTTTCTGGAATTGAAAAGCATTTGTGGAGGCTGTGCAGAAGCCTTACCTGGCTAAATGCTTTGACACCAGGAGCCCTGCTTTCCCTCAGCAGATATCTAGCACCCCAAAAACCTGCTTTGCTTGACAAAGCACAGAAAAGGGATTCTCTGCCCTGAGAAAACCACAGTATAGGAGATGTAAATATGAGGATGGGCAGTCTCTCAGTCTTGTAGTCTCCAGTAACCTTTAAGTCTTTCTGATTTTTGCTATATTTGAAACAAACAAACAAACAAATAATTCCAATGTTGTTGTGAATCCCTTTAGAAATCTCAGGTAGCAGACCACTCTTGCATGTTTTCCAGTGAGACTTATCAAGAGCAGTGGCTGGGCAGCTTCAGAGGAGTTTTTGCCCATTCATTCCATTATGGCAGGTGCTGACCAGGGGTATGTTTCTCAGCCCTACCAGGAAAATGGAGAGAGAGCTGGGAAAGAACGGGTTCTGAGTCCTTGCATTGAAACAAGTGATTAAGTACTACACACAGTAGCACTGTGTATGTTCTGGACCCAGTGAAGACAAGGGGTTCTGTGGCACTGGGACAGGCACTCAGCCTATGGTAGGCTGGGGCCATTGTTCCTTAGAGAGGACAGCAGGAGGTCACAAAGAAAGATGCTTCTCCTCTTCAGTATTTATCATTAGGGCTGAGGCTCTTTCAAGGATTCCCTGCCCTCCAATCTCTGACAGACTGAGTTCAAATGAGAACACAAATCTCAATGATAAGGTTGTAAAATATGCCAACAGAATGTCAGATATGATTAAAAAGGAAGATAATAGTGATGTGATAGCTCATGGGGAGGAGGCTGCTGAATCAGTTGTAAAAATGGGCAATATGTTAAAGGAAGCAGCGGAGCCCAAGCAGAGTGAAAAGGTTTACACTGCACAGCAAAAGTGAAAGGTAGGTGCTAGTGCAGGAAGCTTTACTATGAGCACACCAGTCATTATGGGAGGTTTGGAATATCTTCTTGGGAAATCACCATCCAAATGATTTTGGGATAGGTCCTAGGTACCTGTGATTTCACTACATTAATGTGTTGCATTAGATTCCCTGGTACACTGATTTTCAGCCTGGACATCTATCTAGCTGAACTGTCTCTGGGTGGTGGTGGTGGTGGTGGTGGTGTGTGACCTTAAAGAAATTAGTTCTTTAACACCAGCCCCAGGGATATAGCAAGGAGAGGAACTCCCCACGCACATCCCATTAGCAGGGTCACAAGGACAACTTCCCTATTCCTTATTACATCAGCTGCTGTGGCAGCATGCTCCAGGTCAGCCAGGAATGGCCATACAACTCCTGCCACTCAGATTACAAACCTACACATATTTGCACAAGAAAAGGCTGGAGGCTGAGGTGGAGCAGGAAGGAAAAAGCTGGGTAGGGAGATGGTGAAGGGCAGGACAGGTGTCACAGTGCCCTTTCAGCCACCCCAAAGCACCTCAGCAGAGCCCAGAGGTGATGTGGTACAGGTGAAGAGGACCTTGCCTGTACCTCAGAAGAAAGCAAGGCACAGGGAAGGGCTCTTACTTTCCTGGCTCACGGTTTCTTGCTTATTTCTGAGACAGTGACCCCACAGGAATCTTCAGCACACAACAGGCCACTTCACCCTAATCTCAGCCTCATTTATTTCCTTGTGTTCCAGCTTGTTCTTAGGGAAAAGTTGGAGCAGGCAGACCCTGGCAGCTCAGCCTGGTGCCCCCTTGGGTCCCTTGGATACTGTGGCCATCCACAGGTACGCTGTGCCCCTGGCACTCTCTTGGTGGGCTCTGCCTTTCCCTTCCCTCCTTGTGCCCAGCACACCCATGGGTCTCCAGCGAGCCACAGCTCCCAGCCTGGCCAAGCTGAAGGAATGCAGAAGAGAGAGCAAATGCTCTGCACCTGTGAGAGGGTGTTTCTGTGCAAGCTGTCAGTGTCCCAGCTAGTACTGACACACAGCCCTGGCACAAATGCACCAGCTGCAACCTTCACACAACAAAACTCCAGACAAGCATGAGTTGATGATGGGAGCTGAGGCCATGGCAAGGGAGCAGGTTTCTGGCCACCAACAGCAGAAATTTGGGTTAATCTTTCATATCAATAACTCTTGCCTTTAAATTTAAAACTTCCTCTCATCCTTCTGCCTTCCTACTCCACACCAAACATGCTTTACCTACTGGTGATTTACTGCTAGTGAATCAGATGAAATAACCATTCTTCTTGCACTGTCACAAAGCCCCATTTTGGGGTAACTGCATGTGTGAGATTTTCCAGGTGGTTGTGATAAGCAGCCCATGTGAACAGAAAAATAAACAGCATGGCTTTTAGATGCTACTCAAATTGCCCTGGATTGTTTCCGCAACACCTGCACAGGCCCTCAACCAAAGCCTCGGGCTGCCTCCAAGGGAAACAAGGCATTTGATGATATCATGACAACCAGATGCCAAGCAGAGAATTTAGAAAGTGTCAGCAAACAATACAGGAGTTGTTGGGATATTTAAGAGTGTCTCGAGCAGCTGTAGCCAGCTAGAGTACATAAAAGGGAAGAGCAATTAATTCACAGTGGTCCATACCATTGATCTAACAGACACAAACAGGAGGAGCAGGTGACTAAATGTCATGTTTCTGGCTTGTACCTGAAACCCAGGTAACAGATTTCTAGTTCCTTGCCAGACATGGCAGAAAAAAATGTGCAGTGCTGTACTGCAGTGGCTGTGGAGTCAGACAACTCCAGTAAGAGGGGTTGTTTTCTCTAAGCCACAGACAAATGGAAAGTATAGAAGAAAAGCCCAGTTTCAAATCAGTTGCTTCCCTCCTATTGTTAATTTAATTTTCACATTTAGCTGAATTATTTCTAATTGGTGGTGTGTTATATAAATCCCTCTTACCTGAAATCAGATTTCTACAGATTGTTCCATCCACTCCTGCCCTTCTTAAAGCCAACAGGAGTTTTGTTGATAGGAGAACTAGCTCCAGTGCAGACTCTGGTCATGGGAACCAGTGTACAGGCATTAGAAGAGTGAAGGCATGTACCTGGGAAAGCCATGTACCTCCCTCCACACATGTGCTTTAGCAGAAGGCACAGAGACGGGCACATTTAGGGCAGTCCTGTCTCTGGGTTTGGCAGGGATGCTGGGCTTGCTTCATCGGTATGACCAAATGCCCTCAGATGATGAGCTGAACAGCAATGTGCCCAGGGTAGAGAAAAAGGGCTAGAAGGGGCTCCTGGGATCATCAAACTGAGCTCTTGACTGCCATAAAACACTGCATCTTAATTCCCGGTATGAATTTTCAGACAGGACAAGAGGGGATATTCTCACCTTCCCCCTGCAGCCCAGCCCCATGACACTGCCTGCCACATGGTGGCCAAGCTGTTCAGCCCCTCTGACTGTGTGTGTGAGCTGCTTTCTCACTGTGCATCTGCTTGTCAGAGCCCCTGAGGTTATCATGTGTCCCTGAAAAGCCTTTGAATGGCCTGGCAGTCTTGCTCCCCAGCCTTGAGCACTGAGCTATCCAAGGGAAGAAGGCCATACACCTTATAGCTACATCTGTTGGCCCCTGACCCTTCCAAAACACCTCAGTTTACAGTTTCCTACAGGAGACCCCCAGTTCACATCCTTGACAGCCCGCCCCGTGCCAGGACTCTGTCCTCCCTCATCTCCCGTGTGCCACACACCCGAGCCCTTTGGTCCTTCACATCCCTGCTCGCTCTCGTGGTCATCTTCACACTCCTTCCCCAGAAATCTGCACTTCCAGACATCCGCCTTCCCCATCCCTGAGGAGCATTTGGCTGCAGCACCAGCTCCATAGCCCACAGGTGATCCAAAATAGGCAAGCAGAGAGCAAACCCTGTGAGACTGATACCTACACCTCCCTCTCTTTGCTTTTACTGTCAAATGGGACTCAGAGGTATCAGAAAGGTGCAGGCATGGGATACCATGCAGATACAGCTCACATCTCTTCTGTGAATTACAAGCAGGAAAACCTATGGGGTGGCTGTGGGCCGTTCCCAGAAACAGCCTTGGTGTTTCTCTGCAGCTGGGGCTGCACCTCAGGTAGTCCTTCGAGGCTGGAGCAGAGGCAGCACACAGCAGCCTGGGGACTGCTCTGAGCATGGGCATGAATTCAAAGGTCACAAAAAATGCAGAGGCTCTTGGAGTCACGCACAAAGACTGTGCCAGATGAGCTGGGAACACCTTGCAGAGAGCAGACACCAGAGCCACACAGCCCATGGGGAAAAAACATCAGCCCAAAGGCTTGAAAGGAGACAAACTTCTTACAAACTATACTTTTCCTGCAGTACCAACAAATTGTGCTCAAGAAGTATACCTCTTCTTTTAGAAAAATTCACCTGATTTGCTCCTTCTCTTGAGCAATGTTTCCAAGCCCAAAGTGAATGCAAACAGATGTGAGTATGTCAGAGGTTGTGAAAAACTGGAAAATCTTTATGGGAAATGGCAGCCCCAAAGAAATACACCCAAGACAGCCTTTGAAACTTAATGATGGTAAGGAATGGTGTCAAAGGGGATGACTTTAATGAAATATCCAGCCAGCTCACCTGTTCTGCAGCTCTCAGTGCTCCTGCTACCTTCCAAAGGGCCAGTGTTCCTGATCCTCCCTGCCTGGCTACCAAAATCTCTGCTGCTTGTCTCAGGATACAGCCTGGGATTTTTGTTTTATCATTCTGTAGTGCAATGACAATGTAATATTTAAGAGACACATGAAATTAATGTAGTCTCAAACTAGGTCTTCTCGTGAGTGGTGCACAAGGTGCATTATTCATTTTCATATTTAATTCATTCCAAAACTCCATTTGTGGGGCCTGTTGATGTGTGCTGGCCTGAAGCAGCTCAGAAACAGTGTTTCTCACCTCAGAATGTATGGGGACCCACACCATATCATGGAGAGCTCTCTTCTACTTCTTGAACATAACTACAGAAGTTCATATGTGGATTCAGATGGCTCAGTGACTTGGGCTGTGAGCTGCAGTTAAAGGTGGCCTGCTGCTCTCTGGGCTAATTTTTCAGAACTTCTGAGCATCAAACGCAGCTTCAGGAGCTAAGCTTTGAAATCATAACTATTATTTGGTGATGGATATTGTGGAATATTAAGTACATCTCAAATCGTGTCCCCCAAGTTTTTTAATTTTTCACTTTAATCTATCTCAGTTTTGCCAAGTCAAAACTACCCTGCCTTAGTCTAGCTCAGTTTGCCATTAGCTACAGACATCACCCCCACAGAAGAATGGAAACAACCATTTCTTTCCAGTTGCAGTGTTTGAACAGCATGCAGCAACTAGGATGTAAATTCACCCATGGAACAGTGAGAGAAAGCCAATTTTGCATCACTGCTCAGTAAGTTAGAACCATACATTTCCAACACTGAATGAGGTGATGAAAAAGCTAAAACCAGAATACGTGATCAGGTAATAAGCAGTCTGCAAAGGGGCAAAGGACTCCCTGCTGCTTGAGCTTGCAGCCTTAATGTTCTTTGAACACAGATTTTGAGTTATAGATTAATATTTGTGTGTGGTTCTGTGATTTATATTACATGATTACCCTCATTTCCCCCTCAAGACAAGATGCACCAGTACAGGCATTGCATCTGATCCACAAAGCTTACAAACTAGGGAGACTAGTACAGGAGGAAGGGAATAAAGGAGAAATAAAGCTTAAACACGTGTGGTTGTGTGTATATACATGCACACACACAAACACAAGAGTGCATCTCTGTATTTATGTTACATATGTACTGATTTAAATACTCAGCATTTTTAATGTATGTATATCCATAGAGTATTTGCAGAATTATATATATATATGTATATATCTGTGCATATATCTATATTTCTATATATATATTTATATACATATTTATATATGTCTTGCATATGTAAAGGAGCACTGCCTTTCCAGCTGCCTTGCAGCCTGGATCACATACAGTGGCTGGTTTTCCTGCTGGTGTCACAGCATCAGCAAGCTGTGAGAGGCATACCAACAACAAGGCCTTCCAGATTTCTTCAGGGACATGCTCCATGCATAACGTGCAGTGATACAGCAAAAATGTTTGTGAAAGGAATTGGAAAAAATTTTAAAAGCTTCTAGGGAATTACCTTTCTAATTAGATTTGGCTGAAAGAACAAGCATTTTAATGAGAAATTATTTTTCAATTTCTTCTATTTACTTGCATTTTGTAGACATTGCCCATTTTGTTTACTCAGTTTGAAGGAGAGAGAGCAAAACCTGATATTTTTACTTCCCAAAATTATTTGTATGTGCATCACATGAAAATTGAGATTTAATGTATGAGTTTTAACATAAGAGAACAATTTTACACTGTGAGGGTGATTGAGCTTTGGGAGGTTGTAGAGTGCCCATCCTTGCAGATATTCAAAAGCCATCTGGACACAGTCCTGGGCAACCAGCTCGAAGTGAGCCTGAGCAGGGGTTTAGACTAGACATCCTCCAGGGGTCCCTGCCAGCCTCACCACTCTGTGATTCTGTTCATTTGAGCTAAATATGTGAATCTGATGATTTAGATTTTTCATTTATATAATGTTATTTACTGTCATCTATCTGCAAATGGCAAAAGTGGCACTCAGTAGTTTTCAGTTATTTTGAGTCATTAAACCCTAAATGTTTTCCAGTAGAAATACAGATTTATCTCCAGTAAAATGAAACCTAATCACTGGGAGTTTAATTTTCTAACTCATGGTTTACTGAGTCTCCTGGTCCTGGGTCAGTGTATACCAGCAGGGCTCCAAAGGCTGCAATAATCTAATTGTTATCATTAATAACTATTATTTTCTTGGAAGGATTTTCAGCTCTATAAGGCACATTCAAATACCTACCAGTGAGTAATAGTAATCATACATGAGTATTGAGACACATGGCACTGCTCCCATCCTTCAGGTCCTAATAGAGATGCCCTGTTAACATGTGTGGGCTGTTTTTGGAAGTAAACCAAGGAAACTTGAAGGAAAAGCCTGTCAGTCTCACCCACAGCAACCCTGGCTTCCAACCCCTGGTGGAGTCTGTTTCTGGGGTTCCACTGATTCATTTCTGAAGCAGGCAATTACCTATTTTAACCAACCTTACCAAAATGAACACAACTCTTGCAGGAGCACCAAACATCCTAGGAAATCCCTGCAAATACTCTTTTGCCTTCTTGAAAGCCTGCTTGTGCTGTGTGCAGACTAACAAATCAAAGTGCCTGCAGTGGTGGCTAATGCTTCCCTTGAAGAAAAAGACTGGTTTTATGATCTGCTGCACTTAGCAAACCTGCCTTTCTTCATTCTCATCACTGTAAATAAAGACTAATTTAACTGAAATCAGTGGTTATACCAGTGGCAAACTGGGGTACAGTAGGATTCAGTTCAAGCCCAGGGTGGTGAATATACAGTTGCTGACAAGTGTGCATATCACAGGCCAATCACTCAGCTTTCAAAAAGACTGGGAAGTCTTGACATTGTGTATTGCATCTGTACCAGCTAAAGTCTGTTCTGTGGAATGACCCTTCTCATCCTGGCCCAAAATGTAAAGGAAAAGAAAAACTTCTTTATTCTGTTATTAGTTAGCATTTTTCTACACATTAATAGCACTCCAAATGCCCACCCTTCTTCCAGGGCCTGCTATGAAGGGAAAAGTGAAAGAGGAATGACTTTTCAGTGGAGGAAACGAATGGACCAATGAATTAAGGAGACAACACCTTCCAAAACATGGGGAAAGACAAGAAGAGATGGCTGAGAGGAGGCAATCACTCACATGCCACATGCCACCAATCACTCTGAGAGTCTTTGTGAGTCCCTATTTTTCATTCAACCTCATTTCACAGCTGCATTCAGTTGCTCCAGCCTTCACACAGACTAGCATGAGCAAAATTGTCCATCAGTGTTACAAATGGTCCAGCTCTAACTCTATAGCTGTCACACAGATTTTGTATTAACCCTGGCTGCCTGGAACACAGGCAGCTCAGAGTCTCTTCTTGAGCACCTTGCCTTAAGTCTGAAGTGAAAAGTAGGGTTTTTTTCCTATTTCTGATGTAATATACTTGAAACACATGCACTGAACTCAGGAAATTTCTGCTACTTTATATTCCTTGATAAAGGCTCTTCCAAAAAAAAGTGCCTGTATGTGTTGCAGTGTTTGCTAGAGCACAGTGGCAAACGGGTACTCTATGTCCTTTTAGTTGGCATTAACATTGTAATGAATCATTGATAAAGCTTATAATGTACTCAGTTTAATCTAATATTACAGCACAGTAGCTGCACCCAGTGCTTACAGCACAGGAATATACAAAAGTAATTAATTTTACACTACTGCTGCTAACTGCAATTGAACCTCTCCAGGTCATAAAAGTTTGCTAAAGCAAGTGATGAATATGATCACTATAGACTGAGCAGGGGTTGGGTTTTAAAGAGCAGAGCCAGATTCAATGGCACAAACAAAAGAGGATAATTGTATCTGATACACATCTGATGTATCCCAAGCAGCCCATAAAAAAGCTATTGACAGCTAGGTATGAAACTGAGCTACATGGGAGCTCACTTCAGGTAGGAATCATTGCTTCCCAAGTCTTTCCTGGAGCATGATGGATGTTTACTTTATAAGCACATTCATTTCATTTGCAAAGTAAGAATAGATAATATGGGGCCAAAGTAATCATAGCCCTGAAGCCAGCCCCTTTGTTGGTATATACCATAATAACTCCTTGATGGGAGTCATGCAGTCATGGGCCAGGTGAAGCTCTGATCCACTCCCTGAAATTACAAACTAAGCGCTGTCTTTTAAATTAGCATTTTTAAAAAAACTTAGATCAGAGTATTATATTCCAGCTCAATATACATTTAAGTAGTATCCATAGTCAGACAATTCTCAACTGGTATCATATCTGCTGAGGTGGAAAAATTTAGTTGAACTCACTCCTCTGGCAGCAAAAGCCAGAACCAAATTAAACCCAAATTTATGCTGGTCTGTGGATCATCACAGCCCAAGACATTCACAAGGGAATTTACTGCTTCCTCACTAGCAACAATGCTGCATTTTTTTTTCCTCTTCAGAAACTGTACTGTTAGCTACACCATAAGAAGTGGGGGAGGATAGGAAAGGAGAGGACAGGACAAGGACACATTACTGGCTTGAGCCTGTAATGCCATCAGACTCAGTCTTCTGCCACATGTAATTCCTTTAGAAATGTTTCCATCTCAAAGACTACCATCATGCTAGCCATCTGCCAGGCTCAGTCTCTGGACTGATCAAGGAAACATCAGCTCAGGCCTCCAGACACCCTCTGAGGGTAACCATCCTCTTCCCGCCCAAATGCCCAGCATGCCCTATCTTCAAAGGAAAATCAAACAGATGGTGTTGACCAAACAGGAATTTATTGGGCAGGAGAGCTGAAGAGCAGAAAAAGCTCCCCAAAGACAAGCAGTGGTTCCAGTGCCCCAGATGAACAAGAGTTTGTCTCTTGGTGGAGTCCTGTTTGGCCAGAATGCCCCTGCCCCCACTGCTTAGGATGGGCTAAGCAGAGCTGCCCTCCTCCTTAGCCCCTGGAGTCTGCTGTCGCTGTCGAGGTGGTCACGACATAAAGCAGAGACTACAAGCAGTCTCAGTTGGCAACACTTTATTATTGAATATGGCTGATTTTTATACACTTTCTAATTGTTTATACTTCTTCTATCTTTACTATTGGCCACAATAAATCAACATAATACTATTGGTGAGAAGTTATAGTGACTTAATTAACTTTCTAAAAATGCTTCATCTAGCTGCAAAGTTCTTCTATCTTTCTTCTCTCGGTCTCCTTGGTTACAGCCTTGGAGAGAGCTCCTTATTAGTTTCTTCTTACTTCTCAGCTTCTTCTCACTCCTTTAGCTAACAGGCCCGGTGTTAGCCCCTTCCACAGTCTGCTCTGCTTTGACTGACACCTTTCTGCACCAACTCAGCAGGGAGGGCAGCAAACCCCTCTTCCTGGTCCCTTCCATTGTCCACAATTTCTTTACCTCAAGATGATAAAAGCAGGTAGTGTTGTTACTCACCCAGCTCATGTGGGTTTGGTTTGCCCCCTGGTATCATAACAAATCGGTGTATTTCACATCAGGTTATGACATGGCTACTCTTCTTCCTCACACTACCAGGACTAGGACAAGTCAGAGGTGGTGGGGCAGAGCGGGGCATCAGGTCCCAGCAAAGTCAGCAGTCCCCAAAAGGTGAGGCTCCTGTGTCATGTTCATTAGCAGCAGTGCTAATGAAGCAGGAGAGCTCCGTGGAAAAAACCTCCAAAGACAGATATAAACATTAACAGAGATGGAACAACATGAGGAAACAAGAGTAATGTAGCCAACTGAAATAACACTGAATGTTGGAAAACTGCTATCAATCTAGGAGATAGCCTGTCAGAGCTGAAAAACAGGGCTTTGGCACAGGGTTTGCCACCTCTTGATTTGAGCTTTAGAGCTAATCTATTTTGTTCTACTAGTTTTATGTACCTTGTCCAGCTGGATGGAGTTTTACAGAGAAAGTTCAACAAACCTCAACAATGAGGTGAGTTTTGTTGAAAACACAACTCTTCTGGCAGTATGTTGAGTTTTATGGTGATAGTCAATTCAGAGTGTTATTTTGAGCATTCTTCTGGGAAATCTTTATTGCCAGGACCATTTGGCTAAACAGAGAATATTCTTACAACTATTCAATGTTGCTTTTTAACAGTAAAAGTTTCTACAGAGTCACCATTTTATCTCTCAAGTTGCCATAAATTTCCATCAGCTACTTTCCTCTTTCACTAGAGATCTATGATGAGAATAGGTCATAAACAATTATGAAAGGTCCTAGCAAACTCATTTCTATTCAGAAGGATAGGACCTACTTTGACTATTGTCCCTGCTATTCACAAACCCCTTCATCAGTTGAAGTCTCTTCAGTTCATGTGCTCATTTTCTTGCCATTTGTCCTGGCTTTCTTCAACTGCCCTTCAGTTTTGCATAGTGGAGATTAAAAGGCAAAAAAAGAATAATGAAGGAAAAAAACCCAATTGCTTGAGATGATTTTTCTGCTTGGTGGGAACGTCTGTCTCTTCAAGGAGATCAATTAACATTCTCATCATCTCTCTGGACCTAATCTAAATATGAATAAAATATCAAACTCTTCTTAAAATTGTTCTTTGTTCTTTTTACCATACTGAAATTAACTTTTTGACATGATGCCTGGCAGAACTTCTGTGGAAAAGGCACGATTCCTCCCTCTCCACATTTGCATAATAAAATGCACTTGCATGTGTAACTGGGCAGTGCAACTATAACAACAAGACACCTGTCTTTCCCAAAAAACCCCAACCCTCACATTTAACAATTCAGAACTGTCACAAAGTTTGGGGGGTTTGGATATCCAGATTATGACACAGCATTTATGAATATACGGCACCACATCTTTTAATTTGCTTAAAGAAAGGAGATTGTACTAAGCACTGAACATCTCATAGAAAGATGAAAATCTTGTATATGGGAGCATTTGCAAGGTTCTTGCTCATTTCTGGCTAATTATGGTCATTTCCACAAGTAATTACCCAAATCGCTTTTGCAATCAATGTAATTGTGCTAAGTTGTTTAAAAATCAGCTTCATTAGATTTTGCCTGGTAAAATGTACAGTTTTTCAAAACCTAAATTTTGATCTTGTTATAGATGTCAACAAACCTTTAAAAGCAAATAGGTTTTATTTTATCTTCCTTCTCCCTTTCTTGCATGTTGGTGTGAGATTTTTTACATTCATTACAGATTAACCATAATCAGAAAATTTACCATAACCTCTTGTAAAAAACTATTATGTGTGTCTGCAAGTTATTGTATGGTTCTCTTTCATTTTCAAAACCCTAAGATCTCTAGTCTTTATGGTTCTGGAATTAAAAGAATATTTCAAAATGTGAATATTGAGTGTTCAGGTAATTCTACCCTCAGTCTGTGGTGGGCTGAAATAACAAACAATCACACAATAAGCAGAGCTGTTCACTGACTCCAGCTGCACCCACACAACCATGCTTTAGAGGAAGAGAGCAATGTGCCAGGAGCATGCTCCCTCCCAGCAGTTTCAATTGCATTCTGTCTAGGATATAATACACCACCACCTCTCCCTCTCTGACCCCACATCTCTCCCTGGCAATCCGCCTGCTGCTTTCATTTCCTTTCCAAATGGTTCCTCTTTACTCAGCCATTTACAAGGGGAAGCTGTAACTGCAGTAAGGTGCCCTCCGTGTCCTTCACTGCAGCTAGGACTGTTTCATAGGACCTGCTCCTACTGTTAGCAAGCATTTGGACTGGCATCCCAAGCATCTGCTGCTCAGGAACAGTGAGAAGCTGGGCTTGTGCTCTGGAGAGAGAATGGTGCTGGGGTGAGAAGGAAGAGGAGCGCTGAGAGGAGGCTGAGGCTGCCCACAGCTCTGCTCCAGCGATGCATCAGAAGGACATTGCCCCTTCAGTAACCTCACTGGCATCCTCTGTGGTGAGAAAGCCAGCTCTGTGTCAGCTTAGCAGCCCTGGGTTACACCAGAAGTGGTAATTGTCAGAAGGGTACAGTAAATGCCATGCTGAGTGTGAACATCCACTGGTACGCCTCTGCAATCCTCCGTCTGAAGCATACTTTGTCACATCATGTTTTCTTTTGGAATAAAAACTATTTACTTATCAGTAGTAGGTACTTGAGTCTCTCTTCTCTTTTATTTTAGCTAAAATAAATCTCTTGTAACCCCAAGGACATACCTGGGTCACTATTTGTGAAGACAGATATGGAGAGAAGTTCATTATATAGGACCTGGAATCTGGTATGGAACAGCAACTGGGTAGCAGGAAAGAGGCTGCAGTATGAAAGGGGCTGCAGTATGAAAGGAGGCCTCCCTGGCTTCAGTGCTCAGAGGTGAGGTATCAGATTTATGAAGATTTTCTGATGCAGGGAAGAATGATGCATCTGATTCCATTGATTCAGAAGACTAATTAATTACTTTATTATACTATACTATATTAAAGAGATACATACTACATCATACTTACTCCTAACTTCTAACACTACTGAAAACTCGTGACTCTCCACCCAAGAGTCCTGACTCAGACATGTGGCTCCAATTGGTCACCTTGGGAAAACAATCTCCAGAATACATTCCACATGGGCACAAACACCAGAGCAGCAAATGAGATAAGAATTGTTTTGATCTCTGTGCTTCTCCAGGAAAAAACTGAGAGAGAGAATGATGTCTCTCTCTGTTCAGCGAATGTGAATGCCACAGTGAGGGGATTATGAGGAGGCAGAGCCCCAGGCAGCATCTCAGAGGCCTGTGTGTGGAGGCAGGCTGAACCTCAGCACTCCAGCCTGCAGCACAGTCATTTGGGTGCTAAGGCAGGATTGACCAAAGTCTTCTTCTGAAAAAAGTAAATGACAAGCCCTAAGCACAGATTCAATAAATTTTTCTCTTACCTGAAGATCTCTTTATTTTCCATGCCTCCCTTTCATTGTAAAGAAAATTATGTCAGCATTATCTGTAACAGCTGCACTGTAAAATACTTCAGTCATGTGGCTTTAAACAACCCAGAGGGAAAAAAAACCAACCAAAAACCCAGTTCTTTAAATAAAGATACATGTATTCTTGTGACATTTACATACAATTGCAATTTTCAAGGGAACCAAACACTCATTACTACACAGTTCTTCAGAGGCCAAACCTGACCTTTAGTCAGAACAAATTCCCATTTGGCTAGGCTTATTCATACAGCCTACAGTTCTGTTTGAATTCTACATTGACTGAGAAAATTTCAAGCTGGACTGGAGAAGTAATTCGATTGAGAGTAGGACTATTAAAAAAGCCTGCATTGGCAGAGTAATGGGATAAGATCCTTAGCCTCAGGAGCTAAGGTTCTTATCCTACATGTACATTCCATGGATCTAGATTTGGAGGAGAAGTACTTTAGAATAGTGTATTGTAACTGTAGGGAGAAAGATGAAAAATTCTGTCTCCCCTGCTTCCAGGGTTGTGGAGATCATCTTTTCTCTGGTATACATTCACATAAAGTCCCTGGGGCAGCTGTGTTTAGTATTTCTGTGGAATACCATTTCCCCCCTGCTTTTACTAGAAGTTAGCAGCTGGAGAAGATGAGGAGCCAGCAACACAAGTCTGTGGGAACCACCAGGCAGCTCTCCATAGGTCACAGTAGGAAATTTCCAGACTGTTTGAAAAGAATTGGTCTCACTATTGTTCTGTGCACTGACACTGAGACATCATCTTTAGTTTTGGCAGGGGTAGAGTATTATATGTGCTAAGTTATGGTGGGGTTTTTTTCTGAATTTTTCCTATTAATAATTTAAAGGCAGGTACAAATAAGAGGCAAAAGAAAGTCCACAGCATGCAGTAGTTCAGCTGTACTGAGGTCTTGGCCTTTTTGGATAAGATATTAGTAAGCATGATTACTCCACTGAAAAACAAGAAGGGACAGGAAAAACCTGCAAAACACCAAGGGAAAATAATCTCATTAAATTGGAAGGTACATAAGAGTTGGGAAAGTGAGCAAGCTGGAGAGAACTGGGAGGGCATGGCAGGGCTGTGCTCCAGCAAACTCTGGCCAAGCCAGTTGGAAAAGCTCACTATATTTCCCAAAGGAAAGTAAAAGTCATCAGCACTCTCTTCCAAGCCTATCTGTGCATATGAAAGAAGGGAAGGAAAGAGTTTTCTTCTTTCTATTTTAAAACTGCCTTTCATGTACCTGGCTATAGAGAATGGCACTAGGATTAGATATATACCAATGATCACTTTTATTTATTGATAAAAAAACTTTGCCTATTGAAATGTTATAATGTGAAGATATCTATAGGCAGTAGGGACGAAGAAACTTTGAAAAGGAAAATGCCCAGAAGATACATCTAGGTGCTTGTCTATAGCAATATGAGCACTAGTCAGTTTGGACACCCAAAGATTTGCCTAATTCCTGTTAAAACATTACGCATGGTTTTCTTGTTGCCCTGCTACTTAATTCTATGTGCAAACTATCGTGACTATTTTTGTGACATTGGTATATAAGTACCTTATATTGTGCCAGCATCCATTTCAGTTTCAGGAAACTTAATATTTAGATATATTTGATTATTTTTCTTGCAATTAAACTAACTCAAGTTGAATTGCTCAACTTGATTAAACTCAACTCCATTTGTGGCATAGAACTTCTCTATTTTCTCCAACATACAACATACTTTAGTGAAGTTCCACTTACCCTTAACTTCCCTTTTCTATAGATAACAATCTATTTTCTCTGAGTATTCTGCTTAAATTGATTTCTCAACTGAATGCAGTGTTTTGCCATCTTCTTCAGAATTCTGCAACACTATTAAGATGGCCAGAACTGACAGCCTCATTGTTCTTATGTGTCTATGTGTAAAAGAGACACACTAGATTTTGCAACAAAAATATAAATTCAAATTACAGATTCACTGGCATCATGTCTTCATACAGTGCTAAAATAATCTCCTGCAGTCTATATTCAGTGTTTCTATTTATGAAACTTGTATTTTGCTTAGCAGTTAGACAAAGAGAAAGCAGGCCATCACGGGCTCAGCACTGAGAGGGTGTTAACTCTCTCCCCTCTGGATTTTTCCTAACCTATCAGTATTGGGGGTGATTCTACGAAAAGCATGAAAATGACAGTATGGTGCAAAAACTTATGATCTTGTACTTTCTCATTCTACTTATTCTAATCCTCCCTTAGTCCTGACATACTTCAAGCCCACATGGTGCACTCTCTCTCAATGATTGTATAAGTCCTGTGGCTTGACTCTTTCACATCTCTGGTACTTCTGAAGCACTAAATCAAGGTTTCATGTGGAATAAAGAGGAATAAAAACTACCAACCAGCTAGCTGACATCTCTGCACAAAAATAAAAAAAAAATTTTTTTGTAAAGAGGTTCCCTCACTGCTTCCCTCCAGTTGTGTGTTGTGATTCGGCTGATAGAATCCTCTAGCTGTGGAAAAACTGGTTTAAGGGTCTGAGAAATGGGGTAAAGGTCTATTTGCAAATTAAACTATGTAAACTATCATCACTGATTAATCATAGCACTTTGCTTTTAAGTGTGAGCATTTATTATATTAAAAAATTCTGCAAGAATAACTACCTGGATTTTCAGTAATGCTATGGAAGAAGGAAAAAAAGAACATTTGATATATTTTCTGATATTTGGCTAATTTGAGGACAGAATTCATCTTACCTAATCTTAACTATTCAAATGGTAAGGTTGAACCTAAGATCATAATCTGTGCTTTCTCTACACTGAAAGAAGAAAGGCAGCTGAAGCCAGAATATGATTCATACAGCTTCTTCAGAGACTAGCTCACATGAGGCTACAGTATGTCACACAAAATGACCTGCCTAAAATGTTTACACTAACCATGTCCTCAGTATCAGGATATAAACTGTTTAAGGATCTCTAGTCTTCAAAACACTATGGTACATCCTTAATGTCCTAATTTCAGGTGGTCAGGCTCCAAGTTTTGTCTTACCACGGTAAGTAAAAAACTTTTAAAACTTAGTCTTCACACGTAAGAGATTATATGAACCCAGTTTGTGAGGTCTTTTTTCCTCCTTTTTTTGTCTGGAAAACTTAAATAACCAGCATCCCTCCAGGCCTTGGATAACTACATGAAACTCACCTGTGGGATGGGGAGGTGTTTCCCTCCTATCAATTGCAACCTAGAAAAATCTGAACAGTGACACTAGTTTCTAAATTCTGGTAGCACATAGAAAGAAATTGCAAATGGGAAAGCAATCAAATCAGAGCAATTGGAAAATTGCAAGCAGTGAAAAGACTGTCCCAATAAATGTCGAATCCTGAAAAAAGGAAAATAAAAAAAAATACAGAAAGCAAACAGGAGATGGCAAAGAATCCAAAGATCTCATAAAAATAAATTTATTGTCATTTTGTCTTCCCCTCAGGCAGTGACATTGTTTTCGTGTAACCAAGCAATACAGTTGTCAGGACACAGGTGTGGAATCAGAAGGAGTGTGTCATGAGATTGCTGCTGTCAAGCTGTAATTCAGCACCATGAAAAGGATTTCCACTGATGTCATTGGAGTGTCTGTCGTCATGACTGAAGTAATTACCCCACTGAGCCCTGTCTCCAGTAGCAGGCAATAACAGAGGCTTCAGAGGAACCACTCTCCTCTGAAGATTGAATACATGTGTGGAGGTGCACAGTCTTCCCTGGTCACTGGTTAGCAGAGTGCATCATTTGCCTGTTGCCTTCTTCAGCTCTGTACTTACATGGATTTCTTATTGATCATAAACTTATCCAACCTTTGGATGTGTCAGCTAAGTACCTGGGTCTAATAATGAATTCCAGTCACCAATAACTTCAGCCTCTATATTTCATGGCCCTGACAGATAAGTGTTGGGGAAGATGAAACAGGAAAGCCTTGTAAATATGATTGCCTGGCAAAAGATTTTGAGACTATAGAAACTATAAGCGAGATTGAAATGAAAGCAAGCTTTGAGATCCCTTAGTTACTGAATGACTGGAAAACAATGGTGTGGCTGGCTGAAGGTAATCCCCTCTTGAGGAAACAAGACCCTCTGCTTGCAGACAGGCCCAAGGGTCAGAGCAGACCCCACTAGCTTAGCACAAGGAGTCCAAAGAGTAGTTTTTAGGGTTTAAAATGTAGCACAGTATGGTAATGTAGTGATTCTTATAGGCTGTATGGAAATGCTATAGGATTTGTATCTTGTACTAGATCGGTTAGTGAGAATTAGAATATTCAACACAGAAGAAAGTTTATGGTATTGTAAGGGGAATCTCGCTCTCTTACGCTCTTATCCTCTCATCCTCTCTCTCTCCCTCATCCTCTTTACCACTGTCTTTACTTCTCTCGGGCCTGCTCTGAGCTGTGGCTGGCAGCTCCCAGCAGGGCCCTGCACCCAGGCCCTTTGCAATAAACCCCAAGTTCCACGACCTGGCTGCAGAGATCTCTTGTCTCTGTCCGTCCTGACCGTCCTACCCCCCAATGCTCTTACAAGTAAGTGGTGAACTGGGATGACCTAAAGCCTAAAACACACAGCCTGGGCATGGCAGAGAGACTTCCACATAAGCAGAGATCTGCGTTGCCTGTTGCTGTTGCAGGGAATAATTTTGTACAAAATCTCATAACCACAGTATTCCTAGGGAAGTGATGGGGGAAAAAAAATCAAGCAGCAGTGAAAAGACTAGGATGACAAGATTTTGACCAGCTTAGTGTCAGCACTAATGCTCCAACAACACAGAGCACTTCACAGCCTGGAAGGCTGGTGAGCTGTTGTTCTTCACCAAGCTCCATGTTTGCACAGCCAGCTGAACCCAAGCATAACTGGCTCAAATGCATTGACACCCCCTGCATTATAGATAAACACCCCAGCAACATCAGAGAGACTGCCCACTGAGCATTATGGCTGCCCTTCTGTTGCTTCAAGCAGAAACCTGGACTATCTATCTCAGTGGTTAAACTTCATCAGAACTTGAAACAAAGAAATACCAACCAAACTCAAAACAACAACAATAACAACAAATTTAAACAAGTTTCCATGTCAAATGTCAATTCTAACCCTTTAGGGATAAATGTGGGGCAGAAACACCTTCCATAAAGTCATGAATAGTGCTGCAGTCTCCAAGGACGACTCACTTCTGCAGGTTTTGTAGTAGAGTGGATCTGCAGTGAGTGTAGGATTAGGAATGGTATCTGAAGGAGAAAATGATCTCCCAAAAGACAGGTGAAACCCTAACCCTTCCTTCTAATCATCCAGACTTTGTGACTCATTACCCTTGGGTGAGAGGAAATCTCGGTCTGTATATGTTGGCCACAATTGAGAGCAGGGGGCACAGAGAGTGTAGTGTAAGGTGTCATGTGTTTAGTTGATCTAATGCAAAAATAGAAAGGAATCAAGGGAAAAAAACTCTGTGAAGATAAGCCAAGGGGAAAAAAAAGGGAAAAAAGGCAGCAACACCAACACACAAGCACCTTCTGTACATCTCGAGGCAGACATAGTCCTCAGAGAAGCGAAATCCTCTGATTCCTGACTTGATTACTTTGGGACAGTAAGCAAATTTTAGAATGAAAATAAAAAGGCTAGTTCTGGTTCCAGAAATTAATATGGCCTCAAACATTTGTTATATATATTTTAATTAAATTCTGTTTTCTTTTTGAGGAGAGGCACAGCTGGCACACCATCCAAAAGCTGTAGCACTCCACTTGCAGCACAACAGAGGTGAAGCCAGATGGAGTACCAGCTCCTGGGGACCTTGTTGGACAGCAAGGAGAAGAAAACACATCTCAGCATTTTCCTCACTTTGACATCAATGCAAATGCACATAAAGACCCCCATGTAATGTGGGAACTCAGCACATCGCTCCCGATGTCCACAGTTGCCAGGAGAACCCTTGGGGGTCTCGGAAACCCTGGAATGTTGCCAAGAGTGCTTGGTGGCTTGATTTTGATCCATCCAGAGAAGTGACAGCAGTTTGAGGACTTGAGAATCACTTTAGAGTGAAGGGTGTAAAAGGGACACATTTATAGGGTGAAATAGAAACTTTAAGGTTTTTGGTACAGGGGGGTTATGAAGACAAGATGGAGGGATCAGGGCGTGTCTCGTCCTTCTTCTTTCTTCTTCTTGTCTTCCATCTCCTGTGGTGATGTTGGCACTTGGGGATTGGTTCATGGTGAAGGTGCACTTGCCAACATGGGTGAAAAGTATTGGAAGATAAAAGTAAATATCATGTACGTAGATTTTAGTATAAAAAGACATGACCGCCTCGTGGGTGGTCACGAGTGCCCTTGGCTGCCTTGCAGATCAGACCTCTGTTGGGCAGGCAGAAAATTTTGTAGATAAGAAACAATAAACAATCCGAAAATCGAAAAGCTGAAGAGTCCAGACTCGTCCTTTGAAACACGTGCCACCCAAGAACCACCCTACCCGTGTCAGAGCAGAGACAGACAGCCGAACCCGATAATGTAAGACCTTGAGGGGAAACCATATAAGGAGCAGCTGAGGTCACTTGTTCTGTTCAGGCTGGAGAGGAGGACACTGAGGGGAGACCTCATTGCAGATTCAACTTCCTTGTGAGGGGAAGAGGAGGGGCAGACTCTGATCTCTTCTCTGTGGTCCCAGTGACAAGACTCAAGGGAATGGCTTGGAGTTGTGTCAGGGGAGGTTTAGGTTGGATATTACAAAAAAGGCTCTTCACTCAGAGAGTGGTTGGGCACTGGAACAGGCTCCCCAGGGAAGTGGCCAGAGCATTAGCCTGACACATTCAAGAAGTGTTTGGACAACACTCTTGGGCACATGCTGTGACCCTTCTTTGGATGCTTCAGGTACTTCTCTTGCATAAGGAAAGGAAATTTGAGACCAGCAGTTCTCTTCTGGTCACACTGCATCATGGTCAATCTAGGCATGTCCTAGTATGCTGCCCCCTGAACCAAAAACAGTATTTAGATCTCTCCGTCCAAGATTTAATTATGTACCATTCCTGGGTGAACTCACAGCAGTGCAGTCACTGCTCTCTCTCTGTGATGCAAAAGAGGCTTGAAGTCTTGGAAACTGTTGGAGAGAACATTGGAATTGGGTGCTCCTGACCACAGGAAATTGTTGTTATTAACTTGTGTCTGGAGTAAGCTTAATGCAAGGAAGCAAGAGTTTCACACTTCTGGAAGGCCTGGCTCTGGCTAGCCTGAGGAAACAGAGACAACAGAGGAGACTTCTGGGCAAGAGGTAAACGTCAGAATTGCTGCTTTACGAGGGTCATGCTGAGAGCAGTCGCAGCAAACAGCAAACTTGCCAGTGATGTTGGCAGGAAGGAAGGCACGGTGACGATGCTCATGGCAAAACAGCCATCCCAGTTCATAGAGGACAGCAGTGTAGTTGTAGTTGTTGTACTTGTAGGATTCACCTGCCAATGCTGAGGAGAACCAGGCTGCATCAGAGTGCTCAGCTCGTGTCCTCTGCCCTTGGCAGTGGCTGGGGCTGCAGAATGTGTTACCATAAGTGGGAACTGCCAGACAATCTGGCAGAGCTGTGTTTGCAGCTCCCCACGTAGAGCAAGCAACTCTCTCCTATGGCTCATTTGCCCTGGTGAGGCCAGCAGGGATGACACACTTCTGAAAAGCTCTCTGCACAGAGGTCCTGTGGCCTACTGCTGCTCACTGTTGGCTCTCACAGCTATTGTATGAGAAAATGTGGTCCCTAAGCAGGGGCTCAAGGCAACCACTCTTCACCACCTCTGTCCTTTTCATCCACCAATCCAATTGCACACAGTAATGCTCCTGGACAGAGCTCTGCTCCTGTGAGCACTCCCTATCCAGCTGAGAAGGACACCTTGCTCACTTGTCTTTGTCCAGTGTGTGCTCATGGTGGACATGTAACATCTGGCATGACCACATGTGACGACATGTGACTATGGGTTGTGTCTTGTCATGCCTGCCCAGAATCCCTTCCTTCTGCTGTCCAGGCTAGCATCTGGTCCCCTGGCTGCAAACACATGCTGTCTTCAGGTCCACTGACCTCCTGGCCATGGACTTGAGGCAGGTCAGCAGACACTGGAAGGTGCTCTTGAGGAGAAGCACTCTGCTTCTGCACATCACACAGGCAGTTGACTGAGGCCCCTCATTGTCATATAGATGGTTTATATTTTTAAATGCCTGTGGTACTTCACTGTGACATGGGGGCATGCAGAGAGAGAGAAGGCCACAAAAGCCTGCTGTGACACATTTGGAGATCCTGTGCCACCAAGAGCAGAGCGTGGCCACAGTGTGCACTGAAGTAGGGCCCCTGTAGGCATTGAGCTCCTCCCTCACCAGCCTCTCCAATCCCAGTTTATTTGTGAGAGAATGTGTAGATAGACTGCAGATGAGCCACCCCACAAATAAATAGGCAGTAACGGGGCAGGTCTTTGGGGAATGGTCAGTGTGTCACCATGAAAATATGGAGGAGCTGTTTGTGACTCAAAGAACAGCTAAATCTGAGCAGATACTTGCCCTTCCTCTCAGGGAAGGTCAAGTGTAAATGCTCCCTGGCTCTGACAAAGATGTATATGCTGCTTGAAGGACATATGTGACCAATTTTAGAAAAAGTATAGGTCTTCCCTGAGCAGGGTTATTTCCACCACGACTTTCATCTCTTCACATTTCTTCATCATGACGAAAAAGTTATTTAAAAACCCTAAAGCACTTTTACCTTTATGCAACATTTCCCCCCCATCCCACTGTTCTCACACTTAAACCAGCAAAAACATTCTTGCTCAAGCTTTCCAGAAACAATTTCACCTTTGGGCAGAGAATAAGCACATAAATTCTGAACCCAGAAAAACAGAAATTTCAGGCTGTTCTGACTAAAAGAGGAGGAAAGCTCAGGAGACGAGAATGGAAACAGTGTTGTGCAACAGAAATTACGTTCTGCTGCTTCTTGCAGTATAACTCTTACTTGACTTTCATTTATTTTTCTAACAAAATGAAGTTCCTTGAGGATACTGACAGTAATAGACAACTGGCCTTTAAAAATGGCTAACTCCAAGAAAATACACAGATATCACTTTTGCATCTTGCAACTCCTTACCTCCAGAGCTTAAATATTACATCTAGGAGTAGAGTTTTAGGCATTTGAAAAACTTTAAGCTCATATAGTAGTCTTTTGCAGACTTCTGGAGCCTTGTAAATTGAGCGACATCTTATATGGGTTTAGGAACAGTTTTTGGGTTCAGGCACTCAGATTTCTCAACCTATTTTTATTCACTGTCATAGTGGCTGGAAATAAACCTAAATAAATTTTATTTATTTAAACACATTTTCTTTCTTGCAATAGGCATGTTCTAGGGACTGCAGCTCTATATATTACCCATTTTCTACTTTTACCTTTTCTTTATTGGCTACCACAGAAACTGATTAGATCAGATGATGTAATTCTAAGATATCTGAGATGCTTGAAATGGCTATGGAAGGCTTTATCTTTAATGTTTTATGACATGACAAAAATTTGGAAAGTTCTCAGCTTGCACATTATTTACTGGTACCTTGCTTCTTTGTAACTTGGATCAGTGAGATTGCATCTATATTAGATATCTCTATTTGTCACTAATCCATTATCCTAGCCTTGCCATCATGGTACACAGGTATTAATTTTTATTTTTTTATCTACTGCACTCAGTACAATTTATGACAATCAGTGCATGGCAAATAATCTTTCACAATGGGCAAACAGAAACCTGATGGTATTCAACACTTATTCTGGTTCTGTACATTTTCTCTCTTAGCTGTATTTATACATAATATTTATCAATTATATAGTGGTATTTATAAATATTTTCTCTTTTCGCATGCCTGATTTCTGTTTTGCTATCCATGTGTATTGCAGATATTTTAATTCATCAAAGACTTTTATCCTCTCTTCTCTGGTTGCAAGTCAGAATGCATTTCCATACTACATTTTTTCCAGAGGCAAAATTGATCTGGACAGTTCCCTTCCTTCCCTATGCCACTTGTTCCTGCTGCCACATCAATCTTCTGCAATGCTTTTTGTGCAAATGCAGCCATCTGTGGGGCAATACTGTAAGACAGATCAGTAAAATCAGGGGTGCTAAAAATAAAGTCTCCAGGAAAAAAAATAAATTGGCAAGACAGCTGACGTGGAAAATATAGGAAAGTGGTGAATCTTCCAACAAAGGGTGTCTTCAGAACAAGATGAAAGAAAGATCAAGGACACAAATATGCATGTCAAAAGCGGAAGGGTTGAGGACAGGTTTTTCCCCCTAAAAATGATGGGCTGGAGACCAGATGATGAATTCCAGAACCTGCAGGAAACATGAAATTACCTAATAAAAAAATAGAGTTTGACTTTGCCAATTTTATGTTGAAGACAATGGTTGAATATTCAGATAAAAAATTTCAAAGGGAGACTCAGTTGCGATCAGAGACATGAAAATATTTACCCATCATATTTGATACTCTTCCAATATGACTTTAAAGAAAAGACCACCAACATATGAAATTCTGGCCCAAGGTGCCGATTTTACACTACCATGAGACAACAGTGTTTCATATGTAAATATTGAAATTATACAGAGGCCAGCAGTCCACATAAGCACAGATTATGGGAAGGATTTACAAAATTGAGACACAGTTGTCTATCTCATACCCATTTCTCCATTCCTTACCACCAAGAAGAAAAGCACTTTCCTTCTTAAGCCCTCTCTGCTCACCTCTCTTCATGTTGATATGATTTTTACCCTTCCATGTTTGACAGCATGTTGTGTGTGCTTATGCCTCCTCAGAACACATCAGATGCTTTGCTGGGAGGGCAGTACTTTTGTATTGTAATATAATACTTTGTACTTTTCTGCCAGCAACTGAATTAAATACCCACAAAGGTTAAATCCTAGATGTTCTTCAGAAAGTGTTTTGGAAAGACAGGCTAGTTAGCATTCTTAAACCTTGTATGCCTCACCAAATGCAGTGTGCATAAAGTATTTCCTCTCTGCTCAAGAGTTTGAACAGCCCCTACTTTTCCTTAATACCTCTTTGTCATCCTGTTCTATAATAATAAGCTAGCAAGCAAGCAAACAAATGTATCTTCCTTACATACCAAAATAAACAACTGCCAGTTTTGGTGTACAGCTTGTGCAGAAAAGAGTTTCTTTCTTCCCCATGCTTAGTGTATTTTGTTAATTGACTATTTTGAATACTTCTGATGAAAAGCACCTACTTGGCTGCAGGCTCTCTACTGCCAAGCTCTCAGCAGGGTGGCTGGCTGGAGGTTTGCTTTGTCCCTCATCAGCTTCAAGGAGAAACCATCTCACCACCACAGTGACTGCTCCATGTCCCAGTGCAGAATTTTAAAACACCAGGGTTCTGTTCCCCTCCTATTCTCCAGCATTAGCCAAGATATTTCAGAACATTTGTACTGATTTGCTGAATCCCTCTGGACATTTAGAAAGTAATATATTACTGAATTGCTTTGCTGGCTGGTTTTTGTTTTATTGGTAGCTGCACATTTGAGCTGGTAAAATGGTTTGCTGTTGCTATTCCAAAATTTGTTCATTAACCTACCATGCTATTCTATCTACTAATCTTTTTGTTTCTCTCTTCATTTTCTTTCCCTCACGCACCACCATTCTTGTCTTTTTCTCATTTTATGAGCTAATTCCCTTTCTCTAATTCCCTTTTTCTGTATCAAATCCCATACATAACAAAGTGTCCAAGATTTTACTCTGCAAGTTGTTGTATGTAATAAACTTCTGTATATCTTATCCAGGTGAACACAATGGCACCACTTACACACCCTAAGTGACATGTACGTGTTTGCAGTACTGGAGCCTGAGCAACTCACCTAGCCACTGGCTTTTACAAGCCAAGAGGGAACTACTGTGGTTTGTACACAACATGCCAAAATTCCAGTATAATCTCATTGGTGTTACCCTTATTTTCCACTTCCCCTCCCTGTTTGTTCTAACTGCCTATTCTGTCATTTCAGATTAAGTATCTCACCGTGGAATCACTTGTATTTACTTTTAATTTGATGTACTGGAAGTAGTCCTATTGACTTAAACGGAACTATGCACATAAATAAAGGTAAGTATACGTGCAAGCCTTTAACTGATGGTACACTGCAAATCCCACAGGAAAAGCATGGTACATTTTATTCATTTTACTATCTCTGCACATGTTAAATGCAGGCTGGGTGATTAATAACTTTTTCCAGAGTAAGTTTTCAGGTTTCATACAAGCTTAATGGAAGAACCACTAGTCATAAGCACAGGATCAGCTCCAGTTCCACAGAATACTGAAACGGCAGTGTGAATTATTAACTAGGGGGGGGAAAAAAAGCACACGATTTAAATCCAATGTAAAAATAATGTAGGCAGAGAATTCTGAAACATGCCCGAGGAGATTCGGAGTTGGGCCAGGAGTGGAGGTCAGGAGCAGCAAGCCGGCTGTGGGAGAGGGCGGCAGCTACGATAGGGTTGCAGAGGGAGGGAATCCCGTGGAAGACCGGATGGAGGTCGGTAGCAAAAGGAGAGGAGAACCAGACCTCAGGGACGGGTGAGCGATACAGGTCGGCCGGAGGCAGCCCAGGGCTGGGGCTGCTGGACGCCCGGGGCTGACCGCAGCACACGGCCATGCCTGAAGGAAGAGATGGGGGCTTGTGGGCAAATTCTGAGGCGGCTTCTGTTCCAAATGGCAAGGGGAGGCGAAAAGAAGGTAAATCTGTATCTTGCAGCACTGAAACAAGGTTTTGTCATTTTGGCAAGTGAATCAGCGCTCAGCAGCCCGACCTACTGAAACGCCCCGATAATTCATTCTTCGCCTCGCGCTTTTCCATTTCCATAGGTGTGAAGCCCACGGAACTGTACATGCATACAACGCTGTACCTTGTGCTGCTACTGTGGCTGGCAGCGCTGCGGCGTCCCCCGCCACGGGGGCAGAGACACCGCACCCACCCGGCCGGCTCTGAGCATCCCCCGCACCGCGCCGGGGGCGGCAGCGAGCGGGGACCGCGGGAGGCGCCCCGGCCCCACCGTGGGGTCCGCAACGCTGCCGCCCGCCGGGGCCGCCCTGCCGGGGGCGGGCGAGGGGCGGCACCACCGTGCGCGTTGAGCTCAGCGCGTCGCGGAAACCGACGGTCCGGGCGCCGCCTCCCTGCCGGGCAGCCCCGGCCCCGGCCCCGGCCCCGGCCCCGCGTCGCCCCGCCCCGCCCCGGCCGGGCGGTGCCGCCCCCTCCGTTCCTCACTCGCACTCACACACACATAGACACACACACACATAGACACACACACACAGACACACGGAGGCACTTCCTGCGCGGCGCCGGGCTCGGGCAGGCGGAGCAGCGCCGCTTCCTCCCGCCGACTCACAGGTATCAGGGGTGGGTCCGCGGCGGGGCGGGGGGCGCCGAGGGGCCCGGCGGTGGCGGCGTCCCCCGGCTCGGGCCTCCGCCGGCGGCCGCCGCCCTGAGCGTGGCGGCGGGTGAGGGGTGGAGCGGAACCTCCGAGCCGGAGCCGCCTCTGGGCGGGAGCCCGAGCCCGGGGGAAAGAGGGCCCGAGAGCGTCCTGGGGGCCGGGGGGAAGTCGGCGGCGTCCCCCGCTGCTGCTCACATTGCTCGAGGGTGAAGTCATCGTGGCCATTGTCTCCCCCCGGGCGGAGCGAGCGGCCCGTGGCGGAGGAGGGGGGCACGGCCGGCCCCGGGGCTCGGGGAGCTCCGGGTGGGTCCCGCTCGGCCCCGACGCGGTGTGCGGGGAGGAGCTGCCGCCCTCCGCCAGCCTGGGTGGGCCGCGGGGCCCCTCGGCCGGCGCCGCGCTCCCACCGCCCGGCAGCGGGCCGGGGGCCTGGGAACTCCGGCTCTTGAACTTGCGGGGCACCGGGAGACCTGGCACGGGGAGGGGAACGCGAGCAACCCCCGGGCCTCCAGCGCCCCGGGGGCAGCGTTCGCACCTCCCCCCGGAGAGCTTCTCGTTGACCCCTCCGTGGTGTGTTGCCCAGCCCGGATCCGGTGGGTCGGAGCAGTTTGCAGGGATAGTGCATCTCGGCCGTGAAGGCGGTGGGGGACAAGCAGTGGGAATAGCCCGCCGCGTCCTGCCGGGTGTTTTCCTTGCATAGGTCCTTCTGCAAAGCTGGGAGTTTTCCACCTAGCAGTTTGCTAGACACACACAGCAGCTACTGCAGGCGCACCTTTGAAAGATAGGGAAGAATTGGTAACAAACTGTGTGAAAGCCAGCGTGCATGTAAGTGAGCTGAAGAGGTGATGGCTGGCAAAGGGAAGGCTCCTTCTGCCTTTCTCGTTCTGCTCCAGTACTGCCTCTTGACAGAAAGAAATGGGGCTTTGCCAGAGGGGTAGGAGTGGAATGGAGTTATGGGGATATACCAAAGGGACAGTAGTAGAATGCTGTTAGTGCTGAGCAGAGAAATCAAAATTTGAAGCTTTCATGCCCTTGTGGTTGCTTATTGGATATATGTCTGTGTTTTTCCATGAGGAGCACAACAAATCTTGTTTCTGTTGAAATACTGTAGTTGGCATCGGTACTGATTAGAGCTCTATCTCAACTGTCATCAAGGATAGCATTATTTTATTAAGCACAGTTTGGGGAAACACATCTTGCAGGGCTTAATTCTGGAGACAAAACTAAACATAAATTAATTTTGAAAATTAATTTTCCCCCTCAGTGTTTTTTTACTAACTAATCTTTTTGTTAGTCAGAGACCATATTTCACTGTCTGATTAAATGTGTCTTTTTAAATTCGATGGAAAAGAAAGTTTCTGGTTTAATATCCAGGTCAGACTGAAGTAAAATTCTGAATTGCCCACCTAACAGAATTCACTTGAATGCTTAGAAATGATGGCTGTGTAACATTACTTAACAGTTTACAAAATCTGATACTTATTTAACTGTAAACATTTAAATGCTTGTACTTCAAGCTTTCAGAAAGCTGAGAAAGCACTTTTTTATTTTTAATTGCATGTGAACTCAGCCTGTTTGTCCAGAAAATGAAAGTTTTGCTTTTGCACAATGATAATAATGCTAATCTTAAAAACGAGTTCAGTAAAAGGCTTACATATGTATAACTCTTCTGTGTACATATTTCTTGAAGTATGCCAGTTTCAACTGCATTTTATACAATTCAGCATTTATAAAATGCTGAATTCAAGCTGTTATGTTTATGTTGTCAGCTATTTTTGATTTTGTGGACATAAGATCCTAATTTCTAAAAGAAGGAGCTGAAATGTTTAAGTGTGTTTTTCTTCTCTCCCCTCCAACTTAAATCTGTCAGACAAATGACACATTCCTTATGCAGAGCAATCATCAGATTTTGATTAATTGTACTAGCTGAGGCTCAGGAGGAAAGAAGATGCTTGACAGATGTATTTGTTTACCTTCGTAGTGTGTACAAATTCTGGTCTCTCCATTAGTAAATGAATCATTAAAACTCCCTTAGCTAGGAGATTCCCGGTTAACATTATTAAATGCATTAGGAAAACTTGGTTTATGTAAATATTATCAACCTGTGAAAGAACACAAGCCCTTGAATTCTTATAGCAGTTAGGTAGAGTCTTTTGTGGTGGAAAATATATGTTATACATTTTCTTTCTCCCATATTCTTAATTAACAGCATTTAGCTACTATTCCCCTATGAGAAACAGGGGAGCTACTATGAGAAAAAATTCAGACTGAATTTGTTTGGTGAGTAGGTGATTCTTCCTAACTAGTATGGTAGGTAGGGTTTTCTCTCTGTTCACTGAGCCTGTTTGATTTGTGCTTAGTCTTATTAAAGTATTCCTTACAAAGATCCAACACAAATACCAGTCCCCTTCCTTCCAGGGTGACAGTGTAGGATGCCTAAATCTTTTCATAGGTCTTCTGAATCCTGGTTTGGAAGCACTAAGAAAGATCTTTGGGCTCTGAAGTACAACTATAGTGCTCTGGACCACTGTCCTCTGATGGCCTTTAGCCAAGCTCATGCTCTCCATTATGGGGTCAGTTTACTCTGGCCCATGGTCAGACATCCATATTAACTTTGTGATTTGTTTTCTGAATTGTGCCTAAACATCATGTACTGGCCTAGCAGAATAAATTTAAATACCTGAATTAAATGAACTGATGGATACATGTTTTGGGTTCTACTCCTAGTGTGATTTCTGGTTTGTAGCTGAGATGTGAGTCAGTCCAATTCTTTCTGAGGGTCGGTGAAAGCTCTTTGAATGATTAATAAAAGTATTAATTTAAACACTGGCTTATCCATGTAGAAGCTGATTTCAGATTTTTGTCTTGTGTTTGTCTTAGCTCTGTTTCCATTGTGCCTTCTGTGTTAGCTGATGGAAGATGTGTAGCTGAATGAATTGGTGTACCTAGTACAGCTTCAAGACCCTGGGACTGGTGTTGGATCTTACTGCTAAAAGCATGTGAATTGCACCTGGAGATAGACTTCTACCAAGAAGGTAAAAAGTTACATTCAGTCTTAGAGAACTGATTGTTTATATTAGTGTTGCAATGTACCATTTTTCCCCAAGTAGGAAGAATATGGAAGAGGCTGTATCAGTACCTCTTAAAACAGTTGTTTAGGGTTTTTTTTATGTTCCTATTTTTTGCAAGAGGAGACTTCCTTTTCTTTATGAGTCTCTGAAGTGGAAGTTTTATTCTTGTTTTATTTTTAGTTAATTTCGAGTAGTTTGTATTTTGAATCATCAATGAAATAATCTTTAAGGAAAACCATATACCTTTGTGTGTTGTATATAGATTACACTTGAGATACTGTTGTGCTCTATTTTAACCCAGAAAGAAACTTTCAAGTAGAATTACACTCTTCCCCCTTAAGTATTCACCTGAGGGATTACTTCAGCAGATTTCTTCAGGCACTTAAAAAATTTATTTTATTTCTTGGTGCATTGTAATAATAAATAGGTGTTTAGTCTGTTGCTGATATTTATGTATTGACAGATTTCTTCCAAACTTGTGTAAACTTACGTTCACCTCATTATTGCAGATCTTTTTGTAAGTTTGTTTTTTAGTTGATGGAAAGAGACTGTGGAAGAGATTTCACTCATCTGAGTCATAAGGTGTCTTAGTCTTTTCTTCAGTGATCTTGACTGTTCCATGTACATTTCTGGTGGTTCTCAAGCACTTCATAACTGTGTTTTACCTTGGTTTTGGTTGCTGGTCCTTCTCTGGCATGAGTTGCTTGTTTTTTCTCCTCTCAATGCAAGTACTGATTCAAAGCAATGGGTATCTAGAAATAGCTGTAAATGCTGTGTGGGACTAGAATATTACAGGACTCTACAAGAACTTTTCTTCCTGTTGTGAGCATGTCTTATGCCAGTTTTAGAATGGTCCTTGAGTTTTCAAAGTAGAATTTGTAGAAGGAAGAAAGGCCCCACAGGTGAGCTATGAGATGTCATTTGTGATACGACCCTTAGGTCTTCCATCATTATGGCAAGTGAGAAGGAGTTGTGTGTCTGTTTTGCTTTACCTTCATTGATGTTGTAGCATACTTCTTAGAAGAATTAACCATACCTTGGGGCTTATCCATGGAACAACAAAAAGTAGAAGTACTTACATTTTAGGTTACTTTTTTTTGTAATGGAAGGATTACTGTAGATTTTTCCACTTTTAAACTGTAGATTGAAGGCAGTCACCTGCTGGGCAGCTGGTAGCCTCCTGTTGGACGTGTAGCCAGACACAAAATGAGAACAGTTGTTGTGGGGTTTTGGGTTTTTTTGAAGGGTGAGTTTCCAGAGATTCACTTTGCATCTAGACATACTGCACCAGTCTGAAAAGCTGATATAAGAGTTATTTTAACATAAAGCAACTTAGCAAAATGACCTAGTGAAATGAGCTTTAAGTTTCATATATACAGGTGTTTCCTCAGGCATTAAAACTTCCTCTCTTTAGAGGCCACCATATCCCCATATGATGTTCTTCAGCAAGACATTTAAAGGGCACCTTGCAGAAATAAATGTTTGTACCAATTGAGTTTGGTATAGTCACTTGTTTTTGCTTCCTAAATAGAGCACAACTCTGTTAATGCAAGTATCCTGTTATTGTTCAGCACAAACTGTCATTGTGGGACTATGTCAGTTCTGTTCTGCTTCCATTTATAGTCGAGACAAATTACTGTTAAACAAACATTTTTCCATAGGTCCTTTAGTTGCTCCCATAAGGCAGATTAGAGTTTACTCTAAATTGGAGCGCCTAGCTGTCCCCTTCTGTTGTTCCATTTAGTGGATGAAGAACTGCTTCAGCAAAAGAACTAACTCTGGGGAAATTGTGTGCAGTAAGAATCATGTTGTTTGTTCTCATTGTGTTTCACTGATGCTGCATATCCTTAATAAATAAAATTACCACTTTTAAGTTTCTTGGTTAATCAGATTTTTCACATAAAAACAAACTCTGTGAGCCACATCAAGTAATGAAGTTTTATTTTTATCCTAAAATGCTTAATATGTCAGACTGTTCCAGCTGTAGTGTTTAGGTGCATTGTGTACGACTTCTGGTGAGACAAATTTACACATATTTTCAAGAAATGTTTTTTAGGGAGTGCAAAGTGGTCTTGCACCTTAGGGATCTTCTGAACAGTGGAGGTTCAGATGGGACTGAGGGTTTTGGTTGAGGCATGGGGCTTTGGCAGTGCTGCCTGCTAGTCTTCTGGATATGATGGCACCACAGCACTAGTGCTGCTATGCCTTGTTTTTATTTTTAAGTATTTATACAAAATAACCTTGTTAACTGCTCTTAGACAAATAAGAGTCTTTCATAGCACCATAACAGTTGCATTCCAGAGGAAAAGAGTATTGGTGTTGCTGTGTCTAAATGCGTCATTCATCTGTTTCCTTTGCTAAAAGTACATGGTGCTCAGAACTCACTGTATATTTCTGTGAAACTGGACAAGGGGAGGGATGTTTTGGCAGATCTTCTGCAGTATTGCCATTCAGACCTCAATCTCAGGAAGAAACATTTATACTTTTTTTTAAGAAATTGAAGGCTTTTTTTATGTAAATTAGATAGTTGATGAGTGCTTTCAGCTTTTTATGACCTGCAAATTGGGGTCATGTGCCAAGGCCCTATTCAGTGTTGCAGCTCTTCCTTGTATCAAGATCTAATAGGACTTTCCCAGTAAATGTTTTATTGAGTATTAATTAACATCTGTACAGGAACTGTGTATAATAAGTGACAGTGCTGACAGAGAGTGGTTGTTGCAACATACTGTTTGGATTTCCTCCTTCATATCAAGATGGTTTTGTAGGGAACTTCCAGGTGTCCCTCAGACTTCTGATAGTGGAAGAACGTTTGGATGGGAATAAATGGTGATTGTGGTGACATCATTCTACTGGCAAAGTTGAAGCCTGATAACATTTTCTTCTGGTCAGTGATTGGGAACTATCTTACTCTGAGTCTGCCTTTCATGTTTGATAAGCAATCTAATACATTGATCAATGCAAAGAAATGTGTCTGGAAGGTGGAGCGTGTTCAAGGTTACTTTATTTTTAGATTGTGTACTGGGAAAATGACTTTAATCAAAGTGTTCTCCACTGTGTGTCCTAATGGAGGTGCTCTGATTTGGTGTTCTACTATACTATTACGTCAAATATAAACGGAATAAAGCATTTTAAATTACCTTTTTTCTCCTGCGTTGAAGACCTTGCTTCAGTTTACTGAGACAAGCAGCTACCTTTTCACTTTCATTTTACTTGTGAAGCTGTATCTGATACTTACTTTTTGTGTGATTCTGCTTTTTTCAAAAGAAGTTAAGCTTTCCTTTATATGATACTGCTAAAAACATCTTGGGAGACCAGGAACCCTTTTACTCAGGGTCAGAGATGGAGGTATCAAGCTTCCAGCTCCTTTTTAAGTGAAGGGAATGATAGTGCTTATAGTCTGTGAAGCCAGGCTGTTGCTTTCCTGAAGTGTAAGATTTTACAGTCAGTGTAAGTTTTATCTGTGGGACAACATAGAGAGGAAACCTAAAAGGCACACTGCTCTTCATTTCACACCACCATGGTTTTAAGCCATCTGCCTTTTGATTGAGAGATTTTAGTACCTAATGACCAAAAGTATTTTCCTCATGAAGTGACTAGTTTGGGTTTTTTTTAATCTTCTCTCTTTCTTTACCTTCCTATTCCTATTTGCAATTGCACTTTCTTCCCTTTATGTGCCAGTATGCTTTGTTTGGACTTTGTGGTGGTTTCTTCAGTATAGCTGAAGAAAAGTAGACTTCGCCTTCTGTGACCTGACACCAGGCAGAAATTCAGCCAGGGCAAGAATAGAAGAGAGCTTGTAAACTCAGCACAGGACTCCTGAGTCTTTCCATTATTAACAATTAAAGATGATTCCAAGATAAATTAGGTAATGGATTAACTAACTCATGAAAAGAGAACAAGGATAAACAAAGAGAAATATCCTGCTTTGCAAGAATTTAGATTATTAGGATCACATGCTGCCTGCATGTCTGGGAAAGGAAGAACAAACTTCCCTGTTTTCAGTGTTTAATTTAGTTAGTAGATAAGGTATATGATGTGCCAGATTAATTCAACAGCAAAAGATAAGTTTAAACTTTGCAGGAGGTGTTTTTAGTGGGGAATGGGTTAAGAAATGGAAGCATCCTGTTTAGTCCTGCCCAGCAATGCCACAGCTTTTTCTTTTAAACAGTAAGCAGTGAAAACAGTTTCTTCCTACCTCCTACACCCTGTCCTAATCAGCATAATATCTTGGCTGGATCTAGACCAAGAACTGCTGATTGAGTAAAACACTAAGACAGTGACATGGTTTTGTTTTCATTGTTCCTTTTTTCTGCTTTGTTTCTGAGGTGTGAAATATTGCTGGGTTTTTTTTTTAGGGCTATACAGTCATATCCTTTTTCTTATCTCAAACGTCATACAATATTGCCTTTCTGTTTTAAGGGTAACAAATAATTTGGAAGTAACAGTTGCAACCTAAATTATCTTTCACAAGCTGGGGGATCTTTGCACTATATGCTTTTTAAAGCCACTTTATGGAAAATTACATATGCACAATTAACGTAAAAGCCACAATATGCTGCATTTGTGGGATGGAGTTTCTTAAACTATCTGTATATTTGCTTTTGTTTCTCTCTGGTGGATAAAAATAAAAAAAAATTGGTAATAAAGAATATTTGATATGGTTGGTATTTCTTATGAAATGGTGAAAATGCACCTCTAAGTATGCAGATGAATAGTTTTATTGTGCTAAAAATCATTCAGTGAGAGAATAAATTAGAATCCCAAAAGGAAGGAGCTTCCAATTGGCAATACACTGAAGAGAAATGCAACACTTCAGGGGAAGCCTTGGGTAGATTGATGCTTTTATCTGTAAAAATGCAGCGTGGGTAGTGAAACTCTGTAAAATGCAGTCCTTTTGAAGTTAGAGCTATTCACCTTTAAAGTTCATCCCTGAAATAGGGTGCTTTGTACAGTGTTACTGTAGATTAGTACTTGGATATGGGTGACTTTGGAGTATTGGGTGATGAAGTCTTGTTTTGGTGATCTGATTTTCCTTCAAAAAAAGGGGGTTTATTAGATTTGACTTCATTATCACAAGTGTCAAGTCATAAAAACAATTGACTGGAGTATAGCTTTGAGTGTGTTTTATTGAAATCAGTACCTACTTGGAGTAACTTTAACTTATCTAATTTTCATTCTGCAAAACAGTGCATTTTGTAGGTGAAGAATGGCTCAGGTTTTCATTGTGTATAGAATGGAAGAACTCTGTCTATTGTAAAGACAGGGAAAATAGCTCTAGGATGCTGGTAGTTTAAGTGTTTCTCAGAAACCATGATAATGAGTGCACTAGAAATACTAGAAAGGGCAAGGTATGCCTTCTGCAGCAATTACATGACTGGTTTGGCCAGGCTTTGAAATGTGAAGGATTGCACATGCAAATGGAGAGTGAAACAGATTCTGCCACTGTATGCAATTAATTGTAATTTTAAGGTTTCAGGTGAAAGTCTCAAATGTTAAGAAAGGCCAGAATTAAAGTTGAAGAAGCAACCATAGCTGGATTTTCATTTGTGCCTACCTTTATTAAGTTACTGTTCTTAATTACACAACTGTGGTTTTTTGGGTTTTTTCCCCCTGCAGAAGCATTTTTCAGAATACAGTTGCTGTCTCTACTGGGGCATCCATCTACTTTGGGCAGAAATAAACCTAGTTTCTAGGGCAATTATTTCCATTGAATAAGAGATATAATGCAAATAGAGCAAAAAAGATTTTTATCTTGTCTGAAATAGACATCTGAATCTTGGCCGTGTTTGGTGGGGTAGGGATGTGTGTACAGTATTGATACTGCAGGTATCTTTGATCATATTTACTGTGTAACATGCCCAAGAACTTAGTTTCATTTAGACTATCTCAGGTCAGGCATCTGAGGTGGTAAATAAATTAATCCTTAATCATGTTCTAATATTGCATCTATTAACAGGGATAATAACCATGCTACTTCAGTGGAATGAGAATGGTTTTGACTATTTCAGCAATATGAATCTAACATATTGGTGCTCTGCAATGGCTTAGGGGAAATCAATTTCTGCTTTCAATGTAGCATTATGCAGTAGTTATTTGCTTGTTTATTTATTTATTTGGGGGGGGGGGCACAATGAGTAAGAATAAACAAAATCCTGACCAGTGACCTGATAAGTGTGTACCAGGCAAAGATAGTACTGGGGGGGAAGGGATAAAAGCCATGCAGTTAAACTGTCATAATGTGCTTCAGCAATCATTTCCAAATGCAGCTTCATCAAGTAAAGAGAATTATTTCTAATGTAGTTTGTGTGTTGTTTTCTATCCATTAAAAATAATAACTGAAGTCATATCAGGAGGTTTGGAAGCTACTCACTAGGCAGACTGCTGCTGTTTGAGCTAGTAGTATTTAATGGTACTGTGTCATGCTTTATAGGGATTGACCCCAGACAGTGTGATCTATGTGCTTGTATAGAGTGTTTTATCTCTGTCTTTGGACTGTAGAGGATGGGCAATAGAGGAAGGCTTACTTTGAAAGTACAAGCTGCTTCTGCTGTTTTTCTTTTTGTCACTGGCAATGTAACTTTTACTTTCTGCATCATTAATAGTGTTTTATGCAAATCCTGTTCATATTTAGCCAGTTAAGATTTTTTTTAGGCAGATACCTTAGTTGATCTAAACCCATATCCTTTTCAATACCTAATCTGATGTCTTTCCTTTTTCTCTCCTGTGATTTGGAGAGGCTTTCCCTTTCTGTTTCCTGTTCAACTACTCTGTAGAATCTTTCTTGCCTTTGTTGGCTTGTTTTCCTCCGGTGTTTGTGATCAGCCAGTCCGTTCTGTCTCTCATACATAATCTCTTATTACTTGTGCTAAAGTTCACAGATTGCTTTCCCAAACAACATCTGATGGCTTCCTCACTCTGCAGTCCCCTTTTTTGTTCTTGTATTTTTCTCTTTAGCATGCTCTGATGGAGTTGCTGTTCAACCATCCAGTTTTGGTGCAGGTTTCTGCCTTTCTGGCAGCCACCACTTTGACTATTGCTAAAATTGCAACACAGTTTAGGTTGAAATCCCACCCTCTCCACTTTTGGTTGAAGTTTCTTCTACATTGCTGCCACTTATTAGTTGGATGTTGGAAAGGATAAATCAGCTTCCTACCTTTATTTTCTGGTACTTTGATCAAGGCATATTTTTCACCTGGAAGTGAAAGGAAGATTCTGTTCAGTTCCAGGCTGGATCAAGTTTAGTAGGGATATTAGCAGATAAAATACATGCTCTTTGCTGAAGACTCGGTATCTTTTTCTCATATTCCCAATAACTTGCAAGGATGGATATATTCACATTGCTGGAAGGGTGATAAAATGTACATCCAAATTATACAGGCCAGAATTCAAATTCCAGCTTCAAAGTGTGCTAGTGTTGAACATTTCCAGAGAAAATACTGCAAGTTTTTTATTTATTTTCTCTTCTAGGATAATTTTCTCCATTAGATTGTTGTGGTTTTTTGAGCTGTGGTGGTTTTTTTGTTATTGTTTTAAATACTTTGGTTGAAATAAGAGTTCTAAAGAACATTCTAGTGTATAACTTCCAGCCCAGTTTGCTTGAGAAGATTCTAAGCAGGTTGGAAAATAGGATGTTAGAGCGGGAAGTGTCAGGCAGTCATAATAATAACTAGCCTTTCTTTTAACAAGAAAATACTTCTTTTGAAGTAAATTACTTGCTAAACTCTAAAAATGAGGTGAGTCACAGTGCCTTTAACTTACTACTTTATTTTCTGTTTTCAATAGCATGGTTATATTTTTCCAATTGGACTTAAGCTGGCTGTGTGCTTGGATTCTCCTCCCCCATAACATCTGCTGTTTAACCATGAGGTGCTGTATCCATCCTTGCTTTACAAGCCTGCTGCTGCTTTTTGTAGGACTGCTGTGCTCTGTTGTGTGCTGCTGGTATCCAGCACCTCTAGAGTGAGTTCTGGTAAATGATTGCCTTCTGGAGTTAGTGTATAAGCTAGTTTGGAAACTTGGCTAGCGGGACATTGTTAATTTAGCAAATAACCACACTGATTTAAATTGTTAATACTTGTTACCACCTTCTACTTATTAATGACTTTCTCTTGGAATTTACCAACCTACAGCCATTCATATAACGCAATTGAGTGTCCCTGCTCCTATTCAGATCCAAAGATTTAGCTTAAACCTCTGTTACAGGCAGTTTAAACGAAATGCCTGAGCTCACTCTGAAGAGTGAAAGGTGGCCCTGTTCTGAATTTGTGCTTCAGGGTGGGTTAACCTGCAACAAGAGATAGCATGGGCCATTGCTTGTACTAATTTAACCCTCTGAAGCTAATTCAGTGGGGGCTGCTTCTGTAGGATCTGAAAATATGTAGTGAAGCTTACTGAGGATAAAGCTCCTCTATACCAGAGCTTCTTGCTCTGTACATTGGAAAAGTTGTATTCTCTTTAGTATTTAAATATTTTAATATTTTAAAATGCATCCATATCTACCTACATTCATGTTGATCCGTGTCTCTGTCACACTGAGTTGCTTTGTGCATTGTTGGAGGAATTTATGTTAAAATACAAAAAACCTGCAAGCTAACCTGCTGCCTAATTGCACATTAATATAATTTTGTAAATGTATTTTTTCATGCTGAAATACATTTCTTAAAGGTATATTTAGCTTAATTAGTCTTAAGCAAGTCGAGATGTTACTGTAACTTCAGTGATAACTGATTTATAAAACAAGAAGTATGTTTGAACTGAAACTGAGGGCACATTGAAAACAAGTGATGTAGTATCTCATGGAATTATGCAATCTAGCTTAAAGGGGGATTTTGTGTTGTTAGTTTGTTTGAACTATCATGTCCCTAGGTATTTTACCACATTATTTTGGTGATGCTGAGGATTTTCTTCATATATTTACAGCTTGAAGTGACATTACTGTTTTCTTGTCACTGTGATCATTTATTTTATGCTTAGGGCCACAGAGCATGCATGGCTTGCTAGTACTGTGAAATAATACCCGGTGGTTGCTTTCTTTTAATAAAGTAGCAAGATAAAGATTAAATTATAAGTTCTAGCAAGTAACATAAGGAAATGCTTGAAAGATCTCCTGCACTGACAAAGTTTGTTTTTCAGAAGTTTAAATAGCTTTTCAATGAAATTATACACCTGCTTCCTCTAATGTATTTGTGTAACATTTTTCTTTGGAACTGCAGGAGGAAATAAATGGTTTCAAGTAAACAGTGAAGCTCTTGACTTCAAAGTACTTCTTTCAAAAGTGAAACAACTTTCCTTTCTTAAATAAATAAAAACCAAACATACCTTCCCATCTTAAATTTGTTATTTGTATGTATAAATCTGAAGGGAGTTTCATCTTCAGTCTTTCATAGCAAAAAACTATTACTGTCAGACACCTCAAATTAGATTATATTAGGGACCTGGTTTAGTGGTGCACTTAGAAGTGTTAGGTTAACAGTAGGACTCAATGGTTTTGGATGTCTTTTCCAACATAACTGATTCTGTGAATTTGTGTTGGAAAAGGTTTACTGGACTTATTTTAATTTTTCATATCTTTATTGTAGTGGTGTAAAAAGAAAAGTTGTCCATGGAGATGAGCTCTCTGGTTGAAAGAGAGAGAGAGATATTTTTTTTGTAGTGGTACTGCAGGGCAGTGTCTTTTCTTCTTCAGTGACTCCTTACCTAGAGTATCCCAAAACCAGACTAGATGGCATCTATCTCATGCTTTGCTTAACCAGGACATTACTTAAGGAATATAATTAAAATAGAATAGTTTTTACTGGCAAACGTTGCTTAATTAGGATGTCTGTAGATACTTGATTTTCAAATGCATACAAATATGCAGAATTGTTGGATGCCCTTTTGTTTTTGTTTTTCTTATACAGCTACAGTATTGAATGCTGCTGAAATTTTGTCATGTTGAGGTTTCACTGCCAGTTCATTTCTTCTGCAGATCTGACCTGTGAGGATTGCTTCCCCACATTCTCCTGGGATGCCATGTGTTTAATATTCTTGCTGTGTCTGTATAAGTGTGTGGTTAGCATTTTAAAAGAGGTGATGCTTTTTGTTTGCTTTGGTCTGTTACCAAAACTTTTTATTAAAGTTTTCTCCTTTTATATTATGCTCTGTAATGAAGTGCTTTCAGCAATCTCTTGGAAATAATGTAATTTCCAAGATTTTTACTAGTTCAGCTCTATTTCACAGCAGCTTTTTGGTAGCTTTGGAGAAATATTTATCAAGTCCATGACTGGTGAAATATTTTATTCTTGTTGACAAGCCAGAGCAGGTATGAACTACATACAAGTACAAGGACTATGTTTTATTAACTTAATGACTTCCTCTTACCTTTATTCAGGGCATAATACTAAATATTTGTATCAAAATTGTGAAATTATTTGGCACAAGAAATCTCTGTCACAGCTAGATGAGATTGTACTTTGATTCATTAGAACAAAGCTACTTTAATTCTTTTTTAAGGAAGCTTTTCTTCTCAAGTTTGTTTATTAGTTAGAATCAGTTACATTATAACATAGTATATATAATATATTGCTTTTCATCATGTATTTGGTATTTTGGGAAAGATTAAAAATAAAAACCAACACATTTGCTGGAAAACTGAGATTCTAATAAACATTTATATGGCCATAAAATTTTAAGTTCAAGGTTATCTGTGTGGTTTAATACTTATAACCAGCTTGTTCCTCAGCAAAAGTTGTGGGTTAATACTCTTTTTTAAAGGCAGACTTTGAGTTGCTAGAACATCTGAAATCCAAGGCATCAGTTAAAAAATTCTCCTTCTTGCCAGTTGTGATTGCAGACTATTCTATAGCTAATTATTATATTTCTGAGGCATTTAAAATAATGAGGAAAAATAAGATTTGGAATAAAAATAATTCTTCTGAATAATTGGATTGGTGTTACAACATTAGATTTCTTAAAAAAAAAGAATTAATTTGAAAAAATGTGTGGACTCTTATAGAGGTTATACGTAATGACAAGGGAATATGGAAATTAGAGAGAGTTATTTCACCCCATTCTGTAGAGGAAAAACTAAGAAAGTTTACTGATATGCAGAGGATCAGAGTGCTCCTGTATTCCTTTTCTTTTGGTAGCTGATACTACGATTCACAGGAGTTCAAATTTCCCCTCCACTTTTAAAATTAAACCAGTCTGAATCCAAGGTGCTTCCTCAGCCCAGAATGGTTAAGGACATAAATTATATGTTGGTTTGGAGAGACAAGTTCCTTTCTGACCCCTCTGGATGGCTGGTGAAAACTTGGCAGCTTGGGATTAAATCAGTGTCAGCTGAAAGACATCCAGTCTGCTTCAGGGTGATTCTATCCCACCTTTAATAATGCTTCAAAATGAGAAAAAAATGTGCCATCAGTTTGCCATAAAATTTATTATTAAGAGAAAAATTGTGCCTGTTCAGGATTCAATTTTATTAATTTCCTTCCCCCATAAATTAGTTTTGATTGAGGGACTGGGGGGCAGGGAGAATATTTTGGTGCAAAGTTGAAATGCAAGTGATTATTGTGGTCTCTAGTTGGGGTTATAGTCTGGTTCTGTTGTTCTTTTCTATATGCAATTAGACAGCTGTCTTAAAATGCCATGTGACATCCTGAATCAAAATAATCTGGGTATTGACTGCCATTTTAACTTTTTGTAGAAAGGATTTCTCTTGAATAGCTGGCTTCTCTATTTTTTTTTAACCTACTTATTTTTCACTCCTCTTAAATAGCAGATGGACAGACCAGAAGAAATGGTGTTCAAAGATGACAGGATTTTGCATTTGCATGGGAAAGTGATTTCAGAGGTTGTTGGTGTCATTGTATGTTCCTTCTCACAGTTCATTGAAGGAAGTCCTAGTGAAATGTAAATGCATTATCAACAACGTGTCTGTAAAATGGAGGCCCGGAGTTGTTGGAAATAAAGCCTCTTGTGTGGCAAAGCTGGAAAGAAAATGAAGGGTTCACTGTAATTTGGCACTGATGCTTGTTTGGCTGCCCTCCCAACTTTCTTATCTTGGCTGGTGTTCCATCAGTCAGTGAACTTGGATATGGATCATGATGCATCAGAAAGACACCTGTGATATGCCATAATATAAAGAAAAAGAAGACCCAAATCTGTTTTCCTTTTCTGAACAATCCATAGTTACTCTACTATCTGTTAAAACTATGATTTTTAGATCAATTTGTCTGTTGAAGTTCTGTCACTTTAAAAAAGAATGAATCTTGTGTAAGATCAAAAAAAAATCAATGGTATTTCTTCTCAAGATTTGTTATTTCAGCCTGATTAATTTCCTGTTTTTCTGCTGACCATTGACAAAAGGAGAAACAAGTATTCTCCAACTGTAAATCTAGAAAATATGTAATTGACTGTATTACAGGTGGCTGTGTGTGGCTGTAAATGATGCAGAGATTTATGCAGTACTCCCCTCTGTCAAGCTCTGGTCATGCTCTTACTTCCCTGGGTAGCACTGCTGTTCCAAGGCTTCACATCTTTTTGGGTGGAAATTCAGTTCTGATATTAGAAAGATGAGGATAAGTTAGAACTTCTGTCCTCATACTATAGTGTGAGAACAAGAATATATTCAGTTGGATTGGTGGCAAATTAAATACTGATTTTTGAAGGAGCAGGTTTTTGGGTTTTTTGTGTTTCATTAGGCTGTTGGGCTCATTGCCATAGACTTTCTTGGGTGTTCACAGTGCTGAGAGAAGAGATTTGGTATTTCTATGGATGGCAGTATAGAAGTACTAGAACATACTGGCAGGAAGATAAATGTACTTTATGAATCTGAAACCACTCTGACAAGTTAAAAGTTCATGTTTAGGGGCTGGGACCAATAGAAAATTTGTTGCACCTGTCATTTGCACAGTGGAGTCCTACATAGGCTGCAGACAGGATCCTGAACTCATAAAATTGAGAGTGACTTGTTATGATCTGGTGAACTTGGAGGGTAGTCAGGAATGCTGATTTATTTAAATAACAGCATGTGTTTTCTCATGGCTACTGATATCTTGAAATGTAATAAAATTGTAATATCTTGTATGATTTATATTTGGGTAAAATATAGATTGGCCTTTTCCTATTGAAAGACTATGTCTTAGACAAAAGCTACATCCACTCGCTTTCAGTCAAGTACCTAAGCACTTTCAACAGGGGTTTTTTTAGCATGATGTAGTTCATTCTGTAATTTGCAAATTTATGAATTAGTAGACAGTTGGAAGTTTGCAGTTTCTTTTACAAAACATAATCGAATTAAGTTATTGCTTAAATAGCTTTTTAAAAATAAAATTGGGGATTACAGTAGTATATTATTGAAATCCTTTCAGGACTTATATTTCTGAATTAGTTTTAGTGATAATATAGCTGGTTTGGCCTTTTACATATTTATTTCTCTGTTAGGGAAGATTGCTTCACTTTGGAGAAACAAACCAAGGCCTTCAAGCGTTTCAAATCATTTTGTCATAACCTTTCCTTCTAAAGGTATCAGCACTTTCCTGTTATAATTTACAGAGTCAATACATTACATTCTTTGAAATTGTTTTTGTCTGTTTTTTATCAAGTGTTTGTCTTTCCTTCTAGCTCCATATGTCTTTCCTTTCAAGGATGAGAAAAGTGTACTGTTGAATGGCATTAAATACCTCCAGGCTGCCATTACAGACTGTATATTTTGCCAAGCAGAGGAAAATGTAAAGGGTCCTTCTCCAGTGATGTCAGTCCTGTGGTGGGTATTGTAAATAGAGCAGGAGATAAAAGAGAGAAATAGTTGTTTGTACTGACACAGTCTGGGAATATTTGGGACAGATGATGGAGTTACATATGAAGGAACAAAAAACATGCTTTGTTTCTGTTCCAAATGGTGGTGGGATTTTTAAATGATTTTGAGGACAGCCCATGGTGGTGAGTGGCCTGGTGTGCTACATATATTAGAGTACAAGCAAAGGAGAGCAAGTTGTGGAGTTATTGTGGCTTAGTGCTTAGCAGCTCAGACAGAGGAGGCTGATCATTGCTGCCATCCCAGCCTGCCTGTGAGCTAAGACATGTTCTCCTCTGCCCATTGTCAGCTTTTCTGGGCATTGTCTCTGAGAGTTTGGCAAGTCACATTATCTGGCTGCTTCAAACATCTGTCTGTAAAATGAGTGATGCCTCCTTTCTCTTCATGCTTTGTTTTTAAAATTTATACTAGATATGAAAAAAAGCACTTACACATGTGATAAGTGTATGATAGAAGGGAAATATTCTTGGTAGGTATTCATTTGGACTGGGGCTGCTACATCAAGTAAACATCAAAGAATTCCTCTTCTTAGGAGTTTGTTAGCAGCTCCAAGTATTGTGTATACAACTGTGCATGCAATACTTAGAACTGACACTATCTTTTATAAGTAAGATTAATACTTCACATTATGAAACCAGGCATTCAGGTTTTTTGTTATATTTCATTCAAAATGTATTTGGTCTTAAGCAAAAAAACCTCCACCAAATATTGTGAGAATATTTGAGAATCCAGAGCAAAGGTTTCCTAATGTTTAAAAATATAGTGCAACTGCTCTGAGAATGTTATAATGTCTGTATTTTGGATCAGGGGTTGGGGTGGGTTTTTAAAATTTTCTTCTGCTTTTATTTTCTTAGAGAAGCCTTGTTCCATCTTTATTTTATTTCTGTGAAAATTTGCAAGGAATAGCAAATTTTTAGAAAGTGGTTCTGAGCATTTTCTTGAAAGACTGATTGTTGTGGCACCAAAATTCTGAACATTTCACATACAGCCACACTTTTTCAGCCATTGTAGCAAGTGGTGAGGTACTTACATTTTGTATCACAGCTGCTGGGCATCAAGTCAATGATGAGAGACTCAAGTGAGAAGGGAGAATGCTTCCTTCTGCTCTTGATTCTGTCAGGATGAGAGGCTTGAGACAAAGAGTGAGCTGTCTACCTTCAGTTCAAAGGATGTATAGGAAAACATCATGGGTAGAGGCAACAAGAAGAGGTAGAAGGAAAAAGGATAAGTGAGGAAGAGTAGGAAGTAAAGGTTGCATGAAGGAACTGAGGGTGATGTAGACTGTAACAGCTGGTTTTAAACCAGATCTCTCTTTTTATGACAGCTGTCCCTACTTCACATTTTTGCTCTCAAACTAGAGCACCTGCAAAGAAAATTATAAAAGGAAAGAGGAGACTGTTTACAGGTCCTTAACCCCTGCTAATTATTGACCAACATCTGGGGAGGAGGGATGGAAAGGTTTAAATGAAGCTTTGCCATGCACAACCGTCTCATCCACCACCTGTGTCTGTGTCTGCTGTTGTTGTCTGCTGTGTCTTCCTTTGAGATGTATTCCACAAGCCCTAGTTCAAAACACGCTGTAGCAGACTGTGGTGTCCTTGAGAGAAGGCATTCTTCCAGGTTTGTTGTGCTCCTCAGAAACCCACTGGCCAGCATTAATCAAATCTGTCACGGGGATAGGAGTTTCAAAGACAAACTAATTCTAGTTAATGCTAGCTAAGTCTTGTCACTTGGTGTCTGCAAATTATTAAATTGCAGAAAATTTGTGTAAGAGAACCTTCTCATGCCCTGGCAACAGAAAAAATACTATTGGCATTTAAATCATTAGACAACAGCCATGTTATTGGAGTGTGCTGGGATATAAGCTTAAGATAGGGAATGCCAGAACAAGGAGTCTGTGGCACCTCACTTGTAGAGTGTTTGTAGTGTTGGGCAAGGCCCTTATAGAATATTTAGGTTTTTTCCTATATGCCAGGTGTTGATCAGCAGGTCAGTGCTGTCAATGCTCAGTCTAAGTTTTGGACCTATACAGTCTTATATTGGTGCAAAACAGCCTTAGAACTTTGGCAGCCCACAATATCAGAATCTCATTTCAGGTGACAGCATTAGCTTTGGTGTTTGTTTCTCATTTTGCAAATTTGGAAAATAATCTTCCATTGCAGAATTTCTATGAAGGTTTCACAGGACTGCTTTGAAGATTGATTTGCTAATGATTTTGAAGCCTTCAGTCTGGTAAAAATATCTTAAGGATTTGTGTGGTATTTGTGAATTCAGTGTTGTATAATGTTGTTATAAAGCAAAAAATATACAACATGTAGGTATGGAGCCTCATTTAGTATGGAAATGAGAAAAAGCTGTTGCTGGAATGAGACCACTCCAGAAAAATCAGTATGTCTATGTGATTCTTCAGGAAGTTCTGAAGCTGGACACAGCCTTTAAGATCTCCCCATGGCCTGGAAATGACTGCTAGAGCACTAAGTGGCATCCAGCAGAGGTCTTCTAGCTTCTCTTACTGCATCTCACCTACCTGATGCTGTACTTCTCATTGCTGGAGTGGGAAGCAGTTGGCCCCACTTAATTTGTGTCTGCCTGTCCTGGATAGTTGGATCTTTGTTGTGCACAGGGGAAGAGATGTCCTGATGTCCCTGGAAACGGTGACAAGGATCAGGTATCACAGCCAGCCATCATAGGTGCTGAAACTGGACCAAAATTTGCATTGCCTTACAGTGCACCAGCTACACTGTCAATTGGCTGGCTGGGGGGATGCTGAATTTAGTTTTTATGGACAGCTTGCTTTCTGGAATCCTTAATTTTTGAGCACTCAAGCGTGCAATATTAAATGTCCTGGTAGTTCTTAGTGTAGCTTTCTGTGCCTCTGTTACCTGAAGAGTATTTGATAATACTCTTCAATATTACTCTTCAGTTATACTAATTTGATAATTTGTGTGTCATAAGCAGATAACTTATTTATTGGGGAAAGGACTTCCTGGGGGGCAGAAGGAGGGTAAGATTTTGTCTTCTGTAATCACATTAGCAGTGGTGAGGTGGCAATTGCTTTCACTTGTTTTTGCCAGGTATGGCATGGGTGTGTAGAATTTTAATGTACTAGAATTAAGTACACTCTAGGAAACGGTTCTATATGAAAAACTGAGTTGTTTAACACAAAGGTTTTGTTGTCCTTGTTGCTAGAAAAAGACTTGGTAGCTCAGTTTTTTTGGTGGATCTTGATACTGTAGACAAACATGAAAGGACTAGAAAAAGTGTTTTTAGTAAGGTAGAAAGTCAAAGTATAAACCAGAGTTGTCAGAAATACTGAAACATGGACATGATCCAAACTTCTATATTAATTTCCTTCTTTGTTATCAGGCCAAACTTAAGGAAGGAGTAGATGACACACAATTACTCTACACCAATAAATACCTGATAAGGAGAGGGCAGTTTCTGGACACTTGTGGGTTTTCTCTTACTGTCTTGAGAACAATTTGTGTTACATCCTTCCCTTCTTTCCCTTCTTTCAGTAATTTGAGGTTAGGTCAGATTAGTGAACAAACAATACTGCATCTACATGTCAATTGTATAGAATTCTGCTTTCTACGGTAGGTTGACTTTCACTCCACACATTTCATATTTCTATTCTCTTTCTCATTTTTCTTCTCCCTCCTTCTGTCTCAGCTGAACAGTCTTGTATGATTGTGGCTTCAGAGACAACTATGTTACTGGACATTTGGAGAGTAAGGAGAGAGGGACCAAGACAGGGAAACCTGTGAAGTTTTAGTAGTGCTTTGCTCTTTCATTGAAAAGCCGCAAATGCAGCTGAAGGTGCTGGAACTTCTCTAATGGGGAAGTGTGGGCAGATACAAACTACCTCAGTTATATCAAAACCGAAATTTAAACAAAATGGTGTGTTTTAGTGTAGCTGTTATCTTCCCAGAAAGGAACAGTCAGCCTGACCAGAAGGTATTTAAAAAGGCTGCACTCAGCATACATTTAATTTTAGGTTAAGGCTTGCTAGTATAAGTAAATAACATAAGTCTTGTGAGTTTTAACAGTCCCTTTTTGGGCACAGTGTTGTGCCATGTAAGTTGACCTGGCAGATTGTTCTTCTAGTTTATTTGCATTTATCATTCATAATCTCTACTGTACTGATGTTTGAATCCTTTTTAATATGCCTTGGCCTTTCAGCTTCCTTAAGTTCCATCACATGACTCTCACATTTGTACCATTGTGATAACTGCAAGGTGACAACAGATTTGCTCTTCAGAGGAGGGATCTTTAATAATACTGGCTAAAACTGCAGCAGAGTACTTCTGTAGCTGCGCACAACTTGAAGAGAGTGAGGAATCATTTATGTTCTTTCATACAGTATTTGATAATTTTCTGTCCCTGGAATTATTTGAGGATTAGTAGGATTGCAAATCAGAAAGGGCAGAAATAAGGACAGAAAGTGAATTGTTACAAATACTTTTGTTCATAATCATAAAAGGTGTGAGCATGAAAGAAGTGAATGACAGAACAGCTAAAAGAACTTCAGAATTAATTTCTGAATAACTTTTCTGTTACAGCTTTTTTTTAATGCAATTTTGAGTAATTGTTTAGAAAATAGAATAAGCTCCCCTTACTGAAAATAGACAGTATACCAGAAGTGTTAAAGAAGCTGCATTTTTTTCAGAATAGAATTTGTTATCTACTGTGTTCACTTACAGACTTGAAGCTTCTAAATAACTATTAAATCATTAAAGCTCCTGTTTTATCAACTTACCTAAGTTAAAATGATCTGATTTAAATGTCTCACTTGTAGACCACTAGAGCTCTTTTGACATTCTATATGCCTTATTTCTTAGGTAAAGACACTGAAAAAGTTAATCCTACAATGCAAACAGATGTGCAACCAACATTTTTGTAGGGGACTTTAGTTCTTCAGTGACAGTGATTGTGCTTGTTTTATTCTCTGTTCTGGCACTGGTGCAGTGTATGATTCATTTTTGTCTCATGCTAGCTTTAGCAAGGAAACCACACACATACTGCAATGTAACAAGGCTAGAGAAGTACATTTCAGACTGAATATAAAACAGTCATCAAGAATATTTATTTGCTCTGTTGAAGTTTCACCCTGCATTATAAAGCAGACTTGCAGGGGAAAAAAAAAGCTCTCGCACAGATGAGTTTCACATTTGCTGTAGGCACTTCTGTGCTGCCTGAAGAATGGAGCTGGTGGTAACACTCTATTCTGAAATCCCAAATACTTTCAGAGTTTGTTTATTCTTGCTGTTTCTTCCTCCCCACCCACCCTGAGAAAACATACCACATTTTAAAATTTGTTTCAATGGCCAAAAGAAAGGTCTGGGTTCAGACTAGAGCTTAGGAGTTGCACCTGCGTAGTAATCCTTACAGCTGAGGGGAGGAAAGCTGTGATATCCAGATTTGATATCCAGATTTTCTAAAGAGCAGCTGGCATCATATCCAGGTATTTTGTACTGATCTAGTCTTGCTGTAAGATAGCAAATACAAATACAGATTTGTCCAGATCACAGTGCACTGAGTTGGAACTGGATAGTAAGCTACAGTTAACTCAGTAATGTTTAGTAGTGTCACCAGGTCATCTAGAGACAGATGTGGCCCTTTGTGAATATGAAACTCAAAGTTCTTTGTGTTTGGTTTTTGTTTAAATGTCAACATCTTCTCTGGTTTGTCTGGTGTCTCTGTCAGATGCTCAGTTTGCTTCCCAAGATGATTTTCATTAACAGACTCATGTCAAGAGCTGTGGAAGCTAAGTGTCATTATCTTTGAGTGTTCAATGCAAGTTTATAAAATCCATGTTATGAATCTGTTTCAGAATGCTGTCCTCAGTTAGGGTTCTTCTGTTTCATCTGACACCTGCTGGAGGTCAGGTAGAAGCTCTGACTGAAGTGAGAAGCCTTTTATTATAAATATATGAGGTAGCTGAGAGTAAGGCATGAAGATGGTTGCAAGGTCATTTTGCTTACAGACTCGAGTGTGAGGATCTGTGACATGAGCCATCCATCACACTTGTGAGTGTGCCTTGGTGGTTTTGTGTAGCTTGCTGAGAGTGAATGCTACATTTCTGAGTGAAGAGTCAGAATGTTGCTGGTGTTGGATTGGTGCAAAGGGGAGCCCTGGTCACTGTAAAAAAAACCAAACAAACAAAAACCCAAAACAATAGGGGGGACCTCGGAGTTATTTTTTAAATATCTTTTTGGTATTATTGTTCACTCCCCAGGCAACCAGTGTGAGGTATTGTGCCACCACCACAGACCAGTGTCTGCAGGCAGTTTCAGCAATCACTTAGTCTTCAGCAATCCGCAGAGTGTACAAACTGTTAGCTTTGGCTCTGCTTTCTGCTTTTAGAATAATTCAAATATTTCTTACTTGAGGCATCTGGTTTGTTTTTGGAAGGTGGAGAAGAAGGCAGATGCGCTGCCGTCTGCCCTCGTTGTGTCTGGGCCAGGCGGGGTGGCCCGAAGGGACAAGGTGTGCCGGCCGGGGGCTGCTGCTGCCTTCGGGGCCGCGCCTCTGCCCCGCCGGCTCTCGCTCTGCGGCCGCCGCGGCCCTCGGCTCCTGCTGCACTGCTTCGTGCCCCTCCTGGCTCTGCTCGGCTGAGAGAATTTACCTGAAGCCTGCATAGCGAGCCAGTCACATGGACAGACCGTGCCAGATACAGCTCTAATCTCGGGCTGAAAAATTGAATTTGTCCTCCCTCTCTTCCTGCTCTTTTGCATTCGTGTTCGGATGCAGGAGCGCGAGCTCTGAGTTCCACGGCACAAGGGAGAATGAACGTGTAACTATTTCTAAAGCGTCTGCTGGCAAGAGAGCTCTGACGTCAGGAGAGCGGGGTGAGGTTTTGTGTGCGCACTTGCAGCGGCTCTGCTCTGGGACCGAGGCGTGCTGGAATGGAAACAGGGCTTGGGGGTGGCACTGGGAGTCGTCCTTGGGGCCTGCTACTCCCTCTATGGCCTTTGTGGGTAGAAAATGTACTTGATAAACTATGTTTGTGCCATTTGTTTATTACAGGCATTTCAGAATATTCTGTAAATATTTGTGCTGGACACTACTGCAGGATATTGCTTTTAGCTCTTTGAACTGCAATTACAGTAAGAGTTCTTTGCTGGTGTTTCAAGTGAAGATATTCTTTAGAGGCAAACTAAATATATTGCTCAAGGATTTCCCTTCCCCCCCCGCCCCCCCCCCCCGTTAACACTAGGTTTAGATAAGCAAAAAGAAAATAAATCAGTAATCAGCTACTACAATTTGAAATTCTTAATGGTTAACTTGCAAGTAGAAAGAAAACAAGGACTCAAAGACACTGTGAGTTTAAGAGCCACCAGAGAAACTGGTATTTTAGATTTAAGATGAACAGAGATTTGACTTTTGTTATTGCTGACTAAACAAATATCTATGACCTGAAAATTAATATGAAAGCCTCTGTGTTATACTCAGTTTAAGGTACTTGTTTCATCTAAAATTTATCTGGCTGCAGACGGCTCAGGAAAGCTATATTTAAGGCCATCAGAACAGAATGGAGCAGTGGATGCCACTGTGACAGGATTCAGAGTCATGCTGTAGGGTTGCAGCTGAATTAAAAATAAACCAGAAGCTTTTGTGTTTGGAAATTGTTTGCGCTGCTTTTTAAAGGAAGAAATCTCAACCCTTGAGGGCTGGATCTCAGGTTTAGGCTAACAGGTACTCATGGTTAGAGGCAGCATCTTCTGTACTAATTCAGTTTACCAAATCTGATGTTTCTGTGGTCTAGGAAGCTTTTAAATCTGACTTAAGGTGTTGGGTTTTTTTAGAGATCTACTAAAAAGAGTACGGTTGAAGGCATATTACCAGTGTTACTATTTAAAAACCACAAAGCATGGTTTTACCTCAGAACCTGAAATAAAACAGGTTTGTTTGGAGGCTGTAATTAGGAAGCGTTTAGCTGTTCTAAATAATGGAGAAAATAAGCACAGTAGCTTTTCTGTGAATTGCATTATGCTTGCTTTGTATTTTCTGCCTGTAACTGCTGGAAATAGGTAATTTCTCACAGTCTGTTGCAGAAAGGGGCCCAGCTAATGATGTTTCTATAATTATGTAGAAAGAGCTGTTTAAGATGATGCTTTTGAAGGAAAAAAGTAACGTTCAACACAGAAAAGGTACATGAGTTTGAATGTGAGAATGTGAGGGGGTGAGTGGAAAGGAAAAGGCTTTGCAATCCCTCCTCAAAAGCATGAGGCCAAGGGAGTTGTATTTCAGAAATACTTACTGTGCTGTGAGGCCTGGCAGTGGAGGTGTAATTCACTAATTAACAAGTAACAGAGCAAGTGGAATAGTGCACCTCTTGGCACACGCTCGTTTGTGTCACTGAGCACTAAAGGCTGCTCTAGCATCCTCAGCTGGCAGAGGAACATCACTGTAGGTCTTCTGCAGGTCTTTTTTGACTTTGTATTCTGTTGCTAAATGTGTGAAACGTAGCAGGAAAACTCTGAGTATTTATTTTTTAAAATTTGGTGTGAAGCTTTCTGACCATCCTGAATGTGGCAGCACTGTCAGGATCTTGTCAGCACTTTGTGACCCAGTGTGTCACCTGACACGAGGCCTCTGGCTAATGCAGTGGTGTGCAGGGGATTCACAAACTCCCCTGTGTTGATTCATGCTTGGACACCGTTAAGGCAATAACGCCTAAGAAAGTTTCACAAGATTCAGTCTTTAAAGCCACAAGTGGGTGTTTTTGTGATGACTTTTCTACCCATTTTATGCAGCAGTTGTTTTGCATAGAGAAACTCTGCTTACTCCTCAGTCTGTGTTGATGTCAGTGAAAAATGTTTGGAAAAACTCTCATCAACCTGGCTAAATCCTGCTGTGTGCTGACAGAGCATATCTTCTGGCATAGTGTGATGTTGTTGTAGGTGGGATAATTGTGCTGGCAGAATAACTCCTCCTATTGGCACGTACTGTATTTCCAGCATAGGTACAGCATCAGATGTACTTTAAATGACTGGCATTCAGCTTTTTCTTGCTGTGTGCTTTCAAAGTAGTGTTTACACTATTTACAGTGCTAGTGGAGTCTGCCTGTAAATGCTGCTAGATCATTCCCCTTCTCCTGCGCTGAATGGGCTCTGTCTTTTCAACCTGGTGGGTTTTATTCATTTCTTTTCAGCTGGACTAGAATAATCTTTTCCATTATTTTTTTTTCCAAAGACACATCAGTAAGATTTAAATTTTCACCTAGTGTAGTCATAAGCAAAGATCTGTGGCTAGTCCCTTGTCTTTGCCTTCCTTTTCTAATGTTCTTCCTTCATTTTACATTAAGTTCAGCTGTGAGATAAGTTTCATGGTACTTCTGCCATTTCCTGACGCCAATGGTTTTTCTGGAGGCAGCGAGTTTCCTGTCTGGAAGCTACAGGCAGTGTTTCTGGCAGGATGGAGTATTTTTGTTTCCCTGGCTAGACCTTTCCCTGTCTTTGTTTTTGTCTCTTTTCTCTCAGTTGTTCTTTCTTTCCCTTTTTTTTTTTTTTTTTTTTTTGTTTTGTTTAATCTTGGGCTATATTTGATATTGCAGCAGTTAATTTAGAACTATTATTCCAAAAAACTGACATGGTGATTTGAAGTATATCCATGCAGGATTTTTCAGTTAACGTGCTTGGCAGAATAAATTAATAGGTCAGGCTGCAGGAGAATTCGAATGTGTTTTGCTAGGTTTTGACCTAATCTCACCTCTTGAGTGAACAGGAGCTGTTGGTTAGGCTGGTGCAACTTTGTACCTGACCTGAGGGCAGTTTCAGAAGTTGTGGCATTAGCCATAACAGAGTTCAGAAAACTCTGTCATAGTTTCTGTCTGTATCCCTGACTTGCTGCTGCTAGAATAGACAGGCATGGATTATTCACTCAGTCATCCAAGCTTTTCTGAAAGTTTTCTATTTAATTATATTTACCAAAAGTATTAATTCTCTGTAACAAGATATCAAAGAAGACCAAAGCAGGGCAGTTGTTCAGTTCTCAAGGGCTGAGATACTGGCAAGGTAAGTTACTGTGAGTTGTCACTGTGACTTCAGACACTGACCAAGTTCTTATCCCCGTGGGTAAGGTCTTGTTAGTCAGCCTAACCTGATGTCTTACCTGGACAGCCTAACCTGGAAGAATTCAAAACTCTTGGTAACTTTTTAGCAATTCCAAATCCCTTTTAATTAGTTTTCTTTAAAAGTTTTATGCAAAGTATATCTGTATATACGGGGGGGGGGGGGTTTGAATGGTAAAATAGTACCAAATGTTAATCAAGTAATCCATTAACAGCTCCTAGGATTTCTTAGTTGGAGGCAAAGCTATTTCAAGATTGGGGGGGAAGGGGATATTGGTGTTTGTGAATTGTTTTTCTATATTTTTTCTTTATCTCCCTTGCCTCCAAAATAGAGGTTGATTATGCCAGAGATAAAACAGAGCTGGGAGATGCTGCCAGTCAGACAGTCAATAATATCTTCCCTCAGTGCAAGACAGAAACTCTGGCTCTTGGTGAATTTAAAAATCATTAGGAGCCAGGAACTGCAATCTGTAACCTGTTATATATCCCCTCAAGCTGCTGCCTCTGGTATGCTGTTCAAATTCTGTTTGTGTGCTCTCTCCGGTACTCCTGTTCATGGTTCCAGATCCCTCTACTGCAATATTTGTCCCATCTCATTTCTTGCTATGCCTTATTTCATTTGTTTTTGTAGTGGGGCAAACTTGTAAGCCTGCTTGAAAACAAAAGCTTGTCAGAATTCAGTATGTAGCCATAACTGTTTGACCAGGCAAAATTACAGACCTAAAATGAAATCTGCTTATTCTGGAAATCTGTTGGTATTGGTTATTTTCATTTTGGAACATTTTCTGTAGGAATGATCTCAGCATTCGAGAGTGTTGCAATGTTTTCCACTTGCAGGGATGGTGACACTGCAGGAAACAAAAACTGTCTTTTGTTATTTCACTGGTGTATGTCTTTAATTATTTTGCAATGTATAGTGTAGAATAAAAAGCAACTGCAGCAATGAAAGTATTAATACAGATAGATTAAACCTCTTTTTTTGGTACATAGTAGACGCAGCTTGTGCAGTTTTTAAATCTCTTAGTGTTCCACTTTTCAGACCACTAGCTAGTAAAATATTTTAGAACAATACTTATTTTTATGTATCTATATATAGATATATAAATCTCTTCACAATATTCAGAAGTGAACATACATGCCCATCGTTGCGCTGAGAGAACACATTCAGTTACTTTTGCAAGAAAAGCATAGTGTGAGGATTCTAATGATTAAAGGATTAAAGTAGTTAAACGTTTTGGTGATTTTTGTTTTGCTTCCTTCTTGGTTTTGTTGTGTTTTTCTTCCTTCAGTATTTCCAAGCCTTTGGTTTCCTCTTGGCAGAGTTTGGTGTACATTTGTTTGCAGAAGGCACCAGAGTGCACAGGAGAAGCTTTAGACACGCAAGCGCGTGCGTGGTTGAACTAAGATTGCTCTGCTGAGTTAGATAAGGGAAAATTGCAAATAGTCTTACTGGCAACAGACACAGGCCTGCAGATACACAAATAGAAAGCATCTCTCCACTGAGTTCTTAGCTTTGGTTGACCACTGCACACAACATACCCAGATTTAATGCTGCTGACTTGGAAAATTAATGTTTTTAGAATTTAAGGAATTCTTTCCCTTTTGCCACCAGACCGAGGGAGGCACTTTGGGTGTACTCTCTTCTTTACAGGCATTATCTGCAAGAGGAAAAGTTTTGCCAGTCATTTGTTCAGAGACTTTCAGAATGAGCTGAGCAGCTTGTGAGACTTCCTTTCCTAATAGCAGCTGTCATGGACACATGATACAGGATGTATTGCTCATAAATTTCTAAGGAAGAAGCATAACTTTTTTTTTTTAATAAGCTGTTGAAGATTTTTCTAGCTGTCAGGGTTAGTTTGTCATGTGCTACATACCATTGTGAATTTTAAAACAGAACATTGTATATCAGTTCACTTTTGACAGTTCTGTAGGCTTCTCTGTATTTTAAATACTGTCAATCTTTTGATTTTCATGCCTGGTCAGTCTGACTCTCTCAGTCCTTGAGCCCAAGTTCATAGTCAATCTGTTTGTGTCATTGTTTTACAAACAATATTGCTTTGTTCTGTAAGTGAAAATAGAATTTCCAGATAATTGACACAGGACCTTAAGGAAAAATAAAGTGCAGTCAGAACAAACTGAGACATGGTAACAGTGCAGTAGGGGTAATTTAATCTCTCCTTCACAAATGCTTTTCTCTTAATTTTGTATAATAGTATCCATGAATATCAGGGGGTTTTAATAACATCAAATCGAGGAATTATATGGGCTGAAAGGGGCGTTAAAGATAATCTAGTTCCAGCCCCCCTGCCCTGCATGGGCAGGGATACCGCCCACTAGATGAGGCTGATCAGGCAACCTGGCCTAGAACACTTCCAGGAGTGGGGCATCCATAGCTTCTCTGGGCAACCTGTGCCAGTGCCTCACTATACTCTGAGGAAAGAATTTCTTCCTAACATCTAACCTAAATCTCCCCATAAGAAGTCAGGTGAGACTAATTATTAGAAGACTTTCTCTAAAATAACTGACTGCATTGTAGCAACTTCCATATGTTAAAGCAACTCCTGTTGCTCCTGAAACACCCCTTGTTCCTCACTTGGCACTTGTCTAATGGTCTACATGTGCCAAGCTGGCTTATTCCAGAGGGTTTGACTTCCTCTCAAATTAGGGGTAAGGGCCCTACCCTATTCTGCTTACCATGCTGATATGGGCATGTCCCAGATTGTGTCAGCACCTTCACTGAGCCCGCTGTGAGCTCCAAATTAGTGAGTGAGTGCTTGGTATGGTACTTGCTGGGAACTCTGCTCCCAGTCTTTTGGGTTTACATAAGTTAAGTGATATTATGACGCTGTTTTTCTGTCATTTAAAGATGATATGTGAAGTTTAAGTCTTGGCATGGCAAATTTCTAAAGGTTTTGAAAAACTTTTGAGTTAGTTGTGGATTTGGGAATTGTGTTTTTGGAATAATGGCCTCTGCAGCTATCAACAGTCCATTGTAAGCATAAAGAAATGAGATGTAATTAACTAAATGATCAAGTGATTTTCACTCTGGAAAGGATTTACTACTACTATGAGCAACTCCAGTAACTTTTGTAATAAATGTTCTTCATGCTATAAGAAAAGCATTCACATACATAGCTCTTAGAACAAAGCAGGATAGAAAGTAAAAGATACTTTCACAGGAAGGTATCTGAAAGGTAAGACTTCCATAACACGTTAATTACCATATTGGTGCTCTTTTTTGAAGGAGAAAAGTCATGATGAAGTAAAATTTAATGAGCATATATTTAAAGTAGTTTTACACAGTTCAGTTTGATTTAAATGAATTATTTAAGAGGCTTTGACAACTTTTTTTGCATCCTGTATGTCATACTGTAACAAATCACTGTAAATGTTTAATAAGTATCTGTATGTTTGAGTTTGTGTGAAAAGCTTGAGAAATCTTCTGATACAAATTTGTTAACTTTCTTTTGAAGAATTAACTGTTCAATTTAGTACAAACACTATCAACCCTTTCTTTCACCTTTTATTAGAAATCAAAGAAGACAAATCAAAAATGCCACACAAATTAAGTTGAAGTGTCTTTACAGTCTTTGAAACTCCACATGGAAAATGTTGCTATTCTTGATCTTAGAATATGAAGGGATATATGCTGAAGGAGTCAAAAGCTATTCTGCTAATTGTAGCAGTTAAGCATGTCACCTGCACAATATGCGTTTGCCTAATACAATGTGCTGCATTGTGTTACCATTAAAGGATTCATTTTTCATCTTAGTGCATATAAAGGTTCTGCCAGAACCTTTGTTGTTTCAACATAATTTTCATCTGTTTTCTTCCAAGTTGCAATGTTGGTTCTGCTTGTACTAAATCATCTGTAATAAAAGTAACAGTCCTAACATGCCCTGACACCATGTGCATTGACATGACTATGGTGAGATGTTTTTCATGGGACAGAGTGTTGCAGAAGCACAGAGATGTCAAAATTTAACCTTGTCTAAGATGTTAAACTTTTCCAGGCTGTTCATCACTCTTAACTCTGTAGTGCCAGATGTATACTTGAACCTGAGGCATGTGTAAAGTGCGTAGGGATACACTCTTTTAGAAATCTTCAGGCAAAAGTGTTTGTATTTTTCCCCCAGTTTTAAACACTGCTGTGCAATGAGCTGACATTTAAAGGATGGCCATTGAAATCAGGTACTTGTTTGCCATTTCAAAATCCTGTGTGTTGGTATTTAACTGAGTAGCTTCAGCTCTTCCATCTTTTCGTTTTACATTTTATTTCACTATGTTTATAGTTCTTAGACCATGGATTAGATGGAAAGGAAAACTTGTTTTTTGATATCTCATTTAGATGATTACTGATGTCTCTATGTTAACAACATCACAGCTTAGAAATTTTAGAATTCTGTGTGATTGGTAGGAGATGCTTATTGGAAGAGGGAGGCATAAATTCTCTGTGATGGTGGTTGAAATTCAAGTTCTGAAGGTTAGTTTATTTGTTTTACGTCTCTCTTTAAGCTGGATCAGTGCATTTCAGAAAGCAGCTAGAGAGTACAGATGTTGGGAATTGCAGATGTCAGAAAGGAAGCCATTAGGAGTCAGTTTCAATCAAAAAGTAGCTTTCAGTATGCTAACAGAGTAGGAGGAGCAAATGCCTAAGATGAAGAGAGTTTATTTGGAACAGTGTTTAAGAATCCCTGTATCTCGGGCTGTTGTATGAGTCCAGTCTGGCTAGCTCTGGACTCTGGCCCACACGGTCTTACATAGACCAAGTAAAAGATGAGAAGCGCTCTTCTCCACGTGGGGACGAGTGTCCTGTTCATTGGCTTGGGAGGAGACACTTCCAGGTGAAACCTTCCAGGTGAAAAAGAGGGGGTGACATTTTTGCAGTGGAGTGTTATACCCGAGGGGATGGGGGTGAGGGTAGAGGACTGCGGCCATTGGGATACCATTGAGGAGGGGCGAGGGGAGGGGTAACCAGGGGCCAGAGCACCAGGGGATATAGCAGAGGGGTGCATGAGGGAAAGACCATGTGACATAACATAGTCAGTACAAATTTCCAATCAGCCAGTGCAAAACAACAACTAAATAAACTGTTTAGTGCAATACAACAGAACAGAAGTCTAGATTTACTATTTAAGCACCAATTACATGAGGGAATAGTTAAGGTGTTTAGTGAGGATGTAGTTACATCTATGTTTATGGTGGGTTCTCACCTTTCCTATGCTGATGTTTAAGCCTGCCTTTGTTTTGCAAACGTGTGAAGCTGTTTGCCCTGATGGCAGACTTTTTGCCCCAGATTGGACATGTAATGGAAGAGTAGGCAGCATGCTGAGCTTGTGCCTCTGGTGTGTTTGGAGGACATTTAGCAGCATGAGGGAACTGATCTCCCCCAGTAGCTGGGCTTATGGAGGTAGGCGTTTGTCACTCTTTTCTTGCAAAATCAGCAGAGTTATTCTCAGCTGCACTTAGGGCATTTCCAAAGTGTTTTGAAATTGGTGAGAAAAGCAAAGATTGTGCCATGGAGAGCCATATGAGAAGATACTTATCACCCCAGTCATCTGTTCAGTTGAAATCTTCTCCTTTGGCAAGATTATTCCCAATTCCTTTCCCTCTGCCTCCATTATAAGGTCACCAACAGCATTTACTTAAAGGAGCATGGTCAAAACAACTATTGAAGGCATTTAGCTGGATGCTTATTAGGTTTCCCTAGCAAATAGTTTAGGCAGGGTTGCAGAAGGAACAGATACCAGCTTAATACTGAGCTTCAAGTAGTTGCAACTCTAAATGTCCTTTATGTATCTTCAGATGACAAGGTGTGTTTGTGCTGTGGCAACTGGTGTTTTGTGGTAAGTCTGTGGCACAAGCAGAATGCAAAGCACGGCTGGAATTCGGATTTATGGTAGGGCTTTGGGCATGGCGGGGAGCCAGAAATACGGTTTTTCTGTAGTCGGTAAGTGCTTTTGAGGAAATGATGAAAACAGTGGTGAACTTTAAAGTTTTAGGATTTGCACTCTCTGTTTTTTCTGTCCATTTGCTGTTGCCCATATTAGTTTCTTCTGTGTGTTGACAGAGTTCATACTGGTCAGTGAGAGTAATGCAAAACTTGCAATGTTTGTTGCCTCAAAATCAGATTGTTTATTACTACCATAGTTTGTGTATCTCAGCTCATTTCAAGTAGTTGGATTTCAGAGCTTCAGTTTGCACACAGCATATCCCCTTCATGTGAACTCGTTGTTGCTGGAATAATGCAGGCATTGTGTTCTCTGGCTGTACAAAATCAAGTATTTTTTACTTATTTTGTCAGCAGAAACATGCAGATGCTGTGTTGGGTTGGGCAACATGAGAACTGGCCAGTGCTCCAGATTGCGCTAGTCAAGCTTTTATGGTTTTGTGCAGCTCTGATCATTATTAGCATTGTAACATTTGTCTTCATTTTTTCCTCTAATAAATCATCTGCTGAATCTTTTCACTTCAGCAAAGTCATCTTTGAACGTCACTAGAATGTCAGTCCAAAATTACTATATAAGGAAGAGCTTGGCTTTTGAAACTAGTTCTATGCATTTAAATCTAAAGAGCATAATTGATGATTGTCTGAAATAACTGGCAACTTTTCTTTTCAAAAGTCCTGTCAAAGTTTAACTATTTTCCTTAGAAGAGCAATCTGCTCTTTTAGAGAGACTGCTTTTCAGATCCCATTATGCAGAGAGAACTATGGGATGTACTGGTCTCTTTTTTTAAGATCATGGGAGAATCTTTGTTTATTTAAAAAGAAAAAAAGTACAACTGGTTCACCACCAGAACTGCTATTTCTTGATTTTGTACATCTGTTGGAACTGGCAGAAATGCTGTAATAACACATTCTTTCCTCTCCAGAGAAAGGGAGGAGGGGAATGCTTGTAGTCATACACTTGGCTGTGTTACTGTGTTTACTTCCTACCTTTTTCTGTTTTATTTTTAAAAACAAACAAAACCACAACCCCTCCAAAAAAACAAACAGCAACAGACTTTTTGCCTGAAATTAATGCTTTGCTTGCTATTCATTTTGTTCATGAACTCTCCTGATTTAGGAGGTTGGCACTTTTCACTGCCCTCGTGGTATCTGTGTGAACATACCAATGTTAGTAATTATCCAGTTATAAAAATGCTTTTAAGGTTATTCTTGCACTTCTGAACATACAAATTTAATTGTCAGCAATGGACTCTATCTGTAGTATATTTCAGACATGGTCTATCAGTTGTGTCTGTCTATGATATAACAGAATACCAAGATCCTGAAGAGAAGGACATCTGTGAAAATTATGGAGTAGTTTTTTTCAGTTTCACATTTTTTTATTTTTTTAGATCAGGGAATGTTTTAGTTCATTTAATGACAAACAGCGGCTGCAAAATTATTAAATTTGTTTTGGGAACAGGAGCAGGTAAAGCATCCAAGACGGGTTTTTTTGACTAAAAACGTTCCCTTAGGAGGGAAGGAAGAGTATGTTATGTTCTTGAGGTATTTATACTCTTTTAGACTCTGAAAGTAAGCTAAGATTTTTTTTTAATATATTCACACTAAGATTTTCCTCTATTAGGAAAAAAAGAAGAAAGACAAAGCAGTAATAATTCAGCATTTGAAAAATAGAATATGGTGGCTTTTTAATTCTAAAAGAACTCTAGGGGCTCAGAATGTAAGACCTCTTTTTATCAAAACCAGGAGAAGTACGTATTTCTTGGTAGGGGTTTTTGTGGGGGGGTGGGTTTTTTTCCCCTTTTTTCTCTTGTCTTTGATGTTCCCACTTGAGGAAGGTAGTATCCATGCGGAGCACTGCCATACCTGCTGGTCGTGGATTCTGAGCGGCGTTGTCTTGGCTCCCTGCTGGTGCAGACCCAGCAGCTGCCCGTGGCTGTGTGCAGAGGGCCCAGCAGTGGCTCTGCTGCCAGGGACAGCCTGGGGGCTATTTCGGTGTTTCCTCTTTGGAGAGGGATTCCTGTTTCCGCTGCTGCTGAGCCGTCCCCTGAAACTTCCCTACTCTCGACCCAAGCAGCTCAGTGATCCCTTCCGGAGGCTGCAGCACGTGTTTGGATTTGTGCCGGTCTCTAAGGGCTGTGCAGACTGCTTAGCTCTTATAAACACAGGCATTCATCTCTACATTCCTTTGTTCCTACCTTTGGACTTAGTTTTAGTATCCAGTTTCTGATTTTATCGTTTGGTAAGGTCATAGAAACCCATTTACACCTTTCTGGGGGGTTGGGAAACACTGAGGAAAGAAAAGGATGGCAGTAGTTTTGCAGGGCAGTAGCTTTGCGTGTACATTTGCAACACTGGTGCAAATGTCTTCTCATTCTTCTGTTACAGATGCAGTTCATCAAAAGTTTAAAAAATTCCTATTGTACAGTCAAGCTTCCAAGAAGTGGGAATAGTTGCATGTTTGGGGAGAACTTAGTGGTTTTGGTTGGAGATGATCTGATGCTTTTTCCTCTGTCAGAGGAAAACAGGAAGAGTTCCTTCTTTCTCTCTCTTCTCACTGTGCAGTCATTTAGGCAGCAGAGAACAGAAGGAAATTCTTGCTGTCATCTTATACATAGGTAATAACTGAAGCTTGGTATGTGATGGGAATCTGGTTTGGGGGCTTTTTTTTTCCTTACAGAAATACATCTGATAAAAAATTCAAATGTTGTCACCTTAACTGTAGTCTTTGCCGTGCCCTTCAGCTTCTATATAATCAAGCAGTGTTGGCTGTCACTCTGCAGCTCTGCTCCCTGAAATATTCAGATGCCTTATGCTATAAATATGCATACTTCTCTGAGAACCCTCAGATTCTGAGAATATCTTGAGTTGTTTAGCCACAGTGATTTAATTTCTGCTGTCAGTCTGAATGGTTCAAAAAACACTGAGGAATCTTTCTTTTAATTAACTGTATTGGATTTGTACTTGACCTCATCACATGTGCAGAAAATGTAAGGTAGAGAAAACAGAAAATTTTCCAATGCTGTAAGCCTGTTGCTAAGCTTTATAGAAGAACTTGCATATTTACTTAATTGTCACCTTGGGTTTTGGTAATTTGTACACATGCATAGACACATGCACACACCCTGCTTCCCTTGGGGGAGCAGGGGAGTGCAGATGCCTTTCTCTGCACTGATTAAGTGTAACAAAGATAGTCCTTGACCAGAAGGAAATTTCAGGCTTGTTAAGATAAGAAGGATGTAAAGGCTAGAAAAAGCTGACAGGAAGAGGTATTGGGTCAGATGGTGAGGAAAAGAAGGTAGCAATAGGAATAACAGGTCACTAGAGTGCTGTGACCTTTCAGAACCACTAGTGATTGTTGTGATTCTAATCCTGTTTTTTTCATCTCTCCTCCTAATACAGGGAATTCTTCTGAAGGATTTGCTGGAAGCAGATACATGTGAATTTTCTGCATGAAGACTCTCAAACTGGATTACATAATAATATGCCTGTATCCTCTGCCTCTATTTGATCCTTAAAAATGATTAGGATTGTATATGAAATTTAACCCCTTTCTGATGAGTGACCTAGACATGAGTTTACATCGGCAAATGGGCTCTGATCGGGACCTCCAGTCTTCTGCTTCCTCTGTGAGCTTGCCATCAGTTAAAAAGGCACCAAAGAAAAGAAGAATTTCATTGGGCTCACTTTTTCGGAGAAAAAAAGACACGAAACGCAAGTCTAGGGATTTAAATGGAGGTGTTGATGGAATTGCAAGTATTGAAAGTATTCATTCAGAAATGTGTACAGACAAGAACTCTATTTTCTCCACGTGTACCTCTTCTGATAACGGAACAACCTCTAGCAGCAAACCAAGCGGAGACTTCATGGAATGCCCCTTGTGCCTTTTGCGGCACTCCAAGGACAGGTTCCCGGAGATAATGACTTGTCACCATAGATCCTGTGTGGATTGCTTGCGTCAGTATCTGCGCATAGAGATCTCTGAGAGCAGAGTTAATATTAGCTGCCCAGAATGCTCAGAACGCTTTAATCCTCATGATATTCGTTTGATACTAAATGATGACATCCTGATGGAGAAATATGAAGAGTTTATGCTTAGGCGATGGCTGGTTGCGGATCCTGACTGTAGGTGGTGCCCAGCTCCAGATTGTGGGTATGTATTTTTCCTGTATTTGCAAAAAAGTCACAGTTATAAATACATCATTTTCATTGCATTATGATTTTTGAAAAGTCACTCACTTTACTTAGGGTGTTGTTACTGTTGTATGAATAGGTAGCAGATAGAATTCTGTTTAATAAGAAAAAAGACAAGAAATCAAAACAAATTAAATTGAAAACAACAATAAGAACCTCTCCAAGCCACAACCACCTTCCCAAATAAAATGCTTTCTTGAGTAGGTTTTCCTTTTTTTTTGGCACAGAGGGAGTTTCAGCAATGTCAAGCAATTTTTATTGGTAGATGCCTGCCTTTATTTACAGCAAGCAAAAGAAATTTAGATGTTGCACTGCCAAGGTAATGATACAAAGCTCAAACTGAAGAGAATTGAAAAATTGGTGACTGTAATTTAACTTAATTTGTTAAAGCACTGTGGGCAATTTGGCTTTTGAACTGTGAAAAATGATTTAAGCTTTTCTTTGAATTAAAAGGCCTCTCCTGCTTCAGATATCTTCCATCTTGTGGCTGATTGAGACAGCACTTGTTGCCTGTCAGCAGGATTCTGATGTAAGATAATCAGCTTGTTCCTGCTTATTATCTGGGGAACGTAATGTTTTAACTTTGCTTTAATACTTTAAACAGTTCTGAAATCATGCTGAATTCTAAGTAGGCTGAATACTAGTGAGCAGCAGCTCATCATGCTTTTGTGCTGCTGGTGTCTCATAATGCCATTGTTCAGCAAGCTGCTTTTTAGAGATTGTTTGTGTTATCATACTGCTTAAAGATTATAGACATGACTGCAATCCAGATGTGCAGTGCACACTAAAAACTCAGAGGCTGACAGCTCTGTTTCAATGGCTCACAGACGAGCAGTAAGAAGAATGAGGAAGAGGAAGAATGTTCCAAGAGAACAAGCAAGATAGGACTGACTGTTAGGTAGATTAAATACTCCAATATTAATAACCAGGTGCTTAACGTTTAGGACTTATTTAAAATACAATTTTGCTTTCATACTTTGAAAGAAACGGAATCTGCTAACGCAAGTCAAAAGCAGGGACTGGAAAGGTGATAGTTTCGTATCTGGTCCAAAGTGGGATGGCATTGCTGTGGCATAGTTTGAGGACAGAAGGAAAAATAACTTGAGAGATGTTTTGGTTGCATGAGCTTGTAACAAAGTCATATGGACAAAGCCAGTACAGTTTACTCTTAATATTTTGATACTGAAAAATAAAACAACCACTGGAAGGTATTATTTGATATTCAGAAGCATGCTTTGCCCTGAGTTTTTGTGGTATAAGCAGTTATTATTCAAGTTGAGGAGAAGCATTTAAGACCTGTTAAAATATTTTCTATTATACCATGTTTGTGTTTCAGATACTTTTTTAGTATTTAATTAAGTAGACTAAGGCAGGTTTGTTTAACCTGTTTTGGTTTTTATGCATCAATTTTCTTATCTGTTTAAAAAAAAAAACAAACTTCTAAGAATCTTTAAGTGGTCAGAGCTGTGATGATAATTGCTATGGATAATACCATCATAAAAATAAAAAGTGGGTGTTCAGAGCAAAGTTCAAGTTCCATGCAGTCATATGGGACCACAGCAATGCATTAGTGTGCAGCAAGTATTTAAGTCATTGCTCCAGAACTGCTTGTTGCATGCTCCATACTCTGGGAGGGGAGTCCTGTGAAAAATACAGTATATTTCCAGGCAGATAAACTCTGCCATGTCTGTGTGAAGGGAATAAACTTGTACTGCATGGGCAACCTTATGTTGAGCTTTTGGTACCATGATTTTTCCTTATACTTGAAGTGGCAGGGAAATGCTTCACAGTGATAGATGAGTTGTGCTTTTAATGCACAGATAGTGCCCCCTCACTGAATTCTCATTACTAAGTTTAAAGTGGAATAAAGTTGGCTACTTGGGTACTTCTCAGGAGGATCGCTGTTTTTGGTTGTCATCCTAAACAAACAAGGGCTCTTGCAACCATGTTTTGTCTTTTTTCCATCCTTCTGATTGTTTTGAAACCTTCAGAACCTTTAGATCTGTTGGGCAGCAGGGATTGAGAATTCAGCAGAAGTTAATCTAAGTACTTTAGGGGAAAGGGCATACATACTACTTGAACAACAGACAGACCATCAGTAGTGCCTCCAGCAAGAGTAGTACCTGTGTATGAATCCTCCTGTTAAAAATTTAAATTTGGCTTTCAGGCAGCCACCACAGCACTGTCTGACAAGTCTGTATGTGCCCAGCTGAGGGAAAGCACACAGAGGGAGGTAGGAAGGAGAAGTGGGAGTGGTGTGGAAAGTAATAATGGGGATTTGATGTTGTGGTGGAGCTTAGTAGAAAGATGAAGGAACTCTACAGGTGTAAGGTTTAGGGAAGCAAACACTACTCAGACTTCCACAGAAGAGCCTTTGCTAACAAAGGCTGTTCAGGGATGATGCATGACATTCAGTGCACACAAACTGCAGATCAGCAGACATTTACTTTCATAATTATGTGGTGCAACAGTAGTCACAGTTTCTAATTGCTTTGGCAGCTAATCCACTTGTACAATATGCAGTTAAATCTGGGGTTTATTTCTTTTTCTGAACAGTTTTTGAAGTGTCGTACTGGCAGAATGCATTAGGGTTATGACCTTTTAGCATGGATCAAATATTTCATGAAGGAGATGGATGGAATGCATTTACTAAATGTGCAATTAATCCCAAAGTAGGAGAGGTGCAATAACTTCAGAGGGTAGCATAATTTCCTGAAGTTGACTTGAAGATTGGAAACAGTACTGTAATAAATAGGAAATTGGTGTGAAATTGAGCATTTTAGTAGGAAAAAATTACTGTACAAATAGATAAAAAATGGATGGTGCAAAACAGTGCTTCAGCTCTTCTTAGTGTGGATCGAATGTCCCATGTAGTACTGTTTCAGGGTTTGGGCGGCACACTAAGTCAAAAATCTGGACCAGATAAAGAGCACATAATTATAAAAAGTTTGATCCCTGAAATGAAAAAATTGAGGGAAACTAGATCAGTCTGTTAAAACATAGGAGTTTTTTTTACATCATGGGTCTCCTGGGTTCTAAGGAAACAACAGTTAATGGTTAAGAACTAAATAATTCTTTTTCTCTCTGTTTCAAATCTATTTGAGTAAAAACAAGTCCTAGGGTCAGCAAAACAAGAACCAAACAGATCTTGAAACACAGTTATCTACAGTACCAAATGTATTGCTCTTACTTCTGTCCCAGTGGAGAACTTCTTATCCTTCCCATAGAAGAACTGCAGATCAGTTTGGAGGAGAAGCTCTGCCCTGGATGGGCTGAGGGGCCTCCTGCACTGCAGCAGCCCCATGCCAGAATGGTCCATACCACTGGCACCACACACTTTCTGACCCTGGGCTGCTTCACCCACAGCTTCTGTTGCAAGCTCAAATGCATCCTGATCATGTTGTTACCTGAAGCACTGTGGAAGTCTGGACCAGCTCTAACCTACCAGCAGTGGCTTGATGGGAGACATTGTCATAGGTGATCCTTCCCTGAGGAAGGAGCACTGGTACAAAACCTCATGAGCCTTCTCCTAGAACAATATCTTTATAGTCTGTTTTTCATACCAGTTCTCCAGTGTAATTTTAACAGGCATCACTGAATCAGTATTCCAGATGAGTTCTGTCTTTTCTTCTGTTTGAACTATTTAATGGTTTTGCTCTGAGATTGTATTGCTGACATTATTAGAAGAGAGCAGTGATGCCTTAATGTTCATACCTTTATCAGGTAAAAAGCAGATCATGCAAACGAGTACAGATTCTTCTTCTATCTTTTCACTGTGCAGCCTTCAATTAATGGCTCACTGCCTCTGGTTTTTGTTTTACTGGGTATTAATCTGAGTTTGGTTGGTTGTCCCTTCTCTCACCCCAAAGGACTTTAGGCCTTCATATCTCCTTTGAAAAGATCGCAAACGTTAAAATTAAACCTGTAATCCTGTACAGTTCAAACTGAGATTTTTCTCTGGTCTAAAAAGTTATTTTCTAAAGGTTTGCCAAATTCATCAGTCCCAGTTAGGGAGTGCTTTCAGGGATGTGCCCATGCTTTATGAGTGATAGGAAGGTGGCAGGATATAAATTGATACTTTATTCTGTGTCTTAGACTTGAGATATTTTTGGTCTAAGATTAGCAAACTTTGAATGTATCGCCGTATGTTGAAGGAGTGTTTGGATCAGAGTCTCTTTGTGTACATGCAAAGCAATTATCTCTTCAGTTTGCAGAAAGTGGGGAAAATGAAGCTGATTAACTTGGCAGCAATATAGAAGAGTCTAGCAAATATTGAAATAAATCTCTACTTGGAAAGCAAGAAATATTTGTAAACAGACAAAAGCATGTATCTCATTTGTAACTGCATCATCTGTAAGTTAAATGTTGAAAGCCCTATTTGTTTGCAAGATTTCCTAGGGAGGAACATCAAATATGCTGTTTTAAAACAATAGTGGAAGGGACAGGATTTGCATTAGCTTTGCAGAGTTTCAGATCTAGCTACTTCAATAAAAATAGCTGAATTTTAAGATAGGCTTGTAAGTGGGAATATTTTTAAAGTATCATTACTAATAAAGAATATATTTTGAGTTAACTTATGCAACTGCTATAAAATGGACAGGGGGTAAAAATAAACAGTCTTTAAAAATAAAATTACCTTAATTTGAACAGACAGAAACTTAAGTCTTGTTGCATTTATAAATCTGTTGAAGTTCAACTCAGGGACCCTGTTTATGGGAATAAAAGCATACATCTGTTTTAAATGTTCATACCAGTGGACTTAGTATTATATATTTAAAAGAAAGCTATGACATAAAATTATTGAAAAAAGCTACAATGGATATGAATCAATAAACATGTATACATATGTTTGTATTTACTGTTAATGTGAACACATTGTGTTTTTTACTGTGTGAACTTTGAAATGCAGGTCTAATGAAGGAACAGTTTTGTCACTTCAGCTCATTGTATAGAACTGTTCATATAGTGTCTGATTACAAAGCAGTGTGACACAGTTTTGTAAGTGTCAGCATTCTTGGAGGTTTTTTGCTCTGTAGTGATGTCAGAGTAAAAGTGGCATTGAGGCCCAAACTCTTACCAATTTTTACCTTTGTATTAGAAATGTATTTTTAAAAATGCCTTAATTATTGAGAAACCAAAATCCTATTTATAAAATACTTGGTTCATTGTTTTGACATTTTAAAATACAAAGAGTTAACAAACATCTATTTAAAGTAAGTAATAGTATTCATGATAAAAGGCAATTAGTAAAATCCTAAAATGTCTTGCAGTGTCCAACCGGATGTCGTTACAGCTGTAGGTTACATTGCAATGGACAGGGTCAATCTAAGACATGCCCGGAGTGACTGGGACACTTCTGAAACTATAACTTTTCCTAATTGCTTCAACACCTTTTTTGGGTTTATTGTCCCACTCTTCTAAACTGTGGTGTTTCTTGGTGACTGTAAACCTTACAGTATTGCATTCAGCTTCAAATACAGTATATTTGAATACTGCATGGAGTAAAGATGAGTGAGTGTTGCAGTGATGATAGTATTTCTGTACAATCTTAATCCAATGCAATGGCAATAGAGTTGTGGAAAGAGGAGTTTAGGAGCTGGTGCTGGCCATCTCCTGAAGGAAGTAGTCAACTTCTGATGTCCACTGCCTTTGTACCTGCTCCAGCTGCCCTGCCAGCTGTGTAGTCAGCTTTGTTCTATACTTGGAGCTGGTTTTGTGAACAGAATTCTCTCTCGCCCCGTTGTTAAAGGTACGCAGTGATCGCGTTTGGATGTGCCAGCTGCCCCAAGCTGACGTGCGGGCGGGAGGGCTGCGGGACGGAGTTCTGCTACCACTGCAAGCAGATCTGGCATCCCAACCAGACCTGCGATGCCGCTCGCCAGGAGAGAGCCCAGAGCCTGCGCCTGAGAACTATTCGTTCTTCATCCATCAGTTACAGCCAGGAATCTGGAGCAGCAGGTATTTATCACTGGGGTGCTGTGTCTGTAAAACATCTTTTCTGTACATTTGCACAGTTAGCCCTAGATAAGGAAAGAATGGAATAGTTATAGGGTAGATAGATACTAGATGCTTTGTCTTTCAGAAACATAAAATAAATAATTCTAAATTTGGATTAAAATGTTAAGTGTTATGCTTTGAAGTACTCTGTGACCAGAACATCTGACTTAAGTCTTAAAAGCTTGTCACCATTTTAAGTTCTTTGTAGTTGAAAAATGGGAAATCAAACTTGCTGCTAGGCATCCTACATCTTGCACATTGACATTTTTAGTTGTATCACTTTGTACACTTGCTTTCTCCACTGTAGGTGAAGTTCCCCAGCTGTTAAAATTAAAACTCGTAACCACTGATTTTCTGTTTTCAAAAAGACCATTACTCTGATGCCAGCTTTGATGTTTGATATCTTTGTTAGTACTAATTTCTGGTTTTCCAGGAAAAGCTCATCTGTCTTGTCTACCAGAAGGCAAACAATTCCATCTCTTAAAGCTGAGCTTGTTTGTAACTCCCAAAAAAAGCAGATAAACTATTCAGAGTAGTGTTTAGCACATCAAAATTCCAGTTTGCTGTTGATAAGAATTGGCTCTGAATTACACCAAGCTCTGATTTATTTGGCAGCTTTTGTCTCTGCCTGAACAAGCAAGGTAGATATTTGGGATAAAGAGTCCCACTTGCACCTTGTAGTTAGAGCTATTTTTCTCCAATCCAGCCCCTGACTCAAGAGTCTCTAATTTGTAGTTTGCACTGGCTTATTTTAACAATGCATCCCATCTTGCCCTAAAAATTAGCATCCTGCTTTAGCTTTCAAATAAAACTGAAAATAAGCTAAATAAATTAGCACACCAGCTCCTTTCCTTACCCTTTTGGTTCCTCTCAGCCTGAAGAGCAGTAGCTCTGCCTTTCCTGTGCTGAAGAATTTGCTCTGTGTACTTTCTGCCCTGTAGGCTGTGCATGTGCTCTCATGTGGGAGTACCTAATGAATCCTTTCAGCTGCTTACTCCTTGTGCACTGAGCTTGGTAGAGGTACTTTTTTCTGCTGGTTCTGCACCCCTTTAGGTATTCTTTCTATCAAGAGCTCTCCTTTCCCTTTGTCTTACCTAGTAGCACCGAGGCAGTAAACTTGGAATTCTGTGTTAGGAGCTGCAAGGTATTTCTGCTGCTGTGAATAAATAGCTTGTCCTGAAGTGCAGGTGCTAAACAGGAGTGAAGATCACAACTGTGGGGTGTGTGTGTATCTTTCACTGTTGCTCAATGACCTCTTGTTTGACAGAGCTGATCGCTTAACCTCATTTTTCCACATTTGACTTGGGAACATGGAGATTTTCCAGAGTTTTCTTCTGCTCCACTATATTTTTTGGGGGCGTTAGTAAGTATAAAGTAGGGCTGTGAAAAGGACTCAAGAGGAGGTTGGCAGTACCAAAGAAGTACATTAATGTGAATGAGGAGATGGATTTAAGATATGTTAACAGAGTGGAGACTGAATATTAAAGTACAAGATTCATAACAGCATGAAAGGTAAAAAAGGATTATATTTAAAGAGACCTTATTATCAGTCCTGTGTTAGCATACATATTTAATGTCAGACTCTAATATATATTTCATTAAGCTTAGAAAATCTTGAACAGAGAGTATGCATTAACTATTCAATTACTTGAATGTGGTCTACTACACCTTGTTTTCATTAGTTTTGCTCAGTCCAAGGTTTGTAAAAACAGATTTGATACCAAGTCATGGCCAAATGAAGATTTGTAAAGCAACCTTATAAAAAACTTCAGTTTTTCAGATAACAGTTCAATCAGTTTTCCCAAATGTATGTCTGTATTGTGATTATATTTGATTGTCTAAAGAACTGATATGATTCTAATATTTGTCTTTAAACAGCTGATGACATAAAGCCATGCCCACGCTGTGCTGCTTATATAATAAAAATGAATGATGGAAGCTGCAATCACATGACTTGTGCCGTCTGCGGCTGTGAATTCTGTTGGCTATGTATGAAAGAGATCTCAGATTTACATTATTTAAGGTACATTTAAGAAAAAAAATTCTATGTGGTTGGTGATTTGTTTTCTAAAGTATTTAGAAGGAGATTCCCAAGTGCTGTAAGTTTGGCTTTCTTCTTGGAGTAGAGAATCACAGTTGAAGTGTTCATATTAGAGAATTAAGTCAGTTTTCAATATATGTATTTAAATTAGTGGTTTATTATTTTTATTTTAAAATATTTTGTGAATTTTATGCATGCAACATGTTCTTAGTACAAATCAAGTATTTTGGATTAACACACTCTCTTTTTACTGATGTCCTGATACATTTATATTGTCCTTGTATTAGGCAATACAGAAGTTCTGATTATACAGGTTACTGTGAACCATAGATTGGCGTGTAGCAATATGCTGCTTGTTACATTGCAAAATATGTTCTCAAGGCAAAAAAAATCTGATTAAATAACTGATGGTGTGTTACATCTGTAACTTGAACCTAGGGACAATAATTTTGTAACTAGAGAAATGTTCAGTAGTGTATAGCTACCTTGATTTACTTACTGCTTCTTTACAGCATTCTTATTTCTCTCTATTAGCCCATCAGGTTGCACATTTTGGGGAAAGAAACCATGGAGCCGTAAGAAGAAAATCCTGTGGCAGCTCGGGACACTTGTTGGAGCTCCTGTAGGAATTGCCCTGATAGCTGGCATTGCTATTCCTGCTATGATTATTGGAATTCCTGTCTATGTGGGACGTAAGGTAAAAAGTGCTTCAACTCCCAACATGCTTCAGGTTTTACCTTCTGTTGTATGGCTTGGGTGATACTATGTTCAGTTGGGTATCTTAACTGGCCTCTAAAAGAAAAAGACAAAACAAAAACCCAAACAATCTCCAAAATACCAAAGCAGCCAACCCCTACTTTAAGGATATTTGTGTCAGTTGTAGAGGAATGAAAAGCAGTGTTTTTAAGAATCTAGGTTCTCTTAAAACTTGCAGAGCAATACACTGAACAATATCCAATTTCTACATCCTGCCATGAAAGTTCCAGCATGCTTTTTCAGAATTGCTCTGGTTTTAATCTGTGGCTTCCCTTCTGTCCCTTAAAATGAAACAATTTTTAGCGCACAAGGAAGACAAAAAGGATTTTTTTTTTCTGAAAAGCAGCTAGTTACCAGAATTTTAGTATAAAATTATACTTATTCAGGCTTTTGTATTCACATATTTAAGCATTTATACTCAGCAGCTTGTTAATTGCCTTGGGCCAGTCCACCAATGTGGAACAGTCTTCAGTGCTAGCTAGCTTGCCTTCATTTTACTTCTTCTAGGAAGGAGCTAAACATGATCATGCTAATCAGAGGGCAGTTGATATATTTCCTCTTAAAAAATATAATACCTTTTACTATAAAGTAATCAACAAATTCTTATATGCAATTTAAGCTATAGTAATAAATTATCTAGATCTTTAGGAAATAGGCTTTTTGAAATTATGGCTTGGAAGATTTATTTATCTGCTTTTATCAACATGGATTCTTGCAGTGACTGGCACAGACTCATAATTCTGCATTTGTTGGGGAGGGAAGGGGGAGTGTGTCTGCTAGACAAAATGTTTAGGGGTACAGCTTTTCCACTGTATTTGTTTAATCTTTTTCTTTCTAACAAGTACCCCGCTTTCTGCTACAGTTGGGGTTTGACCTTTTTATTCTGTCACAGCTTAATCCCATACAGTCACAGGAACCTTGTAAGTGAGGAGAGGAAGAAGGCAGCAGTTACCTGTTTCAAATTGCACTATTAGCTTTTCTCATTATATTTTGGAATAGGGCCCTATCACAGAGCACCTTTCATGTACTAAAGTCTCAGAGCATTAGTCTGTGAGGGCAGCCTGGTGAGAATTTCTGTGGTACCCCAGTGCTTAGTGGTCATTTCTCTGTGACCCTTGTCAAATATTTGCGCTTCGAAACATCTGACAATGGAGATCCCACAGGCCCTTCAAGCTTGGTTTTCTTAGAAAAACTTGGTGTTTTTAACATAGGTATAAGAAGAGAATTTACATGAGATTCCTACTGCTCTATTCTTCAGCTGATGCAGAGAATCCTTTTGTTTTGCAATATGCTGTTACATATTTAATGATACTTCAGGTCCATTCTTAACAAACCTAGCACTTCCAGCTTTTCTTGATGAACTGTCAAGAAAACACTGGTTTAGGTTTCTGATTCTCCTCTTCTGGATTTCCTTGTAGTCGTTCATGCCACCTTTTTGTCCAGTTTGAATACAGCAGTGAAGCTGCAGCATTACTACTGCTGAGTTAAATGAAGGGGTGATTCTGTGCCAGTAACTACCAGTTACCTCCTCTTCAACAACATGCTATCTTCATTTTGTGTACTCCAAAACACAAACTCTTTCCCACATACTGGTAATACAGGCAATTGGCTTCTTCCTACAGGTAGTCTTGAACTCATTGCCATTCAGCTGCATCTGGTCATTTCAGGCCATTTTTTCAGCTTCTCATGACTGGAGTGAATTCTGGCATTCTTGTAACCATGCCAGATTGTACTGGCCTGAATTTCAACACACACGTTCCTCTCCTTCCATCTTCCACATTAATGAAAATGTTCAATACCCTTGGATCCAAGGCACATCTCTCAGAAGTACAGAGTGAAGAGTCTAAATTTGGGGAGTTACAAAAAAATGACTATTCACATGTTTTCTGTAGTTTAACATGAAGCTTAGTAGATTTCTCTCATTCTTTTTTTTCAGTCTGGACTATTATAACTACTTGAGTGTCATGCAAGAATGTAAGAATTTAATTAGTCAGTGTGTGACATCTGTTTCTCCCCATCCTCAAGGCTGACTTATCTTGTTACTGGAGAAAATTAAATTGGCATGATTTCTACTTGAAAAAAAAAACCCCTCAGTGTGACCTTTTTGTTTCCTACCTTTGCTTTGATGTTTACAAGGTCTCAATTTTCAGGAAATGAAAGTTCATTCATTGGTCTTCCTCAGCTTCTTGGTTTGTACCCTTTTTAAGATTATCATTGCCATTTAACCATTTCCAGTTTTCCTGGATTTTTTTTTCCAGACACCTACTAATAATAATTTTCAAAAATTACTATTAATGACTCTGAAATTTGGCCTGCTGAGATATTTCTCAGATCAACTCATGTAAGTACACTCCAATCTGCTGCATTTATACAGATCTTACTTCTTTGTCACCAGTTGTCTGGCTCACGGTTGATCTTTAATGGCAACTGAAGGGAAAAGAAAATAGGAACAGGTCTCCAGTTTCATCTGCTGGCTGTCTTTCATTTTTGTTAAACAGCAAATTGATCCAATTTGGTCTTCCTCTTACTAGCACTGTACTCATAGAATAATTTCTTCTTGACTTTGATATCCCTTGCTTTTTGTCTCCCCTAGGTTAACCTTTCTGATTTTGGCCTAACACCCTCATGCTGTTCTTCTATACCCATTCATATCAGTTTGACCTACTTTCTCTTTGCTTAATGCTGCTGCTGCTTTGGTAAAGGAAGCTTCATTGTTCTTTTTCAACTTTCTGTCTGTCCTTTGCATTGGAAGAGTTTGTGCTTGTGCTTTGATAGAGTTTCCTTGAGGAAGTGCTAGTGTTCTGGTTTTATAGATATAAGTCTTGAAACCTGATAAGTTTCTGTGTTTATTGAAATCTCTCTTCTGGCTTAGTATTTTTGTTTGGTTATTCTTTATTATTTAGTCAATATCCAGAAGTTTCTTATTTCATAGTAGTTTCTACCAATGTGACCTTCTATCTTGATGTTTTAAATCAATTTCTACTCTGTAACGTCTTCCTTCCATTCCTTTTTTTTGCTTTGTGTTTAAGGAATCCAGTAACCTTTATGGATGTCTGCTTGTTGCATTATGCCTTTTGTTTCGGGAGTTAAAATTGTCTGTTACAGTAAAATTCAGCACCTTAGGTGATCCTGCTAATTGATCAGAAACCTAATCTTTCTGGGTTTATAATTCTTACATACTCACACTGTGAGAGTGTTCATGTTCAGTTTTTCCTTTTTCATCCATAGACATGTTCAATATTCAAGTGCTCCCTCACTCTGTATTGTACCTCAGAGCAAGTAAATGCATTCTCGTTGCACAAAGCACAGTGCCTTCTCTGCCTTTTCCTTGCCTGAACAAAGACTTTGTTTATTCCAAAATGAAAACAGCCTTACCAAATCTCTAATTGAAATTATATTTTAGAAAGCACAGCATTCAACAACATGCTATTTAGAAAGCATGACATGCAACTTGTTTTTGTCATTGTCTTCTTGTGTACTCATCTTTTGTGTTCTTCCTTAGATGGAGTGAGGATTAACTTGGCTTTGTGACAGCCATTGAGATACCTGTTGTTCCTTTGTAATTATATCTTAGATGTAGTGCATACCTCTGAGAAGCCATGTTCCTAGGGAGAGTAAATGAAACACACAAATGTGAGAAGTCTCTGTAGCTCAGTGATCTTTAAAGGCCTCTCAGGTTCTTGTGGGGGTTGTGGCAGGTGAGTTTAAGGCAGTCACATTTCAGAGTTATTGCAGACTTGAATAATCAGTAAGAGGTTTGGGCCGCAGGTTCCTCAGTAAACAGAAGCACAGCTAAGACTCAGGCTTGCAGAAACATTTCTTGTCTCAACAGCTTGTCATGAGGGGGTGCTGGAGAAGTGGAGTTCTTGCTTTCCCCTCCGTCCAGGCTGTGTTTGGTGAAGGCTCTCTTGTGGCTCTGTTATGTCAGCCTGTTTCTATAGATCTAGTAATCTGTGAAAGTTTCAACTCCATACTGTTCAGGGAAAAGACAACTGGGAATAAGATGTGTCAATTTGATCATATGTGGCAATTCCTTTATCCTGAATGTTATCTGCTTTTCCCAGCCATGTAATCTGGAGTAATGATTAAACAAGGCTCTTCAATGACTTAGCTCTTCAAACTTGAGGCTGAGAATAAATGCTTAATTGCTGGGTGGGAGGACTTCTTACTTGGAGAGTAAAATTAGGATATGTATAAATTTTATTTTCTTTGAGATAAGAAATAAATTGTTGCATAGAAGTGATGATTGCACTTCTTCCATCCTTGCAGCAATGTATTATTGATGTTGATAATACTCTAAACCCCCTTTCTTTTCTTCTTTCAAGATTCACAATCGATACGAAGGCAAAGACATTTCAAAGCACAAGCGAAATTTGGCTATAGCAGGTGGTGTAACCTTATCTGTAATTGTTTCTCCAGTTGTAGCTGCAGTAACTGTAGGTAAGCAAATACTACTATTTTGTGTCTTGGTAGCACCTTGCAACCAGAGCTCTATAAACACTCATGAGTAACACAACTAAGTGCTGCAGTTTCCTTTTATAGGTGAAGGAACCAAGACAAGGAAGAGCTTATACATTTATTGGGGCAGAGTCAACTTGATTTTAATGTAGCATTTCCTGAAGAATTAAGACTAATTTTTATCTTGAAAATTGAAGTTTCTACATTGTCACTTCAGGCTTTTAAGACTGAAATATTTAAAGGTTTTTTAAATGACCAAGAAAAAAACTGTTGCCACATTGTCTATTCATATTTTAATAACTTCATATCAAAATTTTCTCCGTGCAGAACAAAAACAAAAAAATTCTCTTACACTTAACTTTGCAGTAGTTGACAAACCACTTGTTTTGCTCTGGGAGTCAGTTCAAATTACATCACACTTTTTATCATGGTGATTGTTGAGTATAGCATTTAAGGAGAATCTTGCTGTTCCTTACAAAATAGTTGTCTCATCTTCCCAGGTAATTTCAAGATCACTGTAAACCCAGATTGTTTCTGAAAGGAGGGGACTTGCCTGGCGCTGCCTTCTTCTTTGTTGCAGCACAGGCATCTTCACAGTTGCTCAGTAAGCTGCTGTGGATAGCTAACTCACACTAAGACACACCATTTAGTTTTAAGTTGGATCAGCCCCCTGTACACACATTTTGTCTGCAGTGTTCCCCCTTGTGCCAGAAGCAATGCTCAGAGAGTAATGAGTAACGTCCAGAAGATGAGGCCACTTTTAGCCAGTGATGATTCAATTTGGCCATGAATCTGTGGCTTTAAACTGCTTGTTACCAATGGTGGACCACTGTGCAAATGAGGATATGCCAGCCATGAAACTGCTGTCAGTCTGCATTGCATTGTTCTCATGTGGCTGTGGTGTCAGATCCCTGCTAAACAGGTGGTGGGACACAGAGTCTCACAGTTGTATTTATAGGTCTGCCTTACTTCATTTCTCTTAAGCTGTTTCTTATTCCTGAACAGAGATGAAATGTGGCTTTTCAAGGAAAGCACTTGGGTTTTATGTTGTGGAGTTTTGCTCTTGCCCCATTGCCATTAACAAATAGCCTCCAGTCTCATGGCATTGTGTGGTTTTCAAAAGAATGACCATAAGAATATGGAGTGCCTCCTTGAATGTGAGCAATTTCTATTGAAGGAGACTTTGGAACCCTTAATTTAGATTAGACTGAGTAGCCTTTCTATTAGGTCTGCTTCCCTCCTGATATTTTCAGAGTATGCCAACTTGACATTTTTCAATCTGCTGGTTTTTGTACCTTCTATATAGTTCCATCAGCAAAGCCATAGGATGATTTAATTCATATGCCAAAGGACTAACTTCCATCTTCCACTCGAAGTGGTGGGATGGATGTGTATCTGTCTGTGCTTTAGTCTACAGTTCCTTCAGCTGGTTCTCCTTAATTCCTGCCACCATCCTCCATTGAATTGTTTACTTTTAAAGGAAAGCTTACATTGAAAAATCCCAGAGTAATAATAATGTTAAGTCTATTAAATTGATAGCAAAGCCGTGTCTCCCTTAAGTGGATGTAAATTGAAGCCCATTATTAAAGTAGTAGAGGTGCTAATTTTTTCAGTTGAGCAACATTTGAAATAGAAGTCTGCTGTTTCTGCCTCTCAGGTGGAACAGCAGAGTCCTCAGTGGAGCCTTTCTGAATCTTTAGAGGACTTTAATTTTGTTTGTAAATTATGTTATGGACATATGGAAAGTATTAATTCATCAATCATTAAGTTTCTCTTCCTGCCAAGGCTGACAGAGGACATTCTGCCTGCTAAAAGTACTTTCCTGTCATTTTACCTTTGTGATTTACCAATATTTCTTAATTTTGCTCCCTCTTGATCTCTTTCAAGTGTAATATTAATCAACTATTAAGTTATCTTGGAAAATGAAGTTGCCTTTATGAAAGGCTCCAAAATAAAAGTCAATTTAATGAAAAACTCTACTTCCCTCTGTAGGTATTGGTGTTCCTATTATGCTGGCTTATGTGTATGGAGTTGTTCCAATTTCTCTCTGCCGAAGTGGAGGCTGTGGTGTGTCAGCTGGCAATGGAAAAGGTGTCAGGATAGAATTTGATGATGAAAATGATATAAATGTTGGTGGAACAAATGCAGCTGTAGGTAAGAAAATTCAGTGTTGTGTTTTCTATAAATATGTGGGCTTTGTGACTTGTATTTTCTGTCTTGGATACTAGAGTAGCAACTTGCATTTGAGGCTGCTTCTGCTCATTGCTGAAATTGCACCTCTCAGATGATAATTGCTTCTCTGTGTCATTTTGTGCTGGGCTGTATTACAAAGTTATTGCCCATTTTAATCAAAGCCAAACTCAAGTCTTCTCCATAGGTAAGAGTTTTAACATACCATTAATGCTGCTCTTTCAGAATCCTGGTTTGTGAAAGCTGGTTAGATTTTTTATTTTTTGATAGGGCCAACTAAAGACTGGTCTGATGCTTCAATTTTTTGATTACATGGCATTATGCTGTGTGATGGGGTCTCTCTGCATTCCTTTTATCCATGTTTCCTATCCTACCCATGGTTAATGTTTTGCTGTCTTAAGTATGTGCTGTCAGGCATAGCCATTATAGCAGCACCAAGAAAGGTGTCTTTTAAAATTATTTCTGGTTTTGGGGAATTTTTTTTTTTACAAAGTTCTCTTTTTGTGACCATGTGTTTTATAAATCCTTCTTCTCAGCATAATTTCAGAAACAGCTTTCATGGTCACATTCCAGAAACAGCTAAGTGCTGCTTCCATAGCTGAGGAGCCTTGTGTGTTTCTGCAGATACGACGTCGGTGGCGGAGGCGCGGCACAACCCCAGCATAGGGGAGGGCAGCGTGGGGGGCCTGACGGGCAGCCTGAGCGCCAGCGGCAGCCACATGGACAGGATCGGCGCCATCCGGGACAACCTGAGCGAGACAGCCAGCACCATGGCCCTGGCTGGGGCCAGCATCACGGGCAGCCTCTCAGGGAGTGCCATGGTCAACTGCTTTAACAGGTGAGGGGCCTGCTGCCAGCCCTGCTCCCCCTGCAGCCACAGCCACTGCACCTCCTTGGCTTCCCAGTTTTTGTGTGCCATGGAGAGTGCCATGGTGAGCTGCTTTAACAGGGGAGGGGCCTGCTGCCAGCCCTGCTCCCCCTGCAGCCACAGCCACTGCACCTCCTTGGCTTCCCAGTTTTTGTGTGCCATGGAGAGTGCCATGGTGAGCTGCTTTAACAGGGGAGGGGCCTGCTGCCAGCCCTGCTCCCCCTGCAGCCACAGCCACTGCACCTCCTTGGCTTCCCAGTTTTTGCTTTTCAGTATCAGTTCCTATTTAACAGAAGTGTCTCTGGGAGATAAACAGTTCATGCCTGACAAACTTACTGTTTTTCAAGAGATCCTGCCTGACCACAGTCCTCAAGACTTTGCTTTTGTTTAGGCTGAGTGGGGCCTGAGATCTTGTTCTCCTGCTTCCCCAGGAGAGCTGCCTGTAGCCAGGAGTCAGAGGGGGGCAGCTCATCTCTAATGCAGCTGGGTTCTCTGGTGCACCTCACCCAAAATTCAGAACTGCTGACTTGTTTGGTCTGCAGGCACCAAGCTGTGCCTTCAGAACACCTGGGTGGAGTATGGACTCCAAATGGACATCAGGCAGGAGGGGAAGCAGATGAACACCTGGCCTTGCCAAGGTGCCAGCTTCTTGTCACATGCTCAGTGCCTTTTGTGAATTTGGGCCTTTCTGGGAGTTGGCTCTCCTGCACCCTGAAGAGAAAGGGACTGTGTAGAAAGGATTGTTAGCATGTGGAGTTCAGAATGGAATATGCTCCTTAAATCAGCTGCCAGCACTGCTCATTTGAGTAATTTGGCATTCCAAGGTATATAGAATAAAGAGAGTGAGATAGTATCAAGAATTCCCCTCCGCTAGGACAGGTGTACCAGGCTGTGACTGCTGAGTGAGATATACATACCCTCTTCTATAAAGAGCTGAGTGTTAAAACAAAAAAACAAAACAACAACAAACACAAACACACCAAAAAAAAAAACCAAACCCCAATTTCAATGTCAGTGCACAGATAAACAAGACATTTGGAAAAAAGCTTGTAATTTGATTTCTGGCATATCTGCTGAGCCCAGCTTAAGATTGCTCAGGTTTCTATTATTCCTGTTGTAGTTGATAGCAATACAATGTAAAGCAGAGTACAGAACACAGTTCTGTGCCTCTTATTTGATTAGCAGTAATTTGCAGCAGGGGATTCATGGGTACTATAATGTCTTGAATTTATGTACCCTTCTGATTGTTTTCACCATTTTTAGAGTACAGTGTACTATCTGCAGAAGAGCTGTAGCTGAACCTAGAAGCTGTCCTTGTGAATCTCAGGAGGGAAAGAATCCAGAACTTTCGGTTAACATCTTTAGGAAATTACTCTGTTTTTGCTTTGAGGTGTTTTTGTTTGCTTGGTGTTAATAAAAAAATAGTAATTTTGACAGTGGGAATGGAGAACGTGTGTCAGTAGGGTAAATAAGCCTATCTGTACTGGAGTGACTCAAGAACTCTTATTTCATAATTACTGACTTATTTACTCACTGCCATCTACAAAGTGTGCTTTAACTGTTGTGGTAGTATATGTAACTTTCTCTTTCTCTTTCAAAGACTGGAAGTCCAAGCAGATGTGCAGAAAGAACGATACAGTCTGAGTGGAGAATCTGGCACAGTTAGCTTGGGAACAGTTAGTGACAATGCCAGCACCAAAGCAATGGCAGGATCCATTCTGAACTCCTACATCCCTTTGGACAGGTAAGGGAAATGTGGTGAAAATAGAATATTTATAAGCCTTGCTTATTAAAGGATATTTTAAGCATGCCTCAGCTATTCTGCATTCAAGAATACACTTTGAAACAGTAGATTTTGTTACAAATGGAATTAGGTGTGACTGTTTTCTGCATTTTGGCAGGGTTATTTCCAAAGAGGAACGCCATTGCTGTAGCTCAGTGAAGCGTTTGGTGGTTCAGACTTTGTGTTTTCCTTTGAGCTGTTTATTTGGTTAAACTTTTCCCCTTACAAGATACACAGTGAAAGTGAGAGGGATGTATGAAGGAAAGCAGCAAGAGTTTGTTCCACCCTCCGACGACCTCTTACACTGACGGATTCTCCCCTGTTCTAGGGAAGGTAACAGCCTGGAAGTGCAGGTGGATATCGAATCCAAGCCAGCCAAGTTCCGGCACCACAGCGGGAGCAGCAGCGTGGAGGACGGCGGCGCTGCCGGGCGCGGCTGCTGCGGCCCGCCCGAGGGCAAGGCCGGCGCCACCAAGTGGTCCAAGGACAGCACGGCGGGGAAGAAGTGCAAAGGTAAGCTGAGAAAGAAGAGTAGCATGAAGATTAATGAGACGAGAGAGGACATGGATGCTCAGCTGTTGGAGCAGCAAAGCACAAACTCCAGTGAATTTGACTCTCCCTCTCTGAGCGATAGTATTCCATCTGTAGCAGATTCGCACTCCAGCCATTTCTCTGAGTTCAGCTGCTCAGATATGGAAAGTATGAAAACTTCCTGTAGCCATGGCTCCAGCGACTATCACACTCGCTTTACCACAGTCAGTGTTCTCCCAGAGGTGGAAAACGATCGCTTGGAAAGCTCTCCACAGCTGAGTGGAATCCCTGTGCCTGTTCCAGCTGCCCCAAGCACTGATGTTCCACAGCTGAGTTACATTGCTGAGGAAAGCATTAATAACGGATCTTCGACGGATGTAGATTTAGGGGTTGGTGAAACACTGAAAGAAACAAACAACAACCATTCACAACAGGCTGTGGAATTAAGCACTGCTATTCAGACTGAAATGTAAATCTGTAAGTGCTGCAAAAATCTATTTGCCACTAAAGAACCCTGTCAGAGCTGGTTGAATCACATGCGACTTCCGTAAGTTTCAGGTGACCAGCAGAAGCAAGGTTTTGATACAACTGCATTTTCTATATACTTATCTGATAAGGCAAAATACTTCCTATGGATCTTCGACCTATATGAAGAGACATGAAGGCTTTAACCAAGTGCATTACAGCAGTACAAATATGTCCATGTTTTGTATTTTTGCCACGACTTTGCTTGAAAGCGTATACTTGGTGTATTTAGATAAAAATTGGTAAATTCTTAATATGTTAAATGCTGAGATGAATAATATGTCCTGCACTGTTCACTTGGAAAATATGGGGTTTGGGATAAAGGGTGTTAGTTGAGCATTAGTGACTTAAAACCATTCTTGTGTGAACTCTTAAAATTAAGGGAAGCAAAGACCTGCAGAGACCTATACAAACATACTTCAACAGTGAATATTCAGAATGACAATTTTGTTTCATAACTGGACACACTGTATTTAGAATGCATGTAGAATGAACTGCATATCTTCAGATGGATGTGGCCTGTGTCAGAAGTGTTTGTATGTATGTACACTTTGAGCAGGGTTATGGCTTTTACATAATTTCAAAACATAAGAAATTGGTACTTAATATATGGTGGAATGGAGACATCACCTGTGTAGAACAGTGGGGTTACCTATTTATTCATGCAACCAATCATGCAGCAGGTAAGGCTACTATATAGTGTATAAAAAGTGTAAAATAACAATCCAGTGATTTCTAAGCATTGTAGAAAAGCAGTCACCTTTCCTTAGGGGGAAAATTGGTGCCCCGTCCATTCTTGGTGCCTTTGGAAAAGACTGGGTTTGAAGTGCCTGGTCGCCTGAGGATTTTACTGTAATGTTTTCCAAAATGTCCTCTTTGGCCACCTTGGATCACAAAAGAAAATCCTAGTGAATAAATGACTGTCATAGATATAATAATGAGGTATTGGCCTACCAAAGACTCACTCAGGCTTTAGTGGACTTGACATCTCTTTGCAAGACATGCTTGTCTTCAGTCCCAGAATCTTAAGTGCAGTGCAATGACTGCCCAAATGCAAAGATGGGTTCCAAATAAGCTGGCTTTTTTCTTTTTTTTTTGCAAATGGAGGATGTACAGCTGAACACAAGTTGAAGTTGGCCAAAGCGCCCACACTGTTAACATTTTTGGCTAAGTAATTCACTAAAATGAAAAAAGTTGTGAATCTCAGAATAACAGTTAACAATGTTCTGTCTTGTGTTTCATGTATTGCCATTATGGTGCTACTGGAGGTTTGATTGGATGAACAGAATGCCATGAGCTACAGTCCTCTTCCATGACTTATCCTCACCAGTTTCAGTAATAGCTTATAACACTAGTGCCAGTTACGTTATTTGGTAATGCTTGTTACAGTATTTGTATATTTGCAATTCGGTTTTGCTCAATAATATGCGTGTAAACTGCATATCTGAAATAAATGTCTAAATACTGACTTCTAGTGGCCTGTTGTTTAATGTGCTGACCAGCCTTATGAAAATGTGTATGTTCCCAGGGAGCCTTTTTTCCTGACTGCTCCTATCTCGTGCTGCCTTTAAATATTTTTATTTGATTAGGTGTGCTTTGGAAGTTGAATGTTCTGATTCTTGGAAGTGTAAGATCTAAAGTCAGTTGCGTTTTGTACAAGATTTCAGCCTTCTCTAAGATGAAAAGAAATCTGATCTGCTTCTTTGGCAGGCAGAACAGTAAATGGTTTTGGGAGAGGGATGCAGTTCTGGCAGGAGCTCTTTAAACAAAACTGCACTATCTTGGCACAAGTCAAATGGCTGACTGAACTCAAAATCTGTTTTCTCCATCTAAAGTGACGCTCTTCTCATGGCCTGCACAGAGTTCTTTCTGGAACACCACAGACTGGTCAGAGTTTCTGGGTAACACCTGGTGTTTTTTGCTGAGCTGAACTGCCTGTTCCTTTGGCTCATTTTCTCACCTGCATCATGAGAGGCCAGGGAAGTGAGAAACTAAAACCGATGGAGGGATGCATTGCAGAAGCCCAAGCTCAGTTGCCTCACCCGAAGCCCATATGCAAGTTATACTTCTGTCAGATGGAAAAGTTATTTCAGCAAGTTCAAACCTACCTCTTAATTTCTCAGGACCTCAGTTTTGCTGTTCAAGTAATTGGAAATATGGTTTACTCTTGTAAATAAATTTTATCAAATAATAGCATTATTTTCACTCACTCGGAAAACATCTGATAATTTTATACATCACTTGAAGAGGTTATGTTAAAATGCAGCTAAGTTTTTTTCTGGACATAAGTTTTTAGCAGCAAACCATTTTGCTGATTAATTTTGTAATATTTTTTAATTCAGAGGTAATATTTCATACATGAGGCAGTCTTAACAGTACCAGTAAATTTAATGCAGCACTGAATTTTGAGTCTATAAAAAAGTAAAATATACACTTCTATTAATACACTAATGTAGAAGAGGCTTCTCTTATTTACAGATCTACTGTAAAATTCACTAACTTTTTTTTGCACTGAAATAAAATACAGGGGTGTCCCTCATGGGACATCAGATGTAAACTTGATCTTTCCTGTAATTTATTTCAGTACACCCACATGGTAGGTTTTTTTCAGAAATTTTTTTTCATGATTCCTGGCTGATTTGACTAATTCATGTCAGGTTGTGGATCTTGAGGAAATGTATTTTAATACCTGCTGTATCTGAGACTATTTGAGATAGTTAGAACATTATAAAAGCCATCATAAATGCTTTCCTCGTGGTGTTTGCATGTCTATTGTAGTGAAGCATCCAGGCTTGTACACCCATCCTTTCATTCAGTCAGTGTTACAAAGTTTTGCATGTATGAGCTAATTACTTTTTACTGTTGCATAAAGATTTTTTGACTGACTTACATCACTTTCAGTCATTTAGATCGATTTTTAAATAGTTGCCTACTTAGTAATACCACCCCTCTGATGGATAATAATGCATTTTAAAGATAATCAAGCAGAAGGTTGAAAAATACTAGAATTAATGAGCTTAAAACCCATGAATATTCTAATTCAGGTGAAATTGTGGCAGTCTTGAACAGAAACTTTGGAATGATGTTGAGATTTATTTAGAATCACTTCCTGAAATGACAAAGATCTGAGGAGCACAGTTACCACCTTGACTGCTCCTGCCAGTCCCAAAGGTGACACATGGATCTTCCCAGATGGAATAATCTGGTGTTGCTGTGGGAGCAAAATGGTTTTCCTGTGAGGACTGAAGAACCCCCAGGCCCAGTCGTGGTGAGAAGCACAATCCCAGACTGGTGACGAAGATTTTGTTGCCTTTGGTCTCAAAGGGTAGGATAGAGAGAAAAGTGGCTGTGAGGTACTTGGTAATCAAAGCTGGTCTGGAGGAAAAGGAGGAGCAGGATCCACAGCCTTAGGGCTGACACTGAACTTTGTGCTGAACACAGCCCCAGTCCTGGCAGGTGGCTCTGGGGATGAATCTGCTGTGGCACCTCGCTCTGTCCAGGCCAGGTAACTGAGTGGCTTTGAGGTGTGACTGCCTCAGCACCTGCCTGCACACAGGGACCAGCAGGAAGCATTTGGGGAACAAACCCAGCCAGCTGCCAGGTACAGCTCTCCTTGCACCAGATCCTGGTGAGCTGGCTTTACAAAAGCTGGCTTTATTGTTGATTCCATCTCAACAATAAGGACATTAAAATTCCCAACAGCCTCAACTGGAGTGCTTGTGTTTAGGCACCAGAGCTGTGCTGCTGTGGGGTTGTGTGGGCTCGAGCTTCCCTTTGCTCACAGGCTGCATTCTCAAGCACAGCATTCTGTGCACTTTATCCCCTTATAATCCCTCTTGCTTACGAGGAAAACCACTCCCATGTTGCTGACTGTGTTTGTGTGGGTGGCATTTAGCAAGGAGCAGCCGAGAAGTGGCACAGGCCTGTAAGGAAATGGCACTGCCACATCTGGTGGCTTTGTCTGCACTGCAGTGTGTTACATGCCCTCGGGGAGGGCCCAGGAAGGCACAAGGACTCGGTTGGTGATAACTCATCCCCTCAGCCAGCCGGGCTGAGCCCCTGCTCCAGCTCCTGCCCTTTGTCCCTTGGGGAGCTGCAGCTCACAGGCACTGAGCAGAGTTACACTCACCTGGGTCATAAATCTTGATTACAGCACGGAAGAAGCTTTGTTCCCTGCTGTTCAAAACGGTGTTATGTTGTTTATTGTAACAAACAAGTCTTCTGAAAGGCCTGGCAGTCACAGGAGTAGCCCTTTATTTGTGCAACTGGATTATGTAAAGCAGGGCAGGTTCTGATGAGTGGAAATACATCCCACATAAGGGCAAGGAGTGTGGTTTGCCAGTAACTGAGCTCTCACCACCACCCACCTGCACCTCTGGGCAGGGAGAGTGGGAAGAGTGGTGGCCCTGTGGTCCAACCCTGCCATGCTGACACTCAGCCCTGGCAGCACCTGCCAGCCTGGAGCTGGCTTCCCAAAAAACATCAAAAATACTTTGAAAGGATCAAAATAACAACAGTGTGACCCACCCCATTCCTGTACTATTCCCTGGCCACTGACTGCATTTTCAGTGGCTACAGAAAGGATCCTGCTGTCATGTCCTGTGTGAAAAGCAGGGATCTGTCCAGGAGCAGCTGGGTGTGTGTAGGCCTGGGACACATCCTCTGTGCTCGTGACTGGCTGCATTACTGCCACTGCAGGGTCACATTCACTCCCCTGCTGCCATCACCTGCAGAACCAGTGCTCTCCTGCCTTTGCCCTGCTGTTGGGTTTGGTTGTTTTTACAGAGGTGGAAGGTGACACTGAGGGGGTGAGTGACAAGCCAAGAGCACAACACCATGCTGGGATGGGGGTCTCCCTGCCACAAAGCCAGGTAAGACATTTGGGGTGCTCTTGCTCCCCCCTTTTGCCCACTCAGTTGTTTCTAGGTGCTGTGCCCAGTGAGGCCATGCACTGCAGTGCTGAGGTGGCAGCTACAGTCCTACCTTTGCCTGGCAGAGCTGCCAAAGCTGCAGAAGAGATTATGGAGGGCAGAGGGAAACAGAAAAACCAGCATAAATAAAGGCCAAGCACAGAGCAGAAACATGATTTAAAATATGGGAGTGTACAAAAATAGGGGATAACTAGACCAGGAGATAGGGACTGTCCAGGGAGAGGAGCTCCCAGCCCAGCAGTGAGGAAAGCAGTAATTCAGCTCTGTGGCTTCTGCTGACCATTACACACATGGGACACAAAACACATTTTGCAGCAGGTCCCATGGTGAGCAAGGAGCTGCTTTTGGCCTGCAGCTGCTCCTGTGCCACACCTGGGATGCTGCAGCAGCCTCTGTGCAGAGGCCACTCGGCCTCACCTGGCCAAGGGCATTGTGACAGGTGACCCCACCTCTGCTCTTCAGCTGCAGCTGCTGGGGGCTGCAGAAATTTCTCCCCCAGTTTCCCAAACTAAGGCAAGAGGAACTGACTTAGGCAGCCCTTACCTGTCAAACAAATGGTGAAATCCACCCAAAGACATTCCATTCTGCAGCCCCCGCCCCCAAAATGCCCCCCAGTGCCCCTTCAGTTTTTAAGACTGGTGCCCTTGTTTGAACTGTTCAGGGCCAATCAGCAGCACAGTCCCTTACATGTGTTTGATTCAGGTTTTTTCTAAGTTCTGTGTCTTTAGAAATTGTTCTGCCTGTCCATCAGGCCCTCCCAAATGCTGTCTAAAAAAGTAGCCAATCTCAACGAAAGCTGAAGGAGGCAGGACCATCACCAAAATGACTGCAGGCAGTGCTGGTGTTTTACATCCTAACAGCCTTAATCTGAGGAGATCACACACAAACAAAGTGAAACCTGTTAATTGCTAAGTATCAGTTGTACTGATGATGCTTTAGGAATTAAAAGCCTCATTCTTGGCCCTCCAAGCTGAAACTCATAATCCACATGTCAGAATTATAAGCCTAAAGTGCACTGAACCAGAAAAGAAGCCATAATTGTATTTCTCAAGAAAATAACTTTATTAATTAGTAGACACCTGAGAAAAATTTTCATTAGAACAACATTCTTAATGATATTTCTGCAGTGCTAAGTGAGTTTGATATACATTTATATCATCTGTGCAAAGAAGGCATCAGGGTATCTGAAAAATTTAAAAGCTTCACCTTTGAAGGAACTTTGTCAGAATCAAATATAAAACATAAGTAATGCCTGAAATTAAAAAAAAATTATACTGGTCCAAAAAATTGTTGTAGTTTTATAAATATATCTGTAAACAGAAATAGCTGGTATTTTAAATAATCTGAATACAAAACTCAGAGTTAAATATTTCTATTGTGCAGTGCAGCTACCTGTTCTTCTGTCGCTGCCCAAGAGAAGTCAGAAAACCAGCCATCCTCCCGCACACACAGGAAAGGAGTTCTCTGTGCACTAAAAATTACTCACTTGTTAAAAACATACCCATCCATTTAATAATTGTTTCCATGACAAGAATCAATAATTCATTCACCTTTTTTGATAAGATGTAATGAGCCAAAATATTTAAATCTGTTTTGTACAGACCAGGAATAGTGAACAAATAGATGGTCCACAGGAGTTTTCTGAAAAATGTTAATACTTCTTGTAAACTCATTTTAGCAAAGTTACTGCTAACTGACCCATTTATCTTGAAGACACTTCTTTATCACAAGAACACAGAACTCACAAAATGATGTAACAAGTGATGACTAAAAGTGTATTTACCTACTGTACCATCAAGGTATTTCCCATTGCATATATAAGGTAAAATATATTTTTCTGAGTCTAAATAAAATTAGTATGCCAAATGAAATTAACTCTTTTACTGAACACAGAGGGGCATTAAATTCTAGAGATGTATACAACTACCAGAAGAAAAGAGCAGCAAGTTTTAAATGTGCATATGCTGTCAAAACAAAATAGAATTCCAGCAGTCCAGGTAAAGACCCACTTGAACCCAGGCAAGTCTGCAGAGTTCATTCGTCTTCTAACATGAACTATATGCATGCAGCCAATAAACTTTAACTTCTTAAAGTTCATAAACCTGTTTAAGGCTCTCAAGATCTTCCAGTGAGTACTGATCACTCTGGCTTTCTGTCAGTAAGTCAAACAGATGCTGTATCTCTTCTTTTTCATTTTTGCTGAGAAGAGCCAGCACCACCTGAAAAAATCCCACAACAAATTATTTTATAATCAGCACAGGTTGAGTGAGAATCAAAATATCTGACAGAGACACATAAGTCAGTGTGGTTTTTCCTTTTAAGATATTAAAATTTCCTTTAGATTTCTGTGCAATTTAAGTACCCACTCAATCAGTCTAGGTTCTTACCTTAAATCTTTTGGCTTTGCTCAAGTAGAACAGGTGCTGATATACAAGGCCAGGATCTTTTCCAGCTATGTAATGTTCCAATGACTGGATAAAAATCAGAAGGATTTCTCCTTCAAGTTTGTTACTTAGCAGCACTGGCAGTGTTTTTGGATCAGTAGTTGTTAAGAGATCTGCACAAGCAGCTTTATCCTTACTGGCATTCAGTGCATTGATGATCTGACCGAAGTCGTAAGCGTTGGGTGGTTCTGAAACACGGAGCCTCTCCGAGGATCTCCTTGGCACTGCCTTTGGAACAGCCTCCTCAGCAGCCACGGGCTGAGCCTCAGCATCTTCTGATGTGGCAAAGTGCCCCTCTCCCTGTGCATCAGGGTCAGTCTCCTTCACAAACAAAGGGGCAACAGATCACTTCATGTGGACACAGAGATAACCAGAAGCTTCATAAACTGCACTTATCCATCACAGCACTAGATTAAAGCTGGCACTCTGCTCTTCAACAAAGAAGTGCACCCACCTTCTTCCATGTCCTACTGGCCCCAGAACAGGAGCTCTCTAATTCACCTTTAAAGGCTCACTGTCCAAAGTGTATCTTTTACACCTCCTTTTCACTGCTTGGCACTGCACTGTGGAATCACCCCTGCAGAGCACCAGAAGAAAGGAGGACTCCACACATGTATTAATGTGAAGTTCCAGAAGACAGGGACAGCTGGAGTCAAGGCAGCAGACACCCATGTTCCATTTCTCTGCATCAGATTGCTGTTTGGAGTCTTGCTTTGGAGGGAGAAAGCTCAGCATGGATAACCTGCCTCACTGTCCACTTAACTTCTCCTGAGGCTGCAACCTCCATCAAGTTTCACGAATCAGTAACTAAAAATTAACTACGGGGCCAACTAACTACATTTGCTAAAATCTATTTCAAGCCATCAAGAGTTGTGAAATTATTATAACCTGACTAAAACTTACTGAACAGGGTCTGTCAATGCCAAGTATTTTGAAAAGTCTGAAAATACTATATTGCATAGAACAGGAGATTAGTAATTTTTGGAAAATACTGCATTTGGCTTATAGACATTTTGTTCTATTTTTCAACAATCCTTAGAATCAAGGGAGAAACCTTGTCTGTCTTTTATATAATTATAGCTTGATTAACAAAGAATAATGATGATAAATTATTTTTCTAATTTTGTTTTTCTTTACAGTCTGTCTTCATGGAAAAAAGACAATCTTGTACTACAGCAGGTGAAAGAGGGGAGCCTCTCCACAGGGGCAGTTGTAATGACGCCAGCAAACATAAATGCTTCCTGCGTGATCCCTAGGAAAATTACCAGTGCCAGCAATGTAGTTAGCTGGTCTCTGAATTATGTGGTCACTTCCCAAACTGCCTCTAAACACCTTCCAGGTCCTGTTGTTTGTCACAACTCAGAGCTTAACTAACACTATACCAGATTATGCCTGTTACATAAAATCCCATGAGCTCGTGACAACCTGAAGTACTTCAAGAACATTTCTCCCCCCCCCCCCATATTAATAACTGCAGTTTCCATTATACCAGATTCTGAAATTACATTATCAAATTACAGTACCACTGTTCAGACTGGTAACTATGTATTTTAACTATACATTTTTAAATGAAAAGGGGGAAAAGAATTCTTTAACGACCAGCAAAGCTACAATCCAAAAATATCAGATGACTGAGAAAATCCTTTCATCACCTAATTCTACCCAGAACTGTGCAAATCTAACATTTTGATCTTGTACATAACATTACATCCTGTGTTTCTTTTATAAGATCCTATAGATGTTTTACTCTTGCTCTTTAGGGTAGGATTTCATTTTTCAGACCCCTAACTTCAGGACCAGCACAGGAGCAGCCAGGCCATCTGCTGACCACAGACCTCTGCCAGCACAGCCCCAAAGGCTGCCCAAGGAGCACAGAATTCAAAAATGAAACTGCTATTTCACAGCTGCACTCTGTAAAACATATTTCAAAGCTTAAGCAGCTTTTGTTTACAAGGAGCATACCCTCGAGTTTAGTGCCATCTAAATGGACTATTTTCCTTCCTGCTCTAGTTCTGAATACACTTGTGAGCAGTCCAAGCTTTATCATATGTAAAACTCCTCCAATATGCCCTCAAAATTATATGAAAAATACAACACCATCCCCACAAAGATACAGATTCAAGATGGACAAACAAAAGCTTTAGTATCTCTTCAAATGTGCAGCTTCTGTTGTGTTTGCTTTTAAGAAATGAGCAGGCACACCACCTCTTGTATGGTTATCTTCTTCCCGTGTGCTTGCTGACTGCCATCTCCAGCACTGCTGTCAAGGTGAAGCAGCTGGGTTACCTCCTCTAATTCCTTTTGTGCTTCAACAACATTTGGATCTATTAGAAGTACCTTGTTGAAATCATCAGCACTGGCTTGATAATTCTGTAAGTAGAAGAAAATATTTTTCTCATAAGCGCCTCCCTAGAAAAATAAATCTGAAGTGCCATACTGTTCTTTACAAGTAAGAAAGGTAAAAATACTGGGATCTGGACACTAAGTAGACAAAAATAATCTAAATACTGATCGTGTGATTTCTTTAGAGGGGAAAAAGGAAATGAGAATGAGTTAATACTCTGTGACTAAATATTTCCAATTAAATATGTAATATGAAATAATTTATTTTCAGAAACCTATTCCCTGTGTCAGAGAGCAAATTATTGAAGTTTGCTGCTTTTAAGCATGATTACTTACAGTGTAACACTGCTTCACAATTAATATAATGTGAGTCCAGTAAGTCTGCATACTTGCTTTGCCAATAAGAGAATTAAACTGAACTTTGATTAAAGATATATCTAATCTTCCTGGGCTTCAATCCAATAGACCATCTCTTACAGTGAAATTTTGCTAATACTTGAGAAGACTGGGATTATGTTACAACCTCTGGGCTAAACAAGATTAGGACAAACACAGTGACAGAGTGGCATTAGGACACAGTTCCTCAATAATCAGTCTTGTAATTTGTTCCATGCTTTTATTTCCCATTTTTAATGTATAATTACTATTTTTAAACTAAATTTTCTAAAGACACAAAGTTAATAGCATCAATTGAGGAAGACTGGAATTATCACAGTCTTAGTGTGATATCACACAGACATAGGAAAATCAAGACATCTCAAGGGCTGGAGTATCAAAAATAAAGATGAAATGAAGCAGTAAACAGTAAAAGACCATACAGACAGCAAAAAAACCAACAATTTCTTGTGTGAGTGGTCTTGTATTGCTTCTGTTTGGTCTTGTATTGCTTCTGTTCCCAAGCAGCATCAAAAGGTTACTATTAAATAATTTGTATTATGGAAAAAAAATCCTCACGTAGCACCTGAGGTACTTCCTCAACCTCAACTGTAACAGAGGAGCCAGTGTCCAAGTCACTCAAACTCCTTCCCACATTTTGTTCCAAACTGGTGGCCAGTATTCAAGGTGCAGAGGGGCTGCAGAACTGAAGCCTGCCAGGTCATGAAGGAACAGAGAGAATGAGAATTATGTACCCCTAACAAAGGAATGCACACAGGGGCCAGGTTGCTTTCATGAGAAATCCACTACTAATTAAGCTTAATCATCTGAATTACAGATGTGAGGATTCACAACTACAGAGAAAAGAGATTCTGGAACAGACTTCTGGAAACAGTAACAAGGGTCAGCAACCAATTCTACTGAATTTAAAACTGCAGCCTGCCTGACTGCCCAACAAAAATCACACAAGATGACTGTACCCAAAGCAGGAGGGTGGACTACCAGCTGCAAGAGATGCTGTTTGGGGTCCTGTGTCCTAGGTCTAACATACCTCCCCAACATTTTTCCTGATCTTCCCTTAACTACATCCTGGTAAATCTGTAAAAAAACCCCTCATTTACTACATTAAATTCCACTGCAGCTTTTTTAGTTAAATGTGTGTCTAATTACTTACAAATAACACTTCCCACCTTAGTGAGGTTTTTGCCAAACTATATGCCTTTAGCTCATACAATTCTTCATTACAGAGTAATTTGTCAACTTCAGATAATTTTTGTCATTTTATCTGAGTTTACCTTTCACTTTCATCTCTGAAATTAGCAATAATGAAGGCATTAAATTCAACCACAACAAAACATTTTGGGAGTCCCCAGCTCAGGCTGTTCTGAAGGAGTTTATCAACACTATGTTTCACGTTGTCTTCAATAATACAAAAATAGCACTTTTTCCTGGGATATGCAAAAAGCAATTCTCAGCCTTCTTCACAGGTGTGTAATATCCTTTTTACTGTCTGGTAGAATCACATTTACACTGATGTTTTATCAATTTTAACAATATAAGCTTAGAGGTGATTAATAACAGGTAGCTTAGCACAGTTACAGAAAAAACATTACAAATTGGGACTTATCACACTTCAAAAATTTTATAGCTACTGCAACAGAGGAACAAATGTATCACGTATCATGTTCCTAGGACCTGCATTTGGAATTATAACATGGGATGAGAACAGACTGGTATGCTGCTAAGCACAAACAGGTTCTCAGGTGCCTTGTAAGCTGAGACACCATCCAGTAATTTTTTGTTAAGGCATCAAACATAATGGAGGTCTGAGTAAGCATCCATGCATCTGAAGGACAATGATGAAACTTGGTGTACCTCCAGTCCACTCCTGCAATGTGGAAGACAGCACTTCAGATGCTTGTTTAAAGACACTTGTAAATTTAATACAAAGCAGGTGATGAGAGCTGCCATCATGAGCCCACAAAATCAAGAAGCTGATAATTCAATACCAAGTAAGAGCTGATGGGTAGAGCAAAGATTGCTGTGGGAGAATTGTGGAGTGTTAAGGCTGACTTAACATCACTGAAGATGGGGAACCACCAGAGGGAGGGACAAACAGAACAACATAGTTCAGTGATGGAACATGAGATTTGAAGTCACATTCAGGATGGATATGATCAATGTGTCTGCATTTATGATGATCAGGTAAAAGGATACTCTAAAAACTGTATGTAAGATGAGCACTGTGGAAACACCACCATCTCCATGCAGATGGAAAGGGAAAGGCTGAGCACTGCCACTGCCATAGAGTGACAAAGTACAGAACTGACAAAGGCCTGTAACGCAGTGGGGGAACAAAGAAAAAACAATAATTCAAACCTTGGTTTAATATGATACTTAAACATGAGCAGATGCCAAGACAGCTTGAGATTTTGGTTTGGACAGATGAAGACAAACTTGGAGAGAATCCATTTGTCATCAGCAAAGTCATAGTAAACTCCTTGACAGATAAAAGAGACTGGGATACCCAGAAGGACAATACTAGAACATTAGAACAGATTTGAAACTCACTTAACCAATCTCCAGTCAAACCTTATTTATTGCAATATTCTTGTATTTTCTCAAATTATTACATCAACATGCAGGTTTTGATGTAGCAGGTTTTGATGTAGCAAAAATATTTATATAATGTTTTATGTATGCCTAATGCTCTACAAAGTAATAAATCATAACACTGAGTACTTTGTTTGTAGTCACCCTTTGACAGCAACTACCTCATTGCCTTTGAAGGGGATAAAAGCAAGTTTAGAAGTGCTTAAGAACCTGGCATGTTCTTTTTCCTCACCTGTAATCCTTTGTACGCTAGTGCTCTTCTATAAAAAGCTTTAATATTAGAATCTTCTATCTGAAGAACATGATCACAATCCCGCTTGGCCTCTTCATATTTATACAGTTTCAAGTAACAGAGAGCTCTAACACAGAAAAACAGAATACACTGCAATGTAAGTAATTCTGTAGTGCCAACATCTTCTGACTCACAAATGTTAATTAAAATACTTCAAACAATTCAGTCTCAATGTGATTTTTTTTAAGTACCATTAACTATCAAGAACATCACTGGATGGATTTAGAGAAGGCTAATTCCTGAAAAAAAACCAAATTGCAAGTACAACTAATGCTTGAAGTTAAACAGGTATGCAAATATTTTAAAAACAGAGCCTACATTAGTACAATATGATAGCATAGTGGTTAATGTAATACAGATTTTATACAGCCATTCTGGTTAAAAAAGTGCTCTGCATTAAATTAACAACACTGCTCTCTGTACCTAATTATTACTTGGAACTCTCCTATTCAAGTACTGGTCTAATCAAATCCTTCTTAAGTTTGTAGGAGCTGATAAGATTACAGCATAAAGAATTATACTGCTGAATTAGGTCAACCTTTAAAATAATGCTGATGTATGACTGTGTTCTTACTTTTATTTTCTCAGAATGTACATTTTCTCTGAATTATTACTCTTCATATCTGAGATACTGCTACTTCATGTTAAGTTTTTAATTCAAATCATACCAGTACTCTTAAAAAAATCCCAAAAACACTACAAAATGCTATGCTAATTATAACTTCTACTATTGCTTACTTTATTTATATATAAGATTTTAAGATATATATCAGTGACATTAATACTTGCTCCCCTTGAAAAATGTTTTTACAAGAAATCCATTTTGTTATTATAAGCACCTACCAAGTAGGGAAAAAAATCCCTTTTTCACAACAATGAGTGAACAGATGCAAAATCTCTATTTGAAATGAGAAAATGTAACTACTGCTATCCCACAAAGCAGCATTAGCCTTTGGATCTTTACCTGTTAGTGTAGACAGTACATTCCTCAGTATTCAACTTCATGCACTCACTGTATTTATTTGCAGCTTCTTCATATTCCCCCATTTTTACAAAATCATTCCCTTCATTTTTCAACCTCTTGAACTTCTCTGTAGCTTCCTCACCTAGAGCAGGGAAGGATCACAGTGTCACATCAGGTCAGTTTGTTATGGGTGGCTGAATGATCTGTGCAGACTGAGGATTAACGCCTGGCAGTGGAGTCCCTGCACTGTCACTCTGCCTGTCACTCTGTCACACTGTCCCAGTCTGTCACTGCCCTCGGCCATTCCTGTCCCCAGCCTCCCCTGCTGCTCCAGCCAAGGCACAGCCACACCTACATTTGGCTCAACAAATACTTCCCCATCCACCAGTGTTACTTCTCTGCTGAACATAATGGGAATGCAACAGATAGCTCCAAGCTTTCCCAGTTTCTGTGTGGTAGAGAGGGCCTACCTGTGAACACTGAGGCCCTGCTTTTACTTACACTGGTGGAGACTTAATCAGCAGGATTAAAGCCTTCCAGATCTCCACCATCACACCAAGGTGGCCATAATTTGATCTAATATTGTCTTTGCAATCATACCACAGTTACTAAGCTAAACTGACAGTGACAATACTCTGTTAAGAACTATTTCTAAAATATGCAGTGAGGAACCTTGAAACACCTAACTAGACTTTTTAGTGTAGTAACTGTGTTATTCCATAATTGCCTTCCTTCTTAATTCCACATCATTTGCTGCAGATGCTTTTGGGTTAGGCTACAGTTTTTAGCTGTGTTTGCAGTGAAAAACTGATCCCAACTGCAGCTTCATGACTCTGTTGTGAGCAAACAGTAATTATCAACACAGCTCTAAGTAAATCATAATGAAATAATCCACTTTTTGCACTGTGCTAAAGAATATGAGCCTCCTGCCAAGCTTCAGGTTTTCAACACTGTATATAACCAACAATTTAAACCTATAACTGAACTCACTGAGTTCTTTTATAAAAACATGGCAGTTTCCTATGCCAGAAAACTACATGTAGAGTTGGGTAAAAATAAACTACATGAATCACACAACTAAATTATAACTTGAGTTGTAAGACACAAAGAAAAACATACAGTTGTTGCAAAAAACTGTCAGCCAATGGTAAGGATTAACTACTGACTGAACATTATTGTTGGCAGCCTTTCAGTACCAGCTATCACTGTCAGGTCTCACTGATGCAGCAGAAGCCTGAGAAGGCAACCAGAACCTTAAGAGTCAGCCTTCAGTGAAGAAAAGAGTTACACAATCATTGTTTAACTTTTCTAAAAATAAAGCCTAACCAAAGCCTGCTCTATTTGAAATAGACATGACTTGTATCACAAAGCTGCCAAGCACTTGGAGGACACTCAGTATTGCAGTAATGCATTATAGACACATAACCCCATCACTGGTACATACTTGGCCAACAGCCCAGTTACAAACTGCAGCCACCCCTGTTGTTAATTGAGGGGAGAATATCTTCAATACTACTTTATATTGAAATAAACTCAAAGGGAAACCAATTAATACTTGAATAAGGAATCATAGGGTTAAAGCCTTTGCAAAGGGAGTGTTTAATGTCAGTAACAACTGAATCAGAGAGCTTCCTTCACTTTATTTACTAAGGGAGAAAAATGGAAACTGCAATGACGGGAAAAAAAGTCAGGAAGGAAGTTAAGTTTCCCAGAGTTCAGCACTCAGTGATTACATATGGACAAGTCCAGAACATCTTTGAAAGGTGTCTCCTAATCTTCTGCCAAAGTTGGGTGTTTGTTTGGGTGGTGGGTTTTTCTGGGAGAAAACTGTTTTTTAACTGTGTTATGATGTCAGGGAAACCACTGATGCTCGTGTCCTGGGGGTCTTCAGGCAAAACATTGCCAGCAGGGCATGGGAGAGGATTGTCCTGCTCTGCTCTGCACTGGGGCAGCATTACCTTGAGTGCTGGGAGCAGTTTTGGGCACCACAACATAAGAAAGATCCAGAGAGCATCCAAAGAAGAGCATGGTGAAGGGTCAGAGGGGAAGCTGGATGAGGAGTGACTGAGGTCACTTGGTCTGTTCAGCCTGGACAAAACTGAGATCCCCACAAGGGGAAACAGAGAAGCAGGCACTGATCTCTTCACTCTCATGACCAGAGACAGGACTCAGGGAAGTGGAGCTAGGGGAGGTTTAGGATGGGTATCACAAAAAGGTTCTTCCCCCAGAAGCTGGTTGGGCACTGGAACAGGCTCCCCAGGGAAGTGGTCACAGCACCAAGGCTGACAGAGTTCAAGAAGGGTTTGGACAATGCTCTCAGGCTCATGGTGTGACTCTTGGGGTGTCCTGGGCAGGGCCAGCAGTTGGGCTTTGGTTATCCTGATATTTTGCCAGTGAGTATTACTGCAGATTTTATATAACTTAACTTTATATAACTAAAGTACATGCTGCAAATGACACTTGGTTTAAAAAAATTACCATAACTGCTCCACAAAGCCCATTAAACTCCATCATGTAAATGGCAGTAATTTATGTTGGGTTTTCACAAAGGTCTCAATGAGTGTTTTCTAAAGCAGTTTCTTTGACATTGTTAAAACATATTCCATTTTGTAATTAGGTTTATTTTCTGAATGTGTATTTGCATTAGCTATACATACAATTCATCTGCAATTCTTCTTCTCTGTTGATGTCTATAGTACTTGGTTTATTCTCTGAAGTGAGGCTTCCTCCATCCCACCTGTGCAGCTGAGCAGCAACTGGAACAACTGGAATTGGTGGCAGCTTCTCCCTCCAACTGGGACCATCCTGATCTATTAAAGTCTTTGTTATTCTGAAAAAGAACAGCCCCACCAACATGACTTTTCATATATTTAACTCGCACTTCAGTAACTTAGAACCAGTTCAATACTGCAATGTTTCAATTAAAAAAAAAAAAACAAAACTTGAACAATTATCCTTAAGGCTAAGTTGAAAAATATTATCACAGCAGTCAACAGTATCACACTCATTTAAGATTTAGACTTTTTCCACTTTAGAGTATTATGGAAGCATTTAGAACAAAGCTGACTTCAGCACGATCTGTAAATATTCAATCAATGACTGATTCTGTAACTAAGCTCTAAATGCTGCCTACCACATCAAGTAAAGAAATACCAAAAAAAAAAAATTATGTATTTATTTTGGTTACTCTTCTCAGCTGTTCACAGGTGTTACCTGAAGTAAGTGAGATTACAATATTTTCAGGTAAAATGTGATACTTAAATTTGCAAATGTCACATGAAACCTCTTCCACAACAACTGTCTAAAGAAAGCAATGCAGGTCACAAACTAGTCTGAATTAAGTTGCATTTTATAGTTATATAGTCAGAAATGTATTGATCAATGCCCATTTAAAAATATTTTAATTACACATAAAAACTGTCTAGTCTTTCTTAAACCAACATATATATATATATATATATGTGTGTGTGTGTCAACTATTTCCACATATATGTGGTTCAATCCAAAACTATTTAAGTGGGAGTTTCCCATTGCCTTTTTCTCTTTTAGAGAAAAGCATAAGTTGACATAGTAAGTGAAACAATTTAAGATTTCATGGTTCTTTTAGAAATTTTGTAGTGTTAAAAAAAAATTATGAGAATTATGAGAATAATACTGTGATAAACATCTCCTAGTCTCAAAATGGGCTTAAAAATCAAGTTCAACTAGTAAAAAGTCTAATTCATAATTTAAGAAAGGAAAAATCTGAATTGAGTAGCAAAGCAAGTCCCATGGACACTACAGGAAATAAAACTAAAATTTTTTAATCAGGTGCACTTCCATCTAACACAGTATGAAAAACATACTACATGAACACACATCCAAAACCAAAATTAAGAACCTTGAAAGTGACATGAAGAACAATATAGAATGAACATAAATTACCCAATGGAGTTTTCTTATTTACTTTTCTTCTTTTAAAGTATTTGAATAGCAGCTATTTAAAAAAAAAAGCGTCAGTCTAATACTTTGGCAATAGAATCAGAGCACTCAAGACCATATTCTTTTCCCATTGTGGTCTTATCAAAACACTAGAACAAAAAAGCAGCCCCAGTTCTAATCTCCTTTATGTAGAACAGAAATTACCAAAATATTTTAAAGAATTATATAGATTAAAAAGTCTGTTTGTAGAGCCATATAATGAGTGTCTTACACCATGCTGCATAAAAACCATGTGGTTTTGACTTGAAAGTCAATTTCTTCATTAACAGAATATCACATTCCATAGTATAATTTAGTTGCTTTATTTGTTTTCTAAGTGACCAAAACCACTATTTTAATCTGTGTTAATGTGTTAACTGCACATGCCTTTGCAGGGGCTCTCCTCTGCCTGTACCATTCCTAAGTATCTCAGAGGACATACCAACAATGTGGCTTGTCCAAGTACTGCTTTGCTCTAATTTCACTACAACTTCAGGATTTTAATGACAGCCTGAACCCAACTACTAAGAAAAAATGTGGCACACCATCACAAATTGAACAACCCAAAGATTTACTCAGGTTGTTTTTTTAGGCAACAAAACAGTACACTTCATATTAACATATCAATTAATTAACTTCAGATATTTCCCATAGAAGTAATGGAGTAATTCCACAGGAAACCAGAGTCATATTGAATTCCTATTTGTTTTTTCATTTATCATAATGGGCTTAAAAAGTTGCAGGAAAAAACTCTTAATTCATCAAAATCCACAGAAAGAACCCTGCAGTATCTGATGATTAACTGACTTCTTGTAATATCATAATGTAAGCAGAGTTTTTTGCAAAAATGCATACTTGTGTGCCATGATTAGCTTAAAAAGCACAGGTGTCTCATGAAAAAGCTGGGACAAACACACTCATTTCCCACCACCAAGGCCCCAGCTTGACCCAACAATCCTGCAGTTCTGGAGCTGATCACAAATTTCTTTCTGAAGTACAGTACTCATATGGGACTTTGCAAAAATAGCTTCTGAGCTATTTCAGGCAATTTGCTCACTGATACTAAAGGAATTGGGACAATTGGAATGAAGTTTCAGTTTAGTAGGAGGAAATGCATAAACATATTCCCACACATTAGAGCTTCTGTATTTCTAACAGAGAAAAGTAAATAATGAAACACTCAAGAGGAAATTAAAATACATGAAGTAGAAAATCCACTGATGTTCACAATGCTAGGAAAATGCCACTAATTAAAAGCATGCTTGAAATGCAATCTCCAGTTATTTGGCACACACCTTTAAATGAGCCAGTCCTTCCAGTTTATCTAAAAACATCACCTCAGGAATCAATAAAAGACACAATTTAACATCATCTAACCAACAAAATGAACAGTCAAATAACTGTTTATACTTGTTTCCATTATGCACTCAAACTCTTAATTATTTCCTTTTGATTGCAAAATGATCAGACAAAGGTTTGATATTAAAAATCCTTGTCTTTTATGTGAGTATTAAAAATATGCAATTGATTCTAAGGTTTTTGAAAAGTCTGCTTAGCCACGTAAGCACAGAGAGACAAGCTTCAATGTGGTTTATCAAACCCACCCTCAGACACAAGTAGGATGATGAATTTTTCCTGTCAGCATCCTAAAGCATGGCTATACAATTTCCCACAGAAAATTCAAAACCAAGAACTCCTCCAATAAAATAAGGTTGTTAAGACCTGATCCTCCTAATATTAAAAAAAAAAAAAACAAAACAAAAAAAAAATTACATTTGGGGTAGTCTCTTTAAGTTAAAAGACAGAAATGTTTTTTTAAAATTCATATTTAGAAAGGTCTCTTACTTTGGAAATGAAAATGAAAGCTTTAGCACAGTCTCAGTTGAAGTTTCAAATGATAAAATATTTTTTTTTAAAAATATAGTTAAAGTTCAATTACGCAGGAGGTCTATGATTTAGGAACTAATAATTTGCAAGCAAAAGTGAATTACCAGCAGAAGAGAAGAAGGAAGAAGCAGCTGAAATAAGGTGATGGGTTGCCAGGGAGGAAAAGAGTAATGAGCAGTGAAGCTAAAAACATAAGGAAGGCCTAGAGAGGAGAAAAGGAAGAGTGTTAAGGAGAAAAGGGAAATCAGCTTATTACTAAGCAAGTTCCAAGTCAAGGAGAAATATGAAAAGAGTATCTGCAGATAAAATAAGCCAACAAGATTTTAAAAAAGTGTAATAATTACATAGATACCAGGATAAGCAGCTATTCCACCAATCCAAGTGCTCTATTATCACCACAGATACAGAAGATCACTAAAAATTTTTGTGGTATCAAAAAAATAGGACTTCTAAGAGATTATAAAGTGCCACAAATTTCCTCTGGTCAAATAAAGAGAATTTAAAGAAAGATATTATGGGCTTTTTAATGAATAGTGAAAGTGCTCATGGTCTTGCCTTAGGAAAAAAAAAACCCACACTAGATTCCACTGTAAAAGTCACATGCATGTGGGTTTCTGCTCAGTGATTAATGGCTGTTCTGTTTTCAACTTTATAGTATTAAAAGTATAATTAGAGAAATTGAAAAGTCTCTCTTAGCAGAAAGAATTAATGCTGAAAGTATTAATACTTGAAAATAATATTCAATTATATTTTTTACACCTCTAAGCTTTGTAGCCAACCACTGTTTCAGGCTATTTCACTATTTCCACAACTGCAGCATACAGAAGGATTCACACTTAACATAAATCTCCAAGTGCCACAGAAAGACTGTTAATATGTAAAGGAAACAGGATGTCAGAGAAATGGCATGGACCTTAAGAATTACTTTATATAGTATAAAATAGAAGTTAGGGAAGAGAACAAGTAGAAGCACTATTGAAAAATCCAGCCTTAAAATATTAAAAATATTACATTTTTGAAAAACAGGAAAGGAACCCACTGCTAGGAGAAGATAACTGAAATAATGGGAAAACAACTAAAAGAACACCCAATCCTCCACCTATAATGAACTAACTCTGCAACAGCTCCAAGGGTACAGAACAGAGGGAGCATGCAAAACAAACAAATTTGAATTGTCTTCTCTTTTGACTGTTATGAGAGCATTTGTGTGTGCAGTTACCTGTTAGCACTGTCGTTTGCTGCCTGGATGCTGCTGTCTATCTGCAGGATTGTTTTGTAATCAATGTACGCCTGTCGGTACCGCTCCATTGACTCGCTCGCCATTGCTCGGCGTAGAAGAGGCTTAAGGGAAAATGGCTGGAGCTCCAGAGCCCTGGGAAGACAAGAAGAAAAATGCAGGATTGAAAAGGAGTAACTGAATTAAGTGAACCATTTCATGATATACATAACTATATGCAACTCTGTGATTTCAGATGGCACTTACAGTAAAATAACTAAGGAAAATGGGTCTGAGTGGTTCATATCAATGCCCTAAATTACACCCAGTTTTGAAATTGTTAGTGCTTTTACTACAGCTTACTCTACTCAAAGCTCTGTCTTCCATCTGGAAAACTGCTCTCATCACCATGATATGATTAATGGAATGGCACCTGCTTATGAGCAAAAGCTGTTTTTCCTAAGTCCTGCCTAGATTCACAAGGATTTCAAGTATATGGTGCTTTTGCTTACATGACTTTCAGTTCTTCCTCCTTAAATGAAAGTATGCACTTGAAAAACCCACTGACTAGGACAGGAACATGCATGCACTTTTCTTTGGACTTAGGTTTTTGCCTGCCTTTTGTCTGTTTACATTTTTGATTGTCTGTCTGGTCAACACCAACCTCAACACTGTGCAATTAGAACCCCTTCCCAACACATTTGCATGCTGCATTTTTCCAGCAGTATGAAGCAAAGATTTTATTTCTCAAGAACTACCTTCTTTTCAATGATTCTTGCTAAAGAGAGAGAAACTTTTGAATAGTGAAATTAAGATGAGTCTAGACAACTGGATTTCATGAAGTCATAAAGCCACGCAGACTGAGATATCCCAGCTTTCTGCTACAGACATGTTTAGCTCCAAGATTAGACAAGGCTGCTCAGGGATTGATACAGCTGGGCCTGAAGACTCTCCACGGGATCTCTGCCCAACATCTCTGGGCAACCTGTTGCAATGTCAAGCAGTGTTCATGGGGAGAAGGCTTCTCCTAGTACAACCCTACAAAATTTTTTACTTTGAAATCAAGTAACCTATTTGTAGGTAATCTATTATATTGTGTTGCCTACTGAAGATTTGACATTACATGTGTTTGCAGTTCTGCATCCCAGTCTCTAAATTTTTTCTACCTCTGTATTATTTCTACCACTAAGCACTATGAGTTCTTGCACATCCAGGAAATATGCATGACATTAAGGACACTATCATTAGATAGTAAGAATAAAAAGCTTCTAATTGGTAAGAATACAAAACCTAAAACTTCTGTATTACTGATTCCAGCTAAAGTTTTACATACTTCAAACTTCCTCAATAGAAAGATGGGTCTTAGATACACCATCTCAGCCAGCTGTCTGCAATCCTGCATCTATTTTAACAAAATAGTGCTAATGAGTAATTTTTTTCAGAGAACTTATTCTGTCAGGTAGAATACATACAGTAAGTTAAATGTTTTGTACCTTTGTACTAAAAAGGTACATGCATATTTTATTTTTTGTTTTGGAGGGCTTTTTTTAACAGTAGTGTTATGCTGTACAAAAAACCGCACTGATTAATTAATATGATTTCTAATTCTTTTAAGATTCTTTTTTGCACCTTAAGCCTCAGCATTATAAACTCAATCTATGGAAATATTAAAAAAACCCAAACCATCAAAAATACAGTATTAATTTAGTGGGACACAGTGTTTGGAAGTTACTGAAGGTGTCTCATCTTCTCTAACTCCTGTATTCTTAAAAGCCACAATAAGCAGAAAGGATTTTAGCTCAATTCCTTAACAGCTGTAATTATTGTTTATAACTATGTCAAGTATATATTAAAAACCCCCAAACCAAAACAATAAACCAACAGAGAACACACACACATACACCATACATGTGCTCAAAAGCAATTTCCAATACCGTGACAAGCATCTGGCTTAACAAAGCTTTTACATATCTGTTACTGTAGAACTCCACTGTAAACCTGCTTTGGTATTATAAACTCGAATTCCACTATGCATTTCTGTGAACATAATAAGCTTAAAAACTGCCCGTACACAGTAAGACATTAAGTTAAAAATTATTTCTTTCCTAGTTTCATGTGATTGTTTATGTAACAAAGGTATCTGTCATTTAGACAAGGAATCAGACTTTATTGGTACTGTTCTGAGTCAAACAGCACTAGCAATATATCAGTTAAAATGTTTAATCATCACCAGGAATGTTGTTGCTCTACATGGGAGGTTTCAATTTACCTGTTACAATCCTGAATGCAGTCACTGCAGTTCCCTTCTTTGAGGTAACATGCTGCTCTGTTTGAGTACAAGATACTTAAATCGTCTGGACTTTGTTCTCCTAAAAGAAGTTACAATGAAAATCAAATAGTATTACTGAATTTACACTTAAGAATTAAAAACCTGCATACTCCAAGCTGCACTGCAGCGATGCAGTTTGCTGACACTGCAAAGCAGTAAAGAGCTTTCTTTGATCATGTCGCCTGGAATATGTAAGTATTCAAACATAAATGTCAACAGCTCTACCCCTAGAAAATTAAAACATTATTTCACTCATCATTCTGTATCTTCTGTCACGTGAACTGCTGTCTACCGAAATGATGCAAGATTTACTGCATGGCAACTCCTGTCAAAAATCCAGGGGCAGGCTAAATTCATTCACTTGTACTTCCTTTAAATCATCTAAACAGTTCTAGATTTAAAGTATAAGGTATTACACTCACCAAGACCAGTGACATATTCAATTGCTTCCGAATATTTGAGCACAGCTTCTCCAAACTGTCCACTCTTAAATAACTCGTTTCCTTCACTTTTTAGTTTTGCTGCAGTAGGAGGAAGTGAAGTGGAGCTGCCACCACCAGCCGAATGAGAGCCTTCCCTATGCGGTGTGGAGATCTCAGCTTCGGCGCTTTCACTCTTCTCATCGCTGCGTAAAAAGCCATTAACTTCGCCTTCATGGTCCGACAAACGCTTTTCTGACTTCTTCTTTGACGCGCCTTTTTTTCCCCCGCTCTCAGCGGAGTCCTTGTGCTTGTGCGTGTCTCTGTCCTGCTGCGCCTTGCCTTTGCGGTGCGACTTTCTGTGCGCGTTGCCCATCGCGGGCTCCCCGGCCGCCGCCCGCGCCGCCGCTGCCGCGCCGGAGCCTGCGAGGGCGTTAATGAGGCGGGTTAGAGCCGCATCAGCAGCGCGAACCATCGGCCCGCCGCGGCACGGGGGGGCGGCACAGGGACACCCAGCCGAGCCCGCGGCACCCAGAGCCAGGGGGGCTTTGTCTGCCTCGGAAAACACTGCTGAGGACACACAAAAATTCCTTCTTACAAGTAACCTGCAGGTGTTACTGAGAAGGGATTACTACGAAGCCTCATTGCCCCTTGCTGGGCACACGGGAACCCCTGTTCAGGTGTCAGAATGGTACAGGGCTCACCTTGACATTAACTCTTTAAATACCGCCTATTACAACACGGACGCTTTGATCTGCCGTGACCAAATCAAATGCCTGCGCGTTAAAGTTAGATCACAAGCTATCAAACTTGTAACGTTATACAAAACTTCCTCAAATATAATATGGAATAGGCAGGATAAAAGCTTATAAATCCTTCTCATGAAGATTTCATTTAACCATGTCAAAAATCCTTTTATGCATACTTGTGATCATTCAACCTTTACCGCTATTTATTACAAATTTATTTAGGAAAAAATCATAGAATAAGGGTATTAGATAATAAAATATCTATCTTCCATATTCACCTGAATTCCTACCAGATTACCACCACAGTATTCAAAGACAGATTTCTGCAGAGCCTCTCAATACTACTAAGCACACAACAACTCTGCCTTTTGGTACAATTAAGATGCTATCTTCCCCTTCCCTTAACCTGATGTTCTTATCTGCCCAACAGAATTTTTTCAACTATTGGAACAATATTTTCAATTGACTTTAACAAAATATCTGACACTGACTCAGCATGGAGGAACTCCAGGCGGTCCAAAATGTTACTGCAATCAAACTGAACAGGATGGGAAAGCATAAGATTTATAGAAACAACAAATCCTCTAGTGCCTCCTACCTAGCTGAGATCCCTGTTTTGAAATACCATACTTAATAATAAGTTCATACTCCACAGAGCGAGCAATGATAAGCTAAATCTACCCACACAGACATTTTTGTAAAACTTAAATTATTTATATTTGATACATCCACCCACTCACTCATCCAGCTGATGGTACCAAATACACCAAAAAGGCTTAAAGTCTATTTGCTAGGGAGAATGGTGGTAAAAGGCTTGCTGGGCAGATGAATGAAGACACCAGTATATTAAAAACTTCCTTAACATACATGCTAAAATACTTTCATTTTACATACACCAAAACAGAAAAAAAAATAAATTTAAATGTCACAGACTAACAGGTGATAGGACAAGCTTTTACAAAACATAGTGAAACACTGTCAAAGAGCATCCCAGCTTCTAGAGACAAAGAGAAAGCAAGGCAGGCACACAATATGTGGTGTGAATGTTATTAATGTGAATAATCTGTAATTCCTGAATACAGGAAAAAATTTCCTAAAGATGAAGTGCACAGAACCAATCCTGGATTAAACAGGAAGCATTTATAGCATTTGGAGTCTGGAGTCCCCCTGACAATAGGAATGCTGATAGTTACCTTATGTAGCTGCTGGGTAATACTAATTGGTTAAATACTTCAAGTCTGAGTAAACAGCATGCAAAAAAATGTACAGCTATACTTCTCAAATATAATTCTCATTGTCTTTTAGTTTCAGTCTTTAAAAGCAATGTTTCTCTACTGGTCTCTACAGAGAAATTAAAGCAGTATTCTGGGTTAAAAAAAAACCACCAATACTTCTGAACTTTTCTTAAGGAAAAAAAAATTCAAGACACCTTAAAAATTTGAAGGAGAATTTGAAGAAAGGTAATGAAAAGTCTGGACGGAATTTTGACCAGAATGACAACAAATACACACAAGCAAGAATTTTAATTTATGTTATTACTAAAATAGCAAACTGAAAATGGAAGGACCATCTTAAAACTAAAGAAATCCCCACTGAATACTCTAACAGGAATATTTGAAGTTTGGTGAGTGTTTACTATTATATAATATATAATAATATATTACATATTATATTATTTAATACTGCAATAGATCAATTATATACCACACAGCTCAACAAATTTGTCTTAATTAAAAGGGGCTATTTCAAATGTATCAATTTATCTTTAAACTGTATTTATTACTTGAGGTTATAACTTCTGGAAACATGTCAAAATACCAGGTGCTTTGTCAAGCATATGATTTTTAGTTTTTGCAGTGCCTGAATACTGGGTTTTGTAGTTTCTAGGATGCAAGCAATTTTCTGTTTCTATTGTACAGAAAGGGCTCGATTTACTTTTGCTTTCATCTACATAGAAGATGAAGAGAGACTACACTCTATTTAGACTTTTTTGTTCAAAGTTCAGAAATCAACTTTTCAGCCCTAAAGATCACAAAAAATTTTTTTTTTCCAATCTCTAAATTGTAAATTCAGTAGGAATGCATCAGGGTTACCAATTAGAATGTGAAATAAATGTGACTACATGACTGGACTACATGGACTACTGGACTGCCTGTGATTACAGGACTAGAGGTTTAGTCTACTTATTGCTGTTAGGTTCACAGAACATTTTTTATTCATTAACTGAACTGAATTCATCTTTGTTTCCAGTTGTACAAGAAAATACAATCTATGAAAATACTTTCCACTTAAATCTCAGAAGTACTTTTGTGTATCACAGGAACACCTTGGTGAAAAATAAGAAAATACTTTCCACTTAAATCTCAGAAGTACTTTTGTGTATCACAGGAACACCTTGGTGTCAACTGACAATCTTCCCTATGTTTAAAGGCCTAACCTTTCATCAACAGAATGGAAGTCTTCCTATGGAGCTAGAACACAGTCATCTGAATGCTCACAATAGAAAACACCCCCAAATCAACAGACATTTAAGGCTAGGGACATGATTGCACTCCTTTCTTCCAAGGTTTTAGCTCAGGAGATTCAGTAGACACCAACTGATATAGGAAAGTATATTTTCCCTAATCTTGTGTGCCAGTAATACATTATTATATCATACATTTACAGTCATACATTCATGATTAAGCTGCAAAACCCACAGACTGATTTAGTTTCAAGATAAAACACAGAAAACATAAAAGCCACCGCTGTGACTTTAAATACCTTAAAGAGCCAACATAACTAAAAGAAAGGAGAAGGGTGAAATCAGCCTAGGGATTTTATTCTGTTGCAGGCCAGAGGCCAGCCATGCAGCTGAATCTAAAAGCAAGCTGCCAATGCAAGCCTTCCTAGCCCCTGCTGCCTCACCTCCTCCTGCAAGCCATGGATTCTGATTATGCCAGTGGCTTCACCCAAAGAGCCTTGCAGTTAACCACACACTAATCCAGGAATGGGAGATACGCTTCAACTGCTTGTAAACTACATCCAGTACAAGAATTACAAGAATTACATGTTGTTTACCTCTAATACAAACTTCCAGGGCATAGAGATGAGCTCTTACAAAAAAAAAAAAAAAAAATTATAGTTTCCAAAACAAACAATAACAAAAATTATAGATGTTAACAAATTATACTTGATCATTTTTACACCCTTTGATGCAAGCATGGGAAGAAAAATGAGAAAAATGTGCTGGTGGAAAGGCAGGAAACCTGTGTGAGAGAAAGATCTCAGGAACACAAAATGTTCCCTCACCAGAAGAAATTTTTAACTGGGTCCACATCAAAGGGCAGGTGTACAGGGAAGTAGGTGATTTAGAGCACACAGGGCACAGGGAAGTAGGTGATTTAGAGCAACATTTTCCATTTGTCTCTGTTATGCCCATTCTAGAAAGAATTACAAAGATGTGTAATAAAACTGGGTTCTAGATTTCACACTCAGATCTACTTTAAGTAGTCAATGTAAGTTTAGTCTTCAAACAGGCAAAATTCTTTGCAAGAATATATGGATGAATTGTGTGAATAAACATTACTACCTCAAAGACAACTATTTTTCCTTAGGTTAAAATAAAGTAGGAAATGATAAGACATTACTTTTATCTCCACCACGTCTTTCACGTTCTTCTGTATTTTCCTCTCTTCCTTCACCACTTTCTGAATCCTCTATCTCTTGAATAAGTATTTTTTTTCCTTTGCCTTGAGACTCAGATACAGGCTTTAAACCTTTCAGTTTCTCTTCAATCTCTAGCAGACTTTTCTACAATAGAGAAAAAAAGCAGCAATAGCAGAAGTGTTTTTATGATGTATATAAATTACAGTTCACGTACAGCAAATACATTCTGTTAAATAATCCATGAAATCCTGAAGAATTATCAAGATAAATGTTGCCAATATAAAAGATGGTAATAAATGTGAATTTTACAAGAGTCAGCATCAAACCAAGAGTAATAGTCAATTTCTGTCTCTCTCACAAGAAATAGGCACAAGATATCTTCACATCTTTGTGTGAAGTTATCACATAAATAAATAAATACTTTTCTTGAATGCACTGCTTATCAAAAATAAAAAAACTAAATTCAACAGGAAAAAAGTAGATTTATGATTGTGAGATCTGGCATGGAAGAGATGTGGAAAACAGGTTCTCTAGAGAATCTCCAAAAAAGCCTAAAATCAGAATCAAAATTTATGCTACGGAGAATCTGATGTCAGATGGACAACTGATGGAAAAATACAACTGAGAGAACAAGAACCAAGAGACAACAGTCCCTTAACAGTGTAGCAGAAGGACACTGTGGAATAATGATAAGGTTTGCTCCTCTTATAAGAACTGCAATTAAATTATCAAACAGCTTCTCATTCCATAATATTTTTCCATTACTCAAAAAATCCCCTTTAACTGCACTTGGAATCATCAAGGTTGGAAGAGACCTTTAAGACCAAGGCCAACTGTTAACCCAGCACTATCACTGTAACCCATAAACCACTAAATCACTTTACATTGTCAGAGCAGAGTAAGACACACCCAGCATTATGTGGTATTCTGAATGTAATTCAATGCTGTGCAAGAAAGTGCCTCAGTACTTTCTCAAGAAAAAGACAAGAACAGGATCAAGCAAAGATTCACATGGACAAACTACCCTGAAGAATTCCAGTTACTGACAACCAATTCACTTTTCTCCTAGTGATTCTGGATATGAACATGCACTCTGCATATGTTCCATACATTCATATTTATCTCAAGAGAGTTCTGAGGATTCTCCAAGCAATGAGAAACTTGAAAAAATGCCCTGCCAAGCACTTCTCATTTTTGTATGTGCCAGCCAAGGCATAATAGCTGGCATGAATAAGGACAAAGTACAGATATCTGCTTTCAGCTACAAAAGCACTGCTCAGCAAAGCAAGTAATGGAAGAGTGTAATCAAAATGAGTGACTCTGTCTGGTATTATAAGAAGTCTCAGCACAGCCTATTTGATACATCTTTTCACATAGACTGTTGTACAATTTGTCATCACAGACTCACAAGCTATTTAGATATTCAGTCTTGTAAATAGAAAATAAAAAATAAAAAGACCAAAATCTCTTTTAGAACTCAGATCTAAAGACATGTAATTAATTCTTTGCTTGATATGAAACTCAGGAACTATTCTGGACAGGAACTTAGCTCCAGGAGCACCCTAAAAAGGATAAATGCTGTATGTGGTCAATTTGACACAAGAGGCATGTACCACTTTCTCTGGTACAAGCAATAGTAATAAATAACTCCATGGAAAGAAGCAGGAATCAACAAGCTGCTAGCAGCTTACAATATGCCACCAACAAGAGCTGGACAGAAGTTGGGACAATTGCACAGCATCCAGAAGTCATATGTAAAAACATTGGGAGGGTAGTAGTGTGATGGACTCATAATTAACATACAATGAGCAGTTTACTATCAAAACTGCCCAGTACTGAAGGTTCTCAGGACACACAGAGTCCAAATGCATGGACTGTTCTAACCTGCAAAATATCCCTAAGATATCAATAAAGGACACAAACCAATCCTCTCCTTAACAGCTAGAGTAACAGTAGTTCAAGGACCATATCCTGACCCTAATTTTCAAAGAAAGCATCTGGCTTTCTTTGAAAAGCCAGAATTGGTTATGAAGAGTCCAGATTTATAAGAAGGTACAAAAGGTTTTCCAGTCTACTCTGGAGATGAAAAATGAGAATTTATAACACCACACTGAAGCAAGAGCAGAATCCAGCTCTCCTCCTTTTGGGTAAACTTTACCACTGTAACAACAAAAGCTTGGCATCTGTTGGATTTTTCTTCTCATTATGTACTCAAACTTAAATGCACCTATCTCAATGGATCTTTTCAAGAGAAATTTCCAAATAGCTTTGATCAGCAAGACACTAATACTGCAAGCATGTTCAGCAGAAAATGTTTTAGGCACCTAAATTACACTAAAGAGAAGGCTTTTCCTCACAATCAAGTCATGAACAGAAGATCTGGCCACATTCAATACCTAATTTCCACCACATGTGATCTTGGGAAGCTGATGAATGGCACAGCAGATTGAGTGTGTCCTCAAAACTCATAGTTACATCAAACAACATGAACTGCACTCACTTTAGGCTATAACTGTGTACAACTTCTTTCTAGCCATATTCAACTCGCTAATCTTTACCTTAGCCATAGAGTTTTCTGGTTCAACAGACAACACTTTATTCAGATCCTCTATAGCTGTCTGGTAATTCTGCAGATGCCTGTGGACAGTGGCACGACGCATCAAAGCTACAAAAGAATGAAGTGTATTTTTTATGCATTTAAAGTATAAAGTGAATAAAAATACACTGTTTTTTCTAGACATAATAAGTGCAATTGTGCAGTTTATAAAATTCTGCACTTACTTCTATATTACTAACAACTGTTTTCTTGATGATCTTTAATGATGCAATTTCACATGACATCTTTTGAGGCAGTCATGAATTGTGAAGCACCTTTTCATAATTTTCAAATTTTCCACCTCCATCCATGCAAATACAGTTAGCTACATTCAAGTTCTTGACTTCAAACCAACAACTTTGCTTGTTTTCATGTCACTTTTAAATTAATTTATAATTCAGTGTGGGTATTATGGAAACACTGCATGAATACAAGAGGGCTTATAGTTATCATATGGAAAACGTGCTGCCATGTAAGAATTCCCTTTACATATCAACAGGATGAACTGCATAAAACTTCACTAACCCCCAAAGAATGACTCAAATTGCTTTGGGGAGCTATGCAGTTCCCTTATTTGTATTTAGACCTGATGTAAGCTCAGTTCAGTCAACTTACAACATGTACCATTTTATTTGCTAGAGGTAAAATATTACATTGAAATTTTATTTTCTACTTTACCTTTTATGTTGCCAGGTTCCATATCTAGTACCTTCTCACAATCCTGCAAAGCATTGTCCCAGTCCTGAAGTTTGATTTCTGCTTGAGCTTTGTTGTTATACACAGCTGCAGTTGGTATTACTGATAAACTCCTAAAAGAAAGGGAATATTGCTTGTGTTAGAGTCAGAGTTAGAAAACCTGAATCTAGAAAAACTTCAGTACTGGAAGCTATAGGAATATTAATACTGGTATTCTAACCACAGTAGTGGTTAGAGACTCCCTTCTATGTGACCACAGGCAACCATCCGCCAACTAGATTTACTGTCTTCAGAGGCCTCTTGCTTGCCAGGACTTAGACCTGAGATGTTGCAGAGGAGATGCCATGGTTCATCTGTCACTTAGACTACTGCCTCCTCCTGCCATCCATGTAGAGTCCAAAGAAACTGCCAGATGGAACCTCTGAGAGATGAAGAGTAACTACACAGCTCTGGGGATTATGATGAAAAGGATGGTGGTGGGGGAGGACACATGGGATTCTCCTTGATCTTGCTTGTAAGATGGAAAGATTCAGCAGTGGATAAATTGTCCAGGTCCATGTCTGGCTGCAGGGCTGGTATTGTAGGTAGGGTTTTAGTTTCTGTGACAACAGGATCATCTCTGAGGAACAAGGACAGCTAGGATGCACATAACAAAATGGTGTAAGGGAATCTTTGCCAACGACCTTGTTAATGTTGCAAGGAAGACCCTAAACTGTGCTCTCTGGAAAGAATAGCAATGATAGTGCCTGGGGGACAGCACACTGCAATAGACACAATTTCATTGTGAAAAAAAACATGGCTGAAGAACAATCTCAAATACTTCCCCACAAATGCACAACACATGGGAAACAAAAAAAAGAATAAAAGCTCTATGCAGCTATGTTCCCAGTGGGATAATCTGTGCGTGCTCTTTAAAAAGGGTAGGAGGGTGAGGAAGAAGAGGAGATGCATTCTAGTCTAAGCAGTGATTCAATGTGTGAAGGTTTGTCTTCACACACGAGGAACAGGCAAGAGACTGACAAGCCAGTCAAGAAAGCCAATGGGTAAGAAGAAGAGGTCAGAAGAAGAGGTGATTTTCCATTCTAGTCACAGATGACCCCTTCAGATTATTAACAATTCACTCCAAAATATTTTATTTAAATATTTATAACTCTAAGAAAATAGATTGCAGATAGGATTAGAAAAGTGACCAGTTAGAACAGCATGGTGTCACTATCATACATTTCAGAAGGCATACAATGCTCCATGGGGGTCAAAAATGGAAAAACTCTCCATTAGAAAGGATTCTGCCTATCCTTAATTATTAGTACCTTATTTATGTACCAAAAGCAGATGTTTTTACTTATTTTTATATTATGTATTTGTATTTTATTTATTGTATATGAAATACAGCTATAGACTTTTTTAATGTTTGTGTAAAAAACCCAAACAAAACAAGAAAGATCCTTAGGCTGCAAAAAACCAAACTCATCATGCATCAAATGCCTCAGTTAAGCAGCTTGTGCTCTATGAATATCATTCCAAGTGTGCACACACACATACATATATACAGATCTATCTATATCAGCAACCTCCAGATTAATTTTCATAAGCTTTTCTACAAAACCCTAACTCCTTCATTGACATTATGAATGATAATTCCTAAACATAAATCTTTAAATATTTATTTTATTTCTGTTCCACACTATTTCTATTCATTATTTTCTCCATACTTATCTGCACTGACCACAAATGTATTAACTTTCTCATACTTTTTTCAAGGTTATCCCACTATAATATCATAGCTCATTAATTATCTTTACATTTCATCTCACAGTAGTGTCATATCATTATCCTCCATTTACACTGGTAATTAATACCCCAAGATTCCCAGGTACTGTAAATTTCTAAACAACAACTTTGACACTTTCTGATTTCTAGGGTTTTTTTAAGTCCTTACCATTTCAGAGCACAGAGTTAAATTACATTTGTAATTATTTAGTTTCTCAGCACTCTGATTATCCTTTTATTTTTGTAAACATGCCCTTGGAATCTCAATGGTTTAAAAAAATCTGAGGAAGTTTGTGACAACTGCAGATTGCATTCCATCACTTTCTAGCCCCTTCTCTTCCGACAAATAAAAATTAATATGAGGATGGATCAGTGCTTTAAATATTCTTCTGTCAAATCTTTCTGCCCTTTTGAAAATAATCTAATTGTCACTAGTTGCTTCAATAAGAAGTTGCTTCAATTACATTGGTCTGAAACCAACGTTCACAAGTAGGAGTTATTAAAATATAAGAACACGATAGTATTTACTCACCGAGTGTAATATGTCACTGCTTCCACATAATCGCCAGTGGCAAAAGCTTCATTGCCCTTTTCTTTTTCACGAGTAGCAATAAAAATTTTCTCTCTCTTTGTCATTCCTAGCAAAAAATATTTCTACATAACAACAACTAGCAACTTGCACAGATGTAACCAAAACAGTCAGATAAAATACTCTGAATCTCATAGTTTGCATTATTTTAAAAGCACGTGGCTTGGTAAAAGAAAAATTTGTATTTTATTTTCTGTAATAAAACACTAAATTCTTCTGATAGGCATACAAATCAGAATGCAAGAAAAAAGCAGTTGGCTAAGCTCTATGATTAATTTATAATACCAGATATATGCTTTACTTCTTTACCTTGTGTTCTCAACTAAACATAAACATTCTTACTGTTTATTAAGCAAGACTAGATTTTTTTCAAACATGGCTTCAAGCTCACTTTAAATCTAACAACTTTTAGCATCTCTAGGTGCTGAAAAATAAAGGCACTTTATTATATACTTCTTTAATTAGTATCCATACTCTACAACACAGTATTACAACCAAAGAAAAATTATGTTTCTAAGACATTACCAGTTGTGTCAATTTTCTTTTCAATTATGGGAAGACTTGGCCTACTGAAGAATCTTGCTTTTGAGTTACTTTCTTCACAGTCTTCATCAATTTTAGAACATTCCTTTTCCACATCAAACCTTTAATTCATAAAATGACCAATTCAATAATTCTGCATGGCAAGACTCCTCAGCTGACAGAAAGGCATGTTGTATTTTCATTACAAACCAAAGGAAGAGATACAGGCTGCATTCATTTATTGGTGACCAAGAAAAATCTCTGCCTCACCTCCTCACCATATTCCCCAAAACAGACAGGTAAAATTTAAGAAACAGTATCATCAGGCTCCATCCCAGCCCTATCAAACATCCCCTTTAACCTTGGCCAAAATACCTAAGAAACAGCTTCAAAGCAATTTATACTGTAAACTTGAGACAACATTTCAAAGCAGCTCTAAAGCAGCTTTTGAAAACAGAGTTTAGGAATGTATATCAAAGAAATATTGCTGCTGTAATACTGTAAAATAAATATAGTAATAATCAATTTCTACACTATACATAAACATTGTTCTTACTGCTTTTCTGTGTAGGGTGTAATGGAAAATAGCCTTTTCACAATAATCTGAACAATATGAATAATTTCTTTCTGAAATCAAGATACTATTTTGAAAATTTCTCCAACTCAAAACCTTTTCACATAACACTAATTGTTCTCCATTTTGAATCTGATCTTTTGCTAGCTTACTTTTACCTATTTATTATAAATTAAGCACATTTCAAATATTTTTTAAAAATAAGAAGCAAAACTCTTTGTTTAGAAATTGCCTAAACAATTATTTGAAAGCTCTAGAATTATCCTCAAAGCATTTTAAAACCACTATATGCTTTAAATTGGAAAACATCTTTCAGACAGCTCTGTTTCATAATCCAAAATAAACAGTGTACTCATAATCCAAAATAAATACCCTCTATGGAAAAATTCACAATCTGTACTATTATCAGCATGTTAAAGCACTTAAAGATTGTGTACATAAATGTGTAAACAAAATCTGTACAATTACTTTGGAAAGATACAGTACCAAGAGTAAAGAATAAATGAAAGAATAAATTGTTGCAGAAATTATTTTTATAACCTAATTTCTTTGTCCACATTTGAGCAGAAAGGCACCAATTTCTGAAAGATACATGCATGAAAATAACTTATGCAAAACAGGGTATATGCAAAACTTATGCAGAACAGGGTTTTTGTAAGGGCTTTGGGATATAGTTTCATTACCCAAACCCCACAAAATCCCCATCTACTGCACTGGAAATTTGTGCCTCCTCACTCTGATTCTATAGCATTATAATCCAGATTTCAGGAACTACAGAAAAGCTTCTACAGTGTGCAACACAGGAATAACAATGTGCTGTTTGCTTTCGGTATTCAACAATTTGGGCATGAACCTGTCACGTAACTTGGGAAGGTGATGTGCCACCATTACAGGATGCAGAATGTCTTTGTATCAGAGCTCCATCCATTCTAAAATAGTTACTGTCTAAACCTCTATTAAGTGTAATTGCATCTGAGTAAACTGATGCACCTGCCTGAAGCTCATTCTTTGAGGTTAGTGGGGCTCAGTGCAGGAGTAAGTATTCACCAGTTTTGTTTTCAGTGTAGAACTGTGGCTTTATATATAGACAAGTCCATGTTTATAGGTCCATGTTAAATAACCCTACAGCTGTTTTCAAAAATCTCATCAATTAAGTAATCAATTTTTATTTATTTTTCTGCTGCTTTACTATATTTCACACACCTTGTACAAAAGTGTAGACTAACTTGTTCTCAACTGTTAGCAAAACAATGTGTCATCTGCATTTTAACAGAATATTTATTAAGAAAAACCGAAGTTTCACCAGTGTTACAGTTCCTTAAAATGCTGACCTTAATACTATGTTTCTGCAAAATACACTGTGTTCCCTAGTTAAATAAGATTTATTAAAAACTGAAATATAAAATTAATTAAACATACTTGTCCCATTCACTGTAATCCCGTGGTATGTTTTTCTTGCTTCTTTGTTTGTTTTGCAATTTTTTATTCTAAAAGAGAAACAAACAGCCATCTTGTAAGACAATTTGTTGCAGTGGAATTTGCAGTGTTTTTTTTTGGTTTTGTTTCTGCAGTACATATTTTCCTAGTAACCACCACTACTCATGACTAATCTTAGTTCAGTCTTGAAAATGTAATTCATCTTGGTTTAAAGAAAATCTTGATGCATTTCACAAATCATTGCAATCTGAGGGGCTCCTGAGTCTCACACTTCTTGTCCGCTGTCCTGTCACATCACAGAGGCACTGAATGAAACTTTCTAATGAGTATCTTGTGATGCCATCTTCCCAACCACCCTTTCAACATAGCAAGGGAGAACTCAGTCTTTAGAAGACCCAGCCTTGTGATGAGGTGTTTGACACTGAGAGTGAATCAGAACCTGGTTTTAGGCTTCCCTTTCCCAAGAGAATTCCAGGCACAGATTTTGGTAGCCCCTGGAACACTCACAACAAATTTGCAAATAAATTACTTCAAAGTAGTGTCTGAACTTCTTTTTACCATTTATCACTTTACTAAAGTCAATTCCACGATTATTTACATCCACTTTAGATTTTAGACAAGCTTTATCATTGAAGCTTGCCTTACCTAAGATTTTATCTTGAGGATGTTCCTTCAACAATCAGTTCTGACAATCAGATTTGACTGCCTTGTATCTCAACCCATCTCCTACACTAATGGACTCTATTTCCCTAGCTGTCCCCTTTGGCATCTCTTCTACCTCCGTCATGAGACTATACTTCTATGCCCCTCCCTGCTTGTTGACTTCAAAATGCTTAATAGCAAGGTGTGGTTCCAAACAGGTATTTCACAGTGGAACAGCCAGTTCAAAATATTCCCATCTACCCTATCCTGGCCATTCAGTCCTCCTCTTACCTTGCAATCCAGCATTCACTGAGTTAGACCAGTGTAATTCTTTGTAGAATTGCATATTTACAATTTTCTGTGTTTAAACAATCTGATAGAGATCACAGTACAATCTCCAAATATCTGTACCAGTTCAATTCAGCATGTGATAAACTGGACCAAAGAAATGACCAGAAGCTTCCTAAACTCGCTTTGCCAGTGGTGACACTGTAACGAGGACATACTTCTGCAGCTGGATGTAAACACCTCAATTTACATAATGCAAATGTGACCCTTCCTGTAAACACTTCTGACTATCTATAATGTTAGGTTACACAAATTTTTGTAGTATATAGCTCCAGAATTACTCTTAATGTTATGTCTTTCAGGAAGCGAGACAAAATGACAAATATGTTCAGTGATCAACACATGTTTAGAGGAGGGAGCTCCTAAATACTCCTAAATACACCTTCCTGAAACATGAGTTATCCTTATATATCCATCCTGGTGTATATTACTATTTTAATGAATATCAAGTTTTTTTTTTTCAACCAAAGTACTTAATTTAAATGAGCAAAAATACTGCAACTCTCAGAAGAGACTCTCATAAGGTACTGACACTAATACAACTCCAGCTCAGGGAGAGAACCACAGCATGTACATTTATAGAATGAGGAAGAAACATTGACTCAAAAACCCACCATTTAAAAAAAAATCTCAAGTCTCATATATTTGAAATAATTGTAATCAAGTTGTGATTCCAAGAGAGTCAGGAATTTCTGATCAATAATATTTCAGAGGATCTCATCCAAGAGGCTTTGATAAAAAATGTACACTTGCATGCCATGGAACTCAAAAAAATAAATCTCTGTGCTTGTCATGTTTCCTGCTACAATTCATAATGTATGAATCCCACTGGGTTTGAAGCTCACTGAACATTTTCTGGACCAAAGATGAACACTTACAACTTGGCTTCAGTACAGGTGACACAACTTGGCCTTGGTTCTCCAGTGGGCCGTCCTAAAACATTTACTATTCTATGGCAGCTAACCACTGTTATTTTTTAATTCAGAATATCCAAAACAACATGAAGGCTATTCAATCCTATCATGGTGGATTTTTATAACATAAAACTTGTATGCATTTTGCATGCCCTGGGCTGTGGCACGAGGAGGTATCTGAGGATGCAAATCTTTCTGGAACAGTATTAGAAAACCATGTTTGGCAAAGAAGCCTAAGCTGAAATCCCATCAATACAGTCTTTTGAATATTAATATCTTTAAACACATGCTTTTACTTCTCTCCTGGACAAAATGAGGCAGCAAAAATTATAATTATGCAGTGTGGACCGTTAAGACAGTTCTGGGCAGCATGATAAGAAAAGAGGGGTGTAAAATGGAAATTTCCACATTGTGTTATAGAGGGGAATATTGCAAAAATTTTACTCTTTTTCAGCCCATTTTTTGAATCCCCCCCATGGATTCACAGCAATTAAAAGAAAACACTTTACAGAGTTACAAACTATCAGTAGTGAATTGAAATTACACCTACATATAGTATCAGCAAGAAAATCTGATTACAGACAAAACAAGATGCTTTCATTTACCAAATTTGTACCCATTAGTGCAATCCACTGGTTTAGGGTCAATAATGATTTCCAGAACTGGATTCACTGAAAATGCTGAACTTCTTATGTATCAGATCAGATGAACAGTCTCCAACCAAGTAATAACATAAAATTATGGATGGCTTTGTGCATTTATTTCCAGCAGAAAGGATAAATTTGGATGATTCTAAACTTGAACCCACTTACAAAATTATATGATGCCAATCTGAAAAATAATTATAGTCCCAATTGATTAGCCAAACGTGTTTAAAAACTGTAAGATGACACATACCTTTATAAGAAAGAAATAAAGGAAAAAAAAGAAAATCTGATTATGTACATTATTCAATTTTTTGAGATTTCATGTTGCAGGTATTAAATTTAGTGTGTGCTATATAAACAGGTTCTTTTTATTCAGTGGGAATCTAGTGGTGATACAACTGTAGTGCTGCATAAAATATTTCAGGCTTTCCTGCTCTCTTCCAGGACAGGTTACAATTCCCTTAGAGGTTGTCTGCTTAGACAAAAGGAATGGAAATCACATACCACAGGTAAAGCATAAAGCTATATCTAGGTTTCCTGGGTAATAATGCTAACACCAAAACCTAGTAGGGAGAACAAAAGCTGATGAGCAAAAGAACAAAATTTGATGTGAAGACTGCTGCATGGTTTAACGGAAGAGGGAAAAAAGGTGAATATTTTGTCTTTGAATGGAGAACACATCCTCTTTAGTAACATGGCATATCCTAGATTTCAAGACACTTTCCATCACTTTATGCTAACATGCTAAACTGGGTCTACTGAGTTCACATTGTATTAAACCATTTTCTGTTCTAGCAATTACACAGGACATGAATCAAGGATAAAGCTATAGTGGCACAATCCATCTCAGCAAAATAGGACAGTCAATAGGAACATACATTGCAAAATATTAAAGAGTACACATTAATTAAAAAACCAAACCACAAACCAAACCAAACAAAAGCACACCTCAGTCTCAATACTAACCACTTATAAAACATGCACTGGAATCTCCAGCCTCTTTGTATACCACATAACAGAGACTGCCTAGCTATCCCAAATGTCTTGGTCCAACATCTATGTACCAGCTGACAAATAAGAAGTAGTTTCTGACAACATAAGAACACAGATCAGGCATTTACTAATACATAATTATTCAAGAAAATAGGAATTAGTATGAAAGATCACACGACCTGTAAGGATCCCTTCATAATGTTTCTGACTCACAAACCTCCAAAAAGAACAATGCTTAATGAATTTCCTATTGCAGTGTCCCAGAATTAAAAAAAAAATAATTTTGAGAATCAGACTGAACTGATTTGTGACAATACCTGACAATTCAGAAAAATCCCATCCACACCTACTTGTCTGCCAATCACTTCAGCAGCACTGTATTTAGTATTAGCAAGAAAAGCTGGCCAGAAAAAAAATATTTCAGCCAGATAAATAAATGAAAAAAAGTAAAACTCAGCAAAATGTAAGGAAACTAATACCTGGGGGGAAAATGTAAATATGTTTTCTGTAGTCATGAAAATTTGTTAAGTCTGCTTAAGGGCTAAATTGGGAATTATGCTGTACAGCTGCAGTGGGAACATCAACACAAGGTACCAACACAATCAAAGGCTACATATACACCATAGCCTACCCAGTACAGGAGTGGCTACAGAGTAAAACAATTGCTGCAGAGGCTCTAACATCCCCACTGTATGAGTTCCAGGGTGTTTGTTTTGGACTGGCTTCTGACTGGTCCCATGGAACAAAAGCCTGCTGGCAGCTGGAGAAAATCTCCTGGCATAATTTCATCCAGAAGGAGCCTAGTTCACATGCTTAAGCAGTACTTGGAAATATGAATCAAAGAACATAAAAGGCTGTTTAAAGAGATCTGCTTTGGCAGTGAATTCTTGATCAGAATTAAAACATTATTGCAATACACATGCTAGTACTAAGAAAGCACTTTTGTTTAAGCACTGGTCTCTTGCAAGGGAGCTTAAAGGTCCCTTGCAAGAGACCAATGCTTAAACAAAAGTTTTTATTTTCTGGTTAACAAAATAAATCTAGTAAGAAAGGCACAATGATTAGAAGTTCATACATATAAAATCTCCCAGTTTTAGAAAAACTGGAGATACCTCATCAGTGGGAAGGCAGCTGCTGGAACAACGAATGGGAGGCAAGTTATCTTGTGTTTCATTTGGTGTGTCTGTTCTCAGGAGCTGTGATTTCTTATCATCTTCATTCATTTCTGCCAGCCAGCTCTGGAAATAAATAAATAATTTTTTTTTTACCTTAAGGCAGTAGAGCAATTATCCTTAAAAAGCACTGCTCTTAATGGGGAAAAGCAATTAAGACAAAGAGCAATAGTGCTTTTTTGAATAAAAAGTGATCTGCAAAAAAAACCAACACGTAGAGTTAAAATGGGCAGTTAATGTTCAGTGACATTAAGCAAAAATAAATTTTAAAACATAATCCTTTGATAATTTCCTCTTTTAATCAAATAATTATATTCTACTTAGGCATAAGAAGATTGATACATCACAGTGATTGTATTATGGACCACTATAAATGAGATCCTGTACCATCAGTTCACTATTAATTGCTTGCCATTCTTCAGCTGTGAAATCAGAAGCTGTGGCTGCAGGCTTCTCTTTCCTCAGAGCTCTGCTCCTTGGATCCAAACACTCAATTCGCTTCTCACAAACCAACGTCAGTTCAGGGTAACACCCCTCCTCCCCAGACCTTTAAAATGCAAAGATAGAAATGTTAACAAAAAAGAATTGCACCACATCCTCCATGTTTCCCTCCATGTGTAGTCCATACAGTGACTGCAGAGGACTATTTTCCTGTTACAACCCAATTTTACTAACACCTAATAACATTTTTATTAGAAAATCCCAATTAACCTTCAACCATTTTCCAATGCCCACATACACTGTTCAAAAGTTCTCACCACAGTGCTCATTAAAAAGAAACTTGTGTCATTTAAAGCAAAAGTTAAACAGGTGTGGCATCTGAAATTGCTAGTCATGCAACATGGATCATGAGGGAACCAAAACAGAGTGGCAGCATTTAAAAAAACCTAGCACTGAGCTACACAAACTTTTGGATGGTTAAAAAAAGACTTGGATTTCTAGTGTTATCATTGGGACACTTTGAGCATGATCACTTTAACTTTGTACTTTAATTTTAAATTAGAAAGTCACAGACAGGTTCAGACAAATAGAAAAGGGTTCACTCAAATTTTACAGAACAGGAATGTAATTATTAATGAAGGTAAAAAAATAAATTTACCTTAATACCCTGAGAATCTTTTCCAGGTGCTTAACATCTGTGCATTTTTCAATGAATTTGTAGTCCAGATGACTAATAGGTATTTGATATGTTTTAGTGGTTCCTTCACCCAGAAAATATGGTACTGATTCATCACCCATAACTAAATATTAAAAGAAAAAAAAAGTGATTCTGTAAGCTTCTAGTTACATTTTGAAGTAATGCAAATTTAAGGAATAAAATTGCTTACTCGCCACTGTCTCATGCAAGCAGACCTGTAAAAGAAAAAATATCAGATTTGAAGGCCTGATCACATTAACTCTTGCTGACTAGAGGCTTACTGACAGAAATATGAGATGTGCTTTTTAAAAGTATGCAACTCTACTGCAAGTCAGAACAATTCAGAAAGACCTCTTAAAGAAAAATTGCCCATTTTTACCTATCACATTCTCTGTTTTATTTAACACATACCTGTTTTAACCAAGTGGGATAATCACAAAGGAGAAGATAGTGAAGGACACTCCTTTTTTCAGAGGGAAGACATTAACCAATGCAGCATATCTAAGGGAACAAAAATCTTTGGCTTCTCTGTAGACAAAATGAATTCAATTCTCTTTCCTCAATGACTGCATTTTCTGGGTCTCTGATTATATTACACACGAATCTGAATCTTTTCCAGTAAGTCTGTTAATGAAGAAATGAGGGATTCAAATAAGATATTTCTGTCTCCCTGTCCCTTTGATCTGCTCATGTGCATCTTTTTCTGTATTGACCACAAGCTCTAGGGAGCTGAAACCTTCCCCCCCCCCCCTTTTACATAGTGCACGAAGCAATCAGTTAATTTTGAAGAAATACAATAAGGGCAACTAGCTAGTATGTGAAAACAACTATGTGTAGTTATAAACCAAATTAAAATAATTGTGTTCTAATGTCTTGCATAATTACGCACATTAATTTGTAGTTACACAAAAAACGTTTACAATACAGTATCACTTAAATAATAACTAGTCATAATTAGGTGCTGCACAGAGATTCTGCCCCAAGACTTTGCGGTTTCAGTACTGGAAAAGGAAGAAGTCGCACGGAAAGAGGGACAAATGTAGGAAATAATTAAAGAAGAATAGAAGAATTAAAAGCTCATCAGCACCGGCGGTTTTTCCCGTTTATTCCCGTGGCCGGGAGCTGCCCAGCACCAGGGCACCGCGGTGACCAGGGCCCCCGGTGACACAGCCCGGCTCCAGTACAGCCTCCCCACACACCCCTGGCAGGATCGGGGCTTTACCTCCAGGCCGGCCCCCGGGCTGCCCTCACGCCCGGCCGGAGCCGGGGCAGCGCGGCGGGCCCGTGCCTAGCAACTGTTGCTATGTACAACATGGCGCCGGGGACACGGTGCCGCCCGCCCCAGGGCTGCCCAGCCGAGGCTCCCGCAGAGCCCCGCCGGGCTCCAGCGGCCACACTGCTCTTCGCCCATCGGCACCCACCTGCCCGGGGCCGCGCTGTCTCCGGGACACGGACGCGGCCCTGCCCACACCGCAGCCGGGGGCCGCCCGGCCCTCGCCCAGGCCGCGCAGGCGCAGCTGGGCTCAGGGCGGGGATCTGGGCTGAGGGGAGCGCCTGCCGAGGGCGGGCAGAGATGCAGCGCCCGGGGGTGCAGCTGTGGTCAGCATCATCCTTGTGTTTCAGCGTAGTATTTCACTCAGCGGAGAGCAAGCGGTCCCTCTCCCGCTGCCGGTGTCCCCAGTTAAGTGTTGCCCGTCAGCTCTGCACTCCTCCAGCGCTGCTCTCCAGAGGTCCATGTCCCTTCCCGAGGGCACTGGGGGCTCTTCGCCGCCTTAGTCCGTCAGCCAGAGGCACCCGGCCTGCCCGCACGGGGACCAAGCCCGCCTCCGTTTGCCGGCGAGCTTCGGCAGCGCTGCTGCCGCCCGCTCCTCCTCACCCTTCCGAGCAGCCGTGTCACAGCCAACCCCTTCGTTCTGCTGTGCAGGCGCAAGGTGCACGCTGCGCAGGCCAGGCTGGTGAACTGCTGGCAATTGTGTAGTAAAAAAGGTTATAATTTATACCCGAGTGTATCTGGTTTCCAGGAAAAAAAAAAAATCTAGTCTTTGTAGCATAGATCAGGTACCTAAGAAAATCTTAACCAAACAGCTCCAAAACAGCATCTCAGAATGCTCTTTTTATCCCCTATACCAAGCCACTGCCGTTCATTTACAAGTCATCACACAGTCATGCAGACCTTAAAAAAGATATTATTACAGTGATGAGATAAGCAAGTTATCTCAGCACCATTAGCACCATCAAAACGGAGATCAGACACACACAATCCAGCAGTATGCTGTAGTACCCTTCAGTAGTATTATGTAACACACATTACAAACAGATGCAAAAAGTTTTGGCTCATCATCACAAACCCACCACTTTAAATTACAGACCCCTGAAAAGTCACCTGAAAAGCAAAACAAGATCCCACTTTTTTGGGGTGCTATCCAAAAAATCTTTGTAACACAGATCTAATTCTTTCCTTGAATACAAACAAGTCAAACACTTAAGAAATTTCTATTTCCGCATTGCTTCTTAATGTTTAACTTGCCTCCCTTTCCCTCTTCTTTCAGGAGAAATGATTTTTTCATACTTTCAGACATCCATACTTTTGACATGTCCACAACTGGGTGCCAGAATTGGGTGCTCTGATGTCCTTTAAGATTTTCTTTTTTGAAATCCAGATCTGTTTCAAATCTAGCCTTCTATTCATTTTCAGTAGAATTTATTCAAACCACAGTTATTTTATGCAGTTCACCGGAGTCCAAAGAACATTTAGCAAAGTTAAAATGCAAATAAAGTTTAGATGAGAGTAATGAAAACAAAGATAACTCAAAAAGAATACAATTATCACTGAATTTAAAAAACACTGCATACTTTGACTACAATTTAAACAACAGCTTTAGAAATCTACTGATGGAAGACAATATAGACAAAATTTAGTTTTACAATGAACTTTAATATTTCAATCTCTTAAAACACAAATAAGAGCGTGCATTTACACACAAACAGTTTTACAGAACAAAGTTATCAGAAAGATTGTATCATGAAGTCACTATCTTCAGCAGACATCATCGAGCATCAAAAACGACCACTGGAATAATGCAGTTAAAGAAAAAAATATGTTCTGGTTGAAAAAAAGATGGGGGAGAGGAAAAGAGACTGTCTAAATCTAATCACAACTTTCTACATAAAGTATTTCAAAAGTCATTTTTAGTAAGATGCTGAATAATATCAACAATTCACAGTATGTTACCCAGCAGATTATAGTAACTTAATATATAAACAAAATGGGGAAAAAGAAGAGAAAGTGCCAGAAAAGAAATCCAGGTGCCAAATAACACTGCAGAAATTGTGCTATAGTAGCTTGCTGTACTGAATTGATTTTTGACCCTGAAGAATTGCTATGTGATTTTTTGAATCTTCTGTTTGAATCTTCTGTTCTGTTCTTGTCTCCATCCACAGCTTTCCAAAGGCATTCAAGTGCACTTGTAAAAGGATACATCTTTTTGTCCTTTTCTTGTACATTATTCTGTAGCCACATTCTCTGCACCTGATAGGATCTCTTGCCTTTATTTCATTTTCTGTATGACACTCTGATGTTATGGAGGAAGAAAAAGGAAATGGGGGCAAAGAAGAACAGCACTGTTAATGCACAGATAACTTTGAAAAGGTGTGATAGTCAAATTCCTACTTGTGGCAAACAAACATAGCAAGTGTAATTAATCTATATCAAGAGCTCAATGGTAACAAGATACCATGAAAAAAAGAAAAAGAGAAAATAAAAAGCAAGCTTCATTTACATTAAGATAAAAGAGAATCTTGCTAAAATCACCCAAATATTCTTGCATAGAACACATTCCACACTTGATACTAGATAGTCTACTAATGAAAATTTCAGTTCATCCCTCCAAAGTCCAAAGTCTATTGCCTTAAAAGACAAAATATTCCAGGGATTCCTGAAAATCACTAATTTTTAAGTTGTTGATTTATCTATAGGTAAGAGAGAATTTGACTACTGTACTTCAGGAATACCTGAGTGCCCTTACAGCACTGTCAATAAAACATACAGAGATCGAGGAGCTCCACACAGCAACACAAGCTCTAGGGAATTATCTCCACAACACTGTGTATGTACCCCATATGTGTGTCACCATCAATGCATAAAGCTTTAAACATCATCAGGACAAACACTGCAACTACTTCTATCTATGTACCCTTCCGTATAATGACTAAGCACCATTCATTATTAAAACACCAAATCTCCAGTAACAAGTAATAAAAAAATCAGTAATGTCTTTTCTTTACCTCCACAAATGTAAATCATTGGCTGCTGCTTTGGAGGCTGAACATCCTTCTGTGAATCCATGTTCTAAAACAGAAAATACACAACATGCACATTAGCTTGGGTGTGGGGTTTTTTTGGTTTGTTTTTTGTTTCCAAGGCATACACAATCACTTTAATATCTCAAGCTGAAGGTAAGAGAATATGAAATCACTTCCTTAAAAGTAAATACAAACAAATTCCATTTATATTTGATGCACAGGGCATGGGTTAATTCAGGTTTAAAGAGACTTCAGAAAGTCATTTAGTTCGACTTCTTAAAAGCAAAGTAACATCAGGTTCCACAGAGCTTTACCACTCTGGTATAGAAAACCTCTAAGGATGAGGACAACACTGTATTTTCTATTAAACAGTATTTTAAACATTAAAGACTAGTGAGTAATATTTTTTTTTTCCTCCTTCCTGCCAAAGTTAAGAATTTCCTTGCTGGAAATATAAAGTTCAATAATTTCTTATATGCCACTCTTGTAACAATGGTGCTAACAAAGAAGGTAAGCCTTGTCATCTTTCTTCCTCCTCTGACACACTAGCTAACCTGATACACTATTTGTTGTTCTAAGGTATTAGAAATACTGGGAACAGACTGTGGGTAGAAGAGTAGAGGAAAATAAAAAGCAAAGCAAAACAAAACAAAAAAACCCCACAAAAACAAAACAAAAAAACCCCAAACAAACAAACAAACAAAAAAAAACCAAAAAAAACCCCAAACAATGAGTGGTCATACATGAAATTCAACCCTTCAAATCCTACCAAATCAAGAGTAATAACTCAATGCTATTCTCCAAACACCTCTTAATGTCCTGTAATCGTTTTGATTGTTCAGACTTTAATTTAAAGACAAGTATTTCTTCATGGCATCAGACTAAATAGTTACATATACTCCACAAACACTCTACCAATCTTTAAGTAATCCTATCCTAACATGTAAATGTCCTTACAACCATGAATTTTAAGGTGGTTACTGTACATAGATAAACACTTTTCCCCCACCAAATTTAAGTCTAGACAAGAACACGAATATTTCCTATTAAGTTTTTTGAGGCTGCTGTTTTCTGTATTGCTGTTCTGACACAGAAAACAAGAATTCCTAACCCTTATACCAGTAAATAGCCTTCTTGATGCTTCCTTACGAGAACAGCTCTCTGATGCTTTTGCTTACAGCAAATATTATTTTCCTCAGCTTCAGAGTTTGTTTCAGCATAAATTCAGCTGGGAAAACTATGATACTGAAAACAGGGCAAAGACATTTCATACTTTAGGAGTCTGATCAACACTTGAAAAACCATCTTTTTAAAACTCCCACTATGTCACTCCATTTAGGAGAACTGGAAAGAATCCATTAAACTCTACAGCTTTCAAGTATGCTACACCATAATCATAGTGGTATCTTAACTCACATGTGCTACAGTTTTTTGTGTCAGCACGTTGCAGTAAGATATGTGCAGCCACCCATTACCACTGGAAAACAGCAGACTCTTCTAAAACACAGAGCTGAACTAAGGTGGATCAACGTTGTAGCTAAATAACCTGGGTTAGTGCTGCTTGTGCAGCAAAATTACACTGCTGCTAAGGGCAGCAGTGAATTACAGTTCTGTGTTTTGCATAGTTTAGCTGGCCTTCACACACCCTGCAGCCCTAAGTGCCACCAAGCTGGCAGAGCCAACAGGCCCAGTGATGCACCAACATGTGCTGGGGTGGATCCATTGCAGAGACCTGGGGGTACCATGTGCAAGAGCACTTCAAATCACAGAATGGGAAAGGCTGGAAGGGACTACAGGGTCATCTGATCCAACCTCCCCACTTAAGCAGGACCGTTCTAGAGCACATGGCACAGGAGTGCACCCAGATGGTTTCTGAGTACCTCCAGTGAGGGGGACTCTGCAACCTCTCTGAACAACCTGTTCAGTGCGCAGTCACCCGCACTGTAAAGAAGGTCTTCCTCCTATTCAGGTGGAACTTCCTGTGCCTCAGTTTCTGCCTGCTGCCTACTGTCCTAGTGTTTGGCACCACCAAAATGAGTCTGGCTTCGTTTTCTTGGCACCCCTTGCTTCAGATATTTTTACATATCAATGAGGTCCTCTCTCCGAGCATCTTTTATGCACCCGTAAAAGAGGCCAACCCGCTCCTTCACGTCCCGCAGAGCCCATGAAGAAGAAGGGCAGATAGCCCTCTCAGCCCACGGGCCGCAGGCCCCCCATCCCGGCCCAATTCCGACCTCCCGCACCGTCCCGCGGGTCTGGCACGCAGAAGCGAAGCCCACGAGCCTGGTCCCGGCCTTTCCCTGCCCACCACGGCCGCACCAGCACCGCCCAGCAGCGAAGGGAACACCCGGAAGAGCCGCCCGCGGGTTCCCGCAGCTCCGCCGGCCTCGCCGCCTCCCCGGCGCACGCTGATGACGCGCGCCCGGCGCCCGCGGGGCGGGGCGTGCTGCGCCCCGCCGCCAGCTCCGGCTCCGCGCCGTCAGTGGTAATGAGGCTGAGGCAGTAACGAATATTCCGTTCTGGGTGTTACCCACCTGAGGGAAAAAAAGGAGAAAAAAAAAGGCACACAGATTACAGATTATTTTAAGACACAAGCTTCCATACGAATAGCAGCGTCAGTTGTCAATGAAGAAAGTAGGCAGCTGCATGGTTAGGTAAAATGAGCCCCAAGGTACCTGGTGTTTTCATTCTTTTATTTAGCTGTACCCAACATGTTCGGGATAGACAATGCCCCGCGCCAGATCTGGTCATACGGCTGCGGAGTTTTAAACCACCGAGGTGTTCTACCTCAAGGTCCCCTCTGTTTTCAGAAGCATTTTAACAAAAATTTCGTGGATAAACCCGGCATCTTGATATTTTGATGCCGTGATCGGTATCGTATGTACCCGCATGAAGCCAGACTTACACACTACAAACATATATATTGCACATTTTAAATGTAAGGTTCTGTTATGAAAGAAGTTCATATGTCTGTATTTCCCGATGTACTGAACTAAAACAGTGCGGGCAAGATTTGAAACGACCCCTCTTGCTCTTTGTCACTGGCTCCACCTCGCTTGTGGTAGGAATTTTGAGTCTTCTACTGACAGTTTGTATAATTAGGTATCTTTGCTGTATTTCTTTCCTCCCTCCCCCCATGTTTAAGGAATACTATGTTTTGTGAACATGCCAATTTAAACTACTAGATCGTTCTATGGTTCTCTAGTTTAAGGAAAGATCTCTTTCTGTTTCTCAATATTGAATAAAAATTGTTTCCTAAGCATCCAAATTAGTACGGATGAGGTTTTAATAGTTGTAATTCATTGATGTTCTCCTACCAGCAAATCACCTTCATATAGGACTTGTATCTTCCCTAAAATGGACTCAGGTAATAATAAATAGTTGTAGTTTTCCTAATTCTGTGTTTAAATTAGACGTGATGAAATCAGTAATGGCTTCAGACTTGCTTCTTCACACTGCTCTTTAAGAATAAAGCTACACGTAACTTTTGGAATGTCAGAATGAAGCACGGGCAAGAAAAATGGTTTGTAAAAGGCAGAGGTATTGTTATAGGTCATTACTTGCATCCACTCCTCTGCTACGGAGCCGCTGGTATGGGTGGGTACCAAGAGGTTTAAACAGAAGAGAAAAACAGCCTGATCTCTATCTTTTTTTGGTAAACGCATGGTAAGAAATTAACAAGTCCTAAAAAGGCAAATAGCACAAAAGAACCCCCCCTTCCCCCCGGTATTATTTCTCTAGGCTCGTTAATATTTTAAAAACGCGTTTGTCAGCTGACAAATTTAAAAGGACTTAATAAATATATCTCCATGAAGAATTTAGTTAATCCTCTGAAAATAATGTTTCCATTATTATTAAAGAAATAATGTAATTGTTTGATTATCGGCATCCTTTCAACATTCACTTGGAAAAATGGGATGCTTTACCAGATCTTAAAGCTTCGGTTACTTCAGGCGTTTCCGATAAAATCCGCCCCTTACGTACGAGAGGAGAGCTTTGGTAAGTCCCATTCCCATCTGCTGGTAAATTCTAGCCCTAAAGATGCTCCTTCGGATTTAGAGTAGCAGAGAGTGTTGAGACTGTGTGAGAGACTCCCACTGTACTGTAAAGTGAACTAATTCTTAGGGAATGGGTAGGCAAATGAGAGGAAAGGCTTGTGTGTCGAGATGGGGAAGGCACAGGGGTACAGGTGCTTTAGACAGGGGAAAGAAATGCAGCCGTAACCGAGCGCAGTGAGAGTGTTGCAGAATGTCTCACCTCATTTCACTTGTTAGAAGTAGCGTTCTCAGGTTTTGGTTGGGTTTTGTTGTTGTTGTTTTTGTTTTGTTCGTTTTTTGTTTCTTTTTGTTAAAACACACTTTGTAGTGTGACTTCTGTGTATTGCATAAAATGTCGCAATTACGACTTGTTAAATTTCTTGGATATTTTTGATCCAGCTCGCATAAATCCATCCAGGTTTGAGTGATGGAGACAGAGCTCGCAGCGGCTGTCCCACTAGTAAGCTTCCAGGTTTACTGAGAAGGTATTTTATTTAAAAAGTACAGCTATTTGAAAAACAATTTTTTTTCAGTTCCTGCGAAACAGACGGTACTACAGAAAGCACTTTCAGAAAAGTTCTACTACCCTAAAGAAAGTTTTTAATGTTTTCTCCTTTTAAAAATGAAGGGGGAGATACTCCAAGAGCCTTTCCTTTTTTAGACATAACTGTTACCTTGTAGTCAAATAAACCGATATTCTTTCCCTAAAAATGTCGGTTTCCATCGGCTCCGGGTAGGGAACTTTTAACCCCTTATTTCCTCGGGGCCCTCTCAGGCAGCCTCACACCAGGAGGAGCGGAGTTGCCAAAGGGGAAGGCTGAGAAATTGCCAGATCCTACGAACAGGGCTTACGTTACTTAAACCGGGAGTTTGCTTATTAAAATGTAGGTGTTGCTTTTAGAGTCGGTTTTAGGTCTGACATTCCCCATCCCGCCGGTGTGAAGCCTCACGTTATCCTTACCGAGCCCAGGAAAAACAGCCATCCATGTGGTCGTAGTTTTGGCAGTTTTGTGTTTGGGTCGGGATTTTTGTTTGGCTTTATTTTAGTATACAGAAAAACTAAAACCACAGCAAAACTCAGCCGCCAGTTTCTGAATTACTACAAGATTTTTAACAAATTAAACGGGAGTAGCCCGTAGGCCGTTCACGACAGGACAAGGTGTGGAAAATGTGCTCTCCCCGTAGCCAGGGAGAATGGTCCTTCCTGGAATCTCTGGCAAAAAGTATACGGGGAGATTTGAGGAGAACCTACGCGGTGCTGGAGTCCGGATCCTCCTCCCGACTGCTTTGAAAGTGATGTACTTGACAAACTATCTGTGACTGTTTAGTCCTAGGCTGTCGGGTAAAAAGGTGCTAATTAACTCAAATTAACTAGCGCCCTTATAACCCAAAGGCTGTGGTGCCGATAAGGATTATTAGCTGTGAATGCCTCAGGCACCCCTGAGGCACCCCTTAGCGCCGGCGCCCCTGCGCCTCCGCCCCCCATTCCCCTCCACCGTAGGGAGCGGGAGTGGGCTCTGGCAGAGGCGGGAAAACCTCACCCTCGCTGCGCTCCTCTGGAGAGCAGAGCAGGGGCAGGAGCGATTCGGGGACGCTTTAACAGTGGGCTGGGTGCGGCAGGGGCCGCGGGGCTGAAGTATAAAGCGTGAAGAGCGGGGCAAGCTTCGCCGCTGTTCCCTCACGTCCCCGCGGGGCGGTCTGGGCACTCCCGGTCTCCTCAGGCTCCCGGCCGGGCCAGCGCGGAGGGGGCGGGGAAGCAGCGGTTGGTCAGGGCGGGTAGTTCAAAGCCGAGCGAGGGAAAGCGGCGGCGGCACGCGAGGGGCCGGTGTGGGTGGGGAGAGCGAAGCGGCTCCTCGCCAAGGGCAACGAGCCCCGGGCCGGGCGGCGAGAGCTGCTGAAGTTCCTCCAGCCCGCCTTCACTCCTGCTCCTCGCTTTCAGCCCTGCTCGGGGTGCCCCGCCGCCGCCTCAGCTGCTCCCGGTGGGAGGGCGGCCTCCAGGCTCCGCTCCTGTGCCCACCGGTTTGCCCGACGAGAAAGCGAAGCGGTTGCTTTGCTCGTGTCCGGCAACCCAGGGGACTGAGAGACCCTCGGGTGCTGGTCCTCAGCTGCGTCTCAATTATCGCCATCGCTGGGTAATTAGGCATTGCACTTAACACATATATTTGTGGAGTGAAAGCTCTCAGCTGGGTAATGTTTCTCTTGCACCTCTCTCTTTTCTCTCCACATCCTTTCTCACTTCAGGTTATCACTAGGGGTAAGCAATACTTTGAATACACCGCTTTTGCATTGGAAGATCTTGATTTGCTTCACAAATTAGGGTAAGTGACCCACATCATGCAGACAGGATTTGGCTGTGTCATCTTCAGTATTATTACCAGGAAGGTATCAGTGACTTTGGGGCCAAAGAGCAGAGTCTGTTTTACTGCAGATACCATATCTATTTAAATAACAGCAAAAATACTTCTGTATCACCAAGGCTTTTTCTATTTTGTTAGCAGTGTCACCACAGTGGTTTTTAAAAAAAGGCAAAAAATGTCTTGTTTAATGCATAAGTGTTCTGTGTGTATTACTGAGGAATATAAGTTGCTAGGAACAGGTGTGACTCCATCCTAGAATTTATGTCTACATTGGAGATACCATTTATATTACCTTGTAGTAACCAACATTTTCATCTCTTTAGGGTGCTTGGGAAGACTAAACTTGTTAGAAATTATTCCTTGTCCAAATCTGTGAATCCTGCCCTAAATTTAGTTTGGGTCTCTGAATATGAATTATTTTGTCCAGTAAACTCCCAGAAAATTTGCAGTTGATTTGTAAATTGATTTGAGAATGGAAAAATTAATAATAGATATGAGAAACGCACACAAATCTGTCCTTAGTACATATGGATTTTGTTACTTCCTCTGTAACTGCCTAGTGGTGTGACCAGTCTTTCCTTCCAGGCACATCTGTTTGATGACATCTAACACAAAGCTAATAAAACTTTCAGGAACTAGTTAAAGATCCCCAAATGAAAAAGGTGTGGTGTTATGGCTCAAATTTAGTAGATGAAATTCTCATAATAAAAAAGTGTTTATAAAAGGTAGTGTTATAAGAGCTTTTGTTATGTATCTCTTATGAATAGAAATAGAATCTTTGCTCTATTATGGGAAATGTTCAGCACCTCTGAAAGGCTTTTCCTTTTGTATTTGTAAAATGAGACCTCATGTTAAATTAAAGCTTAACTTGTACAGGTACTACATTTTGGAAAAAAATCATATGCAAGCTTGAGGTGTATACTGGGGTTTGTGTAAATCCCAGAATGGTTCAGGTTGTAAGGGATGTTAAAGGTCATCCAGTTCTGAGCCCCTTCCATGGGCAAGGCTACCTTCTACTAGATCAGGTTGTTCTGAGCTACATCCAGCATGACCTTCAGCACTGCTAGTGATGGAGTAACTTCTTTGGGCAACCTGTTGAGACACTGTTCCAGTGTCTCATTGCCCTCATAGTGAAGAATTTCTTCCTAACATCTAGCCTAGCTTTCCTTCTTTCAGTTTAAAGTCCTTACTGCCTTGTTTTATCACCAAATGTGCTTGTAAAAAGTCTCTGGCTTTCTTGATGGGTACCCGTGGGGTACTGAAAGGCTACAATTATTTTTCCTTGAAGGCTTCTCTTCTCCAGGCTGAGCAGCCCTCACTCTCTCAGACTCTTCAGAGCAGAGGTGCTTCAGCCCTCTGATTTTTTCATGCTCCACTTCTGGACTCACTCCAACATGTCCATGTCCTCCTTATTTTTGGGGGCCTCAGGGCTGAAGGCAGTACTCAATGTGAGGTCTCAGAATTGTGAAGTAGGGGGTAAAGAAGTAAACATAAGTATAAAAATGTATTGATGAATTGAGAGGTATAGAAAAGAGGTGAAATGAAGCTTAATGGACGGCCATTCTTCACTTTTTTTTTTTGTCAATTGGCAATTTTATTTATTTTCTCCTGTAATGTTTTCTAATAGATCCGAATCAATGTCGTGCGCTCACGAGCTCCCCCTGCCGGACGCTGGCCGCTGTACAGCATTATATTCGGCTTCTACTAGAGTTACCCAAATTTCTTTAACTCTGCTATTCTGACCTCCCTTATAGCTGCAAAATCTTGTTTTGCTGTGATTTTTGTGTTACTTGAAACACAAGTTTGCTTCTTTTGTACTGTAATGTTTTAATTTTTTTTCTGTTCTCAGTTCTCCCATAGAATGCCTGAGAGTGAACCTGCAAGCATGAGGTTTTCCTGTTGTTGCTTCTTCAGCATCCTGCCTGAAAATTAATTTTCTAAGCCTGGGAGCCTTTGGGCTTTTGTTAAATGTGTGGTTAGTTTGACTGTATTTAAGGGAAATACTAATATTTTGAAAGGTAAGTGTGGATGTGTGACTGGGTTGGTTTTTTTTTGGTGGGATTGAGATTTTGAACAGCTGTCTCTAGCATTCAGTTTAAATTTCTATCAACATTTTTGGCAATAATATCTACTGGCAACATTTGCTAACTAACTGTAGTTTTCCAAAATTCAGCATAAAAATGAAGATAATGCCCTCTTGTTATGATAGATTTTTTATAGGTCTTTGTCTTCTTACAAAAAGAAGAGCTATGCTCATGTGGTCCTTTGCTCATAGCATGAATAATCAACTGAAGTATAGCAGTGTACTGCACAGAGATTCCATACCTTTAAAAATATAGGAAAAAGTTCTTTTCTGGTTCATGACAAAGCCTTTTCAGCCTATTTCCTAAAACCATGGAATCACAGAATGTGTAAGATTGGAAAGGACCATAGGGAAGGATCACCTAGTCCAACTTTCCTGCTTGAGCAGGGTCCTCAGAGCATATTACTCAGAATTGTGTTCAAATGACTTTTGAGTATCTCCAGAGGAAGAGACCCCATGAGCTCTCTGGGTGGCCTCTTCCACTGTTTTGTCATCCTCACAGTAAAGAAATTTTTTTCTCATGTTTAGGTGGAACTTTCTATGCAGCAGTTTTTACCACTGCCTCTTGTCCTATCACCAGGTACCACCAGGAGGAGCCTGGCTGCATCCTTTTGATACCCTCCCTTCAGATACTGCTAGACATTGATAAGGTCCCTTCTCCAGGCTATACAGGCCCAGATTCCACAGCCTTTCCTCATAACTCAGGTGTTCCAGTCCCCTAATTATCTCCATAGTTCTACTGGACTCTCTCCAGTATTTCTTTGTCTTTCTTGAACTGGAAAACTCTGAACTGGACATAGCACTCCAGGTGAGGCCTCAACAGGGCTGAGCAGAGGGTCAGGACCACCTCCCTTAACCAGCTGGCAATGCTTTTCCTCATGCACCACAGGGTACCATTGGCCTTCTTGGTCACCCTGCTGGCTCGTGGACATTTTGTTGTCCACCAGGACCTTCTCTGCAGAGCTGTTCCCAGCAGGTCAGCCCCCATCCTGTACTGGTGGTCCCTGGGTTCCTCACCAGGTGCAGGATCTTCATTTGCCTTTGTTGGGTTTCAGATGGTTCTCTGCCCATCTCCAGCCTGCCCAGGTCCTTCTGAAGGGCTGCACAGCTCTGTGGGGTATTGGCTGCTCCTCCCAGCTTTGTGCCATCAGTGAACTTGCTGAGGGAGGTGTCTGCCCCTTTCATCCAAGTCACAGATGATGAGCTGAACTATAGTGGGCCCAGGATCAACCACTGGGGGACACCAGTACTTACAGGTCTACTAAAACATGGAGAAGTGATTCAGATGAAACATTAAATGCTATTTGGAGTTGGTCCTGCAGCAGCAAAGAAGTAATCTCTAATTCACTAAACACTAAGAGCTTTGCCCTTGTGTTTCCTATTTGTGCTGTCACTTGTTTCATTGTGTAAAACAGAGAACAAAAAAAGCACAGACAGAAAACAAACGGGAAAGAAAGGTACTTATAGATGTCAGATCATATAGATGTCAATAGATATAGATGTCTTATAGATGTCAATCATGTCAGATTTCAGTTTGTTGTTGTCTTGGAATTATTTTCACATACCTGTCTTTGATAGAAGAGTTTTTCTCAGTTATGTATGTGGATTTTGTTTGTTTAAGTCTATTTGATTTCATACTGATATTAGCAAGATTGTGTATGTCTCAACACCAAGCTGTCATTCTGCTGTTTAACATCCTTTTCCTTTTGAACTTCTCTTGTTGCTATCTTCTTACAGTAGAAAACAAAACAAAGCTTTTTTTTTTTTTTAATATTGCAATTATCTTAAAAAGTGCTTTCCATATGGGTCAAAAATGCTGATTAATGATCCAAGATCATCAAAGAATAGTTCTGCCTCCCTTCTCTCGAGCAGTTTGAGTTCCCATTGCTAGTATTATTGGCTTAGGGCTAGATTAAGAAAGGACTGTTGGGATATTAGCAATGGCTTAGCAGTTGGGGTTGAAGCCACCTTTAAAGACTGCTACTTCTGTTTTGAAAGTTCAGTTGCTAATTCTAGGCTTTTTGTTCCTTTTAGTTCTAGAAGCCAGTTCTAGAGGCAACATACTACAGTAAAAGGTGCTGATTCAAACTCTTGAGTCTTGCAACCCTGATGGGAATGACTTTGGTGTCTGTGAGAACAGCCCTCTCACTGCATTAGTCATAACATCTTTTGTACAGTTACTGTGCATAGAAAGCAGTGACCCAATGCCTCTACAGTTAGGGTGGAGAAACTCTGCAGTGTGTGAGTGGCAGAAGTAAGCCTGTTGCCACACCTTTTATTTAAGTGTGTGCATTAGCCACGTCTAACCTTTCTAGAAAAATATATAATAGCTCTTAAATTCTATGTACCTGGTGAGTAGTCATTTTCTTTAAAATGTAAGCCTTCAGAACACTCAGTTTACCTGCAGAGATGACCAAAAGCAGAGAGCTTCTTTACAAAATAACACTTAAATGTTAAAGCAGATAAAACAGCACTTTTCACTTTGTAACTAGAGGTCAATTTCATTCCCTCTGGGGACTCTAGGGATCTAAATAATAGGGAGACTTCTAGACTTGTAACTTCATGATTAATCCTCTTATTTTACTTAAGGAGAAAATGTCTTTTGTCTAAACTCATCTATTACCAGAGCTTCTGCTCATTTTTGAGTACTGAACTATATAGTAACAGTGCTAATAAAAATCTTGGCTCTACTGGAATGCTGGGGAGTTTTGTTGCCAATTTCAGCACCAATGAGCCTCTAATTGCTGTGTAGCTTATTTGAAGTGCTTTTCCATAGTTGAGGAATGTCAGGTCAGTTAGCTAACTGGATATATGTTTTATTTGCCTCACGATACAATGTGCATTTTAATCACTTAATTCTAACCATCTATTTTTGTGTTTATGTATAAGGACTGTTTCTACTGAGACTAATGACAACACTTTTATTATGACTATTATCTGATAGACTTGCAAAATGCTTTCTCTCTAATCTGAGAGGGTTTTGGTGACTGCTTTTATTGTTTGTTTCAGAAACAACAGTGGTATCTTTATTTACAAAGTCAAAGTGTCAAGCAGAAGATGTCAGACAGTCATCTAGTGAGGTTCAGTACTCTTAAAAGAAATAGATTAACACCTCCCAGGAGCAGCTTTAAATACTCAAATTTTAGAGACACGTGTTGCACTTCAGCATTTCTGGACAGCAGATGCAATGAGTCAGGAGAAGATCCTGAGGCAGACCGCGAAGAAGCACCCAGTGTAACAAGTGTATTATTGCTACAGGAGCATTCTGAGCACGTCCATCCAAGTGCCTTCTTTCCCAGGTCACCATTGATTGAAAAAGAATTTAATTCTATCTCATTATCAGAAGAAATAGAAACAAATAGAAGTGCAGATTTTTTTGAAACTCCTAAATCAGGTAGAAAAGGCTCCTCACTACGCAGAAGGCTGCTTTTACCCAATACTGTCAAAGCTGGCACAACTGTAGGATGCTGTGAAAGACAACTTAGTTCTTCAGGAAGCATCAGGAAAAAAATATTCTCTTGTGTTTTGAGCTCTGAAGAAAAGCTTTCACAAACTGCTGCATATTCTCCAAAAGATAAAGATTACAAAACTCTGACAACTAGCACTTCAGAACCTGAGAATTCTAATCCTAATTCTCCAAAAAGGAGGCTTTCCTTTTCACAACAAAGGACTTCTACACTAGAGGAGTCCCAGTGTAAGGATCCTTTATTGTTAGAAACAGAAGGTTTGTCTCCAATTCAGTGGAAGGATGTCACTGCTAGTAACACTAATGAATTCAATGAAAATGTTCTTATGAGTGTTAGAGATGGGGTGCTTAGGACTCCTACTTACAGTAGGAGTAGCCTACCTGAGGCCAGTGAGGGAAAATACCTGACTTCTATCACCAGTCCAGTAGAGAACTTGAACTTTGGACTGTGTGATATAAACTCTCCTCCTGTTAAGGTAGCAAATTACCCAGATCTTTCAACGCCTGAAGATAGTGGATATAATTCACTTCCTTTGGACAAATCAGGAGATTCATTGTCTGATTATGAGGGATCTTTCCAAGAGCTCTTCCAAAAGCACAGAGAAGATTCCAGAACTTTAGACAGTAAAAGAAAGACAAGAAAACTTGAGCGAGTCAGAAGGTTATCCACTCTTCGGGAACTAGGCTCCCAGTCAGAGACAGAAGATAATCATGGCAGTCCTACTTCAATGCATGTGTTAACAAAAGAAAGAGACTATGTCAGTGAAGATCATGAGTTAGTTCTAAAAGAACAGCCTAGTGGAGACCTGGTTGTTAGTCATGGGGATTTCTCAAGAACTCCAGCTCTGAAAATAGTTCATGAAATTTGCTTGCAAAGACAAAGATTGCACCAAAAGCAAATCTCAGAGAATATTGATGGAACAGAAATATTTGCATTAGATCATGTTCTTCCTGGACTTATTGGCAAGAAAATGGGCCTTGAAAAATTAGATATTTTAACAGAATTGAAAGATAGAAATTTAAAACATGTTCTTGCTATTGTTTTAGATGCTTTGACAGTGGAAAGTCTATGTAGGTAAGTACTGTTGCTTCACACACACAAAAAAAAAGGAAAAAGGGGCGCTTCTGCAAATGAATGAGAATAACTTCTGGAATACTGGGTGTTGTTGTCAACAAAATTTGGTTTTTTCCGAAAAAGAGACATTTTCTCACTGTTAATTAATAGGTCTTTCTGTGTAGATCTAAAAAATAAATAGGGGCATTAAAAAGCTGAAGAACCATGAAAAATTAATAAACTCAAAACTAAATCACAATACTTGTAAATTTTAAAATATATAAAAATTCCTTTAAACCTAGAAAGTAATTTAGCCTCATTACAAGTTCCCAATAGTGCATAGCACTCAAAACACATTTTCTAGAATTTTTCTTGTGTATTTTATTTCCTCAGTTATTTCTAAGCACAAAGATGCTCAAAGAAATTTGATTCGTGAGTAATCTTCTTGATTAATTTCTAATCAATAGCAACTGTTACATTTCACACAATGTTCTTGATCCCTTTGTTGTAACAAAGGGAATTGGTGAATAGATGGAAGTCTAAGGGCACAGATGTTTTCAGAACTCTAAACACAAGTGTGACTAGAAACAATTTTGGTAAGTGGCTCATATGGAGGAAGAAATTAATTTATTTTCTAAGTCATGGATGCTGTACTATTAATGTTGCTGTTGTTCTTTAGACTCTTGTGTTATACAGTGATAACACAAGATGTAAAGTATGAGATCTGTGTTTCATAACAAAATAAAGAACTAGTGTATAGCAGCAGTCTGTAAAATGACCAAGAGTTTATGAAACCATGCAAAAATCTTTACTAGGTAGTCTTGCTATTATGACTTCTGCACTACCTGAAAAAAATTGAAAGTGGATTGATTTTTTATTTGTTCCAGCATTTGGAAAGTAAGCAAAAGCTGGCGTGAAATCATTGTACAAGACAGAAATGCAGATAAGAGGAGAAAGCTGTACACAAAACAGCTGAAAGAAGCAGCTCGGGTAAGAGAGTTCTCAAACGTGATTTTTTTTCTAAGTATGAAAGAAGATAGAAGGAAAGATGAAACATCTTGTATAGCTGCAGAAAAGTAACTGACAGAGACAGTTCCAAAATGAGCAGGTGATGGATTCTAACAGGAGAATGTAATGGCTCTTACTGCTTTTCAGCTGTCTGCAGTTTGAGTACTGGTCTTTCAACCATGTAAGACTCTTATTTACTCCTCCTGCCCTTTCTTGAGAATCCTGTAGGATCTCTTCCTTGACTAATTCTAGCTTTAGATTTTAAACTCTACTTGTGCCATTGTGCCATGCTGTTCCCCATTGTCCATTTCACTCTAGTCTGCATTGCTGTAGGACCTGCTCTACACTACCTCCTGATAATTTTCAGGACTGATTGTGTCACAATGTCATGGTGTATTTGTGAACATCAGAAGGACATGTAGAAGGTTTTTAAGGGGCATCTAGAGAAATAAGCATATTAATAGCAGTATATTTTTTCAGATCTTCCACATGATACATGCACATTTGCTTTTGAGATGCCCTTATTCACAAACATGAGCACCAGTAGAGTGCGCTAAAAGGGTTTTTACCCTCCTCATGTGACTTAGTTTTTGTTGATCTCTCTCAATCCCTTGCTAAATATAAACATTTAATGGTAAATACTTGTGAGATATATATATATACACACATAATTTTATCTTCTTATGTGTTGTTGCAGAGGGAAAAAAACCCAAACAAGTAAAATCTAGCTGCAAATCCTAAATGAAATAAAATCCTAATTTTTTCCCTTTTTTTTTTTCTAAATAATTATAAACTAACAGGAATATTTATTGAAGGCTGAAGATGCTGCTACAAGACTTAATATTCTCAATAGATCTGCTCTAAGGCCTGTTCAAGCTCAAGCCAGAACTCCTGTTTTACAGACACCACCTTCACACACTGAACTTACACCTAGGAGATGCAGTTCTGTTCCCCACTCAGCTAGTAGGCAGGAAGAATACATGAAAGTAGGTATCTAAGAAATGCTTTATTTTCAGTTTTTAGAACATTTTCATTTACTAGAATAAATAGCTGTTTTCTATCTCCTCTTGCTACAGGTTGCTAAAACTCTGTTCACTGATGAAGCTCTAAAACCCTGTCCAAGATGTCAATATCCTGCTAAATATCAATTGGTAAAGAAACGGGGACTATGTAGCAGAGAAGCATGTGCGTTTGAGTTCTGTATTTTATGTCTGCAGGCATTCCATGGGTCAAAAGAATGTAATAGTTTATCTGCAAAAAGGAAGAATAAAAAAGATGCTCCACCAGGAAGTGCCCAAAGCAAAAGAAATTTAAAAAGGCTCTAAATTTGTAAAGCATGTAACTAACATTTAATTCTTTTACCCCTTCCCCTAAATCCCTGATCTTGTTCCTATGCTTCCTAAAGGTATGCATTTTGAAAGCATCATCCCATTTGTTCTTGTTGACTTACCAAGATAACCTCTCTTGTATATATCTTAATTAACATGGTAGAATTTGGTTTTTTAAAAAATGAACATTTAAAAATATTTTATGTTTTGTTTTACCTGTTGTGTAGTAGGTAGAAACTAACATCTTAATTTTTAAATAAAGTGTCTTAAATGTAGTCTTTAATATTTAGCTTACATGACCTCATTGATGTTTAAAAATGTTATTCTTGTCTTAAAGACAAATTAAAGAAAATTATTTCTAAAAAAGTCTTTGAAATCAGATTTATTTATTCACTTTAAATTATATTAAATATTTTTAAAATGTCTCAAAGTGGGACACTGTACATTTGCAAAAATGCTTCTATTAATATGGATGGTAAAATGTCAAAGCTTACATATTAGTTGTCTGAATTTTTTATTGCAATAATTAATCTATTGTTCTCTTGGCTTCTGTAAAGGAATTCAGTAGAATAGTAATTTATAAACTAAACTGATGCTGTGTGAATATTCTGTTGTACTGAGTTTTACAAAGTTTTTGTCTTGAAAACTTTGGGTAGTACTGTATGTACTCACGTATCTGAAAATGCTGTGGCATCACCTTTGCTGTTGTGAATTTAGCTTTATGCTTAATCTGACTTGACTTCAGCTCCCAGATACTAGGTCACCTTCACAGTTCTACTTGAGCAAAAGGATCATCTACAGCTGAAAATCACTCTTATCTCCAGATATTTATTTATCTCCTAATAAAGGAAATTGAGGTATCTTGCTCTTGACCTAAATATGATCCCTTTTAGAAAACTAACTCAATCTGCCTCTTGGACCTCCAACAATTTTTGTGTGGTTTTGGTTTGTATCCAAGCAATTACAAACAGCTTGAAATACAGGTGACAGAAATGGACACAGTACTTCTATGAAGATATAAAATCAATTTCTACAATAATATTGTCCCACTTGTCCTTTCAAAAAGTTTGTCACAAGCATCTTGCAGAACTCTTGTCAGCTGGTGTTTATTCCTCACTCTCCCTCTGATGTTGTCTTTTGTGTTATATTTTTTTGAAGACTATGTGTATTTGTAGGTAACCCTTAACACTGAGCTATTTTTAAAAGTCAGATAGAAAAAAACAATCCAAAAGAAGACTTTGCAAGTAAACCATAAGCTTCATATTTGCCTCTTTTAATATTTAGTCACACATCTCTTTATTTTTAGTGTCTAAAATGACAAACCCCTAAGATTTTTTTCTTATTTTTTCTTTATTTATTTTTACACAATCTGTGGATGTTTAAGCCAAATGGACCAGGATAACAACTTCAGGATGTTCTAGAAATATCTCTTCTTAGTTCTCACCTCTAACTGTTGTGATCTCTAATTTGTTTAGTACTTTTATCATTCTTGATTTTTAGCCTAGTAGTTTCTCATTGCATTTGGAAGGAGGGGAGACAACATGGTTAATGAAATGATAAGGAAATTTTAACACTAACTCTATTAACCAAATGTTATTGTTAAGGAAAAAGTCAACCCGATATATTTGCCAGAAGTTCACGTTTAATTAATATAAGTATCAGCACTTTAATTCCATACTTATATTTGTGTTTGCTGAGCCTTTGCCTTGTTCTTAGGTTAGACTGGTAGCAACTTGGAGACTGCTCAGTCTGTTCTAAGGGAACAATTGAGGCAAAGGATTTGGGGGCAGGGTAGGGAATATAGAAGTATGTGCACATAGGTTTGGTTTAGGAAAAAGGGCATTCATTACGGAGGAGGAGACTGCAAGTGGGATAATGGTTAAATTACTTAATTTTTAAAATATTTATATTTCTCTAATTGTTTAGAGCTTTAGGTGTTCAAGGTCTACTTAAAAGTTAATTTGGTTCGAAGAACCATTGAATTTATTCTTTATTTCTTAGGTGTATAGTAAGTAACTATACTTTTTCTAGAAATGCTTAATACTTTCTATTAAAAGTTAAAATGAACAGCTTTCTAGATGGGAAGTTCTATTACACAAGAATCTGAATATATGTCATTTATCTTTATAAAAATTCGGATTAGTTTTGTTTCTTGCTGTTGAATTACCAAATAAAGTAGGGGATGGTAGTAAACACAATGCAGAATAAGTACTGCATGTCATAACGCTTCTGACTGCTATTGTCATCACTGCATGTTACCTTTGCTAAATACCAATATCTCTAAAATGTCTCAATTAAAAAAAAAGCTTTAAATGAGTTCTTGAAAATTATTGGAAAGTTATGATAGGCAGTGAGAGTATCTAGCTCACCTTCTGCTGTGGAGTGCTGCAGCACAATTCAGGAATGCATGGGGTTCAATAGTTCTGAAAGTATTCCTGAAATAGGTACCCTTAAGTGGAAAACCATACAGGAACTCAGTTCTCAGTTTAAGAATCAGTTATTAAATATATTTTCCATTTGAAAAAATTTGGTAATGAGTTTGTGAGTTTTTCCAAAGCTTATAGAGGATAGAGAGTAAATCTGTTCTGGTACAGGCATTGTTTGTTTTTAAAGGTGGTATTTTTGATGTCTACAGCAGCTATTCAACAAGGAGAAGCTTGAAAGGAAAAAAAAATAAGTCCTCTTTCACAATTTAAAATATTTTTCTCTTCTTTTGGTGTACTTAGAAGTTTCTTGGCTTTTTTTCCTTCTAGATCCATCTCACAAAAATGTCTTCTTGACACATCTCTTGTTCAGTGGGGTCTATCACAAATGTAATCTGGCAATTACAAAAGTAATCTATGCTCTGCTGTCTGAGTGAAATGTGTTCTCTGTGGTCTTCACTGCTTTATCAGAGGTGGGGGAAGTGAGAAGCCAGACTTCCCATCTCTGTGTAAATGTATTCTCTATGAGAGTGATAATTTTTAAAAAATTTCTTTTAAAATAAAATCAGCTTTGTTCCTTGACACAAGGGAGAAATAAAGTAGTGATGTGTTATTCTTTACCTACACATTAATAGAACACAAGGTATATGATAAGTATCTAATAGTCTCTAATAATTTGGGTGAAAGGAATCAAAGCACTTTAATTATAGGATTGCTTTATTGACAGAAATTAAGTAATGGGGACAGGAGAGTGGCAGTAAAGAGTCCCTGTTAGTATGCTTTTTTCCTCTATACTGTATCTCTCAATTAGTCTCCATCACATATCACAAAGCTATATGAGTCTGGATTTTGATGAAACAGCAAAAGAGAACCTAAGTTCACCATAAAAAAACAAACATCCAACACAAAACCAAACAATCCACCCCAGCACACAAACACCACCCCTAAACCCTGAAAATGACCCCCCCCACCCCACGTCTCTTCCAACAAAACAAAAATGTCAACCAGAAAGCAGTTTACAAGTAGGGATTCGTGTTTGTTTCGCTACTGGCTGAATTAATTCTTGGAGACCTGAGGGCTAGCACAGAGAAGAAGGATGCAAAAGTACTCCTGGAGTAGAAATGACAATGATCAAGAGTATTATTGATGCCTTGTGTAGGCTGACCTAGAACAGAGACTAGATGGAGCTAAAGAATAAAGTAGGTATTTATTAGGAGGCATCAATAGATCCACCTTGGGCAGCCCAAGAGCCCAGCCAGGGCTACACCCAAGGTGAACCCAAAATGGTCACAAAATCGATGACCAGTTGTGGGGCCTCACACTTTTATAAGTTCTGGTCCATTTGCACATTGGAGTTAATTGTCTAATTACAGCTTTAGCCCATGAAATCCCGTCCTTATTTTTCACTCTTCAGTCCACTGTTGTTTATGCTCTTGGGACTGAGATTTGGATCAGCTGTCCTTGGGTCCCCAGCTGGAGAAGGAATTATTTTGTCTCCCTACTCTGTGAAGAGAGCTTGCTATGCCCTAATATGAAGCCCAGACCCACACACTAAAGCAGCATAGACTCTGAAAAATATAAAAGCTAAAATCTGAGACATCATTCTAAAATGTCCTACCCACAGTTATTCTCCAGCTCAAGATTTCTTCTTAAAACTGATAACAGATTGTTGGAAAGGGAAGAGTGAATTGTCTTTCCCTCTGGAACATGGGGATAGTGTTCAAGATAATATTTGGGTTAGTATTGGGCTGCTGTAAATTTTATTTTTGCAATTCTCATTTCCCTTCAGACAGACATGATCTATATAGTGGGAGAAGTGGCATTGCCTACAAATGCCCAGGGAATTAATTTAGTTTTTTGACCATGATGGTTTGAGCCAGAGCTGTGGGTTTAAATTCCAAAATAGAATTATTGGAAGTAACCTTTTGCTGCTGACAGATGTTGCTGCAAGAATTTTACTTCATAAATCTTTTTTTTTGGAGCAGCAACCATAAACCTCAAGTGGTTTGTGAGAAGGAAATTGAAATTACTTAAGTCTCTGATCATTCTTTCCTTGGTGACAAGTATGGAAGAGCTTAGGCAAAAAATGGTTATAAATCTTTGAATTGTTTATAGACTAGGGAATGTTAGTATGTTTTATCACTAACTAGCCAAAAATGATAAAAATTTTGGTCATTAAATTAAGTAGCTCAACACCATATGTCAGATCATTTTCCTATTCCATGTATTGGTTACTCTTTGAAACACTTTAGGCAATTGAGGCCATGCTGATTAATTTTAATACAAGAAGTAATTTATTTTATTTCTGTTTTCATAGGCACATGAAGAAATATAGCAGTGTCAGATTAGAAAGGGACTCCTGGAAACTAGTGCCAAGCTCTTATGTCAACTCCTCAAGCTCTGTCTTAAAACTGGTTAGAATAGTGTCCCATTACCATGTTGGTGACCTACTCCAGATTGCTCTACTAGTCACTTAACCTGTTGCCTTTTTTTAGCACTGCTTTTAAAATAGCTATTCTGTATATCTAATCCTTCCCTTAAACTTTCCCAATATTATGATTGTTCTTTCACTGACAAAAATCCTCAGAATTTATTCTCATTTCTTAAGACAATCCAACAGCAACTGTTGTGTCTAACAACTCCTCCCTCTTCACTGTTTCTACTGGAATCTATTCTTTTATTCAATTCAACCAGTATCCCAAGTGAAACCTCCTGAAGAACTAAAATAATAATATGGCTTTCTTTTCTCTACAAGAAATACTTTGACCAATGTATACTAAGATAAGCATTTCTTGTATAGGTCTTCTGCACAGTCACAGTTCAATCACTTGGTGTAGTACTCCCATATTCTTCTCACAAATTTTGGAAAGATCCAAATTTTTTTCCATTAATTTCTACTGAACCTTAAATGTGTAATCTCATACTTTGTTCTTCTAAGCTTCAGGCTTTTTTCTTTCTCTGCTTTAGTCTTGCAATGATTTAGTATTTGATGTGATTATATTATATTTTTACAGGTGCAAATTTTTTGTCTGTGCTGAATCTTATGGGATTTTTGATGCAAAATATCTAGCAATTTCTGTTACCACTTGTCAGATGCTGCAGCAGAACCTGACTGCTTTTTGGGAATGATGTGTTTAATTTTAGTTAAACAAAAACAAAGCTTGTTTTCACTTTCTTATTTTCTGAGCTCTGATTAGTTGAAATACCCATTAAAAAAAGACTTAACACATTTTTTTCTCTTTGACAAGCTTCTGGAGAGTGTTAGAACTTACCCAAACTTGTCAGAAGCCTAACTGCTAGTAAGACCTTATTGAGCTGGGTGCTAATGGATGAGTAGTAATGAAACCAGCCCTTCAGCTGAAAATATTGATGGCATGACATTTTAAATGAACTTACAAGCAGTGTCAAACACTCAAAGTTTCATGTAAAAGTAGACTTTTGACTTGAAGACTGGAGTTCAAGTGTTAAAAGCCCCTCTAATTTTCCCCTTCTGTGCTTTAACACTCATTCTGAAAGCAATTCTGTAACAGTGCTTGTGTCTTAATGATGTAGGCCCATTTAATCTCTCTGTAGGCAAATGGGATGTGGAAACCATGCATGTATTTCAGCTGATGCTTTTCACTCTGGACTCATAGTGAAAAACCTATTTCCACAAACTACGTAAACTTAGATACTGTGTCATGACTAGAACCAGCTGAAGTGGTAGGAGGATAGTAACTGGGAAATGAGGGACAACTAGTTGGGAAGCAGTAGTGCCCTAGATAAATTATAGTAATGTTTGGTAAAAATTTTTGGAGCTGCAAAATTATTGCTGAGATACTCAGCAGTTGTTCAGCAGTCTTCCACTTCAGCAAAAATGTTAATTATCATCCTAAAGCGCTGCAGATGCCTAAATGGAGAACTCTTCTCTCATGTTCACTGAGCAGATACTGAAGTTCCTAAAGTCCTGACCTGGGTGTAATACATCATTAGGGGCCTGAAGAACATATTTCCTACAAGTGCTTTGTTCTGCCAGGACTCAGTACCACAGTACCCAGACCATATTTAGACCACTGGGCTACAAAATGAAATTTTCCTCTGGTTTGAACACATCACATTTTCCTGGTGCACATTTTGGTAGATTAGATGCTCTGGACATGGCAGCCATAGCAACATTTTTGGCTTTTAAAAATGAGTTCTGCTTTTGTTGCAAACATTCTCTCCTCTTTTGAAAAGATTTATACAAAAGCAGCACTCTCATAAATATTGCAATTTCAGTGTTCATTTTCCTTTATGCTTTTGCCCTTGTGTACTCTGTTGTGATGCACAAAACCTATTACTGGGATGCAGTTACCTTTCAGCATTTCTGCTGGAAGTGTTTCTGTTAAGAATATGTTCAAGACTCTGTATCCCAAATAGGCATAATGTGAGAAAGTACAATGAGTCCCATTTTCTGCTCCGAACAGAAATGCTCACTGGGACACTGTAAGTTCCCGTTCTGGACTTTTTCCTTGGTTTAAATAATTTTCATAAAGTAGTACAGGGAGAATGTCATACAACACAGAATGGATATCAATAAAACAAACTAATTCTTGAAATGCTTTGCTCAATTAACTTACTTAAATGTGAAACTATCCTAATGTTGAACTGCTTTCCTCCGTAAAAATAGCCCTTAATTTAAATGCTGATAATAAAATACCACAAGGGGGCACCAAAGGTTTTTCTTACAGAACAGAACTCTAGTTTTCATTCCCTCTTTAACCCATACAAATTAACTCAACGTTACAAATGCAAAATATTTTGAATGGCTTAAAGCAGCGCTGGCCATAATTCCTGCCCCAAGGAGCTGCTTACCAAGACCTACAAGAGGAGTGGGCATCCTGGGAAGCAATCCCAGGTATTACTTCTCCAGGGCCTCCTTTACAAGGTGAAGCTGTGCTGGGCCCACAGCCAGCTACTACAGCAACCAAGCAAGATTGTGGAATTACAGACTGGCCTGAATTACAGCAAGATCATGGAATTACAATGCCTCCTGGCTCAGTTCCTCTCGCAGCCATGGACATGGATTATCCAAGGGTCTCCATGCCAGTCTAGAGTACAAAACATAACTCTTTCACACAAGTGTTGCAGTTGAAACATTTGAGAATTCCTAGTTTCAGAAGGTGCAAGCTCTGGACTTTATTCCCCAAGTACAGAAAATATATTTGATAATAAAATCCAATATGGTTTCATGAAGTATGAATAAAAGTGCCTCCTCTATTATGATTTTTAAATGACTACAGGAAAAACATTGTATGCATTTTATGCATACTTAAATGATGTTCTTAAGGCTTTAGTAAACAAGAAAGGAAATGCATTAACTTTTTCAGACTCAAATTGGAGAAGTCTAAGTATTCCCATGTAACATATTTGAAACAATGTCAGAATGACAGACAGCATTTTAATTTTATTTTATTTTCAGTCCGTTTAATGAAGACTGGGTGAGAATTTGATAACTTAAAGCATTCTTTATTTTTCAACTAGGTACTCCTGGAATCTAGGAGAGCAATAGGTAGTTAGGAAAGCAAAAAACCTACAAAATAAGATGGTTGTAATTTTTGGATGCTTTTCTGAAGCATTATTGAAATCTTAAGGAGCACTTCTAGTTATGGATTCTCATATAATTCTCAGAACCTGTTGAGTAGACACTGCTGTGTTCTTGAAGTGGAGGAACATGGAATATTTTTCTTTTTTTCCTCCTTATTCTTTTTTTCTACTTGCTCATTCTCCCAATCTATTTCATTATGGATCTCTACAGCAGCCACAACAATGTAACAAAAAGATGGGAACTGGTGGTCAGTGAGATGTTTTATCTCAAACAGCACTGCTGCTATCCAGATTTGATGCACCAGTAATATTTCACTTGGTTAACTCAGCTGGGGAATCCTGGGTTTGGGGGCTGCTGTTTACACCTGCTTGATAGCAAGACAGGGAACACATGCATGCATCTAGTGTTTCTTGTTGCTATTTGACACTTACTGCCAGCAGATGATCTGCTAGGGGACGTTTGATATTATTGGCTATGCTATTGCTACCTGCTGGAGCTTCTTCATTATGCCTCTTGCATTGGATCTTTGGTGGACTGGAACACCTGTTAAGGCATGGTCAAGAAACTGACCGGTCATAAACCAAGCTGTGAGTAACCCCAGAAAAAAAAGTCATGAAATCTACTTGCGCAACTAGAAGTAGGAAGTGGTTGTACATTGGAAAAGCTTAAGTTAGCGCAGCCAAAATGTATTACAAACCATGACTCCAGTTTATCTACATGGAAAATAGATAATAGACAATAACAATGCAATCTTTTGTACACAGTGCCAAAACTCTGGATACATCCCATGACAGTGAAATCTCTGTGAGAAATAACTGTCACCGTTTCTTCTGATCTGTATTATGTTTCAGCTGAAAGATATGCTACATTAACTATAGTAGCGCTGCTAGCAAAAAATTATCTCTGCCTTGCTATAGACTCATGCACCATGTCAATGTTTTTATCTTGTACATGGTTTGATAGCTGTGGCTCTAGTAATTCTTTCCTGATTTTCATTGTCTTTGCAGAATTACTTTATTTCTAATAATAATTTCTAAATCATTTCTATATTTCTATTTTTATTTCTAATAATTTTATTTCATAATTTTGCTAAATAGCTTTTTCAATTAAGTGTTAATACTCCCTTCCACAATTAGGAAAGGTGGTGTGAAATTCTCCTAAAGCTCTAGGAGTTATGTCTTAAGACAATAATAGAAATTTATAAAGACCTCAGATGACTGCAGGTGTGTATGCAGAGGCATATACACTACTTGGCATGTAGTAAGGGTACAAATGTATATCATAAATTGCTAAGCAGTCCTTCCAAATTCTGGTTCATCTTCCAGGCATGTCTCTGTATCCCCCTAATGTTTTTCAAGACCCATTTTAAGCAAATGGAAGTCAAACCTTACGTAAGGCCTTTAAATTTGATAAGACACCTCTACATTGTCCTGATAAATTAGGATTGTTTTAGGAATCCTTGGGCTGTTGGCAACATGGACAAGTCAAGAAGTATTCTCCAGTGACTATCCAAATAAAGACTTCTGTAGAGGTAAAGCTCTTTGGACTTCCCTCTGAAAGTCTCCTCCAGTTAAAGGTTTCTAATGTTGATAGCCCCAAGCTAAGTCCCATTTCTTCCTTTACTGTTTCTGGAATAATAGAATTGTTTAGGTTGAAAAAGCCCACTAAGATCACTGAGTCCAGCCATTAACCTGACACTGCAAAGTCCACCACTAAACCATGTCCCTAAGTGACACATGACACATCAGAAGTCCCTTTAATACCTTCAGGGATAGTGACTCAACTACTTTTCTGTGTAGCCCATTCCAGTGCTTGACAATCCTTTTGGTGAATGATTTTTTCCTACTAGCCAATCTAAAACTCCTCTGGTACAACTTAAGGCCGTTTCCTCTTGTCCTATTGCCTGATATCTGGGAGAAGAGATTGACCCCCAACTCACTACATACAGCCACCATTCAGGTAGTTGTAGAGAGTGATAAATCCTTTCCTGAGCTTCCTTTGCTCCAGGCTAAACAACTCCAGCACACCCAGCTGCTCTTCACAGGACTTGTGCTCTAAACCATCCCCCAGCTCCACTGCCCTTCTCTGGACACTCTTCAGCATTTCAGTGTCCTTGTAGTGAGGGGCTCAGAACTGGACACAGCACTTGAGGTGTGGCCTCACCAGTGCTGAGCACAGAGGGACAATCACTGCCCTGGTCCTGCTGGCCACACTATTGCTGATACAGGCCAGTGTACTATTGACCTCTCCAAATTTATTTTTAACCACTTGCTTTTTTGCTTTTAACCTAGACTATCTTCAGGAATATTATTTCTCTCCTTTTCAAATTCTTTTGACTGCTCATATTTCCAATAATAGTTTTCTCAGGTGTTTGCACTGATTTTTTCTGACAGCTACAGAATTGCATTAAACTGTGCCTGTAAACTGGGACTATCAGATTCAACACAGAGGCTGTACCATCACCACAGGCAGCCTCTGTGTTTTTGCCAACAGAATAATTTAAGGCATTTAAGGGCCAGCTATCTGACACTGGACTTGTGCTTCTCTCTTGCGATATGACTCCCACTTTGGCACTTCTGCAGTCAATATTTAAACAGGTTTCCTAGCACCTGTTTTCAGTGTATGTGATTGCAGCTACCAGATGCAAAACTAAAATCTCCCTGGTAATCATGTGAAAAAGAATCTGTGGTTATATTCAACTGAAGTCAGACTTCTGTAAAAATATTTAGGTATTAAAGGTATCACAGCAAGAAATGCCCACTTATATCTGAGAGGGGGGAGGTTTCTATGGAAAATCAATAGCTGTCCCTGAGTGTCTCTCTAGAGCTGTATCTGCAGTTTTGTAATGAGTATTTGCTATGTTTTGAATGCATAATTATTTATGTGAAAATTCATGACTTCCCTATGAACACTGCTAAGAATCAAGCACAGGTTAGCACCTACAAACACAAGTGTGCATTTGGATTTAGTAAAGCAATCCAGTTTATGTTTTGTCTATACCTGAGTCCCAAGGAAGCGTGTTCATCCAGCAAGCTGGCATAGCTAATATGTGTGGTTCTTTGTGGGCAAACCTGTCTCAGCAGTTTTGATCTGCTTTGCCTGGGCAATACCTTGAAATCCTGACCCTCACAGACATAAATTCCAGAAATTTGTGGAGGACAGATTAAAATTTTGAGTGAAAGTTCAGTTCTCCAAATGAAATAAGCAGAGGAGGGAAATGCCAGCAGGTATGAAGTGGACCAATCAATGTTTTCCTTCCATTTGTCTTCCAGTGCAGCATCTTCCTGTGATGGCCTTCTGACAGATCACCATTTTCTAAAATTTCTAACAATTTTAAGCCTAATTTTAGTGTTTTTTCTTTATTTTGTCCAAAATTTTATGGGTGTCTCCTTTTTTAGAACTTATTCCCCATCCTGTCTAGCCATTCATCTTTACTACAGGGTAAGATGCTTTTTGGGATAAATCACAGCTTTGACTATATTTATGAAACATCCTGTAGGCCTGCAGGTCTGCTAAGTAATAATAAAAATTAAAATAATAATAATAATAGAAATTAAAATAAATTAAGAGCATGGAAAGAAAAATGGGAAAAAGGAAAATGAGCTTGATCTTTATATCTCAGCTTTACTAGCTGGTGAACTTTTAACTGGCAATGTAAAATCAGGGCTGGAATGCACACACACAAGGTATTTGATCTAAATGTGGGTTGTTAACTAAGATAATGAAAAAGTGATGACTGCTGATAGATTCTCCATGAGAGACTACAATGTATATTTTCTGATGAGCTTAATCCTAAATGTAATCTTTGAAGCATGTTGAAACAGCACAAAGACCTAGGAGTTTTATGTCAAAATATAGCTGATGGCAGAAGGAGAGGAAAAGGACCTTTTTAAATTTTATTTTTATTAATTGACTCACTTCCAAAATTCAATTTTTTCTGAGCTGTCTTGTACTTTCCACTTCTAATTTTTTTTTTTTTAAAGGGTCATTCATAATGTCTCTTTTGTTTTTCTTCAAAAGTTGCAAGCAATTAGGGAAGTTTAGGAGAAAGTTATACAATGCAGACTATGTTTATACTTACATCAGAAAGAGGGGCAGGGGGAAAATGAATGGAATGAATATTAAACATTTAAAATCATATTAAGTAGTTTGGTTTTGAGACAATCTAGGCCCATAATACAATGAAGTGCAATTCTTCTACCTGTTGGAAAGGTTTAACTTTGCACTTTATGGGTTGTTATGCATATTTCTCTTCCATATAGTAAATTTCTCTTATATTAAGTTTAACTATTTGAAATATTTCATAGTGACAATAGAATATGTCCTGATACACAGCACTAGGAAATTCAATGCTAACTTAATATTTGTCATGTCTTATTGAATAGAGTCTGCATACAGAGAATGTAAGAACAGTTAATACTTCATCAGAATACTGATATTTTAATTGTCCATAGGTAACTTTATTCTTTACTTCTGTTGAATATGCTCTTCAGATATATATATATATATGAAATGTTTGCCTGAAATGTGTATCTTGAAGAACACATTATTCAGCTTATCTTTTAGGCCTTTGGAAATACTATTGTCCCCTTCAGGGACACCCCTTCCCCCCAAACCACTAGCTCAAAAGCTAATCACACAGCTAACAATATTTCATTAAGACAATTAGAAGAAGTATTATTCTGGCATTTAGCAACTGGACTAGTGATTTTGTTTGGGCAGGCATCCCCCAGAGTAGGAATGCACATCTGGAGTAGAGGGTGCAAAATATCATGCGCTTCTAGGAGATGAAGCCATTTTCCCTGCCTCTATGGTAACAGATTTGCTGCTTGTTCATTATTAACACTCATCAGCTTCTGGACTTTAAACTGCAGTCCTCAGGCACGTGCATTTGTTCTGTTTTTACTTACTATGGATTCCACCAAAGTCATGTATGAGTTAAAATACAACTTTTTTTCACAGTTGAGTGTTACAACTGGATATACTCTGCTCTGTGAAAGGGGGCACAAATGACAGTTTTCTGGGAATAGCAAGGTCTTAGTGCCTTTTGGGCACTTCCCAAGCCTGGCTGATGGATTAAGCTTCTCAGAGGAGCCCTTCATGTACCCTTCATGCATCCATGACATCTTGTACAACTCATCCCAGAGGGATTTTTGCCAAGCTACTAAAAGCAGTGCTGGTCTGGAAACAAGCAGCAGCAGAGAACCTTTGCGTGAACTTTCATGCCAAAAAATCCTGAAGGATTTATGCAGTTCTGGGATAAGGTACTTGCTAGGTAGGATGGTTTTCAGATCCCAGTTGTGAAACACCTAAATCCCTCTGAAATCCTCATATAGGACCCTGAATTCCTTCTTTGAACACAGCTTTCGCTGACCCCACCAGAAACGTGACCTTTTCTTCCATGCTGGAGCCAAGGCAGAAACGAACATTCTGGGAGTGCTTAGTTTCATTTCTGGCTACAAGCATCCTCAGATTCCTGCATCTCAGGTATCTCCTTCGGGACTCTCCTGCCTGAGGGAGCGCGGTGCCGGGCCGGGCACGGCCCGGGCCGTGTTTGCAGCGCCATGGCAACGGCGCGGCGGCCACAGGCCCCGGCCGGGCCCGGCGGCCCCGGCGCTGCTCCCGCCGCTCGCCGGGATCTCACCCGGGCAGGAGCCGCTCCCGCCGCTCCCCGGGATCTCACCGGGGCAGGATGCGCTCCAAGAGGCTCACCACCGGTACGTGGCACTGTCCCCGCAGCGCTGGGCCGCCTCCGTGTCGCACGGGGCTCGGGCCCCACGGTGGCGGCCTCAGGTTCAGAGGCGGTGGCACCAAAGAGAGGCATTTTGAACTGCCGGGTGTAAACTTGCCCGGCAGAACTCATCACTCCGAAGAGAGAACTTTGCTGCCCTCAAATAGCATCACTAAAGTCACAATATTCTAGAATGAATGAGAGTTGACTATTCGGGAACACAGTTGGATCTTCTTAATTTTATCACATGATTTGTAATATTTACTGTTCAAAGCTTTGAGTTTCATACAAATCTGTATTTTCATTAAACCACCAAGCTTCTAGTTATCAATTTTGCAGAGGAAAGGTGACATGAAGTTAACTGATATGTATAAGAAATAATATATTTAAATAATACTTGATTTTTATTTAAATAATTCTTGTGATAGTTAATCTTTTCATGCACGGATCAACATTACAGCATATTCTTAGTTTATTATTTTATTTCTTATTTTATTATTTTATTTCTTATTTTATTTCTTCAGACCAAGTTATTTTATTTCAGAATACCCAGGAGGGTTGTCATGCCTCACTACTTTTTGTTGTATTGTAGTTGAACCAGATTAACTGTATTGCTTGGATAACGTATGATATTTAATATCTTCTTTTCAGAACCTCCGTGTATAACAGAAGAAATGTTAGTAAGTATGCTTATAAGGCTTGGTCATTATTTTCATCATGCAGCAATGGAGCAAAAAAAGCAAAAAACCATTTTGGAAACCATTGTTTTCTCATTTCTTTTTTTGTAAGTGTAGACTACTGAGCAATTTCTTAAAATTTTGTCAGACAGAATACTTAGTTTGAAAATAATTAGAAAAAAAAGTAACAGAAGGCTATGGAGAATAAAGATGGAAATGAAAATTAATTAGGATGAAGGAAGGAAACAAACAACTGGAAGATTCAACATGACAGGTTTAACAATTTCCTTACTTTGCCTTTTTTGCCCTTTGCTCATAGCTCATTGTAGGATTTCCCTGATGTTTTTCTTCTTGTTTGAAAGGTATATATATTTGTCTGTTACCTCATAAGAAATGACATGTTTACTGTTACAGCTCAGGTGATGTTTGCCTATTCCCTGTTTTGGATGCCTTTGTAACTTAGTGCCTTTGGGCACTTCCCACATATTTTAAAGTATAAATGTGTAGATACTGCTTTTGGGAATCTCTAGATACTGTTTTTTTTAATTTATAGTGTTTATTGCCATAAACAGAACCAACAAAAGCGCAAGTTTTGGACCAATTTCTAGCACACCTTAACCTTCAGTTGCAATTCTAAGGCAGCTTTTTCTAGTCATAATTCAGACTGTGCTGCAGGAGAAATGGCATGGAAAGAAATGAAACCAAATGCTTTCTGGCACAAAAATCTAAGCTATAGTATTGTACGTGCAACTCCCTAACCTATAATGTGCACATAAGAAAGTGCAACTGACTTTAAATGAAAATAAAGCTGTCCACAAAAAACTCTCCAAAAACCAAAGGAAATAATATAATATGTAGATGCAGTAAGCAATAAGGCACACATTAATAATATAAGCATTTTATCTATTAATCAACCACTGTGTTTCCATTTCTTGCTGTTTTATGGGACTACAGAGAATTATATCCTTGGGAAATTAAAAACATGTTACCTCTGTATTCCTAAAGAGCTTATACTTCAGCCAATAATAAATTAATTGTTTTTAATAAGTCAATTGAAACAGTATTTTCATCATGTATTATCATATCTAGTCCTATCTCGAGATTCATCTTTGTCAGTGTCAAACCAAACATGAGCCTGACTATAGCTTGTTTCTAATTAATTTCCTTTCCTAATTCTGTTAACACTTGCAGAATTGATGTTTCTGGATTTGATTGCCTATTGACATTAGTAAGAGGATTCTCTGTTAATTTCAAAATGGTTTAGACACTTTGGTACATTCCTCTATTTAAGCAGTGCCCAAACATCTCTAGGTCCATGGCACTGCAGTTGCTTTGGCCCATGGGCCTGTGATACAAATAAGGCATAAAAGCTTTGCTTTCAGCACTGGCAGCATTTTCCAGGAATGGTCTTGGGCTACCTTGCCTGTGCTGTATTAGTCACCACAGCAACCACACGTGCTAAGGAATAAGTGCTGGCAGACTAGGGCCAGACAAACACCATCAGGTCTAGTCCTGACTTGTCATGCATGCTATCTCAGATTTCTTCCTTATCTGAGCACAAGCTATCTGCATTTAGGTTAGACCACTGGGGTTTGGATCAAGATACTGCCTGCCTGTACCCTGTGCATAACCTCTCTTTAATGCTATTCCTCATTAGCACAGTTCAATGCTATCAACTTCAGAAAGAGAAAAAAGATTTGTGTTGCAACACCTTTGCTGCCATTGGCAAATACATTAAATTTAAGTTCATTCTCCTTGCCTTGCAAGGCTGAAATCATAGAATGTTCAGGAAAATTAAACTATTAAATATTATTTGTCTTCATTATACTGAAGACACATATCTGAAGACCAGTGGAATAATGTTCCAGTTTTACCCTCTGTTGAATTGGAATGGGGATAGTGGAGATACTGAGTCAGTAAAAGTAAGACTTGGAGCCATACTTTTGGATTTGTCAACAGCAAAAATATTCAACTTCTAGTATACAATTTTTGTGTCATGTTAGCAGGATTTAAAATGCAGGCATCAGAAAGGATACAAAAACACCTGTAGATGCAGTCTTCACTTCTGATTAGGACAACAGGAAGCCTCCCAGTTCTGTCAGATTCAAAGTATGGCATACACTGCTTGCTTGCTGAGCCAAATTATAGGTTATTTTACTCCCTTTTAGTCCCCAAATATCCCCAAGCAGCAGGGTGAGAGCAGAAGGTGGCCCTGGTGAAATATTATACTCCCTTCTTCCCAGGTGCAAGAGAGAAAGGTACAATGTGGGGAATTTCTGGACTGGTAGCTTATGCACATTTTTTCAAAAGTTTTAGCATCTAGAAGCTGTTTGGTTTATGAAGGCTTTATCTGTAAATTCATTTGTAAAGGATTTACCTTCATGTGTGCATTTTAAATTGCTAAGGACCTTAGCAGTGTGCAATGACTAGAATATAACAGTGATGCAATGACTATATTCTCAAAAATGGGAAATAATATTTTGCAAAATCTTCCATGTCATATCTCATAGAAAAAATATTGTTTGAGGCAATAGTGCATTTAAATATTAGTGCAGATTATTACAAGCCATGCTTTGTGGTTTTATCTCTCTATAGGAAGAATGCTTAGCCACAGATGATATGCTTGTGGATTTCTTTAATGAATTTTTAAGTCTTCCGGTAAGTACCTTACAGAAATCCCTTGCAAAATACAAGAAAAGCCTTACTAAGATTAAGAGTAACTTAATCCACCTTGGAAAATTTTATGTTTTGCCATATATCTGCATTTTAATGGTAGCAGCTCTTACTGCTCAGTGTTATTATCAGTAAGAATAGCCCAGTTAACTGGACTTCTGGGGGCAGATGTTCTCTTGCTAATTTACAGAATCACAGAATGGGTCATGTTGGAAAGGAGCACAGTGGGTCATCTGATCCAGCTTCCTTGCTCAAGCAGGGTCATCCCAGAGCACGTGGCACAGATTTACATCCAGATGGTTTCTGAATATCTCCAGTGAGGGGGACCCCACCACCTCTCTGGGCAACCTGTTCCAGTGCTCAGTCACCCACACAGTAAAGAAGTTCTTCCTTATGTTCTGGTGGAACTTCCTGGGCATCAGTCTCTGCTTGTTGTCTCTTGTCCTATTGCTCAGCACCACTGAGCAGAGCCTGGCATCATCCTCCCTTCAGATACTGATAGACTTTGATAAGGGCCCCTCTTATTTGTCTCATCTTGAGGCTGAATGTGCCCAGCTCCCTCAGCCTTTCTTCATAAGAAAGTTGCCCCAGTCCCTTAATCACTTTTGTAGCTCTCTGCTGGACTGCTCAAATGTCTCCCATTGTGCTGAAGAGCCCTTGACCTGCTGGCAGTCCTCTTCCTAATATACACCAAGCCTTCTTGGCCATAGAGACGCACTGCTGGCTCATGGACAGCTTGTTGTCCACCAATATCCATAGGTTATTTATGTATTTAAACTTACATAATTAATAATTTATGTATTTAAATCACAGTGCACTAAAATAATATGAATAGGAAATGAAAAAGACACATAAATACTTTTTTAAAAGGTGTCCACTTCTATTACAGTGTTACAACATGACAACATAACAAATGTTTGTCCTTTTACAGTTTTCTGGCAATGTATTCAGTGATTAATTGACATTATAGCTTAAGAAACAACTCTTTCTCTTCATGGCTTGGAAGATTTCAAAGTTAGCACTTCCCTCCTCTTCCTCTCCCATCTGCAGCAAGAAGGATGCAGCCTTACACTGTATTCTGTGTGCTGATCCAGTTACAGTTAGACCATCATACCCAGTACCGTGTATTTAAGCAGTTCTCCTGTATTTTGCTCCTTTTCCCTATCAACTAACCTGGCTCCCCACACTCTATTGAGAGTCACATGTACAGTCCTGTTCCCTCAATGTGGCAACCTCATCCTACTTCATCTTAGTAGACTTGGCCCTGACGCCTTACACTCAAAGTCCCTTGCCAGGTGGCACAGGCCTTTCCACAGGGTCACTTGTGGCTCCCGCAGCCTGTTCCCCTCCTAAGGCACTGCAGTCCAACAGGCTACACTACAAGAACATGTATCCATTCTACAGCTTGCTTGGTAGGAACCACTGCCAGCATTAGGAGAGAGCAGAATATTTCTTGATGCTCCTTGGACCTCAAAGGAGCTACAAAGTGGCTTGGTGAGGTCACTAATGAAATAAATTCAGTTGTGATTCACAACTGAATGATTTGGCTTACTTAATTGAACCAGACATAGCTGTCTCTATAAGCCACATCATAGATTTGTGTAAATGTACACCGCATGGAAATTGTACTACTAAGGATGGTAGAATGGGCTCCTCATTCCAAATTTTAATCCTAAAATAGAACCTGGAGGTATTAACTCCATGTCAGAGTGTGAGTTTTGTGCACAGCATCGATACTGACTTCTTTCAGGAGCTCAGTCTTTACGTGCTTTCACCACACTGCAAGATTCTGAAGAGTATACAAAGCTAGAGAGACACAGATGGAACAAATCATGTGGTAAGAGGGCTGGCTTTTTCCCTTTCCCCAACACCTCAACTCCCCCAGCCCCTGCCCCACAGCTGCCTTAGGATATCTGCCTAAATCCAAGCCCGAGTACTTAGGTTTTAAACCCAGCCTTCTTCTATGTACTAGATTGTTCTTAGCACAGGAGTACCATCCTCCATGCCTTTGCTGCTTATTTGGAAGCAATGCTTCAAGTTTTACCCAAATTGCAGAGGATGGAGTGGGTAAGAAGTTCAGCCTTTTTAGTCTCTCGATCTCCTTGGACATACACAAATTTCAGGACATCTGTTAGAGGCCAAAATTCTCCTTGGCCTCAGAGGGCTCCTCAGCCCACAGTCCTGGCACAGCTCAGCAGCTCTGAACTGCAGCAATTGTCCAGGCACTCCTGACATCTCTGGAAGCCCACAGAAAAGAGTTCACAGTCACTCCTGAGTAAACACTGGTTTATACTGGTAATCTTGGTAGGTTTCTAAGATGATGCATGGTCTCTCTTCCACATATTTACATATCTTCATGAAAACAGATGCTCTATTAGCTATTTTTAACTGTAATGTTCTCATAATTGGTTTTATTTTCTCTTTGATCTTTTCCTAAGGATTTATCCTCTTCAGGATTAAGTTCTATTAATGCCTTGAGTTCTGTGGTTTGAATACCTTACATTCCTGATTACCCTCTCCTTCTCAGAAGGCTTCTACTAAAACAGTGCATTGAAATTTCCATTGCTTTATTCTTGTTGTGCTTATACACTGTTGCCTGGGAACAGCATTACCCAGGTGTGCTAGTAGTTAGGCAACAAGTTAAACTGAAAATATTGTGAGACTTGATACAAGAAATGAGGGAGAGCATATGCTTATTTTGAGGGGCTGCTTCTGCATTGATTTATAATGCACCATTAGCATATGGAAAATTGTATCACTGGGGACTTGCTATAACAGCAGCAGGTTTTTAATGTTTTTTTTTTCCTTTGATTTACAGTGTATCCCTTAAGTGATCCTCTTGTTATAGTGACATTCAATGTAATCTGACATAAATATCTAGGTACTCCAAAGAGCTATATACTGTAATAAAGTGTAATTTACAGAAAGTATTTCTGAAACACATAATGCAAAAAACCTCAGGAGGGCACTTGCTGCCAGTAGTGCAGTGATTTCACAGTAGCAGAAACCAATTACACGACACACAAATGAGTTACACCTTCCTTAGTAACTAATGTAAAATGAAAGATTTAAGAGAAACATTGGCCTGGACACATTTCCATTTCTAGGAGTTCAGGCTAGAATTTGAATCTCTGATCCATGTACTAAAAACATCCAAGGATATGTTTAGTCAGGAATGGAAATTCAGGAGTCAGAAATTGCCATCAGCTCAGTGTGGAAGGCAAGCACAGTAATGTCAGCTTGTTTCTCCTGCACTCTACAAGCTGGTTGCTACTCATTCCATCCCAAGTCCATGCTGGGTCTTACCTGTCATTTTCCAGTTACCAGTGATCCTGAGGAAGTCACACTCCTCCTCTTTGCAACCTCAAGGAGTTGCACTGGAGACAAAAGTGCTACCTTGTGCCTCAATTGATGCACATTCAGGAGATGACAATTTGGTGGTGAGTCCCTGGTTGTTGGTTTCCCTTGCAGCACAAATCTTCTAAGTGGCCATAATTTGATCAACTTTAGATTTGAAGAATATTTCTTTGCAACATTGTTCTCACTGTAAAAGCTCTCCTCCAGGTAGTCTGGGGTCCAGCATTTAGTGCAGGTGATGATTCTGAAAAAAATTAAAGCCCAAGTAACAAAGCTTAGGCCAGTTGGCCTTTCTGAAGAAGGAAGTCCTGAGAACCTATTGCTGTCACAAAGAAAATCTTGCTTGATCTGAGTCACAGATTACAGAAAGGGCAGAAATCAAAAAAGCAATCCACTCTGCAGCACAGTTCAGGCTCTTCACTGCTTTGAAGATAATTTTGAATAATTCCATGCATCAAATAATCAATTCAAGGCATCAGTGCATGCTCATTAGTTTCCTCTTGTCTTTTCCAGGTGGGAGGAGGGAGGCTGCAGTTGCCAATATAATCTCCCTTAAAAAGGCTTTGACAGAAGTAAGGCCCTACCTGCATGTTATGTTGAGACTTACCCAGCACTAAAACTTGCATCATATCTTTGACATTGAAGGAAGCAAACAAAGCATTCCTGACTATATTCCTTATTAATAGTATGTTTACTCTAAATGTTCTTCTCTCTTAATTAGATTGTGATATGTGATTATGTCTTTTGTCTTACTCATCAACAGAAGGGAAATTCTGGACTCATTAAAGTCAGTGGGAGATTTTTCATTGACCATGTGTAGTGTGAATTTTTCCAGATACTTCATAGAGCTGCTCAAATTCTTTTCTGGTGTGGACTCTCACTGACATTATTTATGATATACATATACCCTTCTTAAGGAAGTTTTGGCTATGCTCCTGGATCTCTATTCACTCCCACCCTTAACCTAAGAAGCAGCCAAGCTGTGGTCATTTTGTTTCTCTTGGGATCAAACTACATTATTTGGGTCTGGGATGTGAGCATATTTACACATTTCCTAATTGTATCCGAAGTTGAGTGTATCTGAAAACTGTTAAGACAGAGAACAGTGAGATTTATATGTCTGATATCCTGGCAACATGATGATGGATGCTGTTTTGGTTTCTGCAATGGGAGGACTGAGAGAAATTTGTCTTCCCTTCAGTTAAGTGTATAACTTCAGGTTTCAGAATTATGTATTCTGTTTATTTTTCAGCTGAAAACCGTATTCAATGTGCATTTGACAGCTAAGAAATTTCTTTGCTGTCAAAAAAGTACATGCAATTGTTTATTTATTTAATAGTATTGCTGTACCACAGTCTGAAAACAGCTTTTTGCTATTTGCTCAGGGATTTTTTTCTGAAGCTGAGATTACTACACTGAGTTACATTGGTCATACTGGCTTTGGGAGGAGAATTTCCTGCAAGTGAAACCATTTGCAAAGTCTGTAGACTTATTTTTTGGTATTCTCAAGTCCTTTATCTTATTTATTGTGCTGCATTGACAATGTATGAACCCCAAGCTTCAAGGCTCTTTCCAAACTTGATTTATTTTTTCTTAACATCTTGAGGTATAATTTCTCTGGAGATTTCCCTTGCCATCTTCAAAGCATCAAAAATTGGCTCAAACTAAAGAGAATTAAAACACTTAATCTTTGGTTAGTGTATTTTACTTGTCTGTAAAAAGCCAAAAGCACTTGCCAAATGTGGGGTAAGAAAGACATTTCTTAGTATATTAGATTGGCATGGATAATTTTCCCCTTTCCTTTGTAGTGTAGACTATGATCCACTCCTTAGCATAGGCATCTTCACTGAAGAGATTCCTCATTGTTGCAAGGATGGAATATTGGTGGTGCCATAAACCTCTCTCATTGTCCTGAGAAGTGTTACAGGATTTTACAGTACTTGACTTCCACTGGAAAGGTTTTAAGTTTGCTAAAGGGTACTGAAGAGTTTCTTGGTGCATTTTTTTTTGTGGCTAATGGAATGTGTGAGAGTGGTTAGATTGAGTGTTTTGCCCCAAAGCTCTTCAGATACTGAAAGGAAAATGGATTGACTGATCCTCTCTCCTGTGTGAAGGGAGAATGTTTCCTACAAAAAGTCAGATTCTGGGGGTGGTTTTTTGTGTGTTCCCATTTTATTTTTCTCATAACATTGTCACTTTTATTTTTGTGGTGGTGATAGGTTAAGAAGATTAGGAATTATCTCTTCTTTTATTATGCTTATAAAAACATTCTGATTTATCATTCTAGATTTTTTGAGTAAACAAGCTTCTCCAGAAAGATTTAAATTATTCTAAAATGCTGTTGTATGATAGCTTGAGAGATAGAGAGATGCTCTTTTGGGAACTTCTGATTCATACAGAATCATAGATTACTGCCTAGAAGAGACTTTGAGGAGGTCTGTAGTGTGGCTTCCTTCTCAAAGCAAGGTCAGTGCTTTAGTACTGACTCCAGGTTGCTTGGCACTTTCTGCAGTTTGTCTTGAAAACCTCCAACAGCTGATTCCTCTCTGGACAGCCTATTCCAGTGCTAATCATCCCAAAATCACCTTTTTTCTTATAATCCAGCTGAGATCTCTGTTTTTTCAGTGTATGACAAGTGGTCTCTTGTCCTCCCACCATACCCCTCCATAAAAAACCTGGCTTTATCTTTTCAGCCATCTCCTTGTAAATACACTAAGGCTGCTGCTAGTTCTCCTAGAGCTTCTCCCTCAGGGGTGAGTGCTCCAGCCTCTGACAGTCTTGTGGTCTTCTGATGGACTTGATCAAATATGTGAATATCCTTCTTGTACAAGGGACCCACAACTGGAGCAGTATTCCAGATGCATCCTTACTAGAGTCAAGTCTACTGGCTACTCTCTGACTGATAGAAGAAGTATGCTGCCTTTTGATGTCCCTGGGGATGAGTAACTACATCCAAACCCCAAAAGTCTGAACTAGAACCCCCGTTTTCAGTCAAGTATGTGGTGTATGAAGTCTAAATCTTCCTATCCCACCAGTGCATGTTCTTTTGCTCCATTAGTATATTTGTCTTATAAATGATTGGTAGTCAGACCCCACCCCAAAACAGCAACACACTTTACATTTTAAAAATTGTCACTAGCATCCATTTCACTACATTAAAATTGCAACAGTTTTCTGTTGAGCTAAATAGAATAAGTATAAAAAAATCCTAAATTTAGAGTATGTTACAAATTATTAAATAAAAGTAGATATATGTGCTAAACTAATAATGTATTTGCTTAGTTTTCAATTTGAAAAATATGAAACTAAAACAATATCATCATGTCTAGTCACAAAGCCTTTTATTATGAAATTTGCATTTTGTTTGCTTTTTTTCCACAAGCAAGAGGATTTCAAATCCTAAGAGACTGAAGTACTTTGTTTCTTAGTGTACTTTCTTTAGTTTCTTTATTTAAAACATGAAAGAATATGTAAGGAAGAAACCATTTAAAGGCTACTAAGGTTGCACAGTTAGTCACTTAAAAGCTGGTAGCAGCACAAATTAAGTTTGAAAGTAAATGAAGTGTGCACATAGCAAACGGGGAGGAGGTCTGCATGTAGGGAAATCTACTGCACATGAAAGATTTGTTAGATGCCGTTCAGTACATCTGGAAAAAAAAGCACTAAAACCTGCTGAGTGCCCTGGAGAAAATTAATGCCAAAAGAGGCAGAAGGTGTCAGAGAACAAAAACCAATCTATGATTTCAGCTGAAGTTAGGTAACTGAACAGATTCATGCAATTCAGTACATGGCCCTGAGCAGTGACGGTCTGATGTCATCGTACACTTAAAGTTCTCACATGCTGTGTGCTTTGCCAGGCTGAGCCTCTACAGTGAGACATTATGGGATAAGTAGGGAATGTTGAAAAAACATATTGCAGCCACACGGTTCAGTTCTGGGCATTGCTCTGCAAGACATTGATCAACAGGGGGGCTTCAAACAGAAGCAACAAAATAGGTGACACTGATATCATTACTTTGGGCTTATACAGGTGTGAAGAAGAATCAAATTGTTCTGTAGTATATTTCTATGTTTCTATGTAGCATGTATTTAACATATTTAGAATGTATATGAGTTATGTCTGTGTGCATATATGTGATATATGAAAAAGTTCAAGGAAATTAAAAATACAGTACTTGAACAAATAAAATATTCTGATTAAATGCAGGAGATCGACAACTGTGCAAACACCAGGTGGTATCCTGTCTGGAACAAAGCCAAAATAAGTTTTGGCACTGGATTTAGGTGTGGCCATAGTTTCCTGAGTACCTAAATACAACATGCCTTGTCATCCAGCTGAGTGCAGAGGTGCTTATATACTCTATATAATATAGAGTATATAATGCGCATAAGTTCTATAGAATCTCCTATTCATAACTGTCGTGGGTATTCTCTATGACTTCTGTAAAATACATCCATATTTTTCCTCTTCATTTCAAGTAAGAGAATTTGAAAGATAGTCTTTCAGGGAAATACCTGATCCCAGAGCTTAAAAGATGAAAGATGGCTCTGTTTTAGTGTGTACATGTGCAGTGGGGTTTTGTGAGTTGACAAAAGTCACATTTGCATAAAATTGGAGTTCAGTCCATCTCATCTATTATACAGTATTTGACTGAACTAGTGATGTACAATAAAATTTGCTACAGGATATGGGTTTTGGTGGTTGTTTGACCTACAAGTAACACTATAGTGACAAACCTTTCCTACATATGAAAATCTTCAGATTCATCCTCCTCAAATGAATCTCACATTTAAAAGGTCAGTTTCATTGCTAATATTTTCATGCCTTGATTGTTGATAATAACAAATGGGAGAATAATACTGTAGATCTGATCCTGTAGGTGAATACTTCTCTGTAGGACAGTTACTAAAGTCACAGTTAATTATATATTCTATACCTCATGTACTGAATCAATTATTTACATGTGAAAAAGAATGGTCTGTCAGCTACAATGAATTCAATTCTTGACAATTAAGCATTGCTGAAATAAAAAGGTAGGAATGCTTTGGAAAGCTATACAGCAAAAACAAGAATGTAGAAAAATTACTATTTCAGGCCTGAAGAGAAAGAAGCCTCATAATGCAATTTTCTATTCTGTACTATGCCTCTATATGATAAAAAATAATTTGTTAAATGACAGTTGCCTTATTACAGTACCATAAACTTTCCTAACTTCTTTTGTAGACTTTTGCCCAGCCAATGAAGTTTAACTCTGATGTTGGGGCTTTTGAAGTAGTTAATTATGCCCCACAACGCCTGGAAAGCCAGCCGAAAAAAATTCTGCATGATCAAAAACCTCCAAGCCCCATTTATGATGTTCTAAGCAAGGAAAAGAATGATGGGCAGCTCTCCAAAATGCACACTGCTTCTTCAGCCTTCAGTATTGATCCAAATTGCAACACTATGGTAAGCATCTTATAGACCCTGAGTTTATATTTAGATCTTACTGTAGAGATACTGGCAATCGTTATTGTTGTGTTTGGCTTGGAAGCTTGGGAAAAATGTTAATTTATGTTAGGAAAACATAATGATGGGCCAAATTATGCCCTGTAATACACATGTGTCTAGCAGACAAGTGAATGGAATTACAGATGCACATCCTGTAGCACAGAATTTTGAAGATTCTGTAGGGCAGGGTTCAGTTGTGTGGTCTGAATACTTTTTAATATTAAAAGAAAAAATATTATGACAACAGTTACTTTACTAGTGATCCCTGGAATGTGCAAATTGACTGAAACTAATGCAGCTCAGTCTTTCCTTATTAATTAATTTCCTTGTAGGGCTATGAGCTCATCTGTGGTCTGGCAACACATAAGTCTCTCTTCCATTAATTCCTAAAGGATTTACATGGTTAGCATCAATTGAAATGGCCAGAAAAAATAATCTTTGGCAAGAAGAGAGCTAAATTAATGGAAAGATGGGTTGGAATTTAGGGAAAAAAAATATCTGTTTTCAGGCTTGCTTAGACAGTATCAGTTTTGGTATTCTCACCTGCCTACTTCCAGGGCCATCTTCAGCACCAAATTAGGCAGGTTAAAATCTGCAGTTGAAGCATTTTATGCACCTGGGAGAATACAAGTCGGTGTAATTAGATGTGGGATTTTACCTTTAAACAACAGGTTTCAAGGACAAAAAAAAAAGTTTCACTGGGATGCTTGGTGTATTCCTTTCTTTCTCATTTTGCATGGATGTGACTAACATGTCTTCATTTCCTTTTATTCAAAGCCAATATAAGGTCTTGCTCCACTTTTTCAGTGCCTGCTCAAAATTATGTCACATCTGGAAAGCTGAGAGAAAAGCAGGGAGTTGTAACAGACCACTGCTTTTCCCAGTATAAGATTAATGATTTTCAGAAAAGAAAACAGTATTGAGAGAGGTCAAAAGGCAATGATGTTTAACAAAATTATACTAATGTGATACTACAATTATTTGCATTTAAACTGGACAAATGATACAAAAGGACAAGGCTCACAGACCTCCCTACCATGTTAAATAATAATTTTCACAAATACTTTGCTTGAGAGTACAAAAGCAGAAGAGCTGTTCTTGATTTCTTATTTGCTCTCAGTATTAAACTGAGGAAATGCTGTGTGTTTGTGCAAGTGTGGCTTACATTGCTCTCTAGGCTAACTTCCCATCATTACCACTGTAGATGCCCTTTCTTGAGCAATTCAAAGCCATTTCACTATTATTTTCTTCTTTCTTGTGGTTTGGAGAAACACAGGCTTCAGTATTATTTAAGATTTCATTTTTTTCCCTGGGATGTTTTCCATAGATTGGAAGCATTATAGCCTTTTGAGGAACAAAATGCCTCAGTACCCTTTCTTCTCCTTTTGGGGCAAATGGGTGATATTTCTTCTTATTTTTGATTCCTCCTTTACTTTATGGGTAACTTAGATGCCTCATCCAGTTTAGCTTGATATCTCAAGTCTGAGCTGGAGCAAAATGATCTGTGAAACAGTTTGCCCCAAATGGTAACTGCAACTACACAGGGTGAAAGAAGTCAGCTCCATTAATTGTACTACAGTGACTGCACCAGGAGAAGCCACCCCAGAACAACTCTATCAAGTAGTTCTGTTCAAATCAAGTAGCATTTGATCTTTCAGTTGTCAGGTGATGCTGTCTGCTTTGCTTTGACTGCCTTCATAGGAACTAAAGAGATTGATAGTTGTTTTTAAATGTTACATGGATTACAAAAAGTCACCTTGAGTGATCATCACTGGCAGGTTACTTATGAAAAGGAGTTATGACTGGAAAATCCTAGAAGGCCTTTCAGGCTAAGAAATATGCGCAGTGGTATTTTTCTCTGTGTTTTACTTCCCTCTCAGATTGTTACAAATCTACAGATAAGCAAAAGTTTTCTTCATGTGTGTTTGCATGTTTGCAAATCATTGATATGGAAGTAAGTATCCTCTAATCCATAGTCAATATCAGTGATGTGAAATACATTGAGAAAAAATCTGTGGACTTGTGTAGAATCGATCACAACTACGAAAAGAAACTGGCTGGCATCCCACATACCTTACTTCAGAGAAACCCCAGTTCAGCAAAGCACTTAAGTATGTTTTTAACTTTAATCAAGGGAAGTTAAACACATGCTTAAACTTAAACACGTGCTAAAAGCTTTGCTGGATTGAGTCCTAGCAAGGTCTGAGGCTGATTGGGTAAAGAAACTAACCAAGGTAACAAATTCCATCAGATTGAATGTAGCATCTTTCTCTGGGGATGGGGAAAGAATAGAAATTTTTTCCTTCTGATATTACATATTATTTTGTGTACCAGCTATGTACAGCATGAGCATGTTATGAATCATTCAGATAAAAAACTGGGCTGTAAGTCAGTAAATGCATAAATATGAAATGCCAAAATAAAGAAACTATCTTCTGTGTTTCAAAAAAAATTTGTCAATTGCCAAGAAGAAGCATACACTGTGTGGTTGGGAGTAATTAGTCTCCATCTCCACAAATTACATTGTATGAGCCTCTGCCAACATAAGCTTTCCATATTTTGAAATATTTTCTTCTCTCTAAATGAAACCACCCACTTTCTGAGTAATTCAGATTTTTTTAATCCCCTACAGATACGTATGAGGCAGAAATAACCCTTGCCCCGAACGGAATATTAGCTCATGGAAAGTAAATTCAAGCTGTGATCTACATAAATTGGTTACCTGATATAACAAGTAGTATCCATCCTTGCCCAAACTTCACCTGTTTTTATGGACAAGGGTAGTTACTGCATTCTTCAAAATAATTAATCTCACCTTCAGTAAAAGGAAAAATGCGCCTCAGATGAATAAAATAGATCATTCCCTAAGAGTGGAAAAAGTACAATATTAAAAAAAAATACTAGGAAGGGCTGTTTGTAATTTCTAAGAGAAGCAACTATGGATCGTTGTGGCCATAGTCAGAGATTACTCTTACTTCATTGGAACTCCCTGCCTCAGTGTAACTCGCTGCTCAACATTTCCCTTTCACCCCCAAACTACTCCTTGGAGGCCCCTCTCTTTCTGCTTCAATGAGGCACTGAGGCTTAGACTGCCTGAGCAGAAATTTGTTGTGGCCCCAGGTCATACCAAGCGTGGGTTTCCACTATGAGAATTACTGTGTACAATGCAGTTATGCAGTGATCCAACATATAAAAGCATGAGAGGTGATAACGAATGGGATTTCTATTTGTTTGATTTTGGTTTTATTTTCCAGAGCTTTCTCATTATGAAAGTATAACTTAATTTAAGGTTCCTTACTCTTCAAATTCTTGAGGAAAAATAATAGCTATTATTTATAAAATGTGTCAAAGTCAGAAAGCAGCAGTTTCCTGCTGCAGAAATTTTTTGTGCATGTAATTTGCATTTGAAATTGTGCAGTAAAAGAATGATTCATACACACATTATTTCTGAAGAAAAATCACTCATGATTTGTTACAAAAGTTGAACTCTTAATAGGTGAAATCAAGTTTAGATCTTTTTTTAGCTTTTAATAGGAAAGTAATTGTTCCAGCATAAAGGTGATGTTCACTTTGTATTTGTTTTCCTGAGACAATGCTTCTGTAGAAGGGGGATGTAGAGAATCAGTTACATGGCAAGTTAAGTCAAGAAAGTAAAGAATTGCAAAAATTTGGCATTTCTTTTTTAATAGCAACTTGATCAAGAACAAGCAATTGAGTGGATTAAGAAAGAAAGGCTTCCAGCGTTTCTAGAAAGTGACTGTTACTTTGAATACAGGTATTGCAATCTTTTATGCTGTCTTTCAGTTATAAATTTGTACATTTTCCTCTTTTGTTTCATTCATCTTGGTAGTATTCTTAAAGTGGTTTTGCCCTCTCTTGTCCTGTTTTCTTTATTGTAATATTTTAGTGACTCGGATAAAGTTAGTGACTTTTTTCACTCATCATGCTGTAATTTTCCTTGACCATGATCTACATCCTATACTACACCATTACAAAGAGGGTAAGAATGGGATTTACTGATTTCTAAATCTCTGTACTTTAGAGATGTCATGTTAGCAATGCATCTTTTGCTAATCAATGTGTAAGCCATATAAGTAGAAGTTCCAAGTCTATGAAATTAATTTGGAAGAAAACAGGAAGTGTTTTTTATTTTAATCATTAGTTTGGTGTCTTTGGGGCCTCTGTCAGAGTTTAACAAAGTCCTCTGTGGGATGCCATGGCCTAGTTGGATGATTTACTGTTAAAAACTTGCAGTGTTTTTCCAGATGTCCATTCAGCAGATGTTCAGGAGTTCTAGTGTGCATTTTTGGGAGGACCTACCTCTATATCCCTTAAGGCTGTGTCTAGATGCAGATGATTGTAGCATGTTTTAGGGGTCAAAAAGGAGAGGCAGCCTGGAAATACGGTTCACAAAACTCATATTTGCTGATTGTAATGGCAGAGTGGTTACTGGAGTATAGACTTATACATTTAAAAAATGTAAAATGTTTTTTATTTTTGATAACCTGGAAACTGCACTTAAGTTCAAGGGGGAAAAGTGTACAAAGAACAAGCAAACTGTGAGAGTGCTGAATTATACCTTTGTTAACAGCCTGCTTTACACATATCTGGGCCACATGAAACAATAACTTTGATCTTCTGCTATAGCAAACTGATTAAGCAGAGTTACCAAGAGAATTGCATAAAACCATCTTTAAGCATGTACCTAATTTCAACTGACATCAGTAGTTCAAGCTGCTTTTCTGAATCAGAATCAAGATACATTCAGATGCTAAAAGGGAAACTTGTGTTTAAAAATGAAGACACCCTAACCCTAGAAATAAATCCTAATTGGTCTTCAATAGTGGGCACAAATAAAACTGAGCATTCACTTGGTTGTAGGCTCAAGTGTAGGCTTCATCTTCCCTTCACATGTGACTTGGTTGGCATTGTACTTGTTTCTAACTTAACCAAGTTCTGCCCAGTTCTTGGGGCCAGAGCATCCTCACTGTTGTCATGTGGTTCTAAGATTGCCTTTCCTGAACACTGCAGGAAAGTGTTCACACTAACACAAAGTAGCTCTGGAGAACTGTTCAGTACTATGGAATCCCCATAGGGCAGCCAGCTGAGCTCAAGAGTCCCAGCTGTCTTGTTCTCAGCTGCAAGTTCCATCAGTGTAATCAGTGCTGTGGCATTCCTACTGGAAGACCACTTCTGTCAGGAACCAGAGGTGTAGTCTTTGGTAGTGATACAGGACTTCTGCAATCTGGGAGAATAGTTCAATTTCAGTGAACAAAATGTTCAAGGCAATCTTGGCAGGACTTGGAACTGCAGAGATACATGCAAAATCCTGCAAGAAGTGTACTGGTAAAGCTTGGTAATGCAAGTAGGGCACTATCTGTGTGCTGGTGAGCTGTGCAGTGGCAGTAGTGGCATTTACAGATGTGACAGCAGTTGAAGGACGAAATAATACCTAGCTGGATTAAGTGATACTTGTGGGTCCCTTCCAAATCAAGATATTCTATAATTCCATTATTCTATGAAAAAAGCATCATGAAGTTCTCTGTAGCCATTTTTTTTTAGATAGACAGTTTTTTAAAATTGCCGGTTCTTTGAGGAAATGAACGGTTTCTCTGATTAAAAGCTAAAATTAATTATTTTCTTGTCTTGACATTTAATTTCAGACTAGCTAAATTGATATCACAAGTAGAATGGAGCAAGACTGGCATTAATTTCATTATAGATAGTGACTACTCTCCCTGGACAAAGATAAGGAAGCAAAGCCCAAGTTCTCCCTCTCCTGAGGAGGAGGATGACTCTTCACTGACTTCATTGACTATGAAGAAGTTCTATGTATCACTTGGCGAGGTAAAATAAACATATTTAGTGGGTGTAACATCAAGATAGATTGAATGAATTGGGTAGAATTATTGTAACTGAGGTCACAATCTAATGGGACAACTGACTCTTGAATAACCTAGTCTAGTGCCGAGGGGTTGGAAATAGATGATCTTCAAGGTCCCTTTCAACCTACACCATTTTCTGGTTCTCTGATTCTCTAAATAGCTTTATATTCAAAGTTTTTTGTACTATAGAAGAAGGTAGATGAGTTGTAATACAACTTAAACAGAAGCTCAGCTTATACAAGTATGCTTAGCTATTGTCACACAGCTCTCTGCATTGGGAACTATCCTTACAGAAATCTACACAAACAGACTGCACAGAATTCCTATGGACAGTAAGCTGTAGCTCTCAGAAATAGGGCAATAAACAGAGAAATTTTAATTGTTCTATGAAACTTTTTTCCTAGGCTACAGTTTCTCAGGTAAAGGATTGGTTTACCTTGGCAAAACAAGGTGATTCTGTGAAAACTACAGATTCATATACACATCCTGTAGTTTCTAGTAAAATTCAAGACACTCAGCATTTGCCTGGGCAGCATAAAAGAGATGAATCATTGCCTGGAAAAGGTCCCTTTCTGGGTAAGTAATAAGGGTTCACAGGGGTTACATAACCCTGTTGTTTGTAACACAGCTCAGACTAGCTGGAAAGGAAAGGCCTTCTAAGGAATTATTGCTAACTCCACTTGTTACCTTCTGAGTATCGCATGGCATCTGAGGCTTCAGACAGACGTTTGTTTCTTTCCATAGCTACAACATGAAAGTTTGAGCTAGTAGCCAACTAATTTTGTGATAGTAATAGTTTCTTTTCTTACACATTTCTGTCTCATAGAAGTCTGTAAGTTTCAGTTGAGTTGTTCTGGGGTTTTTTGTGGGGAGAGGCATTTATATGTTTTGAAAGACTTTCTTGTTTGGATTCTTTGGGTATTTGATAGCATATGATGTGTTTCAGCCATCTTCTTAGGGTGTTTATGTTGGGCACTTAAAGGTCTTTTGGCTGCCAATTTTTATGAATCTTGTAAGATGTAGTCATTTGGAATCCTGTCTATCTTCAAATTTATTTGAAATTGTTTGGCAAGTTCCAGAGATTCTGGGAGAGAAAATACAGATGCACATATGGATATAGACCTCATTGCACAGCCTTGCTTCTGCTTTTTACACAGTAGCAAGAGGAAGAGAAGCCTCAGCTCATATGTTAGGAGCTTGCTCTCTCTCCATTCTCAGAGATGTATCTCTCTACCTAATTGCCTTAGGTCCTGAGAAACCATTCTTCATGTTTTATTTCACAGACCTGTGTCAAGAGGCTGTGATTTTTCTTTGTTGAGTGAAAACAAGTGAAATACTTTATAATTAAGAAAACATATTTTAAATCACACTGATTTTTATGTTAATATCAACACATTTTGCCATATACAGTTAGGAAATTATGTAATTGCAGAGCAGGGAATCTCTCTGCCATGTTCCTAATCCAAGTGTCTGTCTGTGACAGTGGCCAGCACTGGTTAGATGTGGCTTTTGTTCAGAGGAAGTTGAAAGGAATGTCTGACTAGTTAGACAAAGAAGCAGGTTACCTGTCTAAGGAATGCCACAAACAGAGTTTCCTTTCCCCTTCAGGGCCAGCATCTGCAAAAGCCGATGTTACCAGTGAGAGGTCCAGAGGGGTTGAGGAGGGCTGCTCCGTGGCCATTGCTGAAGCTCTTTCCCACACGCGGTCAAGAGTTTATCTAGACCCAAAATGGCACAGTGCAGCAGAAGAGGAAGATGAACAGGGAAGCACAACTTTTCAGACAATGGAAGAATTCACACCAATATCTTCTCAAATTGCAATGAAGGAACCCATTTCAGAGCTGACCCTCCAGTCAGCTGCTGACATTGAAAGTAACGTGAAGTTCCACAAAACAGCCTGAAGTGTTTACACACAAGCTAGTGAATAATGAATTTGCTCATGGTGCTGCAGTCACTCTTTAACCTAAGTTCTTCTCTACTTACAGCCTTAGACTCCAAGGAAGATGTAAGAAAACAAGGAATCTTAAGTCCAAGCTCTGAAAGTGTTGGGCCAGACAGCAGGGCTGCCTGGTGTCTTAGTCATGGGACGTACGACACTGGCAACAGACATGAGTTTGAAAGATTCAAGAAGTTCATTAAAGGAACACTTGGGGAGAGGTACTGGTGGCTCTGGATGGATATTGAAAGACTAAAGGCTCTTAAGAACACTACAAGGCAACAAAGGTACTTCCTTTTAACAGTTATTCCCATTGCTTTAATAGTTGTAACCTGGATAGATGAATGCAGGTTTTGAGACTTCAGAGTAAATTGTAATGTCTGAGTAAACAGACACAATTAAATGTGTGTCCTGACAAGGTTTGGAATGACTCTACTGAAGCTGATAAAACTCTTTTTGCAGAGTCATGTTTGCAAGGCTTACATGAAGTCAGAATCATATTATTAAGGCTGCGTTAGAAAGAGATTTGGAAAACAGATGGCAACAGAAAGAACCTAAAGAATAAAAGAAATTAAATTCACAAGTAGGACATCAAAGGACAAACTCCTTTAATGAAAGATCCTGCTGGATTCAAAAAGTCTATTCTACAGCATTATACATTTTGTCTTATACATAACCTGTCTCTAATTTGTGGAAAAAATATTTTGGCTTCTGCCACTTGCAATTAAAAACACGTTGCATGGCAGCAGCTTAATCAGTAGGATAAATTGTACTCAGTTCTGTACAGCATTTGATACATGCTTATGTGACTATTTTTATTGACTGCAGGCAACTCAGTAAGATGAAAAAACTGTACCTGCTGAGCAGTGGAGACTATTTCCTCAGTTCAGAAGTGTTGCTCAGACTTGAGCTGCTGCATGGAGATCAGTGGAATATAATGCATTTAAGACGGATTCAGCCTGAAGTAGTGAAACCACTACTTCTTTACTGGTATGAAGAAATGGACGTGAAATAAAATTCTATTGTTTAATAAACGTCCATTTTCTTTGATAAGCCTATTATTTCATGCCACATATCCCACTGCAATTATTAGAAACAATGTCACTGTAAGTACTAGCACATTAATTTTTGGCTGAGCCTAAACTGCATTGCAATCTGCTGAGAAGCCTGGTAGATCTGCTTTAATAAACCCTTGTCATTTTTCTACCAGAGAATCTGAGCTGCTTTGTGGATCTCTGCCTTGGGTAATGTTCAGTTAAAGTTTAGTCTGCAGGACAGGGAAACCCATCCAGGCACAGTAGGTTAATTCTGTCCTAACCTGTTCCCCATACTACCCTTCCCAAGTATTGAGGATGCTCTGTGTATATGCCTTCATGGGATTTGAGCCTGAGACTTTACTGTTCAATGCCTGTCATACAAAATGCCTTTTACATATTAACAGCTTAAGTGAGGATATAAAATCTAACCTATTTCCAAAATACGGGCTAAATTTTTGAAGATGTTCTTTCCTACCCGAGGGGGTTCAACAAATTCCAGGCATAAACCTGGAATTGTGGATCCTCACATGACTTGTGGTCTCTGTCCTGGCCTAAAATCCTTTCCTATGCTTTGCTGTAGGATGGATGGGGCATACCTTCCTGCAGACTGATAGAAGGGTTTGTAATGGTGCAGAATTTGTAACCCAATTTTACTTATGTGTAGTTTGGTTTTAGATTTGGAAGCATGCAGTATCTAAGCACACTTTTGACACTAACTGATTTTTAATCCTCGGTGCATATAGCACCATGTCTTGGTACAGTAAACAACATCACTGAAAAAAACAAAGCCAAACAGCTCATTGTTTCATTACTTTGGAAAGTTCTACTTATTAGCTTTTTTCTCCCTAGGGGTCCCAGATTTTGTGTCACTCATTCAACAGCAATAGATGCTGCCAGTGCAAAACTGAAGTTCTGGCACACATGTCAAGAGAGGCCAAGAATGGATGTTGATCCTTTCCCACAAATAGTATCATTGTTGCCATTGACCCAAAAGTCTGACATACCACCTTCCCTTCTTCAGGTAAGTAGGATCACATTGGAAAACAGAGCTTTTTCCTGTCAAAAATAATGACAAAACTCCTTGAATTCAATGGAGCAAGAACAAGGTTTTTTAGGAAATATTTAGCCAGCTGGTATATTGAAGATGGTTACATATAAAAATGCAATAAAATTTCATTATACTTCATGCAAAAAGTTGCTATAAATTGAGTCAAATTATCTTCTCAGTTACCCCCTGGCTATTTTCTAAGTCCTTTGGATAGATATTTTAGCTGGAAGTTCTCAGAACTGCAAAATTAAGTCTCTAGCAATGCAGCTTCACCACTCAGCCTTGTCTTAATCCAGAGTAATTCTTATAACTTCACTGCAGTTAACCTGGATCTATTCCTCATGTCTGTAAAAATGGCAGAATTCTGCTCATTTTCTATCACTACAGCTCCTTCAATCAGTTACACAGTTACACAGTTTCTACAGAGGGCCATGAGCCACTCAACAGACCTTTTCACAGTTTGTAGCTTATAGGTGGCCAGTTCAGTTTTGTCACTTTTCTTCCTTGAAAGCCTGAGTGTGAGAGGTAACTGCAATAAAAACTACAGATTTTCAGCAATACAGTGTTAAGCCTCAGGATACTTGGTATTTGGAGAATGTGGATTGAAATTGTGGTTCCAGTATCAAGAACTGTATAGGCGATGCCACAGATTTGTCAGCACACTCTGTCAGTAACCTCTGTTACTTTAGGTTGGAGAGTTTGGGGCTACAGTTACTTCCTTTGAAATCTGATTCATGGAGATAATGGAGGAAAATAGTGGGACAGATTTCCTGTTTAGAAGAAACTGGATTCAGAAGCCATGTTCCTGGTGATCATGGCAGAAATGGGAGCAAGAAGCACCTGTGTCTTACAGTGACCAGTTCACAAGGTGTGCTAATGAGCCAGGACTAGCTGTAGGTCAGGCAGACAGGAACCTGCAGGTTTCTCAGTCCCTGTTGAATTTGACACAAATTAGGATCTGGTACCATGAACATTCACAGAGTCACCAAATGGCCCATTTCTTGCTATTATTTCTTTTTTCCTACAAGAAATTTGGACTTTTGAATCTTCTAACTACATTGTGCTTGCAAGAGCTTAGGTAAAGCAGCAGCTCTGGGTGAATTTCTGAGGGCACTCTGAATGCAATTGGCATCTCCAAAAGGTCAGAGTATGATTTTGTTCAAAATAATAAGTGATGGTGTGTCAGAATGACCCCTTTCTCTCCCACTCTGAGTGATTGTATCTCTCTTACAGTGAGCTGACTTAAGATAATCTTCCTAAAGTTTCACAAAACATGTTCACATGCTCTTCACCTGACATCCTCTGTAGTTCTGTACAGTGTGCTTGTAGCATATTTCCACCTGCTAAAAATTTATTTTCTAAGCTGTAGTGGTTATTAAGGTATGCTGAAAAATCTTGAAAAATATTCAGAAAATTTTGCAACTTGCCATTTCACATATTGTGATTGTCAAGGAAGAATACTCTTGGAAACTCTTGACTGTTTTTGACGAGTCAGTGAGAACATGTTAAGAAAACACAAAGGTGGAAAAATAATCAGAATTTCCTTATTTTTCTGTAATGTCTTTTAGAAAAGTAGAACAAACTCACCAACAATTTTATTAAAACTAACTAAACCAAATTTCTCTTTGAAGAGATCATCAGGATTACTACCTATTCTCACAGGAAGTCAGATTCTCCAAAGGGATGATATTTCTAGCATTAGAATGCGGTAAGTACTAAAGTTCCTTGTGTATCTTTCTGCACAGCAATATACCTCAAATATTTATGGAAGTATTTTAGATTCTACTGTTTTCATTAATACTTTATTACAGTTATCTGCCTAGTGAAGCACAGTTATGGTACAGATTGTTTGCATGGAGAATTCCTCCCTGGCTGATGAGTTTCTCGCTTGTTCATGCCACAACACAAAAGAGTTTATTTCCCCAAATACAAATGTTTTCTCTTATGTAATAGTCAATATTCTACATATTCATATTCTTTTAACGTGTCACAAATGCTAACCCTCAGAGTCATGCTATCTATGCCAATGATTTCCACAGAGCAATATGAAAAAGGTATTCTTCTACATTTTTTTTCATTGTAAATTTAAACTCCATGTACTTTTTCCTCTCTATTCACTTTATCATTACACCAGTTTTTTGCCCCTTTTTATTTATTTATTCTATAAGCAGCCTTAGATTTTTCTTAAATATCTATTGAAGATTTTTTTGTTTGTGATCCAGGCCAATGTCAGTGAGCACAGACGTGATTCATAGCTTAGCTCTGGATGGGACCAAAGACTCAGAATACCAGGGTCATAGAAAGTACACTTATGCTGAGCTTCTCCATGTAAGTATGGCTTGAAAATATTACTTGTCTTGAATCATGGGTTAACACTTTATTCTGCAGTATAAAGTAGTCAAAAATGGAGAGAACTTGGTTTAATTTTATGAATGTCAATGCTTTATGTAGAGGTATCATTAGAATGTCAGCATTTTCTCTCTTGTATCTGTCACCTATTGGATAGGAAATCATGGCACACACAGAGGTTTATTTTCACTAGAAAGTGTGGATCTTCTCCATAGTGACCATGTGTTCAGTAGGCTATGATGGAAAACGCTCTGGATAAATGCTTCAGTGGAATCATTGCCTAGGAAAGTATATCAGACTTACAGAGAAAACTGAATCTGCCTTAGAAAGTCATTAAAATTATAACATTCAAAGAGGAAGAAGGTTCATTTGTACAATCCCTCTTTATTGCTTGTGTACTTCATTCTTTTCTTTGTTGAATTATTGCCTGCTAAGCAAAAGTTGAGCAAACCTCAAGAGAGACAGGCTGCACGGATGAGCCTTTTCTCAATTACTGCTAAAATGCTGACAAATCAAACATATGAGATGTCAACATCTGGCAATCTAAAATATATCCAGAAACTTTCTTGTTTGTGGAATGGTCTCAAAACAGCCTGGTCTTTCATGGAGTTATTGATACCCATAGCCTCACAACTAAAAGAAAAAAATCATTTAAGGAATCTGGGCCCACCCACATGTGCATGGAGTTTGCTAAGCACTTGCGTACATGCTTGTTTGTTTTGCACTTCAAAATCACACTTTATTAATTTCTTCACTGCAATCATTTTACCTTGTTGTTTTTGACAGAAAAAAAGGTTAGTCTTTGCAATCTGGGGACATTTGCAGTTAGGAATGTATATTCAGCAAAAGTTCACACCATGAACTATTAGTTTTTATACATCATACGCAGTTTCCCTCTTACCAACAGAAGAAAACATCATACATTTACACTGGTTAGACTGGAACCTACAGTCAAGACCTCACAGTTTGCCATCACAAATATGAAGCAAAGGGGAATGCAGGGATTCATAGTTTAACTTCATACTGGGGAGGGAGATCTTCCTACTCTGCTTCAAAAGTCTGGTTTCCTCTTGCCCTTCTCCATCCTTGTTACTGTTTGGAGAGAAGCTGATTGCCAGCCACCACACTCATCTGCTTCCACTTCTGCTATCAGAGACAGCAAATCAGCCATAATTTCTCTCTTGTGATCATCAGAAGCTAATTTACTTACAGAAGCCTCTTCTGCCTTCTCTGTGAGCCTTGACAAAATGGATGTATTCTTCCTCAAATGCTCTGGGAGCTAGCTGTGGTAATGAGCACGGATTTCTGGCTCACTAAATTCCTCATGATTTTGTTGCTTGTGTCAGTGGTGTAACCCCAGAAGATGTATCTTTTGTTCCATAATAGTTAAATGTTTTGAATCTTGACCAAATAGCCACCTCTTAACTTCTCTTAATTCAAAACACGGTAGCCTGAGCTGAGACAACCTTTGACAGCTAACTGATGTCGTTGAGTATCACTGGAATTCCCCAGAGCTAAAGACTTAATGACAGAATTAAGGCCAGGTTTGTTTTTCTGTTTTAAGTATTGAGGAACCACCTAAGGGATGCTATAATCACTTAGCTTCTCTAAATGTCTTCAGTCATCAGATTTATTCCATTGGATGTGAATATTTAGTGGGAAAATGGTGGTAAGGGCCATGATCAATTGCATATGTAGTAGAAAATGGAGTCTACTTCCTTGGGATGAAGTTACTAATTGAACACACTTCATGGCCTTCCTTTGCAATGTAGTGAGATTTGAAAATAATGAAAGCCTGTTATTCCTTGCTGTGTAACTATGTTTTATTTGTTCAGGGGAAAAGTGTTGCTAGCAGTGTTGTCTTCAGGGGATCAGGAATTGAAAGCATGCTGCAGTCTCTTTATTTGGAGAACAGAGCAGGCTACTACTTCACACAATTCTGTGAGAAGTCGGGGAATAAGGTATGAATATTTTCCTACTCTGTGATAATTTAGTCCACAATTGACTGAATGCCAAGTTATAGAGGGCAGCCAGACTGAAAAAAAAAAAAGAAATGGAGAAAGAAAGATTGATGACTGGATGACTTATTACTTGTGAGACTTCAATCCCTCAACAATAATAAACTGTTCACGTATATATGCAAACTAATGACAGGTCTTAACCAAGCTGTCAGATTCTTACTGTCTCAAACCCATTGGAATTCTTATTGTACCATCAGGGATAAAAAAAAGGCTACTAATTTTTAAAAGTTAACCGTTAACTTGGCAGAAAAAAAAGAGGTCTTAACCCACAAAAACCATTTTTAAAAATAAGATGGGAAACCTGCTGTGCTATTACTAACAATAATTTGATTTCTTCTTACTTTTTGGGTTAGTGATGTCCAAAATCTTCAATATTTTGAAAACTTTCTTATGCTTCCATGAATCTCCTTGTATTTCTGAGACATGCAACACTATTTCTTCTATGTAGTCAGCACATGTATCATTCATTGCTTGGTGTAAATTGAGGATTGAATTGGAACAGTTTATGCATATTGAGTTAGTGTTTAGTGGCTTTGCAGAAAAATTGAGTCTTTAGGGGAGGTTTGAATGCAATCAAGATGGACATCTGTTTCACCACTAGCACAACCCAGAATCCAGCAGCAGTAGCTAGAAGTGCCTCTGGCTTCTAGAAGGCAAGATCTAATGTTTCCAAAGCTAAATACCTTCAGCTAAAACTATTAAATGTGCATAGAAAGAAATCTAAATGAAAGAAACTTATTTTTCCATTGGAGATAGGCAACCACCCAAGTGTCTCTACCCTTTCCAGGTGCCAGGCTCCTTTCAAAATTATTTGCTTAAAGTTTTCTCTTCAGCTGTGAAGCCTATTTCTATTTCACTCATGTTTCAGGTCTGGAAGACTACAGTTTGTGGAACAAAGTTCCCCATCCCTACCTTTTTGGAATGCATTGTTTATTGGTTAGTGATGGGGGTTTCAGGGTATTTTTAAAGTCTAAACCCCATAAAAACATGATTAAAACAGAGGACTTGGGGAAAGATCTAGACTTCTGAAAGATCTTTTGCTGTTTGTTTGAATTTATGAAATGAGGCCACGACTCTGTGTCTCAGAAATGCATGTAATAAAAATGTAATGATAATCCCAGTACAATGTGTCAAGTACACACTATTTAATTATTTTGGTTTTTGCTGCAAAACCCTATTTTGCCATGGCACAAACTCTGCATGTCCATTATCAGCATCTCTTCTTTAGCACTGGCTTTATGCCACTGAAATGGGGTTACTCTTCAAATGTTAACTACAACGTTAACAATTTTAATGGCCAATTATGCATAAAGGATACAATAAAAGATAGAGTATCACTGTGACGATGCTATGAAATATGTTGTTCTTCTGCCAGTATGCAACAGAAGATTAAATCCATTTTAAATTGAGCTTGATTTATGATGACCCCAAGGAGCTAAATAATTACTTGCATTGGAAAGTAAATTTTTTATAAAATTGTGATATTTGGGTAGCAATAACCTACAATATTTTTCATCTCTAGTTATGGAAGAACTGCGTGTACTTTTGGTTCGACCTACAGGCTTATCATCAGCTTTTTTACCAAGAAACCCTTCAACCTTTTCAAATATGCCAGCAAGCTCAAGTAAGTTGTAAATAATGTGTTTTTCTTTCAAAAATACATTTATTAGTTCCCTTCACAAATGCATTTGTTCAGTGTAAAGACTGAAAAGAAGATAGAAAAGTTTCCAAAACTTGACAACCCACACCAAAGTAAATCTGTGTTGTGGGCAATAAAAGAAGCTCTTTGGATTGTTTCCATGGAATTTCTTGATTCAAACATTAAACATGCATAGTTTGATTTCCAAGCTCTGCAGCCTGTTCCCAGTTTTATCTATTATACTCAGTTTACCTAAACTCCCCTTTGCTACACTGAGTCATATTTGGAAACTGTCTGCTTAGTGTTAACATCAGAGATAGTGTTTTTTCTAAACCAACTAATTGTGCTGTACCTTTCCTTCCATCTCCTATGTGGGTTAGAATTGCAGATCTCATAGTACAGACCTCAGATAATGACCTCAATAATGAAAATTGATCTTTGTTAGCTCTGTTCAATTTTTATGATTGTCAGGGTTTCATTATTATATTTACCATGGTTGTCATCCCCCTAAACAGATCTTTAGACGCTCATTTAATGTTAAGTGGAACTGATATTTCCTATAAAAGAGTATTTTAATTGAGCATGCACTTAGCCCACCGTGGTGCTGAAGGCAGAGTAGATTGATTCCATCAGGGAAAGAAACTGCAACAGTGTGATATCATTAGAAGAACTACAAGGAACTTTTAAAATCACTTTGTGAAACTTTGTTCTGATTTTCCTCTCTAAACCTTGTGTAGGAGTGTATCCTATCCACATATTTCAATATATACTGTAATAGAGCAAAACTACTTCACATATCATTGGAACAAATATCTGTAGAGGGCAGGTGAGAATAATCTCTTTATATGACATGTTCCTAAGCATCTGGACATTCTTGAATTTGTCTTCTTTTGCTTCTTGGAGGTTTTACTGGGAAAATAACAGAAGTTTGCATATTTGTCCAGAATTCTCATCTAAATCAGTGTTATTTGTACAGAAACTCCAAGTAGAGGCCAAGGCATGGGTTCCTCCCTCTCCTGTCTCATACTGGGTAAACTGAACCATTACCCTATTTAGTTGTTTTCCCCTCCAGCTCTTTTTATGGCCTGAGGCTGTGGGCAACTGAATGTCCCCTTAAGTCTGACTGTCTCCTGCATCAGTCCATGCCTGTGTGTGGCTGGGGACCTCCTCACACCAAGCTGACCATATCAATTCTGTATCACCATTTTCCTATGCGTTTTATTGCAGGCCAAAGCTCACCTTATAGTCTCTGATGGTTTTCATTTTGGTTTCATTTCACACCAGTTTACATTCTTTTTGTAGTGGTTGCATGTCTGAAAATTTAAGGCCCAGGTCTTTTTTAGTAATCTTATTTCCAGTGCTGGCCTGGTGGTGACAGCAGAACATCATACAATCAGTGTTACCAGGCAATTGCAGACAGTATATACACATAGCCATGAAAGTAAATACATCAAAACTAAATATGTGAAACTGTTCCATTAGCATAACTAACAGCTGAAATGTAACATAACAAATCAACACATGTGCTGCAACATTTGGTATCATTTTCAAGCTTGCCTTTTAAGGCTGCAGAAAAATTATACTTGTTTTCGTTGGAACACTGTAAAGAGTCAAGCTGCAACCAATCTTCAGAGTCCGCTTACGAAAGGGATGCCTTCCCAAATTCTGCACTCACCTTTGGCACAAGAAGACAGTCACTCCAAATACTCCTAAGAGAATGTGAATCAGATTCACATGACACATTGTCGTATATATTTTACTATTTATTACAGAAAGAGACATGTAGAGACAGAGTGTTCCGTATGTGTGCTGCCTGCTTCCTGTTAGAAACAAGAACAAACCTTGATTGCTGTGTATCTGCTACTCATTGTTTCATTTGTTAGGCATTGCTATTTCAGCTTTATGATAGAGTAATAAAACGCTTTCCAAAGTATATAGGCATTCACCTGGGGAAAGAAACTACAGTGAGAATGAAATTTGATGGATAAGAATAATGACAAGTACTGGTAATCACCCAGGAACACACGTGGTTATTCACTGTAAACATATGCACACAAGTGTAAAAAAATTTGAAAATAAAACTGATAAAGAAACATAAAATGTTGGGGTTTAATTTTTTAAAAATTTGTTTAGAATTAGAAAATTTAATGCAGTTGTGGGAAATATGATATTTTAATGCTAGAATCAATTTAGATAAAGGGAGTCTTCATTACTGTGGACTTTTAGGGTCAGATACAAGATTTATGTTAGTGGAGAGTGATGATGGAGGTTAAGGCAGTTTAGCCTCTCTGTTCAACACCAGCCAGTGCATTGCATGCTTCCATCACATCATTCTGCCAAGCAGCTGCACAAGGCACTCGTTTAGAGCAGAGCAATATCCATTCCTTTGGGCAGCAGTACAAAGCACTTGGACTTAAATCTTTCTCACATTTCTTGCTTCACTCCAGTCATTCTGAAATTGCTTATCAAAGCCTTCTCATCTGGGGATGAATTCACACCAGAGCCCAAGGCCTGTACAATCCCCAATTTGGAAAGTCATAAAATGAGGCCAAAGTCTTAATCTGAATTTTCTAAGCATTTTGTATAACCAGGTTTGTGCAATTGTAAGTAATTCTAATATGCAATCAGACAAATTTCCAGATAAGGTTTTGGGTTCAATCCATAACATACTTACATTTATAGGAGAATTTTTAGCTGGCAGGTAGAAAAAAATCTTGTGTTTTTCAATAGGAACAAAACAATGAATCAACAAAGTTTGATATGCACTTGATGTCCTATGCTTCAGATTTTTGTATGAATTTGTTAACCTTTAAGTTAATTTAATGTAATTTTTCTTGTTCATCCCTTAGGAGATTGACCAATATAATGGTTTCAATATTCCACTGAGAATGAGAAAACCTCAGGAATTCCATGACACTGGAATAAAAAGACACTATGATTATTCCTTTTTATAAAATGTGTCTTTCAAACTGCATTGCCCAGTGTTGAAGGCTGTGAACAGACACTTTTCCTCTTTTTTGACATGTCTAGAACTCTTCTCAGTTGTTTTTCCAGCAGTCCTTGCAATTGAATCTGTGCAGATTACAGATGCACCTCAACTCTGATGCAAGGGACACAGGGATGAAAGCTACTACTCATTTCTCTCCTATCTGCAAGTGCATATATTCACTTACTTGGTCAAATACCACTGCAATGGATTCTTGTGAGAATTTAAGTAAAAAGATGCCAAATCCTCTGACACTGCAAATGAGCATCCTTCAAATGAAGAGGCCATAATGATTACACCACTGAGAATTTGGTTCTTTGAGTTTGGAAAAGTGCATTCCTCTAGCTAGCTTAACCACCTTTAAATTTTTGCTTCATGTGTATTGCCAGCCCTAACTATTGGTTCTGGAGACAAATATCTGTCCTTACTATGTTCTGGTTTTGCATGTGAAATTTTAAAGAACTGGGGGCAGCTCTGCAGGTAGAGCAGCCTACAAAGGCAGTCCCTAATGTGGCAACATATTACAATAGTGCTGGTGTGAGCAGGTTGTCAATAGCTTTTGGTCAACACTTCTTAGTCTGGACAGTTTCTGACTTGGTAGGCTGACATTTTTTGCCATCTCTAAAGAAGAGTAGCAAATGTACTCAAGTTAACAAAATCATAGGGGAAGGGAATTCCAGCCAAGAAACTAGTGGTGTATTTGTTTTTATTTTGTTCTTAAAACTATGCTCAAATGTTCACTCACTTAAGGAACCAGGTTAATCTGTGCTAAAATATTGAGGACATATTTTTGAAGCTTATTACTAATTTACAGATCCCTTGTGTGGTAAGTCGTAACAGGTAGAGCAATGTAGTCCTAATGACAACTGAAATGGTTAACCCCTTTTTAAAAAGGCTGTTTTTAAAGATACCACATCTTGATATCATTGGAGTTGGCCCCTCCAATTTGGCTAATCTTATACATTAAATGTTTTGGATCAGACTTAACATGATTTAACTGAAACTTTCCTAGTGTTAGGCCTCTTCAAAGTAACTTTCAACTTTTGAAATCACTGTGAATCTAATTAAAGCTGTTAAATTTCAGTGTACTTAGAGATTTACTGAGAAGGGTTTAATTTAGGATAAATGTAGTTCTAGCTTTCAGGTAAGACTCTTCCTATGGATCTTCTATTTCTCTTACACCTTGCACCTGCATATCATTATTGCACTGATAACAATAGGCACAGTAGGCACAAACCATTTTTGTTTGCATGGAAAATGTAGAAATGTGGAAGGAGTGTAGAATCCTGCATGCACAATAAATACAGTAATCATAACAAGAGCTAACTGGGGGATGGATGTCAGCCATCATAGCCCTATATTCCTCTGTGACCTAACACCAGGAGAATCTAAAGGGTTTGTTTCAAATTGTAAAGGTCCAAAATAATGGGGATATAGTCTATTACTGTTGCTGTTTGAGAGTCTAATAAATCAACATTTAATTTAAAATGAACAGAAACATCATTATTTAATGTACTCAAACATTCTCCCCTTGTGCTTGAAATCTAAGCACACCAATGTTTTATTACTACTTGAACACAGAGTAAACATATTCTTTTCTTCCCTTCTATTGCTTTGAACATCTGCTAGTTACAGCTGGATTTTAGTAACATAAGGAAAATGAGAATTATAAGAATCCTGAATTCTTCATTGTCAAACCTGTGTGATAATAAAGTGAAGATGGACTTGTCAATGCTATCCTAGAGAAAAATTCTGATTTGTGCTGCTAATCTGGTCCCTGACTGTATGTTTGAAATATAGTTAGACTTTCACAATATGAAGAAGAGAAAATATTTATAAGGATATGAAATATATTTGGCAGCATCTTTTTTTACTTGAGTTCCTAGCTGAAGTCATAATCATGAAGCTTTAGGAAGCCATTACGGAATTTATTTTTCCAAGATATTCCTGGGGAAAAAAAAGTGTTTTACTCTGAGTTTTCTATGTTCATTTTCATAGCATGTTTAACAAAACATTTAGAAAACAAGAGTTTTACATAGGGGACTGTATAAAAAAAAATTAAAAATTACTCTGTGCTTCAAGGATGAGCTGTTAGGGAGAAGGAAATACCCTCCAGGTTCAGTTTTCTGCTCCTTGTACATGTTGAATGGCAAACTCTGTGCTTCAGATAAGAAGCATGTTGTGATTCTTGTTTTGGTAAGGGCTTAGACCTCAGCTGTGCAGTGGTATCTCCTGCATGGATCCTGTACAGTAATAAGTGTCTCACCATTTTCAAAAAACTATCAAAGAGAGCCTCCACAAAGAATGAAATAGTATCATTTTTCATTAATTTTAATCTCAAATTTACAAATGACATCTCTTAGAAGAAGTAAGATGCCTTCACTAGTTGGCCCAGCCCATATTCTGCAAAACAACAGTGTGACTTCATGAGGAGTGCAGTTGCTGTAATAATTGTGGTTATCTGAATCTTAAGTATCAGCCAAATATATCCAAGTGAAAATTGCATTAACCATTTTAATGAGAAAGAGTAAAAATGGCAGGGGGATTAATTATGTCAATAACTGAATTTTGAACTAATATTAGTTCTGAACATACAGCAGGGCAGTGGGGGACAAATATGCATTAATTCTCTCCTTCAAGGGTCTGTGACCATTGAAATGTATGATGGCTAAGATACAGTTTTCTTCTGTTTTATTGTAGTTCCTTTATGCAACTTACATTGCTCCATCTGCCAGTATGGACACTGGACTTCATCAGAATAAGAAAAATATGATTTATCACAAAATTGACCCAGCTTTTGAGGACCTTTTTGACCCAGCAGAAGAACATATCCTCACTGTTTTGCTGGAACCATGGATGAAGATGGTGGAAGAAGACAAATACACTTATAGAAAGGTAATATCTGGATGACACCATGAAAAATTCTTATTTCAGGGAAGAAAATCACAAGATCATTTATATGAACCCTGTTGTATTTATACTCCAGAAGGGAGAAGTATTACAAGATGTTTTACTCACTCCTTTCTATCCTGATAAGTTGAAATAGGCTGAGCTCCCTGTGGAGAGCAGACTTCTCATCTGAAAGAAAGCTGTGGGCTTCATAGACTCCTTGGCCTGTGAATTGGGGAGAAACACATCTTGCTATGGTAAAATTTTTCTTTGCACTCAGGAAGTTTCATATTTCTGCAATTGTACCATTGATCAGAAGTAATTTTTTTAATGATGGATTGCCCACAAGCACTCTGTATTTTTAATGATAAGCACATAGTAAGGTGGTTTTTTTGAGTGTCAGTGCAGTGACTGTAGGTATTTCTGGTGTTTAGAATTTAAGTGCAGTTACTGCTTAGCATAGAGGAAATGTGACATGGTGGTTCAGCTGTATTTGCCCCAAACACTTTTTAGATTGTTGCTCTGAAAAAGTGGCTCAGAGGTGTACTCAGTTCTAATCCCAAAATGTTCTGAAAGTTTGAATTGAGCATGCTCATGGAGGTCAGAGGAAAGGGCTGCAATCCTGGCTGTGCCTCTGACCAATAACAACAAGAAATGGTGATGAGAGTGGTGTGGATGCTGTGGCTCTCTGCTATTTGTAAACTTAGCTACAATTTTCTTGCTGAAGGTCAAACTCCTTCTGGGTGCCACAATACGAGAAAGATACAAAGCTCTTGTAGGGCCCTTCTAACTCAGGATACTCTATGATTCTAATTTCAAGTCTTTAGCATCTCTCTCTTGGAAATAGAAGGAGAAACTTACAGTGGAAAATCAGGAGAGAGAGGGCAGGAAGTTGGTTCTTGTTCCTGTTTTTCTTCACTATGAGGTTAGATGAAGCATCTCCAATTTATAGGAAATATCATCACTTATTGATGATACTTCTGTCAGCTTGTAATAACATTCCCACATTGCCCACTGCAAAATATTTTGAAATCTCCTTTTTCAGAAGTTTTGTAATACAGTCTATTTTTGGTTCTGTATCATGTATGAATGTAAGAAAAACTAGATTAATTGATACCTAAAATCACAGTTGAGACTGGTCTTCTAGCCAGTATTAAACATTTAAAAACAGATTGTAAGAACAGAAAAGAGACATACAGCTGTCTTCAGCACTTTTCAACCAAGAAAGTTCATGGAACAGAGGTCTTATCCATATTCTTGATTTTAATAGACTTTGAGGAGATTTTTTTCCTCCATGGGTTTCTGTAAAGTGTATCTCGAGTGATGTATCTTCAGCCTTACTGTAGAAGTGAGTTTCATGGTTTAGTCATGCAATAGGAGAAAAAATGTGTATCTTGATTTGTTTGGAAATGCCTCCCTGATAATTTCCCCTGGTGCCCTAGTTTTGTATATCACAAAGAACAAGTGAACAATTATTATCTTGTCCTGTTCTCAATGTTGTTATGCTTTTACAAGTTTCTGTGATATCCCACTTCATTTAGATCTCCCTGAAACTCAAGAATCCTAGACACTTTGACCTGTCCTCTTACAAAAGGTGTTCCATACCTTTGTTGCACTTATTGCCCCATCTGTATGTATTATATTATTTTGATGAGATGCAAGCAATACTCAAAGTCTGGATGCACCAGGGATCATCCAGTGGCAGAACCATGTTTTCTGTTGTGCTCTTTGCCCATTCCTAATTGTCCCTATCATTCTAATTGCTTTTTGACTCCTGGTGAACTTTGAGTGGATGTGCAAAATGTAAGCTAATAGCCATCTGCAATGATTCCAAGATTCCCTTCCTAAGTAATAACTACTAATGGAAAGCCCTAATTTGGAGCTCATTGGAATGACTTAATGTTTATTATTGTTGAATTCAGCTGGCCTTTTATCACACAGATGCTAAAGTGTCCTGCTATCCTGCAGCTTTTCACAGTCAATTTAATTTTTTGCTCTGTGGAATCATTTTGCAAACTTTGTTGTCTCCTCACTCACCTCCTTTCCACATAGTTTCTGAATGTTTAAAAAACAACCTCAGTGCAGGTCCCTGTGAGACTACAATAGGAACCCCACCCCATAATGAAAGTTATTTATTTCTTTGGTTTTGATTTTCTACCTTCTACTTAATTCACGAGGGGACTTTCTCTCTCATCCTGTGATAACATAATATCTTTTAGAAGTTTTGAAACTTTGAGAAACTTAGTGAAATGAAATCTAGTAATCCAAACACATCTGTAAAATATTTTCTTTGCTTTTCAACGTCTTTTCTAACCTTTCAGATAAATTATTTTTTCTGAACTATTTCAGCTATAATTCTTTATGACCTGCAGTGCACCTTGGAATTGACTGATACTTTTCATGAATCTAAAATTTTATGTAATTTCTATCAGGCTAGTTTTAGTCTTTTGTAGCTGGGTATTTTCTGTGCGTGCTATCTGTAAGGGTTGTCTAGAGTCCATTGCCGGTCCTCACTGAGTCAAATCATCAGCACAGCCGAGGGTTCTCATACATCGTTTTTGCATAAAAAGGAGTCTGCTTTAGAGCTCTCTGTTTTCACTGCTTCTAGTGAAAAGTAAGAATTGAAGAGATCTACTTGTCCGTTAATATGTGTGTCAGTTTATATCTCCTTAAGTTAACCAGAGGATAATCTCTTGCCCTTTCAGTTTGGAGGATGTGTTCCTTTGCAAGTGCGGTTACATGCTGACTTCTCAGTGCTCTAACAACACAAAGATCTTAATTTGAGCACAAAAAAACCCAACAAAATCCTTTTGACTGCACAATACAAGTGTTTGTGAAGAGTTACAATACAAAGACATTAAACGACCTTCTTCTAGGAGGCACTAGAGTCTCTTTGTACTAGGTGCAGGCTGATAGTTAGGCACACTCCTTCCCAAGCACAAAGACAATGTCTGTTTTGTATTTTGTTCAGTCCCTGGCTCTACTCCTCCCCTTTGTTCTACTCTATATCAGGACATATTTGGCCCATAATGAAACAAGATATTTTATCAAGAATTAGGTGAGTCCAAAATTGTTCATTTGGGACATGTTCAATATATATATATCTATATCTACATTTTTTCTTTAAATGAAACAAGAAATCAGGAGAGTTTCTTTTTACTGTTGACTCTCATTCTACCTCTGTCTGCTTTCTCTTCAAACTTTATGAAAAAATGTTCTGAATTGTTTTACTATTTATTTTAAACTGTATTTTCTTTTAAGGGAAAGAATAGCCCAAAGCACCTTATAACAATGGAATAAAGTTACATTGAACTTGAAGACATTCAGATAGCACAGTGATTAGTGTAGTATTCATATTTAGATGAAAATATAATGAATATTTTTCTAAACATTCTCTTCTCTCTCTGGCACATAAACACTTGTATAAGACAATCACAGCTCTCTAATCTTTGTAATGGGCATGCAGATCAGTGTAAGGTATTGGCTCGATTTTGCTAAATATCTTAAAATCTGCATTAAAATGGTTTAGGCAGCAAGGAAGGTCACCAAGTATCTCATTCACAGTTACTGATTGTACATAACTGAAGAATTGCTTTAGTTACATACAGCTTCTAATTAAGTTAAAAATGCCAACTTCATGGATTCAAATCACACACAGTAAATAATTTAAGAAATAGGACAAGACTGAAAGTCAGAAAGCTTTCATCTTTATTGTTTAGCTATTTTAACATCTTTCTCAACTTAAATTTCTGTTTCTCTAAATCTGTGGCACTCTGTCTTCTTGGCATTTCCTGTTGAGAGTCCTAGTATTAAGAACTGTTTTTCTGCTTCTCAGGGGCAGTTTGACATACAATTTGCTGGTATAGGCAATCAGGTATGTCTGACCCAATATACACAATATAATATATGCAAAACATACGCAATATAATATGTACACATTAGGATTTAGCAATTTTTGAATCAATTTGGCTAAAGTTGTAGTTAGGTTATTTAGTAGTTATTTATAGAAATCTGCATCTGAACCTACGCAGATGGGAAAAGTGTATTCTACCAGAGCTATTGATAGAATTGTTTGTCACAAGAATGTGACTTCTTGTCTCTTCTAAACGTCAGTCTCATTGCTGACAGATGTATTCTTTTCCATCCACTGTCACTGGCAAAATGCCCATGTAGTTCTCCATCTTTCTATAATGTGTACTGTAGGGGTGATACAAGATATTATTTTTATTAGGTGGAGTTGGTGGAAGAAACTCAACAGCTGGACTCCATGTACTTTAGAGAGCTCCAGGCTTTGCATCAAGTGAGTTCCAAGAAGGATGAGGTAAGACAAGTACCTACTAACAAAAACAAACCCTTTCTCTGTCAGAGAGGGTTCACACTTTGAGTATCAGCAATGAAAAGCTGACCAGATGCCAGTTTGGAGAAGCAAATAGTCTGATTTCTACCATTTATTTTGGGGACTGATTGACAGCCATTGTGTTAATTAGATACACAGGTCTTCTGTCAGTTCCATCAACATCAGACCTAAAGTCTGTGGAATGTGTTTTGGGCCCCTACTCATGAGTAAAAGCCTCCATTTCAAGGGAATTAGAGGTATATATTGGATTATTTGATTATGGAACCTGCAGACACTGATATGTTTAAAGCAAACATAAAAGTAAAGCTTGCTAGGAGCTGGAGCCTTAACTCAATTTATTTTCTTAGTGATTAGAAAGCTATTTTACAGAGATAGGTTATCTAATGCAAGGATTATTAGACTGAGCAAAATGCAGAGGTGAAAAAAGCAGTTATGCAAGCAAAATAATTTCTCCCCTCAGAGTACTGTTGCTGACACGGGGGCTCTCAAAGAAGATCAGCACTTGCATCAAGCTCCCAAAGAATTGGCAGGTCCTAATCTGTCTGCCCTGATCCATGACAAGGAGAAGTTAGAACAGTTCCAGGCTTTTCTTGATAAGCATTCTGCTAGGTACGTTTCTTCATTATTGTTATTTTACCTGTTTCTAAGTTCAGAAGAAATATTTGCTAATGATCTTGGCTATCTAAATGTTGACAGATTTTAGTCTTTTAAAAAATGTTTTTGCATATTTATGAAACACACAGACACATTGTTCAGACAACTGAATTGTCTGAACATGTTTGGGGTAAAAATTCTCCTGTCAAAACATATTTGTATTACAGTTCTGTTTTCAGTTTCTGCTTTGATTAGTGGCAAACCCCTGAGTAGAACAATTAGCCTATAATGAGTAAAATTTTCTCTTTTTTAGTACAGATTCAATTTAGTACATTTTAAAAATTAAAGCTGGTTATTATAAAAATGTACAAATAGAAAACAGGCATGTTATTGTCACAGTGTGACAGCAACTACAGTTTTGTGTCTGCTGAGCAGATTTAAGTACTAGCTTGTAGCAGACACAATCTCAGGCAGAGTCTTCGAAAAGGTAAGCCTGTTTGTTTTAAAAGTAAGATCTGAACAGAAGCTGATACTCTTTCTTTTGTCTTTAAATTGTTGCTTCCTTCCTTTAGTCGGGCTTCCCATGAGTTGATGCTTTGCATATTGGCTGTTGCTTCTAGTCAAGCACTGCTATAGCTTTACATTGGATATTAGTCAGCTTTTTCAAAACTGCCCAGAAAGGGGCATCTGGCACAAAACTCCTCTGGCCAAGATTCAGTGTCATCACTTCTGCTTATCACATAGGTTCTCTTCGTAGTCAGAGAGACAAAAATATACACTCCTGGACACAATATTCCTAATTCTGAAGGTAAAATCTAAAACCAGTTTGCATGGATCATTCCTACGATTACTGACTACAAAAGGACTGCAGATAATGAGTTCAGATGGAAATTCTTATGGTCTAGCTGCCTATAGTCAGGTGACTTCTGGTTTAGTTGTCTAGAACAGTGGTCTCCAAACCTCTTGCTCATGCATCTCATCAGGAAAAACTTTTTGAGCATGGAACCCTAGTATGTATGTATATATATATATATATATATATCTATATGTATAATTTTTTATACATTATATACATGTGCTACTAAAGTTTTAATATTTTCTTGCTGCCCCTCAAAAGATGGTCTTGCACACCCCTTCAGACATTGCGGTTCAGAGACCACTAGTCTTGAGTTCCTCTCTAACGGGGGAAATGGTAGGAATCAGCAGATAACAGGTCATGGACAGGTGTGCTGAATTGTCTCTGGTATTTCCTGCTTTGTTCATCACAGAAAAGTCTCATTTTAAGTGGTAGAACCAGGCAGAGAAATGTTTAATTTATGGAGCCTTTTTTTTTTTTTTAAATAAACCTTCATAATGAAGAAAGATATTTGAGTAAGTCTCACAACAGTGTTTTAGGCCTGGGTCCAGACTAGTTACTCTGGAGTCCAGCTGGAGTCCACAATAAAGGTGCTTAATGGTACTGTAAGCTGAAGGGATCCTAGAACTAATGCAGTCTGGAAAATGTCAGAAAAAAACAATGAACACATCATTTACCTTTTTATCAAAACTTATGGTTCTGATAATGTCCAAATGTAAGTGATCCAAGTTTCAGGAAGCACAGGCTGCTGAGTACCTGTGCACAAATTCTGGTAAGAAACTAAGCAAAGCTCCATTAATTAATACTTTGTTAAGTGTATAGGATATATTCACACAATTGCAGGATAATTTATGTTACTTCAGGTTAGTGAATTATCGCTTGTTAGTCTTGCCAGGCTAATTGACTATGGATGTCCTCCTGATCCAGTATGCCAAGATAAGCCACCACTAAACAGTTTAACACACTTGAACATTATATATTTTACTTTTTAAAAAGATACACGTAGTTGGTCAGTTGTCATAGGTAGATGCCAAGGAGTTACACCATAAACCACAGTAATTTGGATCACTTGCATTTGGGTGAACTTAGTCATGTTATGATGAACTAGCAAATGGAAGAATTTCAGTCTCAATAGAACTTAGGGTTCTGTAAGGGTCTCAAAAGACTTTTGAAAGGAGAACATCTGTTCTTAAATCGGTCAGATGCTTTTGAACATTTTACTCATAGATTAATGTTTTGAAAAAGCCAGTGATTAACCAAATGGAAAACTGAAACAGATTTGTCTGAATTCAATGTTTCATATTTCCTGCTGCAGATACAATGAATGTACTCACTAAAATGTTCATATAACTTCAGCTAATAAGATACTGTCAGAAAACAGTCAAATAAATTAAACTGAAATTGTAGATATGTCATTTATTCTGTTGTCTGGTTTAGAGAATGAAACCATTCTATGATTCTATGAAAACAAATTTAAATTTATAGTGTACACTCAAACATTATGAACAATATATAGATTGAGAATTGCATCATTGAAATTATTTGTCACCAATTAAATAAGTAATAGAATTGGTAATTTATGAGAAAGCAGCCCACAAAAAGCCCTAGAAACAAATTTTGCCATTAATAGTTTTTATCTGCTCAGCTGCAGACTGACTTAAACTCTAGCACTTCACACGGGGCAGGAAGGAGGTGATTTCTTGGGCTGATGTTCCCAGCTGTCATCCCTGCTTCTTTCTCAGGCAATATAACAAAGAGGCAGAGCAGGAGGTGTCAACTCATCTCTCGGGGGCTCACAGCCTCAGTACTGATTCAAATTCTCATCTGTTTCACTCTTCATTCTCTCTGTGAGCTCTGCATGACGGTTCTGGTCCACAGTCCCTGCTGGATTTAGCAGTGGCATATTGAGGAGGTTACTCCTTTCAGGGTACCTCCAGATGGCACCCTAAATGAGATCTCTAAGACAAAAGTTTGCTCTGCCTGTTCAGTAATTGCCATGGTCTCAGCAGATGGTACTAGCAGAGAAAAAATGTCATAAAATTTCAGCCCAATCTGACCTGGTATTTAGGTCTTGAATACTTTGGTATGGTATAGTTGTGGTTAAACTAATAACTTCCGAGAATGTTGATGAAATTAACTTAATACTGAAATAACATTCTGTTTAAATTTGTTTGTAGCATGGATCTCATGTGCTGGCTAGATATTGAAGACTTCAGAAAGATGCTCCAAAAGGATAAAGAAAAAAGTGATGAAAAATCGAAAGACATTAAAACCAAGTACTTAAACAATGAGTACTTCTTTGGACCCAACAGCCCAGCTACCAGAGAACAACAAGAAGAGGTAGCAGTCACAGAGCCATTCATAAAGAACAGTCACTGTGACTGTGACTGAGATGAAAATCCACAAGTGGGTCTGCTCCAGCTTTTCCCCAAGCTATCTCCTCAAATCTTGCCTATATTTTTGGCTAGAAGTATGGTTCTATTATGGTTGTATAGGTCCCTTCCTTCCTGTTCAGGCTTTTCCTCCCTACCTCTTACAGAACATCTCTCCTGAACTGTGATCTAGGCCATAGTCAAAGCATGTACAAGACAGCTCAGAAAAAGTGTAAAAATAGCTTTCAGGCACAGTGACTTGTTCCAGCTTTTTATTTTAGTATGTCAGTAAAGCTCAGACAACAAGTCTGAGCTGTGGTGCTCTGATATATCTTGATACTTAGGCAATTTACTTGGTCAGGCTGGGGTATTATTCACCAGAGTCTGTATCTTATTATAGGTAGGGACAAATGTAATCTGTTCCCTTTTATGAAAAGTACATGTGAGCCTTGGGTAAGCATGCATTAAGTGCTTTGCTTACAGTTAAGCTCATGCTTTGCTAAATCAAGGATGTAGAGAGATAAAGGACTTTTGGTATACACAAACGTTTATGTCATGTGTTATTGTATTTGGATTGCTTAGCTAATGCATTCAGGTGGAGGAAGGAGACAAAGCCTTCCTGATCAGCTTTCGGCAGCGGCTCTGCTACAAGTTCAGCAATGTGTCCAGAAGAGATTAGAAAAACAATGGCTGCCATTGTTCCTGGCAGATGAACACCATGGGGCAGAGGAAGAAGCAAAGGTAATTTTTTAACAACAGCAACACATACAGGCATTGTTTTTTGTTTGGCTCATAATTTACCATTGGGGTAGAAAGGTTTAGAGGAAAAGCAGCCCACAAATTACTTTCAGTTTACATTGAAAGAGATGCTGTAGCATGTACAGGTTGAAACATTTATCTTGGTAAGTGTGAAGGCAGTTCATCTGAAGGCTTAGTTAAGCTGACAGTATTATTGTTAGATACCAATTCTGAAGGAGCTGGTGTTAGCTCTGCTGACATCCAGCCTGCCAGGAGAGTGACGTAATTTTTGCTGCACTGCTACACTCTCCCTATGCCATTTTGCCTTAGCCATACAGTTGCACACTGAAGAAATATTGCTTTGTGTAAAGAATTTTCCCAAAGGGACCAGGACACAAGCAAATGAGTGAGCTTCCCATGCTGTAATTCTTTCTTTTATGCTATCCACATTCTCCCATCTGGAGCTGCAGAGCCTGCAGAATCGACTTCAGGACTTGTGAAATTCTTTGGAGTGGGGAGGTTAACTGCTACAAGCCTTGCTCCTATTGGTTACTTCAGAAAGTTGCCAAACAGCTGGGAGTGAGGAGCCTTTCACTCCTGCTGGTTCATTAGGAAGAGTGAGGAATGGGCAGAGCTAACATCTGCCTTTTATGAGTGCCTCTGTTGCTGTGATCCATGTAAGGGGATCATCCTGCTGGTGGCAGAGGCAAAGACTTGGTGTTTTGCACTTCCATAACAGCTCTGACATGTGAATGTCATAGCAGAAGGAAACTTCAAAGTTCAACCAAGTGGACACATATGCAACTGCATTGCTTGATAAAACTTTTTTTCTTTCATCTTTATAACATCATGAAGGTAGTCAGAAGTGTTGTCAGAAGTGCATATAAACTATTTTCCACTGATTCAGAGCACTAAGCAATCTGAAAAGTATAGCTTTTAATAAGAGAAACTATAATTTTAACAATGATTATGTGAATTAAATTTTAAAAAAATCCTAACCCTCTGCCTTTTTTTAGCTGAACTCTGCCTCCTTTACAAGCCCTGGCAGAAGACCAATAAGGCTAAGCTGCTTCCAAGTCTGGAAGCTAACTCATGCCTCTTTTTGCACCTGCTGCACTGTGTTGGCAGGGAGATTAGCCCAAGTAGTTTAGAAAATGCTGTATTCAACTCAAATAAACAGTTTACAGGAAATACATAGTTCTAATGAGCTTTCAGTCTTTTCTTAACTCCATTTATGTCCAATTGCTTTTTTCTCTTTCTTATTGAAAATTCAGAGGATGAAAAGATTCTTTGAAGAAAGTATTTTAGAAGAAGTGAAACCAGATGATATTCTCCACTGGCTTCATATTTCACAGTGACAAAACAGTGTGGGCATGCTATGTAGTCCTTATTCAGGAAACCTGCCCTCTGTTTGAGGTGTAATTCAGCTACAAAGAACTTGCAGGATCAAGTCTGTATTTATGATACAGCTATGCAAAGGAACTAAAAATATTTCATACTAAAAAAAAAAAACCAAACCCAAAATTTATTCCTCACATAAGTGGTCCCTTAGAACATTATGGGTGAAGTAAACTCCACCACCAGTGGAGTGCATAGTTTGACTGGTATTGCCTCTTGTCTTCTCTAGTTCCCCAGTCTTAATGAGCAGGTGTTCATTTATAGCTGAAGAAGGGATGGCATTCTGTGCAGGTCCACAACAAGTTTCAGACATAAAATCCATAAGAAGACATATAAACTATTCTACCACTGGGGTCTTAATCATTAAAAGGCTAACCAGAAAAAGAGAATATTTAAAAAATAGAATAATAATATTTTGTTCAGCTATAGAAAAGGGATATAACTGAAGATCTTTCACACAAAGACCAGCAAAAGACAACCAGGATGTGGAAGGCGAGTGAAATTTGCTATGTCTCTTGTGTCTGCAGTTTCACAGTCTTTTTCATTTGGACCTTGCACATTTTTCACAATTTCCCTGTTGACACTGTGAGGCCCAAATGTAATGCTGTTAAAAGCAATCATGACTGTACTGGTTACAGTGGGCTGATTACTCACATTACTCCTGAATTTAGTTCCCTGCTGGATGCTCATGGTAAATCTCTCTCCCTTTCTGTCTGGAGAGGTCAAACTTGAAAATAAAGATCTCTTGTCCTGGGCTTTGGAACACTATTAACACTCCCTAAACTAATATTGTACTTTTAATTCACATTTATCTGTATTTTGCATGCAGTGGACTTATTTGGACAAGCTGTTCATTCCAGCATCTGGTAGTTTATTTATTATTGCAAGTGGATTACGTGCAGACACAAAAGGGAATGTGAAATATGCAGCAGAGTGGGCAGGTTTAATCATATCTCACAGTATCTCTTTCATTTAGAATTGTATTTTAATCTCACAGCACTGAGATAATATCAAATTTAAACTTTTTAAACCTTTGTAATAATAGATTTCATCAGATGTTTGCCAGTTTTTTTCCTCTTGAAGAGCAGTGAACTTTTTGTGATTGCCAACATACAAGTTGTGTACATTTGTTGGGTTGAACTTTTATTGTCTGTTGAAATCAAACTAGAGACCCGGTCACCAATTATCCATGCAAACCATCAGCACAAAAGGGATCCAAAGTGCATGTGGGTTCTGTTAAGTGAGTTTTCCCTTTGCCTGTTTGTCAGGGAGATGATTATTCTCCATGTTCTGCTTCAAGGTTGTTGACCCATAAAATAAGTAGTGTTTACATACTGCTATAGGGATGGAAGCAACATTTTGTTCTTCCCTTCATGAATATGCCCTAGAAATAATTTTTCTCAAAAGTTCCCTAAATTCTGGTCACAGGGAATAGAACATGTTTGGAGAAGTGGAGAAGGGCTTGGAAAATCCAACTCTACTGCCTAAATTGAGCTGACTTTATTTTCACCAAAGGACCCTCTGGACAGCCACCACCCTCCTTGCCAGGGTAGGCTGTTACCCCTGGCAGGCTCTGTGACAGGACTGAGCAAAACCCCTGGTTTTAAGTTAAGTTGCAGAAACCCTTTCAGCTTAGGATCAGCTTAGATTTCCAGGACTGTTGGCAACAACTAAAAATGTTTCTGACCGATGCTCACCACTGAACAGCACTCCACCCTTCCAGGACTTCAAGAGTTTTAAACCACTTTTAGAAGATGGTTTTCATTCATCCATCTGATAACAAAAGGGGGTTGTTTGGATGTTCAGCAACAGCACGAGAACTGTTTGTTCAGGAAGGCAGGCCAGCATGAACTTCAGTTCAAACAAACTGTCCCTGCATAAGCCATCTTTCTTTCCCCACCCTTTCCTGGCTGCCTACTGTTCTGTGCTTGGCAGCATGAGGATTTCCAAAATGTCTCAATGACTTTAAATTCTATTTTACTATTGGTAGCTTTATTTCATGGAGAGCAAACTCTCTGGCTTCTGTGGGTGATCATAGCAACACATTTCAAACCTCATTTTGTTGGTGAGATTCCTGTCAGAAGCATTTTACAACTTTAAGCTATGTGGTTTGTGTGTCCTTTTCCTTTGTTGTTTGTTTGCATAAAACTCAAACTGTTCTCTAGAAAAGTAACCCATTACCATAATCAATAACAAGAGCTGTTTCTATACTTTGTAGTATGCAGTCATATGGTCTAAATCATTGTCAGTCATTTCCTCTCCATCATATCTTCCAAAAAATGTTCCCCAAACCAAACTTTAAAAAAAAAAAAAAGGAAAGGAAGAAATGAAACCTTGCCACATTTTATTGTATCCATGTCATAAACTTATAAACTACTGAAAGTTAGGGTCAGTGCAAAGATAAGAATCACACAGTTTACACTAACTAATGCCTTTGTTATTGCTTTTTGAAACAAAGTTTATTTGATGCATCTATTTTTTCTTTTGACAGCATGTGGACAATAAGAGTGTTTCTTCATCTAGTGAAATAATTGCTTTCCGCAAGGCGCTCTTGGATCCAGTGACAGCAAATCTGTTTCAACGCTTTGTGGCACTGAAGGGAGACCTTCTGGGGAATGGGGTGCTCTTTTGGCAAGAGGTGCAAAAGTATAAGGTAGGATGGTAAAACAGAGCAAAGGGAATAGCATTCAATTTGTCAGCAAATTCATGCATTCTTGCAAATTAGAACAATTTTAACAAAAATATCTATAGGCATTCTGTTGTTCATAGTATTCATAGTAAAGCCTCTTTCATTGTTTAAACTGTTTTTTTCATCAGTGAAAATCCTCACTTCTTAAGGGTAGCTATTCTTGACTCAAATGCATTATCCTTGTATTTCTTTATGCTTCTTCAAACTGTAGCATTCTTCTGAGTCTTTAAAGGAACACTGCTATCTTGCTAATGCCCAGAGTTTTGTATATATCTGTTGAGCAGTAGAAATATGCAAGCATTAAAATGTTCATTCTGTCCTTATAGCTGCAATCTGAATTTGGTGATTTCTCAAAAATGAGAGATAACTTTAAAATTCAATCAAATCTACAGATATAAAGATGGTATCAAAAAACCCCTATATGTAGAATGCAGACCACAGCTCCCTTGCACTTTGCAGAATGAAATTTGACTTGAGCTGAGCTTGGAACCAAAGTGAAATGTGATGAGAAAGGTCAGCAGGGATTACATCCCTCCCATATATACGTAGTTTTGTGAAATTGCTTGTGTGGGTTGAAATACAATAGAAAATGTCTGGAGTGAAACTTTAAGACACACTGCAGCCTCCTAGGAATATCCTGGACTGAATGCAGGGTCACCACAGATTTTCCATGTATTCCTCATTCCTTTTGCCTCTGGGATATTCCTGATGCAAAAGTGCTACCAGAGTGCAGAATCTCTTCTGGGCTCCTGAACATAGCCTATGTGCACATGAGAGGCAGGGAGCATGAGGTTAGCTAACGTGCTCAGAAACTGGGCTGTAAACACAGCTGCTGTTGCAGTAGCACTTGGAGATCTGCTGCAGGCATGTGGGTGTACTTTCACTGTTTAATTTCATGAATTTGAATTTGATGTCTGCATTAGAAGGTGAAGCTCCTCCTGTTTCCAGGGGACAATCTCTCTTCCCCACAAAGGTTCTGATCTCCAGGCAAGGGATCACTGGCTGAAATGCTCTCTGGGGGTGCTGCTGTCTCTCTCATGGTTACAGAGTGATTACCTTAGATTAAAACTCTGATATGAAGGTACCTGGTGTTCCATGACACAAATCCTTTTCTAGATATTTGAAGTTTTGTTGATTCTTGTGACTCTTCATTGCTACATTATGGAGGACATGGAAACTTTCTGCAAGTTAATGTGGAGCATGCTCTTAATTCTTTTCTTTGTAGAACTGCTCTCTGAAGAAAGCCTTCATTGTTTTTTGTTCCCACCCCCTTTCCTGCATTTATGTTAATTTATTTGTCTTGTTATCCAGAAAAAGTAGAATCTGACCAGATTTCTCCATGCATGCAATGTCATGGTTGGCAGTTGATGCTCTTTGTAGAAGCAAAGGCCTGGAGTAGTAGGAGTGTTGTGGGTCAGGCTGAGCTGCAGGAATATTGCCAAAGGCGTGGGCAGCGCTTTGCACAGTGCATACTTGTATTGTCTGAGCCCTATCATGCCATCAGTTTAGACAGAACTCCCTTTAGCTGTCAGTGACTGCATTGCTCCCATAACCCATCAGGCTGGAGGCACATCTTGGGATAATCCAAAACCAAAATTTTTTTTTAAAACAAATATGAAGAAACATAACTCTGTGGATCATTTCCATCTGGTTATCTATGCTCGGTCTCAACTCTCTTCATATCATATGGCTTGTTTGTCTTCCCTCATACTACAGCTCTCTGCCTTCTGTGCTAGATGAGCAAAGAAAGCCATTATATATATATACTAAGGATATATTTATGTTTTTGCATTGCCTTAATTTCTTTATTATAGTTGTTATAATTCTTTTTTTTTCCTTCCCAAAACTAAAAATATTCATAACAAAGCAAGCCAACTCTTTCACATACCACATTTCTGTTTAAAAGTCATGGTTTTAATTTCTTTGCAAAGTCAATATGTAGCCTTCTCTACCAAAACTAAATTCAGATTCATCATTTAAAGAGTTCTCTTCCTGACAACTCTTGAGTGGTCATTGTGTCTCTAAGATATATGCGATAGCCTTCTAGTGTCATATTAATTTCTTGAAATATATAGATAAAGGGAAAGTTAATGTTTCAAAGTGTTGGAAGGACACTCTTTGAATTATTTTTCCTTCATGTCAAAGTCCAATGGTGGCATCGTCAGGGTGTCAAAACGCAGCAATAACAGGTTTTACAAGAACAATAGGATCACATTAAAAAAATAGAAAACCCCAGTGTTCCTTTGACATCTCACTCCTGTAAGTTCAGGTTTGTTTTGTATTCTATAGTGTACAGAGTTATTTCAAACTAGAAAATCTTCATGAATGGTGAAAGTAGAAGATTTCAATAAATGGAAGATTGTACTGGTAGCTGACATTGTCCCCTCTTGTGACAACACTCCTAGTTAGAATATCTTGTACCCTCTAAGTATTTCCCCTCTTTTGTTGGAGCACTTAAAGCATTTCTTTATCTTTTATTTGCCATGGCTATGCAAGTCATAGCAGGCTCATTGTGAAAATCAGTGCCTTTCACACTTGTAGATGTGTTTCTCTTTTCAGAAATGTCTATTTGCCATAATGCATTTAAAATCTATGCTGTTATATCCAAACATGCAGGCAGAAATTATCACCTAAAAGCAATGATTGCTATGTATCTGCATTTGCAAACCAGAAGCCGCATGCATGTCTGAAGTATGGTTTTGACCATGCACATTTACCAAAAGAATTTTGCCTTGCATACTGAAGGAATTTATTGTATAATTATTTTTGTTTGACTATTGCTCTTTGATGACTGGTGCCCTGTAAAAGTTCTTGCCTGTGTCTCTCTCCATTGACTGAAAATGGTATTTTTTATCTTTCAGGACTTGTGCCATTCTCATTGTGATGATGCCATAGTTCAGAGAAAGATCACAGCTATTATTGATTGCTTTATTAATTCTGCCATACCCCCAGCTTTGCAGATTGACATCCCACCCGAACAAGCAAAGAAGATTGTGGAGCACAGGAAAGAACTAGGACCTTACATTTTTAGAGAGGCACAGGTAAGAAGCCGAGTGATAGGTCCGGCCAGAGACTGAGTGCCTGATTTTAAGAACAGTCTTCATTGCTTATGTGGCAGTTAGGACTCCACACACAAGCCTGGGCTTGAAGGAGAAAGCTGTAGTCATATATTTCAATGACTGTAAGGTGGAGATGGAAGAGAGTCTTCAGATTTATCCTGCTCAATAAAGAAAATCTCTGACAGCTAGCTGATCCTGGAAAGGTATATCCAGGTCTGTGTTACGAATTCTGGCAGTAGAAATGAATTCTGTCTATGTTCTTAATTGCTTGTTCTTTACCACTTGGTTAATGTCACAGAAGTAATTTGTAGTTAGAAAGTCTGTGGTTTTCAAGTTTTATGAAAAATGCAGATGTGAGTCAAGCACAAAGACAGCTTAACTTGCTGAATGTCTTTCCCTCCCTTATTACAGAAAGTGTGTATTAAATGGCTGTAGAAAATTTTCTCTCTGATCTTTCTATTAATCAGGTTCAATAGCAATTTTGGAACCTTTACTACAGACTTACTATTTTCTTATCCCTTGATACTGCCTTGTCTTATCTTCTAAGTCCAACAAAAGTAGTTGTTGTTCTTTTCCTATAAAATTCCCACTGACACCTTTAAACATCAGCTGTGAGTCCATAAAGTGTTTGGATGACAAGAGATGAATGATTTGTCAGAGAAAAGGGTTCATATAGGTCCTAAGAGAAAGAGAAGTCTCATTTCAGCCTGTGTAAAACCCAGTGAACTCCAGAAATGTGGCACAAAACCAAAGGAAGAACTAGGCCAAAAAGCTGTGACTGGAACCCGACAGTGGCTCACATGTCACTTTCAAGCCTCTTGAGCCAGAAGCAGTGAGCATGCTTGGCTGCTTTGAAGCCAAGTTTCTCAATGCAAATTAAACATCTAAATAAATTGAAAAATGTGAGCCTTAGTACGTGCAGCAACAGAATTCACTGAGCCCCTCTGTTTGCTTTTCTAAAATTGTTTTTCTTATTCTAGTTCAAAAATGACCCTGTGAGAGATTATATCATTTAAAAATTATCCAAGATTTGCTCATAGATCTGTAATGTGGTTTAAGAGCCTTTCCAGAGGCAAAAAAGTATTTCCTTTCTCTTAAAGAGAGGAAAAAAAGCCCTTTCCTAATGAACTGAATATTTGAAATACTTGAGCAGAACAGTGGTGCAAAAGCAATTCTACTGGTGTATATTTTATCAAGAATACTTGTAAAAAGTGATGGATGTTTTCATTAATGCAAACAATTGTTTAGGGAAATATAAAAAAAGAAAATGCCTTTTAACTGTGTTTTAGGAAGATTTCTCACCAGTAATAAACACACTGATGAAAAGCATGTGCTGAGCAAAGCTGGGCTGAAATGTCAGGACAGAGTACGTGGGAGGAACAAGGCTGTGTGTTCAAAAAAAATAGTTATCTCATTCTGCATTTTATTTTACAGTCAACTGTTTCCTTAATACGGTCAAGATTGACTTTATTTTCTTCCTGCACAGATGAGTATTTTTGCTCTTCTGTTTAAATTTTGGCCAGAATTTTGTAAATTCCAAAGCAATCCAGAGAGTGACAAAATTCTAACTTCCTTGGAGAAAAAAAAGGAAAAAGATATGCAAAAGATGGAAGGGATAACAGCAAAGGTAAGGCTCATAAAGTTTCAGGTGACCACTGATGAACTGAATAACATGAGCAAAGATACATCAAATAAAATATCTCTTTCTCAGCCTGGTCCATAGCTACCTAATCTTGTTAGATTTCAAGCTTTACACTCAACCCAGTCCTAAGGTGATTACTTCCCAATTCTGCCAATAGATATACATATGTTTGAGTTGAAGCAGGTGATTCAATGGAATACTCCTTTCATTAACCAGAGGAAAAATGTATTTTAGTCACCTTTTGTGCCAGGAGAAGAGCAAAGAAGAAGGCTGAATTAAGAACAATACATCTGTGTACAGTCCATGTGTACTGTGGGCTACTGCAGACCTGTTTGCACTTTCATGATATATTGTCTTATACTAGAATTTATGTTCTGGACCACAACTGAAATCAAACTCAACCCAAACCAAAATTGATTTCATATCTATTTTCCAGAAGGACCATTTGAAAATCCTGCACATTGTTTAAAAAAATATTGATGTGGTAATTAATTTGCATAATCTTTGCCTTTGCTTGAATATTTCTCAGCTTTGAAAGTGAAATTGTTAGACTGTTCACAGCAAGTTTCCAGACAGTTCCAGCACATTAACAAACTGTGACCTCTACAATGGAATGCTTGTTTGTAAAATTGTTTTTCTTGGATTTTTAAAATTAAAATATAATGGACTTCTTTTTCTATTGATTATAGGCTTTGAAAAAGTTTATTTTTTATTAAATACAATTGTTTGGCAAGCTTTGAGGAGAGAACATTCTTTTAAGGACAGAGAAAGTACTGGACTTGCAAACTATAATAAGTAGCATTACAGAGACCTTGACGTATTCTAAATACCATGTAGATGTGTGGAGATGTTTCATGTGATATGAACCACACAGATATCTGGACAGATACATAGGCCCATAAGAACATATATGCATTGTTATTCTTCTTTATGCATGTGAAAGCTGAGGACCAGTGAAGCATTACTCAAGGCCACCACAGCAATGTCAAGGGAAGTCTAAAATCCAATAACTCATCTTACTTTCTCCAAAGCACAATGACTCCATATATATATGTCTGCCAAGGCCATTGGCAATACTTATAGTGCAAGAATGCAATATTTCAAAGTAACAAACTTTTACATTTTCACAGACTTATTTTCCATCTGTTTGTTGCCTGTCTATGAGATTTCTGATCAAGATCAAGGAATAAAGAAGAAAGGAGGGCAAAAGCCTAGCTTTTATGGAGAGCAAATGGGAACAGTGAATTACGCTTCTAAGCAGGGAAATAGAGTAAGGAATTTTAGAAAATGACAAGCAGAGAATGCAGCTTTGTAAACAGTTTGTAGACTATTCTTCTCCTCACCAAAAAAAAAAAAAAAAAAGATCAGTAAACCAGTTACCTTTTAAAATCTCTTGAAAGAATGGGTGCAACATGTAATTTTTTCCAATATAGTAAAAATCCTTTTTTCTTTCTGTTATTGTTTAAAGAATTTGCCATTTCCTGTTCTCTTGCCTGAGAAATCTTGAGATTTCTGTCCTCTTGGTGACAGCATAATTCAAATGATGCAGTATCCCTGAAGGATACTGATAAGTTTCATCTAACATGAGCAACAGCAGGTTCACTTGTTGGCTTGTGGAAGGTGATGATTTCTTGGCAATGAAAAGAAGGACTATCTTCCTCTGCCCTGCCAGGCTCATTGAACAAGAGCAAAGCTCTGGCAAGGGTTAGAAACAGCTTTTTATATATATATCTCCTCTCCACCCCACAGATCAGTTGCTATTTTGAGTTTATGTCAAACAGAGCAATCATACTCCTAGGGGAGGAATTTGCTTTCTTCTTCCTTTACACATGTGTCCCTGGGGCACTGAATCTACCTGTGCTCACCTCAGTTTTAGAACTGAACAAATAAGAGTTGGACTTTCATGTAGTATAGTGGAAAAAATGGGCAGACAAGGAGCTTTTCACTGAGCAATGATGCATAACTTGTATTGTTTGACTATCTCAATATTTTTTTGTGTGCCTATTTGTTATTTAAAGGGCAAAGTCTACCAAAGAGTAGAACTCATCCTGGCAATGGACTTTTTCCTTTGTTAACTGCTAGATGCACATCCACATACTTTCAAATATATAAGTCACTTCTTTCAGACTGCCTTGATGCCAGTACTAGTATTTTGTGGTATACATGATTGCATTTTATCTCCAAAATAGATTTTGGATTTTTTTGCTTTCAAGTGCACAAAATAGCTTTAAATTTTTAGCTTTAACTTACATTTTGGATTTGTACATACTCCTTCCATGTCCTTAGCAACGAAAGCCATCAACATTATTTTCTTTTTCTGTGTTTCTGCTATGTCTCTTAGCAATAAGCTTATTTGTTAGTAAGTGGTGTAATGGCATGGGATCTAAATCCACTATAACATTGCTTAATTTATTATGAGAAGTCATTTTTAAAGACCTTGCTTAATTCACCATTCTCATTGATAGAGCCAGCAAACATAAACTGCAGTTGCAGTCATATTCACAATGTCTCTGTGTTTGCATTGGCATCCCCATTCCACCAAATGAGTGTGCCACAGAAGCTACTGAGCCTGTTTCTGCAGAGAAAATCAGCATCACACTGCCTGGGCAGCTCTGTACCCAAAAGTCACTCTTACAGCTGATGGGTTCATAGGACAGTGGGAATTATGACAAAGGAAAAGGCACTTTGGGAGCAAGGAAATGAGACAGAGTGATCCTTTTCCAGATCTTTCAGGGACTTACTAAGTGACTTTGGGAACAATTTGATCCCCTTTTTTCCCTTCAATTTCTCTCTTGGAACATGGGAGGGTTATATTACTCAGCTCTTGGAGAGAGCTCTTTGTGATGTCAAATATGAACATCGATTGATGTTTATGAAGAGTTTTGGGATCATCAAACAGAATGTGCAAAGGTGAAACAAACCAACATGAAAATGACAAACAGTTAATCACCAGAGCAGTTTGCCAAGGGTTACAATGCCTTGTTCGTCTCTGTAGATTGTACATTGCCTGTTTTCCTAACTTGTATACTTGTAGTTCATACACAGCTACTGGACCAAGCTATAATTAATCATGACAAATCCTACATTCTATGTTTATACTTGAGGCCAAATTAGAGGTTCACAATGCCCTCTCTGTCCTTAAAATATGTTCTGTTGCAGATCTGCCCTGTCACCTAGCTATATTTTGGAGCAGGTATTGAATCTGAAAAAAAGATGGTCTGTAGGAGTGTTGAGGACAGGAAACATGAACTAGAACAAAGAAGTGCTTTTAAAAAAGCAGCTGCTACTTTAAAATATGCTCAGCACGATGAATTATGAAGCTAAGCATTACAAAACATTACTGCAAATGACACTATCTCATTTCCAATGACAATTTTTTGTTCCTCAGACTTTGCTTTTTTACTTTAGCTCTGTAACTATTGTTCACATCTAATTATAATTTTTTTTGCAGGGTAAAGAAGCGGGGAAAAAACTCATTAATTTGGCTCAACTTAAGTCCTTGATTCAACCCAAGTCCTTGACTCAACCCAAGTTCTTGACCCAACCCAAGTCCTTGACTCAGCTCAAGTCCTTGACTCAGCCTGAGCCCCTGACTCAGCTTAAGCCCTTGACTCAACTGCCAAAGAGTGTTTTGCTAGATGAGCTTGATGTTAAGAGAAGATCATCAACAGCTTTAGCACCTATAGAAGGACCTGGGAGGAAGGTAAATAATACATGTTCCTACGGTTGTAATTCAAGAGAGATAAAATAATCTTGGGAAAAGGGGAAGGGGGAGTTTGGTTTTGAATACTGCTGTCAGATGGTTCTTCAATAACTGTTCATTCCTCACCAATTAGCTTTGCTGTTTTAAGTTTACCTGTCTTACAGGTGATTTTTTTTTTGTTCTTTATTAATTTTTTTTTAAGATGTAGGTTCTGAGTAGTATTGACGGCTAACCGAATGTTAAGGTCTTACACTGTATGGATTAAAAAAAGAATCTATATTTAAAGATAAATAGAAGAAAAGGTAGTTCAGTTCTGGAATAAGAAGCTTTTCATTATTTGTGAAATTCATATCCTGAAAGAATTTGGTTTAGGCTAGAGTCCTGTTCTGGTCATATGTCAAAAACTGAAGCTGAATTCCTTTAGAAAATCTAGGTATTTGAAAACCACTTCAAGACTTCTTCCATAACAACTCTGACAATGTATCAAATCAGTAGTGAAAAGGTAACAGTTATTTTACCTGGAAATGGGAAAAACAGACAGGCTACATTGGGCATATCAAGGGATCATTCATGGCTGAGTTGGCATTGCCAGAACATAACAGGGAACCTGTGCAACCACATAAGCACAGATACTTCATGACAATCAGGAGTAAATCACACTTTGGCCACTGCTTGTATTCCATAGAGCTCTTCCCATGGCATTATGGTAGTGAAGAGCAGAATATAGAAAAAGGTACTGTGAAATACCCCCAAAATCTGAAATCACAGTGTGAATTGTATAGATAAGCTTACACTCTTACCCTTAAGTGGACCTTTTTACTTTTGCTCATACCTATTTAAAAAAAAAGTGAGTTGAGCAAGCCAATACATCCCTGGTATACATTTAAACTCTCAAGAAGAGGGCTTAATAAACAATAATATTTTAAAAGGCAGTTTCTTCTTCCTTCTGCAAGCCCCTTCCTACAATAGGAAGGTGACAGAAGTTCTTACTGAATCATGATATGAAAAATTGGTTCCAAACTTCTCATGCCATAAGATAAAAACCAGGCCAAATAAAAGTGCAGTTCTCATCCTGTTTTGGAAGAGGAACCTATTATTTACATGCAATCTGAACTGTGGTTGTTTTCTTTAAAAGCAGTATTTTATCCCTAGAAAAGGAAAGGACGGCATCTCCAGTTGATCTGCCTCTAGTGGTAGCAGCATTCTGCTGGAGAGGGCAGGCAGAAGGAGCTGTGAGGCTCACAGATGTTCAGTGAAAGGACGTAAGCTAGAAACAGCTTTTCTTATATGTATTTCCTCTCCACCCCACAAATCAGTTGCTGGTTTGGGTTTATGTCAAACAGAGCAATCATAGTCCAAGGGGAGGACTAAGGGTGTAACACAGAGATAAAATTAGGTCCTTGATAGCACAAATGATATTTTGGGAGGGTAAAGATCTGCTGCTTTGCTTTTGAAGAAGAATGGAGAGAGAATAACACTCAGACTAGGGATGAAGAATAAATATAAACATTGTATCTGTCAAACTTGCTTAAATCATGGTGTTTTGAGATTTACTTATTTACAGGTATACTCTTTCTCCCATTATTCCAATATTGTAATTTTAAAAAAATCTTCTTAATATTTGTAATTATCCAGTAATAGGAATATAACATAAACAAGTTTTTTATCTTACTGTTGAAATGGATCAGAAACTACAGTGATGTGACCTGGAGGCTGATAGTTTTTGATGGTTCTTGCAGGCTTCCTGGTCCTATTCCAAGTACATAGAAGCCTTGGAGCAGGAAAGAATACTCATCAAAAAGCAAGAAGATCTGCAGAAAACCTCATCATCATCACTCCCTGCAGGTTATTAACCAAGCTCTGTAGTTTAGCAGGACAAACTTAGAGCATAGGTGTACTTGTGTCCTTGCAGTACAAGGACTGCTCGCTCTTCTTAGTTGTGTACAGAAACCTCTGCATCTCTTTTGCTGTCTGTAGGGGAGTTGCTGTCTGGGCTGTACTCATGAGAGGTATATTTGCTAAGAAAGAAAAAGTAAAAGTTGCAGGGTATCTTTGCACTGCCTTTACAGCACAGGTCCTGCTGCAGAGAGGAATAAAGCCATTTCTTCATTCTGCAGTGACATGACAATCACATACACATTTCACCTCCCTGGCTTCTTGTGCTTCATCAGCTTACATTCAAGCAGATACTGAAACCTCTTTCTCACAGTATGTTTCTCACAGTATGTTCTCTGTCAGTATGTTTTTGGAGGCATTGCTTCATCCTTGCTTCAGCTGTGAATATCCTTGTAGGTCTTTGCCAAGGATATTATGACTTGTTTATTTATTAAAAATATCCATTTAGTAGTAGGGCTAGCAATAGCTCTATGTAATATTCAGTTCCTTCAGTTTCACATAATTTTAATTTTTTTTTCCAAATGCAGGTTACTTGTCTATGTCCTCCCGGAAGCCTGAAAGTTTTGTAAAAGCCACCATTCCTACAAAGCCTAAATTCTGAATCTTCCCAAGAAGCAGGAAGTGAGTACCAGACTGACAACAAGTGTGCTTTGAAATGTGAATTCTTAAAAGCCAGTTTTCCTGCTGCCAGTGCTGATAGTCATTAGTAGCAAGTTATCCTGCTCCAAATCATGTTTAACTGAAGCTGTACAGCCTCCATATGAAAACAAGCTTATTTTTCACGTCAGCCATGGTTAGCGGATCTAATGTTCACCAGATGGAATTTTGTTGCAAAATGGCAGTCTCTGAAATTAGGTTATCTAAGCTTTCCAGTTAAGATTTTTTAAATAGGAACATGAGATGACTGGAGAAATCTCAGACCCTCTGAAGTTACTGTCAAGAACCTGACACAGAACTAGCAATAGATCACCTCTGCCAAAGCCAATTAAATATTAGACTGAGAGAAAGAAGTGGGACAGCAAAAAAAAATTGATAAAGACAGAAACCCAGATTTTGCTTCAAGGCCTAAATTCCTAGAAGGAAGAATCCTCTAGAGGTTTGGGTTTTTTTGGTGTTTTTTAGCCTATGTTGAAGTTAGGTGGACTTATGAAAGTTAATAGGACTTGGAATATTGCTGCTTTCCTTCTCTGCTCCTCCTTCCTCTTCTAATTCTGTACTTGGCACTGCTATTTTAGGCAACTTGGTGTCCTGCCCTCATTAGTCCTCCTAAAATTTCAAGTGTCTGAAAATAATCTTCCTGTGGCAGCATTTTCTGAAAATGACTTCAGAGAAAACTGCAGCATTCCTTGGTCTTCCCTCCCATTCTCTTTCTGCCCTCTTACCATGTTCTACAGCTGCAGTTAAAGTAATCCATCTACCTGGGGCCTCCTGCACCTCACAGCTGTGCCTGTATTCCTCACACCTTTGCCTTCTCACCACTGTTCTGCTCCCCGTGGAGTCCTGGTGCAGGGCCTCTGCTCCTGCTCTGTGACTGAGGAACCTCCAGCTGGGCCCACAGGGCACCTGCCCCTCTTGCTCCAGCCCAGCCCAGCCCAGCCCAGCCCAGCCCAGCCCAGCCAGTTCTGGCCTGCCCTGGCTATTCCAGACTGGAGAACTGCATTCCTGCCAGGCACCAGGCTGTGGTACAGACTAACACAATGAGAAAGTTAAGGTCCTGTGAGGTCTCTTCCACCAGGCTCAGTTGCAGCCCACTCTCTAATGCCTCTGGAAATTTGCCTGCCAGTTATCCTATAGTGATCTGACCACTCTGCTGGTAGGGTGAGACAGCTACACAAGACCATGAATGCTCTTGATGGGGCATCTTCCCTCCACTTTGTAACAGAGCAGGTCTGGGGATAGGTGACACCTATCTGATAGATAACACCTGGTCTGTTGGGGATAGGTGGCAAGGCTGGCAGCAGGAGGCTTGTGAGGAAGGCCAGGGCTGCCTTGTGCTGGGCACAGCCAGTCCCACTTTCCTCCAAGGACCCAGCACAGGACATGGCTGATCCCTCAGCCAAGATGGGGGCACCTTGGGGAAACACATTTCAGAAAGAGCAAAGAAAGCCAGAGAGTGGAGGAAAAAATAAAAGGAGTGATAACACAGGGAACACCAAGAGCAGAGGTGAAGGTGTAAGAGGAAGAGGTTAAGGAGAAAGTTGAGGAAGAGGAGGAGGTGCTCTGTGGTGGAGCAGATATTCCCTGCAGCCTGTGAAGGATTGATGCTGCAGCAGAGGAAAATAGTGAGTAGGAAGAAGGAACTTCCCAGTGCCTCACCAAAGGGACAGAGTGCAACCAGTGGTGGTTACAAGGAGGGCAGGAGAGGTGCCTGGAGTGAACCTGAACCTGGGAAACGTGGAGGAAAAGTATTTTCTCTGAGTGTTAATGTTCTTATTTTCTTTCCCTCTCTCCCCCACTACCTGAATTAGTAATGATTTATTCTAATTTGCAATAAATTGATTTCCCCAATTTGACCTGATGCATTTATTGAAGAACTGTTCTGATTATTCCAACTGGCTGACCACAGCAATGACATTTTGTTACCTTTTCAGGCACATTAAAATATCTCTGAGGAAGGGAATGCAGAGACATTCAATGGAGGTGCCAGGAGACACAAATGTAATGTGCTTGCAAGGTTTGTTCTTACAATTCCAGAGTAAAGATGATGACTTAGAATATTATTAAGAACCAGGGGATCAAGGGTAGAAAATAAACATGTTCTAATGTGTTCCATTTCAACCTGATTGTGACACTGGCTCTTGTGTTTATAATTTAATAATACACCTTGAGGCTCAAATTGCAGTAGGATTACGCCAAAGTATGCATGGTGCAAACTACTAGGTAGTCTCCACCTTAAACATCTTATAATCAAACCCAGTTCTTCAGTGCCTGATCTAATGAATAAGTAAAACACTGCCTTGAACTGACAGCCCTGAAGCAGAGTGTTTTGGGACACTGTGCTATCACTATACAATTCACACAACTTCTGTTCATCAAGGATAACTCGTGAGGTCTCTGAGTTATTATAGAGGCAAATGCTCTTGTTGTTTCCTCCCAGCTCAGTCTGATTCCTGTTCCAAAGTTCACCTTCTGTCTCACTTCTGACTTTTGATCCACAAGAAAGGCTTAAAATTGATCAGGACACAGATGGGATTGGGACCTTCTATACAATATCGATAGTCCCAAGGCATTAGTCAACAGAGGGTTGCTCTTGTGTAGCTCTCCCTACTTCTAAGAAGTTTTAAAAAGACTTGGGGCACAGTTGATGTGGGGACTAAGGACCAAGGATTAATTGAGAAATTAAAAGGGGGCAGGGGAAAAATAACTACTAGGCAAGAGACAGGATGATACTAGACCTCTCCACATTCTTCAGACCTCTTTAAAAACCAGTCCCCAGCCACAAAGCTGTTGGCTCCATTCTCCCCCACATGTGTGTAACGCATGTAAAAGAAAGGCTGATCAAGCTCCAGTGAGCTGTTCCTGAGGATTAGCCCTGAGTTAGGGATGGGACTGTCTCCTGCTGGAGACAGGCTGGCAGGGAATAAATACACTTTCTTTTATGGATGTAGTTGCCCTGATCATATATTCTTACAGGAGGAGCAAGGGAGATCATTGGTTCAGTTCCTGCTTTGCCCATGGTTCAGAGTTTGCTTCATGCTTGTCTGCACTCGTTCTGTGTTGAATTACCTGAAAAATATGTTTTTGGTGGAAGCTACAAGGGAATAAAACACAAAATTCTTTCCCTGCTTTTCATGTTTTCCTAAATTTCACAAATGCAGTAAACTTTAATGTTCAATACAGCTGAAGAGGTTGGAATGCAGCATCTTGTAGTGAGCAAAGCACATGTGGTACTGTGTGGCCTACCACTCATTAATGTGAAAGGCAAAGAATCATGAAGTGCCATAAATGCAGTGATGTATGTCACCCTAAAAAAGCACATGGAAGGCCACTTTCTACTGCTGTGGTCAGTACAGTGCACGCAACCAAATGCTGGAGCATGGCAGGCTGTTTGTGTTGCTGTATTCTTGCCTTCATGGAATTTTGAGGCAGTTAAGTAACATGTAGACATTGATTATCTTATGCTTGTAGTTCTGACATGATTAATACTTGGATTACTTAAAAAATTAAAAATATTATCCAGATACTTGGATTACTTAAAAAATTAAAAATATTTTCCAGATATTTGTTACAAATACTAAAACTCCTTGTGAATGTTCCAGCCTTGCCAACTAGTGAACAAAAATTTACCAGCAAATTTACCTCATGCAAAAAATGACTGTCCCAGACAGTTGTGTTCATTAACACCATACATGTTAATGAAACTTAAACAGAAGTACTTAATTAGTGAATAGACTTTTTCAAACTGGCCCTATTCACACCAAGTGCTGCAAACTGAAGTTTACTCTCAATCTAGTTTGCTGTTCTTTCTCTGTGGCAGCTGAAACATCTGGGTGTATGTAGACACACATGCGCTGTTTTTGTGCCAAGGCCATGTCTTCAGGACGCAACCGAGAAGGATCACATGTATCAGTAATGCTAGAACTACATGGCATATCATCATTTTCATTTTATGTGTCAATTTTAAAGAAATATTGGGCAATTGAACAGAGAATACATGAAGAGACAGGGACCCTTAAATTTCTGGGTTACTGGATCTAATCTAATGCAATGGCAGATACCCTAGAATTGCTATTTGGTGATGCACCAGAAATGGAATAGTGGTTTAAGTCTCATCCCAAGGGACCAGTTCCAGCAGGGAGTCTGAGTACTGACTAAGCATTACTACTCTGAATGGTGATTCTATGTAACTTCAGAACACTTGTACTGGTATTGTCTTTTTGTCTTGCTCTTGAGATCTGTTCTCTCAGGTTGCTGATTTACCACCTATGTGAGCTCAGCTGTTTTAAAGAGCTAGAAAAGTTTTTCTCAACAACCCTAGCATCTCTCCCTTCAGACAATTAAAATTTATTCCTTGTTTGAGTACTTATACTTTGTGACACTCAGAAGTCTCTACAGCAGAACAACAGTTCTCTAGGAAGCTCGCTGTTACAGACAATAAAACCAATTCTCTTTTCCAGAAACTTACAAACCTAGAAAACTTCTGGATAGATGTATGCTCTAGTGGTGTTAAAATACACAATGCAATCATACTCTTTCAGGCTTACTTTTGATGTTTACTCCTAATTAGTGGACAATAATAGTAGAACGATTGATTTGGATTTTTAAAGATGTAATCTAAATTCATAAATATTTACATTAAGATGCTATTACTGTGTATTACACCTTTTTCTTATGAGACCTGACATATTTATTAAAGCAATTTATAATTTTTGAGAGTGCAGTTCCAAAATTGCTCATTCAAATACTTTTGCCATCAACACAAGCTGTGATTTTGTGCTTCAGAAGGGGTTTTAAACATTTTGCTTTGATTTCTCTTCTGCTGCTGCATGACATAAAATATCAGACCATGAGATGAATTCCTGAAACTACATAGTGCTGCATTATGTTACTAAGGTGCACACTTCTGTCAGTTACAGGAGTGGTAGTAGCCATGACCAGACCATTTAAAAGGGGCAGAATGCTTTTTCCTTTGAGTCTGTGCAAGGCTGCTCTGCCATTGCCTCTGTACTCCTCATGATCCCTTTTTAATGGCTATTTTTTAAAGTCCTGTTAATGGGGAACTGTCTTGGACCACTAACTGTGGGTTCATTTGACTCCTTCAAGGTGTGAAAATCTGGTTTTTAGTCATCAGATATTGAGATCAGCAGTGGGGAGAGGTGTTTTGCAGATACAGTAGTGGTGGAGCAGACCCAGTTTCTTTTACTATACAGTATGGGGTGGCCAAGGCCAGACTGATTTGTGCCACACCTTCTACATCATTTACATGAGAAAAATAATTGTGATTCACTTTGCAAATATGTTTAAGGGAAACCTGCAGCAATGAAATCTACAGATAAAAGTATCAATGAACTAGATATTTGCATCTATTTGGGCCCCTCAGTTTCCTGCTGTTGAGAGCACTGAAAAATGGCAGGTGCTCCTTCATTGCTCCTTCTGTGCCTTTAGCCCAATTCAGTGTTCCAGGTACATTTTCCATCCTCTACTTCTTGTATGCTTGTGAAATGGCCAGCCACAATCCCAACCAACACCATTGCTCTAGTCAAAGATGTTGATTTAGCATGTGTGTGTAAAAAGGACTGAAGAGAGAACAGGCGTTTCAAAGTTCTGTCCCAAACTCGGAAAAGAAAACCATTAAATTATTTATGTTTCTAATGTTAAATGCTGGGTCAAAGTGATCACTGTGAAGCTGCATGTGGCCAGTTGAGCTGCAGTAATTTGGCTTAAATTTGACCTATTTAAACTGTCCCATTACATTCAACTGGTGATTTTTGTTACTACCTTTTTATAGAAATGTTTTTAGCCAGCCATTGTGAATCATGTCTGAATACAGCTAAGATGGGGTTAACTAGTATTTTTTTTAAGCTTATGTAACATTGTTGGTTTTAATACATTCAATAGTTGCTGTAAAAATGTTAGGGAAAGACAGGTTTGAACAAAAATTTTAGCTCTGGATCTGTACTTACAGTTCACACCCACCTAATTTTGAGCACTCCTAGGATTTCAGGGAGTCATAATTCACATCTGTGTTTCTAACTCCTTCATGCATGATTGTCTGAATGTGCACTTTTGGAACAGGTCCATGTCTAATAGGCTAAATTGTAGTTCCCAAATCAGAAGCCACATGGTACTGCTACATAGTTTTCTTTTATTTTCTCCTCTTATAATGTAGCCTTCAAAAAAAGGTTCTGTCAGTCCAGCAAATGGGATTATTACAAAACACCAAAGTCTACACTTTCTACCTACCTGCCATAGAACTCACACATTTTTATTACTACCAATGATTTAGTAACGCATTTGTACAATGACCACAGTGGACGCTCCTCTGTCAAGTAATTATTTATCAGAGCACTGGAGCAGATTTGAATTATGCAGGACTCACTAAGCTGTCCTAGTATAGTAAGGATACTTAAGGTAGAGATGAGATCTCTTATTTTTAATACTCATAGAGTCAAGCTAATTTTTATGTCAAGCACAGGCTGTATTTACTTGGATTTTCCTCTATTTCTCTACTAATTAAAATATTTTAGTTTCGTGGTAACATATGTGAAAGTGTTGACAACAGCTTTGCTCAATCCACATGTTAATTATGTATTTGCTCAGAGTATGCTGATGAACTGTGTGCACTTCTCACGTTAAGATTTCATTTCATGTCAAAGGAAAAATGGGAATGTAGTAAGTGGATTTGTGCTTTTAATTTTAGATACTTCTTTTTGCTCTCAAACTATCTTGTACAATTCCTCTGTACCACATGCATTTGAAAATATTTTGTTGGCAAGAAGTTAAAGAAGAAAGTAATACTTGCTTCTCAGAATAGGATTTCTGAACAAAGCAAAGCAATTTTGCCATTAATGAGACAGTTAAATGAAACAAATGACACGGCAAGCAAGAAAAAGACCACAGCATCACACTCAAGGAATGCACAGGCACACAATGGCTTATGCAATATTCCCCATCTGACTAAGTGAGTAAATACAGAGATTTCCCTGGAATTATTCACTACAATAGGCCATGGTGACTATAGCTCAGTAAATGCAACCAACAAGCTTATAGCAGTCTTAGTAGTTTTCATCCATAGACAACTCAATGGATTTCATCCCAGCTGCAAGACCCAACCCAGCACTGGGTTTGTAAACCCCAGACTCTGATTGGCTTGGATACCACTTATTCCTGAAAATGGTACTTTGGGAATTGAATCTATCACATCTCTAGAATAATTTACACCCTTGCTGATTTGTATGTGCATATGCGTGCATATGTGCATATATGTATATATATTTATATATATATATATATATATATATATACACACAGAGTCCAACAAATGCATAAAATTACCTTCTTTGGTAAACTCTTTAACCATCATAATTGCATAGGGCTTAAGTTTGGTGTATATATATATATTTTTTCCTAATACAATATTTCAACCATTTTCCTCTGTGTTATTTTTTTGAAATTAAAGTCTTTGTTTCAATGCTATGTTTATGTCTATTGCATTTGAGAAATAGAGCCATTACACTTGCTTTGTTGAGGATTATGGCTCCTTCCAGAGGTCTGCATGGCTGCTGAAAAGAGAAATAAATGCATTTTTGGGGAGTTCTTCTAGAAAGCATATGCAGGAAAAAAATTAACTTTTGCTGTGTTTCTTCTCCCAAATGAGAAAGTAATTAACAGCATGTGTTGGGCTATTCACTAAAGACTACAATAAATTATTTACTATTTTCAAGCTAATGAAGTGAGTGCTTGATCTAAAAAAGGAAAGTTTGTATGATTATGTTCATTTTCCAGTTATGACTTTTGAGTTCAAAGATCATCTTAACTCCTGGCTGCCTGATCCTGTAATTTGCTGAATGTATTGAAACTCGTTCTCTTAATTCATGTCTCCAGAGATGCTCAGCACCTGGCAATAGTAGGCCTTCAGAAAACTGTCCAAAGGAAAAAAACAGTGAATTTTTTTTTTGAGTGAAACACCAGAAAAGCACAGCTTTGTCACTGGAGTTCCACATGAAAGTGCATTAAAAAAATAACAAACCAAAACAAAGAAATACATAGGTTTAGTTGGGCTTGCCAAGGTAATGTAGTACTAATCAAAGATTGTGTTCTGAGACAACAGTTAAGCATTGCCCAGAGAGCTTTTGGTATCCTTATTGTCATCAGAGGGGCTCTTAAAACAGATAAGGAATGCACATCTGCCAGGAATGACTAAATATGTTCAGACCTATACTGGGGCAGGGGAGTGAGTAGGTGAACCCTTGAGGGACTCATGTTCTCTGAATCCATATTCAGGTTATTCTGAAGGCAAAAGCTTAACCTCTGCTAAGGAATCTTACGAGAGTCAAGGGCTGTGACACTTCATTTGCTCTGCACCCGAAACTCCCACTGAAGCCAATTATTCAATCTAGTTTAACAAAGACCACAGCTTCTCTGGCTGTGCAATTGTTGGTAACCATCAACAAACTGATTCATCTACAATTGGGCCAAATGTTACAAAATCTGTTTCTGAGTTCTTGTTTGTACCTCCATCATAAGATTACACCAAAATTAAAGCATGCAGTACTTGAACTAACTTCAAAGGCTGAGCTTGCACTTCTAGCTCGTTCAGCCTTTTTATTGGTTCATGTTTTCCATTTGGCTTCAACATCCTGTTCCTTACTGATGCCCTTCTAGAGTTTCATTTACAAATATTATGTCCCTGGTTAGTGAGCCATGCTAATTAATACTGTGGTGGGGGCTATGGATTATAGAAATCTCATGCCTCCTGCTTGGAAAAACACGGCGATTTTTCCAGACGTTTACATGTAATGCCGTACTGAACATGGCCAAATTTGTTTCAGGAAAATGTATTTTCCTGAAATTTAACCAAAATATATTTAAGGTTGCTTATACTGTTATCTATTGCCAGTTTTGTTAATCATGAAGCTCAAAAGTTTTAATGCAGTAGAAAACTGAGACCCATAATTTCCTAATTAGATTATTTCAAACAAAATATAAAGTTAAAACAGGCTGGTTTAAGTATAGATATTTTTTAAAGTTTATGCCAATAACAAGTTAAAAAAACAAGAACAGATGATTTGGCTTTTTCTAGAAACCTCACATATCTGACCATGCCTCACCTTTCAAACCTGGGACCATAATATGAGATGGATTTTAGCTCGTCTGCAGATTTTGTAGTCAGAAACTCGCTAACTCTGGGGACTTAAAATATTTCCAGGGTTAAGATTATAAAGAAAATCTATATTTGCAATACCATCATATATCAAATAGAAATTATGAAGCATTTGCAAAACATAGCAATCCTAAATTGGTAGATTCTTCCAATAACAAAATAAATGAAAGCAATGGCATTTCTTTGGGAAGAATATTTGACTAGACCAGGGTAATGTAATTGGAAACAATGAATAAATTTTCAGGCTCACAATTAGTTCACCAGATCATAAAGAGGTCAAGAAACACATAATCTCTGGGGTACTTTTTATTTTACTTTTGTTTTTTGTGTTCATGAACTCTCTTTTCATAAATGGACATGATTTGATTGATGCGACTGCATGATGATGATATAAGTCACAACAAATCTGAGACACCCTTCACTCCTTCTAGACTCTAATTTCAGGCACAGAAATGAAAAGTTGCCAACATCTCATAACACTTACCATGTCATCACCTCAGTGTGAATTAAAACAGACTAAAATGAGATGTTCAGAAATCTATGAGTAAAAAGTCTAAAAATTGCCACAGGAACCAATTGCAAAGTGATCTTTATATATAACCTGGGTCAATCTTTTTCTGTCAGAATGAGCTCTGTATTGTACTAGGTAAATTGAATAAACAGCAAAGATACCCCTAGGCTAAATCCTACTGTTGCAAATTTTTAGATGTCACCCTTGCAGGGTGCTGGCCTCAGCCTGAGCAAGGCCCCTTCTCTTCTCTTCTCCTCTCTTCTCTTCTCTTCTCCTCTCTTCTCTTCTCTTCTCTTCTCTTCTCTTCTCTTCTCTTCTCTTCTCTTCTCTTCTCTTCTCTTCTCTTCTCTTCTCTTCTCTTCTCTTCTCTTCTCTTCTCTTCTCTTCTCTTCTCTTCTCTTCTCTTCTCTTCTCTTCTCTTCTCTTCTCTTCTCTGTGCAGCTCACTCCTCCAAGAGGAGCAGGCTGGGCCAAAAGCTGCCCAAGCAAGTATTTTGACCCTAATCAAGGAAGGTGCAAATGTAATGGGTTATGGAAAGTGAGTCTGATCTTTTGGAGGAGGCTTTCCTACTTCACAGCCCCTCTTTTATACCCACACGGAAGTTGGTCTGTCATTTTCTGTGAGAATTAGTCCCTTGAGAAAAATTATACCTGTGTCAACAAACAGCAGGCCACCTCCTGCTCTCCTGGAGGTCTGATGTTCACTGGTCACATCTGGGAAAAATAGAAGCTAGCAAAGGGTCTGGCCTAAACTCTCTTAATGTAGGAAGAACACTCCTTATTTCAATGGCTTTGGATTACTGAAGGGTAGGTACCATGTGAATCTTCTGCTCAGACTTAGAGCAACACATCCACAATCAAGGAGGGGAGCACTGGCAAATGTACCAGGTGCATGTAGGGACTCACCAGGATTGCTGGGCACGTCATGCAAGCATTGTCCACCATGGAACAGTTTCTGTATGGTAGATGATGTTTGCAGCTAGAAAATTTTGCCTTGTGTGAAACTAAACCATGTCACACCACATGAACCAAAGGGTGCTTTGAACAGGAGTTTGAAAACTTGGCCTTTTGTCCTCATGTTGTGGTTCCTGCTTTCGTTTTTTAAGGTGGTAACTGCTCCTGTGCTGTTCTTACCATGGACACTTTTTGGAGCTGGATGCAGACTAGGAAGGCTTGTGGCCCATGTTGGGTGGGCTGAGATGGGCCTGCAGAGACTGAGTTACATGTAACAATTTTCTGTGCTGACTGGTTAAATTTTAGATTGGAGTACTTGCCTGTAAAGGTGGTTCAACATTTACCTGGAAAAATAAGGATGAGGAATGAGAAAACTTTCTCAGAGTAAGGCACCTCTACTCAAATACAGAGGAGTTAAGGAACAGTATAAAAATGTTTCTTTGATGACTTTATTTCCATTGCAGACAAGCTACATAACATTTAAAACCACAAAAGACAAAAGAATCTTGGCATCGTTTAAAGGGCTTTGAGCAAGGAACAGGGACTGGAAGGAGGTGTTTCTTGTGGGTGTGGTTTTGTTTTTTCTAAGAAATCAGATGATAATGTAGAACATAATGGCAATGAATAATGAAGTTACACTTGCCTAAGTTAAACTTTTAGGTAAGAATGATACATATAGAATTCTATTTGTTAAAAAGCCCAATTTATCTAACCAAGGGTCTCCTGTTGCTGAAACAGTGTATTTGTTTAGATAGACCCCCCAAACCTAGGACTTCAGAGAGGGAACAATTAATGCAGAACCAAAATCCAGAAAACAAAGTGTCACATGAATATTAATGTCATAGCTCTGAAACCTGGTGTGTTTTCTGCTTCTGGGCCTGAATAGACACATTAGCCATGTCTTGACTGCAAGTTGGGAACTTGGGAAATAGCTCTTTTTTTAAGAGGATAACTCATAATGGTACCAAACACAGGATCATTTGCATAATTATTTCACTATTTCATGTGCATTCAATGTACCAAAATCTGTCTCTTTACAAATGGAATAAAACTTAAGAAATCACTTTTTTTGAGATTCTTCTATTTCAGAAACTTGCATAAAATCAACAAAGGCTTGTGAAATCCCTGTCTGCTCCATTTATTGTGATTTGAAATTTTCTGCTTTGTTTATACTGCTCTTTTGGAAATACAAAGATATTTTTCTTCCCCCTACTAATTTTGACTTTTTCCATTTAGGAATCATTGATTCACCCTCATTTTTTCATACAGCTGCCATTCTAATTCTGTTTAAAAAACTTGTGACACTGTATCTTTGTTCTACAGCACCATTGGTTCATGTAGACACAGCTGTGGTAAGAGAGTATTTGGTCAGTTAATTTCTGGCACAGAAAGGGGAAGATGAGCCCAAATGTATTAATTTTCATATGTGGCACATTGCATTGTTTACCTTCTGTTTCTTTTGTGATGGGTAGATTTTTATGTTAAACTATTTGGGCTGCATCTGGCTCCTCAGGGGATTGCTGATGTCCCATGTGATCTTTTTCCAGTAGATTTTTGGTTCTAATTTGATCCAAATTATGATTATCTAAAGACTTTTCGTAGTATATGCAAAATCACTTGATTGTCACAGTCCTGTTCCTAGCTGGCGTCAGTCCCGACCACAGAAAGTACAGTCCTGAGTATCACAGCTGGTACTCTTTGTGGAAAAGACAAGGATTCACTGACTACTCAGAAGTAAATTTTACTTTCAATTCCAGTAGAGAACAAGCAAGAAATGATTTAGCATTAATGCCTTCCTTAACTCTTCAAAAGAGTGAAGGAAGTGAAGAGTGAAGGGAGTGATTCCTTTCAAGAACGCAGTGGAGAAGTGTGAACTGCTGCTGGCTCTACAGTATTTTGGAGAGGAAAAAAAAAAGGACTGGAGATTCTACTTCAATAGCTGTGACACCTTTTGAGTGAACAATCCTAATATTTGTGTCCCAAAGACACTGGAGCAGGTGTCAGGACCCCCAGGGAGGGCATGGACTGGGAAGGAAACAACTGCTCTTGTCTCTGTATCTCTGTATATGCCTTCCTGTTTTCGGAACGTTTATTTACTTTCCTGCATTTGGATGCAGGGGGTCTACTCAGGTCCAAACCACACTTAGCCCTGTAATCCATTCAGAAACTGTTGTGACAGGAAGCCACTCTGTGCATTGACCTAATGGAGCTGTTTGTCTCTGCTCTCCACAGCTCTTGCTCTAATGCATTCTCCATCCTTTTTTATCTCTTATTTGCACAGTCCTGAACTGCCCTTTACACAGAACAATAAGGAGTTGGCTGTATATTCCACAGTAATGACATCAAAGGATGATAACAATTAGCACTTCATTTAGCAACTTAACTATAACACAAAGATGCCTAGCCAGCAGTATCTCAGGCACATGGAGAAACTGGCCACACAGAAAAGAATTTAATGACGTGGCCAGCCATGAAGGAAGCTATTGAAAACAGCAATCAAGATTTTTTTATTTACAGACCTAGTTCCATCCACCAAAATATTCTGTCTCCACAAGACTGATGTTTACAGGAAAATTACTCATATCTTATCTGTGATGACAGTAGCCCTGAAACCTGCCATGCTTTTACTCCAATTACTTTTGTATTGTCTTTTTCATGAGGGCAAGTTCAGTAAGGAATTTCTTTCTTATATCTAATGTAAACCTGCCATCTTTCAGTTTAAAGCCATTACCCTATCCTGTCACTATATGTCCAATGTAAAAGTCCCTCTCCAGATTTCCTGTAAGCTCCCTTTAGGCACTGTAAGATCTTTTCAGATTCTTCTCTTCTCTAGGCTGAACAACCCTAACTTCTCTCCAAAGACAAGGAGGTGTTCCAGCCTCTAATCATCTTTGTGGACCTCCTCTGGGCTCACTCCAACAGGTCCATGTCTTGTGCTGGGGCTCCAGAGCTGGATGCAGTGCTCCAGAGCTGGGCACAGCACTCCAGGTGGGGTCTCACCAGAGCAGAGTAGGAGGGCAAAATCATCTCCCTCAACCTGCTGGCCATTCTGCTTTTGATGCAGCCCAGGATGTGGTTTGTTTTCTGGGCTGTGAGCACACATTGCTGCCTCATGGGGAGCTTCTTATCCATCAACACCTGCAAGTGTCCCTTCTTATTCCCTGTATTCATGTTTGGGTTTACCCCAGCCCAAGTGCAGGATCTGGCACTTGGCCTTGCTGAACTTCATGAGGGTTTGCGCAGCCTCACCTCTCAAGCCTGTCCAGATCCTTCTGGATGGCATCCCTTCCCATCCAGCTTGCTGACCCTACACAGCTTGGAGTGGACAGTGCTTAGGGTGCTCTTGATCCCACTGCCCATGCCACCAACAAAGACACTAAACAATGCTGGTCCCAAGACTGACCCCTGAGGAGCACCACTTGTCACTGCTCTACACTGGAACATTGAGCTCTTGACCACTACTCTTTGAGTGCAATCATCCAGCCAATTCCTTTGTTCCTCATTCACCAAGTGGTTCATCCACCAAATCCACACCTCTCTAGTTTAGAGACATGGATGTCATGCAGGACCGTGTCAAATGCTTCACACAAGACCAAGTAGGTGACATCAGTCACTCATCCCTCACCCACCACTGCTGTGACTCTGTTATAGGAGGCCACCAAATTTGCACAATTTGCCCTTCGTGATACATCTTGACATTCTTTCTGCATGACATCATTAACATTTGGGGTTTTTGTGTTAATCCACATGGGAAAAACTCTTAGACAGACATTCTTCATTTTAGTCTCAACTATTGTAACAAACTTCAGTTTGAGAGAATGTTGTCCAAATTGCATCTATTCAAACTGCTATTGCAAAGAACATTCTTCCAGCTTGTAGCCACAGCTGTATGATTTCCCTCTGAAATTTTCTACTGACACTTATTTCTTAATTCCATAATAGAAAAAGCAACTCCTCTTCAGTTTTAAGGGTCCATCTCTCTCATTTGATGTCAGGATCTGATGGCTTTGGCAAGGGAGAAAAAGGCATGAATGAATGCCTCACTGCACAGGAGGGACTTGTTTTTTCAAGCCAAGAATTTATAGCATTTGGTGAAAATCCCACAGAGACTCCCCAGGAATACAAATGACAATTCCACGTGCAGGTGGTGATTAAGTGGAAGTCACGGGCAAAGCACATGTTCCTCATTTTCAAGCAAGGAACAAAAGCTGTCTAAGGGACATCTAGAAAGGATTACAAATGGCTTCATTTCTTTCTAGGCTTGGCCAGTAATTCCTGGCAAACTCTGTATAAAGGTCTGAGTCCCTCAGCCTAGCAATGTCACCCTTCAAGTGGGTGACTTGGTTTTTCCCATGGCTCTCAATAGAATCACAAAATGGTTTGGGCTGGAAGGAACCTCCAAGACAGGAAAAGGGACCTGAACATGAGGCAGTGTGTTCCCAGGTGGCCAAGAAGACAAATGGCATTCTGGCCTGCATCAGAAACGGTGTGGCCAGCAGGACCAGGGCAGGGCACTGTACTCACCCTGGTGAGGCCACAACTGTGAACAGTTCTGGGCCCCTCAATTCAGGAAGGGCATTGAGGAGCTGGAGCGAGTCCAGAGAAGGGCAATGGAGCTGGGGAAGGCTCTGGAGCCCAAGCCCTGAGCGGAGCAGCTGATGGGGCTGGGGGTGCTCGGCCTGGAGCAAAGGAGGCTCGGCTGTGACCTGAGCGCTCTCTGCAGAGCCCTGAGAGGAGCCTGAGGCCAGGGGAGGGTCGGGCTCTTCTCACAGGTAACAAGTGACAGCACAAGAAGACATCGCACCAGGCTGTGCCAGGGGTGGTTGGGGTTGGACATTAGGAGGAATTTCTTCACAGCAAAGATGATTGAACAAACACTGGAATGTGCTCCCTAGGGAGGTGGTGTTGTCGTCCCTGGGGCTGTTTAAGGAAAGACTGCACTTGGCACTCAGTGCCAGGTCTGGTTGGCGCGGCTGTTCGCTCCCAGGAGGCCTTTTCCAATGCAATCGATCCAGGGGGTTGCTCCCACACGCACCGCGCACTGCGCCCGGCCGCGTTTGACCCGCGCCGCCCGCCGTACGCCGCTGCCCTCGCGCATGCGGAGTAGCGGTGCCGCAGCGGGAGCGAGGCCGGCGGCGCAGAAGGACCTTGGTGCGGAGTGAGGTGAGGCCGCCCCCCGCTCCCGCCGCGGCTCCCGTCGGTCTCTCTCCTCCCTCTCCCTCCCCTCATCCCTCTCACTTCCCTTCTCATCCCCATCCCCAGGGCCGCCAGCCGCCGCTCCCCGCTCGGCCGTGGCCCTGCGACAGCCCCGTGACCTCTGCGCGTCCCTGAGGGTGGCGGAACCGGGCCCAGCTGTGGCGGCTGCAGCGCTGGGGCGCCCTGGGTGCGGGACACGTTGCGGGGCTGGTCCCAGCCTGTCCCCGGTACTGCTTAGAATGTCTTCTGACATTAACAGCAGGACAGCAGGCCTGGGAGGGAAGAGCCTGCGGGGAGCGCAGCGTTAGTGTGAACAACGAGGGCCAGCCTTGATTCCACGAATACTGGGTGTAAGGAGTGTAAGAACTTAAACTAGAATCGTGTCATAAATAGGTTGTCCTTGAATTTTGTCCCTTAAATATTTTCATTGGAAGGTCAAACGCACAGGACTATCTTTGCTTATATCGTGAAGACGATTCTTGCACAATACAAAATGAATGACCTTTCTGTTGTATCGAAAATTGTTTTAAGCAGAGCTTCTCCCACAGTTCTCTTATGTCTTTTTTCTTTCAGGAAATCCAGTCACCATGTCGGCTGCACTGTTGCCAAAGCCCCAAATGCGGGGCCTTTTGGCCAGGAGGATGAAGTTTCACCTCCTTGGGGCATTTGTGGTGTCTGTGGGATCTGCAGCTTTGTACAAGGTAGGCTCTATGGTCGTTTGGTTATAAACTGGGCTCATTGGAATATTTAAAGAATTCATAATATTTTTCTGTTGAGATTGGGTTGAGCTGTTCATCAGAAAGGTTTAGTAATGTATTTTTGTAAGCATCTTTCCAAAGCACAAATAAATCTTCCTAATCTTCATTTGAAGAAATGATGTGAATAAGCTGATGTTTCATGCTGTGTGTTCAAGGTCACGCAATTCCTGACAACTGGACCTTGAATCTCCCAAAATGCTCTTGACCATTCACAGCTGATGCATGTTAACCCAAGATCCTTTGTGCTTTGGTCTGCCACAGTTTCTGAGACTTGGGAGAGTTGTCCAAGTCTTCCTTTATTTCTTGATTGACTTCAGGAAACTTGCTCTAATTTGGAGAACTCATCCTTCACACTGAAGATAGCAGTGTGGGGAAACCTAATGTTTTTCTGTGCTTGCTCTTGAGGTGTTGTGTGGAAACGGAGCATTATGTTTCCAGAAAAACACACTTACAGGTTTGATTTCTGATAAAGAGCAGTACTTTATTAAATAATTCTTGGATCTCATACACAAAGCAAACAACACAGTGTGAATTCTTGTGGAAGAGCTGGATCTTGGTTTTCCCTTTTAACTCATGCATATATATTGGCAGCATTTGAGTGCTCAGGAAGTTGTTGACAAAAGTGACAAGAGATGAAGTTAATTTCAGGTTTTTCACAACTTCTCGGAGCCACAAATGCCTATCAGAAACAATGAGCATGTACTTAACACATCTGTTGAGAGGTAGACAAGCTTGTTTGTGGTCAGACTTAGAAAATAATTTTTTAGCAGTCTCTGTGTCAGTACCTTTTTTGGCACCCCCATGTTAACACACTGGTAAGGTGGCAGACCAGATTTAGAACAGGTAACATGGATCTCAGCAGCCATTTACTTTGTTCCATGTCAGACGCTGTTGTACAAACCCACTTCGGAATTTTTTTCAAGGATTTGGGAGCTTTTTGAGTTTATCCCTGTCCTTCAGGTGAATGGGTGTCCAAGAAATGGGAATTGTGGCTCTTTATATTGGTGACCTGTAAGAGTGGCTTGGCAGTCTAGTAAAATTTTACCAGATGTAGTTGACTTACAGTGTAGCTCAAATGTAGCCCTTCAGTGTAGGATGCCATTTTATCTGGAGTTTGCGTTTTGCAGCTGCCCAGAGGCACAAAACTTGCCATAATGATATGTTTTGTGTATAAATCCATTAGCAGGGAGGGTGTTGGACACTGGCATCAATACAGATGGAGTGGTTTTGGATCTTGAAAGTATGATGTGCTACCTTTTTTAAGGTTTTCATTCAGACATTTGTTCTCCTGACCAATGATCAGGTAGCCTGACCTGTGGGTTTTAACAGGAACAAAGGAATGTTTAATAATTTGAGCTAAAGGCCTTTTAGATTAATATCTACTGATAGACATTATGGAACCAACAGAAAAAAAATCTGTTCATAAAGCCTTGCAAACTTTAATTTTCTGTGTGTTACTTTCCAGTTTGGAGTTGCTGAACCCAGGAAACAAGCTTATGCAGACTTCTATAGAAACTATGATCCCATGAAGGACTTTGAAGCCATGAAGGCAGCTGGTGTGCTTGAGAGTGCACCAGCCAAGTGTTGGTAAGCTGCATCTGCAGGTAATGAGCTGCACTGCATTACAACAGGAGTAAGATGATTCCAGGGACATGGTGTGCTTCTGCTTGGAGAGATCTTCCTTTTTTTTTCAAATTGAAAAGAAAAAGGATACAAATTGCACTTAAAGAGACCTGGGTAATAAAAATGTGAAGAAACAGAAGAACTGGGCTCTGGGGAATAAAGGCAGGATAGAAGCTCCTGAGTACCTTCTGTGTAATTTGTTTAAGTTGTGGTTACAGGAGACAGTGATGATGCCAGGCCTTTGCCCTCCCCACATAACCACGGAGAGGAGACAAAGCTCTAATGTTAAACTCCAAGACTTGCCTGGTTCCACAGTTATGTTCATGCTGTCACATCTTGAACTGCTTAACTTGGGCCCGTCTGTATCTTCTGCTTGCATACTTGTGGTGGTGCAGTGAGTGAGAAAATGGAGAGGCTGATTCTCTCTCGTAGCATACATCTTAATGTAAGAAACAGAGACAGCTTCTGCATATCACTTTGTATTTTGAGGTTGGTGAGAGGGGGAAATACATCTATACACACCTATATATATACATATATTAAAAATCAAAATGGCATACAGCTCTGTGTTCTAATAATCACATTTTTGCCATATTGTATGAAGCTTGAATAGAACTTTTTTCACAATACTCTTTTTTTTAAGCACTTGGCACTGCCTTTTCTAGGAAAACTACCCAGCTTTGTTCTCCCTTGCTAGTAACACCAGGAAAAAAGTCTTGATTTCAGCTGTGCTGTGGTTATTAATAACTGCACTTAGTAAGCTGCACAAGCTGATGTGACAACTCAGTAGAGTTCCTCCCCCTTTCTTGGTGCAAATTTTTTACATTGAGTTCTCTGCTTCTCCTAAAATGACTTCAGACTAATCTAGAATGATAGTTTTTCATTCTTTTGGAATGTTTTCATATTGTGATCATTACGTGATAATCTGTGGCTTTAATTATCCTGGCCAGCTGGATTTTCTCAGCTTGTTTGCATGAACAATCAAAATTAAATAAAAGATTCGTACTTAACACTTTGAACACTGAATTCTGTTCTATGACAATCTGGAACTATCTGGTTTTTGCTTAGCACAATTTTGTAAAAAAGCTCAGAGCTCCATGTCTTCTAAAAAATTAGAAAAAAAGGTAAAAAGTCCTGGTGTCAGTCCCAGCTTTTGGTAGTGTTTTGGGTTTTTTTTTTTGTTTTGCGAGAGTGGGACACTGCTGTTCTTTAGCCATGACTGCAACAAATATAAATAATGAAATTATAAATTTACCTGGTTTAAATGTTGGTAATTCTGCCTCTGATTCAGTCCTCTGGCTGTCTTACAGTCACTTTTAAACTTCTTTAGATACTGGAATTGCATCCTTTAGTCAGGTGGCCTTCATCAGTGTATTCTGAAGGGCCATCTGGTGGTAAAGTCATTTGAAACAAACACTGTCAACAAGGATGCATGTTAAATATTTAATTCAAATCATGAGCAGGATTTATTGCTGTACAAATAGAGCTCCACTCTCAGCCTGTGTTCCCGTTGGCAGCTTTAAAAAAAATTGCACATTGTGTGCACCTGTTAAAATTAAATGTTTCCTAAACAATTTTTCCGTTTCTTAATTGTACTGGCTCAAAAGAAAACATGGGAGAGAAATAGTCTTTTGTGATTTTGTTTGAATTGATGATGTTTCTTATTCCTTAGCCTGTTTATACAAGAACAGATATTTTTTCACTCTTTCATGGTAGAAAGAGGTTGGGTTTTTTTGTGCCTGCACATAAATACAAAAGTAGAGGAAGGGGAAAACAATGCCAGTGTTTCAAATATTCTGTAAAGGCAGTAAAAAAAGGACAAGTCCCCAGAACAGATGGAAGACATTTTCATTTGCCTCAGAAGTTTAAATTGTAGCTATTTTGAATTTTTAGCCATATTTTGGTGTAGTTACCTAAAGGATACAGTGATCATGCACAGTCTGCATCTCCAATTTTACTGCAGTATGTCCTGTATGTCGCAGTAAATACAGGGCTTAACCTCACAGAATTCTCTCTGTGGAACCAGTCCTTAGCCCCAGAATTGAGGAGGGGGTCGGGTGGGCAGGAAGTTCATTAGTTATGGTGGGAGCATGGCACTCTACACCAAGTTTGTTCCTGCTGGGCATGGAGGCACCTTGGCACCCCCTGTGAATTCACACTTTTCCATCTGCTTGGTGTGGACTCTGGTGGTGATACTGACAGTGGAAATTGAGGTATAAGTGTGAGGAGTATCTGGCATCTGCTGTGTGCTCAGCCATGGAATGAACAGGGAAGCTCAGAGTTTGGTGCTAACCACTTTCAAGACTCTTGTCATGGAACACAGCTGGTCTTGGATTGTGTTCAGTATAACGGGGAGAAGCAATTTGAAATTGGTTTTCTTCCTTCCTTGGTAGACTGCCTGCACCACTTGTTTCCTCTCTGGCTCCTCTCCGAAAGCTGCGTTCCTTTCTCCTGCAGACCCTCAGCAAGACTGATTCAGTTACCAGTGCAGCATAAATAGTGAATCTGATGTGCTGTGCAGTGTTGTTCCAGCTCTTGATTTGTTCCATGTTTCACTTCTGTTTGCCACATGAAGGGTGTGTGAAACTTCAAGCTCAGGAAATAACGGGGAATTCCTCTAGACTAAACTACTGCATAAACATTTCTCTGCTGCTTTGCATTCGTACATAGTAATATGTTCACTTAGAGCATAAGGTTTGTCCATCATAACTTAATGGACTTTTTTTTATCTTGCAGATTCCCTACATTTCAAGAAGACTTGATGACTGAACCTTATTTGTTCACTGAAGTGTAAAGTGCAATGTGCCACAGTGCATGGCACGCTCTAATGCAGCTCAATAAATAAAATACATGTCAGTGACATTTAGTTCTCTTCATTAATGTAGAAATACTTAAAGGCTCAGGTACTGGGTGGGTGGAAGGAGGGGTGGAAAGTCTTCAGAACTTGCCCAAGATGACGAAGTCTATTTTTCTTTCAGGAATTATTTGCATCTCTCTTTTGGCCAAATTCCACATTTGATAGCACAGTATATGCCTAAGCAGTGACAACTAGTTTGTCCCAGCTGTTTATGGGAATGTGTGAGAGGACAGATGTTGCAGGAAGGGAGAGGATGGATTTCTGGAGGGGTCTGTGTTACCTCTGGCTTCACAAGGTGAGGTGACCTTGAGACGAAAGAATTTGGCTAGAAATTCTGGAAATACACCAGCCAACCTTTTTGTCTTTTTCTGCTGTCATCACTATTGTCTTCTTTACATCAGCAGACTGTTACAGCAAGACTTACAGACTCTGCAAATGCCCATTCTTACACATGGTATATTAGTTACTCTAATTGGAAAATTACTCCAAACTGCAGGCATGTTCCCATCTAATTGATGTACAAGAGGGAAGGGGGTACAGGCAGACAAAGTAAATATTGTATTATGGCAATAAAAATCTTGGCGTGCTGCTTTTAGACATGCATCATCTTTCTAATATCTGGAAGTAGTCAGCTAAGCATAGTTTGGATCCCTGCTACATTGTGTGCAGTCTGAGGCACGATGCTCTGTCTTGGTCCATGATAACCTGTCAATGAGAACAGGCTTTGTCATTGCCTCTTGCTCAGGATGAAGAAGGTACTAGGACTGCAGCTTTTGTTTGCTAAATGTGGATACTTAAAGAGAGCAGGCAAAAGCTGACTGCTTGAAAGGAAGGAAGTCTTTGTATGATGCAGCATGACAAATTAGGCCATCTGTGTTGTATTTGAAGGTCTTCAGTTCAAATCCTGTTTGGAATAACTCTTATTATTTTACATGGATCATTAACTACTTAACACTTAATAGGTATCCTTGAACAACATTTGGACTAATGAAAGCACATAAGTAATCCAAAACATTTTATAGAGCAACATGGGATTTTCTTTAAACTTCCCATGCAGACAGTGCTTCCTTTAAGCAAAGAAAGAATTTGACATTAGTGATGCTGGGGAAACCATCTAGTAATCAAAATACCCCAGCTCCTATAAATGTAAACCAGAGCTTAACAATAGCAAATGATACCCATTTATCTTCCCAATGTGTAGTATAAACAGTGTATGCCATTAAGTACTGACTAACATTTTCTCAGGCCTGTCTGCAGGTTTAAATAGCCACGGGTCTTCAGTCTTACTGACAGCTTCAGAGGCAAAGAAACTTGCTACTGCCAGGTGTGCAGGTTAATAGACATAATTCCCTTGTCAGTCTAGGCCCTGTATTCTTCACAGTTGCTATTAATTAATTTTCTGTTAAATTCTTAGTTTCTTTTAAACTGTTGCAGCCAGCAGCAGTTATTGCAGTCTGTGTTCCTTCAGCTACCAGCTCATGTGATTTAAAGAAATGAGAGTTTTGTGACTGAAGGCAATTTTTGACAGATACAGCGAGCCCAGGGATGTCTCTGGCTAAATGTATGTAACAAAGGAAGCTGAGTTCTAACTTCTGTGGCTGTGCTTTGAGAGTCTGCAGGCTGCAGTTGTTGCTTTCCAGATGCAGTCTGGTTTCACACTGAATACAAGGCATGTACTTCCCTTAAGCAGGCAATGCCAACCATCCCACAGCCTGCTTTCCTCTGGAATAGGAAGGGAGTGCAAAGCTGGATACCTCGCCTGCTTTTCTGAAATCAGCACCAACCCCCCAGGTTCCTTTTTTTTTTTTTCCTTAATTTAAATTTTTTTTTTCCTTTGCCAGCAAGAGTTCAGCTAATTCTATCATACAAAGAATTTGAGTGGGACATAGCATAGTACAAGACCTGTGAGTTAGACCCCAATCAGTTGCTTGTTACAGGGCATTCTGTTTCTAGGAGATGCAGAGCTGAAAAACATGCTTGCCTCTCTTGGAGATTATCCCAAGTGTCTGAAGGTTTTTGCTATATTTATGTATTAAATGATATATAAAAAGGAATTATTTGACCTGAACTGCTTTGGGAAAGGTCTTGCCTGACTATGGCTTCAAATTTTTTGGCTAGCTTACTTTATTCTGGAGTGTTTGAGGAGTGATTGATTGTTCTGGAAGCAAACTAAAAAGATAGATTTGAAGTTGTGAGCTCTCCAGGTCTAAAGAGCGTTATGAGAGTAGGCATGTTTTAAGAGTACACATTGCACTGCTTTAGCAGCTAAGTACAGGCAGCTGCTCTTTGGACAACTTTGTTTTCATAGTTCACACAGCTCATATGTAGGAGAAGTTGATTTATGTGCCAACCCCACTCATTTCCATACATGTGGTCAGAAGGGGGAGAAAGAACCTGCCTAATGCAGTAAAGATGCAGCTCTATTCACTGAAGTGTAATTTAAGCAAGTGTTTATTCCAGGAGAATGTAATTCAGGAAAAACACAAATGAATCTTAAAAAAAATGGCTGAAATCTACAAACTTTTAGAAATGAAACTGCTGTTCCTCATTTTATACAGGTGTGTTTGCATCCCCTTGGCTTGTCTGTGTACTCCATAAATAAGGAACAGATTAGTCTAATTGAAATGGTGAGTACAGTGCTATTTTGATTCAGTTAGTCACAAAAGCATAAAACTTTTCAGCACACGTTTTTGGCAAGCTAGTCACCAGTTTTTACTTCCAAAGTATTGTCACGATCTATTGCATTTTCTGGTACACTACAAAGGTCCAGTGACCAACTGGATCTAATGGGGCCCTCATGAGGCTTGTACATCAGTCTTGTCATTGTCCTACACCTTGTAACCAAATGAATAAACAGCTCACAAGGACAAGTATTACAGGAATAGCTTTATTATCTTTAAACAATTTTATTATATTACAATTTATCCATCAATATGCAAAATTAGAAGTATTAAACAACTTCCATAAAATACTCAGGAATGAAGCACATGTGTATATATACATATACATTTTTAAACAGTGTTATTTAAACAGTGACTAAGTTACTAAATCATTGGATGAAATGTTGATAATGGATGGGTTTATTTCACAGTCAGAAAAGGACAATGCAGACCCCAGCCTCCTTTATTCTCAGTAGATGAGACACAGCTTTTAGGAATACCTTTTAACAAAACAGAACTCAAGAGAAAAACATTGCAGTTACTACATTCTTATTTAGTGTGCATTTGGTCATATCAAGTATGCATAGAAGTTATTAGCTATAAAGCATATGCTCCAAATGGTGATCACATTTTATTCCAGTTTTTGACTCCAATTCCAGCCATGTTCAGGAATCTCCAGACATAATTCATTTTGGTAAACATATAGAAAAGGAGAGAAAAGTTAACAAGCATAGTTGGAAACCAAGTAAGCTTTTGGTTTTACAATGAAACGGCCATAGCCAGATTTGGTGTATAAAGTCATCTAACTGTGCCCAGAGACTGATTTCTTGTCTACTACAAGAAATGCAGGTATTTAACATATATTTGTAAGTGTATTGTGATGACATCATTAACTGTTAATGTAATTGGTGCCTGTGGGTCTATAGTTTTCAATCAACTTTAAAAAAATCTCACTTGGCATAGTACATATTTGAAAGGCCACATTTCTTTTATCAGTTTGAAGATGATAAGCATAAAATGAATTAGGGCTGAAGGGAGCACATACAATGTAGTGGTGGCAGATCAGAAATGAGCAAGACCCCACAAGGTGTACTCGGCACCTGCACATCTGGGTTACATTGAGCTTGGAGATTTTAAGGAGACAGCTCTGTTTCTTCAATTTTTGAACTGCATGTTACTGGCTTCCAGTTAATGAGCAGACAACGCACGGTCATACATACATTGAAAGTACTTCTGAAAATTTGATGGTGGATAAAATAAAGTTTCTGTATACAGACAGTTTTAAAAATAAAGTCATGTTGTAGTTCATGTTTTGTTCTCCAAACCACACAAAGGCACTAGTTTACATTATGGACTAATGTCCTGCAGAACTTCAGTCAAATAAAGGAAGCTATTTTAAGGTTAAAGTGGTGCTAAAACCCAGCTGTCACTAGTAACTTAAAACAGCCACACTGGGTTTTTCAGATTTAGTGGGGGAAAATGTTTTGCCTCAGGACGCACATGTTGGGGGAGTGTGGGTGTGGGGGGAAAGGCTCAGCCTTGAGCAAGTTTTTACAGCTGAGTTATAAACCTGGTTTATAACAGAAACTGGCAGACCCTAAAATAAGATATAGAGGTATTGATACACATTTCTGTGTGTGGTAAAAACGTCCGTATGCACGTAATTTTTCCTCATTCTCTAATTTTTGGTTATTGAAAAGAAAAAGGATTTTGATTAAGCTGAAGTCCAAGGCTGTTCCTTCTCACTTTATTCGTTTGCCAGAACACTTTCCTTCCAGCACTAGTATTTTGGCTAGGAAGCAGGAATGTTGTCAAGATTAGAAAAGCTATTGGGCTTTGTTATCAATTTCTACCTCCTCAGAAATTACATGCATCTTTACTTGATGTAGGTTACTGCAAAGAAAGCACTGCTTTCAAACTGGTACGGCATTCCTACACACACCAGAAATAACTATTAATTAAATCCTTTCCTCAAGGCTTTATTTTTCACCATGGTGAATTTGCTAATGAATACCTGGGCAAAATTGGGATCAACTACATACTGATAGGTTTTTGTTATAGTCAGGGGCTGCTCAGCAGCCAGGGTTTGCGGGGCCGGCGCTGCGGCGGTGCTGGGGGCGAGGTGGCAAGAGGCCTTTGTGATGTACTCCACCAGGCGGCTGTACTGCTGCTCCGACAGCCTCTCTCGGGCGCCCTCGGCCTGCAAGCAGATAAGAGACAATGGTCACCGAGTGTTTGACAGTAACCGAGCTGAGCAGCAAGGACAATGACGTCCACATTTCGCTGATAAAAATCTTCCTGCCTGAAATCTTAAATAGTTTAAAGGATTTTTTAAATCATGAATGCTCTCCCATAGTTGAGTCCTTGGTGAATTAGTCCTCTCCTCTGCTGTTTTGGACTTCTGAGAAGCTCTAACTCTGACACAGAAAATTTAAGGAGTATCTTTTGAGAACTGGTCAAGAGTAGAACTTTACAACAGATCAACTCCTTGTTTACAGCAAAGGCATTGAAGTCCCTTTTAGAAAAATGTCAGCAGCTCTTGGCAAGGTTTATCATACAGAAATTCTATTTAGCTAAAATATTTTAGTCTTTAACTTGCTTAATTTAAAATCAAGACTAGAAGCTACTTTCCAGGTGAATGTTCTATGGCAGGATATATCCATCTGCTTCTGGCAACAAAACCCATCCACAGAAGGACATTTTTCTAAACAAAAGGGTTTTACTGAAGATGATTTGGGCATTTTGGTTCTGGAGAAAATATTAAGGGATCTGTGTTTTGCGGGCTGAAATAGGTAGAGGTTATTTAAGATCCTAGCAAGAGGAATGCAAGTGACCTACCCTAGCAGGAAAAAATACAGTAAAGCAAGTAGTGTAATCTGTCATATGGTTGCAACCAGATAAACTATTATCCAGAAAAGCCATGGGCAAACCTGGCTTTGGAAGATCAATCTGCTGTGCTCTTGTTTTTGAAGAAGTTGAGGATGGCTATGACTAGCTTGAGAAGGGAAGGCAAACAAGCAGGCATCAAGCTGGTTTGCATGGTCTCAAAAAAAACTGTATTTCAGAAATCCCAGCCTGGATACTCCAGTAGTATGACAAGCTAAGTCATTCAGAATAGAAGTTACTTCCAAAATATTATAATGAAGAAAAAGGCAGCAGCTATAATAGGGCTAGGGTTTGATGTTTCCTTATTTTACACTTGAAGAATTGCTGACAAGTTTAATTTTTGTAGGATTTAAAATTTCCTTCTGCACATCATGCTAAGGATTTAAAGACTGCTATCTTCTGCCTGTCTTTCAGGGAGTTTTACAGGTCTTGCTAGATAGAATGATACTTTCAAACAGTGCCATTAGATTCACTTCAACATCCACAATCAGTAGCCTGTCATGTCTCTGGACTGCAAGACTCATTTAAATACTCTGCTGCTTATTTGAAGAAAGAATTAATATGATTGATAGATAGTGACAGGTGTCACATCACATGAAAAAAGTCCCCTCTGTTTTTTTTACTATGCCTTTGGAGATGGATTTGCTGCTCAGCGAGTAGAAACACTCCTGTTTTCAATCATCATCACAAAATTGCTAAAGGAAGCAGGCTCATGAACAAGCTCAGAAGTTTAAGGTTGAAGCCTATGCCTAGAAACAGCAGAAATGATGAAATGGGCAGAGGAAAGGGTTGTTTCCATGAACGACCTTAAGGCAGGGAAAAATCAGAAGGCAGACTGCTGCAGCAGACTCCAGCTAACGCTGGAGAACAGTGTCTGAACCACGACTTCGGTCTGGTGGCTCAGTGAAAGTATCTCAGCAGTCAGTCTGTTACAGCAGTTGAAAGGAGAGAAATATGCTGAAGTACCACCTATGTAAACTGGATTTTAAGTTACAGGGTAAATTTTGGATGTAGGTGGCTTCACACTTTTTCCTGATTTCACCTAGGGAGGTAAGCCCAGGGACAGGTGGGTTCTGCCTCCACATTGACCAGGAGATCCTGCTTACTAAAGGAGATGGAAATGGTGCTGGTATCCCACTCATCTACTTTTGTGAACCCATTCTTCATTAAGCCCCAGGCCATTTTCCACAGATACAGCATAATTATTCAGGAGGAAATATTAACTATGGTTGGACGGTCTTCCAAAGTAACTGGGAGCCTGCTTGCTTTTAGATGACTTCATCTGTAACTGTGTCTGCTTCTGCAGCCACTTTCAGTTTGGCTTATATTTTCAAGACAAGAAAAATTTGGAATTGATGTAATTCTACCTTTTTTCCTAAATGGGACCTAAGATTGTCACTAAGTGCCCTCACTTGCTGCTTTGAACATTTATCATGTTTATATCCAGATCACTCAAGGATTCAAAACTTGATTGAGGCTTGCTTAATGCAGCTCCTAGAAGAACATTAGGGATATCATGTCCCTTCATACTACCAGGCCATACTTTTGGGTTAAGAACTCCAGTATTTTTCTAAAATTCCTCCCATTATGGTTTATAATGAATAAGCCTTAAGCCTTAAGCAATTCTGACTCCACAGCAGCTACAACACCTGTGCTGTGCAGTCCAGATGGGTGTAGCACTGATCTACTCCTCTGTGCACACTGACTAAGGAGATCCAGCTCTTTAGGATTATTTCCCTTTGCTTTGAGAAATCCAAAGATTGCTTTTGAGCTCGAAAGATGATAACACATAGGACTATTAAAAAAAATCTGGAATATCTGAAATTCCAGGGCCCTTCAATTTTTTCTTGTCTTCTTGATGTTATGAGCTATACTAAGAGCAGCTGGAAGAGCAGGACTTTTGAGTTTGACATCTGTCTGGAAACAAGCAGTGTCTCAATTACTTTGGAAGATAATCCAAATACAATTAATGCTTCCCTTTCAATAACAAACTTGTCAGTGCCAGAGTTTTTAAGAATCCATCCAGGCTATTCCTATCCAGATGGATTAAGTTATATATTGTGGAGGCGAACAAGGCATCAGGCAAACCTATTGCTGAAGGAGTCAAAATATGCTCTGTAACATCTCTGGTGATTACAGCTGTAGAATAACTCATGCTTTGTTTCTTAACTGTTCCAAGAAGTTGAGGAGAGGGAATGAGAGAAACTGTTTTGGGCAGAGCTGAAACAAAACTTTTGGCAATTGTTTTTGTGAGCAGTAATGCAAAAAAGAGGATTTTTATAGCCTTGAAATTAAATGTTTCAATTTCTTGTATTATTCCTAGTATCTTTGACTAAACTAATCAGAAAAATAGACATAACTTATATTGGTAACATTAGCTCTGTTTTGCTAAACTCAGAATAACAATCTGGTTGACCTGACTGGGCATTTTCCAGCTAAAAATTGAGGCCATCTTTGCAAATGCCATCATGCACAGACACGTCTGCACTTCAGCTGAGGACACCTTCAGTGCAACACAATGTCCTACTATTAATACTGAGGAGCTGTGCCTATTTAGGCCTCACTCTGCAGCTTAGAGGCCACTCATTTTCAAGTCACAACTTGTTCCTCCTAAGGTTCTTTCTCCTAATCACATCTGAAGACTTTGTAGAAGCTCTTGTCAGGAAGCTGAAGGGAAGCTCTGGCTCCCATCAGCACCAGTGCTGCACGTGACAACACCCAGACCACAAATTCAGCTGCAGAAAGGAAATCACCAAGTATGAGATCTCCCAATCCACTAAAAAACCAGCAAATATTAATTACAAAACACTCTATGTAATTACTAAAACTGTATATGAAGCTTTTTGGAATCTTTTATTGTGTAGCTGCCTTAGCTGCCTTAACATAAAAAAATTAAAAATTTTTTATTCTCTATTTCTTTCAACTGCTCTTCCTCAGAGCACATTTCTTTAAATTTTTACAAGAATTTCAGTATCAGTATCTGCATTCTGAAGGAATGTTTTGCCAGGTCTGTTTTGTACAGCATCACTCAACTTTTGCTGTCTTGCCATCACTAACTTGGCTCCACGTGGGACACAGGCACTTTTCCCGTACATTTTCACTGTGTTCTCAAGAGGCTGCATCAGCAAAAGAGATGCTGGGCTCAAGGCTTACAGCTCCTAGAGCTGCATTGCTGCACCATTTGAGTAGGACTCCCATATTTCCACCCAGAACTTCAGAAAAAAAGAGATGTATTTGGTCCAGTACCTCCAAAGGAGGATGTTATGAGCGCACGCGTGTGGAACATTGGACTCTGCATGTGCCATGCAGGGCTGCTCTGTGCATTCAGGGGCCCCACTTGCCCATAAATCCTACACATTCCCAGCTGTAGCAGCTGTGGGGACTAGAATTAGGCTCCCTGTCCCTCGCCTTCCCTTCTGCCAAACAGGCAGACCCTCTGCACCCCTCATCACCCACTTGCAGCAAGCTGCCTTTCCCCCACAACAGCAGCCTTCTCCTTACCCCTCGGAAAACCAGATGCAAAGACAACACTCCAATCCAATAAAAAAGAGATCTGGGCTGGTGCTAAAGTTAGGATTAGGATAGGGTGAGTGTATCCAGTGCCTTAGTGAAAGCAATTTTCCTTCTTCTTCCCTCCAGGACACTAGCTCTGGACTGAGCAGGACAGTCTGGACTCTGACAGTCTGATGTGTGCCTCCACCAACCGCTCAGCACTCAGGGACAAAAAAAGCTGAGCTTTGCTCATTTGCTTCACAATTTAAGTAATCCCTCATGTAGCTTTGTGGTGAGAGAAGGCAACTTCAGTCAACAGTTCTCTGTGAGACTGAGGTTAGTGGAAAGACAATAAATATAAATAGAGAATTCAGCACTAAAGAAAGCTTTCACAAAAATACTCAAGTGCTGTCACGACACAGATGAAGTCCTTGCTGAAATCAACAGCAAAACTCTTCACTGACTTCAGCAAAGTTAGGATTTGACTGAAGGTGCTCCTACTTTTTGTCACACCTTATACTTCAGGGCTTTTATATGTTCTTTTTTTATATTTGAAACAGAAATTTCTGGTATAGCAGTCTATAAACTACCTGGCACACTTTTATAAAAACTGGGACATGCATGTTTGTTTTTGAAATGCTCTCTCATATGATTCTACTTGAGAATTTAATACAATAAACATTGTTTCCCAAAAGTGTAAAAATATAACATTCTTCTGCCATTAAAAGAAGATAATTAATCCAAAAGACCTCAGTATTCAAATAGCTTAGACATCTTTCAACATGAAGATGAAGCATTTATGCTCTTACTGGCAAACACTTGGTGCATCCAATCTCAGAGAGGGACTAATCCAATTTATAACTAGCATTTGCAGAAGAAGGATGATCTAAGGAAGTAAATACAGCCAAACAAGACCACTGTGCTAGAAGAGACAAGATAAAAGCACACTGAAAGGAGCACCAGCACCACTGAACTGTTAACAGAATTCCCAGAAGAATAAAAGGAGCTGCTTTTGCTGGGACTTTGTAGGCACAGGGTGCAATGCTGACTTGCCAAACAGTGAACACCTCATGCATATGTAGCCATGAGAACCTTTTCAGAAAAGAGGTGATGCTTACCAAGAACTCAGACTTCCTCTACTTTTTCCCTCAGAAAATTTCTGTCATAGATATGGCATATCACAATCATTAAGAGAAAGAAGGGAGGAGACACATTCACCCAAAGGGAATCTAGGAGGGGCAGATCTCCTGGTTTGGCACTTCAGCCTCTGGCCTCCCAGCCCAGAGGTGAGTGCTCCCACTGCCAAAAGCACCAGCATCAGTGTAACTTTGTCTTTGAATGGAAAAGGTACTCCAGTCTTTACCTCCAAGTCAGAAGGCACTCTCTGTTGTTTTAGCTGCACCTTCAGCAGATCTTTTTGCTGATCATCTTCCAGACAATCGATTTCAGTCACGGGGAAAGCCTGCTGCTGTGTGTCTTCGCTGATGCTCACGACAAAGAGCACCTCTGAGGTGAGCAGCAAGCAGCCTTCATGCTGCTGGCCTGATCCGCTCACAATCATGACATCTAAGGCCATATGAACCTCTGGCCTTCCCAGAGATTGCAGCATTTTCCTGCATTATCAGGTTAAAAAAAGGCAAATAAAAGACAAAAAAAGAACTCGTTAGTGTAGTGCATTGGATCCTCCAGGGCTTATTCTGATCACTGTTTTTACTTAAGCCTGTAGCTATCACCTACGGATGTAAAATAAGCCAGGCAGTGTACTCCAGAACTCCATTACTGAAAGATGTAAGACTTCAGATTTAAAGAATGAATGTGAAATTGTTACTTATCAAAACCCCTCAATCACTCACCACATAATTGGCCTAATATCTGTGCTAGGTTAGCCTATTTCCCATCCTATTTCCTTGATAATAGAAAAATTACCCTGAGAGTGGCTTAGAAATTCAGTACAGAAAATAAAGCTATCTTCACTAACAGCTGTTTCTGGAGATGTGCAGTGTTTTTCTTGGGCTCAGTGCAATGATAAAATAAGTAAGAACTCACTGAATACCATTAAATACAGATCAGCTCTGTAGTTTCAAAGCTGGATGCAGATCAGCAGCCCATCATTTGCAGATTGGGTTTCTATGCACTACCTTTGTGTTTAGTGTTCCTAAACAAACTGCCATAACTCAGCCTTTCCTAGGGAAGCTTTTCCTGTTAACTTGACCAGAGGCCAGGAGCTATTAATAAACAATGTGGATGTAGAAATGAGCAATTGTCTAAATAATGTTACCAGACATATTTGACGTGGCTGTTTGGAGCCTGCTCAACATGTTGATCACTTGGATGAGAGCGCTGCTTGGGAAGCTGAGAAAGTCCAGCTCCATGCAAAATACCTGCGGGTGAGAGAATTCAGGTTTTTTAGTGCTTGTTTTCTACAACGCAGTTCTGTGTTGCAGTGATGTCATCTGTTTAAAGCAGTTCATAAAACAGTGCAGATCCAAAATGATGTCACATCTCTGGAAGCTGTAGTCAAGATAATTCATTAAATATTACAATGCAAGAGTTGTGCACTTAACCCCCATGATCTCGCTTTAGCAAGAAACAAAAAAACCCCCACTGTGTGTTCCATGAATCAGCTCTACACTTGCAATCAAGAGAAACATAACACTCCTGAGAGCCATCACTTCAGAGCAGGATCAGACACATCACTTAGGATTTATGGAGAAAAAATCAAGACCATTGTTAACTTTCTTGCTTAATATTAAAATACTTTCATATACGTGTCACAATTGGTAGAAATTAGAAGGCAAGTTTGCCTAGATACTGCATTTAAATGCTCAGTTACTTAATCCAGCTGTTAAACACATATCCATGTACATTTATGAGATCTCCTGGGGCACCTGGTTTATTATGAATTCTTCTTAGTGCCAGCCCAGAATGGAGATTACAAGCAGCAGTTAAGCAGGTTTCTAAAGAGACTCTCCAGAGCTGAAGACGGTACAGTATGTATGATTTTAGATGGCCTGTAAACATTCAATGATGAGGTATGGTCACCAGAAAGAATGCGTGGGATGCAAAAAAATTCACAAATTAACTAGTTTTAAAAATTTTTACATGACAGACGTGGAGTAGGTTATGCAGCAAGCACTAGTGTTACATGGTTTGGTGCAAAGTTACTCTTTTACAAATGTACTTTACAAATAAATTAAGAGATTTTCTTTTGTCTAAGCATTCCAAAGGCATAAGGGTGTCAATAACTTAGATTCCCTCTTACACAATGGATAATAATTTAAACAAAACATCAGCAATGAAAAAAACCCTTTAATTTTTAGCACACATGTTGATGGTAATACTTAAAAGCAGCATCCCAATTGTAACAGTTGGCTTACCAAGGTTCTCAGCATTATGTGAGTGAAAATGTTATTTACAGATGGAGACAGAGAGAACATGTGTTTATTTCTGTGTGGTCCTCCACCCCTAGGTCTCCCCCAAGAGGCACAGTCCCACTTCCAATCCAGTCGTGGGTAAGAGTTACTTGAACTCTTGTGTATTTTCCTCTCACGCACTGTCAACTATTATTGATATAGTTTTATGTTTTTTCCTGGCTAACTCTTTTTGTCATGGTCATGGAAAACATGATGTCTTATATACCATATCTGCAATGAAAAGTGTCCCTCTACTACTATGAGTTTCTTGACAAAAACAGCAGCAGAATTAAAACTAGAAATAATAATGTCCTGGGCAGCAAAGCCAACACAGAGGCAGCCAACAACAGAAAAAACCTTCTGATTTTGCTGATACGGGTTTTACACCTAAGGGGTGTATGATTCAGGAGAACAGTTATTATTTATGATCATACAAACAAGATAAAGTTGATTTGAAAGAATTCTAATAATTGTTTCATTATTTCTTTTACTGGATGGAATGAGCTGTGAGTGTTGTGGGAAGCATCCTAACCTTAAGCTCTACGAGAACTACTTGTATTTTAGTTAACACAACAAGCATAAATATTGCTAGTGATTAAAGGCATAAATATTCAAGGTTTGTCTGGTATAATTAGTGAGGTGGAATTATTGACACATTGTCTTTCTATCAGTATCCTGCTTCTTTTCCCTGACTCCCTCCAACTATCATTTCTTCTTAAATATTCAAGCTGAAAGTGATTTATTGATACTGGAGACAATTAAATTAGTGTATTTTGATATTTTTATCTTTTACACTTTTTGTTTGTCCAGAATTGTTCCCATCAATTTGAAAGGATTTAGCACCAGTGCCATTAAGTGCCCAGTCCATCTGGAAACCCCACCTCTGGTTGCTCTAAGGTTACCCATGTATCTGAAAACAGGACTGTCTTCTTGTGAAGCTTCAGTTTAAAGGGGATGCTCCTACTACATGACTCACTTCTTTCTCCCAAGAATGTAACTCACTCTTTGTGTAGAGATAGCCCAACTCTTTCCCTGCCATAACAAAGCAATCTCAAAATAATGCTCTAATTGGACATAGTGTTGCTCTAATCCTTTTATGTCAAAAACTATTTTTCAAGCACATATGTTTCTGTAACTAATTCTACTGTATTCCAAGAATTACTTCATGCTTTCTGCATTCTCTGTTTCTGTGGCTGTGCATCACTGATCAGTAACACAAGAGAGAAGCACAACACGATGGCGTTTCAGAAAAGCAGCAGAGCATTTGTAAGTACTTAGCCATGGCATTTCTAAACCTTTCTCTAAGTCACACAGTACTGAGCTGGATAAATAAGACATAGCAGGTTGTATCTGAATAACATTTTAAAATTTAAATGGAGGTGTTGGAAATATGAAACTCACCGTAACCTGTCTGGGAGACGAGCTCAGCTGCCCCTCCAATGGGCTTTGTGAAGATGCCCATGATTCCCTTCCCCACACCCGAGATGACCCCTCTGGCTTTATGCCCAGCAGAAGCTTGGGCCTCAGATACTCGCTGAAAATTCCGCATCGGCTGATCCACAATCCCAGCAATTGCACCTGAAAAAACAAGAGTCTCCAGTAAGTAGTGAAGATAAATATTCTGGAATAAGAGGAAATCTTACTACTGGACCTGAATATTGTTTGGATTCGAGACTGTACCCCATTCTTATACAGCTATTTAGCATTTGACCAATTAGGTAAACACTATCAGCTTCAGTTAAGATCTAACCTTTTTTTTTTTTAACATTTAGATCACCTAACCTTACAGTATGTTTTCCTCTTTTGACTACTTATGCTAAATGCTTTTGCTGAGTTCATTTAGTTTGGCTCATTCTGTGCCATAATTCTGAAAATGCTGGGCTAGGAATAAAATCCTCCAGTTTTAGACAGCTAGAGCTGCTATGGAAATGAGATTTTCACGTAAGTGCAAGATTGACTTAATGAGAATAAAAATTGTTTGTATTCAATAGATCATTTTTATATCCTCTTCCACTGCCAGAAATGTTCATAAGCTAATGCAACTTTTGATATATGACTAAGATTAGCAGAATTAGACTTTGAGACTTTTTGTTACTTTTTTGTGAAAACCATCATATTTTACTTTAATGTGCATGGGTCAAACTTTTACAAGTGACATAGTGACCTTCCCAGCTTTTAGTATCAACAGAGAACTTCAACTTAAATCTTCCTAAATGTAAACAGGTATGTGAGGTGGTACATTTCTTTGATCTTGAGTTTATGCTAGCCACTTAACCACAGACATGTCTCTAGTAGTTGTAATTTTGACAGATAAGCTATTTGGAGATTGCTACGGGTACAAGGATTGGACAAAGCCACAGCAGTCTTCCCGACTCCAGGTGCTTTGCTCAGTGAAAAGCAAGTCTGCAGGCTTCTTGGTCAGGTCTCAGTTTGCACCTGCAGCTGCAAATACCAAGATAAAAAAATTATTTGAGGAGTAGGATTGAGTGTCACTCTGGTTACTAGGCATTTTCACCTCAACCTAGACATCTTTGAAAGTTCTGCTTTGTAAGTGGAAGGAAATCCAGGCATAATTCCACAGATTCGGACAATCGCAACCGAGGTATTTGGCCCCATGTGTTTACCAGCGTGACGTGCACTAGGCAGTGAGCTGCTAACTGGTCTTCAGATGGTTTTAGTTACTGTCACTGGATAAATAAAGAAATTGCTGACTTTAAACAACAAGAACTAATATAGTATTTGTGCACAGTCACTGTCCAAAGAAAAGAAGAGGATGAGAAGTAGCACACATTTCCCCAGATCCTTGTCCCTGGGATACTATCGATCAGGAATTCAGGAAACTTGCATCCCCCATAAATGCCTTCCTCTCCTCTTAGAGAGAATTCTCCCAAAATCTGTAGCACTAGCCTTTTGACAAATGTATAGTATTTCCACAGAAAATGCTGGTCTGTCTTTGAAGTGATGCCTGGTTTTAATTGAGGTCACTCACTGAAGCTGAGTGTGCAGCTGAACATTCACCTTTTGTACCACAAAGGCCACAAAGCTTTTTCCTTAATGCCATGCCATTGAAATGATACAATTTTCAATTCATAACTACTTACCAGCTGTTCCTGCTGCTTGACTAAAATAAAATCTCAACACCACATTAGACAATTGGGATTGTTTGTCCAGTCTTTTGTGCAATTGGAATGCAATTGAAGACATAAAACAATACTTGGTGTCGTCCTAAGTTACAATATTATACTATCCTGTGACCTCCTTCACCCTATCTATTGAGGTCATCCACAACAACTGCACTTTCAGAACAGAAGTTATTGCCTTATAAAATGTAATCCACCTAAGTCCTAGCACTAGTAAATTATTTACAGCAATATACTTGGGCAAAGTTTTAAGGTAATAATAAGAGCCTACTGCAAAGGACCTGTGGTATGCTCCAGGCACTCCTCAGCTAGAATTAGGCTCCAAGGACAAGGAAACAGAATGGAAACTGCTGTGACTGTGTTAAATAAGAATATTTATGCAATGCCCCAAATAATCTATAGCTTAATTAGCCAGTTTTTAGTAATTCCACACTTTCTGTTACTCTGGCATTTTATGCATGCTCTGAACTTCTCTGTGAAGACATTGCCCTTTTGTATCTCAAATCCTTTTGCAAGTCTTGTTGTTCTACCTGCAAAAAATATACCAAATGATCTTCTCTTCCTCTGTAATTCCTTATCTTGAATTGCAACTCACTGCCATAACTCATTTATGTACAGTGGCCATGCCCACAAATCACAAAATAAACTAAACCTTACTCCTTTCACTGAGGAGTGGCTGGTCCTAGCACCCTTGTGTGGGGAATCCAGATCTGTGCAGCTCCTTTCCTGTGTGCAGCATGTGTGAGCAAAGGAAACAGACAGAGACCAAAGCCTGAGCAACCTCAAAACCCAGCAACAGCGAGAGAGTGGTAACACACACGTGAGGCTCAGGGCACTTCTCACACCAGAAACTGTGCAAAGTACATCTTCCTATGCCCCTGTGGCTTCTTGTGTTCTAACAAAGTTCTTGGCAGGAGCACCATGAGGGATGGACTTACCACAGAAAGTCTCTCCCCGCCAGATTTCAGTAGGGTATCAGGAAAGCACAGCATGGAACCACATGTAGTGGTTCCTCCCTTCCCACTCTTGTTCTCTCTCACATGGTGTCCTACTGCTGTCCCTGTCCTCTCCCTGTAATGTCCCTTGACCAGTATTTTTTTAATTAAATGAAACCATTCTCCATTTTTCTTTTTTTTTTTCCTTGCCCTAAGCATTTGATTTTATATGCATGTCCACATATGTACACACAGATTATGCATGTATAAAGAAAACCTCAATAAAATTAAACACCAAAGCAACAAAACAAAAACATATTCTTCCATTACTGGACCAAAGAGGTTCCAGCAACAACATAACATCTGCTAAACATCAGATGGGGTGCACTCTGGTTAATACATGTTGCTCAGTAACAATAAAAGAAGTTACTTTGATAGCTACAAAATTCAGATAGTTCAGAGTATATCACTGGATTACTTCAAGAAGAATCTGATTACGGGCAGCAACTGGTTCACGTGCAGACTGACAAAGTTGGGTGAACGTAGCACAGCTTACGGCCTTGGCAAAACTCGGATTGCTTGTGACAAACTCTTTCAGAGCAAGACATAATTGGAAAAAATCCCCCACTGAGAGAAACTGGCCATGCTTTGCCATGAGGCTGGAAGCTGCCCAAGCTGAAGCCATTTTGCTTCCTTTTCTCTGTTGTCTTTCAGGACTGCCTCAAGTGTTTCACACCAAAAACAGGGCTGAAGCATAATCTCATCACAGCAAACCACATAAAAATACAGCTCAAAGGAAAAAGCACCTGTTGCCATGCATTGATGTAGTTGCACAGTTAGTGTGTGGAATAGCACACAATTTCAGGATTAGCACTGGCTTGTGCTATCTTGTGTTGTAGATAGGCAAATATAGAGTGGCCCTGACTCAGTGATAGTGTACAGCAAGAACAGCTACCACCACCTGTAATAACAAAAATCTGAGCTTCTGAAATCCAGGCTTTGCCTTCTCTACCAGGATAGTTACACTGTCAGGCAATATGAGTCAATCCACTTCCCCAAAAGCACGAAGGAGTAACTGAAATGTTGAGCACTTCTGCCATTGTAAAAAATAGCTTTCTGACTAGTTGTCATCTTTTTGGTTATTTAGATATGCTCAACTTCCTAAAGGCAGCCACTTCAATGTAATATTTTTCACTAGGACCAGCAGTTGAAAATACAGCCGATAGTTTCAATAGTCTCTTTTACATGCTAAAAGTTAATATTTAAATTTGACCCTGTCACACAAAATGCAAAAGATAGTTCCTCAGTGAGGAGTCAATCACTTAAATATTTTACCAAAAATTTCACTGCATTTTTGCCTAAACATATAAGAGGAAAAAACACACCTATCATAAGCTGTTGCTTCTTTTCACGCACAAGTGTTACTAAAATGACCCAGAAATCTCCCTCAAATTAGAAAAGAAGACAACAGCTGGCCAAAGATAACAATCAAATCAAACAACACCCTGACAGTGCTTGAGTCATTTAAAATGAGACAGGACAAAGCACTTAAGAATGTACCACAGGGAACAACTTGCACTGAGGAGGAGACGAGAGTACATGATTTTGGCCCCGATTCAGCAAAGCTCTTAAGCACATGCTTAAGTGCTCCGCTGAATCAGGGTCACTGTGAGCCAGATCTTCACAAAAATCAGAAAGGCACCTCTACTTTCTGGGTAGAGACCACTACACACTGATGAACTGAGGACTCTAACATGACTTCACCTAGGCACAAAATCTACATTTGCCATTTAGCTGCCTGCATGGGTCAGACGGCTTACGAACACGAGCGTGACTATTGTAGAAATCTCCTTCACACTCTTCAATTTTACAATTAGAAAGTCACAGAAACTACGGCTTCAAATAGTCGTGCTGTCTGCATTTCTGTGCTCATCAAACTTTTCATCCTTGCAAAGGAAAAGAACTGCAGCTTCACTTTGCTATGTATGAATAACCATAAGTGTTTTTAGAGTAAGCATGTTCACGTTTATTCTGTACGCGCTGGGGAAAAAAAGCAGCACAGTGATACTGTCCCTTCAACTACAACTGGTTTTATTTTATATTGGTTTTTTTTTTGGGAAGCCACAATATTCTTTACACTAAAGACAGGACAGCAGCAGCTTTCTGACATGTTTGTAGAAATTGAAACATAGGTCTATTCATAATTTAGGCGTTGACACAATTCATATGAATTCTGCTGCCTAAACAGAGCAAACATGCTTTTTAAAAATCAAGTTTAATTAAAAAAACTGATACAAAGTAAGTGGAATATTTCTGATTTCTCCCTTATTGAGAGTTCCATACTTGTCACATCCAGCTTTACAGTAACTGTAGCTATTTATCTGGGTGTTTCACTGACTCCACTGCTAAGAAAAGAGGCAGTTAGCAGGGAGCGATTGCTAAACAGTAACAGCAGGAATAAAAACAAGACCCTAGCTTGTGGAGGAGCACTGTTTAAATGCTAATATGAAGCTGTAGGTTTCTAACACGAAGTCTGATTTCTTAGGAAATCAGGGACACTGGAATTCTAGCTCTATTTTTTGTTTTGCTTTTAACTCGGGTGTACTGCCGTAAACCACAGAATCCTTGCGTGCAGGGAGGTGCAGGAATGGCGTATTTGTGCATGTATGTGAGGAGCTCCCAGCTTTCCTGAACTGCAAAAACTTTGCCTTGATACAGCCAAAGCTACATTTTTTTTGCTCTTTACTTCAGGCTGTACAGCTGATGTTTTTAGCTCTGAAGGGCTCTGGTGTGTCAGTGAAGGAGATATAGACACCATGTTACCTTGATGTTTAATTAATAACTGAGCCAAGATCACCAAACCGTTTCACCAGCACATATACACCAGGCTGACACAGTGCTTCTAAAAGTATAATCTTTCATCCAGCAACTCAACCTGACTGCCCTTAGCCCAATAAAACAAGAGGGAAAAATAAAACCTCCTCCAAACTGCCTTTGATTTGCAACACCAGTAACAGCTTACTATTGGGACAGTGGCTACTAATATATGAAATTTCTCCTTTATGCACATTTCTCCCAGGACACTTGCTTGCTGGTTTACAGGCATTATCAAATGGCAGTGCTTCACATAATCTAATGTTATTGCTTAAAATAATTCCCAGCAATTTAACCCGAAGCTGTAACATTTTTACCACTTCCTCTTTGGGGCTTTCAGGGTTGCGGTTGCAAATTTAGGAGTTGTGTACACTACTGAAGATTAGGAAACAGGACAAATCCTTTCAAGCTTCAGCTCTTCTAACCTTTTGCACTGGACTGCTTTTGGTCACTTTGATCTCTAAGAGATTCATACTGTTTAATACATACTGAGGAACTCTGCCAAACAATACAGTTCTGCATTCCTTTGCTGTGTGACAAGTCGAAGTAACCTAGAAAATCCAGCCCCTTACTGCAAAACTTCTTGCAGAGAATTTTTCCACTGTGGGTTAGTTTTCAAAATTTTAGGTGCTATTTTGAAATGGAGAGAGTAATCTTCACTTCTAACCAAGCCACTCAGCTGCTTGATGAATAGAATTACACTGAATCAGGACGATCTGGGTCTCTTTGTAAAAGCAGAATTCCTCATCAAAGCTTACTTAACATCTGCACTAAGTTGAAGTGGTTTTCAAACAAACCCAAGAATCTCTGATATCTACAGTGCTGCAAAAACAAGCAGGTTCAGAAGGCAATCCTATAATTCATCGGAAAGTAAACATCAGCATGATGACGTCTTCGTGTTGAATTAGTTACAAGTCACGCTGCCCGATGCAGAATTATTCTTTTTTTCCCGCTTAGATCTACATAATGTACGAAATATTATTTCACAAAGTGCAAACCCATTCTATATCTGCAATTATTTTATCAGCAAAAATCATACACAAAAGTTAGAAAATCTTGATAAACAGTATCTAATATACATACTGTGAGGCTTTGTCACAAGAAGACACCAAATCCCCAGAATTTGAAATTATAACTCACAGTTAGAAAAGGCTAGTGAGCAGATTAGAAAACAGTATTATCGCTTAACTTGATATTTAATAGTACATTACCTAGAAGGCTAATGCCTAAACGAGAGAGCCCCTGTCTCAGTCCTTCTCCCAGGCTCTCTGGAAGCTGCCTTCTCCATTCTTCTTGTCTGTTGTAATGCTCCTCATCCAGTGACAGCCTATCCATATTCCGAGCAAGACTTGTTGCCAGATTGGTAATTGACGTCAGTGTACCTAAATGCATGGAGATATACATTTGGGTCTGGATCAAAATGCTTTAATTTAAAACACGGAGACATTGTATGCCTCAGTGCAATGCTGAGCTTATGAGCAGAGCAGCAAGTCAAGTGAACAGTCACCCATGTGTAACATGCTTTACTATTTGTTAAGCATCACCACGCTGCTGTTATGGCCCGTGTCACGCCTTTTACATTAGCCTGCTCCAGGTTGCCTGGTCGGTGGGAACAGAAACTCATCTGAACATCCTTCTCCAGTTCCCCTGTGGAAGGCCAATCTAAATGGAGAGGGGGGTGATGGAAAGGTAAACAAATATTTACAGAAGGAGCCGTGAGGCCGCGTCCTGCGGGAGGCAGGAGCGGAGGCTCGGAGCAGCAGCCAGGGCAGCCGCTGTGTCTGTGCAGCAGCTGGAGCCACGCGATGGCACTGTTTGTACAGGCTTTGCAAGGGAAGAGCTCCTCCTGTTCCCATGGCAGGCCAGCCCCACTGTCAAATCCCATCCACGGACTCACACAGTTATGACAACTGTATCTACTTCTTTTTTTTTTTTTTTTTTTTTTAATAATAAATATGACGAGGCGACTGAGTGTAGAATTTCTGACGGCTAGCAGAAGTGCAGAACACCTTTAATACTTCTGCAGTTATCATATGAAATACTTGCTGAGTGAATATCTATTTCCCACTGGGAGGTTTAAAATTCTGAAGTTTCTGAAACATTCTCATGCACTGCAGTAAAGTGGTGATCTGTTTAGTACATGAGACATTGCATGTGAGCTTATTACATACACTCTAAGCTTAGCTAAACAGGAACTGTTTGGTTTTTGAGCCCTGGTACCAGGAATTTCAACTAGCACAGAGCAGCACAAGACAAGGCAAGGCCAGGAGACTGAAGGATGGACAGATTTTATTGCTTAAAACTTTAACAATGCATGACAACAAAGCAGTAGTTGGAGTAATAAAGTGAAAGCTCTACCTTTGGAAATGTGTTTTACAAATGATGTTGTTCCTCTGGAAACTCCACTGACAAATGCTCCTGGGCCTCTGGTCAGTCCTTCATAGGGGAGCCTAAAGAAATCAGCTATGCCATTCCCTATGCTTCTCACCAGACTAGCTGGGCTTCCAAGAATTTCCAATGATCCAACAACCCAGCCTGTGTGGAGAAACAAGACACATGTTACAGCTGCAAAAACTGCAGAAGCAGCAGTTGTGAAAAGGTTATTCCTTAATTATCTTTTTCACACTAGAATTCATTGCATTATGAACTTCCTTTGAGCAAAACACAGGAAATAACTCATCCACTATGAATTCAGAAATGGCAATCTTTCATACTTCGTAAATCAAAGAAATCCTTTTGGCAAACTCACAAATAGCTTTAGAATTACTTCCTTCCAGGAGCTTCCCGTATTTCTGCTAAAAGTGTGTGAGGGAGGCGGATGCGAGAGCCTCACAGCTACAGAGGAATGGACTGCAAGCTCAGATGCTTGGGTTGGTTTTAGACACTATAAGGCAGCGCTGTGATTTCACGTCCTTATGTGATAGAATTGTGACAGGGAGTTTACACTGATACAATGTACTGCTTTACGGGAGTGTGCAGGTCAATTGCTTGATGGAGTGTTAGGAAAAGGGATGCAGATTTTTGACAAGTGCTTAAGAAGTTATTTTAAATCCACCCCAACCCTTCTAAGCTGATCATTTTCTTTCAGAGTGCAGTGAAAGCCAGACAAATGTCTTCTGCTCAGTACAGTTGTGTAAACAGCAATGACATCTACATGCTGATTAGGTTACTCATAGGGGAGTATTCCTTATGCATATCCCAGGAGAAGTATCTGCAGATCTGGTTTCCTATATAAACGCAGGGTTGCCAGCAGCTTGCTGGATGGCTGAGCATGCAGCAATCTGTTGCTGGAAAGCTATTTGCAGGTCTTGTCTTTCTCAGGCTGGTAGGCAGCAGATTTATTAGGGAAACAGTGCTGCATAACTCTTTTTTTGGCAGCCCAGAGAGAGCAATTCAGAAATGGCAATAAATGTGAAACAGGAACTGTTTGGTCTTTGAGCCCTGGTACCACGAATTTCAGCTGGCACTGTCAGAGTGCACAAGGTGTGACAGGGCCAGGAGACTGAAGGATGGACAGACTGGCCTCCTGCTCTCCCATGAGGGCCCTTGATCTGTGCTCTGCCCTCCTCATTCCCATCTCATCATTGAAAACTCCTGCTATCCAGATGCTTTTCTTGTTTTCTTTTAACCCCTCCCAGTCATTCCTGTGGAAGGCTGAATCATGAAACCAAACAGAAGAGAAAATGTTACTCATATGAAATGAATTAATCTCATACTATCATTCTAAGCTCCCGGAAAATCTATTATTCTTGTTGAATCTGTCCCACATTTCAGTTCTGGCAGGTTGAGAACTCCAGTACTTGTCATATGAAAAGCAGGAACCAGAGTGGACATAAGAGAGAGGGTGGGATGGACTACAAAAACAAAACCCAAGTGCTACTGGCAATTCAATGAACAGAGCAGCAACACATATTGTGCCCCTGCTGTCCTGGAAAGGAGCATCCCCTGGCAGTCCCTTCCTGCCAGGACCAGGGGAAGCCAGAACTCCAGGCTGGGTCTGCAATTCCCTCGCTGCAGGATTTTTAATAAATTACCTTTGCCACTGTGTGAAGTGCTGAAAAGCCCGAGGGGTGGGGGAGGTATGTATAGATGGGAGAGATGTTCTTTCTGCTTTTTCTGATCAATATTATTGCAATAATTCCTTAGAGTCTTTTTTTCCTCCCAAATATTCTTGACATTCCTTGTCCTACATGGTGGTGTGATGGCAAGTGGCTACAGGACACTGCAGCTTAGTGCCTTGGTGCCCTGCAACATCCCCAGCAGGCACCACCAGCCTGGCACATGGGGGACTCCACTCGCCTGCTGGGACAGCCAGCATTTTAGGAATGTAAAACAGAAAAAAACCAGGAATGAAAACAGTTAAACACAAAACTGAGGGGTAGCCTGGTATGCCAGGGATGTTTTGTTGTAATCTGTCCATGCCTCTTAGGTTTGAGAAGCTCTGAGTGGATCATGCTCACCCTAGGAGAGTGTATGGGAATAATGTACAACATGCAGCACGGGTGACCCTCCTTGGCCAATGCCCAGAGCAAACCCAATGGCTCCTCACTGCCAGCTTGGACCACCCAACCCAGGGAAGAAGGCCTGGGATTAAGTCAGGAATAGGAGAATGAGGAACCAGGAACAACCCCTCAATTCACAAGCTCTGTGTGGCATTTTACTTTGCAGAATACAGTATCATGTCAGGTTACCATTCCCCACTTATGCAGAGTAATTGTGTCCACTGACATGAAATGAAAATGACTGTATTAGCAGAGATCCACTGAATTTTCCTTATAGAATTATAGGGTTAGATGTTGTACCAGGGATATTTTTGAATATAATTTTATTCGCTTTTATATAGGGGACAACTTAATTAGAAAATAATAGGAGATTTCCATTGCAGGTTTGGCTGATTTGAGATAAGCAATGCTAATCAGCATAATTGAACAGAGCTCTCCAGTCCCTCCCATGGTTTTAATGGATTCTGACCACTCCTTTGCAACACACAGGGCAACCTGATGCACCCCCTCCAGCAAGCTTTGGGGCAAATCCTGCTCCCTCCCACAGGTCAGCAGTGGTCCTCCACACAGCTAAGGGCAAAAGAGTGCATATCCCTGAGTATAAGGTATGGCTGTATGGGCAGGCTGTCTGTGCAGATGCCATCAGTGATTTATGCATGAGCAGAAGGGGGTTGAACAACCCCTATTCCAGATTAATGTAGTTAAAATGCAGGAGCACAAGGTCCTCTTCCATAAGAGACCAACTGTGATAATGGTGAGAAAAAACTCAGGGTTTGCAGATCATATAAAGCTTTTTGCTTTATTTTTTCCTTCCTTTTTTTACTTTGTTGACACAGTCAGCTCTTTTGACAAGTGTCACAAAGTCTTCAATATAAACTATTTTCATTGCTAAACCAAACATTAATCAGCACAATTCACCATTTTAATTATGGAGACATCTTTCAAACAATACATTTTAGTTTTAGTACTTTCAGTGGGAGTTAAGTATATATGCATATGTATTTTCCTGAAGAGAAGTTCCACCAAAGCAAACCTCAGTTCCTAATACTTAAATCTGCTTGATTTCAGATGCATCACTGATCCCAGAGCAAGTGATGGGGGAGAAGCATTTACACTGTGGACCATATTTGGCCACAGTTTCACTCTTAATTACCAAGCAACTAGATCTGCCCTTCTGTACTATGAAATTTAACTACACAACAAATCCAAATAAGTAGCAGAAAGAAAAACCTGCAAATTTTGCAAGCATAATATTGCAAGAAAATAATGAACTGGTACACTGCTCTGGTGCACAACTGTGCACACTGTTGTCACAATCAGCAGTGCAAGTCAGGCATGCACACAGTGAAACACAATGTCAGCATCTATAAACAGATGAAATGCACATGTACAGTTTTGGAAAGGGTGCACAGAAGTCAGGTTGCAGCTATGCTTCCAGTCCAAATGGAAGCATTAGGATCTCAGAAAATCGGACTATTAGTATTGCAGGAAAATAAATCCCACGTTTCAGTGTGGAATATGTTACTTCTGTGTGATCATGGAGGAGTTTTCTGTCTCAGGCACAAATTCTGTGCTGCACCAATACTCATCAGAGACCAGATTTCATTACTTCTACATTAGTATTTATGGAAAAAAAATGTACCTGATAACTTAAAAAAACTAATTGCTTGCTATTGATCCCATATAGGAGAAAGTTACTAACAGCAAACTTCATAGTTCTTGGATCAAAGGATAACAAACATCTGTGTGCCAGTTTAGATTGAAGGCTGTATGAAGAAAGACAGATTCCTAATCATAAACTGCAGCCAAAAGGAGTTTTAACAACAAAACAACATTCAGGCCTATAATTTACTTCTGAAGGCAGAGCAACATGCTGAATAATTTGATTAAACAGTGTTTTGGGGAGTTTATGTAAGGAATGTGGGTTGATTCTGACTAGTGCTATAATATAAAATGACAAAACCTAAGCCAGCTGGAACACATTTTAATGCTGTGTTCAGGGTTTCAGGTGGCTAAAGCCTTCAGGTGGCTGGCTAATGTCTAGCACAATGTTGCAAACCTTCCCTGGTGTCTGCTCAGCTATTTTACTTCCCTTCTGTTGCACGACAGGACCTGAATGGTGTCTGAAAGTATCGTTACCAAACAGTGTCTATGGAGAACAAAAATTGTACTGCTACCATCCAGGGTATTCATCTTGAGCGACAGCCCCAGAATCCTGGTACCCAATGAAAATGTTGCTCGTTAAGGAGAAGCACTGACCTGCTCTGAAAAGGGCTCCAGCAGCGTAATGCATGGCCAGGGCGTGCACAAGCTGCCTGGCCGTGGTGAAGATGGGTCCTCGCTCAAACACAGAGAAGGAGAGAGGGGTGTGGTCTGAGGCTATATACAGTTTCAATGAAGCATGAATACTGACAAGGAGATTAACAGGTTGTATTTTTAATCTTCTGAGTTTCACTGGCTTGACTAAAGCTCTTGCATGCTCTCTCACTTGTTCAGGCACTATCAGGATAGTATCTGAAGCACTGATGGATTTACAAGCAGTTTTGTTTTCTGGAAGATATGTATCAAACAAAGTCTTGATGTAGTAAACAAAGGTGTCTTCCACATACAGCCTAGCTGGTTTGAGCTCAAAGCTGAAGTCATTCACGTGAAACATGAAATTCTCTTCCTCAGAAAAATCAATGCAGAGTTTAATAAAGCAGTTTTCCTTATAGCTTTCCAAATCTTTGTTACAAACAATGAGGTTGTTCATTCTTGACCACTGCGCGGTTTCAGTTTTCTCTTCTTGGCACAGCAGGACTGCAAAATGGAAATTGGATTTGCTGTACAACTGATTGTCCAGTTGCAAGTCTTCACAATACACTTGGAGACTATGAAACTGTGGGAGGCCTTCCACAGAGTCCTGCTGGAAGTCCTGTGACAGGGAGCTGGTGGCTGGGGCCATGTGGAGGAAAACATTGTCTGCTGTGAGACGCAGGAGCTCAGATGACACTTTGTGGTTTGTAATATCATCAAATGCAGCAAGACTCAACTGACTGATGAACATTTTCAGTGACAGGGTCTGCTCTTGACTTCTAGACAGGAGGGAAAAGAAGTTTTATTACTTCCTGTCTTTTGAGCTCACCTGGCATCTTGCTTGCTCTATAATATGTGGGAAGCTCATTGTGTGAGTCCTGCTAACATTACTGGGATTTAGCAACCCTAATCACCACAGTGAGTACCACCCAGGAGGTCTTCTGAGAAACGGGACAGTATATATCTATACCAGGGTTGTCTTTTTTATCATTCAACAGGATAGTTTGGACAGGAACATCTCTATCTATCAGTAATTCCCTATTATATTTTACAGAAACAGATATTCAAACATGCCACAGATACAATTTTCTGAAGCTTCATGTACAGCCTCAGATGTTTCACTGAAGGTTACTATTACAGATAATCATTTCACACAGCAAGTGCCCTCCAATGAAGCCACTGCAGTATTTCTGTGCTGATGGCATTGAGGGCCTCCCCCTGCAATTAAACTGCCCATTGCCAAGTTTAACCAGCAAATGGACTATCAGGTACTGCTGAGGACCAGTTGCTTGGGGATTAATACTTAATTACAATGCAAATAAAAACAGTACAACAAATTCCACTCTAATTGTAACAGGATTGCTGGAGGGAAAGCATTCTGCAGAAATAAGTAGCATTATAATTGCACTTGAAAGAAGCTGAGGACCAGATTGTGGTGTATTATGGAAGTGGGGAAATCTTCTAAAGAAGGGTGTTATAATCAAGCATGATTAATTACTGACTGTAAGGCTATTTCCACAGCTTTTGCATATTAAATCTTTGGGGGCTTGTAATATTACAGATGGCAGGACCTGGCTAAACAAATTCTAAACTGATGAACACCCTCAAAATTAATTACTATGGAAAAGGTTGGTTTTTTTTTTTTTTTAATTAACAACTCAGGTCCTCCTTTTGTACCAGTCATCTAATGTTTACCCTAAAGTGACATGACTTTTGATGTCAGATTGTCCTTTTTAACTGTGATATACAAAGCCATATGGTCTAAACATATGCTACAGAGCATGCAGCAGTATTAAACAAAACAAACAGCTAGGTTAAAGTTTCTAAGTCAGTTAACACTTAGAAAGCTGACTGAGCTCCCAGTAATGCTTTTAATCATCTTTTATGTGCTTTATGTACCTGTTGAAGTTGTTACCATCAGGTCCTGCTCTTCCTTCTGGGGCCAAGGTTATCACTATTGCTCCACAGTGATGGGTGATGTCCACATAAACACAGCCAAAGCCAGTTAAGAACACAACCTAAAAGAGAGGGTTAAAAACACATGGAATGTAACCAAAATCGATATTTTTAATGTCATAAATGAATTTAATGTTATTAATGCCTTCTGGTTGAGATCTTTTACTCAAATCAGGATACTATTCAGGAAAAAAGTCAGATTTCAGTGATTCAGAAAATAACTGCTCTGATACTTTAAGTATTTCAGTTATTCAGGGAGATGAAATTTGCATCTCATCATTCAACTGCATAAGTGAATACATTTTAATAAGACACTTCTCCAGAAAGAAAACAAGATGTGCTGGGGAGGGTGGAGTTTATATGAGAAGAATAAAGAGGAAATTTTAATTTGTGATTTTGGATTAAACAGAAAGGCATTTTCCTGGAGCTCTAAAAAATGCCACTTTCTCCTCTAGAAAACAAACCCTAAACTAGCCTTGTGTTGCTATGCCCTAGCTCAGAGCTGGGTGGATGAATGGTTGATAGCATCATCTAAAACACATGAAGACTGAAAAGTAACTAACATTTTGGATCCATGAAAACTTGCATTAACAACTCAAGACTGAAAACATTATTAAGCCTTTTAAACTGGTTTGTGAGAACACCTTCACAGGCAAGATGCCAGCATGAGAAAATGGCAAAAATCTACTGGAAAGCATAAAACAACTAAAAGGGCAGGGAAAATGAGAATTTGACAACAGGTTTATGTCTTGCTTAAAGGTGTACAAACTTTCATACTGGACAAGTTGTCTTTAGGAATATCCTACTTAGAGAAGTGATGTACTGCTTTTGGAGCTTAATTCTGCAATATTTCCAAGTTTTGTGTTTCTCCAGAATATAAAAGATTAAGATCTTTTAAAGGTTTGGAAAATTCACAGCAGTCCTTGTTAGAGCAAGCTGGCTTCTCTTTTCTTGTAAGGTTACTATCAACACAACTGTTTACTAGATTGCAGTGACAGAAGCCATAATATAATGGAATGCAAACTTGAGAAATAACACAAAGATATTGGGCTAGCACAGGTAAAACAAACAGCTATTTGTCTTGAAGAATCTTTACTGCTGTTAAGAAGTCACCAGAAGCAAAAACAATTGCAAGTTTAGTAGGATCAGCACTTAAACTGATTGTTAGGCTATTCATAATAACCTTGTACAGACAATTAAATTTCATTAATAAAATTTCTTATTCTTCTGACAATTACATATAAGAAAATTTCTACTTTTGACACGTCAGTTTTAATCCTTTGCTTGTCTAGAAGAGATTCACAGTCTTACATGGAATTGGAGAAAAAAGGACATGTACAGAATTTTCAAAACTCTAATTATTCTTAAAAAACCTCCACTGATCTTGAAGATTGGTCATTTTAAATTCCAATTTCAGATGATTCTGATGATAAAAACTTCAATATTTATTAAGGTATTAGTTTTAAGTAATTTTAAACTTACTTTCTAATAGAAAAAGAAGTATCTATCTGTGATCACATAGAAGAAATACAAATTACCTAAGATCCTTTAAATCCCAGTTATTTCACAACCTGAACTGAACTGTATGTGACACTATTAGTGTATTACTTATTCACTTATATTCACAGTTTTCAAAGAGAAAGACAGAAATCCTGGGAAAATTTTCAACGTGTACATCCTAAAACTTCAATAACAGAAGGCTGTACTTTTTTGGAGAGCTGTTCAAGTAGACAATGATCCCCAAATGTTGTCTTAGCATCTAATTCCTTCTAGGAGCCAGATACTTATAAAGAACCCTGGTCTGGCATAACATTAATGACTGAAATTCGAAACCCTGCATTGCTTGACTGGCTTGCTGAATGGAACTGAACTACTTGCTATATAACATAACACTCAATAATCAAGAGCATTTTGTGATTTGTGCCCAGGGAAAACATCTGAAACTAGTATTTCTTTCAAAGAGCCAAGCAGTTTATGTTGATTCCATGTAAACTAATGACTTCAAAGATGGAAAAAATTCCCATCAAAAAGAATTACTCCAGTCAAGGAAGCTTTCATTTACCTCAAGATCCAGAGAAAAAATAACAGAAGGCAAGAAAGGGAGGGGTTGTTTTGTTTTAGAAAGACATGAGTAGCTTCTGTAAAGACACAGAGTGAGAATGACCGTGACAATTCCTACAAGATATTAAGATAATTATCCTGTGATAATTAGGTCACCAAATTTTCCTGGATCCTGTGGCATTCTTTGCTTACAGAGTCCAGAAATTTTCAAGACTGATTTTTTCCAGGCAACACCAGGTTGATTAAAAAGTGAAAAAAAATCAGTGTTATAAAGCCTCTACGTTCTAGTTATTTTCAAAAGGAGACAGTAAAGAAGATAGTCTGTGCTCTAAAACTTCCACAGGAAGGGGCTTAGCTAGGCAGGAGAGTTCCCAGGAGCTAAATAAAACCCCTTAAACCAACAGAAAGGATACATTTATTGCAGAGGAACAATGCACTGTGCAGGTCAGAAAGACAACCATTTATGGTGTGAATTAGGAAGTAATGTATAATGATTTACTTGTGTTCCTTGGTTGTTGATGTCCACAACATCACTCCATTCATTTACTAATTCATCAGATGACACCACTTTCAAGAGAATACTGGGCAATAAATCTCTTGTTTTGCAGTCTGGATAGCTGGAGATTTGATGGTAAAGTTCATGATGAACTGAACATTCAGCTGGAATCTTTCTACAGAAAACTTCAAACTTGGGTGTATCTGAAATGTTATAAAATATACAAGATCAGAGCCTTCTAAAACCTGTATGTAATCAAAACTCATCTATGCTTGCACAAATAAGAAAGCTTCTGTCTGAAATATTCCTAATAAAAACATTGCTTTTCTATCACTTAGAGTATTATATGTTTGGGTTTTTTTCCTTTTCTCTTTCTATTTAATAAAATTTCACAGAAATAATATTCCACTGATCATTACATTAACTTATTCTGACCAGACTTTTGACAATATATTTTGTTACATTTGCAAATCTGAGAAAATAGAAATGTTCCAAGGGATTGAACTGATGTCAGCAAAACTCTACTGCCTATGGATTTACTACAGCTGGGTCACCTTGACAGCTGGAACCAGGGGGACCCAAAAGCCCAGAGACAAATATTTAAGTTCATACTCCTGACCTCACAATTAGCTCCAACAGCTTCCAGAGTCTCTCACTTTGAGGCAGACCTTCATGAGGGCATCAAGTTCTTGCTATAACCAAAACACCCACTGAACTCAATTTTGGACTGGAGATACAGTAAGATATGTTGTACTACAACAGTGCACTGTTTCTAATTATGGCATTGTACCTACCTTTGAAATTCTCTTTTACAAGCAATGGAATGGAGCACCTATTGTGGATAATGATACGAGGACTAGGATCCTCTGTAAGTGTTAGGTACGTCACGCCAAGATGCTCTTGGTAAGTCAGTGCTATAGCTCTAAAACAAAAGCAGATATTTTGGATTATGCCTGTTTTGGGTGAAATCTTTAGATATCATTACTCTGAACAATTAAAAACATTCAAACCTAGCATCTGTAAGATTTTTTATTATCAAGTTCCAAGTCCATAGATATTTATCTACATTTAGGCAAGTAGGTGTCTCCAACAGAAGAACACATGGAAACAGCCTAAAAAACATGAGAGAAGAAATTGCTTCATGGAGAGTGCTCATGAGTTAAAGTGAACATGTGTGTCTACAAGATGAGAGCCCTAGCCAGCAGAGATTTATATTAAATTAAAAACATGAGATTGTAGGTCCAAATTTCCAACATAAATCTTTAAAATTTTCCAGAAGAATTTGCAGGGATACTTCTCTGGTACACATGAAAGGTATTTGAACAAATCTAGCTGACTGCTCCCCTGGAATGATCCACAATGCTATTGCTCTTTTAAATGTTAATGTTATGGATCATCACTACATCGCTTTCCAAAATGAATTTAGTTCTACTCATTAGCTACATAAAATATCTTCATGCATAAACATACATTTTTTTTTTCTCTTGAGCAAATTTATTGGCTATTGCTAAAAACCCTTAACCTCATGGTGATTTTAAAAAATCCAAAGTCTGAAAATCTGATTAGGAATATGGGATTCTCCATGCTTGTGGCAGAATGATAAGGAATCCTTCCCTTATTGTTTCCATTAATTTTTTTAAAATCTGAAGTCTGTGTGAGTACCTGTAGTATCCAAAATGACACCTCTTGGACTCTGCAGAGGAACTGTGTGAGGGTTTGAATAATATCAAGCACTTCAGGGAAGAGAAAGATCACATCTCTGGTAATATATACTGATGTAGCTTCTCTAATTTCAGCAGATTGTTTCTTGCTTGTACCAGTATAAGCTTGAATGGATTCAGAAATCAGGTTCAAGAAATTAAGCTGCTCATCTGACAAGTCACTGGATTGCTATTTTTAACTAGCTGGCTCCGGAAGTTTGTAAATAAGAATAAGAATGTACAACTGCACAGTTCGAGTTTTAAAATTTGAAATTTTTCCTTGCTGTAATCTCAAAATAGTTTCATCCCTTTTGTCTTTTCTTCTTTATCCTCTTATTATGCTTACAAAAATATATGTCTACCTTTTATAAACAAAATCTAAATTTTTGTATTGTATTATTACACACTGTCCTTGAACTCTTAAACTGTTGTTCACAAATTAAAAAAACACCCTAATTCCTCAATATAAGCTTTTCATGCTCTTATTTGTGTGCACAGAAAAAAATAGCAGGCCATACATTCTAAAAAGTGTACAACTTGTACACGGTCGTATCACTACACCATTTACAATAAAGGCATCAAAACCATCAGAAGATAACAATTTTTAAATTAAAGTAAGACTTGCCTTTATATATGGGGGGCATGTGTTACTTTGACTTTTGCATTGCTCTCTTATGGTTTCTGCCTAGCTGAGGCTTGACAGCAACAAGCCAAGAGAGTTGGAGAGTGCCCAGTACCTGGTGCAGAATCCGCCTTCGGTGCGCACGGCCGTGGGCACCGCCACGCTCTGCCTCACCAGCTCCGCGCTCACCACGGCCGGGAGGCTCCACAGCTGGCGGCTGCCGGCGCTGCCCAAGGCCAGCACCAGGCGCCTGTCCCTGTCCCCCAGGGACGCCCCCGCCGCGGCGGCACCCGGCTCCCACAGCAGGTCCCAGCAGGGCACGGCGCTCAGCGCCTCGCCGCAGCCTGCCCCGGCCGGGCCGACGCTGAACACCGTACTGTCGGGGCAGTGGAAGTCCTGGAAATGAAAAAGGGGGTGGTAGCATGGCATGCTGGCTCCTAAAAGGAGGTTTATTCATGTTGATTTTGCACAGAACACTCTCAACTAGCCAATGACCCCAACTAACTAATGGTTGCACTAAGTGTGCTGCCTGAAAGGCTACTTGGCCAAGTTCTGCCTTCGGGGATAGGTTTGTAGCACAGCTATCTGGGGGTCCTGAGCAACCAGCTCTAGTAGAAGTTGTCTCTGCCCATGCTGAGGGGTTTGGAACTAGATGATCTTTAAGGCCCTTTTAACCCAAGCCTTTCTCTGATTCTCTAATTCTGTGATCTACAGCTGGCTCTCAGTAGCACAACATAGCTCTACCAAAATCAAGTTACATTCCTGTAACACAACGGCGTGAACAAAATCCATTCATGGTTACAAAAATAAGAATGGATTTTAGCCTCAGCATTCTCCCAATTCCCTATATTTAGACTGCCACAAAATGTGTGATGCACAATGGTAGATACTGATGTGAAGAAAACTAAAGCAGAAGGAAAAGAATACAGAAACAGGAGCTATAAAAATTTGTTCATCTGCCAGCTCTTCTATTAAGTTGGACCCTAAGAATTCTTTCCACATATTTTACTATAAATGTAATCTCCAATAAATATGTATAAACGGTTGATTAAAATATATTGACCATGCCTACATTTTAGTTCCTGCAAGCTAGTCCTTAAATATTCTGTGAGATTCTTAGAAAACCGATATTCACAATCTGATGCAGGCTATGAAATACATAAACTTTGGGCACATCTCTAGTTCTGCAGCTTTGCTCAGATAACTGGAATCTTCCCAAAAGGAAAACAAAAAGTTTTCAGCCTGCCAGGCCAATATACCTCTTTTACACACAAACTCAGTAAAAATTCTGAGAACATTTTCAACAGCTACTACGGATTACACTGCCTATTTTACTGAAATGGCCATTAGTGCCTGAACAGATGGAGAACAGGCAGAACTAATTCTGCAATGTGCAAGAATTTGCTGCTTGCACAGATTTCTGAGCACAGTTAATTACTGGAGTTTAATTTACCCAGGATTCAGTATTCTAAATGATATAAATTACTTTATGATTATTATGTCTAAAGATTTCGGTTCCAACCTCTGCTATATGCAGCTCATCTAAATACAGTTACAGATATAAACAACCATTTTCCACAGATGACAAACAAAAACAGTATCCACAGTGTTTTACCTCTTCTCCTGAGTGGGATTTGGAAATAAAAAGCTGTGGCCTATAATAGATTTGATATGATGTATCATTGATTATTGTTGTCTTATCTTCTATTTGTAGAATTTGTATACCTTGTCGAACCATGGAAGAAATGCAGAATTCACACAACTGTAAGATAGTGAAATTGTGATGAAATGAAAATTGTGATGAAGTCACACAAAAATACAAAAGGTAGTGAAATGTAGCAATAGAAGTGCTGCTCTCTTTCTAATCAAAGAAATTCTCCCTATATTCATGCACTTTGTAACTGGAGCCACATCACGTACTTTTGAAGTTGCATCTGTCAATGTTATCCAAACAAGATTGAAAATTCATTAATTCTTTTTCCAGGAGATATTTTATTATCTTTATGGGTTGCACAGTATGTTTTTGGCAATCTAATTCTTTAAATTATATTTCATACATTGTTTATACTCTCTTTATGTTGGACATATATTAACATAATTAGGGAGAAGCTTTCACACTGCATACATTTGATTGTTTTATCTGCTATATGACTTTGTTTTTACATGATAAAGTTACAAATCATTATGATTTTCTTCTAACCTTTTGATGACCTGGAAAAGCACCGAGTTTAATTTCAGCTTCAACAAAACCTTCTTCATCCAATGTTACTACTTCCTCATTATCAGCATCCTTCCATTTTGGGGAGGTCACATTATGAACCAGTTTAATTGCCACTGATTTGTGCACAGTATTAGTGTTTGCCCAGTATATTCCAACCTGAAAAGCTTCCTGCAAGTGAAAAAAGGACTGATCGTCAGTGGTTCACAATTTGATACATTTCTACTACACTTCTAAATGTACTTTCCAGTAGGCAGTGAATACAATTTCCTGCCTTTCTCCTTCTGATTCTTTCTATGTGGTACAAGGATAGATGAAACCACAAGGTGGATAAGGAACTGATCCTCACAGGAAATCAAGGCCGTGGTCTACACTGAGATGTGTTACTAGGCAGACCTTTTGTTTATTAACAGACATACATGGGGGGAAAAAGATGACAGAATAAACAGGAACTATCAGATTGCTCAAATGGAATTAACAAGCTGCTGTGTCAAATCACCTTAAATATTTCAAAATTAAAGAATATAAAAGTTATAATTAAAAAAAAAAGTGCATGGCCAAGATACGTGGAAGATCTGTTACACTGAATTAAGGAAGGCAGGCATTCTAAAAAAAATCTTCCTCTATTTTAATTCATTCTGTATCATTATCAACTTTTCTTGGTAACATTAAAAGCTATGAAATAACATTACACAAAGTGCTCCCAAACCAAATATGCCTTTCAGGCCGTCAACTTTGCTACTGTGGTCAACAATTTCTCAAGTGACACATTGACACAAAGTCTTTACTTGGCCTTTATAGCAACCTTCTTGGGCTGCTACCTTACAGCCATGCTGCAGATTCTTTGGCTGAACTGAGAGGAGGGGAAAGGCTGCTGATGGAACAAAGGCCTTCTTCCTACAGTGTCTTGTGGACAATTTTTAACTATGCATCTTTAGGATGCTGTTTTTTAAACATTGCTACCAAGTATGTTGTGCTACCCACTTGGAGACTCAGTCAGTGGGGTGAATACCCATTGTTATTGCTAGTCTTTATCATATGACTAACAGACAAACAGACACAGTAACTGGAAAGTGGGAATCATCTGGAGTAGTAACAATTCTTCGGTGTGTTTAGCAGACCTGTGCCTGCTAATGTGAATGGCAGAGTTACCTTGAAGTTGGGAGGTATAATTACTTTCCCACTAGGTACTTGAAGAAGAATCTTCTCTCCTTCAAACAGCCAGAGGTCCCACTTGGACTGATTGATAAGCAAAGCCCAGGGCAGGACTTCAATCAGCAGAGTTCTCACACAGGGTTTCCACACTGACAGCTTTACCCGCATTGGACTATCCCACTGGGAGAGCTGCTCATTGCTGTCAAAAACAAATAAGCAAAAACTTAAAGTCAAAGGAATAATGAATTCAAGATTACAAATGCTAAGGTGTCTTCTTCAGAAATTTACAAGGCTTTTCCAGTTGTGAGATAGAAAAACTTCTCTTCTTACCTTATCATTCTGGAACACACTGAGATGCTGTCAGAAAGGTCTAGATAGGTGTAGGCTATAAAGGCATATTTTTAACTCTACAAGCTCAGCCTGAATTTAGTCAATTAATAAATGCCTTAACAAAGTTACCACTGTCGCTCAGAGCTAAACCTGTGAACTTTTGTAGTCATCAAATCACATTTCCTTTCTGTTTCCCCAACAACTACTTGTACAGCAACTCCCTGTTTCTCTAATGAAACAAACAGCAGCTGAATAAACAACAGCCTCTAGAGCTGGAGTAAAGAAAGTGCATTCACAAAAAAATGGTTCCATTTTTAAAAAATCCATACTGATGCAATCTTCTCAGTGTAAACAAGGGCAGCCCCAAGGATGACCTAATTTTTTTCCCCAACTGCCACAGATTCTGCAGTTTACATGCAGGAATGATGTAACTGCTGAAAATATATACAATGTTCATCACATATAGTCTTCCAGAATGTGGTTTCAGTTTATTTGGAAAGGCAATGCAACAGTCATGAAGAAGGTTTAGCAAGGAATTACCTGTCTGAATCCTTCCTGTTATAAGGCCATGCAGGCTGAGGAGGACTAGCAATGCCATAGAACTCAGAGAGCACTTGGCCCACGCTGCCACCCGGATTGGATTTACTTGCTATCTGTTTAATCAGAGTGGTTGAGATGGGGACTGCACACTCAGATGGATCATCTTCTTCCCTGTTATTGAAAACAAACTCAGTCACTTGCACAACAAGATCAAGCATAAGCATTGACATTTTCTCTAATGAGGCTTCCAAAGTGTACTCTGCAGCAAGAACACTCTCACAGATGAATCAAGTTACGATGTCCAACAAGTTCTTGGGAATTTACTGACATGCATGGATTTGTTATCACACTGTAATGACCCTAAAAACTCTTCAGTATTCTCAAAAGACCATTTCAAGATAATTCAAAAAATTTATTTTTTAAAACACAAGAACATGGACTGCTTAATTAAACAAATGCCAGTGTGCTTAGGATAGTTACAACAAATTTAATATTTCCTCCGATACAATTTCAGCTACATATGCTTATTCAGTCATATCCCCTCTGGGCATGGCACACTTTTGGAAAAAAAAATGCAAAAGAAGTTTAAGTGTAAGTTATTCTTTCTTTTCCATAAAAATGAACCATTTTCAAGGAAAATGAGGATTTTACCTGGCTTGAAAAGTCAGGTGGTGTGTAAGATCAGGTTCTATATTTTGCAGTGCTTTCTCTTGTCCTTTCCCTGGAATCACTTGTGTTTCATTCAGTCCCAGGCTTCTTTTCTCTATATGTAAGATAATAGGGTCTGGAAGATGGCTCCTTACAATGAAAAGAGGGCTGAAAACAATCTACAAAAAGAAAAAATACACCGATTTAAAGCCAATTTTATTTCAGTATTACAACATTGAAACAAACTATTGATAAATGTTTACAGTGGGTCATTCTGACCTTAATTTATTATATGACACATAAGACTTTAACATTTAGATTTCAGAAACATTAAATGTACTTACTAATCGCTGTTGCACATGTGAATTGGGCTCTAAAGTCAAAACTGTGCACCACACATATGTAATTGAACTCTTTGAAGATGGTACCTGTTTGTAGAAAGATCAGTATTACACTATCATTATTCAGGATAACATTCACTATTTCATTATATCAAAGAGAAGTCTAAATGTGCACTGCTCAATTCTCTGAGCCATTTTTAATGCTCTATTCCACATACTCATTTCTCATCATACCTGAATGACAGTGCTGTGTTCTGTGTGTTTAGAACTTAGACATACATCTTGGGACCAGTCTTCATCTCCTGTAGATTTCACGCTCAACTCAGTGAGCTCATTGTTTTCTAGGATATATGAAGGCAATTTCTGCTTGGCTGCAAGGCAGTTGATGTGTTCTTTAACAACAGCCTGTCCATCTTGACTAATGTAATGCTGAACCACTTTCAGTTCAATACTTTCAGAAAGGTAACTACAGACTGTCTGTCTTCCACAGATTAGGATCTAAAACACACAAGAAATACAGCTCTTATGTAAACAATTGTGAAAAAAATAGTCAAAATTGAATTAGAGAGTGAAAACCTGTAGAAGAATAATGTCACTGCTTTAGGTTTCCCCAAGCACTGCTGAAGGCAGTGAGTAGTAAAACATTATTTTTATTGGCCAAATGTATGTCCAATTTCATAGAAATCTAGGCATTAAAATGCTTGAAATATTGCAAAGGCAGTATCCACACTTGAAAGAAACACGTATCCACTTTCCTTCCCACTGAACTCAGGAGTACTGCCCATGGCTGACAGTTCTGGTTTGGATTTTAAGAGTTCTGTGATGGTCTCTGAATGTTGAGACATTTCTGAGCAGTCACAGGGATGTACTTCAGAAAGTTTTCTATGGATACCTCACATTCCCATCAAGCCAATGATCCAGAGCTTTCACAGTATGTCTGCCATTCTAAAGCTTATAATTTCATTAGATGACTGTAACTGTTTCTGTACTTAAATGCACACACCTAGAAAATGACCAGATTAGACTCGGCATTGTTGCTGTCCATCATGCATGAATTGTTTACTGTAGAGATGTACCTGACTTTTTCCAAGCTATACCAGGGAACACCATTCCATGTGTATCCCTGCTGTACAACCATCATAATTCCTTTTTTCATGAATGGGGGCACACAGCATAGCTACAGCCCACCATGTGAAATCTCAGCAGGGCTTTCAGTGACACCAGGCACTGCTCCTGTCTGGTAAGCTGTACTGTAGTTGTGCAGTACAGCTCTGCCCATCCATGAGCTGAGCATTTTCTGTCCACCACAAGCTCTGGCTTCTGCCAATGCAGGCAGAATGGCTGCAGTGTTATTACACATCTCTTTACAAACATAGTAAAGGGAAAGTTATTGCACAGCAGCTAATTTTCAAATGTTAATTTGGTAATTCTTTTATTTTAAAAAATATGTAAGCCTGAATTACTACCCAGAATATATTATGAACAGTTTCTTAAAAAAATTAAGAGAAAAATTTGTTTCTCAAGAGCTCAAAACATGTAAGAGATTATGTAACTTAGCACTGTCAGAACTTATGAACCACGCAAAGGGATGTTTACTGGAGCATATAAAATACATGTTAGTAACTGAGATTTTAAATGCTAAGATTGACACCAAAGTGAAGAAAAAAGGTTGTAAAAATTCCCCAAAACAGCCCCAAAAGACTGCTATACTTGTTTTTTGCAGATCCCAGTAGGAGAGAATAAATAACAAAATGACTAATTCATGAATAGGCAACAGTTTAAATTACTCATGTTATTTTTTCCTAACTGGATCAAATCCTTACTTGCTTCTGCACTCCACTGAGCTGCTGAACCTTGATAATAAGTGATGCTGTCCGGCCCTTGTACTGAATGGTGCGAATAAAGGTCCCTGTATTGTCCACACTGAATGGCTCAGACCACCGCCAGTTTCCCCAGCCTTCAATACAGATGTGCAACAGCTGGAAAGAAAGAAATTACTACTTCAATACATAACCAGGAAAAAAAGTGCCTTGCAGTAGGATATAAATTCCCATGACAGAGAAATATTCTTGGTTTGAAATCCCAGCAATGCTAAGCACACCAGTTGTCTGAATGATCCATTCAGTCTGTAATTCTGTGATTTCAGACACAATCAGAAGCAACAATACCATAAAATGGCTCTGAATCATGCATTTCTATAAATTACCTGCTTTAGCAGTACGTTTAACATCTAGGCACACAACTGTTCACAAAAAAAAGGGCAAGTAGACTAGAGAGCATAAAACAGGAAATAAGAGATTTTCTTCACTGCCTTTGAAATTGTTCTAGAAGCCCATTCTATTACCAGCAAGGTGATATGAATGCAGGTCCATGCCAGATTTTTTGCCTTCAGAATAAACCAGAAAATTAGGAATACCCTTCCCTTTGAAAATAAAGAAGGACTTGTATAGCTTGCATGTATGTGTCTGTTAAATGCAGAATGTGGTATATTGCTGAGAGATGGGAAACATTTCATTTCTTACACAAATGTGGTGGTAAGTTCAAGCTTGACTGCATGAGAAGAAATTTAACTGCATAATTATACTCCCTATGTGATTCATTCCGGAAAAGGAGTGGCTTTTTTCCAGTTTAACTTAAATCACTTCCAGAGCAATACAGTCTTTCATCATTTGAAGAGCCTTTCATCCATTTACCCACCATACGCACTTACCTCTGTCCCATGGAGATTCTTTAAGCCAGAGTAGTGAAAATTGGTACTGTTCCATGTAGGTCAATGAAGTTACATAAATTTACACCAGCTGAAGATCTGACTATTTAGCTCTGTATAGATCTTTTGTGGCTGTGCAAACTTAAGGATGTGAGTTATATATAAGGGATCAAAGCAATAAGCATTCTGGGTAAAATTTATTCTTTGCAGAGGGCCAGCACAGAGCCTAAGCATCACTTAAGTTCTTTAAAACAGTCATATGAAGGCCTTGTGGGAGTTCTCTCTTGAGGGTTGAGTTTCACTCTGATTTTGGACATCTGTCATTAATTAATTTAAGTAATTGAGAACAGGATCAGGCCCAAAGATTGATTAAAACTGGAACTTGTAAATACTGTGTTCTTCCATGATTTGTTTCCAGAAAGGGATAGCATTCACCATGGGTCTGGTCAGTTGGACTTAGTGAAGGGCTGGATGTTGGGGTTTCCTTCACTGTTTTAAGAAACAACCACAGCAATAACTTTCAAAGATATTACAACTCAGTAGCCTGTTTGCAATTTGTGGTATCCTCAGCACAAGTTACACACAGAACAATAACATTCATTCAGTGGGTGGCTTTTGAATTTGCAAGAGTGATGACTGCTGCATTCAGATTCAAATGAGTTTTATGCTGGAAGCACAAAGGCTGATACGTGCCCGTGTGTGCAAGGACAGGCATCTGGATGTGCACACGTGTGGGCACAGCTTTATTTTCAAGGTTATGTTGAGGGAGGCTGTACACTAGGACAGCCAAACTCATAAACAAACATGTCACTTAGATTCTGAAGCATTAGTTAAAGAAAAGGAAAATGAAAACAATAACAAAAAAAATCCAATTGCAGTGGCTGGAATCTGTTCAGTTTCTCACAGAGGCAGCTGGGAATAAATCTCATCACATATGAAAATTAGAAGAAACATGAAAACTGTTTACTTTGGAGAGAATGGTAGCTGGAAATGACAGCCAAATAATGAGAAAAGGTACTTAAGTGGTCAGCCTCAGCTACAGGCCCACAAAATACTGTGTGCTCCAAAGATAGACGTCATGTAAATGCCATAATTGACAATTAGTAATTACATGTAGCTACAACACTAGGATGTCTCCCACCCTGTATAAACAGCTTTGCTCACGAGTTGAATGTTCCCAAGGAACGTGCTGTCAGCTTTCCCTGAGCAGTCATTAGCTCCCAAATGCTGCCTTACTAATTTTCTTTGTAGTGATTAGTCTGCATTTAACTTCAAGATTCAGAAAGAAAAATAAAGAAGAGCTATTGGCATTTTCTTATTTAACAAACATACAATTTGCATACTGGTAAAAGTGAAGGATACGGCCTTCATAATTTACTTTAAAGATATCTAATATATTTGTATTAATGACCTAACAGTGTAAGAATTGGGTGCTGTGTAACTTTACTTTTGAGCCAAGAAACTGCATTCCATGAAAACAAAAAAAGGATCTCTGAATGATTATTTAAGTGTGAGATTTCTGGAAAAGATGTCTAGAAATAATGGCAGTGATTTTAGAGAACTAAGTAATCAGACATTAGCATCATTTTAGCAGAAAACAGATTTACAGATTCACTCAATTTTCTAATTTGGAAGGGACTTGCAAGGATCATCAAGTCCAGCTCTTAAGTGAATGGCCCATACAGGGATTGAACCCAGAACCTTGGTTTTATTTGCACCTCACTGTGACCAAACAGGAATCAAAGTGACCTGATACTAAAGATTTGCAATAATTGTCATTAACTCTTTCATCGATCAAGCTTTATGCTAATTCTAAAAATTTATTAGACACTCTGTTCAAAAAAGTTCAATGAATATAGCTAGGTATGGGACATATATTAGGAGAAAAGAGAATTAATTGCATTAAGGTACAAAAAAAGAGACTTCAAAGCATCCTAAGAAATACAATCCATTGATAAGCGAAAATTTGTAGCTTAGAGAGAATTTAAACAGACTATCTATTGTATACGTGAAGATAGGCACTCATTAGTGTAAATATTTGATTTCTGCATTTTCTGTCAGGGAAATATACCAGCAGATAACCCAGAGAGTTTTGTTTTGACTAGACTTGGCTGGGGCTTGGATTTGTAATTCTTAGCCATTATGGATTTCTGTTTTGAGAGGAATAGAAATTACTTCAAGGAAGGTGGATTAAGATGAAACTGCTCTTACTGGAGCAAATGGCTAGAAAAGCATTATCTTTAAAATAATGTCTTTATCATGCCTCTTCACAGAATGTTTCTATGTGCTCCTCAAAATTTACTTAGGTTTTCAGCTAGAAGTGTGAGTGAAGGGTATGATCTGAGTAAATAAAGCTGTGTGTCATATGACAAAGCATAAGGAATAAAATGGGGGATTAAAAGTGAGACTAAGAATTCAGCTTGTCCAGAAAAGGCATCAATTTTCAGCTGTATAAGTAATTTAAAGCTTGAGCCTTTAAAATGCTTAGTGATGCAAATTTGATTTCTACTTTGCTTGTAGATTCACCAGACTTAGCTTGGTTTCACCAAGGTTCTTTAGACTGTATTTGTCTTCTAAGTGAAACTAGGAAAAGTTTTTTTTTGGGGGGAACAAGGGTAATCGCTATGAATTCTGAGAGTTTGGGAAGAATCAGGTGAGGACCAGGTAAATGGTGTGGGAGCAGTTGTTATTTTCAAAGATAGAAGATAGTAAAATAAAAGCTGTGATAATGCAGCAGCACAGAGGAAGTGTAGCTCTGGAGATGGAGCTGAATTCTAAGACTTGAAGCTAAAGAAATTTTTAATTGAAAAATTAAAAGAGAAGCTTGATTTGTATTTTTTACTGTGTTTTCACAATACAAGGTGGCTCTTGATTAGGATTAAGATACACAATAATAAAACCAACTAGTATTTGGAAAAACAGTGAATGAAATATTTATTCTGCATACTATCAACTGCAGTGGCCACAAAAGTAGCTTGAACTTCAACATCACCTGCAAAGCAGACCTGAACCTCACAGGTACAAACTCACCCTAAACATTGCAGAAAAGTCTTTTGGTTAAGGAACAGTAACCAAATTATAAATGTTCATGGATAATATTAATCCTTATCTGCCCCAGATATTATCTAGAAATTCAATTACATGTAATACAGTATGAGCATTGATTTAGAATGCAGGAACCCCAAAAAAAGCAATAGTACTCTTCTCACTGTGTGAACAGTATAAAATCACATACAGCTTTTTTTGCCTGATGTTGTTCTCTAATGACCTAGGAAGGATTATGTAAAGTACAAGAGATTGTTCAGAGAACTTGTAACCTTCCTCAACAGTAAAAAGAGAAAATATCCCAATAACAACTGATATATAAGTTACAGTTTCTAAGGTTTGAACCCAGAGCAGTGCATGTAATTTTTCACATTATGTAACCCAATATCTAAAAGAACAGCAACTTGGAAGTAAATAACAATGAATTGTGATCCTGCTGCAACATGAATCAAACTTTGGTTTCAGTCTTTTTTTTTGGTAGAACAAGGAGGAAGTTCTCATATAGCAAATTTGCTATTTGTAAAACTACAGTAGCCTTTAAAAAGTATGTTTATAAAATTTAGAATTTGTGTTCACAGACACACTATTTAAAATAAGAAAAATTTTAAATATGTTCCAATGAAGGTACTAATAATGTACTAACCAGTACTAATATCTACTCGAGACTTTGTTAAATGTATGATCAAAAAAGTGATAGATATATTTTCCCTCAAATTCTATAAAGTAGCAATAAAATGACACAGTTTCAGGCATATGTACTTACTTTGATAAGAAATAAATATATTTTATTAATACCCACATTCTCATTGAAGTCATTGCCCAATTCAACATAGCAACTGATCTTTTATCCATTATAGCTGCTGCTTCAAGTTAAAGACGATGAAAACTGAAAATGTGTAACTGTTACTGTAACCCTGGAGGGAGAATACAGAAAGGTTTGAGAACTGCTACCTTCTTAAAACTTTTACTATGCAACATTATGTTTTGCATAGAAAGCACACCAGTGAACTTAAATCCATCACTCTGGGCTTCCTCAGAGGACTCTGCTGAAATTTGAGTGTGGGGAAAACAACTAGTAATAACTAGCACATTATAGACAATTTCTGCTGTCTGTTCATAAGCAAACAATCTCTGCAGAATGCATTCAGGGGACTCTCACATGGATATCTGGTTTTTACATTTGCTGTGATCCCTAGTGGGACCCTCCAATTGCCTACTGTCTTGCAAGACAGAATTCCTTAACTCTGAGTAAATTACTAGGAAGATCTGATCTCTTCTAACTTCAGAGTTTCACCCTATGTATCATATGCTCCAGTTCATCTAAAAAACACAGCTGTCTTGGAGACAAACATGACTTTTGATGTAACTGGGGCCCATCCCACAAAACAATGTGAAGATCAAGATAAGGAGTGCAGACTTGATCCAATAATAATGTAGGAGCCAGTGTTGTCTGTAGAGCACAGGAATGATGTATCTTCTCTTCCCTTTTAATGACATCTAACAGACCTCTAACTTTCATTAAAATCTGCAGAAGGAACTCGCAAAATCTGGCAGCTTTAGATAGAATTGCTTAAAGCCTCAAATACCATCAGTTTTGGACCTACCCCAGCTCTGAAAGGGACTATACAATTGGGGGTGTCTTATCCCTAAGGGGGGCCAAACCCTCATGAAATCTGAGGAAAATGTGGGGGATGGAGTGGTGTAGAAGACTGAGCATCGGACCTCAGACTTATTACTGAAATCTTAGCCAAAGTAGCGAGACTTGCAGGAATCAGAGTGAAAGTTAAAAGGGAAAGGTTAGGTTCCCTGAAATGTAAAGGATCCAGGCAGGGAAAAAAGGAAGGAAGCAAGGAGCTTTAAGTTAAGCCAAACAGTTGGAGGGACACCATCAAGAGCTGATAAATCCAAATCCTTGGTGTGCTGTAACTGTTTTTGTAACATAAAAAAGTTGAAATTTTTAAAATTTTAGCCTATAGTTTCATTAATAATAAATTAATTCTAAATGTAAATAAATAGTTATAAAACTATCTGCTAAAATATATATTTTAGGTGTATATATATTTAATTGTGTTAAAGAATTTAAATAGGCAATTACCCCATCTCTATTCTTAATTAGCAAAAGAAAAATGGAGAATTTTATTGATGTGAATGTAGAAGAAATACAATCCTTTTAAAACTATTTATTTTCATTTAACTGAACTGCCTTGCCATACTAAAAAAACATTTTGCAGAGGTTAAATAAAGTATTTCATGGCAACCGCTGCTTCTTAGTGCCTGTGTAACAAGAAACATGAGCCAGCCAAAGTTGTGCAAGTTGGTTTTCTTTCCCAGTAAGAGAATGTGGTATCTAAGACCTTGTCCTAACTCATTTTATCCCCAAGAGTAAGTCAAGTAAGTCAAGTATGAACTAATGCCTGGAGGGAAGTCCCTGACTCCAGAAGTATGGATTATTTCACATTTATCTTACAATCTGCTCTCAGAGTTCTTAAAATTCACTAACTTGGCAAGTCAGGAATTATCATGAGAAATGAAATAATTTCATAACTATGAAGTCATCTAGCATTCCATGAATATGACACTCAGAGGGTTTGTCCTTGCTTGGGCATTATTCTGACCTTTGGATAACAAGCTGCTAGATAGTTTTGCATGGAAACAATTAGAAAAGTGCCACAGTATAACAGGGACAACCTGATGTCTTGATTGAGTTGTTGTTTTCATTTCAAGGGTTTGTATTAATCATTAAAAAAATGTACAGGACAACATTTGTAATAATATTTAAACCAACTTTTTTGTATGATTTAAAATGACAAGGGATTGTACTGGTTAGATGAACTGCCATTCTGAATGCTGTATTTACAATGGACTTGTATTGGCAAATGAAAAGGCTTACAGGGAAATGCCAACGTTCTCTCTTTACAAGACCTTTGTAAAGAAAATTTGGTTCTATCTCAACTGTGTGTAAAAAGCCTCTGCTCCCATGTAGTTTCAGTGAAATTACTTCAGTGCTGTTTTTTAATCTCTAGATTTCCCAGCAAGACATGGCTGTTTAAAAATGTTAGGGGAGCAGAAATCATGTTGAAATTATTCCAAAGGCTGGGACAAGGGAAGCAGAACCTCCCTGCCAGAGGAGCCTGCTGGCCAGCAGTGTGGCTGAGTCAGTAGTCAGCTGTTGGCTTTGCCATCTCCTGGGACATGGGAATCCATCATGACACTCCTGACTTTTTATCAGCCCAGTTCTTCATTGAATCTAAATCTGATCAGAGCAAAACAGAATGGGGAAACCCTTTGACATCACCAACTGTTAGCTGAAGAATGAATATCTGAAAAATGAATCTGAAGCTCCTACTGTCCTCTCACCCATTCCCTTATGTGTGATTTGGGCTTCTGATGGACTTTTCCACCTTTCATCCTGCACTTTTGTTTTTCATTTAATAAGAAACTTAAATAGCAGCCATGAAAATGGAATGTTTTGCACTGCTCAAGTCTGTGACTGAAAGCACAGTTTAAGTTTTCCAGGTGTTAGATGTCTAATGCCATTTATTCTGATGGTGGGTTTTAGCAGTTCAGTTGCAACTAAGAGAAAGTATCAGTAATGAGCTGTCCTTTTAATTCTTCAACTTTTCACTTGCTTGAGATAATCTTCATTTTTAAGACTCCTTCCAGTTTGAACCATTACTGAATATACATCATACTCAGAACTACACCTTTTGTAGATCTATCTAAAATGAGGATTCTCACCACTGAATAATTTTATATAAGTAAGCAGAAAATGAATGTAAGAATTTTTTAAGAGGAAAGCCTTACTTAGTTCTCAGTTTATTTGCATTACTTTAAATATTTCCTTCTTCTTCTTCCATGTATTTATGAAAAGGTTTAAATCTAATTTTGGGTGGTTGCTACAAATGCAAGTGATAATTGGTTATGAGTTACAGGTTACACTTATTTAGCTTTCTTTCTCCCTCACACAACCAAGGGAAATTACAACAACTGTAATCCTAAGTCACCTGATGAGTGGAGATCTTGTCCCACACTCTGACACGTGCCCAGCTGCACAGAGCACAGTCACCACTTGGTTTGGTCACCTGTGGGATGGGGCATCACAGGCGCTTTGCGTGTATGAGAAAAAGTGTCTTTTAAAACCTGGAAAGGGACATACGCTACTCCACAGCCTCAAAGTCTCCAAAGGCCTCTCTCTGGCACTATGACACCAGCACACACTTTTTATAACAGCTCCTCTGTTGCTGGGCTAAGATGGTCCTTTATGAGCTTGGCTTCCTCTTGACTTACGCCCTGACTTCAGTGTCAACTGCAATTGTTTACTTTGGCAGATTTTGCTCTGCACTGATTACCACATTCATGTAAAATTCAGTGGTTTTGCATATCCATCAGCTGACATGTGAATGAAAACCACAGTAAATTTGCCATCTCTGCCTCCCAGTGCAACTTGAAACTTGTCAGTGGTGAAAGTGGGCACAAGTCCTGTTTAGAATTACAATTCAAAATTTGCCTTTTTTCTCACATACTAAGACTGGTATTTCTTAGGGCTCTAGAGGAGTTAGGAACTCCCATTCACCACATTCCTCCTAGGATCTCTTAAAATTTTAGTAATTTTTCAGGGCAGGACTACTGCTCAGCAAATGGGGTGGCACAGCTCTGTAGTTTCATACTCAGCAGGAGCTGGGTATATACTCAGAAAAGAGAAGAAATGGGTTTGCTGTTTCACAAACACTTTTTAAATTAGATTTAAGTTCTTGTCCTGTCATGAACAAAGATGAGAAGTCTATTTTTTACTACCTCCCAAGTGTTCGTCTCCTCTCCCAAGTACCAAGTAACAGGACAAGAGAAAATGGGCCTCAAGTTATGCCAGGAAGGTTTAGATTGGAAATTAGGAAAAGGTGCTTCATGGTAAGGGTTGTCAAGCATTGGAACATGCTGCCCAGGGAATGTCTGAGTCACCATCCCTGAAAGTCTTTAATGGATGTGGCACTTAGGGACATGGTTTAGTGGTAGACATGGTTTAGTGGTAGCATTGGGTTGGACTCAATGATTTTAAAGGTCTTTCCAACTTAAATGATTCTACAGTTTCACTGAAATACTTCCTGTTGATAGTTTAAAAGTATTTTATTTCAGTTTCAGTGTTTATCCTTAAAACAAAAAATCCCATAACCCAGAAACTGTATCATTTAATCTATATAAGTGGGGTGTTTTTGACAATTTCAAATCTTTTCTAAGGGAAGCATTAAGTTGAGAGCTTTGTCCAGTTTGACCCTCTTCTGCAAACAATTTCAGTGAACAGATGCTTCTGGTAAAAACAACTGGTTAAAAAAATTCCCCAAATCTCTAATGTACATCTCAGGAAACAAGGATCACTTAGTTATAGAAACCTGGCAAGTTGTCTTTCCTTTTTTCAGAAGCTTCACACAACTGCTTTGTTTTACAAAAAGTGCACATCCAGTTCTACCCTTGAGCAACTTTTAAAGACTTCTGGCTTTCCTCACACTTTGTTTACCTTTTCTCTGTGTTGCAGCCCCAGTGTGTGACTCCTGAAGGAACTGGAGCTTTAGAGATGGTTGAGACCGCAGAGAAAACCAATGAATCAGTGCATGAAGCCACCATCAGCTTTAGCAAAGGCTGCCCTGGAAGGGCTGTTTCTGACATACCTGTGGGGACTTGTGCGAGCGCCAGCTGTACTGGTGACTGTGGAGAGTAGCCAGCAAAATATTCTCATCAGTGTCCACCTGGCCAAACCTCAGCGTCTCTTGGGTGTCATTACAGATCACAAAATGGCTGAAGACAAACTCCTCTGCCTCAGGGCATTGGTTCTGAAAGGAAAGGGATAGGAAAGCCAGGAAGAATCAATGTCAGTTGCAGGACATTTGGCAGCTGCCTGCCCAGTGGCGACTGTTAACAACACAGAAATGCAAGATCTCTTCCCTCAGCTTTGGCCTCATAATAATCTCTGCAAAATCTAGTTTCTGGGTTGGCAAAATATATCCTAAGACTTCAATTTTACTTTATATTTCTGTAATGCAAATCTTAAAAATTGAAAACAACAATAAAACTAGATTTTCTAATTTGGGTAAACAACTTCAACATTAAATTCAGTGGGAAATGATGTTACATAGGGCAGACAGGGTACAACAGGCTGAGCAGGGAGGAATGAAGAGGTTTCTCAGTGCTTGACAGCTGAGCTCTCAGGCCAACAGGTTTACAGTTCCTCTTCCCCAGCTTCGGCTTCTAATTTGAAATATTGCTGTGGATCAGCAGAATATTCCCTCTTTTCTGATACCACTTGAAAAGACAAATAAAGGAGACATGAGTAGAGTATTTTCACAGCCCCATGAGACTGGTTTAAAAATGTATCATGCCATTTATTGGGAAAAAAAAAGTATTTTAGATTTTACAATATTTTTTCTCCAGCATCTTTCCATCCCTCTCTTGCTGCTTTTCATCTGGCTGCTTGTCACTCTGTTGGCACAATGAGACTATATGACAGTCATAAAAATTGCCACAGCTACAGGTCTTCTACCCCTGAAGGGATGAGCTAGAATCCCCTGTATGGGAGAGGTCAAAGTGTGACTGACAATTTGATTTGGAGATCATCTCTCATATATTTCTGCCCCAGTCACAACTGGGCTGGCACCTTCCACTTACAAGCAACTATCTAGCAACTGCAACAATTACTCAAAGAAACCAACATTTGGATAGTCTTTGTGCAATTTAATGGTTCTAACACAAAATATTCATCTTCTTGTGGTTTTTGTTACCTCTTATTGACCCATCTTTCCTAGCACACTGTTACGACAACATATTTCTGTTGGTTGGTTTCCCTCTTCACAACACAGCTAAGCTACTCGTTTCTCATCCTTTCTTCCCATGAGGAAGGGGAAGAAAGGATTTCTCTAACTTATGGAACCTCCATGGATTTTGAGAGCTGATTCTGCTTCCCCTCCTTGCTCTCTCAGTGGACCTTTTAAATGGACATTACAAAGCTACCACCTTCCCTGCCTCTAATCATATGGATCCCTTAGCTCTTTGATAAAAATGTGCCTGGAAGCCTGCAGAAATTCAGAGATCAAACAAGAGGGAGAGAAATATTTCCTCATAGATCCCTATGCAGCCTTAGTTATCCTTGAAAACCAGTTTGGTGCATTGCTTGTAGCACATTACTGGGTGATTCACATGGAAGTTTTTCTGAGAAGTGAAGTGTGCAAGGCATGTCCAGTTTAGCATCCTTGAATGCATGTTCACTGCTGGTTTCTCCAGAAGAACTTAAGGTGAATTTACAGGATGTCTGGGGCTAGAAGGGACCTCTCTGGCCACCAAGTCCAATGCTCCTGTTAAAGCGGGTTTACCTGGAGCAAGCTGCACAGGATTCCATACAGGCAGCTTTTAAATATCTCCAAAGAAGGAGACTTCATGACCTCTCTGGGCAATCTGCTCCAGTAGCTGGTCATCCTCACAGTTAAGATGTTTTTCATGATGCTCAGATGGAACTTCCTGTGTTTCAGTTTGTGTCTGTTGCCTCTTTGTCTTTAATCAAGGCAGGTTGTAATTCCTTTTGTAACTGAATGTCAGAATGATTGCCTGGGAGTGTTTGTGCAAATACTATTCACTCTAGGAATATTTTAGCATGAGAATATTCAGATTAAAACTTCTTCCCAAATCTCTTTACTTCTTCTGCATAAGATCAGGTATCTTTTGTGAAACAGGAGCCAGGTGAGCATAACCAAAACTGCACTTCTTCCAAGGAGCAAAACTCTTCACAGAGCAGTATGCCTGTATCACATTCAGTAGCAGATCTGAGTGTGCTAAAGGCTGACATTTACAGTGAGTGCAGAGTTTATTTTGGCATTTTCTAGTGGAGGATCTATGACTTTTTACTGTCAAGCTGCCATACCCACATACCCATAAGTCTACCGCAAATATATGTATTTTCCTGTTACAGCTTTGCAAAATTTTCTTTTTAAAAGGGAGGATTTACTATTCACAAAGCTGAGCATGTTGTTAGAGTCAAACCTATACACAACCCCAGGGGAATTTAAGAAAAGCTTTTTCTTTTCACTCCAATACATTTTCTTGTTGATACACAGAGATTGAAAGAACAATGCCATAAGATGATGAACTTCCTTCTTTTTACCTTAGTAGCTAACCTAGTGTCAAGTAAGTAAACACAGACTGTAGGTTTTGGCATTTCCCAGAGGGAAAAGAGAATCCAGCGAGTTTTTGGCATGCATAGAACTTCTAACTTCTGCTTGAGGAATGTTATCCTATCAAGAATTATTAATACACTTGCACACGTTTTGGTGCTGATGAATGACTGCCATTAATCATTAGTCTTGAAAGCTAGATTTGCTACTAGAATTCAATGCTTTCAACAACAACAGTTCTCAAAGTTAAGTGAAGGAGGTATTTTAGGTTCCATTTTATAATACTTCCCAAGTTTTAACCAAGGAAACACCAAGATTTGCATAATAGGGCATTGCTCTGTACTGCCAGACTTGAGAGAAAGCTACTGATGCCTCCATTCTTGATAATAACAGATGACTAATGGAACATCAAGGAAGCTTGAGGATGCTTTAGCTCAGTGTGGTAACTATGAACTGGACACCCATGCTTCTTTGTCCTTAGGGATCTGCAGCAGTACCCTGTACCCATCACAGGGAACTGGATCCCACATTGCTGCTCAAGTCTGACAGTAGAAGCTTCTAGAGTAAGCAGAAAAGGAGAGAAAAAAAAAAAAGTCAGCAAAAGGATGGAGTGAAGACATCTTGATTGATAAAAGAATGTCTAGAGAAACCAGGCACAATTCAACCAAATAGAACCAGGCCATTTGTGTGGCAATGATGCTGAAGAGCTGAATGATGACTCCAGGAGCTGAAAACACCTAAGTGTGGATTAGGGAAAAAACCCTCTCTGAATTAAAACAGCATATCAAAAGAATCAGCAAAAGATTAACAGCCTGAATCAGATACAGACTAGGGTCAGTTCCTGCGGGACAATTTCCTGCCCCTCTTTAGATCATTTTTCAGCTGTTATTTTCTCTCAGAGAGGCCTGGAAAGTGTCTCTCCTTTATTGGTCTTTCAAATATTTTGTGAATTCTATTCAGAGAGGGGAAAAACATCCCACATAATACTAGTCACCAGGTTTTTCCAGTCTCAGGACTTTTTGCTTGTGTCTTAGCTCACAGCTATTTCAAAGCATTTCTGGATCTGGAAAAAACCCACACCATAAAAGCCTAGGCGTCTTCATATGCACAAAGTAATTTTCTTTGTGCTTCACAAGCTACTGAAGGTGTGTGCAAGCTTTTTCTCTCCCTCTCGTGTACACACAGACACACACACAGACACATACACACACACTATCACCTAGTAATGGTTTTTTTCACAGAAAGTCTTTTGCAATTTGTCTCCCTTGAAGGCTCTCTAAGAGAAAAGAACATTTTCCTCAGGATTCTTTAAACTTCACTCTCATAGCAATGTCCTGGCATTATCAGGTGGAGACCTTCTGTATCCTTTTCCCTTTGTCCTTTGTGCTTATTGTAGAATGATGGGGAAACCACTATGATCACAGATGGCATTTTGACTGATCCCAGCTCATTAAGAAAACTTATGCAACTGCCAACAGAAATGTTAAGCATCATGCAGACCTTGAGGAAAAGAACTTCTAGTGGCCTAAAACAGGTTTAAACCAGGAGCTTTTCTAACTTCTGAGGAGTTTGGGAAAAGAACCGCAATGCCTGGTTTATGTGAGACCACAAAGGAAAAGCTTTTTCCCAGAAATAACACTTTGTACCATACCTGGAGAGCTGTTTTCTCAGCTGACCTCTGTATCTAGATATCTCAAAACAATAAGGCTGTAAAACAATTCATGAAGGCTTAAATGCCCAAATAAAGGGAAAAGAATACCACATGCTCTACCAATGTATGTTCAAAGGAAACACGCATTTTCTATCTCACTTGATAGTCTCTGTGTTATTATCAAATAATAAAACTAAATTAATAACAATATTGAAGTTCCTTGCCCAGGTCTTTAATTATTAAACCCATTACTCTAGCTTTGTATTTGGATGTGCATTAGCCAGTTACTGCTTGTAGTTAAACAGGGATTTCAGATTAGACAGTGAAATATGTCAGAAGGGGAAACTGTTTTTAAAAAGTGCTAATCCTCTCAGATTTTCAGCATGTGACTTAGAAGTATAAAGCCTGGTACTTTTTAGGCTTAATGTACTTTCAAAATGCTCACCATTACTTAATTTAAAAGAAACCTGCCAACCAAAAATACTGCCCACCAAAACTGCCCACCAACCAAAAACCTGCCCACCAAATAATAACAACAACAACAAAAATCAGTCCATATCTAGAAAACAAAGACACTGACAGAGGCTTCTGTTAATTCTGAACTCCTGACCTAAAGGTGCATGGCCAAATTGTTTCATGCCTCATCTGTCTGTCTACTGACTCCAACATCACTTGTTGTAGATTTTAATCCAGTAAAAAATATGTGGAGAATTCAAATAACCCTTCCAGGTTATTAAATTCATGCTTAGTTGTAGAATTTATACTGCATTTTGTGTGAACAGCAGACATCAAACAATGCTTATTACTGGGAAATGTATTCCCTCCCCTTTCAGGGCATGCCAACCCCCTCAAACTGGAGGTAAAGTCACATAAAAAACATCTTGGCAAAAATTAATTTAATAAGCTATTTTGAACCCACTTGTGTGTTAACTGTTCCCTAATTTCAAAGCGATGCAAGTTTTTAATCTCAAATACTCTGGGCCAGATACCCACCACATCAGAACATGGTGGCAAGTACCCCTGACATGAGAGGAAACGAGAAAATTACAGCAACAATTACAGAATTATATCCTCCTGTGGCTCATGTTAACATTGCCAAATCCATGTATAAATCAGTACCAACTATTCATAGAATGTACCTGTCAGCAATATACCATGCGACATATGGCTCTACTTAATCAAATATACAACTCCAGTTTTTTCAACTCAAAATATTCCTTCAAGGCACAGAGTAGTCAGTCAGTCATTCACACTGTGATGTGGTTTAAAACATTTAAATATTTATGCACCATATTTTATTTATATGTATAGCTATGTCTGAGAGATCTCTTTTCCCCCCATCCTAAGAGGAAACTGACCTTTCTGAAGGCCATTTTGCAGTAGTTGCCACACATGTCTTGGATGAGGGACTAGTACTAAGTCAGAAATATTTTGGGTTTAAGCAGCCTACAAGGACTCTCTTATACTTTCTGTTTGTTTTTTATTAAAAGCATTGTTCAAAATATGACAAAAACCAGAAATTGGAGCTACAAAGATTTTTCTTCACATTGATATTTGAGCCAGCTGTGAAGATTTAAATCACACTAGATCTTGTTTTATGAATGTCCTTTTGCAACAAGAAAACCATGGAATGCCCTTAAAAAAGAATTTTTTGATATAAAACAGATGTTTTATCCTTTTTTGGGGGCTTTGTTATTGTAGTGCCATGATAGGTAATTAATTCCCAGGCTCCACATAGGTCTTCAGGCAGATGAAGAGAATGATTTGATTTCAAGGCTATAGTGGAGTAAGGGAATTACAGGCCTTTGAGGGGTCATTGCAGAAGCAAGTTTCTTATACTGGGGCTGGCTTCAGCCATTAATGCTGCTTGCACAGAATGTAACGTGAAACTAGTGTTGAACTTCAATAAGGATGGAAGTAGTAGCTGGAAACAATATGTGCTGTTGCTCAGACTGAGCTGAGCTGCTGTATCATGAAAAGGCACTCACCTTTTCATAAATTAATGGAATATTTTGCATTTCAAGACCTGGGTTTTCATTATTCTGATATGAATCCATGTAGCTTCACTGAAATTCAGGCCGTTCTGGCTACATTTACCTTTACATACTTTTTTCCTAATTTTCATTGCTATCGCAGAATTAATGTGTATTAGGAAAAAACAATTTCAGTATAAGTTAGGGTTTTTACATCCTGAAATATTTTAATGAAAGCAGTTGATATTCTAATTTGCTATTAAAGTAATCACAGTAGCTATATTTTTTCTCATTATTGTGTTTGCATACCTGTTGCCAAGCTTGAATTGCTGTATTTAGAGAATGAAGTGCGTATTGGCCAAAGCTGATGAAAATAGGGTCAACCATTATCGTGCAGTCGAACAGCCTTCCTGCTGTGCTGCTGGAAACAGCAATCTGCCCCCAGATTTTGAAAGGCTTCACAACACTTTGCATGGTCACATTTCGACACTCCAGAAGTTTACAGTCAGCTTGAGTCGAAAACTGGATCTCCTGGAACACTGACTTATCGTTCCACTGACGAAGATATACATGAGGCTCATCAAAGGAAACTATCATGTATTCTAGTTCAGATGGCATGCTCTTATCAGATAAAAATGGCTGAAGGAACTTTGGTGGTGCTGAAAAGTAAAAGAACAAACAAGACTAAAACCATTGCTGCATTCTTTATGTTTTTGTAAATTGTGTTTTTACTGCTTGTACATAAGATGAAAACAAGTAAATCTATCAAAGAGTTGACATTCCTGAAATCTGAAATGAATCCTGTTCACGCTGTTTGTTAGATGTAAAACAGTATCATAATTAATAGCAGCTGCAAACAAAAAGTATCTGCAGAGCAAAATCTTTTCATGGTAAACAAACCAGCCAGTGAAACTTCTTTATCTGCACACTGCTGAATACTCCAGATTGCCATCTATTTGGAACAGGGACCATATTTCTGTGAGAATTTTTGCTACAGTAGGTGTATATTATATTCCACACATAGCACATTACAAACACAATAAAAATTGGCAATACAGTATTTGCTGACATCTGACTGTACAGGCCAACAGGCTCCACACTGGAAGTTGTCTTTGCTGCAATTATGGACAGCTCAAGACCACAAACCCACTGAAATGCGACATACTACCCCATAATACTAGAAATGAAACAAAACAGTATCCTGAGACTAAAGCATGAGAAATGTATCACAAAAAGATCTTATCATGTTTGTTGAAGTTTCAGTCGTGCAAAGTGCTGAGCACTGAGGCAGCAGACACTGCAAGGCACGTTCACCCCTTGTGTAACATTAAGCATGTGAATATTTCCACTGATGCTATTATTTATGTTGCTAGAACTACTCACATGCTTAAAATTATCGTATGCTCTAGTGCTCTACAGATTTGGAACCAAAACACTCATCCCTATCCAGGATCAAGCCCTGTTATTCTACAAACTGTAATTGATACAACAACTTTTGTGCTCCCTTTGTGTATAACATAGCACAAAGGAGCCCCAAAACTTAAGGCCTTTAGATGCTGTAACAACAATAACAACAGCATAAACTCAGTCAAGGTTGAGAAATAAAACAGCTGCGTTTGATTTTAATCTGATTTTTGCCTCTTCCAGAATATGTAATTTTAAAGACTGAGCATCTGAAATTGGACTGTAATAGTGAGGAAGATTACGCACTGATAGAGGTAGCTGACTAAGAAACTATTTGCTAGTCATTGAATGCTAGTCTTGGTATGATTTGATAATGAATATATTATAATACTTGCAGAAATACAAAACCTACACACAAAGAAAGCTGTCCCTGTCAAAATGATCCAAGAAGTTTGCCCATCTTTCATAGAAAGCATTCCTGGCATTTGAAAATCAGACAATAATCTAAAGATCTCTTGGAATGTATTTGCCATTAATGCAATGACAGAGAGCACTGAACAAAACCAGATGTAGCTCCAAAAGATCATAACCGAAATAACTTAAATCTGCAGTTCTCAGAGCTCTTCCAAGGAATTTTTACTAAGCGGGTTGCAAAATCTTCAAGTATTTTAACAGTACTGTTAATACACTGGAAAATGTAAAAGATCAAATTCATTCACTAAGATGGCTCAAAAGTGAAGTGGCACCTGCTGTCCCTAATCAGACTATGGAAAACAGACAGCTTCTACAGTTACCCGTTCCAGGGGCAGGGAGGGGCTGCGCTTCCAGCCTCACTGCCAGCCCTGTGGACAGGCTCAGTGCACACAAGTCATCGGTTTCACCCTGAAGCCTGTGCCCCTGGTGGCTGTTTGTGATGGCTTGTTTCAAGAATGCCTGTTTGAATGAGGAGATGGGGACTACACAGAGCAGGACAGGAGAGTGCTTAAGCAGCATCTGTGAACTATGTTTTTATTATTCTCCATAAAGCAGTACATACCTGTGCCGAGTTGATCAAGATGATGGCATAGGTGCACTTCCAAACAGGTAAATTGGACCAACACACTCAGTGATGGCACAAACCAAGGAGTAAAACAGGAGTCAACCCTGGTGCAAGCCGCTAACGCCGTGGGGGTCACAAGCTGATCGCACACGCTTTGGGAGCCAGATTCACTTTCTGAGCTGCAGAAGGAAGGTAACAAAGTAGTGCTTCAACACTTCCAGAATGTTGCAGCTTTACAGCAGGACTTCAGGATGTTCCACACTCATTTTCTGACACAGACAACATCATGGTTTTATTTTAACTGCTAATGCCAGTGTCTGTACTTTTTCCAAAGCAGACTGTAACAGACAAGATTATAATCCATCCATACTTTTATCAAACTACACTTTCACTTTACAAATATTTGAATCACAAACCCAAAGCTTATTTGCAGAAAAAACCCCCAAAATATGCCAGGTATCTTCAATTGTTGAAATGGCTAAACAAGAGTAATTATTCTTATTAATGCTATAAGAATGAGACGAAAGGTCAAGAGAATTTGGTTTTTTCCACTTGATTTTAAGGAATCCAATTTGCAACCATCAAGCTACTTCTATGTGTGAACCCCTAGTCTTCGTAAGCTTTATTTCCTTTGCCCTTCTCACTCTAAAATCATGATTCAGGAATTATTTCTAAGTACTATAAACTCAGTCTGGAGCCCTTTACTAGCATATTAACTATACATTTAAAGTGCCACCCTCCTGATCTTTTTTCATAGCTGTGCTCCTAACACCATGAATTTCCAAGCATTGTCTTTCAGTCTCTTGAGAGGAACTAACACTACATCACAATTCTATAACCTGCTAAGACACCATAGAAGTACAAATAAACTTTCTAATTTAGCAAAAACTATCCTTAATGCTCCTCATTCTCACTCCATTTGAAGTTTGGCTCTCAAGAGTTTTAGCTTAAAAGTTTAGACTTGATTCAAGAGAATTACAACCATATCCTCAGTCAAAGAATGTCTTTATTTTAAAAATAAGATTTAATGAAAGATGGACTAAGGTGAACTTAATATTTTTGTCAGAAAGTCATTAGTCTTTATAAAGCACCATAAATCCACTTCCATTAACATTTAAAAGATATTTTAAATTGAAACATAAGTTTAGATTTGAACAATGACCTTCCAAACAACATACCTTAATCTTTTAGGACCAGATTTTTCACCCTGCAATGTGTTTCACTTCAAAATTATGCACAAATATAGCAGGTACTCGAAATGTTCAGCTGCAAATGCATGGAATTCCATGGATAGGTAAATTGATCAGTATGATTTAGTGTTGCAGTAACTATCTAGTATAGTATTTATTTACAGAGCTTAAATCCAACTTAAGGTTTGTGGACATAAAATACTAATGCAGCAGTAAAACCCAACTAAGATTAGCTAATTATTAAAGGATACTAAGAATGGATTAGGTCAGGAAAGTATGAAAGATAAATGACTTAATCAGAATTTTAGCTGCTTTCCTGTGCTTCTTTACCTCTTTAAATTTCTTGTTTACATTCCAAAACCAGTGTTGTACACCTTTCGAGAAATGGCACCTTTGAAAATAAAATTATTCTTTGTGTTCACATGATAAAATATCTGTGGGACTGGATAACAGAGAAATAGGATGTTTCACTTTGTTCTGCCATGGATATTAGAGTGCTGGAACAAAGGAAGAAACCAAATCCAAAAGGACAAAAATTCATATGCTGATTTAAACAACTAAGTACTTTTCAATCTGTAAATTGGTTAGTTCTTTCAAAGTAACTAATAATATTTTAAGATTTTTTTTGCTTGTTGCATTTTGATTAGAAACAGAAATTCAGGAGCATATGAAAGGAAAACAGTTTTCTGTTGGGGTAGAGGAGTGCAAACAAATATTAACCAAACTATGAAGAACTTTAAAAAAAATAATTGCACCTTGATATTCTGAATTAAGACTTAATTTCATGAACAGCAGTAACACTGATTGCAGTAAAGAAGAAGGACATTTATTTCTCATATTTGGGGTTTATTCCAAAAATATATATTTATTGTTCTCAGAAACCTATTTCTTGACTCACTAACAGTGACTAAGCATTTTTATTTCTTTTGAGGTATTTTGGAGATGCATATTTTCATATAATAAAAACCAAACAAAATCTAATTTCTTATTTAGTAAAATTTTATATATCTTCTTTTTATGCATTGAGCATTTTACTATGGTGGTGGAACTTTTGTAATTTCTCACTCATAAACACCATGATGACAGAGCAACAGGACATGTTTGATGCAGAAGGAAATGTGGCAGGAGCTTCACACCAGGGAAATAATGTAAAGCTTTTAGCCAAATTTTTCTCCACTTTTTCTGCTCCACAAGCAACAGACCACTGAGGTAATACTCAGCAGCTTAAAATGTTGGGAACAAAAAGATTCAAAGCTGCTTTTTGTTTCCTGATGGAGTCACCTTAGAAAGCAAAAAGGCCCAACACTGAAACCCTGCAAAATTCAGAGTTCAAGCAGATGCTTAAAAACTTAACAAGAGAGAAACAGCAAATGAGGGTGGGACAGTGTTGTCCATGGGACAGAACTGGCCTTGCATCCTCTCCCCTACCAGGGAGGGACAAGTGCTGGTAGTGGAGGGCTTAGAGGAGCAGAACAGGGCATCTTAAACCATGATGGTAAAGAAGGTAAAGTCCCTACAGAGAGGAAATAGCCTTCTAGGAGCCATCTGAAAAGAAATGCAACAAGGATCTTTCACCACTGTTTTCCCATCTGCCCAGACTTTTTCTGAAGTGTAATTGTTTTATTTGTGAGGGGCTCCATTTGATTTTTACTCAACCTGAAACCATATTCAGAATTATAGTCCCCATGTCATTATGAAAATAAGAATACAGTAACAGTATAAACCAGCTACAGTACAAAATATACTAAAAGCAGCAATCAAATTATTATAGTATTTTCTTTAAAAAAACCCATCTGTAATAAAAAGTCATGATATAAATAAAGTATTTACAGAGGAACTGTAGTCACTACCATGACCCTGATTTTAAATTGAATCCCATTTAAATTTTTTGCCTAGGTGGACTTCCATCAGACCTGCAGCGTTGCCACTTTTTTCTTTAACTTTGCAGAGAGCACAAAAATGAAAAACCGCAGCCCTTTATCACATGCTGTGCACAAACAGCAAATAAAGTTGTGCTAACTGAAAATACAGGAAAGTTTCTATTAAGTCTTGATGAATGACAGTAGGAGCATTAATATCAGGAGAAGATGTGATTGGGAAATCAAAATTTGTTCATCAAGTGAATACAATACAAAAACACCCCCACGTTTCTTGGCTTCCTTGGAGCTACAAAATGAAGTGTGGACTGTCCACAATTTTTCAGTTCTGAAAGAAGAGGAAGAACCAGATTCTACTGATTTGTGTTTGGCACATCATGCTTAAGGAGGAATGTGGCAAAATCAGAGGAAATTAAAAATAAAAGTGATCTGACTTTATTACCAGATTTTTTTATTTTTCTTTTTTCTTTATTTTTTCAAGTGCTGGGAAATATCAGAATACTTAAAATGGAAAATACCTACACTTGAAGTCATATAAATTATGATATTTCACGTCATGCAAAGCAGCTCAAGTTAAACATATGGCAACTGAGAACAATGACTTAGCAGTGATCTGCATTATTCTTGTTATTTTAAGAGAGAAATATTTAAACCAAAACTGCCATTTGTGATGAAACTACAACATGGAAAAATATCCACTGGGAAGAAGAAAGAGACCACTTAACTCATTTAATTTATGACTCAAATACTGGTCTGAACCCAAATTGTTAGAGGTCAAAATCCAGTACATCATTTACTTTGAATAAAAGCTGAAACAATTAGCAAGAAACATGATCATGATTCCTCACTTGAATTTCTAAAAAGTAGCAATTTAAGGCTTATTTAAAAATTTTTGTACTTGTTTCATGGTTTGTATCTTAAGGCATTTTCAATTACTATTTTACATTAATATGTCAGTAATTATAAAAATACTGTTTAAATTACACAGGAGATGCACAAATATATAAAACATCTTGTAATGTAACCCATTTAAACAAAAAAATTATAATCATTCCCAACCAAACCAGGAAGGGGCTTTAGTGTCTCATCAACCAAATAGAGATTAAAAAGTAATTTCAATTATTATTTGTTAGTCCCGCAACAGGCAAATGCAACCCATAAAAATAATTTATTCTGTGATAATTTTTTGTAATCCCCTGTTTTAAGGTCTTCCATAAACAGTCATTTATGCCATATATGATTTCTTTCATAAACACTGTACTACATCCCCAAAGAAACGCTAAATTATTTCACTTAGTATTTCAAATTTGCTCATTCATTGAATAAACTTCCATAAATGTCAGTGCAAATTTTATACATACATAGAAATAATGAATGGGATACAAAATTCTCAAAAATAAACAACATACATGTATATATTATGCCCTTCACCAGACAGCTTCTGATTTTTATACTTCCAGTTAGCTCTTGATCAATCTCAGAAGAACTTGCATACCACAGGATTTGAATCCTGACATCTTTGCATATTCCCATATTCATTACTGGTTGCTCTATTTCATCCTGCCAGCTACTGCTCATCATATCAGCTGAATCTACATCTTCTCACAAACCTTGTTGTTTTCCTGTCACATGAGACACCTAAATTTCATACCTTATAACCAATGTTAGGAATCAGTAATAAAGTACTAAACCACAATGGATCAGCCTCTCTGCTAATAATAATTAGCATATCACAGAGGTTACCACAAAAAAAAAAAGCTGCAGAATTTTAAGAAAAAATATTATCATTGAGCAGCAGCTGCATGCATATGGCAGTGGTTAGAGTCTGATCCAAAATACAACATCAAACTAAGAAGATAAACTTGACCAAGACTAAGCATTTTTATACTTTACAATTAATAGTGTATTATAATTGTTAACCAATCATACAGTTGCAGTGTGTAATTAACATCAAATTATTGTGAGTGTAAAGGAAAACTGAGGTTCAACTTTTATACAGCCTTTGTTTCTTGCTCTCACAGATCCCTCAGCATTAGAATTCCCTAGTTTAACGCTCAGCACTGGCATTAAGCCTTGAGGCTCTTCCCACAAGTCTGCAAAATCCCATGTTAAATGCTGGCTTTAGGAACAAGACTTTGACATTTACCACAACATGGGCACCGTCTCTCTCTCAAAACCAAGAAAGTCGGGGATTTTTTGGTTAAGTCGAATCTAGAACATATTTCAGAGTGTTTGCTGAGAAGAAATTATCCATACCAGCAGCAGTATGTTTGATGAAGCCACATTTTCAGCAAAGTTACTTCCAACATGGACTTCCTATGAGCCACTAGACATCTAGAAAGGTTTGTCTTTTCTGCAGGTCCACAGTTTCTCTCACCACCTCCTACATGAGGCTTCCCTTTAACAGAACGTGATCCCTCAGGCCTTAACCACTACCTTCAATTTGTTCTGTAGCTGTAACCACATTCATTCAGTTCTTGGGCCTGTCTCAAAACCTCCAGGTCAGTGTTATATCACTGGCATGTTTGCTCTGTTCCCAAGAAAAAGCCACTGTGCCTCAAACAGTGTAGGTCAAAGCCTCATATCTGAGGAACAGCTGCTCTTGTTTTGACCTCTGAAGGTTTTCTGAGAAGGATCACTCCTGACTGGTCAGAACTACTTCTTCCACACCAGTCCTTCCTGCAGCTATCCTTAAGAAAGCCTGCAGTGCAGCTTTGTCTGAAGTTAGAGAGATCAGTTTGAATTTTTATCACAGACAGGGTTGGATTGGAAGGAACCATAAAGATCATAGTTCCAATACCCCTGCCAAGGGCAGTTACAACTTATGCTAGACCAGGATGGTCAAAGTCCCACCCAGCCTGGCCTTGAACACTTCCAGGGATGAGGCATCCACAGCTTCTCTGGACAACCTATTCCAGTGCCTCACCACCCTCACAGTGAAGAATTTCTTCCTAATATATCATCTAAACCTGTCCTTTCTCAGATTAAATCCACCCCCCCTTATCACTACCTGTCCTTGTAAAAATCTGTCTCCAGCTTTCTTTCAGTTCTGAAATGCTGCTCTAAGGTCTCCTCAGAGCCACCTTTTCCTCAGACTGAAAAATTCCAAGTCTCTCAGTCTGTTTTCACAGGATATATGCTCCAGTCCTCTGATCCTCTTTATGGCTCTTCTCTGGAATCACTCCAGCAGGTCCACATCCTTCTTAAGTTTGGGGCCCCAAAAAGTGGACACAGTACTCCAGGTATGGTGTCATGAGAGCAAACCCATGTCTCCAAATAAAAAACACTGCTGAGGCAGGGAATATAACTTTTTCTCTCTCCTGATTGAAATCAGAGGGTTTCCTTGTATATCCCACAGGTTTTTGGCTTCTGGAGCTCACCCTGACCTATACAAATCTTTAAGTTTCCAGTCTACTGTTAGTTCATGTAGGTATAAGCTACAGTTCTTAAAGCTATTATGAATTCCCCAGACTAACAAAAGTATCAGGACTAGTGACTCTGCAGCCTCTGGACAGGTAGGTGTCAGTTCAAGGAACTTTCCTTTGACTTCCCTCTTTCTCTTCTGTTTATTTACCTTCAAATGCTTCAGTAGTGAGGTAAATGTTTTTTGCTGCCTTCATTCATCTCCTGCTATCCTTGTGCAGTGAACTGCAAATGCTCTTGCTTAATTCCTGTTGTTTCTGAACAATTACAGCTCATTAGCTTATCAGAGCTCCCTGAATGAAACACTGCATCTAGTGACAAACCCTATTCCAGCAGAAAACAATAAATATGACTACAGTGCTAAATGCCTTGATGAAAAAAAAAAAAATCTACTAAATTTCACTACATCATTTCCAGTTCCCACCAAGTTCACATTTCTGTGGTGTTAAGCTGACCAGGAAGGCAATTCTGCCAGGGTCCCACATTCAGTGGAATTAACCTTGTCTAAAACACTTAACTTCTCAATGATGAAAATGCATTCTTTCACAATTAACATCAAGAAATCATTTCCAACCTGATACTATTAATGGAAACCAGATGTTTAATTTTCTTCATTGATTCTGTTAGCCATGCTCATATTCTCTGATTTCTCTGAATTCTGTAGCTTCATTCAACACATACATGGATGCTACATACTCATTGAAGTTTGGGTTTATAAACAAGCAGCAAGAATCAGCAAATACCAATGGTCCAAGAGAGTAATTTTGGGTTTTCTGCTCTAAGTATAAAATGTTAAGCAGGTCTTTGAAAGCAATTCCACTGCTGTTTCTGGACAGAACTTATTTCTTATACTCTACATATTAACCAAAATGGAATGAATGCAAACAGAGTGAATATCTGTCATTGCACAGTGTTTCTAGCTGCAAATATAATGAAAAATGGATCCCCAGTGTTTAAAAAGCACTGAGTAGTGTTTTTTTCTTTTAGCATAATAAGCAATCTGTGTGAATAATAATGCAATACTATTGAAATAACAACATTTTGTTCAATACCTTTAAAATAGTTGTTAACTTGCACTGAGGAGAGACTCAAGGTGATGTCAAAGTATTGCATGGGAGAAGACTGTTTACGACTACATTACAGGATGGATGTAAGGCTTACAGCTAAGCCTTCTTTTGTCTGCACTTTTCAGTAAGCCTTGTATTCAAAAAATGGATGGTTATGATGCTGCCAGGCTGCCTATGAACCTACAGGAAAGCTCTTTTTGTGCACACTCCATGCCCTTGTGTGAAGATGAGTCACAGTCTGAACCTTGCACAGGACTAACTGCTCTTATCACATATTAAAAAAAGTATCTTAATTTCTAAATCTCTTGAAACAGATTTCTCAGGAGCGTAGCATTAGATGTCTTTTTCCCTCCTCCTTTAAAATTACCTTTGGTCATCAGCCACGTTCTGGCTGCTGTTGAGGACAATCCTCCACAGGTCAGAGGCTATGAGCTCCTTCTGATCGTTCGCAAGGCTGATACTGGGCAACTGCAGCTCACAGACTTTGCTTTCTGATAGACTGAATTCCCGGAATGCAACAAATGACTTCTGAAGCTCATCCCAGTACTCCAAGCTGCAAGGAACCTGTGATAAAAGGGAGAAGGAATAATTACTTTGTGCTTGATTGTACATATAATGCAGTTTAATCTATATGCTAAAAGTGTAAAACTAATGAAACTAAATAAAAGTAAATGGTCATATAGAAAATCTTTACTGTAACCATTATTCAGATCTTGTGCTGTCTTGACTTAAATGAAAATGTTTTTAGAGCATCACTGCAGACTAACACTTCCAACTTTCTCTCCCTCTGTACAAAAATAGATGCTTGTTCCATAGGAAACCATGGAAACCATGAATAACAAAGACAATTATTCCAAACATTATATGTATTATGCAGCCAAAAAATCCATCAGATGTCTACACATCACAGTATCAAAGACAGTCTAGTCATGATTATTTTTTTTTAACTCATTGTTTTAGTTTTATTACACAACAAAATATAAGTTTATTAAAATAATCAGTGACACACAGAAAAAATTACAATGGACAACACAACACTTTGTGGTGGGCCAACACATTGCTAAAAACCCTGGGTGAAATAATGAAGCACTTGTAAGCACATGATCTTTTCTTTCAAGGACTATTTAGACAAATAAAGGCAAATAAAACCAAATAAATACATAGTGGCTTCTGCTTAATTACATCCCTAAATTTAATTCTGTAAATAATCCACTTGGATTATTTCAGGATGTACCACTGAATAGGAGAGAAAGTTATTATAGACATTTCTATATGCAATAGAAAACTAATGTTAATTAAAATATAGATCTTAAAGGGTTTACTCAGGTGTCTTTTTTTTTCTTTTTTTTTTTATAATAGCAAGAAAGTGAATGAGAATATGAATTTAAAACAAATGCAAATTCAGTCAGCTATGAAGATTTTAGAATTAAGATGCAGAAATCCACAGGTATGGCAGCTGTACATGCTCAAGATTACTAAAAGTCAAGCTGACATAAAGCAAATAGTAAGAAAAAATTGCATATGTATGTGTTATTACCTGTTTTATCCCTGTGTATAGACATACATATATAAATGACCAAGAAAAAAGTAAGATGGCAGAGATGCAAGTAAATTTAGAAAAAGTTTTGTAAGCATTCTTCCTTGTTATTCAGTAAAGATTATAATGCAGATGGAGATGACAGTAAGCTGATTAATTAACAGGAATGAAGGTTAAGAAGGAAAATTCAGGGAGCTCAATGGTTCAAGCTAGAAAGGGCAAAGGAACATAAATAATCACCAAAGAATTCTGGAGGAATTAACATGTGGAACCACAGAGCCTGAAAGGTGGATTTTAACTACATCTGTCAAACCACAATGATATGTGAAGACTGAAAAAAGCAACCACAGTCTCTACAATTTTTTTAGTTCAAGATGTACGACAAAAAAAAAAAATCTGATAACTGTCAGTAAACCTCTAATGCCAGTAATGCATATAAAAGAGAGTACCACTGCAGTGTCAATCAGGAGAGCTGATTTAATTTTGAAGACTAGAATGTGAGAAAAAGGGATTGATTTAACATCAAAACCCACATGTCATATGTGTAAAGATAACAATGAATTTGTTTATAAGCTGCATATTCAATTGGAAAAGGTGAAGATCTGTAAATGTCAGCTGGAAAAGTGTGAGGCAATATGATGAAGCCTGGAAAAAGCAAATACCATCTTGGGAGACATCAAGTGACATATTTCCAAAAGTGAGGGGCAAATATTATTTGATTTGTATAGGACATCAGTGGGGACTCATCTGAAGTACATCACGTCTCCAATTCTTCATTTTAAAACTGTATTAACTCTTGCTGTGGAGAGTTGAAGACTAAATGAAATTAAACAACAGGAACATAATTATGCCATCCAGACACCTCAGGAGAGAAACATTTAATAGAAGAAAGCTTTATAGAAATTTTGTGCCAAAATTGAGTTGCCCTATGAATAAAGTGTAAGACTAGAAACTGCACAGAAAAAAGATGGGGATGTGCAAGGAGAGCCTTGGTGCTCATGAGAGCTACTTTGAAAAGCTTGATTTGTTAATTAAATGGAGAAAATAACAAGCATTGCCCCAGTGGGAGAAGGCTGGGCTTGATGAGCCAGAAAACATCTTTCTTGGTTCTCTGCTCCTAGCTGTACAATAGTGCTGTGCACAACAGCAGCAATAAGAAATACCACATGAAGTTTATGTCCATATTTCAAAGTCACACTATAGTGATTATTTCTGCTCTCAGTGCCACTAGACTTTTAGTTATGTTTTCAGAACTTCTCAGTGTTAAATTATTTGAGTGTTTAACGCCTGTGGACAAACACTCAAGGCTGCTACACTACCATAGCAATGTTCCTACCCTCCAATTATGGATACATTGGATACACCCCAAGAACTCCCCTATGTTAACTAGGAACACACAAAGAGCCTCTTCCATCATCTGCTGTCTTTTATACTACAATGTGGAGCCGTTCACACTCACATACTTCTCTTTTTAAACCTTCACAATCTCCACTGGTGATAAAACATTTCAGTTTAGTTAAATATTGTAATGCTTGGCATACTTCCTATAGCATGAAGCCTTGGAATTACATAATTATAAAAGGATGTGTTTCATTTTTGACAAAAGGCTGCAGCCTTTCATGGTTGCATAGATACTTTACATACAGCCATATTTATTTCTGCATACTTTTAAATCTCAGTCCTTAAAATAACTTGGCATTCTTTTAGGAACCTGATTAAATATATTTGAATACTTGGTTTGGTCTTGTGCTTCCTAATGTCTATCAAAATCTGAACTACCTTTTCTTATCAATGTGAGTGAGTAATATGTGTGCAGTGAAAGTCTCACAAAGCTATCATATGTAGGATATTTATTTCTCTTAGATTACATCTCAAAACAAAACCCTTTCCTTAATGAGAATCTCACAAAATTGCATTAGAACAGAAAGTCATGGGTGTTTTAAAAGAGGCTAAACAGGGTGATGAATTCTATTCCCACTAGATTAATGAGCAGGAAGAATAAGTTCAAGAGTACAGTTAGATAATTTTTTTAGTGACACTACAATACAAAAACCATAAAGCTATCAATAAGGATAGATGAAAATAATATAGAGAATTAAAAATAAAGATTCAAAACAAAGGCACAGCAAAACTTGAAAAAACCTAAACTGGATTTTACACATCCTGTCTATATTAAAAAAAAAAGGTACTTCAGTGTTTCCACCCATTCATTAGGTAGTAGATGTATTGAAACTCCTCTTGAGGAAGAGATGGCAAAGTATAACGATGAGAACAATTATGCCACATAGAAGTAATAACTTTGCAACTCATGTTCAGGTTGTGGTTTGTGGTATAAACTAACACAGTGGAAGTTTCATCTGAGGAAGAACTTTATTGTGTGGATGACTCAGAGAGATTGTAGTGTCTCCCTGGAGATATTCAAGAAGCACCTGGAAGCAATCCTGTGCCATGTGCTCTGGGATAGGGAATAGAGAGGTCTGACCAGAGGATCCACTGCAGACCCTTCCACTGTACCCATCCTGTGATCCTGTGTAGGGCAGGACAACTTCTAAAGTGAATTATGAGAAATCTGGAAAGGCACAGGAATGATTGCTGAACTCAGCAGTATGAATAGCCAGGAAAAACATCACTGAACAGTTAATGCAGGCTGGTCAGCAAGTAGAAATGATTATTCCTCATTATTTTGTTTGCAATTTTTTCTAACTATGTTGTAATATGTCGAGAAATCTACCAGAGCAAGAGACAATTTGTTTCAAAGTGTCATCTGCACATTGGAGATAAGAAATCAAGGACACACATTATGTGATTTCCTATACAAAATACAGCTCATGCTTTGGAACTACACAAACTGTAGGCTTTCTAGTTTGAAGCTTGCAAAAGACTTAATTGACTTAGAATCTTTGATTTCTACATATCTAGCTTTATTTTTTCTAGGGGCTTTATTACTAATGCCTGATCTGGATAAGTTTAAGGAAAGATGGTAGCTCTGGGCAGTATCAGCTGCCAAAAATAATAGTTGTGAAAGCCTGGAAAGGGGTTATAATGCCAGAACTGAGTCATTAGCAGTGGGAATAAGTGAACTAGCTGCAACAAAAAAATTCCCTGCATGTCGAATTAAGTATGGTTTTACCTCAAAATATTTGAACAAAACCTAAGCTATAATTCATATAACTGTTACCTCTTAGAAAATGTGACCACTAGGGCTGCCTCTATAAAAGCAAACACAAACAAAGCAAATTTAATTTTTTTGCTAAACAACAAGCTTGGTTCTCCAGCAGACACTTCCCTGCAGCTTTTTGTCCTCTTCCATAGCTCTCAAAGACAGTTTTAATTGCAATGATTGTATTCACCTGTCACTTAAATGTGCATAAAAGTATTATTTAACCATGAGCTCAGATTACCCAAGAATCTCCATGTTCTGCTTTGCTAGAAAAGCCCACACTGTGGCAAACACACTTATTTAGAAGGATGACTATGGCAATAGGGAGGAAAACCACAGTCAAATGCTTTATTTTTCAGCAGCATCTCTGTTTAACAACAGAGGTTAGAAGCAGAAATGAAACACTGTATGAAACAGTCCAAACTCTAAGCAGAGAAACCGAAGGCTGCTCCTTTTTCTCTTTACTGCTGTGAAATGTAGACACTGGAGATCTGAAAATGGCATGGCAGTGTTTGGAAGAAGAAGGAAAATGGTGTATTGGCAAAGTACATGACACAAACAACTGTTCAGAACTAATTGCCTTGGAGCAAAAATCTTTTTAGGTAGAAGAGAGCAGATTCCTGTTTTCTCTGAATCTCTATTTCACTCTATTTTAAGACAAAAATTTTCATGTATATTACATTAACACATATGAAAAACATCTCTGATTTGAGCAGAGCTGAAGCCTCCAACACACACATCACTCCCCCCCAAAAAGGCCAAACAATGACAAACCTGAAAATCCTCTTAAAACCCTGCATACTTCAAGTAATTTCCTTCACACTTGTTAACCTATCAGCAAGACAGTATCATGGTAGTAACCAACATGAAGTAGTCCCACTAAAGCACAACAATGCCATTGTGTTTTTTCTTATTCATCATAGATTGTGTCACACATTACCAATACCAGAATAATTTAATTTCCTACTTGGAAACTAGGGGGTCAAGAAATGCTACACAGTCTGTTACTGCTGTGTTGTTAATCGAGTTTTACAGATACTTCTTTTCCCCACTAGTGGTTTTGTGTAATATTAAGACTTGATAGAGAGATGAGTGTTGACCCCTAAGTGCTTTTCAAAGAATTTCAAGATGATGACATGCTTCTATACTTTCCTGTGAGCTGATGTTATCCTCCCAGCTTTGGGGTTCTTGGCTAATTTGGACTTGAAAAGTGCTGGGTGCACACCACTTATGTGTCTACAGGTACATTTCTACAGCTGAGCAGAGAGCCAGCATCAGTGGACTTTGCCAACCTGCCATGACACCATAAATGATCATACCTGTTTTTCAATATACATTTTGTCAGAATGCTAAAAGGTCGCAGACATGGATATAATTTCCAGCTAGGAGAGAAATAATTAAAAAATCTACATTTCTTAACTAATCCCATCTTTTTCATAAACAAATCTTTTTGTCTGTAGGAAAAAGCTACAGCCATCAGCCTACTTTGAGGTTGTTGAATGAAGGCTGTATAAAAGTATTATGCCTTCAGTATTAACTACTGAAGCATATGATTTTAAAACTCAGTATAAAAATGTGAACTTTAAAACTAAATACATGCTAAATATCTCAGGCTGGAAAACAGATCTTGTCCAGTTGAGAAAGAAAGATAGATATTAACAGCTGGGTGCCTAATGTTTCTTTCAGTGATGCTTCCTTTTGATTGATGTATTTGCTAGAAGAGAAGCTTTTACAGAAGATACATTCATTTCTTGAATCTCAGTCCCTCAGATCGTGGGCGCTTCCTCTTGGAAATTCAGCTATTCTTGGTCCAGAAACAACTACTGCACAAAAAAATGCACCCAGAAGACAGGAAGTGTGTGTGTGTGTTTTATCTTCTCCAAGCAGGGCCACCTCAGTGAATGAGGCAGAACACAACACAAACTAGAACTCTGAGTCAGACACCAACCCAGACTACAATTTTTACTTCAGCTTCCCGAGCATGAATAAACTGATTGCTCTGTAATAAAGCTATTCTTTTATTAAGATATTTTACTGGCTTAGGGCCAACTGTCTTAAAAATATAATTCTCTCATTAGGTGAACAGAAGTTGCAGTAGCAGGAAATAAAAAGTTTTATGCAGATTTTTATAAGGAAAAAAGTCTTGGCAATACCTACCAGAAACATTACTTTTAAATTTGATTTTGAAGTATTATTTATATAAAACGAGCAAAAGAACTCTGCAGAAAAATAATATAATATGTAGAAAATATGCTCAAAAGAAAAATAATATTAAATAGAATGCTGCAATATGCCTGGTTCACACAACATACACAATTCAATCTGACCAGTGGAACACCTACATTTTAGGCAAATGTAGGATACTTCAACATCCACATTCCTGTGTATCTTGTGTGATTGACAGTGTGAAATCATGCTACAAACCACTTGCCTGTTAGATAATATTTTTTAACCTTCCTCAGAACTAAGATTGTATCGTATCTGTGTAGAAAACAGACTTTCCTGGCACAGCTACAGACCACCAATATCCCCATTGCATGAAGGAAAAAACCAAACAACCAAACCACCAAAAAAAGACAGATGACTTACAGTGAGGTAAAAATATAGCCTCATATAAGTAGTTTCAGGATTAGCAGTAGTACTAGGATTAAAATTATTTAGTTGTACAAAGTATTTGCTGTCCCACCCACCTCAGCCTTTTTTGTATTTTCATTACAGCTTTCTGTATTTTGACAGCAGTTTGAATGTTACATACCTATATATTTCAGGCAATAAAATTTATTCCACTATGGTACACTCTCAATTTTCAACACTGGAATAATCAGATACCCCAGCTGGAGATGTTTTTCAAAATTATGTCATATAATTTCTTCTCAGAATTGTTTTGCTTCTCTTCAAATTTTTCAAAAAATAAATTTGGTCCTAAAGTTAGGACATTTAAATTACAAATACTCACTCTAAAGTTTAATATGCAACATCTGCTTAATTTAACTTTTTCCTTTATCTATATTGAGGTCTTTGGCTGACTAATGAAAATAACTACTATTTTGCTATCTGAGTAATAATATATACTATGGCTCTTTCAACTCCATTAAACATATATACTAATAGTCCTATTAGTATATTTATTTCATTTTATTTAAATTTACATCTGTCCTGCAGTTTATAAAATAAATATCAAATAGAGTTGTAATGAAAAGATGTGAAAGAAAACTCCTGTCTTCTGAGAAAAGTTGTTCTTTAAAAATACATAACTTCCTTTTAGCTGACTTTGGAAAAAAGCTTCTATACATCTTCAACTAATAGAAGCTATAAAAAAAACCTTTTGTAATATTGGAACCAGTTGAGAAACCACAAGTATTCAAATGCAGGAAATCATGATTTTATAACATTTTAATGTGATCTACTCTTGGGAAACAAAGTTAACCAAGCCCTATTTCTGTACAGGAAATATTCCACTGTACAGTTGTAATACATTGTGGTGAGGGGTACAGCTGCAATTTTTTCACCTGTGATGCCCCACTGGTATTGTGGCTTACTGAATTGCATCAAGATTGCCTTCCTGTCCGGAAAGCCCTCTAAGTACAAACACGACTCTAAGCCCAGGTTTTATTTTCCCCTGGTATCAGAATATGGTAATTTAAGAGCCCTGAGAAATGCTTTTTAACCTTTTAGAAGAAATATGTAGCATTCTTTTATTAGGAACTACATTCTTTGCCTTTTTAAAACAACATATGACTAACTTATCAATTTATCAGGCTAGCAGGTTCAGAGCAAATGCAGGTGTGTGGAGTAATGTAATCTGTCACAGATACTGGCTTTTTTCATTATGGAAAAATTATTCTGAACACACTAACAGCTTTTTTTTAAAGAAAGCACAGAACAGTGCTGGGCTGTAACTGTGATTTCTGCAGAACTTTAAACAGGAAAATCATGTGCTGCTAAGTGTCAAAATTTTATACTAATTGTCATTCACCTTGAGACTGAGTTTATGTGATGATCACTTGCCTTTCGAACAGCAAAATTAACAATATTTCTTTAATTTATTAGCTCTTAATGTATTGTTTCAGGCATTGAGAAACAAAAGTATACAGATTGGAGATCTTACATTAGGGATTCACCTACTTCTTTCAACACCCTTTATTGTCTCTTTTGATACAGGAAGTATCTTCCACATTTCATTTAAGGTTTTTAATTTTCTAGGCTTCAGCATTTATTAATAATACAAGCATTATGATGTTGAAACGTAGTCACCTCTGACCATTGAAGTTAGCAGTCTATTAACACAAGATGTATCTTATAATTTTCAGTATATGAGCTATTTTCACCACACATTCTCACCACAGCAAAGCCTGACTCCTATGAGAAGCACCACAAAGTCACTGTACAGCCGGAAGGACTTGGGTTTGCAGAGTTTCATAAATCAGAGTCACAAAATCGGAAGAGTACAGAACACAGGCAGAGTGTAAATCTGTCATGAAGATAATCTGATGGTTTCGTCAGTCCTCTGGCACCCGGTAGAGTTTTCACTGGCTCAGTAACCCCTAAGGGTAAATTTCACTGTGATGCACAGGCAAATTATGCACAACTTCCATTAACATTCCCAACAAGTTACGCTTAACTCCCTGCAGACTGCACAGGGAAACTCTAGGACAAACGATACAGTCTCATCTTGATGCAGGGAACACTAAGATCACACAGCAAAATAATTAAGATTATACACACACAAAGCAGTAACAAAATAGTAAAGTCTGAGATAATCCTATTCTCAGGCAAGGAAGTTCACAAATAATATTTAAAGCTGGAATTCCCTAAGAGAACAGGCTCTGTTTCAACATCTGCTTAAGACTCCAACTTCTTTAGTCCCTATTTCCTTCCTTGCAAGAAAATGAAGACAATACTTATAATTAATAGACAGAGTCTGAACTTTGGAAAAGGTGCAAAACTCAGATCAGAAAATTTGCTTGCCTGCAGATCATCTGAAGTTTAAGTGGCTCAAGCTACAACAAACCTACAGGCCTCTTACACAGACCAGCTGTTTATGTGATGACCTGCACCCATTTCTGTACTCATGCACAAACAGAAACACTGCATCTACTGCTGAGAAAGAGGTTACTTACATTAGAATAAATGGCACTTGTTACACTTCTAGTTTTTGATCAGGTATGTTCAATAATAATTGCTTCTTTTCAAGTTTCTTGCAACTCTTCGCAAAGTAGAGAAATAATTAAAAAATGGTATAGAATCTTTATATAGTAGTAGTATGACTAATACAGTAATTTTGAATAACATCCAAAGGTAGAATTAACAAGAAATGTAAGCTTTAAAAAGCAGACAAAACACGAAATTTGCCTTCTGAGCAATTCACAACAGCCAGACAAATTATTTCTTCATCCATCTAAAAAGTGCCATTATTTGACAACAGTACTGAACTGTGTGGCAGTAGATTCAGTAACTTGCAAGCCAACAGGTTTATCAAGAATCATGGTTGAACTTCACAGCTTATTATCTTGTAACACTGTGAACTTAAATCACTAACCTGTCATGCACAAATCATCTGGATTTCCAAAATAGTTGTTGCTTTGGGAATATAAGAAATAAATCAAAAATTTGTGGTTTCCCAGAAAGCACTTTTCCCAGACTCTCAAATGCCCAGCTGACTATTTTAGCCCCAACAGGGAATGAAAAGTAAAAGGGAAGCAGAGTCAGCCAAAAATGAGGTATTCTCTGTTAAAAGGAAAAATTAATGTCTTTGACATTGATCATAATTCTTTTCCTGTTGACTGTCATGTCAAATCCTTCCTGGAATAATGACTTACAGTAGGTCCAATGTCAGTCATTCTTAAGCTCATGCTTCCTTAAGCCACTGTTTAAACAGCCACAAGGTGTTAGAATATGACTATTTATTGGATGACAGTGTTGAAAAAATGAGATTCCAGACTAGCAAGTTTGCAAATGCTTTATTTAAATAGCACATGCATGTAAGGCAATGTAACAGACAATTTTTTGAATCCCTGCCCTTTGAAGTTGGAAATAGTTTATGTTCCCCTAAAAAAGATTTCACCACCTTTGGAAATGCTCTGTGTGAATTTTACCACAGTGGTTTTTTAAATGTAGTTTTTCCTTATTAAGTCCCAGTTAAGCCCTTGCAACCTCAGAACTATACTCACTGCCCTAAAATATTCTTCAGTAGACTTTGAGATTTGGTTAATTTAATCACCACTTTTTTAACCTGTGCTCTGTATCTTAGGACACTACATGAAGAAGAAAGGCCAAAAAAGGAGACCTCAGCACGCATTCATGGTTTCATCAGCTGTTATAATGCTGACTACACGTGCGTGCAATAGGAGTCCTGGCAGGTACACAAGGGAAACATCCCCAAATACTAAAACCTGTCAGGGTTATAGTTCAGCAGATATTTTATTTTAACTTCATCTGGAGAAATGAGCAAATGTTGTAGTTTATCTTTCTTTTGTTTAACAGCTTGCATCTCCCACTGGATGACAATCCAGGAGAAAGAATTTTAAGTCTGTGTTAGTGATGCATCTTAACTAAATCAGATAACTCAGAATTTGGAACACTACACAGTGTATGATTACTTTGATTAGATAAATCTGTTTTTCTCCTGCTTTTAAATTCATGCCACTTGGGTAAATGCTCTTGTGACAATACATAGCTTTATTTGAGATATGGGGCAGTGCCAGCAACATCCCTCAATGGAAAGATAACTCTACAATGGAATGAAAATAAATGAGAATCTCTGTAAAAGGTTCACTAGATAAAAACAGGCCTCCAGCTGTACTGGACATATTTTGTGTGTCCTGTTCACCTGCCTGTACAGAAAAGCAGAGTATTTTCCCTGATGGCATATGAACTGTTTTCCTACCTTGGTGAGCCCCACCCAATCTTTACTCTCCCCTGCCAACCTAAGTCTGTCAACCTTGTTCTTGGTAAAGATAAATGATATAAAAATAAAAGCCAGATTACATCAGAAAAGTATAACAACATCACAGGCAAAGATAAACATAAATCTGAGATTCTTAAGACTGCAGGAAGACACAGGAAGACTTTGGGGAAACTAGACACACAGTGCAAGTACAGTTCTAAGCCCCACAGCACAAATATTCAACAGAACTTTCCTTGAGGTTAAATATCTAAATGTAGCTAGCTTCATATTGTATCTGCACAATGTGAAAGTCACTACTGAATCAGTAACAGATTTTTCTCTCTTTTTTTCCCCTGCTTTCCATCTTTTGAATTTTAAAAATATCACAGAAATGAAGATGACTTGTCCTTTCTCAGATATGGACCTGACAGATCCAAGGAACTGTAAAAGCACAGTTGAGTTTAGTATCACACAACAGCTCTGGAATACAGGTCTTTGTTATGATGTAGAATAAATTCTTCAATTATTCTTTATGTTCTGAGACAGTGGAATTATCTGCATAATAATAAACTATTGTCTGAAATCAGAAATTACTCTTACTCCTTTCATCCCAATGCCGTACTTCCAAGGCAACCAGAACAACCAGAATGGAGGAAATTGCCATAATTCTCTTTCAGCTGTCCTAGTAGCCATATCAAGCCAATGCCCTCATCATTTAGGAGATTAAGAGCGACACTATGAAACTCTTACTCTGAAATTGAGACTGTCCAGCCCATTCTTGTTCCTAAAGATGCTCATGTATCTTCTACAATTCTGATATCTCTGCAGGAGACATTTCAACATACATTCTAAACCAAAATCTGCTTGAAGGCTATTACCATGCTTCAAAGTTCTGGGTGAAACACATTTCATGTGTTTCACACATGAATGAGAATCATCACTGCCCACAGATTCCAACTTCAAGTGGTGCCACACCACAAGGCCATCACAGAGCAATTAAAAGACCTTTGCCCTGTAATGATGAGCTGGTTGCCTTACAGAATATAGTTTAATGTTAAACTGGGAAACTGTGGCATGCCTTAAGTCTTCACATGTGAATACTCACTGAGACAAATTTATAAACACCTGCACAGCTTTTGTTACAGAAATTATCTGGGACCTAAATGTAGCAGTAACTAAATTTTTGGAGCAAGATCAGTAGGTTATTTCTCTCTGGTTCATGAACAAAAGACATACATGTCTTTCTTTAAGCACAGAATAAAATAGGCTTTTGAAGTTGCTCATCTTTAACCACAAGACTTCCTCTTACCAGCAGTCTACTTGAATTATTTAAGTTTCATCTGTTATAATGGAAAAAGTCTCAGAGAGCATCCCTTTTTTTTAACTTATCTATATATATATCAATCATCAATATTTTAAAAATAATGGATTTGCTACTTTACCTTCCTTTTTGCCTTTTGAAAAAATTTTGTGAAAATGTTCCAAGTTTGGACTTCCCTCTAGTCCTGAGGTGGTCATATGATTCTCACATCAATACCACTATTCACCTTTGAAAGGTGTTTCCTCACAGACTAGTTATCTGAAAGAATGGTAAATCACACAGAGCCGAAGGACATTTACAACATGTGAAAATGGGACAAAAAGGACTTAAAGATTATATAGTGTTTGCCATGTCTGTTAAACAGGGAAAACAACAAATTCAGATACTTTCCACCTCCTCAAAGAAATATAATCCTGCTGCAATTTCTTGCAATCAGATCTAGGATTCTCACTTCCTTCAAACTATTAGATCCAAGCTCTATTTCAAACTGCTAAAGAAATGCCATGTGGAATGCCATGGCAGAGACATCAGTTCTTCCTGTTCCCCCCCACAAATAAAAGCAACAATGTTTGGACTGTAAAAACAAAGCATTACAAACTTGACCACCGAAACCGCTTCCCTTTGCAAAAACACAAGGTAAAGCACAAGAAAACAGCTCTTGGGGCAATTCAGAAATAGGAGCAAGGCAAGGTTCAACAGAAACAATATAGTTCATATCAACTCTTATGATCTGAAGCTGTTCTCTATCCTTTGGCTGTACCAGATAACACGCACTTTCAATATTTAGAAAAATTCTCTTTATGGTGAAGCTTTTGCAAGTTCCAGGAATTTGAATAATAGCTATAAAAACACAGAGTTCTAAAACCTACCCATGATTAAAACGTTATGCTAAAAGTTTAACAAAGACAGAAAGCTAGATGAAATGTCATAGCAACTTACTCAGAAAGAAAGAACATGCAACTGGAAAACTTCAAGAAAAAAAAATCCCCCAAAATTCAAGACAAACTACAGAAGGGCACCTTTGACTGTATCTTTGTGAAGTAGAGGATTAAGGGAAACTGGTAAAACAGCTGGGGACATTATGGGTCCTCCTTGCATTTGAATATATCCACAATCCTGGGAAAGTTTTAAAGTATATTTTAATATAGCTTAGTATCATTATTGTTTTTTAATTTAGATCCTTTTTTCCAAAAAAGCTAAAGTCTTTGGCTTGCAGATGTTTCTCTAATGTTTCATTTCAAGAATGGAATAAAATAAATACTGCTTTATCTTTTTTCTCTTTGTATTTAATGAATTTTCCATATGTACTAAATCCCCAGTACATTAATTAACATGTATTCACACAGGGAAAAAGTGGAGCTCATAAAAGGCCTCATGATTAACTTCAATTATAATCTGAAGTTTGATATGAGTATTTAGTAAATGCAATTTACCTAAAGAAATTTAAATTTTTCTCTGCATTACTTATTCCACTCACATAACTCTGTTAAGATTAATAAAAAAATGCACACTGCCCATGTTTAAAATGGCTGTTCATCAGGTGTATGGCCATTTCTGGAAAATGTAATAAATCACCACCTTGAGCCAGGCAACAATTGCTACTATAATTAATGGCCTTCAACCAAAGCGTGGATCCTCTTGTAGGCATTTCTGCACATCATGGGCCCAAAGCAGAATTTTTGACTAGATGTCCTCTGATTTGGCTGGTATCTTTCTATTTTCTCTGGTGGTAGAAATCTGAAGAATTACATGAATGTCAGAAGAGGCTGACAGGACCTGACCCTTGGTAGTTGGGTGCTTCTCACTCTCTGAGGCAACAATAGTGAGCTGGATCTTCTCTTCTCTGCACCATTGTATGGAAGCACAAAGCAGAACCTGTGTGCTACTGAAAGTCCAGCTGTGCATGCCCACTTGAAGAAGAGCTGGTATTCCCCTTGGACAGGGTCATATCGTTCCACAAGCACATACATAATGGTTTTCATGATGTCTGTTATCTATAATGGGAGTGTAATGTAATTAAACCAAAACCTTGGTGTGCTGTGCTCCAAAAATACCAGCCTGAAAGGAGGCGAAATCCTGGCTTTCAGAGCAACCTAATAGGTCATCAAGACAGCCTACAATAACACAATTTTGATCTTTGATTCAAACCTCATGCCAAGTGGAGCTGATTTTTTTCCATTTAATTCTACTTTTCATGTAAATGAAAGGAGCTGACATTTGGCTGTCTTGAGGGCAAAGAAATTGGCAGGACACTTACATGATCTCACCAACAGTATGTGCACGGTAATAACATTATACCATTTATCTGAGGAAGATTATCCTACTTATTCATAACTCAAAGCATATTGGTGAATAATTCAATTTTAAAAGCAATTTTTAACATCACAGCAATAATGAAATATAATTCAACAGTTTTGGACAAATAGGAAGAACTGGGAAATATTTATTTCCCTTGACTCACAACACTATTCTGATTAACAACCAGATTGAAATTAAAAAAAATGACAGGTCCAATTTGTAATACAAAAGGGAAACAGAGATTACCAGAATTAAAATTGAGCTAAAATCAAAATATGTATGCAAGGAATAAGTGAATTTAAAAAGAATTACACTAGACAGGAGAAAATGTAATGACCCAATTGCATACATTAGAAAGCAAAAATTCCAGCACATTAAGGATCAGTGTAATTTTGAGGTATGGTCTATTTTTGGGGCATGGAGACTGCAGCACTCAGCCTTCCTTCAAAGAGAAGTTCCATGCTCTCACACAGTCAAACCACACCATCCACTTCAACCCTCTCAAGGTAAAATGAGAGAAACCAGACCCTTTCCCCCTACCCTGTGGATCTTACTAGGAGCAGTGCAGCCATCTGCCATCACAGAAATAGGAGAGAACAGCCACATTGGAGCTTTTACTTCAATGATTCCACTAGAACCTGGAAATTTCAGACCAGGTCTTTCCTCATATGTTTCAGTTTCAAACCAAATGAAGCCTTTATGCAAAGACTGATGGATGAAACCATAAAAAGAAAGAATAAAAACTGTATGCTCACAAACTAAACCTGATAAACTTGGCTATAGCTTATTATGCAACATAAAAACTGCAGAGGTAAGTGGGTAAAATGTTTATACAAGTAGTTTTGAAACTAAAGATATGCTCAAGCTGTGCAATGTACCCATATTGGTTTTATAGAGCTCCTGACATTTGTTTTGTGCTCCTTTTTAATAAATCTGAGTTTGAAAACTTTCACTTTACAGCAGTAACATCTCCACTTTTTACTGAAAGTAGAAAACTCGTTACCCACCTGAAGAACATCTCCAAGGTCAGCAGTGCTAATATCTGGGTCTTCAGTGGTATTAAAAGGAACAGGGTTAATTTTTACAAGAGTAAGCACTCTGGGTTCTGGATATCTCCACAGCATCATTCCTGGACTATCCTCAGTTTCATTGTAAAACACAACTTCATAGGCATTGGGCAGCTTTTGTGCTTCTGTCAAATGAAAGAAAGCTATAATCTGTTATGCAATTTCTAGAGAGAAACATGCTGGTTTATGAAACCAAAGTGATTAAAAAGAAATCCCTCGGGATCAAAAGGAGAGAAAATAAAAAAGCAATTTCCCTGACTTTTAAAACATTACAGCTTAATGGAAAGAAATCAAAAAAGTCTTATAAAGTATTTTTTTTAAAATTCTAGCAGATGTCTTTTCAACTGCTTTTCCAAAAAATATAGTTATTTATTGTAAGAGGCAAGTAATGTCTAATAGGTTACTACTATTTTTACTTTATAACCTAGAAAAAAAAAGGAAAAAAAGAAAAGAGCCAAAATTATATCCTTCTTACCTGCATCTTGTATATACTGGAAGAGTCCTGTTCTCAGATCATCTGAGGAATGCTCAGGTTTTGAGGCTTGATTCCTTTCTGCAGAAAAACACGTTGGGTGTGGACATTCAGGTATCAACGTCTCTACACTGCCCTTTTTAGTCAGGTACTGCCACAGAAGCTCCTGGAGAAGAACTAAACAGTTCAAATGCTCTTGACCCCAGAAAACCTTTAAAAAGAAAAAAAAAGGAGAGAGAAAGAGAGAGAGAGAAAAGATGAAAAAATTACATACAAATATTCAGTCATTTTTGAAGGGAAAAACACCTCCCCAAAAACAACAGGAATTTTACATGGCTTTGAGTCTACTCTACTTACACCTTAATTGCTTGCAAGCATTCTTAATTTTAAAATAAAGGACAGAAGCAACAAAATATCCTTACAAAATTATTTGTCAAATGTGTTCTTTTCATTATCTGAAGGAAAACATTAATTCCTACCATTTAACAATGCACAGTGAGGTTGCCTGGAAGACCACAGATCTTAAATGTTATATTCAAGAACTGTACATAATGCTAGCACTGGTCACAGGTTTCTCAGTTTAAGACATGACAAAAAACCCTTAAAGATACAAAGCTTAAACTCTTCAAAGAGGTTGCTCCAGAACTGGAATTATGGAATACATTTAAAACTAAGTGACACAGCTAAGAATGTGACACAGAAAACATATGAAAGATCATCTTCAGCACAAAATTTAAGCATATAAATTGGGTGTTCTGTAAGTCCTCCAAGTGAGGTTTAAAAGTTCAAAGTTTTCTGAAGTTTAAAACAGAAATACAGAAAAATATCTAATAAAATTGGGCATACAAAGTCCAGAAGATTTGCACACTTTGTAGCAAAATAAAAGACAAGAAGGCATTTCTTTCTGCCAGCTTGGAGAAGCATTGCTGCTTTTTTCAAATCAAGCTCCTGTTTGACAGAATTATATTAATGGGAACAACTACTTTAGACTTCATTTGCAGAAGCAGGCCTTGAAGCACCAGAGAAGACAAAGAAGTGACTAGCAATACAGAAATTAGACATGGAACCAGTGTGGGATGAAATCAAAATGCCCAGACTGTAACTTAAAAGTCATGGGAAGGGTGTGAGTGAAGCACACAAGTCAGGTATGCACATAAAGAGTAGTGCAAATTTTTCAATGGGGGAATATAAATTTTCAAATGTGAAAAAAAGTCAAAAAATGCCTAAAAGGAATGTAGTTGCAAGAAGGCAGATTTTTTTCTTGCTCTGCATCTAGAAGTAAGCCCACAGAATAAACCAAGACCCTCTTGAAACACAGCCACAGCCAGTCCTGAGCTAAAGATTCCCAGCCTAGGCAGGTATCCCCTGAATTTAGTGCATCTCCACTGTGCTTTCTGGAGAACCTCTGGTCTCGGGGTCCCACACCTACTCCAGCACCACCTCAAAGGAGCTCGGTCACCTTAAGCCAATCCCAGAGGCCCCAGTTGCCCACTGACAGAGGAGGGATGAACATTTTTCTCCATCTCACACTTTTATTCATTTGTAAGCAGCAGGGAACTCCAGGGCATGGAACTCCTACTACAGCATTCAGAGATGAGGCCCTGATTTTACATAAGCTCTCAAGGTTCTGATGCAATACAAATGACAGTGATAGGTGAGGTCATGTTTAGAGCTGGTAAAATCATTAGCCATAAATAAATTAATTTGAAACAGAACTCCTAATGATTTTGTCAGCATTTTCAAATCTATTCTGCCAGACCAAACACTTAATGATCTTCTGTAAAAGCTAATTGTCCCTAATTATACTCTAATAATAAATGGCTTCCTGAGATTTATAGATTCTTTTTTGGTACTTGTCAAACCCCAACATTTTGGAAAAAAATAAGCTTTTTATTTCCAACACATACAGGTAGTCAGCCAAGTACCTGTGAAAAACAAATAAAAAAAGGAGTAAAGAAACAAACTGACTTTATTTATTCATTAAGATACATTTTTTTTTCTAAATTTGTATTATCTGATTAACCCTATTTCCAGTGCTGTTGTTCTAAGACCTTCTAATGCCAGTTCTGGGAAAAAACTTACTTACACAATTAAACGTCAAAATTTCCTTTTAGTGTTTTATATACTTGATTTATGTATTTATTTTAAAACATTTGGTATGTATAGATACTATAATAAAAATAATTAAAACAAGACATATCTTAAAGCCCACTTGTTTAAGCCCCACAGAATCTATTTTTCATTTCAAGAACTCCCAAGCTTCCTGGACTGATTTCAAGTTGTGGGCACTTCCAAAAAGGAGAGGATAGCACGGAAAACTGAGTATTAATTGTTACAAACAACAGTTTGCAATTACTCCCCTGAGAAATTCGTGTAAGTTTAAAAGAAAAGGATATGTACTTCTTAGGGCTTCCTCTAGGCATTACAGACACATAGATCATGGACAGACAAACACACACCCATCAGAACATGACCCTAGATATTAAGTGTTAGTAATTTGATCCAGTAGTTTTAAGGAACACACACATACAGCTGAAATACAGGGTTTAAGCAGTATTTAAAAAAAAAAAAATCCAAAACACAGTACACAATTTTTCAATCAATAGTTTACATGAAAGAGTAGATACTTATTTTATAAGACAAAAACCACCCAAATCAAACATGCAAAGCTCCCCAACCTAGCAACCAGTTGTAGGATGCGAAGGCTTTAATGAAATTTATTTTTGAAAACTTAATCATCCAAAACCAGTCCAGCTCAACAGCACAACCATAAGCATCTTATACAGACCTGCAGCAGTCCTCCTCTCAAATCAATGTAGATTTTTGGAACAGATTGCTCTGGGCCAGGATCACCACTGTGCTTACACCACTTGGCTTCCACATTAACAGAGCAGCAAAAAGGGCCAATCAGAGATTTCGCTCTTTCTTTGAGACTTGTTTTAAGTAAGAAATCTTTTATGTCAAGGACTAAAGACGATCCATGGATTCCTAAAAGGAGAAAGAGAAATTTAATCCCACTGGCAGTTATTCTCCCAACATTTTTGTGCTTATTTCCTGAATTCACTTTACCATGAGCCTGGGGATCCCAAGCCATTACTCACACAAGTAGTCCCACTGACTTTCATGGAAATACTTGTGTGGACAATCACTCCGGTCTCCAAGGAAGAACTTCACAGCTGGGCAATGAGATCTGTAATTTTTTTTAATTTCCTGTTTTTTTTCACTTAGCTTGCTCTTCCCACACTATCGACCAGGCTTTATACCATGTTGCTGTAACAGAGCAGGTATGTCTCATCCATATTCCTTACAAAGAACCATTTGCCAAAACATGACTTTTTGCCTTCTGAGTATTTTAAGGTTTATAAGAAGAGACATTTTTCATTAAACTATGAATTTTTTTTCAAAAAAGTCTATTAAGAACAATTACAGCTGCTTCATTTGATCATATTTCAAACTGATAGGAAATAGAGATTTTGAACAGTTCTTTCTGCTTTTGTCCAGATTAATTACTATAACACAGCACCTTGCTAGACTTAGGAGTACTTAGCAGAAGAAGGGTACTGTTTGAATTCAAATAATTCAAAACAAATGCTTATCTCAAACTACATAATGCACATTTCCTGAGAAAAAGAGTTTAAAGTTTTCATATCATAACCTTTTGAACTTTACACAGCTTCATAGAACCTAAAAATGATAATGGCAGATTACATTTATGACAGAACTTACATACTCTCATTAAAGACAAACATTTTGAGGATAGAAACATCACCTAGAAATATCCCAGCTCTTGCGAATTTAACTTACTGCAAATCACTGCTTAATAAAATAAACCATGCCTGATATCTCTATTTCTTAGGTATATTTACATGGAAAGTACTACATCTGAGGTTGGCTTAACTTTTATCTCCTTTGGTGCTAATACTTGGACTCAACACCCTGAATGTTGGATGCCACCCTACTTTATAATGCACACAGCTTATTTTTCTAATGAAACTAGACATTTACAAAAGGCAAAAGATTAAAAAGACACCAAAGGCTTACACACAGGTGTTTCAAGGTAAAGTTTCATTTTATATTTTTATAACTTTGCTGGTAGAAAAATCCCCCCAAAACACAACTCACTGTTTTGAATCCATGCAATAAAACTTCTTCTATGAATCTCTCCTAGCATCCAAGGAAGAAGTCTGTCTGCATCCTGGGGCTTACAGTTTCATAATACTGAGCACTATTTTTTTAATGGAAGGAAATACATTGCATATTTTTTTAAAAACCAGCAAACACTAGGAAGGTGGTCCAACAATGCCCACAGTAACATTGGCATTGAATTGTGTCCAACCTGAGTAGGCACCACAAACTTAAACCATCAGTCCCTTGAGCAGCTGGAGTTTAGTAACAATGATCAAGGGCTCAAACCAAGCATTGTCCCATGCCAATCAACAGGACTGCTGTTACCAACTGCAAAAGGGGTTCCAGCTTTGGGGTTTTTATTTATGCTGGCTCCTGAAATCCTGCATCTGCTCTCATGGGTTACAGGCCTATGGGACAGATCTGTTCAGGGTGGTTTTTGACACTGAATTTCAGTGATAATCAACAAAAGTAGCATCAACACACCCCAACACCCTGCTATAGTTAGTTATTTTAAGAGGCACTACAATACTTGGAAATTCTTTTTTTTTTTTCTTTTCATATTCTATATGGAATTTTGATTTTAAAGAGAAGAAATTCTTGGTAACTATTGCACAATTCTTCAATATAGAGAAAATTCTTCCTATAGTTTTATTGGAATATGTGCCAAGTTGCAGAAACAACAGAAGGGGAAAAGGAATGCCAGAATACAAGTGGTTTTATTTATGTTTTCTTTCACTGGGATTACACTTGGAAGGATTATGCTTTGCCGTCTCTTTGTGTTGTCATCTCAGCTCCACAAAGTACAAAGAAAACACAATATCCCACAGCTTAGAAGCAGAACTGAGCATTCAGCACATAATACTGCTGGTTCAAAATCAGCAGTGCCTTTCTCAAATGCTAAGCAAACAATGAGAAATGAAGAAACAATTAAGAATAAGGAAGTGTTGGTTAGTTTTCAATACATGAAATATTACAAGACACATCCATGGATTGTGTCCTGCAAATACCAGGAAAAGTTCAGGAACTCAGGAAGACATTTTTATTTTTCTTGCTGTGACCCAGAGTGCTCTTGTATAGACAAAAATCACACCCTTGTTCCTTCTAGCAGTTGTACCTACTTGTCCTTTCAGGGATGAGCTGATTCAGTATAAAAAAACACTGTTCACTGTTAGAAAAACTGCAATGCAAAGACCATTTAGACAAACTTGCATGTAGTGATGTTTTGAGGAAGCTTAAAGAAAAGAAATGAAGAACGAGTATGCAGAAACCTTAAAAAGCAGTAGTAAGTAAAGAGATCTCTGCATCTGAGAGAAGTTCCAGTAAGGTACTATTTCTATGGAAATCCCAAAAGTACATTTTCAGTCTGTGAAGTGCTTTCCCATGACTAAAGCAATCACCTCAGAAAAGTAAAGATGCAAAATAATTTTCCCTTGTTTTTGCCATCCCACACACTATTTTCAGTCAGTCCTTCAATGCATCTCTCACAAACCCCTATTGTGGAAGTCTGCCTTCAGTTTCAATAGATGAAATCAAAGTCTCCATTTGAAGTGAACTTGAGATGGCAGCACAAAGAAGCAATATATCTTCATAAATGATTGCTGTGACATGTAGAAGTCAACTTGTGCTGTTTGGATTATGGCTCATGAACACCAATGCACTTTTCAGTACGTGCAATAATTTACTTTTAGGAACAAATAGTTTCATGACTTTTAAAATACTTCTCCAAGAGACTAATAAATATGAAGCACTTGCTTTGGACAGCATTTAAAAAATGCTGCCAGCCCTCCCCTGTCAGACTCCAGCCAGAAACACAATAGCACTACAAAACACATCTACACTAATGGAGCAAAAGAGAACTTAGACCAGGCTTCTGTGTGCTATTGCAAGGATTACCTTTATGATGACATATGTTCAAAATGAATATCCAGGTATTTCATATGGTTGGAATCAATGTAGGAGGGTTTAAAAATAGCTAGTTTGTCACAGTCCAAAAATAACTTTGCCCCAAAATTAAAGGCAGAGATCATTACAAAAGAACAGTGAAAAAATTCTACCTAAAGACATTTACTTTGATATTCTAACATCTTTTTTAGTCAGTACATACTTGACTTATGCTAAGATTTAGAGACATCTCACAGAATCTGAGTACCCTAATACAGTTTTACACATACTTAGATTAGGGTTTATATATAATTATAGTAGAGTTGCATTAGCATTTGTCAATAATAGGAGGCTTCATCCTTGTTAAACTGCTGTGTGTGCATAAATCCTTTTGTGTGAATAGAAAAAGAAAGAGCTGGCCCATTTTAATAGATGCAGCAAATATATAAAAACAATCCCTGCCTTACAGTAACAATCACTTAGGGTTTAAGCAATACAGGTATTAAAATAAAGCTCTGTTTGTTCTTTCTGGTTAACAAAGGGAAAGACAATGTTTTGACATAAACCATGGATTTTCTGTTTTCAAAAACATTTCAGTGTTGACATTTGAATCAACTCCAAAATGAGTAGAAATATAGAAGGAGCTTTTTTCCTTCTATTATTCCCTGTGCATTTGCTCTTCCTTAGCTGCAAATGCTGTTTGGTTCATTGCACTGTCACCTAATGCAACACAGAACATGATTTTAATTGGCAAACTTCAACAGGGGACAAAAGAATTAAGAAAATGAAAACACATGTATTTTAACAAAGGTAGCAAATGGCACTGAACTGGCACTTGGCTCTCTTATGAAAAGTCAGTAGCTTTGCTACAAACAATAGCACTATGAAGAAAATTGCTTTTCTGAGTTTGGGGCAGCTCAGCAACAAGAGTGTGTCCCAGAGCACAGACCCAGCCACGCTGGTTCAGAGGCATGTGAGTGATGTGGTCTCACTGCCAGCAGCAGCCAGTGGAATGTATTTCCACCCAAGGGATCCTGGTGCCCTCTGAAGGAAGAACTCCAGGCTCCCCCATGGGTCCTCCCTGCCTGGGTGGCAGAGATACAATCTTCTTGCTAAAGATCAATTAGCAAGTGGTTTTCCTTACTACCTTCTACTAAAGTGAGTCTGTGGTATTTGGTTCTGAACATTCACTCTTCACATTTGTAACTTCAGTAGCTACTTTCAGATTGTCATTGACATTAAGACAGCTATTAAAATGCAAATATGCTGTTATATCTAATATATTGGTACAACTATCTACACAATTCTTTCCTCTTAAGAAAACTGTAGATACATCACATCCTGAGTAGTTATACTACAGTTACAATGCTCTGTTGACAAATATGCTTGACAAACCATCTTCTGAGAAGAAAGGGTAACAAAGCTGTGAAAATAATTACAGGGGAAGTACTGCAGTTAATTTAAGAGCCAGCCAATTTACTCAAGTCTGGGAACAGCAGTAGCAAACAAATGGTGAAGCATAGTAAAGAACAATTTCAAGAACTATTTTCCAGGAGAGATTTAGTTAACAATCCACTGACCGCACTGGATTTCTCATTAGTACCGAGCTGAATCTTATGATGGTTCCTCCTCCCCATGAGAACAATACTTACATGTTACCAATTAGCTATTCTTTAGTGAAAGAGTTTTTCAGCATTACATTGGGACACATATGGGCTCTGTAAAAACATGAGATGTGTAACACACAGTAAACAGAAAGTAATGATCTTAACCAGGCCAAACCCTTGAATTCATCACTAATAAATGTCCCCATGCATTCAGCGGTACTGGCTGCTGGGAGCCTGTTTTCTTCAAGTACTTCAAACACTAAAATCCAGGAACATTTATTATTTTAATCCATTACAGGCAGTGGTTGATTTAACTTTATTGGTTGTGGTGGTGGTAGTAGTTATAGTAGGGGTAAAGCTATGTTCTTTTACACATCATTTCAAAAGGGCTTAATTATATTTTATAGCTCAAGCCAGGAATCCTGCTTGTTTTGTGTCTAACAAGGTTCAAATGGAGTTCAGGTCAGTGATGAATCAGAAGAGAAGTCAAAGATGGTTATCTATTTGAAATGAGCTCCTCTCCCTTAAAGAATAACTGGGCAGGTACATCATGTTCATTACACTACTGCATACTAAATAACTGAAAAATCTCAATTCACTTGGTGATTTGGTAATTTTGGATTTTGTGATGCCTAATCACAGAGGGCATATTAAAGTTTAGATCCAAAGGGATTTTAATTATAGGTCAAGGCTGTCTTGGGAGTACAATAATTTAGAATATACTTGTAAAGTTCCATATTGCCTTACGTTATTCCAATTAGGTGAAGAAAAATGTGTATTATAAACCAACAAAAATAGTGTTCATATTGCATCTGTGAGTCCAGCTTTCAAAAGTGAGTGCTATATTGATATGAGTAGTACTTGGTTCTTTTATCACAAACATTTTTAGATACCACCAGGTTTCAGAAAAGCAGCTAAACATTCTTACTCCAGCTCTACAGATGGACATGAGGATGTTCTTCAATTAAGAAAAAGATCTATGCATTTTCACATCTTAATTTTAAGTGGCTGGTCAAAAACTTTGGCTTATTATCAGGAGATAGCTGGTATCTAAAAATGTCTTTAAAGTTGTAGATATTTAGCACAACTGAAAAATCAGACACTGAAAAATCAGAATGGTTGCCCAGCAAATGAAGCATTACAAAATAGCGGATGCCACTCAAAATGTATTCAATATAATCACCACAAAGCTGATTTAGAGTTACTTTGATGTCCTGCTCCTCTGGCTCTACACTGGATTCAGTGAATTTTAACTGCTTTAGTAAACTAAATCATCCATGAACTAGAGGGTAGCTTTTCTTTATAAATAAACCATCCTGAAGATGGTGCCTGGCAGCAGCTGAGCTCTATTTGGGCCTCTATAACCCAGTCAATTATGCTTGTGGAAGTTCAAGGCTTGACAGATACACCCAGGCCACACAAAACAAACAGGTTTCTCTGCACTCTTGGAACGTGGCTCCTGAGGATCAACGACAGTCCAGGTCCAGGCTTATTCCAGTCTTCTCCCTTCAATCCTTCCTCGTTTGTATACTTCTCTGTATTCTCATTTATGCCAGCATGGTCATTAGGTGTACCTCTCCACCATCCTCTCCAGTGAGCCAAGGAGTCAACCTTGTTGCAAACTCTTCTTTTGTATTGGGTTAGTTTTCAGACAAAAGAGTGCCCTGACACAACCCATTGATCAGCTACCTAAGTAACTGAGCTAGCACAAGGCCCCGTGTAGAAATGTGTGGCTACAATAACCTGAATTTCCTATGAAATTGCACCTTTTGTCTGGGCAGCAAGCTAGTGATTCCATCCCATAAAAATATTCTTGACATGGAAAAAGAAGAAACATGTCAGTATACCATCAATTTAAACCGCTTAATAACTGGTCCCTACGATTGGAAATAATGTCTAACCTCTGTTGTTGTGGTGTGTTTTATGCTTGTTCGGTTTCCCCCCCATTGTTCTCTCAGAAGGTCCTGCCCTGTTACCAGTTTGTGTCAATCCCCAAACCCCTCCCCAGTTGTCTTGGTTACTAAATGTATCTTTCTTGTTCCCCACCCCTGGCTGCCTGCCTGTCACTCGACACCCCTGTCTCTTTTTCTAGAAAGTTCGGGCCAGGGTGTCGGGTGATTGGGTTAGGGGCCAGGGTCCCTCCCACAACTGTGTTTAATTGGTTCTCCGATTATGCCAATCCTTAATGTATCCTTCTCTGATTTGCTATCTTTCACCCCTCCCGCCCTCTTTAAAACCCGAGGCTTTCCCTGCCTCGGGGCTCTCAGCTTCTTCCTCTCTACCCCCCCGCATCCCCTACCAATAAAACCTCCTACCCCGAAGAGACTGAGAGTCGCCTCTTCCTTTCATCCTGCGACCTTGGAGAATCACAGCGGCCAACGTCCGCAAGGCTTGGCATCGCCTTGGGCACAAGGCCCTGACTTCGTGTTGGGGAAGTGCCTTACTGGCTGGAGGTTGGCTGGACACTCATCTAGCCTGGGTTTTTTGCTTTTTATTCGGCCACTGCTCCACTCTGTGTCCTATACCTCACAGTGAAAAATGAAGACTGAACCAGAAGAACATCACAGAAAGCATCAAGTGTATAAAGAAAACATCCAGCTTTCACTGTTACATCTATTGTCTCGTGAATTTAAACAGTCTATTAAATTGACTTCCACGTAAATACTGTATCACCTACTATCACCACATACACACTGGGATCCCACTATCAAAAGAAATTCCAGTCGCAAAAAATATGTAACTAATTTCACAATAAAAACTGAAGAGATTAAAAACCCAACCATATTTGTTCTGAATCAAATTTAATCTGAAATACTTTTAAAGCTGAGTTACTCAGATAGCAAATGCAGGTCTACAAAATTAGTGCACACTGTCTTGAACAAAAGAAGGTTGAACAAAAAACCTTCAAGGAACTTTTAATTCTTTTTTTTACTCTTTGAAGTTAACATGCTAGTTCATCAGTAGCAATTCTGAACCCTATTACAAAGTATCAGTAGGGAATCTGACCAGGATTAATACTGGTACTCAGTCCCGGGATTAGATGGTGTCTTGTTTCATGGATTTCAGGCCATCTGTTCTTCCCTCCTACATTATACTCCTGCAGAACTATAAATGCACCTCTACCTCAGGGACTATAGAAAGGAATTAGAATTCTTCTGCTTTTCATTATCACAAGATTCAGTAACTCATTTCATTGTCAGGATAATCCCCTTTTACTCTTTCTTTTGTGCTTGCAGGATATGCCAAAATGACAAATAAAATCCCAGATGTTAGAGACCTGATGAGGTCTCCACCTTTCCTTGAGTGTTGGATTTAAGCTACTTGGGACACGGTGTCAAATCTGACAGGACCCTGATGCCCACACCCAATATTCATTAAGGTTTGTTAGTGATTTGTATAGCTGTCTACAAGCTGCACTTCCACCTCAGTCCTCAGTGGCCATTTAAATATTTAGTTTGTCCTCTGGCTTTTACTGACAGAGAATTAATTTCCTATTGTTCAAGTGTTGGAAAGAGTTTATATTTCTTTCTAAAAGTAACAAACGCCTTCTGGGTGTTGTAAATGGCTTGTTACTGCTGCATATTATTTTAGGTAGTCATATCTAATTTAAAGTTTTATTTCCCCATGGGCTAACTTGCATATCTGCAGCATCCAAAGGCTATGACAACGCCTTAGCAAAGTTTTCTCGGGGGAGTTAGTTAACTCCAAATTGAAGTTTGGTCTTCATGCTATACCAGTTCATATCTGCATTTAATTTCTAAAAGTACTGTAAAGTATCTCAAGTATGTAATTATTTTCAGGTTTAGTAAAAATACTTGCAATTATCATAGGCTCAACTAGTGTTTATTTTTTCCCCCTTATTTATATGCTAAAGTAATCATTTCTACATATGGGACAAAAGGCTGGGGAATTCTGTGTATGATCTTTGGAATATTTTATGTCCGTAACTCTCTCAGTTCAGACACTGAGCAGCACGACTTCCCTCCCGTGTCCAGCCAGAGTAAAATAAGGCTCCACTGAGAGGCTACAGGCTTCTTGCTGTCTTTCACTTTGGGGAAAGAACGGTCCTCAACTTCTCTTAATTTATCTGCTCTTTTGGCAGGTAGGTAGTGCTAATTTCAACTACAAACCTGAACTAACTGAAAGCCATATGTTTAGACTTGCATTCTATTTTCTAGTATTTCTTGCTAAAACTTATTCAATTCTAATGCCCTGTGACAGTTAAGGAGTGAGTCACACACCTCAAGCACGGTACCAAGTGATCTCAGATCTGACTGGGTACATGGGACTCGAGCTCTAAGCATTTGTGGAAGATGCCATGTACTTCAGAAGAGAAAAATCACTGAATGAGGTCTAACAGCAGTTCTTGGAGTTAGGGTTTTCATCAACAGTACAAATACACTGCCAAGCTAAGTGTTTGGTTTTCAAAAAAATGGGTACAAGTTTTAACTCCAAGCCACAAAATATAAAATGACTAGAGATAATTGTTTTATTGAACATCACTATGATGAAGTCCCACCCTTAAGGGCATCAGGAAAACTATAATGGTAACCTCTTTTAAATTAAAATTATTATTTTTTTAAAGGGATTTTGTTTTGTTTTATTATTTTTTCTTTTTGTGCCAGTACACTGGAATACAGTCTACAACAGTAGTATTTTACTAAAACCAAAATAGTGAGTATTTAAACATGAGTACAGAGAGGAACATAAGTATTCTAACAGAAATAGTAACCATGTTGTTATAAGTAACTGTTGTACTAAAACCTGAAAAATGTCCAAAAGATGAAGTCCCTTGACACACTAAGGGTTTGGGGTTGTACAACAGCGCAGCAGTATATATAGAAATAGAGGTGTTTTAGTTTTATCCAATTGCAATGTGAGTGTTCAACACTTCTAATTAATTTTGTTAGAAGTGAAATCATTCAACTAATTAGCCCCAATTCTTTTCAGAAGCTAAAACTTCTTAAGTTTCGTAAGAATTTAAGAAGAAAAATGAAACTAGAATGCCTTTAGTTTCGATGATTAAACCAGTACAGTCTAGAGGGAAAACTGATAATTAAAAGACAAATAAGTTGGATAGAAAGCTTTCTTCTTAATTTCAGCTGAAAAGAAATGAAAGCAATACACAAGGTCATGCACTTTTATTTTCCCCCTATAAGGGAAGGAAAATGCCGACAATATATATTCTTGTGAGATTTTGTTTTGCTCAATAATTCCTAGCAAATAGGATTCCTTACAAAACAACTTCATCTCCTGCATTGAACCTCATCTGGAAAAGGGGTCATTTACACTGTTTATAAAACACTGCCACATAAAACGTGTAAAAAACCATATTTCACTAAAAATAGCTTGCGTAAGTAAGGGATTAGAGTAGTTTCTACTGCTATAATTGTTCCTTTGTAGTTTTTTCCATGATGTTTTTGAATAGTGTTTTTAACTATGTTTATTAAAGTCAGCACATCAAAAAGGATCAAAGAGTAAGCTAGCGAGAACCAAAGAAACCCCAAGCGTATTGTGTTGTCTCACTGGGGAGTTATGCAGATTCAAGTAAACAAGTGCAAATTGTTGAGGTTTTAATGAAAATTTTCTACAATTATTGTATCTGAAGTCATTCTATATAATAACATCTGTACAGCAGATGGCCATACTGTACAAAAGGCAAGCAATGCTCCTTTTTCTTCCTCTGTTTTAACAGTACATCTGAGATGACTACTTTTGTCATTGCGCTTAGCTTGGTTCAGCAAATAATTCGTAAAATGCAGCTGCTGCAGATGGTCACAATAGTTATTCGACTGTAAAATCAAAGACACAGGGAAGTATTCACGTATTAGTTTCATTCTATTAAAAAACCCTGACATTAACCCTGTTCAGCTCAAAAGGTGTATCTATAAAACCTTTTATAAAAAGAACAGTAGTGAAGAACTGAGGTATTTAAATGCTCCTTCCTTTCAAGACATAGCTAAAAACTTTTAAAAATTGGGTTAGCTTGCATAATTTCTTTGTAATAATAAAACAAATCTAGTTAGCAACTGTGGTATTCTTCTAAAGGATTTTTAACATTAGATTATAATACCATTTCCCCCAAACGGAGTATTTTATCTTCTCTCCTGAAATCATTAATTTCCACCTTGGTTTCTATCAGCACTTTAAATTCAGATTCACAACCATAAAAAAAAAAATCCAAGCAATTTCTTAAAAGATTTTTTGACAATTTCAATCAGTTTTGTGGAAGTGTGTCTTTTGCTCTAATTACAACTTAATTTATTGCACCATCACAACAGTATGCAAAACCTCATGCAGATGTACTTTTCTTCTTATAAAGCAGAGATAAAGCATTTTTAACTGGAAAAAAATGTGAAAAGCATCTGCTGATGTCTACTAATTTTCTGGTTATGGAAGTTCTTTATATAGAATGACTAATGTCCATTTTCATTAGATTTGACATCAGTATTGCTCCACTTCACAATGCCTGCCAGACTATGACCATACTGAAGATTCATGTATGGCTTATACCGCGTAAAATAAAGATTGATTTCTTCAGACTGCCAGAAGAATTAAGAAACAGAACCTCATAGCTGAAAATGTTTCTGAGACTTAACATGCAGGGCAAGGTAGGTCCTCCTTCTGGGAGGATGAAAACCTCCAGGGTATGTGAAATACAGTGTGAGTTTGCCAAATTGCTTTATAGAACAGTGAGGGAGCAGCCCGGCTTTGATGTATCGAAGCATGATGTGGACACCATAACGTACCATGGGACAGATAATGCACAAATGATAGAGGGGAACCCATGGAAGGGAAGAGGATTATGAAACAGAAACAGAACTAAAACTATTTAAAGCACATTATAAAGGCTTTTCTCAGTTGCAGTGCCTTCTATGCTGGAGTTGTTATCCGAGTGGAAAAGCGTGGGAACACAGGCACTGTTCCTGCCTGCACTGCTGTTTATTAATGGATAAATCAAAAGTTTCTGGCCCCAGCACTTTCATGGGTTTTCATGTCCTATGAACCTTAAATTTTTCATTTTTAACTTTTAAAACAATAAAGAAGAACTGGAACTTGCTGGCCTGAGGAAAAATATTTCTGATGAAAAAGAAATAAATCACCACCTCAGCTGGCCAACAACTTGTTCCTCTCAGCTAGAGACCATTCTGCCTCTCAAACTACTCTTCCAACTACCTACATCTGGCTCATCTCCACACCATGGAAATATACCATCTTACTAATTTTATTGAAATGCTAATAAAACAATTTACAATGACTCTCAAAATATCTATTTTAAATGAGTCTCTGGTATCTGGTTAATTGTACCCGAGGCATAAAGTTTCTTTGCAGTGCTTCAGTAATGAGGCCAGAGTGCCTATTTTCCCTGTGTGAATCTCAGGTGTGCAGAGGAAACATGTAAAAATTGAAAACTTCATAAATCTGGAGAAGAATAACAGCATGACCCAATATTTACATAGTAGCACCTGTCAGGGCTCTGAACAATTATTTTTACATTTTTTTTAAGACAGAAACAAAGGTCCTAACAAGAAAATCTAGTTAAAGAGTGAAAACTGTCAAAATTTTGCCCTTTGAATTATGTGCTAAATTATTGGAATACCAGAGGGGTGGTTCTCATAATCACCATTTCAGCCAGAATTCCATCAATAAATTAGTAATTACAAGCTAGGGGATATTAACTACAGAATTAATCATTCTTGGGTGCTCCCTCACAGAAAGGAGAACTTGGGTAATAGAGTCTATCAGGGATTTGCTATTCTCTGTTGTGGATTTATGATGTTGGCTGGAACAGTTCCCTGCAATGCACCACCCTTTGAAATGGTCACTAGACCACCACTTACACAAACCAGTAGCTCTTCCAACTTCAAAAAAAACCTCTTACCTGCAGTTTTATGTCCACTTTTAATGTTCAGGCTTCCACTGAGGTTTGAGAAAGAGACTAACAAACAAGGTTTGCTGGGGTGTGGGATGGTTTCCATCAAAACAACCATTTGAACAGTGTGAATGGAAATTTTCTGGAAGCAGGAAAGGGCTTGCCACAAATTTTCTTGCATTGAAGCCTTTTGCACAGTGCTGGTGTGGGCTGCAGGTAGAAAGTCCTTTGTACTGGGGTGTCTGGATATCAAAGTGATGTCCCCATCTGGAATAATGCCAGCTGATGAAGCAGCCTCCTTCCTGGGCACATCTTCATTTGTGGTTATGATTTTCTTCAAGAACTGGTTTATTTGGTCAAGTCTGGCAAAACTGAGATTTGCTTTCAAAGGTTTTGATATGTCCACATTTATGTCAGCTGTAGGGGAGAATTGGAGAAAGAAACGTGATAAGCGATAGTGCAATTATTCAAGCTGTGTGCAAATATAAGCATTGAGTGGAAATAGCTTTTCCATCATATTTCCACCATGTTTCATTACAAGGACTGAATCAATGTTAAAACATAACAAAACAGCATTTTTAGCAATAAATCTGAATTAAAATATAATGAAAAATACTATAAGCAAACATCACTATGAACAGTTTTAAAGGAAGAAACAGGGTACAAAGTGGATTTAATCTCGTTTCTTCCCAGGGATCACCACAGAAACACACACACTTTACTGGAGTGTGTAGGAGGGGAGATACATTAGTTCTTTTGTGTAAGAATAAAAATATACTTCACATTCTCTTGAGTTTTATATCCAGAAGAACTATTTGACTAAACTCCAAAGCTAACAGCGAACATTTTCAACACATTTAAATGAGTGAATAACATGTGTATTGTGTTGTTTCCTACACAGCTCATATGCAGCAGTCTTCAATGCATTTTCAAGATGAAATGTGAAATAAAAAGCAAATACAAAAACTGAGGTACATTTAGATTTCTTCATTTTCCAGGGAGAGTGGAATAATGTATTGCTTTAAAATTTTTTTTAAAGTCATTATTATTTTTAAAATGTTTTTCATCTCCTCACCAAAAAGGATTTTGGTGTTTCTCAGACTATTAAAAGACTCACAGAATTTTTAGGAACCACAATTAATATGAACAACATTGTTAATAGTCATATCTTGGTAGCTGAGATGTAGAAATTGGCAAAATTATTTCATAGATAGGAAGCAGGATTTTATGAAGGGAGAAACTTATTTCTGTGCCGTAGCATCAGTACGCAACAATTCCTTACAGAAATCCAGCTTTTAACTTAGTTTTTAGGATTTTTCATTTCAAATTCAGTTTTTTACCAGTAATGAGACAGCTACTCTAGTTAGTGGGAAAAGGGCTTTTCCCTTTGCTGTTTGACTGCCACTGCCCCAACCCCATGAACCAAAAGTGATTAAAATTCTGTGCATATATCTAAACTAGATGAAATGTTCAAACAGCACTACTTAGTTTTGAGTTTCATTATAAATATATACAGGAAACACTGTCTGTTGAAGGTTTTACACAGATTAATGAATATTTCATAGAAACTAGTTTCAAGTTGTCCAGGACCACATCTTACTTCTAACACTGATGCAAACTAATGAGCTTGATTTTCCCATTCTTTAGGTAAATAAACGCTAAAGGGTTGTAGGGACCGAGTTTCAGAGCTGCTTTTAAGAGCAGGTTTATACTGATTTCAGAGATTCACAGGCATGTGGCAAAGTACTTTTCTGATCCCCTCCCCCCAGAAATATCTGGCACATTTTCTACAAAGATAAGAGAAATTTATTAATGGCTGTGTAAGATCTGTCATACCTGAACTAAAAAAAACCAAAACAATATTAGAAAAATGTCTGCACTATTCCACAAGCTACAGCTACCTGATATTTAAGACTGGAAAGCTATTTTGAACTAAGAACTTTAATTACTGGTTTTCTGAAAATGCTTTCTCTTGCACTGAAAGCCTTCCACACTAAACTAGGAACTGGCAAAACACTAGCTAATATGTGGGCCTTGCAGGAAGGCAAGTACCAAAGTTAGAAAGCTGGGCATTAGAAGAAAACAGGATTGGAGAGGGTTGTTAAACACTGAAACTGGCTGCCCAGGAAGGTGATGGAGTCACCATCCCTGGAAGTGTTCAAGAAGCAACTGGACATAGCACTTAATCAAGGTCTAGTTGACATGGTGTTGATCAAAGGTTGGACTCAATGATCTCAGAGGTCTTCTTCAACCTCAGTTATTCTGTGAAGATTTTCAGGCATCCAAACCCACAAAAGATCAACTTAAAAGATTTTCCAAAATCCTTATGTATTGACATTTTAATTAAAATCACAGGAAGAAAAATGTCATAATACTTTGGAAAAACTCCCTATCCTCTTGGCACTTGGAATATCCTAAGATTTGTCGGCCTTCTATGCAGACTTCACTGGACTTCTCCTTCCTTTGAATAAAGAAAGGAGTTAGGAAGAATTTAGAGACCCATGTGACATTATGACATTAATTTATTTACAATAGTCAAATGGGCTGGTTTTAAAATGAAATGTTAAAAAAACAACTAAACAACTGCCTTATAAATTTAAATTTCTCCCTTACTACTGCAGTAATAAAGGAGTAAAATAAACAAATGCTATTTATTGCTTTTGCTAAATAATTGAGTTTCTAAGTTAGTAAAGGAGGACCCTTATTCCTTGGTATGGCAACTTTCACATCCAATTTCTTTATCTAATACACATCTAATTGCCAGCACTTTCCTATGGTAACATATTTCAGAAGGGGGAAAAAACCCAAGAAACCTCCCTGACACCCAAAAACTTCTCAGACCTAAGTTGACTCAGCAGATGCCAAGGGCTTAGACCAAAGCTTAACACACCCAAAAACTGAGTGTGAAGGATGGCAAAGGAGATGACCACAAAGGCAGAAGCTCCTTTTGGAGAAGACACAGGGTACTGGTGCAGCTCAGTGCTGGAACATACTGGGCACTTGGGCCTGTGCTTTTATCACTGCTCTTGGCCACTCATCCAAGAAGGCAATAAAAATAGGGCCACCAGGACACCAGAGAAATGCAAATGACTTCCCTCTTTTCTGTTTGGAAACTGTGCATGTCACACAAAAATGCTGTCATGACTGATAACTTGACAAAGTTTTGTATGAAATTATTATTATCCAGTAAATCAGCCCTGACAGAATGTGGTGGCAGCCAGAAGCATAATTGCAGAAACTGTGACTTTGGAACCTTTACAAAATATTTTAACTATCTCATAATGATACAGGTTATTTTTACAACTGGTTAAAGATTATGTAAAGAGATTCTTTGGTATTTTAAGTAAAACATTCAAAAAGAAAAGAAGAAACACAATTGAGCAATCTTTAGTCTTTGACCTCTTTTATACATTATCATTAGGAATGTAAAAGAAACTTTAACATTCCTGCTAAGGAAAATATATTTAAGTGATGGACAGAACAATGAAAACTGATGAAACGTGAAGAGCTATTTATAGGAGTTGATTAAGATAGATATTCAGCTGCTTCACCAGACAGTCAAAGTGCACTAAAAAGAGCTTTAAAATCTATGAATCACACAGATTCAACTGGAATAAATTTTTTGGGGTGCAAAATCCAAGTGTAACAGTTTTTTTAGATTATTTTAAACACCTGGGAAGAACAGCACATAACACTGTGCAGATTCTATACCCGTAGGAAAACACAGGCTTCCTGTAACTCCACTAACTCTTTGAATTGCCCAAAATTACATCAGAATAAACACAGAGCAAAAGGTAGTTCAAAGTCATCTTTAACGCCTCAATAACAACGCCTTCTCCTTCGCCTATTAATGACTGGCTACCAAAATTATAACCCAATGCATTCTTTAGATTTAAGATGCATTAGCAATAACTTATTTTGCCAGGTGTTACCTATTTCCAGCAAAAAAAAAAAGAGAAAAATTTACTGTGCTTGCAAATTGAGTGCATCAAGTGAGTTATTTCTGTTATGCTTAAAGCAGAGGGAACTACTTGGTATCAAAGCAATTTTTGATTACAGTACAGCATTTGAGTGTAGAATTTGAATTGCTCTTTCTCTTCCTCAATTTCTTCACTACTTCTCTTTAGATTGCTCAGTAAATCCATGTATTTCAATTATTAGTTTCTAATTAGCCTTCACATCTTTCTGAACAGCAGCTAGGAAACAGAATGATGAAATAACTAGTGAGTTAAAAGGAGATTAGATAAATATAAATAAATTACACTTATTATATGCTCCCACCACACCAGGAGATGACTTAACAGTGGAGGAAAAAGAAACACTTTGGAATAATGAAATCAGAGAGGGAATTCAGGTCCCAGAGGCGATTCTACAGAGTTTTATGTTAATGTACACCTTGTGGGGGACCAAAAATCAACTGGAATAGTTTCCTGAAAACCGTTTCCAGCTATTTTCTCATTTTAAAAGTTCCAACTTCACTTGACCCGTTAGTCATCATATTACTTACATTTATTATGTATTTTGAAATCTATTACAAAAAACCCAATGGATTCAATATGGCCTGTTTGAACTAAATCATAACAACTATAAAAAGAAACCTATGAGCAGCATTCTGAAATTTCTGTCTGAAGCAATTTCTTTCTTTGTCATTTTATTACTTAGAGCTTCAGATAAAAAAATTCAGGGTTCTAAGTATTTTATTCTTGTTCTCCATGACATTCAAATTTGTATTGGGAAGATATAATTTTCATCTGTGAACTTGGGATAATGATGTTACTCAAAAGGACTTTTTATTTGGAAGGCTAAGGATGAACAAGCAACACAAAAATAATGAAAGCTCCTAGCATTGTTGGTCCAGGTAAATTCCAGCTTACTGAAGCTGGGAGCTTCAGTGGACTTATTCTAATATATGCCATAAGTTAATGTACAAAATGTTACTACTTCTATGACTTAAAAACTACCATAGTATTTTCTTAATCTTAGATACCAGAGAGTAAATGCCATGAAAATCAGTCATAAGCTGAATAAGGACATGCTGGATCAATGGGCCAAGTCTATGAGGTTCAAAAGGTGAAATATGAGCCCTGCACTTGTGTCACAACAATCCTATACAGTGCTATAGCTTGGGGGAAAGGTGTCTGGAAAGCTGCTTCTTGGAAAAGGACTCGTGGGTGCTGGTTGACAAGAGCTGAACAGGAGCCAGCATGCCCAGGTGGCCAAGGAGGCCAAAGGCATCCTGGTTGTATCACCAATAGTGTGGCCAGCAGGACCAGGGCAACAACTGCCCCCAGTACTGGGCACTGGTGAGGCCACATGTCAAGTGCTGTGTCCAGTTCTGGGCCCCTCACTAGACAAAGGACATTGAGGGGCTGGAGAGTGTCCAGAGAAGGGCAATCAAGCTGGTGAAGGGTCTGGAGAGTAAATCTTATGACAAGATTTACTGAGGGAGCTGGGCTTGTTTAACCTGGAGAAAAGGAGGCTCAAGGGGGACCTTACTGGTCTCTACAACTTCCTGAAAGGAGACTGGAGCCAGGTGGGGATTGGCCTCTTCTACCAGGCAACTAGCGACAGGACAAGAGGAAATGGCCTCAAACTGTGCCAGTGGAAGTCCAGTTCAGGAAGAATTTTTTCACTGAAAAGGGTGGTCAGGCATTGGAACGGGCTGCCCAGAGAGGTGATAGAGTCACCATCCCTTGAAGTATTTAAAGAATGACTGGACATGGCACTTAAGGCTATGATTTAGTTGCCATGGCAGTGCTAGGTCAAAGGTTGGACTTGATGATCTTGGAGGTCTTTGCCAAACTTAATGATTCTATCATTTATAAGACCCCAGCCTTTTCAAAGACCAAGAAATGCTGAAATGTGTGAGAGAAAAATATGCCATTTTCTAAGAATTGATTAATTTTCCACAACATTGTTTCAGCAGTGGATCTTTTATTTCTCACAGCTGAAACAGAAAAGGCCAGATCTTTCTCCTTGAGGTTGGACATGGATCTCCGTCCCCCCTTCCCCAAGAAGGCTGTAAAATATTAAACTTCTTAATATACAGTACTTCTGTAGAAAAAACCCCTACTATTTATCCTAAACTCTTAAGATGATTTAATTTCCTAGTCCTAAACAGGAGAGGAGCAGATGATGGCATGAAAGAGTTTACCAACAGTGGTATTCTTTCTCCCTTAGCCACCCATCCTGATGTAGAGACTTTAAACAGAGGAAATATGAGGAAGGTAAAGGTAATCTTGAGCCCTGATTCTGATTTGGAGTCAGGATGGCCCCTCAGCAAATGGTAATGGCTGAATTGCAAAAATTAAATTTATAAAAATAGGAAGGAAAGAGACATGTAAAGACCAGTTGTACTGTTCTCAATTGGCTGGTCAAACATCAAAAGAGACACAAATTAAGAGAAATTGAAAAGCAAGAAGAATCCCAACTAATTGTTTTTATCCTCTAATTCATCATTCCCAATTTGGATCAAGGGAAAACGAGGAAGAAACTTGAGACTAGGCTTCAGAGGCCATCTGCAGTCCATCTTGCATTCTGCTTCTGTGAGACAGATGCCAGTTAGTCTAGAAGAGACTGGTAGTCACTGCTCAGTATTCCTACCCGCTGCTGTCTGTGCTGCAGCCCCACAGAAGCAGCACTCCAAGGTCAATATGGCAAACTAGAGCCTTCAGGGAATTAAATCACCCTGAACTGTGCTGGGTGCTCCCCAGCAGGAATAACAATTTCTTCCATGACCTAGTGTGTCACTGACATTATGTGAAGGTGACACTTGGGCATTAACAGCTCCAGCTTTGAGATCTCAGACAAGGCTCAGAGTGATGCAATTCTATTAATTTTTTTAAACTGGCACAAGTAAACCAAGATAAATTGTTGTAGGTCAAGAAGCCCAAAGATGCCATTAATAAACAATGGAGGGTTACTGTCATTCAGTAGATGCTGACTGAAATTAAGCAACTGTGCAGCTATCAAATACAGCTCAGTACAATACAGGAGTGTGCCAAGGGCTGAATGCTGAGGCCAAAAATTATAATGGGGGCATCAGGAAGGATGCCCCCATTATAATTTTCACTATCATGAAAGGAAAACCCAGGTTAAGGGAAACATTAACTCCCTTAACAGAGAGTCAGGGAAGATGAAGCACAATATAGTGAGACGAAATAAATTGTTCCAGGTCATGGAGCACGTTTGTGGAAAAGAAAAGAACCCATAAATACTAACCCTCTATTTTCTGCTTAGCTTCTGAATAATACATCTATATTAAGAAGCACATGGGAAGAAAAAAAAAGGAACGTTTCTGAAAATTGAGCAAATGTCTGAAATAAGCGTTAAAAGAATGCGAATAGACTGAAAAAGATTATAAGAAAATGTTTTTCAACTTCTCCATGTGGGTCCAGTGTGTAGTTTTCATTTTCTGTACTCAGACATATAAGAAATGATATTTAAAATAAGTGTTGTAGACAGTGTTTTTAGAAAGGTACTTTGATGATTTTCCTCATTATTACACAGATATTACAGACAATAGATGTGTCAAGTCCAAAGCAATACCTACAGGCTGGTACACCTGTTTGGAATATTTCTCTTTGCCCTCTTAATCAAATATATATCATTTCATGGCTACAGTGTCAGTGCTTTAAAAACTTGTTTGTAAAAGAGAAAAGGGAAAAAAAAGCCCTACTAGAAAGCTCAAAAGTTTTGCAAATGACCCAGAGTTAATTAGAAAAGTCTGCACCCTGGCTAGTTCCCCTTCTCACGTGTCAGCTCTCATTAAATCAAAAAATTCTCCTTTCAAAGTTAACAAACACCATGGTTAACAAAACTGTTAAACTGGGATCAAGTGGGCACATTCCTAGGTTTATATATGATGTCATGCTAAGCAGCCCACAGCTGAACTTGCAAGTCGTATGAATGATTTTTCAATATATTAAGTATCTGATCTAATGCTAATTTTCTCTCTATAGGCTAACTGTGCTGGGAACAGGTGGCCCTGCTTTCAATTATGGAGGGCTAACATGCCAGTGTGAGGCCTGGATTAGTTCACCTTCTCACAGGGAATTTGCCTCGGTTGGGAATGGATTTATTATGGCTTCACACATGGAACGGAGCTCATGTCAGCTGAGGGCAGTGATACATCATATGATTCAAATTAACCTGCTGTGGACTGTTCCGCAGGGCTGATATTGTGTATTAAAATGACGACATTTTTAAAACAGTTTGAAAGAAACCAGGATTGCTGAAGTGCAATGGTTCCAATTTGTTCCAACTAATCTATCACCTGCTGGAGGTATTATTCTAGAGGGTTTCTGGTAGCTGCTATTTTCCAGGTTTCTCCAAACCGCTGACCTTGGTAATGGATACAATTGTTGCCTCTGCAAACAGTGGGGGAAAAAAGGCTGGAGAGAGTGCCCTGGTGCAGTTCTGATTATTGTTTTTTATACCTGAGCTGAGGTCCCCTGCTGTGCCCCTCGTGGTCCCCAGATCATGTGTGGAGGGACTGGCATGAAGGAGAAACCCACCAGCTTCCCAGTTCTCACTTTATCTTTCAGTGGGACACAACATTTCTTAGTTTATTTGGATACTGTCTTGTGCAGAAATTATTTATAAAGGTGAATTATCAAGGACCTCCATTACTTCACATCTAACCCAATGCCTTCCCAAGAAACTACTGCAGAAAGCGGACTTCACTATAAAGTTAAATCCACTAATTACAGATTATCATCCATAATTTGCGTGTATAAGTATTTAAAGGCAATTTTTATAAAGCTGTACTTCATAGACATGTTCTTGCATCATTTGCATCCAGAAAGACTACATCAAAGACAGCTTTTATAGGTAAGAAAAGGTGATTAAAAAAAAAATCCAGGAGGACTAAAAGGTAAAGACGATAATTTCTAAAAACCTATAAAAATTAGATGGTCATATTTGTTCCTCACATAATGAATTATATCTAATGCTGAAGCAATAAGTAGTTCACTTTAATGTATTAGACAAAAATTGGATCTACAACCCAGTAACAGAATGAATATAAAAGATAGAGGGTCATGTAAAGTGATGTAAATGGAATTAAAAAAATTTTACATAATTAGTTTCTGTAAAAAGAGAACGAATAGTCCTTTAATACATTGTGGGGTTAAAGTTGAGGTCTGTTCCCACAGGCCTGATGATGAATGCTTATTTCTCCTAGGATCCTATTACCTTAAATCTGGAAGAAATATAGTTTTTCTTTAGTTGCCAAAAATGTACAAAATAATCAACTCATGTGGCAAGAAGTGCATTAATGTATCCTGTTATTCTCATTTAATTAGTGGTTTCCAAGTTTAGCTACTTGCTGTAGTTTTTTGATCTCCAAGCTAATATAGACTGACAACCTGGTTTCCTGTGTGGTGAAACCATACGAGTTTTCTGTGGAACACCATCTACTTACCTACTTCAGCTGACAAACTATTTTCAAGGAGTACTGGTTTTATCTAACACAGCAAACATTGCAAGCCACTTGCAGATTTTTTCTGTTAACTGCTTGATAGTATTTTGCATTATAAAATATAGGCATGTTGGATTCTTATACTTGAAATTTAACCTCAGCACACCAACAATGTATCTTGAAAGAAAAATGACATTACAATTAAACTACTGAACTCTGAACACATTGAAATTGACACAGAAAACTGTATAGTTATCCCAAATGCTACATATTTTTGTCTGCATAGGCACAACTTTCAAAAATGTGCTGACTTTTCAGAACAGTTGATCATCTGTAACCAACAGGCAGCACCTCCCAGTATATTCAATGCATTTCAGCGATTCACTTACTACAGTTATAAACCACATATACATAAATGACCATGAAACACACACTATGTCATTAGAAAATAGGTCACTTAGCAGCAGCATTCTTTGCCAGATATTCACGAAAGAAGAATAGCCTTCAAGGCCTGCAACAAAACTCTACTCCAGCAGTGCCTTTATTTATTCAATTTATTAGCAAAGCTGTCTCCCATTGGTGCCTTTATTTATTTAATTTATTAGCTAATAAATGTGTCTCCCACCACACATACTGTTTGTTGATCTTGCAAGAGCTCTTGGGAGCTTTGTGGAGGTTCTTGTCCTCAAAGAACAACTGCCAGCTGAGCTAGGATCTGGTGGTGTAACACTTTCTCCAGGCTGCTGACGGCCAAGCTACCTCACCCTGGAAGAAGCTGTGGTTAGGGGACTTCTTGTCCCACAGGGCAGTTAGTAACTCATTTTCCAGTAGCCTGCTGAGGAGCTGTCAGGCTCTTGTAACTCTCTGCATGTGCTGTTCTGACGCAATCACATGCAGAATGAGCCTTCCATTACTCATCCAATGAAACTTCCATCCCCCAAGGAAGGCTTCTTGGTAAAGGTTAGTTTATTTGAAGAGGATCTCATAGTGGTTACAGCTGAGGTTAGAAAAATCTGCAAGGGATGGTAGAGATGTTTTGTTATACTACACTGGCAAACACTTCATTAAAATTCAGAGAAATTACCGTTGAGTCATGTGTAATGATAGTTCCAATTAGGAGCAAAAAGATGATGAAAAAAAGCCTTTTGGCTAAGAATAGATCCTGGAAGAAACCTCTGAAGTTTTAAATGCTTTGCAAGAATAAATAGATTGAAGATTATGATGCATTAATTTATGGTTTTCCAGTTCCCTATTTAGCAAAACACTATGGAGGGGAGAGATTTAACACTAATGCAAGATACAACTGGACTGGTGAAATTGGGGTGAACACTTACACTATTTGTGAATATATACTTTGTAAGCTGGTGCCAACTTCTATGTTTGCTAGTTTTACTAGGAATCTGTCCTACTGACAGGACAGCATCAGGGAAACACCCTCAGGTGTGTAATAAATTAAATATAAAGGCTGTGCCAGGAAACTACAGTGAGAACCTTGAGAGAAGTGCTCTTACACAATGAAGGGTCTGGGAATATGGAAATCTAAGAAATGTGGGGACAGAGGACATATAAGAACTGGTAGCAGAAGGATGAAAGAAAACCATTCTGGCAGCAGTGATCAAAAGGTCCCTGATAGAAGATATCTTAACCCCTCCTGTGCTATTCTGATTAGAATGAAAAGCCATCATTACTACCAATTAACCATTTTTTTCTCAAATGGTAGCAGAACATGCAGTAGGGCCTGAAGATTCAAAGGCCTATTAACGTACCCAAATATGGATCAATATAAAAAAAATCTTCCCTGAAATTATGTCTTTAGATAGCTAGAAAACAAAACAAAAAAAAAAAGGGGCAATGATGAGGTTGTTCACATACTTTATTGTTTCCTTGAAACCTTTGCCTGTGTGCAAAAAACATTTTTTCAAGCTACTTGACTACAGTATTTATAGTCAGGGTCAAATATGTGTGTATCATTCACTGGTTACTCAATTTGATGTCTTGGGCTTTGATATTCAGAAGTGATTTCTGCTTCACCCAAAGACAATATGACCTGTGTTTCCAACATCAAATTCTGTATTTTCAAGTATTTTGGAAAACTAAGATGGTGTGTTATAAATTGATAACCTTAATAAAATGAGAAAATATTTAATGTCCCTGTGCCTCAGTTGTCTTCTGTGGAATGGCAAGGGCATAGTATTCCATCATCCATGTGAGGGTTGTGCAGGTACATTAGTATTTCTGTAGAGCTCAGATGCTACAGCTGTAAGGCATGCAAAGGAAATTGTGCTGCAGATCCAAGACTAGATAATGTGCTGTAAGACTGTATGAAGAGGTAACTGAATGAACATGAAAATCCTGTACTGAAGAGCTCCTCACTAAATGGCTGATAACAGCTGTGCTGCGTGAAGGATATTCAGGATAAGAAAATAGGTTAATTAATTCAATAAACTATAACAAATATGCAAATGAAAAAAATAGTTACGTATTTTCTAACTTTCACTATAACCTCAATTATTTTTCACTGTAATGTAGCTATAAATATATGCTTCACAAAATAGAGAATGCAATTGGCAAGAATTTCTGATGCTGTAAGAGTGGAATTTCAAGTCACATTATGTTATGCAAATGCTAACAAACCTCTACACTACACCACTTACATTAATTAAAGAACTACAATATCACTATCACTTTTTAAATTTTACAATATCATCACTTAGGTGATTGTAATTTCCAGAGCCAGGTATCCAGATTTCAAAGAACCAAGAGAAGATAGCTTAGAAAAAATCTTCAGAAACATTATAAAAGTCATCTTTTCTAAACACAACTGCAATAACATTTCAGTTTTCTAGGACTAGAAGCAGGTAGGCTTCATTCTGCTGGAAATTCAACAAATTCAGCCTTTCTAAACTTACTGTGGGAAGGAAATTAATAAACCCTAAACCAGACTGGTCCAGGACTGCCCATTGCCCAGTTTTCACTTTCATTCAGGGTAATTGCCAGAGGAAAATTTCACATTTGTGAGCAAGGAATACAATACATTTCTGATTATCTCATATCAATGAGTCATAGAATAATTAGGGTTGAAAGGGACCTCAACGTTGATCTCCTTCAAACTCCCCTGCCATGGGAAGGGACACCTTCCACTAGATCAGGTTGCTCAGGGCACCATCCTGTGTCCATGTGTGCATATCCACACATTACATTAGAAAAGAAAGATTAAAGTGCAGCACTTACCTGGTCCATTAAGGAAGTCTTTAATTTGCACAGTGATAAGAGGAGGTGGAATACCACTTTTAGCATCTACCTCTCCTGCTACTGTCTGCAACCAAGTCTTGCAATAATCCAGAGCTTCTGGTAGAGTCTTCCCAGGATCTAGAGAGGATAATCATCATAGTCATTGATTATATTCCAGGATTATGATTTATTACAAAATGCTACATACAAAATTAACTAGACAAAATGAAAGAATTTTAAATGTAATATGGTAAATATTATACCTAATATAACTGGTTTACATAGCAGTTGCACTTAGAGACAGATGCATGTGTGGAATAATGCACACACTCATGGGTAAGAGGACAAAGCCCAAATCACAAAATTTTAGAAAACATGCAAAAATACCAAGTAAAATATGAGTAAAATACATCAATAAAACAAGACAACTGTAAATAGCACACAATTTCAGCTTTAATTAATGATTAAGTAATGACACTTAAGGACTCCTTACAAGAGAATCTGTGCTCAAACCTGCTACTAGATTGTATTGTCATTGCTCAGTAGAGAAAATAATAATGGGAAGGTAAATTATAAAGGCAAAAAAACCCAGAATGCTATGAGAGCTCAGTAACAGAGCATGACAACAGTGCTGTTGTACCATTCCCTTTGCAGCTTCCCTCAATAGCTAACCAGTAGCTATTCTTGGGTACCACCTTGAATGGTGCTCCTTTCATCAGTCTGTAATACTATAGAAGTACATTAAAATTAAATCCATCCAAGGGCTATTCTGGTCTTCATTTTCCACGTATCACACATAGAAAAAACAGTTGGGTAAAAAGGCTCTTCAATCTTTAGGGACTCATTATCTTCATTATGAGCAGTCTCAATTCTGGCATTATGGTCTTAAATTATAAATAATCAGTCATTGTTTATTATGAAGTCTGCTATGTTACTCATTGAATGTCTGTCACATCCTCAACTTAAGGAGATTTTCTTGAAGCTATTCTCTCCTTTTCAGTCAATTAAAACTGCTATAATTGCTTTGAGTTTTACTGAATTAATTCCTTTCAGGAACAGGATTTACATACTCACTGTTATAGTCAACATATGGTATTGTGGTATCACAGTCATATGTGGACTGGGTATATAAAGCCAGCTTTGGAATTTGTGTTTCTTGACCTTATCATGTGATTCATATAAAACTTGGCACATATGAACCCTTATGTGATTTCAAAGAACCTACTGAAACCAATTGATCATGACTTTAGATCTATATGGAAAAGATCAAAAGTTAGCACATTCTTTTGTTTTTATTTGATCAATTTTCAGGCAATGACTTTACAGCAGTATTTGTACTGTATGGCATATACATTACAGCCTTTTCTTCCTTCTATTCCTGCTACACATTTATAAAGTCAGTTCTCAACAGTTATTTAAGAGCTATCATTGCATACAACAGATCTGTATATTTTCCATGAAAATTTTCACATTTTTATGATTCTTAACCCTTTTCTTTTAATTACAATAACCAGAGTCATGTGGCACACTCCCTTTTCTATAGTAACTGTTTTAGGGAATATCTTGTTGCGTCTGGCATTTTTCTAGTATACTGAAAATACTACTACTACTACTGTTACTCATCATCATCATCATCATCATCATCATCATCATCATCATCATCATCATCCTCTTTACCACCAAGGAACATATTTTTTCCAAAACACAGATTTATAGCTGTTCTGAACAAGGATCTCTGAGTTGGATCTATAAAATTATATCTTATTTTGTGCTGGTAGACATCATAAGCAGCTAACATTTTAACATTTTCCAGAATATACAGTGTAAAGCATTGTAAAAATGACTGAATATTGCTCAATGAACATCACTGAATTGATTAAATTCATCTCTAAATTACAGTTCCTCTGTAAGTATTAATATAAACATTTAGGTGTACTAATAGGGCACAAAACACTGCAATATGCCATTATTTAGTCTCATTTCTGGAAGATATCATCAAATACTGTATATAGCAACCTATATCTTCTACCAGCTTTTCAGAAAATCCACTACATTTAGCTGAACACTTCTTTTGTAAAATACACTTACAGGTAGTTTTATTATCCTAAGATGTATTTACCTTATTAAATACCTAATAATTATTTTGAAGTTGTAGCTCTTTCAAGCAGAAAACATCTCTGATAAAAAGAATTTACACAGCAGAAAATCCCTCTGTGACATATTAACTATACAAACTCCCCTTAGGCTACTGGGAACTGCAGCACTTAAGTACAGAACCAAAAAATAAAGCAACCATGGGATTCTCAGGAGATTTTTTTGCTCTGTCATGTCTCCAAGGAGTGCAACACTGTCATCACCTGGGGCACTGCAGGACTGGGATATGTGAATAATAAGGACTCCAAAATTTACATATTAGGAACACAACATGAAGAAACCTCAACGCACAAGTCCAACAAAATACATTACTTTTAACCCAGCACTGGTCTTACTGAGTTCAAGCATTTTTTAAGTTCAAGTGAAACTGAGCTAATTTTGGAAGCAGGAGTATTGCATTGACAATTTTGCATCAGAGTGAATAATAGCAAAGGGCCATGCAAAGAGCCAGCTTGAGTGCTTCCAAGCCCATAGCACAGAGTTAATTTGGAATCTAGGTAACAGACTTGACTGTCCAGCCAAATAGTCCAGTTTTAAGTTTTTATGTAATGATATGAAAGCTAAAATCCAGAGGTTTCAAAATTGACTATGCTTGTGTATATCAAAAACTTGAGGGGAGTTCCAAATAAAATGTATGAGGGTAAGACAAATATATATCTCAAGGGTCAAACAACCAAAAGATGACCCTAATAAAATATCTTCTAAGGTAGAAAACAGCACATGCATCTTCAGAGGATCAAGAATCAGGAAGGAATAAAGCAATATCAGTCAATCAATCCCTATGCCAAAATCACAGGAAACAGAGAAGCAACTGAACGAAAAAAAGAATTTTAGAATGAGAAGTGAGGAATTTGTGATGAGAAGAGTTATTAGAAAAAGGACTCTTGTCTCTCAAGGAAATGATGGAGGCATTCAGAATGTTTAAAAATACACTTGACAGAAGACTATAAAATATACAATTGGGAACAATTATGCATCAGCAGGGAACTGGTTCTGAATAATGTATTATAATAGGTCATTTCCATTTCCATTTTCTATGATTCTCCCAAAAATCAACACTTAAATTTGCAGTTATTTGTATAAAGAAAATGCTGGAGAAAACCCAGGGGATGCATATATAAGTAAAAGGAGAGGCTAGAATTACTCCACAGCAAGCCAAGATAGAGAAAAGAAAGGACTGGGAAGCGAGGAGCAGTGTAGATGGCCAGAAATTTTATCCTCTACACCATGTGAAAAATTTGTCTGCAGCAGCAAAAGAAAAACAGTGAGACAACTATTACAGATCAACAAACTTTAAATTTCAAGACTGTAATTTAAAATCTGTAAGACTGAGAAGGTGAAACCTTCAACAGAACCACATTTACCTTCTCCTCCCCTCTAAAATATAAAGTAAAAAAAAAAAATCTAAGCCACTTTTAGCCTTGCTGAGATCCAGACCTCAGCTCCAAACTTCACTTTATGAAATATCTTCCTAAACTTGATTTGAATTTGCAAGCTTTTGATTTCACTGCTATCTCCTTGGTCTTCTGTTAACAGCAGACAGAAAACCCCAAACTTCTGAAGAGAACAGGGACTCAGGGGAAAGGAAACCAGGAGGGCAGGAGAAATTCTGCATCTTGAAGATTTTCATTCTCCAAAATGTGTCTTTGTTCCTCTTCATAGCTGACAGCCAGGCCAGCTAGGGGAGCAGAGGGGCCATCTGGAAGGCTTTAATGAGGGGGAGCTCAGGGAGCAGAGCCCTGTGAGCCCTGGGCAGCAGGGGACAGGGCCACCGAGCGCGAGTGCGGCGCGGCCCGCTCGGCTGGAACGCTCCCCAGCCCAGCCGAGCACGGCAATGTGCTTTTATTTCAATGGATGAATCACATTTTGGTCTGCAGTCAATTTTAAAAGCCACTATGATGCTGCAATCATCTCTGCATTTGAAACTCTGAAGTGGAACGTTTGGTCTTGTTTTCAAAACGGTTTCCACTGGAATTTAAAGAACACAAGTGGAAAAACATTTCTGCTAGAGTACTCACAAGTGCTGTGTCAGAAGCTCAAAAATGAGCACTTAAAGTAACCTGAGGAATGCACATTCCCAGGCCAATTTGGCTTTATGGGTGAGGGCTGCACTGCTCCCCCCTCATCCATGACTGCAGATGTACTGGACAATAAATATACCCAGAGGGGAACAGGTGACAGTCCAGCAGAACTCCCTCAATGCCACGCTAGGAAACAGCCTTAAATCCTCGCTGTGCCATGTAGGAAGCACAGGCTGACACAGAGGCAGTGAATCAGGCTGCCTGCCAGAGCCAGCCTCTGCTGCTTTTCATGCAAAAGCTTGGAAAAGGCTTTCCATTAGATCAGAGGTTACATGTGGTCTTAGCTACTGCATCTGCTCTTCATGGACCCCCTGCCATCAAAGGTGTGGGTGTCAAGTAAAATAAAATAAAATAAAAATCAAGAATAATTCTGGATGGCCCCACAATGACTGTTTTTTGCAAATGAGTGGTTGGCGGAAGTTGAAGAAATTCCATGCATAACAGATATTTACTGAGAAATTTCTCTCCCTTGAAACAACCAAGCACCACAACCTCCTCTTTGAAAGTAAACAAACAAACAAATAGAAAAAAGATTTTTCAAGAATGCCCAGAGCATTCAGTGGTCAGGAAATGAGGCAATTTTGTATCTGGATTACATTACCTGAAACAAAGCAAATAAAGATTAAAAAAAAATATTTATAAAAGCAGTTTATGAGATTACATTAAAAACAATTGCACCCATTTTATTTAAGTAAAAATGGCCAAAACTCTGCTAGCAAAAAACTAACAGTTAGCAGATGCCTTTTTGTTAAATATAGAATGAGTATTTAATAAAAAAGAGTCATTTTACAGTATCTTTCAGTCTTTTTTTACAGAATCTTACAAGTAAACTCAAGGAGCAACTAGTCTTTTTAGTGCCACTTATTAAGGAGTTAAAATTTATTCCATTAATTTATTTACTTTGATTTTAAGTTCCTGTACCTTGCAGTAGCATAACTGCAATCAAGCTGCACAATTACAAAACACAAATGAAGAAGTTTAGCACAACCATAATAAAACTGAGTTAACATTTCAACAACCTAATAAGTCTCCTCCTACAAATTGACTTTCCAGGGGAAGCGGTTCTAGAGAAGACTGAGGAAGTACAACCATTGGGTCTTTGGCTCCCAGGCAGGCAAATGCTCCCACATGCAGAGACTGGTCTGATGGAAATGTGCTGCTGCTGACTGATAATTAATAAACTAAGAATGCTGAACTTTTAAATGGCCTATTTCCTCCTATTTAATTCTTAAGTTCTTATTTCTTTTGTGCTTCAGAAATTAAGCTAGAAATAAATAACACAGTTAGTGTTGGAGGAGCCAAGTTCTTTGGATGAAATTTAGTGTTTCAGCCACTGTACAATGCACTGTCTCACAAAGGGAGTGATAGTTTAATGTGCAAGATTGTGAATTTTATGCTCTATTCAAAACTAATAACAAAACCCTTGTCCCAAATAAAATACATATGGCTTCATAACAGTATAAAATCTTCATTTCTACATAATGTTCAAAGCAGTAAACCATCATGAAGCAGTAACCCTTAATTCTGTCACCAGCCCAGGACTAACTATCATTCTCTTTTATACAAAGGTTCATAAAATAGACTGTCATCAAATTACCTATTAGAAGCATTTCTAAAGTCTAGAAAATCTTTGTTGACCTACAGCTAAACAACATATTTCTTAGAAGTACACTATTGGAAGGTGAGGGATGAAAAGCACAACTAGATCCAGACTATCACCAGATTTTCTTTATCATAAAGTTTATTTGTGGAACTTATGTCAACCAAAAAATAAAACCTTCCTAATTTCTCAACAGAATTCTGCATTTGCTTCTGCTTTGCAAAAATTTGAGGCTTGTTTCAAAACTGTAATTTTTTTTCTTTTATAAAAACTGTAAGAAATGGCACAATATTTCACAAGACCTAAATCTATGGCTGTTGAACGAACAGTATTCAAGTCTTCAGAATTTCACACCAAAATTGATAGAAACAATTTTTAAAACATTCCTAAAATACTCTTACGCAGTGAATATGCTGTAGAATGCATAGAATACATAGAATGATTTTAAATGGTGGAGATTTTATTTGCATGTTTTGAATGCAACGTAAATATTTCATATATAGCTTAACTAAGTAAGTTTAAGCATATTAGTTTAAGTAATGAGAAAACACCCCCATAGGTTTACCAAAAAAACTTCATAACAATGTAATTTTACTTTTGCTCAGACAAGTCTCAATTTTTAGGCTGTGATCAAAATTTGCAATGTTATAGGCCTAAAGTTTAGAGCTGCTGTTGTGCTGCTGCCTATCTACATAACAGGATGAGAAGCATACAATATTTTCATTTGGTCTATGATTTGGTTGTTTCTTTTTTGTTTTGTTTTCAAGGGGGAATATGCTCCCTCAGTTCTTATAATCCAGTTAAAAATATCTTTTAAATTTATCTTGTGTTCTCTTCCCCATTCTGTGTTAGATAATAGAGTTACTTGCATGCATATGTATACACACAAGAATAGTCTTCTAGAGAGGCTAACTGGAAATACAGTTTAGCAACATTCACTGGAATTTAAACATCATTTATGTCTTTTTCCCACTCTCCAGTCCTTGATACACAGAGAAATAAAGGAATATAGTGCATGTGTATCATACAGAAGGAGAGAAATTAACTTCATTCTTTCAAACAAACTTTATATTGTTCTTCATATGGACAATATATCTCTTTCAGACAAAACTCAACAAATAATCACAATGCCAAGAAAAGTTGGTGTGATCAATGAAATCAACCACAGCAGCACAAAAAATGCCACAAAGAGCTCCTTATTCTGTATTACATTATATGCAATATGCATATATGTGTACATATATGTAATATGTACACACACAGACACACATACATATATATATTATCACACATACATATATATAATATATACAGTTCATGGCTCTTTTCCCTCTAATACACATTAGGAATGAAAAATAGAAATTTCCAAAACCAGCATGTTACTATAGTGGTATGACAATGTTAATCCTAAATGACATGATTACCAGCACAGCAGGTCTGCCTAAACAAGAGGCAATAAAAACTTTATCTTACCTTCTTTGCTGAGTGAATTAGTGTGTAACTGGAAGTATGCCTTAATTTTATTAACTTATTAATACATTTAGGATGGTATTTTTAGGTACTAGCACTTTAGCAACCACCTCTCAAGCTCTTTTGACAAGAGGGCTAGTGCATTGGCAGCAAGCACATTCTGTGATACACGAGGAAGGTATTTATTTACTGCCCAGAAAGGCAGCATGAGATCAGGACTTCTGCCTTCACACAATGTCTGAGTCCTATCTCCACACTTCTTTACATTTGCCTGACATGAAAACTTAAAGCCAAAGAAAGGGGTATGATCCATGTATGGCTACTCTTTAGTCTCCCAATGAGCAACCTGTGGTGACTGAGGAGCTCTCAGGCTGTATGTTCCTACTGTCTTTATTATTTAGACTTCTTGCCATGCTTCTGTGCTCTCTGATGCACTTTCAAGTTGTAAGAAGATTTTATTACAGCTTGTATAAAATAGACATGAAGACAGTGAAAGACTTCAGGAGGTAATTGTAGAAGCAGAATGGACAGAACTTTGCCCAGTTCATTGGTGGTGGCAGCTTGTAGCAAGGGCATGCTTGAATGCCTCAGACATGAGATATGAAGAAGTCCTATTGCATCTTTCCAAAGCACTAATTTAATGAAGATGTGATCTTAGACCTACTCCAAGCTTCCTTCAAGCTTTGCTTTGTGAGTTTGCTTCACATTAGTTGCTGCAATAACATTTTACATAGTACATAAGAAATACACATGAGAATCTGGAGTCAATCAAATTCATGACACAAATGTGTTTCATTCAAGGCAAGACAGAACAGGAACAGCAGAGAAAGACAAAAACAGAAGGATTAATAAAATGTAGCAGAGAACAAATCTCCCTGTTTTAAGTATATTTTCTACCACTGCCTAATCTTTTTCACTTTAAGTGAAATCCCTCTTAAAAGTTCCACTACAATTCAGATTGCTGAGAACTGATTGCATTTTTAGTCTTTTGCAAAAGCACATTATTTTAATGCTAATTTTCAAAAGATACAATCTTATTCAGCAAAGATTGGGTAAAGCTGCACAGAAAAGTATACTACTTTTCACAACTACTGTGCTGGGAATACTGTCAAGGAAAAATTAGCAGTACCCACAGCTCTCATTCAGAAAACAATTTAAAACCCCATATCCTTCTGGCTGTATGTTCATCTACATACTCATTTACATTTTTTGGGGTAACACTCCATAATGATATATCTCATAAAATCAGTATACCCTGTACTGACTGCTAGACAAATGAATTGCAATAATTTAATTTCTCTCTTCAGCAGTACAGATAAGGCAGAAAAAGAATATTTCAGAATATTTTCTACTGAAGAGCTATTTTGACATCTCTCCTTATAAACTCTGCATATGGAATTTAAAAAAAAGTGCATTTTTTAAGAGATGGAATTTGCTGCAAAACCTTATTGCTCAATTGAATGAAAACTTAAAATACATGACATCTCTTGAGGCTGTTTGAAAGATCACTTAATTTTTTTTACAGCTTATGTCCAAAACACCAGGTGATTCTACAGTGTTTACCTTTACATTTTATTGGTAGGCTGGTATAGGAAAATATTATGACATTCAGTCATAAAAAATGCTCTTTATGAAATTACCTTGGCCTACAACCTTTACCTCCTTAGAAAACTTTGAGAAGTTACAGCAATGCAACAATCCCTGCCACAATCTGGTAATGAGAAAGCAGTACTAAGAAACAGGAAGAACTGGTTGCTAAAAGGTTAGATCTTAATTAATTTCAAACATTTTACACACTTAACTTGATTTAACTGTGAGGCATAATCCTAAAAATATGTATATTTAGCGATTGATATTTAAAGATGTCCTGAAGTTCTCTGAGCTGTTTTCCACCACCCTCTGTAACTTCTGAGACATGCAATCATTTTCATGGTTATAACCAGGACTGGATGTTAAATGCTCTTACCTGTACACTTGTAGTCTGAGGTGACTCCTTTAAGGCCAGCATCAAACACTGATATTTCTACTTTTTGCTTTCTGTGGTGGCAGCTGAGAAGCACAGAGGGCTGTGACACAACCAGGTAGAGAAATGGCTGGAGCTCTATGTCCCCTGCTCCGCGACGCCCAGGCTGCCGTACAATAGTGATGCCCAGGGCTTGGCGAGCAGATGACCTTGTGGAAGCGTGCAGGCTCTCCAGTGACAGAAGACCTGGTTTTCTGCCAGCAGACAGGGGAGGGTTACTGTTCAAAAGATCATCTGCTGTGACAGAAGAGATGCATGGCTGACTGGGCTTCTTGGTATCATGGCTGCTGCCTGAGACGGTTTCTGGAAGGTTCAAGGAGCTTTTGCTTATCTTCTCACCATCTTTCTGATCTTGCGCTGATTTTGATTTAGGTGAGGTAGTGCATGAGTACGTCATCAATGAGATTCGACTTGCTGTGACAAAAATGTCAAAGGGAATGAAGTTGAGGTTCTTCACGATGGAAGACTGGCGGGAAGGGCGGGCAATGCGGTGCTGGCTGGTGCCACTGTGCTGCTCGATCTGGATGATCCTGATCTTAACGCTGTCACTGCCAATTCCACTGTCCTGAGCCCCGCTGTAACGGGAAGAAGTCTCAACTGTTCCTCCATCAGCCACATCCATCTTCTTCTGTTCTTGCTTGGAAACCTGCAAAGGAAAATGTTATATTAACTTCTGATATCCATATTCCAGCTATTTCCACTTCAGTCACAGCAAAAAAATCACTACATAAACATGATGTCAAAAGAGAGAATTATAAAAAAAAATCTGCCAAGTTAACTTTCACACAGTAATCACTCATTAAAACACAGCAGGTGTCTGTTCCAATGAAATGATGACTCACAATAGCTGAAGAGCCAAAAAAAAGTAAAAGTGAAAAAAAAAAAAAAAGCAGTAATGATTTCTAGGCTTGGAAAAATTAAAAAAAAATTAAACTCTTCATTAAAAAAAACTTTAAAGAATTTATAAGAAATTTATAGATTAATATAAACCCATATATCTATGAAATAATGTATTGCAAATAAAAGCTTAATTAGAATTATTTTCCAATTTTGAGCACTGATGCTCAAAAAGTCACCTTTGTCACTAAAATTTTGTAATTAGATGAAATGGAACATAATAATAATCTACTACACAATCATAAAAAGATTAAATGGAAATTATAATTTGATATAATATATATAATTTGAAATGTGTTGAAAAATATATTGTAGAAAAATATTTTTCTTAAGAGTCATGGAAGGCAGCTGCCTTATATAAAACACCAAAGTTAAAGGAAACATCAAAACTATCTAAAGACTATCTCGGTGACGGGAATGTGTTCTTAGCTTACCAAGGCTAGAAAGGCTATTGGCTGTGACAGTCATAGGGTCTCATGTGAGAAATCATTGCATATAGAAATATTTCATAAAGAAAACAAACACCACTGACAAACAAAAAGAGTGCAAGACTGAAATAAAAAGTTGCAAGGCTGTGTCCAGAGACCTTATTGTCCCAACTCAAGAGACAGAGCTTTCCCAAGACAAAGAAGTACTTCAGTAAAAACCACTTTCAATACTGCTCATGAAACAAGTAGAAATCCTGTCAAAAGCTTGAGGACAAGGTGGGGAGCATATACTAAAATATGTGGCAAAAAAACAATCTGCAAAAATTCAATAATAATTGATATATGACTAATTACTCAGATTCATATGAAGATAAAAGTCATACATTCACCCTGTATAACTTCCACAACACAACTAACACTTCCATCTGTGCTGCTGCAGTAGAGTTTCTGCTCTGCTCTGCTCTGAACAGGAGCTAACAAAAGAAATGCCCAACTCGGTTGGATTCCTAACCCATCTAGCCCAGTACACTGCTCTCGACAGCACCAGGAGGAAACTCTATTAAGAAATACCAGAAAGACTGCCCACATCCTGCAATCTGCTCCTCTACAGCTGCTGCACGTAGGATGCCAGGGGTACATGTTTGTGTGGTCATTTTAGTTACCATTTCTGGGCTTCTTGTCCATGAATTCATCCACTTCCTTTCTGAACACACTGACAGTGTCAGCTCTTCACAACCTTCAGGGGCAACAAGTTCCAATTTTTTTTTTAAATTGTTTTAAACTATCTCCTCCCAGTAACATTGATTTCCCCCAACCTTTTGTAGCATATGAATTGCTCAAGTCCACATTCAGCTTTATTACTGCTGTTATGACTTTGTAAAGTATGACCACAGGCCCCGTCAGCCTTCTCCTCTTCAGACATTGAAATCCCAGCCTTTTTAGTCCCTCCTCACAAAGGTGCTCCAGCATCTTCAATCTTTTTAGCCTCCCTTTTCTACTTCTATAACTTCACTATGGCCTTCTTGAGTACTCTATGAAGCGCCCAAGAAGTGGAACCACTACAGTTCTCTACAGAAGTGAAATGCTTCTTCTGTCTTGTTCTCCATCTCCATCCAGATGTCCAGTATTCTGTTAGGTTTTTTTGGCTGATGCTGCACATTGACTCAATGATTTAATTTCTTCATTGCAGGACCCATTTCAATAATTTCTTCTTACCTTGTCCACCCAAATGAATCTTCAAAAAGTGAAATATGAACTAGGGCAAACAGTACCATAACTTCCTTTTCAAAAGAGAATAATGAATTAAAGATAAATAATTAAAAATGAATAATTTATCAGCAACTTAACGATAGGAATAAAGGACAGGGAATTTCTCAGTTTCCTCGAATTTACGTGGTCTTTATGCAGCAATGTATTAGATTCTACATGTATTGCAGAAATTGGGTTATGAGGGAGGTAAAGAAAAGCAGGCTTTTAAAATCTTCCTTTATATTCTGCTTTATGGAACAAAGGGAGTAATCCCCTCTCCTTTTCTTTAAAGGAATGAACATACTAGAAAAAGTATTACAGAGGAAATCCTAAACCAGAACCATTAACTAGCTGAGATTTTCTTTGAAAAGGTTTTTGCCAGCTCTGGTTACAATCTTTTCAGATTCACTCATGTACATATTTTTCAAATAACCAATAAAATTCTTTGTGGCTGTTTTCTATGGTAGACTCATATCACTGACTTGTAAATGTGATATCACTTTTAATGCTGCCTCTGTAAAAATAACTAGAGACCATTTTAATGAATCACTACATTGTGAGCCAAGAAATCCTCATTCCTCCTGATATCCTAGCAAAGTTAGGCTATTTACACCTCAGCCTCTCTGCCTGGTAAACTGTAAAGAGCTTCACCCATATCCTGCACTGATGGCACTTCCAAAATTGGTACAGATGGTACCAATTGGTACAGATAAGGCAGAAAAAGAATATTTCAGAATATTTTCTACCGAACAGCTATTTTGACATCTCTCATTATAAACTCTGCATATGGAATTTCGAAAAAAATGCATTTTCATTGCTCATGTATTGAGGGGAAGCAGAAAGAAAGGATGGAGCTGTGAGAAAATCTTGCCATATCATTTCATGGAAATGCTGCCTGTAATTAAGTTGAGGGCATATGTTGCTAAACCCAGAAATTTTTAATTGCTATACAGACATCAGTTAAGTCTGATGAAAAATGTTTTCAGAAAGCATGACTCAGTGGTGAATGACTCTCTTATGGTTACTTCATGACATTCTCTTGTCCTCCTCTATGCAGAAGAAATTTCTGCAGCCACCTGACATTTAGGTTATGCATGACTTGGCCAGAGGAAATGAAGATACAGTGTCATCCACCAAGTGACAACCTTCCAGGGAGAAAAGCATCACATGTATATGATAAAGTGGAGAAAGAAATCACAGTACTTCTGGTTTCTGAATGGATCCTCTCTTCTCACACCTAAACAGATTTGAGTTGAATCCTAGCTCTTTTCCTCTGCCTCTTTTTATCATTAAGTATTTATTAAATGTTCTGGTCTATACAAAGCACCTTTAGGAAGGTTAGAAAGTAGCTCTGTCTCCATCCATCCAATAGCCAGGCTATAGGTTCTCTGTGCAGACTGCTGCAAGGGTGCTAATTGGTCCCAACTGCTGAGTTTCCTGTTATGCGGACATTCAACTACAGAAACTTTACTGAGACCCCAAATCAATTCATGCAGGTCACTGAACAGCACACTCAGAAGGCAATTTCTGCTCAATATTAAGCAGTATGGAATATGAACCAGTGCCCAAAAGGTGAAAGACACCATATCCTATTACGGCTTCCCATGCCACCCGGTTTCACAATGAAACTTTGACTTATGTAGGTCTTACCACATATATTATAAAGGTTGAAACACATGGATAATGATTTGCAAGACAGCTGTACATAACACAACTGGGTACAGAATAAAAGCGGAGAAGTACCACTGGAACTTCTTGCATCAATTTCAGCTCAGTAGAGCATCAAGCCTTCCAACAATATTTCAAAGTTAACCTGAAGATATGCCTAGTAATAAACTTGGGAAGCATTTAGGTATTCCTCTAATGGGATAAGAAGATGAGAAGGAACAATCTCAGTATAACTACTCTAAAAAGATTCTTTGCTCTGTTATGGAATAAATGGGCCAATACTTTAAAGATGTCAAGAACAGCAATATCATCTTGCTGTTAGCAAATGTAATGGTAACATTTATCATTGGGCTGTATAATATCAATTCTCTTACTCTTTACATAACCCATTTAAAATGAACAATAAAAGTTTTCTTTAATTAGCTACTGGTGTGCATTAACATGATCATGATTAAACCATAAAAACCAACCGTACATTACTCTGGTCCCCTATCCCATGTGGTTTAAATTATTTTAGTTGAAAATGTACTTTGAGTCCCTTTTAAAAGTTCGACCTTCTGCTTTCAGAGAATTAAATGCATATTACTATAGTGGAGAAGATAATGTTTCAGACCTCCAGGCATATATTAAACACACTGGCAGCACATTAGACAAAATGCTTTACTTATTAGATACTTCCTATTCTAAACAGTGTCATCAAAGGCTAAAAACAAAATCCATATAAAAGCTGCACAATGCTTCCACACAGAACCTGTGCCAAAATCCCTGTACTTTCCAGCTAATGAGGAAAGGATGTGTACTCTTAACATATGAATGTAAGATTTTCCAAGCATTCACTTTAGGAAACAGGACTATTGATTCCACATGGCTTATGTTAAATGAAACTATATTGGTAAAATAACCTTTAAGATATTTGGCATGATAACTATAATTAAACAGTATTCAAAGGAATAAAACAAAAGGGAATTTGGTTCCACAATAGCTAATTAAAATAAAATGAAAAAACACAGCATGTCATCTATCAAGATAAATTGTTATTGTTTAAGAACTTATTTAAATACTGTTAAAATATACTTTTAGATAAAATCTGAAAGGACTGGAAAAATATTTGTGGTTTAAAAATGGATAGTTTGGTGAAGAAAAAAGTATAGGACGCTGAAATTTTAAGCTGAGATAATAGCTTTAAAGCCTTGAGCATAACCAGATGGTACTTCAATCAGAGGTATTCTACAGTTTCACTGTCAGAATAAGTTGCAATATGGAAAGGTTTTCAATAGCTAGAAAAAACACATCAAGATGATAGTTTACTTCTTAGATCACTTCAGTGCATTTTCTTGTCCTTTCACAGTTACATATCCTATCAATACTACACACCATAGAAAAGGTGTTGAAAGCTACACTGGTAGCTGGGGAACTGTGGTTAATTCTTCCTTTTCATGTGTTGAGATAGGTAACTTTACTAGCTTAACCTCTTGAGTTCACTAGGGCATATGGCACATATATCTACCAAGAGAAAGGGCATGGAAATGGCATGTCCTGTAGAACACAAAGAGATAAGAACATCATAAAATCAAGGATCAGTAAATAGATTTGCTTTTCAACATTGGCAAGTAGTACCATCTAAGGTCGCTGCAATTTTGACCAGATAAGGCTTATTTATTTTCCATTTCTGATCACAATACCTAGATGGTAGTGATGTCTTTAAAAATTTTACTCCATAAAGAGCAGGAATAAAATCATCAAGGTAAACATAAAACCTAATACTTTAGACCAATAACCAACCCATTTACCAAATCAAAGAGAAGCGTTTTAGAACAACTGGCAGAATTGCCACATTATATTTCTTAATCTCTCAAGAATGTTCAACAAAAACAATGTAAGCATGTGCAAATTTCACTATAAACATTTTAATGTTCTTTTTCTGGTAATTTGCAGAATAATTCTTTAATTAATAGAATAACTGTAGGCAATATAATCTTTGGAAGTGCAGCCATTTAGAGGAAAAGCATCTACATCTGCATATTTTTTCCAGCTTCTCATATTAATTATGGTCATATAATGACACTATTGAAGTAAAATTTCCAGTCATTTCTTAACTCTGATCAAAACCCTTCAGCCAATCATGAGCTCATGCTTCACATTACATAAGTTATGGAAAGACTCACAAGTGTGAAACCACAAAATCAAAGTGCCAATCACATCTGCTCCATCACTGTTGTATGTGACCAAGTTTTATTCCTTTTTCTAATAAGTATTAATATTTACATGGAAATAAAGATCTTGCCTAGTGGACAAAGTAAGTTACAGAAAAGGAATAAGTTCCATTTTTGTTTTCCATTATGCTTAAACTGGAATTACAAAGGTAACACTGGATAATTTCTTCCTTGGTACAAAGTACTTCATCTACTGCATTGAGAAGTTTCGAACAGTTTGGAAATTTAGTTAATGTATCATTGTTATCTAATAGACCTTTGTTTGCCACATTGTTCTACTGAACACTCCAACTAAAACAATTTTATTATGTTTTACACATGAGTTACATGACTGAATTTAATTTTGACCTTTATCAAAATTATTTTACAAATTGACATATTAATTTCACATGGAAATATAATGAAAGATAAACACACAAACATATCTGTCTATTAAATTATGTCCTCCAGTCTAATAAAGTTCCAAATTAAAACTTCAGTCCTCTTATTAAATCTAGACAGATTGCTTCTACTTGTATCAATCCAACTGCAGAAAGAGTCCTTTATAAAATGAACCTAAAGCTGTCCTCCAAAAGGGAACTATTAAATCATGCCAAAATGAGGCAACAAAAATAGCAGAGATGCCTGAAGTAGTTTATTTCATAAAAGTCAAATGGGTTTTTTCCCTCTGAGGAGTTTTCTTTTCAAATAGAAACTGTTGCAAAACAAATGATGCCAACATGAAGTGTAATTGTGTATATGAGCTTCTGGACCTACAGAATTACTTCAAATGGGAACTGCAGTTTTCACAATACTGTAGGAATTACATGCAAGTTGTGATGGCAAGGAGCAATACAAACTCAGCTTCTTTGTGCAATGTTTTCCCAGCTCATCAAAAGTAAAGTAAGAGGCTACATTCTGTTAAACACTGATGCAAATATTCATAAATCAAAGCTGTGTTAAATGTTCCAATTGTAACAGGGATATTCGAGTGCTAAATCCTTCCTAATGCCAACAAAATTATTTTTTTTTCATCTTAATACAAACAATATGCTTATTTTGCTACCCTGTGAAGGCCAGAAAGAAGCTTGTCTTCAGGTTTTTTTTCTTTCCAAATAAAGGCTTTCAATTTAAAAAGACCAGGCTGAAATTTGGCAGAGTGTTTTTTCTTCACAGCCTTTTTTCATTTCTATTTTTACTAAAAGCATTAGCTTTTTGGTGTTATTTTTCATATTTAAATTCAAAATTTAAGCTCATATCTTTGCTTTTATACAAAAAATATTGGCTTAAAACACACATTTATTTTAGACATGGTGAGGGTTTGCTGAGTTTTGCACACTTTCTTCTGTTTTTGTTTGTTTGTTTATTTTTGTTTGATTTTGTTTTTGTTTTGTGTGGGGTTTTTTGCAGGGGAGTGAAGATTGGGAGGGGGCACTGTTTTCAGTTTTTTCTCTGTTTAAAGCCAAGAAACAGCATTTTGCCATGAGAGCCTTATTGCATGTTTCATTTGGATATTTTCAAAAGCAATAGCTGAAACTTCACCCTGTTTTTGCAGACATAGAGAACAACCATGGGATCAGGACCAGCCAAGCAGAGGTTTAGGAAAGGCAGAGCCTGCCTGACCAAGCTGATCTCCTTCTATGACCAGGTGACCTGCCTAGAGATGACTGTTGATGTAGTCTAAGTGGACTTCTGCAAGAAGACACTGAAGTGTTGGAGTGCATCCAGAGAAGGACAACTGAGCTGCTGAAGGGTCTAAAGAGTAAGTCCTACAGGGAGTGACTGAAGGAAGTGGGTTTCTTTAGTCTTCTACAAATGCCTAAAGGGATTGCATCAAGGTTAGGGTTGGCCTCTTCTCCCAAGCTAATACTGAAAGTGTAAAAAACCAGTCCAAAGCTATGCCAGAGGAGGTTCAGTTAGGACATCAGGAAGAATTTCTCTACTGAAACTGTGCTAAAGCATTGGAATGGACTGCCTAGGGAATTGGTGGAATCACCATCCCTCAAGGTGTTCAAGAAAGAACTGGATGTGGCACTCAGCACTATGGTTTAGTTGCCATGGTGGTGCTTGGTCAGAGGTTGGACTCAATGACCTTGACCTTGGAGGTCTTTTCCTACCTTATTGATTCTACAATTCTATGACATTCTCTAACATTTCAGTATCAAGATTTTGGTGTCAGACTAATTTTACCAGTCTCAGTTATTGGTCACACTTCCATGCAGTTTAAATAATTAAATTATATTAAATATGGAAATATTAGAAATATCATTCACTATTATGACTTCCAAACATGAGAAATTTAACAAAGTTATTTACTCCTATTGGAGTAAACTTGGATATTTTCCCATTGACTAATATTTAGCATTCTGTAAAATAAATGAAAATCTGCAGAAGGCAGATGCCAAATATCTGGCAATAACTCAAACTGGAATTCAACAAAGCCTCAAAAGAAAAATTTAGGCATAATTTTCTAAGAGAGGATGAATGAATGTATGAACAATAAAAAGTCATTATTGTTATGTGGTAAAGTAACTTGGTACTTGACTTTCATAATACAGACTCTATCTTCAACCTCTTAAATGAGTAACTGTAGAGTTAAATGAACTATTTCCAGAATCAAATGGTACAATCTTTTTCTTCATATATATGAGATACTTTACCCATTTTGAGCATTTTGAAGGCAATTAAATAACTAAAATAACTAAATCCACAGCAGATTAAAAGATTTCATGTACAGATGCTGCCTAACTAAACAAACTTCATTCTACATTATTTCCAGTAATATAAGTCAGACTGAGTCAGACTACATGCTACAAACAGAAAAATCCACAGTGCAGGAGTCTCCAGTGAGAAATATTCAACTGCTGGCACACTGCTTCTCACTGAAACATGTGCTGGGATCTAGAGTGCCTCAGGTTTTAAAGCTGCTAGATGTCTGGAAAATTATCTATCTGTACCTTACTGCTTTTTTTCTTTTTCCTATGTTGCTACATCTCACCTATATCAACTCGTACCTAAACTGATCTTTGACTAAACCATGTTTCAATTTGTTGAGAATATTTTAAAGACTACCTGGGGAAGTAAAGCACATTAAATGGCATGTGAACTAAAACCTACAAAATTAGTAATTCCAGAATATGTTTTTTTGGTAACAAGACCATGACAAAATATCCCCATTTTTAACAAGTTGTTTGTCTCAGCCTTGGTGTACAAGTCCATGCCAGACTGAATTTGTGTCTCCTCGTTTGTGCCTTATATGACAGTAAAACAGCGAGTTCAGGGTCTTGAAGCATCCAAAAAAAAAAATCCCCGGAAGAAAAAACAACAACAAACCAACCAAAAAACCTTTTGCTTTTTTTTGGCCTGTTCTGTTTCCTTCATTGGTTCATTGTACAATATAAAGCAGTGAAGGAAAAGGACAGACCATAGCAGCTCATCTTGGATTAACTTAAGACTCAAAATTGCATCCTAAATCATGCCTACCGAATTTGTTTCAAACAATTAAATAAAAGAAAAAATGGCATTGGAGCAGGAAGAAAAGGTCCAAAAGAGGACCTCTGCAAGCTGCCTTCAGGGTGGGTGACACACAGAGCTGCATCTCCAGCCTTGTCCAACTGCTCAGGCCTGGAGCTCTCCAGCCCCATCAGTCTCGGTGCCGAGAGGCTGCTCCAAAGCACCCAGCACTCAAGTCATGCTGAGAGTGGACTTTATATCTCACTGGAAAATCAGGGGAGAACTATTGTGAGACACATCCTGCAGCAGTCTGACATTTTTAAAGCTTTTATCTGTAGTTCTATGATGCCATCGGCGCCATTCAAATTGTGGGATGGTAACAGCATTGAATTCCATCAGCAGGCCCAGATACAAACAGTTTACTTCTTAAATGAAAACACTTCTGGCCTTTACATGCTTCTATATGGTATTGCTATGATGTACTATAATAAAGATGCAAAAAGACTGTGCATATTACTGAATATTGTTTACATATACTGTTTTTCCAATTTTGGGCCATGAAGTTCCTTTTGGCTTACTAACAACTGCTGCTTTTTTGGTTTTGTTTTTTGATTGTTTTCTTCCTCTTTGTTGTTGAGTGTTATCAAAATACCTTCCTAAGCATTATTTTAAGCATACATTTTAACTGGCCATAAATTAATTTGCTATGGTGGGCTTGCTCACAGACATACCCAGGAAATGACCCAACGAACCACTCAACCAAGAGCAGTCTACTCAGAAATTACATTGTACAACAAGAATTTAATAGAAATACAATGGGTAAAACACCCAGGTGTTCAATGTGTAATGAACACTTACCTAGTGTGGAGAAGGCACTACTGCCTTTATAATGAACTTTATCAAGAGAACGTAGGACAGTTTTGTGCCCATCTCCCACTGAAAAAATAATAGTTTGGCAGATAATTTATTTGTGATCCTGAATCTCTCCTCCTCTGTTCCTGCTTTGAAAGGCAAAGAATCACCCAAAAAGGATGATCTGTAGAGACCAGATAGCCTATCCTAGCAGAAAAGCAAAAAAGACATACAAACTACTGCAAGAAAACAGGTGAACTAATGCAAACACACAAACCTAATTATCCCTGTAGCTCTGAAGAAAAAAAATGCCCAACTTTCTAAATGAATGTCTTAAATCACTGGTCTTCAAACAAATATCAGTTTTATGAAACTTGTACACAGGACCCCACCTCAGTAAAGCTTAACAGATTTTCAGTTTTTAGGGATTCTCTAATTCAAACAGCTTCCAAACAATCTGGAATAGTTGTCACTGCTAATTTCTGAGAATTCTTTACTTTACTAAGTCATTATTCCTCCACTGTTTTGATGGAGAAAGTTAAAATTAGTGGAAACCTTTACTTAGGATGAGTCAAGAATGAAACTTCCAGTCTTGATTCATACAATGAGTCACAGGTAATCTGGGGGGAAGGTACAGTCTCAGTGAAATGAAGAGCTGGAAACATTGCCTAGGAGCACGTACTGAGGAAAAAAGTGCTAATATGCAAGATTATTAAGCAAACCCATTAAGCACAGCAAAACCACCAAAGCTGCACACTATGTGTAAACAACTGAGAACTTTAAAATGTCTTCTCTCTAAAAAGGTAATGGCAGCCAACTAGCTGCAGAGGTAAGTTCAGAGAAATTACAAATAGCTGCAAATCTGAATTTGATTCAGTTCATGTTATTAGCATCATATGCATGACTCATACCAATCTTTAATCACAATGAAAATCTATGATTTCACCATTTGATATAACAACCAGTAACTCAGATGGAAGCTAGCTGTAAAAATGGAAGTATTGTCCAGCTCTTTAATCTCCTCCATACTCCTGAGAAACACTCCTCAATGTAAGTCAGTGTGACAACTACCTCTTTTATCTAAATGGGAATACCAACAGTACCAGATTAATACTACTTATCAAAGCCACAGACCCTATGCATGTACTTTGTAGCCCTGCCCCAAACCATGACACTGAACTAAAAATTTGTTCACTGTAATTTTACTAGATTGGGTTTTGTGATAGGTGGCAGAATACATCAAACAGATTAGAAAGAAATTAAATAGAGCTAGGCTCTTTATTATCCTTCCACTCTAAACACTGTGCGTCCATGAAGGAACACTGCTACCTTCTCTGCCTCACTCAATCAAAATTCAATGCAATGTTCAAATGTTCAAGAAAAGTGGAAAATTATTATTACTGTCACAAATGAACTTCCCTGCAAGCAAGACAGAACAAACTGAATTGTTGGGATTCAGAGAAACTCAGAACCCCACACAATTGCAGAAATTAATGTTGATGACCAGGGGAAGATTGTTAACATTCAGAAACGATTGTCTACCTATGGAATCCTCAACTGAAGTGTAAAGTTCAAATGATACTCTTCCATTCAAAATACTTAGTTTTAGTTCAGCTATCTCAAAATCCTCATAGCATGACTATGGATGCAACTTGTGCAGCATTGCAAGGGCATGAATGAAACTGCAAAGCAATTTAAAATGTTAAAAGACACCACTTGCTTAGATTTGAAGTGTAAAACTGAATTGTGCATTTCTACAAATTGCAGGCTAACACAGAACTCAGATCTTCTATCATGAGATGTTTTTGCTGTATGAAAACTCTGTGCATCCACATACATGCTTATGTCCTTTTGAGTAATCCTCACATATTTTGCCTTCATGTCTGCAAAATGGACCCTTCCTCATAAGGCTCCCTACTTTACTGTGAATTTACTTCATCCCTAAGTATTTTTTTTAATTGAAAAAAATTCTGCTTTGAAGATTCTTAGAAAAGCCACATAAATTTTTCCAATATAAGAACAGCCTCTAGGTTTCTACTGGAATAAGAATGTTTGCTCAGATGAAGTATCAAGAAGTACTGCACAGTCCTTCAAAAAGATACCTCCCAATTGGTTTTGGCAACAAAATCAAATGATGAGACAGAGCTTCCTAAGAACGGAAACAGGGTATGGCAATGACTCAAGATACTGGCAAGGACTTTATTTTGATAGTGTCCTTGAACTAACCAAAATATCTGTTATTTTCAGGAAAACATCTGACAAGTGGCTATGTGGGAACCCAAGTACTGGTAAAGCTACCAGGAAAATGATGCAAGTATTATTCAGCTATTCCAGCTAGGGGTTTTTATTGGCATTCTCAAAAAGTTACACATTTGGCACTCTCTCTGACACTACTGAGCTTCAAGATTATGTTTAAAACATATGAACAGCTCAATGATAAATATTATCAGAAGACTTTATTGTCACATACATTTCAAAAAATTTAGCCATTCTACAAATTTTAAGCACTCCATAAAGCAATTAAATCTATTACACCTACTTACTATCTAAGTGGATTAGATTAATCCGTGGAACAATCTTTACTAAGAAAATCAAGTTATGCATGGTGCAAATTTTCTCCATTAACTCTATGCATGTGTATGTATTAAATGTGCTAATTTTTTTACATGCCTTCATGTTACTATATATGTGGAAAAAAACATACAAATCAATTTGTACATCTTCCTTTGGCATGTCATGGTTTCAGGCCATTAACATTAGCAGAAATAGAAAATATGTGCCACCTTACAATTAAACATTCACCATCCTAAAAAGCTGCTGCTATAGAACATAGATGAAACTGATTCAGATATTTCATGGTTTCAAACATATTTAAAGCTGGATCTGTATTATGTCTATTCATTGCTACATAAATTATTTAACTACACAGATTTATAAAAGGGCATGAACTTCTAACAAACATTTGATGCAGCAATGTTTAGTCATGTTTTGGATAGAAATATTCAACTTTGGATAGCAGCACTTAGATTTAGATCTGAATCAGTTTCATCTCAATAGACAGAACATAGATTTAGATGAAACTGATTCAGATGCCATTCCATCACTAAGGTATAATGATTAAAAAACTTCTGATTATAGATTGGCTTCCTTTTTTTTTACTTTCAAAATTATAGTTATAAAAATTTAGTTATAAAATTGCTAAACTATAAAATATAGCTAATTCTGCTATACATACAACTGCTTGTAAATGGTACAAGGATACTTTGCAGCTCTGATTCATGCAAATTAATTTCACAGGAAAAAGGAACCACTTAATTCTGTCAATAACACAACCTGGACCCCCTGGACAACTTTGATCCATTAGATGTTATATACAGAAAAGGCTATGCTCTTTTATGTTTAAACTCACTACTATTTAAAAGAACATTTATTCAAGCAGGTATTTTTGTCACTTTTCAAACAGTATGAAGACCTCATGAATTTCTGACAGAACAGACAAATGAATTTGTAAAAAAATAGCCATATTTGTTTCCTGACAAAATCTCAGGCATGAATAATGGAATGTATCATTCTACTAGACAGTCTCAGATGATACAACATTACCTGAATCTGAAACAGTATAGATGGCTGGAAAAATTGAAAAATTAGGATGGCAGGCAATATAATCACCAGCAGTACACTCAGAAAATTAAGCCTCCTTGCTTAATAAACAGGATAGTACTAAAGTGGAATTCTGACCTAAAGAAAATCAATATAAAACTAAGCAGAGTATCTATCCCTAGGTGATCAGCTGGTCCATCCCAAGTCACAGAAGTGACTGAACAGTGAATATGGCCTACTACTGAATAATGGCTTTCCCTCAGTGGCAATATCTGCTTTGGTTTGTCACCATACTTCTCCTGTTTTTTTACAAAACAATTAAAAAATTAATTAATATTGAGACTTCTATTCTGCTTTCTAATTTGGATGAGAACAAAAAAGATTATGTAATGTTTGAGGAAGACTGACATACAGGGTGACTATATTAGATTTATTTACTTATAAAAATAGGGTAAAATTCATGAAAAAAAATTTTTCCTGTGAGAGGATTTCAGGGGAACAAAGTGAGCATTCTTCTCATAAAGAAAACAGAATTTAAAACCTAAATTTCTTACTGCCCACTGACTATACCTTCAATTAAATCTTTACTGGCTTCTGTCCTTTCCCTTTACATTTCTCATCTTTCTCTTTAAGGAAAAAAAAAATATTATTTTACTTTAAAGTGAAGGAAATTACAAAATCCATGTGTTTATAATTCCTGTCAAGGATCAAGTTTTCCACACTACCTAGCAGGTGATGCTCCATGCAGGGAAGAAACCATAACTAGAGCTGTCTAAAGGTAATGCTGCCACAGCATCAAACTCTTCTGTACAGCAGCATTAGATGACTGAAAGGAGAAGATTAGTAGAGATCAAAGAATGCAGAACCCTCAGTCTCACACCGTGTGACCCAACACTGCAACTTCCCCCTCCTCATCAGCCGCCTTAGGAAATCACCACTGTGACACATCCAGTGTCACACTGTGAGAAAGCCCAAGCATGTGCTCTCTCACACTTCTTCTCCTCAGGGTCAGTTTGAGCCACTGTCTTGCCTTCAGTGATTTTGTCCTGCATATGTGCCAACCACCAACTATACTTGCTATTTATGGCAAACCTATAGCAATTCTTACACAGTTCATGGACTTCTATTTTTTTTTTCCTCAAAAATGAGCCAATATGATTTCTTGCATGTGTTCTAATAGAAAGAAAAGTTTGAATTTTGGACCTTTTTAATAGCAATATTTTTATTATCTCGGTAATGAATACTTCAGGTTATTTTGGTCGGTACATTAAATGATCAGAAATGGTGAAGTTTTAAATTAACTTTATGTAACATTCAATTATTATTTTAATTGGATAAGAAAGCACAATTTTATTGAAGATAATTATAATAAAAATAATTCACAAGGTAACTTCAAAATATTGCTAGGCAGGGTATGGAATACAGAGATTGGACAGAATGTTTACATCTTTTAGACGATATTACTAAGAGTAGTATGAGAGAATAAATGCAGCTCATTGAGCAGACACAAGAAGGTCTGGTTCAGATAATCAAGAACTGTAGGCTAAAAAGAAAAAAAAAGTGGACTGAAACCCCACTTGTACTTAAAACTCATGTAAAAATAATTCTATCCCATTATGCTCTGTTTTAAAACATCTGGAAAAATAGCAAAAGAGAGGAGAAAAGAAATCTGTTAACCTTAGTCTTTAACTAGTATTGATGGGAACATAGAGGAAAACCAACACCTCAAGGTTTCTGTTTGCTTTTTTCCTTTCTCACTCTAACTTTTTATTTTGCTGTTATAATTTTTTTTCCCAGAAAATAACAACAACCCCTATGAGATGTGTTCCCATTAGATTTGTTCCAGCATGGGAATCTTTAAACACTATTGATATGAAGCTTCACAGTATTCTAGAGAAATACTTGTATTTTTCCTTTTGTTAACAATACAAAATATCCTTCTGTATTGAAGCAAGGAATATTTGGAAGAATGTTATTTATGAACTTCTTTGTAGATTATTGTATTGGGTAAATTCCTCCCCAGCTATATTTTATGTGAAATCCTGATACGCAGGAACATCTTATCACCTTAATTTAAGTGGTCACAGAAAACATTAAGGAAAATGTCATAGAAAGTGTGTGACTGTGGTCACAAGGGTTTTCAGGATGAAGAAGAGACGAGAATGTTGACTCCATGATCAGAAGGCTTGATTTATTATTTTATATGTTACATTAAGACTATACTAAAAAGAAAGAGAAAGGAAAAGGTTTCTTCAGAAGCTAGCTAAGCTAAGAATAGAATAGAATGAATAACAAAGATCTGTGTCTCAGACAGAGAGCAAGAGCCAGCTCTGCCATGAGTGGTCAGGAAATCTAAACATCTACAGGAGACCAATCATGGGTCTATCTGTGGCATTCCACAGCAGCAGATAACCATTGTTTACTTTGGTTGCTGAAACTGCAGCTTCTCACAAGGAAAAATCCTAAGAAAGGATTTTTCATGAAAGATGTCTGCGACAAAAGTGGTCTTGAATCATGAAGTGCTTAAAAAGCTAACAGATACAACTTTCCATTTTTTTCCCCCCACATAGTCTGTGTGCTTGTGGACATCAAAAATCAGCAGGAAAACCTAGTTTCTTCCTAGCTAAAAGGAAATATACATTGAATCTGTAATTTCATGTCTGGTTTTACTATACTAGGAATTCTTTACCTTGTCAGTTTAATATCTATCTTATTTAACATGTTTATTGATCTTGCTCAACTACGTAAGTCCAAATGCTTACTGAAGAGACTCTTCATTCTAAGATAAAAATTTTCCTAATTATGTATGTTAAAGAGAGACTATAAACACTTTTTTCCCCTTTATTTTTTGTATTTGCAGGATCTAAGCATGAAGATCTCTCCAAAGAGCCATTTTCATGGCAACAATCACTTTGAACAATTTTTTTTTCCCCTGTAATTCTAGGAGAGAAACTAAAGGTCACATCTTTACAGCAAAACAGATTTTCCTTTGTCTCCTACTTCTTAATTTTTCCTTTTCACATTCTAAGGACATTACACAGATTGACATGAAATGCAATTCTTCCTTATCAAAACTTTGTGAGCTTTTAGGTAATGAAGTTGTTGTCTTTTACAAATCCATCTGGGATGTACAAGGCACAGTCTCAATTTGAAGCACACAGAAGTGGCCTCACTGTGCAGGAACGAAAGCATAAGACATTTCCTAACTCCAGTGACACAAATTAGAGCTACTTTGGGGATCTAGCTGTGGTATGTGCATAGAACTGCAGCTTTCTGCAATCCTTCTCAACTGTGAAAACACTTATCTGGATATATTCCATTGTTTCCAAACCCATGAAACCAACACAGTGAGAATAACCAAGCCTAATTTTAAGCTAACCCTTGTCAAGTTGCTTGAGAATCTAAGTATTTCAAATCTAAATAATCCAAATTTTGTTACTTTCTCTTTACTTTGTTACTTCATTTTTGGTATCTGAAACTCTACATTTTGTAACCTAGTTAGAAGCATTGTAATAGCTTACTCTTTGAAATGTACAATCATTAAAATAAGGAAGCTACAGTTACTAACTAATTCATGCAAAAAGGCACTCCGCAAATGCTGGGTCATGAGATTGTTGCTAACAATTTTATCAATAAACTGAACATATTTATTCCAGCTGCAATAAATTTGTGATTCTTCAATTAAGGTGGTGAAGATCCACAAGAAAGCGTCTCATAGCCCAGGACATCAAAGTTATGGTACTAATGCTGCATGACCTGCTATTCCCTGGAATGAAATTTCAAAGCTCTAAAACATAGGCAGAACTTAGCAGGTACACAAGACCTGATCAGGAATTCTGCAAGCTAAAAAAAAAATTAAAAAAAAAATCTGAGAAATATTTTATTGGTTCATATTTCTATACCTACTGTTTCTGGGGCATTACTAATACCATAGACTAAGCTAGCTCTCTTTTCACTCACTACAATAAATACCAAAAGCATAATGAAAAAAGTTTTGAAACCCTCAGGAAGTTATTTTTACACAGTATTAGCTTTTTTAATGTGCCAACACATTTCAGGATATCAAGACATACCTAAATTCAACTGATTTGTATAAAATACAAAAACCAAGAATGTTTTGGCTCTTGAACACTGATTACCTTAGATTTCAGTAATTAAAAGACAAAAGATAAACAGCTTCTTCAAAAGAAACTGGCAAATCGGAATGCCAACTTCTCAAAGTTTCAACATACTAAAATACTTCCAATTACACAAGCTTTCCATAAGAATACTATCCAGTCAATACAACATCTGTGCAACATGTGCATCTGCCATTTCACACTTTGACTGTCTGGCTTCCTAAGTAGTATTATCTGGAACTTGTTTTAATGGTTTTTTCACTGTTATTTTTTTCTAAGCAAAATAGAAATGGAAAACAAATTTTTGCTTGTTTTCAACAATTTTTTTTTTCATTTTTCATACAAGTAATGAATAGCCTTAACTAAAGTGCAATTAAATTGCTCATCACTCAAAAGTTTGCTCTGCTAAAGTATCATCAGCAAGAAAATATGCTATAAACTCTATTAGCTATCATTCCTTCAAATTTTATGTGTGATGCAATTGCAACAGCACTTTTGTACATATATCCTGCTGACCATGTTCTTTATCTTACAGTGAAGTTACAGCAACAACTGGTTGATGAGATTTCCTTAAACAGAAATAAAGAAATAACAATATTACTGAGTTAGAATAAAGATCTTTTTAGACTCCTGTTCTCTGAAAGTAGATATAATTGGATGCTTTGAGAAAAAAACCAACAACCATAATTAAAGAAAGCACAGAGAAATACTTCTTCAGCACACTCTTCCAGACTTCCTGAGCCATCATATTACAGGGCTTTAAAACTTATCAAAAAAGCTTTTTTAAGTCTCATCTGCAGCAATAGAGAATGACTTACACTTTCTGCAAATATTACTGCAGTATGTCTAATGTGACAAATCAGCACGCAATCAGATTTAGCCCAGCTAGGAAGGAATCAGCTGCCATAGATGAGTTTTCTATGCCTTCTCCCTTTTGGATGCTTCTCAGCTATTAATTAGTTCACTTTAATGGTGTATTGTTTATTACTCACTCAAGCATTTGCTTATTCTTGCTCTTGTCTGAGCAGATAGGAGCTGCACTTCCCCCAGCCTTGCCCATTACTGGGATGAATACAAGTAACATGCTGCTCACTTTGAAATAGCCAATATTTATAGTAGTTAGACTCCAAATATAATTTTTGTGGTAAAAGAACAAAATGCGAAAGTTGAAACAACTTTTGCTCCCCCCTAGTATTAATACCATTTATTCAGGAAGCTGGTGGGTTTGCTGTAATTTATCAGAACACAGGGGTTTGCCCTATGAAACCTGTCACACCTGCTGGTGGACTTTACTCAGTGATTGGCATGAGCTAGGTCTAGAAGTAGAATATTATCTGCCAAGGTGACAAACACTGCTGCAGCTAGTAGTTATGCAGCCTAGGAAGAGTGCTCAAAGGTCAAATACCTAAAAGCAGGCTTTAACAAAGCAGAAAACATTAGCCAGCAGGTCATGCCTGGAATTTCTGAAAGAAAACAAAGATGTGCCCACACTAGGTTTCCCCTGTTTGGTTCAACACTTCCCCCAGGTGAATGACAGCTTGTGCCCATTGCCTGTTGGCTCTGACTGCAAATTATGCTTGACATATGTATCAGCTATGAAGAAAAATTCCAATCAGACACTTCAAGTCCCAGATCATTCTTTGTGAGACTGTTTTGCCAGCACATCTGAGTCCATACTTCATCAGCTCAGTTGTTCCTGCAGTTCAACAAGAAGATTTTTTTTTCATGTATTTTGAGGGGGAAAGTAACTTCTTAAGCATCGAATTTGTGCAAGACCTACTGTATTCTAATGGCTAGCAACACATGAGTATAATACCAAGCACACTGAAGAACTTTGGAAGGTTTGTTCATTGCTTAGGCAAAAATAAAAGAATGCCAGCCAAGGGCAAGGGAGGTCTGAGAGGGATCCAAAACAGGGACAGCTTTTTAATTTCTAGTTAAACCGTGAGAAAATATTTCCATATTTTTCAAAAACTGATTGTTGATTGCTGCATTCCTCACTACAATTAAAAACTTGTGACTAAATATGATGGAAGGAAAATATGATGAGTTTGTCCATTCTTTCAGGAAAGAGCTTATGCTATTTTTATTCGTATATCATATACCTATCTGAATTTCAGACTGTATAGGATAGCTAGGGACTTTTAGCCTACAGAAACATGCACTTGGGCTAGCAGAAAATAAACAAACAAGATAGGGATGAGGCAAAGTGAGCCCTGGCTGAATGGCAGGTCTCAGAGGGTTGCGATCAGTGGCACAAGGTCTAGTTGGAGAACTTAAACTAGTCGTGTCTCCCAAAGGTTGGTACTAGATCCAGTCTTGTTTAACTTTTCATCTCTGACTTGCATGAAGGGGCAGATGCCTCCTCAGCAAGTTCACTGATGGCACAAAGCTGGGAGGAGCAGCTGATACCCCAGAGTGCTGAGCAGCCCTTCAGAAGGACCTGGGCAGGCTGGAGAGATGGGCAGAGAAAACCATCTGAAACTCAACAAAGATGAATGCAGAGTCCTGCACCAGGGGAAGAATAACCCCAAGCACCAGTACAGGCTGGAGGGTGACCTGGTGGGAAGTAGCTCTGTGGAGAAGGACCTCGGGGTCCTGGTGGACAATAAAATGGCCCTTGTGGCCAAAAGTGCCAAAGGTTTCCTATGGTGTCTTAGAAAGAGCATTGCCAGCAAATTGAGGGAGGCAATCCTGCCTCTCTACTCAGCTCTGGTGAGGCCTCATTTGGAGTGCTGTGTCCATTTCTGGGATGCTCAGTACACGAGAGATATGGAGCTCCTGGAGTGAGTCCAATGGAATGCTATGAAGATGATGAGGGGGACCTCAGTTATGAGGAAGGCTGAGGAGCTGGGCCTATTTGAGAATGACTTTAGAGGAGATGTCTGAGATGGGAGTTTATCAACATCTATCAGTATCTAAAGGGAGGGTGTCAAGAGGATGGATCAGGCTCTTCCTGGTGCTGCTGAGCAATAGGACAAAAGGCAATGGGCAGAGAGTGTTGCACAGGAAATTCCACCTGACCATGAGGAAGAACTTCTTTACTGTGTAGGTGACTGAGCGCTGGAACAGGCTGCCCAGAGAGGGTGTGGGGTCTCCCTCACTGGAGATAGTCAAGCACTGTCTGGACACAATCCTGTGCCACGTGCTCTGGAGGACCCTGCTTGAGCAGGGAGGCTGGACAGGAGAATCCACTGTGGCTCCTTCCAACCTGACACATTCTGTGACTGGTTCTGTGATGGAGGGGATAAGAAGAAATATACCATAGGGAACAGAAAGTGAGTGAATGCTCTCAATGGACATCCTCTGGAAAATATTTCAGATGTTTCAAGTTGCCTTGAATTTTAAAAGCAATCCTCTTCTCTTCATCCAGAGCCACAGTCCTCACAAAGACATTGTGAAGAAAAAGTAAGCATTTCTAAGTACCTTTTAGTTTTTCAAGGAAGATACAATGTAACTGTTCTTTGCATTCAATGCCTCCAATGTAGTTATCAGACAGGAAGAATCTTTAGGACAAATTTAAAGAAATAATTTTTGTATACCTCAATTTTTCTCCAAAAGTCTAGCCTTAAACTCAAGCTTATTGGAAACTAAAAGTTGCTAATGACCTCAGTAGCCATATTTGAGGAGTGTAACATTCACTGACTTGCAGTCAGATATGTTACTCATGCATTCCTACATGGTCAGCAGCAGACCAAGATGTGTGTTGGTTTGAATTTAATTTCTTTTTCAAAGAGGAGTTCTTGTGTTTTCTGCTTCTAAATGATAGTATGACAAATAAGTCTTGCCAAAAATCTCCAGGTGGTAAGTGATGGACACCAGGAAATAGATTCGCCAGATGAAGAAATGAACTCCTTGAAAATTCACCTGTTTTATCACTGATCAGCAGTTAAACTAGTTATCATTTATACTGGAAATATTTTTACCAGAATATTAAAAATTCTTCTAAGAAGAAGGAAATGTGGCCCTTTTATTGATATTTCACCTATAATATTAGATGTATCACTGAACAAAATCAGGACATTAACGGCACCTCACTCTTATATTTGTATTTCATTTCCTAGCACTTCTGTTTCTGTTCTCCATGTGTAGGCATTATATATTCTTCTTCTAAGAATTTGGCATATATTAATTTTGAAAAAGTGAATAATTACAAAAAGGCAGCAACATTCTTTGCCCCTCAGGTAATCTATCAAACACCACATATGTGTCCTTACTCTAAAGCTGTCAAGTAGATCAAAGCAATATTCTTTGCAATAATAGACTATACCTTATGAAGAAGTCAGTACAATAGGCCCACTGTACATCAAAGATTTATAAAACAGTATAAAGCTAGGTCTTATAATAAGTAAAAACACAGCAATGGAGACTTGGCATGAAACCTTTTGCAGAATATTAAAACACTTGAAGAAAAAAGAGATTTACCCATAAATCATCACTTCTTTTTTGGTTTTTTTTTTGTCTACACAAATCTTTACACCATTGCCCTGTAAACCACCAAATACAGTCCATTTGGAAATCACACCTTTAAAGTTTAAACAAGGGGTTGCTACTTTGATGACTGTCATGCTTTACCCCAATCTGATTGCCTCCTGTGATGGGATGATTGATTCTGAGGACAGAGTACTAGATAACATGTGCTTTGCCATTAGCAAAGTTGTCCAAGGTTAGGCAGTTTTCCACAGCTGACTTTTATCCAAACACTGAAGTGTGAACTGAATGGATGGGCTGTGAGGTTGGTAAAAACCACACTGGGCCACTAAAACCAGAAAGTAATGTTCAATGTTCCAAAGTACAGCTAAACTCCAGTTACCGACGGACATTTCCCATGGTGTGATCATGTTTAATGTCTTTATTAAAGATCTTGGCAATGACACAAAACATATCCAAAGACAGATGACACCAAACTGGGAGGAGCTATTGAAACTGCCTTCAGAGGGACATTGCCAAAATGGAGAAATGGTTTAACAGAAACCTCATGGAGGAAAAAGGTAAACCTGGACCTGGACCTGGAGATGGCACTTGCCACGGTCTAGCTGGCAAGGCAATGAACAGTCAAAGCCTGGAATTGATCATCTCAGAGGTCTTCTCCATCGTAAATGATTCTGTGAAATGGTGAGGTGGCAAAATCCCAAATCAAAAACTTGCTGGAGGCCAATGCTACAGAATAGCTTTGCAGAAAGGAACCCAAGAGTCCTGGTGGCCAACAACTTGAAAATGTGATGATTTTGAACAAGTGATCACATGATCACTTGAACATGTGATAAGACTGTCCCTGTAGTGTGGGAGCCTGAGCATTTACTGGGAAGCGTCAGCAGCAGCAGAGCCACTGGATCAGAGGTGAGATGATGAGATGCTTGCATGTCAGCATCCCGAGCACTGTCTTTAGCTCTGAGCTCAACAGCAGAAGACTGACAAACCTGAATGGGCAGGGGGTTATCAAGAGGATTAAAAGGTTAAAGCACAGAATTTATAAGGAGAGGGTGAGAGAGCTAGGTTTTTTCAGAAAAAGAGAAGGAGAGAAGGATAAGGACGATGGTGGGGCATCTAATTACTCTTTCCATTTACTTAAAGCAGGGCTATGAAGAAGATTAAGTCAGACTGTTCTTGGAAAGGTATTGTGAAATGTTGAGAGGCAATGACTGAAAGTTTTATCAGGCAAAATTCTGCATGGATATAAAGACAAAAATATCCCAAAGCAAGGGTAATTAAGCACAGGACAATTATCCACATGGTCATTCCCCTGAGGTAAAGAAAGATTTTACTGAACAACATCCTGAAAAGTCTAATCTAGCTTGGACATTAGTCTTCTTTTGAGTAAAGCATAGTTTCCAGAAGTGTCTTCAATATAAATTATGCTTTGATTCTTGCAATGAAATAATATGCAGGTGTGAAGTATGAAAAGCTATGTGCTACTGATTTCATTCACCAAGATTAAAACAGCAGCATACAATCAGTGTATGATGTTTCTTTCTGCTGACTAAAGAACCACAAGAATAATAATAAATGTGCAGATATTAGAGGGTAAGGTGGCTTCACTTAGGCACACAGAGCTACACATTACTGAAGCAGAACTGGACAAAAAGTAACAAACCAATGTATTTATATTTCCAATACAGTAAGTCCAGATGTAGTTCTATGACTTACTAAAGACAAGGCAAACACCTTGAGACAGAACTATCCCCTTACTCATTACAGGAGACCTCACTGATGCAAGGGAGTTACCGATGAAGAGCAAATAAGTATCTCATTATTTAGTCAACAAAAGTCTTTCTGAAATTTGGTAGCAAATTCCTTTTAAGTTTTTACAGTCCAAGTAAGTCATGCAGCACTTCTGCACAAAGCCAACTCAGAATTTAAATTCTTGGCATCTATTCAAATCTTCTGATTCTGTCCATTCCACTGACACTGAGAAAACAGTGCTCTACAAATAACTTATTGAAGATATTTCTATATATAATTTGCAGTATTCATCTCCAAAGAGGCCCTGTGTCTGTAAAATATCCAAGGAAAAGAAAAATACACCACATTTCTTTTCTACATCTTTCATATTTCCAAATGTTAATGAAACAATGCCCTTTATTTCTCTCTATCCTTGGGAAGTGATAAAGGAATGGGGGGTGATGTGATGCCTAGATTAGCTCAAACAGCTTCTGGGGTTTTGACAGGGTGAAGAGAGAGGAATGTAAATAGTTTGGCTGCTCTAGAGCATTCCTTGCTTTCACCCAGACTCATGTGCAATGCTGAAACTGTGAGATTCAGGAAAAGAAGGAGAAAATCTTCTCCAGGTTTCCCATTAGCCAGATTCTTGGAATAGTTGACTGTGTCTTGCTCAATAACTCTTTTCCCAACTCTTGTTCTTATTTGCAAAGGTACCTCAATAGGTCCAACAGCCATTCCAGTGGAATTAGTGCTTTGTCATTTATTAACTCCTATTATCTTAAAGATGCTGTCAGCCTGACTAGATTCCAAGTTTTGAAGATAAGAATTACATACTTTTTCTTAGGGCAAAAGTTTTCCCTATCTTCTCCTATTTTTTTTGTTTTGTTTTTTGTTTGTATCAGCGCAAAAGTGTCAGTGTGAAATTTAAACTTACCAGTCTGTGGCAGTGATTGGCTTTCAATATAAACTGAGGTATCAAGTCCCAATAACAAAGAATGACAAAATTCAAGAGATGGCTGCTGATTGCTGATCACTAATATTCACACTGTTCAGATGCAGGATCCCTCATGATGTACCAACATTTTTACTAATGAAGTATGAAAATATTCAGAAGTGGATTGAGTTTTAGGGACTTGAGTCCCTAAGACAGTAGTGGTTACTAGGCACAGAAAAGATTTTATAGTTTACTAGATTTAGTGAAAGACAATGTAGCATGTGAACTTACAAGAAAATACCAAAGATTCGAGAAAAGTTCAACACCAAATAATCTCAAAAACCCACTTCTCAAAAATTTGTTTCCTTCATCATTTACATAATTCTCCTTGTACATTACATAAGATAATTCTCCTTGTACATAAGATGTTGCAGAACCACTATAATAACAATATTTACTGAATAATACTCTTAACATTCTTTCTATTCTTAAATCAACATCAGAATGAATTTTGAAACTGACCATACAAACAAAAAACATGTATTTCCTTTACCTATACATTTTTTTCTAGATGGTACAAACACCTGCTCAGAGCTACACTACATTGCAGATGGACTTTTTAAAAATCCAGTTGCAAGCCAGGGAAAAACCTACCTCAGTGGTGCTACTGGAAGCTTCCAGTCCAACCATATTAGCTTGTACCAGCTGCTGAAGAAGTTGCACTTGAGCCACATTGAGGAAGAAGTCCAAATTTGTTGTCATATTCACTTCCAAAGAATGACCACAGACCAAAATTTCCTGTGAAATTAAGGGAAAATACTAAGTAACAGCCATTGGGAAAATAATTTTCAGCTTCTATATAACTGTATTGTGGTTCCCTGCTGTAGTCAATACTTAACATTATATATAACATTATATATAGTACAAATGTGGTCTTTTTAGGAGAAACTGGTGTGTCATGCTTCTAAAGGATGTGGCTTATTCTTTGCATGGCTTTCAACAGCAGAACTGTTAAGGCAAACTTTGCAAGAAAAGCATCTCATGCACAAGGCCTTGTTTCCATCTCTTGCTAGTATCAGTGGGCTGTCAGAGTGTCCTTGGCAATGATTCCAGTTCTCCTTTCCTTCCAAGAAAAAGATATCGTTTTTTGATTTTTTGTTTAAACACAAACTCTGCTTGATTTATAATGAAATCATGTGTTGGAACTCACTGATAGCCAACCTGATTGATTTCTCTTTGCCTGTAAGCCATTCTTAATACCTTGGCAACACTAGCTGAATAGCCACTGTTTTATTGGTGTTGTCTAGCACAAATAGAGACCTTCACCACTGCTGGCAAACAATAAAGAGATGAAAGACAGAAGGGGAGAAGAACTGCTCTGTCTCATGAGAAGTTTGCACAGTGCTCAAGCTTTAATTTAAACTAGACCTCTCCCTTCATGATGGAATGTCATCCAGGGAATAGATAACAAGAATGCATCTACAGAAAACACTGAAATTCTTGAACATAAGTATTAGCAAAGCTCAGATTTTTTTTTAAACTTGAATAACTCCTATGCATTGCAGCCATACTAGGGCTTTCTATTTCTTTTTTACATTAAATAATTTTCCATCTAGCCTTCTGTGGACCCTTTACACAAAATGTGAAACTGTTGATTTCTTCTCTCTATGCCCACCAGCTGTTATTTTCCAACAATGTACACCCACTGCATATTGAAATACACCTCTAGTACCCTTTACACTCCTGTACCAATTTTGCTCTTCCAAGGAGGTAGTTTTTATGAGAAATTATCCTTATGAGCTGACAAAAAATTTCTGATATCTTCCGTATATAAAATGTTCTTGAGCTACAAACTAATGGCAAAAAGTCAGCCAGTACGTTTTGTGTATAACCTGCTTCACAGACTTATTCTTAACTAGCTGAACAAGGCACCAGCAAAAGTGACTGTTAAATCTGAGTACCTGGAAGTACTCATGGCAAAAGTAGGGAAATGGATGCTTAGTGGCAACCTGGGGTCTTGGAAATCTGGATAGGAGAACTCAGCTTAACTTTCTTATAGTCTACAGACAGCATTTTCAGGTTTCTTTATGAGAAGCTTGTGAATACAATGTTTTGTTATGCTGCACCTCTTCTCAACACCTTTCCATCACAAACTTTTAAAAAATATTGCTGGAAATTATTAAAGGATTCCCATTTTTGGAACTGAAAATAGGCTTATTACCTCTGGCTGGACTGCCTTTAGTATCAAATGCTATACAAAAATTCTTTCTCCAGCAGAGAAAGAACATTTCAGCTCATGACATTTCTCCAGTTGGCAATTTGAAAACACACCTGAATACTTCAAATGGTAGAGTGGTAAAATACTAAGATTATTCATATTAAAATATAGTAAAACATATATTAAAATATATTAACATATATTAAAAATTATGCTATTTCTGTAGACACTTTGTACAAACCTCTGGGTGTAAATTCTCTGCAGCATCAATTTTTGTAAAAATAATGGCAGGAGCTGCAGTTATTCGAACGGTGAAATCTGTTAAAATGGGAGTTAAAATAGCTCTCCTTTCCTGGTGCCGCCTTATGCTAGGAAACAAAGGGAAAAAAAGCAAAGATTAAATTACATTATAAATTGTCGAGAGGCAAAAACTTTCCATATTATTCTTTACATCCAGCACATAGCAGAAAACTTCTTCATGGACTTCTTAACTGGACATTTGATTGCTACCTTAATAATCTTTAAGTATCATTATTGTATGTTGCAGTGTGATGCCATTTCCTGTTTCACCTATCCCAACCCCCCAGGTGTGCCAAGCTCTGCTTTCCCCTCCCCCTGTCCCCGGGGGTTAAAAGGAGACGGGACGATGCGGTCGGGATTCTGTTGGGAGCTGTCACAACATTCAGAGGTCTGTCATCCTGGAATAAAACTCAGGATTAAAACTCTACGATAGAATCCTCTCCTTTTCTCTTCACCGTCGCCTGAACCTTTTCCACCAGAGGTAAACTGAGTTTCTACCATGCCTGGACTTGTTCCGAGTGCCAGCTGCAGCATCCAGCCGGCCAAAGGTGTCTCTGAGGTGAAACACCACAGCTGCCGCCTTTGGTCCAGCAGCAAGAGCCAGACGAGGCCAGGCATGTCCCACCTGGAAATATTGGGATTATTGTTTCCATAATTGTAAATCATATTAACTCCAATCCTGAAGGCAGACTTCTATCTTCATTTCACAGGATAAGTAAGTCTAAATATTTGACTCTTCAATCTATCTCCAGGTAGACAAATTTGACACTTGACACTGCATGTTTTCCTGTTTAATGCACTATACACAATAATTTGAAGAAAGATGCAAACTTTATTACCAGTATTTTTAAACCTTGCCTGTGGATGCCCTTCACTTTATAGATGGCTGTTTTGAAGCCTACACAATATTTGAATTTGTGCATTAAAAGTCTGTGTTGAAGAAATATGCATGAAACTGACACAAAAATGAAATACATGAAAACTCAAACTAGCAAATCCCAGGCAACACTAGGACTCTGACATTAAATCAGTAACTATTGTCCAAGACGTTTAGAATTATTTGAAAAACAGGGATGTCAGTTCTTCCTCAACTCCTTCTGTCACTGCTTGCTTTTGGTACTTTTTCAGCTAAATATCAACATTTACTTACCAAGAATATTTGTGTCATTAATCTTGGTAATTGCATTTATTTTTTAGCCAGGTGTTTAGTTTTGAGGTTTTTTATGGTTTCTCTCTCCCCTCCTTAACCTACAAATAGTAAGCCTACAAGCACAACTCTTCTAGATGGATCACTAATAGCTTATGACAACACATTCCAAATGGCCAGAATCTTCTGGGTCAGGTCAAATAAACTATTGCCACAAAATGCCATCTGAGAGCCTCTGATGAGGGTAAAAAAATGTAATGAGATCAAGATGTAGTTCAGCCCCTAAAAGAGGATACACTTCAAATTGCAGGGAGACTCCTTCCATCAAGACAGTTTTTGATAATTTTAATTCTTTTTACCTATTATTGTTTGTAGCAACATCAAATACCCACATTTCACCAAGGATAATTCTAAAAATCATCATAAAGTTATAGGTCTAAGGTAAGTTTTCCTATGCTTACAAAATAGAAAATTGTCAACTATGAAATGATGCAAGGTTAAAGAACAAACTACATGGCCTTAGAGAAGAAGTTAACAGATCCATGTAGAACTCTTCATCAGCATGTCAGTCACATTTCCCTGTATTAGCTTTAATTTTGCCATCTCAAATGGAGACATGGCAGTTCAGGCATCAGTGTAAATCACACAAGTGAGCCAGACATGAACTATGCAATTAACAATTAGCCCCTACCATCAGCTAGAGTCATCCATGTTAATGTATTAACCAATATGCTTTTATGCCTGTTTATGCAGAAATGACTTGACTGCATGCAGAACAGGTATTGAATTCCCTTGATTAAGAAGGGGCATTGTGATGCATAGTCTAGTAATGGTTCTGTAATGGGTTCTGTAGAAAAGCAAACTATCTCAAATACTGATGGTTTATAAGCCAAGAGTTAAATCATAACCTGAGGTGGAATTCGGTCTACTGCAAAAGATACAAAATTCATACTGCAGAAGATACAGAATTCATTTTAGTGCTTAGGTATTTCAATTTTGATGCTTCAAATTCTACTGATAATTTTTTAAAGTGTCCTCAAAACATGTAGAAAGGATGATGATCTATAAGGGAATATAAATTATACAGTGGAGGTAGGCCTTAAAACTTTTAAATCTATTTAGGACAACAGTAAACAGAAGTTAAGAGCAGATGCCACAGAGCTAATATTGGCAGAGCACAACTCTAATAAACTTTTGCCTCAAATGACCCTCATTGCTGAGGAGGCTGCACACTACCATAATAAGCGTGCAGCTTAAGAGTAAGTCAATTAGTGAGTGAGAAAACTACCATCTTACCTTAGAAGCTTTAGCATTTTGGTCAGCTGTATCTCTGTTGGGCTCTAATGATGGCTTTTAGAGCAAGGTTAGTCTCATTAGATCCCCAAATTAGAAATCAGACTTGTTAGTGGCTAGTGAACATCTTAAGTTGGAGTTTCTCTCCCTGCCACCACCTCCATTTTAGATTCAAACCAAATTATTTTTACCCAGTTCCTATTTCCCCTTCTAAATGGATGAGAAAGAAATGCCTTTTTCTTTTAAGACAATGAAAGAGCTAAATAGGAGAACAATTCTATGAAAGAACATGCAGCTAGAGCTATACTAGAAAACTTCCACTTGAAGTTTCTTGAAATGCTAGTAAGTATGACTTTAATATATGAAACAGAGCTATAAAAGCAAGTTATTTTTTGAACCTCAAACCCTCAATTGGCTCTCTTCAATCACTGATCAAATTATTTTTCAGCTTATGCATATTCCTATTTCTTAATTTTCATACTTTATACTAGTAGATACCCAGTACACTTCATCTTAAAGGACATTTTTGGTAATATATATTGATTACTGGTTTGTTTATTTTAATTTTAATTTTAAAATCATCCTTATGTGCTATCCCTGTCCGGCTCTACTTACTACTTTCTGAATTTCTTGTGGGTGAATTTGAACCTCAGCCAAATCAAGTATTAGGAAAATAATTGTAAGTACAAACAGAAGGCAAACAGAGCACAGTAAATAATGAAGGGAGAGGATATGAGAAAGAGTACAAAAGGAACAAAGAAACAAATTCCACTTTGAATTATTGAGTCTTCCACACTGCACCTAAGTGCAAGGCTAACTTAACACAGGTGTACGCCACATGAGCTTATGAAAAAACTTGATTGTGAAGAGTGTAATGATGGCTCTATGTCTGCAGCACATTCATTCCGTGGTTCATTTATGCATCTGTTATATATTTGTCTTGGAAAAAAAAGGAAAAACTAGTATTTTAAAGATGTTAAAGCAGTTGATCATCTACACTTAAAAGTAAGTGCATTTGAAAGACCATATGCTAACGCAAAGGAACAAGGCAGTTAAGCAACTGTGATAAGGTTTGGAGGTGCCTTAGTGCAGAATTTGGGCTTTATCTGCACAATAACACAAACCCTGGTTATGGACCACAGATCCACATTGCAAAAGCACAGGATGAAAATGGTCTCTGTCCTCGAAGGCTTACAATTTAAGTATAAGAAAAAACACACCCACAGAGAGGGAAGTAAAGGTAAACTACTAACAGCAGCATGGGTAATGATATCCATACAGTGGCAACCTGTCTCCTGGTTTTTATATTACAGTATACTAGAAATTAATTTTTTGGAAGGATTTTGAATAAAGCATTGCAATAACAGTGTGAATGTTCACAGCAAACACCTTTATAACACACAGGAGTGAGCAAGGCAGTGCCTCTTTGAAACACTGAACACGTTGGTCTTGGTAAGTGGCATGAAGAGGTCTGATGAGCAGGGAGTGTACATGAGTCAAAACAAATGAAAGAAGACATGAAAACAGAAATGGATAGACAGGGGGTCTGGAAGTGCTGTGAAAGCAAAGACATCTAATGATTAATATGACAAAGAATGTTGTGGGAAGAAGAGAGAAAAAAATGTGAAGAACAGAATTTTGCAATGGGAGCAACAACATTTGATTACATCAAATCAAATCATCAGTACTGGATTATAACCAGTCAGAAGCACACTGAATTTATACAAAGAGGAAGGACTGCCAAAGAGATGATGTTGCCCTAATTAAGGAGATGCGATGATGTGAGACTGGATAAGCTGAGAAAATGGACAAGTAGAACTAAGTCCTACTACTATGACTCTCACGTGGAAAACACTAAGCAAAACAAACACAAAACATGGCCACTAATAGCTAAAAATAACCTAGATGCAAAATTTAGAAATGTTAACCTTATTATTAATTATATTTTTTTCTTAATAATACCTTATTGACTTTGAGCCCCTATATACATAAAAATTCACTAAGGGAGAAACTTGTATACATTCAGTACATGAATAACAATCAAAAGCGCATTTGCACCATGTAATTTTACTAGCTACAGAAAGATGAGTCCTCATGGAGAATTTTGTGATGTGAAAAAGAAAAAAAACATAGTAGCATGAAATAGGCCACAAAGTCAAAGTGTTCTCTAATAGTGTTGAGGCTTTCAAAATGTCAAAAGATGTTATTTAGGACAACATGTTAACTTGAGACTTATGAAAGAATTTTCTCTTGCAGGCTTCCCATGTAGCTGTTTAAATCAGCTAATCCCTGATACACAAATGTATTAGGAATGTTTTAGGATATCTAACTACTGATGACTACTTCCCATCCTTTCAGCTTTCTGAGGTGTTGCAAAGACATGTCACATGGCAGTAAAATATCATAGCAACATTTTGAGGACCATCTAATAATCAAAATTAGAAAATAAACAAGTGTACACTACCTGGCTGTAAAGAATTGCTATTTTCATACTAGAAGACTTCAGTAAAGCTAACTTCTATCTTATGAAGAATGCTGTGCAGCATTTCTTTGCTGCAGATTAATATAAAAAATAAAACATTTTAGATTCAAACCACATTATTTTTACCCAGTTCCTATTTCCCCTTCTTATTGAGAAAGGCTTTGTACAGTATGAATACAAGCACAGCTTAAGGTACCATAAAAGACAACAATTAAAATAAATTACTGAAAAAAAATGCATTGCATTTTAGTCCAAAAGATGCAAGGGGAATGTCCCTACTTCCTTACACAAAGATCTAGAGACCAATTTTTTCGGATCTTTCCTCATTAGAAGTTGGCAAGCAGCCAAGAACTTTCTAAAAAAGCATGAAAATGAAAACTATTCAAAGAAAAATCTGCAGGAAACCTTTCTGAGGATCCTTGCAGTGGTATTTTGTTCAGTTTTGTACAACAGATCATTGGCTCCCTGATGTAGTCCATGAGAGCTGTTCCAGATGGTGGTATGCCAAGGACAAAACTGTAACACAGTATATTGCCACACTCAATTCATTACCACACAGAGAAGTAATGCGTTTAAGCTCAATTATTATTTTTTTTAAACAAAGTTTATTCAGGCTGCAGGAAGCAGAAGTTGCTGCTGGGAGCTGTAGAAGGATTGCACAGGGATGGGGGCCAGGCCTCAAGAGAGGATATATTTCTTTATTTCCTTCAGGGCTGTTGTTTTTTCCATTGAGTGGAGGGAGAGGGAGGAGGAGATCTGCAAGCTGAAAAAGCAGTTTTCAATCAAGAAAACTTCTTTCGGTTAAGTACTCCCAGTTCCCCACATGCTGTTTGGTAAAGGGAATAAATGTGGACAGGTTTCATTTGTACATAACCTTATTAGAACTGTCTGACTGTTTCCAGTATTCTTTTTATATATTACACCATTAGGGAGCTTTTTATAACATCCATGGTGAAGTATAAACATTTCATAATGGAAAGAGTTATGATCCCTGATCCTCAGTACAGAACAGCATCTAGACAGTTTTTTCTGCAAGGCTGCATCCACCCTACCAGAGAGTTCCAGTTCCCCCATTCTCCTTGGCATGACCTGCAGAGACACAGGAGGCATCACACCAGCATTTCACTGCAGCCCCTCTTGAAGAATCTTACACTAAACACCTGCAAGTATTCAACAACTTTGTCTTAGAGTATGACAGCTTGATTTCCAAACTGCAGTGTAAAGGTTGGGGTGGGGGCGGGGAAACAATCCCTTAACATACTAAGTAGTAGAAGAACTGAACTCTGGAAAAAGTGGTATGAAAATTCAAAGGATTTACTTTCAGAGTAAAGATTGCTAAAGCATTTAAATGACAAATTATGTCAAATACCTTCAGATACTTGTTTGTGTGATATCCATAGATCTCGGACTTAAAATGATTTGGTGTTCATGCAAATTTTAAAACCAGGCCAAATTTCAATTGTAGATTAAATTACAATATAATTTATTTAAAAATTTTTGCCATTTTATTTTTAAATAATCCAAAAATGCTTTTACAAATGGGAATGGAAAAGGAATGGCTGGTATCTATGCGGAAGTTTTCTGTAAACTAAACTATGTAAAGTAACTATGAAAAACCTCGATATAGGCTGGATTCTATACTGCCCCACATAGCATTAAAGTATTACAAAAATGAGAAAAACAGATTCCAAAGAAGGATCTTTAGACCCAGTGATCCTAATATACCAGAGCACTGGGTAAGAATAAACAGAAGTATATTAAAACCAAACAAAGAAATTAACCTTAAAAGAACTCAGCAAAAATCATTCATTATATTCCAGGTTAAACATATCTAAGAAACTTAAAGAAATCTAAAAAATGGTATCAAGATTAGATGAGGGCATAAAGCTTTTATGGTATTTGCAGTAAGTAGTAGGATAAATTTAACCCTGGAATCAGTAAGCACCATATAAAACATCCAGCAGCCGCCCTCTTGGTGCATGCTGGAAATAGCGCCCTGGATGGCAGAGTTCAGTGCAGGTTCTTCCAGTTCTCAACACATCACTTCCACAGGTCATAAAATAAACCCAGACATAGAAAAACTGACTGATAACTAAAAAGCAAAAATGCAAAGATCCTGAAAATCTTTAGTAAATATGCAAAATTTAAAACCAAAAGGATAAGAAAGCATTCATACTTTTTCTTGAAAACAAGCTGGAACTAAAATTCTGTAATTGCACACCAGAAAGGAAAATCTAATTTATTTAATTACAACTGTTCTAAATTAAAACCCAAGTAGAAGATTCATTCAAAAGCAATTTTAAACCAAACATACTTATTTGTATTCTAATAAAACTTCATTTTGGAAGTCTGCTGAGGAAGCATGTCCAAGCAGTTACAGGAAAAAAACCAAAAAGAGAACTGATGATTGTCTGTAACAGCTGCCTCTCTTGTCCTATTAGCTTTTCAGTAATCCAACCAAATTTCCTATCAATCTATAACCACACAGCTCAGACCCAGAGTGTGCCAGCAGTAGGATTTCAGTCACCAATGGCAAGGAAAAGGAAAGCCAATCTCTCAGTGGCTGGTTTTACTATGTTAGCTTAAGCTGCAAATTGGCTGCAAGTCCTATGGAAATTAACGTAATCTTATTTTTCAAGATATTGCAGTGGATGTGGAATTTTGGGACAAAGAGCCTCACAATGCACCTGTCCAACATCAAGGCCCAACCATAAAGACATACATATTTTTTAAGGCTAGGAATTTAAAATAAAAAACCTCTGTGGAATTATATGAGTTAAAAAGATAAATTGTTAGAAGACAGTAAAGAACCACATGATCTTATAAATGAAGACCCGAATCTGTTTCTGTGTTAAAATTTTTATCTGCACTCCTGTGACTCTTTGTCATTTTATCATCTCTTTGATTAGAACTGTTTTTCCTGCCCTCTATTTTTCAATGATAAACTGGAATTTATTATTGACCACATCTTTTTCCTGCATGCTCTCCTCCAGAGTGAGCTTATCTGCCCTCTTGGCCTTGCATCAATACATCACTTACAAAGCTCAGTCTGTGTGCCATCCTCATGTAGCCTTTGCTACAACTTGCCTTACTTTTAGAAAAATCTGAGTCCTCTCATCTCCCATTTTTTTGAAAATTAAACCAGAAGTAGTTATTTCCAGATGATTCTGCCTGCTTTTCTATATCACTTTTAGGAACTCATCCCTAAATGGAGATAGGAATCATACTTTAGGAACCATAAAATTATGCACATATTTCATAAAAATTAGATTGTTTCTGCATGAATTAGATAGAAAGGACTTTTACATTAAAATAAATAGCTAAATGTATAGGCAAAGAGGCATTTACTAGCAGAAATGCTTCTAAATCTACAGAATTACTTGAAAGCTTGCTCTTGGCCATCAGACTTTACTCCTGCCAGTTTGAAAACTGAAATCTGCTACACAGTCTGTAAAATTTAGTTTTAAACTACTTGCATGAATTTTTAAGTACAAAAAAAGTATATTAAAACCAAAATAAATACATAAAATCTTCACAAATTACCAATTAACTCCCCCTAATTTTATATTTGAAAACGTCAACATTTAAAATAGCAAACAAGTGCATGCATGCTTTGTCTTTCAACCCTGTTTAACCAGAGGGTGCGACTTTGTGTGCACATATACAATACCCAATAAAGGAGACTTAGCTGAAATATCTAATTCTCAGAATTCATCTGGTTTTAGTTACAGAAGTGCAAAAACCAGTTCAGAATCAATAGGAAATGTTCTACTTTATCCCTCTCTAATTTAGAAATGTCTAAGCTGGTTTTACTCAAGCTTTGTAAAAATACAAACAAAAGAAGTTTAGAAAAAAAGAAAAAAATACACCACCACCACCACCACCAAAACACACCCTATACCCAAAAAAACCCCCAAAACAGAACCTCCCATTGCTTATAGGGACTGAAAAGCTGAAGTCTCAGCCCTGGAGTTATTTTTATGGACAGACAGTAAGTAACTTGGAGAAGAGCTTATAATGGAAGCAAAGCACACAGTAACTAGACAGTAACTACAGCATAACAACAACAGTAATATGAATTTCAAATATGTAACCCAAAACTCCAGGGAAATGTGCTTGTAATGTAAAGCAAAACCAGTACTGAATTATTTAATTCAGGTATATTGTGGATGCTCTCTGCAGAGTTTGTGCTATGTATTTTCAGAAAAGAGTAAGTCTTTAAAAAAATCCCTACCTACTGGCCATGTTCCATTCAAGTGCTGGATTTTGAGAATTTCTCTCAGTCTCTGTCAAAACCCCTCCTTTTCCATTTTCTTTCTCTGGTTTCAACTGATTCCAATAAGCAGTACCAATGTTGATAGATTGAAGATCTATTTGGTATTGTCTGTCTTCAACTTCTGATCCAGGGTCTCGAAGAATTCCTAGATTTAGTGCTCTCCTGTAATGTCAAAAAAAGGAAAAGAAATCACCAAAGCTCACAATAAAACCAATCAGATATTCATTGAGATCCAAATTAACAAAATGAAGGCACCAGTTTCACCATTTTTGTCTACACTAAGCATTATTTTAATTTCAAATCTTCAAAAGTACCCATCTGCCTCTTTCCTATGGAATTCAATGGGAGATCTGCAAATGAACATATTCCTCTATTTAGCCAGATGTACCAAAGTTGATATGAGATCAATGCATCAACTTCATTGCACTCTCAATGAGATTTATCCAAGTAGCCTTGTGGGGAAGTAGGACTGATTCATATCTACTGAATGGATAAAGGATGTCACACTGAAGTCCTCAAAAAGAACAGCTACATACCAGTCTAACCACAAACTATAACCAACTGTCCCACTGCTCAAATTTATCAAAGAATAAAAATTAAAAAGAATACTCCAAGATGATGGAAAAACAATTCAATCCTTTTACCACTGTATTTCAGCACAGAGTTTTTTAAATAAAATTCTTCTAACAAGTGAGAAAAAAGCATTTTTGAGTGAACCACATTCCTTGTGGATTCCTTTAAAGTCTATGACATTAGATTTTACAAAGTACTTCAGTCTTGAGCTGAGTTTTGGAAACAGTCAGACTCAACTTCAACAAAATATTCAAGAGTTATTAAATGAGTGGGGGCTGCTGAGATAAATTTTACCTGTGACCAGTAACAGAGGAGTCTTCTACTGCCATTCATCTTCTGCTAATAAGCACTGGGAAATACTAAAAAAAAATTATCTTGCCCTTGCTATACTGGGAACAATACAGCCTTCTGTGCACTGCTCATTTGATATTATAACAAAAATTCACTGTTATATTATCACTGTTTTTCAAAATAAGGGACCAAGGGGATCTTAATTTTTTTCCTTCAATCTATGATCACAAATTGTAGTCTTATTTTATTGATTTCATACATCTGCGTTGAAGCTTGAGCTTCTCACTGGCATATGACATCCAATCTACTGTTCTGTTCAAGGTCTTGGGCCAAAATGATTTAGTATACAGCTGCTGTCTTCACAGAGAAATTAATAATTCTGCAATTTGTGTGAATTTGACACTAATAATCTAAACATAAATAACTATTGAAGTAGCACATCCCAAACTGCAAACTCAAGAGTACAGGTATGCAAACTATAGGTGTGCAATCTGTTTCAAAGTGTAATCCCAGTGCTGCCCAAATCCAAATAACAGTTGAAACTGCTAATACACTGCCCTTGTTACCAATGGAGTATGTTAGCAATTAAGAAAATTAAGTAATGAATCATATGTACCCACAGAGACATGTGGATGACAGGAAAGCCATTTTGATCAAGTCACTCCTGAAGAGGCAGTGTGATGGCATTGTTCAGTAGGCCCTATAACTTTCTTAAGTGCTTAGTAGAAACACACTGAAAATCTGTTATGTCAGTAGTGGTATTTCAAAATTAAATGTGGTTTCTTAAAACTTAAGAATGTGTTTGTCAACTTTCCACACAGAGAGACCTAACCACAACCACTGTGCCTTTTATTATTCTTTCTAAGGCATTATTTCATCAATGAGAATGCAGTTTGTTTTTATTTTTAAACCCACCACAGTAGATTATTGTATGATCCAATGTCTATTTTCATACTTTGTCTAATACAAGTAAATACTGGAATATTTGTTTTGTGAAATATTACTTAAAATAAAGCACCAAATCACATATTTTCGGAAATCTTCTTGTGTATATTAAACAGAATATGATAGTAATTTCACATGCACAATGGATTGTTCTCCCCTTTACTTCACAGTGACCATTTTTCATTTCTTCTTTTATGAGCAGCTTGATAACTTGCAATAGGCTCATCTAGATATTCGTTAGACTCATTCAGCATAACCTTGTGAACCAAATTCCTTGAGCACAATGTGTCTGTATGCACTAATCTGAAACTCCCCACTGTGACAATGGCCTCCTTACCCTCACAAATTTACTTATTTAAATATAAACCACAACAAAGTCACTCTTTGGCAAAAATCTTTAGGTGCAGTAAAATATACAAGGGCATTATTTAAAGAGAAGGTACTCGGGTATTGTGGTGCTGGTATCGCATTTGTCTGCTGCATCTTTTTTTAATGCACTTTGGGATATTACACCCTAATATTTTCAGCTTCAATATTTTCATGCTGATATAAAAGTTCATATTTGCATTATCCTACTATTACTAATCTCCTATATATAATATAAAACTCCTCTTCTGATCGTTCAGATACACTTTTGAAATCCAAGCATACTATGTTTCGATAGATAACCCACTTCAAGAAACACATATTTTACACATACATGTAAAATACAAGGATTAGTAATGAATGCCTTGATGTTTTGATGAAGCTCATTATGGCTTTCAGAAATTGCATCATGCCAGTTTTATACAAGGATCAAAATATAGCCTTTTCCCAAATATATATAATATATATAATATATATACACAAGCATTTACATAAGCCTTCATTTCTAGTTTCCCATATCAACAATTTACATACAGTGATTTACACAAGCACTCATTTCTGGTTTTTCCATATCAACAATTTTCCCAAGTATGTCTCCAATATATTAGTTGTATACTTCCTAAGAGAATGAAGGTATGTTAAGCCACAGCAAACCTGGCCTAATCTTAAGTACACGTTCTTTGTATGAACTCCGAACCCTTTAAAATCCTTGCAGCAAATAAATTCCGGAAAACAGAGTAAGCCAAATTCACGACTTCTCTACCTCCAGCAAAAGTGATGTTTTATCAGCTGAAATGTACTGTAGAGGTTATGATTTTAATTGCTTCCCTCTTCTGAAAACAACTTCACTATCTCATCTAATCTTTGGGCAGGTGGTGCAGAATACAACAGCTGGTCAACAATACAGTAAGATCACAAGCAACCAAAGACAACCATAAGCATGTCACAGGAAACACAGGTTTAAAGTTTTTCTCTTTTTTAAATTGATTTTGCGTGGGTCAGGTTTTTTGTATGTTTATTTAAGAGGCAGTTCATGTTGAACCAGTTACTACATACTGCTGAATAAGCATAATTCTGAGACCCACAGTAAAGAAGTTACATTTATTCACTTACAGCTCATCTGAGACCTACAAAAAGCTAAACAAGCCAGGAAAATGGCTGTTAAAGACTACACATTATGTAATAATTAAGAAATATTTGCAGACTTTACACACAACAGCTAATTTTTATTAGTACTTACTGGATCTCTGTGTGGAGTGATTTCTGCTTCCAGGTACAGAGATAATAAACCTATCTACCTAAATTTCACTTATTAAAGGTTTTGCCTGGTGATAAAAGATCCTTCCTATCCTAATTTACAAAGGAAACAGAAAGTAAGCTTGGATAAATATTTAATAAGCTATGGCACATAGGTAAAAGGACTCCTTCCTCTTCTGCTTAAACTTGTGAAGTCTCAGGCTAGATGTGGTTTGAAAGCCCCTCACCTATGCATGAGATGTGTCTGACTACTGTAGAAATCACAGCAGTATTCATCACTGACCTAATGCACCTTCACTGCCTTTTCCCCAATTCAACTCAATGAAGTTTCCTCCTTGACAAAGGCATTGAATGTATTTTACCAAACAGGGAAACTGAAGCAAATGTTTCTTGGACTCCATCTGGAATGAGATGCTATAGGTGTTAAGAAGAGCACAGAACAAAAATGACAACACTGGCCTTTGAGAATGCTAAACTTCTATAAGTAAAACCTCAGACAGGAATCAGCTTTTCAAACAAAGGCAACTATTTTTTCTTTTTTTTTTTAATTTTACCAAATAGATGGTATAATAGATACCTAGATGTCTTTTTGTCACAGACAAGATAAAATTTGAGCCCTTTGGAAAGAAACAGAACTTCCCCAACATCACACAACATAAAGGGACATGACCTAAGTATTAAAATAAAAAAAATCCTATAGCATGACTTCCCATGATGGAAGTCCTGGATGTGCCTAAATTTGGAGATATTGAATTATTTGTGAGGAAGATGGAAAAAAGAATGAGAAGTAGAAAAAAAGGAGAGCACAATACTGGCAATGGAAGAATCATAGAATCAGGGCACTAAGGCTGAAATTAAAGCAAAGAAGCAGGTAAGAACATTCTACTGCTGCAAAAAGAGAGAAGGAGACATCTTTAGGCAAGAAAAGAAGGTCCTCACAAGATCCTGGGTACATATTCTGCCATACTGAGTGATACACACGTCTTCCAGGACAAGGGTTTGCTTTCCCACCCTGCAATCTGTCCACAGGGAGACTTGTGGTGTAACAAACAGTGTTTTATGTTGGAAACAATTTATTTTAGTCTGGATCAGTGGAGCAAGCTTTCAAATGCCATCAGCAGCAAACTCAAATTCTCACTGTTTCTGCCTCTTTTCCCCAGGAACCATGCCACACATGACTGGCTTTGTTGGCAGCTGCTCTTTCTACCCTCTCCAGCTCAGCCTCAGAATAACACAGCTACTGTCCCATCTCCATCACTGCTGGCAGCATACTCAGCAATGTTTTATTAAATGAAAATATAAACTGAGTACAGTAAGGCTACTTTGCTTAATGTTTTTCTGATTAGCAAGTGATACTATTGATTACAGGAATCTGTTTAACAATGACAACTGCATTCTGTCTGATTAGCCCTGGGGTTGTGATCTGCACAGCCAGATACATCAACATTATCTACAGAAGGTAACACATTCCTTTAAGTCAGAATGGTTATGGTACCTGGGTTCATCTTCATATGTGCAGGATGCTTGTAAAAAGAAAACATCAGTGATAGCTCTGTGAGCAAAATAAAAATTACTGACCCCTTCTTAAATTTACATAGTGGCCAAATACATAACATCCTCATGCAAAGGAAAAAGTTATAAATTACATTTTAATGCAATATGTTTTGTAGTCAGCAACACTCATAAGTTCTAACTTTATAATGATTTGTAGTGTTTATCATTTTTGAACATAGGCATAAATCAGCTGAGAGGTAGATTACTTGTGTTGAAAAAAAAGGCCAGTAACTGAAACATATGCAAAATTTTCTTCTGATTGCACTAGACTACTTCAAACAATTGCTCCAGGGATGCAAAAATATAAGTGTAACAAGTAACTTTCCTGTTTTTCAAATTAATGTTGGATAAATTTCTGACTTCTATCTCTTGGGCACTGGTGCCTTTTTACTCTGTATACCTACAGAGATGAGTACCACTGAGAAGAGAGGAACTGGTAAAAGTGTTAAAAAAGCTAAAGCAGAGGATACAGCAACAAATAGCTACAAAGATCATTACACAATGAATCCCACATGGGAACTCAGTACTTCCAAATCACAAAAAAAAAAAAAAAAAAAAAAAAAAAAAAAAAAAAAAGAGATTATTCAGATTATTCAATTATGGATAAGCATGCCCTAAAACAGGATCCAATACATGAATGCCAAAGTGCCTGGTGGAAAAAAACCAACTGGGTGTATAGAACAAGCCATCTACACTCATTATCATTTAAAACAGCTAATCATATAAAAGAGCACTAAGATTTTAGTTGATTGTTGTTAACATATCACTTAGTCTCCTATGTGTCTGTCTGGAATAAGGATGTGTTAGAAACATGTTTAGAAAATTCAACCATGAAAAAGGTGTTTGAATTCTGCTATTTGAATTCACTCCAAGCTTCTAGATATTTCAAGCACAGAATCTACTACTATGACAATCGTGGCTCCTGACAGAGAATGACATTAAGAGAAGGTATTCAGGATCTTCAACAAAGCCATCACAGTCCTCTACACACAAGTGTGTCTCCCTTAAATATGTCCAAGCTAGGTACTAAATAGTCACTTTTGAGACATGTAGATGGGATAGTCAGAAACACAGTTATCTCCTCTCTGCTGCTAGACTTTTCTAGTTGTGCAGCAATAACTCTTCTACAGAAAAGAATTATAGTAGTAACCAAACCTTTTCTAAAATATCAAATATACTATTTTCTTTTACTAATATTTTTCAGCACAGCTTTTTCTTGACAAGCTGAAGCAGATAGGTCTTCCCTTACAATTGCTTTGTAGATTTTTCTTAAAAACAGACAACACAGAAAAACCCCTCAGTTCTTAAACTAATTGCTCAGAGATGAAAAACTGTAAAATTAGAATCACATTTCTCTAACTACTATGTGTCCTTTATTTCACCAGTTTCATCAATTGCAACTACTGAGTTATAGAGGTATTTATTTAATCCCAAACCATTTTTTGAAAGGACTGATATTCATTGAGCTATCATAATGCAAGAGGAGAGAGATTTGGTTTTGAAGACAGAAGAATAAATCTGCTGATGGGAAGTCAATGGTTTGTGCCTATTTTGCATGTGTGGTTGACACCCTCTCAAAAGGAGCAGGAAACACTGTCTTGGTTAGAATTGAGGTGACCAGTCTAACAGGATGCATGGATGTGCAGAAGAGCAGAGTCTGCCAGGTCTCCATATGCTGCACACAAGAACGTTTGGGGCTAGGCAGACCCTTTGCCTGGCCTGCCATGGGATGTGCTTTTCTCTTTGCAAGGCTAGCACATGCCAAAGGAAAATAGGAGAGGCTCTTCTCTCTAAACTTGCTTAGTACATATCTCTAAATGACAAAATCAACCTCTTCAACAGTCTACCAATTTATCCTGCGGGCATAAAGCCAAAATTATTTTGTCAATGTAACTAATTGCATAGAAAACATTTTGAGAGTATTCTGAGAATGCAAAGTTATAAAATAGCGATAAAAATTAGTGACTGCAAATTTAAAATTGATCTAGTATTTATTTATTCTATTTATGTGACTACTCAAATATGTTTATTTTGAAACCCAATAGATACCTATACAGAGAAAAAAAACCCCAACAATCATGCTCATTATTTACAGTGGTGGTGCCAGGTGGGTTCTACTGTAATTCCATTTGCTACCCATTTAGGAAAGCTAGATTTTAGTGAACTGGCCACACCAAGGTCAGGACTGGTAGCAGTGCACAGATAATATAGAAGCTACTAAACACATGAAAGGAATTACAGCAGATCACACATCAAAAAATTTGGCCTTTGCTTCCTTTCTTAGTCCTATGGGCAAAAAATGCTCTAAATATCCTGTGAGGTGACCAGACATATAAAAATAGTCCCTTGCTACAAGGGCTGGAGTACAGTAATTGCCTGCAAAGAAGCTGAAGAATTTCTGCAGTGCACTTGTCTTCTAGAGGTGTCTCTGGAACACAGTATCAATGAACCTATGGCCATAAAGTACAGTATTAGTAAACTATGAAGTAATTTTGGTCTCTCTCAAAAAAAGTGTAAGATGAAACAAAGCTGAAATTTGCAGCTGTGCATTTAGATGTCATCTGTTTAATTACTTCTATCATTTTATTGTTTAAATTCCTCAGCAAAAATAACAGCATGAGCAAGTCTGAACTTTTAAAAATCACTTTTTCATTTTTATACTGTTTAATGTTTAGACAGTTTGAGGAATCTCTTTATACTTTTGAAACGTTCACCCAAATTCAGGAAGCACTGTATAAATATACACTTGACAGACTGTATAAATGATAAGTATGCACAATTCCAATGGAAGGTCTGTATGATATTTTTGGATGCCAAATGTTCCTTGAAAAAAACCAAGTGGAATATAGTTTCTCTAAATAGTGGAAGTTTGAAGAGGGGACTTGTAAAAAAGGCAAAATACAATATAACCCAAAGACTTTTATGCTTTAGTTTTGTGGTAGAAATAATTTTATCTCAGAACTTAATGCTGCCTGGTAGTCAAAGATTTTTAAATATTTTGTGTGTACTTGCTTTACCATATGACTAAGATAAATAATCTTGTGATTTTCCCATTGTTTTCAGCTTGAATTTCACTTTGGCTTAATTGATGAATCTAGTTAAGTGGTACAATATCTCAGTTTTTTCAGATGTTCTATAAATTCACCTACGAGAAATTTCACTGAACACAGCCTTCATATTTGATGTGTGGAATTTCTCTAAATAGTGCAAGACAACCTGGTATAAGAAACGGGCTGGCAGGCAAACTCTCCTCAGTGTGTTTCATAAGCTGATATGGGACAGGATTCCTTTTTGCTGCTGTGTCAGTATATCAAAATCATACCTGGATATCAATCAAAGTGTATCTGAAGCAGAAAAGAACATTACAAACAAATAAATACCAGCTTTTCCTTACATTAAACAATGTGTATTAATGCATACTTTCAGCATGCCTATTGCAATTAGTAATGCTTATAGCATGGTCAATACAAGAAACTACTCTAAAACATGAATATTTAACTTTGTAAGTCAATTCACATTTATCTTTGGCACTGATTACATTAGTTTCTCAAGATGCCACTTGTATTTTCTTCTTCTAGAATCATCATATTCATAATGGCAAGCTGGAACTATTTCTGAAATACTGTATATGATATTGTAAAATATGTCAATAACACAGTATTAAAAATACCCTTCCTTTAATTCTTCTTCCTTAGGTCCTGGCACTACTTTGTCTATTTCAATACCCTTTGAAAACTCTCCTGATATAAAACCTCACTCCACAGTAATTATGAAGTATGTTACCTGTCATGTTAAAGCCAGTATATTTGCTTTCTTAAAACCCCATTAGACTATTGTTAACTGACTACTGGCACCTCTTAAGTCAGTATGAATCTATGCCTAACAAAATTTATTGAAGGGGAGTTTTACTTCTAAATATGCATTTGAAGGAGGGCAAAGAGAGAAACAAAAAAGATACAAATCTACTCAAAATATCCCTGTGTACTCACAATATTGCCCATGAAGACTACAGATTCCAGTGTCAGTTAGTTCAGTGACTCCATGATGCAGCCCAAATATTTAAATACTGGTGATTATAAAGAAAACTTAAGAGCTTTATTTTTCTGCCTGGAGCTAAAAAAATTTAGGACACTGCACAGATACAAACACACAAACAAATACACTGCCCATCTGGAAAAGAGCAAATTCCATCACCTGTAGTTTGAATCCAGTTTAGTAAATATAATTGGATACACTCTTATGAGCTGCAGTGTGTGAAAAATACATATAGATTTAAAAAATATTTTTAGAAAACAACTTCAATAACATTTGCAGTTACATAATATATCAGGCATTTTTTTACTATGCCAAAAATGCGGAAAAATCAACCAATGAAGCTGTCTGAATACAGTGAGTTAAAAAAGATATGCCAGAGAATTGCATTCTTCTGTATTTTTCTTGAATACATATATGCATATATTTATACACTTACAACCTTAAAAAGTTTAGAATTTGCTTTGCAATTGGATTTGCTCATCTGTAAGATTCTTCCTGTTTCTTGAAAAACTGTCACATACAATGATTAAATAATACTATTCAATAGTTAAATAATTTTGGATATTAGAAAGAGTTCAAACCTCTTCTGTTCCTATCCTGCAAGTACAGAGCATATCTATTTGTAGATACTCCTATGTCCTATTTGTACCACCTCCATAGCCATTTATTTTTTAGTGCTCAAGAACACACAATACTAGCCAGAAAACTGGAGTAGCTGTGATTTATGCCAACCATTTACAGTGAAACAGAGATGCCTGATACTATCTCTGTATTTTATTACTCTCAACATGCACTTGTGTTAGCCATTAACATACCAGTGCTGGCCATTGCCTTCTCACATGAAAAACCAAAACCCTAGCAACAAAAATATCAGTGGGCATGAAAAATGTTTTGAGAGGCTGAAGAATGGTGCATTTATCTTTGTGTCCAACAACTAATAAAGCCCATAAGATTACAAACCAACCCTTAAAAAGACGTGATGGAATTTTTTGTTCTTAAGCAAAAAAAAAAAAAAAAAAAAAGGATAGCTTCTGAAATGCAACATAAACCCACTGTATATGGATTTTTAATTTCTTTTTTCTTCTTTTTTCTTTACTGCAGCATAGTAAGGTTTAATAGCACAGTAACACCTTAAACATAACAAACATTAAGCAGGACTTTTGACCATACTTAAGGTGGTTGAGCCAAGTGAAACTATGTTGGAAAAGTCAGTTAAGAGCTAGGAACCATACTCACTTAAACAGTAAAATTTGAGTTGCTCAGGATAACAGTAACATTGATTTAATTTTGCCATGGGAGCTTGGAAGAGTATCCCATAGAGAAATATGCTAAAATAACATGTTACTATTCTGTGTATTTCTGATAATCCTTTTTGCTAAATAATTGAAAACCAAAGTTGAAATACTTACAAGCATTAAATGAAAGACACTGGCAAACAATTTTGCAAAAGAAAGAAATCTTCTATCCAAAATGCAGTTTAAGAACTGTGGTATGAATTTGTCATAGATAAAACCCTGTGAGGGACATCAGAGAACCCACAAGTATTTACGGAATGAACCGCAATCTGTATACAGAAGTTAACAAATGCTTCATTACAAACGGGATATGCTTTTCTCAGTAACAGAAGCACACAACTTGCGTTATAGTTACCTTGAGATCCTGCTAGAATTAAAAATGCTACAAAGAAAAGAAATTTGCTTTAGGTGCTATTGGAAAATACTTTTCAACGAAAAAGCATTTGTTGAAACCAGAGCTGATGGAAATTATATTTACTCACAGTTAAGAAGAAAACTGTTTAGAATAAAGAATTTTAATAGCTCTCCTCAGCTCTTTTAGAATAAATTATTTACTGCAGCCAAGACTTTAGATGTTAATTTTCAGTATATAAGACAGAAAAGCAAGCTTGATTTATGAATTCAATCCTATATTTTAACAATCAGTGAAGTAGAATCTGGGAAGAAATGGTAAGGAGTTTGTGTAAAGCAAAGGAACATTACTTCAGTAACTCATACAGAGGAACCACTCCAGCTCTTAAGGTGGCATTAATTTCTAAGAGCCTGCTAATTATTTTCTCCCATGTTAACAGAAACCCAAACACCTCCCCTCATTCCCCCCTGCATTTTACAATAACAGGCACAATATAAAGCTACTTATTCAGGAAAAAGAAAGATTAAAGGGATGTAACTTGAAGAAATGTAAAACCTTCAATAACATTGCTTTATAACATAAAACATGAAATACAAAACACTACTCATATAAAAAATAACTTCATCTTTTGGATTACCTTTTATTGCCCGGTTTTATCTGAAAATTTTTTCATTGTATTCAGGTTGCTGAGTACATAAACCATGAAAGGTATTCTGGAATTTCTAAGGGGTATTTAATGTGTTTTTCCTTTGTCCCTGTGCCCTTTTTTGTTTACCTTTTTAAACTGTTACAGTCTATTTAATAATGTTAATGCTGAATCTGAGAACTATTTAAAATTTCTTAGTACACTGCATCAAATTCTGAGCTGTTTCAAAAGGCCAGATCACGATGGCAGATGAAGCTGATCCATGCCCAAGCTGATAGCACACACCTTTTTGCCAGGGCTAATCCTTTTGTGCCTACACAATAAATAGGCTCTGGATAATAACCTTACTGAAACAATTACCTGATGACCCCACCATTTTTTTATTTCTTTCAGGTCTCTCAGCCTGTTCCTTACTCACAAGTATAAACAGCAACACCATGAAGAAGGAGATCTTAAAAGAGTTCAAATTTGGATTTACAATTTAAATGGGCACAAAACTCATGGCCCAACAACCATGGATAAAGTAATGTTAAAAAATTGACATGACATTCATCCCATTCTGGCAGCCCCAAGGAAGCCCAGGGCCACAATTTACTCCTTTAGTCCCTTCACTGGGCATGGATGGTCTGCACATGCTTCGATGGGAGGGTGAGAGACCTCTCTACTCAAAGAACTCAGCAAATATCTGACACGTTTTCTCTCCCCTGTGGTAAAACAAGAATTGCTTTAGGGAGGAATTAACAGTTTGGAAAATATTTTCAAATGGGAGAAAGGGGCATTATTATAGTTAAGGGAAGCAGTTACAGACTTTATCTCAATGAAGGAGGTAGTTTTCAGTGCTGGTTAAAGAGAAAGAGATATGAGATTTCTGAGGGGTTCAGTCAAAATGTACAAACATAGAGGGGAAAAAAAAAGGAAAAGAAATTATGCTTCCTAGGGAGAAGATGAGAATAACTGCAACAACCTTAGGTCTCAAGAAAAAAACACCCATATGCATAACAAGTATTTAGAATCTTAGGACTAAGAAATATCAAGACAAGAAGTTAGGAAATGGAGCATTCGCATATCTAGAATAAAAAAAAAAAGTTTAAAAGGATTAGAACTAACCAAAAAAAGTTGTTTGATTTTATTTTGATTGGCTTCATCACAGCAGAACAGCTTTTTTTGGGAGAAAAAAGGAAACGGAAAAAACCCATGTTAAACAGCATCTCAAACCAGCACAAATGAAAGATCCTAATCTCTCCTCCACTCAGTCACCCTAAACATATTACAGATTTCGAAACCGAGGTTGTATGAATTTCACATGGCAAGCTTTGCATATGCCCCACAGAAAATACTAATTAGTGTTAAAGCATTACTTGAGACAGCAAGAAGTATCAGAAGACCAAGGAACCTCTGAGTCCAGCCTGCTGTGTTCAACTTAACCTTGACTTTGCAGAAGATACAGTAGTTAAGATCACACACAGCTGAGAAGTCTTTTTATAGAGCAAAGTACAGTACATGAGCAAAGCAGAGACAGCAATGCCCTTGTGAAGCTTTACTTTAAAACTGCTATTTACTTCTGACCTTAAGCTGTTTAATGATGGCATCATATCAAATGAAAGAAATGGAGTACATGCTACAGTAAATCATATAAAGTATGTAGACTTTATGGACTCCATTTTGAAGAGATGCATCCTTGATGCCTGGCTCTTAAGTTCACAACTAAACTGTCCGACCTGAGAAATTCCTGAATACACAATCCAGTTTAAAGGGAGCCTGGAAACCCATTCCCAATTTAGTTCTAAATCACACAGGATGCAGTTAGTTACAAGAACCCAGTTATGCAAACACCTCAGCCAAGCCAGAAGCAGAAGGGAAGAGCATTGGAGATAAAATATATATTAAGTCCTCAAAACAAAGTTGGAAGTAACAATAAGTCATTGAGGAACGTCACTCTTTTTTTATATTAAAACATTTTAATATATGCACTGTTTAAGAATTACTAGACTTCAAAAATGTCTTTATCAATTCTACGTGTTTCAACTTTGATCTGTTTAAATTAACTGGTTATTCCTTTGAATTCATTCTTTAATGATACGTACTTGTTTTTCTTTTCCCTCTAACCTATTTAATAAGGTTTCCAAAAATGCAGTCCTGGTTAATAACAAATGGATGCTTAAATGACATAATGCCACTGCTCTTTGATAGGAATGTTTCCATGAAGTAAATTTCAATTTCCTTTCTCTGAGGAACTGCACAAAGAAATTAAAACTTATTCTATGAATCAAGTTCTGTGCTACTAAATGAAAGAAAAAATATAAAGTATGTATGTGTATGGAGAACACAGTGATTAAATTTATCAGTTAAAGAGAAAAGTAAAGTTGTAAAAATTATTTTCTTATGAAAATATTACATTATAAGGAAATGTATTTCAAATCTATGTATTTAGGAAAATCAGTTATGTTGAAGATTCCTGTAGAACTCACAAGGAAATTTCAAGTAAAAACAGGTTTCAAGGTTAAAGCTGAACATTTTAAATGCCAAATTCCAAATATAAATTTAGCTTTGAATAGCTTTTGGTATTAGATAATTAGCAAGCCACATTTCTGAAACTAAATGGGCAGTTCCAGCTGTTACTTTACAATTAGTTTCCACTGAGAGTTTTAAATTAATAACTGCTGCAATAGCCTTAAACATGCCAATGCTAATTAGGAGTGGTGTTTGCATGTAATGCTATCCATATATATGAGTATCTTGCTGGGCAAAAGGTCTAAGCAGATTTTTTTTTGCCTCTCTGTTAAACACAGAAGAAGAGAAAAATGTAAAGCAGGAAAAGACGTTACTTCCAAGTCCTACTCCAGAGAGTAGTATAGAATTCTTACAGAAGATAAAGATAATTTTCCTAAGTCTTTATAAAACTTTATGCTAAAAAACATGCGATCAAGTACCATAGCAAAGAAAAATATTCAGAAATTACAATTACTATAAAAATTTTGATTTACACCCCAATTCAACAACTATTAATTCTTAAGATTATTAAATGCAAAAAGAAACAAGATTGTATATTCAAATTATATGAAGAGAGAATCCTTTTATAAAAATCTTCAGAAATAAAATCATCCTCGTTTGAAATCTGGAAAAAATCAGCAAATAAATTATGCAAGCGATTTCAAAATCTTTGCTGTTACATTTTTTTTTCCTTAACACAGATAGATGAGAACTTAAAAGGATGCTAACACAATCACAGTTCACAATTGATACGGAATAAAATACATACTGATTAAAACACTAATAATTTCTTCCTCAAATGTTTTTTCCCATATAACATCACCCTGCAGTTGTAATAATTTTAAAATTTTACCATATACTAAAGCTGATATTTTTCCTAATTCCTTGTGGTACATACAGACAATTTAACAAGCAGCTCACATTTCCCTCAAAAACTGTGTGCATACATTTTTTTTCACTGATTATCTCTGTTGCCTTTATTCAGAGAAGAAGAAACCCTGGTCAGCATTAGCTAACTCCTTGTTTGCCTAGCAGATACATCTCGCAGATGTACTGAAAACAAAAATAGGTAAAATAGAAAATAAGTCTTAATAGAACCTTTGTAAAACTCTTAAAAGGAAGAGTTATTTCCTCAATAAAAGGAAATATGCATGTTAGGTCCATAATCTGGGAAACATTTAGCTATCTTAATGCTAACTTCTATGCAAAAACCAAACAGTTTTTAAACTGTTGTTTGGTTTGAAAAGGAAGATATCAAAAAGTAACCTTTTTACGCATAATAAAGTTATAGAAAATCCAGGCTTTTTGAACAATAATTTCAAGGTATAGTTTTTCAAATATAAACATGTCAAAATATTTTTGAAGAGAAGATGCTTACAGATGTGGGTGCTGTTGAAAAGTTTTGAAAAGCATTTGATTTTCCAAACCACATTTGAAAGAAAAAACAGATTTCCACACAGACTGCTGGCTCTGCATGTGCTTCTTTCAGAAATTCCTTGAATCATTTTTTTCCTTCCTTTCACTCCAGCACTATCAGTACAGACAATAAAAAATATTTATTACTCCTTATTTCCCTGATGGACTTTTGTAAACCAATAATGGGCATTACATGATTATTACAAGGATGTTCTAGATGGAGTTCTTTGAAATAGAGAAAAATAGCAGCTATTCTATAAGGAAAATATCTTTGTTTTGCTATTTGCAAATGTTTGAGAGTTAAGTGAAAAACAGTAAACGACAAAAATGAAAAAATTATAATAAGAAAAGGCTTGCATTAATAAAAATTTAAATGAAAAAATAATAAAATCTACAGCTACCTTTTTATAAGTAAATTCTTTACATGTACTGTTTTTGTGGGGAGAGGCATGTCTAAAGAATTTCCATTTACATTCACAAATTGGAAACAGTCTAGGGACAGCTTTATCCTTTGATCTATGAAAGATCTACACATGAAAATGACCATGGAACACTCAGACCTGGACTATTAAGCTTTGATATATGACATGAATGAAATCCTTGGATCTCAAAAATGATGAATCCAGAGTGTGGACAACAATTAGGTTCTTTATTGGCCAAGCTGAGGAGAGCTTGGTATTCTGCTTACCTAAACTCCCAGAAGTTGATGGTTTGGCAGTATTATTCCTGACTTTTTAAGTAAGACCTTTACACAACAACCTTCAATCAGCCTCTAGTTGCTGAGCTCTTTGTCAGCAATTTCATTTCTGCACTACAACATTGTAACTCAACATTATTTTACTCTGTCTGTTCATGGATACTCTCTAAAACTCCATTAACTATTGTTCCATGACAGTTTGCTAAAACAACCCTGTTGGGGATGATCAGCAGTTACCTCTATAATCCATCAGAGCATTTGCACAGTATTTGGTGTAATGGGCCCCTTATCCCAAAACAGAAATAGACCTAAACATCATCTCACTTTCAGCTTCAATACCAAATATCCATGCATCTACCTCATGCATGCAATCACCTCATTTTTTCAGTCAGAGAACCAGAATTTCTGGGTCGTGTGAGGAAGTTTTCTCAACCATTTCCCTGTTGACAGTGCCTAGTTCTGCTGGTAGCTTAGTACAACTAGTGCTATTCACTGTTCATATCCCCAACATACACACTTCTTAAAAATTCATCAGGAGTTAAAGCCCACAAAAATATAGTTCTGTCCTTCATTGCTTAGCAGAAACTTCATTTACTCTGACTGACTCCTTCACAGTTTCAATTAAATGCTCTTCCCTCCCTTTAGCCAGGCTAAGCAACTGTCTTACTTGCATTCTTATCCAAAACCCCTCCTTTATCTGCTCCCTGACCCCATCCCAAGGCCTTTTGATAATCTGATAATCTTCCAATCAACAGAACTGGCAGTTTCTTGATGGCAATGTACAGTTCTGGTAATATTTGTGGAACACAAATACAGCTGGAGCTGAAGTTTAAGAATCAGAGAATCATGAAAAACCATTACAACCAAAAAATAAACTCCTACAATTTAGCAGGGAAAAAAATCAAAAAATATATTGTCTCTTACTGTCACCATAGAGAAATATGTCACCATACTGCTTTCAGGAGTCCTTAATTTGCTGTTATGGTGCATTATCTTTCTTTACTATATATTAATATCAAAACTAAAGTGGTCCATCTTCTACTGGAGAAAATACTCTAAGACTAATTTTTATACAATATAGAAAAATTGAAGTTACAATGTCAATACATTTCTTTCCAACTTCCAATAATCACCTGAAACTATATTTGTGCCCAAATGATTGAGGCACATTGCTTTTCCAACATCCCCTTTTCTGTTTAGTTCTCTCTCCAAGTTAGCATGTAAGCTCTTTTTCCTAAGTCATACTAGATGGAGTCACTTCAGCCTACAGGCCAAAAGTGGTCTGGTTTATTTAGTATCACCTGCAGCCCTACCAGACTTACCTTCATGGACTGGCATTCTACTAATGATATGTGAGCACATTCAGCTTTTCATATATAAATTTATGGGACAAATTCAAAAGATGTTTGGAAATGCTATTCAGCCTCTAGCCATGAAAATGTTTCTCAGCCTTTCCTAAAAGAACAATTTCTAAATGAGAAGCAAAAATTCTTCTTTCTCATGAAGCACTACAAAAGTGACACTAATTGCATGTGGTTGTAGTTCAGGCCTAAACAGAAGACTGTTTAAAGCAAAGTGACACCACAAATTAAGTTTGTATCCCCACTCCAGAAACACTGTAAAGACAGTGGTTCAGACAACAATTTATTTTCTTTTATTCTATTAAAAGCAGCAGCATCAAATTAGAGAAGAGAGGTTGGAAAAAGACTGAAGACGACATGTTGGCATTATTAGAATACTGCAGATGCTAATTCTTCAGTAACCAACAGGCTTCTGTAATTTATTTTTTTAGAGTGTCTCACACTAGATATTGTACTACTTGTACCTCTGTTAATATTTGCTAAGAAATCTTTCACCAAGCACACGAACCACACAGTGTGTGGGTTTGCTCATCTTACCACTCAATTTTTAAGCATTCTGTATTAGCTCCAGGTTTTTTATCTAGTACCATGAGCATGTGAAAAAGGGTTAATACTTTGTAAGAAGAACTCTCATATTTAGACCCAACATCATGTGTTAATGATATCCCACTGTTTTTTTTTTTTTCCTTGTATACAGACTGTATGTCCTGCCCACAATACAGAACCCTTTGCCTAATTTTATTTTAAAAACCCTGGAAAATGGTGAAACTTCACTTAGAACTCTAGCTGAACTTCACTTAGAACTCTAGCTGAACTTCACTTAGAACTCTAGCTGTCTAACAGCAGTGACTGTCATGTAAGACAATGAAGAGACATCTTGAACCATGCTTCTGTAAGCACACTTTGCTCTAGATCAAAGATTTTGTAATTAGAAAATGGATCTAGTTGAACCCCCAAAAGGAATCTTAATATTTTTAATTTAAAAAGTATTCATTTTTGTTCTTTGAAAATCTTGGAACTTGCTTAAACAGATTAAGATAGTCACCTTCTTCCCAAAATCGAAAGACCCCCCACTGTAAACTTCAATATTGTCCTATAAAACACTGCAAAGTAACTTGATGCTCTGCTCTGATTCATCTTAGAAACAGTAAAGCTAGTATAATTGGATGATTAAAGAAGGAAAGAGAAGAACAAATCATTTGATAGATGATGAGAAATTGGGGAGTGGTCATTGAAGCTGAGGAAATCACTTAAAATGTCAGAAAACTCAGAAAAAGACATAGGAAGCACAATGTTGGGAGACTGGTCACAAAATGCCAGTAGCAGTCAGATCAGAGATGTCTCTGGCCCAGTGCTTATTTCTACTTTACTCATTTGGTGACATGATTCCTAAAGGAGGACTGGACCATACTGTATCTGCATTAAAACAATGAAAACCAAATATACGCTGCACAAATCTTGTCTGGAACATTTATGTATATAAAACCCACAGGACCATAATGCAAAATAATCCATCAGAACCTTTGAAAAGCACTGAATGTCAACATTTCAGGTAAAGCCACATAGGCAAAGATAGAGACTCAAAAATCTAGCACAGCACAGCACAGTTAACTGGCACAGCTTCAGTGATTTTAGATGTAAAGGAGTTGCTTATTCAGTGGTTTGTAATATGCATACAAGGAACATCACACAGTTCCCCACAGTGACTGAAACGACCTTACAGAAGCTGGTAATTGCAGATTCCACTTTATGACCAGGCATTTTTTGATAAAGTTTTTGTTGCTATGAGAGGAGTGGAATCTACATTGGATCTCTGACTCCTTAAAGCAGGTCTCAGATGGGAGTCTCCTCAGACAGAAAGAGTAGGAGCAGGAAGAGCCCGTACAAATGTCTGAAGATCTCCCCCATCTATGAGCACATGGGAAGCTGGATCAGGCCCTGCCACCCAAAGCCACTGCTAAAGCCAGGCTGCAAGACTTTTCCCATGAAAGCTCCATAATACAAAAGATAAAATGCTTATTTAAAAACAAAAGGAGAAAAAAAAAGAAAAAGAAAGGATAAACTACTATAACCAAACATACAAGCAAACCCATTAATTTAAATGCTTCCACATGGAAATATGAAGAAAAATACTCTCTTACAACTTCTAAGTGATCAGAAGTGAAATTGGAGATATTTCATGGTCTCCTAAAAATCCTAGTCTTGACAAAAGTAAAACTTGCTGTCATTTTCTAGGCAGTAAATGTTTTACTGCTGGGAAAAGATTTTGATGTTTGTAATTTCTATTGAAGAGCACTATGAAGTAGTTAAAAATATTGCCACATCTGAAAAACAGACCAACGGGAAGTATAAGACACTTGTTCATCTGTATTTCTGTGACTTTTCTCACTTGGTATTATTTGCAACCTTACTTTCATGTCTGGCAACAGTGCCAACTCTACTAAGGATCATATATTACTTTTATCATGTTGATTACATATGTTCACCAGTTTTGCTGCCTATATATGATTACTGTGGTTTGCACATACTTAGTGACACAATCCAGAGCATGACATTTTCACAGAAAATGTGTTTACTGGGAAAGAGTTCCTTAGAAGTTTGCATTCCTTTAAGCTTTGATCTACATGACATCAAGAATCCTACAGTTTGAATATATGTTTACCATTTATATTATTAAGATCTATCTCCTTCTCACTATATGGCTACTGAACACTTTGGAAGTCACAAAAAATTTCCTTTTCTCTAAGGTGAACTTAGTAGTAGCTGAATAAAAGAAAGCCTCTTAAAATGTTCTCATCTGTGAGTTTAAACTTCATAGTGATTCGACATTTAAATTCTGTTATTCATCAGCACTTCACAGCAGAACTTGATTTGTCTAAATGGATTTGAAAGCCCACAAGTGAAGAAAATCAGAAAAACCTGGTTTTGAATATCAAAAGATTGTATGTGAAAAGTATTTTTACAGGCTGCACGTACCAGTTTTATTGATCAATTAACTTCTCCCAGAATGAATTTTACTGAGACCATATATGAAAAGCCAAACCCCTCCTCTGACACTTACTGATAAATGTCTTTTCTGAGCACAGCTCTACTGAGAGGGTTGTCAGCCTGAGGAGCCATAGAGACAGATCCAATCTTGAGAACCAAAGTGTCTTCTTTAATTGATGGATTAGCTGTAGTTAGGAAAAGAGAAAATATGTGTTTGATTAAAAGTCAAATGCACATAGCAGGAACACTGGAAAACTATTTCTTTAAAAAATGTATGGAAAAATATTTGCTAAGGATTCAATTTTGCACAGGAGCAACATAAAATCAATAGCCCTGCTGTGATACATAAAGACAAAACTATTGTAATTTCATTTCCTCAGAGTTTTATCACACCACTGAGTTCTGGTCTGCAACTTATTCTCTCTGACACTTTTGGGGGGGGGGGTATTTCAAAATGACTTCAGACATTTTATGACATATTCTTTGTGATCTGTTTGTTTCTCCAATAACTATTTGCTGAAATATCAGCATGTAAACCACTCTGAATTGTGCACCCTTTTTATTATGGGCCTATATCTTTAGATGTAAAACATTACAGGATACCACAGTATAACCATCCTGGTAGCATTTGGAATCGGCTGCAACACACATGGAAAGTTCAAACACAAGGACTGAAACAAGAGAATCTGAAATCTGACACATATACATAGAACAAGATGTAATACTGGACAGTAAATCAGTAACAAAATTAATCCAAGAAGAAACAAAAATCTCTGCTTTCCACTTATCTCCATAATTTTCAAATTTCAGCCACATGTAAAGTTTCTCAGTTTAAAAACAGTGGTCATACTAGACAAAAACCAAAGTTCTGCCGAGAAATAAAATAGCACCATATTTTTTGTAGAAAGCTAACTGTCAGCAGGCACAAACAAAGCACTTGGATAAGGCTGTGCTCAGAAGACTCCATATTAACTAGGAAACTCTTGAGCAGGTGTGAAGCAAGTTCAAAGAGTTCATTATCTGAAGGTTCACAGCTCACTGCAAAACCTGTGTGAGATGTAACAAGGATGGAACGACATCACACCTGCTCCCACATCCAAGGAAGTTCTGCAAGACTCTCATATATGAGTTTTGAAAACAAAACTGCAGTAGAAGATAGTTTAAATATTTTACTGAAGTGTGAAATGCTTGGTGTGGTAAGAACCAGCAAAATCTATAATCTTAAAAAAACGGTTTCTTCAGAACCAGTAATGTCTTGGTGAAAGAGACACCATGCTTTACAGCTAAACACATATAAAGACAAGTATATTTTCTGAACAGATCTAAGAAATCACAGAAATTCTATGTTATTTTCAAACTATTGAAGGGGATACCCCAGTAAATATGTGGCAAAGTGGGAACACAAGTTTTGATACACAAGTGTGTTAGCACACAAGCCATCTATTTAAAAGAACCTCATGTACTTACAAAATAAAGACAAATCCTTTAGTCCCCCCAAAGCAAAACAAAACTAATTACATATGGTTTGGCTGCTAGAAATAAGATACAAGAGTTAAGCTCATTAAAAACTCCATTTTTTGATTTAATCTGAACTCATATTTTCAAAAAGTAGTAAGGCACTGTACTAAGTACTAGAATACTGCCACTGTACACTTAGGTGTTGGGTATTTGCTTTCCAATACTCACATAAGAAAACAGATTGATGGTATTAAATAAATATCTGATGATAACTGCAACTCAATTAGGTGGCAGATGCCTTATTCTTGGGAAATGATTCTTAAAATATATCTTAGGCTAAGAATTTTGTCTCTTACACTTAGCAAAGCAAAATAAGCACGGGGCTACCCATAACCGTCTCTGCTGTGTAAGTATTTTAGGAGATTTTTTCAAGGCTGGGCATGGACCTTTCGTGTACAGTTTACTGTAGGTCAATAAATAAGCCAATCTTAAATCAGAAAGAATCACAGACATTAATATTATCAGCTGGTTTCTAAGAGATCATATGAATTCATATCTCCATTCATTAACCACACTTTTCAAAATACGGGAGTAATGTAGTAAACAATCACAGTCATTGCAGATATTTAAAAATTTGAGGGGAAAAACATCTCTGCTACATTTTAAAAACATACTTACAATTTAAGTATATTTACAATATAATACTGTACATACATTACTTTATACTTACAATATAAGTACAATCCAGGAAAATCTTACAGACTCAAGGGTGAAGATGTTGTTCACAATCTCATTTGGTTTTATTCACTCATTTCAGTAATCTTTTTGCTGAGCTAAATACATTATGCTCTTTTAATCCTTCCTTTTAAGCCTCCTTGTCTAGCACTTAACATTTTTGATACTTTTCAGCACCCTCTCTACTTTTATCAATACCCAGTTTTACAACAGAAGGCAAATTGGACATGATATTCCAGCATCTGCCATATGCAGAAGTACAGCTACCTCCCTTATTTCTTTTCCCTCAGTCCACTGTGACCCACAAGCTGCTTCAGCCACTGTTTCCCAGGATAGTCTCTCCAGCCCTGAAGACCCAGTCTGTGTAAAACTTCCCTGATTTATAACTTTAGCTTTAGAAGATTTACTGTACTTTCTACAAGCAGTATGCAAGCACAGTAACCCAGATGCTTGGCCTCAGGAAATGCTTTCCAACATTTGCTGATGATAGCAATAATGGTTTTATATTTACTTTCAGACTATTAAATACCAATTTCATTTACTATTCCCAATTGATGAGTTTTTGTGGGTTTTTTTTAGGTTCCTGGTTAGCCATTTTAATTCATTTAACATTTCCACAGAGAGAGTATGGGGATGTATTTAAATTAAATACCATGAGACAAAATGTCAAACTCCCTAGAAATGTCTAAGCATATCAAATCTTTGCAAACATTTTATCAACTAAGAATGAAACCACAATGAAGAATGGAAATCAGATGTTTTTGAACATCTAATTTCCCATAAAACCATATTTATTGGTTTTATGTAAAAAAATATGTAAAAAATATGCAATTCTTTATTAACTGAATCATGTAATATTTTTTCCTTTATGTTCTCTGAGGGAGAACAATAAAACTACCTGTCTTAATTTTATTTGAACATTACACTTCTCATTTTACTAGATAAACCTTCAGCTGTCTAAAATCTGTTTTTCCAAGGTGTGTTAAAAATTAGCCTCAGAAGACCAAGATCTCTGAGCACAACTTACTCAGCCTGACTGATTTGAAACTTTAATAGTAAGTGAGGAGGATGTTACAGACCATATGTTATGACAGACTTCAAAGTAGAGAGTCATGCTCATGTGACAAGAATATATCACTTCTACAAATGCAGGACATACATTTATTCAGTGTGCTGCCTTTTCTTTTTCACTATCAACAAATTCATCATGTCCTTTATAGTGATTCCTGATATTTTGCTCCTAGTACGTATAAGAAAGAGTTGCTATTGTCCTCAAACCAGCCAGATGTGGATTTTTTCTGTCTTTACAACTTCTTATCAGTTTTTTGCAATTTACAATTCATAGTCTTCTGCTATGCAGTAATTCTTGTTCCTACTTGTCATATATTGCTTTCATATATTTAGTTACCTTTACTTCATGGCTGAGTAAGTGTGGGCTGTTGGCCGGAGCTTGAAACACCACCTGATGTGTTAACAAATCAAACTCAGAGAAAGCAGCATTGCTTATTGCCAAGGATAGAATGCTGCCCTCAAATCTACCACAAAAAAAGAAACGTTAATTGGTGCTGCTGCAAAAACTGTGAAACTAAAATACTACAAAATTGTGTGGGTGTAGTCATGCATGCATGTATGCAAATTCCTCAGAAAAAGAAACATGATTTTGATTATTTCAGTGCTTGTCTACCACAGTTCATTGTGGAAGTTGCAAGTAAACAACAGATTTGCTTTTTTTTTTTAACTATACATGTAAAGCCACAATTACTTGTGGAGTCTGGGAGAAGGATAGTTTTTGTAGCTATCAGTATGCACAGGGTATGAACAGCAGACAACTGACTGGAAGAGAAACTGAAATAATTTTTCTGCTTTTACTGCAGTGATGACAAATTGAAATGCACAAGTCTTATTGGATTGAAAATCTCTCACAGTCAAAAAATGATGAATGAAGATCTTATGGAGGTGTATCTCCAGAAGATATGTCACTCTTCTGACCTAACCCAACAGAGATGTGGGCCTCATTCAACTCTTGCTCCTTATTGTTTCTAATTTCTATTGTTCTTGAGGACAATAAGCAGGAGAAGAGGGAAGCAGTTTATTTCATGTTCATAAACAAATGAGACTTTGGGAAAATCTGATGTGAAAGAAGAAATGAAAGAACAGTACCAATTTTTGTAGTGATGCTACTTCAGAGTTTTCCAGTGGAAGAGTGTACCTGGCTTACTTATTAACTAGGGTAATCATTAGCATTTTGATTTAAAAGCATAATTTTTCCTCCTACATTATCATTAACCATGGCAATTCTGTTCCTTGCAGGCATTCTTAAGCAAGAAACAGCAAAAAGACAAAGGTTTTTTTTATAATTTCTTTTTAATGAAGTATACAGTTACAGAGCTACAAAAACATACTTTGCCAAAAGATTTCCTTGACAGCATGCCCTAGAACTCCCTTCCAACTAGAATCATAATTCTTTCTTGCCAAGACAGCTAGTCTAATTTTATCTTCCTGTGTTTTCAGCAATCCCAGTTGGAAAATTGTAGAGGATGCTGGCAAAAGAATTATCTGTGTAAATACTCACTGTGTGCATTTCTTGCAATTAGGTTATGAGAAAAATCTAAAGACTATACTCTTAGGATTATATTGTGTGTTGTACATAATGGTAAAAAAAAATGCTCTATACCTACTGAACTTGTGTAAATATATCTTGATATTAGTAAAACACAAGTTTTTTTAAATCTCTAGAAGAATTGTGAGAAGTGAATATCCTCCTATTAGCTATACATGGTCTAATTTTAACATTAGCATGTCTATTTATATATAAAGACTGTAATAGGGATGTAAATATATTTTTACATACAAAGGGAAAACAATATTTTACAGATAAAGTATTATCCATCCATCAAATAGCTATTTATGAACATCTTACACTACCCAAACTCTGTAAATACCTGAAAGCCTCTTGCACAAGAGAGCTGGAATAGCTTCAACTAAAATGCTAAACTGCATCATCTGTTGGGCATCATTCATAAGGTACATTTTAATAATATTTTCCAAACTAAACTATCTACTTGCTTTACTACCACATGGTTTTCCAGTTGTCAATGTCCACAAGAGCTAAGGCTCCCTGCTTACACTCCACTGCTGGGACAGGTGTCTATGGAACACTGCATAGTGTTGTGTAAGCTGACACAGAATCACCACTGCAGAACTGGGTTAAACTCTCTTTCCACAATTTTTGACCATTCTTTATAATCACATTTGAAAAGCAAACTCTATAGGTACCAAAAAAAGGATCAAATAAAGAGCTAAAAGGAAATTTAGAGCAAATGTGCAGAGAAGTAGCATGAATGTTAGATGTTTCCTAACTCTGACCTTTAAAACTGAAGCAATGGTCAGTGATTTAACTGAGTATTTGTCTACAATATTGAACAGCAAAAAATCTCTAAAATAAAATACTGTACCTTCTGCAATATGATGATCTTCCTCATTTTTGGGGAAGAAGACTCTTATTACACCCGTGTTGATATAAATCAGAGGCAGGTTGCGGGAAGTCAGAGCGTGAGTCCGCATTGGTTGACCTGGTGACTTCCTTTTCTCCTTCTGACTCCTTGGCAACCTGGCTTGAAAAATGCTTGCAATTGCATTTAGCAAAGGAAAACAGAGGACCACATCAAAGGCCTGAGCAGAGAGAAGGATCTCATGGAGAAAATGAGGAGAACCATCAGTGTGACCTTCTGACAGCTTATGGAATGTTCTTCGTTCATTTCTTGATATCAGTTTGTGCCGGACATTTTTTGTCACAGCTTTGGTGTAAGTGAGAGAAAGAAATCCATGTTGCTGGTGTGAACCATCTAAAAGTTTTGCAGTTGTCTGTTTCAAGTAAAAATAAATAAATAAATAAATAGCTGCAAAATCTACATGCAACATTCATCAATTACCATATTTCTGGTTATTTAGGATTCTGTATTTTTAGTAGCTTTCTACAGTCTTCTAACAGTAAAAAAAACCAAAACACCTTTCATTTCAGTTTTTTCACACTTCTCTGCATTGGGTCATCTAAAACCACAGATTTCTGAACATATTGTTCTTTTCTAATTACTTATGTTTCACAAAAATCACATCTAATCAGTCAAAAAAACCCTAATTTATTCAAGAAACTAAATTTACCAAATCTTTCTGATATTTTTTAATACAGTTACATATTTTGATTCCTCCTTCATTTAAAACATTTGTAGATCTCACTCCCTTTGCATTGTTCCTTCTGTACGTGCAGACACCATAGCTGTTAAAATATCATTTGGGTACTAAGACAGCTTCACCCCAGCTCCACATGGGTGTATAAACCACCCATAGTCACCTAAAAAGTACTGAACTGGTTTTGCCTTATCACCTCAGAGTATTTAATGAAAATAGCTGTGCCACATACTAAAACACATAATTTCATTAGACATTGTGTTGTACTTAAAAATACCAGATTCCTTTACTTAAGACAGATTTGTCTTGCTAAAGTTGACAATTAAATCCTTAGCTCCCCCAAGATGGATAGGAGAGTTTACATGTTACCTTTGAAAAATTTTATTCATTATTGGAATAATGGAAAAATGTAAAAAAAAATATTTTAACAATGTAATAAACATGTTGGATAATTCTTTAAGATTATTTAAATATCAGCTTTAATCATGTAAGCACAAAGAAGCAACTATGATTTGCAAGTAGGTGCTTCTTTCAAACACAAAAAAAGGCAACTATGTTTTGAAAGTAGCTGCTTCTTTCAGCATGTTAAATTTGACAGAAATCAATTTAATAAAATTAAACATTGCTAGCAGAAGAACAACATCTTTCTTAAATACACAGGATACATAGTTTAAATGGTGGAAAACTGGAAGCTTTTAAAATTAAATTCATTAAAACAAACCGGTAAATTTATTTACTATAAGAACTGAAACAAACAGAATAAGAGAAAGAACTCCCAATCGATTTTCATGATGAAAATAAATCAGACCATCCAGAACTTTCACTAACATAAAGTCATTCCATAGACCCACAGATAAAGAGGCCAATGTCGTAACACAATGTCATATTCTTCAAGGATAAAGAGGCAAAAAGAAAATGACTTAAATATCATTGAGATATTCTGAATCAGCTAGTAATCTTCCAAGCATTTAAAAGGAAGACTCAAATATGGAACTACTAATTGTTGCATTATGTAATTAGAGAAGCAATTTTATAAGGCTGCATAAAGGTATAGTGCAGTAATAACAAGTACTTAAATCCCTAAGTAATTATCAGAATTACACTAAAAATGTAGCATTTAGTACTGGCTTTTACATATTTGGCCTTCAAACATACTGTGTGTGCTCACTTCTAATTTAAATGAATCTCACTGATTTCAGTGGTCTGTTGTTTATGTACAAGGTTGTGAATCATCAACCCTCATTCCCTTATCTACTAAAAAATGACAACTATTACTAAAGGATGAGGTGGAAACAGCACAAGTTACATAATCAATATCACCGAGAAATATGCTCAGTACAAAAAAAAAATTAGATTACAAGAAATTAATTTAAGAGATTTTTCTCTTTTTTTGTTGGCATTTATTAGTGAAAGTTCTGTATTCAAAAATTTTAATAATATTCTTACAGAAGGAAAGAAGCCAGAGAAGTTACTGAAAGGATCCTGCTTGCTGATAGGTCGAACCAACAAGGTACGTCTGTTCAGCTTGTCAGTACAGGAAAGGAACACGCCTCCATATTGCCCCAGAGACCAAGAATCTTCCCCAAGGCTTGAGGTAATGAATGAGGCATGGAAGATAGGAAGAAAAAAAAAAAAGAAAAAAAGTTGCTGTAAGCAAAAAAAAATTGTTTACATTTAGCTTGTGTGTTTCGATGTAATTGCGAGATAAACTTATACCATATCTTTTCCTAGAAAGCTGAAATTCAATCAGATCAAACAACAAAAAAAAGAGATTAAAAAGGTAACTGTAAAATTTTATGTGAAAGGACAACCTACAGCAAGAGGTCAAGACACATGAGAATAAAAGTATAGTAAAATCTTGTGTGTAGAGACTTACCCTGGATTTTCAGCAGACAGCTTTAACAGAATGAGGAGAAAGATTACAAGAACGAAGACACTGCGAATGCAAATCTGTATTCATATGTTACAAAATCGGTTTTATTTAGAAAAAGTTAGCTTTTAAGTGTTAAAATGTGCCTTGTACAGTTCTTGTAACCATTCTTTTTAATACATAGGAGAATAAAGTGAGGTAATTTGCTTAAGAAGAGTTATTCAGATAAGCACCTTAGTTTACTACAGAAATCTCACCAAAAGTTTTTCTCTGCATTGTAGAAAAATTCCTTCAAAATGTCCTGACTGCAAATCTCCCCCTGGCCTGGAAGACAGAAAGTTCACCTTATCTATTCTCTCATTTAGTTTTAGTCCACAGAGATTTGCACATAGGAAAGGTACTCCAAATAGATTAGAAAATATAAATGAGAACAGTGACAATTGTGTCAAGTGGAGTAAGTTTTGAGTTTGTTGGGGTTTTTCAGGGATTTTTTTTGCTTGTTTGTTTCCCCTAAAGTTTGTTAAGATATTTCAAATATCTCTTGGGATTTCACAGAGTCATAGAGTATCTTGAGTTGGAAGGAACCCATAAGGATCATCGAGTCCAACTCATGGCCCTGCTCAGCACCATCCCCAGGAGCCACACCATGTCCTCAAGATGTCCAAATGCTTCTTCAACCCTGTCAGGCTTAGTGCTGTGACCACTTCCATGGGGAGCTGTTCAAGTGCCCAAGCAGCCTCTGGGTGAAGAATCATTTTTTGATATCCAAGCTATATCTCCCCTGGCACAGCTTCATTCTGTTCCCTCTGGTCCTGTCACTGGTCACCAGAGAGAAAAGATTAGATCGGCCCCTCCTTCCTTCATGAGGAAGTTGTAGACAGCAATGAGGTCTCCCCTCAGTGTCCTCTTCTCCAGGCTGAACAGAGCAAGTGACCTCAGATGCTGCTCACATGGCTTCCCTTCAAGGCCCTTCACCCTCTTTGTTGCCCTCCTTTGGATGCTCTCTAGTAGTTTAATAACTTTCCTGCATTGTGGTGCCCAAAACTTCACACAATATTCAAGGTGAGGCCGCCCAGGGCAGAGCAGGGCAGGACAATCCCTCCCTTGCCCTGCTGGTGATGCCGTGCCTGATGCCCCCCAGGACATGCTCAGCACTCCTGCATGGTGACATGATTTTAAAAGATTTTAAAAAAATACAAATTTTAATTAGAAAATATTATATTATATACAAACAATAACTACATTTGTAATGTAGGCAACCAGAAAGGAATCAAAATAATTTTTAAGATAGCTCATCAGGAATAAAATCATAAAGAAACAATGGTAACATGGCTAAGTTAATACAAAATCTCCTTCCTATTGTACATAGGGAACAATAAGCATTCATTAAGACCTTGCAGACATTGGTTCCCAAGTCAAAACAATTTATGCTCCTAAATACTTCAGTTATTTTCAATGCCAACAGCCATGCTGAAGCTTTTAACTATGTTTTTACACTCAAAGAGTAACATAACTATTCTATTTTCTCTTAATCTCTTAATTCCTAATGGAATTTGTTGATCTCTAATGGCAAATACTACCCTAGGTGATCAAAGCCTGCACAGGCTCTCTCTCTGTCAAGACTGGTGTGCTCATGGCCAACACAAACTAGAAGATGGCACATGCCATTCTACAGAGCCGTGTGCCGGGGTGCCAAGTGACACAGTCACCTTGGTGCAGCAAATTATCCAGACAACAGGACTTGCAGAGTGGGAAGGCAGAGTGAATACACACAATATTGATGATGCACTGCTTGAGATTAATTATTGAAGTTTTACTCAGGTGTGTGCACAACACTGTGCCATGTGACACAGCAGAGACCATCAGCTCAGCTCTCTTCATTGCATTAACTGCTGCTTTGCCACAGGAACAGATGTTCCTGAAAAATGGAGTTGTTTCTCTTCAGCATGCAAGAGTAACATAGCATAAAGCATTAAATAATGGCACTTGCTAACACATCATGAACCAATATTTCAGGAATTTCCCATTCTAAAGTTAAGCTAAACTATTTTAATGGATCAAGAGAGCAGTAAGTGTGAAAAAACCACTCTCCTAAATTTGCAATGATTTCTATGTATTTCTTTGAAATTAGATCTAATTCTGAGGAAACACAGTTGTGATTTTTATTACTTAAAAGGTTAAAATAATTTAACTGAAATTGAATATCTACCTTAAATTAAGTTAAGAATTAAGAAGGAAAAAAACGAATACACCACCTGCCTTTGTCTTTCAGCCCGAAATCAAAGCAACACAGCTTGCAGGAATTACCTGTTTCTGTAATGGTCAATATTGAAGCTTTCTATTTTACATTTGATTTTGGTATAGACATCCTGCATATCCACTGAGGCACTGAGATCTTCTAATTCACTGACAATGCAGACTTCTGCAATAGTCAAAGAAAATAAAAATTACTAGTTATTAATCTGAAGCCTGAAGGATTTTAAACAAGAAATATACCTGAGTTGCTACATTTTGTAAATAGGATGATGCTATTTATACTCAAGAGTTTTCTCATAAAGCACTTTTTGATTCAAGTGCCACACTAGAATCCAAACTTTTCTATACAAATATATTGAGAAATATATATAAGGGGTTTCTAGTTTAGGTATTTATAGCATAATTCCTAGGGGGGAAAAAAAGAAAAAAATATTTGCCGAGATATTTACTCTAATTATTCTAATTTTTTCTTTCTCTTGTGCAATTAGTTTTTTTTTAAATCAAAGGTTCAAGTAAATTTCTTGAAAACTAGCCTTAAAAATGAGTCACTTTATTTTTTCACATTTCTATGGGCAATAACGTTAATAGCTAAGCAGCAGTATTTCCTAGAAAAAAAAAATTGAAGTCCTGCAGTTTATGGAATCTGAATCTCTTTCAAACAATTACTCTTGAATGATAATTCAACTACATCTCAAAGAGAAAAAAAGATAAGCTGTGCACAACACATATTTTACCTTTTAACACAGAAGTTGAAACTTCTCCTCTGAACCCTGCATTAAACTTCCTTTAACTTTAATGATTATATTATGGTGATTATATTAAATTGAAATTTGAAATTACCACTATTAAACTAGAATGGACTATATATGGACATACACAAAATATATGACTAAATCATATCAAAATGAAGCAGGATTGGTTCTAAGGCAATAAATGCAGCACTCTACAGACATTAATTATTTCCAATTTAACTTAATCATCTGTCAACGTGGAGGGGAAAGTTTATGTCAAAGAACAACACTGAATTCTAATTTGCACGTAGTAACCCAACTACATTTTGTTGCTGTTATTTAAAATACAGTTCCAACCCATTATTTCTGTGTTATAGTGTTCAGTAATGTTGATATAAGCTCTGAATAGATAATACTGTGCTGTAAAATAGGGTGTGCTATTTAAAACAGTACATCAGGAATTCAAGTGGAATTTAAAATAGCTTATTAGGCAGAAAAATGCAAAATACCTGTGCCATTATTTCTAGGATCAGGAGCAAACAATTTTACAGTAATTTTTGGCAACATCCACTGCATCCATAGGCTGACACGTCCACTTGAAACTCCAATATTACTTGTTGTTTGTTCCAACGTAATGGAGTCTGAGAATGGAGAATCATCACCACCCTGAAGAGAATCACCCTACAAAACAAAAGCAATAGCTGAGGAAAAAAGAAGTATTGCTTTTCACCACTTCTGGGTTTTTTTCTAACTCAACTGATATGGATGCACAAACTATAGAAATACAGATTCCCAACTAGTATATTTGAATTAAGCCATTTGTAACACCAGGAAAAAATAAACCAAGTATTTTTCTCTTTTCTCTGGTAGAGACAACAGATTATGGCAAAGACTGAATGGTAAAACTTTAGGGTTTTATGACAGGTCTCCTTGGCATAGCACACTTGCCTTATTAATGCTACACTATGGAACCACCATCATCATTTTAAAACAAAGGCTAATAGGAATATTTGGAGATGCAATAGCAAAAGGGATATGGAGGCTTGCACATATCTGAAAGACAAAAGAAGGAAAAGTCACTGGAAGCACCAAATGAAGAGCTGCCCAGCAAGGCCATAACACCTACACTATGTACACACTGCGTTTGAGCCATTTTCCCCTCCTTGTATGTGCTCCCCTGTAATTTTGGAAAAAAAAGTTCAGAAGATAATAGCTTTCTGTAAGAATTGGCAATATTTTATTTGCCACTTTCTAAATACTTCTGTTTAAAAAATTATTGTCACTTGTAATATTCTTAAATGTATGAAATGTTGACAAATGAGCTTGTGGAAGCTTCTGTGCCATCAGTTATCTCTGTTTCTTCCCTAAAATGTTAAGGGCTCAATAAAGAAGACACAAAGATTAATGTTTTAGAAGAAGATGATGACAAATGAAAGCTATACTGAAAATTCTGTTATGTGGGCTTATTAGAGCAATGCAGGCATGTTCTGATAATATTTACCAGCCAAAGGACCTCAACCTGCTCCTTTGTTGGATCTTCCAGATAGGGAAAGAAAGATACAAACATATAACTGCTCATCAGCCCCCAGTGTTTACAGCCTATTAAACTGAATGCAAGAGACACATAAGTCACTAATGTCATCCAGAAGCTCCTGAATATCCAGAAGCATCTCCACTTGCAACTCCACCATGTGTTGTAAATTTTCTTCATTCAAGCAGAAAGAAAGGAAAAAGGTTTAGTCACTTTGATCCACTAAGACCAAGCTGTTTCTAAGATTAACAGACCAATAAACACCCAAAGTCTTATCTTTCATTGAAGGTTTGTGGGATTAGGCATTGTAAAATATGATGAACAACATGTTTGAGATTTATCTAATTAAAAGCCAAGATTATTTCTATGGAAGACTCCCCAGAAGACAGATCTACACAATAAGCACTACAATTGGACTGAAACCATTTTAATCTGTCAGACAAGATTCAGAATTTGTTTCAACTTCAGATGCTCAGGAAAGCTCGCCTTCAGTAGCAAAATTAAAGTCTGACAGTACTTGCCTCATTCTGCAGCCCAAGGCTGGAAAATGCAAGTATGGAAGTTCTGTTAGCAATCTATTTTCTGGATGCGTAGAACCTAGCCCAAACCTAATGACATAACTCATATGGAAACATTTATGATGACAAATCACATTTTCATTCAACTCAGGCCTACAATTTAATTATAGGTTTCCTAAACTATAAGAGGACCCAGAAACAGCAAAGGCACTTTATCTGCATGCAGTAACCTTTGCCCTTGAAAAGCTCAGTGATACTACAATTAGGCAGAAACCATCTACATTGTCAATAGCTGACTCAAAGAACTTAGCATTCCAGATACTCATTCATATGAGGAAGGGAAAGCTTGTCCAACTGACCAGTGTATGCTTCAAGAAAATAACACCTAAACATGAGACTATAATACCTGCACCAGCTTAACAGATGTAGTATGATGTGATGCAATGAAAATTAAGATCCAGTTCACCTTCATCTATAGTGACAGTGGCTTTGCATGAATCAAAATGCATGAATAAAAATAAGCATATTTCTATTTATTTTTATTTATCTTATATAAGGCATTATTGCTTACAGCTCTGAACAGATTACCTGAAGAGCCACAGGTGATCATCTGTGGAAAAACTGTTAGACTCCTGAGGTCCAAAAAGCATTTGCTCCCTATCACATTCTAAGTGAACTAACCTCCCCACACAACCCCACCTGAAATATCTCTCCAAGTCATGGACTTAGCATCACCTTCTTGCTTTAAGTGTTTGTTTACTCTTCCTCTTCTGCTTTACTCTTACACTGCCTGCAAATTTAATTATTAAATATAGCAGGACCTGTCTCCTGCTGTGTATCTAATAATATTTAATGTCTGCCAGAGCAGGACATGTCAATGGAGAAACCTCAGATAGCTCATTTCAGTGTGATGCATCTAGCTCCCAAACTGGAGTGGCACATTGAACATATGGCACCCAACAAAAAAAAAAAAAAAAAAAAAGAGCAGAACCTGCTAAATAACACATTCAGGGCAGAGGTTAACTGCTTTCTCACAAGCTGTGACTTGCATTTCCTATTTGCTTCTCCAGCAAAATCCTTCCTGCCTCTGGCCTTTTTGTCCAGATTTCCATCTCTTAATACTATTTGCTAACAGTGTCCTTGCAATATATTTCCTATGTCCACAAAGAGCTCTACTCTCTCCAGTGCCACTTAATCATCCTATAAGGCAGCACTGATTGACAGTGACACGAGAGTAAATAGCTTTTCAACATTGTAAACAAAATTCAGTTTTCTTCAAGGATGCCAGCACTTGTCCTTGGAATGAAAAAGTTCCAAGGGGAAAGCAGCCTTGGAGAGTGTCAGGCCTGCAAGCTCCCCAGCAACTGAAAGGATATAGGCAGAGCAGTCACTTGTCCATTGCTAACCAGTGTTAGTCCTTATTGCTTCTCCTGAAATGGCAGGCACCAGAAGTAAGACAGTGACATAACCCAGCCATTTTGCTGTCCCCAACTATCCCTGCGAACCCTCTGCAAACACTAGCCTGCCTCCCTTCAACTGCTCTGCTCACTTGTAAAGCAATGAAAGGTTGGAGTGAAAAATGTATCCTTCCAAAACCACAATGCTTTGAGAATCCTATCTCCCGTTTTAATGAGTCTATTTGCAAAGTCCTCATTCTTACAGGACATCAGAGAAGCCTCAATCTATTTCATGACTTGAGATTTTCATGACCATGAGAATGGCATTAGTTCTGATCATTTCAATTTCTGACAATCAATTCCTCTCTGTTTCTTTTGTATAACATCCACACAGCTTCTTTGACACTCTGCCTTTCAACAACTTCCCACATCTTTGCAATTTGCCTTTGAATGATTGCCCTAGAAGATGATGATTCAGTGCTGGACTTTCACTGTGTCTGAGATGACCTTTCTCATCAAAACTCACATGCTCTAAAAAGATGGTGGAGTCAACAGTACTTTGGTCAGATCCCCTCAGCACGGCAGATCTGAAGGAAGGAGCCAGCCAAAGAGAATTTCCCTGTGCTGAGATCTTCAGATGGATTTCACAAAGTATCAAGACATAAAAGCCAATTAAAGTGAGGAAAGGGAAAAACAATACTTTGATATTTATTTACAGTTCAAGCCAATGCTCTTGACAATGCTGATGTTCTGGGGACCCATTTGTGGCTCTCTATTCCCTGCATTCTATAAAAAGATTTTCTTTTCTTTTTTATTTTTTTTAATCTGAGGAATATTTCAAGTTCTGTTTGTACCATAAACACACTTCATTTTGCCAAACTGTAACTTACAAATTGTGATGGAATGGGTGGGAATGAGAGACAGTCTATTCTTGTCTTCCACACACCCCTCCACTCTCCCACTGAATGTGTTCCAAAATGGATTTTGAATGAAAATCAACTTTGTTCTAAAATTTTGGCAGGTCTCTACATTTCTGATAGTTGAAAAAGAAGTAAACAATAGCTGATTAAACTTAAAGGGGTACACTTAACAGCAAATACGTATTGCCACCATGGTAATTTTTGAATTTTATAATTGGGTTCCTTTATTTCTGTAATTTAATGTTTTCAGCTGTTTCATGCATTTTGTTTGGGTTTTTTTCCACAGAGACCTATTTTTATTTAGCGGTTTGAGTACAAAGATAACTTTACTGTGAAGAAAAGTCACACTATAATTTTCCCACACTTCTTTTGGACTATTTTTCTGAAGATATTAAATTATGTATAATGCCTCTTAGAGAATCAGTCAATTGGTAATTTTGGCACAAGGTTACTTAAAACTGTATTTGTGAGATTTCTGAAGAACAGCATTTACCCTAGAGTTACAGATACCAACTCAGATGTATCATTAGAAGCTGGACCTGCAATTGCCAAGCTTTGGAATTCATTCTACCACACAGCCTGAAAATCCTAACAAGGGCCTCAACTCCTTGGGCTTCACCTCACCTACAATCCTGTGCTTGGGTTACTGCATTCCCCCCAGAATTCCAGGTGACTTGGCCTTACTCCCCCTTGGAGTGGCAGCAGGTCAGTGTAGCTAAAACTGGGTTGGGCTGTGGTGTCCAGCAGCGATCTCCTGCTGGCAGCCATGGCAGCTGCAGAGCTGCTCCAGAGACAGCCCCAGCTGCTCAACACCCTGTCCCTGGCAGAGGGACACACTGCTGCCTCTGCCCCCTTCAACAGTTTAACTTCAACATACTACCCATGTTTTTTCTGCAGTGAAAACCTGTGTAAACAGCTGAATTGGCCCATACCCTCTGTCAGTGGTAGATGCTCCTCTGAAGACAGAACATGTTGTATGACTGTCCTTTGGGAGGCAAACAAATGGAAGAGACTGCATTTCCTCTTAGCCCTCTGTTCATGGTACTGTAACCACAACCATTAGGCAAAGCCAAAGGGCCTGAAAAACAGATGGTCTGAAGTAGCTGACATATTTTTTATAAGCTCAAATTCACAGAAATTTTTTGCAGTAAAAATCTAAGAAACTGAAGTGAGACGAAAGACTCTTGTTTCTCATCGAGTTTCAATTTTCATTTTGGATTTTCAGCACCCAGCATGTTATTGTTAAATATGTTTATGCATTACTTTTCTGCTCTGTTTCCAGATCTACTGAAAAATCAAGCCAGAGTCAGAAACCCTGAACTATTTTCCCACAACTTCTCATGCCAAGTCCTAAAATACACAATTTAATTCTTTTACCAATTGTTGCAAATTGACCAATATACTGAGTTTATTTTCTTACCAGAATTTATCTTTGTTCATCAGGAAGATCCAAACATATGAGGCCTTCATCCTTGGCCTGCCTAAAGCTCAGAGATGATCACAGTTTGGCCACACTAATGCTATGCCTTATCAAAATAACTTCTGCATTCTTGCTCAATCACTGAGTTTCCCCAAGGACTAAACACTTCTACCACTGTTTGTACTTAAGTAAACAGTAACAAGTGGCCTGTTGCAGTCTGCACTACCTTACCTTTTCCAAGGCAGGGATGGTAAAAATGATTAACTGTTTCCAGCCTCCAGTATTTAAGCCTCACTCATGTTTCCCTGTTTGACCACCACCCAGGCTAAAAGTCAGTAAGCCTAGGTAGCTTTATCCACATCAAACCATGCTGCTCACATCAAGTTGTCAGCAAGAAAAGAATTAGACACAGCTTAAAATATAAATCATTCACAAATCACATAAACAAATTACCTTTTTTTTTTTTGCTATCTGATATAAATAGTTGTGCAAGTTCGCTTTCTTCTTTTATAGCAAGTCTGTTGCAGCTGAAAGAAGCTTTAAAAATAATCATGTGTCTCCCACAGAGCAAAACATAGCAACTATAAAATCTCTAAACTTAAAAAATCCCATAGCTATGGCAGCAAGGCTGTTTTTGTTTGACACATTTCAAGATGTCAAGGCTCAAAACTATAGAAATATATAAACAAAATACAGAGTCCGATAAAAAACTAACTTCTGGAAAATTTCCCCAAGTCAAACCTACAGAAATATGTATTATTATTTAATTAATCTATTCTAATATTGTCCCTTGTTCACTAATTCACTAAATTTCATTTAGATAATTTACAATTTTTAGGAGAAGAAATTTTTTAGCCAGTGTATAACATTTTTTGAGAATACAAAGAAAATTAAATAAATGATGAAGAACATTTTGCAAAAGGGTAGGATATGAACACTGAACTTGGACCCATATTACTAAAATAATCTCGGTAACATATGGATTAAAACATCACTGAGTAGTTTCAATTAATGCTCCAAGTACAATATGTACTCCAAATACTGCTGTCTATACAGATGACCAAAAACAAATTGTTATTTATAAAGCTGGTGGTTTCTGATTGTAATGAGAAATTAATTTGATGTAAGTAGGGGGAAAACCACTATTTTTGTGACCATATTGTTTTCTTACTATTATTACTTACCTTCAATTCTGTATCCATGGCAATATTTTTCACAATTAAAATCATGCACATGTAGACATACACCAAGCACAAGGCTATTCAAATAATCTACAAACATTTTAGTGAAACAACTTAACTCTAACCCAAACACTTTTTAATGTCAGCTGTTTCTTTGGGGTGTGTGTACAATGTATATAAAAGCAGGCACTAGCAATCACCATTTCATCTTCTCCAAACCTGAGAAATAATATAAACTATACAGAGGGCTAAGACAATCTTGGCCAAATGCTGAATATGTATTGCAATCAGAATCCAAATTACTGTATATCTGCTTGTGTTCCAGAACTGTTCAATGAGGTGTCCCTAAAGCTGATGGGGCTATCCTGAGACTGAAAGCCAGTCATTCAGAAAAGTCTCTCTACATTCTTACAGATTTATGTCAAAAACAAAGCACCGAATACATGTGATACCCTGGTATACCTTCAATTCATCTGACACATTTTTGACTTGCTCTTGGAGCATAAACAAGGTCAACTCACTATTTTAACTTGTAAACCTGACAGGGGCACTAAGAAAACCACAAATACTATGCCTGTGCAGTTGCAAAGCTTCCTGGGACCACCCATTCTACTCTATAGCAGCTACCTGGTGACTTCTGGCCAATAGTACTCATGGGTGAAGTTTAACACGGCACTCATGCTGATAAAAGAATTAGCCTGCTTTCCTCAGTGTGGCACAGGACTCCTCCCCTTGCCTTGAATACTTTACAGTCTCAAGCAAACACTGACACTATGATCAGGTACCAGATCTCTCCAGGCAGTTACACAGTGTTATAAATTAAGGAAGCAGAAATACACAAACCTAAGTGGCCAATCTTATATCTGAAGATGTATCCCAAATGCTCGTGTGACAGAGCCACAAAAGCAGTGGGAGACATGGACAGCTGGGACAGGGGAATGGGCTGAGCTCCAGGAGTAGGTCATAGATGGCACAGTGGTTCAACAGTGGCTGGATGGAGGTGGGGTGAGCACACAGCTGGGTGCAATGCCAACTATGGAAGCCTTCACAGCCCAGTACCTCTCCTGGTTGCCAATGCAGTTTACACACAGCAGCTCTCTACTGACCAGCATCAGAGTGACTGGCTGACTACCTGGAACAGCTCACAAGCAGCACAGGTATCAGAGGTATTTTCAAAACAACACTTACTATTCTGCTAATTCTGGACTTGAAAAATGGCTTATGCTTCTTGACCTGAACACACTAACCACAGTTTTCTGCCCCAAGATAATACACACTCACTTCAAAGAGAAACAATAAAAACAAATAATAAATATAGCCCAATAAAGCAAATATTTTTTTCTCCCTTTTGTTCCACCAAAATAAGTAATAAAGTACTGTTCATTAGTTTATTGGGGCAAGCCACCTGGACTCTACTACTCTTTCTGATTTTTCTGATTCTTCCTTGACTGCACACCACTACATTTTGTAGGTCAGAACTCACACAACACATTCTTTTAAGAAATAAAAATACCTCTGTAGTGGTTCCAATGTCAGCAGATGGACTGTATGTGCTGGTATCTGGTGGAATGGTACCAATGCTACTTTTAACAGGGGAGCTAGGAGGCACAGGTCCTGTCATGGTTTCAGTATAGACAGAAGATACAGATTGATATAGAACTCCTTTCCTCTGAATTTTATTCCAAACTTTACTTGTGATCTCAGCCAGTTCATACAGAAGCTGCACCTAAAGGAAAAAATAAAACTTAATTTTAGGATGAAGCTTTTCTTAACAAGGTGAAGGAAAAAATCATCAAAGTCCTCCACTGAGACTTAGAACTGAACTTCTCACCATTTAGAATGTTCTGATTGCAAATAAAATAATTAACATCATTTACAGTATATTGACTTTGATAAAAATAATCTGTTCTTTGCATAAACATATGGCACATAGCACAAAAAAAACTATAACATGGTCTTGTAAAACTTTTACTAAAAAAATTATAACAATTAAGCAAAGGTAATTTAGCATATATTTCATACATATAGATACTGTCTCTAGGAAAAGTCATGTAAACTTTATAAAATATTAACAATGCAGAATTAATCACTCCAATTCGATTAAAATAATGATCCCTTGCAGCATGTGAAACTGATCTGGCTTTGGAAGAATATTCACTACCAAACTCAACAGTCTCCCGGCATATGTCATTCCAATATTTAGAAACACACTGTTTAACTTGCACATTGTTTGACTCAGTTCTAAGATATTTACATAAGTTTTTGTAAATAGGCATTAATCATGGAATTTGTATGACAACATATTGGAATATACTGTATAAAAAAAGGTCAGTGAAAACTGAAAATAATATATAAGCAGATTCACAGCTGGATACCATACCAAAGTTGCCATTATAAAAAATTTAAATTCTCATATTTATAAGAACTTTAAGCCTCAGGACACTTTTGCTCTACGAAGCTGGCTTCTTATGTGGGCAGAACAGATGCAGAAAAACACTGCTGTCAATCTATATTTGATATAAAACAGTACTTGATTTTGTGCGTGAGAATGTGTGATGAAGTCTCAAAGTACATGGTGCAGTCTTTTCTTAAGAGGTGAAATGCTGGAATTTTATAAAAACCTTCTTAATTCAACTTGGATTTTCTTTTGAAGTTTCAAGGTTTACACAGAACAGGTCACATAATCTTTTGACAGAATTTTCCTTAGAGGAAATAAACTTCACAGTACATTTTTTTTTTCCCTTCATATACAGAGCAATCTACAGCCAAACAACTGTGGCTCTGGTGAAGAACTCCTTCAGTTATGCTCTAAAGTGTTTTGTGTCTGTAGCACTCTGATAGGCACTGGTAACCTTTAAATTACCAAATTCAAATTTCTAAGTTTTCCCGAGTCTCTTCCATGCAATGCAGGAAGCTCAACTAATGTCCTAATGCAACTAACTAATGTAATGTCCACCCAATTGATTGACTAATATAACATTAACTGGTGTTGACACTTTGCTGGCAAAATTATCTCTAGAAATTTAACAGGATACAGGCAGATATCCAAATCATACAAGCCAGCAATTTCCCCATGTCCCAGTTTTTTTCCAAGAAACCAAAAGACAACGTAATCTATGTTTTTATGTTTTAATGAAGCAGGGCTTTCAGAAAATTATTTATGCTATTGTTCCTAAAGGCAGAAAGTAATGCAAAAGAAGGAACTTGTGTTTACATATATGTTTACATACAAGGTGTAGAGGCTTGTCATCAGTTAATCCAACACTGAAAGGTTCAAATCTTACTGGGGTTGCAGTAGTCATAATCATTACAGCTAATAATTACCTATCTTGTCAGGGAGACTTTTTTAAGTTGCTCAGGCTAGAATCTCTCCAGCCACTCTAAAACAGTGGTTATTTCACACAGCAGTAGCCATGTCTCTGAACATCACCAGCAACCAGCCAACCAAGCAGTATGATCAAAATACTCTATCCCATTCTGAAGCTAGGGACAAAATAAGTTTGTAGGTACATGGTTTGTTGTAATTGGGAATGGGGCTGTGGCCAAGCCTCACCTCCAATGGGCTACAGCTGGGAAAACCAGATGAACAGTACTGAAAGCAATGAGTGGCGAGCAATCACCAAAGGGAACAGAGGGCACAAAGGAGCAATGCATGAACACTGAGGGGTATAAAAGGCTGGGCTAAAGAACAAGAAGGGCAGGTGCTTGCAGCCTTCTGAAGTGATATGATTTTACTCTGTATGGGCAAATGCTTAAAGCCTTCTGAAATTGCATGGTGATACTCTGTGTATTGTGGCCGTCGCAACTCGATATAACTTCAGCAAACAAAAAAACACGCTTCTGTTAGAGGGAGATGATTTTCACAGAGTTATGTCAAAGGTGAAAATACCAAAACCCCTCACAATAAAGCCTCATTAAAACAAAAAAGATGGCATGTGTCTACATGTAAATAAAATTTCAAAACTTTGATAAAGTCACATCTTTGGTAAATTATTTTTAACGCACTTTATTTCATTCCACTGGTTGTTACTGACTAAATTGGAAGGATTTTCCTCTTGTTGATTGAGTGTTTTCAAATGTGTAATCTCAATATTTTACAAATACATTTCTGATTATATGAGAAGGGCAAGTATAAGTGTAAGGCTTCTCTCCTTTCTAAGTATTTTTGAGCATATATAATAATTATTTTTAGAACACACTATTTAAGAGAAGAAAAATGGTAGGACAAAAAGGGTAACTGCCAGTATTTGTTAAAAAAGGCTTCCCCCTCTCACTGCTTCCACTCTCTCCTCAGCAAAACCACACATAACTCAATAAGACTCCACTGACTACTTGGCAAAATCTGTAAAGCTCAATATGTTACAGCATTTTATACTTTAAAAATAACATATTACTACAAAATTGAAAACTACAACCAAGGAGAACATCCTGGCAATTTTGCACACTGGAAGTATCTATTGAATTTACAACCATCAGAACATGGTTTCACATTAAATCATAATAGTCATATACATATAATACTTCACCTTTGCTACCATTTAACAAATTCACCAAAATTCACCTAGTTTGAGGCTGTCATCTACAGAAAAAATACAGCCTGTCACTGTAAGGAATCAAATTTCATACTGTGAATTTATGACTATCAAATGCTGTTTATGGATTTGCATTTTTCATCTTCTATCCTTCGACATCTGGTTCAAGAAGACTGATTGCCTTTTTTATTCCCTTTCGCATAAGTAAAGAAGAAAGGACAAGCAAGGCACATGTAAAGGAGAAAAGACATTTCCAGAACCTTTAGTAAACTCAAATAATTTCTCTGCATCCTTTCAGTCATTAGAATACTTCAGTAAGTTAATAACATCACAGTGTACAAGGACACCCTTTAAGACAACAACATTTGATCTAATATTCCATATTACAACTTCATTTTAACAGTTCACTATGCACATAATATAATTTATATGTAGCTTAGAGTTTCAGTTTTTTAGTGAAAATATTTTCTTACAGTTTGTAAAACAAATTACTTAATTACACTTTAACAGGAATGCTTGAAAAATGTTGTATTTTTCTATTTTCTTCTTAGTTCTCAACTCACATTTAGGTAGGACTTGCACTTATAACAATGCCATTCCACTTTTAATATTATTAAATACCTACTATATTTGAAATTACAGGGAACTAGGTCCAAGTAATTAAAATACAAGATGAGCCTTCTGAAAAAAATCTAAGAACACCTTTTCCTTTTAATAAAAACAAATTAGGTGGTAACTTTTGTTTACATGAATTCATCTGTTTTTTCTTCCTTTTACTGCAGGATACCATTGTTTGCCTAAAAGACGCTTTATGTTCAAAGAAACGTTAGTTCCATGAAAATGTAAAAAAACTACATAAACCACTTCAATATACGAATCCACAGTGACAGCAGAACAGTATCATAGCATTTAATGGTACATCTGCAATTCATTTCACTCCATCAGCCAAAAGATGCATTTATACTACAGCTATTACATTTGGAAAAGAGTTTGAATTACAGAAGTTGAGAAAGCTTCAAAGCAAATCTCAATCTAAGCACCTTGATCTTGATGGCCCAGTTAAAAAAAAATTAAGATAGAGCCCCTCTTCATGAAAATGCAGATCAATCATACTTAAATCAAGTTATTTTTAATTTCCTTTTATAAATCAATTAAATGTACCAACCTGGGGGTTGGAGCATTTTATTTCAAGGGACTCAAGGTCGACGTGGAGGCAGACGACAAACGAGTGTCTGGATTCCGGCCCTGAAGAAAGCAGTTTCTGTGAAGTCACAGCTAAAGTAGAAGTGCAGCCCATTGGTTCTACCAAATTAAGAGTCATTTGTTGTCCAAGAAGGGTATATACACTGAAATGATGCAGACTAATTGTCCATGGAAAAGCATCACCTAGTGATTAAAAAGAAGGATGTTAAACAGTTAAACAATTAGTTAATAAAGAGTAGGGTATTAATTTCACAAAACTAGCAAAGGCTTTATTCTAAACCACCTTAGAAGTCAGCAAGTGCAATCCACAACCATTAAATTGATCCTAAACTCTCATAAATATAATTCAACCATTATTTCCATGCTATACTTCAAAATCTAAACAATAGCAATAAATTTTTTACAACTTCTAAAAACTGAAATCCATTGGGAATTTTAACTCCAAACTGTGAACAAACATGTACAACATAGTCTGTAAAGAAATTTTTCTTCTTCATATAATTTTCCTCAAACGGAGGAATATCTAGAAAACACTCCCCACTTTTTTCAGCATATGGATACAGTTCAGAGGCAACTCCTTCTATTATATATTCGTATCTATTTACAGGTTGTAATACTAAAAAAGTGATTTTTTTTCCTTTAAAAGTCTACAGGTTGCATCTCAATGCAGTGGTGCTGCAGAGTGAAGCCTATTCCAATGCTCATAGGGCAGCTCTTTCCACCACCTCACTTAAACTTCCAAGATGATGGATTTTCTAAAAACAAATTATTATGTATTGGAATTAAATACCAATATTGCCAGATGGAACCTGCCTGGGCTTGTCTGGGCCTTGCTGCTTGACCAGAGGCAGCAGCTGTGGTGGTTTCACCTCAGAGACACCTTTGGCCAGCTGGATGCTGCATTTGGGCACTTGGGACTAGTCCTGGCATGCAGGAGCTCAGGTTTACCTCTGGTGGAAAGGCTTTAGGCGAGGTGAAGGAAAGGGAGTCGGGTTCTGCTGGAGGGTTTAGATCCAGAGCTTTATTCCTGGCACACAGGCCTCTGAATGCAGCCACAGCTCCAACAGAACCAAGAACCGCGTGGTCGCCGTGTCTTTTAACCCAGGGAGAAGGGGAGGGAAGGGGTAGGGATCCCACCAACCAGGTGAGGGGGGGAAGTCTCAGGAGACAAATGACACCTGGATGGCCCAATGTCCCCAGGGCTGAGAGGCTTCTTTTGAACTCTGCCAATCACACAACGCCCCTGCTGGAATGCCAAGATTGACGGACAGCACTAAGCAGGGAGCAAGGGAGGGGAAGGGAGGGGTTATTGGCACACCTGGGGAAAGGACTGCGATACTGAGACGGGCTATTACATCACACTGCAACATCTATGGACATATATTTAGCACTTAATTTCTTATATTTAGGAGGAAGCCTACCCAGAGAAGTTTCTGGCATCCTACCAGGAATTGTTATCAAGAATAATAATCACTGAGGGAATTGGCAGTGCACAGCTGAACAACAAAATGCCTACAGCTTCTGCACAATCAGTTTCTTTAGGTTGTCAATAGATGAAACATAAATGTTTCCAAAGCAGGATCACAGAACTATTCAGGTAGATCTTTAAAGGGTCAACAGAACTCCTTTTGGTAAAGGAAAATTTTCAACGGTTCTACCAGCTAGAGTTGAGAGGACTTGAGCACACAGATTACAGGACTTGAAACAGAATCCCCGTGGTAGGTTGACCCTGGCTGAGTGTCAGGAACCCACTACAGCTGCTATCACTCCCCTTACTCAGCTGGACTAGGAGAGAAAATTTAACAAAAGGCTGGAAGACAGAGAGAAATAATTCACCTGTTACTGTTCATGGGCAGAATAGATTCAACTTGGGAAAGACCATTTGGAGCCAGTTGGAACTGGCTTTGTTGGATTTGAGGAAAGCTTCTGGAATATTCTCACAGATGTCAGCCCTGCAGCCCACCCCATTACCAAAACCTTGCCATGTAAAGCAAATACAATCTCACACATGATAGCCAGGTCCCAGAGGAAAAAAATTAGGCTCTGGGAGAAACACTGAACCAAAATTCAAAGAATGCTCAAAATACGTGAGGAAAATAAGGCAATCAAAAAGATGTGGATAATTCTAATTTTACTTGAAACAGATACAGGTTTTTGCTCTTCACAGGTATAAGAACATAATATTTTAGGGGTCTTTGGGGTTTCTTTTGTTTGGTTTTGTTTTCTTTAAAGAAAATCTTCATCCCATTTGTCAGCTTTCCTACTGAGGAAGTTGGGCCTTTTTGTCACAACTTCAACAACACAGAGTCTGTGCCCACCATGTGAATTTTCAATCCACCAAAATAAACTGCCTGTCCCAATATGAAGTAATGTAAAAGCAGCTGGATGAAGTGCCAGATCCAGACACAGCAGGCTGCTGAGCATCCACAAACCTCAGCCATGCCTGAAACAGTCTTCATCTTTGCAGGAAGAACAGAGAAGGAGAAAAGTTCTCCTTCCCACAGAAAAATTCAGAAAGTTATTTGGTATGAGGTTTTATTTTTCAAAATTTTGGCCTAAGCCATGGATAAAGAGTCCAAATTAATCTAATATCTAGAAGCATGGGAGCCAGTCCTGAGAATCAGAGGAGAAAATGGTAGACAAAGGTACACTGGGCTGGGCCCCTTGGGGTCTCATGGGACAATAAAAAATTCAAACCAGTGCTTTTAAACAATATATGAAGAGTGTGTTTGCTGCCTGGTGTGACCTACAGTCAATAATGTCCTGCTGAGAAATGCTAAGAACACTAAGAAATAGCACCAACTGTTAACTGTGACCATTTAAAGAAATTGGAAGGGTTTTGAAATTAAAAGAAAGCTCCATTCCAACATCTTTTTACCATATTATTTTAGTAAGACTTCTTGTTTTTCTTCCACAGGTGGCTTCAGCAATACATTTATATCGCCAAAAGTATATATCAGAAAACTCTGTATCTCATCCTAAGAACAAACTGAAAACTTCAATAGTTTATTTTGAAGCTATTACATACTGAAGAATTCAGTTCAAAGAAACTTGAAAATACTTTCAAAAGGTTTGCAGATTAAAAGTTTTGAAGCAATTAATTCATGCTTTTTTCCAAGTTCAGTCATCCAAGAAATACAAAAAAATAATTGTAATAGTTGGAAAAAATTCAAATGCAAAGTCAACTCCAATGACATGTTTCTAATTATTACATATGAACTTTTTTTTCTCTGTGACCACTACAGTAAATTAACATAGTTTATATTTCATGGATTAGAAAGAAAGCATATCTATGGAAAAAAAACAGTGGTAGCACTACTAGACTGCACACAATATCTACCTTAAAGGGAAAACAATGATAAAGTGTTATCAATTTACAGAAACTGCAGTATGTTGAAAAAATACTGTAGTAAAGACACAGTGAATTTACAGCTATGAAATTCCCCTAATGTCATCAGTTACCACTTCTTCAGCTCCATATACACTTAATGCCTGTTCTAACACTTCATTGGAACTGTGCACCTGATAAATCCTTGTTTTGTTGTTGTACCTATATCTTATTTGTTTTTTTTAAAAATGTACCTTCATTCATTCCCAAATTTGTTTTATGAAACTATTCAAGAAATAATTCAAAGCATCTAAACATCAAAAGCAACACTGCTTGTAGGATTTTCCCATAATTTAAAGAATGATTTCTTGGTAGAAAGGAAATTGCCATATTTACAGAATTTTATCCACATCTAACCTTGGAATCTACATATATTATTTATTTTGTCACTTAATCGATGAAATTATGAAATATTTTAAGTAAATTGGGAAAACTGGAATTGCCTTTAGTGGAACTACAGTACACTCAACATTTATTATGGCAAGATTATAAAATATACACATGAAAGTCCCCTACTATGGTTGAAAATTCTGGTTAATTCTGATCTATTACTATCATAAATCCTTATTTTAAATTTTGTAGAGCACCATCACTGATTTATATTTAAAAATTTATTATTTAAACTATTTCAACTGCTTTGATAACTTCTTAAATTTATAAATACCACTTTCAGGTATTTGGCAGTTGACTGACCCAACCATCAGACATTAACTGTGTTAATCTGCCACTTGCAATAGTTTAGAAAGACTAATTTCCTACAGAATTTTTGAATTATTTTTCCAATGTATGAATAAAAAAATTTGGTATGTGGAAGCTCTTTCTCTGGTACTTATTGATGCAGTTTGCTTCTTTGCTAGAGTTAATCATTAATGCTCATAATAAGACTTCCCATATGAATAACATACAGCATTGATAAATCTAATAATTGTTATGTTTGCTTTCATTTTTATGAGGTACTTATCTTTATTTTAAAAAACAGATTGCAACTGTGGTATTTGTACATGATGTTGTGTATACAATGCTGACAGTTCTGCACAAGAGAAATTTTGTTTGTTTAAAATCAGTAATGGTAGGAGAGAGATCACGAAAGCTTTATCATGCATGTGCTCTGGGATCTATTCCCAGGCTTACCATTAGTATCCACTGCAATCCTTAAAAAGCAACCTGACTACTGTGTCTTTATTTCCCCTTCTGTACCCACACTGCAGGGTCTTTAAATGGATTTCTAAAGCCCTCATTCTCATGGGACATGCAATGTTTAAAAAAAAAAAATACTGCAGTCACTACATGTTAGGTCACTTGTACTTCCCCCCAGTCATGCAACAGGACAGTAGTTCTATGTCTGCATAACTCCAGCTTTTCCAACGTGAGAACTAATTCTACAAGCTATTCTCATAACAGGTAAATTAAACACAGTAATTACTATTACAGATGGTGACATCGACCATAAGCTCAAATAAACCAAACTAGGGTAGATTTAGATCAGATATAAAGAAGAAATTATTCACTACAAGAGTAGCAAGACACTGAGAGAGGCTGCAAAGAGAAGTTGTGGATGCCTCATCCCTGAAAGTGCTCACAGCCAGGCTGGAATGGGCTCTGAGCAGCCTGGTCTACTGAAAAGTGTCCCTGCCCTTGGCAGGGGGGTTGGAAATAGATGATCTTAAGGTCACACACAGACCCCTCTATGAAACAGCACACTATTTTAAGGCCAAATATTTATCTTAAATTTAAAAAAAAAAATTAAAGGTAAACATTTTTAAAAATCTAATGCAATATGATAACTTGTAAGGAGGCCAACATACTGCTGTTCTACTTTAAACATTTAACTGTTCCTTTCAGGTTGAAATCTATATGACTAATTTCCTATTTTCCTGCAAGTCACTTATGGACAGATTATTGTGTTTCAACATGTGTTACAAAATTCTGGGAAGATATATAATCTGTCTTACTTCACAAGCAAAAGCCATCTTTCAAATTTAAATATTTGGAATAGTGATTCACTTGAATGTCAGTAGATGGCTATTCACTTGAAAATGAGAATATGATTAGCAACAAAATCAACAATTTTAAGATATTTTGAACACTGCTTTCTAAAACTATTTTACTCTGTGTTACCTAAAGATCTATATCTTACTGTATCTGACATAAGTAAACATTTTTAAAAAGATGAATTAATAAAATTTACTACTATGAAAGATTTACTACTATGTTTCCAAAGAGGAACATTATTATATTAATAATTAATACTATTAAAAATCAATAATTAAAATAACTGAAAATCTAAACTTCTAAAAACAGGAGGATTTCATCAATACAAAAAATTTTCATTGTTACTCTAAAACTGTGTTTTAGTGCTTTAGCTATGAAAAAGTTCCCTTCATGTCTTCAATTTGTCTTCCTGTTATAAGTGTTTAGATTTTTGGAAGACCACTTTGCAGTCCAGAAGTTCTGACCATAACAACATATGTTGTCCAACTATATTTACCACATTTTAGCCTATCACTATAGGTTGGAACTTGGAGATTTTATAGATGAATTGTCAATTAAGCTAGATGCACACAGAAAGTCACAACTCACTATAAGCACTTCTCTAAACATTTCAGTTTTCTTCAAACTGAGTTTCTAACAATTTATTTTCTCCTTAGTAACTGTTTTACATAAAAGGCATCTACAAGTAGGACAGAGGTCTTCCTCTTCAGAAGGTGTCAAAACAGAAAAGACAAGGGGCAACAAGTACAAGTTGCACTGGGAGAGATTTAATATCAATATAAGGAAGTTTTTACAGTAACAACAATCATTAGCTGGAACAGCCTCCTTAGAGATGTGCAGCCTTTCAGGAGCAAACGAGCAGGGTGTTAGATAATGTCATCTTGGGTCCCTCTGCCATGCAAATTTGGACCAGGTGATCATTCGAGGTCATTTCCAACCTGGCCTTCCAGGCTTTATGATTCTGTGATTCTACTTTAACATCTTCAATAAATACTACCTCACAGATCTCTGTCTGATTAATTTGTACTCTTGAGAATACATAATGCAATTCAATACCTTACTTAATTGTATGTTTATATTTATTCAACAGAAGTTCAAAGGAATTATTTCATTCTTTACATAGATAAATCCATTTAGGGATTACTTAGTTATTTAGAATGACTGAACTACATAATGTTTCTAAATAAAAGTACTGTAAAAGCATTCCTACAAACTAAAATTACCTCAGAGATGCAGCAAAACTCTGTAAACACATGGAAAGACCTGATTGTGGGATAGTGTATAAGCTATTTTTACAGTATGTTGACATCTTGAGGTCAGTAAGTATCTGAGTAGGCTGAAATATTCCCAAATGACAGTAAGATATTGTTTCCTTTTTGTCCTCTTTTAGTCTTTCATGTAATAAGAAACTATATCAGTGAGCACACAGCTTTCTTAAAAGTGACAACACATACTTGTGGAAAAGACTTTTACTTATATCTTCTTTAGAATGATCAAAAAAATGGCTATCAGGAAAAGCACAGTTGACTAAATATAATTTCTGAGAGATGGTAACATGTCTGACTGTCCCTGAAGTCTTGTTTGAAGACAGAAGCAATTAAGAGACTTTCACAATAAAAGTCCATAAAAATTATTTACCTCTACAGGGGAAGAAGCAAAGAAGGTGACTTTAAGCTGTGAAAAAAACTTTGAAATGATCTCTTTAAGAGGGAGTCTTGGCATGGGAGAAGGCAATGGCTCCATTAGAGAATCAAAAATATCAAGATTCTGAGAACTTCTGTTTGGCATTATTCCCAGAGCAGGAAGCCACACACAAATAAATTCCTTACCATAGGCTTTATCCCAAGCAGGGGGATTCTTTTCTCTCACTAGGCTCTTTCCTTCAAATCTGGGTCTGACAAAACTCAAATGACTTCTTACTTTCATAAATGGTTTAAATTACATCATCAGTTTAAAACAAACAAAAGACTTCTGTTAAATGTATCTTCTATCTGTCACTATGATTAGCAAATAAGATCATTCCTACTGAAAGTTATTAGGAAAACCACATATACCTTTCTCTCTTTCTTTCAAACTTTTTTTCCTTTTCATTTTTAGCATCTCTAACATGATTTTCACTACTAAAAACTACAATTTTATATCCATTGCCATGAATTAAGGTAAAATACAGAAAGGAGAAGGGTGGCAATATAAGTGGCAGATCAAAGGGAGAAGAAACACAATGTTATAAATCCAAACAAATTTCAGATGGCAGGAGCAGGACTAGCTCTTGAATGTGATTTCCATTTAATTTTACATACCCTTTAAATTGTTTATATTTCAGCAGCAAGAGAGAAAACAGAATAATTTTCTCAGAAAATGCTGTCACAAATGCAATGGAACAATTGCTGCATCTCCCTCTCTTCATCTTAGAATCAATACACAAAACAGCAAGAATTCTTTCTAAATAATAGTTTAGGAATACAAAAATGAACTAACTGTACACCAATGCCCTGGTTTTGTCTGGGATAGACTTAATTTTCTTTATAGTAGTTGGGATGGTGCTGTTCTGAATTTATGCTGAAAATTGTGGATAACATGGGTATGTTCTAGTTATTGCTGAATAGTACTTAAAGTGTTTCCTGCTTCTGACAGTGCTCCACTAGCAAGTAAACTGGGGGCACAGGAGGAGCTGGTAAGGGAGACAGCCTGGTCAGCTGACCCCAAAAAACCAAAGAAACCAACTAAAAAGAAAGGCTGGAACACCTGCCTACTGACAGGAAGCAGCAAATCAATCTGTTATTTTGCTTTGCTTGCACCTGCAACTTTATCTTTTAAGCTGCCTTTATCTCACCCCTAAGCTTTCTCACTTTTGACCTCCTGATTTTCTTCTCCATTCCACCAGGGTGGAGGAGTGAGTGGCTGAGTTCAGCCAGAACTGCTGGCTGGGGTTAAACCACAAATACTGGCATGTCCATGGAATGCAAAACTTACTTGTGAGACTAGCTCTTACAAAAGTCATTAAAATAAACCTGGAACCCAAGGCTCAAGATAGCTCAGAATATTTGCCTCATCTATTTCCAGTATATCTATATCTATATCTCACCTATTTCTGGTATATACATATATATACATATATACATATACATATATACATATACATATATATACATATATACATATATACATATATATATATATATATATGTATATATATATTTATATATACACATATATATATGGTACAAGATTTTTACATCAGGGTTTATTCAGAACCCTGCTGCAAGTCCATTTACCATTTATTTTCATTATTTCTAAGGGCTCAGTTAAAAAAGCCAGAACACAATAAAAAGTATTCAACATAAGCAACTTGTTTTCACTTGCTAAGTCCTTTTCAGCTTATCTCCTCCTTTCATTTCTTGATCAATTGCAGAATGTTAAAAGCTGACCCTTCCCTCGAGCTGGTGTAAAACTCAAAGCCCTATCAATTATTAGCTTTTCAAATAAGAACTACTGTGTTTTTCTCAACCTTTATAATTTTTTTCTTCAAATCTCTACAAAATCCTTGCTACAATTCCTAAGTCACAACACAGAACAAAGAACTGTTGCCTGTCAGGATGGCCATTAAAGGCTCATTATTTTCTTTTGACAGTTTGCTCTACTTATGTATTTCTTTTCTCATTTTACATTGAATCATAGAATATCTCAAGTTGGGAGGGACCCTTAAAGATCAAGAAGTTCAACTCCCTGCTCCTTGCAGGACTACCTAAGATTAAAAGCATCCAGAACTCTGACAGGCTCAGTGCCATGACCACTTTCCTGTGCAGCTTGTTCCAGAGACCAACCACTCAGTGAAAAACGTTTAACTAACGTCCAGTCTGAATGTTGCATCCAAGACCTTGGTGGGATGAAAAGTTTTTCCTAACCTGCCTCTTGGAATTCCTAACCTGCCTCTTCTGTCTTGGAATTTCCAATTTACTGTCACTTCCTGTTGTATCAAGATCATTGGCTACAAAATAATTTGAATAACAAAACCAATGAAGGTAAAAAAATATTTTAGTTTCAAATATACAAAACATCACAGAACTAGCTCTTTGATGATAATTTCTATGTTGATTTCCATGGGGCCAACCTTTTAAGTAGTATTTCTAGACATCAATAATATATAACAACATTCTGCAAAAAAAGCAGTATGAAATCAGAAGTTTTCAAAATAAAATGAAGATAATTTCCATGACAGAAATGGAAATTAAAGAGTAAGGTTTTTGAGTTTATCATGTTACCTTCTTCCAGGATGGGTCTCAGCACAACAAATGGGATTTCTTGCAATGGTTCCATGTGTTTGTGTCCAGCACTCATAATCTTTATCTGGGGCAAGCAGACAACAAGGGTGCCAGGCATACTGGCCTGGCCATGGTACCAGTTCCGCACAGTCCCAGGAATGTCACCTGACACAATAGTACTTGGAGAAGGCAGGCTGTCATTGGGAAGGAATACACAACAAGACTGCACTTCAAGCTGAAAAAACAAAACAAAGAAAGATTCTCAGAAATAGATTACTTTTCCCCTCACTGTGTATTCATATTAGTACAAAATCGGAAGTTATTCATCCATCATAGTTGACTGAAAATAGTCTTACCTTCTAGTTGAATTAAGAGAAAAGATGACGCAAAATGCTGGGAAATAATATATGCTCATAAATTATGATTATGGGAGGGGAGAAAGAAGAAGGATGTTTTTTCTGTGTAAATTCATCAGAAAAGTGTTGCCATATAAAGTGAAAATACATATATCTACATTTCAACAGCTTTGTACAAGTGCAATTGAGTCAGAGAACATTCAGAATGAGAAAGCTTTACTTTTTACCATTCATTAGCTTTGTTAGCAATAGCTAAGTCTCCAGAACCAGCCAACATTTTATATGCTGTTACTTTCTATAAAGAACTGATTCAGGGAAAATTCTGCCTCTGCTTAATAAGCAACATAATGAGCATGTACAAAAAAAGGTAATCATTAGAAAAACTATGAAAAACACAAACTTTAGAGAAAAAACTGACTGACTTTTAAACAAATGGAGAGGTGTATACATTAAACAAAGAGAAGTAGATGATAATAAATTGATACTTTTATCTCCTTTTCAATGCAATTCAGAAGCAGTACATATGGTTTCATAGGAAATAACATTTTTTTGTTCTTTATTTTCAGTGCCCTGGAACATGTCTGACCGTTTTGCCATCTTCTTAGGAGCTTCTAGTGAGGTAGAGTGAGCCCAAACCAAGAGCTCGACTCATCACAACTTCTTAACTCAGAGGTGATGTAAGCTGGGGACTGTTAGTCTTCCTTGGCTCTTACAAATACCATTCTGGCACCTGGATATCAAAAGGCTCCAACAGCCTGCACATTTTAATGCTTTGTTAAGCAAGTACAACCTGTTCCTTGCTTCACATTGCTTGGAAAAACCTAGCATACAAATTGCTGGACAATATGTTATTTGTAGCTGTGATAAAAACATTTGTTTGCTGCAAACTTAGGTAACACTCTTTTGGTTTGACATCGTTAAAGACAGCACAGCTTAAAAGCAAAAACCAAGATTTGTACTTCATACTCTCCCCTGAAGGATATTAGGTCTTTAGGACCACAATAGTGATTTGTAATAGAGCAGGAATTCCACAGCACTGAAAGTACTTTGCCAGCCTAGTAAGTACACAGATATTCATCTTTATTTCAGCATTTTTGTACCCTTTTGCTTAGACAAACTGACAAGAATTCACTGCAGAAAAATATAAGAAGAATTTTGCAAAAATAAATACATTGGTTCATGAAGTTTGTGTTTGTTTCTGGATTTAGAACTGTTTGAGTTGTAAAATGAAGCTAATTACATCTTTGATAAGTAGTTTATTGATCCAAGGTTGCTGAGTGTACTTTATTTATACTGAATGAAAAGCTAGGGTGTATTGTTACAGATGTAACAGATTTGGATTTTTTAAATGGTAAATTAGTGTCTGTGTCAATTTGCAAAGATTTTTACAGTGACACAGATCGTGTTCTGGTCTATTAGTAATAGGCTGTAGGTCAAATCATTGTGGGATAATGATAAATAGATGACAAAATAACTTAGGAGCAGTATAACTATTGTTTTATCCATGCATTTGCTGAGTAAACAGTTTATAAAAAAAATCACCCATTCTTCATATACACACACACACACACATATATATATATATACACATCTATGACAATTAACATCAAATGCTGCCTGGATATACAAACCATGTGGTAATAATCCAAAAATTCCACCAACTTGAAGAGATACTATACTTCATCACATCGCCAGCAGCAGGATCTGTAGGGCATGTTTTACAAAGCACTCTGAAGAACAGATCTCAATACTCAGTAGAGTTTATGCACTTCATTTACAGGTTAATAGGGTTTTGTACTAAAGAAAAGTTCTTCCGATCACATTTGGTTTATTTTACTTTGCTGTATCAGGAATACTGAAAGTAGAATCACACAAGTTTCACCCCTTTAAATTCCTGATGAAAATTCCTTTTTTACAAAAGCAGCTCTTTGCTACTCATTTCAAACAACTGAATGGGAGTTGGACCATGAATTTTGGTGGGCTTTAAATGGTATCATCAGGCCTCCATATGTGTGATGGATACACTCAGCCCCCTCTACCAGACCTGCAGTAGCTCAGTACAAGCTCCAAATGAGGTAAAGGCCTGAGCTGTAGCCAGGTCAAGAACTCCAGAAAATCCACAAAGAGCAGAGTGACCCAATGAGCATCATGCCTGATCATGTGAATAACATTTGAATGTGTTTTTTCCAAGACTCAGTTATCAAGGAACAAAGAAAGCTGTGAGTACAAGGAGTCTCTTGCACACCCTTCCCATTGCATGCCGTTTGACTACAAGCCAATGACAGCCTAAGTGAACTGCCTTTGAGCTCTCCCTGTCAGGATGGCTGCACAGCAGTGATCTCCCCTTGAGCTGGGATGCCTTTCAAGGCTGTTCTGAGAGGCCTTTCTACTAACAACAGATCTCTGGATGAGTTAAATTCAAACTTTCCCTAAAGTGCAACTGGTCTGCACACCAGTGACTCTCCCCTTGAGCTGGGACGCCTCCCATTGTTTGGGATTCCTTATCTGAGACTGAGTATTCTTTCTGTAACCCAAGGCAGAGAGATCTCTTACCTGCAATAGATCTGATAAGCTGCTGATAGCATGTTAAATTAATACTACTGAAATCCATGTAGGTAATTCCTTTAGACAGACTGTTGTCAAAGTCTGAGACTAAGACTGGGCCTAAGCTTCATCAGGAGTTCAGAAAGCAAGGAGATCCACTCTGTATTTCACAACTCAATGAAAGGACTTTCTTACTCTTTGTATTTCTTCTCTTAGATATAAACTGTTGTCCAGATCAGATCCAGCTGCACCTAAGCCACAGCAGAGATCTGGCAAGCAAGGAAGTCAGGTCTGAACTTCATAACTGAGCGTTTCGGTTCCCTTACCCTTTTCCATCTTTGGCCTCCATGTAAATAATGCCAGATTTATTCCAATTCTATTTTCCCTTGTATATTTCTACCATTAGTAAATGATAGAGTGAATCTTGCTATTGATCTTCACCAAGTTACACCTTTATGAATTTATATTAAAATCTCCTTTGCTAATGCCTTTGATGATGATTATTCAAGTTACTCTAAATCACTCATTCATGACAAATTGGTGCAGTCAGCAGGATCCTAAATCTGGATTTGCTAAAAATTGACAACATGTTATACTACAGAATTGCTTACAGATATAGTTGGCTTACCTGCATTTCATTTAAAGTTTTATATGATTAACAAATTTTGCAAAACATTACAGCAGGATTTCAAAGGCCAATACAATGAATGTATGGACCCAAAATTCCATATTTTAGAGCAAATTATGCCATGATTATAATCACACAAGAAATTACCAACTTGAATGCACAAAGGCCCAGTAAGTGCAAAACTGAGTTGCACCTGTTGAACTTCTCAGAGGCAGATTCACAACGATCAACTTCAATGGAATTTCTGTACATTTAACTCACAGAATCTGGAAATTTGCCTACTCACAAGTTCCAGTGAAGGAATGGAAGGGTGCACCTAAAATGATGGAATTATATGCTGGACAAAAGTGAGAATGTGTGCTACAGATTGCTTCACCAATCGGAAAGTGTTTCAAAATATATGTAATCCAAATTCTTAAAATTAAACTACATCAATAGCATATATTAAAGCTATCATATAAATCTTTTTACACTTTTTAAATAACTGTTAAACTGTGTGCCTAAAATTGTGAATTTAATGTAAGATGTGACTGATTTATGTAACTGAATATAAATCTGCAGCAGTAAATCTTGCATTAATGTAAGGATCTGACAATCCAAGGGAAAGAAAATGAAGTAATCTGCCAGTAAGAAGTCCTCAAGCTGGGGGTCAGATCCTGTTCATGGAAACCATCTGGTTGGGACCCTCCAAGCCACACCAAACACAAATGATCTTTTAAAAAAATATCCTATTCATTAATGCTTCGCAGCTGCACTGAGTGTTACTTCATTTTTCCATGGCAACATCCTTTCTGTTTCAAGGATCTGATTTCAGTTTTGGTAGCAACATGTTCGTTTGCCAATACTGAACACATTCATGTGTTAAAGAGAACGAATTATTACATTCTTGAAACAGGATCACCCCTTATTTTCATTTCTATTATGTCAAGGCCTATACATGCTAAATAATGTACACTAATGATAAACCAATGAAGCAAGCAGTATTTTCCCTTCTACTTCTAAAACTTTAAGTAAAGCATAACTCTACGCTCTACACTTTTACAAACATGTAAGCCTCAAAATGTCCAACGACTCTTGCATAAAAAGGAAAGTATTAAGTTACTGGAGTATTTTTAATTCTTATTTTATAAAAAGGAATGTTGTTCACTAGAGAGAAGAGTGAAATAAATACTGCTGAAAAATTAGGTCTTCCTAACTGAGAAGGGTGGGTTGGAGGAAAGAAAACAAAGCCAGTGACTGCTCAAAAGTGCTATGAAGAGGGACAAGTTGTTCAAGTCTTTTCAGCCTTTCATGATAGTGATAACATAAGATTCCCTTTCATGACCCACATTTCACAGCTACATAATTCAATTAGAGGTGCTGGAGATTTTCTACAAGGCGACATTTACATGAGCATGTCTCCCCAGGGAAGTTGCCTTTCTCCGAATTAGTCATCAACCCTTGCTCAGCAGCAAGGTAATGTGTTTTTCTGGGTACAGAATAACATCCTGCAATGACTCCCCAGGCTGCAAAGAACCACTGCTTACACACCTCTGTGAGGGTTCTGGTGCACTCAGCATTGTAAGACTGTAGCCCAGCCTCCAACACCCAAATTTGTTCCACCATTTAGACCATCTGCTGCTGAGCCAGACATGCAGTGTTTGTTACAATTGAACAGAAAATCTTGTTTTGAAGGTAGACAAAAGTAAAAATGTTATTAATGCAAAGCAGAACATGTAAGTAAAGGAACTAAGAGAGCAGGCTACTTGTACAGAAAAATGACTATAATAAGGATCAGATATATTTTCTTTGACCAATTAAAACACAGTGTCATTGTGCTTCACAGCATTCCTGTTCTTTCCTAAGAAAACCTTCAAAACCTTTAAAAGGTTTTATTTAGTTACCCAAAACACAAATTTTTGTTGGCTTGTGGTAAGTAACCAACTTAAGAAATAATCCTATCTCATAATTGCAAAAAAACTGCTGAGGGCTGTAACTGCTAAATTACAAGTCACAGAATCTCTTCCTGACCCCTGGATAATGACACAATTCAAAGAACAGAAACACTTATCAAATCTGTCCTCCCCTTTCTTGCCTTTCAATGTTTCACTTTGTCAAAAATTTTTACAAGTTATATTCATTAAAGAAAATAAAATTTTCAGTAGTTTCAGGAAAAGGATTAATTTTTTCAAATAAATTCAGGGATATTTAAAGACATGTGACATACCAAAGTTTTATATGTAACAATTACATTATTATGTAGTTGGCACTTGTTGCAACATTACTCATTAATTAATTTATTTTTAATACAGATCCTTCATTGTTCTCAATGGAATTCAGCATTAACAGCCAATTAAAAATAATTGTGTTTATACTGCTTCACAATTTTAGCAACTATTACTATGAAGAACATGTGAAAAATGAGTATTACCTTCCCACACAGACTAACTGCCAAAAAGACTTAAAGGCTGCATATAAAATCCTACAACAACTAAATAATAAACCAACTTTTTATAATTAAATATGCAAGTCTTTTCACTTAAATACCACTACTCCAATGCATAAAACCTTCATGCAATATTCTATCAGAAGCAAGCCAGGGCTAGGGTGAAGCAAGTACCAGCTTTGGATCCAAAATAAACTTTCCAGTTACTTTAGTTCCAAACACATTTACTTACTCTAACTTCCACTAAAAGAATAATCCTTTGATGATTTTAAGTTATGAAGTTCAGTTTTATCTGACGACAACTACAGACTTTTCTGTTCTAAAATCATGTAACTAAAAGATCCAGGAACATGAAAATTAGCTTTAGAAAAAAGCCACAGAGTCTAAATGCTCCAGCATTTAACCAAACAAATTATTCTAGAAATTTCCCTTTTTCATGCCAAATAATAATACAGAAAATCTGTAAAAACTTATAATTTAAATATAGTTATATATGTTTAATAAAATGCACATTATGTATAATAAAATAAATATAATATACTTGAATTGCAATACAGAGTCATGATACTCATTTTCTTACCCTCTATACATTGCCTTGCACAAATTTCCCATTTGGGCAGATATTGAAAGAAACAAGCTATATATATGGCATTTGTGTTGAAAACCATAATAAATTAGACATAGGGACTACTAATAGTAATAAAAAGAACAGCAAACATACCTATAAATCCTTCATATTTCACAAGAAATAACTATTGCACATTTGTGTGGAAGCACGTTCTCAAACTTTCCTGCAGTGCTTCCTTAGGGTCTGTTGAAATGTTTCTCTGCTAACATTCACTAAACTTCTGGGAAGGTACTGGCAAATACCTTACAAAGTACAGTTAAACAATAAGGATGAAACAAAGGGTGCAAGCTACTGTATGAATTCAAAAGGGTGTTTAATTTCAACATTGATAAAACCCAAAAAATTAATTTCAGAGTCATAATGATGAAAATAGTAACCATAAGTTTCTATTTACAGAAACCTGTACAAAGCAAATAAATCTAGAACCTCAAGCACCAGAAAAAGTACCCAATACAAAAAATCCTCTGCCAGTATGAGCCCTATTCTGTATGTTAGGTCAGAGAAGCAAGGTATTTAGGAATTACTCTTGGAGTCAACCCCTGCCTATCACTCACCATTCTTCATCTCCACAGAAAGAAACAATACCTTATTTTCCTATCTAGTAACACACAACTTTGTGGTTGGTGCTTTACTCATTCCTCAAAACAAATTCAATTTGCTGGTTGCTCACTAAAACATGTACCATGAAAAATCTAGGAGTAGAGTACTGCAGTCCTGATTCAGCTTTCCCCTTTTATAAAGGACCCAGCTCTGCCTCGTTGTCATTATTATATTATTACTTTAATTATGACTTAAACTGTAAGCTGCATTCACATAGAGTCTCACTGTGCTAAGTACCAGCCAGACACATAACAAAAATACACTGCTTCCTTCAAATAGATAACAAATTCTCTCTCTTATTTAGACATTTTAATCTACAGTGGTGAGAACATTGAGAAAGAAAGGAAAACAAGCAAAATACTCATGAAATAATGATTAAAGAGAAGGCTGAAAATGAAATAGATTAAATGGAAAACATCTCAACTTCACTGTGTTCTGCAATCAGATGACAAGTCTCAAGTTCTTGCTCAGGCAAAACCTGAACTTTTAAACTTTCTAAAACTGTGAATTTTAAGTACTTTTTACATGAATGAGGAGTGACACATGAAAGAGGAGTGACACAGACACACATTCTGGGATGAGCCTGCATATTATCAAATATACTGCCTGATAGGAGGAAGGAACAAGTTATTTTCTGTAATAATGACAATTAGTTTCTGTAATAATGACAAAAAACTTGCCAAAAGTTGTAATTAAGACTTTTCTTTGGCAGTTTTCTTTTTCTGTGACTTTTTTAATTAAAAAAAAAAAATTAGCTACTATATCCTGATGTACCATAAAATACTGATTTCATAGAACGAATGTATAGTTCAAGAGGCACGGGTCATAATAATTCCAAATTAGAATGATTTCTCAATAAGCACTTGATAAGTACTGGGAACAATTCAGTCATAATTCTAGCATTTCTAAGCCATCTAATATTTGTTCCTGCAATCTTAACATTGGAGTCCTAAAATGGCATCTAAAATTCTACACAAAAACTCTGCTTTTACTGATCAGCAGCTACAATCTAGAGCAGTATAAATCAAATTATTTAATCCCAGCTGCCATCTCCTTGTCCTTCATGAAAAAGTAGGCAAGTAAGCTGCCGAGCCTTCACTGTGTAACAACAGCCATTGTATCATACACTTCAGGAAAATATTTATCTTACACACTTTCCTGTAATAGTTTTAGAAAAGAAAGCATTCTGCAAATCTAACTGCAGTGTTTATGATGCAGAAAAGTGTGACAAGCAATTTTTACTAATATAATTTTTGAAGGATCTTTCCCTTTAAATACAAAACAGTATTTCAAAACCTATTTTAAAACCAAAGCATTCTTTGCTTAATTTACCCAAAATCTTACTTTATTTTTCATTCTCTCAGACTTTGAAACTACTGAAATAAGACAATAAAGCTTGGGAGCTCCTTTAAAACCTCTCTAATAAAAAGCACTAGGATGCATAAAAAGTATCATAAAGTCTGGAAACACATAGGGGGTTTTTCACTTCCTTTTCATCTTACCTGAAGTGTAAGGCACTTAACTGCATTCCACACTATTCCAATAAATTCTTTCATCCTTTCCTCAGGACTTCTGCAGTTTTCAGATGAGTTCAGCACAGTTTTCACAGGGAGTGACAAAGGACGAGATTCTAATGCAAACAAAAAAAACTCAGTTACAAAAAGAAATCTAAGTAAATAATATACTTACTGATAGCAAAGAAAAACAATTTCTGTACATTCTGAAAGTCTTTCTCTCACTGTGCATATCTCACTAGGCACATAATAATTATGTGTCTGTATTAGTTTTAAACTTGTCAATACAACTGCACCAGTTAAGCCTTGTGAGAAATACAACACAATAAAATTAAATGTTCCAACTTCTTCAACATGAACTGTTAAGAAAATATTATGAAGAATGTTTGACTTAAACAAATTAGGACAGTTTTCAAAGTGTGATAACCTATTTGATGATGCAATTGAAATTCAAGAGGTTTTCACATACATTGCCGGTGTAATCTAAAGGTATCACCTTTCTCAAATTGTAAGAAATGACAGACCACATTAAATAACAGCCTTTAATTCATTTTCTTTGAAAAAACCCCTTTAAAAATTTGAGTATGCATCAAAAAAAAGACATAGAAATTAAACTATTTTCTTACTTTGTCAAATTTTAAGGCAATAAAGTATGAAATATTTCAGCAAAATTCATTGTTTTCTAATAAAAAGAGACATTTCATTAAACTGTTATTTAAAAACATGAACATGAAAAGATTTTAGAAATGTTAAATTAAATATAAGCACATTAGAACTTCAAAACAGGACTGTGAGTGGTGCATAGTTCCTTGTGACATGATTTACAAAATATCCACCTCATTGTATATTGGGATACCCATAGAACAACTGTCAGCTTATTTGACATTTCTAGTCTTGGCCTACATGTTGTTGAGCTGATAAAACTGCAGGAATAAATTACAAAGATTTCATTACTTAAATTTAAACTAAATTGAAATCAGTGTGTGACAATTTATGTCTACCAATTTTACAGCTAGGAGAAATCTGTGACATGAAAATTACAGAAAAATTCTTAAGAAAAAATTATGCTCTCAATTGATCTAAGGAAAGCAAAAATACCTGATCGTTGATATGCATTACTGGTTCTTCAGTAATGCAATGAAACATGGGAGGATTTAAAACTGAAACATCTAAGTGGTGACCTTTAGCCAAGAGAATGCAATGTTAATGTCACTGGATGAATTAATCTGTGACATTTTCCCCATCAAAGCTAGAGTTCGCTAACATTATCAGAAAAAAATCCCTCAACAAAGAGTATTTTTAATCATCTTAAAGAGAAACGTTCACTTCATTGAACTGATGGAGAATCCAAAGATTCAGAAAGAGAGGTGGTCAAAAGAGTGCAAGAGGATTTTTATGGCTGCAGGATAATTAGTCCTCTCAGAGATTCATGGCTCCAACTATGGATATGTTGGAAGGATACGGAATGAAAACTGGATTGTGAGAGGGTAAAAAGCATGATATTTCAGGATTGTTTGTTGTCAGCTGTTCTGGAGAGACAAACACATAAATGGTTCATCTAGAGAAGCAACATGCAATAGCTGTTTTATAACATCTCACATGGACAGCTTCATGCCATGAAGGTATCCTCCATCCCCATTACAAATAGATTAAGTTAAAACAAAGAGATCAGTCAAGGAAGAGCTGTTCTCCTTCCACTAATTACCCCACCTCAATTCACATCATCTTCTGTGCAGTCTTCTGTGCAGTCAGCCCCTACACTACACATACACTACAAGGTAAGAATCAGGAACACTTGAGTACCAAGAAGTATTAAAACAGGAGCCACTGAAGCACAGAACTCTGGAACACAAGTGTGGGTAAGGGTGAGAATGGCACACAAATCACTGTGAGACTCCAGCAATTTCACAGATAGGATGCTTCAGGTCAGGATGAGTAGATAAATACTATGTAAACCTACATATTCTACAATGCATTCAGCAGGGACTGTCAACATCCTACATCCCTTCACAAGTGCATTCCTCATGAGTGGGATTTAAAGCTAGATTTAGTTCCCATCTCCCATATTTTATTTGCAGGAAAAGAAATAAAAACTGCTAATTCTCTCTCAATTAGCAGAGTAGCCAGCAACAACAATCTGTGAATTTAAAATAAGATTAACTGACTGAAGTACCTCCTGTTTTTCTTCATTTATGTGTCATTGAAATCTGCAAAATTCCAGGAATATCCATGATAAAACCAGCTTTGCTATAATCCCTCAAGTTCAACCAAGAGATAAAAAAACCCGAAAGTCTCAAACCCCAACAGAAAGATAAGGAACCATTCAACCATAAACCATGGAAAATAGAACAGGAATAAAAAGTATATTGGAGTGGAAAGAAGACACAAGCAAAGAAGTAACTCCTGAAGAGAAAAGAAGAAAGCAGTACTTTTTTTTCCCCCTGTACTGTAAATCCCAGAAATTTGCCTGAAAGGATGCAGGGAAAGAAGTGTCTAATTCCCTGTCAGGCAAGGAGATCAGGAGATGATATTTGCTAAGACACTGTCAGGTGTGGCTACCATGTGCCAGATTTGGCCAATCTTCTAGAGTAGACATGTAAACTGGATCAGCCTCATCTGCCTCAGTATGAACGTAATTTACTAAAATACTTATTCCACTTAGCTACTACTGAGCTGAAAACCTTGAAACATTTCCTGTCAATGTAAGAAGTCTTGTATTCAACCCAGGTGTCAGCAATAGCTAGACAGAAAATATGATTTGTATGAAACACTTCCAAATTGATGAGGGGACAAAAAAACCCCAACGAAGGGGGGACTGCTTTAGGTTATACCAGTTGAATAAAAAAAAAACCCAAAAACAGTGCACAGGAACATAAAATGCTCTTATTCTTATCTTTTAGTCCCTTACTGTTTAATTGGTGCTTTTGCACACATAGACAGCACATCAATGACACATAAGCCACCACACTCTCCAATTTCAGAACACACTGGTAATGAACAGACTTTAAAAAAAAAAGGATTCATCAAAGGAGTACTTTTCATAACTCATTTAACAATTTCTGGTTCAAGTGCAGAGGGAATTCCAAGTTCTGCAAAATCCATCACTGAAGTACTCGCTTTCTAGGCAATGCCACCAAGCAAGACTTATAGGTATAAATTCCAGTTAAAAGTGTCTCTTTTATTTAGACAAATGTCTCCTTCATTGTGTTTTTTAGCCTACTAGGAATGAGTGTTTTCAGAACTTTGATCCAGAAAATACATAGGTTTTAAAAATAAAAAGAACCTTTGTGAAAATAACACTACTCTGTGCTATTAATATTCAGTGAATTAAGAAATAGAAAAGGGAAAAGAGAATTTCTGACGTATGATTTGGGACAAATGGACATATCTTCAAATAATACAATGCAGAAAAAACTACTGGGTTGAAGAATATTGATAATCTGTAGGCACTGATGGCGTCATGCTTTACTCTCTCCTTACAAATAGCAATTAAACTAAAGGGAAATACCTTATTCCTGATTTCTGTGTGGCACAAACCTGCCAGATCTCAATCTCTCTGGCACAAGATGGACTCATTTTTCCTATCCTACTGTGTGCCTCAGATCCCTCATGCATGAAGAAGGCAGCAGCTTCTTTCTGGCTGGAAATGGTCATCCTGCTGCAGGCAAATCCACAATTTCACTGATGTCCAAAAGCTCAGAGCACTCCTCCTTCAGGACAGGTCCACAGCCGGCCAGGCAGGCAGCAGGACCCTCCTCTGTTGTTGGAATCCAGGATGCTGAGACTTTTAAACTTTCTGTGCTTAAAGGCACAGACCCACAAGAGAACACTGAAATTCACCTGAGGCTGTGGAGAAGACTTTAAAAATTGATTGATAGCACTGGGATTACGGGTCTGTAGTTAGTTAGAAGTGTGTAATATCACAGGGTGGAAAGCTTAGAGTTTAGGGTTTTAGAATATAGAAATAAATATGAAACAAGATGGAGGTTTTAGGGTGGAGGCAAGTTGTTCTTCTTTACCTTCTTCTTCCTTCTTCTTCATGGGTTTGGGTGATATTTTGTAACTGGACAGAAAAGTCTGCATTGCAGGCTTTGAGGGATCAGTTATTGGGTTAAAAGGGAAAATAATCTAGGTGTCCTTTCTTAATTGGATAGTTTAAAAGACCTTGTAAAGAGAGATAGTTAGCCATTTTGTGCCTTGCTAATGAAAAGCTGCAGAACTCATGGTGGTAAGGCTGTTTCACTGATAAGAAATAATAAACACCTGAGTCCAAACATGAACTACCATCTCAAGTGCCTTCAGTCCTGACCTCGAGAACCCACACTCTGTCACATCTCATGGCTTACTCAGAATGTGTCTGTGCCGTGACCTCACCAGGCTGGCTAAGCTTTCCTTCCACCACCACATCACCTGTCATACAGCCTCTCACACACCAGAGGGGAGCTAAGCTGAGGAAAATGCTGTTATAGACTGACCACAGTTACCAAGACATTGAAAGAAAAAAGCAACCAGAGGCAAATGTTCCCCTACCACATCGCTCTGTTTCTAGGGAGATTTTTCCTTCTAAAATTGGAAGCGGTCTGCATGGAGTCAGAGCACTCATGGGATTTCTTTTAACAGGTATTCAGTTTCACGAGTTAGATATGCCTTTCCATGAAAAAATAAACTTAAAAATACTAAGGTGTTTGCAACAAATACAACACCTTAAGGAACTTATCAAGGATTCTAAAGGATTAGAAATAAGATCAAAATGCCATGGAGGAGAAAATTCAAACGTTAAACAACCCCCAAAAAATCAAAATGGTCTACACACACACACACACACACACACACACACACACAATCACACACACATATTTATTTATTTATTTATTTAAATTAAACAGAAGATGAATTGTTTTCTTTATATGTAAAAAAAAATCCCCCAAATTACCCTCCTAATTAAACCCCAAACAGCCACTACCTTTTAAAACCTGCAATTTTCTGTAAACCAGCAGGTTTTTGTTTTGTGTATAATACTACATAGAAGTAAAAATTCAGTGAAACTTATTACATAAAAGCTTGTTTGTCCATAGGTTTGCCTTCCAATTTTCCTCACAAGTCTCTATATTTTCATACTTGCAACACAACAGAACTAAGCATATGTGGCTCTAAAGATATTTGAAGGCATTACAAATCATCTAAACTTTTCTGTAAATATATATGACAGCCAAAGAAATTCTGTTCCCAATATAATACACATCCATTAAACAATTCTGTTCTGTGATTTAATATTAAAATATTTTACAAATACAAGGAACTGCAAAAGCACCAAGGAATTCTTTTTAAAATACTTTCCATCTTAATGCACCATTTTGCCCACCATTCAATTTCAAAGTTAACCAAAGCAGCAGCTCACTGAAACCATGCAGAGAAGCTCAAACCTGCATTTATCAATGTTTTCTGAACCATCAGTGCCCTTCAAAAGTCTTTCACTAATATTCACATTTTATTTGTGAAGTGTCGTAAGACAAGTTATTCCTCACACTCCCATTCCTGGATGAATGATACTTGAATTGTTCATTTTCTAAGAATAGACTATGTTAATTACTTTTTGAAATTTACACTCTCCATCAAAATGTTTGAGAATGAAAGCAGTACTTAAATAACAACAGGAAGTCCTTTTAAGCTTATTAAAATATGTAATATATTTGCCAGCATACTGAATAGTCTTTGCATAAATAATTTCTTTGCTAGCCTTTGAGCATTTTTGCATTCCACTTTATTAACAGTGCAGATAATACATTACTTTTATCAAGATAATAATTGAGCAACACAGTCCCTGACAACTCATGAGAGTAAGTCCCTTATTTTCAGGGAAATGGCAGCAGAGAGGTGTAGTGACTAAATTTGTGTGCTCACCCAATGACTTAACAGCAGACTAAGTGTTAAAACACAGAGGCTTTTAACATATGTCAATAAATAAAGACAAATGTGATATTAATGTTGTGCAACAAGAAAGGATCTTTCTGTGTAAAAGTGTATGTTGGCTAGGGAATGCCTATGGTCAGCATTTTCTCCCACCAAATTCCTAATGATTGCTGCACTACTTCTGGCAAAAAATACCTATTTAGTTCTGGGAACAAAAATAAAAAAGGACTCACACTTTTGTACAAATCAAAACCAGCCATTCAGAGGCCAAACTGAGCTACTAGATTAGTAATTACAAAAATGTGATGTTTGTATGTTCCTATCTAAAGTCCACGCCTGAATTTATCTTAGTATCGCTTTCCATTCCAAGTACAATTCATACCATGAAGTAAGAATTTCAGCTTTTGGATCTGCAGTAAGTTCTGATAAATGTGGAATTCTGCCTAGTACTCTGCCTTTTTAAAAATACACATAAAGTTCCTTAGTCTTATAAATATAACCTGAAAATAAAAAAACCCCACCACATTTGTTCTCTCTCAACATTGAATTTCTTCATACAGAAAGAATGTTTGATATACTACATTGGCTTTGAGTTACTAATGTTTCTGAAATTCACACAGTGAACTGAAGAAATCATGCCACCATAACAAAAATGTTAAACATTTCACTAGCTGACAAAACTCAGAAAAATTCTTTTTGATAGATATTTGACTGTCCAGACATTTAAAACTTTCTATAAATCACCTGTGCCTGGACACCTTCCTTTTAAATAATCCAAGAACTAAAGCCCATTTATAAAAATCTTAGTATTTTCAGGCACCCTAGGTAAATGTGCATCAGATTTAAATTCCTGATTTTTTATTCCTTCAAGTATTTTACTTAACTTATTTAGCATCTATTTAATTTCATTCATCTTCCCAAATTAATCATCAGGCATACATTTCATAGTAGGCATGAATAAACGATAATCATTCAGTTCATTGAGCAGAAATAGTGACCTACTAAATCAAATACTTCAGATAATCCATTGATTTCTCACCAGCCAGACTTCTCTCACATTTGCCAGGTTTTTGCATTCCAACAATTCATTTTAGCAGGAATCTAACTATGCATTCTAGTCAGACTTTAAGAAAAACAAAAATCAGTAACTGCATGCAGTTTTGATAAGTACAGGTCCTATTCTGCTACACTGGAACTTTTTGGTAGAAACTTCATTAACTTAAAATAAAACTTCAAATAAAAATATCCATTTAATCTGGCATCACCTGGTCCAAATAAAATAGAGATGTGTTTAAATTTAAAGCCTTGTCCTTTCTTCAGTTTTATGTAGAAGTATTTAATAGTGGTTCAGAAATATCTCGTGTATACTTTAAAAGAATTTTAACAATTCCTTCCGTAAAGCCTTCAAAATTCAATTACTAACACTTCCCATAAACCTCAAGAAATTCCAGTTATAGTAAATATCTAACAAGCAATGCAAGTTTTATTATATCTACACTATCAAATGTTAAGAAGTGATTGAAAGAAAAAATGGGAATCTTTCTTTGCCTGGTTTCCTATGGAAAGAAGGCTTATGCAAGCCTATATTCCCTGCATATGCATGCAATTCATTTGCTTGTCTTGTAACTCCTTAGGCACTTGCTGGTCAAATTCAAAAGGGTAACTATTTCAAAGGTACTATGTTTCTACAATTTCTGGGAAAATAAGTAAGCAGGGTAAACCAGTAAGAAATTGGTAAATGGAGCTCTGTCCTTATTAGAATTCAGGTGATTTGTACAGAAGAGAAAACATAAAGTCTATCTCAGAGAAGAGTTCTCAATTTTCTATTTATCACCATCCTCCATCTACTTGAAATAAAAATAGTAAACTAGGTGTAACAGCATTTATAAAGCTTTCAAACTAATTATTTCTCTTTAAGAACATTATTCCAAAGATCATAATACCATTGTTTCAAAACACAAGAGATTTTTCCAAAATGCAATGCTTTTATGTCCTTTATTTCTCTCCATATGCACATACTCCTACACAACACACCTACACTTCCTGCAGAATGAAACAAGGCTGGATTCTCTTCTCAGCTTTGAACTTGGAACTGATACCGAATTTGTAGTGAAACTAAAACCAGTTCGCCATGTGAAGTGCAGACCTGGTCTATGAAAAATGTTGCCCCAAACCCATCACTGTTTAATTCTCTTTTGCAAACGCTCTTCCAACCTGTTCACCAGACAGGTGAAAAGCTAGGTGCTAGACACAGCAATGAAAAACATCTGCCTACTTCTGCAGGCCTGATGTACACTCATGACAGGGTTGAAATGCAGTGACCACCTGTACCATGAGCAAATAACTCACTGTTGCATAACAGGGATCAGCAAAACTTTTTTTTACAAGTGAATGTTCAGTCATGGGACAAGGCATTCAGTTATCAGCTGCCATCATAATAGGTTATGGAGCTTACTCCAACCAGAAATTTCATGTCTTCTTAGAAGATACATTAAATTCCATTCCATTTACCTACCTATTCTCTGACATAGGAAATATATAAGAATATATATTATATAAGAAAAGACAACTTTCAGGATTCTGAGTGACAAAAAATTAATAACCTTTTCAGCCTCTCTAAAGTAGCTTCTTCCATTAAAGTCCTTCTTCATATTAAGAGCATGTCTGAAGCTACTTTCCCAGTGTTACTGAAAAATTAGATGCCATACTCACTGGATTACACCTCAAAAGACAGTGTTAAATTTGTGTCTGTGAGATCAGGGTTACTTCCAAACTGATAAATGTCAGATTGTGTTAGATCTAGTGAAATTATATTTTGCGGCCATGGCTAAAAAAAAGACCTCACCAGAAGGCAGTAAAAAATCCAAGCCACAAAACTCCCACACCCAATTTCATCTTTGATCATGGAAAATGCTATATTTTCCAAACACAGTGAAAATAATTATGATAATTTTATAAATATGAAAGAAAATTAAAGATTATTTTAGTAATGAACAAGCACACATCTTGAATGTGAAAACAGACACTTGGGTTTAAGTTGTTATTCAATAGTGTGCCCAAGACAGCTTTCAAAGATTGTCCTATTCATCTCCTGCAGTCCATACTATCTTCCTGCATAAGTATGTTACACATATTACTGAATTACACAAATTCAGCAATCATTTTGCCTCTATCCAGACATGACAGCTCTGCCTCTGTGCACTGCTACAGGTCTGTGAATCACTGAACAAGCATGGGACTGCTGAATTGCTGAGAATGGGAGAAGTGGGTGGACAGAAAAACAGACATAACCTTTTTTTTTCAATAGTCTTGATCCCCTTCCTTGTCCACAGCCACATCATATCAGATTTAAATCACATATTCTATTATCTTACTCTGGTTGCGAAGCCTCTGTGGTTAAGGAGATTTATAAATACCTACAATTTGGGACTTCAGAAATTCTGGATTTTCAGAGACAGATATTATATAGATAACAGTTTTGTTCTTTTCCCATGCTTCATTCTTGGCAAGGTGTCAATAGCCATTAACTAATAAACTGATCTCAATGTTTGAAATAATTTTACAGCTGTGATTACAAAGTGCATTGATTTAGTACATAGGGTTGGTTCCTAACAGTTCTCAAGGGAGTGTCTGCTGAGATCACGCTAGACTTGAAAAAATTAATTCAAAATCACCACCCTGAACAGCGTGATTTTAAGATAGAATCTCTTTCAATGTGCAAAGACCATGCATATGTGCATATTATCAATATAAGGTCTCAGTTTTGTTACAACTTAGAACATGTGTAGCTATAGCCTTGATGATTAATAATTATGAGGTATACGAGGCTCACTGCCTCTTTACCTAAAATGTTTTTGTAGAATTGGTAACATTGGATGCCCTAGATCAATAATCAGTGTGGTATTCCTGCTATAAAAATGTGACAGAAATAATGAAAGAAAACACAGACAGAAAGCAGGTAAAATTAAAAGAGAGGAAATAAAGTAAAAGATGGTGGGAGCAAGGGACCCAGAAAAATTAGAAAGAAGAATCATCACAGGCACTCCATATTTAGTTTAATGAACTATGGTCACTCATTCATCATCTTCCAACACATTAAACTGCTGTAAAGAAACAAATTTTCAAAGAAAGAATCCACTGAAACTTCTCTGAGAATGAGATTTCATCTTTCAAATTTGCATCCATCCAACCTTTTGTAACCTCTGTAACTGGGAGCTTTGTAATCAGAGACCTTTTATTTTGGTGACAGAAAAAATGTGTGAACTTCTACCGTCCCCTGAATTTTCCACTACAAAGCCAATTTTGACAAACCTGGCATAAGAAAACTCTAAAGGAAAAGACTCCAACAGCACATGAAATTTCAGGAGACTGAAATTGCACGGCACTGCAGCAGGACATGAGTCTTTTTAAATAAGGGAAATCTGTGTGGTCCACTGAAGCAGAGAGCATCTCTTCAATTAATTTCATTACTATACAAGGCATTTACTCTCTGACATTAATTTCATATTTTTACTCACACATTTTGCATGTAAATATCAAATATTTCAACTATATTATACCCACCATTTTTTCTCCAGAGTATAACAAATACATAAACATTTTAAAATATAAGTGTGCTGGTTTAGGCTAGGGTAGAGTTAATTTTCTTCACAGTGGATAGTACAGGGCTATGTTTTGAATTTGTGCTGAATGCAGACAGGGTTGATAATATAGAGATGTTTTTGCTATTGCTGAGCAGGGCTTACACAGAGCCAAGGCCTTTTCTGCTTTTCCTACTGCCACTCTGGGGAGGAAGTTGGGGGTGCATGGGAAGTTGGGAGGAGACACAGCCAGGACAAGTGACCCAAACTGACCAAAAGGATATTCCAGACCATGTGGCATCATGCTCAGTAAGTAAAGTTGGAGAAGCAGGAAGAGGGGAAGTGTGGAGTGATGGAGTTCACCTTCCCAGGTAACTGTTACACCTGATGGGGCCCTGCTCTCCTGGAGATGGCTGAACACCTCTCTGCCTATGGGAAACACTGAATTAATTCCTTGTTTTGCTTTGCCTGTGTGCATGACTTTTGGTTTCCTTATTAAATTCTCTTTATCTCAACCCATGAGTTTTCCAGTTTTTACCCTTCCAAGTCTCTCCACTGTCCTATTACTGGGGAAGTGAGTGAGTGGCTGCTTTGCTGGCTGGGGCTAATCCATGACAACAGGCTGTTCTTCAATCCAGTAGTGTCAGGCACACTGCCTCTTAAAAATAAACCCAGTAGACCATCTGATATGTATATGTAGCTTCACTTGAAAAAAATACTAGTATTTTTTAACATTTTTAACAGTTGAAAATAAATGAAACCAAGTTCAATAGTCTCTTCCTTAGAAGAGAGGCTTTAATTCAAAAAGAAGAAAATTCTTAGTGTTATCTCTTGAGAGAATTAGCACCATCACCTCTCATTTCATAGTATTGAACTCCATGCTGCAAAATTGTTTATAGAGAAGCCAAATATCTACTTGATTTCAAAAAATCCTCAGCATCTAGGCTAAACTTATTGGATAAAGTGAATGACTAAAGTAAGTGGCAGATAACAAATGAAATCTACAAGTGAACTTTCCATTTTTGCAGCAATGTGTAACTGAAAACACATCTTGGTATTGACTTCAAACTAAAAAGGTGGAAGAAGCTGAGATGCACAGAAACCCCACTTTTGCTTTTATGACTTTTTTTATACTTTATAACTTCATTTTATTATTCCTCACACACACAAACACCCCCACAAAAGCAAAACTGGCATCCATGGTATTTCTGGATTTTGAACAATGATGTTTTCATTTAGTAGAATATTCTGGTGTGATCAGAAAAGATAAAACTCAAAGTGAAGACTAACAAACACTGAAGAACTAAAAGGGCTACTGTGCTGAGCAGGTAACAGACTGGGACACCAGTTTTCAAAATCCAAATACAAAGCTATTTCTGTGAACTACATGCCTACTTTTTATAAACTGGTTAAATAAATTAAGAAAAAATAATCTAGAATCTATTCATGCAAATAGCTGGATTTGGATGTCAAATATTCAAAATAATGAAAGTTTTTCTAGTGAAATAGACCTTTGTGCTTTGCAGACACAAGTAGAACTAAGGTCAAGAAGAAACAAATCATACCATTTATGATGCTGATAAAGCAGAACAGATGACAAATACCGTTAAAAGAAGAAAATGTTTGGTACAGTAATTTCATCACAGGCAAAAATAAAGGAAATTCATAAATGAATTGTAAAAAAATTGATAAATGGTAAAAATGAAGGATATTTATGAATTAAATGGAAGTCTTCAAAATTAATCTGCTGTCTTACTAACAGTGATAACATGACAACTCACTACTATTCAGCAAACAGATTTTCTGGGTTAGCCCCTTTTAATCACAAAGTGGCATTTAACTACCATTAATGAACAAGACTGTAATCTTAGTTTCAGCAAATAACATCTTGAAGTGCTTCATGATAATCTGGAAATAAACATCAATGGAAAGGAAAAGAGAATTTGTTCAGTGCATTTCAGGATGATCACTACAAGTCCCAGGTGGACAGTAATTTTTTTTGGACAATCACCTACTTTACTTCTTGCAGACAGTACCATATGAATAAATACACAACAAATTCCAAGAAAACCCTATTATCTTGATCAGTGGTAATGAACTTTCACTTTAGATCCTTAGGTGGCCAGAAAATACTCCTAAAAGAAAGAATTTCTTGAACTCCATAGGCAGAAATGCCAAAACCTGGACTTTCTGTGGTGAGTGATTTTGAAAACAGTAAATTTTAACTGTTTATGCACAAATCTTGACTTCCACAGATGCCAGACTTTAAGGAATGTAAACAGACTGACTGAAATCAGAGATTATTCACAGTGTGAAATCTGACAAAATTATGGACTAAATATCAAGGTAACAGCAGATATTCTACTAAAAGCAGATCTCCTTTATCTCATTTTACAAAATATGCTACATTAGAGTATCAGGGCCCCAAAGACAGCACTAAACAAAAATGAGAATAAAAATAAACATGTATTTGAAAACTATGCATTTGATTATTTTTAATTTTAGAAGTTTTAATTTTTCTAAAGCTGAAAAGTTGCTCCATAGTACTTGCAGAGCTGATGCTGGGCTGTTGTGGTGGCACATTAGCAAGGGAGGTTGCAAATGCAAAATGGATAGTTTCAATAATGATATATATACCTGTTACTGTTTTTGTTTTGACAGGACTGCTGGCATACTCAGAGGCTTGATTTGACTGCTGTCTTGCCAAAGGTGCACTTCCAACCGATGCTTCATCCTCTTTCTTTCGAGTTACCGACACACCAAGTGGAACAGCTCCTACAGACTGCTAGAAAAAGAAGTATCTTGTGAACCACTAAAAGTCAAAACACATTAACATAGAATTATGGCATTGTCATGAGAAACATTTTTTAAACTAGTATTTGGAAATGTATAGAAGACAACTTGAAACACTGATTGGAGCACAAATATTTTTAAACAAATGGAAATGAAATGCTAGATTCAGATTTATACTTATTCTTTATTTCAGTCCTGTTAGTCTGAGGAAAAGCTCTATGAAAACAAAAAAGGGACATAAAATTAACTTTAGAGTTCCATTGTTGTTAGCCAACCAAAAACAATAGGAATAAACCTGGCTGATGACCAAAGTAAAATAATTATCTAAATGTTTAATGGAAACTGAAAATTTTTATCCAGATATGAAGACCCAAAGACACTTATTAACCTTCTTTAAATTCCAAAAATATAGGATGTATTTATATTTCTCCATTATTGTGCTTCTTCCTAACATTTTAAATACAAGATTTAACTGCTACTGATTGTGAACTGTTGTGACTTTCAAGCATACCAATAAATAAGAACCTGCTCAAAATGTGAAACTGCTGACAAATATAAAACTACAAAACTGTAGGCATTGAAACTAAGTTTGAAGGACTGCATCCTTATTTTAAGATTAGACAAGAGTGATGTGTATTAATCTACATGGATTCTGGAACAAATGAATAGTCTATTGGCTTTGTTGTTACTTTTTTATTCATGCTAGCAAGAAAAGACAAAATTATTTATTAAAAACAATTTGATCCTCAATGTTGCTATACAGTTGGCATTTTATTTTACTAACATTTTGCTGTAACATCAGCTGCTATGTAAACTGCAGATGCATCCCAATTGACAAAAGCAGAATACTTCTACCACTGATTTTGCAGACGGTTATCATTTAAAGATGACAAAGTTCTTTTCTAAAGATCAGACATTAGGATTACACGCATCTTAATTTTTGTGTAATTTAATTTTGTTCAAATTGGAGTGAAAATGTAATCCATATAGCTGTGTAATGAGAAACCTCACACATTGCATTAGGAATCTCTGTGGGAAACAAATTCGTGTGAGGCGGGCAATGTGCTTGTAAATTTTCTCCAATAGAAAACAGATCACTGAATCGAGCAGTGTGCAATATGTGCACACATACAAAACCCCAAAACAAACAGAAAAATCATTTAATTGAAGGAGAATGGCTTCCAAACGCCTTCACAATTTTCCACTATAAAAGTAAATTAAAGTAATACAATCAACTATTTAATCCTACTCCAGTGAAAACAATCCATTTATATATACAGTGGTATGCAAAGTTAATAGAAAAATACTAATTTCAATGACAAACAGAACTCTCATCTCTCCTCCTCCTGAATGTACAGGCATTAGCTTTGCCTCCAAAAGCACTAAAAAGTTTTTCTGGAATACAGTAACATGCCACCTTGGCATACCCTCTAGTTAAAACAACAACAAAAATCCCCATCAGCTTTGAAAATACAACCTTTACACCACAGAAATACTTCTCACTTGCATACAGAGAAAGGATCTGAAGTTTTGTAAACTTTCATCAGACATTTTACATTACTTATTCTCAAAATCTTGCAATTTATCTGATACAACTCTCATAAGGCATGGCCATCTGCAGCTTTCTCATGACAGCAACTGTTGAGCCATGATTTGGCAATTCTGGATGTAACACCGCAAGAACATTGACTTGCCAAAGTGAAACAAAAATTTCTGAAGAATGAATGCAGACAATACAGGACAGTACAAAAGACAATAGGATGGAAATACTGCCTGAAGAAGCTGTATCTATTTCTGAACCACTGAATAAATGGATCAGCAAAATATAATAAGTTACACTACTAGTCAAAGAGTGAAAAACATCAAGGCTATCACAGCCAGATAAAGCTGGAAAAAATTATGACCAAATATTGAGTGCTGATCTGGACAATGAAACAGCTGTTTTATCTTTGCTCACTGAAATCAAGCCTGATGTTCCACTGATGACACTCAGTACAATCTTGTCAGGTTTTTGGCATAAGATTTCTGGTTAAAAGAATCCAGAAGATGAAAGATCAGTATTGAACTAGATGGAAAAGGATCATCAAGATTTGGGGTTTAGCCACAAAATGATGAGGAAATTGTGGCTTGGGAAATAGCAGATGACAAGAACCCCACAGCTGTAAGAAAAGGCAAATCTGATGGGAAAGGAGGCACTGCAGGCTAGAGTTATCATAAGCATTTAATCACAAGAATCCAAAAAGCCAGCTATAAAGTAGGATGTAGTAAAGCTTAAATACACCTACTTGGGATTGAGCTTTATGGTTACTAATTGGTAATGTTATAGAAGATACAGAACATGTAACAAAGTTCTGGAACTACAGCAGCTTTTATATGAGACTGCTTTGTTGACAAAAAGTCAAAATCAGATTTTGTTCTAGAATACTGACAGTTTTATCAATAAATGTTTTGTGGCAATTATATACAGAATACTAAAATAATAACAATTCACGTATTTCAAAAGAAGAAAGGTTACTACTTTTCAAATGTAATTAGGTTTTTAAGCAGTAGCTGAAAAACTATAGAAAAGCAATCCTTTTCTAAATTTAATGGCACAAATAATCTGACACATTACATACCATGTTAAGTATGTGTATACAAAACACACACATATATATGCCATTTAAGCGTGCAAATAGATCAACAGATACCAATTTTTCATTTTTTTTTACTTCAAACTATGTGGTCAACATGACTTTGGAAATGATAAAGACCTAAAATCAGAGAAAGACTCGGAAAAATAATAGCTAAAAACCAGCTTGCCAAAAATACAACGGGCCAAGTATTTCCTGATTTATGTGGAGACATGTCAACTAACCAAACCTAAAAAATCTATAAAGAGGACTAATTTGCCTTAGGTGAATTAATATTTCATTTTCCATGGGATTTTTTTGTAATTAAATATTTCATTACTGAATTACAATTTCCCACAAATGTGAGGCTGAAGAGACTGTAGGCAGATCTGGGAGCATGAGAAATGAGTTTTACAGAAAATGTGAACATCTGAACAGATTAATAACTTTCATTTAAAGGATGCCTATACAGTCACCTCCCTGAAAACAAACCAAAGGCAAAAGAATATTCCGAGATAGGAACCTAAACATTATCACTGGCTTGTGAACTGTCAAATTCAAAAGCTTGAGCCCAGACATGAATGGCTGTCCTTGTGATGGTATAGAAGCCAGTTTTCCCACGTGGTGGATGCTGCATGCACACAGACCCATGGTTACACCTGCAGTAGCTCACAGCTAGCAAGCAGGAAGAAAAATCAACAAAGTCTTTGGAGTGGGGATGGATGGCAGCTCTGTTCAACACATGATGTTTATTGAACATCTGAGATCACTGTCATGCAATCACTATCTAGCTCAGAGAAGAATATTTACAACATTTGCTTACAAGATTGTCCAAACTGTACCGGAATGAGCTGTGACAGCAAGAAGGAGCCACCCTGCCTACCTTGCAACAAGTTCTAATGACATGAAAATGCAATCACTGTTTGACTACTGAGTAACATTTAATTGTGTTGATTTCTAAGATTACTAGTACACCTAAATTGTTTCAGAGGATTCAAATAAAGCAAGGCATTAGACCTAGTTCCCAATTAAAATTAAATAAATGAATAAAAATGCACTAATAAAAATTAACTGCTAAATAAAGAAGACCTGCTTCACCCCTGGGGTGCACTAAACCACCTTCTTTCCTGGCAGGTTGACTTGCTAATTCAGATGAAATTCTATGATTGCTGCAGGTTGGCACTTCAGGTACTGGAAAAGTGTTCTGCTGAAATAAAAGACTGATAACTGATTAGCTGTAATGTTTCCAAACTTATGTGGTGGACTGATGTCAGCCAAGAAACCCCTCATTTTCATCAATGAAAGCATTCCATTGGCAGTTTCAAGGGGCCTCTGAAAGCAGAAGTTACAAGCTTTGAGTTCCACATAGGTTTAGTTCCTTAGGCAAGAAGCAATTTCATTTCTGTATCCTTCAGAAACTTAAATGCCTTCATGGGGTAAGAGGTGACAGATCCAGATAGGGATAAACACATTGCTTCTCTCCTGCAAGCAATATCAGAAATCAAAATCTGTTTTAATTTGAGAAATCTCTGCACACCAAGAAGGGAATTATATTACTATAGGAACATGCTTGTTTTATCAAAGCATTTCCAGCTATTTCTTCAAGGTAAACAAGGCAACACAGCTTTGCCCTCAACAGCCAGCTTTGCTGCAACATGGAATAATCCTAAATTTGGGTACTCTTACCTTCTGTCATTCATTCATTGCTGCTCCTTATCACACATCTGGCCATTAAAGCATCAAGGATGTGCAATATTCCAAAAGTCATTCTAAGACAGAACAATTTTAATGATCTACTTGTTCTACAGGAGATTACTGATCAAGTCATAACAATAAAATTATTTTATCTTAGTCAAAAATTCTAGGGAGATCTCTGATGCAGACTTCTGAACAAAGTACCACCTGAAGTACAACATCAAGATTGGCATTACTCTCAGTTCATGATGAACTTTCCATAAAGCAGTGAAAGGATTTCATAACACAGTAAAATTCCTAAGATAATGGTAAAGAGAAAATGAGCAGAGAAAAAGCAGAGTTGAAGAAAAAAACCACTTGATTAAATTGAATTGTTAATGACTGATTTTTTTCATCTCCTACACAGCTGAGAAAAAATTCTTGGGTTTGAATTGGGATACACAGTGTTCCATGGAGCAGATGTTCAAGAAAAGGAGAAATCTGGATTCTGAAATGACATTCCAGTGTTTTAAAGCATGATGAATCTGGAAGAAGTGCAATGTCTTTCTCTTGGTTGTTTTGATATATGACTAAGAATGTTCACCTTGACCTCCTGGGTTTAGATCTACTCTGTTACTGAAATGCTCCTTCAATTAGGTAGTAACACCTGGACATGTATGGAGCAGCCAAAAAAATGGACAGAAATATGAACAATACAGATCTATATTAGGCATTTATGAGTACATATTTTTGATAATTCAGTCTTTCCCTAAAATTACTCATTTTAGCTCACAGAAATCAATAATGTAAGAAAAGTATTGACAAGTTCCAAAGGCTTTACATTAAAGTACATTTGAGAAAGATGACAGACCACTGATTTATAAATTTATTGCAAAAAGTATCATGCATACTAACTGTCCCATATCAAAGTATAGATAAGGCTTCTTATTAAGGAAAAGAAACTCTTCAAATTTTTATCTTGCAAAGCTAAGTATGGGCTTTTAAAAGAGAGCAAAAATAAGAAAATGGCATTGGTTTAAATAAAACAAGTCATAGCTGAAAAGTCTTTAGAATAGTCATAATAAAACATTAAAGAATACTTAAAAATTACTAGAAACAAGGCCTTGCTGCCATAAGACTCACCAGAAAAAAATCTTCCAAAAAAAGTCAAAATAAAATATTAAATTGCTGAAAACAAGGCCTCTAAACTTGGCTTTGTTTTGATTTTCATTTGGGAGTCATTGTTAACAAGCTATAAACAGCATGAGTACAAGAAATCACACCATAGTGGTATCTTTGCTAAATTCTGGTCAAATTACCCTTTCATAAGCATTTATAAACAATTTACCTTCTCAACAGGGCATTTAGACTAAAGAAACACAGGTTTAGGGGTTTAGGCAGATAAGCAATTGGTGCACAAACTACTCCCACATTGAGTGTTGATACACTTACAGCTCATTGTACAAAAACAATCCATACAGACTAAAGCACTCTTAAAAATGAATGCCAACATCATGGCCTTGGTTATCACACCAGTTGTACAATTCTTAGCTGCTGGGCAGCAAGGTGCAAAGAGAGCTTTGCCTAGCAGTAGTCCAACAGTAATAAATGAAGAGGGGTGATCCTCACCCCAACAATAATAAATGAAGAGGGGCTGCATGTCCCCCCACACCCCAGCACTGCAGTCAGTCACTGTTCTGTTCCAGCTGAATAAAATGTCACTGAGGCCAAAAGACATTAAAATGTTAAGAGTTTTGTAAAAATGCAGCTTATTATGTTCCATATTTCTAACTCGTCATGCTTTCAGTTAAAACCACTTGCAACAGCCACAGTGAATATTTCAGCAGATATAAAATATATTACTACCAAATTGGCACTATAAACTTCAACTCAAAATCCCAGAAAAATAGTTAAAAGGCAAACAAAAATGAAGAAGTTCATAGTAAAGGTGTCCCATCCCTGTGGGGAACCTGGTAATCTCAGCCACATCCTGTATGAAAGCAGAAGTTTACATGACTATAGCTGTACCAATGGATAAATAAATAAATACTTTCATTTAACTTATTTTATCAAGTACTAACATTATGAGTTTAATGTGTACACAGGGCCAAAGGTACTGAAAGGTTTTCTAACTCTGTGTTTTCAGACAGAACTCAAACTTTGACTTACTCAAAATGATAGAGATAAAGCATTGTTTTAAAATTTAAAATGTCTTAATATTTAAGATCTCTGAATCGTACAAAGAACTTCTAAAGAAAGTATTTTCTTTTTTTTTCCATTGCAACTGTGTAAGACTGACAGTTAGAACAGAGGAAGATAAGAGCTTTACCAATCAAAAACATTTTGACCATAACTCTTGCTTGAAAGCATTGTATCTCATGGCTCTTAAGTGTTCAAAAATTAGGAAGGTTTTATAGAGCATTTTTGTTTGGTTATACTAGTTAGATTATGGTAACAAACTGAATTTTTCCAAAAAATAAGGCACAATGCCTAACTTTGACTAGAATTCTTATTCTAGGATAATTACAGCATTATATAAAGAAAAAAAGTCACTGGTTAAGTATAATTTATCACAGATATAGTTTTCTTTTCACATAAAGTCTCTTCATGACTGCTACAGACAATTTAATTTGTACTATTACATGCAGTTCATTACCACAGTCATGTTAATGATGCAAATGGTATGACATTGACAGTTGAGTTTATAAACTCATATTTAAAATAATTTCAAATTGCTAAGACATTTTAAATACAAATAACATTAGGATTGTGATACAGTAATTGTAATCTGAAATAGATGATGAAAAAATTTAGAGGGCTGTATGAGGTAATGACATAAGTTACACAATAAATACTTTAACAAAATTTGGCTAAAAATTTTACCACTGATAATCAAAACCAGGGAAAAACAAGTTTCCTAAAGTAGTCACTTAACCCATCTAGTCACCCAGTATCAAAAGAGAAAGAAAGCACTGACTAACAGGTGATTAAATGCATGGATGTTAAAGACAGACTTTAATAAAAACACTTAAAATAAGCAGGATAAGCAGGATTGATTACATTTTGGAAGGCTACATAACAATAAAATGTAGATAAATGGTTTGTTTTGCAAGGGACATACACTAGGAAATGTGCTGCTCCAGTTGTGATGCAGGAAAGAAGAATAACTCAATACAGTTAAAATCAGAGTACATTTATTAAAACAATAATAAAGCTTCACTGTCACAATGAAGTTTTTCTGATGCTGGTGCAGGAAATTTTTCTGATGCTGGTGCAGACTGAGCTTAATGGGACTCAAATTAATGTTTGGCAATTACTACTTAACGAGGTAATTTAGACATAAGAAACAAATGTTTACAAGTAATGTTTATCCTCCCACTTCAGGGGCCCAGAATGAAACTCCTCTGTTGTTCACAGTGTTCTATAGTTATGAGACAAATATTGAGATTTTTACATTTGTCACTTTATAACTGACCACTGCGAAGTGAGACAGAACATCACTGGTGACATCAACCACCAGTTTGATCAGCTACAGCACATTTAAGTTCTAGGGAATTCTGCCAAACAACCGTAATAAGTAAGTTTAGTTTAAGGGAAAACCAGTGCTCTTTTGAGGTCAGGAATATGTGGCATGAAAATCAGGGTTAAGAACATGTCAAGGGAAGCACTGCCCCACACAGACCCCCAGCCTCAGCTGCTTCTATCTTTGTCAAGCGCATCATATGCAAATATGGATTTTGACATCATATACAGAATCTTCTACTCACTTCTGTCAAATTATGAACTGAATGGCTCATCTCCTATTAAAATGGGGTTTATTAAGAGTGCTGACTTTATAACCAGTTATACAGTTATTTGATAAATCATGACAAATTTTAAAATATGATGCACCATTCAGACTCAAGGCTTATGAGGTCTCAGTAGTTAAGAACAGTTGCAAAATAATATTCCTAGAAGGTGATCACAAACACATCTTCTTTGTTCTTTTAATTAAAAATGAAAAAGTTGTGAAATTAAAATTTTAATATGCCAACTTAACATTATAAATAATTCAAAATAAGATCCAGAGTACATGCAACAAATCACAAGAAAGCAGTCACAAACTACAAATACTTGGAAAAATGCACTACTTGTCATATATAGAAGTGAAAGCTTCCCCTCTCCCCATCCCTTTTCCTCCTAAAATACATACCTGCTGAATGTGCCTGCTGACTCGTTTCTGAGGTTGGTAGATAAGCCATGTATACAGGACTGGATCAACATTAATTGCTAATCCTTGTACACTGGACAAGAGAACAGCACCTGCACACCATAGAAAAAAGAAAAAAATTAAACTACCTGCTCAAGAATCTCCTTGTATGCTTTCAGTTTTCTTGCAAACAAATCGTCTTTAATGCAGACTTTTATTTGGCTTGGACTACATATATAATAAATAATAATACTAAAAGAATAACTTCAATAACATATTCAAAGTGAGAAACTTATCAGCACTATTTGCACACATAAAAAATGCAGCAACTTGCATATTGATTTGTTTATTACAACTTTTTGTCAAGAAAAATGGTTGTTTTCACAAAATTGCTTATGCAACTGAATAAGCAACACCTTCCCTCACACAACACATGACACCTTCCCTCAAATTCTCAGCCAACATTACCACTCTGCAAAAAATGAGTCAATAAACACCCCTGACAGAAAGGGAAGAATATAATGCATGACTCCCCACAACCTCAATCAAAAAACCCCCACGGTCTAGGACAGTGAGTTCTTTTAATAAAGACATGCCTACTTCACACTAGCTCTGCCCAAAGCTCAGGACAAACATTTTTCATGTAAACATGGTCATGAATATTCTTTAGAGGATGAGTTAGGCAAAATAAGGCAAATATTTTAACTGACAACAGTGGCAGCCTCCATACTGTGAGCTCTTAGGATTTTCCTAAGCTTTACAATATACCTTATTTTCTTTAAATGTCACTTTCTAGGACCGAGGATTACAAGACAGGGCTACTTTATTTCTTAAAAGTAAACTTCTAGTTTTCTTTTGTGAAGAAAAGCTCACATGGAAAATGTTAAGGCTCAAAACAGGAGAAAAACTATGTCAGTACCCAGGAATATTAGCATATACATCAAACCATGCACACTAAAACCCTAATTATGAAGCACTATCTCCATTAAACCTGCATTAAAAATCTGATTATACACTGGTGAGGCTTTTTTCCTAACAGTACAGAGAATGTATCTATTGCAGCAGAACATAATTACAGAGCTGTACAAATCAGAAGCAAATGGGTTAATGGAATACAAAGGTAGCAACTATACTGAAAAAGTGTAGCAACTAGTAGTAGGCAATTATCTTTTCATGTAAGCTCGGCAATTTTACTACAAATTAATATATGAAATAATGAAAAAAGTAGCAAAATAAATTTAAAACAGAAATCCTGGTTACTGGAAGATCCCATCACCAAATTCTACAGAATTACAGTAGTTCTATAATACCAAGAATCATAGTTCCTAAAGCAATATACACTACATTTACTCTGTGGTATACAATGTAATTATGCAGCAATCTGAATTTAATAATAAATTCAAATACATTCAGAAAGCTTGACACACAATTCAATGTACTTTCCAAAAAACAGTAAAAACATGTGCCTCAAAAGACACATCAGCAAAATTGTAAATGGGAAATTAATGAAAAAAATATAAGTTATGAGTTTATTGTATATAACAAAATTTTAAAGCCAGCTGAATTCCAAATGGCAGAAGACCCACCAACCTGGGGTGACACAAGCAAAGCCTGATGAGCACAATAGGAAAATGGCAGTCAGGAAACACACAAAAATAAATCATCTGCCTAGCCCAGGCTTGGAGTTGGAACACACACTGTGAGGAACTCCTATATACAGACTAGTCCATGTGAGCTGAAGGTTTTAAATGTCAGTAATAAACCTTAGAAATAAATCTGCAGTTAAAGGAAAAGCTAATGTCAAGTATAAATGGGTAACATGCAAGCAAGAGCAGTGAATATGCCTTGTGGCAGGATGTGCAGGAAACTAGAAAAAGGAAGCAAAAGGTAACAGAGGATTGATAAAATATATGTTACAATCATTATCTTTTATAAGATATTTATATGCCAATGTAAAAGACTCCTGCATCTTTAAGAGACAGCGCCTGTTGTCAGCAGTACTTAATGAAAGGTTTAATACACATGTGATACAGAAAGTGGGAGACAGACCTCCCAATGAGTGCAGCACAAAGGCAGCCTACAGGCAAAGTCAACAGAAAATCCCACATTTCTAGCGGACTCCTGAAAAGAAAAATACAGTGTTATGTTTTCAATAACATCCCAAAATGAAGAATGAGAGCTGAAGAGTTAGAAATTGCAGTTACACTGCACAAATTCTAGTCCACATCATTCTAGTAACTTAACAGAATTTCTTGAGTACTGAAAAAAAGAGCTACAATTAAGAAGTTCAATACAAATAAGTCAAGCTTTGAACTGAAGTTCTCCTTTCCCTTCAATGAAGTCAACATTAGCACAATCCCATAAATTCAAAAGTAAGGCAGCACAAGTAGCAAACATTCTTCCAGTTATCTTTTGATAGCTTGTGCCCAGGATATTAAGAAAATAAAACAAAACAAGCAAACAAAACAAACCCAGCAGAAGCACTCAGATAAGCAGTTACATTATTTGCCTTTCAGTTTGACTGTCAGGTAACTTCAGCTTCCTACTAAGCCACCTCTGTCACACTAAATTACTGAAATTTACTGCTGTGTTTGCTACTCAGCCACTATATTTAAGGGCAGTTTAACCTCCTATGTAAACTTGTTTTCTTTGTAACAGCTTTCTTCAAAATCCATACCAATTAAAAAACGTTTCTCAGATTTGCCTCCTGTTTTCATGTCAAGAAATAAGAATACTCCCAAGTTTTTAAGGAAGTTCTTACTAATTTGAGGATCAAGCTTGAAGCTGGTGGCAGACTTCTCACACGCCTAAAATAAATTAAAAATTTGCTATTCTGTCTCCATCAAAATGCAATGCCCGAGTTCCCTGGATTTCATTAAGATTGTGGAGAACTTTCTTTTCTTCCCCTCCCCTTTCTTCCTTTTAATTAAATTTACATTTCAGAAAAAAAGCAGACCCTAGTCCCATAGCATACTAGGGTTTCCTTTCCAGATCTCAGTTCTGGCCAGAGTTATCTATTACATCTATCTAGTAACAGATTTGAAAAATAAGTATTGAACCCAACACCGTGTAATCTTTAATGTTTGAGAATTTCCTGAGTCATGGTGTCATTTGCCAGGCTCAGCTTGGGCAAACAATTTCCTCCCTTCACAAATTCCCACTCTCTCCTGAAGGAATAGAAGACAGGGAGGCTGCAGTCAGGCAGAGGAGGACGACAAAGGGAAGGCAGCAGAACACAGCGATGCTTGGCACTCTCATCCTGTGGATGAGTTTCCTGCAAAGTCTCCTTGGATGATGACAGCTGCAACAACAGCACTTTTCTTCCCAAGGGAGAGGGCCCTGCAGAAGATAACTGGGGCCCCCTGCTTGGGCTGGCCCCACTGCCACCTCCTCCCACTCGGAGTGCTGAGCACAGGCTGCTGGAGGAGCAGGGACGAGAGGGGTCATCAGCCTGGGGCTCCCCCATAGAAACTCAGGGGAAAAAAGTGGGGAAAACTGGTAATGTGGTACACTTCTGGTGAGGTGGGAGATGACACCCACCCTGGGAACACAGCTGCAAAGAACAGAGGCCAGAGGGAAAGGCAAGATGGGTGAAATATGGCAGAGTCCAGCAGTAGAGTTGTGGAGCTGAAAAACGTTCAGTCATTACAAAAAAACAGGAAAGGGCCTCAAATACCAAAGAGACACAAGAAAAAAATGAAAGAGGCAGGACAGTGGAAAAATAATGTGGAGGTGAATGAGCACTTTGGGAAGGAGAAGGGAGGTGGCAACCCTTGGCAAAAAACACTTTTTGGAGCTGCACAAATCTTGTGAATGAGTAAACTGCATTACTGAGTCATTCCAAACAATCTGGAGAAAAAAAATACCAGGAAGAGCAGACAAGAATCTTGCCATTTATGCACCTGAAAATGATTTTTTGCCATAACCACTACCGCCCTGGGAGAATTTTTTCCAAATTCTGCTCTCTTTTCCAAATTCTGCAGTATCCAAACACATTTTAATGTTGTTTCCAGTAAAAACTTCCGGTAACACATTTCAGAAATCCTCCTATAAAATAAACTGAAAAACTGCTATGGGAAACTGAAGTTTGAGTTGATGTACATTTTCTGTAAGGGAGGGATTACAAATATGAACAAATGGAGTGACCTACAATAAAACCTAATTCTGACAAGATATGTATATTTTTAGTAGCTAACTTAAAAAATACTACACCATCTTGCTATATAAACTGCACCATGAATTACTTTAGCATTGAGCACTCATGACTCCTAGATTTCTCAGGACACATGAATGATATTTAGATGCTAACCGGTTGAATTAGCATCATTCATTTACTACCTAATTATTTTAAATGATACCTGAGAGAAGAAATAAAATTTTTGCTTTTTTTTTTCTTACTGTTTTGAAGGGCATTTTCATTTGCATATTACACCCAAGTGAAGAGTTCTATTTTATACAAGTATGTAAGTAACTAATTCTTTCTGCTGACTCAAAGCAGATGCATTGTAAATCCCTAAGTGTGGAAATATCTAAGTCTGTTTAAATTTAGCCTGGGAGTCAACTAAGAGAAAAAGACTCCTCTTCACTACTCTGCTTACCCACATTCCAAAAAGGCTTTACCAATTAGTTATCCTGTGGCACCACAGCCATTTTCAATAACATCCCAAAATGAAGAATGAGAGCTGAAGAGTTAGAAATTGCAGTTACACTGCACAAAAATTAATCATACAACTTTGGTATACTTTGGAATATCAAGGGCAAAGCCAATATGACTGTCTTGCAAAATAATCAGCTTATCTAAGAGACACTGTCCTGCATTTCATCCTCCACTGCTGAGTCACACAAGGGGAACAGATACTTCAACCCATATCAAAGTTTATGTGACTGTAAAATTATTTTTACATTATATTAAGTTAATAAATTTTGTCAGACTACTGAAGTATATGTCTGCATGTCTCTCTATCCAAGGTTGACTTCAATGCCTACAGATGCAAACATTATTATAATTTTATCTCAGAAAAAACTCCAAGTCTACTGTACTTGCATAGAGTTTTACATTCACCAAGTGCTTAAAATAACTCTGAAATCAATTCTTTTATTTGCTTAGTCCAATACTGGAATATTTCACTAAAACAGAAGTAGTGGATTAAGACTTTCCCATTAACTAAGGCACTTTGGTCTGTAATATCAAGCACAGCTCTCTCATAAAAGTTATTCTTTACCCAAGAATACATACCCCACAAGATTTTAACACCATTCTTTTGTTTTTTAATTAAAAAAGCTTTTGATATTCAGAAACATTTACTACAAACATACTTCTACAGCTATCATGACCTTCTAATGCCTATTGAGGTTTATAGCAGAAAACCATTAAAAAACGGGGGTCAACATAATTATTTTTATTTAAAAAATAAAGAAAGTGAGGCAGAGAACTGCATTTATTAAATCCCACAGCAGGACCCACAGATAGAATTCAGATGTTAAAGTTATAGGCCGCTGCTAAGTGGCATATATATTAGCCTACAGTAGCTAATAGAAAAAAATTTATATATTAGCCTATAGTAGCTAATAGAAAAAAATTTAATGTATGAGTCCATCCTGTGTTAATCATAACTAAATCAGGGAGGTCTAATTTTAATTTAATGTTCTCAGAAGCCATCATCATATTTTTAAAGACAAAAGTATCCTGTCTTTATCAATATACATACCCAAATGTTCACAAATGCTGAATTACAGAATTATGCCACAGAAGTATACTCAAAGATGTAACATAATGAGGCAAAATAAAACTGCTGGATACACTGTTTAACACAAAGTGGTGTACATAAGGCATACATTTTTCAAAATACAAGACATCACATTTCTGCAAATCAATCTGCAGAAAGCCATATCAAATCAATATATGGACAACAACCTTCAGTTATTTCACATCACCTCTGACATTAAGAATGGAACATAGTCCAATTAGCATTTTGTTTTTCTTACTGAGGAAAAACTTTGTGATATGCTGAGTTAGAAGTTTTCACAAAAATGCTAGAATATTCATATTTAATTTGTGTGCTGCATGTTTTTGAAACAAAAACAAATTACCTTGAAAGGCTTCTTTTTTCCCAAAATAATTTGATCAAAACTTTTATTTCCCTTAGAGAATATGGTGTGTGTGTTTGGAGAAACAGTTTAACAGGCAGTAAAGACCAACCAAAAAAGAAAATGTGTAGGCAGCTGTACTGTACAGAAATATCAGCTTTATTTTGATTACTGAATCATCTCTATGAAAAGGTAATGGCAATATTCCTATGAAAAGGTAATGGCAATATTCCTATGATGAGCTGCACAGCACCTCTTCCTTAATTCTGTGTTTTTATTGCAAGAATATCTCACTCAAGTATTATTTCCTCCTGTTCACTTTTAGGTTGTTTATATATTTAACCATCATACTTACTATTCTGTAAATAAAAGGAAAATGAGGAACTCTAAATTCAACTGACAGAAAGGACAAAACAGCTAGAAAGGGAGGACATACTATAAGGACATTAAAACCAGCAAGTAAAGAAAATTGGAATGCTTTCAAAAACATGAAGTGTTTAGAACATTTTGTTTTATTCATAAACAAATACGGGGAAATAAAGCAGTTGAGTTTCCCAGAGAGCTGTGTCTCCAGTAAGACTGCAGGGTGGCCCAAACTGACTGGAAGCAGAGGCTGTTAATGGACACATTGTTAGAAAAGCAGGTATTCAGAAACTCAGTAACACAAACCAGTAGTTTACAAAGGTCTCTACCAAAATCTGGTCCCTTTGTCTCTTCCTCCTCAAGTCCCACTAGAAAACTATCTAACAGGCACTATTATAAATCTGATCATCAGTCTGATTCTCAGTCATTAGACTTGACCCCTCCTGACCAGGTTTTTAAAATGCTAACAAAGGCCTGAGAATTTTAGCTTGCTTAGCTCTGTGACAAATAAGTTCAGAGACATGTTACAATGTCAAGGCTGTTTCTTTCCATTTTCTGTATGGAACCAGTAGTACCACTTACAGTTACTCCTATGGATCAAGAGGAGACTACATTCCATTAAAGTAAGAAGTGTTTGGAGCTCTGAAGAAACAGAGGCAATTTCCTAATTTTTTATTTGCTCTACCTGAGACCTCCTCAGTCCCATTTGAAAGGCTGTTGTAGCTATTTTTTCATGTTACAGAGATTTTTTAGTCTCACTTGTAAAACACAGTAATTCCAATGACTGGATGAACTACTGAAAACAGACACTCTCAAGCAGATTAGGAACAAAATCTTCAAATGTTTTTTATCAAAAATTTTGATAAATATTTATATAATTACTTTATTTAATAGATAATAATAACTTTATTTTTATATAAATTACTTTATTTATATATAAATAATATATATAAATATATATATAAATATATACTATATATATAAATAATTACTTTATTTAATAGACTGAAACTAGAAATCAGAGGAGTCGGGCAACAAATCCTATCTTCCATTTAATCTCTAGTATTACTTTCAGATGATAGTCTGTTCTCAAAAAAAATGGTGAAAGATTTAGTGTTAAAATAAGAAATACTCTGGCTCAAAATCTGGTGTTCTCCTAGAAGAACAAGTTCAAAGCAGATTTAATTATGTAGTCTACTGGAATTCTCTATACAAATTCCACAAGTTGTTTAATCACAGGTTTTTTAAAGAAACTAGAAGGGATAAGAGAGAAAATTAACTAGATAAATCACAGAATATGCTGAGCTGGAAGGGACCCACAATGATCCTCAAATCCAACTTCTGACTTGGCACAGGACAACTCAAGAATAGCATCATGTGCGTGAGAACGATGTCCAGACACTTCTTGAAGTGTCACTTCTTCAAGTGTCACTCTGTCAGGCTTGGTGCTCAGACCATTTCCCTAGTCTGTTCCCTCCCTGTTCCATGGCCACACTTCCCTGAAATCCAACCTAAACCTCCCCTGCCTCAGCTTCATGCTGATTCCTCAAGTCCTGTCACTGGTCTGAGAAAGGGTAAATTATTTAGGAGAAAAGCAACAGTCCTAGGCAAACATGGTCATTTTCACTATGGAAGAAAGCAGAGCCCTGCAGGGACCTGAGCTGCCCAAGCCACTACAGGACATCAATGTGGTGACCAGCTCTGCTGAGTTATCCAGAGTAATCATGAACAGTGCTTACCCAGGAACTCCCAAATATCCCACCTGATTCAATACAGATAAACACACTTCTCCTGCTGGTGTTGTTGCCTCTATTTTAACTTCACATGTAAATGATAACTGAGCTGACTGCTTTGCCTAAGAAAACAACATTTCTGTTTATTCTAGAAAAGCGTTAGATCAAGGTTCAGTAGGAAGGAAGGAACAAGCAATAAAACAGAAAATATCAACTATGCCACTGCATAAATGCATTGTGTAGACAGATACTCAGAACACTGCATCCAGCTGCCTTTAACCAAAAGGGTCAGTTTTAAGCATACAAACCTGAAAACTTCTGTTTCACAATACCATTTATTCATTGTTTATCCTCCCTGATTCACTGTATGCTCCATGCCAAATGCATTATACATTCTCCAAATCCCAGAGCAGAAAGTACAGAAATAAAAAAAGTATTCACACATACTGGTTAAACAATTTCCTTTTCATCATTGCTAAAGGATTGCCTATTTGCTATAGTCAACTCCAAAGCAAATGGGTTTTGAAAACCTCCAGGTCCAAACCACCTGGATGGGGACCTCAGAGACAAGCTGCAACGTCAGAACCTCTTCTAAAGGCAATGTTATTTGTAGGTTTTTATCACTGCAGTGGTTCTAGGTAAGTGTGAATGTAATTCTGTATGTTTTCCAGAAGCTGCCCTTTACAGGCACGTTACACAGACGTTACTGATGAAGATACCAGAGTCTCCACATATGCAACAAACAAGTTCTAATCACTGTAGGCAATTCTGCAGTTGATTAAAAAACCCTCCAAAGTCCACACAAACTTCTGTAGAGAGAGCTTCACAGTTACTGTGAAGGCCAAAAGACCATGGACAGGCAAGCCACTGAGAAAACACGTGTCAGTGGAAAAAAACCTTTTGCAAGTCTGTAAGGGGGAATAATACTGTGACAGAGAAGTCTCAAAGCTATCTTAAATAGGATGGGTTTGAAAGAATTAGTCATACAGAACCCTTCTATATTTAGACTATAGATCTGTATAAGTTATAATAGGCATAAAATAGCTGAGGTTTGCTCCAAGGCTCTGAAATCTTGGGAAATAGATATTTGCTGAAATACTTGACATCACCCATGAGCCAGCAGGGAAGAGAGGACCACAAACCATCACCTCTATTAATGCAGAGAATAGTATCAGTCATGATCCAAATGCATTACTCCTAACTAAGCTGTGAGAATGCCTAACAATCTCTCTCAAGCTTTCTACTATGGAAAACAGCAGAGCAAAGCTTACTAAATTTACAAATTATTATTTCAATGACCTCTAGGCAGTTAATATGCTACCACACTGGTAACAGAATTGCATCCTCCCTCTCTCTATGACTGGATTGGTAGAGTGTTACCACACCTTTTCTTTAACTGTGACACAACATTTTAAGAGGATTGGGAGCTAATGATCTAGTTAAAATGAGAAATAACTCAATATATTTCTTCTAAGTGATATTAAATAGAACATTCAGTTATATGTTTTTTGAAATATGGATTTTAAAATAAAACTAGCAAATTCTCTGAAAACTGCCAAGAAGTTTCTCAATACAGTTCAGCTTCTGCATTTATAAACACCTCACTATCATCTGCCAAAACTATATTTTGCAATTTCTTACTGCAGTAAGCTTTTGGGAATTGCAACAGGATTCTTCCCCTATGGCAGCAGGGCACCAAGGGAGCTATTTTCATTCCTTCTTTAGCAGATGAACATTTGTAGTGTTGTGGCTATGGATACCACTGGTCTTGCACTTTAAGTTATAAAGCTGAAATCTTTTCAGCAGTAGATGCCTCATGTACCTCCTTTTAAAATTTTGAATAATATACAGCTGTGGTCTCTGCTTTCTTTTTACTTAAACATTAGAGTTTCTCAGAGGCAACAGAAAACACATAGATGATTTCACATAATTTCTGAGGTGCTCAATTAAAACAATGCACCCACAGTCAGAGAGGCAAAGGAAAATGAAAGTAACTTAGAAAGGCATGCAAGATTTACAGTAGAAATTTCACATAAGGTTATGCTTTTCTGTAGCAGCAATGTCAGTAAAGGAAGAACAAAAAACTATATATATATTTTCTAAATAGGAGGTCCTAAATAATTCATGTATTCCTTTCTATTGCTTGAGACTTCATGCTCTAGAACAGTGCTTCTAGGCTGAAATAAATAGCATATAACTGCCAAACAATAAGCCTGAATAAAAATAGCCTCTGTGTTATACTGCTGAAGTCATGACACTGCAAAGCAGGTAAAGTTACACAGGCAGTTCAGCCACTACCTTTTTTATTTTCCTTTTTTTAATACATGCACTTCAACAGAAACTTCATACACAGAGGTCAAGTTGAAAGCAAATGACTTCTTTAAAATAACAACCTTGAAAAAGATGAAATTCGTGGTGCTTGCTTACTTGGTGAGAAAGATATACAGGTTTTAGGTACTTTGAACATAAATTTTCTAAAGGACGGCCAATCCTGGTCCTTTTTGCAGTTACTATCTGTGTAGGCAATGCTTTCAGAAGTATTTGTGAATTACAGTAGACACACATCAAAAAGCTATTTAATCAAATATGTACTCAGTTTACATAAATAAGTCCATTTACATTTTGGAGTAGAGTTATTAATATCATATTAACTTAATTCCAAATTTGAATGAAATGCCACAAGTCCATTCAAGATAATTTGAGATTTACAGCACCACTTTGATCGACTTACACCTGCCATGTAAAATCAAAAAAGCTTTAATCAACTTATGAGACCCATATATAAGAAAGGAGAGAAGATAGATGAGCATCTCCACATACACTGAAATGGTTGCACCAAGACACAAAAAGGCAAGAAATAACATCTCAAATGTGTAAATAATTCTATGCACACCTACAACAGGGAAGCCATCTTCAGAAAGTCTTGGGAATGTGTTGCAGTTCCAAGAGATTCCAAAAAGAAGATTTCAAGGTAACCACATGACATATTGGAGTTTCTTTTCAAGATATACAGGGCACTATTAACTGAAAAATGCCCACAGACCATAAATACCAAGAAAAAAATGCCCTGTTATTCCATATTGTAAAATTCTCTGAATTCTGTAAATTGAATTTACCCACGAGCATATTCAGTGCACAGAGCACAATCTGGATTCCTCATTCAGAGATTTTTCTGTTAATTCTCCAGCACTCATCTGGGTTGCTAGTAAACTCATCAGAATAAATAGCTTTGCTTTGCACAATCTTCTGGTAAATAAACAAAATCTAAAAATAGACAATTATTTATTAATCCCACATTCAGTCATACCTACATTAAATACAAAATCATGCCTTTACTGGTATCAATTCAATCCCCTTCTAGAACACCATCATATTTACTGACTACAATGAAGAATTTATATCAGATATTCTCTAATTATTTAGTGATTTCCAAAAGTAGTATTTATGTTACCAGAAATGTACAGTAATTCAGACTAGAGACGGAGGTGATGCTGACTATGAATGCTGCAGATACAGATTAAAAAAGAATCTTAGTTGGGCAGAGGAAAGCTCACCACAGCTCTTTTACAGACATTAAGCAATTAATGTTAAAAATGTTAGAAAAGCAAGGAACCAACACAAAGCACCAACACAAGTAATACTGGAAGAGGCAGTTGGTCATCCTGCCTTTATGACTGAGGGCTTTTTGGAGTATTTTAAAGTATTTTTATAAATTGAAATAATGTTTCAATTCATTAAGGTTTCCAGGTAAATGTAATAAAAATTCTGAATTATTGAATTTTCTCAATATTATAATGAATGTCACCATGATCACCAGCAGACAAATAATAAAGATGTCTTTACAGTCTACACAAAGAGAAAAAAAATCAAAGAATTAAGTTAAAGGTGATGTTTCAATCTTCATGGCACAGTACAGTATAAATTTCATGAAATATCATTTTTTAAAAAATCAATGAAAGACAACGTTCAGAATATCCTAAAAGGTATCCTAAGAGATATCCAGATTACCAAACTAGTTTATTATAAAAATTGCTTTTTTTCTTTGCAAACAATGCTGTGGACCTCCAACACAGCCAGCAGAAAAATTTCTGATGTTTTTCACATCAGAAATTAATGCACAAAACTGCAAACAAAGCCAAGTATGTGCAGTTCATTGATACCAGCAGTGAACAGGGAGATGGTTATTTAACATTTACTATTTTTACAAAATAATCATTTAGATGACATAGAAGCTATTCTTCTCAATACCATTATGTTTGTGAATTTGGAACATACAATTGCAGTCAGCTATCAAGGTAAGTGTTTATGAAGATTCAGAAGTGCTAAATATGATGCACACAAAAAAACTGAAACACCTAGTATAATAACCTCATTTGCCTTTAAGCTGAAATATACATTCTTACATGGTGTTGAGATTTACAAATGGTTATCTTCCCACTCGTGTGGATCTAAGAAAGGCTAACTAATATTTCTGAATTCTAGAAAATCTGTATTTTATTAACTATGCTTAATATATATTCAAAGATTCACTGTATTATGTAAGCACATTTATTTTCAAATCTTTTTTAACCTTTTCCACCACTAAGCTTTTAAAAAATCCCTGAAGTTAGGTTTTAATTGATTTCATACATTTTGATTAATAAATCAAAAATGTTTAATTAAGTCAGTGCTTTAAATCCACGCTTAACTAGATGGAGAACAGGAGTTTTACTTTCATTTTGGAGCTTGTGTGAATGCTTCTCTTCACTCAAAATATCAACAACACTGTCTAGATGGTTTATTTTAAAAAATTACAATTGTGTTTAAAAAGTATATGAGCTTCTCAATATGGGCACTGGAAACTCACAGGTAAGGAAAATTACAAAACAGCATATCTTAACTAGTAGAAGTGTAGAAGGCTGCTGTCATACATTTAGGACACAGTGGGAATTTTTAAATATGCTGTCTTGAAAAACTGATTTTTAAGTGAAACCAGCCTTCACATTTTTACAGTGTCTTCTGCAAGAGATGTTACAAATAAACAGAAACATGTAACCTTTCCTATAATTTTGGCAGTAAGCTGAACACTGCAGCTTTATGATTTTGCAAACCTCACTTAAGATTTTTAGCAAAAGAAGTGTTAAGTAAACTGTATAAAACATCTGCACAGGCATTATAAGAACACGGAGTTTATTTACAAAGCAAATATTACTGCAGATGGCTGACAATATATCATGTTGTCTTCAGAATACTAATTTTCTAGGCAGATCTTTTGGGGATGTGCTCCAAAAGAGTGGTATGCGCTCTTGCGTCATATTTTACAGATCAGCAAAAAAGATACCTGTAAAAACTATTTAGATCAAGTTTTCCTGAATTTTTTAGTGCACAAGTCAGACTATTAAAACTAATAAAAAAGAAATTCAATCAGGTAAAAACAGTAAGAAAATAAATGAAGAGAGTTCTAAGTAATGAAACATTAAAAGGAACACTTACTTATAGCCATGCTTTAGATACGCCCTGCAATTTTAAATTTTCTGCCTGACACCACATGTTGGGGCCCTATGGGGTTCCTACCATGTAACCATAGCACTATCTAAACAAATCATTTGCTAATCCAGATATGTCAGAGCTGTATCTCTGTGCTGGGGCTGGAGAGGTGCCAGTTCTAAAACCAAGAGGTGAACGTAATAGCAACTGTACTATGGTGTTTCTGTACCTGGAAGAGAAAAGAAAGCTAGAGGATTTTACCTCATCTTTTCTAGTTATTAAGGGAAATAATTCTGACCAGCTGCTTCTTTCCTAGCTCATTAACCTCATAGTCCTTTATTGCAATTATAACACTGCATGTGAAAACCAGAATTCTGGAATAAAATACAGATGTTTATAAAGTCTTGTGCCTGTTTACAGCTTTATATTTTCTGATACTAAGTGGATACTTGGCATGTGGGTTGGGATTTTGAGTGGGGGAGAATTGTGAGAGCCCTTAAAGGCCGTTTAAAAAGTGACTGAAGCGTATGCATTTCAAGTATGCAGTTGTCATTCAAACAAAACTCTTAGTTCTTGCACTAAGTAATTTTAAATCTTCATTAAGTCATGGGTTTAGGAGAACACCAGTTGATAAACACTGGTAACAAAACCAGCAATACCATACCAGCTGTGTTTCAGTTGCTTCTTTCTTCTTACCACATCATGAATTTCATGTGGAATAAAGTTTATCTGCTTTGATACTTCTGCTGCATAGCTGCTTTCTCCTGTTTTATAAATTTATACCAAATCCAAAGGCAATTAAAAACACACCAATTTTCAGTGGATATTAGTCCATGCTCAGCTGTCTCCGGAATGATAAGCTACATGCTAAACAGTGTCCGACTGAGGAACTTGACAAGATAGGTCAGAATAACTCTGTTTACTTAGCTCTTTCCAGTCCAAGAGAAAAGCAGATCAACAGTGAATACGACAACAGTATGACAACAAAAAACCTTGGAAGTTTTTGGTTTCATGTTCTTATTTTAAAGATATATGTAAAGAAAAGAATTTTCATCTTTTCTTAAGATCCAGAGAATTTGTCAAAAAATAATTGCAAGCCCTTGATAGCAAGGAATATCCAAGCTGTTTTTACACACTAACTAACTAGAGTGTCTCCTTAATTTATGGAAAATAATTTCTCTTCATATCAGTCCAGTTGTGTTTGCAGTGTGCCTTTAGGGAGACTCACAACAGCAGTCTGCTACAGTTACGGACATATTGGAAGCACATTATTTAACAGAATTTGCACTAAATTCTTGTATCAGCTGGAATGCTCCTGTTTTGCCGTGAAATAAGCAAAGAACACTGAATAAGCAAGGATCTTATCATGCTGCTTGGTGGTCACGAGAGTAGGTTTACATTAGTGTCTGCATCTGTCAAACCTCAGGAGACTCGACAGCGTCCTCAGTTATTTCATTAAAAACACCTGTTCCTACCACCTTCACATATTCTAATACAGATGATTTTATCCCAAATTCTACATTAATCCTTTTTACACAACCACACAATACAGAACATCTTCCTGCATAGAACAAGATCTTTATCAAAAGCCGAATTATGATTTTAACAATTTGTAGTGTGTTTACAAACTTACAAGAAAGATTATTTAACAGTCTAAAGGATTTGTATTTTCAAATAGTCTTGTTCTTTTCATCTGTCAATACACTCAGCTACAGAAGAGCAGGATAATAGATTTCGGTGGATGCTTATGATTAAAAAAGGCTAAACCTGCATTTTATTAAAACTCTGAGACACTAAGAAAAAGACATTCCATATCTGAAATAATTCTAAAAGTTGTAAAAGATAAATACTACGATAGTTTTAATTCAATCACAGAAGCACAGAATGAAAGAAAACACAAAAGCAGTATTTAAATGTGAATGAAACTGAGTTGAGAGAAGCAAATTTATCCAATTTCAAAAGATGACAATTTAAAGTAAACATGGACGGCAAGATGTTATAACCTCACTTAAACTGTGACTTTTCTGTATCTGTCCTATGTGTGCAGTCATAAGCCACAATCAAGTCAAATATTAATAAGCTACAATCAAGTAAAACAGATAGTGTAATAAAGTTGTAAGTCTCCTCCTCAGAAGTATGGTAGAAAGGTAAAGCACCACTTAAAAATAAGCTGTTTGCTTATTTTTTAAAACATGCATTTTTTTTGGTCAGACATCAGTGTAATGAATACTAGTTGTGCTTAAAAATCAAGATAAAAAACAGTTCTCAAACATGAAAGATGAGCATTTTTAACATCAAATAATATATTGTACACTTCTTTATTAGATACTACTTTTTCACTTAAACAGAATAAAGCAAATTAATGAATAGATCATCTGTGGATCTAATCTGACTTCTTGTAGTTGTGCTCATACACTTACACTCTCCAGCTGTAATGGCTAGTGAAGTGGTTACAGGCACTGAAAAAAGACAGAATTTTAAAGCTGATGTTTTGAACAACAGGTATTTCAGGTGTAGCTCATTTTGTGCAATAAAATATTGTGACTATTTTAATAACACTATGGGGATAATCCATACCCTATTTACAAATAAATAACCATCTACTAATAAAAATTCACTAATTAATTCAGTCTTGTATTACCCTACAGAAGAACAACAGTTTCTTTCCAATATCACAAAACTACTTAGCATTAACTCCTCTAATATATTCTACAGACAGATTTTTAATGTAACAGATACCAGTATTGCTGCAATATGTTGAGATACAGACTTCTTTTCAATTCTTTGTATTTTATAACTGAAGAGTTAACTTTATTTAAAACACTCCTCCAAAATTATATATATATATACATACATATATATATATGTATATATATCCCCATTCTGAAAGGATTTGCAAAGAACCTTAGCAAAGACTCTTGTCACAAGAGATCACATTCAGGAAAGGGATGACAATCCCCCATGGATGCCCCGTGAAGAACCAATACACACAGCTCCCAGCACCCTTGAGCAGAACTAGCCCACCCTTCTGGACTGGTCTGGCTCTGAACTCCCAAGCCCCAGCTCCACCAGGGAATGCTGGCACAGACTCTGCAGGATCTTTCTCCCTTGAGTACCAGCAGCCATCTCATGCTGACACACGCAAAACTGATAGATTACCCTGAATCAGCCCTACCTCCAGAGAGCTGTTTGAGTGTTTCATGGCACTAAAGCTTCAGTATAGCACAGTCAAATAATAAAGTTCAAATGTAATGTACATCAAAGTTTATTTTCCTGTCACTACCGCCACATTCAGAAACAGCCTACAGTCCTGAATGTCTTTAAAGTATTTTCCATTACTGCAAAATGTTTGTAAATGTTCTTTGAGCTGAAGACTCAGATGATGTTTTTTGAAGAACCCTTCCCTCTTTATTCTGTCATTACAAAGAAAGCATATAGTGTAACTTGATAAATTAGATTTTAAATACTGAGAGGAGCCACAGCCTCCCTTTACAAATGTATATTTACAGGCATCACAGTTTTTATATTGTTCAATGGAAGCACTGAGTTGACACACAGAATCCCATGATTACTGGTTAATCATGTAGGATTAATGTGGATACTGTGGATCCTAAGTGACAGCCCATGAATTTATGTGCCTGAAGAAGAATTGCATGAGACATGCTACCATGATGAATTGGAAGGGAGAAGAAAAAGAAACAAATCCACACCAGAACACAGTAGATGACTCTTCTAAAATTTTCTTTCCAGACATTTTATTGGGTCAAGAGGGAAAAAAAGGTACCATCAGATACTAGGCTGTGAAAAAACAGAACTTCCTCTATAACCATCAACTCTCTCGCAAGCATAGATGGACACTCTGTGCCCCTAAAGAGACCCAGCAGTGCCCTCTGCCCTCTGGTGATTCAGGTCAAATTTAGTGGTGCTACATGGGCAGAAAAATGGACCCTATGGTGCCCTACCGAAGCTCCAGATAAAGGAGGAGGACTCTGTCACCTCTGCTGGGGAATTACAAAGGAGCATATTCAATCTCCATATATTTGTACTGTGCTGCAAAATTTCTGCTACAACATTTACTTTGCTGGAGTGAATAAAAATTTTATCTATATTTGGGGAGGAAAAGCACCACTACACACCGTGTCTTGTTGCAACTTTTTGTTCCTTTGGTGACACTAAAGAAGACAGTGGCAAATACAGCAGTTTTCGAGGAGGAGACAACAGAAGAGGCATAAGTTTTCTTGCTTGCCTCGGGGTCTTTTTTTTTTCTTTTAAAATTTTTAAGAGATTCCCCACAAGAATGTGGTAGAGTTATAAGACTATGAACTAAATGGAGCAGCCTGGCACTATCTTTTGGTCCTTTGAAAAGTTTGGGAGTATTGATGGAAAATTATAGCATGGGAAACTCTGGCAACACAGCTGGTCATAGTGGAGATGAAGTATTCAAAACCCACCCAAAATATTTAACTGTATGGCAACATCTACAGGTTGGATTCCCCAAATCAAAGCTTAAAAATATGTTCTTAAGGCATAACTAATTTATGACTTTATATACTGATATAATCACTTGTATTTCATATCTTTTTAATTCCAACCAAAGTTACTCTGAGTTTTAATCTTCCTTTCATCCATTCTGTAATCCAATAGCTTCCTACCACGTCTCATGTTCTTTTGCAAGCCCATATTATTCCCAATACACCAAATATCTGCATTCTCATTGTCATCTTTTTTTCTTCAAATGTAGCCCTTCAAGAACATATAATACTTTGACTTTGGACCCATCAACATACCCCATACTCTTACAGACATGTTGTCCTACACTTACTCTTTTGTTTTCTTGACTATGCTGAGTTTTCTGAACCTGTAATACAATTTATTTTTTGAAGGTACCATTTACTTTTACAGTGTGACAAATACTTCAGAGTAATCTGATTTGTAACTCAATTTTGGTAACAGATGTTTTATGGCAATCATTAAATATAGGTCTCATATAGCAAATAATCATCATCGATAAAGTTTCCATTAGGTCAGCATTATTTCTATTTTAAATTTATACAAAAATTATCAATAAAGCAGATTTAATGTCTTGCATTCATTTTGATGCTTTAAGTCAAATGTGAAAATGCCTTTCAAATGCATTCTTCAGTTAAACAGATTTAGCTAAAACATAAATGAAAATAAATTCAGAAGCAGCAAATGGAAATGGAACCAAACTTTAGGACAGTATTTTGTTGGGGTTTATTGGTTGGCATTTTTGTTGTTTATTTGTGGGGGTTTTTTTTAAATTTCAATAAATGTTAATTTAATAGAACAAGAATATTCTACATAGTTTCTATTGTCACTTCAGAAATTCACTGGAACCGGGTTGCAGAACAACCAGTTAACCCAGACCATGTGGATCTTGCTTTTTCCCTTAAGGAAAATAAGGCACAAGACAAGGAGTGTGTCACTCAGCTCCACTTCAACAGCTGCTCTTCCACTCCATTCTATGTCAGCTATTTTCTCTGTAGTCAATTTACTACTATCTTCTGTGCAATTGGCTTTTCCATCTGCCCTAAAATGGCACAGAGCAGCAGATGCAATACTACTGAGCATGACTTTAATTCTAATCTGGCTGCAAAGTGGGGTCAGAAGTAAACATTCTTTTAACCTAATTTCTTTCCGAAAATACCATCGCTCCTGCTAAACCATATTATATCCTAATTATCAATAGGTTATTAGGGCATGAATGAGATGTTGCTGAGCTTCTGTTTCATTTCCCATAGCTTAAAATGTTTACATTTTTCCCCCGCTCCTCGCAGTGAGCAGCAGCGTACGCTGTCACACACGACTTGCTGATCTCTGAGCCGCTTTGCAGCCCTGCCTGTTTGAAAGGCAAATTGCTAAACATTACAACAGAACAAACACTTCTGCTGCTAACAGATAATCATGCAGAGCTTGCTATTCCTATAATAAGGGGATACCTGCAATTCCATTTTGATTTGTTTTTTTATTTATTTTGGGTTAGTTTAATTCCAATATTGCAAATGAAAGCCTCAGTCTAACAACAGATCTGAAAAATTAACGAGTTACTGAAGTGATAATTCAGTAGTATTTACAAAGGTCTACTGTAGATATAAAAGTATGTAAATGCCTACATTTCCCCAATTCTTCTCCTACAGACAATGAACAAACATTATCCAAAACAAATTCACACTTTAGAGCAAGATCAAGTTTCTTCATTTGAAAAATCAGTTTTATCAGATTACACACATACAGCTGAAGAGAATGAAAGGATTTTCTTTATGTCAAGTGGGGAAGATAATACTGTATGCAGCAAAAATTGTTATTCAGTACCATTTTAATGGTCTCAAAATGCAGAAGAAATCAGAAAACATTTTTTCATCAAAACAAAAGAAATCAAACCACTACTGGCTATATTTTAAAGACTACAAAGTGTTGTCACTGTGCTTAACAAAGTTAATATTGAAAATGCTAACCTGCATCAGTTTGTTTAAAACAAACTGGCATTAAGCAAGCATATAGTATAACTATAACACTGACTTTGTACTTGTAAACATCCTTTCCATACAGGGCCCTCCGGGACATTCAAAGAATTTACTGAATGAGCTACTTGGAATAAATAAAGAACACTCAACACTGTAACACTTTAGCTGATTAAAAAAAGTTTTAACTGTTCCCCTAGTTGCCTGGAAATGGCCATTTAAAAAAAATGCTGCGGTGGCAATAGCAAACCTTTATTAATTCCTTATTTTTGGATTTTACTGTGTGGGGCTTTTTAAAAATAAACTTTCAACCAGTTCAGGACTGAAAATTTAGTACTTTACAGTGAAGCACACAAAATTATGGAAAAAAATATTAGTTTTTTTTTTTTTTAAGTACTCACTCACAGAAACCAGAGAACTCTAGCAATAAAGTTAACTTAAATGACAGTTACATAATCTAAATGAGAACATGTATTTCTTCAAGATTACCATGCTGAGTTTTAACAAAAATCACCTTTAATTCACTTGCATGTACCAGCTACATTACTTTATTAAAAAAGGTATTAGAGGTAAAACATTGACCTTTATTTTTACAATATTCAAATGGATTTTTAAAGTTTGCAGCTCACTTACATAAGAATTCACTTACAAATAAAGTGTAAGTGTTGAATCTCTATTTGGCAGTAAAATGAATTTCTAGAAAACATGCTGACTACAGGTGCATTTGCAAAATTATGTGTTATAATTACTTTAAAAGCCCATTTCTTTTCAAATTGTCTGTTTAAGGGCACCAGCACCTACCTTGCCATGAATTGTTTTGTTTGAGTACGAAGCAAGGAAAAGCAAGTTAAACTCTAAGAGCTTGGAGTTGACCAAAAAAAAAGGAAAATTGCTTAATTATACAAAATGCCTTCTCTATGTCCACTGTGTGTTCTGAGTAAGTCCATATGGGGGCAGTAATGTTAAAGAAAATAAAACACCTTAAAGCAGTCACCTTAATTAATTTGTTCACAGAAAATTCCTTAAAAATTACATTCTCAATACAATCCTAAAATCTCATCCAGACCCATAATCTTCTTGTTGGTGTTTTAAACCACCCATATTATCAATAGTCTGCTACTATTTTTGCACTGTAGTTACTCAATCCAAAGTGATACCCACAGCGCAGCACTGGCCCAAGATAAGCAGCAGATGGGAACTCATTTGCTCATGATGATTGAAGACACAAAATGCTTCAACAGTTATTATGGATTCTCACCAGAGTAACACTTCCTGGATTAGACTTTTACCTCAATGTAAATTATTTTATCAGGACAGCTTCCATGGAGCCTCCATGAAGCAGTTGGAATCTTGGTGGGATGACCTCTGCATGGACATTCAGAGCAGGAGCTCCTGCCATGAATTGAAGTTGGCCTGAATCAGGAGCCATGTCAGACTCACAGATAAATGTCCTTTCAACCTCCATTCTGTATCCCTCAGGAAGACTTTCCTAAACTAGCTACAAAAACCCACCATCACCAGTGCCTCTGCAAAATGCCAGTTCTTTCCCAACCTTCCCACAAAACTAGATTAAATCACCACCAATTATTCAGTGGCTTCCTGAATATACTGGTAATTTACATGGAAGAAGTCATTTAGTGTTAGGTGAAAGGCTGTAAGAACACAGCAAACAGCTCCATAATTTATTAGAAGAGAGGGAGCAGGAATGAGCTATGGAAGCATAGATATTTACAATGTTCCATGGAAAACTGCCAAACAAAAATCAAAACCCAGAAAGTATCAAAACCCAAACACACAGTGATCATCACCCTGTTCCCCTCAATAAAACCTCCCATTACAGTCCCCCAAAGAGCCTTCTGACTTTCCCAACACAACAGCTTTCAATCTTTCATGGAAAAAGGGTTGGGGATGCACCTGTGTGAGAACAGGCTCTCTCCAATGCAGCAGGCTTCATGCCACTCACAAGTTTGAAAATCCAGAAGTCTACACAAGTTGCAATGCATTGTAATGTCACAGAGAAATCAAAAGAAATAAACACAAAGTTTCTTTTGTGTTGAAGATTCAACAACAACTACTTAGTAACAGAGAAAAAAATCAGAAATTAAGTTAATCATGTCAACAGAATTCCAAACCACTGTTACAGCTCAGCTACTTGGAGATGGAGATTACATAACCAGGCTATAAAATGATAGCAATGATATTTAGTTGGCTCTAAATGCCATCATCCAAGGTGGTGTAACATTTTGAATCTATTCAACAAGAATCATATGATTACCACAAACCCCAGCATATCTAAACACCATCATTTAAGGTGCAAAGGTTATGGCATTTGCATCTAATTCTGCAAAACTGACTGGAAGCCTCTTTGTCTCCAACTGTGCACAGAGATCTCAGGATGAAAACAGCCATTCTCGTGCCCCCTCTATGAAGGCAACCCTATTTCTCTCTCACTCTGTATTTCCCAAGGCCATTTCTCATCTCTTCACAATTTACTCCATCTGCTCCAGCAGCTCATGCAGCCACTACTCATAAACATCTCACAAACAGATTTTACTTCTGTTGATTCTCACAAAATCAATAGAGAAGAAGGAAACAGGAATGTAACTGAAAATAAGAATACTTTGAACTGTAAAATAAAAAATATAAGTTTGACTTACAGGATGATTCTGTGAAAGCAAAGGACAGTTATTTAAAAATATTAATTTCATATTTTTATGAAAATCCCAAACACCACTGAAGTCCCACTTCTCTGGGGAACATGCCGACATATTCTACAAAGCAATACAGTAGTTGATACAAATCTGAAGCAATTGCAGAAAACATTTTGGTATCAACAAGACATGCTTGTTGAGCTCCCAGCAACTTTGAAAATGAGAATAATTTACTCCCCTATAATAGAATTCAGAAGCCAAAGTTTGAAACCCAGATTTGAAGAATTCTAATGAGGTCTGGCAAATGACATGCAGTACCATGACTTCTTACATGGTAATTCAATCCCCATAGAAAGTGAATTCATATTTGATGATAGTGATAGCTTGTATTTGCTTTTTTTTTTAAGGCTCTATCAGAATGTCTGTGATCTTCTGTAATAAATTAAAAAGAAAATGAGCAGACCATTACATAGTTTCTTACTGTACTTCAGAAATAACTACAACTGGCCATGTTATCCAATGACTGTAATGTATAACCCTTTCAAAAGTTAGAAGGAATGGAATTGGCTAATAGGATGAGAGAAAGTTTTGACCATTACTGTAAGTATACTGCTGCCAGCTAGTCATTTTGAAGATTCAATAGCCTGGTGACACTTCTGGAGTAACTGGTCAAACGAAGCTCAACTTGTGGTTTTTAAAGCAGCAGCAAAGCTTCAAAGCTCTGTTAGTTTTGAGGGAAGCAGGGCCTGTGTTAGGAGTAAACAGACCCTTACTTAGGAGAGAATGACAGCCTTGAAGTGGTTTTCTGGGGTAAGGAAAGCCTTATTATCTGTGTCTGATCATTAGCTCATGGAACAGACACTTTGCTCTATAAAGGGCAGGAAAGGGTCAGAGCCACAGAGCATGTCTAGCGATTATGTTGATAGCTATCATGCCAGCTGACAGCTGGGGGAATTGTGGGGTGCATTACACATGAAGCTGACTTTATGGCTGCAAAGATATCAGCTTTCTTCATAATTTGGAACTAACAGGGAGTTTCCTCTTAAGGCAGATGGATTTTTCTGACCATTTGAGAAAGATCTTGGTTGTTAATGCTAAGAACCTTTACAAAGAGAGAACGCTAACAACTGTCTTAATTGCACTTCTGACCAGAATACCCACAGAGATCTAGACTACAGAGCTACTGTATCAGACAAAATCTTTCCCCAGACATTCTTTTGTCCTATTCAATCAGGATTTCTCAGATAAACATTCAGGATTCAGCAATTCTAATTCTACATATGAAAAGACATGCTGAAAGATTTTGGTTTTGAAAAGCAAACATAAAACATCCCTGGTGCGCAAGTTCATCCTGAAAGAAAAATCTCAATATATATTAATCCTTGCATGCGTATGAGGTTCATGATAAAACCTCAGGGACACTAAGTTCTCCACCTAAATCAAGAAGATATTGTGTTCTCCTTAAGTAACAAAACCAAGTAAAAACAGTTTCCACGTACTCTTCTTGTGTTTCTGTTAGAAGCTGTTGCCAGGACTAAGAAAGAAAAAGAAAAAAGAAAAATTGAGAGAAAAAAGAAAGGTAAAAATAAAATACTTTGGCGCATTTATTTTTAAGCCACTGAATCTAGTTCCCTGACTACAAGAAACTCAAACACATTATCCATTTTTCCCTACTGGGTTGAAAAGCTTGCTGTTACCTAAATGACAGCATAATCAGAGTTTAACAACAATTGTAAGCACTGCAGGAAATAAATCAATCCTGAACTCCACAGGCTGTAAATCAGGCTATTATAAAATTTACAGCCTAAACTGAGTGGAACATAGTGAGATTTTTTTGCCTCTGATCCTTGTCAGACTTTCCTATTTATTTTAGAAGACATGATGGGTTTCCACTTTCTCAAATGGATAGGATCAAAGTCTTTAATTTGCTAATTATCTCATCAGGTCACATATGCATTTAAGTCAGTTTAAGACTGGTCTGACATTGACAGTGGATGTAACCAACCTGTGTGCTCATAACCACAGCACTTATAATACTCAGAGTAATAAGAGCATCACCTTTTCACTGACAACTAATTATATCAGCTAAGCCCAACAACAAAGCTATGGTATTAGATAGTGACCTGACTAGTCTCTTCAAGTGAAATATCCAATATAAAGTTCAAGACAGAAAGAAAATAGCATCTGTATATACATACTTATACACATGCATACATATGGGCATATATGTATTTGGTCAAATTTATTGTCTCCTCTACTTCTTCATCATCGCCCATTAAACAAGTCTAGTATCCACCTGCTTTTTATTATATAAACAATTACACATATCCCAAAAGACGTGAAAACATCTCACTTGCATCAAACTACCAGTTCACATTGCATTACCTTTTATCTGTACAGCAGAGCTCTGTAGAGCACAGCCTTTACAGGCTTCAGTTGGACAGATGAAATCCATTATGTCAAATAATTATGTATCATATAATTTATTTATTTAGGCTTGATTTTCTTTCTGGGAACTCCAGATTGCTTTATTTATTTAATTTTTTGCAGTCAGGGTGGCTATCATCTTAGATATCAAACAGCTGTAAGACACTATTCCTACTCCAAATACCACATGTGGACAAGAAGCTTTCCTACCTTAGCAAGAGGAACATAGGCATACACTCTGTATATACATTATCTACACCTTCACACACAGATACAGGCTTCTTAGTATCAACATGTAATTTCTTTCCAAGATCTCAGTTCAGTAACAAAAACCAACACTTTTTCATAATGTGATGTTTGAAACACCATGGTTACATGGACAAAGTCCATTAGTCGTTAGCAGAAAACACAGGTGACTGCTAAGCTTTACTCTGAATGTGCCAGGAGTTACCTGAAAACATATCAGAGGAGAAGAAACCAGCCCTGTTTGCTGACCTCGCCTCACTACAGCAGCAGCAAGCCTGACTGGGTGATGTATCAAACCCTTCTCCAATTTTTAGTTCTGTGATAGCTGTTAGGCTCACAAAAGAAGAGTCTTTGAGGAGCAGTTTCAAGGGAGATGAGAAAATGCAATGCACAGTGATGAAATAAGAAGAATAAAGAAATTAGTGAAAACAAAAGACACTTGGGAGATTGGCCAGATTTTGCCACTTCAAGGAAAACTCTTTTTTGCCATTTGAACATCTTCTTGGCAGCAGATAAACCAAATTATATCTTTTAATATTATTACTATCAAAAAGACATTCACTAGCTGCAATCTCATTAAATACTTGTTGACTGAAAAACATGTATTGGTTTATACATATAGAGAGTTAATAATTCTTGAGTTTTCCATTATCAGAATGAATAAACTTTCAGAGCAATTCAGCAAAATAATAGATGGGAAATTTAAAATCCCATTGCAGGTAGTAACAGTGCTTTCCAATAATACTATTATAATTAAGAATCTTTTTTCATTGCTACTAAAGAGAAAGCAGGGTGAGGGTTTATACTTCCAGCAAATTAACATTTTACAGAAGTTATGTTCAGCATCTGCATTCTTTTCTAATAAAAGCTGTGGTCAGGGAAAGTAGCCTGCTGCACAGGTTTTGCATATTTTACTATAAATCCAATAAACAAAATCATTTAAGTAATTATAACCTGAATGTACATAAGTCTATGGGATGTGATGAGATGCATCCCAGAGTCTTGAGGGAATTGGCTGATGTAGCTGCCAAGCCACTCTCATCATATTCAAGTCATGGCAGTCAGGTGAAGTCCCAGTTGACCACAAAAAGGGAAACATTGTACCCATCTTTAGGAGGGGTAGAAAGAAGGACCCCCTGGGAACTACAGACCTGTCAAACTCGCCTCTGTGTCTGGGAAGATAATGGGACAGATCCTCCTAGAAGCTGTGCTAAGGCACACAGAGAACAGGGAGGTGATTCAGGACACCCAGCATGGGTGCACCAAGGGCAAGTTCTGTCTGGCCAACTTAGGGGTCTTCTACAACAGAGTGAACACATCAATGGACACGGGAAGGGCTACGTGTGTCATTTACCTGGACTTCTGACATCCTGCTCTCTAAACTAGACAGAGAAAGAGTTGATAAGTGAACTGTTAGATGGGTAAGAAGATGGACTGACAGTTGCATCAAGAGGGTGGTGGTCAATGGCTCCAAGTCCCAGTCAATATCAGTGATAAGTTGCATGGCACCAGTGTTATTCAATATCTTCATTAATGATGAAGATGAAGGGATTGAGTGCACCCCCAGCAAATTTGCAGATGACACCAAGCTGAGTGGTGCTGTTGACACACCTGAAGAACAGGATCCATCCAGAGGGAAACCTAGACAAGCTTGTGACAAAGGGTCCATGAGATTTAATAAGGCCTGGTGCTGCAGCTGGGTCAGGGCAAACCCCAATACCAACAGGCTGGGGATGCACAGATCAAGAACAGCCCTGCCCAGAAGGACTTTGGGGTGCTGGTGGGTGAGAGGCTGGACATGAGCCAGCAATGTGCACTTGCAGCCCAGAAAGCCAAAACTGTCCTAGGCTGCATCCAGAGTCCTCTGGGCAGCAGGCTGAGGGAGGGGATTCTGCCCCTCTGGTCTGCTCTAATGAGACCCCACCTGTAACAGTGCACCCAGCTCTGGGATCCCCAGCACAGCATGGACATGGACCTGTTGGAGAGAGTCCAGAGGAGGGACACCAAGTTGATTAGAGGGATGTAGCATTTCTCATATGAGGAAATGTTGAGAGAATTGGGTTTGTTCAGCCTCTAGAAGAGAAGGTTTTGAGGTGACCTAATTGTAGCCTTCCAGTTCCTGAAGGAAGCCTACAAGAAAGATGTAGTAGCACTTTTTACAAGAGCGTTTTGCAACAGGATATGGGGGAATGGATTGAAATAAAAAAGAGTAGGTTCAGATCAGGTATAAGATGGGAATGTTTTGCTCTGAGTTTGGTGAGGCACTGGAACAGGTTACTCAGAGAAGTTGTGGATGGCCTATCCCTGGAAGCATTCGAGGCCAGGCTGGATGGGGCTCTGAGCAACTTGGTCTAGTGGAAGGTGTCCCTGTGCATGGCAGGGGGCTTGGAATGAGATGATCACTAAGGTCCTTCTAACTCAAACCATTCTATGATTGTCATTTTCCAGTACTGCAAAAACATTCAAAGGAGCCTGCCCTACAGTCTACATTTCCAGTACATTTAGTAATTTCACCAGTGGATTCCCAACCAGCTAAATACAACATCCTTTTTCTCCCCTTTTCCAAAAAAAGAGTATTTCAATTCATAACATATTTCTCCTTATGACAGTGAGACTTCAGAGAACTTCATTTATTTTTAAATAATTTCCTTTTCCCCATACTTCTTTACCATGTACTTAGGATTCTCTCCATCACAGTCCTGCAAGAGCACAACCAGTCTAAAGTAAAAACTGTTCAAATTAACCAACTAAACAACTCCTGAGGAGACCTCTCAAGACAATAATGTCTAATGTTGGGCTCAGGAGGATGCAATCACTTCTTAATTTTGCAAATTATGACAAACTTCTCACTCTATCCCAAACTTGCTCACCTGTCACCAACTTAAAGCACTACCCCAACCATGCTATTGCCATCACTGCTGCTACTGATTGCACTCCTCCACACTGCAACAAAAAACAAGTACTTTCTCCTTGCCAGACCTCACAGAAGAAGAAACAAATAAATAAAGAGCAGAGAAAGCAAAGGTTGATAAGAAAGGTGTTAACAAAGGACACAGCTGTCAAGGAGCTGTGCCACAGACAAATCTGTAAATTAGCAGCATACCCAATGAGACTGTAGTGACAGTTCTAAAGCCCTAATGCCTGCTCTTTATCAGGTGAAGACAGATCTAAGTCTTTGACATTTTAAGGAAGTAGAATTAGTCTGATTTGGGTTATCAAATGAAGAAGCCAGAAAGAGCAAACCAACCAGCAGCTAGCTGACCTTTTCAGCAGCAGCCACATAGTATTAATAGTGATAACAGCTTCACAGAACCCAAGTAGTTCTACTTACTTAATACTTCAATTATGGGACTGTCGTAGAGAAGTACACTCTATCTTAAGAAACATTAAGGATTTTTCCAATAAATAAATAGGAAAATGAACCTAAAAATCAGTGCATTAGGTCTAAGCTTTAATTTAAATTCTCTGTCAAACACCAAGTATGTGAGAAGAGTCCCTGAATTCTAACAATCTAAAATATAATTGTTTCAGTTCTAGTTTCCTGCATCTTTTCCTTTGCAGTTACCTAAAAAAAACTAAGCAAAAGTAAACTGAAGTTTTGAAAGACATTTCATGGAATCCCCACTTCACCAAAAGGATAAAGAAAAGCAGCTGAGCAATTTTTTTAATCCACATTTTAAGATTAAATATTTATGGAAGAATGATAATTTTGCTCCTATGATACCACAGTCACAGTTCATGTGATTAAACAACAAATGCCTTCTAGACTCATGCACTTTTAAACAATACATTGGAGCAGATCTGTATAAATAATCTAAATACATTAAGTTCTTTGAATGTCAGTCACAACATGAGATATTTGTCACAACTTTATTCTAACTCCCCAAGTTAAAATAAAGAAGATCCTGATGATTAATTTTCAGTGTTTGCTTCCTACATTTCAGAGCTAATATAATTTGACAGTTTCTGCAAGTTTCTAGCTAGCCCAAACTCTTTCTAAAGCCTTCTAATGCATTTATTTTCTTTTTAAAAGGTGTACCCATCAGGTAAAAATATCATGATCATTGGGCTTAAAGGAGCAGAAGGAGACAACACAGTAAAAAAACATAAAATACTGAAAACATTCCTTTTATGAGGTTTCTGGCATCACATGCAGAAAAATCTGACTTTTGTGGGGCTAACCATCCAACCCCTACTATTGTTAGACTTCCTATGCTCTGTTCTAACTCCAAATTCTACTGGGTTCATGACCTTTTTAGCAAACAAATATAAGTTTTACTAGTATTGGCATAAAATAATCCTGTTGAAAAGTTTAAAAATATTAAAGAAGAGTGCTTGCTATGAACAGCTGAAGAACCAATGTTTAGTTTCTAGGAAAATAATTAATTCCTGAGTCTTAGAGCGTATATGTAGGGGCTTCTCTGAGTCTTCTCCAAGTCCTAGTGCTCAGGAGAGTGTGTGAGCTCTAAGACTTCTAAAAGCTTCCCATGACTTTGTTGAGCGTCAAACACGTGTGCTGATGCCAATGGAGATTGTGAATCGGGAACCCTAAACTTGACAGAGCGGGGGCATTATAACACTGCTTAGGAAGCAAGTTATATGTATTTTATTTTTTTTTTCAAATGGAACAGACTTCTATTTCACAAATGATGCAACCTATACTCTTTTCACAAATTATGCAAGTCACCTATTAAATTTCATGTGAGTGAAACTTTTACCTCAAATCACTGAAGATTTACCAAAGCGGATTTATTAGTAAACACTACTCTTAGAACTGAACTAAATGTCACTATTGGCCATAAATCAACTTTTGGCTGACTTCTGCTTCCATTCTCCCAACAAGCCTTATCATGCAGTTTTAAACCAGACTACACAACTTTCAATCCAGGACAGACATTAAAATGTCGTATTAACTGAAGGTTTATATGTTTTACGAAATAGCAACTCCTTTCATTCCAGGGAGGTAGAAGTAAATATATGAAGTAAATATTGTCTGTTTGTGTCTTATTCATGCAGCAACTTACATTCTATGGTTCTGTTTTGAAAATCTGAAATATCATTGACCCTCTCATACAAGATTTATGTCATGCAATTTATATTTTTCTTATGTATTGGCATAATTCAAACAATAAATAAACCCTTCTAAAAAAGGTGAAGCACAACCTCTCAAAAGTTTTACCTGTCATCATTATTCTTTGCTTCTCTTCAAGAAGCACATGGAGTAATTCTTCAAAAGAGACGGCAAAATGCATGATCCATATCTGCTTATTCCATTCCTAATTGTCATTTAAGAGTAACTAAAGTTTTACTCCAAAAATTACCTTAAAAGACAATTATACAGATAAATTTTCATTAGTAATATAAATATTCTAATTAAGCGATCTTGTAAACGAAGACCTCCATCAGACACTTGATGCACCACCATGTTGGAAGTGAAAAAGAGGTTCAGTGTCCCGCTTTTTATAACCACAAAGTAAAGTGATTAAACACTCATCCCACATTTCAATGACTGAGAATTCATTTATATTTAAAATATATAAGTATGAAAAAAAAAAATGAAGTAAAACTGAATAACCGTAAGAATACTCTGATTTTTAGCTTGTGATTTTAAGACCTGGCTGTACAATACTTGGAGTTGCCACTACACACTCTTAATTTCCAAAACTATAATGCTCTTACATAATTGTCAGCAAAAATTGTCCCATTAAACTGGCTTTCTCTTTTTTGGTGGAGGACATAACAAAAACTAAACTACTTTGGCCTGATGAGCACCTAGTCAACAAGCACTTTCTGTGCTCCAAGAACCAATATTGGTTGCATTCCATCAAAGAATAACACAGCCTCAGAGGGTTTCTCCAGGCTTTTTTTCTCAAGCCAATGCCACCAACTTATCTTGTCTGGCTTTCAGCCAACTTCTTATCCAACTTCTGTATTTCCATTAGGCACTGACAAAGACACTTATCAAAGGAGACACATGCAGCTGGGTGCCATCACTGCAATGCAGTCAGCAGTCCATGAACCAATACACAACATATTCAACAGATGGTTAAAATTTAAGTATTTCAAGCCTGCATTTAAAAAACCTCTTCTAACTTTTGCTGTCAAACAGGAGAACAAAGCCCCATCCTTTTGAAGTAACTTGAATGACCAGAGACAAGCATTGTGCATCCTACTGAGAGCACAACTGAATGCCTACAAGAGCAGGACCAGTTGCAATTTCAGTCCTAACTACATGTCTTGATTCTATTTAATATGCCAAACAATATCCAAGACAATCATCAGCATTAAATTGCATATTACTCTTCTAAAGTTTTTTTTCTTCAGAGCAAGCCCTACACAATTCTACAGATCAAGAAGTTAGCAAAAAACTCTGAGGGACAGTAGTAATGGCTCAATAATTGCTAAGTTAACAGATAGGATTTCTACCATAGAAATCTTTTAGTAACATATACTAAGTGAGAGACAGCAATGAGTCAAGATTCATCCACTTAATTAATTAATTAATTAATTCTACTGAAAAGAAGGTGGCAGAACTTCCCTGAATTAGACTGCAAACATGGCTGTATTGAACGTAACTTCTGAAAAAGCCCCCATTTGGTTTTATCATTACCAGCACTGGAGAATACATTGATCACCCTTCATAAATCATCTGATAATTACAATACACATCTCTTGAGTTTGAATTGTTCTATAATTACCGTTCAATCTCATTTGATTCTGAAAAGCTCCAAAAGCCTCTTCCTTTATCAATATACACAGTTTATAAAGCTATCTCTTAATTACCTTTTTAAGAATAAGCTAAGACACTTTATTTAAAACAGGTAAATTACACAGGCCCATATAAATCATTACAACATATTTATTGTGCTACTGTTCATTCTAACAACATTTGACTGATAGAGGTAAGCATTTCACATTCCACTTTCCCTCATGACCATTTTTACTGTATTCCAGACATATATTCCATAGTTTATCTATAACTGGTACAAATCAGAAATGCTAGTACTACAAAGACGATACTGTTTCTCTTTCAATCCTTCTTCTTCTTTAGCCCCTACGTCCAGAAAAACCCAACACTTGTACTTTTTCCAGTGCTACAAAAGTGTTTTCTCAAAACTTGGTAAAAATTGAGAGCAACAATCCAGCTTGATCCACCCCCATTCTTCCATTTAGCTTAGATGTAAATGTGTGAACGCAAATGCCAGCAAATAAGCAAATTTGAGTTTGACCTGGTCTTGTCTGCTATCAAACAGCTAAGATTATCTACCTTTAAAATTACCTAGTAAGCAGATTTCACAGTGCTTAGTTTATCATATCCCCCCACTGTCAATGTTTAGCAGACATTTATATTCCCTCAAGCTGGAGCAGTAGTTGTTCCTGAAACAACCTGCATCTATTCTCTGAAGCATCACTACTTGTTATTCTGTATTCTGAAATCTTATGCAACTGGCCTCTTTGTATTAAAGTAAGAAATAGAAAAATTGTCTTATGGAAAAAAAGGTACATACTCCCTTCCTAAAAAAAAGGATTATCTGTTTCAAATCACAGTTACGCATCTTTTCTTGCTATTATGTTTCTAATAAATTTACAGGGAAAGGTTAAAGCCCTGCAGGTTAGCCATTCTGATGCAGCGCAAATGCCACACTGAGCAGTGCGAGCATGAAGAGACCAAGTCATTAAGGAGAGGTGATCTGATCAACACCCTCAGATTGACAATTATAGGTGGGCTTTACTGTAACAAAAATAAATACACCTGCCTCATCAGACCTGATCTGGGCCTTCAACCAACAAATTCATTAACTCACACAGAGCAAGAAACATCTCATCCACAGATGTACCCATTCCCTGGACAACAAATTCAAGATCAGATTATGCCTGAAAAATGTAACTAATTAGCATTACACTTGTATAAAAATTTCAACTGCTTGATTCCTCAGGAAGTACAAAGTATTGAACACATTTTCTCCATAAAAGGGATTACAAATTCCAGGAACTGAATTTAGCTCAGTTGCATGTTTCTCAAAGCATACATTTGAAAAGAAAGCAAAGGTATGGCAAAAGCAACCTTCCGTTAACAGAAAATTTCTTGATGCAGAACTAAAAAGTACATAATTTATATGAATGTTTTGAAATAGGAATAATTTTTAAAACAGTATCAAAACCACAGGGATGACCTTCAACTTTGTTTCTTTCACCAAGAGCAAATTAAAATAAATTTATGTAGCTTAACTTCTAATTCCTTTCTTACATTCTTACTTCAAAGCCAGATTTCCAGCAGAGATCCAACTGTTGGCTTAAAACAAACAAAAAAAATTTCAATGCTTTTATCTTTGCTACTGTCTGCAAGGATCTCCTCCAAACCCCCAACTTTATGCATGTTTCAATCTTACATCCCATCCTGCATTCATTACCTCACCCCATTAACATTCCATGCAGAGAGCCCTTTGCTAGTTTTACGAGGCGAAACCACAGAACATCAGGTTAACAAAACCCTGTCGAGAACATTCTCCTCAGTAAAACTGAAAACTGTTCATCAGGACTCTGCTGACATGGATTTGCAATGACTTATTAGCACTAGAGAACTGGAAGAAAATTAGAAAGGCTGGTAATAAGAATACAAGATTTAGCTCTATATCTATAAATAATACTTCATCATTATTTCATCATATCTTATTAAATGAAATTTAAAACAATTAAAATACTATTTTATCTCAGAACTTGTTTGTTGTACTCAGTTGGCTATAAGGTGGTAAAAGGAAAAGGCTTTACAGCTTGTAGGACACATGAACTGATGTTTTGTCAACTGTTTTGACTTAAAATTATTATTACATTGGCACCTGTTACATTTCACGATGTGGATGGCCCAAGTCTATGTATACTCTCATACTCCACATACATGAAGGGGCAGACTGGAGGGGCTTTCAGAAACTGGTTTAGTGAAAGGTGGAACTTCATGATCTCCAATGTCCCTTCCAACCCAAACCATTCTATGAAACTACAATGTAGTAGTTGTCAAACTCATTTATGAATAATATTAATTTGATTAATAAACTATTATTAATACACAGATTAAAATTAGTGAAAACATGTATATATACCCACAATAACACAAAAGCCCTGCCTATAGGGCTTTCATTGAAGTCCTCTTTATTCAAAAGTTTCTTCCCGTCTTGCAAAGATACAGGAGTTCTTTGTGTCTTTCAACAGGACCATAACAATATTTGTATCCATTTTAGATGGAAAAATGTGACAAAAATATATGGATTTATAGCCATCAAATAAATTTCACTCCTCTAATAGGAGTTAAATTAATTAGCCAATGCTTTACCCAGCTTGCAAAAAGTGAAAAATTAGATGCTACCTTTATTTTGGTTTTAAGAAAGGATGGAAAAAAATCAGAAAATTAGATGTTGAATAAAACTTACAATGGAAAAGAATGCTAAAGAAATAAAGCCATATACTTAAAAGAAGGTTTGCACAAGATACAGCTGTTTTCTTTTAAATATTTTCTCTATCTACTAAAACAAGATTGTAGGAATATAAGATTTTACTGATACACGATGGAGGGATTTTAACTCACATAACAGTTAATTACATCTCAGCAAACCCTAAGTTACCATCACTAGAATGAACTATTGCTGCAAAAGCATGTACATAAAAATGTTGATTTGGGGTGGTTAAGTTGACTTACAGTTTATCCAACAAATTTTAAAAATAACACAACAGGAAACCATCTTGAAATTATGGCTGCCATAGAAAATTTTAATTCAATGTCTGTTTTTATTAACAGAAAATATTTGCACACTCATATACATCATTTTACTGTGGATTTAAGGACAAAACCTGCCACTTGGAATGACTTCCAACTAAGATTTTCTACACTTTCCAAAGGCCATTTAAGCTTAGGGACACAGCAATTCTAATGCTGAATTAGCTACTTTCATATTGTACCATTTCTCATTAATAGAAGCATAGTGAACGTCATTCAAGCAAGAATTATTTACCTGAGTGCTTCCAATTTAATTCTCATTGCAAATCCTACTGGTAACACCAAATATCCTCCACTCAAAAATCTTATTTTTACGTGGCACTACACAACTCTATAATAACTCAAAATCTCTACTTAGTAGCAACACGTTACTAAGCTGCTAATTTTACTTTTGTCCTAAAATGACAAAAAAACTGTTATGGTCAGAAGTAAATAAGAAATGCCATTTTTATAGGGACATTACTGTTACAGTGGAAACTTAGAATAAGGACCATCTCCAGTAGGCAACCAACTGCATTAAGAAATCACTCCCAAATATATCCAAGGTCTGCGATACAACTTGTTCGACCTCCAGTAAAAGGCCATCTCTTTCAGGCAACTGCTTATTGTTGGTCCCTTGGGTGGTCCAAGACCTGGGTGGTCCAGTGAGTTCAGCTTGGACAGCTTATTTCAGTTTTTATTGTATTTAACTGTCTCACATCACATTTTATTCTTCTAGAGAAAGAACTCAAACTTTACTAAAACAAGAAACAGTCTCTTATTTAAATCTTGCTTCCTGAACATTAATATGAGTCTTATGGGAAAACTGTATCAGAAAACCAAACCAAACAAACAACAAGCTTTTATACTACATCATTCCAAAATGAGATGAAGGACCCTAAGGACTCAAAACAATCCTGAACACAACATCTGCACAGTAGTTTGAAATCTTTAAACATTAAGGCTACTATTCATGCTCTCACACCACAATTTCCAACATATCCATCTGAGAGAACTGTTGTGAGCATCATTTTTTTCTTTTAAGTGTGGGATGTAAGAAGGAAGAGAACGAGTCAGTGCAAGTGAGGTTGATACTTCCACAGTTGCCTACATTGCTTCTGGCACCTGGCTGAGCTCAGCTTTGATTGTCACCCTGCACTTGACAGACAATCTGCTCCAGTGTGGACTTGTTTGAACAATGATGGCACCACAAAGCATTTCTGTTAAAACTGATTCTTAAGATTGCTGCTATCCAGAAAACAGAAGTAGACCAGGTACCAAACCCCCACATTTATCCCACAAACAGAGAATGACAGCACTGAGCTGGATGCAGCTCTCAACAACACTGGCGCTTTTCAGTACTTCCCAATTGAGAATTGCTGCCCAATTACTTTTGCTTGGCCCTATTGTAAATTCAGTTTTATCCTTCATTATTCCTGTCACACCAGCGATCACATTTCTTCTCTTTCCATTTTATTTGTTATTTATTTGACCTGAAGAAATAAAGATCATTTCATTATCTTCATTATCAAAATTCATAAAACTTTTCAGTAGACATTTCAATTGTTCCACAAAGTGATGTAAGCATTCATTGCAGTCTAAGCAGATTGAAAGAATATTCCAGAAAGAATAACATTAATTTTGCAGACTTAAGGCAGACACTGAAAAACACTAGAAATCCAGTAACTGAAAATAATGAATAATAAGTAACCAAAACAAAATCAAAATAACTCAAAGAACAGATGCTAATTAAAAAAAAAACAACAAAAAAACCCAAAAAAACCCCTCAAATAATTTTGATCAAATCATAAATTTCAATGGGAGGGGAGCAGTAAGCAACATTGTTAAATTTTTTCTGCAATCAAAAATATGATCTGAATTTTCAAATGTACTTCCCTACTTCCCCCTCTTTTTTTTAATATATCAAAAGGATTATTTACACAGTGCAGAAAACTTATTATTAATGAAGGTCAAAAAGTTATGAAAGATTCAAGAGACACACCAGCAAAGGCTTGAACTACTATTATTATCTCCCAAGCTGCCTTCAGGAGGATTTAGCAATAATGCTGCTGAACAAGTTTTTCATCAGTTTCAAATTGAGTCCGTTTAACATCTCATATTATAAAAAACTTCTTCATGCTTTTTATTTATTCTTATCTTATTATTGATGTGCTAGATGCTACACCTTGCCTCAATTAATTACATTCTCTGGGAAGAGGAACTACTATTGGTCAATAGATGATTCTTGAGGATAGTACTGGACTAAAAATCCAAGTTCACAGGTTTGAAATTTATACAATATACTTGCTTCATCAGAAGTATTTTATATTTAAAATATAATTTTAATATTTTAAATGCTTAAAATTAATAAATATGCTTATTTAATAAACTAATTCCTTCCTATCAGCATTAACCCTGGCAAATTATGCACTATCCAGAAGTTACCACATCAGCCCAGCAAAGACAATGAGCAAGTCCAAGACAGATATTGGCTTGAGAGATTCTGTCTTTTCCTCTCCCAAGATCACACAGTCTGTAACAACTGAAGAGGGGAAAACAGCCCTAGAAAAAAAGCCTTTATTTGTCTAATTTAAATGTATTTAAATAGTTTCAGCAGGCAAAAACAATCTGTATTCTGAAAAGCAAAGAAGCACCAAACCAACAAAAATCCTTCCTTGACCCAAGGACAAGCTCCAAACACCTCCTGTGAAATCTCGCTGCAGGACAGAAACAGCATCTGAAGCAGCAAGGAAAATAAAACCAAAAAGACCTGAAATGTACCCATGTCTTAAGGAATAAACATATTTAAAAACCTTCAGTTGTAGAATTCTGCTGTGCTATTGACTTTCATATGGAAAATGTATGAGCAGCATATGTAAAACTGCTCAAATCATTCTGCAGTTAAACAAACAAGCACATGCCCAGAGGGGACAGAAGAAAGTAACTGCTCTCCTGATGATGAATAGCATTAACTTGCTCTGGCTTGCCAAGTCAGTGAGCGGTGTGAATTTAATGGCAATTAGCCCAGATCAAAGTTGAAGTACCATGAACAAAGTAGGTAAAACTGACAATATCAAAGAAGGGAAGCATATCATGTGTGAGTGAAAAAAAAAAAAGACTTAGATTTATTTATAATGTTTGCAGCTGTTAATGAAAAAGGACAGATCTTTACAAAATGTTTGTTTTCAAAACAGTATTACTGATTAAGCAGATTTCCAGGAGACTGCTTTCATGGGCAAATTGGCCAAAAACCTGACAGCAAAGAAAAATATTCTGTAATAGCTTCTATTGTGGACACACTGCACAGAATGGTATTTTCTCAAGAAATTTAACTGTGAGTCAAAGTCAAGCATTCTCCCTCCTACTTGGCAAACAATTTATCAGCCATTGAATGCAACAGAAAAAGTTCACAGGTATCAGAAAGAGGCAGAAAATGAGAGAATTCAATACTGCATTTATTTTATGTGCAGTAGGCTTTATGAATTATTAGTAATAAGAAAAATATACCTGTCATTAAATCTGCATGTCTTAATTAAGAGTGACATTAAAAAAGCTATAAATTTAAAATGTGCATGAATGACCTGGCAAGAACAGCTTTAGATTTTTATTTTAAGTTTAAGGAGACCTCCACTTCCACACAATATTAGTAGGACTTAAATTCCTATTTCAAATATTAGAAGTTTATAAGACCTTCAGCATGCTCACTAATGCTCACCTAACTACTACCACTACAACATTCCAGTCTTAGCATAATACCTTCCAACCAAAAGTCTGAAAATATCCTTATAGCATCTCCCATAGCATTTCACACAGATGGTAACACATATTTTTGCAGATGAAATGATACACAGAGAAGTTAAATAATTAGCCAAAAGCAGCAAGGGAATAGAAGAAATTGGAATTAACAGAAGATCACTTCTTTCTATTGAAATCACTATCCTACTCTTTTAATATAGGTAAAATAATAAAAAACAAAAACAATTTGCAGTCTGTGTGAATTAAGTGCATTGAAGCTAGGCACAGAAAAATGTTCCAGTATAATAAACAGCAATATATTTTTGGCCATAAGCTGAAGGGTAAAGACCCAGCAGTACTTTAGCAATTAGTCAGTGATGTTTATGAGAGATTTCCTTGAGCAAGGACTAAGTTTCTCAAAAGATCAAAGCTAATCAGTGTTACACTCTGCCCTAACCAGGCCCAGATTCACACTTTCCATTACTTATTTACATTGATCTTATGACTATTTTTATAGATCCATCAGAATAAGTGTGCTTTTACTCTTTTACTAATATTTGTTTAATTAAGTTAATTAATTACAGGTTAACTGAAATGTCATACAAAAGACCTCACGCAGCTTTCAAAGTGTACTGGGAATCCTAATCCTTTTTTTTTTGTTTTTTACTAGCAGTAAGGATGAAGTCAATAAATTGTCAATTAATAACATACTTGCTTTGATTGCTCTTCAGTAATTTACTTTCATACCACTTCATAAATTTCTTAGGAAAACTTCTGGGATCACTGATACAGTACCTCTGCCATGGGAAAATTTCGTTTAAATCTGCTCTACTGCCAATAAACCAATAAGACTTACTGGCTGATAATCCTCCCACACTACACTGTTTAGGTATATGCACTCAAGCAGCAAAAGTTTAATTTGTTCCACTAATGGCACAGAAAACTACTCAAACTTATTCACCATATAAATTTGAACTTCAGTGTGCTACTTTTTGTTATTCCTTGGGTAGAAAATTCAAGGCATTGGATGCTTTGTAATTCAGACTATTTTATCTTTTCCTTGATCCAAAGCATAACAATAATAATGGGCACTATCAGCAACTAAATATTAAACTGCACTTCACAGAAGAAACATAGTAGAAAGCCTGAATATTATTTGCATTGGCACACTAACATGCAAGACACATTCTGCTATTCTAAGTAGGTGTAATATTATTTTGAAACTACTAAAAGCAGCAATGCTAGCTGCCTTGGACATATTTCAAGTTGCCATACAATAGCTTTTGTTTAGAATTTCTAGTGGGATAACATGCACTTTATTAGGCTGTAGCCTATCTGTTTAGAAGATAATTTAATTTATAAAAACACAGGAAGAATTTAGTAAAAAAGCCATATAATGTTAAAAATACTGATTTTCTCTAAAGTTGTGTCGATAGCACTGATGCTGGTTAATAGAAACTAAAAGATGATCATTTGGAAGGCAAAGTTCATTTACAAGTGCTGCCCATGTCAAATAGTCATGACAGGACAAGGCCAGGTAGAGTTCCTAAAAGAAGTAAGAAAAAGTGATGAGATTGTAAGATATTTTTATTATTATCCTATCTAATGCAGGAAAATTACTGGAAAGTAACAGGAAAAATTCACTACACATTTATACTAAAATATATACACAGATATAGACATATAGATATTTATACACATACACTATATTTTCTATCCCACATATATTAAGGAGAGTTTGTTTGCATTTCCCTAAAAAAATATCGATCACGTTGTCCTGGTACTGGCAGCAAATAGGTAGAATTTGTCAAAAAACAACAAGTGTTTGGCTAGCATTCTTCCTGGGGTATGAAGAGCCCACTGCAGATTTTCCAAAGGGACTGACTTATGAATAAAGGAATTAAAGAAATTGTTCTCCTGTTCCACTAGTAATCCTCTGGGAAACAAGAGCATCTAGAGCTAAAAAGATTTATATTTTCTCTTAAGTTGCAGCTCTACAAGATATTTATAGGGCTATGTCACACAATGCACCATGGACTACACCATCAGTTTTCTAAGCATCCTCCCAAATCTCAACAATACTCAAGATTATCTTATTCACAGACACAATGAGAATAAATATTTTGTTCTCTTCTTATATACATGTATAGCTAAACATGAAAATATTTAAGAAAATTATACCAGCTGTCTGGTAAGTATATATTCCCACTTTTCCCCACCCTAATTAAGAAATTGACCCTGGCCCTTCCAAATTCTTATTGCGGAATTTCAGTTTAGGAAATGAAGGGTAAGAAGAGGGCTTTGTCTCTTAAGAAAGCAAATAAAATTCTCTGAAAAAAAATGGAAATAAGTAAGACTGCAAGCTGGGTTAGTTTCATGTTTTTATTAGTTAATTGTTCTTTTAATTATTACTATTATTATTTACTACACTGTTTCTATTCCTCTGAAGCAGCAATCATGGGCTTCTAATGTTCCAATGCTGGTGAGAGTCACAGCCCTGTGAGGTGTGAAGCCCAACCAACCATCCACAGAGACTGGGTCACACACAGAGACTTGTGGAACACACAAACAGCAGTCCTCCATGCTGGCTGCTATGTATGAGCTGACAACCACCCTTAGCAAAGAATTAAGGAAAAGGAACATGCAGAGTTACCTCTACTAAACAGAAGAGGAAGAACTTAGCCCCACATTGATAAGCATGGCAGAAACTCAGATGTTGCTTTGTTTCCTCAAAGCCAGGTCCAAAATGCTGCTGTTACTGAGTCTGAGTTGTACTGGCTTCCAATACAGCAGCATTCATTTACAAGTGTTTCACTGTGGGGAGACCTCACAGAAAATGAATGAAAAACATCTTGTTCCCTTAGCATTACCTCATGCTATTTTTGTACAACTATGCTTCTTAATTACCAATTTCTTTGCTCTTACGGACAAGTGTTCTGGAGTAACTTACTTCACATCTCAAAATAGAGAAACCTTTCACAGGAGCTAGCTGAGCAGCTCCCATTTGAGAAGGGGTAAAAAACCATGGTAGCTAAATCCAAACAGAGCCAAGCCACAGTAAAGGGTACAAGGGTTGGTGCATTCTTACTGCAAACATCCCTCCATCATACTCTTGCAGCAGCCCAACAGAGAACCTCAGTGGAAAACAGCAATGCAAACCCATCCAAAATGCTCCACTTTACACAAGTGTGTAAGATAAGATATTGCTCCCCCTGGTTATATAGAATCACAGAATTGTTAAGGCTGGAAAAGGCTTTAAAGGTCAGAGTTCAACCATTAACCTGGCACTGCCAAATCCACCACGAAACCATGACCCTAAATACCACCTCTAGATGTTTTTTTAATGCTGTCAGGGACAGTGACACAACCACTTCCCTGGGCAGCCTATTCTAATGCCTGAACACCTTTCCAGTGAATAAATTTTTCCTAATAACCATTTGAAATGTCCTCTAGCATGACTTGAAGCTATTTCCTCTTGTCCTATTGCTTGTCACTTGTGAGAAGAGAACTCCTGAACTCCTTTCAGGCTAGTTTGTAGCTGGTGGGGAGAAAATTAAGGTCTCTCCTGAGCCTCCTCTTCTCCAGGCCTAACAACCCCAGCTGCTTCATCTGCTCCTACTATGACTTACCCTCTAGACCCTTCACAAGCTCCACTGCTGTTCTCTGGACCTGCTCCAGCACCTCAATGTCCTTCCTGAATTAAATGGGCTCAGAACTGGACGCAGCACTTGAGATGTGGCCTCACCAGTGTCCAGCATGGGGGGACAATCACCACCCTGGTCCTGCTGGCCACACTATTCCTAACACAGGTCAGGATGCCACTGGCCTTCCTGGCAACCTGGGCATGCACAGGCTGACATTCAGCCACTGCTGACCAGCACACCCAGGTCCTTTTTCACAGCGCTGCTTTCCAGCCACTCTGCCCAAGTGGGTAGCACTACATAGTGGTGTTGTGACACAAGTGCAGGACCCACCATTTTGCCTTGTCTAACCTCATACTCTTGGTCCCAGCCCACCAATCCAGCCTGTCCAGATGCCTCTGCAGATCTTCCCACTGTCCAGCAGATCAACATTTCCACCTAACTTGATGTCCTCTGCAAACTGACTGAAGGTGCACGCCCCTTGTCCACATCGTGGATAAAGATATGAAGCAGGACTTGCCCCAACACTAAGCCCTAGGGAACCCCATTATTGACTGGTTACCAAATGGATTTAGTTTTATTCACCACCACTCTCAGGGCCTGGCCAAACCAGCCAGTTTCCTACCTAGTAAAGAATAACCCATCCACACCATGAAAAACCAATTTCTCCAAAAGCGTGCTATGAAAAATTGTTTCAAAGGCTTTCCTAACACAGAAGTAGACAACACTCACAGCCTTTCTCTCACCCATTAGGCAGGTCACCCTGTCATTGGAGGAGACCAGGTTGGACAAGCAGGACCTGCCTCTCCTGATCTCACACTGGCTGGACCTGGTCCCTCTGCTGTCCTGCATGTGCCGTATGATGATACTCAAGATGATCTGCTGCGTAACATTCCCCAGCACCAAGGTCAGGCTGACAGGCCTGTAGTTCCCCAAACCTTCCTTCTGGCCCTTTTTATAGATGGGGGTCACTACTGCCAATTCCCAGTCACTTGGGACCTCCCCAGTTAGCCAGGACCACTGGTAAATGATTGAAGATGCCTCAGTGAGCTCTTCTGCCAGCTCCCCCAGCACCCTTGGACAGAGCCCATCTAGCTCCACAGACCTGTGTATATGTAAATTGTATGGGAGGTCACCGACCATTTCCCCTTAGATGATGGGGCCTTCATTCTCCTCCCAGCCATGTCTTCCAGATCAGGGGGCTGGGTACCCAAAGAACAATAGATCTTGTCATTAAAGACTGAGGCATTAAGGCATTAAGTACCCCAGCTTTTTCCTCATCTTTTGCCATCATGTTTGCCCCTGCATCCAATAACGGATTTTGTTGCTGGTATAATTACAAAAACATTTTTCATTAGTAGCCAGCAGTAGCCATATTAAGTTCTAATTGGGCTTTGGCCCTTCTAATTCTCTCCCTTTATTACCTCACAACATCCTTCCAGTGCTTGTGAGTTTTCCAACCATTCTTCCAAAGGTCAGGAGCTCCTCTTTTTTCCCTGATTTCCAGCCAAAGCTTTCTGTTCACCCATGTCAGACACTTCTCCGTCAGCTCATCTTTCTCAGCTCATGGGTACAGCCTGCCTTTTTAAATTATGTTCAGCCTTCCTGAATTCCTTTGTGCCTCATGATTGCCTCCCAAGGAACTCTTTCAGTCAGTCTCCTAAGCAAGCCAAAGTATGCTCTTGGAAGTCCAATGTAGCAGCTCTCCCACCCCCCTTACTTCTTCAAGAACCAAAAATTCTGTCATTTCATGATTACTGGGTCCAAGATGCCTTCAACCACCACATCACCCACCAGCACATCCCTGCTCACAAACAGGTCCAGCCTGTGCCTTTCATAGTTTGCTTGCTCACTAGCTGTGTCAAGAAGTTCACTTCCACACTCCAGGAACCTCCTAGGCTGTTTCCTCTCCAATGTATTGCATTTCCAGAAGACATCTGATAAGTTTAAGTCCCTCATGAGAACAAGGGCCAGAAACTGTGAGATTTCCCCCAGCCACTAACAGAATATTTCATTTGCCTCTTTATTCTGCCTGGGAGGTGTTTAGCAAACTCCCACCAAAGCCTCGTTGTCCTTCTCTCTGACTCCAAAATAAACACTCAACCTGCTGCCACCATCATTAGGCTCCAGACAATCAAAACACTCCCTAACATCCAGAGCTACTCCAACATTTTTCCTTCCTTGACTATCCTTTGTGAAGGGTTTATGGCAATCCACTGAAGCACCCAGTTGTGCAAGTCATTCCACCATGTTTCCATGATAGCAAATATGTCATCATTTTCCTGCTGCATAAAGGCTTCCAGCTCTTCCTGCTTGATGCCCATGCTGAGTGCATTGGTGCAAATGCACTTCAGTTGGAATATTCATTACTGCCTTTTGGGGATGACAAGCCCTAATTCCTATGTAACCATTCTCAGGTGCTTCCTTGGTTTCTAAAAATTCAATAATCCTCATGTCTTTGCTGCTACATGGATTTGCACCCCTGACCTCCACTACCAAAGACCAAGACCTTGCTACCAAAGCATCCCTCAGAAAGTGGCATAGTGCCCCCAGGATTATCTGTAGTAAGCCTGGTTTTATTGGCTATTTGCTAAGAGCTATACCAAATAACTCTACTAGGGCTGCCTAGGAAAAACTATGAATGAAGACTTATACCCATTCTATTTCTACCTTTAAGGTGGATTATTCTCACCTCTCCTTTTTCCCAGTATCAGGAAGGAAGGCACGATCATTGAGTTGGGAGCCTAATTTGCTGCCATTATGTAGAAAACAGTTCTCCTTCCACCATGATTTTGAGACAGTGACTTTTCCAGGAAACAGACAAAGTACAAGTCATCTCAATACTACTTGTAACAGAAAGAAGGAAAAAACTCCTTCACCAATTCCTGAATGATCCTTAATGAAGCACCCTTGCTATGAGTTTATTATGAATATCCCTGGATAACTACAACATGGACTTTATTGTCTGTCTCCAAAGTGCAAGATGAAGTTCACACTGCCTTACAGATGTTCCAACATGCAAAACTGGATGTTCATGCTCTCACTGACTTCTTGTCATAGGAACTTCTACAATTCCTGCAGTAAATGAAGAGTGTTTACTTTCATACTGGTTTACTTGGGAAGTGTGAGTATACTAAAGAAACATCTGGCACTTCTAATGAAAAATCTCTGTTTCAAGTATAACGGGATGCACAGCCTTTGGAATTGTGCAAGAATTTGAAGAATAGGTAATTTCCTATATGTCTGTCTTTTCAATGAAAACATGAAATCAAGCTGTGAAGACAAAGAACCTAGCAATGCCATCAACTGCAAAAGACTGTGCAAACAGCAACATCTCACAAGTGCAAAGAGACAAAAATCCTTTTAATATATGGCTTTTACCAGCTCTTATACTCTTAGGTCCTTATTGACCACAAAGGTAGCATTTTTGGAATTGCTACCCACACGTACTTTATTTTGATGCTTTACACATTTTTGGGATTATTATTTCCTCAATACAAGTACAATAAAAGTTAGTGAAAAATGTATGTATTTTAACAAAGCAAGTAAAATCTTCAAAAAAAGTTGGAATAATCTGTGCAATAAAAGTGTGCAAAAAAGCAGACAAATATTCTGATTCTTCAGTTCAAATGGCTCTAGAAAATAAAAAGTTTCGAACTGAGGATATAATGACTATAATAATATTAAATCTGGTTAGCAATTAAATGATCACCCCTCCCTTCAGACTAAAACTGTAGACAACAGCTAGTAGCTGACATCTCACTTCAACATTTTACAGCTGCTTTAAAGACATTTGGATGCATGCATGCATCTTATTTTCCCAGGATTTCAAAGTCCACATCCAGGCTGCTGCTCAGCCATTATAAATGAGTAATTCAAGTAGGGCATGACTGCTTCTTGTATTAACTTGATAAAGATGTTTCAGTTGAAGTGCATCAACAGTTGTGTTAAGTCATCCCTTTCACAGGCTTATACTTAGCTTATGTTACCAGTGAAGAAAAAAAACAAATATTATTGGCTTCAAATTATCATAAAAGTTTTCACACTAAACATATTAGTATTATGATTATTATATTATTCCTGCGTTGAAAAATATAAATATACCTTAACTATTTCATTTTGTAATTAATAAGAATTTAATCAACTGATTGCAACTTGCAATCACAAGTTGCACACAAGTGTTTAAAGTGCTTAGACACACAAGTGCTTAAAGGACTGATATGTTCCTTACACATCTGGTTTCAGAAAATTACATTCTATCTGTAAGATTTTCCAAAAGTTGGTTTTAAAACACACTTTTAACATAATAGGTTAATGTTAAACTTATCACTGAATAATGAATTTATTATGAAATATGTATGAAAGAAGTGTTTTGCAATAATTTAACTATCTGAAAAATATTAATCCAGGCCTTGGGCTAATACATCTTGCAAATACTATAAAGATAGTTTGAACATATTTCATTTTCTTGTACAAATCTTCACGTAACAACCTGAAAGGCTTGCTCAACACTGAATTCCTTTTCTCTTATGACAGCAGGGATATAAGAGAGCTCAAAAGTACAGAAGAGAATTCATATTCTCATTTTGTTAATTTATTTCTATTGCATACATGACCAAGTTACACAGTTACACTAGTTACACTAAAATAGTTACACTAAAAATAAGAAATATACTGTACATATAATTCATGCAAAGCCCAAAGCATAAAAAATGTGCTTTATCATCTTTTACATAAACTGGATATCTGACAGATTACATCTATGGACATAGAGAAGAGAGGAGAATATTACCTAAAAGTAATGATCCATCACCATATGTGCTCCATAACCCTGCTCACTAACGTTGAGCCAGATACTGTATTCAATAATTCTTATATTTAATCATATCTTCTCTTAATTTTCAAAGCATTGTTTCTATTTACAAAATTTCCATTATTTTCCCCACTTTAATGGGGAAGTTCTAATATTATATTATACTTTATATTGTATTTACACAATATTTGTTTAGGGTTTAATTATTTTTATTCCAAAAGTAAAACAAGCTTAGGTAGTTTTGAGGGCAGCAGGAGATAAGAAGAGGCAGTCAGCCACTTGTTTGTTTGTTCAGACTATTCATTTGAAGATTTAGTACTTATTATTAATTATTTAGCTGAATAAACTTTATTTTAATTTATTTTTGCATCATATTATTAGAACATGATCTTTTTTCCCCTGGTATGACAGTTATAAACACTGAAATTCAAAAAGACATGGCTCAAACTCTGGTCAGTCTGACTCCTTTCATGTCAACCTTCCCAAAGGCAGTGGTCTATTTTTCCAAGATTCCTGGATATGAGGCAGCATAGCCAAAGACATTTCTTCAGCTTGGCACAAACCCCAGACAAGCAGCCCCAGAAGCTCTATAGTGACAGATGGGGAACCCAGGCTAAATGTGTAAGAGTTGGTAGATACAGGCAAACTCTCACTCTAAGAGCTGAAATGTTTGGAACTCCCCATCCCTTCCATTCACATTGTCAGAGTACCCATTCATTGCATAACCATGAAATATTCTCAAAGGTTCAGAAAGTAGAACCCCAAAATTATTTGCTATTCTGCAAATACACAGTTTCTAAATCTCCTGGAGAAAAAATAACTTTTTTTTTCCAGACCTGTCGACTTCATCTTGAAAATACATCAGAAACTAGGAAAACACTTAGGAAAGCCAGCATGCACTAATATGCTGTGCTGAAAGTGGTATCAACAATTTGCAGCACAAATGAGTTTGGATGGAAACTCAGAAGTCAGGTCAGCAAATTACTTTGCTCTGGCATATGTTTGTCTTAACTGAACTGGCTGCAAGACCAAGGCAATACCTAGAATCTTCTCTTTCAGACATGACTTCTGGAAAACAAATGTTTTTCTTTTTAACTTTTCAAAATGCCTTCTATTCAACTGAAGAGTATAAATCATATTAAAATGAAGAATTAAAAATATTTAGCTATTTAATTAAACTATATATCCACATTAATCCTATCACTGCATTTCTCAAATAGATTTAGCATTCCATGTGATACTGAGAATGTCAGGATAACCTCAAACAGACCACATTTGAGTTTGAATTTGCTGTACTTAAAGCCTGTTATTTAGAGATACTCAACATTAATGGCTCACCTAATATAGGTGAGCTAATTTTAGCTGTTAAATAGAACTGAAAAGTTACACAATGCACTGTTTTCCTGACACCAATTTTAAGTACTTCTGCTGCCTTACACAAGTATATATTATGTATTTTGAACATATTAGTTCTAATTGAGTGCACAGGTAAAATTAAATCGGCTCATACAACACAGGAGTGATCAAATGGTCTAAAGATTACAAGTGAGTCATAGTTCCTGCAATACTAATTTTTATACAGTCTGCAGATTTCTGGTAACAATAGAGCCTGCCCCTGAGAAGCTTCACAGCACATGAGAAAAACAGAACTAATTTAAATGTTTCCAAAGTTGTACACCTTAAGATAATCTGTGTGTTCAAAATTAATTCAGTTTGGTCAGCTATAGGAGTCTGTACTAGATTGCAAGTCATCACAGAGGTTATCTAGTTGAGTTTAAAAAATAAAATACCATTAAAATTCTAACCTGCTTTGCCTAATCCTGACTGTGAGCTGTTGCTTTGTACATAAAACCAGCTCTTCAGTCACTTGGTAATGGCCCAACAACTAGCTGACCACAACTGGCTATTCATAACATCACAGGGAGGAATTTCTGTGGGAGCTTCTGAACAGTAACGTTTGGGTAGAAAGGGACAATGTGGTTGAATATTCACTCTGACTGCATACTGAATCAGAAAAATGAAATTATTAGTACATTTGTATTAGAACCAGAACACTGGAATCCCGGGAGTGACCTGTAGTTTTTTAAACTGCTTCAGAGCTGAACCATGAAAATTACTGAAAAAAATTCAGATTTGGAACAAATATATTTCTATGTATAATAATTTCTGCATTAAAAATAAGATGCTTTATTTATCATTGTTTTTATCAAATGTTTTAGTTCCTTGTTACTAAAATTTAAAAAAACCTGAAGTTGACCTAGTCAAAACGCATTTACTACCACCAAGAGTCTACTGATTTTCAGTCATATCTATTTAGCATTTCATTACAGAAAAAGTAGCCATCTTATATGAATCATTTACATCACTAAAGAGGCAATGAGAGCACTACAATTCAATTATAAAACCTGGAAATAGTTTAAACACTATTTGAAAATAAACAGCTCCAGTCCCTTATGGCCATGTCTGGGAAGTGTCCAAATGCAAGTTAAAGATCCCATGGCGTTTTTTCAAAATGGGAGGGAACTATCCCAATATGCTGGCCAACATATATTTTCTCAATTAAAAACAGATTTCAATGTCCAAAGCTATGTGTCAGCAATTGCTGAGAGCCTATACTGGTCATGTTTTCAAAACACTTGAAACCAACAATAGGTATCTAGTCACCTTGCTGAATAATGCTTTTCCAGATGCCATAAGTGGGAAAGGTAAATGCATTTTCATAAATAAAGGAAGCACAGATACATCAGCCTCTACCATTATGAAAATAGAAATTATCATTTGAACCCACATGTAGATTTTTTTTCCAATACCAGAAGTGTTAAATATGACTTTGTTGGCCATATGGAACACTTTGATACTAGCAGATTTTAAAGTGAACAGAAATCCAATGGAACACACATGCACACACACAAAATAAAGGTAGCAGAAAAAAAATCTCATATCTGCCATTCCTTAACTTCTACACATTTAATGAGTTAAACATTTTAAAAAGTAAAGGCTTTTCAACAACTTCTTTTTAATTACTTTTACAGAATTTTCTAGGTTATGAGCTGTTTAAAGAGAAGGTGGAGAGATTTCTTTTATGTACTTTAAAGTCTTCATAACTCTTACTACCCCCACCACTGAAGAGCTCAACTCTTTAATTGGCAGTACTGAAGCTCAAAGTCCTATCCCAAGAACTACAAGATCAACTATATTATCTACACTGCTATCCTGAGTTAAAAGAAAAGAAACAGCAGACAATGAGTTTTTACAAATAAGTTATAAATCCAGATGGGATGCAGGCTTTCCAGTTCCCCCAGTCACCTATTTCCCAGTGGAACGTCTAAGGCTCCTGCCATTTGGAGTTGAGTCCCCATCTTCACAGTGCTTTGTTCTTGTTTTGCCCAAACTCTTAATCTTAAGTGATTCTATTAAGAAAAAAATAATTGGAAAAAAGGCAAAAGTGCTTCTTTGACTAAAGATATTGCCCAACTTTCACAGTGCAGCTGAATAGAACATCTCAAAGTCAGACAGGACTGAAAGAGTTCAGGGAACTCAACTACAGAGGCTAACTTCCTAAAAACTTGCATGACAGTGTAGGTTTTTCCCATTTTTTATTTTTTTAAAAAATCAATTTTTAAAGTAAGATTTTACAAACGAATCCTTTTTAGTCACAATCTCAGAATTTTAGAGCACATGTATTGCTGAAGGATTTAGGGCATATTGAGAGAAACTGACCGCAACCTAAGCAGAGAGATGAAAACACCTCTTCCCCAAGAGGATTTGCAGAATTACTTGAGGGAAAGTTGAACAAGCTGTCTTATTCCTGCATTGTGCAATTACCTTTCTATAACCAGAACTTACTGGCAGTTGCCAGATTTATGCAACTCACTGGAAGTAGTCAATCTAGTTAACATAGTATAGTATGTCCCTCCTTGCTGCTACTCCCATGGACATGAAATCTCCAACTGCAGCCAGCAGAGGAACAGACTGCACTTGAGGACAAGTTTACTTCTCTCTTAGAGAAAGTACTAAGTGCTGGATCTTTGTAAGACAGTAGATGCAGTGGTGATCCAAGCCTGGAAAAATATTTGATATTTAACATTGTTGTAGTGCACAGCATAGTGAGGTTGTGAGGATAATGGCAGAGGATGGAGCACACACGAACTGGTGATTGTTAAAAGAGGCTTTACTTTCTCTTCCTTGGTATTAATTAACTTGACATTTGCCACTGTTACCAACCTGATCCTGCCCACACTATTCTCCCTTCCTGAATTGCTCAGCAGTACCACCATCTGCTGCCCTTGCCTTAATTTCAGCTAAACTTAAGATGTCAGACATTTTGTTTGCTACAATCAAATAATTGCAAAATCACCAGAGAGAAAGGGAGGGAGAAATTGCATAACCACAAAATACTTCTGCCCACAAATTCTGTGAGAAAGAAAACTTCCAAATATAGCCTTGCAGTTCAGGCAGTTGAACTGCTATTTTAAATCAAATTTTGAAAACTAGAGGACATTGCCAGAAAATTTTTTCTAAAAATGTATACTTACCGAATTTAAATCCACCCTCCAAAGTAAGCCTACATGAATACTGTGTTTTCAGTAACTCATACTATTAACATTCCTATTTTTCCAAGGAAAAATATAAGAATAAACCAGGTTTTAAAAGCAATTAAGAAGATATAAATGCTGCACACTGCCTGAGCACAGTTCTCCTAAGACCAGAGTCCTGGCAACTATCATAATCCTTTTGAAATTGTGCATATTAAGATTAAAGATCACTTTGTTCCTCTATTCCCACAACTAGTTGGTATGGTAAAAAGATCAGTCTCCTAGTTTTATATGTAACATCTTTAACATTTGCTCTCCTTTCTGTGCATGTGATTAAATGTAACATTTTGAAATCCCAAAGTTCTGAGAAAAACATAAATCCTTGTCCACAGCTGCTGTTTGACTCTGGAAACACATGCATTTTCTTTTCAAGCATCTACCATCAAAAAATCCCAGAGGACTTGAACTGGAGAACACCTGCATCTCTTCATTTAGTTCCAATAACAGAGTCTAAACTTCAAAATTACAAAAATAGATGCTATGTTCAGCTGCAGTTACATTCTCCCCCTAATTCCCGTGAACAAAAATGCTAAGAGCATGAAATCATTCAGGCAAGCTCTGTCATCGAGAGGATAAGATTTTTTGCACCAGAAGCCCAGTGGGAACTTGATAGAAAACTGGCAACAATTACAGATAAAGTACATAGTGAAATCCTCAGGGAGAGAAAAGGAAATGTAATAAGATAGATGGGTATAATTTTTACACATTTATGTCCAAACCACAAATGTGAATTGTCTTTAATTACTCCAATACACTACCCATTTTTATTCATTCATTGTGTTAAATCTCTTCAAAATACTTCAAATTAGACTATGAATTCTCTTTTACTAGGATTTTTACTTATTTACTTGCTACCACAAGAACTCATTTAAATTAGATGAGAACTTAAAAATATAATTGTTTCAGCTTCAAAATTCAAGCTAATATCCCTAGTGCAAGCAGTCAAAATTAAATTTAAAAATATATCAATAACATGCTTTTTTAACTGCAAAAAGGGGGAATTTGTGGGGCATATGTAGGTGTATAAGCATAAAACCAAACTTATCTCTAGTCTCTCACCTCCTTTTTATTAAGTTTTAACAGATAAAAATCAGATCATTTACAATAATAAAAAAGTTTATGTTCCTGCTAGTACAACTTCTATGGCAATTTTTTCATCCCTGAAGATATAATTTCTTCAGTTATTTTTTCCTTTTGGCATGGGAAGGGGGTGAATGGAGGGATCTTATCTAAATCAACACTGATAGAAGAAAAAAAATCGAAAGGTTTTGGAAGTCTGAGAAACATATCACTTAAACAAGAAATACCAACTTTTATAAGGTTAAATGTTTGCTCTTCAGCCTTTATGCAGCTTCAAAAAATTAGAGAAGCCTTCCCACTTTTGCTTTGCTCCACTAAGTGTAGAAATTTGACACATATGAGCATGATATTAATACAAGTACTTTTGTTTACTCCCTTATTTCACTGCTGCATTATTGCCTATTTAAGCTGATTTCAGAGAAAACTTTATTAATTGTATTTTTTATTTTTATTCCTCTTGATTTATTTGTAATAAAGCTGTCCATACACTGGCTGTGCACGCACTCCCAATTATTCAATATGGCAAACCAAATAGAGCTTAATCAGCTCACCTCATCTATTCAACAGCTGTTCGTAATTAACCACTAACACCAGCATTCATTTTGAAATCTCTCTCTTCTCTCAAAGGCCAGGTGAAACAAACAAGGTCTGCAGCTTGCTCCCAGGGTTAATAAAGCCAGGGTTATTTCAGAGAAAGAGTAAGAAGACTTTCCCAAGCCCCGGGGTAATGGAATAATCTCCTCTCTTGTACTTATTTACATGCTGCAGTTTAAAGAGAAGCATAGTCACTGATTTTTACAACTATGCATAGAGATACCTGGGGCAGTTTTCATACAACCAAAGTATCCAATATTAAAATTACAGCATAAGGACTAAACAAAATCATATTTATGTTCTTTGTCCCTAAATACTTCCTTTGCTATAGGCGGATCAGTTTTCCACGTGCTAATGACACTTTATGCATCAAACAGTAAAACACTCCTGACCAGTAATCATAAGTTTATGCACTTATATTGCATTTTATACTTGACATACACTGTACATGCTACACATCACATGCTCTAAATGCTGCCCTTTTTGAAAGCCCTTCAAAGAGCTTTTTCCTTTGAATGGTTGTACTCAATGCAGTATGGTACTGCTAGAACTATATTCTTTTTTTCTCTTCCTCTCAACAGCACAAGTGAAATAGCAAAAAGGAAGATATCTTGTCAAATGTTCTATCCCTCAGATTGTAAATACATCCTGTAACTTTGCAGGGCCACATACAGTTACAGTAAAAGTAAAAGTGACAAGCAGTAAAAGGAAGTTGCACAACCATCCTGATCACCCTGGATCATATGGTTCAAGTGATACAAGACAGTAGACACTTGCTGATGCAACAAGGAGAGGAGGAGGAACAGTCCCCTCCCTGTTCACCAGGTAAATATGCCCTGATTTATTCAAGTATCTCATGCTATTTGCACAACCTCCTCCTTAGCATTTTATATCCAAATGACTGCTTTAATTTTTGATCAAGTTGTTTTCCATTCAATTTAATGAATTAATTAGTCCGAATTCCTACTACAGAACACTCTATGCAACATTGTCAGGAAAAATTTCACAAACAACTTCAGTACTGCACAATCACCTCTAGTAACACAGCTTAAAAAAACCTTTTACTCTCAAAGGATGAGGTTTTTTCCTGTGAAATTATCCAGTATAGCTTTTTAAACTCCCAGAAGTGACTGCAACTGATGGCAAATGCATTTTTATGCTCTCAAAGCACTTCATGTTTTCCCTACATGTAATTTTCACAGTAATAATGAAAATGATAGCCATATCTCCTGTATTAAAATTGCCCCAGTTTCTTCAGCATGTATTGGAAAGCAAAGGCTTTTGCTTTGGCGATCCTTTGTACAGAACCTGAGACAAATGAAACATTAATTACTCCTGGTTTAATTTATGTTTAAAAAAAAAAAAAAAAGATAATTTGCAGTATGCCATTCTTCCTGTTGAACGAGACTGAAGCTTGAGCAAATCAGTCAGATTTTTCCTCTCATTTGTCACTCCTTGCAGGTGCCACCTGACAGGAGCAGAGCTAGAGCAGGTTAGTGACAGCCATTGTGTACACAGAATCAACACAACTTCCCTGAGATGCTAAAGGAGCAGGTGAAGTGTCCAGAACATTTTCAACTCTAAAATCTTCACATTTTTAATGCATGTCCATTCATCTAAAAAACAGGTACCACAGACAATTGTCTATTGCAAAAAAATGTTTTGTATCTCAAAATCCCTGAATGAGAGTCTGGCCAGCACTTCATTTGCTAGTGCCTTAAATCTCATTAAGCACCTCCTGTCACAACCCATCAAGGACTCCCAACCATCTAACTGGAACATCTATAATACTGATGAGCAAAAATGTATGTGATCCTTATGACCTGTAACAAAAGCAGTAAGCGTACAGTATATGTATCCACAGAGCCTTTAAATTATAATTCATAGACTAAGACCAAAATTTGAAAATTAAACAAAAAGATCCTCAAAAAAGGCAAGAAATGCAACAATTAGTCATAGTAATAAATATTGGTGTTATGAACATTTAAAAGGTATTTAAGTGAATCAACAGGTGCAACAGATTTTAGCTTCATCTGACTAATTCAGATATCATTGAATCCTGAACTGCTTTTTGGCAATGCTTTAGGAGCAGGACCTGAAAATAATTGTTACAATAACACTGCTGTAAACATTTCCAACATGATGCTATCCAAAAAACACAGAAGTACAATTACTGAAAAAATAACCTAACAACTGCTGGAGTGCACAGCACTTACAAATATTTACTCTGTGTAAGAATCAAATGTTGATTACATATGCACATAAAAATTGCAATGACAGTAATAAATTCACTGTTACTTTTCAGACTAATGACATTCAAGAATCATTTCACAGGAAAAAAATACAGAAAAAAAGCACACTTGAAGTGTTCAAGTTACTTCTGTGTTTCATAATATTGGGATCAGGTAATTCTTTTACTTTCCTTAACGTAGATACTTTTTTGGATTGTTTTTTCCCCACTTTTCATTCCGTGCCTAGCATGGCCATAGAATAAGCTTTGAAAAACATAAAAACATGGTTTTTAAGGAGCACCACACTGACAGCAAAACCCAGTTCCATGTGTATTTCACAAACTACGTGAGTTATTTTAAACTCAACATATTTAAAAATTTTCAGTGTTGCTTAAAACAGACCAATGTTTTGTTTAAAGACCACAGAAACCATAAGAATGTCAGGTAAAATTATTTATGCCCACAAAGTCAACAACACCCTTAAATTTAGCCAAACAACTCTCACAAATTATTAACTTCTGATTTAAGGCCACCACAACATTAAATTTGATGAGGTCGGACGTGTGCCCTGCAGTATTTTTTAGATTATTTTTTATTGTTAGCAAATTTTATGATAAACAAATTCTTAATAATAAATTTATATGAACCATTTAGAATCCAGTATGTCAACTTCTGTATAAGAAGGCCAACCCAGTACCAGGAAGAGAGAATGGAACTAATATTTTCAACATGGATCCTGCCTCTCCTCCCTCCCCCTCCTGAAGTTTACAAAAGTTTCATATAATTATTTTAAAAAGCAACCAAAGCTAATGAAGCACTCCTTATTGAAGAAGACATAAATCAAAATACAGCTCTCAGTTCTTTTGTCTCACAGTGAGCTAAAGTTACAGCTGTGTGCAGAGTGTTTAGAAGATACTTTGACATTTGGCACATTTTATATCAAGCCCCTCTTTTGAAAATCACATTGGATAGGAAAAATGTAATGTGATACCAGTTTAACAAGAGTTTTGTACTTACCAGAATTATGGCAGTAGTCAATATACTGTGGAATTTGGATTGTAAAGGCTACCAAATCTGGAGCTAAGAGAGATTCTGGCTTTCTACTCTCATTGAGCCATTTACTGCTGTGTAAGTCTCTGGTGTCAGAAGGGCCTTGAATTAAAGGAATCAGCTTCTCTTTTCCACCATCACCTAAGATAAAAATTAGATTTCTTACTGCTTTTAGTGTAACAAGATAAATTTTCAAGACAAACATTTACTAGTCCAAAGAAAACGTCTATTGATTTACGTTGTGAATACAGAATTAAAAGAGCAAATAGAAAGAGCAGCATCACATAAACTATTTGGCAATCTACTTAAACTTTATCTTATAAATGCCTTGACTTCCAGGAGGATTTCAAATAAAGTAATTGATTATCTTTAAAACAGTATTTTATACTGTTTTATAAATTATTTTATAAAATTTTATAAAATAATCTACTTGAACATCACCATGAACTCAATTTAAAGACACTCAATTTTCAATTTTCTTTAATTTTCTTTAATTTTTAATGTTCTTGACCTTAGCTGCTTATCCATAAAGACATCATACACATTGATAAGTTCCCACATGCTCCTCAGGAAAAACTGTATTAGAGAAGTAAAAAAAAAAAAAAAAAATCACAGAGTCCGCAAAAACTTTACAAGCAAAATACATACCTATAGCATTAATGGAAAATGAGGCATTAAACAGTCAAGAAAATACACCAAAATAATGCTAAGGATAAAGCTAGGTGAAAATATTCTGTATTTTTCCTATTTCTTGAATGCTTCCTGATTACTATTTGTCTCAGCAGAAAAAAAAATAAATTTCTTATTCAGTGTAAAATTTGACTATACTAGGCAAGACTGGATCATCATGACATACTTAATAAAAACAACAAACCCCCAAAACAGAATACAAAAACCCTTCTCTGATTCATAGGAACAATGAGTAAATTCTTGTTTCAGTAACTCCCCTTGTAAAAAACAAGGCCAATTCTCCTATACAGGCAATAAAGTTTTACATGGTCCAGCTGCACATACCTGGGGCTTTGGCACAAATTTTTATTGATCCCACGGTCCCAGAGGCACATTTGACCAATGATGTGCCGCAGTACTTCAATTCAACATTCTGGATTGAGCCCTCAAGAGTTGGCAGGGGATTCTTAGATTTCACACCTAATAAAAGAAAACTGCAAATGTACTAGCCTGTTGAATTTAAATATTTTTATATTCCTTCACCAAGACATTTAAACTTAATTATATTTTAATTATCTACCTTAGATGTTCTTACAGCATTTTTGCTGTGATTCACAGGTTTTAAATGAAAGTGAAAGAATGCTGCATATGGGTTTTTTAATACAAACAGTTATGCACAAAATATATACAGATACTGTGAGGAAAACACACAAGACCACTTAGAAATTGAAATAACAAATATGCATATATACAAATAGATACTTTCATTCTCACTTTGTAAGTGCCACGTCAACTATTATCCTTCATGTTTTTATTACGACCATTTAATTTCAGGATCTTAAAATGACTAAGTGTTTTCAGCTTTTATTTAGACATCAACATTTTACTCAGTAGCTACGTAAAGCATTAGATCCATGCAGCTGAGCAGTACAGAAGGCCAACGGCACACTTGCCATTTTTCAGCGGAAACTGGAGTTCAAACCTTGCCTTGGGTCACAAGTGGAAATAAGTTTTGGTGGTCTTTCCTCAGCCCCCATTTGTGAGCACCAGAAAACTACTGCACCACTTGGAAGAAGTCAGTGCTATTGGCAGTCACTTCTGAAGAGCTGCCCAGAACTGAGGCAGAAGCAGCAGGGGATTGTACAAGCCAGGACTGAGATTTGTTGGCAGAGCTTGAGGGCAGCCCCCCAAAACAGCCCCAGAGCATAGGTGGAGGAAGCCAGTCCTCCAAATCTGTACAGCACTGCCTATCAGAAAAAAAACACATAAATTCACTTGCAAATTAGAAATAAATAGTTTCAACACCTGTAAGAAGTATGAAAGGAAAAACTAACAGAAGTTGCCTTTTTTATGGTTTCTTTTTCCCTTCGTGCAGAAGCAACTTGGAATTTGTCAGTTAAAATTGGCAAGCAGCTTGTTAATTATGCAAACATTAGTATAATTATGGAACCATTTCCTCATGTATGTAACATAGAATTTGTTCCAAAATCCATAATTATGCAAGGGAAGTATTGTGGAATATCAGGTAAAAAAGCAATTTTATACATATTTCGAGATTATTAAACACATTAAAGTGTAATCATCTACAGAATTAATTATTTAGGTTTTTTGCAAAATCTCTCCAAGACTTAACTCAAAGAACAACCTTTAATATATATTAACTAGTAAGGAAAAGAATCCTAAAAAAAATTATAGGGAACAGAAGTTTTCAGATTAAACTTGGTAATTATGCTTAGTTCACTGTGCCTATTCCAGTTCCGAAAGATCGAAGAATATTTCGTGGTGCATACAAAATCATTTAGCAAGCAGTCTTGACATATATTCAAGTTTTTTTCTGGTAAAACATTAAAATAACTTTTGAGTAAAAAGTACTTTCCAAGACAGAAAGAAAGAAGAAACACATGAAGGGACACACAGAACATGATAAAGCAGACTGCCATCTGAAAGTACGTTCCACACTCAAGGTATTATTTCTTATCAAAATTTACCCTGTCTTCTGTCTTTGGGGTATGTCCAGACTTTTCCTAATTTGTGACTCAGGAAGGCTTCAGGCTCAAAGAATATTCACTGAAACTAATTTGCGTGCCTTCCCTTACAACACCCCATCAGTTCTCAGACTGAAAGACCAACTACCAGTTTGTCTTGTAAACAGACCCTCACTCCCATTTTTGTCCAGGGTAAGCCTCTTTTAAAGCTGAAAATCCCCTTTGATCTAAGGCACGGTATCTGACACAATACATGAATTTATCAAAAGAAACGAGGATATCTGTAGGTATTTCTGCCTCCTCATAGTTCCTAAAAATTTGTGCAAAATAGAGGCCATTACATTCAAATAAAATAAAAATGGGGGGGGGGGGGGGGGATATCCATCTTCTGCCAATTCCAAAACAAAGATTATTAAACAGTTTGTAACAGCCAATATTACAGTTAAAGCAAATCAAACTGAGGTCACAATTTGATCCCTGTCTTTTAAGCCCTCTTAAAAGTAGTTTCTTGCTGTTTTCATTTTTCAGTAATTCTTTTAAGAATCAAAATTAAAGGTGTGATGTGCAATACACTTCTCTCACTTCACTGTGGAAGACGAAGTACTTTTAAAACTAAATAATTTCCATAATGGAGTTCACTTTTAGATGCATTATCCTGGACAACTTCTTTACATTGATACTCAAACTGTCCATGTTACTTACAGGCATAACTTAAATTTTACTTTAGTATCCTATCTGAGAAAAAGGAACCAAATTAAGTGTGATTATGCTCACTCTTTGTTTCTGTTTACTCCTAGTCCCTCACCAAGTAACTTCTGGACTTACTGAATTTCAGCAAGATATGACAGCATTATCCAAGACATTTATTTTCTACAACCTTCATGAAAACATGAGCCTATTTGCCCTCTTCAACTGACCAATTAACAAATTTATGACAGTCAGCAAAGCATTGCTCAAATGAGCCAAGGAACTGCTTTTCACCCAGCCAGGAGTTAAGGACCACGATGGGAAGCCAGGAAAGCTTCATGGCTTGGCTTTAAAGAAACCCACAAACCCCTTAATACATGATCATAGAATTAACCATCATATTTTAATGCATATGAAGAAGTCACTGGTAGCAGTAATAAGGTTTTTTGGGCTTTTTTTCTGTTACAGGATTAGCATAAACACTTTGTCCATTGTTTTCAACTATTTGACAGAAAATAGGGAAGAATTGGGAAAAAGTATCTCATGCCTTCCTTTTCTATGTTGCTTTGATGTCAAATGCCAACCTGCTTTCAGCTTCAACACCTGATAACTACAGCACAGCACAGTAACCAAGGAGAAGTTGCCAGAAAAAAATTCTAGCTCTGGACTGATGGAAACTCAAAAACCCTATTTATTAATTACTGAAATCCTATAATGAGAGCACAGTAAGAAACTCAGAATGTCTAACTAGACTTTCATCACGAAGACAAAAATCACCTAAACTTAAGGTGATTGCCCTGGCCAAGTCACAAATCGTTTCCAAGGCACAGAAAGTTTAGAGACTTTTAGTGAACCATTTCTAATGAACTGGTTTAAAATAGGAGGCCATTTTCTTCAGTCTGAAAATTTTTGGAAATTATGAGCCATCTCTCATAAACTTGTCAAACTGGCAAGCTGCTCTACAGAGAAGAAAGAAGCCTTGTTTCCTTCATATGCCTCTATTTGTAGATCGCATCCTTGTAACTTTAGTTCCTCCCGAATAGTCTCCCTTTTTTCTTTCATCGTGGTACCATTATAAAATTGAAGTCTCGGCAGTTGTTCACAGAACTAAAATATTCCTTAAACGCCTATTTCAGCAAACAAATGTTTAAGCAAGCAAAGACTAGAGCTTCCTTCCCTCCCCTCAATGTTTATGAACTTTTCTTAAAGTAGTGTTTTAAGGGATTGATTGAGTATGAAGATGTTCAAAGTCCTAGATTAGAAATGCTCCCTGCCTCCATGTACTAACTGAAAATTTGCATGGAGACAAACAGACCACAGCATTTTAATTAAGACATTGAGCACTAGGAAAACCAAATCTAACATTGCCAACAGCAAACATTATGCAAATTCAACATCCTGCAAATGAAGTAGAGAAAGGCTTATTTCCAAGGTGCTAGACAAGAGAGTAGAACTTGCACTGTACTCATTCTTCTGGAATCTCACCTGCAAAAGCACCACTCAGATTTACCTGACGATGCCCAGTGGAGTCAAATTAGGGCAACATGTTTTTCCTTAGTACAAATCACTTTTTCTTCAGTTAATTTATTATTTTCACCAGGAACAGGGGAATCAAAGACTTTATGAAGGAAGAGATACATATGCCAGTCACCATCAAATGTAACTTATGGCTCCTTCCAGATAAATTTTCTAGATGTCTGGAGTTTTTTTCCTGCAAACATTGTCCATTGTAGAATGATTTGCAGCAAAAATCCAGTGTTTCCTTCCCAATATGTAGCCATGTGTACACTCAGTGATCAAGTATAGCCTATTTCACTTGATTCAGACACATAGAATACCTCATATCACCAAAGACTTAAAATCTGTTCTTTCCATATGATAGAACCCAAAAACAGGCAGAAAGGCTTTCTAACTACACCTTGACAATTTGCACCTTGCACACACTAACTCATTTCAATTATAACTCCAAGCCTGAAGAGCTGTTGTGATCCAGGTATACATACAGAAATATTGTGCTGTCAAGAAAGGTTTTCCCACACATTGAAACAGGTATTCACATCCTCCCTCCAAGATTCCAGATATAGCTTTGGTCTGTTCCATGTACATAAGCCAACCACACAGCTTGCCCCAAGTTCCTGCATTCAGTGTCATTCTATATGCAAGCAGGGAGAAACAAACAGCTAAAGGCAGATCACCCCTATGTCTTTATAGATCAGCTCGGGACTTCTTCTAGCAAGCCTAGAAACCTAAGCACTCATTTAATTTAAGGCCTGTTTAAAAGCATCACCTAATTAGTGATTTTACCAACAAACATCTTTTACCAATCTATTTGTGATAAGGGGAATTTGCAATGATTACTAGCAAACCAAGAAACAAAATCTAAACTGATCAATAACAAGCACAGAAAACCAGAAAAGAGGAATGTTACTGATTCTGAGGACAACAGACAGAACTGCGTGCCAACAAATCCCTGAAATACAATAATTATTTAGAAAGCTCATAAAAGAACTGCAAAATACGAAATAGGAAATGAATAAGGCATGACAAACTTCTAGAAGCAACTCCACATGAATTGTCCCCACATTTAGTCTGTGGCCTCAGAAGGAAAAATCTCAATATTTAAAGTATTAAGTACCAATAAACTATGGTTTGGCAACATGATATAGTAAAAGACTGTCACATACTTGTCAAAATCATTTCAAACAGTAAAAAGATCAATCCATGAATAAAAGTAAGGAGCTATTAACTAAATGAAATAACATTGAAGCATAAGTCTTACTGGAATCATGACAAAAAATGTCAAATTATTTTCACAGAAACATATATTTAGGTTTTACATGACTAACACAGAAAAGCTAGTAAACAAATTGAAGCATAAGAGAAACCTCATTTCTTTCCTAAGAGATATTCATCTGTATTCAGTCTCTGCTTAGGCAGTTCTCAGTGAGAATTTCTGGAGTCTGTATTGGGCTTGGTTAGAGAGATGGCACTTCTGAGGAACTCCAAGCTAAAACCAAACTTAATTCCTTCCTCCTTTCAGAAAGAACATAATAGAAGCCACAAAGACCAGCACTAACTGGCACCAGTCCTATTTCTCATGTTCAAAGCATTGGGAGAGCATAAAGCTTTCACATTCTTATTTGCAATAAAACAGCAGCAACATAGGAACTTCAATATCTCTTTCAATCATTCTGCTTCCTCACACACATCACCTGAAATCACTGGGGTCTTGTGTTTAAGGTTCCCTCCTCCAACCCTCCCACAACTCTCCCACTTCCTTTTTTTAACTGGAAAAACAGAGAAAAAGAGAGGTTTTCCTAAAATGTAGACGCTGGGGTATAGGTATTTTCTGCGATTTTTCCATAGTAAAATTGAATCTTTGTAACAAAGTACCTCAAGGATCTTCACTGTGCTCACAATTGCATGTTTTAAATCTGTCAACATAATCTACAGACCATATTTTGTAACCCTAACGCACATACACACAGGCTACTATTGTATTACTTCTTCAAAACAGTCCTTCAGGCAGCTTATTTTAAGGAACTGTCAAGGTAAATTATTTGGGTGTTTTTTCTAACTCAACTTGATGTAATATCACAGTTTCTATTCTGATTGTCATAGTTATTTATCTTCATGTGACTGTGTCAACCAGTTCTTAGTCTACATTTCACTATTCTAAGAAACTATAGTTCCATCCCCACCCGCTCCCAAGACTTAAAAGGGCACCAACAGCAGGATTATGGTAGACCTGTCTTGCCTTTAACATATTGTGAACTGGACAGATTTTCTACTGACTTGAGCTTCTGGGCCAGAGCTCCACACATAAGAGAACCCGGTACTTCCTAAAAAACAGCTCTGAATTTATTTTCTCTTCAACCATGGTACTAAAAGAAAAAGTAAATGCATGAAAGTGTGAAATTAAGTGACAGACTGAAATACTCCCTAAAGAAGGTCAAGCTACTTTGTTCTTGGGCAACAATGATAAAATATTTATCAATATAAGTATGTATCATTCTCTTCATCAGAATATAAGCTGTAAAAAGCACATGTTAAAATCTCTCTAACGAATCACTTAAATCCTTAAACTGCCTGTGAACTAACTAAGGTTTCTCCATTACCTAAATACTAAACAAGATGCAGGATCATCATTATAAACAGAGATTTACATATTGCAAAATATTTCCCAGCTTGCTAAAGAATAGCAGCATTGCACCTACAGGGAGAATCATTTTAAAAAGACAAAATCCTGTTGTTTACGTTCCTGCTTCACTATGGCCTTCAAACAGGTCCCCATATGCCCAAAAGTCTCTTGATTTTTCTAAAATCCTTCTTCAAATAGAGAGGTAAGTAAGAAAACTGTAGCTCAAAAACTGGAAACTAGCATCAAAGAAAACATAGAACATTTGGAATAATATGCTTAAAGCATTCTAGGTAAGAAGAAGCTTTAAATATTCCTTATTGATGATCTGTTTTAAGTGATTATCCAGTAAGGTAAAATGTGGTTTATAATTTGGAATGCTCATACGAGAACTAAACAGCTACCACTGAACTGCACAGAATCTCTGAATCATTTACATTGGAAAAGACTTTTAACATCATCAAGTCCAACTGTAAACTTAACACTGCCAAGTTCACCAGAAGAAGTAATCAGATGACCAAACACCCTCCTCCAGGTGCTTTTTATAGCGCAGCTGCAGGTGATGTTAGTGAAGATAAGGGTGACAATTTCAACTATGCCTCCCTTCTAGTAATAGAAACATTCCCTTATGGACCTACTGTAACACCCAGTGTGCTGTTTCCACCTGCAATGGTACCTAACACTGGAGCACAGCTGGACAACAATTTGCAAGTGTTGCACACTGACTGCTAAGCTTCACGTGTGATTAGTAATATTTATTTAAACTACTACTACACAGTATTTGCTAAGTTCTTTCAGGATAGAAAATGTGGAGGGGAAGATGTGAATGTCACTAGTAGCAATCACTCTGTGAGAGAAATCTGCTCTGAACACTGTCCTGGAGTTGGCAGAGGCACAAAGCTGGGCCTGAGTGCTGTGAGAGCAGGGGAACGAGGTGGGAACAGCTCTGCCTCAGCAGCTGTGGGGAAAAACCAGGGCAGCTCAGAAAATGGGTTGTAGACCTGCAAACCAAAGACCTGTGGGGCTGTGGAGTGGCAAGCAGCTGTCCCCTGGCATGCCACATGTCAGAGGAGGCCAGGCCTGGGCAACGCAGACAATCCCAAACCCCTCTGCCATAAGGAACGCTGACCACATCCCACACCATCAGACTTCTGCTCCCTGTTGGACTGAGGATCCTTTTGATCTAAATAGCCAACACTTAGAAAAGGAATACCATTTTCCATCTTTAAACATAGACAGGATTGTAAATAACTCTAAAATTTTGATGTGAAAAGTGCAGTTTTGGGCAATTTATTATTATTAACCTCATTGTTGCTAACATTTGGACTATTTAGGCATCAGCAATTATAAGCAGACCTAATTGAAGTCATTATTTTGGATTTGGCAATATGACACTGATCAGGACACAGGATTAAAGTAGCTTTAGTGCTCCTCTTCCTGCTGTTGTAAACAAAGGTTAAAAAAGAAAAGGACTGATTTTTCTTTCTGCCCAATTCAACAGCTGCATTTCAGATATTCTGTATCATTTGAGACAATTGGTAGAAGCCAAAGTTGATACATTAAAATAAAAATAAAATTTAAATTAATTAAAATTAATATAAAATTAAAATTTTGTCTTCCAAGAAAATGCAAAAAAAACCCTATCAAAATCTAGATTGTAACTTTAGAAAAGCATGTCCTATCAATCCTCAACCTATGTGTTGTCAGTCGACAAATGCTAGAAGTGACATGGGTACATCTGTATGGGATACAGATAAATAAGAACTTGAGAAACCTGCACAGTAAAGTATTTGAGGCAAGATTCTGAAAAAGATGAAGACAGACAGATAGATAAAGAGCTCACAATTCCCATCCTCAGTAAGACACCCTTTGGTTGGAAACCATGCGGTTGCAATTGGTTCGTTCCATCTCAGTTGTACAAGACTTCTATCCATTTCAAATACAGTAGTTTTCCTGTATCTGAGGCTAATAATAGCTCATGCTAAATGTCAACATGTAAAATATATGAAAACTCTTTCACTCATTAGTAAATGCTAACAGGATCTCAAAAATCTGAAATACATTTTCTATCTAGCCTAGTTCAAATTCAATCCAGGACTAGCTCAAAGGGCATATCTTCAAACACATTAAGCAAAAAGTGCAATTTATCTTAGGCTCTGGATTAAACTCTGCACTTTACAACTCTTCTTTCAGTAAAAAGCTGGGGAGCAACCTAAGAGAAACTTTCTAGGACAGCAAATTGTAGGATGAAAAAACAAATTCTCAGTCAAATCAGAGCTCATCTCAGACCTTATCACCTTCTGTTGCACCTGTGGAGCTCCTTTCTCTAAGGCACATCTACTCAAAGAAACTATTTGGCAACTATAAAACTAATAAATATTTCCTATGAGTCTTGCATTGCCTTTAAAAAGCCTCCTTCACCAGAAGAGATTCAAACCTTACAGTGCTATGCAACACACCTACTATGCTAAAGACAAAAAGTGCCAGGTATCACCTGGACCTACACATGATTGTGAGCTTCCCTGTAACATATATGACACCCGGTCACCTGTTTGCTGGTGTCAAACACAATATCCAATGGCTGAAATCTCTCACAGGCTCAGTTGGAGCTTATTGAATATAGGACAGCACAGTTATGGACCAGTAAAAAGGTAAACAAGAAGAGGATTCTAGAGAATGGACATAGTAATCCTTTAAGCAGTAAAGAAATTGCAAAGGTTCATAAAGATTCAAAAGAAGGTCAGAAGTGTTCAGTAACAGTATTATCAAAAATAAGGAACATCTAAAGTGTAATCATTAACAGTTAATTTCCTGAGTTGCTAGGCATGGGGGAGAAGCAAAAAAGAATGTTAACATCCCTCAGTTGGGAAGTGAAGAAAGCCCAGAGTCATGTGATTAAAAGATGGACTACAGAGATTGCTGCTATGATCACTGACTGTAAATGAGTAGGAAATGACAGGAAAACATTCAGATAGGGTGGATAAATAAAATATGACAGATATTAAACAGAAAGATTAAAATACAGTAGATCAGTATTATCATGAAGAATCTTCCCATTAATCTCCTTCTCAGAAAGTATATGCTGCTTTAAATAAAAGGTCCAAGTTTACCCCTTTACAGGTTTTCCATGCACAAAGATGACAAAATTTCACTTTCATTAAAGATGAGGGTTTTTCTAACTGAAGAATCATTCTTATTCACAATTTCTATACCACACTGTTTTTCTTTATATCAATGTACTCCTTCCAACAATCTAATATAGATTGTTTAGGATATCAACTTTAAAACACAATGCTCTAATTTTAACAAACATGTTCATATTTTCTTTTAAATGGTCTATGTAACTCCTGAGGACTTAAAGAAAACAATACATTTAGTGTCTAGAATGGCAGTTTCTTACACAAGGAGGATATTAACCTTTAATCCTTGAAATCATTAAAGAAATGTTTGTAGAAATATTTTTAGCCTCTTTATCTGGTCAAAGTACTGGAAGTTAAGTCGTGTCTGTACAAACCAATCATTTCACCAGCAGTTTTATATTTCTTTAAAGCCTCATATAAAAAGCACCTGCTTAAAGTGAGTAATGGAGTTTTATATTCATTGCACTTAGGAACAGCGTATGTAACCTATTCCGTTTTCCTCCCTTGTGGAATATATTTCAGCTTATATTGCACAGCACATTACCGATGTGTATAAAGACCCTCTGATCAGCAATTTGGACTGCAGACAGCAACCTGCATGAATACACTTTTTTCCCCTTCCTTAAATACAGTATCCACTTGATTCATCAACACAAATTAAAACCATCCTTTAAAGATGATGATCTCACCTTTACAGTGAATACATTAAGCCCAGGCATGGAACACCATAGCAATGGCAGGCTGCAATCTGCAGTGTTCACCCTGCACAATCAACAAGCAATGCACATGCTGTCAGAATTACAAAGAAAGAACCAGGTATATAATCTTTCCTGGCCCAAGAACAGAAAATCTGCATTAGTGTGAATAATTTTTGAAATGTTAAAACCTTGCTGTCTGTTAAGATATAAAAAACAGAAGAAAATCCAAATGCAAGGAGTCTTGTAACACAGGACATATTAAAGACAATTTTACCTAGGAATTTGCATTTTGTCAGAAAACATGAAAAAGGGTACTTCCATGCTATGGCTTATTGAAGCACATGCTTGTGATATCTTCACAGTTGTGAAATTTAAAGAATTTTTTAATTTGGCCTCAGCATCAGGTTTCCCTGCAGAATTTAGTGCTTGATTTGAATAATACTAAGAACTTGAAATAGCTGTACAACAGTAGTCTACAATTATGGCAATACTTATGCTGGATTCAAGTAGGTAATATAGGCATGATTGTAACAAAATGAACATATTTTAATTTTTTCATTAAGAAAACAACACTGGCTTTTGATGGGACCAAAGTAAGTTTTGTAAACACTTTTGCATGATTATCCACTGTAATACATATTACACACAAAGTACATTGATTTCCATGTATTTCAAAGCAGAATGATTTATCCCCTATGCAAAGAATCACATCATCACAAAAGCAGATGCTACTTTACAGTAGACAGTCACTTTCTGCCTCTTCCTCCACCCACAATCTCTATCTGCTGGTAAGTTTTAAGTAACGTGGAAAATAAATTTGCCAGAACTTAAACTAGGCATAGAATTACCCATCAATATGACTGCACGTAAGTACTTACTCACTGAACTAAACAGGAAGAAGGGCTATATTACATTAGCTTGATTAGTACCTCATGGAAGGCTGCAGAAGTTTTGAGGTCAAGGCAAGTTTACTGAGCCCATGAGAAGTGGAAGGAATAGATATTCTATAGTCATACATCTGAGGTAATTTCTGTGATTGGGCAATTGGATATTTTCTAATTTATTGTAATTAGGTTAACACTACAGTACGCTTGTTTGCTACAAATTTCTTACACTGATATACTTGGTACAGTAAATCTTGGTAAAATATCTCAGAAAGAGAGGACTTCAAAGTTAAAATTAAATCCTGCTAAATCTTCCCATTATCTTTGAATGATAACCAAAGGAGATTTTGAAAAGAGGAAAAAAGTCAAATTTTTAAGACAGAAGAACAATACTACAAAACTTACTGTTTTTACAATGGTGTTTCTTTTCCCAATTAGACTTCCTTAGCATAACTAAAAATCTGTAATAAATGTCCTTATAGGTATTATACCTAGCTTAGTTTATAAAAAGGAGTGCTATATGAATACCAGTTGCATGCTTTTCAACAGAAGGATGTAAACTTATTTAGCGATCTGTTTTCTCTTTCATCTTATCTCTAGTTTCTGTGTAGATTTATAATGCTCATTGTTTCCAATTTTAACAAATCACCTAATGGCAGAAAGGAAAATATGTTAACCTTGGAATTATTTGCAGTTGTAGAAATCCCTTTTGTCTGGCTCATGCAAGGCCTGCAATCTGTTTTAAACACAGATTGTCTGTCTTTTGTCTGACAGCCACCAAGCTGCACAAATTACTTTCTGCCTGTTCACCTGTTTGCAGCTGTGTCTGTAAGCTAAGGATTCTGAAGTTTGACTTGAGCAACCACTCCAGGATTGATGACATGTGCTGCTGATAAACTGAGCAATTTGAAGAAATTACTGGCTAAACTTATTGAAAGACATCTGTGCATGAGCTGAGAACTAGAAGCCTTCAGTTGTGTGTTTGCAACCTGCAGCGGCGGCAATCTGTTTGAAGTGATATCCTTCCATAACAGAGCTGGTCTTGCCACAAAATAACTGAACCATCTTTGCAACATATTTCTTCACCCAACAACAGAATTCTGCTCTTTTGGTCTTGAATACACCTCCTAAATAGAGGATATAACAACAATTAAGACTTCCTATACTCATCTAGCAGAACTAACATCTTTTGAAGTGTTTCCATTTTTCACCGAGATCTGGCAATCTGTGTTGTTTCCCAGCCCTCTTTGCTCACAGACTCGTTCTCAGCAGTTAATGCTGGTTTGAGCATCTCACAGGCACCCTTATTATATCAGCCAGGAGGACATGCCTAGGCAGTCATTTGGGGGTACAGCTCAACTCTTCAGCTAACTCATCGTAATGCCTGAGGTTTGTGCTCTAAAATTCAGTCATCAAAAAAACTCTATTTCTAAACCATGTAAACCTGGATAATGTTTGAGCTTCTGGGGGATACTTGCAGATGTTCATGTTCATTTTAAGCACAAGAAGTCCAAGACAGCACTCTCAGGGTGAGCATGTGCATGCATATGTGTATACGTATGAAATTCTTTTGCTTTGAAAAAAACCCCACCAGCCTTTTGAGCTGTGTGTGATGGCTAGCCAGTTCTAAGCTGTGCACTACATTTAGCAAAATACATTCTTAAGTCTTTTGGGACACATTCTATAGTGATATAATTCAATTATGCTCCCATTTCCTTTGTTCTTACACATGTAGCATAAAAGCATTTCGAGTCTACATTGGGACAAAGCAGAATTCTGCACATCTCCGAGTGTTTTAGTAGCCCAGAATAAACAATAAATTAAAGACATTACTAAAATTGCTTCACACAGTAATGTGAAAAAGATTAATTGAAGGAAAAGTGTGTTAAGCCTAAAAAAGTAGCTAAGTGCTTAGAGAACTTCCAGTAAGTAGTCAAAAGCACAAAAGCTGTCCACTTTCACATCTGCACATTAACCCTCTCCCCCCCTCAAGCCTTCATTTTAGACATTTAAAAAGGATTAAGCATGCAGTACTTAAGTACCCAAAGCAAACTATTACTTTCACCTTGTTGTCTTTACAACCACTTCATATCAAAAGCCAAGCTACTGACTAAAATCATCAAACTATCAGAACTCGTGTCTGTGCTATTTGTTAGCTTCAGCAAATGAAATCAGTGCTTCCATTTTCATTTCTTTAGTATTCAGAAGCAAGTGTTACCTTTAAATTTTTTTCACAACCAAGGTTTACTAACAATTATAACAATTTTCAAAATACATATTACATTTGATGAAAAGTTATTACTGTGCTCAAGAACATTTGAAAATAGGAAAGCAAAGCTTTCAAGTTAAAGCAGCTATATAATTTGGGCTTTCACATTTCAGAACCCATAAACTGGATTCACCACAGAGCTGAAGTGACTTCCTGGAAAAAAGAATATATAGCATAGCGTATGTGCATACAATAAATCAAGTCCTGATTATGTGCAGCTAAAAACTATACATCAGCAACAATAAAACCTTTAGAATACCATGCTACAGCAGATATCTAAGTAAATACAGCACAACTTTATCTTTAGCATCTATGCATATTGTGCGTTTGAGCATTTTTAATGTCAGCTTTTATTTTAAAAGAGCTAAGTCGTGAGAACATTCTTATGTACCACTTCATAACTCTGACACTGAGTATGTATAAAAAGATTAGCCTTTATTTGGTATAAAATCAGTTGGCAGTTTTACATCTGTGCAATGCAACATAAATACCCCAGCTGGCATCTCAAGCTCACACACATATGGACTTCAAAACAGAAACTTCCTTATTTGCAGCACTGCCAGGGTAATTTTGTATACTCTGCATACTACAGCTATTTGTCAGGCCCCTGCAGGTGTGCACTGCACATAAACACACAGCTGTAGTCTAGCAAGCCAAGTGTTCCATCAAACACATAAAGGGAGACCTCAGCAGCTGGATTAGTCATCCCTGCAACAGGTCCAGAGAGAACAATATGGGTTAGTATTTTTGGAAAAGCATGGATGGTAAATTTATGATTATGCTGGCCTTACCAAATAACTGCTGGATTGTGTCATTTTTATGCAATGTCTACTTATTAAAGTTTTTGTTAGAATGGCTGGAACAGACCGAATATTTTTTAGTTTTTAATATAAACAATAAGGTAGTTTATGTATAAAATAGTTTATTGAGTGCAAAAATGTTAAAAGGTTTTCATGCTAGTGGTTGATTTTTTGACAGATGTTACAATTATTTGCATTGGCTTTAACAGACAAATCGCTGGAATCAATTATAGTTAGTATATCAAAGTTTCTTACTAGTTATATATTATGCTTTGTCACATTTACTATAGCCACATAGGATTTTTCTATTCCTTTTTTGCTTAGGTCACAGGTGAATTCCTAAAAACACTTGATAAAGAGAAGTGCAGAATGAAAACTACTGTGATTAACTTGCTTATTTAAACTGATTTTAACAAATTTTAAAACTCAACTAAAATTACTTTCTCTCAGTACTGTGTAGAAGACATCAGCATCCAGAGAATTTCATGGTGGTCATACAGATGTTAAAAATATTTTAATCAACCAGAAAAAGCAGTAAACTTAATTTTATGCAAGTTTCCTTTAAGAAACTTCATATGTCAGAATCAAGAATAAAAAGAATCAGTTAGAAAATGAACACAATTTTTAAAACCATTTGCCATCTATTTATTCAGAATGGTCACTGTATGGTATGTATTTCAGCATTTAAAAATTGCCTCAGAAAAGATGAGAAACTATGAAGGCTATCAGGACTAATCCTGGATTAATTTCATCCATTAAACCTTGAGTTTAAATATGCAGGCACCTGTGCTTGCTTCTCTTTGGGTGTTTGTTTGGAAACACAAAAATTTACCAGACCTTGCATACTGCTCTCTTTTCTGATGGTGAAATGTTTACACACTCATAACAGCTCTTTCAAATTTCTTGTGCTGAGGGGAAGACATGAATTCAACACCTTGGTACAGTAGACATTGACCGGCACTGAGAACATAACCACGTTGTTCCTTGCATAGACCAGGACTCCAGCAGCACCTGGGAACACTATGAGCAGGAATCCGTTCCCAACTGCCCCTGCTTCATTAAGTTAATTGCATCATTTCCAGAAAGAAGAGAAGGGGCTTCCTAAAGGTCATTTTCCTAAACATGACCTAATGACATTTCAAGACCGTGTATGTGTCATCCACCAGTAATATCACTACTGGGGGCTCAGAAATGTACATGAAGGTTATGTTAATATTATGGTAACATAAGATCTAATCATTATAATTACTGATACGTAACTAATAACAACATAGTCATTTCCTCATGTGTGTAAAGGTAGCTTATTTATTTAAGCCAAACAGGTCGTTGTAAATGCAGACTCTGATGAACGGTACTAAGAATGACCAGACTCAGAACTATAAGGCATATTCAGTATAAAAAGCCACTACAACATGTCATAACAAAATCAAAAAGAAACACTTCAAAACAAAAAATTGTCATTTAGAATACAGAGGGTATAAATCAACACATACAGGTAACCAGGGCAACCACCAAACCACAGATGAAATGCAAAGAGTAGATTATTTCATTTCCTCATTAAAAATGCTGGGTGACAGAGACACACAGGGACACGGGCTCTGTTAGGCTTAGGCTCAGCTCAACCCAGCGGACAGAGACACACAGGGACATGGGCTCTGTTAGGCTCAGCTCATCCCAGGGGACAGACACACAGCAGAACATAGGCTCTGTTAGGCTCAGCTCATCCCAGGGGACAGACACACAGCAGAACATAGGCTCTGTTAGGCTCAGCTCATCCCAGGGGACAGACACACAGCAGAACATAGGCTCTGTTAGGCTCAGCTCATCCCAGCAGACAGAGACACAGGGGAACACAGGCTCTGTTAGGCTCAGCTCAGCCCAGCAGACAGAGACACAGGGGAACACAGGCTCTGTTAGGCTCAGCTCAGCCCAGCAGACAGAGACACAGGGGAACATGGGCTCTGTTAGGCTCAGCTCATCCCAGGGGACAGAGACACAGGGGAACGTGGGCTCTGTTACGCTCAGCTCATCCCAGCAGACAGAGACACAGGGGAACACAGGCTCTGTTAGGCTCAGCTCAGCCCAGCAGACAGCAGGAGGGGCCACTTCCTGCCCCATTATACTAAAGGGCTTCATACATGTGTAGTTTATCACAAGGCTGAGCTTTTATGATCTCTGAGCTTTTGTTCTTGCACTCTGTCCCAGCAGGAGGCTCGGGCTTGTCTGTTAGAGTGTGTTATCTCTACACAGGAATTATACTTCTCAAACCAGGCAGAGGACGAACAGCACTTGGCAGAAGAAATGGAGTTTTCCCACCCTGGTATTCTCAGCATTCCCAGCAGAAAGGTCACTTGAGAAAATTTACTATCCTCCTTGCCATTCTTCCACTTTTAACCCTTTTCTTCCAACACAGGGTAAATATAAACAGCGAAGTTAATCATTCCTTTTCGTGGAAATAACTACCTTTCCAAATCAAACTAGAAAATTTTTAACTTCAGGGATACATATTTTGTACCCATCTTGGATCAACAGCCTACACAATAGACTCACAAAGCTTTAACAATGGAATTACTAATCTGGTAAACTGAAGACAGAGTCCATATCAAAGATATATTAACAAATGGAATATGGCATAAACTGACTGATGGTTTGAAGGCAAAGTTTTGAAGATTTAATGGTGTACTACACCACTGATGAAAAAACTACATTCAACAGAACAATAATTTCTTTATTAAAATGCTCTATAACCTTAGTAAGTGTTTACAAGAAATCAGTTAGCCCTACCTCAAATAAAAACTTAAAGTACATTTCTTGAAAAACAGCTAAAAATGACCACAATATTATTGAGCAAAATATTGCGATGCCCATAAAGCAAAACTGTGCCTTTCCAGAAATGTGACTTCTCAGGACATCTTTAAGAAAGTGTTTTTGTAAATGTTACAAAAAATTGTAAAAGAGGAATTAGACGTTTTGAGTAATAATATTATGCAGTGAATTATAAGAGAATATAAATTTAAAAGAGAAAGAGAGCAAGGAGAAGGACAAGGGGATTGGTGAGGGCTGGCATGTCCTAGTGAGACAGAAGACAAGGAAGAAGAGCCCTGAATACTCTCATAGTAGTAGGGCTCTGCAAAAGAGGAAGTCCATAAAAGCCAGCAGAACAGCAGGACCTACTTCCCTGAGCAAACTAAATGTAGAACTTGGCTTAGCCTTGTTGTATGGATGGATTTGAACATTGTCTGAGCCCTCCAAGATGACATGTTCCAATTTAAAAAATTAAAGATCTGAGCACGTCATGAGGCAACCTTCCCTTAGACTGTTCCCAAAGAACTGCATTCCAATACAACTAAATCAAACCATAGACCTTCTTCTTTGTCTAGAGATCTCAGGTAAGGGAAGCACTTTCAACAAGAGCTCTTTTCCAGCAAGAAAAATGAACTTATTTGAACTAATGGATAGGGAAACAATTCTTATGATGAAAGATGTGTCTATACAGCTACATGGCAAGGATGACTATATTATTTTTGCTTGCACAAGTCAAACCATATTTAGACCTTCTTCACAATCAAGTCATCTATATTTTTGTTTTCTTTTAATTTAAAACTCATATTCAAAAATTTGTCTGCCTTAGCCGGCTGGCATTTTAGGTACAGTTGTATTATGCATGTCTTAATCAGATCCTGCCTAAGACTGTATCAAACCCTTAGAAACAAACAAAACCCCAAATATCTAAGGAAATAAAGTCATTTTTGGAATTCATTTTTTGCTGCAGATAGCATGCCATTAAAAAAAATTAAATTAATAAAAAATTAAAGTATAGAAGAGCATCAGTTGGGAAGTACTCAAGAATATTGATCAACAGCACTACCTAGTAATAGCATTTCATGTCTCCAGAATTTTTATGCATTTATTTTGCAAGACATTCCTGCGTAATGTTAAGCCAGCAGACCTTCATAATTCAGTGATGTAGATATGTCTTGCCTGCTGCTAGAAAACAACAAGCTGTTACTGAAACAGCAACAGAAGATTCTTGCAGTTAATTCATTGATGCTACACATTAAAGAAGAGAATGATAAACAATTACTGGGAGGATACAATCGTTTCCCAAATTAAAGTTTGAGACTCAGCAGTAACAAATTTTAGAACACATCATCACTAACAAATTTAGTCTTCCGTGAGAAACAACAGAAAGTATTTTCCCTGTTTGCAAAGCCTATCTACTGAAAAAGATGGACAGTGAAGAGATACATTCCATTTACACAAATGGATACAAATGCAACAGTGGTAAAAATACTTTGTATTACAGAGAAACACAGGAAAGAAGTGCAAAATGTTCTACAACTATGGTCGTTATTTTAGTCAAATTTTATCTTGGTAAACATTAGAATTGAAAAGCCACCCTTTATTTAAACACTTGAGAAATGCATACTTACTGTATCTCCAAAACATTTTAAAAACCTAATAACTGATAAAGAACTTCCTATATTGAGAACTATACTACTGTCGCCCAAACAGCTGAAGCAACATTACCCAACTGTAACCAATTCCAGACCCCTCTGGGCATCACACAGACCATGCTCGCTTTTCTCTCCATTCCTACCTTCCCTTTTTTCCCCCCATTTTTCTTAAAATACAAGCTATTTTATAGGGTGACTGTAATATGATACTATGATCATTGTTGATTGCAGTTAGAAACAGACCCTTCTAATCCAGCTGCTCTCCACTTCAACAAATGCCATTTAAAAGCTACTTCATAAAAACATTATTGCTTCATACTTAAAAGATATTAAGTCAAGATTTTGGAAATTCCATTCACTTGATTGTATCAGCAAGTGTACTATATGCTAGATTTATCATTAAAGCAAAATACATGAGAACTGTTTTCCAGACTTCAGTTAATGCTCTTCTGACACATTTGGCCAATGAAAGGGATGAAAACCAGTAGTGCTTTGAAGCAATAGCCAGTAAATGCTGCTGTGGTTCACCAAGAGTGGGATGCACAACATATTAGACCACAGTTAATGAAATTAAACCAGTTCTTATGTTTTTAAAATGTGTCATGTATTACTTACTTGGAAACTACACAACTGCTTCATCTTTGAGATTTTACTCTTTTTTTTGGTAGTAAATTGTATCTCTTACATCTACCGTTAATTGAACCAGTAAGCAACAATCACTGTTTTGTATTTTATAATACTATTTAAGGCAAAATAACTTGATAAATAAACTACATATTCTTTTTTTTTCCAAATTAAAATGGAGTTCTAACTTCATGTTCCTTACTCAAACATCCAGGGTAAGATTTCTGTGAGGAAAAGAGGATAAAGTATTTGCATACCACCTACTTGTATCAGATGTGCATTGATAAATAATTTCCTTTCATAACATGGCCTTACCTAAAATGTGGATTTCATTTAATGCTTTCTTGAGAGAAAAAAAAATTCTCATGGGAAATATTTTGGTGAAATACATTTCTAAAGCTCTAAGTCCAATCAAGTACAATTTTTTCAACAAACAAAAGAAGAGATTTATTTACCAAAATAAAATACTGTTTGTCTTCTATTATCCTGAAGTCTTGAAGAACCAAATAGATAATTAATCTTAAAAACCCATTTACTTCCCTAGCACTGCTACTATTTACATATTAACTACAAATCTATGGTTAAAGCCCAGGCAAATTAAATCCTTAAAGACAACTACATTTCTCCATTATATAGCAACATATTGCATATTCTCTTATTTGCATCAATAAAACTATGAAAATTATCAATTTTCCCCTGGACTTTAAGACAGAGAGCTCACAGAAGAAAATTAATTTCTTTCTAGCAGTCCAACTAGCTGTTGCCTTAAGCTAAGAACTCAACTCTCCTAAGCCCTTTAAACTCTCCAAATGCAGCTCTTCACACACTGCATTTTAGCAAGTTAATTTATGACTGAGCAATGTTAACTAATAAACTTTTCCAATTTAGCATAACTAGTCAACAGCAAATTGAGGGATGGTCAATAGTCCAGGTCATTTTTACATTGCCCCACCACAAGGAGCCACTACTATTCCTCCAGAGGGACTATCATGCCACAGTTTTGCTAGTTATAGTCATCAGCAGAGTGAGAAGATCTGTATGTGAGAGATTAGTAATGAAATAGCATCAAAACCAACCTGTAAGAGAAAAGACAAATGGCAACAGCTCTTCTACGGGTTCAAATCAGAAGAGCTACTGTCTTCTGTTTGCTAGAGACACTTTACTACATATTTGGAAAAACACTATTATAAAGATTATAACTCTGATACTGGGAGGTGGAGTGGTGGAATGAGGAAATAAAGATATGGGGCCTTCCATTAATCGAACTTTTTTTCAGACAAATCACTTTTCCCACACAAAACCATTAAAAACTCAACAATGAAACTCTCAATTCAGTGTCCAATAATAAGAATATAATTTCTTTATCTATTAAAAAAGAAGTATCCTAAAGACAAATCAAATGGGATTATTGTGCTTAACAAAGAACTGCCCTTATTAGCAGAAGCACTGAATAACATTGGCTTTTAACACAAGTTACACTGCACACCCAAGTGGTAGTGAAGTTCAGATCACATACCCTCATTTCCATAATCATTTTCATATGCCTAGAATGCATTAAATACAATACCATCTTAAAAATGAAAAGCAGACATTCCTTTGGAAATTAATTCAGTATTTAGCACATCATAGAAAATATTTCCTCTTTTTACAATGCAGAAAAACTGGAACATAATAAATACTACAAGGATGTTTGTTATTTCATTTGCCTCAATTTTGTCCTATAGGCACAAGCATACCCTGCTACAACTGTGGAAAGATTACATTCATGTCTAGAACACTGTATTGTAACATGGAACCTTCTTCACCAAGCATTTTCACAGACCTCACAGTAACTATTCCTGCTCAATACTCTCCAGCCACTTCCCAGAAAGAAGTACACACCACATAATATTTCCCCTTATGAGATTCTTTTCTCACAAACAAGAACATAAGCCTGCTTTTAATGGATATTCATATCTTCATTTCATACATGCTAGCATTACAGAGGTTAGAGCTACAGAGCCCATGCAAGAGCACTGACTGACTTTTGGAGAGGATAAAATCCTTCCTTAGTCTGCATCTGGGTTATCCACATTCAAGTTAATTCTGCTCTGAGAATGATGCTTATGGAACAAAACTAAAATTACTGCATCTGTAACAGTGGTATTCCTGCTCATTTGTAATTATTACTTCCAGAGATGAGCCTGTGGTTCTCAGGATGGCAAATTGAGCTCGACTACTAAACCCTTCATTGTGAAGAACTCTATTCTGGATAGACAGGATTTCTTATGAGAAGTCACCAAAGAATTAAAGGTAAATCAAGCTAAGTGACATTCCACCCAACAATCAAAAAAGTCACATAAAATTAAGCTGTAACTTACATCTTCTTTCAGAACATTCCATTATGCTACTACAGCACACAAGAACGGGAATTATCTTTGCAGTGCTAAGAAGCCCCTACTCTGCAAATGAATAATGAACCACAGTAATGAAACTTCAAATGACATGCATACAAGCAAGGGAATAATTCTCTTTAAGTTCAATTATATCACAGAATAAATAAAAAATTCTCCAATGACATCACATTGCATTAGCTACCACTAGGAGTGAATACGTAACACTTTATAGTGTAGATCCCAGGACTTCAGACAATGTCAATAAATACAGGAAATAAATTTTTTCAACACACCAACCAGAATGGATAATTAATAATCAGACATATGGTTCAAATTAATTCCTAGAGGAAATAGTAACTAATAAACTTCTCACAGAGTACACAGAAGTGATGTGTAGATCAGCTAGATGAAATGGCAACTGATGTTGAACACTAACTTTCAGTAGGCTTCAATCTGTCACAGGAAACTACACATCTGCCATTACATTCACAGGTGGAAAGATTTGGAAAATCTTGCTAGTGCAAAATAATTCATAGCAGCAGGAGAAAATACATAAAGGACGTAAAATACTTACAACAGGACATCAAGGAAAGAGAAATTAACGTGATTTGGGAAAGACTATTCACCCCAGACAGTGATTCAAATAAAAAGAAATTTAAATTTTTCTAACAAAGTAAAGCTACCCTAAGAGTACACATACTACCCCAACAATTCTTCAAAAGGTATTTGAATCTTAATATGTCCATACTGATATGGACACACATAAATCCAATGCATAACAAAAAAGACAAGACATAGATTTAAAAAAAATAATAATTCCTTATACAAAAAAAAAAATTTCTTCTGTTAAGCAAATCATCAATTTAGGGTAAGGTCAAAAAAAGATTAGGAATAATCTTGCTGATGATCAAATTTTGTTTCTCCAGAAGACAGTTGTTAATGTTAAAAATAGAGGCTGCTAGCAATTTTAAAAACCTACTAATTTAGAATTACTCCAGCTTTTGTACAGATAATGATTTCAGTTTTCTTTGGGTTTTTAGATGAACACCACAGTTTTACAAGTCATTAAGCTGTTTTCCAGCTGCACATAAGCTAACATTTCTGCTACAATTCCTAAAGATTTGCAGAAGTCTACAACATTTCTGCTGCAATGCATAAACTGAGAAATAAGAAAGCAAACAAAAAGTAATGATAAGGTTCTCAGAACACCACCTAAACAATCTCAGCAGTATTGCTGATCAGTTACCTTGTTCACAAATATATTACATATTCAAGAGAAATAGAAAGAAACAAAGAGGAAAACAAAGATATTTTAATTGCACCCAGTGATGACAAAACACATAGATCATTTACATATTGAACCAACTGAAATGCCAATCTTTCTTAGGAAATAAAAATGCCAGAGCAAATGAAAGTGGAAATGAAACCAAGGGAAAGAGTGTTTAGCTCGACAAACTAAGAAAATGCCTGCAGCAGCATATTAGAGAGAGGTCCCTGGAGTTTAGCTAAGCTTCAGCAGCAGCAGCTTTACACTACAAGGATTGGGTCATCAGTGGCATAGCTGGGCAGTTAAGAGACGAGGTAATGTATTTACTTGTTTTAGTAAGAAACTGTACAAAATACAGCCATACATCCTGATGTACAGAAGATTTTTGTACAATGAAATCAATTAATTTGAATAAGATAAATGCCTGAGAGACTTGAAGGAGAAGCAACATGCCTACTTGCACAAACATAGAGGACACCAAACTAACCCCACCATCATCCCCCAAAAAGTAAATACTATAAAGTCATATTTGTTCCAGTAATACCACAGAAGAAAGACTGTTCTTGTTAACCAAAAATCATCTTGTTCACCAAACTACCAGGCATAGCAGTATTTAAACTGGTTTTATACTGGGGACAATATTAATGCTTACAATAGTTTTGGATATAAATAGCAGTTTTCTTGGCATTGCATACCCCTGCAGCTGTACAGAGGCTTGCTTCACAACTCTTCACAACTGCAGGATCTCTTTGCAAACATCATCTCCAAATGTACCTTCCTACAATCAAAATTTTTTTTTCTCCACTCCCATTTCAATTTCTCCTCTTACATTTCCAAAGTAGATGACAACCTTTCAGTGTTGATATCTCCCCCTCTCTTTAAGGTCAAAAAAGCCATGAAATTTTTACAACAGTATATGTGCAGAAATTTCACCATACAAGAGTGACTAAGTAGTGACATCCTCTGAAATGACTACCAAATAGTAGCAGTATAGAAAACTGCACTATGAAAAGTTCCTCTTTCAAAATTGAGACACTAAATCCCATTTACACGCTGACTGCTGATCTCTGCTATGTGAATTTTCAATTTAGGGATGTTAGTAAGTAAAAGTTCAGTTGTTGTACCTCTCAGAGTAACACACAAAGTATTTCTGGCACAATGCTACATTACAGCACAGAAGAATGTAAAATTTCATCAACCTTGACATCCTTTTCATTGAGACAATATGGATTTCAGCATAAATAGATGAAGTACAAATAATCCTGTGCCATTTACCTAAGAAGCTAATATTAATAATTATACTAAACACACAAAGAATGTAAATGATCTTAACCTGAAAGACTGTACATCTTTCAGAAAGTAAAAGAACCTGATGCAATAAAAGATGAGTTTGAGACTGCTGCAGAGAGTGATACCAACTCCAGCTTATAAATTCATTCACCTTTGCGGCATTTTCCACTGGGGCAATGCCACCATCCCCTCTGCCTTCAGTTGCCTCTCACGCTCATGTGGGCACATTATAAGCCAGAAAAGCAGCTAAAATGACTGAAAAATAACCCTCAGAAGGAACAACTTCCAGCTGGACCTACAAGCTGAATGAACTGCTCACATATCTGCTTGGCTATACATGTGGGAAAGCTGCTGTCAGGAGTGCAGTGTATAATGCCCCAACACACAGCTGTATGGTCCTACATCCTAAAAGCAAAAGGAAATCACATCCTTTATAAGACAGGACAGATGAGTTTTTAAACCCCCCTACCCTTATAATGATGCCTACAAATCAAAATCTGGCACCAAAACACTTCATGAGGGTGTACAAGAATAAAAGGTGCCAGAAGTTTCTGAAAGACTATCTATGACTTTGTAAGACCTAGATCCAAGTGTTGTATGTTTGTTTCTTGAACCCTAATACCTTCCATTAGGGGTACAGTCAGACTGAAAAAATAGTTTAAGAAAAATTCTGGCTCAGAATCACTGTAATCATGGGTCTGACGGGGCACAAAGCAAAATTCTTGATCCATTATAATGAGGCATCTGTAATTGCAAAGAAAACACACACCAGTGCTTTGTAATGTGCTTAATATCCCTCTTTTCTAAGGGAAATATTATCTGTTTTGATCTACTCCCTAGGAACCTCAAGCATCAGGGTCATGTTCTGCTAAATTAGCAATCCTGAAGAGTAGCTATGAATGCCATCACTGCATTAATTTAATACATTTTAGTGTTAAAACCCAGTATGGATTTGACATCATAGTAGGAAAAAAATAATTTCATAATATATTAGATGCTATAGATATTGCTAAAGGATGTTTCAAATTTAAAGCACAGCCTAATCGGGGAAATCAGATGGCAAATAAGTGGGCAGAAGGGAAAAACTCAGGATTTGCAATTTCCACCTCACATCCCTGCAAACAGAGTAGAAAAATTTACCAATTAGTGTTCAGTAATTTAATATTTTATTTTTTCCCCACAAAATGACAAAAATCACTAACATGTATTTCTTCCACAGGGTTCTGGTAAGTAATTACAGACCACAGAAGATCAGATGCTTTGGATGCTCAATTCTCCTACTGACATAGAACAATACAGAAAACCTCTGCTAAGCTATGGGCTGCTATGGCTCCTGCACATTTTCAGCATCCATACTTTTGAGTAGTGAGATCCTCTTTTATAAATTTCTTGTTCAAATTTAAATAATTCTGTATTTTATACCAGTGGATCACAATAACCATTTAATTCAAATCCTACTGGGCATCAGACCTATTACTATTGTTTTATATACTTCCTAAATAAAGTGCTTTGCAATACATAATGGTGAGGTTTTTTCCAACACTTCTGAGAAAAGGATTATTTCACCTTTGAAATGATGAAAAGCTCTAGGATAACAGACAAGTATATTTAGTGGGTTTTTTAATAAAATATTCATACCACTATACAAATGCCACTAAACTGAACTGATGCATAGGCAGTCTTGATTCAGGTAAATGACACATTAGCATGAACAATCATAAAAAATGCGTAAGGAGTAAGAAGCCTTCTTAATGAAAAAACACAGAAATGTTTCCATATGTTTTATGAAGTATTCTTTACCCTTTAAATGAGCACATTCAGATTTAGTCACTGGCTTTGTTTCAGAGAAACCCCATCTGTACACTGCATCGCTTACAGGCACATCTCAGTCATGCAATAGCTATGTCGCAGCTCATATATCAAATAAAAATCACATCCAAGGCCACACAACCTTATATACTCAAAGTCTTCAAATCTATTTTAAGTAATCCTAAGAGAGCTCTTATTGCACCTCACTGCTGATGTCACATGACTTTTGTTGGGAAACAGAGTCCTACAAGTGAAATATCAAAAAGTTCTTAACACAGATGAGAATGATATAAAAGAGAACTCTATTGTACCTATATATTCTAGAAGCCTTTCTTTTTCAACAAAGAAACAGGTGTGGAACTAAAAACTTAAGAAGAGTAGCACTGCACAACATTATGTGGTACTGGGAAAAGCAGGATAAAACACGTGGAACTCACAGTAGGCTTAAGGAATTCATCTGACACAAATTCCAAGGCTAATAAAGCTGATGGTCCACATCACGAACAGAAAGCAAAGAAGCCATCTAAACTTCCTGACATCAAAGGTTGCAGTGCCAGAAAAATCACATTTCAAATCCAACAGCAAGGATAGCTGAACAGTCAAGAGGCCTCTATCCACATTACATGGCAGGCCATAAACCATCAACTTTTGTAGCAAAGAAACAGTTTGAACAGCTATGTTAGAAATAATGAAATCATACAGACTTCAAGCCATCTCCTCTACAGAACACCTTGACTAAGCAGAGTGCTGCTAAAACATTTCTATATTTAGGGGGTTTTCCCCTTATTATAAGGAAGATTCCCTTGCCAGAGGGAATTTGTGAAAAACAAAAAATATCTGAGGTAGTCAGCTAAGGATAAATGCCTTACAATGAAAACTACTTACCACAAAAAGAGAGATTTGTTCTTGCCAATGTCTAAAATCACAACATGCCTCTGAACTACTGGCAATATATATAAAGATGATTATTCAATAGCTGCTGCTTGGTAAGTTCCTGAGAAGGTTATGTTTCCACTAGCCCATGAAATAGGGGAGTCACTATAAAATAATGTTTGATGTTTTGTTTCTGGGTTTTTTTTTTGTTTTAAAGATTACACTAATCAATGGCATGACAATCATTAGAAAATCATATTATTCTTCTTTGACTTCAAATCAGTTTCCTGGTATTCAGACGACCAAGATTTAATATCCTGCAATTGAAAGAGCTAGTAAAGGAAACAAACAAAAAAAAAACCAGCAAAATATACTTCAGCTAGCACCTAGAAAGGGCCAACTGCACTAAAGAGACACAGCCTGAACAAGAGGATAGTTCAGAAAGCAGCTGGCCTCAATTAGAAAACTGGGGGAACCAACATTTCAAACAGAAAATTTGTGAACCATCAAGTAACACAAAATTAATAGGAAAAGAAGGAAGCCTTGTGATCATCCAGCCTTGATTCTTTTAAAATACAGGCCGCAGGATTTTCCTCCTGTACTTAAACCAGCATGAATCTATCAAAAAAACCCCTGCAGTCTCAAAAAGTTGTTACAATCATGAACTATTTTCAACATAAAAAGCATCTTTTTAACTGGAATTTGTTTTGGATAATGGAACTTTTTTAAAAGTTGCATTTTGAACAGATAATACAGTTGACAGAAATATGAGTAGATTTGCCTATTACAAAGAATTTTTTAAGGTTTGCATGTGATTTCTGTTATGAGTCATCTCCCACTCCAAAGTCCACATTAAGCCTTAAGATGATCAGTGACCTTTCAAAAGAATGACTTGAGCAGCATTTGGAAGTCAAGCTGATCTTTGAGACTTCTGGGAGGACAAGACAACACAGAGAATTCATCTGAAGTAGAACCATGGAGTCATTTCTCATCTTGATGCTCTTTTTGTTTATATGCTTAAAATTGGGGAAAGCTAAGAAAAAATGGCAACAAACAAAAATACAATCAACATTTGAATACAAAGACTTGGCTGAGAGGTTATATTTGCATTTAACATAGGTGAAAGAAAGAGTGAGTGCCAGATATGATGTCTTACAAAAAGAAGAAAGCATCTTGACACTATGGCCAGCAGGTTCCTGAGCTCCACCTGATAAGCAGTATCCAAACAGGGAAGCACCCATAGGAGTCCTTCAGCTCTGAACTGTGATTTCTAGTGGAACTGCACTAAGTACCTTTCTAATTGCTAAAACAAGAAAGCTTTTAACCACCTCAATGAAACAGAGCATGACTGTTAGGTATAGAAGAAAAGTGAAGTGGATTTTACAGAAATGAAGAGCATATCTTTTCCCTTTACATTATGAAAGGACTTACCTGACTACAACTCATTATTAATGATAATAGTTTCAAAACAGCAGCAAAGCAAAGTCAGAGTGGGTTTCAAAATTTACACTGTGGTTCACAGCCATTTGAACATAGACTGGCACATTAAAGCTTCAAGTTTTTCCATTCTTTGCAATAGAAACTTTTAAAGTACTATAAATGCATAGGAAATAAACATATTATCAGAATATGCTCAATTATATTCAACATGTGCAATTATATACAAACAGCAGAGTAAACGTAGTCTTTCAAATTGCAAAGGAGATTAAGGAATGTGACATATACACATAGAGAGGTTTTTATTCTACAGCTAAATCTTATTGCACTACAGCAAACAAGAGTTTCAAAGGAAGAATTGAAGAAATTCTAACAATACTCATCTAATTAACCTGCAGATACTCATGGCACTTTGAAAGCCTAAGAACAAAGCCACCTGGTACAATAAAACTGTGTCATGTTCACCCTGGAAAAATGTGTACAGTTCAATGGATTCCAGAAAAGACTGGGCAGTATTAGAAAAACCTAAATGACAACATTCATAACTCAGACCAGCTTCAGAATGTAAAATGGAGTGAAATGCACAAATTCAGTTCCCAAGAAAATCATCCATTTTATTTGCACACATGCTTCAAGGTATTCTATTAAAAAGTCTGCAGCTTCTTTTCCTGCAGCTCAGTTTTCTCATCAAGTGCTACCATAGAAAATGCAGTATCTGACAGAATGCCTGATAGACTGAATGCGTAATAGCCAAATATTGAAAAAAATGTGTTTTCAGTGAATGCTCTGTGCCATATTTCTTTATTTCATCTCATAACCACCATGTGGACGTCTTAGTGCTTACTGCAATGCTGTAAAAATCACCAGCTCTTTTCTGTTGATCATTTCCCCATTCAGTTTTTAAGTTAGAACAGCTTTTTACTGACATTGTTAGAAAGAAACTTGCCTAAAGGCTTACATTCAAACTCAGCAAATCATTCAAATGAAAGCAGTAAAGGAAGTGGGAGGGCATGAGATGCGAAGACTGAGGTCATGACAATAGTTTTGTCCAGTACTATTCCCTTTTTCAGATAGTTTTTTCCTTGCATTTAGGAAATAGTCTGTACCCGTGAAGAGAATTTTTCAAGACTTTGTGCAAATTTACAGAAAGCAAACTTTATGAATTAGAGAAGTAGTTGATCTTATTGCTGAATATGGTAGAGGTACTATCTTGGTGATAAGCTCAAAATCTGCTGGCAAGCTGTGTTTCATTGATAACATATGGGATACTGCAACATACGAATAGACAGCGGCATAAAAGCGATCCCACTGGGAAAGTAGCCTGGACACGAAGTACACATCAAAGCAAGTTTTATAAAAAGCTTTCTTGAAAGACAGAAGATCAAGTGCTTAGCACTTTGGTGATCACAACCACCTCATCTAAGCCCAGTGGATGGAATACAGAGTTAACTGATGAAACCAGGAGCTAGGAGAACTATAGCAAGACACAATCATATGAGCTTTCAACAGAACTGCAAATGCTGTTACGTCAGTGCCTCAAAGCTTTGCTTTAAAGTTTATGCTCAGTCTAAAATGAGTAGACATAAATATCTATGGATTCCTAATGCCTCTGAAGTGATCTGGTTTGTTGGCACAAACAGATTATTTTTAGATACAATTTCATAAGACTGTGCCCAGAATAGCGCAGTTCACCCCTCTGAACTGTATATTATCTTTGTAACACAATTCTACAGCATTTGAAAAGCTCTTGAATACACACAGAAACTACATTCTTTAAAAGCCAAGAGTGACTCTAAAAGAATCTGCAAAAAGATTAAGTATAACAGATATCTAACAGGTGTTTTACACTGTATAAACTACAAAGTCAGATTTGTTTACTGACAGAGCATAGCAAGCACAGTCATAACTACTTACAACAGATATATTCATTGTCAAGCACTTACAAAAAACTGCATTTAAATCCTGGGAAGCATGAGCAACAGTATGACTAGTTCAGAAAATAAATACATCAAAAAAATAAATCACTCTCCCACTTCCCATTTCCTTTGCTTGTAACAGACCATACCAGAAGAAACTGCTTGACTTTTGCACATTTTTGATGCAAGGGAAGTATCCTTCTGGAAGGCAAGGCTGCCACTACTCTCCATTCTACAGTGTAAAAATGGACTCACATCTGATCACAAATGACAACAGACTCTTGTGATATCCAAAGTCCCTCTGACAAAACCCCTATTTCATTCAAACTCTAGTCATCCTTTGAAAGTGCAGAAGTTTGAAATTTTCCCTTTTATCAAGTAAACAATTAAACCAAGTTCTGATTTCACTTATTTTGGTGAACTCACTGTAGATGGATGACTAATTTATACCTCACAAATCTGAAGACATTGAAAAGAGTAATTCTGCATCTCAATGAGATGAGTAATCCTCATCTCAATTGAAGTCTGAGTTTCTGAGATGACACAGTCATTCAAGGAAAGGAACAGAATTTTGTGTAGTCCATCAAAAGCCAAAATATCAGAAAAGACCAAATAAGAAAGCTAAATGGACCCATCTATCAAACAACAGGCACAACCTCATCTTGAGAATGTATTTTTTGCTATCCAAACTGAAACAAAAACACACCAGATAACTTCTGAGTACAAGCCACTGAGCTGACACTAAATCACCTGATACTAAGAGAGCAAAAAATAGAATCTTTCCTAAAAGATCTTCTCTGAAACGATAGAAAAAAGGTAAGGAAAATATTCTGGGAGATAGATGAAAATTGAAATCTTATGGACTGCTTGACTTTCTAAAATAGTTAGGAAAGCTATCAGTCAGTTTGAAAACTTTTTGGTCTTTTTGGCTTGTAGTAAAGCAAGTGATTAATTTATTAGTATTTTTAATAGTTATTACCTTAAAAACTTTCTCCAGTAATTCCAAGTACTAAAATACCTGGTATTCGGCTATATTGCAAACCTGAGTGTACATACAGGAGAATGAAAAATAGTGACTGATGCAAGAATAAAGCAGCTGACATAGCAGAAGTACTACATCCAGCTGTGGTCTATCTCACAAGCCTGGTAAAACCAAGCAATCACATGAAGGCAACTCCAAGTCTCATCAGAGTTGCAAAGATGACTAGCTTCTATCATGTTGGAATTCTTGCCTTTTGCTCTAAATCATGCAATATTCACTTAGCTCAGGAAACTGAAACAGTCTACAATATAATTCTGCTATTGGGACAATTCATTTGAAGAAGTAAATGGAGCTTCTCAAAAAGATTACACCCCGTAGAGCAATTAAGCTTTTCTTCTTCCAACAGCAGGTTGAGAAAAAAAAGTCCATGTCTTCAAATTGGAAAATTTGAATAATTACTGGAATAGTAATAGGAAGACCCTTTCCAGAAGTCAAGATGTAAAACATTTCTATAACACTACCCAAGACTTGAATTTCTTTTTAATTTCTGCATCTTCTAGTCACTCCCCTGCCCTGCAGTAACTGATGGGGGGACGGGAAAACGCATACCATAAACCTCAGTTCAGAGAAAGCATCTTTAATGAGAAAAACATTTGAAACTACCATGCATGAGTAGGAAACTACATGCAATTCTACCTATCCATACCTAACTGTTCAGGTCCCCTGTTGTGTATTAAAGAAGAAAAAAGAGGCAAATCAGGAGAATGAATAAAGACTGGAACCATGAAGTTCAATAAAGGGTTGACTATCACAGAATTTGACAAAAATATAGTAAAAGTAGGAAAAAAGCAGGAGCAAGATGCAGCAACAAAGCCACAGCATCAAACTGGAAGAAATCAGCATAAGACAGTGTAATATCTGATTTATTCAGCATGCTATACTCAAAACAAACAAACAAAAAAAAGCAAAACACGTTTGGTTTGAACTTGATATAGTCATAAAAGAAAGAAACTAAGCTGACTTTGCTTATTTAGATGATCTCCAACTCAAAGGTGTTTCTGGAAATAGTTCTTGTTCCTTTCCTTGAATAGCCAGCAGGCCTGTTACAAAGTATGTTTTGGAGAGTGTTAAGCACGTATAAGAGCTCTTATTTCACATAAGATAAAGATCCCAGAAACCAGAAGCTGTGGTTATACAGAGACCTCTGACCTCCCCTCAGAATCCAAGATTTTGATTAGTGATTCACATAGTGTGATACATACCTCTATAACACTACACAGTAAGGAATACTTGCCTACAGCAAGTATTCAAAGCAAAATCAACGCAGCTACATCTGCTTGCGCCATTTTTAATTTTCTTATTATGCTTCACACAAACAGAAGGGACATTCACAGGACACCATTAAATAACACTGTAACAGAACACATCCCTTTCTATATTAGCTCCTTAATATCTTCAATATAGCAAAATCTAATACTGTAAAGTGTTAATTTAAGAGTTTTCTTGCTTACTATAGCTCCCTGAGAACCTAATGTTTCACTAGCTTTGTCTCCCTTATCATTACTACCTTTTTATGTTACTGTGTATTTCTACTTTTGGTAGAATATTCCTCCAAAAGAACTGCCTGCCTTTAGAGACATAACACTAAGTGAAAAATTAATGGGCAAAAGAGCTCCTATAATTGAAGCTCAGTATTTTCCAGTAAAAATACACTTTCAGTCCTTACCATTACCATGTTACATATAACTTGCACTCATTATATTCTTGACTATGAGGCAGACTAGACACGTAGGAAAAACATTATTCTTGACTGCAAGAAATACAATAATTACTCCTCATACAGTCTGCATTGTTAACAGCTTAACAGCTCTCCCACATGATTATGTTCCTGAAGAAGAAGGTATTTTTCTTGAATATCCATGCAATTAAAAAATGGGATTTTGATCTATAATCACTAGGTTTAAAATAATTACAAGGTATATATGTTTCTTTAAAGCCTGATTTAATATAATATGAAATCACATGGGACATCAGACTAAAAATTGCTATTGCAGTACATAATAATCTGGTATCTCTATGGCAAGAATACCATTGGTATTTATCATCTTACCTTGCCACAAGAATCAAAATACTCTCACAAATGGAAAATTGTTTTCCATACCATTCACTAGAGTTTATTCCATAAAAGTAACTTTAGAGGATACTAGTATTTTTAACTCTTAGTATTGTAGACACTAATAAGTTTTAAGCAGCAGTCCAATACTTGGGATCTGTCCCATGACTCAAACTCAGTCCAACTTTTATTTGATCAACACTATACATATTACATAAACTCACTACTCAAGGTCAGCAGTCAATATTACATATCTGCAAACAGAAAACATGCTTCTACATGTTTAATAGTTGCTTATTGTTAAATCTATCTACTTTTGATTATACCTTGGGTTTTTTTTTCCTAAAAACTACTACTACAACAAACACATTTTTACTACAATAAGCTCCTCACAGGAATATTTCAATTTTATCTTTACTATTTTCTCATTTCATTCACATTCCATAATAATCTTCTCCATTTAAAAATGCCTTGATATTTCTTGCCTCATCAAGATGAAAACCCTTTATTAGTCTATTCCTTTCCAAAGTGAAATGTCTCATTCTGAAAAAAAAGAGGGAAAATATGTGCTATAAAGCATTCCAAATTCTTTTAAAGTGATTCAAGTTGTTTCAATAAATAAAAAGAAGTAAGTAAACATAATAAAAAAATGTCCAAAGTCACCATAAACAGAAAACATTATCCCACAATGACCGTAAACTACAATCATTTCTTTGTGCTGTAACACCTGTTTGCATTTTCATTTCCTCTCAGAATATCTTACAACACAAACTAGTATCCCACAAAATAGGACTCTCTTTAATTGGAAGGGCAAAAGAAGAGATGCTGACTTTGGGAATTTCCGCAAATGTTAAACCAGCAGAAAGTGATATTCTAAGCTGGAATTCATGTTATACATCAGTATATTTACTAATCAGAAAATAGCATGATTTATTTTGTATGTACTGATGCACTGACACTCAGGTTAAATCTAGTTGGCATGAAAATTTGAACAGGAACAAGATTTCAGAGTCACCATAAGAGAGTGTTAAGAAATCCTAGTCAGGATTTCTAAGTTGTAGTTTTGTTTTAATGTTTAATAAGGTCAAAACCAGCAGCAACACACTTGATATATTAGCAGCCTTCCTGTATGTGTGAGAAAGTTTTGATGAAGGTTCTAAACAGAGGTGAACAGTAATAGGATGAAAGACAATTGTCATATACTGAAATATGAAAGGTTCTGCCTAGAATGGTGGAAAAGCCATGAGAACAGTCAAGCAGTGGCAGAGGCTGCCCAGAAAAGTAGGGTATTCTTACCCTTGAAGATTTTCAAGATCTGATGGGTATAGCCCTAAAGAACTTGGTCTGATCCCATAATTGACTCTGATTTTAACAGGAGACTGAAGAGCAGAGACTTCCCGTAGACCCTTCCAATTTGAATTTTCTGACAACCCTATTATTTTTTGCCAGCTACAAAGAAATAGCTTTCTTCTGCTCTTCTGAAGAACAGTGTTCAGGAAATGGCAGTGACTGGCATCAATACTTCTACTGCAACACCTCTGCATGAACCTTTTTCTTAAGAAACACAGATGTCAAGAAAACACTATGGCCGCCTCATTCATGGTTTATTTTTATATCAGCAACCACTGATGGTTTCCAGGTTCACTCTCTATTTGACAGGTTCTCTGGGCCTTAGCACACAAAAAAAAAAAACAAAACAAAACCAACCCTTTCCTTCTGTTATCTCTGAAGTTTTCTTTTGTATGTGTTCTGAATGCTTCTCAGAAAATTCCCAGTTTCTATTATTCAGCAGATTCAAGATCTATGCTCTTCCTAGCCTTCCTGCTGTAACACTGAATTTCAGTAATTTAGGCTCAACATGCTCTATTGTTTTTAGAAGCCAACATCTCAATCTCCCTGTAGAGTTTTTCACCTGATGCAGTACCTGGCAGCTAGAACAAGGCAAAAAAGGCAGCCTACCTCTCTGCTATCCAAGCACAAGAACAAGCAATAACATCAAACTAGCAGCTGAACAAACAAAACAGGTGCTCTCAGTCACATTGCTATTTGTGCAAATAAACTACTGACTCTGGAGTAAGGGCAATATTTATAGCCCTAAGCTTAGGTGTCTTAGTTTTTTGGTAGCACACCAACATACTCAAGAGTTTGCTGTTAATTTCAACATAGACACCGAACTGAGCTCTCCTGCAATTCTGAAACAATTCAGCTTAAGAAATTTGTACACATTTATGCACAACTATGGATTTCATGTATGCATGTATTCCTTTCACAGCCCACTCATTTATTTATCTTTTTTCTCCTTCACTGTTCTGTTGACAGTATGTATATATTCATTTTCAAACAAAAGACATTTAAAAAGTCTCATGTGGATTTTGAAGTACATTTGATTCTTTAGCACAACATTACATATTAAATTTAAGCTCACATGAATGCCTTAAGTATGCCTACCACCATTCTTTCATCAGAATACTGTATGTTTCAATTTCAAAGCCTATTAGTATATATTAATTAGACCAGGAAAAAAAAAAAAAAGGCAATCATAATTACTGGTTTCAATGCTGCCTTTCAGGTCACAACAGAGCCATTGCTTCTGGCAGAGGATTTCTTCAGATACTCAGGAAGATAAATCTTACTGATTACGTTCTGGAGTAATAAAATGTCCCACCGACCTCCTTTCAGTACAAGTCAGTTCATGACTTAAGAATATCACTGAAAAGTTTACTACAAGAGGAAATAATATCTTATACACAACTATATTAAGCTTAAAAAAATTAAGCTAAAGAAGAAATCTTAGGTTCTTAGATTGCTTATCCATGCTGTTTTTCCATCTGAAAATAGAGTTGATAATCTACCAGAGTTTCACGGAAATGCACAACATATAAAAATAATACTATTTACACACCGCATTCTGGGCCTACATGAAGGATGAGGACACATGTGAGTAATCATCCACACAAGACAGTAAACTGTTTATACTGTGCAAGTTTCATATAGCTGTGTCCTGCCCCTCCCAAGTAATTAGGAGAATACACTCTTACACTTCTATTTTAGACAGAAATTTCAATTCATACCCTTCCAAATGAATGCAAAATTGTCCATGTTACATGGAACAGAGATTAAAAGCCAGTATGTTGCAAGGAACTGAGCTGAACAACCTGTATTATCTCTAAACTTTGAAATGTTGATCTTTGGCTGGATTTTGTGTTTTGCAGTTGGGTGACAAGGGAGCAGGCAAGAGGAAAAAAGTAGTTTTAAAAACAGGGGTATTAGAAAGGCAAGTCACTTATTTTAGTCTTTGTCCTAAGTGGTTAAAAGAACTATGCAGCAGCTCCACAACCCTTTTTTATATGTACACCTGGGAAGAATACTGAATCCTGTTACTTTCCTCACTGTTACCCTGATGTGGTTTAGACCAGATGTTTAAATGTTACAGCATGTACATTTTCTTTTCTTCTTCCAAGGCAAAAGCAAAATAAGAGGAATATTTGACTTCACTCCACAAGAGACCTATTTAATAGTTTGGCGGTTATGTAAGTAAAGGTAGCTTGGCTAAGTCAATGTTGACGACATACAGAACGACATGATCCTAATGAGTTGGAAAATATTGGCTCTCATGAGATTCAACCAGATGCTACTGCGCTGAGAAAGCTACTGTATTATTGAATTTCATTTTTATGAGGTAAAATTTATTATTCAACCATTAAGGTATCCCACATGAAATCTTGCATAAAATAGTTTTACAGTTACTTTCTGGAAAATAGATTTTATTTTAACTTTAAGACATCATTTACATGAGGGATTCAATGCCTATTTGATCACCTTCAGTAGAGAAATGTAAGGTCTGCAAGCAATTTTCCCAAAAATACCAGATTAATGGAACCGAACTGTCAACAAAATAATGAACTACCTGAACAGGACAAGGAAAAAGTGGTAGCAAGTTCCAGTTTTCCAGAGTAAACTAAAGCCATGTGTGACTGTGTATGTATTTTCTTGGCAAGCTGAAATGGTTAGAAACAGAGTGTTTCAGGTACTTACTAACAAATAATGGAAAAAATATAGAGTGCAATTACTCTATAGGATTAATCATGCTCAACCTTTGAAAGATCTTAACTAATGCTGTTTTCCTAATATTTTGCTATTTTGCACACTTTTATTTTTTCAATTGTATATTAATAATTGCAATAATATTAACATCTATACATGCAATAAGGTAGAAAACATTATGTATTTCAAATTCGCATTTGTTTCCACATTTATAGTGACAGAAATGCAGAATCAGGATGTTTCACAAGCATAAGAACTCACACTATTTAACTGACATGTAACATGCTGTTGTGCTTGTATACCAAAAGGATTATGAAGTTAAACCAAAACATAAATTTCCAAAGAGTTTCATGTGGATCGAAGACTGCTTTTGTGTTTTTTTATTTTAGATGTAATGCATTAAAAAGTTAGTAATGCTTTTTCTTGACCCATGAAAAAGAGCAAAAAGCTGTTTGCAGCTGTTTTAGTTTCTCTTTGTTATGCTGCATTTTGTCACTAGTATTCCCATCTATTTTAAGTTTTCTACACTTTTTGCTCTTGCATAACTGTTTCAGGCAGTATGCATCAATCTTGTATTTAAATTATAATACCTACTCATTCAAGTAGTAAGTTTAACTGTTTATATTATCTCTCTTTTTTAATCTATCTTGACTTCTAAAAATCCTAAAAAGAACTTTTCCCAACTAGACACTTAAATTCATGGATTACAAAAGGTGTAAATGCAATGAAGGGAGTTGAATGCTTTCAGAAGTTTCATTAATTTCCATATAATTTATAATTCATTTATAATTAAAAATTGCTCTTAGCAGAATTAAATCATCTCAAGCTAAGACAGACGCAATATTAAACATGTTTATAAAAAATGTCTAGAGTAAAAATCATACATCTTTCCTGACGTACTCATTTTATCTGTCCTCCACAAGTGCTAAGCTCAGTCAATCACAGTATTGTATGCATCTTTTACTGGAAGTTTTAAGATAAGAGACCTTCCTAATATGTATGACAAATATAAATTTTAAGTAGTACAGGCATTTCATTTTTAAATTCTGTCAGATACCAAACACATACCACTTCCTTTTGAGACTTCAGATTTTTTTAATTTTTTTTTTTTGACAGCTTGCCCTTGGGCAATTTAATTAAAAAATAAACTCTCAGGTGATCTAAACTAGGGAATATTTGAGTAAAGTGTCTTTCTCCTAGTAGGAAAAGGTTTCTGAAGAACAAGGAGAGGAAAGAAGATGGGGGACAAAAGAGTGCTAATCTTCAAGCAATCATCTCCCCTTTCTGGTATTCCATTAACCTATTAGAAAAAAAAAATTGTAGAACATAGAGCTCAGAGAGGCCATTTTGACTCCCTAGACCTACTTCAGCCTCAATAACCTCTGAAATAAGTTTCAGAGCAGGATAAAATTTCTGCTCCAGGTGAAAATTTAGGACAGAACCCCAGATACTAGCAATAAACTCTGTTCAGATGTTTGTGGAAACACACAGTGCAGAGCTCCCTTTTTAAACCAGATCCACAGAATGTCTTTCAGCCATTACCTAACAAACAGATTCCCAAAGGGGACTTTGTGCCTTGTGAGCCTCTCCACAGCAGGTGAAAGGGCCAATAGTCATGTATTCCTGTATACCTTTGGTATTCCTCCCAAAGGTTCCCCCCTCTCCTGCAACTCATGCATGTGTACTTGTCTTCCTATTAATTTTTGGTTTTCTTAACTTCTACTGCTTTTCTACTTTAACTCTTTCTACCTGCTTCTTGCTTTATATTCCTCTGCTGCTCTCTTCCCTTTTTATTAGGTGATCCTGTTTCTCCTGGTTTTCTTCCTTTACATTTTTATTTCTGTTTTCCCCTATATTATCTGCCCCTCTCCTATAGCATATCTTAGCCCATATTTAAAGCCCATATTATAAGTTTCAGTGATGAAATGGAAGAGACGGCTGTGTTGGAAAAAGCATATAACTAAAAGCCATAGCACAATGACTGCTGAAAAAGATCTTGGCTGAGAGGTTACAAAGGGTTGGGGTACCACTTTTGAGTTCAAGTAATACTGAACTGATGTATTAAGGAAGCCAAACACTCTCAACAGCATCCAGCACAAAGCCCCAACAAAGACAAAGAGCTCAGCAACAACTACTTCTGTCCAATAATACCCTTCAATCACACACAAAAAGTGGCAATATAGACATAAGCAATTGACAAAGTTGTAGGCTTGGTAAACAAATGGCAAACACATTTGAGACTAGCTATGTATGAGGAGCTACCTAGAGAAGAAAACTTTCAAGTCACGGTATATCAGCGAAACAGATTGCTAGAACAGATCTGGGTGGGTAGCTAATGACTAGACCATTTCCATACGAGGACACATTTTATTCACAAATTATAAAACAAGCATGATGTTACACTGAGTATCAAGAATGAATAAAATCCTGTGAACTGCCTATAGCAGTCAGATTTGCTGGAAACCTCAGGATAACAGCAGACCATTTTACAAATAGAAGACAAAATACATACGCCTTTATTTTCAGAATAATGTCATGTATAGGGAGGGCTTTTTTATTTACTTTTAACAGGGAAAAAATCTGGAGACACAGCTGTTTGTCCTGCTAATTAGTTAGAAAGATGGCTTTTAGAAGTTTGAAAACGTAAACACAGAAGAAAATATGGGCTGCTGTACTCATGAAACACATAGTTTACAATTCTTTGAAACAGCAGAACGTAATCAATTATTTTCAAGAAAAGGATTCCCTGAAAAATAGAATAAAGTGAAGGTAAGGGAGTCTTTGAGTATATTGTTGCTTTTTCCTGCAAGAACACTACAATTTAATATAAATATAGTCAGAAAAAGAAAAGTAAGGACAGTAAAGAGCAATTTTAAAACAAGTGTTTATACTTTCATTACTTGTAGAAAATTAATCAAAGAAATATTAATCCACAACACCATGGAGATGGAAACCTATTTTCTTAAAGTATTACTTCTGTGCATAGCCAAAACCAAGTTGTGCTGAGATGGAAAACACAATACCATGGGAAAAAGGCAATCTTTTCTTTGAGAGTTTAGGTTACACAAGAAAAGCTCATCTGTTCACCCACAAAGATTCTCAAAGACACAGTGGCAGGAGGGGGAGCCCAAATACCTTGCCAGGCTACTGCCAGCCCCAACACATGAGCCCTGTAAGGCCACTCTGTACCAGCCTAAAAGAGCACTGGGGCATGCAGCAGCAGGCAGGAACTCAACACAAGGACTCCCAAGTAAAACATTCAGCAGCTTTTGTTTTATGTTGGAGAAACTAAGCTGAATGTAAGTAAAAGTGTTTAACAGATGTGCCTTGTTTACTCACAAGTTCCTTACTGACTGCATTATCCTCATAGTTACTTCATTAAAAAAAAATGAAGAAAGAAAAATGACAAAAGAAAACTTGAAATTTCAACTTCCCTGTGAAAATACAATCAATTTTTAGAGGCTTAAACACATACATATTACTATTAAAGTATGTGGAAGCTGACCCTAATTGCAAGCATGACTTTCAACAAGGCATGATATTAAATTGAATACAACAGTATTCAAATGAATGTAGGAGGATTACACAATCAACCAAGCCAAAAATTCAGACAAAAGGATTGACAGCAATCATTTCATAGCCTTGAACACAAAGCTGCCTTCAGTCTAGTTAATGCCAAACACAACTACAGAAGTGTAAAATTTACCAGGTGAAGCGTTAAGCCATGAACAAGAGAAGATCAAAATAACTGCATTATATTGTTCATTTACTTTATTTGAAGTACTTAAAATGTGTGCTCCAGATTTCTATTCTGCACAGATAGTGTTAGCAGAGTTGTTTCACAGTTCATTGCACTGATGGACTGAAACATGTTAAATAATAGAACAGGTTAGTTTGAAACTGTGCAAACCCTAAGAGCATCTGAAGTGATCAAACTGTATTTTCAGATTGCTCTGTGGTGCGGATTGTAAACCTGCTACTTTTATGAGTATCAGGACTTGAAAATAAAATGACACAATCCCATTCTTAGGTGACCCACACAGATTGAAGGAATAAAGACAAAAGTGACTTTCATGAAAGAAGCAAAACCTAATCACTTTAAACACTTATTCCAAGGGTTGCAAAAAAATACACCAGTTCTTTTGCAACATTAGATCAACACAGATTTAACTTCAATAAACAGAAGGAGTGAAAAAGAAAAACGGAAAGGATCAAGAAATGCAGAGCTGAAAGACTTCCAGTGGTCTAATCCACCACTCTGCTTCAAATAATGATTTTCTGCACCTAAATCATTCTCCTAATACATTCTCGAAGAGTGGCAATGCTGGATATTCCAAAATATCTGTTATTCTTTTTATGGGTTTATTTACAACAAATAAACAATAACAGCTCTAAATTATTCTAGCCTGCATAGAAACTTAAAAAAAATCATTTTCTGGATTACTTGAAAACTCTGGCTTCCTCTGTACACTGGTCAAAATCCTTTATTTATTCCCAAAAATCTATGGGTGTTTTACAAAAGGATGACAGATAACTTACATTATGTATGTAATCATCACCAACACTTGCATATCTTCAGCAAATTCACAACAGTTAAATAACATTTATTTATGAAATAATGAGAAACATCTGCAGCCCTTCTAAAGAATTCAATGTATGCCATTGATTAATAAAGCCCTTAATAATCCATTTTCACCTCCGAATGATCCTGAAGTAACAACATTGTACCATATAAGGTTGCAAAAGTGGATGTTTCAGATGAGGGAAGCATGGAAAAATTATCCTGTATGGGAAAATGAAATGCATCCAGAAATTGGTGCCAAGGAGTGAAGCTGGGTGGCTTAGCTTACATCCTGGATTTTAAATATAAGCTATAAATACCCATACACACACACACACACACACAAAATTCTGTCTGTTAGCTACTATAAGTACAAAGCTGGATTTAAAGGATATAGCTGTATGGACACTCACTAGCAGTGCTCTGTACCACAATGAATAACCAAAACCAACAAATATTTACCTGAAGTTTGGAAAACCTCATTCAGTAAAGCTTCATTTACCACCACTGAACTGACATTTCCAACAGGATGACACCAGCTCTGATAAATAGTTTGAAGCAGAAGGGTTTGAGCTCTAGTTGCTTGAACTGTCAAATTAGGGAGCTCAAAAATGCATTCTGTTAGTGGGACATGAGCTCGCTTGGTCCTGTTTAAAATAAAAGAAAAACAGAAAATCATTACTCTGGCACATAAAAATAACCCTTTTAAAACTTAGTCACAGAATATTAGAGTACAAGTAGTTAGTTTGTAAGGTTGGAACTGTGTGCTTATTGGATTTTTTAGATTAGAGCTGATTCTACTTACTCTGAAATGAAACCTAAATAGGAATTGTTACATGATTTAACTTTATATCTCCCTCCAGAATGTGACAGAAAAAATCATATATTTTTATCTAATTATCCCTTGAGTTGAAAATATTAAATAAAAGAATTCCATGTGCTTCCATCAAAATAAGAGCTACTCAAAATTATGCAGATACTAAAAAAAACTGTTCAAAAGTTGAATGTTCCAGATTTTATTTATAAAGCTTACAGTGCATCACTGAATGACGTATGGCTAGAGACCCAAAAACCATATAGACAATATTCATACATCAAAATACAAACAAGCCCACATTCTGTATTTTGCTAACAGAGCTCATTAAGTGATTCAACAATTTTTTTTCAATGCCTTATCTTTTAATTGGGGAGGAGGAACAGGAGGAGACAGGCATTCAACAGGGCAAAGTAAAGGACATTTGTTTGGGAAATAAATTCCTCTGTGACAATATAATCCACCATCAACAAGAATGCTTTACAAAAACAATAGCTAAGTCAGTAATTTATTTTTTCTTCCAATATTTTTTTCAATAATTCAAATTTTTTCCAATAATTCTTCCAATATTTTTTCTTCCTTATAATTTGCACACTATTACCTGAAATCAAGCAACAGACTGATTTGCTACATTCAACAAAAACTATCAAGGTTCTTTAGCTCTCTCAGTTTGAAGTCTTTTCCTGTATCATGTTTTTAACATTATAATTCTTGCCCTAATCACCTCCCACTCCACCACTGAAATGTACTTTTTCTGCTATTTAGCATTATTTTCTCTAATGTCCTACATGGCAGGAGGGCTGGAACTAGATGATCTTTAATGTTGCACCAAATCTTAACCATTCTAGGATTCCATGAAATTTAAATACTGATCCACGTACTAGCTCATTCTCATTCTGGAGCATCTCCTCCATTAGAAAACTTTAGGGACATGTTTAAAGCCCCTTAAAAATAAATAGTAGGTAAATGTTCCACTGGGAATCAGAGCCTCAAATGAGGCAAAGCTGCTGAAACTGCACACAAAATCCATTGGCCCTGAAGAAAAGCATACTTTACTAAAATGCTCAGGGACTGAAAATGTAAAGACATGCAGACATTCAATGACTCTTCAGATCAGCAAAATCAAAACCTTCCAAGGAACTCTCAGAAGCAGCCATAATACACCACATCTTCTATCTAGGCCCAAAAGAAACTGCTAGCAGCTGTGTAACCTAACATATGTGAGATACTACTGGCAGTAGAGAGCAGGAGGCTCCATGAATAAAGAAGCAGGCCATTTATGATGCTCCAATTCTAAAACTTTCAGCAGCATGAAACGACACAAAATTCTGCTAATAAGGAGTAGACTTCTTGAATATTCTGCATTGTGAGAGTGGGCCTTCACCATGACAACTGTGAACAGAAAAATACTGTATCACTTTTCAGACCAGGATCACTATGCTCTAGATGAAGAAGAGAAATAAAATATTTTGCTGCTAATACTTTTGGCCCATAAGTTGCAGATGTGACTTATGAAGCATGGTTCGGAAATAAGAATTCTGAACATCTGAAGACATCTCTCAACCACTGTGTTTACATGGTGGTACAGCTAAATATAATGTCATCTATTGCAATTTAGACTTGGCCATACAAGCATTGGCCTCAAGTCCTAAACAGAGCTCCTTCCTTTAATTCCTTGTCAATACCAGCAAACAGCTGGTAAGTGAAAACCATCTTCTCTGGACCAAGAGGAATTAAGCTCAGTGTTAGATACCTACAGTAAAAACAAATATCCACACCTAACACTGTGGTCTAGAACCTTTTAAGGTAAATCAAAATACATCAGCACTTGTAGACACAGCAGACAGATATCCATTCATTCAAGACCTGAGGATTACAAATTAATTGTCTCTGCAGGTCACTGTTTCTGCCCACTGCTTATAAAGGGACATTACAACACTTCTCAGCTGTGGATGTCTGCACCACAGATCAAAGTGTCACATAAAGCCCATCCACAATAGCCATTGCTCCTCACTATTTTATTATTAAAATAAAAATTGATTCTTATGAAAGAAGATACTCATGAAAGATTTTCAGAAATTGATATGAATACAGACGAAGGACAAAGAACAAACAAAAACAGATGTTGCAACCTTCTGCAATAGTAATCAGTATTGTTTAGAATGAGGTTTTCCAACCTCATAAAGCTTGGAACCAGGATTACCTGTCTCAAAAATGCTGAGAATGGGGAGGAAACCAGAAACAAGACTGCCACTGATTTGCAATTCATTTGAAGCTAATGACACAATTATGCTGCCAGCTTCAAATGCCATTTGCAGAAAAAACCACGAATGAAGGAAAAACATTTCATGTTTATATGGAAGAACTCAGCCTTGTGTTTGGTAGTAGAAATTTTTTTCATATGAACACACACCATGCTCCACAACCCCCCCTGCAAAAAGAGCGGTCTCCTGTTTGAATAAACCCATCTGCCTTTGAAGACTGAATTTACCTATAGGTACAGCCTTTGGTGCTAGCAAAATCAAAACTCATTAGAGGCCTTTGAAGAACACATCTCGTATTAAGCCTTGTTTGGTTGGGTTTTGTTTTTTTTTTTTTATTTTGTTTGTTTTAATAGGAGTCACAAACACCAAACAGTGAGCTAGAACAAAGAAGTTATGTATGACCTGTTTGGGGGAACTCTGCATCTCCCACCTGCCTCATCTGCTGACAGCCAAGTACACATCTTTCTGCAGTACATGACCAGACCCCGTTCCAGGCTCACTTTATCAACTGCAGCACAGCAGGTAACCAAAAGGGTAAGAAATATCTGTACAAAACTCCTGAAGCTCTTCCTGTTTCAGTCTGAAGTTTAAACACACTGCAAACCTCTCCTGAAAATGCTGTTATCATAAAAAGTACAAATCATAGAAAATAACATATCCAAACACATTTGAATTTAGCTGGTGTAAAAAAAACATTTATAAAAAGCATTTTTCTAAACATCAGAAAACTACCTAGTCTGAAAATTAGAACTACTTTAAGGAGACATGAAACAAAAACTGAAAATAATATCAGTATTAAGTCAAGCACATAAAGAGAGATGCTGCCTGGTTTAAAAAACCAAAACAAGACAAAAAAAACCACTAGTAAAGAAAAACACTTGGACTCAAGACACCCAAAAGGAATAAAGAGCCTGGAACATATTCTGATCATTACTACCACACAAATGCACAAGAGGACACATGATCACTGCCTTGTGGATACAATTACATAAAACATGTGTCCCATTCCAGCTCCTCAGATACACAAGAAATGCTCTGTGCAAATGTACACACATATGCCTGTAGCCACCCAAAGAAAACCTCTGGGTTTTCTTTGAAAAGCACAGGTGGAGACTACAATTCTGAAATTTTTTTCTGATATTCCTCCCAAGTTAGAATTTGAACTTGTTTTCCTAGAATTTCCTAGAGTTCAAACCCAAGCTCAGTAATTTATCAATTCAAGCAAAATAGGTGTGCATGAGTAAAGGAGTATAAAAGGCAAAAAAATGAAAAAGAAAATCCATTCCTGTGAAAGAAAATGGTATACACAATAATTAATTTATTTTGAAATTTAATATTACATAGACAGCATAACCCACTTCTTTTACACAGAACTGGAGTTGGAAAACTAGCTCTGCGCTTTAGGAAAGCTTTAGCTTGCATTACCTAGAAAGAAATGTAATGCATAGTGACATCAGATTGTTTCCTGGTATTCCTTTTTTTTTTAGTCATGTGCTGTAATCCTTTATTATTTATCTCAATGTGGAAGTGCACTGTTACATTTTTCTTTTCTGGTATTTTTTCCTTTTGTTTTCCTTTTATACAACATTTTCTCTATTTTTCCCCTTATTTCTGAATACTATTTTGCAGGATTACAACTAAGTATTTCATAATCGTGTTTAAATATTTCAAAAGATGCATTTCCTAATGTAAAATTGGGAACGAACCAAGAAGGTAGAAAACATTTTTCAGCAAACTTCAGAATGAAAATGACTTGACAATAAGTCCATCTAAACACATTTGTATTAACAAATTAATGTATTTCAGAAGGAATCTGAAGAGCTGGGACAATCACAGCATATAATATAGCAATTCAAAAGATTTTGCTTTAGAAGTCTGACTATTCAGCTAATACCTATTACAGCTACTGTACTAACCTATGCTACATTCAAAACTTTAAAGTTTCATATAAAATTGTCCCTTAGGAGTAGTAACAGCATATGAATTTTTTTTTAACAATATGCAAATTCTACACTTACTGTACTTTAACAATCCCATAGGAATAAAGTCTTCTGGTCCTTTTCAGATACATTTGGAGGAATGGGAATTTGAAAATAAATCCTTTTAGAAAAAAAAATCAAGGCAGGGGAAGCATTTTACCATGTGTGCAGCAAATGTTCCTTAAAGGAAATTTTAACTAGACCCAGCTAGTGATGAAAGTACAATTATAATTCAGGATTTATTATAATAGTTTTGAAACACAAATAATGCATTTTAAAGATCCTAAAATGTAAGTTTGCCACCAACCTGCACCTGTTAATATGGAAAATACATCATTAATAAGGTATTGAGCTATATTTAACCAAGTTTTATGACCCAAGATATATATTCAATAATAAGTGAAAATACAAGTACAAATAAATTTTTTCAGTATACCAAATCAGATCTGTGGTTCTATACTGTATCATTAAATTTGCATTAAGCAACTTCATATCAAAACTCTTCACCTTATTAAAAAAGTTGTAGCACATAGTTTGGGTCTAAAAACACTACTTAAACTGCATTTTGGAACTGCAACAACAATAGGAATAATTATTTCTCGAGTCTTTACATTCAAGAGTTAAGATGCAGTTCTGAACATATGTCCATTTAACTGAACAGGTTAAAAAACTACCAATTCAAGCACCCTTCTCTAGGGGAAAATAAATCCTAACTAGCAGGATAGGCTACTCATTAAAGCTGAACTTGGACAAGTTCCAGAATAAATTTAAAGAAATATGAACAAGCAAGTCTTGCTGTGTAGTGGCATGGAGTGAAAATGAATCTGTCCTAATTAAATGATTTTTAAATACTCTTTGGTTGTAGCCAGTTTGCTGACAAACTGTAATACAGACTTGCTGAAATATTTTAATAAATCTGGCATACCATTAAAGAAAATAGTTTTCTTTGCTGTTTTTTAACAAAAGCATGAATTGGTCCTTATTATACAGCATGCATAGGCATGAATATAACCAATCCATGTAAGTTCACAGGCCTGTTATGAAATATTTTCAGTTTGTAGACTTTAGAAACAGCAACTCATTCTTGTAAAATCAACACCTCAGAGTGATTGAAAGAATATAGTGGTGAACAGCTGGGTCCAGAGGTTTATACAGAGTCCCCAACTGCAAAGCTGGAACCTGCAAGATGTTTGAAAAAATTTGATTTTTGTTATTACTCATATCCTGTACAGTAAAACACGATTAGTTCATTTTTTCCAAAATAACAGAACTGGTAACCTGCTACTAGAACCTAGCAATTGTGCCTTAGAAGAACCTGAATGTAATTTAAATGTCCAAATAATTTCAGTCAGCATTTGCACACCTTTCTTCTTAGGCAACCAGAAAGTGCATGCTGTTTTTATAACACATGAGCAAATGTTTCATCTACATACCTACAACAAATATGTATTTATACTTAATCTGATGTTTGATATTTTATTTTCAAAAATAAAAATTTTGATCCTTTTTCTTAACATTTAAGTAACAATTATTATTATTGTAAAGGAAACAATGTCTAGCTCCTTAATGACAAATATCAAACCTCTAAAGGTACATGTAGGAAGGGAAATGGAAGTATTACTGGTTGAAATGCCAAAATTAAGTCACTATTCACAAAAAAACCCAACCATATCTCATGTCCACATACACTAACACAATTTTCAGTCTTCAGAGAGCAACTTGCTAGAGGACCAAGTTAGTCACTATCATAAAAACCCCAAACAATTAAACTTGCTTTAGAACACTTCATTCCAAATACACCTCCAAGACTGATGTCTTCAACTTCTGCTCTTCTACAATCTTCACTAAAGGCTGCCTGGTGTCTGACATCATCTCTGACACAGAGGAATTTTCAGGAGCTGCAGCTGCCTTGGCTGCTGTAGGAAACACTGTTAATCACACAATGTATTACAAGGGAGAGGACAATGAACTTCAAGGTTCACCAATTTTTTTTTTCCCAGTAAACCAAAACATTAACTTGATATTTCTGAAAATTTTAGATATGGGATTAGAAGAGAAATATGCTATAATTTCAAAATGGACTTCTGTATAGCTTTTTTAACATAAATTCTGAAATATAAGTTGTCAGTGATGAAAACATTTTTTAAAGTGTTCAGTCACATGCAAACTTTCAAAAAAACTCCCACAGATTTCCTTGAAACAATTGTGAAAACAAAACAATATAGGCAGAGTACAAACTTAAATATGGCTTAGAAAATGAACAGAGGCTATCCATTCTCAATTCTCAATACAGTGTGTGTTTTAATGGAACAATAAAATTCAGCTTTATACAGCACAGCAAAAATGAATGCATATTACAAGAACAAAAACTAGGAAATCAAAAAATTTCTAAAAGGAAAAAAATCTTGAAAAAAATCCCTTTTAAGCAAAGAATGCACAACTCTGGACATGTTAGAAACTCTAAACTTGGGTTGTTTTTAAAATAACTATTCATTCTGTATCATCTGGTCATTAAAGTTATGATCATTAGATTAAAAATTATGATTGCTACATGCAAATAATAATACTGGTTTGTAATGCAGCAAGAAGTGAGAAACAAGTGACCTGTGCTATGCAACAGCATGAGAAGAAAGTGTGTAAGAAAAAACAAACACCTGAATGTGAAGGTAGGAAAGTTCTTTTTCCCCCCAACACGATTTGAGCCTTACAAAGCTTCTGATGAGTCTTTCTACCTGTGGATTAAATGTTTCAGAAAGCAGGCAAGAAAGCAGTCTATGCTTACTTCTAGCTTGGTCATTGCCTATGTGCCTCAAAATGCAAAAATCTGTTGATACCAACAAAGGATTGGGGGTTTTCAGTCTTATTTTTGGACACAACATAAACTAAAGTGGCTGTTGAACATCTTAAACCTGTAGCTGCACTAGAGAAACATTTAGGATGTTCAGATCAAATTCAGCTTACTGACTCATCAATGGGACAGATGCTAGGGATTTGAACTGCCATCAAACTGCAAGTGGACATCAGTCACTAACTGCTATTTCTTTCTTTGCAAAAAACTCTTATACTAGGCACTAGTTAGTAATTGTCTCCAGAAATAATCAAAGTGACATGATATATATATTTTTAATACATTAAAGAATAAAATTACAAGTTCCCTGCTCTGAGGAGATAACAAGCAGTCCTCAGTCTTCTTTATGTATTTTATGTTTTGATGTGTGTAAACCATATATATTAAGCATAAATTTATATCTTTAAAGAACTGCATCTTCAGAACTCTACAAGGTATAGGGTGGAGATCTGAAAAAAAAAGGGGAAAAAAATAAACTTTCTTCATGGAATGCCCTCAGTGTGAACTCAGAACCTTTTTTAGTTACTTACACTTTAAACATCCAGTCCTTCTTTACTTCTGCAAGGAGGTCTAACTTTTTTACCTGGATCTAGGAATCCTCCTGTTGTTGATGGTGGGTATTAGTGGGAACAAGGGAAGGGATTTGACAGCTGCATTATGTTCCACAAAATCCAAATATAAAGACCATGAGAAAAATCAGTATTCATCAGAGCAGCCAAAAATCAAAATGTATTACAAACAAAAAAAAGCCAGAAGCAAATCTGGAAAGAAGCAGGGACATTCAATAGGGAAGCACTGGCTTAATGAAGGTAGTGCAGAGGGAATCAATCATCTAAAAAGCAGAGAACTTTTACACCTACATTATAATTGTCTTGTATCTTCTCCTGAGAAAAAGATCCTATGAGAAAAAGCAGCAATGCCAAACTAAATGCCAGCCATCATTATCATTTATCTTGTAGGTAAATGTTAGTTGTGGGTGGGGGACAAAGAGGAATCAGCTGAAACTTGCCAGTACTGTAACTAAACAGCTGCAGATGAGCAAAATCACCAGAGATGATCAGGTAAAAGTTGCCAGTGGCCATAAACTTCCAAACCACAAAGATCTGTGTTTACTAAAACAAAGCAAGCATTACTCTTTTTTATAGCTTTTATAAACCCAGTACCATTGCTTTGGATACTACAGTGTCCAATCTCAGGAGCCACCAGGGTGGTTCACGCTTTGGGGAACTGGCTTCCCACAGTGCAGCCTGCTTTACTGTCTAGGGAAGTAACCCCATCCTCTCCCTTTCCCTCTCCTCTTTCCCTCTTCACACAATCCCAGAAGCAGCAGAAACAGCCATTAAATCAATCCTCTAAATCTGCCACACAGAACCATTTGGTTGCCATTAGCAGGTAAAACAGGGAGCCAGAAGGGCTCAAACATGCTGGTGCTCAGTGAGGAAAACTGCACTGACAAACCCAGTTCAAAGGTCTTTTTGGGAACTAACACAGTTTCAAATTCCTTGCTAAAGATTTAAGGGCTGAACACAACCCCAACTTCAAGTAAACAGCAACAGTAAAAAGATCTCAGTAAAAAAAAAAATTGTCCAAACAGGTAAGTGGGCTATGATTAGGGGGCTTCTGTGACTTTCTTCTACTAAAAACTTTTGTATGTTGTTTATTTTCTTTCATAAATAGATAAAATATTTTTGTGGAAAAACAGGACACATTTGCACTGAGAGAAAAAAGGTTACTTGAAATTCTGACAATGTTTATATAGCTTGTCAGAGCAGTAAGAAGGTGCATGTGTGCATTAGCAAAACAAAACTAGTATTTGAACAAAATTGTTGCCCTAAATGGAGATATCACAAACAAAATACACAAAACTAAAGAAGCTGTACTTCTGTATCTGAATTTTGTCAAATCCAAAAAGGTAAATCACAATGGTTGGGGTTGGAAGAGTGATCCTTTAAATCTAACCTCGCTGCTAAATAAAAGGACTTAACTCTGTCCCTTAGAGTACCTCAAAAGCCAATTCCACTATCCTTTAAGAGAAAAGTTACAATATTAAAAAGAAGTTTCTGGAAACAGGGAAGCCCAGGGAAAACAGGGAAGTTTTGTTTTTCTGATTACCAGAAAAGCCTTTAATATAGCGATGGATCAAGGGTGTCTTCAACAGCAAGGACATGAATGGACAAGGTGTGCTAATGGTTCACATGAACACACTGCATAACTGCAGAAAGAGTACAAAGACTTGAAAATTATTATTTTGTGGCCTCATTAAGTATGAACCTCAAAAGAATTTTAAAGGCTATCAAAAGCTATTTAAAGCAAAACATTAAATCTCAGTAAACGCGTAATACCTTATACTTCAAAGACTACAATTATTGTTAAATCTAAATTTACCATCTTTAAGCATTGACTCTGCCATTACTTTACACCATTCACTCCTCAAAAATAATACAAGCTTTGAAGCAGATTCTAGGGATATAGTTTTCCTGTGTTCAGTTTTGATCTATTCACTGTGTCTCATAACATCTATTTAATTCATTAAAAACTCCACGAGCCCTAGTGAGTCTTCAAGATCATCAAAATTATCACACACACACATAATTACCATATTGTCAGTAAAACGCATCAAAAAGGTATGTTCTTATATTACAGATATGCACAGCCAAATCCAACAGGTATGCAAAATCAAAGATATACAAGTACTTTCAGAGCAACAGACTAAGTCAGTGACATTATAAAAGTCCCATTTCCACTTGCTCGTTTAAAATATGGAAGTCAGGTTCTTAATTCTCTCATTCTCTGTGGGTATTTCTTTATTATCCAATAAATATTCTAATCATGTTTACCAAATATTTCCTTCTATTCAATTGCTCATTTTGCAGTCGACCACTAAACTCAAAGAAAAAACTAGTTGAACATCAGCAAAGAAAATAATCATTTTGGCTTTTGTTTAAAAAACCACGCACACTATAATGAGAAAAATCTGATCAACTGAAAAATGAATCCACAATTTCTGTACGTGTCGGAACTAACAATCCTTTCCATTTCTTACATTGATGTCAGAAGTATCTACAACAGGTATAATGATTTCCAAATCTAATAAACAGGTTGTATTCTCCTATTTTTCTACTTAAGAGCTTCATATTCCACCTGAGCCTGCCTTCACTTGTTTTCTTTTTTTTTTTGTTTGTTTAAATGGCCCTCTAACATTCCCATTGAAAACACACCATACTAAAAAATCTAGTTCATAAACTGGGAGCTGGTGTCCTTTAGAAGAATCAAACATAATAAAAACCAGACAATTCTCTACCAAACATACAGGCCCAAATGGAGATCCAAATGTTTACATGAATTTAACACTGTACCTCAGTACTCATGCAATGCTGTTCCTCAGTATGTACACCTGACAGGTTACTTTAACTTCCTATAAAAGGCATTGCTAAAGAAATAGTACCAAAAATACAAACCTATAAACAACTAGGATAGAAGTGATTGAGGAAAAATGCTGAGAATGTATATTGTTTGTGTGTAAGGAAAGCAAGCAAGCACTCAGCTCAGAACCGAAGAGATCCTGGTCTAATAGAAGGACTATTCCTATGAAAAAGAAAAAGCACCTCTAGGTCACAGAGGGAACAAGCATGGGGAGAATACAGCAAACAAATGATACAGGACACAGGACAGTATGTTTCTTCCACCTACAGATGAACACAGCTGCAGTAAAGATGCTAAGGTGTTATGGACAGCTGAACATCCACCTGAGCCTTTATATTTGGGTTATTTGAGTCAAGATAAATACTGTTTGTTTTTTAATAAACTGTGTGCAGTCACCATTTATCATAGGTATCAGCTTCAACTGAGTGTCACATTAATCTGCTTGTAAGAGAAGGTGCATAATTTAACTCTGGTTTCTGGTACCTCACTTCAGGTGGAAGTGATGCCTACCACTTGAGAGTGAAGATCTGTAGAGTCAAAAAGAGATATTCTACAGCTTGGCCAGCAACATGACTATGTTCCATGAGCTTAATGATGATAACCATAAAAAGATAAACAAAACCAGCAATTCTATATAGGCATATAGCTTATTCAAGAAGTAAACACACAGCTTTGGTGAAGGTGGATTATTTGGTACACAAGGTGAATAATCCAATATAGTACCCTGTAGAATTACTCTAAGTACTAATGAATGAAAGGCTATTTTTTTTTTTCAAGTTCTTTTATTTAATGACTACAAATTCTTAAAACAGTGCTTTGAATCCTATCAACTCCCATGGCATTACCTCAAAAAGAAGATGCAAAGAAAAAGGTGAAAGGTAAGAGAGCAACTGCAACACATTTCTTCAGAATTCTGTGTAATAACCAGCCTTTGATTTGGGCTGGCTGGCAGAATGCCACCACGCTCAGTTTCAGGGTCCAAGTTTCAAGCTTGCCTGTTTGCCAGCTATGGAGGCTGAGTGCTGGCTCCAGTAATGAATGATCTGTGCTGTGTACTGCTGACCTGTTCACTTGATCTGCACCAGCCTCAGGCCAGGGCCACAGGCTGGCACTTTCTCCAACAATGCTGAAGGGACCAAGCATGTCAGAAGCCATCCTCAGTCTGAAGCCTCAATATATATCCTTCTTATTTTTCTTCATAATTCATAGATTCACTCATAGGCAGAAAAAAAGGCACCAAACTACAGATAAAATTCTGGAGAAACAAAGGACAAACTTCTTGTGAAGAGCTGCCACTAGTCCATCTTTCTAGCCAGATTCTACCTGGGTAAAGCCTCACAGCAGTGAATGTCACCGAAAATCCTAACAGGTCCTTTTATACAGATAGTGTTACCACTGAGAGAAACAAAATTTCTAAATATATCCCGTGCAAAAGAAATATACACCAGGGAAATATACATTCAGTTTTTCCTAAGGATCTATGCTATACAATAGCATGTCAGCTTTAAGACTGTGTTTTTGATACCTTTCACCAGTCTTGAATCAAAATGCAGCTTCAACCCTGAGAATCCTTCACATTTTGAAACACCATTTGCTTGTTTCTAGTACAAATGCCAGCAAATCCTGATGGCAACACTTACAAAAACCAGGATTAACTATTCACCATGTGCAATCACTTTCCCTGGACAGATATTAGTTAATAAGCTTAATTTACTTTCACTGAAGAGATCTGACAATTAATTAGACTAAATAACTACACTGGAAACACTCCCAGTGACTACCCTGTAGTGTCAACTCTGCTGAATTTCCTCCTCATGGACAATACTGAACAATACAACTGCTTCCAATTTACATTGATTATAACTGCACTTTCAACAGATTTGCTGAATGCTGCCTGCCACATCTGCTGAGAAACAGTAACATTTGATCTGGACTTGATTAAAAAAAAAAATTAAACTTGAGGATTGCAACTGAAGCTAATCTGTCGTTACACTAATCAAGCTGCAAGTCATGTACTCAGAATGCAAAACCCCTCAGAATGCAAAACCCCTCCTGTTCCAAGTGCTTTTCTTGGTAACAACAACAGCTCCTTTCAAAATAGTGCAGTTGAAAAGTGCCCCAAAAATGTTCTTGTTGAAACTTAAAACGTTCATATTGCTGTAGATTAGAAATGTTCTACACAAGTTCTTCAAGCATCTTCATCCTTACACATAAGCATGACCCCCTTGAACTTTTATAAAGCAAGATATGTTAAATCAATGAGAAGTACTTCTGTTTAAGCTTTATATGACCCTACACATTACTGTTCACAATATGCTATACTATACTGCCACACTTACTCCTCAAACACTAAGATGCACAATCAAACTTCTGAAAGTGCCAATGGTAGGTAATGTCCTACCAAAACCAGCTACCAACCAATTTTTAAAAAATGTGATTTATTATTTTGTTCTTTGATGCATTTTCTAGGCAAGAGCAGTGGGCAACGCTGAAGCAATCCAGCACACTCCTTACTGTGCTGTTCTGAATGTTCACATGTGAGGCACTACTACACAAACACCCCTGCAGAACACAAAGGAATGAATGACTGCTGTGTTCTGCTTTTGCACAGCCCCTATCACTGGCACATCTCAACAGTTCAAACAGGTTCTAACATGCAGATCTAACTGCAACAATGCTGAACTCCCCTGCCCCATACACTGAATGCATCTGTTCAGGCACTCAACCCCAGATCTTTTCTGTTTCGAAGAATACCCTGAATTTTTATCTGGCACTTAAATTCAATTACTGACATAACTAATAGCCACAACTGAATGCTACAAAATGAGTTTCATGTGTTTTCAACCTGTTCCTGCTTCTGACCCAAGAAATGAGCATGCCCTTCAACAGCCCATGTGAAATGCAATCCACACCCAACCTAAATTGACATTGCTCTTGATCTACTGTGACTAGCCAATAAAACAGGCTGCCAAAATCAAGACTTAAGTGTCAATTTATCGGAAAACTTCCTAGATTTATGATCTAATGCTCACAGTTTGTGGAATAGTTGGCTCTGTGTTACCTGCCAGTAGGATCTGCTTGACTCTTACTAGCACCACTGCACTGAATCATGACAACTAAATCTTGTGACTCTCAAGCTCACAAATCTACTATGATTTCTAGTCCTAAGTAGATTACTCCACTGGACTTGCCCTGCAAAGATGTTTTATTCAAAAAAGTAGCAAAAACAGACAGTTAACCTCATTCTCCATTATACACTTTTAATCCTTTCTTTGCTGAGCAGTAAATCCTAAAGATCTCCTACTGTCATGACAGTAGTACCTTGTTGGTAAAGGCCACGTCAGCAGAACCTAACTTCCTTGCTAAATAGCTTCTTACTGTGTAAGAAGCCAGATCTTCATCTACCACTCTGCTTGCAGATCAACATGAATTGCTCTCCCCCTTGTCAATTCATGGGGATACCATTAAATGCACACAGTATTTACAAGATGACCCCTGAAGCAGACATGAGCAGATGCACATCCTGGCTAGACCCTACAATGACTTTATCAATTGCAAAATGAGTCTAAGAAAGTATTCTATAAATAAGAATACAACTGTATGTCATACCAGGTAAATAGCATTGATTAAGAGACAGATGTTTGCCTTGTTAGGGACATGTGATGGAAGAAAATGGAAGTAAAGCTATATAAAAATACAAACACTTTTACAGTAACAAAAGTTGGAACAAAAACCTTTGCAGTAGTAATGAGGGATTTAGAGTCCTCGGGTTTGGAAATGTTAATATTAAAGCTAGAATATAAAAGAGAAACTAAATTGTGTGTACAAGGCAAAAATTACACTGTGAAAAAATCAAAATAAAAGCAAGGAAGTCATGTAAGAAAACAAAATGCTGATGTTCAGGTTGGTAGCAAAGAACATTTCTCAAAATTTTTGCATAATAGTTAGCCAAAAGGCAGTTATAACCTAATTTGCCAAACTACTCTAAATGTAGCAGATTCTAAGGACACAGTAGATGTTTACCTTTACAGTTAAATCTGTGTTGAAATATTAAGTTCAGCTATGCTATATAAATGTTCTTGAGAGTTCATAAAAAGAGCCTACAGAAAATACACGTATTCATTTCATGTGAAGAACACTGCATCTAAATTTCCTAAGTGATCTTTCAGAACCATAAGTGCACCTATTAATAAAATAACTATGTCAGGTCTGTAATTCACAGCTTTCACAAGGGAAACAAGTGACAGATCTCTGGACAGTTGAGGTGCCCAGCATATGATACATGTGACTGCCTTTAACAGCAGAGCAAATTTTTAACTTTTGTCAGCTTTTGTCAATAATGGTTAGCACTTCAATAAAAATACTGAAAAATCAAACTACAGTGCCAACATAAATCAAATCTCCTGTTACCAAAAATCCTTCCTCATCAGAAAGATGAACCTTGATGGAGATTAGCACACTGCTGTACTTAAGCTGAAATATATTTCTTAAGACAGTCTGCAGAGAACAGCTCAAAAGAAAGAATCTTGGCAGAAACTGCAAAGCATCTCAAAGACTGTTCTTCGTTAACTAATAATTATTGAGATCTAATTGCAAGTTTCTATTCAAGTTTTTTGTTCTGACAGAGTAAAAACTCAAAACCAACCAATTAAATGCTCTGTACTCCCTACTAATTCAAGTGCAGACCATGAAGTCCTAGATAATAATTTACCCAGCAGGTCCTCAACCTCTTTATAAAAGGTTAATTCACACACTCAAACTTAACATGACTAGCTATTAGTCAACTCTGTACTGGTGCTTCCTTGAAAGCAGCAAACAGCAGCTATTGCTCTGGTATCCAAATAATAAAGAGGGGGCTCACTATCCAGAAAACAGATCACTTGAAAGGAGACTACAGGACCAAGAAGCTGAACAGAAAGGAATCAGGGATAATGATGCCATCCTCATTTATAATTTCATTCTACCAGAGCTCACAGCCTGAAAATCTGCCACAGGTAGAGACAGTGAGTGAGAAACTTCCTACAGACCTGATAAAGAAAAACAAAAACACAAGTCTGGAACACGTGTTTAGAGAAGACAGGTTAAGAAAAGCAATAAATAACACACATAACTAGACTGATACCTAGCTCAAAATCTAGAGAGGACACTTCACTGTCAATCAGATACCGGGAAAATAAAAGGAAGGTTATTACAAATCCATATTCTGTACTGTTAATTTAGCATTCCTCAGAAGTACAATGAAGTGGTATCTTAGAAGTGATAGAAGGTTACAACACTGAAGTGTCTCACACCAGATTACCTCATCTGTTACCAGAGACATTGAAGCCAAAAGAATAAAAGAAAATCATCTAATTCCTCTCAAGATTTCTGTTTGGCAATAAACATTCTTGTCATTCACTCTAGGCTTTTAACCATATTCTGTTAATTCTCAGTTGGTTTTAGACATCCTCCTGAAAGCTCTGAAAGCTGCTTTACAATCTGGCATGCAACACTACATAAAGCAGTTGTAAAATATTGACATTAACATTGTATTTTGCATCTTGTTACACTTGACAAAAACAAAAGACCAGATGGTTTGTACTTTCCAATAAAAACAGATTAGCTATGCAATTTAAAAAATGTCCAAGACTTAGCTAACTAGTGAGTTTGAGCACATTTCTTTTATACAAAGAAAGTGTACTAACTGAAATTAAAAGAGACATCAATCTGATAGGTAAACAGCACATTTATGACTGTTTATGGTCATTTACTAGAATTTACTGGACTGATGTTGCTGAAATTTTATCTGTTAAAACAGCCTGCCAATGTTTATCAACTAGTTTTAAAAAATTAATATTACTACAGTATAATACACTGTATATAACAGTAACTTGTAGATTATTGTACTGAAACTAGAAAAGAAACCTTTTGTACTGATTTATGTCAGAAATAAAGTTGAGATTTTCACTGCTAACTCAAAACATACTACCTAAGGGATTCCATAACAGTTCATAAAATGTCTTTGTTTTTAAAAGGTATGGTCTGTGGGATGTATTTTCTACGAAGAAATAGAAGAACACATGTAGCATCAGATGTGTGCACTTTAAGAAACCCTGGAATGTGAAATGCACAAATCCAAATAAAGCAGGTGGTATAATTTGGGAGGGAGAACTGAATTTAAGTTTAATGACATTACCAGGTTATCCTACCAGACTAATTCTCACTCACTGCATGACTTCAATGAAGCTCTCAGTCCTCATGCTGATTTCGATTTAGCTGAAGTGCTATTTGATGTGTTTCATCTGGACTTTTACTCACTTCAAACTACACTTCATTTAACCAGGCTGCTGCTGTACTCATTTGTTTTTCTACTTTATTACTCACAAATTGGTGTTGCTTAGTTTAGATAAATGGCTGGACTAAGTTCATTTTATAAAGTTTTTTTAATTTCATTAAGAAATAAATAAGCCATAGAAAGAGATCATATCAGAGGAAAAAAGTGAGAAAACCATCATAAGACATCAGACCACAGTACCACAGAAAGTGTTGGTCTAACAATATCTTCTCATAAATGCCAATAGATGGTTTGCTGCTTTAAGGCAGGATCAGTCCCCTGCCTCCACTCCCCAAAACTACAGCTCCTTCCAGCTGGGCATGCATGGTAATGCAATGCATTTTTAGAAGAGAGACACAAAGAATGTGAGAGAGGCAGATTACACAAGACAATCCAAGAATGCACGAGAGAGAGAGAATGTAAGGATAAGACCAGGAACATGAGACAGAGTGAGGGCAAGTGTGAAACTGCACAAGGACAAGCACAAGAAACCAAGCATGAGAGAGCAAGAGATGGAGCACAGCAAGCACAAGCACATGCAGAAGAGCACAAGCACACACGAGAAAGCAGCAGCACTTGAATACCATGAAGTTGTCAGATGACAGATTTTTTAAAAATTCATCCCTAAAATAAATTTTTGATTTTTGCACAACTAAGCATGGGGTTTAGAATATAGTGAAGAAATTTAAGTTTGCCATTCAACACTAATTTATTCATGCAGTTTGCTAACCAGGATTACTAACCAGAGCTTAGTGTTAAACGTGAGATAACATAAGGAAAGGCTGTCAGTTGTAAAGTCCTAAAGCACTCTGATTAGTGCTGATTATAGAGTATCCTGGAAATATATATTTTTTTTTAGCCAAATGGTACAACACAACAGCAATTAAGTTGTGTTGTCATTAATATTTTTGTAAACTATTGATAGAAATTATGACAAAGTCAGTTAGGCTGCTACCACCTGGTGGTGTGCTGATAATGCTAAAACCCATTTACATTTAATATGGTATCACAGCTTGTGAAAGAAAAATTAGTACATTCTTTATGTGACACTAAGAACAACTATAGAAGTAGACTTTTTTGTATAATCCATTAAGGTTTGACAAACAAATGTATCTTACAAATTAGCTATTCAACAAAATGTTTGAAGCCAAAATATTTTAAAATTAACATACTTTTTTATTGTCTTGTCACTCTATGTAATTTTTTTGCATGGATTTACTCATAAAGCAGTATTGCAGACCACTACTACTCAAAATGAGGGATAAAGAAAACTAATACCTTGTTCAAAATATTGTCAAAATGGATTTTCCTGAAAATAGTTTTTATAAATGCAACTTATCAGTATAAACTACTGCATACTGACATTTATGACCACAAAATTTGAACTGCAGAGATACATTTAAATACTGAATTTCCACTGCATTTATGGCTAAAAAAATTATTTAGCACATTTCACAATAAAGTACAGAACCGTTTTCAGAAGAAAAATATTTGTATTTAACATCTGAGCTATTACAAATAGTTTACACTTCCAACTGTAATGAGAAACAAATAAAAGTGTAGCAGAAACATTGTGGATTTGGCACACTTGGGGGTTTTACCCCCAATTTGTTGCTTTTTATTTGGTTGAATTTAAAAAAGAAAAAGCTGACCTATTCAGTTCAAACATCAACCTTGTCATCAGTATGTAACTTTTGTATCAGCTAAAGAAAGAACAGCAACTGTTTCCAGCAACCTACATGGTCTAGAAGAAAGCCATGTAGCACAGCTGGAAGGGACCCACAAGGATCACTGATCTGAAGTGCCTGGCCCATACTGGGATTGAACCTGTGACCTTGGTGTCATTAGCTCCAGGTCTCTCAGCCAAACCAGGTCTAAAATGTTTATTGACAGCTATCCTCACAAAGAAACCCATGAATGATAACAGATGTAATAGAATATGAGAGGACACAGAAGTTTAGGGATATATGCAAAGCTTGGCATTTTTAAATCCCTCATTAAAAATTCAAAAGTAATTGTTCACATGACTTAATCACACTGTACAGGCTTAATACTCACCAATATTTGGGGAACTTGATCAGCTTGCCATAAACAGCAGTACTGAATGAGGGGATAACTGGAACAGGGATGCAGTATAATCCTTTACTGTCCAAAGAAGTCAGTGCTGCTTGAAAACCAAATATCTGGAACAAATGCAGTTGGTCAAATGGTATATTATCATGTGACTAGATTACTTTCAAGATATTTTACAACATATGTACTTATACTCAGTAAGTATTAAATAAATTGTGTATTATTTTTAGAGAATTCCTTTTACCCAAACATAAATACAGCTACAAAAATCTACTTCAAATAATGCCCTAAAAATGCACGTAAAAATATTTTCTTCACTCAAAAAATGTTAACTACGGTCGGCTGAATTTAAAAGAATACTGAATTACAATTTTTCAACTCAAATACTTTAGTCTATATGTCCTTTAAACTTGCAGATTACATAGGCCTTTCATACAAAGTAAAATCACTTTGAGTAATTATAACAACACTGGTTGTTACCAAAGAGTGGTATTTAAGGAAATTAGAACCTTCCCTTCAAAGCTTTTTTTCTTAATAAGAGCCTGGCTACAGAAAGAATAATCACAGGAATTCTTTATGATTTTTCCCCATTCAATGGCAAACAAACTGTTGTAGACTTGTCTTTTAACATGCTGTACCATTCACAAGAACAAAACAATTCAACCACTATTAAAGCTAGCAAATAAACCCTTTAAAACCCAAAGCTGATGTCCAAATTTTGCTACTAAAATGTTTCCTGAAGAGAAAAAATCCTCTCAAACTGAAAAACATACAGATGACCTGCAGTACTGCAGTTCCAATCCCTTTAAATGTGACGTGTCACCCAGAAAACTGAAAGCTTGCCATGCAATTCTGAAACACAGTTTCTTGAATGCAGATAATAAATATCTAAATTTTTGTAAAATATCAGCGTGGAAGTGAATATATAACTGAGAAATTTATTAAAATTAACAGTAGTCATATTAGATATTTATATTTTAGTAGCACCCAAAAGGCCTCAAGCTTCCTAAGCACATCTTAAAAGGCTGGAAAGGCCTGCTTTAAAACTCCTCCGCAGAGCAGATGGCAACTGAACCATTTCAAAACAGTTTTCTGTATCTTAAGCTTCCCTTAGCCTCACAATAAGAGCTCCTCTCACATAATGCATCTTTAATTGAGAACATCCAGAGATCTGTCCTCTTAAAATGAAAAACAATTAAATTGTTTTTGTTAACAGTTTTTGATTGCATATCTTCACTTTGATGGGTTTGCTCTACCAACACTAGTAGTAGTGACAGTTTTTCCTCCTAACTTCCCATCAAGTTTCTAAGTTTGTAATTTTGTAGCAATCTACAAACCACAGGAGCATTATCTCAGATGAGGAAAACAGTTTCTTTCTGAATAATTCTATCTTGTCACAAGGACCTTGGGGCTTCAGTTTGCAGCTTCCTCATATGAAGTGTGCAGTGTATATTACAAAACACTTGGCTCGAGTCAGAAGCAGCAATCCCAAACAACAACATTCTGTGAAATGTATTTACTCTATGGCCTTTCAGCTTAGCTGAAAACATCCTTTCAGGAAACCTGCTAATACTTCAGATTTACTGAACATACATGATGTTCCCACCACACATCTCAAGCCCTCACTGACCTTCAGATAACAGTGCTGGTAGCAGTAGTGAAGCAGGTTGTCAGAGGGCTGCCCCAGGCTGCTGACCACATGCACCAGGTGCTCAGCGTACATCGGCACCGAGTGCTCCAGGTTAACCTTATCCACCAGAATCCGCACGGAAGGTAAAGGCCGCAGGGGCTGGAAACTTGCAGCATTTAACAGCCCGCTTAAGTTCTAGGGCAGGGAGGAAAAAACATTATGCAAAAATTTAAATGTATTATTATGTATCATTTATCTGTATGTTCTTATCTAAACACACAAGAAAATCTACATGAAATAAACTATTTATAGATACCAGAGCATTATAGTACAAAGCCTCCAATCTTTCCAAAATATTTTCTTTGAAGTTTAAAATAATCAACTTTTGATCTGGAATTGTCTTGGGTGCAGGTGTCCAGGTGCTGGTGGTGCAGGGGCAGCTTCTGTGAGGGGACACCAGGGGCTGTCCTGGGCCAGGTTTATCCTGCTCCAGCCAGTGCTTCAACAGCCCCACCAAAGGGCACAGCTGAGCTCCTCAGCCAAGCTGGGGGCACCTCTGTGCAAACACATTTTAGAATGGGCAAAAACACCACACAGGCTGCAAAGACTCAGAGAATAAGTGAGAAACAGCAACATGAAAAGGAAGGTCAGAAAAGGACAGGGAGGCAATGGTGCTCCAGACACCAGAGCAGAGCTTCTCTTGCAGCCCATGAAAGAGACAACACAAAAGCAGACATCCACACTGCAGTCCATGCAGGTCCCCATGCTGGAGGAGGTGGATATGCCCTGAAGGGCACTGCAGCCTTGAGGAGAGCCCATGCTGGAGCAGATTCTCCCTCAAGGAGTGCAACCTGCCAGAAGGACTTGCACTGAGGGAGAACAGCATGAGAATGAGGGAATGGCAGAGCTCAGCTGTTACAGACTGAACCCCATCTTCCATTCTCCATCTTCCTCTGTTAAGGGGTGGGAGGTAGAAGAGTCAGGGAATGAAGGAGTGAAATTGAGTCTCAGGGGGAAAAGGGCATAGGAAATACATGTTGTTTGGATTCTTAGCAGTAAGTGAAATTAATTGCTCCAAGTCAAGTTTGTTTTGCTCATACTGGTAATTGGTAATTGATCTGCCCCTCTACCCTGACCCATCCCACTCTTTCCCCCACTGCTCTGTTGAGGAGGGGGAGTGAGAACAGCTGGGTAAGCATCTGGCAGCTGGCTGAGGTCAACCCAGTACAAGAATATGCCAAGTCAAAATATTTTGTCCTATAAGAATCTTTGTTTACCTTTTTATCACTCCAAAGCACTATCACCATAATACTTATCTCATGCTGATCTAGCCTTTACACTGTCATCTTCTATGTATTCACAGACATGCCAGGTATATCAACAAAAGAAGATGCCATTCCATAGAAAATAAATATCACAATTTTAGATATCCAAGTCTATTTTTCATAGTATCCATTAAAATGGAGTACTGCACCCAGCACAAGTTGGACATGGGCATACCAGAATAAGTTTGCTGGAAACAAAGTGGCTTTGGGGTTGGAGCACATGAGCTCTGTTTTAATTGAAACAGAGACAACTGAAGTCTTTCAGTCTGGAGAAGGCCAGAGAAGAATCCTACTGCTGTCTACTGCAACCTTCTGGGAGGGTACAGAGAAGACCTGCTCTTGCTTTGACCAGGATGTTGAACTCCTGGAAAACACCTCCAAACATCTCTTCCAATCTAAATTACACTACAAATCTGAAAGTTTTATTTAATATGCATCAAAATAGGACAATAAGTTGATGTACTTATGATTTTCAATCTAAACTTCAAAATCATTCTTTTAAATACGCTTGGCTTCATTCAAGAAATGTAAATTGAGACTCCAAGTAATGACTACATCAACCAAAAAATTCACTGGAATTCAACTTTACCTCAAACCTATAGCAAACATGGGACTCTTCTCCCATTGTAAAAATAGCATCTGTCCATGCCCATAAGGTGAAAAGCACTACAACCCACTGCACTACTCAGTGCAATGTATTAAAAAGTGCTAAAAAGGAAAAAACCTCTCTGAGCAACCTGTTCCTGTGCTTCACCACTCTCTGAATAAAAAATTTCTTCTTAACATCTAAACTAAACCTGATCTCTTCTAGTTTAAAACCATTGTACTATGTCCTGTCATTATCTACCTGTACAAAACCCTCTCCCTCCTTTTTAAATGCCCCCTTCAAGTATTGAAAGACCACAGTGAGGTCTCCTCAAAGCATTTTCTTCTTCAGGATGAGCTACCAGAGCAGTCTCAGCTTATCAGATGAAATATTGGACAAAACCTCCTAGAAATTTAACTCAAGAATTGATGAGTTTGCTCTTCTTCCCACTCCGTCCCTTACCCATAAAACACCTTCCAGCCTCTGGCACAAGAGATAAACCCACTGCAAGTCTTCACTACAAGCCACAGATTTACCCCTACAGTACCTCAACCTTGCACATTGACAAAGGAGACCAACAAGAATAAAACCAATATAGGATTCTTTAGCTGGCATTATACTATACATATCCAAAAGATAAAACAAATGAAGGCTATTAGGAAATTCCTGTCTCTCTGAGCTTGTCATTCAGCAGTTAAATGCTCAAGTCCTGCTGACATCCTGTCTGGAACTGGTACACACAGAGCTGGCTATTAAAACCTATGTCATCTCTATTGAGCCTGCATATTAAAAGACTTCATACTTTACCAAGCTTATGAAGACCCGCAGAACAGGTACTCTTCTGATCAAAAGATCAGAGCTACTGCTTTTTCATTTGCTTGATGCTTTAAAATCTTTTTCATTTGAAAGTATTTTTTCTACCCATACATAACACCTTCAATTTCCAATTCTAACTTGTCAGACTCCCATTTTTGGTATCTGAAGGCTCACAGGCACCAAACTAATCCAGAACTCAGTGATACACCCAGCACATGGAGTAACAGGCCTGTAAGAAAATTTATATGAAATAGCAGATGCTGATACAAAAAACTGAATCCTTATCTGTGCATACATACCTTTTCACCCATGATTATGGGCAGCAAGTGGTCTAGTAAATTGAATTCTGCCACAGGGATTATAATGGTACACTTAAGAACAGTGAACGTTGTAAGTCTAGTGGGAATGTATTCCTCCAGTGATGCTACTTCTTCTGAGCTTGGCATAGTTCTACTTCCATCTGTAATATCTACAATAAATGGAGATTACATACGTTTCACTAAAATATATAAAATGTGCCCTACAGCTGATGTTTCAGAAATGCCTAAGGAGTAGCAAAAAATGCCAAGCTTACCCCCTGCCCCTTCGTAGTTAATAATGTTATTCCACACTGTTTCTACCTAAAGCTAAATGCAATACTAACTGGATTTTCCTTACTTGAAATCTGTATTGCTCTGAGAAATTCATCTTAACAGTCTACATAACTTATTTCCATGCATTTTCATCCTATATAACTATTATTTTGAACTGATAAATACCAGTAGGAATACTTTCTTCTCTAAGATTCCAAAATTAAGCTACAGTAGAAAATGAAGTAAGCTATTCTTACTCAACATGAGGCTTATGATTAAAACAAATGGCTTTCAAAGTGTCTGAAATTATCTCAGAAGTACATCCAGCACTGATAGGGATATTGTGATTAATTTACCTTTATTTTACATTTTCCTCTTCAGACTCGAAAAACTATTTGAAAGCTGCACCTTTAGAAGCACTAAATGCAGTCTGGTATAATACTGTATTTTTGTGTATATGCAATAGGAGCAAACCTGGCTTAGTTCTGCTGTATGGTTCATACTCATGTTCCAGAGCACAAACTATCATTTTCATGATGCGGTGCACGGCGCTGCTATCCAGTCGAAGATTGAGTGGACCCACAATGAGGCTTTTTGTAGACATCTCCTGAACATTTCCAAAATCTTCACTCTTTACTGAAGAAAGGTCTTGCTGATTCCCAGAAACTACAACAGGTTTTATAAAAGTTACACACAATTGGACATAGTAACATATTTTATCAGCTACTTCTGTTTCAAATCCTGTGATCAAAGACTTAATAAACATACAGAAAAATATAACTATGCAAATATAACATACAAATATACAATGACTGGTTTAACAGGTTTTAACAAAATTATTTCTGGTAAATGCAGAGCAAACAGGACAAATTTCTACCTTGCCTCCAAGCAGAGTAAAACTTATTAACTCTTCCATGAACTTTGTATTTCTCAAATTTGGGACTCTTTGGAGGTGTCTAAATTTCTATGGCAGCTTAAACTCACATGTGAATGACAGCCACAGCGTTCAAAACTTTCTACAGCTTGTCACAAAGTTATGTATCCCCAATAATCAAGGAAAAGATGTGATGCAGAGACATGACATATTTGGGCCCTTGAAAGGTTATGTGCCATGACAAAACTGGAAGAAGGAGACTAAAAATGAAGATAAACCCTTCCTTCCATTCATATTTACCACCATTCACTGATATATGGACAACAAGAAAGAAAAATTCTTTAATCGTTATGCCTCAGACTGTTTTTTTTAAAAAGCCAACACAGATACCAGAATAGTTTAGCAAAGTAGAGTAATAAGATAGACCAAAATCACACATTCAGTGTATACAGGCTACTCATCAGCCACCAATGACTACAGGCTACTCATCTAGTCACACCAACAGCATGACTATTTCTCTAAACATACTTCATGGAAATTCTTCAGTTAAATCATGCAGATTTCAGAAGCTCAAGTTCTCCTGTCACATATGACTTGTGAAAATATAGTCCTATCCCTCTAACACATTTAGCTTGCAGAACTTCACTCTGATTTTTTCCTAAGATCATCACTTTGAAAATGTCTTCATTGCTTTGACAGAAGCACTAAACATTAAATATCTTGCTGACCATAACATAACTGAATACTCTGACAAAATAAGCATCAACACTAAATGGTTCTGAGACTGCAGAAGGACACTGGAGCTGGTGACAGGCCTGGAGCACAATACTTCTGGGGAACTGAGGGCACTGGGGCCGTTTAGCCTGGAGAAAAGGAGCTGAGGGAAGACCTTATTGCTCACTAGATCTACTTGGAAGGAGGGTGTAGCAAGGGCAAGAGGTCAGTCTCTTCTCCCAAGTAAGAAGCTACAGGATGAGAGGTCTCAAGTTGTACCAGGGGAGGTTTAGATTGGATATTGGGAAAAATATCACTGAAATTGGCTACAGGCACTAGCACAACCTGTCAAGGTAAGCATTGTAGCCACAATCCCTGGAAGTAATCAAAAAATGTATTAATATGGCACTTGGGGACACAGTTTAGTGGTGAACAGTGCTGGGTTAACAAATGGACTCAATGACTTAAAGAGTTCTTTTCCAACCTTAACAATTCTATGATTTCTGGTTGCCCAAGAGGAACCCAGTCATTCATCCTTCAGTCTCTCTCCTTTACTGTACTCTTTTAACTGCACTCATTCAAAACAGTTCTTATATTGAGGGAAGTTGAGCTTGGTGGAAAAGGAAGCAAGGGTTTTTTTTTCCTTCATGTTTAAATCATACTCCATAAAACACTGTTGCTTCTAAGCAGTGGTGAGGATAAAGGTCCTCAAATAAACTGAGACTGTGCTGAATTTGATGCACAGCTGGCATAATGTTCTGCAGGCCTTTACAGGCTTATGCACTCAGCAGAAGAATTAACTTTATCCTTAAAAGCCTAACAGAAGTTGACGGTGAGAGCATTTATAGCCTCTGCTTCCCTTGGTTTGTTGTTTTTCTGAGAAGAAAGAGAACAATAAAAGAAAGATAAAAGGGCAGAAGGATACTTCCTTATAAAACCTACTCAAATCTTCAGCTGGAACTGAATTACAATCTTTTGAATGAATCCTGAAAGAGATTTGTTTGAAACCCAGCATACTGACTTCTGCATTTATTTTATAGGCAGTTAACATAAATACTTTTATCCTTTCAATTCTACACAGTATTCAGTTCAGATGAACACTACCAAAGAGTGCAAAAAACCATACCATCATATAAAAAACAATAAGGCCAAAAATAATAGGGCCAGAAGTAGTAAGAGCCTGCCTTTTCAAAGAGGAAAACTCAGACTTGCTTGTATATATTGTATGTATATGAATAATATCTCTAAGTGACAAAAATCATACAAACCACTTTTTGGAACAGTTCCAGTTAATTCCACCTAAATGCAAATAGAAAAGGCAGAAAACCTATTGGTTCTACAGAAGTAAGTAATCTTGAAACTTCATGGATGCATAAAGAAAGCCAATCACCAAGTAGGTGATCTTGAACCTTCATGGATGCATACAGAAAACCAATTTTCAACCACTGAGTTTTCCATCTCCCTGTAAATTGTATATCTAATTCTAATCAACCAAAAATATCAAAATGAGTGCTGCATAATAAAGTTGCCAGTAGAGAGGTACACATTACAAACAAAAGGTAACTTCAACAGCACACGCTGCTAGCTCTGTAGGTCATGCAAATCAGTGATCAGGGAACTGACAGGCTACATAATATTTCAGATAAATTGTTCTGCACTGTAATACAAAGCAAAAAACCAGAAAAATAAAGGAAAGACAGACAAAATGTCTAAATAAGACTACTGTGCATGACTATCTTGCTTTCATTCAAAACACTGAAATTGATTAATGCACTTCTGTAAATGACAGATGAAACTCCTGAGAGTTAATGTTATCCAGGAGGCACTTGTGGTTTAATCAGTAATGCTATGCTTCAGGAAAGGTTAAAGGTGCAAAGAATGTGTCAAACCAAAATTGCCTTGACAGATAAAAATCTTACAATCACAGTAAGTGCCTCCTATAACTTAAGTTTGGTTCGTTTTTTTTATGGTATGTGGGGTGCAGTAATGGTAACTAAAAACAGTTATACCGAAATAAGAAATAGTAAAATGCAAACTTTCATATAAAAAACACATTAAAAATGCAGCAGATTTAGATTGTTTTCAAAATCTTAATGTATTTATACCTTCATCTTAACTAAATATTTTGCACCTATTTGTTTACATTCTATTTAACAACTCTGCATTTAACTCGCAATATGGAAAAATTAGCTAGAAAATAACTAGCAGAAAGCATCACATCTGCTTTTCTGAGGGAAAAAACCATTGTAAAATTTAAGATTTTAAGTTCTTGACTCTAGAAAAACAACAACCACTTAATTTAAAAATTAATTATTCTATTATTTTACACAGCCGGGTTCCTGAAATTAAAGGAAATAAAAGCACACAGTAAGACTTGATAGAAAGCCAAGCTACATTTTGTGAGGTGTTTTCCTAGTGACTTATGGAGAAAATAGAAGCCAAGGCTATAAGAAAGCATCCTAGTAGGAAAAAAAAGAGAAGCTAAGGAGGGAAAAACATAGTCAGAAAATACAATAGTCTGGCACCAAGGAAAATAAAAAAGCATTTCTGAGTTCAGTAATTTCTGAAAAGCGTTAGTTAAAAGTTGGGAAGAGATATGATCATAACATTCCTTATGCATTCAGAGAAACAAGAAAAAATACTCCACAAAATCAATTTTTCTTCATAATGCACTTAGTCTGTGCATATTTAAATTTCTACACTAAGATTCAAAAGGAGATAAGGCTTACCCAAGGTTTTCAATTTCTCTACATAGGAGTTCAGTGTGCAATTAAACACTTATATCATTATTAAAACCAGAAGAAGTCTGCAGTATATGTTTGACTTAATTGTAAATTTTCAGAGCTTCACACCACTCTCATGGTACAGAGGAAAGCCTCGGAGTCAGGAAAGAACTGTTAAATTTCCTGGTGTATAGCTCTACTGCTGAGGGCAATAGCACCATTTACTTATTTTTGTAAATGTTTCATGAGCCATCCCTAAGGAAACTGGAAGTTTCTTTCCTACTCCTTTTAGACTTAATGTCCACCACGTCCAGAAAACAAAGCCAAACATTAGGAGTTGTGAATTCTCTTACACAGAAATAGAAACACAAAAAAAAACCCAGATGAGTTGGACTATGTAGCCAGGACAGATAAGTGTTCAGTCACAAAATAGCAAGAAGTTCCCAACATATATCCAGAGAAATAGTATTCACAATAATAAATACACAGATGGGGAAGAAAGTAATATTAATTTGACAATAAAACTGCAGAACAGCAGCTGTAAATGACAGTGTTCTGAGGAGTGAGGGGGAAATTATATCACAATCAGTGATAAGAATATCTGTGAAAAAATATAAACATATTACTTGCTGATAGATTAACTCCTTTGTCCCAGCTTTTGTGACACTCACAAAAGTAGACACACTTACTTCATTAAATCCACTTCTCCAATTTAGAAGAGAATTTATTGGAATCACAAAAAACTATTTAGAATTATCCTATATCTATATATACATAGTTTAGAGTAGTATTTGCTCACCAAGTTGTTTAGATACATATATTTAAAGATAATTCTTCACACTTTCTTGCATCCTTGCATTTTTCTTCATAGAAGAAAAACAATAGCCCTTTTCATCTTCTGTGCTAAGTATACAATCTCATTCTTCAACCAGGGTTTCTCAAGATATTTTTAATGTGCAACGTCGATAATAACTTTTTTTAAAAAGAAATCATATTTTATTAATTCCACCTCTGCTACAAAATACTTACTTTCAGTTTAGCAACTATAAAAAATACCATTTTGATTACTTATGCAAGAAAAGAAAAATTAAAAAAGAATTCCAACAATCAACAGCTAACCAAAACAACTAACCTCTGAAGGACATCAATTAAGATGAAAGCATTTTAATGATGATCCTGATGGTAAATCTAAGGTAAGTTAGAGGACAGTTGGTCAAGGACCATCTGGGCATGAAAAGTCTTTGTTTCTATTATTTATCAGGGTAAACAAAGGAAGAAAGGTACCTTTGCCACCGATGCTTTCCATTGTATACAAGTAATCCATGTAGAAAGCCCCAAACCTCTGCATTCCAGCTATTTCTGTGTATGTCTCCTACCAACAAAGCAAAGCAAACAAAGAAAATGTTGTATAAGGAAAGAAACTTGAGATTACCAACTGATAGACTGGTACTAGAGAGATATATTCATGTTTGGATTTGTGCATCAACACAGGGAAAGGCTTATCAAAGCAAAGGACAGAGGTTATCACAAGAATTGACCTTTCTGATAGGTAATGTAACTTCCATTTGAGGCCACACAAATGCACATCCATAATTCCTGTGGACATGCTGACCAATTCATCAATTACATCGAGTCAATCAGTACCTTTAATGAAGTAACTATTCTTCATTTGACCTCTTGCATGCAACACATCAACCTAATTAAATATGCTGAAAACTTCAGCTTGTTCAATTTGGCTTTGCTATTCAAGGAATATTGTGGTTTTATCTTTCAACAGCAGGAAACTTATCAAGACATTATGCCAGCATTGGGATTCATACATAGTATAATACATCACACAGCAAATTTGCTTCCAATCTTGCCAAAAAATGGGCAAATTGTGCAAGCATTGAAGACAGACCAAGGATAGAATAAAGCTTAAAACACACTATGGGAAAAGATTGACTATAAGTACTTGTGATTTTACTAAACTCATTTTTTCACATGATTATTCGGTATTACACTTCATCAATAGCAATAAAAAGGTGAAATAATTAAATTTAAATTTAAAGGAAATTAGATACATTCCAAAATTGTAAATGGCTTACCTGTACAACAAACAGCACAGACCTCCACCTATGAACACAACTGGAAAGGACCACCTTGGTCATTGCAACTGATCTTTAATAATGGCAGACAACCAGGGAATAAAGCTTTACTGCACAATTTACAACAATAGAGACTAGAGGTGACTGAAAATTTGTCTCCACAAAAGGGAGAATTAGCAAAATTTTCTCTGAGTAGACCAATATAGAACACAAGCAATAAAATTAATACTGTCCAAATCTGACAGCACTTCTTAGTTTGAAGACCCTAGACTACTTACTGTCTGGGTTTAAAACACGTGCTGGTAAAGCTTGACTTTTGCTAGTATTCTCCCATATGTCTCTTTTCCTCTTAATATGTTCTGTGGTTACTACTTTTGGAAACTATGACATTAATTCAGTTTTTGGGGCAGGAGGGGAGTTTGAGGTTTCTTTTGGACATGTTTTTTCAGTTTGGCTCATTTTTTGGCTTGGTTTTTGTGGGTGTCTTTTTTTGACACAAACAGATTTACTTTTTTTTTTTTTGGCCAGCTGCTAAGTAAGATTCATTTAAATGTGTAAAAGTAAAGAGAATTCAGTCCTCTAATAGTACACAGATCTAAATAATTAGAAGAAATTCATTAGAGAGCATTGGAAATTTTTTATAAGAAAGATGTAATTCTCTGACCTTATGATGAGCTGCATCCAATATAAATTCTGCACGAATACTATTATTTTCTGGACTTCTGTAATCAAATAGTGAATTGGTAAGGTATGTCATTCCTTTCACGCTCAGATTTTCTCCACAATTAAAGAAGCATGCCTCCTTCAAGAGGCAGTAGAAAGTGAAGCAGGAAAAGAAAAAAAAATTCAGTCAAGTTAACAGAGTAGTTCAATTCTGTTGTAACACAAATAAGACACACACAGAGTAGTAACCCTCAAGAACATGTTTCATTATGAATGAAGATGAAACAATGAAATTAATATAATTCATATAACACAAGTTCTGTCCACTCCTTCCTCATTTTCAAATGAAGAAAAATTGCCTGAACCAATGAATATGATACAACTCATGATATAGAACATAATAGCTGCATTTTAACAGCAAATAACCTCAGATCATCATCACTCCAAATCTTGCCCCAATCCTCTTCTGTATACAAACTTGTCACTGCACACTCTATTTCTGGCTGCCCAATCCTTTCAGATGCTGTACTTATCATCTTCAAGGCAATCAGTTATTTCCATGTATGACCTCATTGCTACATTATCATTCTTTATTCATCTAGATTTTAACATGCCTCCTCCCAGACTTCTACCCTTCTGAAATCAATACAACTTTCCTAACAAGAGTTGTTAATCCAAAAAAGTTTTATAGATTTTTTTTTTCCAACTATCTATTCTCAATCACAGGCAGAGCCAGAACCTTTATGAAAGGACCAATCCCACAACCACAGCAATACACAGACAACAGGCAAATAGTATCATCACCACTGTCATAAAGCAGATACTTTCCTAAATTCCTGGACTAGAGAGTGGCAGAAAAATGAGTAAGAATAAAACCCCAAATGCTCCTTATTAACCAACTTAAAGGAAATTATCTCCATTGGTCAGAACATGGGGCTCATAATGCCACAGCTGTGGGTTCAATCCCTGTATGGGCTATTCACTAAAGAGTTGGACTTGATGTTTTTTTCTGGGTTCATTTCAAAAGAGACAATTTTATGATTCTGTGAAATTCTCTTGGTCACTCACTCACCTCAGTCTAAAAAATCAATTCTCTCAAGATTTTATACCTGACAATCTCAGTTGCCACAGACAAGGTGGCTGTCCACCCTCACATCCCCAACCACATCTCCCTTGTCCTTAACAAGGCCAGTGTAGATTTTTACAGTTGGCTCATCCTTGCCTCCCCAGCCTCTCCTTCTGGAAAAGCCTGTGTGTATCCATAACAGCACACCAGCCATATAGTGTGTCCCACTGCATCCCTAAAATCCCAACAATGTCATACTCAGCAGCCATGTCATGATATTTTCTTGTTTTCTGCTCTGCACACACAAACACCTGAGATGGGTGCCAAGCCATGATGCTCTCACAGGGGAAAGGAAAGAAGCCGCCCCATCACATCTACCAAAATACAGTATACAATTTCCCAGATTAGGAGATATTTGACAAATACAGGCACTTATTTTCTTCCATATTCCTTATTTTCCTTTCTAGAATACTTTACAAGACTTCACAGAGCACTAACATCAAGTTAACAGGTCTCTTCTTGTCTGTATTATTTGTTTTTATTTAAACATAGATAATAGTCCCTGTTCTCCAATACTTTAGGGCATTACCCTATCTACACATTACCTAAAAATCATCATTATTGAATTTAGAATTTCATGCAACACTTCATTAAATAATTTTAAAGTAGTTCATAATGATACCTGATTTTTTCTTAAACAATTGAAGATTTGCATCTATTTAAAATACAAAAATTAATACTGTCTAACTCCTTCACTTCATACTGCTCTCAATCTTCCTGAAAAGTGAGGTAAGACACTCATTCAGTATTTGTGCCACATTTCTATTATCTGCACCATACAGTGTTCCCATTTTTTCCCTTCCAATCTTTGGTTGATTTAAGTACTTTCAAAGACTTTCAATTATATTTTAATTTGTTATACAAAATCACAAAGGCAACAATGGGTTACTGTCCAAAAAGATTTTTAAAAAGTCTTATGTTCTGCCTCTTCTCAATCTGAGATATTTGTCTTTTTAACTCTAAGGAATAGACACTGAGTTCTGTAACACAGTAACATCCAAAAATCACAGCTGGTAACAGCAGTCTTTTCAATTTTTGCAATCAGATATTCTAATAAAGGATAACAAAATTGCTTACTGAGCAAATCAACTGATATTTCAACATACTCACTTCATCACTCCTATTCATATTTTCTTCAAAATCTTTAATTCCCATAATTCCTTTAAGGCACATAGCTTGGCAACCAACAAAACCTATTTGGCAATCAAAGAAAAGTTCACCTTTCATAAGGACCTAGTGAGGAAAAAGAATAAACTGATAAATTTTTAAGCCTTCTATTCCACAAGAAGTAGAGAAGATGGACAAAAATGAAGCAAAATATACTTAGTTTATATATTTCGAGTTTTAATAAATAGCAACATACAGGGCACTAGAAAGGAAGGTATTACTATAGTGCTCAACCACTACAACACAGAAGTTTAGAGAGTTAATATCTACGTGATTATTACAACAAATGCATACAATATGACAGAACATAAAAGATCAGCAATTAAATAATTTAAAAATATTTTACCAGCAACTATTTGGTACATTACTTTAAATGTACCAAAAAAGCCCTGTCAATGTAAAATTACCTCAACTGTTGTTCCTTCTTGTTCCCAGCATATGACTTCTTTGGATTTTACTTTCTGAGGGCTGTAATAACTACTTTCAGCTTGCATTTCAGTGAGCTACAGAAGAACAGGATAAACACCTTATAAAAGCCAGTATTAGTATTCAATGACAGTATGGTCATTAATACACAGAACTGATAAAGACAAAGTAAACTATGGGCAAAAATACATTAACTGTCAGGAAACAGGTGCAATTAAACAGCTGTAGCACATTATCCATATCCAGAATGTCTCATGTTCAACTTCGGTTTGAAATATGCTATAACAGAATGCTTAAAATCCACTATAGTATTTTCAGTTTGCTTATCTAAAGAGAAACTGTGTGAAAAGATGAAACAGATACACAGTTGTGCTATAAATATCAAATAAGCTTATAAACTCCTGTAAAAATCCATTAATACTTGATTTATTTTCCCCAGAAAATAATTAAACATCATTATAGTATTGCAGACACATTTTGATTATAACCATACACATCTTTGTTTCATGTCATGGCAATCAAGAGCAACATGCATTTATATTTCTTGCATGATTTTGATATAAAAATTCAAAATGGGAAAACATGCACAGGTTAAAAAGCACATAACGTAGAGCTAAGAAAAACAAGTAAAGATGCACTCTATATTGAATATATTACATTTGGCACAAAAAAACTCAAGTTAGTTTATGGTGAACAGTTTGAATACTTCAAATTCTAATTTTTACAAATGAATAGCTACACACTCTCTTTGTTTTCAAGACTGGATACACATGGATGCTGTTTCAATTTAAAATTGTGTAATCTGAATGTCCAAGAAAATTGGATGAAAAAAGTCACTGATCACCCTTCACCTGTGTGCAATTATTGCAGAGGAAAAGCAATTAATTGATTAAAAGAACTCAGAAATTACAAGAATAGTTTTCACCATTACTAGAAAACGGTACATTTAATTTGGCATGATTTTTAGCTGGAATGATATCAACTATTCAAAATGTTAATGCAGAAACTTGACCTTATTTTTTAACCAAAATATGAACCACAAATTAATTCCATACACTCTTTGCATGCAAGCAGAACAATGAATTCTGTTTTCCTCCTGTCACCATATTAGCATCATACATCATATTTAAATTTTCTAAAATGCAAAATGTTACATTTTGAGTAGTTTTTAATCACTTCCTAATATAAAATGCGTGAATTTGCAAATGAAGCATTAGGAAGACACTCTCTAGCAAAACACATGTTCAAAAAATAAGTTTATATTATTTTTAATGAGTTTTCTTGCATGAAGAACAAGAGCAAAAAATTACTACTGTATGACATAGTGTAAAAGAAGATGCTGAGCCATGATAAATGAGAAATTTGAACTTTAGTGCCTTGTTCATGTTTCAAGTGGTGTCCCAGGAATATAATTAATTATATTCCCAGGAATATAATTCATGTTTTAAGTGGTGTCCCAGGAATATAATTAATGGAGGGAACGAAATTATAATATTTATTTTTAGCCTCTCTTAATGAGAGCTGAAGCAGATTGACACAAAAGAACACAAATGAACACGTGAATGCTGTTGATATCTTCAAATTTTTCAACCAAATTTTTCAGGTGGCTGAAGGCTTAAAACATCAACATCCCCACAGAATATCTACAGCTTCCAAAGTCACTTGTCTCACCCTTTCAGGCAGTTGCTGAGCAGCTAAATGCCCTTCTACACCACCAAACAAAAATAGCTAAATTAGGCATAAAGCCCCATAAAACATTCTTGTGCACAGATGTCAAGCCAAACAGGCAAAAAAGGGACAGAGAGCTCCTGATGGTATTGGGTATAATCAGGCACATCATTTTTGTATGGGAGTTACAAAAGTCTTGCAGTTAATCTGAAAGGCTCAAAGTCACAAAAATCACCCTAAATAACTCTGTGGCAAAGTTCTGACCTTGATTTAATACATGCTTAATTGTAAAGCCAAGAGCCACTTGGTGTAGTTATGCACATAGAATCGCTTGCAAATAGTTTGAAACATTACAAGTATTCTCTTAATTGAATACTTTAATTTCTAATTTCTGTAAATACATCTCAATATTTTAGTCAGACTCTCCATATTCCCTTCTGCAAGCTTACAAAATATTAGAAGGCCAGCAACAATTTCCAGCTGTGCTTAGAGCTTATATTAAATCTTTCTCTACATATACTGTTTGTAGCTCAGTCTATATGTACTATTTATCTTTTTTTCCTTCAATAAAATTTCACCTATGGAAAATGAATTCAACATTATCAAGTTAAATTGGTATTCTCACATACAATAGTCCAAAAAGAAAAGAGTAGTTTCAAAAAATTCCTCCAATCCTAGTTCTAAATTAGAGGAGCTTTTATAAAGAAATATGTATTTGTATAAATATTAGATAGATAGAATACTGCAGTGAACATTCACAGAAAGCTTTCAGGCTTTTCTTCCCATCAAAAATATCAATCTAAGTAAATTAAGTGGTTTTGTTTGAACATTATGAAGTTCACACTCAAATTCTAGCTCAAATAACAAAAACTACTCACATTGCAATTATCAGTCCAGTATGATGAACAGGAATTTTCAGCTTTCACATTTCTTGTTATACATTAACTTAATATTCCCCTCATAATATCAACAATATTTGTCTTGAATCAAATGGTATTTGAATGCTAAGCAAATCTTTATGTACTTCCTCAATAAGTCAAATGAATCCTTTATGACACAGAGAAATATTTACCTTAAAAGTCACTGTTGCCTTTGTACAGTAAAACCCAACTGAAATAATAGGGTCCTTGAGGGACTGAGACTTCTGCTGTTCTGCTGTTCCATCACCAATTCCACCAGAATCATTCTCTTCATCATCATAACTCACAATAGCAGGAACTAAAGACCAAGCCCAAGAAACCCATCCTTGTTGCTGGTCATCATCTTGATGGAAATAAGGATCTTGACTAATGTACTGTGTAGGATATTGCATTACTGAGCTTGCTTCATCTTCTGTGCCTTTTAAAACAAAAACCAAGCTAAATTTCAGATAAACCATACTTAAAAATTTATTTATTAAATTCAAATTTATGGTATGTGAAATTTATCTTGGACTGTATTCCACACAGCATTCACTGATACTTGGCTTACAATCATAGGAAGTCCAAAGTACAAATTTTAAATTACTGAATATGAGTTTTCAAGCACTTCTTTGATTCATTAACATTTTTCTCCAAAAAATATTAAGTGTCTTTGCTATAGTTTTAGTATCATACATTTGCAGTGAGACCAGAATTTGCCATCTATACCACAAGTCTTCAAGACTGCTTTCATTAAAGACTTCCTAAAGCCATACACTTAAATCTGACTAAATAATGATATTATGATCTTATAGTTTCCAATTTTAAAATTCAATTCAAAAGTACTTCAAGTCAATCTATGCTACTACATAACTAACTACAAGTTAATCTATGCTCAAAGAAGCTGGTACCCATCTGTGAGTCAAAGGTCAAAATGTTGGTCACCTGTGAAAATCAGTAGAGATCGCATGCAGAACAAAGTGAGAACTTCCCCAAAGATTCAAGTCTAAGACTAATGATCTAAACAGGTAGGTAATGTACTGCATGTAAAAAGAGCACAAATAGCTTTTATCTGGTTTCATCACCACTCTTGTAGGACTCATGAGGGCTATTAAATACTTCAGAATTACTATAGGTAGTACTGGATCCAGTACTGTTCCTGAAGGCAACCATTATGTTCAATGTATCATTTAACTGAGAACAGAAATAGCCATATTCCAATTCTATTAATGTATTTTGAATCTCAGAGATCCCATTTTTACAAGTTTCAGACCTTTTATTGCTTAGTCTAACTAGTCTTTAGCCTTCTACTCTCTTTATACTTGCATAATTGAGGAAAGAGTAATAAAAAACACTCCTGAGAATTCTCTGCACTTGCTTAAGAGGCAAGGGTATGTCCTCCCACAAAGGCAGTGCAAGCTCCCTTTCTACTTCCTTCACACAAGTCTCAAGGAGCAGATTTAAATCCAGAAACAAATCTTGAAACACAGCAAATACAGAAGAGGTGCACATAAAATTTTGGAAAAAGCCAAGAGGAAGAAGTGTCAGCTGTAGAAGGAAAAAACCTGATACTGATCATGACTCAAGTAGTTTAGTACAGACTGCTGTTGGCAAGCACAAAAGAAATGGTGGAAGGCCTGGCAAAAACTGAAAAGAAGGTGGAGGTGTAGAACCTAGGTCATGCATAACATTTGGTCTACCTGGCCAAAAATTTCAGCCATCATTTAGCATACCCCTTTTTGAAGTACACAGAGATAACAGAAAAATATGCCAAGTAATAGTCTGGATTATCACAGCTTTTAATATTTTGGAAAACATTAAAATTAGCACCATTTAACCCTATCTCCTCTATCTATATACTGCGAGACAGAAAATTGAAAGAGGAAGCTATATCTATTTTCTATCACTAAATTAAAACTACTACAGCCCCTATACAATCACCAAATTTAAGAAAATATGCACATCAGCTTGATAAACAACACACAACATCCTCTAAACACTACAAACATAAATACACTGTAAATTCATTTTTAACAAGGAATATATGAAGGAGAGCATGTACGTGGAAAACACAAAGTCTCTTTACTTTGAACTAACTACACTAACCACTTCATTGCCTGCAAACATATTGGATAGTGAAACATAATGACAAAACCACTGTTTTACTTACATGAGTTTGTTAAAGGACAAAATGTTACCCTGCGTCAGGCTTCTAAAGCCATTTTTTTCTAGCCATTCATAGTTTGCACTGGAAGTCTTGCTCCATAATGCAGGGCAGTGATTCCAGTTAAGAAATACATTTAATATATATTACAAGAGTGCAGTGTGACTGCATCTCACTGCTTGCATGCTCAAATCAAGTCTGACCTTCAGAAATTTACTTTCTCTTAAAGGGTTTTAGATATTTATCTGTAATAAGAGTCTGGAAACTGGTATCTCTCAATATAAATCTGGAATTAACCTAGTAGAAAATTACTCTCTTGGTATTTATTTATTTATTTCTCTGTCTGTCTACGTTTTCTGCCAGGTATGGGTGATCCAGCCTAGCCTGTGGCCACATGAATACAAGTGCTGGCACTAGAGGAAGAAGGAAGGAATGCATCCCTGCTGGCAATAGCAGGAATTTTCATCTCATTGAATCAGCCATGAAACTGTATGAGTGAAGCTTAGTACATGCTTCAAGGACAGAGAGATGTAGATGTTCATTCTTGCGTCACTAAATAATGTATACATTAAAATTCATTTTCTTATTCACAATTTGTCTGCTATAAACCAGAGAAGCTACTACAAACTCACAAATAAGACACTGGAAATAAGCATAAATGGCATGACCATTTTAGCTTGTGTGTGGCAAAATATTTTGCAGTAAAGACATAAATGGGCTTCTAAAACTGCCTCTACATCTCTGCCTTGGCCATCCAAAATTTGCCCTCTGTCTTGTGTTCTGAAGGAGATAGTTCTGTCAAATACATATGATCATATAATTAAGTACAAAGATAATGTTAGAGCACAGCATAGTTGAACAAAAGCTGTGTAGGCAATTACAGATTTCTTTTGCAATCTTAGTCTTATCCCTGACCCTTCTGAAACATCTTGTGTAACAGTGTAGAGTTACATTAGATTATTTCTTTTTGAGATGGCTGTCTTATGAAAAGCTAGGAAGTCAAACTGACAGTTGTTCAAAAGAATGCAAATGGGACTGACCAACAGCAATTGCAATTCAACCTTCCTGAAGGCATTCATTAATATAGAGATGGTAAGATGGACTGCTGAAGATTTTACACGTATTTGGATGTAAGAACTTCAAATTTAATTCTAGATGCAAAAGCAACTGTGTACTTGTAGGAAGATGCCTTTTAACATTAATCGTTGATTAAATTATATTTGTATCACCACATTTTCACACCTTAACCAAAAGAAGCTGAGTAAAACCTGCATAGCTCTGCTGACTTCTGTCCTCTTCCACAGTTAAAGCTTCCTTCCAGTTTTCTCATCCCAGTTACTCTGTCTCCAATCCTTATTTTTTTTCATCTGAAAGTCATTGCTTACCCATCCCAGCTGTTCTCATATTGACTCATATGATTTCTCTCTTCTTTCTGTGCCTTTCCTGTATTCAAATAGCCCTAGTTGCCTTTCTGACTCCAGGAATGCAACCACAAAATTCAAGCACCTCTAAATACATTGTCATTCTCCATGGCATAAACACTTAGCCAAATTTGGGGAAAACTTCATTCTAACAAAAGAAAAATATTCATGATACAGAGACAACCCTCTGTCTGAAAGCAAGGGCAATGCAGTGCTTCAGAGAAAACTTCCTGACACTTTCTCCTGTAAATAGTACAAATCATTGGTTAGATACAAAAAGTTATTAAAATACACACTGATGATTTTTCTAAAACTTGTATGCTTTTAAAGCCTTAGCAGAATATTAAGCCAATATTTGCAGAATATTAATTACTTCTAATCATGTCTTGTGTAATGCACTCGTGTTTGCAATGTAGAGCTCCTAGTGCAGAAAACCCATCTTCAGAGACAGTAAGAGAGAACTATTTACAGATATCTTATTTGTTTTCTCATTTCTACACAGCAGTAACATGACAGAGGATTCTACATCTGAAATAAGAGTGAAACAGTCATCTGTGCCAAACAGTGAAGGCCATATTTGGAAAAAAATTTCCACTGCTGTCATTTACCCATCATGCATCTATTTCTCTGAAACCAGAGAAGACAGCAACACAGAATTTTTAAAAAAATTACAGTCTCCTAATGCAAATCAAAATGGTATATTTCTTCAACAGAACATAATTAATTTATTAGTTTATGCATAGCTTTAAACTGCTGTAATATTATAAATTTAAGTCTAGCTTAAGAGAGCTATGTCACCTTCAAATGAAATTCCAAGAATTTCCTAGGTGAGGTAAATTTCTCTTCCTATTTCCCCAGATTCAAATGCAACCTTGGAAAGATAACCAAAACTTTTGTCTTAAGGAGATTTAAATTAAAATACAAATCTCTAAATAAATTCAGAGAATTGCAGAATAAGCTGGGTTGGAATGGACCCACAAGGACCACTGAGTCCAACTCCAGGCCCTGCACAGAATCACCCCAAGAGTCACTCCATGTGCCTGAGAAGCAGCAGATGGGAAGCAATCACACAAAGATGAAGAACATTCACCCCTCATCAGTGCAATGCTCCTGAAGAGATCCTGTTGCACTAAGATACCACAAAAGATCACACAGAAGAAGGAATACATGTTATATGAAAATAAAAAGTTCAAACCAGAAAAGGTAAAAGGACAGAACTATGGGAAACAGTGCAAAGTAATACTTCCTTGCTTAGGACAAGTTCTGATACATCTATTCTCAGTGACCATTTTCAAAGAAATTAAGAAGCACACTTTGGCTTTTCTCTTATTTAACTCAAACGTGGCTGCTGCCAGTTTCAAACTTGCTTATGGAAAAGTGCCTTAATGCATGATATATTGACAGACAAATCCAAAGTACCCTACAGTGTCACAACTCCCAAAACGGTCTTCTTAGATCATATTTAACCTCAGTTTAATTAAGACCATCAGAATTATAGCACATAACATTAAGCATGTGAAAGCACTGCATCCTTACCCAGTACAATGCCTCTAGCAAACTGCAAGACTATCAAGATACTTGGCAAGAACTAGACTTGGATATTTACATTTGCAAAAAGCAAAGAAATGAATGTTTTTAACATTTTTTCTTACAAATTAAAAACTATACTCACCTGTGATATTTCCCAACATATCTTTAGTGTGGCAAATCAAATCTTCACTTTCCCCATCTTTGAAGTTGCCTATTTCACCGTAATACAGAGCAATCCCAAGCTGCATTATACGTATAAACATAGGAAGCTGCTGATCAGAGATTGAAAGTTTCAAACTTTCAACTAATGTGTGAATCTGTAACATGAAAAGAGAACAAAAACAAATAATAACAAAGCTCTGACATCAGTAAAGCCCAGTTTTAAACCATACAACTCTGTATTAATTTGGTATGGGAATTTTATTTCCAAAAATGAGATTTGCAATACAACAGGAGGCAAAGGGCTGCAAACAAAGCCTACCAAAAACATTCACTTGAGTTGTCACACAAGAGATCTTCAGCTGAAAAAGTAAGTGTAACACATTTTACACATACAGAAATATTTATATATTTGTTTTTTAAACTTATTGCTGAAGAACTTTCTTAAATCTAGGTGATGTAAGAACATTTAATAAATGCTCTTACAATGCTCTAATTTTATTTTCATTATAGGGTTTCTTTCAAATCTCTGCATGCTCTAGATAACCTAGATATCTAGATAGTATATCTAGATAAACTCTAGATATACTGGTTTTAAAATACAAGGTCCTTCATTTTCATTCTTTCCCACACCAAACATTGTTCCAAATGGCCAAGTAATGGGGGGAAGAATTAATTCCAACTGCAGTGCAGAAAACTGGCTCCTCTGAATATTCTGTTTCAAACGTGCAGTTCAGGCACCTTTCACTAAATGAAAGAAAGCTTTGGACAGACTAAAATTTTTGGAATGAAAACTTATCCTTCTTTAAAAAATTTAGCTGTTAAACAGCTAAATACCTTAAAGTACTTTGAGTATGTGATCATTCGATAACATCAAAGTCAAACAAGATAAGAAAGGTACCTTTCATTACGTAAGAGCTCTATAAAATAAAATTATTGTACCAAAACTACTGCCCAACATTAGATATATTTTCAATTCCAGGTCCAGTTTCTACATGTTGCAGGTGAAAATAATGGAAATTAAAAGTAATTACATATCAGTGTTGGCCTTAATGCAATCCAATTCAATGTAAAGTTACTTTGCAAACAGTATAGCACATCCATGGGTAAATAATATAGTGGTAAAATCAGTATTTGTATAAATACATGCTATTACTTTCATATGTGCAAATTAATGAAGTCTTAGCCCATGTCATAGAGAATGAGTGATAACATTATATCAGCTGTTTACACAGACAAGATGAAATATGTCAGGTGTCAGAATTATGCTTTTTTTTTTTTTTAATTCTCTGAAATAAAAAAGCATATAAACTCCTAAGATACATTTTGGAAATTAAAAATTAATCCTTGCATGCCAATTTTCCAAGGCCAGTTGATTTAAAATTATTAACAGCAAACCTTTCCTGTGCAGAAGAACAACAGGATGAATAAGGAATAAATCTCTTAAGATGTGGAAGGAAAAAAAAAAGATTGCTTTGCCAGAAGCCTCTTTAAAGGCACACAAAGAGCATATGTCCTAGTGGAGGACAGGAACACTAAGCAGCACTGTAGGCAATGAATATAATTCCTCTGTCAGTGGAACTCAGCTGCCCCTCAGAAGATTGACTCATCTCCCTAAAACTGTAGGAAAACTATAATCTTTGTGTGGAGCTCGCTTCCAACACAGTGTCAACATAATGAGTGGATTTAGATTATTGAGAGGTCAGACAAATCTCAGTGCTGCTACAAAGAGGTGGAGGCAGGATTCACATCCCCAGTCCACATCAGCTCATCTGCCTCATGGTTGCCTCATTCCATGATGAATTTTACAAGAACAGCACCAAAAGCTTACAATTCTAATAATTTACGTGTGTTTTGTCACCTCCACCCACGTACATTATTTTCATTCTAAAACTAAAAGTAGGAGCTGAGTGTTCCCAGTTCAAACGCATAAAAACATATCCAAGCACTTAAAAATGGTCCTCCTTTGAGAAGTTTTAAGAGAAGTTTTAACTCCATTAAAACTCCCTAAGATTAGTTTAGCCAAAACTTAGCAATGGACATAGTAATCAAAATTATGAAGATTATTAAAATGTTCTAGCCCCTACAAAGAAACCAAAAGGGCACATGTCCTGGAAACCTCCTCTCAAGACTTAAAATCAGACATGCTTTAGTAAGTTAATAACACATAGTATTAAAGTTCACATTAGCAAGAACCTCCCAGATTTGGAGAGAAAGATGGATCACTGCTGGCTTTTGTCCTGAGCTGGAAAAAACACTGTCCTTCAGCAACCAACCCTTCAGAGTGCTGAAGCTACAGTAATACCATTTGCAACAGAGGCTTTTAAAAGGATTTTAGCATCCTCAGATAAAATTTAATTCCATTAATGAAGTTGTTATATTTACTAATAGCAGTTCTTTTTGCTTTAGCCCTATGAAAAAACAGCTATTTCCAATCATTGGCTAAATATTTTAGGCAGTCGCTAAAAAACTGCATCCTGATGACCCACAGATAATAATACTAATACTAATACTAATACTAATACTAATACTAATACTAATAATAATAATAATAATAATAATAATAATGTTGTGCCTCTGCTCACTAGGAGCTGAGTGTGGTTTGGTAATCCATGTCACATGGTACACCACAGAGTGTAAATCCACTGATGCTTCATGTTATTCATAAGAGCTGGAGCTACATTTGAAACAACAACTTAAGGCAAAAAAAATCCTTTCCATCTTATTGCAGACACCCTAAAGTATACCACCGGGGGTTTTTTAACAGATTATCTGCAGACTTTCTTTCGCCCTTTACAATTATGGGGGTTTTTTAAAACTCCAGGAAAAAATGAAAATATTAGAGAGCATAACTTCCTTACTTAGATGCTGTTTCTGTACATAAACTAATTGCATCATATGAACAAAACACAATTTAAAAACTCCTTTAGCAAAACACAACAGCATAAGCTTTTCATTTTACTTAAAATTTTAAAGGATATTTTGAAAAGCCTCAAAACTTCCTAAGTGAGTAACAGAAATAATTATTTTGGATACCTACTTTAATAATGGATGGCATTTTGGAGTTGAGGTTATCATAAGTGAAATGCAGACGAGTCCTGAAGGAACACTTGTACAGCAGAGGTTCCTGGTAAAATTCAATTTTACCACTAGCATTTCTCTTATCAAGACATACTGTGCAGTCAGAAAAGTTGATCATCTTCCTCAGTACCAGATCAGTGGCTTTTAAAAGAAGTGAACAGGTTAAAAAAATATATTACATACGAGAAGTAATACAGGTTCTTAACTAGAAGAAAGCAATACAAGACAGCTTTTTAGTCATTATTTAAATCAAAGTACTTGCTTGTGTGACTGAAGAGAAGCAAAGAACTAGCTTATGTGACTGAAGAGGATCATTTGCTGTGTCAGGCTTTTTATGCTGAACACACAGGAAGTGAGGACAAATTAGTCACATCCAATAAAAACTTTCTCCCTGTCTGCTATAACTTGGCTCTTTTTATAAAAGAAGAGTACTGTTTCATGAATTACTATCATTCCCATTATTCTCACAGAAATAGTTTTGTATATTATCCCTCAAAGTTTTCTTTTGAACCTTCCAAAACAAACAAGAGCTTTTGTAGTGATCTTAACACAAAATATATTTTGTGATTTTGTCACATTAGTTTGTAATTATTTTAGCCAGAACAAAAAAAATATGCTCAGGAAAACATTAATTGAATTAAACACTCTACCTGAAATCTTCTGTGTGATCTTAGCACAGTTACTGTGCCCCAGTTCCACCACTAGCCAATATCAGTAAGAGCACCTAGACTTACAAGTGAGTGCTGGTAATTCAAGGACTGAAACATTCAAATACTGAAAACCAAGATAAAGAGTCAGAAGTTGGGGGCTTTCTTCCCCTGAAAATGTGAAGTGAAATGAATCATGCCTTGCAACTGGTATGCTGTGCTTACTACTGTGAGCACATCTGACTGCCTCTCTTGCCAGCCTGTTCAGGGTTAGAAGATCATCACAAATAAGTGCAATGGAGTGCCTTAATTTGCTACTGCTCACTCACAAAACTTGCCTAAGCACTCACTGCCAGCAGCAAGCACTAATTAAAATACCATGGCAAGCGTGAGCAGAGGACAAGACATCTTGTATGATTATCTGTGATCATACATGTATCATACACTACATTGATGCAGTATCAATCAGTCTATAATATTACAGTTGGCTCATCAGAATTAAGGTAAGAACAAGAGAAAAAACTGACTGGAAATCAAAACAGACATAATTTGTCCTACTTCTGATAAAAAAAAAGCCATTTTTATGAGATTTAATAATTTCTGTAGGAATTTAAGAGTGCCTCCACAGTGGTACATAAAACCAAAAAATATCAACTCACCAGAGATGTCCATAAATGCTCGATCCCAAAACTCATCCACTGTATAGCATTCTGCAGAAGTGATATTGACTGAGAGAACAATATCATCCTCTACATACTTTAAGATGAGATTGTTGATCACAATGTTGACATTATTTACAACACGCCTAATCAAACTCTGAACATAACCTATAAATTAAAACAAATTCTTGGCAATGATAAGGAAGACATCATAAACTCCTTTATTTAGTTAAAAAAAATCATTATTTCAATGTATTTATTATTCTTAACTTGCACTCTTTTAAAAAATCAAAATTTAAACAAATTATGTATCATTTTTACCCCAAAATTAACACGACTTAAAACTCTTTAATATTCTGTGTAGTTGTTAAGTCAATCAGCATCCTAGAAATGCAAGATACCATAAAAAAAGTTGTTAAAAACTATGAATACAATAGAGGATACAAAACTAATTAACTTTAATTAAGAAAACATAACACTATGGATTACTGTAGACAAAGAATTTTAACAATTACTTTTTTACTTGAGAAATATTTAGAAATAGGTTTGGAAAAGTGAACACCAGCTGCTAGGTTACTTTTCAAGTGTGCATATATTATGCCTAGGTGCTCCCACAGTTTTTTTATAAGTTAACTAAGCATTAACATACCTGGCACTTTCTCATTCTAAAACCTAATATATCCACATCTTGTTCAGTAAGACCCCTCTGAGGTGTATCAAAACCAATTTCTGTCAACAACCAAATAGTAAGCACCTGCACTGAAGCCTGCTGGGAACAAATCAATTTACATATTTTTAGATGTAATGTTATTGGAAAAATCATCTCACCTGGGAATTCAGAGTATGTGGCAAACATTCATATGTTTAACAATATCGTAAAGATATTAAATACTACCCATATTCCTGTCTTTCATGTATACTGAACCTAGATGTGGACCCAACTCGCTTGTGCTAGAAAAAAAACAAGCCTTAGAATTCCTCTGTTTTCAAATTTATCACATTACACACATCTAAAAATACATTTAACAGACACTATCAAGTTCTAGTTTGGTGACTATGCTGGAAATAGCTAGCTAATGATAGAGGCCCAAACCCACAGACTTCAAGAGCAGTTTTCTGAAACTTGCATTAAATAAAACTCCCTTATGTCAACAATTTTAATTAAAATTAAAAATTAAAATAAACATCAAAGTACTGTCAGTTAACTAGGAAAATACTTAAGTTGCTACTTCCATTCTACTCTGCTTTTCCTACGTATTCATCTTTTTCACACCCATATATAACTTTTCACTTTAGGGTATGTGGAAAGTTTTACCATTATAAGTGATTTTCTTGAGTTCCACAACTAAAAATTTGCCCAGCTGACATAGGACATTTTTTGGTTTTTCAGGATTCAAAGTCCTCAATGACCAGAAAAAGGAAATCCAGAAATAGAGTCAAATTCAATGTTTTTGGAGCTTAGTACTGTCAGATTTCTAACATAATCTGAATTGGCTTTTTCTGCATACCAATCTAAAACTACTGAAAAATATGTGGAATAACCTGTTTTTAAGGATTTTCTCACTGACTCCTTCAAACGATGACATTTTTAGTTTATATGAACTCAGAAAAACAGATTTATTATTTCAGTAATTAAGGGGCATAAGAGACCCATATTCATCACTAGAGTGATGTAAACCAACCTGCACATAAATAGAAAGCGGCACAAGGCATTTAGCTCCTTTTCCTAATTTCAGCATAGAAATATTTTTGCAGACTTAACTAGCAACTATAAAATTATAGCCAGTTATTTAAATATGATTTTAAAGCAAGCTACTAATTTCATTGAAAAAGTGCAGCTGCCTCTCCACAGGTCCAAAGTTTCTTCAGAATTTTGCTATCAAGAGTCTTTCAGGAAAAGAGCAACACCATTTTCATCTGTATGTCTTTTTGGCTGAATGCATTAAGAGAGGAAGTACAGTCCTATCTTCCAAAAAAAACCAGGGGTCATGGATTTGCTAAAAACTGCAAAACTGCCTATGGAGATACTTCCAGCTAGTGGTACACTACATTGTCAGAAGTATCATACAAAAACCAGCTTCCTGATTAAGTTTAGCTTCAAATATACTAGAAGCAGATTTTCACATGTGAGGAATGGTCTTTTAAGAAATTGTAATTCCTACAATTCAAAACAAAATAATAAAAGCATCAGCAAGCTCATGTGTAATAAAGGGTTTGTTGTTTTTTCGTGTATGGGGATTTTTTTTCAAAAGGTTTTGTTTTAAATAGAAGTGGGAAAAAGCAGGTAAAGGTTACTTATACTTCTGTGATTTCTAAGATTAACACTATGGGCATCTTTGCTACTGAAATATAGGTGTTCTACAGCAAGTGAATAAAACCACCAAAAAATCTGTAGGGCTAAATTCTTTCCTGAGGTGCAACACAAAGTCCACAAGTGTGGTTTTTTTCAAATTGTCCAGAACCCAGGAGGCTGCACTGAACATTAAGTGCTACAAATGCAATTTCAAATCCAATGCTCCAAAAATTTAGTATCTCTGTAGTCACAGAATCAATACCATCAGAGTGGACACATCTAAACAATTTAAGTTCAGCAGGAGTCTATTGTTGCCAAAGCTACAGTTTTAGCTAAATTTTGCCTCTGGAGATTAATCTCCATCGACACTAAAACAAAAGGACAAATAAAATTTTTTTTAAAAAATATCCTCCAGGAAGGTAAAAAAAAAACCAAAACAAAACACTAAGCAGATGACTCCACATCTTACTAAAATTCAGGATGCGCAAATAAAATCTTAGGACATTTTACCAGATAGGTAAATCTATACTAAACAGTGCTATTTCTCCACTCAAAACCAAAACCAAAGCCACCTGTATTTACAACTTCATATTTTACAACAATTAATACAACTCTATTGATACAATTTCACCACAAGGAGGTAACTTACAAAAATCCTGCAAATGTCATTGAAGGAAATATATTTATACAATTTTTGAGTAGCCTTTGACTTTTGTTGTTTGCAGATGCGACCCAAAGATCCAAATTCCAGAGAGCTGCCACAGCTGGAGCGCTGTCCATGGTAGGAAATGGTTTCCCCCAGTTCCAAGCCCCTGGAGTTTGTTACATCACTAAGTTCTAAAAGACCCTCCAGCCCTGGTTCCTCAAGTAACCATTTCCAAGCAAGATGATACCGTGTAGCACATCATATTACACGCACTAAATGTCAATGTTGTCTTTTGGTTCAAGTCAAGTATAAAGCTTCTGTTAACAAAAGACAGCAAGAAAACCTCACACAAAACTATCATATTTTTTACCTATCTAAAATTACATGACCAAGATAGCAAACTGCAATTCATTCTAGTACTCTTCAATTTTACTTTTCTGCATGAATCACCTCATATCCAAACTCAGAGGCAACAGTAGTCAGATACATAGTTCCGTAGGCATTTTTGTATTATAAAATTTCTCCAAGTTCAGCATCCAAACTCCCCATTCACATTGAAATTCCATATCCAGGGAAAAAAAACTGGTAACAATCTCCACCAGTAGATACAGGGCTCAATAAAAAACATTAATAAAACATGAGAGAGTTTGGGGTTTTCAGCCTGAGAAAGTCTCCAGAAAAACCTTACAGCAGCCTTCCACTACCTAAAGGGAGTCTGAAGAGAGAAAGCTGAAGAGAGACTTTTCACAAGGGCATGTACAGATAGGACATGGGATAATTGTTTTAAACAGAAAGAGGGCAGGTTTAGATTAGATAATAGAAAAAAAATCTTTATTTTGAGGCACTGGAACAGGTGTCCTAGAGAAGTTGTGTTCAAGGCCATACTGGATGGGGCTTTGAGCAACCTGGTTGAGTGAAAGGTGTCCCTCCCCATACCTGGGGATTGGAACTAGATGATTTTTAAGATCTCTTCCAATCCAAGTCATTCTATGATTCTATGATGCTACTTTGAACTATAAATGAGTTATGTCAATTTAAGAATTTGATAAAATGGAAAAAAAGGTTATCAGCATTAAACTACATTTTTTTTGTGATTTGGTTCTATTTTCTAACATATAAGTATTTGACCAACCTTTGTGATTTTTAGGTAGACAAAACCATAATAATCTAACTTAAACACAGTGATCATCTGAATAAACTTCTGTATTTGAGTTACACAAAAATACATAACCAGTTCCTGAAATGATGGATTACCTGGAGGTAAATCAGGGTCAGGAGAAGCAGACTGCTGAACTCGTCGTGATTTTACTGCAGATTTCAAGCTTTCTGTGGTACTGCGGTTTGTGGAACTGGAACCACAACTTTCGTGGTCTTCCTGTTAGAGGAAAAGAAAGCAATGAAGTCAACCAAATAAAAAGAAAATAAATGTGGGGAGAACTTGGTAAAGGTTCTGTAATTTCTGTTACTGTTTTTCCATCAACTCAATCCTGTACTACAGAAGTTGACACAAAACAAGCTCAACAACATTAAATGAATACCTTCACTAACTGTGGTTTAAAAGAGAAACCTGTAATTTAAATATTTATTTCAGCTGAACATATTTCTTCTAGCTCCATTTCTGCTGAAACATTCCTTCAGAGACAGATCCTTGCAGATTACCAAAACAAGTATGAGAAACTACCTAATTGCATGAGCTTATATGCCTACTCATGAAACCACCTCACATGGTTCCAACATGTCAGACTCACATCCTTCCTAATACCGCTAATTGAAACTGATTCATAAAGCAAAATATTTTTGCAGACTTCTATAACAGTAAAACATGACTTCAGAAAAGATAAATGAACTGAGGGCACCTGCTCCTCTTGAGCTTCTATATAGTTCATTCAACATAAGGAATTCAGAAGCAGAAACATGGCTCATAATTCCAGAATGTGATATAAGCCTTTCAAGATGAGATTTGCAGACACATGAAAATCTTAATTAGCTGAATCTAGAATTTTAAATATACCAGTACTATTCCCGTTACATTCCAGAATGACAGTTTAAGCACAAGGCTCAAGTGTAAGAAAGCCAAGAGAAGTCATGCAAATATTCTTGTAAATGTATTAAAAGTACAGGTTAAAGAGGATGCTAACACAGCTTTTGACCTAAGCCAAATTAGTTTGATAGACATAGTCTCTTGCAGAAAAAGTGAAAAATGCTTTCTGAGTCATGCCACTGATCATATCACAAAATCTGTTCACAAAAAGAAGCTTTGGGGAACAAATGTCAAGTAACATAGTATGAATTATAATATTCTTAAGTCCTCTTAACATGAAAAGCAAGCAGCTTAAATTTTGCTGGATTTTTATACAGGAGAGATCATGTGTTTCTCCACGTGCTGCCTGGTATTTCTAATAATCTCAGAGAAATTACAAAAGGCAATGTTCACATTACTTGCTTTTTGATGTGGATTTTGCTTTCCATTAAAAAAAATTAATACATACAACGATACACTTCAAATGCAAGTCTGCAACTTCAAAAGCAACTAAAGAAATTTTTTTCCCTCCACTCTGTACTTAGAACAAAACAGGGAAATTTTCTGATGAAATGACAACCATTTCCCTAAGGGAAAAAAAAAAGAGCACTATAATCTTAGCTGGGGGAAAAATAAGGTTAAGGTAGAAGCTTTAACTCATTAGGTGCAATCACATAAGACAGACATATTCATATATTAGAAGACTAGATGATAGCTTCTGAAAGAAGGATGAGTTACCATAAAGGATTTGAGATTTTCCAGTTACTAATATAGTATTGAAAAGCAAGTTGTTGGATGCTTTTTATTTTATGGTTATTGGGCAATTTTAGTCATACAGGAAAGTCTCATTCCAGTGCATAAAAATCCCATAACAAGTGTTGAGAATCAGCTCTGTTTAGAGGTATTTGCTTGTTTTCTCATCTCTGATAAACTTCTGATACTTTTCATCAAGGAATGCAAGTCTCCTGAAGACTCTCCCTGAACCTAAAACTGTGGAGCAATTTCAGTAGAAAATCACCTTTCTCTTTATGGCATACCTGACAGAGATAAAGCAAGAGCTTCAAGCTTTTATTAAGTCCAGTGTGATGGAAGTCTCTTCATTAATATATATACTGTAATCAGCAAAGCTCAACTCTCCTTCCTCTCCAGTTTACTGAAAAAACTTAGATCACACACTCTTACTCTAAAATTTTTGAAATCACTTTTAGATATACTTTTTCTTGGAAACCAGTTTACATGTAGCACAGAAGTATTTTTTTCAGGTAAGACACTACACAACTATTTATGTTTTGAACTTGAAGAAAAGCCCAAGCTCAATTACCACATTTCCTTCTTCCCCAAGCTCACTCATGGATTGCACAGAATGCTGTGCTGCAACTATTTAATGACTTGGTCTAATAGGATCACATTACACTTGACTTTTAATATTTATGTCAGCTACAAAATGAAGAGAAGGGGGGAGAAGGAAATGGGGAAGTTCTTTTACTGAAGTGTTAACTTTATCAAGCCTGATTACATTCAAGTCTAACTTTTCTATCTACATACTGCTGTAATTATGCTCAATCCATGTTCTCAAAACTTCACAACATCTATGCAATATATTCGAGTATTATGAGTAAAGATTAAGTAAGAGTGGTTTAAGCTTTTACCACTTTGAGAGGGCTAGGAATAAACACTAGTATTTTTGAGGAGGGATTGTTTTTTTAAAGGAAAGGAGAGAAGAATCCTTAATTTTGAAACAGTCTCAAATCTCAACATTAAATAAATTAAATAAACACAAATTATAAATTAATTAATGAATACATTACATCCTCAAATCTCAACATTAAATAAATTAAATAAACACAAATTATAAATTAATTAATGAATACATTACATCCAGTAAGTTTTTCATATTTCCCTGAGCTACAAGTCTGTTGTGATGGAAAAATGGCTGTAAATCCTTTACAGTGAGCTGGAACTCAACACAAGCAAAAATGTACATATTCCAAAATGGTGCCAAAACACAAAACAAATTTATCTCAGTAATATACCTGTGTGACTAAATCCATACAAAGTAACAGAGTACACCTACATTTAAGAAGAATTCAACCTGACTGACATTTGAAAAAAGGGTGTGGGTTTTTTTGTAATCTGGAATAACATCCATTCATTTCATTACGATACACAATTATCAAAAATATTTTTGGGAGCTGCAAGGGTTGGTTTTGAGGTCTTTGAGCATGAACATACGCACCATTTTTCACAACAGTTACTGGTATTTTATAAATCAAATGTATTCTTCAATTACTCAAAGACAATAAGAGTGGCCATGAACTTAAAAAAACCTACACTCCTAAGTACACATATATCCAGAAGGTTTTTGTATCTGCACACTTCTGCTCAATGTTAACTTTAAGAGCACACTATTAATTTCTCAAACATGTGGTTGTCTCATAAGCCCAGAAGTAAAACATGTTCATTAAAGATATGGGGAAAGTTCCAAGGAAACTGCCAAAACTAGCATAATTATGAAACTATTTAAAACTGGAACCAACTAGAGTCACACACTGTGTCTAGATCACAGTGATGTCATCAGAAACACCCAGCCAAAAAGCACTAAAATTACTGCACTCCCATAAATCCACCTCACACCAGATGACAAACATTTAAAAGCTGAAGTCAAAATCATAATGGTGGTGGGAAGGGAGTTACATTCTAAAAGTGCTAATAACTATCGTTATGGAATGAGATTTGATAAACGTCCATTCATTTTATCATTAATGAGAGCAATTCCAAACAATAGCCACAGCAGTGGAAAACTAAAAATACTCATGATATAGCTAGAGATGATTTTTAAGTAAGACAAGTAAATTACAAAAGTATCTTTTCCCACTAGCTTGTATCAGAAGTAAAGCCTAGAAAACTTAAATTTGAACAAGAGGTCCTGTTTTGGGGTGTTCTGCAAATACAACAAATGCAGTTTTGCACAACCAGGCTCTTTTTTCACTTTTGACAGACGTGTCAGATCCAGTAGCCAGATCCAGCTGAAATGTTTTTATGAAACACTGTGGTTAGTTCTAGAACTATGCAAGTCATAAGTAACATGCTAAAGACACCTAGGCTAGTAAAGCTATATTCAAGTTCCTCAGTTAATTTTCTACTGCAATTTAAAACCGTTATTGCAAGGTTTAGAGCAAATTACAATTGACAATACTTGAACACATAACAGATGAGGTTTATTTTGATCTTTCCTAATAAGTGGAGTTTATAATCTTAGCTCATTATTCTTTCCTTTGTTCATTATGCTTTCCAAATTCAAAATAATTTTCTCCTTAAAAAATACACACTCTCTTTTTAAAACACACAAATCCTATTCAACATGCAAGATCTCCAAAATGCCTCATAAGCACACTTTACAGGAAAACAATCTTCTCTTGGAGATCACTTGGCTATTTATACAAATACTGTCCCTCTGCTTTCATAAAACCAAGTTAGACAAAATTGGGTTCAATAGAAACAAACAAAAAAAAATTCAAGAAACTGTTTAAAACCAATTAATATTATGAATTAAAATTTTAAAACCCAAACTGATTCAAATTACCTACTACACAAACTTGCAAAGAGCTCTCTATCCCCATTTTTTCCCTTTTCCTTTATAAAATTTGCTTTTTCTCACCCTTTATCATTTCTAAAACAATAAGCTTAATATCCTTTACAATTCATTAAAAGATATCTATTCATATTTCTGTAAAATGTATTTCAAATGGCAAGATGCAAGAACTGAGGAAGTGGAACTTATTTCCCACTAGTGGACAGTGCTTATACGGCTGAGTAGTTGGCTGCCTGTGGCAAGACTAGAAGCCACATTCAGGATGTGCTCATTTTAGCAAGGCCTTTGACACAGGCTCCTCATATGAGCAATCTCCTCATTCACAGACTGGTGAGACTCCAGCTGGATAGTGGGAGTTCAGTGAAAAAGTGGCTGGACCACTGAGATCAAAGGGCTGTGATCAAGGTGCCAAGTCCAGCTGATGACTGGTTACGTGAGGCATCCTTCAGGGATCAGTACCAAGTCCATGGTGTTTTAACATGCATACTGAAGACCTGAAGATGGAATAGAGTGCACTCTCATCAAAACTGCAGATAGTACCAGCCTAGGGACAGGAACCAATGCACTGGTGGGCAGGGCTGCTATTGCTAGGGTCCTTGAGGGGGTGCAGAAAGGGCTGTGAGGAACTCGGTGAAATCCAGATGTAAACACTGAGTGTTGGAGTACCCAGGATAAAGATACTCTGGAACTGCAGACTAAAACCCAAACTGCTCAAGAACAGCTTTTCAAAAACCAATCCATGGGTGCCAGGGGGCAGCAAGCTGCCCATGAGCCAGCAGCTTGTCCTTGCTGCAAAGGCCAACTGTGTGCTGGGCTGTATTAGCAAGGGTAGACCCAGGGGCAGAATTATTCTCCTCCCTTAGCTCCCTGTGAGCTGTATGGAATACTGCACCCAGCTGAGGGCTCGCCAAGATACTCCAGAAGCAGGTCTACAGAGGACCACCATGGTGGTTAGGGCAGAGAAGCAACCTCCTGTGCTCTCTCTCAGGGCAGATTGAGATAAATTTGAGATACATTAGGGTTGTCCAGCCTGGAGAAGGATCCCACTGCTGCCTACAGCTACATACTGGGAGGGTACATACTGAGAGAAGTGGGATCCAGACTGTGTCTGTTGCCACTTATCTTTTCATGGTACAAATCTGAACCATGCGATTCCAAGCAGGGCAAGCTGTTTCTCATCATTTGGAGGGTGATCAAGTATTGAACTGGCTGCCCAGAGAGGTGGTAGAGTCTGAGTCCTTGGAATTATTCAGCACTTGGATAGCCAAGCCCTGCAGCAACCCATTCTAATTGGACTTGCTTTGGGCATGAAGCTGACTAGATCATCACCAGAAACCATTCCACATTGCACTACGATTCCTCTGCATGTGAAAATGAAACAAAAAGTAATACAAATTTTTGAAAATATTATCTTCAAAATACACAAGTTTCACTAAAATGGTAAGCACCATAAAGATGTTGCTTTCCAAAGGATATCTGGTTCTTTTCCACTGCTATACACTTGCTAATATGCATTACACATAAACAGATTCATATTACACTTCTAACATCACAACAACACTTCTGCTGCCTAACATAGGTTAAGCACTGCTTAGGAATTAGTACAGAAAATAATTTTATTATTTCTTTAATGAACAGCAAACTAGAAGCATAACACTGAAACAAAGAAAATCCAGTGACCCACATATGCTGCATATGACATCTGTACATCTTTTGCAAGATGTGATTTAATAGTCTAACACACATTTACTTTAAAATTATGTAAATACAGGTTTACTTCAAAACTATGACAGTGTAAAATATTTAAGACTATTTAGCCAAGTCAAGCTGTGTTCCAATTTTGCAGAATAGTTAAGGAATTCTGTATTACATACAGAAATTATAGGTTCTATATACTTCTGGTATACTTTCAAAAGACTATTTGAGATTGGCCACTTTTTTTCTAGTATAACAAAACTCAATTTTAAATCTTTTCAACTCACATACCTCAGAGCAAGTACTCAGAGACTGAGCTCTGTATTCCTCTATAGCAGACAAAAACATGCTGGAAAGTCTTTTTTTTCTGCCAGAATTTTTTTCAATACTATTTTCATGTAGAAACATGTCAAAAATAAACTGTTAATATTATGTCCCAGACTACAAAGGAGAACTACCAAGGAATTTGAGGCAGAGATGTGGGGAGTGGGGCAAATAAACAAGGTTTAAGTTAAGCAGAACAGACAAACTGGAGCAATCAAGAAACAATTTAAACAAGGTGTCAGCATCTATTTGCCTCTTGTTGCATATGATCTTGGCTGATGCTAAATTAACAGAAACAACCAGCAGCCATGACCAACAAGGTACATTTAAGGTACATGCATTAGATGAGGGTGTTACATCCACGTCCCAATGTTAGCACAAGCCTTGAGTTAATCCTATGGTAGCACCACACAATGTGCTCCAAAATAGAGGTACAAGTTAAAAATCCACACAAATGCTGTGGACAGGCTAAAAAGCTGCCACAGCAGCCCCAAAGGTAAGCCAGGAAGCTTTGTGAGGCACTTGTTGCACTGATACCACAAAACATGTGCCATCTTCCTATTGATTGCTGGATAACAAAATCTCCCTGCGATGTTGCTACTGTTTTGATTAGCTGATTATCCAGGCTATTTGAAAGGAATATTCCTTTGTTTACAAGAAAAGGAGCTGTCAAGAGTCTGAAAGCCCATGGTGATACAGTCATACAGCCAAAGATAAATAGAACAGGCTGTTCTCACTAAGTGGTTCTCAGAAATACACCCCAATTTCTCAACACTCAAGACAGAGTAACAAATAAAATGACTTTGCAAGTTCTTTTAGAGGGGAGTTGTACAAATATCTTCTTTCTATTGTGTAAAGAAATTTGTATTATAAACTGTTAACTGATCATCTAGTAAAGTTTCTGATACATTTACTGTAGTTTTAAAAAGTTATGAGGCCACCTACCATGATGTAAGTGCTTTTTAATAGAAACAAACATCTCAAAATGACTTTTCTGCAATTTCTCCAAGGATAAGCTTTTTCAAGATTTCATTCTCTCATGTTACAGGAAGTTTGTGCAGGGCTTTGCTTGGAGGAATATGGGTGGGGTGGTGTTAATTCTGTAACATTATTCTGCATTTCATAGCAAACAAAGTGAAGTCTGACCCATGACTAGAGCTCTCAAAGCTACAAAAAAAAAAAAAATCCAAAATAAGAAATACTACAGCAGCAACTGGCAGCTATACTCAAAATTTGGCATCACTGTAGAAGCAAAGATGGAAAGGATAAAAAAAGTCAATTCTGAAATGTTTGTTCCACAAAAGCCACAGTGCATAGAACTCTAACTCAGTAACTCTCACACCAGGTTGACTGAAAGGAAAAGTCAAAAGGAAAGACATAACAGAAATGTGAGCTTCTTCAGCAAAATTGGTAATATGGGCTGAAATGGGTCACTCTGTCCCATATATTCTCTGTGACTGAAAATGAGAAAGAAGAGTGACTGAAACAGTTTAACCCTGAAGGACTGGGAGAAAAGAGTGACAGAAACAACTCAGGAGAACAGACTGAAACCTAAGAGAAGCAACAAGCATTTCTTTTCTCTTCTCCAACTTGTGTTCAGAAACAAGCAAATTCAATAAAATTAAGAGTGATAACAGTTACCTATTTCAAAAATCTCTTGAAAATTAAGTCAGAACAAAACAGGATATATATTTCAAGTTTAAATAATTTATCTCCATACATGAAAACTCCAGGCCAGTCTGACTGTTCCACTGTCACCCAGCCTAACACACAATTTGGGGCTTGTCAGAGGAGCATCTCACTCTCTTCCAGGTCCAGCTACTGAACTGGCTGGACTACAACAAACATATCTTTTTCTTACACCAACTGCTTACATTTTTATGTGTGCTATTTTGGAAGACACTGTACCAAAGACTAGACATACTCTCCTCCTTGTTGCAGGTACCTACCTTGAAATATTTGTAATGGCTGAGAAGTACTTCTCCAGCATTTATCAAGTCTGTTCCTGCAGTGTTCACCACGACATCAAAATACCATTGTAAGCATGGCTCAGTCACATCACTGATTCATTAAACAACACCTGGGAACCATTAGCAGAAGTTGGATCCATTCAGGTCACTCTCTCATATTCTCTTCAACCTGCCAGAGGGCCAGCACTGGTCTCCAGCACTATTTCAACTGGCCCCAGACTTCACCAAGACATCACTTTCCTTTGTGGTGTTAGATGATTGATGGTATTTGTTTCCCTGCACTGTTCTGGTGGGTTGTAGTTTAGCTCTGCTTCACACTTTCTTTAGAGGGTATTTCCCCCTAACACATTTCCTACTGGATTTTATTAGAAAGCCAGACCTCATGTGCAAGAATTCTCTCCACCAAGCACCTGCCAAGGATGTAGTAATAATTTTTATTACAACATAACCTTGCCACCCACTTCCTACAGAGTAAGGTAGAATACTGTCCAGACCAAATTTTCTCCTAATCCCAAACACTACTGAACAGCAGACCTACAGCAGGGTCCCAGCAAATTGAATAATCCTCAGCTCTCAAATTTCCATCATCACAATAAACCTCTAATATATAACAGTGAAAGGCCTGAGGCACAAAGCTTTGCCTGGAGAACTTGCTATCCAAGCAAGCTCTTTTCCATGCTGAGCATCATTTGGCTAGTGCTTGGCTTTTGTTAGGTGCTGGGGATGGAAAGAGAGCAAAAAGGTAATGAAATGGCAATGAATTATACATGCCAATGTCAGAAGGAAGAGTATACCCACTAGGGTCCCTCCAGCTGCTATTGATTTTCACAAGGGATTATGCTTGCAGTGACTAATTCTCCATCAAAATTGTTTGAAACTAGCAAGTAGGTTCAAAATGTCATGGGGCAGTGCAAAAGAAGAAGAAGCAGAGATGACAAAGCCATGCAGGTCTGGCTTCCTTACATTTCAATCTTAAAACCCAATCAACTGAAAAGCATTTGGGTCAGAGATTTCAGCCCAGCAGTCCTTTCTTCCTCAGTTACTGTCCAAGATAAGTCCAAGCCAAATTTGTGCTTGTGGCCATTCTTCACAGAACCCAAAACAGGGACTTTTTCCCAAGGTAGTACTCTTCAGGACATTTTTTGCCAATACAAGAAGGTTCAAGTAGAAAGATTTCTCAGGCACAGGAAGATTAAACTGCTGCAGCTTTCACTGCATTCTGCAAATGCAGAAATACGGGCATTTCACTGAAGAATAAGTGAGATGTCGGCATACAATACAATCTACAGAAGGAAACTAGAACACCAGCATAACAGTAATAAAAAATTATTCTTCTTTTCAAAAAATAGGCACAATCTTTACAAAAATAATAGTAATGGCTTTTTTAGTGTTATATTAAGACAAAACTTCACTTTCTTCTTATTTCCATAGTTTTCACATACACTTTTCATGCATACTATGAACATACATGTAACTCTGTGTAATTGTATTAATTCCATGTATGGATATTCAAACAGCTTTAAGAAATTAAAATCTTCTGAGCATAACTGTACATCAAATTTCAGATACATACATGGCTGAAACATAATTTCTCTTAACTTAGATAGTTTTCTTACTTGCCAGCTGATCAAATTCTAAACACAGAAGCCTAGTTGAGAGCTTCATTATTTAGTTGTCTCAAGCAAACCTTCCACATAATTTCCCAAAATGCTTGTCTTTAAACTTTCAAGTACACATTAATAGCTCTGCTGTATTTCTAACAATTCACTTGCAAATTTGTCCTTGATTTTATTCTTTCTTTTTAAGCTTAACTTCAGACACCATGATGGAGAAGAACAGATTTTTCACCAAATGTAATTTATCAATTACATCTTATTTAAATAAGATTATTTAAAACTATTGGACTAAACTACAAAGCTGGCTGAATGGCTGCAAAAACTTTCTAGTTAATCAATGCTAAAGGGTACACATAAGAGCAACTTACTCAAAACACATAGTTACAGGTTTTCTACTTATAATCAGTCTTTTCTTTTGCAATTGTCAGTCTGTAATGTGTAGAGCATTTCAGAGAACTTATTGCTATTTATAATGCTCTGCTTTTTAAGTAAGAAAGCTTTTGAAACATTAACTTAAACCTATATAAACAGTAATTTATCTTCTAAAACAGCCAGCAGTCTATCCCACCAAACCACCAGAATGCTATATATTAAGTCAAGTGCAGCTGTCAGCACTACACCATAAAGGTTGCAAAGTTTTACAAAATATGTCTATATTATAACATTTAATTTTTTTATCACATTGGTTAATTTAAAATACAGTGTGCCTCCTGTCAGGCAGCATGGACTCTGTACCAGCATTCAACATTTGCTATTCTTTCCACTGAATACCATGCTCATGTCACTTCCTTACAGAAATCTGAACATTCAGAATTCAAATATGCATTTCTTAATACTAACTCAAGGGATGACTTTCAACATCAAATAAAAACAAAACACCTTCTTCCAAATCTGCGCCAATCATTCTGAGTGGAAAATATTTTTTATCCTTGGTCAAAGTTGCAATGAATAAGGACAGGTTTAAAACAAGGTAGGAAAGTGAGTGTCAGAAAGAAATGAAGTTGAGTGCCCAAGGGAAGAAATTACAAACATTCTGAAAGGAGCTAGAGAGACAGGACTGTTACTGTTTGTGCTCAACTGCAACTCCAGCCACGTGCAACAGGAAGAAATTAAAAACTGGACAACAGGATGGAGAAATAAGATTGAAAACAACTTGGGGAAAAAAATATGCATGTGGGAAAGTAAAAAAAACTTTGGAAATACCCTCTAATCTCACATAATGCCAAAAAGGAAAACTCAGGGAACATTTAAGAAGAAAATACTGGATCTTGTTTCAAATCAAAACATGGGACAATATTTGTAACAAAACTACTGAATAACATCAGCCAAGAAATAAGAAGTTAAAAAAGAAATTAAACTCACAGAAATATTCTCTTATATCATTAATTCTTCGTTATTTTATCTATTAGTTTACATTGTGAGATCTGTTTTATAAATTTAAGTTTGACAAAAGTAATTACAAGTAACATACCATTAAGTCATCAACTCATTCAGGTTTCACTAACACTTATTTTACATGATGTACACTGGTTACAGTGGTGGATAGTTATAGCACTGTCAAAAACTAACCTAAGGTGTAATATTTAAAATACTATTAATTCAAGTAAATGTAATTGCATTCATGTCAAACTGAAAGAAAGCTTTTCTTGACTGATGCTTTTTATCTGCAGTCCTGAAGAGCAACAGATAATTTCATTAGTCAGAAGGCAAATCCCTCACTTTATAAGTAAGTCTTTCTGTAAACATTAGATAATACCAATAATTTAAGGATAAGGACAATCGAGGATCGTCCACCCATGGCAATTGCCCAAGGATGATGTTCATGCTGTGGCACAGACCATGGTCCTTTCCCTCCTGAATCCACCACACACAGACAGACACCCTCCATTTGTTCTATCCAGGAGGTCTCCTCACTATTCTCTTCTTTCTCCTTCTCCCTCAAACAGCCTGCAGACCAAATCTTTATCCCATGTCTCACAAAGTAAACTGAACAAAGTTGCAAACTGTAACTATCACTTCTGAACGTGTCTTACATACCATGAAAATAAATATTCAAATATTGTTTTAAAAACTATGCTTGTTCAACAAAAAGTATTGAAACACACAGATTTCTAAAGTGTTCTGGAAACATAAGGCTCTAAAACACATCACTTTCAGTCATGCTTTATTCTGAAATCTTGCCATAGTTCTTAAGACTTACTGATGTGGGAGGAGACCAAGTTCATAATTCATTGAACAAAGAGATTAAGTATTTGTTTTGTGCTTTATAAGAAAAATATGCATCTAGCTTTCATATAGTTAACAGGACTGAACATTTTTATTTCCAAATTTCCTGGCAAAGAGCGCAGGATGCAAAGAACCACACACCTCCACTTCACACTGAACAAATATTGAAACATTGAGTACCTGAATAGTCCTTTTTGTGTGTGTGAGTCTCAAAATCAGATTGTAAGCAGTAATAAAAGGTTCAAAGAAACAATATACTGCATATGAAGGAAGTTACCACAGGACATGATTGTGGCAGTGCACCTTACTGATATGAGTCTTAACACAGCCACAAAAGGATATCTAAATATCCATGTTTTTAAATACACTGACTGTGCTCCCTACATTGTGACTTTCTCTGTTTCTGGAAACACCATGTGGCAGTTGGAATGTCATCCTAATCCTGCTTCCTCTGTGGAAGCACATAGGCATACTTATATGTGGGTAAATACTTGTACCAAATGATGAAAAGCAGTTTTTTACTCATATGTATTCTTTTTTTAAGCTATTCCATACTCCAACAAGCATTATAACAAAAAAATACAGTTTAAGCAGAAAAAAAACCATATAAAAATAATTTAAAATACAATTAAAGACTTGTAATTTCAATGTGGTGGCTAAAAAAAAAAAGATGCAATACTGGAGATAGACAACTTGTGGGGTCCAATAGCTCTTTGAAAAATAAGTTAGTAACAACATAGATTAAGAAAAAATATTTATTCTGTTATGAAGCCAAAGGTTCATGCCAAATCATGATACAGGGTATTTTAAAGTTATCAACTGTATGTATAATTTTACAATTTTCATAAAAACTCTAGATGACAAAAATAAAAAACCCTAGTCACAGTATCATCATTTAACTCCTTATAAGTTTTACAACATAAATGTCAAAGCCAAACTTATCTACAAATTTAAGTTATGAGTACTTCATACAGATATACAGATGCAGGCTTACCAAAGTGTCTTCTGCAATTAAAACTTAATATGTTAACATTTAACCCAAGGATACTTCCACTTCTACTCTTCTCTTGTGGTTGAACTATAATCACATTATGTGCACACTTGCCCATCATAAACCTTCTGCTCCTATTTGAAAATGCACTATATTACCGTCCTTAATTACTTTCAGAAAATACTATTTCATTAAGGTGTTTTGGCAATGCTCATCATGTATATAAACAAGAAATGTATTTATATACATGATGAGCATATACCCACAGCATATGTTGACATATATGTTGACATGCTTATAGCTAAACCAACACACAGCTACATGTGAGTTTTTGTCTGTATACCTACATATTTATAAACTTTTGCCTAATCTAATACCATTATCTATTATGTCATAACATATCATAACATATGTCATAACATAACATATCATTGTTTCAGAACTTCTTTCATGAACAAAATGTCCCATAACTATCTCGATGGACAAAATTCATACTACAGATTTCCCCCTAGATCCAGTATGCAAAATCAATTTTAGATAAGGAACATGGAGATCCCAAATACAGCACATTTTTTACAAGCAATATGTGTTCCTGTAATCAACTTTGCAAAATACTGTATGAATGGTTTTGGTGAGAAATATTAAATAAGTGACATTTGTCCACATTACTTACAGTGTTCTACTTAGATAGAGAAAAAAACTTTGTATTTAATCAAAAATTTTGCATGTTATATGGTTTAGGTCAGGGAGAAAAATTATGTCTGTTACTACTGCAACCAACATCCACAACCTTTCATAATTAACCCAGTAAATTACTGATCTTTACCTGCATTGTTTTTTCCCTCCACTCAAACTCACATTTCAACATGAAACATTTTCCTGCTATTTTCTTGATAAGGTTTTTAAACTCCCTGAAAGGTTTTTTTGAACTATACAGATATTTCAGGTTTTTTGGTCTAATAAAGGGAAAACATACAATTAAAAACACATCTATTAAGTAAGAATTGCTTGATTTAGAAAACCAAGCACAGCTTAGATTTTTCTTTAAAATGCAAGCCATCTTCACCACTACATCATTTTAGGTCAATCAGAACCAAAACATATTTCAGTAATACATTCTTCTTGTATCAGACTGAAGATTTCTTATGCTCAAAGCACAAAATCCCTCCAAATCTAATAGGCATGAAGCGACAGAAAAGACTAAACACATTTCTTAGTTTCTCCATGATAGGGCCAAGTGTTTTGGTTGTTTTTTTTTTTTTTCCTAGAACAAAAGCTTTGCACTGCAATTAGCTGCTAAAGATAAACATAGCAGCTTTTCATTTGTTGAGAATTTTGATCAATGTAAATCACTGATAACATCACATCAGTTACCTCTGATTGATGTGCACAGCACAAATTTTCAAGGGGTCATATCAAGACTCCCTCATCACATTTACAGACAGCAACCATTTTCATTATTTACACATTCCTAGAATCAGAAAAGATCTTGAAGGCTAAAGTGGACACATAGGAAAGGCTGGGAATCACCTAGTTTTGAGCTACTGCACGTTATCAATTCTGATTTACAGCTGCAGAAAGCAACCACAGAGAGTAAATCCTGGCAGTAGTTTGGGTCCTCCCCCAGACGGAAAATGACCGAAGATGAGAGGAACATTTCTTTTTACACAGAACACCTGCACATTTCAAGTTTTTTGAACAAGAATAAATACTCACAAAAATATATTAACCACCTCTAAACTCAACTTCAGAAGTCCCAAAAACTGAGGGCCTCCAAAAGGATTTTTTGCTGACTGCTGCATCAGCAGCATGGAGGACAAAACTGCAGGAAATAAAGATAAAGCACCGAAAAGTAGAGGTTTTTTCAGTTGAATGAAACAAAAGCTCCAAGAGCTGCTTTTTGAGCCTAAAAACTGGGCATGTTCCACACAGCTCTGAGGAAACAAATATGCAGAAATAGATGGTGCATATCACATGCCAGAGGACCTGAACAGCACCAGTGTATTCATCACCTCTTTTCTGATCTCCACTCCCTTTATTCTGTCCCTCACTGCTCCTATGCAAATACTACACTTGGTTTAATACACTCTGTTTTGCTAAGTCCACCCAGCCATATTCACCCATATTCATACAACCAAAACATATATAACTCATCTTAAGTAATATCTCAAAGTATACACCAGCCACAGACCACTGTTCCTGTTGAGTCTTTCCCTAACTTTACTACTGTTAAAATTGTCAAATTAAGGTGTTAGGTGTTCCAACCTCTGGGCTAAGTTTGGAATACAAAATCTTCCTCCCTTTCCTCATTTCAGGAGGGAAAAGTGGGAAGTACACTATTTTTGCCTTCCACATTATAGTTTCATGTTGTTCCCCTGCTGCCCAGAGCACCAGCCCTGTGGCAGTGTATACATCAAAGAGAATCATAAAATCAACATGAGGACGTTTTCTCTTATACTTCCAAAAATGCAAGGAGATGTTCCGTTTCCTAGGGCTGCTTAGCCCACAAACATCCTGAACAAGTTTTAAAAAAATGCTTCATAAGTCTACCCAAGAAATGCTTTTAGGCACCAGACTAATTTTTTGGGTGCCATATTTTAGCCCACAGAGGAAATGTGTCTTAGGTAACCCTTTAGATTAGGAAAAATTATTTCAATTTATAGACATCTTCCTGTAAGAAAACCAGATGAGATGATGAAAAAGCTCCTGCTGGTGATAAAACCCTACTCATCCAGGATGGTAGGAAGCTTTTTCCATAATTATTTATTCCAATATTGACTACTGAATAGTGCCCAAAAAATAGCCAAAAAACTAGCAGATGATTAGAAATAAAAGTGAGATACCACAAGGATGACAAAATGCAAAGGAAAATGAAAGCAAAATGGTAGAAACAAAAACCAAAGTACTTTTTAAAAACAGCATCTTTAATGCAAAAAAAAAATACAGTCTTCAAAGAGTGCAAGCCACAGCATGGCCAATCCCTTGGCTTAATCTAAGAAAGAAAAAAAAAAAAAAGCAGTAGACATTGCCCATATTCTCTGATATATCTCTTTTGCTATGTAAAACTCAAATGTGTGGTTGTCTCTCTATAGGGTTTTAAAGGGATCAGAATTTACCAAGTAGCTTATGATACATATGTAAGTTTACTGAAATAGTTTGGAAGAAGTTATGAAAACTGGTCTCTGAACAACAGCCAAACCAAGGGCATGAGAAAATTCCCATTAACATCTTGCAGCAATACTTCAATCAACTACAAAATACCAAGTGGAATTGTACACAGTGATAGATCTTAGTTCCAGCATTATTAAATGGAAAAAGAAATCTCACCCACATTTGACAATGTAAATTTTAATTTGGCATCTGAATGTGAAAGTATGTCCAATAATATATTTTGATCATATAAAGACAATTACATACACAGCTATTACTAGATATGCATTAAATACTGCAAGACCCATAAAAGTTATTGGAAACAGGTTTTTCCCCACACTAATTTAGATGACTACCTTTTAAACCATCTTTATATCCCACAGCACAATGTTCAGAAACCAGGTGCCAGCGAGCAGCTCAGATACATCAGGAACAACTGGATATAACAGAACCACGTGACAATGTAAGGAGAATGAAGAAGCTATGTTAGAGCGTTTCAGATAAGCAAGGAAAGGTATCTTTGTTACCTCTACATATAGAGCAAGGTTTGGGGTTTCCTTTTCTCCCTCCTGCCCTTTATTTCTGGAGGAAGGAGCTTTGTTTCTCAGGCAAAAGGAGCCTGAGTTTCTGAGTTACTCTGCCCCAGTGTTACCTTTCAAGCAGAGCTTGGGACATTCTCCAAAGTGGGGTGACAGGTCAGCAGTGGGGAGAAACTAAATTCAATAAGCCTTTTGCTGAAATCCATACAGGTGGATTATTGTAGCAATATTACAAAATACCACCATGAGTGTGTAACAGCAGCTTGTTATGAGATATTCAGTATTTTCTTGAATAAGAGTACAACAAAACCAGCTACAGCAATCCATGCTCCCCAGAGAATCACAAAGTACCTGCTACCCACATGGCATTCTGTGTAAATGCCATTAAGTACAGAATTAAAATAGTTTAGTACTTTCAAATTAATCTTTGGCCAAGCAACTATTGGTTTCAGAGTTTCATTAAGAGCAATAATACCACAGCAACAAAACACACTCTGACAACTGGAGAAGCTGCTGTGCTACAGACAAGGTGAGGGAAGAGCCACGGCCAGCAGGGGTGAGATGGCCAGCCTTGGGAGAAAGGACATGGCAGACTTCTCAGCAGCTCCAGCAAGGACAGCAGCCCTGCTGTCCCCAAGCTGATCTCCTACAGTGACAAGCAGCCTTCTGCATGCCCTACAAAAGGCAGTGCCTGGCCCCAGCAAGAATAAAAATGAGGTGTCCACACAGCAAACACCAATAGGAAGCCAGTTTCAATAGAATAGCCTCTAAGCCCAGCCTCTAAGCCCCAGAGCATTGTCTCTGAATTTCTATATGCACTAGAGACTCGTTTCAAAACTTGATAAGTTCATCAGTTTCATTAGGGACTTTTTCCAGCATCTTTCATGTAGCTAGAAGATTGTCTCAGCTGTGTTACACAGGAGTAAAAGAACTGATTTACTGATAACGTAACTCAATGAGCGGGGAAATTATATCTGCAGCATCACACACACAATAATTAAATAAACAAACAAACCACCCAAAACCACAATCTGAACCCTCACTTCAACCAAATTCCAAGGTACATTTCTGCAAATAATTTGTCTTCTCCAAGTCTTAGACTATAGCAAAAAAAAAAATAATGGTGGAGAAAAATGTTCACATTTTACATAGCTATTGTAATTTAATTTTTTATTTGAATTCATATTACAAATTCTCTATGTTAGAAAATGTCAAATTCTCTCATAATACCATTCTCTGTGTTAAATGGAGCATATAGCTTTATTCTCATGGAAGGGGTGATTTTAATTAAGAAGCTAGGAAAGCAATGGCTTAATAAAATGGATCATAAATGGCATGACATTCCAGTGATGTATTGACCTCAGTCTTAAATATTTAACATTCTGGTGAGAATATAAAGTGGTTTTATAGATATATATGAAAAGCTTTGGATAAAACAGCAAGTATTTAAACAGCACATGAAATAACTTTTAGAAATTAAAGCTCCCAAAAGAATAAATAGAAAAATACAACAAAAATAACATTCCAAAGAGGGTAAAGGAAACGCAATTCTTCCTAAAATAAACTGGTATTCATTAAAAACTTCTTCATGTGAGAGTTTATAAACAATTTCATTTATAAACAAACTTATGATAAAGACTACTACTTGAATTTTTACTGCCAGAAAATTACGAACATCAAAACCTCTATGCACACTATCTCTGCTACCAAACCAAAGTACTTTGAAACTCCCACAAGAAATTGTGCAAGTGTTCAATTTTTTTAAAAGTACGAGATTCATCCAAATAGAACCCAAATTTCAATTTTTATCACATAAATTTAACTCAACAAGACAGTACTATATAACTTATTTTTTCAGACAAATACTTCTCAATCCTTGAAACTCAATACCCTTGAAGAAATAAACATTTCTAACTACTATAAGAATTGGGAAAAGTTACCTTTGTATTCTAATCAGTTGCTATGCTAATTTTCAGCCTAGTTTAGATCGGGATTCTGAATAGAGCAAATATTTATAGAAACTGGTTCAGGACTGCAGAAGTTTTTAAGGGGTGGCTGTCTGATGGGGAGCGTACTCATACTACGCATGTCTCACACTCCTTTAATTTAAAAAAAAATCAATTATGCAATAGTTCCAATAAATCTACATTAACATTCAAAATGAAGTAGAAATTGAAGCACTGTAGTTTTGTTAAACAAAAGAGGTAGTTGAAGCAGGGAAAGGGAGTTTGGAAAGGCAAAGAATAAGCTCAGACAGCAGAACAGCACCTTACAAAACAGCAAGTATGACAGCAAGTGGTGATGGTGAAGAGAAAACTGAAAATAGGTTTAACTGCCTGAGAGCTCCTGAGAATAATTTTGATAATGTTGTAGCCTACCAAACTGCTATGTCAATATGCAAACTGACCTGCATGTCAATAAGCATTCTTTTTCTCCTCCCTTCCACATCCTCCTGCCTGCTCTCCTACCACTGCTAAAACAAGATCTTAAACAGTAATGCAAGAACAAATGGAAAAAAAGTCTCCACACCATGCAAGACTGATGTGTTGCTCATCTAGAATCTTTACTGATTAATCAGTATATAATCAAAACCAAGCAGCACCACACTTCAGTATTTGCTTTTACATACATGGTGCCTTTCAGCATCAGAACAGATTAAGTCCTTTTTCTTTTGAACAGGCTGCATATTGCAGTGAACTAAAACCAGAGCAAAGGAAATTATGTGTTTGGGAATATACCTGTGTTTCTTAAATTGCAAGAAAAAAGAGGATAACTTTGCATGAACAAAACCATTTCTTAGTAACAGCAGTAAAACTGACATGAAGTTATATTCAAGAAATAAATATCAAGATGTGATTAGTGCAAGAAGTTACATCAAGTCAGCACAAATGACAGGATCATACCACACTTGAATTCATTACAAGAGTGTTCAATGATGAAAAAAATCACGTACAAAGGAAGCTTTAACACTATTATGACCTGCATGTGTTTACGAGGCTACTTTATCAATCACTTAAAGCATTACATGTCTCCTTAGAAACAGCAATGAAAACTAAAAAGAGCAGAACAATCACTTAAATATGTCCTTTCTACCTCTATAAGATTGTTATGCACAAGCCTTTTGCACAAATCCAATAGATTTTTTTTTAAACAAAAAAACAAAACTATAAAATAACAGTATGTGACGTGTTAAAGACACAAGTATTACTGTCAGGAGTTTTATTTGGGTAAAGATAACCAAGAATATTACAGTCATAAAATGTAAAATGTCATACACCAGACCTTTTAGATGGGCAAAGCTCACAGGTCAGGCATCAAAAACACTAGGACAGAAAAAAAGAGAACTTAATGGTTAAGATAATTTTGAGATGAGGCAAAAGGAAGAGGCAAGAATGGAACAGGTACACGTGTGCTGCTGTTTTGAAGCAGAGCAGTACAGGAAAAATTTGAAAAAACAAGGACACCACCACTTGAAAAGCTCAGTTCCAGCACACCATGCTTCCTTAATGCTTCTGCTGGAGTGGAATGTCACAGGCAGGGGATCTCTTCATAACTGCTAGCTGCAATTCTCTCAGCTTTCTCTCTCCTTGTGGCACTGGCCATCATTTATATTGGAACTAGCAAACTGCCTACCAGTTGTTTCCCACAAAAGATGAGAAAGGAGCACTTCAGATTGCTCTCTGCTGAGGAGAACTCAGAAGCCTATTAAATCCAAAAAAATGAAATACCAGTGTCAGCAGATCATAAAAAATACTTGAAGAGCCAGAATCCATCTTCTATTGACAAGCAACACCCACAGAACTCATACCAGTCCCACTGGTGGAAAGGACAGGATAGGATCTTGGCATTAGTATAACCATGAGGTTGGTTTAACAATGTGTAAAGACATTGAGCGTTACTTTCAAATTAACTGCAGTTTACCTTTAAACATAGTCAGCCTCTTATAACTGCACCCTAAACTAAGAATCTGTGGGCCAGAATCATCAACCTCAAGCCACGTCCAGCACAGCCAGAGGGAAGATGAGCACTCATGAGAGGGCAGCTCTGAGGCAAGTCTGTCCCTCACCGGATCCTAACATACAGACCAATTCACTGAGTCAAGCTCTAGAGGTCTCATAACCTTGATACTTGCTTTTAGTACAAGATCAAGAGGAAAAGTGGTGGAAAAAGAAACATTTCATTGGAAACATCAAAGTTCACTTTCAGACTTCTGAAAAATTGTATTTTTATTATTTCTGTTTATTAAAGTTTTCCAACATTACTGAAAGCAGCATAACTTTGTCAGACAAAAGTACTCTGCTGTTTCACACACAAAAAAGCATCCACCTGAAAACAAAAATGTGGCCACAAGACACACAAGCTCTGAGTGTAGCCAGTTCTCTCCCCCAAAAGAACATCTCGTGGTGGTGCCCTCTAATCACGGGATTCATGGACCTTATTAGGCACTTGAGAGAAACGACAGCAATGCTGCTGAGGAAACACATCCAGGAACACAGCCCAGAGTAGAGAACCAGGCATACAAGCTACACTTCACACTCAAGAGAGGAGCAGTTCAATTAGATACAGCTCAATACTGAGTAAGACCAAAAATGTGAGGGCCCTGCTTTGACATGCAGAAAAACACTGCCCTGTGCTGTTCCAAATGCAGTATCTTGTTTGGGATTTTTTTTTTTCCCCCAAGACAAAAGAACCACTAAAAACACCATTTTGGAGAAATTATGGTTGCATAAAAAATGCCAGAATAAAATGACTGAGTGGCTATAGCATATTCTTTTTTCAAGTTGATGGATTATACAGACATCAGTAGAAGTGAATCTCTGACTTTCCTACAGCTAGGTGCACTTGGTTTTACTTGACTGAAAACAGAAGTGCTTAAATAATTGGTATATGGGTAATAAACTACACTTTTATAAGCCACATTTGCGAGAGGAATACTCTTTGATATGCAATAAATGAAGAATAGATTGCAGTATCGTGATCTTTAGATTACAGTCCTGAGAAGGGAAAGTTAACTGCAGAAAATTTAGCATCATCAACAACTAGAGGATTTCAGATGAAAAGAACCGGTGCATACACATAAGTAGATAAAAGATATGTCCACCATAAACTCCATGCCACACAACTGCTTTCAACTTTTATATGGATAAAACAACCATACTTCATTTTAGTACAAGTCAAGCAAAGTAGAACATCCTTAACAGAGCAGGAAATGAAGTTTTAGTCACTGCACAAAATAAATCAACAAAAATGTAATGCCTGTTGATGACAATGAAACCACTAGCATATGCACTCAGGACTCTGATCTATTCTGTCCACCAGATGCTCTCTCTTTGTGAAAGGCTGGTAAAAAGAACTAGAGAGTTCATTGTGGCTTAAGCAGATTTTTTTCATGCTGTTAAGTATTTTTCTAAAGTTTTACTGCAAAATCTTAATGTTCTTAAGGATCATAAGCAAGTATAAACGATGAACAACTTCTAACCCACAGGCCATATGCAGTATGGCAGGACAATTCATCTAGCTTGTTCCCTTTGGCCGCCTCTCCCGAGAACCTCAGCTGCATACCAGATGACTGCAGTGAAGCAGGCAGTCTGCTCCCCACAACCATTTTATCTAGGGCGCTTGTAGCCTCTCCCCCATCATATAATAAGCCCATCTTTAAATCCATGCTGGGAGAAGGGTTGAAGAGCTTCCAGGAAAGATGTCCACTTCCCACTGCCAGAACAATACATTTATCCCACAAAATCATCGCTGTCCACATCTGAGGAACATATGGGAAGAAGACCATCAAGAACAGGCTGAATGAGTCATATGTAGTCAGCAGTACACTCCTGTCTGCCCTCTTTCTCAGGTCTTCACCAGGCCCTGCTGGGTAAAAACTGCAGGGTAGAAAGCTTAAAACACCTGGAATCCAGTAAAGATACAGGAAGGCAGAGACTTCCAGAAGGCAGCAGAACTACACACATACACAACACAATCCAGATGATACTCACGTACAGAAAGTGCTCCAGAAGCTGTGAAATATGACACTCTCCTACCACTAGGAATAAAAAACAAACCTGAGAGCAGCCCACCCACCCAAGGACTGAAACACTGCCATCAACTGTGCTCCCCATAGCCAACAGCAGAGCAACGCTGACTGCACTGATCAGGAGACCTCTCACCTCCTAGAACTGCATGCAAAACCACTGCAGTTCTTTGAAAAGTAGTCCCACATTATTACCAGCACACTTTAGAATACCAGGACCAATGATCTTCAGGTTGAGTTCTAAGTAATCACATATTACTGCTGCTGTTGATTAGTTTCTGGAAACCTTAAACTAATTTGAAATATTGAATAATGCTGAGAGGTTAACAGGTCTAACAGGCTTTGAAATCTAATAAAACTAAAAGACATTTTCAGCTTTAACTGAAATTACTTGCAAATCTAATAACTCAGTTTACGTGACAAAATCTTTCAGATGAATGATTACACATATAAAATAAAAAAGGAAAAGCAGCTTTGCATTGTTCATCCTCCAATTAGGTGCAATACCTAAGGACTTTACTGAAAATTAAGGATAACCTCATAGCATTCTCTGTAGACCTTTGCACGTGTAAAGGAAGCCAAGTGGATCTCCTGAAGCCAAGGTGAGGGCCTCAGAACACAGTTTCTTAGCAAGTCAGTGGCAGAACCATTAAACAAACATGCCAGAGGAGAGGGAAGAAAAAAAAATCATATTTCTCAATAGAGGAATCAAGTTTGTTCAATTTTCTCCAGAGGCAAAGAAAAAAATATTTACATTTGAAGTTCACACTTTTCTAACAGTTGGATGGTCCAGAGTATTGCCAGTAACACAGTGCAATTTCCCTCAGGTTCTATGGCCCGTAAAGAGGCAAAGACAATGATTTTTCCTTAGAAGAGAAAGCATACATTTAAATCTGAAAATTAATCCATTCTTTTGGAAGGCATGAAGCTCACCAGAATTGAATTTATTTTAATCCATAAGTTTTCACAATAAAACACAATCTACATCAGTTGCACATCAAAATTACTTAGCAGGAACCACTCTTCAAGTGCAGGTATCTCAAAGTAAGTGACAAGCCATAGGTGAGAAAAGCGAAATTCTTTTGCTTAAGCTGTATCTAAGAATTTATAATTCAGTGATAAGCTTTTAGAGAAAATACTACTCCTTCCAAAAAGAACAAGCTATAATTCCAGAGTATGCTTTGCACTGAAGGAATTAAGAGTATTTTGTCTTTTGGAATTCTAAGATCCTTTTACCAAAGGTGAACAAATTGCAGGATTTTTCCACTACAAAATCTGTAATCGTGCCCGTTCTCAAATAGTAGGTTCTGCCATAATGAGGAGCTAAAACACATTCCAACAAATTTATCTATGCTTTAATCTATCAACAAATGAGGAAAAACTACTTCCTCTCCAAGGAAATATTTTTTACATGCATTACCTCACCTCATTCCCCATTAAACCACACAAATCCAAACTCTTCACCCAACTACATGAAACAAAGCTGGATTGTAGGGTCCTGATTTGAAGTCAGCTGGATTGGGACAAATCTGGAATTACTCCAAAGTAAATCAACTGAAGTAATCCAGACCTATACCGGGAAAGCGGAATCAGAATATGATCCTAAACTTCTAGGAATTATGCCAAAGATGATATATAAATCCTTTCTCTCTGTACCTGGGAACAAAGACACTGACTATTGGCATTACATTTCCTTGCTCTAAGTAGGTCAGGGAAAAAATTGAGTAAAGATCAGTAAATGGACAGGGATTACTCTTAATCTTTCTACTTTATACAACTGTTTCAACACATCAGAACAGGTCATCTGTACTTAATAAAGACAAATACACCATTCACATGTTAGTACTTTTATCTGTCTTAGTAAAGCTATTTTATGGAACAAACATCAGCAATGCTGTGGTATCTGAGTTTCAACTCTAACATTGCAGAAATTACTGTGACTCTCTCCCTGTGCAAGTGGGTTCCTTTCCAAGATTCAGGAGTACATCCCATGAGATCACTCCCAAATACCAATTTACTGAATTAACCACAGCAAAGAAGAAACCAAACAACCCTTTCTACCTGGTGCACCACCATGAACAGTGAAGACATCCTGTAGCAACCTTGTTTTCAAAGCAGCTAGTGTAGGTTTAAACCCTGAGCTAACAGCAGATGCAAATTCAGATTCATCAGTGATATGCCAGCTTCTGCTCTCCAAATGCTTGGTACACACCAAGGGGAAGTAAAGGGACTGTGGCAGAGAGGAGCAGATCTTCTGTCTGGCTAGCACAGACCAATTCAGTTAGCTTCCTCTCCAGGACTATCCTGCAGTACAGTTCCTCAAATAGATGAACTCTTGTATCACCCTCCTTTCTGTCTCCATGGATAAACTCCCAACCCATAAACGTACAAAGAGAACACTTGTAATTATTTTGAAAATTTTAAGTGTTGGAATTGAGGTTACTCACATATTTCAAAAATCATTATATATTAACACACAAGCTTCTGGCAAGGTGATGTGCTATTTTCCCTGCTAATTTTGATGTGACAATAAAAGCATGACATACAAAGCTGAAGAATTATCTTCAAGGGGGACCTGTATCAGGAATGAACACCCAGAAGACCTGAACAGCCAACAGCCCTGTCATCTTCTGGAGGTACCAAAAGGTGACAGTTTGACAAAGTCTTCTTGAGCACTCAAAGTAGATTTTAGAAAATTCCTGTACACAGACACACAAACGCTCTTTGTACTCACACATAGCCCAGAGGCAATAAATATTTTAACACAGGTAAACTCATCTGAAAAATATAAGCATATGCAAATCACTAGCATTAGTTAAATTAGCTAGTGATATTAGTAGGTTTTTTTACCTACTAACCTGCTGACTATTCGGGTTTTTTCCCAGAAATATAGCATATTAAGTCACACTAAAAGCAATTCTATTGCATTCACATTCAAATCCACAACTCTGGGACCCACAACATACGCCATAGTTCTAAAATAAAAGTTAAATTAGTCAATGCTGCATTAGCTCTAATATTTAAATTCTGCCATCCATTTCCCTGCTATAATGTTGCCTTCCTGTATATAATTCCTTCAATTCCCTAGCAGCACAGCCACTCCACCAAAAAATTACTGCATACTATCATAGCTGATACAGAACTAAACCATAATTTACATTTCAACAATGCACTTTCTAACTGGTGCTTTGCAAGGAGTTCAACCTGACGTTCAGTTTCCAAGTTCACTTTGCAGCCTAGAAAGCTCTTGCGTATCACCCCCTCTTCTCCACACAGCATATTCAGGAGATTTGCTGTATAAAAAACTGTACAATACACACACACACTCTTGAACTTTCCAGAACACAGCTGTACTATGTAGCATAAAATAGTCTGGGGTCTGCAGCTTTCTAGTGATCACAGAACATGTGACAATGGTCTATTAAAGAACTCCAGAAAAAAACAAAGGTTTTGTTTGAGGGAAGCAAGTTAAATATACACTGACTACCATTCAGCTGGGTTTGTGTCACAGTACCTGCCCACAAAGCAATCAGAAAATGGCTCTTGCCTGCTCTCACTGCCCTATAACTGGATTAACATGAAATTATAACCAATGCAAAACTGTTTACCTATGTACTGAGTGCAATCCATATTTCCTGTCCTGTTCCTTCTTACCATCAAGCAATAATGAAATCAAGTCAGAAGGAAAGGCATCTTTAATAGGCATAAATACAAATGCACACACACACACACACACACACACATATATATATATATATATAAATATATACACACCCACACAAATGTTTGCCCCAGAAGGAGCTCCAACAGCAGTGCAGTACAACAGGTAAGTGGGTGGGGTTGCTGGTTTCTCACTTGTTAAGTAACATCACAATCCCCCAAGCAAAGGAATCTAGAACTACTAAGTAGAAAATAAGGAGCTACAGCTTTAAACAAGTAAAAGGAGGAACATGAGCTTCCTCTGAGACACTCGTCTCCTCCACACAGGCAACACTACTGAAACTGTCAACATTTGAACTACTTCACAAGCAAAGTGGGAATTGTGCAGATTTTAAGTGTGAAAAGATGTAAGAGGCAGCTCACTGGAGTGAAATTGTATTGCAGGCCAGAAGTCGTAGAGAGATGAGCCTCAGAAACAAGATGCCTCATGCTGAGAAGAGATGCACCTGCTTTAGGTTAAAACCAATAATACTTATTTTTTAACACAGGCATTTGGCATGGGTTTATTAGTTTTCATGTGCATGAATAATGAGAAGCGTGCATATCTGGGGGTCAAACAGCTCTTGGCTTACATAATTTGATTTCCAATTTTTCTTTTTTTTAATGGAGCATGACTTAGTGGCAAGTTGCAGTCAGATTCTAGAATTAATTTTATAGAATGCAATGGAAGCAAAAATAAAAAAGGAGGGGGAGGGGAGACAGGGTTTTATAAATGGGTTTTCTGTTACTTGTGCCCTATTTGATAACAATATGTTCAACAATATACAAGTCTCCACAACTAAGACATGGGGAAATGCTTCAGTCAAAACACATTCCCAAGCACAGCTTGCACCTTCTATGCCAACAAATCTCTAAATCTAGTACACTCCAGTTCCAGGAAAAGCCTCATATGTTGCTATCTAGCTCTTCTTTTCAGAAGCAGTAGCCCATGTGCAACAAGCTGATAACACTTCAAATTTCAGCAAATGAAAATAAATATTTTCCATCACCAAAGACAGTGTTGAAAAAAAAGTTTATAAACATTTTTGATTTAAAACTAAATTTTGAGATTTTGAATTCTCACCATGCTATTTCCCAAACAACTCAGTTTTGAAAATGAACCCATTCTACTGCTTCACTTTCTGTGTTGAGTTACCAATGTTAAAATTGCCAAGTGCATTGACATAGCATTGCAATATAGACACCATGTCTTGGACGCTCTCTAGTCCCAAAACACAACTCTTGGAAAAAAAATACAGCACTAGCTATAGTTCAGAAAGATCAATAGGTCAGCTGATAGTTACTCAATTTATAATTTAGTGGAATGAGACTGATCAGACAAGCACACACTTAGACAACACGTGGATGAATGAAGAGATTCCAGAAAGAAGAGGAATCAACTTCTACAGCCAAGAATCAAAGCACAATTATAGTTAAACTGGAATTCTAAGTAGGAAGGAGGAACCTAGCTAGGAAGTTGGTGCCCACAGTTTAAGTATTTTTAAAAACCCAACCACAGTAAAGAACGGGCTAAGAAAAAAAAAAAGGGAAATTATAAAAAATAAAGCAGTGAGAACCACAGATTAATTTAAGAGTGTCTGCCCAAAAGAACAAGGCTTTTAAAAAGTACAAATCCAAATCATGTCACATAAAGCACTGATTTCTGCTGAAATACAAGGTGATCCATAAAACAGCAAGCCTCATATCAATATCTATTTTAGAACAAACCCATGCAATAATTCTGTTTTAGTAATCTGCTCAGAAAATATTTTCTTCAAAGCATAGGAGAAAATAATAGTGTATTGAACTACTAGGTCTGAAATATTATGACTGATTCAATAAATTCAGCCCTATGCAGGATTCCCAAAAAAATATACATACATGGAAAACTACTCCAACTGCTCCACCAAAATAAGTGAGACATTTCTCAGCTATTCAGGTGTTCCAAGGCAAACAAGTAGAATTCTCCATGTAAGCATGCTACCCTCACCTGATTAAACAATCTATTTAGAATTACCTGTGAATATATGAAAGCTTAAAGGATCACCAGCACTACCCCAAAAAAATCTACCCTTCCTGTCTTGGGGTGACTTCACATCCATCGAATTTCTTTAATCTCTTCTCACCTAACCCATTTGTCCATTTAGGAGCCTCAGCATTCCTTCACATATTACACCCATACCCATTATCCTTTCCTCTTGCTACTTGAGAAGGACAGAATTCCAACTCATGTTGCACATAAGACCAACAAACTTCAAAAGTCATGCTCCAAACAAGCATCTTGTGCTAAGCTAACAACATCATAAATCTGATACAAATTATTTAGTGCCTACTTTTCTAAATATCCTTGGAACACTATAGCAAGTCAGACTGGACTCCAGAGCAGCTCTCTTGATTGCAGGATATGCAAGTTTCAATCTGGCTGCCTCAAACTTTATCAGCTGAAGGAAGAAAATTGAAGCTGCAGTCTCTGAAGCTTATAGAAAGGTCATAAATTGAGGTATAGCACCAACACCACACAAGCATTTAAAAAAGACATCAGACCCCTAACCTGGGGCATTGATTTGGCAGTTACAAGAAAGTTCATATACACTGTGTATAAAGTATTGAGACATCAATGCATGTAATCCACATTTACATGGAAGTAAATATATTTCTGTCCTTCTTGAATTTAAAGGACAATTAAACTGATTTTTTTGGAGGGCAGTAAGTTGTTAAAAACCTGAAAAGTGTTATTTCCTTTTTGGCAAGGGCATGTTTCCCTACACACAACTGACATCTTAAAAAGGCAAAGTGCCAGTCTAAGCCAATATACCCAAATAGTAATAAAAACCCCCAAACAATTCTTAATTGTAAATACCTAAATTTTAGAAAAGCAAAAAGTAAACTTGGGATAGATGACAAGACGCCTAGTCCATATGCCTAAGACAAACCAACTGTATGAGTATACAAAATGATTGAAGCACTATGAATTAGAGCAAGGCAGCTAGGGAACCTGCAGCTTTATTTATTGTGAGGGCTGTCTTTCAATCATCTTTTGCAAACCAAAGAAAATCATCAGTTTAGAAAGAGATAGCTTAGGCAAGTTCATGAAGAACTGCAGCCCATGGGAAGGACTCACATTGGAGAGGTTTGTGGAGAACTGTCCCTTGTGGGAGGGACCCCTCTCTGGGGGACGGGGAGACGTCCTTCCACTTCTGAGCAAGTGGCAGCAGTGTGATAAACTAACCACAACCCCATTCACTGCCCTGTGTGCCACTGGCAAGAGGAGGGAGAGGATCAGGAATAGAGTAAAGCCAGGGCAGATGGGAGTGATAGGGCAAGGTATTTTTAAGGTTTACTTTTCTTTACCTTATCCTGATATTATTAGTAAAACTGCTGCTACAGAACTGAAGGAAAACTGTAACTACACACAGCTCCTGGCAGCTTCCTTAAGTTGCAACACCTATACCAACACAGGGCCATATCCTCACCTGGCTGTCTCTTCACAGCATGCAAAGTGCATTCATCTGAACAAAAAAAGCTATTGAAAAACACTGATGTTATACGGTCTTAATACCTATTGACCAACCTGATTTTAGAATCATAGAATCATTTAGGTTGGAAAGGGTCTTTAAGATCAAGATCAAGACTCTTAACAGTTTTGACAACATCAAAAGATTTTCTTGACAAGAACTGCATTCAAAATCAGAGCTCTTTGCAAGAATACAGTCCCAACTATATTTACAACTGCTCTTTCTGTCTCTGGGGGTGTTCTCAGGAGTTAGTTGAAGATGTCATCCAGGGTTGCACAAGCCAGAAGGCAGAAGTGTTTGCAAGTCTTGTTCTTTGCCAGAAACATTTAAAAGCAAGACTAACACCAAAAAGCAAGGTTCATTCCCCCAGAGTAAGCAATAGGATTAGGTCAGAGGTGCCACACTACCTTTGCCTGTAGGCAGCACACCAACACTGAAAGATGTCCTAGGAGCCAGGAATAAGCACAGAAGGAATCAAGCAGGATCTCTCATACCTTTCACAGTAATCAGTTTCAGACATGTAAAATCACCATTATTTAGCCCTGAAAAGGACTAAAATAGAAATATAGTGGCAAATTCACGTGAAAACTGTCCAAAATTAGGAACACATTATATGTGTATGCCTTAATAGGCATTCAGGTAAACAAGACAGGTATTCAGACTGAAGCAACACAAGGGCAGTGGCAGGACTCCTGCAGCTGAAGTATTAAGAAATTTGCCTGCAGAAGTCTTTGTAGAAATTCACAAAGGCAATTTTTTTCTTACATAAGCATAATTACTGCAATCTCAAGCATCAGATGTTTTGCTTTTAAAGTCTATTAAAGTGGTTAGCAGGAAAAAAAAATAGGTAAATTACATGGTCACTCTTGCATACCCAGCTAGTACATGTGACTATCCAGCTTTAAGCAAAGCTGCTCATCTCCTCCTCAGCCTCTCATTTGAAATCACTGGAGAAAGACAACAAAGTGTCTGAACCAAATGCTGCAAAGCCTTTTTAGCACCTTTTTTAGCTTCCCTTTACTACTTCCTCTATTCAAAGAATAAGTTTATTAAGTGTTTTTCCAAGACATTTGTGACATTTATCCCTTAAATGGATAATATCCTTGAAAGAGAACCTCCTACCTAAAACGCTTTTGTTCACATAGAATAATTTATAGAAAACATAAGAACTCTTCAGACAGGAGCTCTTGACAGAAAATGCACAAAACGCAACAAAAGACTCTGCCAAACCTTCCTGAACCTTTGGAAAACACTAAATTACAGTCTGATTTGCACAAAGCAATTTGTTTTATTTCAAACTAATATGAAAAATTTTTCTTGTTATTCATATATACACTACATATGCATGCATGTATGCATGCACACACAGAAACAAAATCCTCTTTTTCTGCTATTACTCTATTAAAACACAAATAAGAGCATCATGAACTGGCTGCTTAATTAGAATTTCATATTCATCATTAACTTGATAAGATTCAACACTTTAGTTTGCTTCAACACTATAGTTTGCTTCCTATAGAGCAATTCTTGATATAATCTTCACCTTAAATTTTGCTTAAAACTCAGTATCAGATTTACTGAACTAAATATACTGCTATGAAAGGAAGTACCAAATGAAATTCATTTAAAAAATAAAGACCTCGAGCTTCCCCATGAGCAAATAAAAAGCATAAAGGTGAGCCACTAAAGACTGTTAGTTAAGTCTTCTTGACTTCAAGTCTTACCATATTTCTGCTGTCACACAACACCAGACTTGTAGACTCAAATGGAAAAAGACAGCACTGCTTGTCCATACAGCCACATTCAACTGAACTACTACAACCCAGGTGAGAAAAAAAACACTAGAGCACTGCTTCAGATCTGGAGCAAGCTTTACTACCTAAGCAGACTTCATATAACTAAAGCCTCATCAAACACAAGCCTTCTGTCTTTACCTTCAAAGTCCTTCATAATCTGTCAAGGCACCTTATCTCCCATCTCCTGGTCATTTCCCAGTCAAGACCAATTTCTGCTTCCAGCATTCTTTGGTGGCAGTCTCAACCAGCTGTCAGGTAAGAATGTGTCAGGTATTCTGACAGTCATGCTTGTGGGCTGTTCTCCACTGCCTCCACAAAGTTATCCTATTCCTTCACAACTTTCTTTGTAATGCCTCATGAAAGGAGCAGTGCTCCATTGTCCGTACGCTGATCCAAAATGCTTGGCTTCCCTGTGTGCCTCTAAGTGCTTCAACCTAACAGACTTCCCCAGTTCCATAATTAATTACCCTTGGAGTACAGGGAACCTTCATACACATCAGCATATTTCTGGTGCACTGTGTTCTGCTCAAAGGCAAGTTCTCAAATGTGAAGCAGTAATACAAATAACACATTTCTCCCTGATCTCCTCATTTGCATCAGTTCCAAGACAAAAAAACCCACAAAATTCAAGGTGGAACATGAAGAATAATCTCATGGTTAGTTATAATGGCAGGAAGGTGAAGAAAACAGACATGGGCTTACAGGCTTGTCCTTCCCAATTTGCACTACCTGAATTTAAAGCCTCTGGTTTGGCATGGAGATATCTTAGCACTGAGAGGGGAAGAGAAAAGAGCAAAGAATTTCAATTATATTGAAAAAAAAAGAATATGTAGAAGAGAAAAAAGTTAAGAACAGACCAACAGGACAAAGGGAGAAAACCCTTCATAGGAAAAGCAGCTATCAACACAGATTTTAAAATTGGTTTCAATTCTATATGAAGCCCAGAGATTTAATATATAGAGATAGGTAATGAGAAGAACATAAAATACTGCAAGTTTAGCCACTTTCTAAAACAAAATATAGCAGCCATGGAGAACAGAGTCAGGATAGGCAATTACTACAACTTAAATACAAGTCAAGCAAACTTCAGAACCACATTAAAGTGTTTAAGAACAGATTTAAAAATCATACCAACATATTTGAGAACATTCTAAATGTTCATATTTAAAACTCAGTGCTGCAGAAGATTAGTACAGGAGCAAAAAAAAAAAAAAAAAAAAAAAGCCAGGCAGAGTTGCATTAGACTGACAGACATCAAAAAGCAATGTGAAACACCTCACAGCCAAATTCTATTTCAAGTACTGACACTAACCAAAGTCATAACCAAAAGCACACATACAAAGCATGTTCAATAGAACACCCCTTTACTCACTGTAAAGTTGATGCACTTCAGTTTAATTTTCTTGTAAGGTATCCACATTTAACACTTGGGTATTAGAAGTGGTAGTACCAGGTGTAGGAAAGATGAACAAGGAAACAAAGCACAGAAAAAGGGGAAAAGCAAAGACCTTCAAAATGTAAATACCCCTAATTCTACAGAATTCTGGATTTTGTACATCATTAAATGACCTTATCACTTACACAACAGTTCTGCTTAGAAAAAGAATTTTTGCATAAAACTAGAAGTTGAGCCATTACTGTATAATCCAAACTTAGCTGAGGAGATGCTGCAATAAGCATGAACAACAAAAAAACCTAACTAAACTAATACTGAAGCTGAACTAACAATGACACAGCATCACAGTGAAACATATATATACAAAAGCACCCCAGGGAACTGATACTCCTCAAAGATGTAAGCAAATCCCTCTTTCTTTTTACAAAATCTGTAGGGTCACTGGATAATAGCTTCAAACAATGCCATGTATTTTAGCCTTCATATAGCTTCAACAGAAACATTGTTTGAAATAGCACCTTTCCAAAGAAAACACATCTCGCTCAGCTGAGGTCAAGAACATTATTTTTTGCTCAGGTGAAATTATCCCTGTGCCCATTAGAGGTCTCACCTGAGGAAGGAAGTACAGGGTCAAGCCAATCAATTTGAGAACTAAACTAAGCTTTCTTGCTAATTATGCTCTTCACTGACATGAAGTTCCTGGAAGAACAGTTCCAACTGGAGCTAAACTCACTAAAAGTTAATTTTACTACCATTTTCCACAGAAATATTTAATTTCATTCATATTTTTATTCACTGGTTACAAAAACTTTTATGACAATTGTTTTTAGCCAAGTACACTGCCATACTTTGAACACTTTCAAATAGTAATTCAAAAAATAAAATTCAGCTTCTCAACTTTTTAAACCATATCCTCAGAAAACAGCATAAAAGTGTTTTCATCTACATTCTTGTTCATCAAAGATAATCCTTCTATGGCACAGACCCAAATTTTACCCTCCTGAGCATACATACCAATGAATAATTTGTTCAAATGTCAGTTGCAATTTTCAAAACTCTTTTCTTGCCTCTGAATCTTAAACATCTGTAACAAATACTTGTTTTGAGAGTGCTTTACATTCATGACACTTGACCTTTTGATGTATGCACCACAAAATTTAAGTTTCAAATACCATGCAAGAAGGAAATCTGATCCTTTCAGCAGTAGCCATCTGCAAGGTCCAATATCAAATATTAGTTCTGGGCTGCACAAAGTCATGGGCTACAAATCTTTTTCTGCAATTCATAATTAGTTGCAATTTGCTGCTCCCAAAAACACACTTCTCATGGAACATCTGGTCTCAAAAGCTTACCTTAACATTGGAAAAGTACTTAATATTTGGCTGGTTGTGTGCATATATGCACATCCACACACGCACACAGATTACGTGTAACTACAGAATTCAAGCATGTCCTCTGTGGGTGGCTAGGACTAGAGATTTCTAGTCCAGCAAAAAAGCCTCTTAGTTCTGTAACTGTAAAAGGACTTATCAAGAAATATCAAACAACAGGAAAGTGTTTTCCAATGTTCTTGCTGCCTTGTACCTAGTTATTGACATTAAATGTTAACAGCTCATCATGCACCCTACCAAACACTTGAGTTTTTTCACAAACTGAAATTTTCATTTGCATGATCCTTAATATAAGTGAAGCACTGTTGAAATTAAAATGTTAACAAGGCTTTTAGAAAACTAACAAGCCAAACAAACTTGTAAGCCTCTCTAGAATTAAAGTAAATTAAAATGTTAACAAGGCTTTTAGAAAACTAACAAGCCAAACAAACTTGTAAGCCTCTCTAGAATTAAAGTACCATGCTGATTAAAAAAAACCCACAAGTTCAACATTAACATAACCAAGTACTTTTGGTTAACTAAGTTAGACATATGACAAAAATTGAGGCACTGCATATTTCAGCTTCATTATGTCAGAAGGAAACCTTACCTGAGCCTGTAAAAACAGCCTAATGCACAAATTATTCTGAGCAACTAAAAAAAAACTCCCTGAAGACCCTTACATACAAGAAGTCTTCCAAATATACTCAAGCAAGCAGTGTAATTTCTAAAGGTAAAAATTACTTAGACTCCAGGATCTTCAAAGCATTTCTTCAATAATAGCAACAGAACTTTTGAAAAATGCCCAATGCTGATTTGTGCCACATAGAGCTGACTCAAGCAACCAGCACTGCTGCTTGGGTCACAGAAGCTGGAAGAACACAGGATGCTATACTGCTCTTGAAATCCATTTCTTCTCTAGTCATAGGAAAAACCTGACAGAGCACTATTAACCTGCTTTCATATCTGCAAGAACACAGCTACAGCTAATAAAGAGTTTAAAAACAAATATGAAGGAAGATATTAGCCATGACAAGAAGAAAAATATTAGCCTCAGAAAATAAAAGGGATTACAACTTCACATGCCAGATTCTTCAGAAGAGCTTCAAGAAAGTGGCCTACAGAAACTCTTATTCTCATGAACCACACAATATTGGAAAAGCATTCATGACATTTCTTACCTGAGCCCCATCCTTTAACTTCAAGATGCATTCCATTGTATTGATAGTGATGACAACTGGTTCTGATCCCAGTTTCGTCCATGGCACATGAATCCGAAGCTCATGAATATGCCCGCTTAAAAAAGTAAATGGCAGTTTCAGCTCCTAACAACAACAAAGAATGTAGAATTAACTACTGAAACATATCAAAATTCCAGACACATTTGTAACTCAAAATAGTAATGTTCTAGCACAAGTCAAGTCTCCCTCCCCAATCAGCAGTGTGCCACAGGACTTGGCATTTGCCTTTATAATCACTCACAGGATTATGTCACAATTAGTCTGTTCAAAGGAGACATCTGGGTCACCATGTCCTTGATAATAAAAGATAGCTTAAAACCACCTCTCCCTCACATGAAGCTACTGCAAACTGTTTCACTATTCAAGGTACAAGTAGAAACAGACAGAGTGAAGGTAAATACTTAAATTGATATGCAACCATATGTACTCTTCAACTCTGTGAAGAGTACAAATTTGAAATTAAATATTGACAATGCCACAGTAAGGCAATTTCTTTTGAAATATTTTAGTGCTTAAGAGTTTTAAGAGCTCAGTTCTCGTAAGACTGGCCCATTGTTGCCCCTTTCACATCAAACTACTTAGTAAATACAAAGTTATTAAACTTTTCATTGGCAAAACCAGACTCCTACACAGCAAGGTCTAATGTTGCTGTCTCACTGGTTTAAAAACTTGTGCAAGTCAGTCCAGAGCTTCTAACAAATGCCTGGGCACTCCACCCAATACAAATCACAACTCTGCAGGACAGCCTCAGGGAACCAGCTGCTGCTTGCAGCAATTCAGCAGGAAAGAAGGTGCCAAAGTTTATAGATTAAAGGTATTCAACTAAGTAAATTGGTGAGTACATTCAATACAAAGCGTACAAAGTGTTGCAATTTCCCAGTAGCTTCAGGTGTTCTGCAAAAAATTAGTTCAACACAACCAACAGAAGGGTCAGGCTAGAGGGCTGGTTCCAGGACTAGCAATCAAGATTAGAATAAAGAAAACAATTGTTTACTGTAAAGAAGCAATATTTGATATGTTTGAATTTTAAGTCAGCATACTCGACACTAAGTATTCTAATACTCAAGTTTCAGGGATGCTTCATCTTTTCACTTTTCTAAAATCTCACATTCTGATATTTTTTACTATCAAGTTTTAATGAAGAAAAAACAACACATCTTCATTTCTAGTTGCTTATAGCCGGGTATTTTCATCATCATCTTAGATGCTGGGAACTACAAGTGCAGTATATTCTCAGGAGAGAAATAAGTGAATCTAAGTCTGCTAGATACAGGGAAGCACTTCTGGGCTACCTACAATGACCATATGGTCCAACTGCCTGACCAATTCAGAGCTGACTAGAAGTCAAAATATGTTATTAAGGGCACTCTCCAAATGCCTCTTACACAGTGACAGGCTTGGGGCATCAACCTCCTGCAGGAAGCCTGTTCCAGTGTTTGACCACCCTCTCTGTAAGGAAATGCATCCTGATGTCCAGTCTAAGCCTCCTGTGGTACAGCTCTGAACCATTCCCACATGTCCTATCCCCAAATACCAGGGGGAAGAGCTCAGCATCTCCCCCTCCATGCCCCCTCCTCAGGAAGCTGTAGAGAGCTGTGAGGTCACCCCTCAGCCTCATTTTCTCCAAATGAAACAAGCCCAAAGTCCTCAGTCCCTTCAAACAGGACATTGCCTCCAGCCCTTTCACCACCTTTGTTGCCCTCCTCTGGACACATTCTCATCCTTCACCCTCGTTCTTCAGCTGTGGGGCCCAGAGCAGCACACAGAGCTCAAGGAGAGGCTGCACCAAGGCTGTACAGCAGGGCAGTCACCTCTGTCACCAGCTGGGGATGCTGAGTTTGATGCACCCCAGGAAGGGGTTTGTCCTCTGGGCTGCCAGGGTGCATTGCTGGCTCCTGCTGAGCCTGCTGCTGACCGGCACACACAGGTTCTTAACTGTATTCTGGTAAATTCATGAACACAAACCCTTCAGGACTCCAGAATTACCCAGGCAAGCCAGGGCTTAAGCACATTTGCCGCTTGCTCAGGTTAGGTACATGCATGCATCTCATTCAACACAGAATTCCTATGAATGAACAGATGTTACTCAGAGAAGGTCCATGAAACTCAGAAATCAAGCAGGTAAGTTGTTAGGGAATGTCAAACAAATATCTACCAGTGGATCCAGAAAGCCTCCTTTCCTGCACTGCTTGACCCTAGACCTATCCTTGCTGTACAGAACTTCTATATGAATAAAATTTGGGGACAAGGGCATTTTGCATTTAATATTTGATATGTACTATAAAGCCTTAAAGTATGCCTATACAATATTTCTATGAAGCTAGCTAATGTAATTTTTTGCCTAAATATATTGAAATAAATATGTTTATCAGTGATAAAATTATGAATAATTAATATATAATAAAATCTTAGTTTTATGTTTTGAAAGCCCCCTAAAAAGTTTTATTTTCTTAAACAGTTAACATCTCCTAAGTTCAGAGTTGAAATCATCACCGTTTACACTTGTAACAGGTTTACATCTTGAGAGTCCTCAGGATGACTAGAAGCAAGTCAACTATTTTTAGCAAAACCTACACCATCACAGCAACAACAGCTGCTAAGAGAAGCAATTTTAGGGAACACTTTCCCCCACTCTGCAGCTGATACTTCCTAACCTTTCTCCTGGTACAATCAAAAAGTTTATCCTGTATCCAGGAGCTAAGGGTATTGTGTATTCACTGCCGACAAAATCTTCTGAGGAGGAAATTACACAAAATAATAGCTCTATTTTTTTTGCCAAGTACAGCCTTCAGTTTGTAAATTAGTTTTTGGGCCTTAATGAGTACTGATTAATGAAGTATAAAAAAACACACCCATCTCATACTACAAAAACTCAACTCTTTCTTCAGCCATGCTTACACAAAGTCACAACTAATTTCAAGTCCCCCTTCTAAGAGATGACAGTTTCAGACTTTCTCATTAAAAGTTCAAAGAAAATTATTGATTTGTTTTTACAAAGTGTTTTTTCTTCACCTCATTTACTACTATACTTCAGGATTTTAGCCAAAAGCCTCTCCTAAAAATTCAGCCCTAGGCCCACAAGCAACACAAATAAAATTGTCATCCAGACAGTTTTAGTTTAGTTAAGACACTGAAAAGCAAATATTGGGCTGTTTAGCTACAGATCTTGCTATATGATTAATCATACAATACCTTAAGTAGTATCTTTTGTCCCAGAGCTTTTTTTGGGGGGGCAGAGGGGAATTGGGGAAACACATGAAGTGTGGCACAGAAATAAATTATAAAAAACATACAATCTAAAAAGACATTACAACATAAGAGACAATGCTTTCAGAGATCAAGGCAGCAAACTACCACTGTTAACAGTAATAGAAATAAAGTCCCATTCTGGACTTGTCAATGTGTAAGTTTTTGTCATTCATCAATACCACAATGTCTGTTTAGATCCTGGCTTGTCTTTACTTCAAAAGGCATTCTAGAATAGCTGCTTTTCCACTATTTGCTGGGTGGATTTAACATTCTCCCTTTTGTCTAGTTAACCACAAGATATTGAAAGAAACAGAAGTAGGAATTATTTCAAAATAAAGGTGATAAAAGAAAATGCACAACATATTTAGAAGGTAGTTCTCTTTCAAAAGAAATTTAGATACAAATGTTATCTGTCAGTAAGGAAACCCATTGTCCTGGTTACAGCCAGGGCAATTAGAATAAAGCAATGTAGAGAACTCTTTGTTGTACTCTTCGGTAGACAATACAAATATGTGCCAAATTAAGCAACATGTTCATAACACAACATAACACAGAACATTTTTATTCCTCCCTGTTTCCTATGCAATCTTTCTCCTTTCATTAAGTACTGCTTGAAATTCTTAATATTTCTTCTAGACCCACAACTGATAAAACGCTGCATTTTAGATTTTCCATTTAATCATATAAATCCTTCACAGAAAAATATATATCACTAAAACCAAACTTCTGGGCTTGACCCATAAATAACTGACTAACATGTAAGACTGCAGACTAGATGATCATAATTCCCCTTTGCCTAAACTCTCCCCTTGCTCTAAAACACAAGACTGTTCTAAAAGTTGGGATGATAGGCAAGTACTCGTTCTCCACATCAGTGTTAACTCAAATACCTTTTCTTCACAGTCAAGGCTGTATTTCACAAGTAACCAGTGACATATAAAAGACACTTAAAATAAGGATATTTCAATGTTCCCATTGACTATTCCCAAAAACTATTTTAAGTACATTAGAATTTTTCATGTTTCTTTCTATACAAATTCTTTTTAGATCAAGGTATCCTTTGTCTTTCAAAGACTACTTAATCCTTCCCTTCTGCATTTGCAAAACAGCTAAAAACTAATTATGGGCATATACACGAGCAGCAAGAAGAATCATGATGTATGTCATTTTTTTGGCACCACTGTGTCAACAGATACACTACACACAACCTACTTACCTACCTCTACAAGTTCAGAGGTAGTTCTGTTACCTCTGGTACTACAGGGACTTCACACAAAACTTGACAAAAATGCTTAAAACGCTTTTCCAAAAAATGATATTTAAAGTATTTGTTTCAAAATTTTATTACAAATTACTTTCTTGAAGTAGTTTTTGTACAGTATGCATATTATGTACAGATGGAAAATTTCTTGGAATGTTTAGTCTTCTAGTAATTGAATCATTCAGGATAGGAAAAAAATCAAAATTGTATTAGATTTAATTTTCAACTAAAGACAATTACTATAAAATCAACTGGCTATTCAGAGAGCGACACAATTATATACAAACCTACACTGTACCTGGAAGATTCAAGCTGAGTACAAACTAGTACTTGACTTCCACTACAGAACTGGTTTGTACAAAAAAAGGGGGACAGAGTGAAGGACAGACCGTAAGAGTTATTACAAAGGCATTCAGCTTAGTTTAATGAAAGCATAAATCTTACATAAACATATGTAAAAGACAGGTAAAGTATTTTCAGATACTGGAGTATTCTCTTCACATTTGGTAAATTTTCTGTCAACAACTGTAATTCATCTGAGCTCAAGAGGTATTGGCTCCAACTTGGTCACAAAAAGAAATTAAAATATTCTATAACATTCTATGAGACAAACAGCAGTTTATGCTTTGTTCTCATCTGTCCTTTGGGATTCTGTTGGGTGGCTCAGAATAGCACAACATGACATGGGAACAATAACATCAGCTGAAGTATATGGAGCAGGAAGTACACACTTGTTACCAAATCTGTTATAAAGTGCTTTGTCCAGGTAGTTTGGCACCAATGCTAACACTCCAAAAAACCATGTATAACTCCACAGAAGATGGAATTCTCTGAAAATGATTAAGGCTCTAGACAAATACATCTAGGATAGATGGATTTGTATCCAAGAACCTGAAGTGTGAAATTAAACCTGTGTTCATGTCAGATAAAGAGCAGGGAACCAGGCTGGGCATTGTAACCCAGGACAGAACAGGAGCAGAGCAGTCAAGGGAACTAGCTTTGGGTATCATGAATCCATCCAGGGAGAGAACCCAACTAAAATGATAAAGACTGGTCATTTTTAGAGACCAGCTTTTCAAGGGAGCTCCTGACAGCTGCAATGGCTTGGATACTTTGCATTACCATATCATGCTTACTTGAAGAGTTTTGCTGAGCAGAAATAAACAGCATAATAAACAGCATCCCCTCCACAAAAGAGGAAGACACTCTAAATACCCACTGGACCCACTCTCATCTGTGGGTCCAGACAAATTCCAAAGAATAGTAAGAGGCAAATGAAGATAGTGACATTTTACAAGCACCCAGCCAAATAACAAAAACAATGAATCTGAGCTAAATTTTGCATCCATCACATATTCACATTCCCATGACTATACCCAAATGACCATGGGTACATATGGCAGTATTTGCCACAAGAGCCATAACATTATCAGGCTGAGCTGGATATTTAGGAAGCTAGTTCATAGGCAGACAAAGATGAAGCAAGGGATCACCTACAAGCAAACTGCAACTATTGGAAAGGGAACACCACCAATGACAGCAGGAAAATTCTTATAGTGACAGGTAATAAGTTTGATAGCAAGTTTGATATATCCATCCCAAGTCATTTGTTATTTGTTATTAGGACAAACTTTCTCTCCATACAGCAGAGCGCTGAAACAGTTTACTCAGAGAGGAGCTTCTCACAAGACAGAGTTCAAGACCCAGTTGAAGAAAAACACATCACGTCTGACATAATGCTGGCAACAGCCCTGCTCAAAACAGGTTGGACTAGATGACCTCCAGAAATCCTTTCTGATGAACCCTTCTTTGTACATATACATTTCAAAAGGCTCACGGGGGAACACATCCTACAGAAAATCAGCTCTGTGGACAAGTAATAGACTTTTATTGTACTTGTATGTACCCAGTAATAGACTTGAGAGAAAATACAGAGGCTATGAAACACTTGAAGGAACACAAGTAAGGTTCTTTAAAAAGCACAGAAAACAAGAGCAAGATCTCTTGTAAGATTGTCTCTTCTTGCAAAACAGGTGCAGAGATTCTTAATTAACCATATGTATATTTTTCACATTTTAAAAGGTGTTCCCTTTTTTAACAGAGACACGCAGTCACCCCAGCCTATTTCAATGCCTCATCATCAGACACATAAATGAGATTTTCATTTAAGTCTAATCTAAGCCTCCCAACGTGCAATTTATTCAATTGCTTCTTGTCAGATCCAAATGATTCTTGCCCTATCTTGTCTCACCTTATTTTAGTCAACATTAAAAACACATTCCCTGTATATTTTAGTCTTCTTTCAAGGGATGTATTTACTAAATTTCCCATTCTTTGCTGCATTTCTCTCAGCACCTTCACTTGCTTGGAATACATCTGGCCACAGACACCCAGCTGAGCCCAGCTACTCCATGCACAACAGAAAGAAGCTTTATCAGTCTCACACACTCGAGTTGTCAACCCAGATAAGCATGAAAGGAAACCATCCCTATGCTAAGGCTTTACCTGCATATTGACAGCAGGCTCCAAATTCTGTATCTAGTGTTTTACTTGGTCAAGCTTGTTTTTATAAGGCTAAGTTCTACTGTGTCTTTGATTTAATCCAAAGAAACCAGATGATCAAATATATTCCTCAATTACTCAAGTTTAGATACAACTGGAATAATGAAATCTGAAGTTGGAAAACAATACAAGGCACAAATGGGTTTAATATGCATAATTAAAAAGAGACCCCACTTTACTTGGTGACCTTTCAACTTAGTTACTAAAAGTAATTTGTAAATATGACTGGAAAAGCAATTCAATTAATGCTCCTACTGTAAAACAATAGTTACTGAAAGAAGAAACATGTCCACAAAAAAGCCTCTCTTCACACTCCATAACTTACAGAACGTGCAAGGAATTACCAGTCACTGCTAAACAAATGGCATGAAATTAAAGCAAGAATAACTAAGTGCAGGGGGGAAAAAAATACTTGCATAAGAAGAAAACCAGCAAGCATTAAGTTACTACTTAGCTGTGCAGACCAATCTAAAATAATTCAGACAACTTATTTTAAATCAAAGACATGGACTGTAACTGCTATAAACATAAGATACCTGTTCAAGTACATCCAACTTTAATTCAAGTTTACTGAGCACAACGTCTCCTCCCCAGAGTGACAACTGCAGATCTGAAGGCTTCAAGTTCTTTATGTAGCGATTCACATAACTCATCAAAATAGGAGTTACATAGGACTCCAGCATTCTGGAAGATCTCTGTTTTACAGGTCAAGCACTAGGAAAAGGACAAGAAATTGAGATGTCAGTTACATAGCTCCAGTCTAATTTTCAATAATGCAACACTCCCATTGTTTGAAAGTATGAAAATAATTCTAAACATTGTTTATAGTCAGAGGTTCATACAGTTACATACAAAGATAAAATATATAGAAAGATGCAAGCACATCTATTTATATGTATGAATTTTCAGGTTACATATAATACATATGTATATTCACACACATATCTGTGTGTGTATATATATATTTAGATACACATATATATATATCAGAACTATTAACTACCTTGTCCAAAAGAAAAGTCAAACAAACAAATGAAGAAACAGAAAAGGTTATCGAGCAGTCCACCGTGCTTTCGCACAGCATTTAAGTGACAGGAAAACTCCTTATGGGAGTCATTAAAAGGATAAATTTGGATAACATCAAAAAAGGGTAACTCCTAATAGATAAGAGTCCACACTAAAATATCGCCTTAGATGCACCTCACCGGTCTCAGTACAGTGTACAAGGCAACCCTGCCAGTTTCGTGCCAGCCTGAACTCCAAGAACCCAACATCTTTCACGAACCGAGCTGAGGTTACGTTAAGGTCTGCCATCACTCCCATCCCTCCCCACATCCTTTCCCAAACCCCGCCGTCCGGAGGAGACCCTTCCCCGTCCCGTCACCGCCGCGCCTTCACCCGGATACCTTCACAAACCCGGGAACCTCGCGCCCGTACCTTCGGGACACATCCTCGCACGTCCCTCCCGCGGGCCCACGCCCCCTCAGGGCCCCTTTACCTGGCCCTGCACAGCGCCCCGAGGCTCTGCGCCCACCGCGGGCCGGCCGGGCCGCGGGAGCGCCGCGCACGCAGCGCCTCCGGCAGCGCCTCCCGCCCCGGCTCCGCCGCTCGGGCGCTTCCGGGTTCTCCGGCGCATGCGCGCTGCTCCGCCGGCCCTCGGCCGGAAGCGTTTGGCGCGAGCGCGGGGCGGGGCCAGGTGGTGGCTCTGAGGGCGGCGGGGGTCACGTGCCCCGCGGGGGCGGGGCCGGAGTGCCCCGACGTCCCCGTGAGGCGGCGGGAGCGCGCGGGCAGTGTGACAGTGACAGGAACGCGGAGCGGGCGAGGCTGGGAAAGCCTCCGAGGTCATCGAGTCCAGCCAACAGCACCATACACACCACGTCAACCATACCATGGCACTGAGTGCCTCGTGCGGTCTTACCTAAACACCCCCAGGGACGATGACTCCGCCACTTCCCTAGGAAGTCCGTTCCGGTGTCTAATCACCCACTCTTCACGTGAATAAGTTCCTCCTAACGTCCAACTTGAACATCCTCTGACACAGCTTGAGTTTGTATCCTCATGTTCTCTCCATTTTTTTCTGAGAGGAGGTTCCAATTCCCATGTGACTGCAGCCTCCTTTCTGGCAGTGGTAGAGAGCAATAAGGTCATCCCTTAGCCTCCTTTGCTCCAGGCCAAACACCCCCAGCTCCGCCAGCTGCTCCTCATAGGACTTGTCCTCCAGACCCTTCACCACCTCCGTTGCCTTTCTCTGGACTCTCTCCAGCACCTCAATGTCCTTCCAGAACTGAGGGGCCCGGAACTGCACACAGCACTGGACACAGTCTCCTCCCAGGGCTGAGGGGCCCAGCCACCCCTCAGGTGTGTGAGCCCCCACTGTGGGGAGCTTGGGCATGGCAGGCTCTGCCCGGAGCTCTGTGAGCCCGTCATGTGCCCCTGCCTCAACCAGCCCCAGCTCCACGGTTTGGTTCATATTGTTATAATTGACAAATGGCCGTGTGGGGCAAACCCCAGTGGTGGCAAATGCTTGTTCCCACTCTGCTTAATAAAGGTGTGCATTTTCTGTCTTGGTTTAGAACAAGGTTCTGCTTAGGTTCTCAATTTCACCATTTCAGATGTGAGAGGTGTTCCTGACACCCAGGAATGCCCTTGATATTCTGCATGCTCAAAGTGCTTCTCCCTTCTCTAGATCATAGAGAAGAGCCATCTTTAGCAGGATCAAGTCCCTTTGGGGTTGCTTGTGGCACCCAGAAAATGCCCTGGAAAGGTGAGTTAGTAGAATGCAGGCTGACGTGTTGGCTATATGGGTGATTTGGAAATGAGCTGAGCTCCTTGTTGTCAGGGAAAAGTGCAGTAAGCAGCACCTGTGGGCATGGCTTTGATGTAGATAATTAATAACCTTTTACAAAGGCCTCTGATTTGAGTTTCAAAGGAAAGCCTGGGATGTGCCTCTTGAGTTACATATTCCTCCTGGAAATTTGAAATCCCATGAATTTGATCTGGAGTGTAGTTACATGGCTGAAAAGACAACACTGTACAGTATCTGAGGGAGCATATGTGAAGCTCAAACAGCAAATGCTCGGGCAGGAGCCTACCCTATTGCAGTGCATATGTTGAAATTTGGCTGAGCTAATCAAGGTCTGGAGGCTCCAAATCCTGCTGGATTACCTGTCTGTTCTGCCTCTGGAACACATGAATCCTGAGCTAACCATGAATCAAACCTCCTTTTGCATACACCGTTGCCTCACTTGCTCTGCCCTCTTCACTCATGAATCACAGCAAGTCAGTATTTCACCTCATGAAGAATCAAAGCAGCTTGGACTACTTTTCTTCTTACAGTGGTCACCACTCCCACAGCTCATACCTGAGTGTATGTTCAAGCATTCTTCAGTACCTGTGGCATGTTAACCTGTGGCTAAGAGGTGGTAGCAGGCAGATGAGAGACAGGAAAATTTTAACAGTGTCGGTGGTCTTTAATTAATGTTGTGCTTCTGACTAAACAATTTCTGTAGGACTAACGTTCTTGAAGAATTCTTTTGCAGAACTGCTATACCTTTCTGTCCCCTCTGCTAGAGGGGTAGGAGTTGTGAATTTTACTGGTAACACTTTTCAGGAGTGTGCACTGCAAGCCAGCTCAGAGAAATAATCAGTGCTAATGGAAACAATCTCATTTATAGCATACCCCCCAACAGAGTTGCATTGACACAACAGAAGGATGTAGCAACTGATAAGTGTAATGTTGAAGCACACCCTAAAGCCTGCATCAAAAGCCCTTATTTCAACAGAAAAACATTCTTCTGTTTCTTTGTCTATTATGTTATTATCTTTGAATGACCTTTCCAATCAGTGCTGGAATGTTTTCTGACAGTTCAGAATTGAAGAACAATGCCCTATTTTGGTGAAAAATCAGTAAACAAGAAGAAGAGTAAGGGAAAAACATAGTGCTCCTGGCAGCTGCCTGGCAGACCTAGCAGCTGAGAACAACTCTGTAATTTTCCTGGCAGTTATTAGCATTTCATTATAACTACCTCCATCTCAGTTCTAGTTCAAGTATGTTGACACCCTGAATAATTTATTTCCTACAGTAGGAAAAAAAAATAGGAAAAAATTGAAGGGATCACACAGGAATAAATCTTTGAAGGAAAGGAGATAAATGGGTGGCATGAAACAAGAGTAGCTGGAGAGGGCTATAAAGGTCCCTGATGTACAGAGGGATGTGAGCTGAATATGTGGGGAATTTGCAGGTAGTAGGGCATGTCTCCTAGAAATGTCAGCTCCTTGAGCTAGTCCAATTTATTCAGTATTTCAACACTTCAGTGAAACATGCAGGATAGGTATAATTAAAATTGCAAATCTAGTGGCATGGGAATCTTGTTCATCCATATAACTTGAGCAATTGTGAATCCCTGAATAGCTAACAAAAGTAGCTACAGTTTACCTGGAAACTGAAAAGGTGCACACGAAACAGTGTCACTTTTGGCTGGACATGAAAAAAACAGCACTTCAAGGAGGTCCTCAGGAAACATATCTACCTGCAGAGTACATTTTTTTCTTTATAAAAGACTCTATCAGTGTGTTTCTGGCTTCAGTGTTATTGCTATAGGCTATTTCCTTTTTTTTGCAACAGAAGTTGGATCAATGAAATACAAAATGGAGGGGAAAAATAGAGTTCATTAAAAATGAAGAAAATCTAGAAAGGTAGAGGATGATTAAGTGGCTGTTACAGAATTACTCGATCACAGAATGGTTGGGGTTGGAAGGCACCTCTGGAGATCACCCAGTCCAACCCTCCTGCTAAGGCAGGTTCACCTACAGCAGGCTGCACAGGATTGCATCAAGGACAGTTTGTATCTCCAGAGAAAGAAATTTTCTATCTCCACAACCTCTCCTGTACAGTCTGTTCCCTGGGTTCTCTGTCAACCTCAGAGTAAAGTTCTTCCTCATATTTTGTTGGAATTTTCCATGCATCATTTTTCTGCCTGTTGCTCTCATCCTACTGCTTGGCACCACTGGAAAGTGCCTGGCTCCATCCTCTTGACTCCCTTCCTTCAGGTACTGATAGACATCAATAAGATGCCTTCTCAATCTTTCCTTCTCCAGCCTAAACAGCCCCAGCTCTCTCAGCCTTTCCTCATCAGTGAGTTGCTCCAGACCCCTAATTAAATTCATAGCACTCCACTGGACACTCTCTAGTAGCTCCTTGTCTTCCTTCAACTGGAGACCTCAGAACTGAACACAGTACTCCAGGCATGGCATCAACCAGGGTAAGCTACCTGAGGCTGCAGTTAAAGGGAAAAATAAGGAAAATACACATCTAAATAGATTTTTAAATGTTTGGCCTGGGCAGTTTACAGTACATAAGACAATCTGAGGTCATTGACAAGAAGGGTTGAGAGACAACCTGTGTGGATCTTCTTTTTTACCTGGAAAAAGGGGTTTAGTCCCCAGCCTCCTTTCTATGTCCCTCAGCTAACACTGGATACTTTAACCAGGTTACTGAGCAATCTGCTGTCAACATCTCTTCTGCTCCAGTGCCTCCAAGTAAGCAGCATGGATATGGGCAACTGGTCCTAGAAGCTTTCAGTCCATTCATGTGGCAGAAAACTGCTGGCTTATGATTCTTTAGAGCCTACTGAGGTGTCCTATCCAGACTGCATGAAACCGACAGTGTGAAGGAGTTTGTAATCATAAATTATCAATACTAATAGAGATATTTCAGAATCACCTGTGAGGAAAATAAAAATTGCTTCGCTTTTCTCCCTTCCTGTTCTAGGTGCTAAAACATGGACTAGTTGATTTGTAACATTTCTTGTTGGTTCTTTTACTACAAATTATTCTTGTAGTAAATGATGTAGTATATTATAGATAGATGTAAAATATGTGTCTAAATGTGTTTATATTGTAATATATAAGAATAATGTATTATAAATATTTGCCCTCTCTTTGAAGGAAAGGAGATGAATGGGTGGCACGAAACAAGAGTAGCTGGAGAGGTTATAAAGATCCCTGATGTACAGAGGGATGTGAGCTGTGAATGTCCTGAGCTCAAACTAAATTAACTAAAAAAATTCATCTTCTAATATCTTTCAAACATTAAAAAGCAACAAAAAAACCCAATCTAAATCAATCTGTTTTACTATTAGAAATAAATTGGTTATTAGTGATGTCATGTTACCTAATTATTAAATCATATATAGCATTCAGAAACTGGGAAACAAAAATTGCCATGCCACTTTTATTACTATAATAGCCCCCATGTTACTATGGGGTTATTTTCAAGTTCACCAAAATGCACATAGATTTGAAATTTGGAAATATTAAAAGCTTTTTTTTTAATTGCACATATGCTTTCACTGTAATCTGGATTTTTGGTATATTCTAAATTTTAAGGTGCAAACAATTGTCTATGATAAATTTTATTTGTTCTTCTATTCCCTAAATTGTTTCTGAAAATCATAGTGAAAGAGCTGTCAGCTGTAGTCTTGAAGCAATATTTTTTTTCAGTTGTTAAGAAAAATAGATTTAATTGTGGCACCTTTAAAATGGAAAATTAGTATTCAAAAATATCAAAATAAATTTATTATTTGTAACTATGATCTGTTGAAACAGTTACAATTCACTCTAAGTAAAACAGAGAAGGTATTAATTTAGTGATCAAAGGTCATGAAGTTCTGGAAGCTTTTGATATATAATCCCAGCTCATTGCTGCCTCATCTGGTTTTTTAGGAAAATGCTTTCCCCAGCTCAGCTAATCCCTGCAGCAGTCTGGGGACAGAATGCTCGGGGCAGTGGGGAGCAGGACACATTTATGCAGATTCAGATGCTAACCCATCTCAAGCTTCAGCAGTCTCGTCTGGTGTCTCCTCTGTGGGTGAGTGTTCACTCTGAGTCAACAGGGCCAATGTCTGTCCAATCTCCTCTTCTAAAGGGGGAGCAATGGACTGACAGCCTACTTGGTTTGGTCCAGACAGTGATAGTACACTCAAATGTAAGGATTTAGCTATAATAACTGGTGTTTTAAAATGTTGCCATGCATAAATTCTTTGTACATAAATTTGGTTTCTTTGGGAATTATTAAACCTCAAATAAAGAGGCAGTATTACATCTCCAGAATGAATTGTCCTGAATTTTATTCACACACCAGAATGAATGAAAGACAGATAAAAAACTTGAATGGAACAGGCTGGAAATAAATGAACAGTTTAGTCTTCTAGGAGTATAATTTTCAGGTACATTATGAGAGGCAAGCATGGCTGTCTAATCAGGAAAGTTAATACTGGAAACTGTTTTTCAAGGTTTTGTTGAATTAGTAACAAAGGAAACCAGTTACCCACCTTGCAGTAGTGAAATTTTAAGGTATATAATGATATTTGACCTGTTCTGATATGCTTGAAGGGTTTATGTGTCCTTTGGGTAGGAAGTGGTATCTTTGACTTCTACACCTAATTATGAAATACATCCCAGAAAGTCAGCCAAGAAGATGTAATTTCTGGTTCCAGTGCATGAAATATATGTTTGACAATTTTAAACTGTGTATGTAGAGAAACATGTAACTTATTACCGCCTCTGGGTATGAACAGATTTATGCACTAAAAGTTTCACATAGGTTTTGCTAGACTGTTCCTATGCTGTTCATGCAAAATGTGTATTTCTAATGACAACTTCTAGCATACAGTCTTTTAAAATATTCCTGCTTTTCAGGAGTTAAATAATCACTTTTCTCCAGTATTTACATATTTACATGTACAAAAAATTGCAAGTCTATGATTTTATATGTACTTGTACCTATAAATGATTTTCAGTAAATAAGAAATGCATGAATATGCTATCAATATATTTCAATTAAATATTTATACATATACTGCTATTATAATTGATCCTCAATAAAAAATTTTGTATGTTATCAAAAGTTTAAAAGTAACCAACAGCTTCTTTCTATGTAATTTCTTGGCTCTTTAGGGGATGAAGATGAAAATGGCAAAGCTCAGGAACCTTTTTGCTGGAACTATGCTAAAATCCAGTTCCTTTTATTGGCAAAGTGAATCTTTCTGTGAAACTGTAACACTTTGTGATGCCCTTTTTTTGGCTTGTCCTGCAGCTGTACCAGGAACATTCTTGCAGATTCTGAAGTCTGTACTAAAATTTCTTCATCATGTGAACAAAAATGATCTTAAATTTGATTTACATGTTGTAGAGCTGATATTAATGAATATCACGCATGTTGGACAGCAACAAGAACTGCAAAGCCAAGAAAATGTGTCAGCTCTGCAAAGTCACCCTTGGAACCTGAATGGCAGACACAGCTCCATGTGAATAAAATCTTTAATATTTGTGGACTGATCTCCTGAGTTTCTTGGACTTTATAGATAAGTAGACATGGGTCCTAATATTGAAATAAATCTGTAAAAATTGAAATCAGTCTGTGAAAGGTACAAAGAACTAAAAAGAAAATATGGAAAGCAGATAATTTATAAGAGGGAGACTTTTTATCATTTCCAGAATTTTTAGTGATTTCTTAGCTCTTTGTCCTAGCATATAACATGCAGGCTTTAGATAGGCTAATTTTTTTCTCTCTGAGAACTTATGGATGTTAGCATTCAATTTTCTGATTTTCTGATGTATTTTGTCAGGAAATTAGGTAGCTGTTTCACTCCCCTCCAAAAATCAATAGCTATAAAAGCTCTGTGAAGATCCCACTTCTGATAGAATGACTGCTCAGAATTGCCTCTGGCCCTGAAAACAAGGTGTAGATTCTATTCATCACACAGCAGTTTTGAGACATTTTTGGTTCAGTTGCAAATTTTGAGACTCTCTGGATTTATTTTTGCTTTTAAGTGAGTGCTCCTTGCTGTTTCAGCAGCCATTATCAATTGCTTGCTCTCCATCCTTTTTCTTTTCATTCACCTAATTTCCTGCCCACATTTTAGATTCAGTGTTGCTAACAACAGTAACTTAAGTATGAATTGTAAATTGCAGAAAGTCTCCCTTCAATCTTAAATTCACTGAGTAGGCAGGATTGCATATCTTGCATTTCATTCCAAGGACGTAGGGTTTTTTTGTCTGCCCATTTTTTCTGAAACACACAATCAATTAGTATTGATTTCTGGTCTTCTGTATCCCACATGCATTGAGGTGATGCAAAGAACTTCATGCTATACTTCTTGTTATGCATTTTATATCATGCAGTCATAATGCACAGAACAGTTCTTTTCAGATTAATATCATTCGTTTGTCCAAAGGTGATGGATGTGGTGGTCTTGATGCCATTTCAATTACATGATATACATCTATTATTTTCTCCATATAATCTAAAACTTGGAAGCATGGGATGAGTGTTGATTACCACAGGTAATGGTAGCCAAAATTTGAAAGACTGTTTTATAAAGTGTGCAAAGGTTTATAGCATGATTTCAGTGAGAGATGATTGCAATATTGTATAAGATAATGCAAACATTTTTATTAGTGATGGCTCTGACTCTTTTCTGAATCTTGCTTGATACTGGAAATTTTTAAGGTCTATGTGAGAAACAGTAAAAACAACATACACAGTCTATCAGTAGTTTACATTTGTTACACAGGCTGCAAAAATAAAACTTGCTTACATCCAGACACTGCGTTTCAGATAGTTTATTCAAGATTTCCATACTTATGTCATGCCTAAGAACAAATATCAGCAAGTCTATAAGATGGAAAGAACTTCCCAAAATTAGTTTTTAGATTTTAATTGGAAAGCTGACACTACGTGAATCACCTGCTTTGCAGAAATGGGTCTTGTTCTTTCATCCAGACGTTTTGTCGTAACCTTTATTGTGTTTTCAAACAAACATGTGACATTTCTAGAAATGAAATTCGGCCTAACAATTTAGTGTTCTAAGATATTCTCTTAGCAACAGAACACAGCTGCTGATTTTAATTCTGATCACAAATTACGTAGAAAAACTGAGTCATATTAGACTGTTTTCTCTTCATACCTCTGTTTTCTCTCATGTTTCACGCAGTTTCTTCTTTAACAAGAAACAAATATGTGTGAAAAGGGAGAAATAGTGGTGTTTCATAGGAGAGTATATTTGCTTCTTTCAGACACACAAATTTGATACTGAGAAATTAATCCTTCTTTTAGGTAAGCTGGAAAAATTTGTCAAGGCATCCCAAAATTTCCTAAATGGGAAACTTCTGAAAGTGGGACAGCTGCTATCAATTAGCAATTCAAAGTTCATGTTCTCATCAGCTCATGTCTTGAGGTACAACACCATCCTTTCTAAAGCACTTGACAATTGCAAATCCATACCATTTCTCTACAAAGTACCAACCTCCCCTTTGCATCCCTCCATTAAGTTTTAACTCCCTCCATTAAGGAGTTGTTATCACAATAGACATGAAGTTGAGTTGTTATCACAGTAGAGGTGAAGTATTTCATTTTCAATGCTTTGCACTTCTTTCAAGCACATTACCATTACTCTCCCTGCTTTACTCTTGGAGATGCTTAGGCCTTTCTGTGCTGGCAGGGATGCAAATAACCATCCCAACTCCATGTTTTTTATCCTGTTCATTTTATCACCTAAGCAGTCATTCATACATGGAGACAACATGTTTCAAACACCTCTGAAAACCTTCACTATATTTTGTCATCTCCTTTCTATAAAATTCACCAGGATGTCTATCAGGATGACAACAGCTAGGAGCAAGGGAACTGATACCTTCCCTGTCAGATGGATCACTGTCATATGATTATATCCTTGGGCTCCTCATCCATCAGCCATATCTCCATGTTGTCACCTTAGGATGTAATTAGGTGCAACCATTTTTCATGTAACAAACACATGCCAACTGCAACATCTGGGGAAAGCATAAAGCCAAGTGACACCTTTATGTTACATATTTTTCAGGCAAGGATCATCTCTCTGTTCTGGGTTTGTATAGCATCTTGTAAAACATTACTTCAATTCCTGACTGCAGCTTTTAGTTTTTCTGCACTGCAAGAAATGTTGGTAGCAAAGTCTTTTCAATGAGATCCAACTCATTGGACTGGAGTAATGTAAATCCAGTTTGCATTACTTGGATGGCCATTAAAACCATTTGAGATAAAAGCAGTGGGCATTAGCTCATGGAGAATTGTGTGCCTTCCAATCTCTATCAGTTCAAAGGCTTTCCAGCAGCAAATAATGTGAACTGGCAGGATGACTAAAAACCTTCCTGTTCGCTGCAGTTCTCAGAATTGTACACTACATAAAGAGAGGGATTTAATGACCACAGAAAAATACAGCCAAAAGAAATGTGGTGGGTAAATATGACTGGGAAAGAAGGTGAACCCAAGCCTGAATAGAGCATGAGTTTAACCCAAAATGTCCTAGTATCTTCAGGGAGCTGGGAGCACCTCCAGGAGGTCTGTCTTGGTCCAGATGCAGTAAGAAATGAAGCACTTCTTTCCAGACACTGAAACAAAATAAAAATGGACAGCAGATTTTTTTTTCTCCAGCTTTGTGATGGACTGTTTCACTCTCATATTACAGAGATGAAAGAACAGAGCAGTATGATCCTCTTAGAGGGATTGTAACAGCCACACAGACCCTCATCTTCTTGCTCTCCAGGGGCCTGCCACCTTTTGTGCTCTTTCATAGATGGTTAGCACTAAAACCACTAAAACATTGCCATCTCAAATTGAGTGAGAAGCAAAGGGCATATCACAGTAGTTCTTTGCTTCTGAATCAGTGGTCAATCCATTCCAGGAAGATAAAAATACAGAATAAATATTGCTGTTATTCCACATATCCTGGTAGTATCATTTCAATCTGTTGACTGTACAGTCTGTGAGACGGTGCACTGGTTAATGCTGTAAATGCTCCTTTTAAAACCTGGGAAGTTAGAACAGATATTATTTTAATGAAAGCATAGATGTGGAGGCTACAACAAATTCCACAGGAAGATTCTAAATCCTCCAACACTTTGGATTTTTCATCAGCCTGGATTTAAATTGACCCTAATAATGTGTATACTTAGTGCTTACAATCACATGTATAAGGTCCATAAAAAATACAATTTACCAGCTGTGCAAGTATTTTTCTAATGACTCAGACTCTCTACTTTTTTGTTATTGTATAAAAATGTGATGCTTTTAAACTGAGCTGCATAAATTACATTGTTGCTTCTCTGCTGCCATATAATATAACCTTTCCCCATGGTTATACATTTTAAAAGGGAGGTATAGAAAGTTCTGTGTATCCAGTGCACCTCCTGGAGTTCAGCTTTCAGGCCCTTTTTCTGATCATTTACTTCCTCATCCTCGAAGATATAAAATCGTCCTGTTAGCTGTTTATATTGTGGGAGGCATGGGACACCCTCGCTTTCAGGTGTCTTGCTCTGGTTGAAGGGATATCTTCAATTCTTAAGTACTTAATTATTATAGCAAAAAAAAAGTGTTGCTGTCACAGAACATATGTTTTGCAGACTGTTGCCATAAAATACGTTATCTTCCATGGTAATGTACATAAGTGTCCTATGAAACCAAACGTGGTCAAAAATTTCCTGTATCTGAGTTTCTCTACAGGGAAGAATACAGATGAGTGAAAAATTTGCTTCCAAGCATGGAAGGTAGCAATTTCATTTTCTTTCCATCAAGAGCCTCACTGAGATAAATAGGATTAGGATGTGACTGGGCCCTGCATGTAGTAATTCTGGGCAGAACTAAGGCAAGAGTCTTGCATTACAAAATCATTAAACATTAGCGTTTTTCATGTTTTGGCACAAAGATTGCACCATGCCATCAATCATTAAAGTATGTGCAAAATATAGCAAATTTATCAGTTAAAAGCAAAGTAAAAGATTCCTTTGCATGACTTGTTCTTTACAAGGGCAGAATTAACATGATAGCACAATAAATCAAACATTGAACTGGAAGATTTATCATTTGGCTTTCTGTGTAGGACAACACATGCCCCATGACTTCCTGAGTGTCCCAGTCATGGAAAAATGCCCATTTAGTGTGACTTTGGTGCAAGTGAATCAGTTTGCAGAAGGGCTGTAGGACCTTATTTTAGGCTCACTTAAATGAATGGCTTAAACATCATCAGGAGATTTGACTGTGGTTTAACAGGTAACCAATACATAGAGCACAGTCCTAAGGGCTAATTATTGCCAATATGATGTGTCTCTCAAGAGGCAGGTTAATGTAAACTTGTATTTCTAATGTACCACATATTGTGCTATAACAGCCCATCTTCCAGTATGATTCAACTTTTCCTGAAATTCAATTTGTTATGTACATTTGTCCCTCTTTCAGGAGGTTAGAAAAAACGTAACAAAATTGCAGCTGTTTGAAGTGAAATATGAAAAAAGTGAATGTAGCTTCTTATATTAAAAAAATTAATATATGTTTTGATTTTCAATGAAATATTACAAAAATACTAATAAATGATGGGAAAATGTAAGTATATAAGGATAATTTTGAAACTAAGAACAAACAGAAAAAAAACTAGACACATTTATCTTCTGTTCATTTATTTTTAAATTATTTTCCTTTATTCTATAGAATTATATTTGTAAAAGGTTCTTTCCTTAGATTTAGCAATGCAAAAGCATTTATATTTTTTTAATTGCTTGCACTTTTATTTAACTTAACGACCATGTACATGCTTGGAAACCTAGCTTTCAATAGCAACAAAGTATGTACATAATTAGTAATGGGGCCTTCAATCACTCCCCCTCTCATGTTCCACTCTTTTCCCATATTCCAGCACAGTTCTGTGCCCTTTAAGCTATTTTTATCAAGTGTGACAACTTTGAACTTGTTCCAAGACCATATTGCCTTAGATGTGACCTTCTGGTGTGGAAGTTAAATGTTCTCTGAAAATCTTGCATATAACATGTACTTCTCTATATTTACTCTAAATGTAATATCTTCAAAGAATACCAAAAAGTCAGTGAAACATGAACTTTTTCTATAACAGCCCTAGAGCCTGATCCTTTATACATGACTTCAGTAGGATTTACACATGTGTAAGGGCTGTGGACCATGTGTGCAAATATGCACACATGTTGTATCATATTAAGGTTCAATAATAAGGCTGGCCAGGAAACAAGGATTCTGTTTCGTGAAAGATTCTGAGGTTTTGGCATTTGGTTTCATTCTGATGCAGGGTGAAATCAAGTCTTTTCTGCATGTTTTGAAAGCAAGAGTGTCTGCAAAGGAGAAAGAAAACAGACATGTAACCGGTGCTAAGTATATACCTGTCGTGGTGAATCCCCATGTCAGACACTGCTTCAAATCTGAGAGCAGTGATTCAAACTTGCGTGTGCCCTGGGCAAGATGAATTTCCTTGTTACCACATTATTTATTGTCCACAAATAAGTGAAGCCCTTCCTCCTCATTTTGAGTGAAATTCCATTCTAAGATTGAGGTAGGCAGTCCTGGTCCTCTTGTGCTGCTAGCCCAGTGTTTCATCTGCAGAGCCATCATCTGACTGTGAGCTGTACTGAATGCCAGGGGACCCAGGAGGTGTGTTTGGTCTCAAGGCAGGTGACAGGCCATGGTGCTCTCAGGGCTCTCCAGACCTCTTCCCTGAGAGGCTACAATCTACCCAGCAAGCACTCACAAAGCAGAGTTTGGGGAGCAATGATATAAGCAAAAGGGTCTGGTGGTTTTATATCTCAGGCTTTTATAATGTGGCACAAGAATTCCTGTCACTGGAGTTGTTTGTGTGTTATAGATATAAAATATTTGCCTAAGATGTATGTTTCTGGATTATCAGCTTTTCTTTGGGTTTATAAGGAATTAGGTATCAAATGGAGTAAATATTCAGTTAGATGAATGGGTTTTGGTCAGAAAAGACATGCTGAATGAGTATGAACCCCATAACTCTGTTCTATTTCATTTGTCTAAAATGAAATTAAGCATTATTTGATTTGTTTCTTAAAAAATGACAGTGTTGCTAAAAAGACTTTGAGATGCATATGCATTTGAGATATATCTGTATCACATAATCAACAAATGTTTTGTGTACCTTGAGCCTCCCACAAATATTGTCTTAGTAATGTGCTTTGTTCTGCAGTAATGTGGTAGACAATGATAGTAAAGCAAATCTCACACAAATTACATTTCCATTTGGATTGTAATATAAAAGTTAACTTTTCCAGATTTGATGTAACCCTAGTAAGCATTAGATGATAACTTAACTGAATATATATTTGAATATTGATTTCATACAATAAAAACCCAAAAGAAATCCCCAAAAGTTTGAGTGAAATTCTTATGGACAAATGGAATATAGCTTTGCCTATTTGTGGGTTGAGAAAGATCTGAAAATATTAGTGGGTGCCTATTTTCTTCAGCTTTTACAGTGCTTGCTTTACTGTTTGCAAGCACTGACCTGTGAAAACAGTAGGAAACAGTTAAAAACCAGTAAAGACAAATTCTAGAAGAGGAACTAGAAATTGATAGATTATTTTAAATTTGAATACTTAGAAAATTGATGAACAGGAAAAAAATCTAAATTTTCTCTGAGTTTATTTCCAAGACAATTATCCAAATTTAGTCTCTCTGTTTGAAAAAACTCAAAGACTATATTTAAAATTTAAAAAAAAAGTTTGCTTTCTTCATCATTTGTTGTTGGCATGACCCTAGACAAGTTTCTGGAACATTTTGCCTAAGGGCCAAAGTAATACTTCCACTCTGAATGTTAAATACTATCCAGCAATCTGTCCTAGATCTGGCCAAGCAGACATTTATTCTGTTCTTTTTTATTGAAACAATATTTCAAAGAGTTACTTTCCACAAAAAAAAAAAAAAAAAAAAAAAAAAAAAAAAAAAAAAAGGCAGGGAATTGGAGCTGCCCTTTTTGAAGAGCACATGATGGTTAAGTTTTTACATTTATGTGGTAGCACCAAAGAGGCATGACCTAGTCCCCAGTGAGGCAGAGGCAGTTGAACAGATGATATGAGGTGTAAATGCTGAAGATCTGCTTCAGTGTGCCTGGTAAATATTATAAGCAAGGACTGTTCCCTCTCTGTAGATGTGGAAGCAAATCAGAAAGATCATAACTGATTTTGACCAGGAGTCAGTGTTGGAGACAGGATTAGAATTGCAGAGTTGATGGCTGTGGAGTTCAGTTCAATGACCAGCCCTGAGAGGCCCATTCCTGCAGGCAGCAGGTTTCGGCCCTCTGAGCTGAGCCCCTCCATTACCACCTGCAGGTCCTTGCTCACGTGCTTACACCACAACAGGCCACAGGCAAAGGAAGGGGAGAATGCTTTTCACAGAAATTCTCAGACTGAGCTCTTTCACCGAGGATATATTTTAGCATTGTGTTTTCCCACTCTGTGTATTCAGATGAAGTGGACCAGCAAGACTTCCTGCAATAGTGCCCCTCTAATCATGTATCAGATCCCCCCCAAATGAAACTTTGGTTGCCTTGTGTTCAAGAGCTCAGCTGGGAATGGCTGTGTGAGGGAGTATGAGTGACCTGTCATTGTGGGGAGGAAAACAGTGGCACTAATGCATGCTTATATCAGTGAAACAGTAGAAATACTAACAAACAAATCCATGAATGGACTTCATGGACGGTAAAATCATTTGTCTGAAATGCACAAGTGCATCAAAGTTCATGTCCTTTTGGTGCAATAGGACAGTGAGCAGCAGAGATCTCACAGTCATATCAAAATAGAGTAAGCAGAGTGTTTTAAGGCTCTTTTTTTTTAAGGAGCTAGGGGACCCAAATGTGTCTTTGCTCTCACCTCAGTGTGTAGAGGCAAATGCCAACCAGAAGAGGGAGCACATGTCAGCTGGAAGTCTATTCCCAGAGCTCTACCGGCTCAACTAATTACTATGCTGACAAATACAGCCATGTTGGCAAAATAAATAAAAAAGATAAATCCGGGCTTGCCTTCAGGAAAAGGTCAAAGCTGATCAGAAAGGAACTGATATGTATATATGCCATTGAACTGCCCTAGCAGAAGTATTTCCATGTGTAAGAGTGGCTGGATTTGCGACAGAAATGTGTCACTCTTGAGCTTTCATAGTCAGCTCATGAGATCAACAGCAGGCTCCTTGCTGTGCCTCTCCCACTTACAGTTCACTCAGAGATCACTTATGTATGTAGTACGAGTCATTTCTTGCTGCAAAGAGGCCATGACCACTAATTGCTTTCCTCTTTTACTCTCTTCCTCTTTTTGCCCTCTTTTGGTTTTCCTTTTCCCTGCTCCTGCTGCTGCTCTGTCCCTCAGATCTGGCTCTGGCCTCAGGTGCTGGGCCCTGCCTTGCAGAGCAGAGGGGCGGCTGTGGAGGCCTGGCTGCCCGCGGCACCCCCGCGGCTCCTGGGTCGCTCACGCTGCGTGCAGAGCGAGCAGCGAGGGACTCCGGCCGTGGCCAGCTGCAGCCGGCTCTGTTGGCAGGAGTGCTTGGCTGGGGGAGCAGTGAGGCTTCCCTGCCACAGGACTTTTACTGCCATCTTTTCTTCTGACACTGGACCACAACTCTAAATAGTTGTCTTGGCATCGAGGCTGCGCAGCCACGAACGTAGGGTGACTCAGAGGGGTTGCATGTGGGTAATTGGGAAGCACTGATTCATCCAAGAGGGATTTGCCATTCTTCCTTAAGTTTAGCACTCATGTGAGATTCTTTTCCTCCCTTTGCAGATTTTTCACCCCACACTCATTTTTTTTGTAGTTCTCTCTCCTGCACCCGTTGGCTTCTCAAGCTCTTTCTCTGTCCCCACTGACTCTTATTTTCAATCTTCTCTGTCACATTCTTTACCCTCCACTCCCTATTTTCTATTGTTCTTTTTATTCTTGTTGTCCCCCCTTTTCCTTCTTCCTTGTTCTTGTCTCTGCCTCTTTGTTCATAATCCCGTCTCTAAAGTGCCATCTCACATCTTCATCCTACCAGAAAATAGTCTTGTTTGCAAGCTTACATCTATTTTTCTTTCTTCTGCTGGATATGCCACTTAAAACATCTTTGCTTCCTTGAAGGGCTCTGATTAAGATTGCAAATATTTTTCTTTAAATAGTTAGAATGAAACAGTGATTTAGGGAATATTTACTCAACAATTTATTTTCTCTTAAATGTATTTGCTTCTCCTTAAATAATAATTGAACTATGTTATAGCATAATAAAGTCTTCACAACAATCAATTAACATATAGACAATAAATTTAGAATAATTAAAAATTAAATTGCAAAACTTTATTTGAAGTTACAATTTTCCTGATCATATATGTGAGTTACATGGCTGTACATAGAAACTAAAATACTAGGTATAAGTATTCATTATTGTCTTTTTTTTTTAATCTGTCCTATAGTGTGACTTTTTGCAAATTATTAAAAATATATAATTTTGCATATTATTATTTTTTGGTTCATTACTGTACCAAAACTAGAAAGCTTTTTTCCTTTTTCTATTATTAATAACACCAACGGAAGAGGTATAAGAGACAGTTTGGGACAAGAGATCATTAAGTTTTACATAGTATGGAGTAACTAATATTATTCTTTCCAGCCTTTTCTTTCTTTCTGAGACACTTGATCTTTTGGGCGCTTGATCTTTTTAAGCAATGCTAGGTCAAGTCAGTTATCTAAGGAATAGTTTGCTAGAGAAAACAAAAAGGCAATGGTGTCTGACAGTCTTCAAATGCACTTTGTACCTTGTTGTTTTAGTGTCAGCTATTGACAGATCTAGTTGGGGAAATTTCTGGTCCTATCAGCAACAACAATTCAATCTTCCATAGCACTTTTCACATCAGAGCACATTACAAATAGCATTATCATCCCTCTGTTGATAGCACAGGAGGTTGGGGTAGGGATAACTGACAGGTTATAGGTAAAGGAAAGGTTTGACTGGAAGAAATAATTTTCCAGTAGAAAACAAATACAATATGAAGTTTTTCAGTGACATTTCTCCACCACCAAAATAATCTTACATGAAGAAATTTTCAAATCTTGCTGAAATGGCCCATCTATGATCTGACTTTAGATATAGTTGCAAAAATAGTGAAATTAGGATAATTTTAGTGACATTGTTTTGGCTTAGTCAGGTCTTTTCTTTCTTTTTCTTTCTTTTTTTTTTCTTTTTTTTCTTTTTCTTTTTCTTTTCTAAAGTACAAGTTCAGTCTCTGGTCTCTGAGGAAACATTCCTTCTCTACCACACAAGTGGTAAATAAAATCTACAAATAAATTCTATTTCCCCAAATGTATAGGATACAAAAAAATGTATTCATTAGTGTGAGATATAAAAATGTAGACTCACACTTCTGAAATCTACGGCTGTTCCTTTCACACTTGTGCCAAAGGCAAACAAACATAATTCTCCCTGGCAGCTGGACGACATTCCAAACAGCCACCACATTAATTCACTCACCTCCATCAGCCTCCGCCTGCAACCTGCACAGCTTGCTGCCAGGAAGCCTGGCAATAAATTCCAACTCTAAATACCAAACAAGGTAGAAAATGCCATACAATGCATTATTCCAAAGGACAAAAATGGGCTTGCATGATAGGGATACTGAGCAAGGGGCTCTTCCACTGCCTTTTGGAGTTCTCCTTATTGCCATTGTGGAGATTGGCAGCTGCCACAGAAAATGTAGTTTTGCACTGACAATTGAATTCTGGATTTTTTTACTCAAAATTTGAGTCATTTTTTAATAACAATCAATAGCTAAAAGTTTGGTTAAAACTAAAATTTTGTTTGTTGATGATATGCAAACTAATGTTAACACCTGATGTGATAGTGAGGGATCAAGCCTGGAATTGCTGTGTATTCAACTGCTTCTGGAGAAGGGTGTTGTGGACACTGTGCTGCAGCTCTGCAACATCTCTTAGTGAGGCTTTTTATTTTCTCTCCAACAAACTATATATGAAAAGGCAGGTAAGTACCAAATTATAACAGCATCTATGGTTAGATTATGTTTATTTATATATATTCGTTTTGGTTTGGGTTTTTTATACCATGTATGCACACAAAACCTTTCCACTTTTCTCTTGGTCTTTAAGTTGTTGTTCTTTTAATTTCAAGAAAAAGCCCAAGAACTAAAAGTAAGTCTGTTCTTGGAGAAAACAGAATGTACCTTTCTCACCTAACAGCAACTGCAAGCAAAATGGCCACCATCTCAGGAAATAGATAATTTCTCATCAAGTTAAAGGTAGAATATGCAATAAAGGCATCACAAATTCAAAGGTGTTCAAACGTGGGATAGTTCTGTGGCTTTTTTTGTGTTCACCTTTTTCAGAAAAGCTGTATTTCATTCTGAAATGAAATTAACACAGTATGTTAATTTTGTTTTCCCTGAAATAATTTTCAGGAGTTCAACCTAAAAGAACAGCCAGCAAACTAAGTTTTCCAACTTCTTGGGTTCTATGAGTATGAAGATCTGAGAGGGAAAACTCAACAGAGCAGCTGTCAAAAAAGGTTATTGCTGCTTTGGCTTAAGATTGCACTCAGCACACAAATTAGCCATTCTGTACATTCCAGCCAGAAGTAAGTGGAATAAAATAAAAGTAAAGGAATAAAATCATTCTCAGAAATGTAACAGGCATTTGATCTCTCAGAAAAGTTTTACTCTGTGTTTTGAGCAAAGTTGATGACAATAATTTCGTGCAAACTGCTTCCACACATGTTAGTTTTACTAACTTTGTGTTAGTTCACTACATCTAGGGATGGTAAAAAGCTCCCTCTGTTTGATTAGTCTTCTATCTTGACTTTATCTTTTTAGAGTTTTGCAAAGCTGATAAAAATACAAAAGTTCACACAGAAGAATTTATTTGGATTTCAGTCAAAGCTTTGATAAAATGAGCTTCTGTATCAGCAAAAGTAGCTCATTTTTGAACAACAGGGTAAGTAATTCTTGAAAAGGTATTTTACACCTTAGAGAAGCATTACTTGGGAAAACCTTGTACCCTGTAGATCTATGCACTTTTCATGCATTCTTTGAGTGAGCATTTACTCCTCGGTACAACTGTGATGTATTTCCAGTGCTTCTTTTTGCAAAATAGAGAGGTCATTCAGATGATCTCTACTTTTCTTGTTGTTTTTGAAGTTGCACTAGGATCTCTACCTGTAGGCTGTTTACTATGTTGAGTGGCTGTCATTTCTGTAGAGTTAGAGCTACTGTGAGCTTTCTAATACAAATTGAATTCCACCCTGTTTACTCCTCCTGCCCAATTCTATTTGCACTATGTTTTCTGCCACAGGATCCTTGCCTGAGATGGAGTTATTTTCCCTAGGTTACAAACTGTGCAAATGTCTCCCTTAATTTTTTTACCAGCGTAGTTGAATTATTTTCCTGCATAATTTTGATTTAGTTCACTCTCCACTAGGACTGATACTTTCCAGTTACATGCTTTTCTTCTTTATGATTTTATTCATCTCAGAATAATTTACACTGTTCTGTGGACTTCCTAAAATAGCAGTGTAGTGTAAGGAGCTATAGGGTCAACAGGTCTTGCTGTAATGGCTTCCTAGACAGGGACTAAGTGCTTCAGTCCTTTCACATTTAAAACTACTGTTGACCTCAACAAAGCATGAGGAGATAGTTGGATTTAACTGTCTTCACCTCAAAAAGGACATGCACTGAGCAAAGAGACAAAATTGGCTGGGAGAAGTACACTTTAATCTGCACTTGCAAGTCTTCCAGTGCTTCAGTTTTTTCATACCAGCTGCTGAGCTTTAAGTGGCTTTGCTTTCAGGGTTTTTTTTAAGTTAATTTTTCTTTACAGAAATGACACCACTGTGCTGTATTTTTGCTTTACCTTCTTAGTGGAGATTTACAATCCAAATTCCAGAACAAGAACTGCTTTAGACTGGGGGGATGGTGGTGCTCAGTTTTGAAAAGTCTCAAGATTTTATCTTGAGTTTCAATATTTGCTTCTTCCTTTATAACTGCCATTCTTGGATGTGAATGAACCCATGACCGTTTTAAGCTGTTTTTTCTTTGTGAGCGTTTCTACCGCTCACATTTGTAACATCTGAAAATATAAATTTTGATAAAAGATTAGAAGTTTTAAAATTACATCTTATTTTTTCTGGAATTTAAGATTTTTAAGCCAATCTCATTTTTGACACCTCTAGGATGCCAGTTTTAGGGTTAACAAAACTATATGCTTCAATGTGATTTGAAGCCTAGGGACTTAACAGAGCCTTAAAGAACATCTGACAAAAAAGACACAAAAGGGAAAAAGAAGAAAACATCACACACACATACAAAACTGAAAAAGACCCTTTTAAAAAATGTATTTATAATTCAGTTAGTATTTAACAGGGATAAAATGAAGATCCTTGTTTTTCATTTTCAATTACTTTCCCATCATATCTGCTAAATTTACAGGTCAGAATTTTTTTTCCAGCTGGCAACATGCAGCTTCCACATGAGATTTGAAAGTAAAAAATATTCATTCTGCCTCATAGGTCACTGATGGTAGTAAAGATTCCACAATAGGAAATTAGCTGACAATTTGGTTGATGATGTACAAAACAGAATAGAAGCCAGCTCACCCTCCCAGAGCTCCTTGGCTCTACAGAGCTAACAATAGTAAAAACAGGCTTTTGGTCAGAAAAATAAGCAGCTCTAATTCCAGGGCATTCCAGCAGGGAGCTGCTCCTTGGAGCGTGTTCTTTAACGCTGCTGCCCATCACTCTGCTTTAAACTGCCGGTGCTCAGCTGCACCACCAGCCACCAGGGCAGGGAAAGGAAAAAACAGAGATACCAGGTTTTGGGTGGTAAGATCCCTCAAACTGAAATGCCAGCAGAGACAAGATGTGCTCTGTTCCGCTGGAATTAGTCACTGGAGCAAACAGGACTCAGCTCTCCTGAGCGGCTGCGTGACAGCTGGGATTATCTCCTTCATGAACAAGAGCTGGTGGTTTTTTTTTCTTCCTGTACCTGATAAAGAAATTGCAGTCACTTTAAGAAAGAAGTGTTCCTACACCCAGGAGCTTTTTCGTATATGATCTTCACATAGAAATTCATCTGTAACAAAGAATCTTCAGAGATATTAAAATGCTTGTGGCTCTGTCTCTTATTCATCCCCAGAGATGAGGAAGAACAAGGCATAAACGAGGACTACAAGTTTAAGTTTGTTCACAGTCTGTTCCCTGGGTAGAGCAACTACGTGCATGAGCAGCTTATAATCCCTTAGAAGGTTAAAATCTTGCCTGTGGCAAGGATTACTTTAGTGAAAATGCATTAATAACATGGGTTTGTCTGCAATGATATAGTCATGTGTCTGACTCAATATTATTACCAAGAATAATTAACTCAGCAACGGGGAAAACACACATGTACACAGATGAGGTGCTGATGTTCATGAGATAACTTTCATTTATCATAAACTGTCTCACCTGCCTTCTGTTCTGTGTACCACCTTGGCCTCTGAGACTAATGTGAAACAGCTTGAAACACATTAAGAACCAAACAACCAAAAATGTATATTTCCAGATAAAGGTTTTCTTTCCTCTTCAGAGGTGGAAGAAGCATAGGTCTTGGATAAATTGGTATTTAGTGTTGCATCTGGGATAGATTCAATGGGGGGAACAGTGAAAGAGAGGGAGAGCACTAGAGATAGCAGCCTGCAAAACTTTGGCATTATAAAACATGGAGTGGCTATTTGCAGATTATTTTAGAGGATTTTTGTACCACAAAGGGTTTTATATTAAGATGTTTAAGAGTTTTCTATTAATACAACTCATGCAATATCAGAAGCCTGATTTAGTGAAAATACATTCAGAATAAAATAATATTTAACATTCAGATACAAGGCTTCAGTACTATATATCCCAGCCTTTTGGAACACATTGCATTTGTAAACCCAGTGAAAAATCACAGATGTCTGTCATCGAAAGAAATTAACTTTATCCAGTTTGTTTCTTCCTACAAAAGTAGACAACCATATCATTCCTTCTGGGCATTTGCCAAATCCTTTGGGATAATTGGATAGAGATGCCGTGGAGTTGTGAACAGTTGTAGTTCTGCTGTTGACCTACAGTAGCTCTGTTTTATTTCTTTTTTCTGGTGTGAACCTTCCTTGAGGAATGCCTGCTCTGTGGATTTTATCTTCTCCTTTCTGGAAGGTTTCTGGATACCATGTTGACTTGGAGTGCAATGGAACCATGTGAAGAGACATTACTGGCTGCAGGAGGATCCCTGGAGAGACTGGCACACAGATTGCCCTCAAATATCTGCTGAAGCAGCAGGAGACATTCTTGTAACAGGCAAGAAGAGACTGGTGTGGTGCAGCATTTCTTAACAAAGAGCTGAAAAAGAGGAATCCCTTTCTGCTTCCAACAGAGGAAAGGGAAACCTTGCTTCACTTCTGACAGCAAATAAAAATGCCAGCTCTAGTAAAATCATCTTTTACAGAGTTACAGCCCTGAGTCAGGTAATATTCCTTTGATGTCAAACGACAACATTGGGAATTTTCCTCCAGTAAGGCTACAGAATTTGGCCTATTTAAAATTACTAGATTATCCTTCAATTTGAAATCAGTTTTTGCAAGACAAATTGGTCTTTTACATTTATTCTAATGCATAGAGGAAATTAGATTAATTCATTAATCTCTAGGTTGCACTGTTGTAAAACTTTGGGTTTTTAAATCCTATGACTCAACTATTAGGGCATTGTTTTGATATCATTTTAGCAAACATTCTGAATCCCAGAAAAGTTCATCACGTGGAAGTTCTTTTTTCCTGAAGGAGCTTAATAGTATTGCAAAGGAATCAAAAACCATTTAGGTAGTTTTACTTGAGACCACAAATTTTGTGGAGGCACAATTTCGCCAAGTGATTTGCTAGAGGCCAAATTCTCCAAATCCTAAAATCACATGTGAATTCCTTTCACTTGAAAAGGACTCCCAGTTTGAAGGACTTTTCATGGAAATAGGGATCTGCAGGATTTGGCCTTTTGTGGCAGGGCTGATATCATGGCTTTGCTGTGTGTAGTTAAACAGAATTTTTTTAAAGGGTTCATCAGGGAAGTGGAAACAGATTTTCCTCAACTAAATGTTTATGGTTGAATTTAAAAATGCTGCCCTTGTCAGAGGTTAAACTGTTCCCTGCCTCTCTCTTATAAGCATTTTAACTATCTACATTAAATACTGTGAATAGTAAGTACAAGGAATAAGGACACAATATAAGTAAAAGAAAGTGTAAAACAAACGGGCAGTTTCATGGTCCCTATTAAAACACACTTAAAGTCCCTCCAGCTGCTAGTGTTTAACCAACAGAAAGTATGGTTTCACACCAAAACACCAATCTGTTCTGTGAATTAAAGCATTTAGAAGGGCTCAGTAACAGAGGTAAGCACTTACATATATGAACAAAATCAATGGCTCTATATGTATCAATGCAGATAATGTTTCAAAACTGGGGGAATAGAATAACTATTCTATAGTGTATAGAATAGTGGTGTATAGAATAACTGGACATGGGTCTGGTTAGAAACTGATCCAAGAAAAGCCCAAATACCTGAACCATTGTGGTAAAATAAATAGAAGTGTGTACACATAGAAGTGGAGTTCTAGAAACTAAGCCAAATTTCTAATTCCATAGCATCCCTTTCCATCCTGTTGGACAGGAATAAAAATCTGGCAGCTTAGACCTATCTCTCTTGCTTATTTTCTCAAAGGTCATGACTTGTTTTCTGCATGGAGAGAGTTGGAACTTTTTCCCATGAGGGTGTAGCTAGAAATGCTTATATACACACCACTGAACCTGTTGTGCCTCATGTCCACTCTTTTTCAATGTCAATATACTCTATCAGTAATGCAGCAGCCTGATTAGCTACAGAGATCTAACTGTGTCATGAAAGGCCTAAGGACAACAAAAATATGTCTTCCAGCCAGGAGTGCCTGTTTCCAACATTTGTATCCAACCTGCCAGGTGTTTCATAAATATATGGTGGATCTCTTCCCTAACAACACCTATAAATAAGAGGGTGCTGACCTCAGTCGATATCTGCTCTTTTAAAAAAATTACTCACTGGCCTATTCTTCTGCTTTTTTTCTACTTATTTTCTTTTTGCTTTTATCTAGTTTGCCCTAGAGTTTCCTTTAGTTTCTTCCTACTATTCTAGAGTTCTTGCCCAAATTTTGTTACGTTTTCATTTCCTTACTAATTTTCTTCTTTCAATTATTCTATTTTTGCTCTATTTGCAGTTTGCATGTCACTTCATTAGCTCTCCCTATCAAGTTTTTATTCTATATTCTGCTTTACTTTTGTTCCACGTTTCATAGACTCTCTTCTGACTGCCCTTGCTTGGTTTCATTCATCTGTACATCTTTTTTCTGCCTAGCTCCTTATTTCCCTTTTCTAGCTCATGCTTCCCTTCACTACACCTTTATGCTTACATCGCACCTGTACATGGAAATCCTGACAGAATGGTATGGACATAGCTCAGTCAAGACTAGGAGAGAAGATATTCACACCTTATTATTATCTTTCCCTGCAAATGATGTGAAGAGAATTAACTGCTCAAGGAATCAGTGAGGATTTCCCTTAATGTGGCCAAATCTGTGAAAACTTTTTGGATAGTAAATGGGAAATTTGGAACACTAGCCAGTAACAGGGATGCACAGGTAGAGCTAGAAGGAGCTGCTTTTTGAGAGAGCTTGTCAAGAAAAGGAAAAAAATTTTTATCCAAACACAAAAAATCCCACCAACCAACCAAATCCTCCTCCCAAACCAAAAAGCCCAAATCAAACAAACAAAAAAAAAAAAAACAAGAAAAACCCCCAAAAAATAAAAAAAAGAAAAACCCAAGGAAAAAAACCCAAAACCACAAAAAAAAAAAAAAACAATAAACCAAAAAACAAACAAACAAACAAAAAAACCACAAAAAACCCCAACCAAGCAAGCATTTAACCAATCAAAAAAACCTACAACACACAAAAGCCCCAAACCAAAATCATAAGAGAGGTAGCAAGCAGACAGTATTGACTGTAGACACTTTTCTGTCTCTAGAGTGCATTTTATACCAAAGGAGCAATAACCCCCAAACAAAAAGTCCTCACCCTAGAAAACTCATAACTTACCATAAATTTTCTTTAAATTTGCATCATGTTCCTTGTATTTCTTCAATGTCTTCACATTATTTCTTCCCATTTAATTTTCCTATCTTCTATTTTGAGATGTTTCCTCTTACACCAACAGTTGGTGCCCTGCTCTTCTCCTGTGCCTTTTGTGTGCAGCCCTCTCTATCTGTCTGGACCGCTCCTGTGGATCCTTCTCCTTCCTGTGTTCGTGACTCTGACTCTTCATGCACTCTCTTTGTATTAATCTTCTAACCCAGCTATTTCATCATACTATCAACACCTCAAAGATCTTCTCTGCTAGCTTCTCCCCACATGACAAATTATATAGTCATGCCCTGCTAGCATAGCCACAGAAACTCTCGCCTGCTTTCATTGCACGTGCTCCTGTTCTCTCCTATGCACACACATTGCACCAGCACTTCAAAACGAAACCAAATATGTGGATATATGAAGATTTTTCCCTGTATGTCCTTGTCATGTAGGCTCAAATGCTGCTTTACAGGTTCTTCCCAATTTATGTGGGAATTGTAATATAACCTCCTTCTAAAATATGTTTAATTTTTCTTCCCCACTTCCTTCCAGATCATTTTTTGACATGTGCAGACAACCTCCTTCTCATTTACCTCCTCCTAATTACTTATACTTACTTCTCATGTATTTTCTCCTTTCATGATGAATCCATCCTCAGATAACTTTAAATAAAGATGTTCATATTTTGAGTGATAAGGCATCAGCTGGACTGAAAGTAGTTGAGTGAGTGTTGTGGGAGACAGATTTGCTCCTCTACTTTGGAAAAACTCTCCAGATTTTCTTAGGAGAGGGTTTTAAAATTTTTTATCCCTGAAAGAAATAAATGAGCATGTTTATTTTGAAAAGTAAGATTTTGGTAGCATCTTGCTGAACAACAGGGTTGGAAGAGTATCCTTACTTGATCTTAGGAGGAAACTAGTTTGACTTTTCAGAGGACAATACTTATAGCATGCTCTTATCACACTTGATTTTAGGGTTTTTTGGGGTTTTTTTGACTTCAGGCATGCTAGAGAAGAAATTTAAAACTAAGGTAAGAGCAGTTTCATGAGAGAAGTGGAGTTCCTCAAAGCAGTGCAAAAAAGAACAACCCTAACTACTGATTCTTATGTGACTTATGACTGAGGTGTAAAGAGTATAATGCTGCCAACTCTTCTTTGGGGCTGGGTAAGTGGCACAGAAAGGCTGACACACATAGAGAATCTGATTTTATCAGGACTTGGGGAAAATTATTTTAACTTTTCTCAAAGTAATTTCCCTGCTCTTGCCCACCCAGCTAATGACAGTATGGAGACATGACTGCCAACCTTTGTGCTGGAGGCATTTTCTGCAGCCTGCCTGCCGGCCCACAGAGCTCTCCCAGTGCTGCAGCTGCAATGAGGGAAGGCAAGCACTTGCAGAGGTCATGGTGCAGCCTGGCTGGGCCCTGTGCTTGTGTGAGCAGTGGGCAGAGCCCCAGCACAAGGCACACCCCAGCTACCCACTGGACATAGAGGTGTACTCAAGGGGTACTTTGCCAGTGGCCCTTCAGAGCTGTGGCTCTGGGCCTCTGCAATGTTCCCCTCACCAAGGCCCTCTCAGCTCCCATGAGACTTCCATTTGTTGATCACTGAGGTACTTAAAACCTGAATCTTGACTACTCTTTATCAGACCTGTCCATTGTCCTCTCTGTTCAAGGCCTGCACCACGCAGTTAAACCCTGTGATCCAACCTACACATGCCTCAGGCTGTTCTCAGGCTCCCCACTCAACCTAATATCAATCAATCTTACTCCCCAGCTTCACTGGGAAATTTTTACAAGGAGAAAGGAACTATTCTGCTCTTCAGACTGCAGTTAGACTTACTGGCAGGTGCAACATGCTCAGTGTGTCCCAGGGGTTTCATTTCCTCAGATCAAAAATGGACATCTGATTAAAATACAAGGCAGCCTTCTTCTGTACAGGATGCTGAAGTTTCTTCCTAATAATGGACAATGGAGGAAGCAATGGAAGTGAGGGGGAAAGTAATATGTACTGAGAACCCAATTTAATCTGGAGTTCCTATGCAGATCTATTGCTTTCTTAGTTTCAGGATCTCCATAGTGTTTCCAAGTCATTATGCCAGCCAGGGAAGTTCTCAATGCCCATCAGCAAGCAATGCTGAAAGACCTGCACCTTACTTGTGCCTCAGGAAAGTCAGTGCTTTTGGTCTTACAAATAAAGCAGGAGTAGAAGTCAGGTGGACTTGGACAGCAACTCTGAGAGCATGTGCTTGTCATACAAACACTTAATTGATAGTTTGCTTCAATTGCTACCCAAGCCTGGCCAAAGCTGGTTGGAATTTCATAATGAAATAGCATCACATTCTAAGCATCAAGTTATTATTTGCATAAAATGATGTCACATTATTTTTACAGTCACCTAATTTCTCTTATGTTAAGCAGATTCCAGGCTGATTCAGCCATATGCCAGCCATGCCACAGAACAGACTCCTGTCCAGTGGTCTTTGTTTCAGGCTTGATACTGCTTTGGTTTAAAATCTTCGTAGTAGTGGCTTCCTCCTCATTATGTGTGTGAGAAAGCAGGCATGCGCAGTGTCACTGACTTCTGACCCCACAGAAAGCCCCACAAGATCAATGTTTAGTCTCATGCATTAAATAATGTCCACAAGCCTAGGACATGCCTCCAGTGGTGATGAAGAAACTTGTGCCTGATCTGGCATGACTGATAAGTGGTAGAAATGTGCCTGAACAAACGAGTTCTGCCTTACCCCATGCTCTGCCAGCCCCTGTCTAGCTCATTTGCACAGCAGGGCTCTGTGCCATGCCAGATGCTGACGTGGCTCCCTGCGAGCCGAGGGATCACTGCTGGGCTCAGTGAGAGACAATGCTAACAAGCTCTGACTCCCAGGGAGTGGTGGTGCCCAGGAGGAGGACATGCAGAGGAGAGGAAGAGGCTGACTGCTGTCTCTTTTTTTCCATTGCATTCTCATTTTATATTCTTATCGTCTTACATATATTTGAATTACTTATATTTATGCTTTTCATTACTATTTTGTCTCATTTCTCTTATTAGATTATAAAAATATCTATTGATATTTACTCCAAGAATCTTGAATGCATGGGAAACCCTTGGTGCAGCTACTGAAGAAAGATGCTATACAAAGAAAACTTCAGCATAATGCTGCCATCACATCTCTCAGGGAACATATCTCACATCTTTAAATGCAATGACTAAAATCAATAGGCAAGTAAATAATATGATGCACTTGAAACAGAATTGGGGCATTGCACTGAGAACAGAAATATTCCGTGGCTTTTTTGGAAGAGTGTCTGGCCATAGAGTTGTGTGTGTAAGTTTAGGTGTAGAAAGTCAGAGACAAGTTTTAACAAAAGCTTCTGACTCTGCAAAGCAATTCTTTTGTATAACAATATAACTTTTGTATAACAATAATTAATTTTTACCATAGAAGTCCTGCAGCATGAAAACAGTGAAAATGAGCAAGAAGTATTCTTACAGATAGAAAATCCATCCATATACCATTTTTAACCGGGGATTTTAAAAAAGCTTCTGCTCAATATATGTGCAAAGTTTATGTGCAATGGATAGTTTTCCTTTTTTTTTTTATTTTTATTCTTATACAGATGGTTTCAAGGCGGGGATTTGGAAAATATCTGAAAACAAACTTCACAAGACAAAGATTTACAAGTGCTTGCATCTAGATTTCTGATAGGGTAGCCAGACATCAGGGAAGAATTTTGCTTGCTTCTCAAAAATATTGGAGCTATCAAGACGAATTGGGCACAGAAGATAGTGTATGTAAGGGCAGTTGGATGACTGAAAATAGAAACCCTTAAGAGTAACACAGAGCCATTTTGGAAGAGAATTTGTGTCTGGAGAGCACAGCAGACTGGCCAAACTATATCAAGGATATCCAGGAACCTGGTAAGCAGATGTGAGGCATATGGGGAAATGTGGTCCAAACAGCAAAAGAGGCTATGAAAACTGCAACATCCCTAGCAGGCCTTGGAGCATAGTAGGAATGGACCTTCTGAGAAAATGCACCAAAAAGTTACAATTTTGAGCTAGAAGATTGCATTTGTACATTTCTTTTAAATGTGAAGTTAAAGCGCTGTCACAGCTGAGTGTAAATTTAGCTCATATTCTTCTTTTCAAGCTCACATTGTGAATTGAACTGTTTTCCAACTGAGAGATGGTAACTTAACCTGGGAATGTGTTAGCTTGGGTGGTTGCTATGACCTCAACAGAGTGTGAGACCCTATCTCTGCAAAAGGCAAAGAAAAAATACAGCCAGCCCTTCCTGGATAAAGAAATAACATGTACCAAGAGCCTGAACAACATCCTGCTGCTGCACTCAATGTTGTCTACATATTTCTACATTCATAGCCCCACCACCACTGTCACTAGTGGTGGTGAGAGGACAAGGAAGAACAGTGCATGTGAAAAGATGAGAATTCGCTACAACCAAAATCCTGACTGCCTTCTAAGCAGGAGACTTTGTTGTAACTGGAGATCTCCCCAGAACAAGCTGTAACCTTGAAAGAACCCAGGGCGTAGAAAAAGGAAATTCTTGTCAATAGAATACAGCAGTGGGTAAGCATGTGCTTCTCTGAGACATTGTTACAACACTGGGTCATTGACATTGCTATGAAGGAGAGTAAGATCCACCTTCACTGAGATATGATCAGCACTGCATTGAGAAACTACAGCCACCGGAAGGACTGACTGCAAGACAGCCTCCTGGCAGTGTCAGAAGATAAACACTCATTAAACTCCTACGGGGTATATCTAAGACCCTGTGCTACAGCACAGTGTGGAGCAACACCTCACCAAGCCCCGAGGAAAATATCTTAGATCCTACACACAGTTAAGAAAAGAGAAAGAGACAGACGAGCGTGTTAAAATATGTATGATGTTAATGAATTTCAGACTTCAAGGGTGTGTAACAGAATGCTAAGCACATAAATTGGCTGTGGTAGTTGCAATTAATTTTGGTATCTTTAATAAATGTAGTAAATGGAACATTAATATAAGTATAATTCCTATGGGGACATTGTCACAAGTTTATTTACTGTATAAAACATGCCCATTTTTACCCTGTACTGTTGGCTGATATCAGCACTATTCATAAACTGAAAGCCCACCTGTGCTGCCACATTAAAGGCAAAGGAAGCATCAGCAACAATACCTACATGAGATTTTATATAAGTATTTCATGTAACAGCAGAGACCATACACAGGAAGGTGGTTTAGCATAATCTTCACTAATCTCCTGGGGGTGAGCGGCTGCTTTACATAGGTAGCTGCGCAAGTTACACAAACTACTGATGATACTGTCTAAAGTGGTGTGAGGATGCTTACTCATTCTCCAAGATGAAGTGTAAAATTACTTTAAGAAGCTGGTTAGAGAAAACAGCATGCAAGGCTGAAGGAATACTGCTAGGCTATCGAATGGTCTTGACTGTCTCGCTACCCTTGCTTTAAAAACTGAATAAACGTGGCTTTCACAATCAAGTAGATTTGGAGAAATCCACCTCCAGGCACCTCTTTGCCTCATGTCCTCCTTCCTTACAGTCTTCTGGGACTGGTGATGTTCAGGAAGAGAATGCCAGAGGACCTCTCTCCCCTTGGCCCACCTCCACAGCACTGTGGAGAGATGGGGAGCAAGTTCTGCTGTGGGTGGGGCCGCCCACCTCTTTCTCTCCTCGCTTCCCTTCATCAGCTGATGTGCTCTGGAGTGGAGCACCTGATGCTCAACCCTGTTGCTACTCTAACCATTAAAGCTGTTGTACACAACTACATACATATAAGAGAGGCAGGCAGTGAGTGGAATTTTTTCCTGCACTTGTGTCCAGATATGTTCAGCTTGGATATAATTTGGTCCTACATAAGGAAGCTAAAATATCTTCTGAAATATTTTTCTTTTTTTTTTTTTTACTTCTAAGTTACTCAGTACATTTCTAACTTTGACTTAACCTCTGAATGTTGATGGTCAGTGACTTCCTGAACATAACCTCCCAATGAGCACTGAAGCCAGAAAGGATGCAAGGGATCCAGGAGCATGCATGAAGGGCGAGGAAGACGGTGTTGCTGCTACACTTAGCTTTGGTAGGACTCATGATGGGCTACAGACCATCCTTCATGTTTTCAATCCATAGAGGATGCTAAGGGATTACACAGACTATGAAGAGCCATGGGACTGATTAAACCACTAGACAAAGTTTTATAGCATACTCTAAGAGTTTCATATGTTGTTTTAGAAAAAAAGAGGCTAAGAGTTGAGATGATCACAGACTGTAAATATCTATGGCAAGAATATGATTCTGATAAATGAGAGTTAGTCTAGCAGACAAAGGCATAATAAGATTTAATTGCTGGAAGCTGAATTAAGGGAAATTCAAAATAAAAATAAGGCTCAAAAATGTAAGGGCAAAGATAGTTTTTCCTTGAAACAATTCACTAAGGTTGCTGTGGGCTCTTCATTACTGGAAATATTTTAATTGGGATTGGCTGTTTCTCTAAACTTTTTCTCCAGTTCAAACAGGAATTAATTCAGGGAAGTCCCATGGCTTGTATTATAAAAGAGGCCAAGCCAGATGATCACAGTGGCCCCTTCTGACTTTTTCATTTATGAGCTCTGATATAATCAGACCCTAGCACAATATAGCCACAGGCAAAAACACTTCCTATTCATCACAGATTATTATAAGAAATGTAACATCTTCTCATTATAAATCAGGCAGTACATTTTATGGCTGCATTAAGCTGGTAAAACATAACTCTAGTTTCATGTGTCTTTCACTCATTACCTTAAAAAACCTCAAAACATTTACCGAGCTCTTCCCAACTATTCAGCATAAAGGGTTTAAATGTTGAGAACAATGAGTTCAGGCTCCAATACCGCTGAGCTGTCTTTCAGTAAGAACACACAACATGTATCCTAATAAATGAGCAACCCTAAAGTAAACCCTGCATCACTATCACCTGGATGTACCTACACCTAATGTCCCCTTGATCTTTGCACAGAACTCTCATTGCGTACACAGCCAGGGCAGTAAATGGCTCTAAGGGGGTAGATACTGTTTCACAAAAGGGTTTAAGACAAACACAGGCAGCCGAGAAGTGCTGATTTAGTAACAGAGTATTTTACAGCAAAGAAGGTCACAAATTGGCAGCATTAAAGGTTTTATTTTGGTTACTTGACAAGTGCGAATAAATGCTGTACAGAACAGGTAGTCAAGTGCCAGCAATATTTTTCTTTTGAAAATATTATCTTCACTTCAATCTTCAGTAGAATATAATCAGTCAATCATAAAGCTGGCTGTTCCAGGCAAATACTTTTACCATTACACAATCCTGTGTGAATATTGGGTTCACACAGTGGAGACATAATCCTGCAAACACTGAAGAAGACAGTATTTTCTAATCCAAGAAGAGCCCATTTCACCTTTAGAGATAGGAAATGAATCTTTTCAGAAAGTGGCTTTTAAAAACAGCTAAATTCCTATTCCACATAGACTTTCTTAACTTTATTTACAGAGCTGAAACTTTTGTTATTAGACAGAAAGACAGAAAAACAGTTTATCTCCAGCATAGTTTTCATGCACAGTCCAGGCAGTATCTTGTTACAGATTCACAGAACAAATAATTTAAAGTAATGTACTGCTTTTAGAAACTAGGTAGTTAAAAACAAGGAATGGACTTAATGGTGACTTTAAGCTGAAAACACGAAGTTTGGTGGAATACCATAAATCCAGCAGTTTCATGTTAGCCACTGATACACACCAGCTAAATTTACTCCAACTGTCCCAGTCACACTCTTAGTTACTTATTTTTTTAAAGTTCATCAGGAATTAGCATATTTTTTTTTAAATTACATTTCTATTTTTTGTAGTCATAACAAAAGAAATTTCAAAAGAGCTGTGGAGTCTCATTAATCACCTTTTTGTCAGGGCTAGATCGTATTTTCAATGATGGGAAGTAGTCGTCACAAAATATTGCCACAAAATATTTACATGCTTATCATCAGCAATAGAGGTGATTAAAAACACAAGTGGATCAACTTGATGAGCCAACAAGCAGCAACTTGTGGATGAAGTCTAAGTATGCTGCAGAATTACCAGCAGACTCAAAAGTAATAACATCTTCTTTGTTTTTTTTTTTTAATTTTAGGTCCTGACTGCATCTCAACAGTACCACACTCCAAATCTCATCCCACTTCTGTCTGCCTATGAAATTTCTCACTGGCATCTCCTCTAGACATGCTCCTTCTATTTCTGATACTGTCTCTTCTTTGTTATGTCTTTTTCTCTAGACTGAATTACTTTTTTCTTCTCACTTGGACATTTACTTAATTTATACTACTCGAATTCAGCTTAAAACCATGGAAAGCAAAGTCAGCATTTTCTCCTCCCTCACAGCACACAAATGTCATGCTTTGAGTTGTACCTTCATGTTTTTCATTCCCAAAATGGTACTTAGGCAAACAAAATTTACAGGAAATATATTACTGATAGACATAATGTAAGATTATTGGTTTTGATATGGGCATGCCTTTTCATAAAGGAGTTGACTTTGTGATATAGTTTTTGATTGCCCAAGATCCATGAGTGGACTTGCATACACCAATAACTTATAATGACACTGTTGTCCACTATCAAGAGTAAAAAAATCTATTGGCTGAGAAAAGAAATTAAAGACTATGTATTTCAATCCCAAGGAAGAAGTAGTAAAGCAACCTAAATAAAGGCAAAACACCTAAAAAGAGCATCTATCAGAAGATGAAAGGGGAATGTCAGTGATATTTTATGATTTATAGTAGTTCTGCAGTTGCAGGCTGTGATGTGGGAAGGTGATGTGTTTTCTCAATAGGAGAAATAAGTGCTCCAAGTTGATCCTTAAATAAATGTATAAAGTGCTGAAAAGCATGAGCACAGACTGTGGCTTGAGAAGTGTAAATACAGATATGAAATGACTGCTCTTGAGTGCAAGAGGCTGGGTGATAGAACAATGAGAATGAAAAGTATATAGTGCTCCTTAAAGAGTTTACTGTTTAGTGAGGAAAAAAATGAATATACTGTCTTCAGTCCTACGCTCTCTCTTTCTTCCTGGCTTTTATCACGTTGCCAAATTCGTTTGCTTTTGAAAAAATTACGATTTTTAAAAAATAACAACCCTCATTATACCTTAATACATTGCTTCATTTCTTCAAAGGGCTCAGCAAACATTGCTAAGCCCTCCTAAAAACATGGCTCTAAAATATTACTATGAGATTGGGAAACTGAATCCTGCAGATGAAATGACTCAACTGTGGTCTCATATTTAAAGCTTCTAAGTGACACTGTTGTACAAATAATGATTATATTAATAAACAATACCATTAAATGGCTGATAATGGAACCAAAGGTGGGACACAGGATTTGCTGTTTTTTTTAATGTTGTAGGTCACAAATCCTGCTGTAGAAATTAATCTAATAGCATTCTTCTTCAGTGTGTTCTTACTTCACTCTATGAGCCTCTTACCACTGAGTAATCAATTCCTGAACTCTCAGTTTAAACAGTTTTACATTATGTCTCACTTGCACTTTAATCAAATGGTGTCCATGATCCATTTTAAATATCTTGCAGTATATGCTTTTTGTATGTTGAAAATCCAGTGTCATCTAAGAGGTTCAAATACTGCTGGGTGTTCCATGAGTCCAGCAAAAGAACATGATGGTCTCCACAGCCTTCTGACTAGGAAAATGTCCTTATATCAGAAAATTGGTTCTACAACTGACAAGTCAAACTGAAAGAGTGAAGACTGCTAGTTCACTCAGATAATCTCTCTTATTAATGTCAAAGTTCCTTTCATAATCAAGCTGAAGCGAACTTAAGGTACAATTGAGTCCAATTTGCTGTAACTACAAAATGCACATGCTTTGCGTTCTCTTTAAAGAAACCTTTAAACCTTTGAGAAACTTGCAGAAAAACACCCTTACTCTCGCCTACCCAAATAGCTGAGATACAGGTTTGCCTCGGTATAGCAGTAATAGGCAAAAATATAGTTTGTAAGAATATGTCAGAATATGACAAATACCATAGGATACAATAGAATGCATAGAACTATGTATTCCATAGTGTGGGTAGTAAAGTTTTCTGAAATGGCATTCTTCAGATGGGTCATCCTCATACAGATAATCTCTTCTACAATTCTGTTTTGAAGATCTCAGGAAGCTTTCTCAAAAAAAAACCAAATTATTTGTAATATGTCTTACAGGAATATTTTTGTGTGTGACTGCTCTGCATCTTTGATGAGTTTATCAAAACTCTAGGCACTGCTTGGCATATAGTTAATAGGAAGTAATATTTTTCTGTTAACTCATAGAAATACCAAATTCAGCATTCTCGCTTTGGAGCACTCCCTTGAGGACATTGTGACCATAAACAAATAAGTAGACTAAATTAATTTCCATGGGTTTTCCCCATCTCTGACAGATAATTCAGTGTTCCACACTAAGGTAAAATACGGTGGTCAAAATGCAGCTTCTTTCACACCCTACAGCTCACCAAGAAGCTTTGGAATCGATGCCAAGACTTTCAAAATCTTGAATCAAATGCAGAGGCTGAACCCCAGAGGTTTAAATAAGGACACCAAAATTTTTTAATATCTGGATGAGGACAACACTGTGACAGAGCAGGAGTACTCAAAGGCCAGCTGCAAATGGGTAAAAATTGGACTGAAAGAAATCATCTTGGGCGTATGAGGCAAGAATTCCCACAGTTTTCTTTCCTCCTCCCCAGGCCAATAATAAAAATCCCACAGAACAGAAAAGTTTCTTTTAGTTTGAATTTTAGATGTAAAAAAATATCTATGTCACTTACACAGAGCACCCGCTGAATTGGGTCTCAAATAACATGAACATTCTTATATAACTCAGTAATCAGTGGACTCAATTGTTTATAATATGCCAACAGTAAATGCAGCAGGAATTTATAATCATATTTTCATGGGGAGTAAGCCAAAACCCTTCTGCAACTCAAACAAACTGCTTCACTTTTTCATTTTGGACAGGTTTAAAATTCAAAGAGAAATGACAACATGACAGATAAATTTCTCTTGTGGCATTTTCCCCATAAGGGTGACGCAAAGAGAAGTCAGAAGATTAGCTTGTTATGCCCAGTGTATTTACAGTTACTGTACAGGTGGATGGTTACAATAAGCTGGTGACAACTTCTTTACAGAAAAAGGAAAAAGAAAAAACAAAACCAAACCAAAACAAAACAAAACAAACTAACAAAAAACCCCCCAAAATCACAAAACACCAAAAAAAACCCCAAAAAGCAAAAAAAATCCCCAAAATTGCTTCACTAGGTACATTTTATATTCTTCCTGTCAGTTCTCCACTTTTTTTGCCCTCTTCTCAAAATGGTTTTTCTTTTTTAGCATATCTCTTCAGCAGAGTTTGTTTTTTTCTTGTTTTCCTGCCTATTTTAGACTCCCTCAACAATAGAAATTAAGTGGGGTTTATTGAACTGGTTCAAACACAATAGAAATACAGTTCCAGAGTCTCAAACTTAAAGACAGATTTCCCCTGACTGATGTCTACTAGTCCTAACTGTTTTGAGACAGTATTTTTAAATTATTTCTCAGATGTTTCTTCTTCGAGTGAAGTGGTCCCATTTGCAGCAGGGAAAGACAAAATACCTTCTTCATTCCCTTGCTGTTCCTCAGCTGCTTTTTCTCGTTGGCTTCCTCCTTCCATCTCACACTCATACCCATCCCTAGCCTGAAACTTCCCTTAAAAGAGGCTCCAATTAGGAATGTGCTTGAGCTCCCCAAAAACCAACCCATGACCTGCTAAATGTCCCAGAACCAGCAGGGCAGTGTTCCCGCACTGGCTGCTCTACGCTGGGATCGATGACATGGTAGCGTTGTGAAAAACCTTCTCTCATCTTCCGGGTTTAGAGAGAGGCTGTTCTGGTACTGGCAAGGAGGGGAAAGCAGCTGGAGCTCAGCCAGGCCCTTTGCCAGGGAGCAGGGCAGCTGCACAGGGCCATGCCTGGTGCAGTAGGGTAGGGGAGTGCAGGGATTGATGGCAGGAAAGGATTTTTCTCAAGGTGCAGCAGTCTAGTGAAGGAAGAGTAAAGAAGTGAGTGGTACACCTCGCACTTGCAACCTACTGAGCATTTTTTGGAGTCCTCTGCTTGGTGTGGTCACCTGATACCTTCCTGATCTATGTGTGAGCCCTCAAATCTCACACTCCTGCCTGGTTTTGATTTTATTCATTGCGGGGTTTTTGTTTTGGTTAGTCCTTTCTCCTCTGGGGACGTCTTGACACTTTGGTCAGCCTGTTAGTGCCCCAGCCAAGTCCTGAGCCAAAACTAACAAAAGTTCCCCTCCTCTCCCATTAATTTCTGCTCACAAAAAGGGAGAAAGGGTTGACACCCCAGGGACAGAGGGTTGAAAACCATTCAGACCAAGGCACAGCTATAATTTCAGTCTGTGAATGTAGGTTGTAGAGGAAAATCAAGATGCTGTTTCTCCCAAGCCCTGCTGATGGGCCAGTCTAGGGACACACTGGAGAATGTTCTCTTCACACGGAAACATTTCACAGATTCCTACAGACGCTGATTCCTCTTCCACAGTCCAAATCCTGCTTTGGTTCAACACCTATGTTTATGCCACAGCTTTAAAGGCCAAGATCTTGAGTCAGAGTTGTGCAAAATCTGCCAGTTTTTTTCCTTGAATTCAAGGAAAGAAACCTTTTCTGCACTTGGGCAAAGGCACTTGCGTTCAGTGATGAGGCTAAGAGATTTGTGCTTGAAACATTCTTGGTAATACAACTTCAAGATGCTTGGCACAGCTCAACTCCTGTGAAAGAATCTGATGCAAGAAAACAGATGAAAGCTGCAACATGGTTGAAGGGAATTGCAGAGATTGGATTGAAGACAGAATTTGGCCTCTACCACTGAACATTCATGAGGCCAAACATGATATGGAAACTGTTTCAGTAAAAGGCACTCCACAGAATCAACATGCCAGGGAGCCTGAACAGCTTCATTTATCACTGTTCCACTGCTGGTGCTTGTCTTTATACAGGGGTTTAACTTTTTTCCATTAAATTCTGTGTATGACTCCGAGTCTCTATTTATTTCTAAGAATGCAGAAAGAAGATGTTTATAACCAAATCTGTGTATAATTCTTTTTTTAAAAAGAGAGCTGGATGTTTAAAACCCTCCTGACCAGGAACATATGAATTTGAATGTTGTTCTGAAGCCATTGAGAGCGATCACAAAATTGGTTGCTACAGATAGGTGTGGTGAAGAGGAATACTAAATGTTAAAAATACTGTAGTGTAGAACAATGTCTGAGGCGGTACCCTGGCTTTACAAATATGGAGATAACTGTGGAAAACTTCAGACTCTTTACTATCACAGAACAAAGTTAGTCAAGGATGTAACTGCTTTTTCACTCTCCATCCCCATGTCATTAATTTACCCTTTATGTGTTCCTTTAAAGTAGCCCAAATGCCTCTGGTGAGAAGTGTTTTCCACAGTATTTTTCCCATACACTTGTGGAAGGTTGTTCTAAAAAAGATTTCACACATATACATTTATTTTCATATGGAAATCTTCAACTCATGAAGATTTTGCTTTCAACTTTGCTTTCATATTCAGTGTTTATTCTAGTTACACATTCTAAAAGTGATGATAATGATTTGCACCACTAAACAAAGAGCACGTTAGTATTGCAAGCATTTTCCATCCAGCTAAGCTTTCTTTGGAATGTAGCTGTCAATTTTTCCCTTTTTCAAACCCTGAAGGAAGCATCCACATTTATTCAAATAAAAGATCCAAAATCTTGGACTCCTTAGAGCAAAATAAGCCAGAAGGTGGAGTTGCAACTGTAATTATGATCCCTTCAGTGCCTGAGGACAAGGTCTTTAGCTAACTAGATGCATTCCACTGCTACCAATGCAGTCTGTTCATGTTTAAAAATGTTTATTTTGCCCTATCTAGTCATAGGTCTCAGTGTTATTGACAGATATAAGCAATGTGTGCATACAATAAACATATGAAAAGAATCATTGAAAACAGCCCTTTCTCATTGGTCCAACATCAGGTTCAAAGGATCTGTTTCATAAACTACTAGCTATTCTCTTATTTGATGTAAATGGCATCAATTTGATGCTTATCCCACCCTAGCAATAGTTTTAAAGTTGTTTTAGAATTGTACATGTACTTAAAATAGAATTTATCAGATCAATTTTACATATGAAAATTCACAAATTACAGAGATCAGGGAATTGTTGAGATCAGAGAAAAGGGGAGCCTTTGTGCAATCCAGGTTATAAGCAGATTGTCCTGAGAAGAAAGGAGGGAAATACTACAAAGTTACAGTGCCATGAGAACATTTTCTTCTATCAGCTTTCCACTTTCTGTGCAGTGGGCTCTGGAGAGAGTCTGCTTTTAGCTTCACTTGCACTTACAACCATTCTAATGTTCTTTGCTACGAGTAAATATTACTAAAGATAGAAAAAAGCTTTAAGACTGCATACTGAGAAATATAGCACAGTGTAACTCTGCCCACCCATCATCTCCACCTTTTTAGTTTGAAATTACTGGGGATTTTTTTCATGGAATGAAAAATCTTTGACATCATCCATTGCCCCCTCTTATCAAAATGTGGTTAGCAGAGCTCAAAAGTAACTGGTTTAATGCCATAAAAATTAGCCCTTGTTTGAGATGTGAGAACATTGTCTTGTTGTAGGCATTCAAAAATGTCAAAATTTTTCACTGTCATTTACCTATTTCCCTTTGACAAAATTCATGCCACAGATCTGAGATAAGCTGTTTGGGCGTAAAACTAATGTGGAACTGGGCCTACAATAAAAGAACTGAAAATTATAAATTATTTAGACAACGATGAAACAATTTTATAATTCTGTTATACTACATGTTACTCAATTCCACCAAAGGCTTGGAGGTTCTGCATGTGTGCATGCAATGCAGGAGGGTGCATGTGCACATGTGAGTTGTATCTATATGGGCTTCTCATGGCAGTGGAGTTTTTTAATTTACAGTCACATACCTCCAAAAAGCTACAGCACATGTGTGTTCCTCAAGTTAAATGAAAAGAGCATTCCAGCTCCTGCAGGAGGAGAAGGCTGGAGACAACAGGAGATGTGACCTGGATGGTGACAGAGCTCAGCCAGGGGAAGGCTGGGTTTGACCAGGATCCCCCGTGGCATGTTGGGGGTAAGAAGCCAGCTGGTTGGATGTGGGGAGGAGGGGGCTTGGGTGTGCATGTGCATGTGCATGTCTCACCTGAGTGCCCTGCAGCAGCAGCCAGGGCAGCAGAGCCCTACCAGGAGCCCAGGCTGGAGCAGCACAGCTCTATGGAATACACACTGCACTACAAACTCAGGCTTGGAAACTCTGAGTAAGAAAAACGCCTGTTGTTTGTTTCTGCTGCATTCAGAGAAACAGGATTCTAAGTACATGCTTTGTAAATAAACCAAAGACATTCCTGACTCCTATCATCAATTTCTCCTCCTAGTGGAAAAAATCCAGCAAGTTTCCACTCTGTGAATAGGGGCAATATTATAAGCATGAACACGAGGCCAAGTCAAGTGTTGTCCTCACTTATACTGCTACAGCTCACATCAGTGCACAGAAAATGGTTCCTCTACAGAAGACTCAGAGAGGTACTTTCTCTCATGTTTCAATTTCCAAACTCAAAAAGCTGTATGTGGAGGGATCAACCATGCTCATTCCTTTGGCTGGAAACAGAGTTGTGCTTCCAACAAAAAGAGTAGAATTTGATTTCTTTGAAAAGTTTTAATTTATGGACCAGCATTTTTCTCATCCTGAATGTATGGAGTTAGTTTGCTCAAATCCCTTCTTCTTCAGCCTTCCCAAATGAAAAGCAGTTCTCACACTGCCATACCAGGTTCCCTCATGAGGAGGTGTAAGACCTGACTTTTCAATGCTATGAAGTCTTTTGGGTAACATGTAGTGGGCACTCAGTTTCTGATGGTCAAAAGTAGTTTTCCAAAAGTGCAGGTCTTTGGAAAATACAATTATATATCTTTATATTAAATACATACTGTGGTATCTATTTTTGTTATACATACTATAACTGGAGGGAGAGATAAAACAGTTCTCCTATATGGTAAGTTTGAGTCATGCATGGTTCATTAACAGGATGCTTTTAAAAAAGGACCTTGGAATAAGTGTAACTGCCACATACATTCTTTAAGATTGCAGGGTTTTTTTGACAATGCACCCTCTATATCAATGCCATATTACAGTTAAGCCCTAGCAGAAGCCTTAACATTTTCTACCATCTGTTAAAAAGTCACCTTTGAAAAATCACCTTTATTCCAATAAAAACATTGCATTTAAGTCTTCTAGCTTTTCCTGCAGGGATACTGCAAGTAAAAAATTGCAAATGGGGTTGAGTGCAGCCATTTACAATTATATTAGGGGTTAAACTGTGTAACAGCAGGCAGGGTTGTACCAAAGGTGTTCATGCAAGAGCCCCAGCCACCCTGATCACGTCTTACAGGAAGACAGGGGGGAGAACATAGAGGAGATATTTGGTGCTGGATCAAACAGCTTGTCCGCAAAGACTTTCACTAACCCTTTCACTTGCACATGAGAAGTCCTACTGCAACAGGAGGGGTCCTGACCACTGCACCAGCACAGGTGAAATAGTTAAGTTAGTGATAACTAGACTGTGAACTGGAAGATAGTCTTGTCAGTCTTATCACTTTCATTTTCAGGAACCTACCTCTAAACCCGATTTCTTTCTTGGGGTATCTTGCAGAAATAGGGCAGCAACCAAGAAAGCACACAGTAGCCCAAGCAATATTAAAGAATGGCCAGAGGGAAATTTCTTGGTTGCTGCCTCTACAAAACCACAGAAGTTAGAAAGACACAAAAGATGTCACCATGTCCTGGGGAGGAAAAGAAATAACATCTCTAAGAAAGACAAATTCTTACAAGGCATTTGGTCTGTAGTTATAAATGAGGAGGGAAAAACAGCCCCAAATTTAAAAAATCATGGCTTTAAAGGAAGTTGACTTTAAGGTCCAGATAAACAATCAGAATAAAGGAGTGACTGTCCTTCTGGTCTCATAACTTCTGCGTTCCTGAATGTGTGGTGGCCCAGACTGAAGAAATGGGAAAGGATGGGCTTTTTTTAAAAAGTAGACAAAGTGAAAGCAGGAGGAGGTGCCAGGAGATGCATGATAGGTCTATGACTCGCTAGCACAACAATGAGTTCTACATACCTGTTTCTGGTAGGAGGTTGTCCAGAGATGAAGTGTAGAGAAACCAGGGAAGGAAATCAAAGCCAAAGCCTGGAAGAACCCTTCAAAAATCAGTAGGGAAACATAAGAAGGAGTTTCCAGAGGACTTGTTAAAAAAGTGATTACAGAATTGACTGAATCACAGAAGACAGAGAAGACAAGAAATAAGATGACAGGATTACAGTAAGGTGCTCCAATTGCTGAGATGAGAGAGAAAGCATGGAGTTGGGAAGAACGGTCCAATAGGAGTAGGACTTAAGCAAAGGGGATGGGGATTTACAAGGTCTGAAAATACTTCAGAGATACAGACCCCACTTACCCACAGGGTGATTGTGCAATTGATGAAGTGCAAGTCCAGCTACACCCCTGCCTCAACAGCTCCCAGCCAGTCAAGGATTTGTCCACTCAGCTGGACTGATAACCACCTCCCAGCAATGGAAATCCCACTGCCTGCTGGGCGCCCTCTTCCTCCCACCCCAGCTGCTCCTGGTCCCACTCGCTCCCATGCACAGGCCCCGGTGCTTACCCAGCCCTGCATTAAGCCCAAGTAGAACTAACCCAACAAAGCAAATAGTTTTCCACCAGCTTAGTGTACTATTAAGCAATACTTTAAATAGCAAAGAAAATACATGGGATGACATATGGAGACACTTTCCCACAGAGGCATTAAAGGGAGTTTAGCACAGTGCTTAGTTTCAAGATGTATGAGTATCTTTGAAGTCTGTAGCCCCACCTTTACTACTGCTTGCAGTCTCAGAATACCAGATGGAGAGCAGGATGGATACACAGAGCCTAGTGTTTACTCTGAGCAACAAAATAAAAAAGGCTACAATGCTTAAAAGGTTGGAGATGCACAGAAGCATGTTATTTCTGCATATACTAAAAGCTATGCAAATTGAAATAACAAGTTCTCATCACACTTTTAAGCCCCTTATGTGTTTAACCAAAATTGCAAATGCATCAACCAGGTGTATTTGGTCACAGCCATAACATAAGAGATCATAACTGGAAATAAAAGCTGTATCACAAAAGACAGCAGCACAAGGCAACATCCAGTTGTAATAGGGCTGCCTGGCAGTCCCTGCAACATCCAGGTACTGTTGGATCAACGTTGGGCTTTGGACTGCATGCTGCTGGAAAAAAAAATTTCTAAAACCTTAGGAAATGCTTCATCCTAGCAGTAAAAAATGCTTTTTGGTCATACATGCATAGATTTAACTTGGGGGTGTAGAGTTATTTATTCTAACTATGAAATTGTCATTGGATTTTATGGGAGTATAATAGAATGTTAACAGTGCAAACTACTAATAATATTAACATATAATGTAATTATTCCCCACAGAAGGATGAAATTAATTTAATGATGAAAGTATAGGCATGGAGGCAGCTACACACTGCAATAATACATTTGTATACAGACAACAGCCAAGACACACAAGGACTCCATTTTTATTCCTTCCTCCATTTGTGGAGGAAGGAATAAAAGCCCAGCATTTCACTCTCTTGACTCTGTGTTTGCTCACAGAGCAATCACTGGTTTTAGCCATATCCAACTCACCGCTCAGCCGAACCTCAGTGCTTACTGTCAGCATTTGCATTTTCAAGACTTTGTAATGCTGCCTGTTCATCATGAGCATGGTAGGGTACACACTTGAGCTCAAAAGGAACTATTTATTTGGACAATTAGGTGACACCTGTCACTCAGCTTTCTGGACAGATTTCGGGAAGGGCAGGCAGCCAGGGTACACACACTGAGGCCAGCTCTATCACACCTGTGCCTGGGTTGGGAGGGCATGGCCATAATGTGATGCTGACCCAGTTTGTTCAGGTTCACAGCATTTTTGTGGAAGAAGGAGCCATGTGGAAGCTCTGATCTCCCCAGATTGCATCGCCCATGCACCTGTGGTGTTGGGGGGCCCAGCATTCCCTGGTGCAGACAATGTGAAGTGTACAGGCAATAGAGAGAAAGGTCCACACAATTTGTGGAGAAACCACAGCCAGGGTGCATCTGAGCCATTGTTGATGGCAGAGCCAAGGAGGAAAGCAGGGAGCAGAGCTCTCTTTTCTCCAGGGAGAAAACTCCCTGGCAGTGCTAGCCAGTGATTCCAGGCAAAGTTGTTGCATACTGCTGCTCAGGGTTCAGGAAAGCTATTTATTCTTTGTAAATAAGCAGGATTGCACCAGAGAATTACCATCAATTTCACATCCACAGGAAACACCCAAAAAGGCCTTAGATGCTGTCTCATATCTAAGACTACAACAGTGGAGCTGGTCCAGTTTCCAACATCCTGAAACACAGAGCTGGACACTGTCCCACCCTGCTGGCACAAGGAAGGGGCTGTCCTGTCGACAGTAGCCTGGCTTGGCTCCAAGTCCCCACGTGTGTGGTTAAATCCCCAGGGAAGTATTGGGGATCTGATGGTTCAAGGCAGGAACTTCAGGGTAGGTCTGGTTGAATTACTCACCCTTTGCATAAAAGCTGGATTATCTGCCTTGGATAGCTTTAATACCATTGATATTTGAAGACAATCAGAGGTGATAGGTATAATAAGTCTCTTTGGAACAGCTTTACCTGAGAGAGAGAGGCCAGACCCATCCTGCAGGTGCCTCTCACAAGCAGTCCTGAACTACTTCTCTGGGGGTCAGGTTTTGTCTTTGATTAAGGTGAGCAGGATCTCACCAACAAGAACCTTGCCTTCCTGTGAAGCAAGACAAGGTAATGAAATTCACAGCTCTCCTGGCCTGGCCAAAAACAAAAGGTAATTCAATGCAAAGTGGTACTTGAAGGCAGCTTAGGGCAGGAAAGGCAGAAGTCCCATCTAGGATCCAAACCTCAGATGGAAAATGCATGGGCAAAATACAATCAGTTATGCTGATCCACTCTTATTGGCATGCCAAACTCTTTGGAAAAATTATGTGGGATCTTTGTCATGAATGACAACGGCTGATTTCACATCTTATCCCAAAAGACTCCACTAAAGATCCTGAGGAATTTCTTAAGTAACCACATATGTTGAACTGTTACTTATCTTAATGAAAAAAAGACAGTCACTTAACAGAAATATATCCAGAGATGAGTTCACGCTATGGATTATACAATATGTATACACACCCCCACCTCAAAAAGAAAAAGAAAAAAATTCTAATTTACACTAGCACAAAAATTTCCATCTGAAAATGCTAAGTGTAATTGTTTCCCATCATTTGAAGGAAGTCCTGGCTCCACTGAAGTCATGGCAAAGCTCCCACTGACTTAAAATGAATCAGGATTTAAACCTTTGCCTTTAAGAACATGCCGAATTATTTTCAAATTTTCTTTTAAAAAATTTGAAAGAAAAATCTGCTTGTATTTAAAAGTTTTGAGGCCAAGTTTTTTTCCCTGAGTGAATTACTTCAGCCTTGATATAAATCTATCAAAATAGGTTTAAAATATGTAAAGATGAACACACCCTTACAGAATAGCCCTGGTCTCTTCAGCTCAGGTTCATGCAATAGAACAATAAAGTGAATAAAAGAGAAAAGATAAAATAAAAGAGAAAAGATCGAATAACTGAACAAATCATATCCAACCTTATGGATATAATCTGCAATTTAGAAGTATTCAACATGCTGTTGTCGTAAGTATTTCATTGGAAAAACATTTATTTCCCGGGCTTCAATTTTATTTAGGTTCCCAATTCAAGAAATAGAATTAATCTATTACCTCACGTAAAATTAATTAATTACAAATATTTAATCTGAGTAAAAAAGGCACCTTTTCCATTTAATCTAATTTCTTGCATAATACAAACAAGCTGACAGATTAAAGGTCAACTGTCCCTGTATACAGTTTTTGGCAATTTTAAGACCATTGCTTTAAAGACAAAGTATAAAGCCAGGACGAACGTAGAAGTATCAGGTCAACATCTCCTAAAATGCAATAGATGAAGAAAGATCATTTAAAGATTTTATTCCTTCCACAAATTCAATTGATATTTTCTAAATCTGTTCTGTATTTGACAATATATTCCTGTGGAGATCAATGAACTGACACTGCAGTTTGATGTTAGCGTGGATCATGTTGAAAATTCTACTTTAATAAAATATTTGCATCCTTTCCATTGTAATCTTGATTCATTTGCAGTAGCGCTGATCAAGAAAAATTTCTTCTGTACTTTCACATTCAAATAGAGAAACAGCTAGTGTCTTTTCACTCCATCTGAAAGTTAACCAAGCTCCTAAACTCAAAATAACATCCAAACAAGTTATGCAGTTTTCCCAGATGAATTTGCACAGCTCACTGATCATTGCAATAATAGTAGGACATGATGGCAATACAATTTTGCTGTATTAGTTACAGGGATACCAAAGGGAAAAAAAGTAAGACTCAGTACTGCAGAATGCTGTAGAAATGATTTCTCTACTTTCTGATTATGATTAAATCTTGGTGTGCTTTGAAATCCCTAATGTGTAATGCAAACCAGGATTTGGGGTGTTAGGAATGCATCCCCACCCTTCTTCCAAAAGGTTCTGTAAATTATCATCTGCAGACCCCAAATCCTTGAGTGGAGTGGGAAAGGAAGGAGAAGAAGGCAGGGAGTGGAAGAGAGAGAGGAGGGGGAGAGAGAGAGAGAGGAGAGAGATTAGAAGCACTTTTCACCTCTTGGTCCCGTCAGTGTGCTCAACGCCGAGAACCGTGCTTCAAATCCGGTGTTATCGTTAGGCCTGAGTCAAAGGAAGTGAAATAGTCTACTGAGAAAACAGTGGAAAAAGTAAAGGTCCTGAAGAAGTAAGTGCTGCATGTTGAAACGTATGCATGTCACACCCCATTTGTCTTTCATATTGGAGAATAAAGCAGCCTGTCCCGCAGCAGTTATTATACACCATATTCTTTATTTTAAAAATGCAAGAAATTTGGCACAAGGAACAAAAAAAAAAAAAATCAACTGATGAAAAGCATTTATGTCATGGTTTAAATTAAGACCTTTGTAATGCAAGAATTACATCAGCAGTGGGCTTAGCTTAATGAAAATAAGACAGTGTTTTTAAAGACCATGAACGAACAAATCCCCTCTGCTTTCTGAAAGAGACAAAATGCAGATAGAGACAAATAGATAATTTAAGCTGAAATCAGAGCAAATCACACTTTGATACTTTAAGGGATTACTGAAGTTTCTATTCTACTGACAATTCTGGGTCAATGAAGTCAAGCGAGAAGTTATTTTATATTCACATGTGGATTTGAAATATTGTCAGGGGATATTAGGTATTACAAAGTCTCTTCGATATTGTCATTGCATGAACTTTGGTTAAAATTAATTGAAATTTCAGATTCTTTTCTCTTTTGATGTGTTTTTGTTTTGGGGTCCACCTTACAAGAATGAAAGGGGTGAATGTTCTACATTATCAACTATTTAAAATGTTTATTATCATATTATTTTGATATAATGATAGTTAAAGGTTTAATAAAAAAATCATTTTAAATTAGAAGAAGTGAATTAATATGAGCCATTTGGGGCTAGCAATGATGTACTATTGATTTGATTAATGTGAAAATCTACGGGTGGAGGTAACAAAAAGGAAGTCTCTGCTCTTTGATGTCTATTGTTTGATATAAATTTTGTCCTCTATTATTTGTGCACATTTTAATCTTTATCGGTCTGCTGAATAGCTAATACGAATATATGCAGCATTTTTTCTGATGCAAAAGGAACATTGTAAAGCAAGATAAAAGAGTGGTTTCTAGTACAGATAAGAATAGAGTTCAAAATCTAGACAGAAAACTTTCTACTGTCATATGGTGAGTATAATTATATATTATTTTTGTATTTCTATACTGCATTGATGTGACAGGAAGCTGCAAAGCAATTGGATCAGATCCATGTTTTGCTGTTCTTGATGACAAATGCAACTGGTTCAGCCACAAAACATCATATATGTTTTGGGTGTGTGTGTCTCCAAATATATATATGTGTTATCTACCTTCTACAAAAATACCATAGACAACTGAAAAAAGTTAATTTAATTATCTCATTCTTCAGGGTTGGGGGGGAGGGCAATGTTTCAATACTCTGTTACTTTTTGTGTATGAACTAAATATGAACTAACCGTCCACATGTTGCAAAATGAAGTTATATTAAATATTTGGGGATAAAAAGAAATGAGATGGGCATGCACAGCACAGAATGAACACCAACATTTATATTTTATGAGCATGTTTTTTTCAAATATTATTTCTGAACATTTCTGATACAAGCCACTGGCAGTATCAAGATGATGATGAATATTAACACATTGCTAGTCAATCTGTTTAAAGATTTTCTGAATTAGTTATGAAGAATAAATTATTTCTTATCTGGGCAAAACTAGCTATCCAAATCTTGAAAGCTCCTTCAACCTAACAACATTTCTTTATGTATCTGTTGGGGTTTCCAGGAAGACAGTCCCCTCTGTGATAAAACAAACTTTGTTCTCGGTGCACCCTCAGTAATGGAACAATGAGCAGCAGAGGGTTTCTTTAAAAAAAAGTTATGGCTGTATTTTAGAAAATAATTGTCATCCCTCACTTCCAGACAACTTCTGATATCTGTTTAATTTTGAAAAAGTGCACTTAACAATTCACTTTTGTTTTCCCCTTCCTTTTGTTGTGGGAATGAAAGGGTGAAGGGAAGGGGTGAGGAAAGACAGGGCCTGAATCTGCAACCAGAGCAGGTCAGCAGCCAAGGCTGGTGTCGGTGAGCCCTGCGTGGAAGCAGCAGCTGCAGGACTGGAGCTGATGCTATAGGTGATCTGGCATGCAAGAAGGAAGAGAGATAAGAGCGTTGAATTTGCTGCTCCTTTTATTTGTGCACACACACACACACACACACACACGTTTCCTATTGATCAAATACAACCCTTTCTCTCGCAATTGGTGTCTCTCAGGGAGGACTCAGAAGGCTGTTAGGGGTCTGCCCACTCCTTGAAAAATGGCATACAATACACAGTCTTTACCAAGAAATCCCTCCTTCTTGCTAAATATTGTTTTCAAGAAATTTAGGTAGGAGGTAATGAGAAAAACAATTTCAAGCTGTCTTAATTAAAAAAAGGGGATTTCTTCCAAGAATTCTTTTCTCTTTGGGTTCTGTAATGTCATGCCAGATATCTTGTGCTTGCATCATCTCGAATATCCACAATCCAGAAAGTAAAGGGGATCAGTACCTACCTTCCTTGCAGCAAAAAGGAGGAAAATATGCCAGTCTCCTTTTATTCAAGAGAAACCCAGGCAACAAATAAAAAGACTCTAACATCTAAGCCACAGATCACCTTGAGCAAAAGCTGATGCCAACATTGGTGTTCTCTGATGGGATGGCAGCTGTGAGCAGTGGGGACAGAGTCTGGGGTGGAGGCAGAGAAGGTTGGTTCCCATCCAGGATTTCCTCCCTTTTTGTGCAGAGCGGTGACTGCACGCTGCCCTATTGCTGTAACACTGTGGTCCTTGCGCATGCAGCAAGTAAGAGCAGCCTTTCTCATTGGGAAATCAGCTACTTCTGTTCTGCCAAAGGACTTGACTTGCTGCTTGTGAAATGATAAGGGCTTTTCACCCAGTCACTGCTAGGTGGGTTTGAGCATTAAGCTGCTCGCCTGCCCCGCTGAAGTTTCTGAGCTTTCAAAGCACTCTCCCAGACAGAAAGGGCACCAACATGAAAAACATTTGTACCAAGGAACTCTTTCTTGTGGGCAAGGTTCTGACAGCCACGTATGGCAGGCGGGATCCTGAGTGTGATGTTTCATGCTGTTGTTTATGAAGTAGATATTGCTCCTGATGCGCTAAATCAAAACAGCAGGTCTTAAAATGTGGTCAACAAAACATGATTTCTGAAGAGCTGGCTACTCACCTGGTACTAAATTCCTTCCTTCTGCTAACTGCAAAATTGCATTAGACTCAGATAAAAACCTATTAAAGATTTTCCTTACATTAATTTTCTTAATATTAATATTCCATGTCGGCAAGGGTTCCCATTACCGCAAATATGTTGTGCAACTGCAGGGCCAGATCTGCACTGCAACTGCTATCTATTAAGGTATAAGCCACATCATGAAAATATTAGAGGATGTCTGCATTAAAAATGGCTATCTCCTGTTTAAAGCAGATTTATATTAGTAGGAATTCTCAGCCTGAAGTGTGTTGGGAAAACAAGGGATCCCTAAGAAGCTTGGCGTGGAGCTAATGATCGCAGGGCCGCTCTTTGGAAAAGTGTGCGCTCATAAAGGGTTTGATGGGAGGCAGAAGCCGAGCGGAGTCGCAGGGCTCGCTCCGTCGGACGACAGGAATCTGTGTTTGCAAAATGGCCGAGCAGGCAGCCCTGGGAGGGTGGAAACTGCACTTTGGTACAAGCCAGGCAGAGAATCTCACCAGCCAACCTTATCTGAGCACCTCTGCTTTTTTTCCTAGAATACGGCAAAAGGTGCTGCAGCTTTAGACTTCAAAGTTTTAAAAATTATTTGTGGTTAATCCACCTCTGTTACAAGCTCTAACAAGAACTCTGGCCATGCTGTAAAAAGCCACTAATGAGACTATCTTGACTCTAGAGCCCAGCAGACGCCCTCTTTGATGAACAATCGGCACCACCTTCCCCTGCTGCATGGTCAAATTAGAATAAATGATAATCAGCAAATTAAAACTTACACAGTCTTCCTGACTGCTTGAAAGGGAAAAATTGGTTACAAATGTACTTATGAATTGCTAAACTAAATTTTATTGCATCATAGATGTGTGAATTTTTTTCCATAGAAAAAGAATAGTCAAACTATCCTTCTCAACATCTAAAGTTGAGCTTCATACACAGATGCATACTTTCACACAGGCAAATTTTTGCCCTTCCATCTCCAGTGATTTCAATCTTTTAATTTGTAATTGTCCTGACACATTCCTGCTTCCATTTATTTTGTCTCAGATTGTGACTCCTATTTGGAAACTGGAGCACTTGAACTAATTCAAAAGTACTTTCTGAAAGAAATATCCTTCTGTGCAGCATTTTGTAACACTACTGTTGTAACATATTACAAATTGGTGTTGTCAGACCACCATAACAGTGACCACCACTTCCCTGCTCTGCCCTTCTGAAATGTTTACTTTAACCTAAAAAAAAATCTAATTAAGCCTCATGATCAGCTTCATTGCATAAATAAATTGTGTTGGGTTTCTAACAAGGCTATTGAAGCACAGATGGGTTAAATGAGTTGTTAAAAGCCACACAGTAGCTGCATTTTTATTGTAAGGGCTAGCTTGAAGGGTAGCTTCACTGATATAAAATATGAACAAAGGAAAGAGAATCCATATGAAAAACAAATGAAAAAAATTCACCCTCTGTGGACAAATTTCTGCTGAAAAGGATATGCACAGTGATCAAAGCAAATTTTAAAGAATGAACGTCTGGAAAAAAAAACCTTTAAAAGATGTTTTAGTTATAATAATGCAGTTATCCAAATGTCAGTGAATTTGATCAAAGCTGATCTACAGAGCTCAGGTTTAGCATTAGGTGAGTCATTTTCTTTTATTAGTGATGCTTTTTCATTCAAATGGGTAAAAAGGTGAGAGTTTGAATATGTTGAAGGTTTCATTGGCTTACAGTAGGGACAGACAAATAAGGCCCACCTAGTTTTACAATGTGGCCCACAGCTACTTTGTTTTTAATAAAATGCAGCATATTGAAAGGGCATGTCTCAACATGTCTTGACCCATCCAAACTGGATCAAGATGGAGAGTCCCATATTGAAGCCAGTCCACTCCCAGGATGGGACCTATTGTCCTCAGGGAGTGGAAGAGTTGCTACCTAGCCATGGGGCAGACACCAGCCAACCTTGCTCCTACCAGCCATGCATCCATCCCTCTCCTGACTGCTTTGGGAGGAAGATATTTTCAGGTTTCAGCGCTGCAGAGAATCCTGGTAGTTTATTTGACCATCTTGACCAGCTTTTATATTACCACAGACTGTCTACATTACCTCTGAGAGCAGTGTGGAAACCAAAGTGGTGTTAAGTCCTCAGGGGCAGCTTGCAAAGCCCATCCAATTTTGGGACAGGGATTTTCTCCTGCCTAGCACTCCAAGCACCTGTATGAGAACAGTCCCTGGAGCTCTCCAAGGAAAAGGAAAAAGGCACTGGTGAAAACCCTGATTTTTCCTTTCATGAACACTGAACAGCACCCATCATTGCCTCAAGGAGCATTCCAGGCTGCCTGTTCTGCTGCCTGGCAGATGAAACACCTCAAAACTAGATTTTAAAATAGAGTCACCTTCCTAATCATCTATATTTTGCCTGGAACACTGTAAGGTGTTTGGGAGTTTGTTGGGACATTTAGACAGCAAACTGTGTGAAGACAGGACATGGGTTTCTTGAGCATCATTGGGAGGATGTTCACTTCAACAAGACCCTCATGCTCCATTAATCTCAATGCTATTAGAAAAAAACAGCATTAATAGCAGTGTTAAAGCTGAGGGCTTGGAGAGCTGCTACTTTTCACAGCTTGTGACTGAAACTGTGCAAATGCACTTTACAGAGCGTTCTCTCATCTGCAATTTCCTGTTGCTGAAACCTGAAGAATTTTAGTCAAACCAGGCTGCTGCCTGCAAGTGGCTGTGAGGCAAAGGCCAATTGAGCACAGAAGCTCCCATGCCATTCCCTCACCTGAATAAGGATTTTTACAGTGAGGCTTTTAGGGAAATTAATCTTTTGTGCCCCAGAGTTTAGAGAGACAACCAACTGCAGGACAAGGTGTCACCAACCTACAGTTTAGTTGCTCTATGGTGGCAAGTGTCCACCTGCACCCTCTTACATACAGTATCCTGTAACAAAAGTCAGGTATCTTATTCCCTGTGGGTGAGGAAACGTGAGTTTGCATTTGTGAGGGGGTTAAAGAATACTTCAGAGCAGTTTCTGGGCAGTACTTGAAGGGCTGAACTTCCACATCCCCTGTTTTGCCTGCAGTAACTTGTTCATTTGCCCACATTCTCACTTCCCAGTTGGCAAACCTTGTTGAAGTAGACAAGCAAGTGCTTCCTATGCAAGGATAGACCTAGGCAAAGGCAGCAAGGTCCCCACCCATAGCACTCACTCCCATGTCATAAACCTAGCTCATTTGAATTTACTGGGTGATTTTAGGGAACTGAACCTGTTGTGCACCCCAGAAAAGGACAGGACCACACAGCTGCATTGCAGACTAATTTTTCATTAAAAACTTGGTGTGTCTAGAATTTGGTTTTTTTTTAAGCAGGCAAATGAGACTCAGAAAAATGTGAGGTGCCCACAGCTGAATGACCGAAAATCTGGTTTTAACCTTTTTAATGGGAGTTTGAAAATATGAATCATGACAAAGCTACAGTTGTAGTTTGGCAGGAACAATACATGTGATAGTGTGAGTTGCCACATACCTCTTAAAACAGCATTAATTTCAAGACCCGGTTTTCATGAAATAAAATTAGAGGATAATAACAAAAGAAGTTGGTGAGGATCTGACCCAATCACCCAGATTTGTTCAGTCATATATATAACTGAAATCCTTTCAAATGCTTCCTTGTTTTCCTAGCGTTTTTCTGTTGCAGTTCCTGCCCAAGATTGGGCCATCATTTCCTCTGCAGAGTGGGAAAAGAAGACCACAACATGGAAATGAGAGGCAGAGTCATGGGGTGCTTGTGTGCTTAAATGATTCATGCCAGCAGAACCAGCTCCTGGACTAAATCAGGTTTACACTGCACCCCAGCCAGGCGTCCTTTAAAGGACTCTGGAGGTCACGGCACCCTGCAGGCAGGTGCACTGCATTTGCATTGCCCTAGCAGGCAGCCTGGGGCTGGAGCTGCCCATGAATCCCATCTGCCATCACAGCTGGGCCTCAGGGCCTTCCAGAAGGGCCCCCGAGGGTTTGCCTTCCCGCCACCCTCCTTCCCATCCCAGCTTGCGGCAGACAGGGCAGTGCACGGGGAGCCACAGGGCTGCTGGAAGCATTCATTGGGGCTGTCCCCAGGCCTGGCTCCTAGGACACTCCGGCAGGCAGCCCGGGACCATAGGCGGTGTCAGGCTGCTCCCCCGCAGGCGTTTTGTCCTTTTCCTGGTGACACACCGAGCGCTGTGCGCTGCTGCCCAGCTCAGCTGCGGGGCCCGGGCAGGACAGGGTGCCTCCGCAACCTGGGAGCATTCGCTGTGCTTGCCGACTGCAAGCCCCAAGATTAAGATAATCCAGCTGTCTGCCTATGTTTATCAAGCAAAAGAATTTACAATGTTTAAATAAAGGGACTACGATATAGCAATGAAAACACCTAAAGCATGCCACTTGTGTGGAAGACACAGCCGGGCCTGCTCCAAGCAGAGGCCCGAGCGCGATCTCTGGGTTGTGCTCAGCGTGGCACACGGAGGCCAGGCTGCTTTGAAGGCAGGCAAACTTGCATTAACACGATGGGAAGGAGTAGCTACATTCTAGCGCACCAGTGATCCATGCAAATTGGGTCACCGGGAGATTTAGAAATTGTACCTTTCAATCCCAGCCAAGGAGATACATCAAGGCGCGCTGACGTGAGGCACGGCTGACACACCTTGAGGCATCTTCAGTGCACTGAGGGCTAGTGACGCCAAAGGATGGCAGCTGGCAGTAGTACAGATAATGCCTTATAAATAATCTCTGAGGGAAAAAAAGAAATAAAGGTTTTGCTTCCTTTTACACTTGAAAAAAGAAAAGCAAGCAATCAGCCAATCTACTTCCCCAAATGTACAAATGGGTCTCCAAAATGCCCCGGGCATGCAGGAGAGCCCTGACAAGCACTCGGTGAGGGAGCCTCAGGTCAAGGCGCTGCCCGAGGGAGCGGGAGTCCCGCAGCGCTGACCGGGGCACGGCACCACCGGCACCGCCCTGCCAGCAGCTTTCCTTCCCGATCCCATCCCTGCTCTGCAGGCAAGCTGAAGTGAGCTTGTTTTGAAGCTAGAAATCTGGGGGATTTCTGCAGAGAGGGAAAGTCAAAAGATGTGGGGTTTGTAATCTTCTCCCAGCTGCAGCCCTCAGCCATGTGAGGCGATGGAGCCACTCTCTGGATCCTACAAGAATTTCAGGAAAGCAAAAGTCCTGCTGCTCCCCTTCTCCTACTGACAGGAGGCTGATTTCAAATGGAATCTGAAGGCCTGGAGATTCACTTGGCCGATCCCAATTGTCCCAAAGACTGCCCAGCACCCTCTTCAATCCCCTTTCACTGTGGTCCTGATGGAGTACAGCTTGTAGGAGTGTCCCTCATGGCCCCAAATCCAAGCCAGCCCTGTGACGGCTGCAGGACCTGGCTGCTGGGGCTGGTGATAGCCTGCAGCCAGGAGAGATGCCACCTTCAGCCAGCATTGCCAGGTCTGAGAAGAGACATCTGTCCATCCCCTGGGGCCACTGCATCTCCCAGCACAGCATGTGGGGTCTCCACTGGAGCCGTGTCCCCCTGCTGTCTGTCCCCCTGCCTGTTGTCCCCTGCTGCCTGTCCCCTGCTGCCTGTCCCCCTGCTTGCTGTCCCCTGCCTGCCCATGGGCTTGGGACACATCCAGTGGGCTCTCCCCGGTGATGCAGCCAGGCCAAGGGGGCCCTCTACATGCACCCCTCACTTCAGGTGGAGCTTGGTATTTTCTGTATCTGTAAACTTCAGATTACGTCTTTTTGGTCCATCTGTACTGCAAAGTTCTGCCCTAGTGCTGACAGAGGAAGAAACTTTCCCAGGTAAAGGTGACCATGCACCACTCCAGCTTGACTGTGTATGGATGAAGGTGCAAGGCCACTGCTTTAGGGTCCCACCCAATGCTTTTGGGTCCTCCTCCACTCATCATGAAGTCCCAAGTAGTGTTTGAAAGTTGCACTTGGGAGAGGGTGCTCAGGCTTGCAAGGGGAGCTCTAAGAAGGGGAAGCAGCTTACACTTCTCTTGCCTCAATTCTGCAGATCTAGGGGAGATGCTTACTGTTTTCAGTGTAGATATTTTTTCATTTCATTTGATAAACTAGGAGCTTCTAGTAAAAAGTTTCATAAACATCTGCACCTGGATTTTTGAAAATAGAAGAAATCAATGTTCTATACAGACATGATGCCTTTCTTTTGAATGTAAATATTTTTAATCATTTCAATAAAAATAACTTTTTGTCTGGTAGCTATCCTATTTTCATAATAACTGCACTGTTGTAAGTTGGAAAATTAACTATTACAAGTTTACATAAGTAGGAAGGAAGAAATGTGCTATAAGGAGGGAAATACAAGCTATAAACCCAGTACAATTTTAAAATAAAGGAACATATGCCTAAACCCTTGTGTAATACAGCTTGGTAAATCCAATCACTGTTCTACACTTTATGTAGAGAAGACTATCTGCAGTTACAGTATTAGGAGCATGGAGTGATTAGAGGCTCTGAGCCACTGGTGCAGCTTAGCTGATGAACTGCAAACTCAGTCCTGACATTCTGGGGCTAGAGCACTGCACCTGAAATCACTGATCTTCATGAGGCCACATAGTTTTGGGGCTGCAGTGCAGCTGACAACAGTGCTTCCACCCTGAGCAGCCCAGGCTGCCACCAGCTGCATGTACCACCAGCCCTGGTCCTCCTGGGACTATGCTGCTGGCTCTGAGTCAGAGCCAGTATGCTTGAAATGGTCCAAGTACATCTGTGGCACCTGTTCTGATGTCTCCTGAGTGTGATGTGGACATTGCATCAATTAATGGGCTCAGCAAGGAAGAACCAGCAGTGTGTGAGAAGTACCACACAAGGGACACGAGCTCTGGGTCAGGGAAGAGAGAGGAGCTCATATGGGCTGGTGGCTGAAGGACAGAACAAGACAACAAGTAGAAGTTGGAGTGGTTCAAAAGAGGGATCCAAAAAGTCTAAGTATAGGAAGTTGCTCTGGAAAAGAGATTGAGATGTGTGATGAGACATGGGAAAGCAAAAAAGAAACAGGAGGGGAAAACTAAGGAAAGAGATGGAGGTGAGACTAGGCATGAGGCAGGGTGTAGTACAGGATGTCTGGGGTAAGAGAAGCAACTCCTGAAGCAAACATCCAAAAATAGAATGGTGAGAAGGAGGAAGGAAGAGGAAAAAGGAAAGGGAGAGAAGGCAGAGAGGAGTTGAATAGTTGTTTTTTGCGTTTTACTCTATGGGACCCTAGGAACCAGCCCCTAGACCCAGGCAGACATGGCCATGCCACATTCCTGCGCTGCTGCTCAGTGTTTGACACTTAGATCTGGGCTAAGGTGGTACTGGTATAAAGCTGGGCTTTGCCAGCAAATTTACACTGCTTCAGATACAGTCTGTGCTGGCTGGAATAGCATGACATGCCGTTTCTAAGTAATATTTGCCACATAGAAAAGCTTTATGCACAATTAGCTGGGCTGAGCTGCTCTGCCATCAGCTGTGGACAGTGTCTGTTTCAGCAACTGATATGCAAAGAGCTCAGTTTTCAGATGCAACTTAAAGGGCTATAATTTGCCCCTAAAAATGTAGATTGTTGTGACATTCTTATTATCTGTTGTTCTTTTCTTCCTGGTATGTAGCACAGCTAGTTCTTTTTCCTGCTACAGCAGTGCAGTTGTTGCCTCTAACACAGCAAAAGATGCAGAATCAGCCCATGCCAGTGCAGGCAAAAAATAAGCAGTGCCAAAAAAGAAGGGGCAATGAGAGAGAGTAACACAGAGCAGCAGGAGGCAGGTGGTTTGGGAAGCTCTGGGAAACTGCAGAAGCATGGAGCTGTCTGCTGTGTTCTGTGGCTGAGCAGAGAACTTCCAGAGGGAAGGAGGATACTTCACAAAGGCACAAACGGCAGTCACAGGGATATTGCTGTATTTAGTGTTTGCATTGTGAAAGTCAGGATGGAACTTTATGGCTATAAAATCCCTAGCCCTGCCCAAAAAGTAGCTTTACAGAGCTTGTTTCTGTTCCCAACAGGTCTAAAACCAACAAACCATATGTGTATTTTAACATGTTCTTTATAGCTGCCTCTGAAATTTTCCAGGGAGGGATGAATTTTTAAAAAGTGAATGGGGTGTGGCAGTGCTATAGGCAAGTGAATTGATAGTAAAGAGAAACACTAGATCATTCTCTGGCATTTTAAGATGATAGCTACTGCTTTAAAGATAAAATAACAGTTCATGGACCAACAGTTAGAGATGTTCGTCACTGACCTGCTTCAATAATTTGGGGTTTTTTCTGGCTGCTGAAATTTAGAAATCTTGGGAAGAAAAATTTACGGTCTGTGTCTGCTCAGGGGGAAGATTATTAAACAAGTAACCTCAAACAATTAAATAAAACCTTAGCTGTATACAATCATTTTAATTTTGTCCTTTGATATTGCTCATCTGATTAAGTTCTTTCCAAACAAACTTCACACAGAACTTGGCCTATGAGGAGCGGACTAAGCCCATATGTATCCTGACAGGAGTGTTTACTCAAACAGAGTTATCCCAGCCTTGCTCTGCGTACTTGGGGACGTAAAACGGCCTGGGGACAGGAACTCAGAGAACAATAAGGAGAGAGAAACTTAGAGGAAGTAACCTACTGAGAGAACAGGAATGCACTGAGAGTAGAAGAATCAGTCAGACAAGGAGACATCAGATATTGGGAAAATGACCATGAAGAGGGAGCAAAAGATGCCCATGAAGAGAGGTTTGGAGAGGAGCAGGGTGGAGAGAGAAGTATTTTGAAGAGGGAGAACAAGGTCTGCCAACACAGCAGGGCAGGGTGTGAGAAAAGATATTTCTTGGGGTGCAGCACCCCAGCAAAGAAGGGATGCAAGTTCACGGGCAGTGAAGAGGAAGAGACCAGATGGCACTGACATAAACTTTGACTAGGAAGGCTGCTCTTCAGCCAGCAGATGAGTATTTCTGGCTGCAGAAACATTCTTTCCTTCCCCATCTTCCTGGACAGGAGCAGATGGAGACATAGGCCTTGACCACATAAGAAATTTTGAGTTTGGCACTGTCAAATCTGCTGTACTGGTGGAAGTTCACCTGGCTGCCTGGTCTGGGGCAGAGCAGGGCTGGCTCATAGTCCCTGTCCTGTGGTAACCTTCTGTGGAGGCAGTGCTGGCAGTAATGCAGAGCTTTCTGCACCGATAGTCTGACTGCAGCCCAGGCACTGCTGGGTTTGACTTGCTACTCATTAACAGTGTCCAGGCAGTGCTCCCTGCTGAAGGACCAGCGAGGATCAGGGATGGTGACAGTGTAGCCACACAAGCTCTGTCAGCACCTGCTGCTTTTGGGCATGCTAGGATCTGTGATCCTTCCCATGGATGGACCAGCTTGGAGTTCTGGTACCCTGCTAGATGGAGCCCAAGAGTGAAGCCCTCTCTGCTGAACTGGGTGCAAGGGAATTTCTCTCTCCTTGGACAGGGCTCCCTGGGCCTGGGGAAAAGATTTCTCCCTGCCATTCTAACCTGGTCCTTCATTTGGCAGAGGAGTAGGGAAGGATGGTTGCCCCCAGACCGAGAAAGAGCAATTTATGGGGCCCCAAACTACACAAGACACTGCGGAGAGTGTGCCAGGAGTGACAAGAGCAGTGGGATGGTAATGAGAGGATACACATCCAAGTCGCCCTGCAATATATCAGGGAAAATGCCTCAGTGTTGGCACCACACCCTTCCAGAAGAGTGCACAGGCACCGGTGAGGGGCTTGCAAGGATGGCAAGGGAGGAGAGCCCGTTGTGCAGTGCCATCATCTGCCGGCTGCAGACCCGGTGCGGGCACTGAGTGTGCTGCCCATGGGGTGGACATGCGGGATCGCTGAAAGCCACCCCGGCAGGAGCGCCTGGGGCCCCACGGTGGGGTAAGGGTCTCCCGAGGGGGGGAACAATACCTCTCCGTCCAACCCCCTGGGTGTGACTTGCGCTCGGCATTGCAGATGGAGGAGGGGGACGGGGTGGGGGGATCCCTGCTCCCAGTGCCGCAGCTCTGCCACGGCCCGCGGATGAGCCCAGGGCGGAGGGCGGGCGGAATTGACGCCTCGCTGTTTGCTTCCAGAGCTGCCGGGAAAGAATCGTCTTCTGCAGGATAAAGTCCCTGTCTAGGCGGGTGAATTGCCCGTGTCCAAAGTCTACAGGCAGGAGGCTGCCTGCTGCAATCCCTGCGAGAGGGATAACTTTTACAATACACGGCCTGATTGCAAATAAGTTACTAATAAGCCGCTTTGGCGTAAGAACGGCTCTATGCATTATTTCCTAAGATCTGTTTATTTGCAAATATTTCTCTGTTTTTCTTCTTTTAAAAAAAAATCGTTCGGGAAAATTAGAAAAAAAGGTACAGAAGTTAATATTTAGACATTCATACTATTAAGTAATAGAGCTATAAACTCTCAAATAAGGCACTTTCATTTTACTTAACAATAGATAACACAACAGCGACAGTGGAACAGACCAAACAAAAGCGATCACCAAAATTGTTGTGACAGTACAATTACCCGGCTAGGAAATTTATTCAATATGCTTTGCCATTGCATTGACACAGCAGGAAAAAAAAAGCCCAAATGCTCAGAGAATAATACAAGAAGGCAGGAGGTATTTGGAAAAAAAAAAAAAGATTTATTTTGAAATAACTTTTTAAAGAGATACTTTGCCTCCATGATTTGTTATCGATGTGCATCTGACACGATACAAAACAAACAAACAAAGAAAAAAACACGTTCTGTACAGAGCTCTAAAATGAGCCGCGATTATCTACAAGATGAGCTTGACGCTTGGGTGTGGGTTGGAGAGGGGCCCGATCCTGCAGTCCGCACTCTCTAAACGAGTTTCGCAGACATGTGGTAGGAAAGCCTGGCCCCGAGTCTGCGTGCGTGTCTCCGTGTGTGTGTGTGTGTGTGTGTGTGTGTGTGTGTGTGTGTGTGTGTGTGTGTGCGCGCACGTCTGTGAGTTCCTACAATACACTCCTTGAGTAAAGTGGGCAAGTTGGAGCTGCCGGAGCGGGCGCGGGTCCCTGGCTGCTCTAGAAGTCCTGCCGCGGGGTGTGAGTTAGACTGTGCCGCCGTAGATCACAGTTTCGCCTGAACACTTTGCCGCACTGCTCACAGTTGTAGGGCTTGATGTCTGTATGGGTAAGAAGGTGAGTTTTCAGGTTACTTCTTTGATTAAAGGTTCTTCCACATGTGGGGCATTTGTGTGGAGATTCCTGTTCAGATTTGAAGCAAGCAAAGGATTAATCCTTCACAAACCACCTTGTTTAACGTATTACTGCACTTTTTCTCACCGCAACGCACAACTTGAGATATGGGGGGAGGACACGAACGAGAGGAGCCCCGTGCGGCCGGGCGGCCGCCCACATCTCCCTATCCTGCCCCAAAAGCCTTATTTTATAGTTCTCGAGTAGTGATGTTCCGCCGCCCTGGGGCACACGGAAAACAGCCTCCACGCCGCCCTCCCGCTCCGGGACACCCGCTGCCCGCCCGGCTGCCCCGCGCCCGCCGCCGCCGCCAGGGCAGGGCTGCAGCCCTCAACGAGAAACGCCTCGAAGCAGCGGCGTGGACAAACCCGAACCCGGGGCTCACTCTCCGCCGCCAACCACATCCCCGCTGTCTTTAAGCCCGTCTCCCAAGGGCGCCGTTTATCCGCCGGTCTCCCGCGGCCGCGGAGGTAATCACGGGCCGCTGTTCCCCCGCGGACCCACGGGGCCGTCCAGTGCCGGACCCCCCTCGCTCCCCTCCGCACCAGAGCCCTGTTCCCCGGCTGGCCACCGCCCCTGCCCCGCGGCGGGCCAAGCCGAACCGATCCGAGACGGGCCGGGCCGGAACAGCGCCGGCGGCACACGCGTTGAGAGGCCTGGGAAGGGCGGGCTCACCTGCATGTGTAGGGTTTTGTGGACCGCCAGGGTCCTGGACTGGCAGAAACCCTTCCCGCACTCCTGGCACTTGAAGGGTTTCTCTTTGGAATGGATGTACCTGGAAGGCAACCCGTGGGGTGAGCAGCGCTGCCGGAGGCGCGCGGGCCCCTCGACCCCAAACCCCGCTTCTCCAAACTCGACCCCCCTCTCCCAGACGCCCTCACCCTCCTCTTCCTTCCTTTCCCCATTACTATTCTGTGTATGCTTAAACTTCTTGGCCGGTTCAAAACATTTGCAATAATTCGTATCGAAGCGTGACTGCACTCTCTGGTGCCAGACCCGGACAGCATCTGGGCTGCCGGCCGGACCCGAGCCACTCTTCTCCGAAGGCGGAGATGATTCTCAGCTCTGCGGCCGCGGGCCCCTCTCAGCACGGGCCGCAGCGTGCGGAGATGGGTGAGGGATCAGCAGGAAGCGCTCACCTGCGACCCGTCCTGTTCCTGCACCCCCCAGGGTCGTGATTCAGAAGCACAAAAGCCCTGGGATCTTCATCTCCGGCTGTGAACCCCTCTAGCTCTCCCTCAGGGGGATGCCCTTCTCACACAAAGCGCAGGTTTCGGCTGCCCTGGTCCCTCCGTGGCCTCCGAATCTGAGCCGGGGGCTTTTCCTGTACTGTTTCCGTGGCTCCTGGAGCCACTGAATCTCATCCCCCTCGAGCGGCTCACCCCACCCCGACTGCCCACGGCCCGACCCCGGTCGTGGTGGTCCCTCACCGGTGGTCCCGCAGGTGGTCCTGCCTCCGGAAAGCCTTGTGGCAGATGTCGCAGGTGTAAGGCCGCTCGTCCGTGTGGGTTCGCTCGTGGATGAGGAGGTTATAGGACTTGGTGAAGTGCCTGCCGCAGAACTTGCAAATGAACTCCTTTTTCGTCTTGGAGGGCAGGCGGCCGCGGGAAGGCTTCCTGTCCGGGGACAGCTTGCTGATGCCCGACAGGGGCGAGGCCAGTCCGGGACTCAGCTTGGCGAGCTCCCCCACCTTGGGGGGGTCCTCCTGCGTGGCGGCCACGGCCAGGTTGGCAAAGTCAAAGCGGGGCCTGTCCTTGTGCAATGCTGGGAGGACGTGGGCGATGGCCCCTTGCTTGGGGTGGAAGAGGTGCGTGGCAAAGGGGAGCGCGGGGAAAGGGAAGCGGGAGTCCACCAAGCCCTGCGCCGCCATCTCCGTAATGGTAGAGCGGGTGATTTCGTGCACATTGGGGTAGCCCAATGTCCAGTGGTTCATGTGCATGGTTTGCACGGCGCTGAGTCCGTACAGACCTTGCAACTGGTCCACAGCTGCGGGGAAGGTGTTCACAGCCTGGAGGAAGGAGTAGTTAGTGAGTTGCAGGGACGGGTGCAGTGGGATGGGGGCTGGCAGAGCCTTGCTTCCCATCTTCCCGAGGTGGGTGCGAGCCGGCGGAGCAGCTGGTGTCTCTGTTGGGCTTCTGAGACCGGGAGAAAATCCTAGGAAGAAAGAGGGAGAAAGGAGGAGAGAGAGACTTTTACTGAGAGCAGCGTGGTGCTCCTTAGCCGAGGCGAGCGCAGCAGCGGAGCCAGGGAGGGCCAGGCACGGCTCTGCTGCGCTGTCTTTCCGCGGCCCCAGTGCCCCGCAGCAGCACAGGCTCCCGTCCTCCGCCGGGACCGGTGGCCAACACCGACCCACAGCGCGATCGCTTCGACCGGAGAAGCTAAAGCGTAGGAAATAAATAAATAAAAATAGCTTTCCCAAAAGAACCACCCCAAATTAAAACAGAAAGTAGAAAACCCAGCACCGACCCAACCGAGGGCGCCACAAATTCAAATTAAACGAATCGTGTAAAAATACAGACGGAACGGAGACGCGGCCGGGGACGAAGCCTCTCCGCTTTCCGTCGCCCAGACACCTTCCCCCGCAGCGCCCACCGCGGGGACCCCGGAGCCGCCTCCCTCCTGGCCCCCGCGCCGAGCTGGCCCCCGGCGTCGCTCCCACCCTCCGCCCGGCCTCCTGCGGGCGCAGAGGCCCCGACCCCGACCCCTCCTGGCTGGGGCCTCCCCGGGATAGAGCAGGGTGTTCACGGAGAGCCGAGTCAGGCCCGGGAGGCGGAGCGGGGGAGAATAAACCCCGCGTTCGTCCTAGCTCCGTTGCTTATTTTTCTTCCTTCAACAACAACTCATTTATCAAGATAACCGAAGGAGAGTAAAGGAGCCCCTACTCCGCGCGCACACCTCCTACCCAGCCCGCCGCGCAGCAGCCATCCCAGCGGCGGCGAGAAGAGCGGCCGGCCCGGAGGCCTCCCCGGCCCGCCGAGGGCCGCCCGGCCCGGCGCTGCCCCGCAGTCCCTCCCTCCGCGCCGCGGGGCCGAGAAGGGCGAGCGCAGCCCCGGGGGACGGAGCCGTGCGGCCGAGCCCCCCGCACCCCCTCGGGCGTCCCTCGGCCGGGAGCTTCACCGGAGCGACGGGGCCGTGAGCTAATGAGCGATGTGTGACTGTCAGAGGGTTTCACTCAGCCCATTCAACCGAAACCGCCGGGCCCGCCGCTCCCGTCGCAAGGGGGTCCCTTCGGCGGACCTGGGGCGACGCTCCCCCCCACACCCCCCCACCTCCGCAAGGCAGGGGGACATCGGCGCGGGGGGCAAGCCCCTGCCGTTTCCTTTTTTTTGCTTTCGTTGAGGGTTCACTTCCAGCAGCCGAGAGGCTGCCGCGACCCAAGAAAGCGGCCAAAGCAAACGCCGGGGTCTCTCCGGGCCTGTAAACAAGAGGTAGGGCCGAGGGTGACCCAGCACCTCAAGGGATTTGTGTGGAGGGTCTGGTAACGCGCAGTTTCCAAAATAAACAAGAGAACCTCCTCCCGCAAAAATCCCTAACCCACCCCTCCAAACAACAACAAAAAGTAAGGAAACTCTCCGAGTGCAGAGCCGCGCTCCGTGAGCGGTGTCCCTGCCTCCCGCTGCCGCCCGGCTCCTGCCGTTCAGCTGGCACCGCGCGCACTCCGCCTGCGAAGACACTTTTCGATCTTTTTCCTAAAATACCTTTCCCTCCACGTTTGCTGCACAGCACAATTGGCCGACTGAGGAAAAAAAATGTGGCTAGGAGGTCGGGTGTGAAGTGCAGTGCTGCCTATTCCTGTTTTCGTTTGCCTCGAGTGGTGGGTCTCCGGAGCTTCCTCCGCCGCTGCCCAGTTTTCCTCGTTTGTGATTGTATCGACACCGGGGACAATTATCGATACTATTATATATGGCCATCTTTTCGTTTTATTGTTGGGGGGGTGGTTATATATAGAGACTTATTTTTAAAGATGCCGTAGTGTGAGTTCCTATTCACTTTCCGCAAGGAACCGAAACAGAAGCAATTAAATCACTTTTCGTTGGCTGCACCGGCGGCTCCTGCCTCCATCCCGGTTGTTTGAGGCTGGGTTTCGGAGCCACCGGTTGGGAGCTATGACCGAGGTAGGAGCAGTGTTCCTGTAGAGCAGAGCTCCCTCTGTTACAGCCGCGTTTGGTGGCTGCGTATGGGGGTGCCATTGCCCACGCTCATTTTGGTGTCCAAGAATCAACTCTGAGAAAACTATTCTGAACACGAAATCCTCATTTTAAGGTAGAAACTTCTAAAACTACACTTCTGTCTGAATGGCGGTACATATGCTACTATTTGTATTTGGAAGTAACTTTAGTAAAACGTATCAAAAAAGAATAAAAAGCGCCTTCGAACGGGATTTTTAAGGCCATTTATATTAAGGTGTGTTGGGGCGGAGGAGTTGAAAGTCAACCAAAAACGGATGTTACTTAAACCTTGGCACTTCCTTTTCCCTTTCCATTCAGAGAGCTTAATTAAATTAAGCCCGGTGCCAGGACAGCCCTCTCTACCTGCTTGCCGCCGACCTGCTGGTCCGGCCCGCGCTCCCCGTTCTCCCGCGGCGGGGCCGGGACCGTGCCCCGAAGGCTCTGCCGTCCTACCCAGGGATAGGGTGGGCACCGGGTCGCCTCCGCTCCCCGACGGCCTCACCCGAAGCCGCGGCCGCCGCTGCCCGCGCTGCCAGGTGTTTCCCCCGGCCGAGGTTTCTCCGGTGCGACCCGCGGCTTGGCTCGCAGTCCATGCACGGACCGGCTGCTCCCTGCCAGGAGTTTCGCGTGGAGGACATGGAGAGCGCATCCCGGGAGGCTGCCGTCGCCTGGCCTCGCACCAACGCGCCCGCGGGGTGGAGGGGGGGACACCCGCACCCCAAGCAGCCGCGGAGCTGCGAACTGAAAGTAAACCCGGCGGCCCCGCGCTCCCGGCTGAGCGCACGCTCCGCTCCCGGGGCGGCCGCCCCGCTCCCGCCGACGGCAGCGGGCAGGGCGGGTCCCGGAGCCACTCACCTACCGCAGCCTGCTGCTCCTCCGGGGGCAAAGCTGAAGCGGCGGCCGCGGCACCTTCACGGAGACATTAGATCCACAGCGAGGTCGCTCAGCGGGGCCGGGGCCCGGCGGAGACCGGCATGTTGCGGAGGGCTGGGCGGCGGCTGGGAGCTCTGGCCGCGGCGGTCCCGGGGCCCCGGCATAGACCGCCGCCTCCCGCCCGCAGCCTCCCGCTTTCGACCCCGGTGAGGCTCGGCGCGAGTCTGAGCCGCCCCCTGCCCGGTCCATCACATTTCAGCGGTGACTGGCGTGGAGTGCTGTCCCCGCCCGCCCGCCGCCGCCGCCGGCCCACCCCGCGGCGCGCACAGCCCCGCGCTCGGGGCCGCGCCGCTCCGCCCCGACGGGACGGGACGGGACCGCCCCCGGCCGCGGCCCCGGCCCCGGCCCGCCCCGCCGTGCCGGCCCCACTGTTTACTTGTGTTTGGGTAGCAACTGGGCTTTAAAGTGGCAGGACGCCCCCCGCTCCCCCCGCGTCACCTAAGGTGACTTTTCCCTCCGAGAACAGCTCGACGCCCCCCGTCCCACTGCCGGCCGCGGGTATTTGCGCGTTCCTTGCGTCTCGCCGCCCATCGCGGCTGCCCGTCGTGCCCCAGCTGGAGCGACATAGGTGGCCCGACTGGCTTAAATATCTAAAATAACACCCCCAAACCTAGAGTGTGGGGTTTTGTGGGTGCCTATATGGCCAAGAGTGGGTGCAGATAGTGTTCAAGTCCCAAGTGGGCTTGTGGCCGTCATGTCGGGTCGCCCTATGGACCGTCGGCGTTTCGGCGCTGCCCTTTCACTGCGTCTGAGTCGCTTAAGGGCAGATTCGGGAAGAGAAGCTCTGCGGAGGCATCCCCATGCTCAGTGACTAAGCACACAATCCCTACCTGGAACAGACACATAGTTTCGAAAGCAGTTTCGATTTATTACCGGAGAATTTACTGCTAAATAGGGCCTCCCTAACCCTCTTCAAATGTCTCGATTAGGGAGCTCTATTCACGTTCGTCCACAGTTGCAATGCGGCTGATTGCATATGTCGGCTTTGGGTTACATTTTTATCTGTAATATTATCTTGTTATGTGCGGTATTTCAATCACATGTATGGGGAATTAATCGTATAATCTGGACTGGAAATTGGAACAAGAATTGTAAAAGGACAAAAATATGTCGGAGAAAATTGCACTTCAAGGATAGCTTTGAAAAATTTTCAAAGGTAAGGTCTATGCAGGTTAATTCAAGCCCGAGGTAAAGAAGAGGACACACATTACGGCTGCATGGGGATTTTTTTTTCCTTTTAGTGTCCAGTAAGAAAAAACTAATCAAAGAGGAGAATAAGAGTGGGCAGAGGAAGTTTCGGCCGTGTCCCCTCACAGGGCAGCGCAGCCGAGGATGGCGCGCGTTGCAGCCCGCGGCTGCCGCTGGCCGCCGAGGCTATTTTTCGTTTCTTTCCAGAAATCCCTGCTTCGAAAATGCTATGTTTTAAATCCAGACAGCCTAAATAAATAGTATTTATTCTCCCGGCCAGTGAGGATACGGAAGTTCACAATTCGCGGAGAAGGACTGATTTCCTCGGTCCGGGTATGAGGTGGGTGCGGGCCGCCTCGGGGAGCCTGCACAGGGCAAGGGCTCGTCGGCTGCGGCTGGGCTGGGGGACTCCGGCAGGACGCGGGGGCAGGACCCGCATCCTCTCGTTTTGCTTTCTCGAAAGAGGCCGGCCGCTTCAAGAGCGAAGTTAAAAGGGGTCTTTAGAGTCGCAATTTCTTCCTCGCACTGCTGGCTTCTGGATACCAAGAGCAACACTCCCGGACTCAAGGATCAAAGGGAAATTGTTTCAGGAGAACCATAATTTCTTGCGCTTTACAGCAAGTAGAAATAAGACGCACTTGTGGACAAGAAAAAAAATATATTTAACAACCAACTCAAAATCAAAACCAGAATCTAAAAACATCCCTAAACAACAACGACCTCCTCAAATCACAAGCCGACCAGGCAACGAAAATGCCCCAAAGCGAGGGAACTCGGGAGGCAGACGGTGCGGTGCGACGTCACTGCCCGGGCTGTTCGCTCCCCGGTCGCTCGTGGTACCTTTTTGGCTACGCCGCGCTCTCCCACCACCGGCAGCGCGGCGGTGGCCGCGCACGTCTGCGCTCGCCGGGAGCACCCGGTGACCCCGGCGCGACTCTGCTCGGCCCGGCCGGCAGGTGCGCGGCAAGAGCCGCCCGCGAGGCCCACCGCTAATGCCGCGTCAGCTCCGCACCAGGCAGAGCCCGGGGTCGCTCGGACGCCGGGAGGCTCTACGGCAGCGGCACCCGTCGAGCGGCGGTGACACTAGCCGGGGCACGGGCCGCCGGGTCCCGCAGGAGCCCAGCACTCCCCTGTCACCTTTCCGCGTCCACCTGGGGCGAGCGCCTCCCGTACCTAAGGCACTTTCCCCGCGTTGTGAGGGCGCGGGCACGGCCGGGCGGCGCGGGGGCGCGCCCGGGGCCGCTCCATGCCCGGCGGCGGCTGCGGCCCGCGGTGCTGCAGCGCCACCTGGAGGTCAGAACGGCGCCCTGCGCGCTCCGCCCGCCCCGGCCCGGCCCCGGCCCCGCTGTGGGTGTCCCGGCGGCCGCAGCGCATTGGGATGGGGGTCCCGGCGGACCCAGAGCGGGGCTCTCCCCGCACCGCTCGAGAGACGGTGGCCGCGGGGCCCCGAGGAGAGCGGAGGCCGCACCGCTATCCGCGGGGGTCCGAGCGCTCACCTCGCACCTCCTTTTCCCATCTGCGCTTCCCGCCGGTGCAGACATCGCCGCGGTTATCTCAGCCTCCCCCCGCTCTCTCTTCCCACACCCCCACCCCCCCCCCCCCCCCCACCAAAAAAAAATTCATCCGGAGCGCTGGATTCTGTCCAGGGGAGCAAGGTGATAGGCAGTGTTTGTTCTTGCTGCGAGGAAGAGATTAAAGCAGTTCCTCCGTGAAGCTTGGGGCAAACCTTGACCATTCGCCCCTTTCTGAGCACAGAAATGCGTCCGGGAGACGAGGCCCCGCAGCGGCGCTTGTCGGGCCCTCCCGCGGGGCACCGTGCGCGGCCGCGGTACAGGATGCGTGCACGGAGCGCTATCGGCAGTGGGGGGCCGCGGTCCCTGGGAACTCAACCCCCTCGAAAATGAATGGGGCAGAGTCTTCAGAAGGGGTCAGGGGTGCGCCCGCAGCCGACGCCGGAGGGAGAGGGGTCAGCGGGTACTCGGGACGGCTCCGGCTCATGACAAGGGGCTACGCCAAGGGAAAGGGTCGAGACCACAGCCCTCGGTGCAGGGAGCCGCTGCACCCTGCTTTGGTAGAGACCCGAGGGCCCCCGACGCCCTCTGGCTCAGGGAGCACTGCCGGGGCGCCCAGGGCAGAGCGGTCGCTGGGCAGCGAGGGCGACCGCGGACCGAGCCCAGCTCTGGGCTACCGCCGGCCGACAGACAGGCCGATGCGGCGAACCACTCGGCTACACACCGAAGACTTAATTTTTTTTTTTTTTTTTTTTTTTTTTTTTTTTTTTTTTTGAGGAAAACAGTGACCGCCCGTCTATCTGTCATCGGATTCCGCTGGTGTTTCTTGGTGACTAAATCATCACCGGCTTCGCTCCGATTTATTGGGTGGGATATTCTGTTTTGTTTTTAATGAACTAGTCAGGAAATGTCAAGATTTGACAAACAGGCGTAGGCGGCCGGGGACGCGGCTCTTGGCAGGTTCCGGGGGACACCGCCGCTGCAACTCCCGCTCGGCGTCCCCTTTTTCCCTTCTCGGACTCAGATCCCCGTAGAATACCGCCGCGATTAATTTCCATGGAAGAGAAAGTAATTAAGCACGCAACGACCTCAGCGGGCCGGATACCGCCCGCGTCTTCCCCGGACGCGCAAGCCCGGCCGCCCGCTCGCCCTTGGCGCCTGCCCGCGGTCCCGGCCGCGGGGCTGCCTCTGGGCAGCGGGGAGCGGGCCCAGCCGCCTCACCGCGGCACCGCGGCTCTCCACCCCTACGTGCATCACCACCGCGGCCAGCCCGACGGGTGCCTCCTCCTCCTCTTCCCCTCTCTGGGGAGCACAGAGCCCCGGGGGCCTTCTGTTCTCCGGCCACTGCCGAGCCCCGGCTCCCTGATCCCGAAGCTCCTGGCTCCACGTCGAACACCGCGGGGCTCACGGTGTCGCGCACCGGGAGAAGCGTCAAACCGCCTTTGGCCGAGTTCGCCCTTGCCGTGTGCGCACGGTGAGGGCCGCTCATCCCGCGGAACTTGCGCGCTGTGCCGCAGGCATTGCCGCGGTGCAATAGCGCGGTGCGGACGGCGCGGAGGCGGCCGCCGGCGCCGCGGGGACCGAGGGGACGCCGCCAGCTGCGGTGCTGCCGCCTTGCCCCGACGGCGGGCCCCGAGCCCTCGATAAAAGGACTTTTCTAGCCTAAAATGTTTCTTCCCCTGTCATCAGCAGTGAGAGGTTTTTGTGGTGTTAGAAGTGAGTAGATGTCAAGACAGAAAGAAATACAACATGCCGTACCTTGCTATAGTTTGGTTTAAGCAACCTTTTGGCTAAAGACTTTCCTGCCGTCAGCACAGAAACACTGAGCAGGGCCGTGCTGTGGAGGCACAGACACCCATCGCACACGAGAGGCCCTTTCCCATCGCTCCGTAGCTCACCGCCGACCCCCCCAGCTGAGCCTCGGGACTGCAGAGGGTCCCCAGGCTGACAGGCTCTGCTTACTCTCTGGTGGTGGCATTTTACCTCTCTTGGCAGACGTGTCAAAGGACACCTGCAGGTGAAGGTCGGCAGGGCTTCAGGGCTGCCTGTCGGCTGCACGGCCACGGGTTTGTAGACTACACTGCTGAGTTAAGGGGGGGGTTCAGGCTCCCATGAAGTTCTGCAGCTGCCTCAGGCCGAAAGGATCATGAAGTTTGCAATCTCTGAGCCAACTGCTAGGGGGGAAGTCTAAAAGAATTATTGTATAAAAGCCATAAATTGGTTTAAGAAATGCAGTTGTATATTTGGTCGCATGCCTCGTAACTTACCTAGGACATGAAAACTCCAAGGCAGCAGAGAACAGACCCATACATCTTCTCCTGTGGCATACATTAAGTAACTCCATTTCCTTTTAAGAATTTGCAATATCCCAGTGAATAACTTGGTTTCACAAATAAAATTAATATTATAGGGTGTAAGTCAACAAACAATAGAAAAGCTCAGAGAGTTTTTTCCAGTTGTAAACATGCAGAATCCATCTGGTCATTAGATACATCTGTGGGTGAAACACTGATTTGTTTATGCAAGCCTGATGCTCATGATACTCTTAAACTGGGACTATTCTGTTGAATACATGTATACTGTAATCCTCTTTTACCTACCCTCCACATGCGGGTTTCCTGTTTTCAGCAAGCATTCTCAATGTGTATACTGTGGTGAAGGATATGTTATAAACCAGGATACTACAGAGCATTTCAGATATTTTCAGAGCATTACAAGCATGGTGCAAGCATATGCAAATCATCACTTACAGATGTGCACAATGTCTGTAGTAATCTCCATGTTTTTTTCAGTTGTTTGTGGCATCTAACTCAAAGAAAAGGACAATAATGCATATTACAAAAAAACTAACAGTTATTCCCAGGTAGATTCACTTCTACAATGTCCAGACAAACCTTACTAATGAAACCCTGCAGTTCATAATGAAATCAGGGGTTTTGAATGTAAAGTTATTGATAATTGCTGAAATACAAGGAAATCGAGGGAAAGCTTATCAGGGTAAGGCATTAGAAAGCACTTAAAGGCACTGCCAAGGCTGAACATAACTCTGCATCTCTACTCAGTATGATCCAAAAAGTATTTAAGTGCATGCTTAAGATCATTGTTATCTAGGGCAGCATCTAAGCAGGTGCTTCAATGTCTTTATATGCCAGTAATCTGCTGAATATGTACTTTCCTGCTTGTTTTAAATATTTACCTAATCAGGGATATTACTTTCAGACTGCCTCATAAAAATAAACAAATGAACAAAAGTTTATAAAAAAACCCAAGAGCAGTTACTGTTCTAGGCAAGAATTTTCATCATGCCTGCTTTCATGTCCTTTTCCATGAGTTAAGTTGTTGGCACTGATATCTGTATGACTACCTTGTTTTTGCCTTAATTGCTGGTGTTCTCAGCTTCTGCTGCCACCTCACAGCACCACTGTGTGCATCATCCTGTTAGGCCAAAGGACAGTGGCACCAACACAGTGTCTGCGGATGCAATGCTGATTGATACACTGTAGAGATTTTGCAGTGGAGAGGAGTTCCACTGCATTTAGCTTATGGCATGGGAAAAAGTCCTTTTTCTCCATGAACTCTCCATAGCCACTGTGGGGAAAACTCAGGGCAAGATCACTCTGGAGTACAGTCAAAGAAACAGCTGGAAAAAAGAACAGATCAGTTCAAGAATAGAACTGAAATAGGCACGGGCTGGTCAGAAGACTTTCTGGTAAAGAACACTCTTCTACCTCATCTTCCTTCCCTTCCTGTCAAGCTGAGCCAGTGTGTCATGGCAGACAGTCTCTGGTGTCTGGGTATCATGAGTCAGAGTCAGCAACAAACTGAAACCATGTGAAACCTGGACAAACCAGAGTGAAGAGCCAGCAGTGGATTTCCACCTTCTTTGCTCATGGACTTTTGTTTTCTCTTCCCATGATGGTCCCTGCCCAGAGGACTGGCATTTTGCTTGCTCCTCTTAGTTCCCTTTCACAGACCCCACAGGAGCATTTGAGGAACTTGGATGGAATGGTGAAGAGTAGGATAAAGCTTGCAAATGGCCTTTTTCCCTGTTTAGTCTAGAGTAGATGGCATGGTCTGTCTCATAAACAGTATCAATGACTATTGCAGGATTTATGTTTGCATTAACTTTCATTTATTTGGCTTGCTCACCCATGCTAGGCTGGTGAAAATTATTAGTTGTTATACTATTCTTTCAAATTCCCCCTAGGGAATTGTCTCCAAGAAAAACATAAATCCCATTCATTTCAGCACCAAAACTCATTTTAGCACCAGAGGAGTGCTGACAGCCAAGGACATGACATTGAAGTAGAAACAGAACTGACTCAAGGCCTCTTATTTTCAGCTCCAGAGAAGAGGGAAAGGAGATACTGTCAGCCACACTGCAACCAGGAGCTTTTGAATCTCACTGTTGCCATGAGGCTGCGTGTTTCTGGACCTGCCTGTAAAGGTACAGCACCCAGCTCTTTTGGGAGGCTGTGGCTGTGTGGAAGGGAGCAGAAGAGACCCTGGGCCAAGGAATGCTTTGGAATTGCAGCCTTCCTGGCTGTGATGGGAGCAAGGATCTATGGCATCTGCAAGACTAGGGGCTTTCAGAGAATGCCTACGGAGAAACGTGAGGAAATCTCCATCATTAGCAGAAATGCTCAGGACAGAGAAATGAAAGCTGAATGTAGAAACTGAAAAAATATTTTTTGAATCCAGGAATAGTCCAAGGAAAAGACTCATGAAGCCATCTGAAAGGATTTTTCAACAAAATGTATCTTGTGCTTGAATTCTTAAAATCTTAAATCTGAAAATAAGAAGTCTGAGTGACTTACCAGAGGGCTTTGACCTATATAGTGTGTTAAAAATTTCTATTGGGAAGAAGAATAAAGTAAGTATAACAGTGTGTTTATTTCAGTGGGGACCTGGCATGAATATCAGTCAGTGGCCACAGCATCACTGCTGATACTCCGGAGATCTAAAAAAGGGACCACCAATATAGGTCATTAGCTAAGGTTAAGCAGGGTTAACCCTGACCTTTCTCCAGTCTCCAAACAGGCATCTCTTAAGCAAATAAAAACCACAGTTATTAAAGAACTCTTAAACAACTACAATAACAAATCAGAGTGGAGTCAAAACTGCAGATCTGTTTTATTCAAAGCATAATATTTATATATGACAGATACTGGAAGGCAGCAGAACTAGTTTTAAGGACCATCTCTCTACCCATAGACTTTGAAAGAATTCTGTCTTTTGAATGACAGTGAGACATGATTTTAAGTCTTCCAGAAAAGAATATTTTAATTCCTAGAGCTTGGAAATTCCTAACTGCTTAATAAAGAACAATATTGGAAATACTAGATGTTCTGTTAGAATTACAGGTGGAGCCTGAGATGCTAAAAGGCTGTTCAAAGGATCACTTAAGTCTGATCTAGTTCAGCACTAGTCTCACATTATCTTTCCCACCCTCAATGGCTTCAAAATCTATAAAACCAGACTTGAGCTGATGTTTACTTTTACAGCTAATGGTTCCTCAAATCTAAAAGAACTTCTAAGGAGTAGATAAAAGCAGCTGCAAAAGTGATCTAGAAATAAACATCCAGAAGAAAGCATAACTGCAATCAAAGTTCCAGCTGTTCTTGTCTCAATTTTTATCAGTATTCTTTTTAATCAGGCACATTTTGAAGTCAAAGGCTTATTTCCAACAGCTTTTGTCCATATATATATATACACACATACATACGTATATATATATATATATGAATGTAAGCTCCTTGAAATATTACAGAAGTTCTGTTTCACATCAAAATACTGTACATTGTCACTGAAACTATTAATTTTCTTTTCCTCATCCCCCATATTCTCTCTGGGCCCCTCTTTTGCATCTGGCATGTGTACTGATACTCAAGATGACAAATACTGATAACTGTGAAGCTGCAATGCTGCATACCTCCATAAGGCAAAGCTTAGCCAAAGTTAGTCATTGATTTATGTCCCATATTCTGTTCAACAGCATAAGGGTTTCTTTTCTAATTCCATACCTTTAATCCTTGCCACCTCCAAACCAGTATGTGTCAAATTTCCACCTTATTGTTGCAGCTGTGGTTTCTTAAAGTGAAAGTATGCTTCTTGAATGCAGTGACACATTCTTCAGTTTATTCACAGATTTAAATTCTCAGTTGTTCAAAAATGACTGAACTCATCAAAATATGGTGGTGTGGATTTTTTTTCTGTATTATATGGCTGATACAGAGGTTTTAAAAAACAAATTATGGATGTGGGATGACTATTTTTATTTGCTTCAAATCTATAGAAAGTGTAGTAACTTAGGCAGAGATAGAAAGTCTATGGTTCTCTTTATCAAAGAGGTTACTTACAAAATAAACAAGGTAGAAAAACTCTCCCACACATAAAAAGCCTTGTGCAGGTGTAGAGATGAAAGGAAACTGTGCAGTGTCTAGGTACAGTATTACTTAGGGTAACTTCATAACACACAGTAGGAGACAGCCCACAAAGCAGATCAGTTTCAGGAGAATCTGTATTATTTCAAAACAGAGTTGCAAAAGTTCAGGGTTTTTTGTTTTTTGGTTTTTTTTTTTTCATTACCTTCACTGTTTTAGGAGAATACCCAGCTTTCCAGTGCTCTCTCATGAAAAAAGGACCAGAGACAAGAAGCTGTAAATATTCCTTCAGCAGTTTGCAAGCAAGTTCTCCACACTACCTTCCCAACCCTTTTGACAGCCCTCTGAGGAGCACTACTCTTCCTGCAGGTGAGCTGGTGAAAAGGACCATACCTTTGCTTCAAGTTGCTTCAGTTCAAAGTCTGGTACAGTAACTCAAACCCACTTTTATCATATTTAAAAGCTAAGAGGTTAGTGTTTTCCACCAGAGCAGCTGACACACGTCCAATTCCAGGAAAAGGCCAAGAAAATAGCTAAAAGCAGTAACAATTTAAAAACCACTGCAAAAAATCTGCCAGAGGACATCTGTCAAAGTCCAAAGAGTTCCAGTTATGTATGATTTCATTTGATCCCAGAGGCTAAATAATGTACAGGAAAGATTTAATAATGTTATGCAGATTATGTGCGGAAATGTAAGAGGAACCGAATACAATGCCAGTTTGAAAAATCTTCATGTGCTCATAGCACTCTTATTGCTGCACAGTCAGAAAACACAGCTTGAGCAACAGACTATGATAATAAAATTAAAAATTGGAATTGCTAGAATATTTACTCAGGTGAGGTTCTTTGATTAAAAAAAGATGACTTAATATTTTCTCCCTGCCAGGAAATTACCAGTGGAGAGAGCCCCATTCCTGTTTCCACCACATCAAGTTCCACTGCCATGTGAAAGCTTGATAGTGAAAATGTGGTAACCAAGGATCACTGCTAACGTTTCCAAATGCCAGTGCAAAGGGGACTTCAGCTACTAAATGCAGAACAAAAATGAATGACCCTCAGCTATCTCTGCTTGCAAGTTTGAATTACAGCATCTGGCTGAACAAGAACTGCTGAAGTACAGGTATGATCCTTTTGCCAAGCCACTTCCAGAAGCAGTAATTTCTGGCAGAGGGAGGGAGGAGGCAGCTGTAAGGGTGATGTGAATGGCCACGACAGGATCTGCCAAATGATATCTGTCAAATGTTCTGCTGGTGTAATGCTCCAATGCCATTTAACACACTTTAAATACTGGCAGAGGAGGGATTTTTAAACAGGGTTCTTAGCCAGCAGAGCTATGGGCTTCACCATTAAAAATAAAAACCAAACCAACCCCCCCCCACCTGAAAGCAGGAGTAAATGTATCCTATCTGGCAATATCTAAAACCTTTTGTCTAGACTCTCACACAGGAAGCTAGTGCAAGGTTTCCTAGATTTCTTTAAGCCAGCACTTGTGGTAGTGTTGCTTCAGCCAGGGTTTTTGTCTCCCTTGGGGTATGGTTATACTTTTACCAGCTGAAAATTTATGCTTAATAGTTTTTCTTTCAGTGGAAGGATCTAAGACTTTTCCTTCCAATGCTAAGACTATTTTCAGGGAATTTCAGTAGGTTTCTTGGGTTTCTCATTTCCTCTTGCTATTCCTGCTCTCATCTGTTTTGCAAATGGCCACCATAATGTTAAGCTTATCTAATGGCCAGGCCTCCAGCTGGAAGAATGCCAGCAACATTCTGAAAATCAGTCATCTGAAAGCATTTAGAGGACATGGCCATCACCTTCTCCCTGAACCTCAAACATAAAACTTCCCTGATAAACACACAGTCCAACGCCATGAAAAGTAAGAGGCTAATCTTAACTTCAGATATTACTTTAAGCAGCTTCTCTCAGTGACACTCAGACACTTTGTTCAATTCATCTCACTCTACAAATAATAATTTTATTTTTTTTCCCCAGTGTTTGGGATACTGGTTGTACATATATGTAGTAAAGAGTGAGTGTCTCCTTAATGGTTTCACTGCAACTGCAGATTTCATTACATTGTTGTTTCTCCTTATTTAGTTAATTAGAATACTTTTTTTCCCCTCCCTGGGAGGGTGTGATCCATCTACTGGCTTTTGAATTCAGGCATGGCCATGGCAGTTCCTTCCACCAGTGTGACTTTGGACTTTTGTCACAAGTCTCGCTAGGAAAAGTAGCAAAGGCAGAACAAATTTCTTTCCCTTTTATAAAGGGAGGTTGGCAAAAATGCAAGATTTGTTACAGGTCTTTATGTGCAGACATAGAAATCAAAGTTCTCATGAATTTTGCTACTGACCTTGCTGAGTTCTGAATATTATTCAAAAGGAAGAGTACTGGGTCTTCAATCCAGAAATTCAAGAAAAAGTCCAAAAAACAGCCCAAGGTCTGCATGCGATACTCTGAAGACACGACATCTGGCGATAAATATCAAAGAAGGAGCTAAGAAGCTTAACTTTTCAAAAATAAAGACAGAATTTTGTCATAACATTTATTAGGTTAAGATGTGAGAAAGAAGAGCTGAAAGCAACTCCTACACATCTTATTGGAGAACCAACACTGTCGGAATGCGATGTGTGTGGAAAAATTATCCCCCATTTGGACTTCTGTTGCCTCAAAGAGAAGGAATTCTGAACTTACAGGAGATAGAAAAAACAGGCCCAAAGGAGGAAAGTGCAGTGTGAAGACATCTACACAACAAGAGACTGCCTTCTGCAGTAACCTTATTTTGGAAAGAGAGCTGACAAGAGGAAGAGAAAGACCTGCTGTCTGCTGCACTATCTGTCTGAGGGGCTGCTTCAGTCAGCACTGACAGAGACACATCCTGAGAACCTGCTGGGAAAAGACTTTCCCAGCTCCCAGGGATCCCAGTGCCTCAGTGCTGCGGGATGTGCTACTGCCCATAGTGTGAAGGCTGCTGAACTTCAGCCAGTTTCCATTCTGCTAAACCAGAGGACACAGAAAGCAGAGAAGTGGGAATGCATGATAAAGCTAGAGGAGGTATCATAGTGTGTAAGGTAAATGTCTTCCTGGAAAATAAAAGAAGTCATATACTTCCTACTGGTTTCTTAGAGAACATACTATATCTTAGCTTACTTTTTTTGACTAAATGGGAACATATTTAGGAAGTAGCTACATTTAAGTGAATTTAGTAAAAAATTAATCTTAAAACAATAGTTACACAGGTTTAAGCAGGCACAGCTCTAGGAATGTCAGCTAGTGACTTACATGGGCTGCAGGTCTGCCTGGTACAATCATTTGTTGATTAAACAAACCTTCTTGAGGCTGAGGAAACTGAATAACAGCAATGGAGTCTTCCTCCAGCTCCTAACGAGCAGCATAAGGTCCTGTAGTAGCTTTCCTGTCCTAGGACTGAGCCAGACAAACAAAAATAGAATTTCTGGAATCCATTGCATTTCTGAAGGGCATTATTTAAAAATTAGACTGCAAAAGATTATTATCACAGGCATACCACTTTAGAATAGCTTTCCTAGAAGCAAAGCAACTTTGGGGAAAACCTCTCAAACAATCCTTCTTACTGTAAGACACCTGTTCTCCTTAAAGCACTTCTTTTAGTGGAAGTCACCCCAGCTGAATTAAATTTGTTTCCCTTGGGCCTGCATTTTCTTTAGCCAACACAACAGCTGCACCATGTGGAGATGAGCCACAAGAAGTGTAACAACACATGTTTGTGATTGCACTATCAGCTTTGGCAGATTTCAGTGCAGAGGTCTTTAACTGCCTTCTATTAGAGAGCCAGCTTTGTAAGATATACAACATTTTGCAAAGTAGTAGCAGTGGTATAGATATAGTTCTGTGTATTTCTTATACACGCTGGTGCAGTAAAACCAGAAGGGAACTGACTATTACTTACAGCTATAAATATTGTATTAAGTACAACCTTTTTCTTTTGCATGTAAAAGTAGGAACAGAACAGAAGGATGGGTTAACTACAATAAAATCCCCTGAGGTTCCTGTGCTAGCTGTTACCCAGTCCTGCAACCATTCAAAATGTACACTGACTCTGTTATTTTAAAGCTGTAGTAAATTTAATCTCTCCAAGAAATTGCTGAATTCCTGAAAAATAATGTATAATCTTGTTTCAATCTGCTTTCCTCCCCTTCATTTCAAGAACAGGTGCCAAAAACTGGTCTTGTGTAGCCTAATGCAAAATACTTTGGAACACAATTTTGAAGACTGTTTTTGAGGCATTTCATTTAGAGCTTTTGAGTATCCCACACCCCTCAAAATGATGTACTTGTTTTTGAAAGATCATTTTGAAAGGTCAAAAAAAATGCCAATAACATTTGAGTCAAGTGTTTATAATGTGTTGTTTCTGTTACTTTATGCAAAATGAGTGCTGTATATATTTGTGGGTATACTAACACAGTTATGTGGTGTTAATCTTCCTACACATTTTCTCACTTAAAATTGCTATACCATTGCAATGCAAATTATACTTATATTGTAATGCATTAGCAGGCAATGCATATAATACAAGATTGCATAAGTGTCCCTGTGACTAGGAACAGCAGATTTTCCCACTGTCTAAAATTTCAGATGCTTAGTATCCATTCCACAATAAAGGGACCACTTCTACACTCTTTATCTTCTCTGACTGCATAATTTCTCATATAATGAATGAATGACACATTATTAAGAGGTTATTTCAAAGAAAAGATAGTGTCTAATATGATCTGTCTCCAATCTTGGGTTTTCCCCCATCCTCCTGGGAGATGAAATGGGCCAAGCATGGAAACACTAGTCAAACAAAAATTTGCCTTTATATTCACAATCCCATGAGAAAATTAGACAGGACCCTCCTTTAAGGACTGATCCTCAAAGTAGTATATTTGAAAGAAAGAATCTGTTGATGTCAACAGATTTTAGATGAGGTCCTAGAGACATTCTGCCTAGTTTGAACTGCATAGAGCAGTGATTTGCTATCTATTAACCTTATTGAAGGAGTGATTTGCTATCTATTAACCTTATTGAAGGAGAGACACAGCATATATTAAAACATGTAGTTTGGCTTTTTTATTCTGTTTCAGCTTTTTCTTGTTTACCCTAGTATTCAAATTAGCACATCCATTTTAAAATTAGCTTTAAGGAATTTATACTGCATATTGTTAGTCTAGTAAGAGCAGCTGAATACCACCAGTATAACAAATTAGATTATGGAATTACAGAAGAGCTCAAGGATGAAGCAATAAAGTTTTGTACCGGCCTGTTCAAGGTTACACAAAAACATTAAACTCTCTTGTTTAGAAGACATTGAAACGTGATATATGGACACAAGAAAGTAAAAGAAGTAATGCCTTTAAATCTTAAAACCATTAGCAGTTTTATTCTGTAGGGATCTATGGGAGGAGATGGACTCCACCCTGAGGAAGATAAAAGACCTTAGTTTTCTCAACTGGAAGGAGTGATTCACGTTAGGTGGAAGTGGTATGCATGTGATATTCCTTATGTGGTAAATTAACTGTTTCTATTAGGAAAGCTCCTAGCATATGGAATTGCTCTATTTTCCTCAGCTCTGAAAGAAAATCACGCCACCAAAACTTTTTTTTTTCTTTTTGCTAACTCCAGGCTGGGTAAAAATGGGCTGTTTTGATGGCTGTTGATAAATTCTCTTGTGGTATTAAAGAAATCCATTAATCATCCACTAAGAAAATTATTTTTAAGGAAGGAATAGTGGAAAAAGCTTAGTTCTCAAATTTAATGGGGTTAACTGCTCTGTTTTGCTGTGGTTTTATAGCATTACCTATGTACACTTCAGTCACTTTGAAGTCTTGTTTTCAGCAGAAAGTTCCCCTGCTCAGTAGTGACAGCAGTTTAAGGACTCGTCCGGGGTAGTGGTGAGGATGCCATAAAACTCTCCCTGACAGAACCAATCCAAACCTGCTTAGAGGACACTCAAAGCAGTGCATTGTACAAAGCCAGTTCTGTGAAAATTCTTTAGTTGCTGATTTGTTTTTTGTTTAGCACACAGGCTGCTGTGGGGAAGGTTTCCCACTGCTTTTAAGTGCAAAATGGGAATGTAAGTGCAAATCTTAATATTTTTATTATTCAGATTTTTGATTTTTCCATGGGTCCTTATCTTGTAATCAGACACATTACTTCATAGTCAGTCATGAAATGGCTGTTATGTCCCTGAACTTTTTTTTTTTTTTTTGTGAAGTTTTAAGACTGGAATTGTATTTAGATTTTGGATTTTTTTTAAGTGTGACAGTACATGTTATACAAGTAACTTATTTGGACTTGAATTATGATCTTCTGGCACACTTTGGTTGGGAAAGTTGGAAAAAAGTAAGAAACTGAAATGTGGTTTCTGTATTGTAAAGCATTTAGATGAGTGATTCTTCCTCATAAAAACATTTGCTTTTTAATATTTATGAAGCAAGGTGAAGATGCACTTCAGAAATAAATAGGAAGGGTTTTACTAAAACCCCAAAACTCTGTAACTGAATAAACTGTAAGTACTTCATGGCATTGTTTGTGCAGTGCTCAGTATTCACAATGTGCTTTCAGGTTGTTGAGTTCTCCTAATTTTTTATTCTGTCGTTTGGCATCACACATATTGATGCTTCTCTTCTAGCACTTCGGTGAAAGGCCCACAAGGGCAAGGAAACTTCCCTCCTTTGAATCTGAAAGAATGAGTTTTGTTAGCTTCTTGAAATCTTTATCCCTAAAAATTGTAAAAAAAAAAAAAGAAATCCTTATCTTCCCTAAATATTTCTGCCATGCATTATTTAAATTCTTAGCTCAGGAACTAAAGGAAGATAGGAGAAAATCCAGCCACCATGGTGGTGGAAGCCTTGGGCATAAGGCTCTGTGTACTCACCCAGCTGAAACTGGTTTCATGAAGTACTTGCTTCATCAAGTAATGATGATTCAAACTTTCTTTTGTTATTGATACTAGTTTCCACCCCAACTGCAGGCATCAAGGCTTGCTAGTTAAATGTTATTTATTTATTCTCCAGGGTGTGAGCACACTTCTTTGCACACTGGAAAGCAGATGGCTGCTCTCAGAAAGAGAAGGAATATTTTTGTGCAGAAGAGAATCCAGAGTAACCCTCAGTATTACCACAACAGTAATCGTTTCACAAACCAAAGTGATTTTTTTTTTTCATTAATGCCAATCTGTAGATCCCATGAGCACAATCAATGCAGCTGTAGTACAGACCAGAATATCTTCTGCGGTCAACTGTAAATAGCAACTCTGTATCCATGGTTTATTTTTACCATAGTGCGCTATAATAGGAAAAATAGCAAATGGTAAGTCTATATATAGCCTGTTACCAAGACTGTGAGTTAAATGATTAGTCAACAGTAAAAGCCTATCCTAATCAACAAATGGCCTTAGGTCCAGTAATAATATTTTGGATATCAAAATAATGTATACTAGGTAGGAGAGGAATTGCAGCAGTGCAGCTAATATTTCATGGGTTTTTTAAGGCTCTTTTTAACGTTAAGTAGGAATTTTGTGAATCATGCTGACTTTAACAGACTGGATATGGATAGCAGACTCTATATTGCTTTACTTATATTGACTGACTTTTTATTTTCTGCCTCTTTCTTTTGTTGGACCAGCAAAAATTAATTTTCCTTTTAGTGACATTAATTAACCATTAAATTGTGAGTAGTTCAGGAAAGGAGACCCCCCCCCCCCTCTCTGCCTTGTTCTTACTTAAAAACTCACTATATAAAAGTATAAATTTTATTCCAGACTTGAAAATATGATGTTCTTTTATATTTTATGTATAACTATTTTATGACTGACAAGGTTAGGAAAGTATATAACAAATTCTTAGATAAGTCTTCAAGGTTACTTCACATTAGACATGATAGGTAGGAAGAAAATACAGGCAGAAGTCAGTTTTCCTTATCTTTTGTATAAACAAGCTGGTATTTCATTCAAGGCCTTTCCTTAACTTTTGGCATACCAGATCACTATCAGGCAGTCACAGGGAGAGAGATGCAAATGTGTTGTTGTTGACTATTTATCTACTGAATTTATGAATTGGATTCCACGGAAAGCAGGCTCCTGCATTCATTCCATCTTTGTGCTTGCCTGCCATCCCCTGTCTTTCTCCCCTTCACAATCATTTGTGACTTACCTTACTAGTCTTAAACATGTTTCATGAAAAGTTGGAAGTCTGTAATTACAGTAAATTCCTATTTTTACAAAACTCAAGGGTAAAGGAGAAAGAATGCCCTGCTTGTGGGGCAGTTTACCACAGGGCAAAGGAAAAATAAGGGAAATTCTGACCTTACATGGGTTTGGGACCACACTGTGGACTGGCCTGCAGCCTCTCCTGTGAGCCAAACGCCTTTTCCTGTGAGCTAATCTGCAGGTGTAATGGAGACATAGCCCCTTTGGAACTCCCTGGGGAAATGCCAGAGTGGGCCCAGGCATGAGAGACACCAGGGATGGGGAGGGTTTAAGGAAGATCGAGCTGGGAGCGTGCTTGGGGGTCTGTATGGATTTTGTTGGTTTTGGTGTGCTAAGAAGGTGAATGGAACTACTGTGGGATGATAATTCCACATCAAGGGAGAGAGCACAGAGGACCCTGTCTGTATGAAAAAAATGGGAGCTACCATGGTGAAAGGGTAGAAAGCACATGGGAAAAAGAGCTGGCTTGTGAAAAGCATCACAGACATGATGAAGGACTAGGAGTATTTTCTTTGGGGAGTGTTCATGACGAGTATCTCTTGGAAAACACACACTATTTATCAGTTCTGCTGTTTTACAGTAGCATCATGTATTCATTACAATGAACTTTGTTTAAATGAGCCTGATCGAATACCTTCTGAAGTAAATGTGCTTTTATTTGCTATCAAAGGAATGAGATAAGGTCCCTGCTATAACATAGGTAATTTATTTTCATGATGTTTATGAATGACTTTGAAGTATATATTTGTAATTTAAATCCCAACATTAGATTCTGTTAGAAATGCAGACATGAGCTTCTCAAGTAATTTTTATTCTTCTTAGTTTTATTACAAACTATATAAAACTGAGACAGGACTGATATCTTAGGACTTTTTTTGTTCATATTTTTAGGACCTTGAAACTTCTTTTGTGTGTGTTTATAAGCACCTAATAGTTTTCCATGCCATCATGATTCCTGATTTCATTTCAGTATAAGTAATTATAATATATATTATCCGTTTACAAAACTGTATTATAATATAAAATAATTATAGTACTCAAAAACTAAGTATGGTCTTCATCCATTCTTTGGTCTAAGGAATTGTATTTGATGTTGATGCCAGTTCTGCAGAGGAGTCCTAATTCAGGCAGATAAATCTGTAAAATGGATAAAATACTTCAGAAGAAAAAGAGTAATTCAGTTAGTTTGCTCCTACATTTTTAGGATTGGGCTACATTAAGCCTTTTCTTACTCAGCTGCCTTCTAGTGTTAGACCTGTTGTTGGAAGAAATCATGGGAATACTCATGTAGAGTGTCTGCAACTTCCTCATCTCCATCTTGTCTAGACACCAGCAATCTCATAGTATATTCATGCCTCCAGAACATCTAGACTTCTCTTAAGTGGGAACTCTGAATGAGGTAGGAGAACAGAGGGAATCTGTTTTCCCTTTCAAAGTTTCTTCTTTGCCAGTGGCTAGGTACAGTATTGTAATGAATACCAAATCAGTGCTGTATTTCACAGCATGGTTCTCAAATTCATGTCACAGGGGAAAGGTGAGAGAGTGTTATTTATTCCAATGTCATTGACTAAAAATACTACTAGAAATTATAAGAGATGAATAAAGTGGTCTTGAAAAATACCGTGGTATATGTGTTATCCCACTGATGTTTTATTTTCAGTTTAAATGTACTTAGAAAGCTTTCTGGCAATTGCACAAGATACAACTTAAATTTCTGTGAGAGAGGCATGGAATTAGTCCATACTTTTTTTTGGCACTGTCTGCCCCACTATATAATAAAGCCAGGCTACCTAACTTCTCCCCTTTCAGACATCTTGAGTTTTTTACACCCTTTTCTTTCTTCAGTGGCATAGACGGAGGACAGTCCTGCTCCATCTTCCTCAGTTACTGAGGAGTCAGGGTATTTTTTTGAAGTGGGGATTGTGGTATTAAATAGTTTCAAATGAAACAAGAAAATTTCTAAATGTGCTATTTTTGCTTGGAAAATTTTTCTTTTGTTCTTGTCAACTGTTGTTTAAGGGAAAGGTATAAGTGGCAGATTAGACTGTTTAACCTAAGTTCTTCCAGAAAATGAAATATATGTGTGAAGGGGGAGAGGGAGCACTTCTTGGCTCTGTTTCTTTGTATTGCTGTTACAAACATAATATAGTACCTGTATTTTATTTTTAAGAATCCTTTTCCTTGCTTTAATGTGTAGTCTGTGGCACCTTTGGTTTGAGATGTGGGAGCAAAACCTGTCTCCTCTGAAATAACCTGGACAAAATACTGCCTTAAATATTTACGTTAAAGGATGTGGAGACAACCTCTGCATTCCAGGAGTATTAAAGCCAAATAGGGATGTCAGACTTCCCTTCATTAGGTGAAATTGGTGAACTGTAAATAATAATTGGTCAGTGGCTATAGCCAAATACCCTGCAGAACAAAGCTGGACACTGGCCACATGGCATTTGCTATCTGCTTGACCTCAGCTGTCCTTGAACTGGAAAATGAGACATCTTGTGGGATTCCTTCTCACCACTTTCTGAGGCACTCATACCATACTCCATCTCAGGCATCTGCTGGCTCCTTTTCCTGGGTGTTTTTGGTTTTTCTTTTGGCATATCCTACAAGCTGCTGTTTATGCTATGGACACATCTGGCAGCACTGCTGGTGAGCCACAGTGGCTTGTGGGATGATGCTTGGAAGAGTTCTGCATTAATCTGTTGTGCAAAGGAAGATGTTCCATTGCAGTTTTTCCATGACTCAGAAAAACAAAGAAACCTAAAAGGTCATATGGTGGTGTGTGATTTGTTTTGTGGGTTCATTCAATATTGCCATTGTGCATTTGGCCCGACTGCAGTGAGTCAACTGGGTTGGATTGACTCAGACAAAGTAGAGGACTTGCACAACAGTAGGACTGCAGTCATTCTGAATTCCCTTGCTAATGCACATCAAAGAGGCAAAATTAGGTATGGAGTGCAGATTTCTCTATGAAGTGGGAGTGTAATACTTGCACATCTAAAATCAGTTTGAAGTGGAACGTGGGCATCTCAGTGTTTATATGGAACTTGCCTAGGTGTTTTACTAACTTGAACTTCCATTAGTTAGGCAAATAAACCTACTGTCAGGAAAGGATATAGAAATTGGCTTGAGCATTTAAGCTGTTCTTGTATTGACTTGGCTGGATCTACTTGGATCCATAAGATTCAAGCACATAAACAGCAGAAAGTCGAAGTTGTAAGGTGGTGAAATTGCAGCTGTCACATGGTGCTCTGGAGCCTGAGACCTGCTGCTTGAATAATTACGTGACAGCTTCCCCAGCTTCGCAGGGTACCTTGTGTGCTTTGGCACCACGCACCCAAGAGCCGGCACCTTTCACCTCAGCAGCTTTCTCGTGCCCCGAGGCGGCTGCGGGGAGCAGCTCGGCCGTCCTGCCGTGACTGACCCCAAGCATTCCCTCAGCCCTGCTCTGCAGCCGGCTGCCCACACGCCCTTGACCTTCTGAGGAGGGGCTGAGCGCCGCTGCCTCGCCCGGCGCGCACACGCGGGTGAAAGGCTCGCCCGCCCGGCAGCGCTGCCCCGAGGCCACGGGGTGGCCGCGGGGGAAGAGCCGCCCTTAGGCGGCGGTGCTGCTCTGGGCTATCTTTGCCCGGTGGCGTAGCGACCACGGCCGGTGGACGAGGCGGGGGGGCGGAACGGTGCCGCGGGGGTGCCGGTGCGTACGGCCCGGCTCACAAGAAAGCCCCGCGGGCGGGGCGCGTTCCGCGGGAGGACTACAACTCCCGGCGTGCCCCGCGGGCCGTGGCCGCGCGGGGCACGCCGGGAGCTCGGCAGCACCGCGGCCTCCATGATCTTCCCCTGCCGCCGGCGCGGCAGCGCCCGCTTGTCTCGCGGTGGGCGGGGCTTTCTTGCAGCCGCCGCTCTGAGCGACATCCACACCACTCTATCAGCGCTGGCTGTACCACGGCTGTAGCCAATCAGCGGCGCGGAGGGGCGGGCCCCCGCCGCGGCCGGAGGTAGCGGTAGTGGCGGCAGCCGGAGTGCAGCCCTGGGGAGCGTGGGCCCCGCGTTGAGGAGCGGTGAGGTCGCTCCGGAGCTGTGCGGGTTCGGTGGGGCCCGGGGGCTCGGTCACCGGCCCCGGGGGGCCGCGGCGGCGACGGCATGGAGCAGACAGCGCCCAAGAGGTAAGGACCCTTCGCGGCGGCCCCTTCGCCGCCCGGGAGCGGTGGCACGGCCAGGATGAGGCCTCGGTGCTGGGGTGTCTGAAGAGGCGGTGGGACAGGGACGGTGCTGAGCCTTGATTAGCGGCCGGAGGGCTCTGTCACGTGGGGAAGAGTCTTCTGTAGGGTGGATGCCCCGAAATACAACCTCCAGTAAATGCCCCGACGGAGGCGAACCCTTGGGGGCTGCTTGAGTTCACAACAATTTTAACATGAAGTGAGGGAAACTTGGTCGCCGAGCAGAGTCCCCTGCCCTGAGGGTCCCTCACTCGATGTTTCAGGTCTGTGGCAGGAGCACACATGAGTCGTTCTCTTTTCACGCTGGAAAGTGTCCTTGTGCTCTGCTGCTGGAGGGACGGATGCTTGTGGGGGTGGGCGTTGCATAGTTGCAATTGCAAATCAGGGAGTGGGAAGAGGCAAAACCCAGGCATATTCCCACAGTAGATGTATTTTCTCAAATATATAGGCTATCAGGTTATATTAATTACTGTGCTCGTTTTTAAAAATAATTTATCATTTGACTTCTTAGTGCATAAAACAATTTTGCTTTGTGTTAAATTTAAGTTTAATCATATATTTCTATTGGAATGAGATATAGTTGTACAATACACAGACTGTAGTTGTGTAGTGTACAGAATGTAATTATTTGGTTGACATACGTATTTACTGTCTTTGAGCTCTGATTTTAGTTTTACTTCCTGATAATGAAAAAGTCTAGGGGCTACACAATATAAATTTGTGATAAAGGATATCAGTTTTTGCATTCATCTTTAAGACCTGTACATTCCCCATTCAGAAAAAATTCTTTAAAAGCAGCTTCCTGTAGGATGATAGGACTTAAAAAGAATGTAGTCTTAAACATCTGATGACTTCTCCAATAACACATCAAGTGACAGTACCTACTGTGGAAAACTTTGAAAATGGATTGGTTTGTAGTTACTATCTAGGGTGGTTTTAGCAGGCACTGGGGTAAGAAGGGACAGGCCTACACTGTACTTTCAGGCTGACAGTGCTGCATGGCTCAAGTAAAGGAAGTAGGAGAGGCACCAGCAAAAATTTAGGAAAAGAAATGGAAATGTCTGGGGAGTAATCAATGTCACCAGCAGCAGTGGAAACCTTGGGAACTGGTGGTATCACAGGACAGAAAATAAACTGTGAAGTTAGCATAACCTGCCAAATGTTTTGGGGTAGATGTGGCATTTGCTGTAACTTTATTGCCTAGCTGGAGGTGTGTGGCTGGCATAACTGAAACTAAGAGATTTTTAAATCTTTGGATTAGGTCAGAAAGAACTAGATTTGGGAATGTCTAAACTCTGGCATGTTTTTATATTCCACATGGGTTTTTAAGCTTATTTCTGGAAATTTGTGATGAGAACTCAGATTTGTTTCTTTAGTGGAAGGGAAAATCTGTACTCAGTTTTTTGCAAGATATTAACTCATGTTATTTCTTAAGATTAGAAGCAAATTTTTTATGGCTGTGCGTAATATCTGCTTTATTGGCAGTTTTGTACAGTTTCCCAATTGTTGGTATTCCCAACTTTATTCTAGGCTACCCCCTTTTTCTGCAAGTCCAGAAGAGATGCAGATTATTTTTTGTGGACTGAGTTTTTGGTGCTGTCCTTAGAGGCGGTAGTGGTGTGAAATGGACCATGTTTACTTGGCAAAACAGATGTGAACACCAGAATTCTTTACTTTGGTGCCTGTTGTTCCCAGGAGCAGTTACTGAGAGGGATCTCTTGGTATCGTATCTGTGGTGCATCTGTTTACAGGTAGCAAGAATTTCATATGTACACTAAAAAGCTGCAGGGATGTCCTAGAATCCCAGTGTTGCCTTACAGGTATAGGGCACTTTTATCTCCACTTCCTTGTAGAGAAGGACACAATGCAATTGTCTGTTGCATAAATCTGTAATACAGCCCAGAAAGCAGCAATGATGATGCCCAAATGACATTCTAGGCCATTTTGACTTTTCAATGGAGGTGCTGTCAAAATAATTCAGTTTTTTCCCTTGACTAACGCTGCACTGCACTGCAACAGTTACAAAAGACTTTTAAGGAAGAGTTCTTTTCAGAATACTTTCTATTTTAGAAATAATTTAGAGTAGATGTTCTGATTTTATGCTGAACAATTTGCGCAGTAGTTGACACAGTGTTTTCTTGCATCTTGAATCTTTAACTGTACTTTAGATGTGCTCTATAGTTTTTTTCTCTCACTAGAAAGATTCGCTCTTGAAATAGTTACGAAATTTGCCTCTTAGTGTTGTAATTTTTGTTTGTTGTTATTGTTTAGTTTTTCTATATCGTTGGCAAGCTCACATGTGAGGATACAGGTTACATACAAGGGAAAAACAAAGTAGTTATAGACAGAATTTTCTCAAGTACTTAGTTTTTAATCATGCCTATCTCCTGCATGCTGCTGCCAAATGAAAGGCTGCTTAACAGGCATGGGGAGTGTTAATGAAGGTTTTCCAGTCCTTTCTTAAAAAACTTGAGTTTAATGTTCACTGAAAAGCACAACATTTCAGGTTTTGTGAGAAGAGGAAGAACTTGTTCTTAGAATATGAACTGTTTGTGAAAAAATTGTTTTTTAATGTTTGTGTCGGTGGACATGTTGGCAGTTGTCAAGTTCCTCCTGAAAATGATGGGACAAAAATGTTTGGGCTTTATTGGCAGAAGGCTAAATGTAAGTACACAGCACAATGGTGTTAACTGTCTTCATCTTGCTTCTCCTTGTGTGAGTGCTGTGAAGCAGAGCAAATGTCTCAAGGCTTCCACGTGCTGCCTCTACTTCAGATGACTGCAGTGATTTCTCCTGCTGCCTTCTCTTTTAATATATCAGTATAATTGATCCCAGCCATTCTTTTTAAATGTTTCAATGTGCTAGTGCTTCTGCACAATAAACCACATTTATTCATGTTTCTTGGAGTGGCTGTCCAGGTTTTTGTAACTCATGACAGTAATTGATGGCTTTCTATTCTTTATTCCAGCTTTATTTTTATTTTTGAGCTTTCAGGGACTTTTTTTATCCCTACCTCTATAGCATACCACCAATTTATTTTGTGAAATCTATATAAAATGACTGTGGAGTACTGTAGTCATACTTTTTCTTTCATTTTTGGGGAGGAAATCTCTTGCTCTTTCATGTTGCAGTTCAGATTTTTCTTTATGCTGGGATTGAGTGCCTCTTAGGTTTTCCTTTGCTAGAATTTTGCTGATGTACTCAATGGCAAATAAGATTCTGGTCAGACTAGGAACTAATGTTTTCTCATATAAACTGGATTTATAAAAGTATAATTATCTGCTAGGATGTATTTTCCTTGTTAAGAGACTAGATGTTATGTGGAAAGTCAAACCTTCTTGGAACAAGAAAATAATTTTCACAGGTCTTTCCCAGAAGTGTAGTTTACTTAGTCCTTCTGATTTAAGGAACAGCTTCCCTTCTGGAAGACCTCTAAAATAGCTCATAACCACCACCTCATACTTTAGATTCTAGAGAAAAAAAATAACCCAGAAGAACTTTCTGTCCAGGTTTTATACTCAACTTCTTTGCATCTCCTTTGGACTTTCTCATATATGGAGATCTATATCTCACACACACATATGGCACTTGAATCCTTTGGTCAGAGTAAAGCAGTGCCTGGATTTACTGATTTATTTGTTCTGTTTTAAATGCTTGTGTTATGAAAGTAGAGGCTCAATGAGGGAGAGGGGAGTGAGACACATTCTGTCCTTCTCTCCTATTGCTCCTGTACCCTTTGTCTCTTCATTTTTGCCTCCTGCCCCCTCTTCACCTTGCCCCCTTCCCCCTGCCAGTAAGAGCTGATGCTGAAGTCTTAGATGTGTTTCTCTGTCCCAGGATTGTTGCTTGCTTTTAACCAACAAGATACTATTTCTGGTCTCCTCTTGTATGCTGCTTGGTGCTTTGCAGCCAGTTACACCAGTCACCACCTTCTTCCTCGTTTCTCCCAGAGTTTTCATAAGTGCTGTCTTCACTGCAGCCCTTCAGGATGTGTCGCGTGGTGTTCTGGAGTTCAGGAACTGAATATTCTATTGAAACATCCCGAAACAGAAATCATTAGAATGTCTGAGTCATTAGGGTTTTTCTATGGTTCAAAGACCTGTGGTTGTTGATGCTACCACTTGAACACCGGACCCAGCATCTGAACTGTTACAGTGCTTGTGAAGGAGTGGGAGGTGCTTTGAGCAGGGTATTTGGTGATGACATTCCTGAGGCCACGTACCTTTCTCACTGGAAATAGGCTTTGTATTAAGCTGCCTTAGTGTTAAGTGTGATTCGGTACTGTAACGTGTGTCAGGGTTGGATAATATGAAAATAATTTAAAGCTACAGAATGCTTATTTTTTTTGTCTCCTGGTTGCTTCTCAAGTACTCCAGATAAGGTTATTTGACAGTGATGTTGGTTTTGATCAGTTTATGGCTGTTAGTGATTGTTTCACTAACTCTTCTCAAACACTCACAATGCTTTGCCATTAATGGTGCTGTTGGAACCCTTTTGGTATGCGTTTTTCATTTTTTTTTCTTCTTTCTCATTTTAGCAGGTGTTAATGAGCAGGTGGAAGTGTTCTCTTTGTGGGCATCTCCAGTCAGGGGTGCTGTGTACTTTCTCTTTTCTTGCTAAAAAGTTCAGGCCCTCTGCTTTTCTGTTTAGTACATCTTTTGTTACACAGCTCTTTGACTGAGAGTCAGCTAAAGGTTATGCTTTTTATTTTTCAAGGCTCTGCTTATATTATAAACATACTGTGCATGGGGTTTTTTGGTGGCAAGAAGGGGATGATGGCAGCGAGTTATTCTTGAATGCAGTCTTTAAGGCTGCATATATTCTGTTCAGAGAGGAAAAAATTTGGAACAAAGAAACAAAATGAATGATTTATTACTTTAATACCTACCAGCAAAATATTTTTTCCTCTTTGATTTATCTCAACATATGCTTTTTCAGTAATGAAATATATGCTTCTCTGCAAAGTATAAGTTCTGTCTTTCCACTTTCTAGTGTCTAGCCAGCAGAGAGTGAAAAAGAAGACAGTTTTGTTCTTGTAGGGCAGTTTTGCAGACATTACTTAGTCGTTTTCATTTGAATTTTTTTGCTGTTTTTCTCCATGTTGATGAGTTGTGCCTTTCCTTTGCTGTGAAGAGTTTTATTTTCCCTAAACACACAGGCTTTCCAGCTTCTTGACTGTTTGCTGTAGCAAACTGCATGGTCTTTATTGTAGTTAGTCCACCTTTTCTTACTGATTGTGGATGCTTTTTGTGTTCATGTAATTACTACATCTGTGAAATTGTTCCTTGATGTATAAATGTGTGCACCCTTGTTTAACACCAATCCATATGACTTGTGTGCTTTTACAATTACTTTAAATTCTTTGCTTTTACAAAGAATGGTTGGCAATTACAAATCTATTTTGACTCATGAGTTCCCTCATTGGTCACTCACATTAATTTTTATTGATTTTGTCTATCACAGAATTGCATCTCCTAATATGAAGGGTTTTTTTTTTTTCAGATCTCTGTTCTTCCACTATTAAGACTTGTCAATCTTTTCTGTCCATGCCCTTCTTCCTTCCCCTCTTCCATATTTGTTTCTAGAAAGTGTTGTGGGATAACTTACTTTCCATAAGTTCTTAATGATCTGCTGTTCTTCAAAGTTTCCTTTTTTTCATTCCCCTTTTCCTCCTCCTGCATATGGAATACATTGGCTATATTTAACACTACAGCACCAGCTTTTCTTCAGCTCATCTTCTACTTTATTAGAAGAAGGCTGTCACGTAGAGTCAACTTGTTACTTCAGTCTTGCAGCAGAATTCCCTAGAACTTTACGGTGAAGGATTTACATGTTGCAGCCCCCCATCCCTGGTGCAATGTGTGTGTGGTTATATTTTCCTGTGCTGTGTTCACTGTTAGCTCTAGTGCAAGCTTGCAGCTGAGTTGTGTTTTGAGATTTGCCAGGAGTCTGGAGGCCTGGAGAGCTGGGAATGCTAGAGACCAGGGAAAGGCTAGGACTGCTTGTAAAGGCTAAAAAATGGTGGTAAAAGGGAGTTCAAAGTGCTGGAAGAAATCATAGGGTGTTACTGAGTGATTTGAGATTGTATGAGAGAGAACTAAGGGCAAATACGGTGGTGTTATGTAATTAGAGATTTTGTTGCATCCTGTCCCTGTGTGCATTTACTGAGATGCAAGAGAAGCTGCCCCAACAGCTCTTACAGTACTCAGCTTTTGGAATTTCAGTCTTCTGCTGCTACCTGGGAAGTGCTCCCATATACTCCCAGAATCATCTTGACTTCAGAATTCTGCTTTTAATGACGTCATTCAGTGGCTGATGACAATTTAGAAACTGAGTACTTCATGTGGGTGAAGGATTGGTTTATAAATAGAGAACAGTGTGGCATCCCCTAAGCAGTATGGGGCATGTGTTTGCATGCTGTTTTTTGAGGGAAGGTAAACTTTCCTGCATTCTTTGTCTGTTTCTATTTCAGCAAAGGAAGTAGTTTGAAGAGTGAATTGGTCCCATGCTGTGTTGAATTGAGCAAACATTAATGGGAAAGTGATAGTGACAAAAAATGTCATAACTTAACCAACTATCATATAAGATGAATTAAAATTTGATTGCTGTTACACATTAAGTATTTTATTTTCATTGGAATATATTTTTCTTTGTAATAATTTATTCTGTCTGCTTGCTTGTGTGAAAATTTGCTGGAGTTCTTTCTCCCCCCCCCCCCCAAAATAAATAACTTTTGTCTTTCTTTTAGCAAACTGAAAAAGCTAAGTGAAGATAGTTTAACTAAGCAGCCTGAAGAAGTCTTTGATGTTCTGGAGAAGCTTGGTGAAGGGTAAGTACAGCTATTTACAGGGGCATAGGATCAGAGGGAAACAATACATAAAGCATATGTTGGAATATTGAGTTACAGAGAGAGAGACTGTAAATGCCTCTACAGACAAGTTTTACTACTAAAGCAAATGCATGCATTGGTAGATTTCTACACTTTCCATTATATATTTATGCATTTTTGATGTCTGTTGTTTGTTAACACAGCAAATGTACTTGCACCTGTAATGGAATTAGAAACTCTTAAATCTTGACAAAAATTTCTGCTGTCTTGACAAAGCATTCTTCTGTCTTTCCTGAGGTCTTGGTAGAACTGATCTTTTTGCAGCCTGAAAAATGCTCACACTTCTGCATGAACATATGGCTTCTGTGGCTTTTTGTGCATAATGGAAATCAGGAGCAGTTTGCCTTGTTTTTTAAAAAAATTGTCTCGTTTTTAGGTCTTATGGTAGCGTGTTTAAAGCAATACACAAAGAATCTGGACAAGTTGTAGCAATTAAACAGGTCCCTGTGGAGTCAGATCTTCAAGAAATAATTAAAGAAATCTCTATAATGCAACAATGTGACAGGTAGGTATGACATTTCTACTCCCTTTCTAAGAGTCTATGTGAAAATGTATTTCTACTTGTGAAAATAGCTGAAATATAAGCAGCTGCCAACTTTTTAATGGAAAGTAAATTGTCCAACATAGACTTTTTTAATTAAAGGAACCACTTTGTCGATCTCCTTCTCTCCTTACTTTGAATTGAAGGAAGTACAAATAGTGTACATAGCAAAAACTGTTGAAAGAAGAAATACTGGCCTCTGCTTAGAATTCTCCGTCCTTGCTTCATTTTACTTGCACTCTGAAGGCCAAAGGTTACTGTTTCCTTTAAATGTCTTGGGCTTTGTGAAATTCTGTCTGCCTGTTTCAGAAGATTGATAAAGATGTTTCTAGCAGAAGATGAATGGCTAGCAGTTAACTTCCAGAAGAATATTTTCTTGGCTGCCATTTCCCTGTGAGAGCATCCCTTTCAAAATGTGAGCAGTCTTGTGAAAGTGCTGGTGGATTGTTACCTTACACTTGTTCACAGATTTTATGATTGCGGGTCTTGTAAAAGAGGAAGCCTTAATGCAAGGATGCAGAAATTACTTTGCTATTTCTGTTGTCTATGGAGTTTTGGGCTACAACTTCAAAATCAAACTTATTAGTGTCAGTCTTTAGGCAAATATGAACAGTGTTTTGAGATTTTGCAGCACTTGATGTTTTGAAAAGATCATCTTGTCCTGATTGATAATAATACCCAATTGTTGCTGGGAATCCTGGCATAGTGTAAATCTGGTAAGAGATGGTCACAAAAATCAGTGGGTTTTCTTTAGAAGTAATACAGCCTTCCTTACTTCATGAATTTATAAGGAGCAAGATCAATGTGTCATGCTTGTAAATGGTGGACATTTGGACTAGTTAGGAGGAGACTGACCCACCTTTCCTTCTGAAAAGGTAAATTCATTTAGTGCTAACAGTTGCTCTTAAATGAAATAGTTTTTGATAGTGTTGACCTGTCTTTTTGTAAAAACAAAATGGTGTTTGATTCTACCCCATAATGTAGGTGTTCTGATGAGAAACCACTGTCTGATATCTCAGTATCTCACTTCCTGACTTTGTGGGTGATAGATGACAATCGAGCTGTAGCCTTCTTTGTGGGTGATAGATGACAATCGAGCTGTAGCCTTCTTTGTTTCAGTTCCTGCCAAAAACCCCACCCCAAACCTTCAGTCTTGTATTTCCCTAAATACACCATCTAATAACTTCTGAAGGATGATTCTTTATATGGTTACCACATCTCTTTCTGTCTTTCTTGTGCAAGTGACTCCAAGGAAGCATTATGTTAAGTGACAAACTCATGAGTAGCAAAGCAGTACTTTCTGTTTGTGACAATACTATCACTTCTCATGAGATGCTTGAGTATGAAAAGCATTTGCAAATCCAGCAGGCTTCAAACCAGCACTAGATTCTCTTTAATAAGAAAGTCTAGTTCTGTCCTTGAAATAAATTCATTCTTGCAAAACTGGGAAAACATGGTTGAGTTTCCATGTGATTTTGCTCTGGAGAGAAGAAAACAAGGCAGTCTTTCTAAGAAGAGAAGCATTCAAGAGAGGTCTTAGAGGAGGGAAAAACAAAGCTTTTTATCAGATGACTGATGTTTGGGAAAACTTGGTCTGTATTTGAAGATTGTGGTAAACTTACATACATAGTAGTGCCTTTATAATTTTATTAAGTAATCATAATTTACTCTAAAAGGGCATTAGTTAAGCTAGTTACAAATTTAAAATGTATTTGGTTGCATTTTCTCTTTAGCTATGTCAAACAATTTTTAACAACAGGTGTGCTGGTGATTTTTTTTTTTTTGTCTTCTACTAAGAATTCATCTATTTAACCTTTTTTTTTCCATTTAGTCCTTATGTTGTCAAGTACTATGGCAGCTACTTTAAGAACACAGATCTATGGATCGTTATGGAATACTGTGGAGCTGGCTCTGTTTCGGACATAATTAGACTGCGTAATAAAACGGTGAGTTGTTTTTTTAAAAAATATAGATAGCAGTTCATAAAATCAACTTGTGAATTAAGTTTGGAAGCCAGAATAAAAGCTGGAGTTACAAGACAAGATCTTGGCTGATACCAAGGGGCCTATCTGTGCCTTGCTTCCCAGGAAAAAAGCTCATGCAGTTTGACTGTCATTGTGCATTCCTCTCTGGGAGAGGAAGCAGATACATTTTGAAATGTATCAGCAGAAGCAAATACATTTTGAAATACAAAGATCTTGGGAATTTCTTAAAAAGTTACTGCTTTGTAGAAGGCAAAATTGTGGCTTCTTTCCCCTACCCCTTCCACCTTACAGTCTGTCAGCAGCCACTTAGTAGCTGCATAGTTTGGAAACAGGTGTATAACTGTCTTGCTCTCACTCAGTGGTTAGGGAGCATGAGAAATAACTGGTATTACTCAAGGAATGAGAGGGGAAAAGATGCCAACTAAGGAATGTGAGAGAAAACCAAAATGAGGGTTGTATGGAAGTGTCTTCATGGACTTATAACAGCAATAATATAGAGGAAGCCTGTAGGAAGCAGGTATTGTTAGTTCTCATGAAGAAACAGCTTCTCTGAAAAGTGTTTTGTTGTAGGTGTCAAGCAGCCTTGAATTCCTTTGAGTCCATTGTTTTCAGTAATAAGTTGTAACATGAGGTATTCTTTTTACCAGTAGGTACCCTGAGGTGACACTACTTGCTGGGCTTCACATTTTGTAAACACTCCTTGAGATGTTCCTTGCACCTTACTTGGGAGCAGAGGGGGAAAGTAAAGGAGAGAAAAGCAATGTTTAGAAAACAAGACATAAAAGAAAATAGAATCAGGTTTATCAGGAAGTTGTGGTGATGTCGAGACTAAAGGGAGCCCCTTTGGAGAAGGTGGATTGTATTGGGGCTGCTGTGATGTTGAAGTGATGGGGAAAAGACAAAACCAACGTGAGATTGCTGGAGTTCTGCAATCTTCAAAATTGGTGTTCTTGCTGTTGTATGTTATCCAAGGATCAGTAGCTCTTGTAAGAAATGGCACAAGCTACTCGAGAATTTAAAAAACCAAAACAAACCATAATCCATTTAAAACAGAATTTAAGAAAAGAAAAAAAGGAGCAAACTTGTTTGTGCATTGATAGAAAGTGCTTGCATTTTTATTTTAAAAAAGGTGTCCAAATGAATGTGTGTGTGTACTTATATAAAATTGGGCTATCTAGTTTTTCTTAGATCTGTTGTAGGATATTGACATAGTAGATGAATTAAAGATTTGAGGGGAAGGGATATTGGAGTCTAGGAGCAAATGCATACTGATGATCAGACAAACTATGTCTTCTACTGCTGTTAAGGTCCATATGATTAAATAGCATGAATTCTGTTTTAAGACACAGAATAATCAGTAAATGCATGGATACCAATGATAAAGCTTTTTTAAAGGCAAGTCATGGAGTGCATGGCTAGTAGAGTTCTGGGAAGGAGTTGGTAAGGACACATTTAATACTGGCTGATGTAAAGTTGGTTGGATGTGCTGAAAGGTTTATGGACAGACTTCCACACCAGAGGCTCTTCAAGCAAATACAGCTGTAATCTGGAGTAAGTGGGAAGTTCTGTCACAGGTGGGTGATTGTTTCAAATATAAGAAAGAGGGTGTTTTGGCCTACGAAATGGATCTGTGCTGTCCTGTTTCACAAAGAGGGTAGAAATACTGGTGACAGAGGTTGTATTCCTAGCAGTGGAAACTGGCAAAGACTTGCAAGGTTTTGTGGTACTGAGAAAATAAGCACAACTAAGTGTGAAGAAATAAATTTGGCTTGGTGAGGAAGGCAAAGCCTTTATATTGAGGTTCATGAGTGCTTGAGCTTAACTTTCAGAAATAGTTGAATAAGTAAAGTGGTTGTCAGAGGTTACAGTGGTATCAAGGACACAACAAAACTATGGAAGTTAAAGAAGGTAACAAGGGTGATCAGAAGTAAAGACTATTTCTCTAGAAGCAGATAGCCAGATGCATTTGAATATTTCTGTGATGAGAAGAGGTACCTGGAGGGAGAAACATGGTGAAAGGTTTTGAAAACGAGGTGTAGCACCAAGAAAGTAAAATATGGGTATCTTACTGTTTATTACAAAACAAGAGCTCACTTGTCACAGTAGATGCAAAGCAAAAATTTTTTCTTTGCACATGATGATGAGGGTCACTGTATAGTTGCAGAAGTTTGTGTAGGTGCTGAGAGTTGATTTTCAAAAGGCAGCTAAATAAGACCAGGAAAAAATGACTGTGCACTCAAATGGGTAATGACTGGAGCAGGAAGTCCATGTGCTTCAGATCTCTGGGAAGACACAGCAGAGAACTATGACAGTTTACTTGGCATGTACTTATATTCAGGAAGGTTACCAGGCTGGACAGAATTTTCATTCTAGTGTAGAATAGGGAATGTTTTAGTGCCTATAAAAAAAAAATAATAAGCAAAGCAAACTCCTTAATTTCTCCCTTGCTATGCCTCTGTCTTGCAAGTTTTGGAATGTTTAGGCAGAGGCTTTGGATGTGTTTGAATGCTCTTGCTCTTTGTGGAACAGTGGCCTGATCACTCAGACTGTGTGGTGGGAAGCTTGTGACTATTACTAGAATGAGGCTGCTTAAAGTACTTGAACATTCTGTTGATGACCTTACATTTTATTTATTTATTTATTCATTCATTAAATGGAAATAAGAAATAGTTTTGTAATAAGAAAATAAAGATATTTACTTGCAAACAAGGAGAGAGTTGTTTCTTATTTTAGCAGAATATTTACTGAATATAGTCAGACACATAGAGTTATGTATTCTGTAACTTTCTTAAATTGTCAAATGAAGACTGTGGTTGGGCCAAGGAAAAGTTTATTTCCTGCTTCTCATATTTAAGGAAAAGAAATAAAGAAAGTTGAAGTAAGAACCCTTTAGTGCAATGGCCATTAGGATTATCATTTGGACTTGATCTTAAAGATCTCTTCCAACCTAAATTATTTTAGCATGATTATTAAGTCAGGTCATAGGAGAAGATGGATTTCTTCTCCTGTTTGGAGAGGAAACGTTAATACATGTTTGCCTTTGTTGCTTGTCTCTAAAACTAAGAATTTATTAATCATCTTCTGTTTTAGTGGTTTCTGTTTTTCAAAAATTGTGTTTGTCTAGAAAGCGAGCAACACTGGGCTTTTTTCCATTGTTCTAGTGGAAAGAAAACTGAGGGAAACAGAATCCAAAGTTAGGGTAATTTTTAGTGACTGTTTGGAGCCCATTCATATGGAGAAGTTTTCAGCTTAGCAAGAGCAGGTTCATGTCCAAGAGGCCTGAGCTATTAATTTGAAGTTAAATGGACCCCCGCAATTCTGCTGGAGTCTTCTAATGTGCCAGGCAGATTAGCAGCACTTCAGCAAATCCTGGATGGTGCTTGTTAGCTCATCCAGGGTGTGGTGTTCATCAGTCCTGGGCAGCAAAGCTTAGATCTAGTTTTGTCTGCTTTTCTCAGAGACTGGTTTGGGAGGTACATGTATCTTATGCATTCAGACTGTGGGCTGCTGCCAGGAAGGGCAGTTCTGCTGCTGTCCTCCAACCTGATTGGTGTGTTCCTCCTGCCTTTTCCATGCCTCAGATGCAGCGATTGTCTGTGGCTGCAGGGTGATCTTCGATAAGCATGATGATATCATGGGGAAACTTCCTCTCTCTTCTGTCCTCCCCACCCTCATGAGCTAACTCTGGACTTACTGTGGCAGCGCAGTGGCTTCATCTGATGCAAGGAATGAGCACTGTGGAAAGGGAAGGAAGAGCGTGTCAGAGACTGACTTTCAGTGTCAATAGATGAGATAATTACAGTGTGAAGCAACACTCACCGGCTGCCCTTAACATAGGGGAGAGTATTTACAGACAACCATCCTTGTCTCTCTAATAATTATTGAGGGTGCATTTGCTCATCCACTGATCATGATTACTAAGTCATTCTAATCCTGACTCTTTGGGGACCAAATTCAGCTGACTGAAACATACCAGGTAGTGGCTATATTGTAGGGTTATCAGACAAACCTGTCTTACTTGGGTCAGTATTTTAAGTCACGAGTGTAGGAGTGGATCGCTGTGCAGTTGGGCCCAGAGATTGTTCATTTTGTATCTAAAATTATTTCCTTTACATGCCACTTTTTACATATGTAATGCCTCATGTACTCCTAATGATTAGCTTCTGCCATGTTTTCTTAGCTAATTACTTTTTTTCTGTGTGTTTAAGCTCCACTAATTCGAGTGAATAGTGTATCCAAATCCCTGGATGCTGTATTTAAATGTCCTGCTGGATTTTCTTTCTCTGTATGTTACCATGGGGCTCCAGGGTAAATCTTTTGTTATCTGGACTAAAGGCATTTTGCTCATAAGGATGTTGTTTTGCAGTTTTAAGCAGTCATGTTTCTCAGTAATTTCACAGTTAAAATATTTCCAATTTGTAGGCCTTTGCTTCACTAAAGTTCATGTGATTATTAGCTGTAAAGCAGCTGTCTAGGGCCTAGTACCTCTTGTACATTCTAAGTAGCATCTATCGCAGTATCACTTCCTCAGTTGAACCCACATGGATTAATTAATACCCAGACAGTCCATACACAAAGGTTGAAATTCCTTCTGCACTGGCTCACTTGCTTATCTCATCTTGATGTCCATGGACAAGTCCTGGCTGTGCTGCTGACCATGTTCTGGGCCTTTCAGGTGATGAATTGACTCAATGGGCTAATCAGCTGTGTTACTCTTCAGAGACTGAGCTTTAGGCCAACATTCTTAAACTACTTTTCTTTGCAGGTTGAGGAAAAGGAGGAAAGAACTTGATCACAAATGTCCTGGTTGCCTTGTTCTGTGTTTAGCCTTACAAAGCAGGTTAGCTTATACTAGCTTCAGCAGTGCAATGCTGAGATTATTCAGTGCTTGTCTAATAAAATCCTTACTATGGCTCTGAATGATTGACTGCTATATAAATGCTGGGAATTATTTTTCCTTAGTTCTTTAGAGTAGCATTGTAAGTTCCTTAAAAATGGATTGTACTGTCTGACTCTCAGAATGATAGATCATTCTTTCAGTGTTGCATTAAACTGTGTTTATCTGCTTGGAAGTTTGCTCATGAAAATTATTTTTTTCCCTGAGCTGAAAAATCTTTGTATGCCAGAAATAAGATGCAAGTTATGTGTTGGCTAATTTTTATGAAAGAAAAAGAAACTTGAGCTACACTGGTATTCATCCATTTCCAAAATAACTATGTATGTATTACATGCAAATGGGGAAGTTTCAAAACAAAGATTGGCTATGCAGCATCCTCTGGTAAATGTGCTTTGGGATACACTAACTGTCCTCTCTTCCCCTTTTTCTACAGTGTTAGCAGATCATGCTCACTCAGTGAGGACTAGTATGCTATTAAATTATACATCCTCTGAAGTCCTGTGTTTCTTTGTAAAATGCTATAACAATTGCTCTGAAGACAGAATTATCTCTCCCCAAACTTTATCTGACCTTCCTCTTTCCATTAAAAGAAATACTGTTATTAACTTGTGCCATGAACATCTACCAGTCAGTTCTAAGAAGAATTTGATTCCTGGATGATTTCTATATTTCTGTGATTTCCTACAGGTGCATAAAATGTTGCAGTTCATTTTATGGGCTGTCTTAAAACTAGCCATGTAATACTAAAATGCTCAGCATCATATAATTACCTTCCTTTTAAAAAATGTACTTCTTGGAAGAAAGTTTACAATACTACTTCAGTTCTAATGGTTGTATTTCCTGGGTTTCACAATGTTTATATTTGCTACTGATCTCTTTGCTGTCAGGTCACTGCTAAAAGATGAGCAATGCTATGGTATGTTGAGGAGGAGGTAGGATTTTCATATTTTTTCTGATCTGAACAGTCTGGTTAGTTGCACCGTCAACAGATCTCCTTTGCTTCTTCACCCATGTTTCAGAAAATCTGTGGAACTTCTGGGAGAATAGCAGAAGTTGCATCTGTGGTTTGAAGTCAGTCACTCAAATAATTTTTCAAATAAAAAATTGTTAGAATTATTCAGTGCAAGCAGCAGCTTTTTTCCCATCTTGTAAATAATTTTCAGTTAGTGCCAGTTTTAAGTTGCTCAGACAATGAAATGACTGTGTAAACATAGAATATGAAGAAATTTATAATAAAATCTTGCAATAAAAGGTAGCTGTTTAAATGAATGTTTCATCAGTCATCTACTGGTACCCTGTATATAACTTGCATCACAAAACACACATAATCTTATTCCTATTGTAGTAAGGAGTGGAAGTTTAACCTTATTGCCTTCCCACACTGCTCTTTCCTCTCAAAAGAACCCCATCATTGTTTGCGTTGGAGAGACAGAAATATCAGCTGAATTTTTAATGTATTTCCAGTTTGAGTCAACCTCTCTGCATATGAAGTTGTAATTTGGGCAATAAAATTTGTCTCCATTCAAGGAGTTGAGCCAAGTTTCATTATGGTCTTCCATGTGTATTTTATTTTACAATAAAAGAGTCTTTAAAGTTTAGGTGGGTTTATTGCTATATATTATTGTGGTGAGGAAGCAGATGAAATGTCGAAAAACTGCAGGTAAAAGAAAGGCTACTGTTTTCAATTTGGATGTCTGTTTTAGAGGTGGCAAGGAAAGAGGTGAACAGTGTGCCACTGATTTGGAATAAGTGATAATTTTAATTTGAAAGAGACCTCTGGAAGTCAGCTAGGTGAATCTACTTTTCCAAGAAAGGAAGTCCAGTTGGTATTTAGGGCCTTGTTCAGATCAGTTTTAACAATCTGAAAAGTGTGAGACTCAACAGTCTCTTTCTCTAGCCCCGAGAACTTTTATTTCTTCTTGTATGCTCAGTGAGGATTGTTTTGGTTTGTTCTAGCCCCTCTAGTCCAGTTCTAGCTGGACTCTCCAATATGTCAGCCTTTCTTTTATTGCAGCCTGGAACAGCGTACTGTGCTCCAGATTTGTGTTCACAAATGCTAAATAGAGGGGGATTTTTACTTGACTTGACTGTGCTTTCCTAATGAAGGCCAGTCTATGTTTAGGGTGTATTGCTGATGTTGCTGACTGATGTTCAGCTTGTCTTCTGGGGCCACCCAGAACCTTTCCTGGAGGAATGTTCCCTGCCACGTGGATTCTCAGTCCCTACTGCTCATGGCATGGGGTGGTTCTCTCCTGGTGTGGGACTCTGCCGTTGTTGAACTACTGTATTTGTTGTCAAGCTAATTCTTCCAGCTTGTTGAGATCCCTCTACATGGCAGCCCTGCCCTGTCTGTAGTGTATTGGCTGTTTCCACCTTGTTTCATGTCATCCACAAACCACGATGGGGTGTGTTCCTCCTCATTGTTCAGGTTCTTGATCAAGATGTTGGGAGTATTCACCCTATGATCAGTCTCTGAGAATATTGCTTAGAGCTGGCTCTTGGTTACATGTTGAACCACTGCTGAGCCTGGCAGTCCAGCTGGTTGTTCCTCTACATCTTCTCCATGATTCCCCAGATTTAGTTAAAAACATAGATTGGAGGCTGCCAACAGCCTTGTTAAAGTCAGACAAAATGACATCCTCAGCTTTCTCTTCACCCTCATAAGAAAGTGACCAGGTTAATTTAGCATCATTTCCTTCTGGTTAACTTGGCTGGCTGTTCCCAGTCACTTTTTTATTGTTTGTGTCTAAAAACACAAACAAAATTAGCTTCTGTGTGGATTTACCCCATAATACCTTGGGGTCTGAGAATGAGCTGATCAGCCTGTAGTTGCTCAGGTCCTTCTTTTTGCCCATTTTGAAGATGATGGTGTTGTAAGGGACACCCTCATTGCTGTAATCTTTTAAAGTTGATAAGAGGTAGCCTTCAGTTGACATTAGCCAGCTTCTTGGCACCTTTGGATGTATCTTATCTGTTCTCATGGACTTGTATTTGTCCAATTTACTAGAGTAATTCCTAACTTGTTCCATTTTGCTACTAGGCAGAGACAACTGAGAGTCAGAGAAACCCTGCTAAAGACTGATGCAAGGAACATGTTTGGGAGATTTCTGCATAGCTTGTTAACAGACTGACCACTCAACACAAAGTCCCTCCCTCCCTCCCTCCCTCCCTCCCTCCCTCCCTCCCTCCCTCCCTCCCTCCCTCCCTCCCTCCCTCCCTCCTCTTCCTGTCTCCTGTTTTGCTCTCCAGATGCAAGTCCACACTATTCTTGGCCTTTGTAATTCAGCTCTTTACTATCCAGGCAGTGCTTCTTTATTTATCTTTAGTAATCTGTTTTTGTGCTTTGCATGCCTTATTTTCTGTGCTTCAGCTCAGTTACGAGTTCTCATCTCTCTCTTTGTTCAAGATGGCCTTCTGCTGTATTTACTTACCTTGCCTGCCAGGAAAGACTATTTTCATACTTCTAGGAGGTTGCCCTTTATGCTCAGCCAGTTCTTTGTTGGCTTATAAGATTGTGCAAGGTCTCTCTTGGTGATGCTGTCAGACCCAGTGGGGATGGTATGAGCAGGTGTGTAGCTTGTGAGCCAAGTGAGCTGTTAGCAGATGTGTTCCCTATGATGGTAAAGTTGATTTTAAACAGTGGCAACTTAGATAGGTGCTTCCTGTTAGAAAGGCATACAGTTGTATTGTTTTAGCAGACCTGTGTTAAGGGCTCCCAGTGCAGTTCTTGACCTCATTCTTGTCAGAAGAAGACTTTGCACAACCAAATTAACTACATTGGTGCTGATCACAGCTCTGTGTAGACATGCCAAATCATGTGCTACTGAGTCATAGTTAAAATCTGCACTTAGTGCAGTGCTAAAAGGGTTCTGTACTTTTCTGCTTTACTTCTAAGGTTGTGCTCAACATCTGGCTCAGTACTTCATAGATATTTTCTAGGAAGCTGGGACTAGGTAATGAAGGGCTGAAGAGTCTGACTTTCATATTCTGATCAGTTCTTGATCTGCCTGTGTCTATGTATTAATGTTAGCTAATGTTAAGCATGAGATTTCCTGTAATAGTTTTTCCTATGAGCCACTAGGTATGTTTTAGGTAATTTTATGCTGCTGCTAGGGTGTAGTAATTTTCAAACTACACATAGAAGACTGAGGTGTTAGCACTACCTTTAATAATCCAGTACAAAAATGCTAATTTAAAGGAAAGAGAAGATGAGGTCTCCTGCATATTATAGTCATGAAATACTATTAAATTTATGTTACTGGGATTATGAAAAACAAATCTTAAAAATACTAACACTGATCATCACCTGTACAGTGAATGTTTGTAGTTATATTTATTGCAGCATATTTTCTGTATGATTTTATTTGCAGCTTGGGTCTTATGGCAGTGAGTTCTTACTCTGTCCATTACTGTAATATTGAGGTGTCTCCTTAGATAGTATAGGATTAAGTGAAGATTATCTGGCAGATTTAGACCAAACCTTGTTGTCCTAAGTAATGCCATGATTTGGTACTTTACTCCAAGACAGAGGCTGTGGTTTTGTTTGAAGAGCACTATATTTACTCATAGCATATACATCTGCTCAAAAAAGGGTCTAACTGTCCTGAAAGGGAGGCTCAGGGAAAGCAATTTCAGGACAGTGTAGTTTGTAACAGGTAGTGGCAACTTCTTCAGGCTAGAACTGTAACAACTCTTTTTCTCTCTGAAGATTTCTGCCTACTTCCTAAGTGAGATGTCAAATACTAGAAATGGGAAGGGTATTGTGGGAACTGTCATCTCTTCTTCCCAGTTTATTTGCCCTTCTCTCCTGAATTTCAGGTTTTTTCTTAGTCTGGCCTTGTCTTTGTGTAAATGAAGAACAGGAGAGAGGTGTGTGATGATGATAGGATGTGAAATGTTTGAGCTTCATAGCTTCTGGTGGAAGAATGGCTCCTTTATTTGCCATGAGAGTGGATCTACCCAATGTGTTCAATCTAATCAGAGTGTTTAGATGCAGTAATCTGATACTTCCTGGAAGCATCAGATTTAATGTGCATGTATTAGTGTAAAAAGAGCAGCTGGGAATGGACTTAGTCAGTTAAAACAATTCAGCTGACCCAGACCCCTTTAGAGGGGCCTCAGGAAGGAGAATGTGTGCAAGACAACCTGTGGATGAGTTGTCCCAACAGCTGCATGGATTAGGTGGTGTGTGATGGACTGGATAAACCCTCATTCTCCCTTGTGTGTGGCATCCATAGCCAGTTAGATATAAATATGTGAATTAGATGTCTGTTATAGTCTCCTAATAGATGTGGAACACTAGAATTTGCTGCTTTGCTCCAGATTTTGATTTTTAAGATTGTCCTCATGTCTAATGTATTTTATGTAGGCTCTAGAGTTGTTCACCTTTATCATTCACATTCTTTTTAATATATAATCTGCATGTGGTTTTGATGGTGAAGGATTAGAAGCTTTCCATGGCTGACTCTTATTTAGAGGGTAGCACCAACCTGTCAAAGGGACAGCATACAGGATTAGAACTAGCCTAAGATACCAAAGAGATAAGTGTTCCACAAGGGTTTAAGTGAGGATCTTGATGTGAACAGAAATCAAAAATGAAGCAGAAAGATTGTGACTGTGAGATTATACTAAGGTGCAAGGTATAGAGCTGTGCTGATGGAAGAATGATGCTGTGCATGGAAAATCTCAGAATAAAATTGACCAACTTGTTTAGGAAAAATACTGCCTATACAGATTGATCAGGAATAGAATAGTGTCAGAACCATACATCTAGATCAGGATAGCAGCATTGACTGGAACATAGTTTTATATTAATATGAAATAGTTTTGTTTCTTTTAATTGTTCTGTGTGGTGATTATCAATGGTATTGCATGTATGTCAATATCAAACTACTTCTAGAACTAGAGAGTACTGGGTATTGAGTAGATGGCAAGTTGTGTGCTGTGACAAAGCATGTAATGGTCTGGTTCTGTACTTAGTGTTTGTATGTTGAAAGTTGCTTGTAGGGACACAGACATGACACTACCTAGAGAGCGACTTCTAACCATGCTTATGAGGACAGATTCTGATTTAAAGAAGGGAAGAGACATAATTAGGAAGCATTTTGATGTGGATTTTAAGAGTTTATTTGTGGTTTTGTGAATAAATGAATAGTTGTAGGAGCTTTGGATCTGTTTTTATGTACTTTGGTCCCTTGTTACTTCCAACAATTGGTAGGCTATAAAAGTGTCCTCCGTTTATTTCCACAAATTCCATCAGGTTTGCATTAGTTTGTGTGTCAGCTAGTCTCTATGCTCTAAAGAAGAACTGTATGTTATTTTTTATCATGTTAAAAAAAAAATCATTATTTCCCCTCCTCTGGACACATTCTCATCCTTCACCCTCATTCTTCAGCTGTGGGGCCCAGAGCAGCACACAGAGCTCAAGGAGAGGCTGCACCAAGGCTGTACAGCAGGGCAGTCACCTCTGTCACCAGCTGGGGATGCTGAGTTTGATGCACCCCAGGAAGGGGTTTGTCCTCTGGGCTGCCAGGGTGCATTGCTGGCTCCTGCTGAGCCTGCTGCTGACCAGCACACACAGATCCCTTCCTGCAGGGCTGCTCTTGAGCCATTACTCTCCCAATTTATGCTTGTCCCTGTGTTACCCATCCCAGATGTAGAATCTGTCATTCAAGCTTGTTCAGTTTCTTTCTGTTCATCATTGCCCAGTGCTCCATTCTGTCCAAATCCCTCTGCAAGACTTTTCGTTCAAACAGCATCTCCCACTTTGGTATCCTCAGCAAACTTTACTAATGGTGCATTCAATTCCTGCATCCAGATTATTGATAAAAGTAGTGAACAAAATTAGCCCTAGAATTGAGGGTACATCACTGGTGACAGGTCACCAGCCAGATGTAGCTCCATTCACTACAACCCTTTGAGCCCTGCCCTTCAGCCTCCAGCTCACTGTGTGTCTGCTCATCTTACAGAAGGATGCCATGAGGTAAGTAAGCCTTACTTAACTAAAAACCAGTGGATGGGTGACCTCATCATAGAAAGGTATCAAATTAGACAGGATTTCTCTCTGTGAACCCATGTTGACAGTGCCTCATGATCTCATTGTTCTTTTGAAGCCTTTCAGTAGTACCTAGTATGATGGTCTCCATCAGTTTTGTAGAAACTGAGATTAGACTAACATATACATAGATTCCTGGGTCTTCCCTCATGCCCTTTTTGTAAACTGGAATAACACTGCCTAGCTTTCAGTCAGCAGGGACCTCAGCCACTAATTTTTCAAGAACTAAAGCTAGTGATTTTACCTCCTTAGGAACACACACTTGCCTTTTGTTGTTCAGACAGATAACTAACTTACTTATTCTTTAGTAGTGATATATTTTAGAATTTGTTTATTTTGGGATGATATTCAAACTTTAAATATAGACAAGTCAGCTAAAACAAACCACCCATGATTTATTCAAATTGATGTAAAATGCACCTAATTTTGTTCTATGGAGTTGTAAATTCTACTAATACAGAATCATGGAATGGTTGATGTTAGAATGGACCTCTGGAGGTCACCTGGCCCAACCAGCCTGTTAAAGAAAGGCCATCTAGAGTTGGCTGCCCAGGGCCATTTCTGCATGGTTTTCAAGGAGGGAGACTCCACAACTTCCCTGGGTAACCTGTTCCAGTGCTTAGTCACACTCACAGAAAAAGTTTCCTGCTGTTTAGAGGGAACCTCCTGTGTTTGAGAGTGTGTCCATTGCCTCTGTTCCTGTCATTGGGCACCACTGAAAAGAGCCTGACTTCATGCTCTTTGCACCTTCCCTTCAGTTATTCCCATAAATTTTAAAAATTCCCCATGAGCTTGATCTTCTCCAGGCTGAATGGTCACAGTCTCAGTCTCTCCTCCTGGGAGAGATGCTCCAGTCCCTTGATCATCTTTGTGGCCCTTTGTTAACTCTCTCTGGTGTGTCCATGTCTCTCATACTGAGAAGTCCAGAAGTGGACCCAGCACTCCAGGTGTGGTGTCAGCAGTGTGGAGCAGAAGGGAAGGATCACTCACCTTCCTGCACCTCCTGGCAACGTTATCTCATGCAGCCCAGGATACCATTTGCTTTTTGGCAGCCAGTGTACAAAATACTTAAATACCATTATTGTGTGCAAAAACCTCTGCACAAGATGTTGTGGTCTACAGGAACAACATAATGGAACTTTTAAAACAATGTTCAGTGCATCCAATAAGGGAAGAAATTATGTACTGCATTTAACTGTGCAGTATAGCTCAGATGCAATACTGCATAGTTAAAAAGTGTTTCTGGATTTAAAAGTATACATGTGGAGAACTTTGTAATTTATATGCTTTCACTGTTATCCATAGATGGTATGGGTTCTGCAAAAAGTTTAAATGGCACAAAAATAATGAAATTAATGATTTTGAAATCTTTTTTTTAAATACTTTTTTTTTTCTGATGATTGCATGGTAATGTTCAATATGGCAGTGCATTATTTTCTGAAAAGGTAATTTTGTCTAGGGAAGGTTGAGTGTACTTTCTTTGCTTCTTGTGTAAGGCTGGAAATTCATTGCATCCTTCTAAATAATAGTAGGTATTAAAGCCAAACATTTTGTCTAAGTATTATTGTGTACATACTTGGCCATGTTCAGCTACAGTATAAGCAGGAGTGATTTTAATGACTGCATCATGTTATATATATGATGATTATATGAAGCACAAGTGGATAAATCTAGGATGTCTCGAGCTGGAATTGATGTGTCTTGGAACATCATAAATCTGTTCTTCATTCTTTTTTCCTGTGCTTTCCTGTTACTGCTGTTTGTGATAAACATGACTTGTGCTCTCTGCCTACTTCTTAGAGGTGGTATTCACTTCTCTGGGCTTTTTTGACCACTTTGTGTATTTGGATGTGTAAATACTTTGTTCTTCTGTAATATTTAGCCATGGTAGAGCTTTACTTTGCTGAGGATCCCCAGATAGTGCATCAGGTTGCAGTACTCCAGGATTCTCTTTTGGTTTGCTGGATTCTCACTCCATAGCTTATTTGCCAGCTTTTGGTTCCAGTCTTCCATTAGCCTCTCCTTTTGAGAGCTGGACTTTGTCACGCAATTACAAAACCACTTCTCCATCTTGAGCTGATGATCCAAAGATCTTCATGTGGTTAATTTTTCAAGAACTAAAGCTAGGTGTTTACCTCCTTAGAAGCACAACATATTGAGGAGCGATCTCTGCCATGTCCTCTAAGCACCATTTTTCATAATACTTGTTTCTAGATGAAAGTGGGAGGGAAGTTGTATGCTTATCTTGCTATACATTTGTCAGTGCTAAGGGTCATTTTCTATTGCATGTTCAGGATTAGCTGCATGGAAGGCTTTGGAGATTCACGACATTGGATTGTTTCTGAAATTGGGTGGATTTGGTAAAGTTTGGGCAGAAAGTGTTACACTCAGCATGTCTTAAACCATTCGAGATACAGTGTTCAATAGCCAGGGTTTAAATTGCCTGAAGTGTGAGTCTGCAGATAATTACAGTTTTAGTGATTCACCATAGAATTTTTAGCTCACATAATGAGGATTGTCTCTTTCTCCAAATATCTTTTTGACCATACTTAAGTTTATCTTACAGTTGATTTGAAGTCCCTTCTTGCTTGACTCCAGATCAGGTAAATGGTTTTACTCCCATGGCACAATGCCAGGAAAGTTGTGTTATTTGAACTGTGTGTAACAGGGTTTTCAGTTCTTCTGGCATGCAGTCCTTTGAAGCAGCATAGCAGTCAGCATAAAGTAGCACAAGTGAAGGCTTTGAGCCGTGTGCTGCTGAATAGAAGCAGTGAAAGATCTCAGAGATAAATGGTGGGCAAGGAATGCATAATGCACAGCAGAGGCGGTAAGTGCTTGGCTTGGAGCTAATACACCACCATCAATTTCATCCTCTGCTTGCATAGGAAAAGGTTTATAAAAGTCTCTGGAACTCTTGGGGTATATCAACACATGCACTTTTTTGAAAGCAATGCCAATTTGAGCAGCAGCTACTTTGCTTTGTCCTTCTTTACTGTGCCATGAGTTGAATCTAGGAACCGTTTTGTTGGAAAAATAATTTGGCAGACAGATTTGTTTTCAACTAGGATCTGTCTGTTACAATTGTTCAGTGGAAGGAGGGCTGAGATACTGTGAATTACTGCAGTAGGTTGCAGGGAAAGGAGGGACTGGAGCTTGGGACTCCTGTTTAAATAAATGTGCAACTGTGCCCTTGGGCTCCACACCTAGGTTTTGTGAGACTGGATAGAAGCTGCAACAGGGAAGTGGTTCTGGTTATTAAATAATTAAAACTTGTGAGCAACTCAGGTGCAGATAATCTTGCTGACTAATATTTTTTTTTTCCTTTTTGTTCTTTCATTCTTTTGGCTTAGAGTGATCACAAGTGGGTTTTTTGTTTCTTACGGGCTTTTGGTGATGGTTGCTTTTTGGAGGGAGGTGTGGATGTCTACCAACACTTTCTGAACTGAAACTGGAAGGAATTGCTAGTGCTTAATTTATTTTTTGTGTAGGATTGGAAAAGTAGAGGAAAGAGGGGAAAAACGCAACCCAGAATTGCAGCCAAATCAGAGTATTCATCTTCACTTTTCCAGTTTCTTGCATTTCTGAGAATGTGTGAAGTTCATTTTAGTTCTTCTATTGAAGCATCAGTGTAGTGTAATTAATTGGCATTTCAGTTGTATGGATAATTTCTTTGTATTTCCTTGAGCAGTTGCATCACATGGAATGAGTTTTATGTGCATGTTTGTGCTTTTATTTGAGAACAAATGTTGATGAAGAAGTGTTCTCAAGGGGGTCTGGTACCTGAAAAAGAGACTCTTGCTGTTTCTCTGATAATGCTTGTTCAGGAGCTTGTGTTCCTATTTTGTTGATCGAAAGTGATGAAAATAAACAACTGTTAGCTGATGACTTACTCAAGAGTTGGTGTTATTTATGAAGCAATAAAACAAAATATGTCTCAGTTTTTTTCACGCTGTTGTGTTTTCTTTCATAAAGAAACGTCTGTCATCTTTTTGCCAGTTGACTTGCAATTTATTGTAGCATTTGTAATGGCATGTGACTCTGCACTATATTAGAATTAAGAGAAGCATTTTGGCCTGCCAAGTCTACACAACACCTTTTTTTCTCTATAGTTGGCATTTAATAATTTATTTTTTATTCGGGGTTTTTTAGCTTTAAAATGCAAGTTTTTCTGGGCTGCTAAAAAAATAAAGTCAAGCATTGTGCTCCTTACAATAATCACTACGAAATGATCATGATTTAAATAAGTCAAATATATGGACCCTATGTGTATACCTGAAAGTGGTTTTATGTTTTCTTGCAGCTAACAGAAGATGAAATTGCAACTATTTTGAAATCTACTCTTAAAGGACTTGAATACTTGCACTTTATGAGAAAAATACATAGAGATATAAAAGCTGGAAACATCCTTCTTAACACTGAGGGACATGCAAAATTAGCTGATTTTGGTGTGGCTGGCCAGTTAACAGTAAGTAACTGTGGGAAGATAATTTTAAAATGCTATAGTGCTCCTAACCTTGTTCTTTCACCTTTGTCCTCTGCCTTGAATTTTGTGTCTGAGCAGTCTCACTGCCACTAGTGGTAGTGGCAGAACTAACATTCTTTATCATGGTGAGTATTTAACATGCTGCAGGGCTATTTAGTTTCTAGTTGTTTGTTTTTATAGCCCAGTGCATCAAGTGCCTGATGATCTCTTTAAATTTTAGTATGAGGTTGATTGTCACCTCTTTGGCCTCTGTAGGCTGATGGGCTGAATCTGTTTGGTCTTAATTGGAAGTCACTACCATTTGACCTTTGGGTGGATAATTTAACTTGAAATATAGAATTGATATAAAAGTAATCTGAAAATAAGCATCCCTGGTTTAATGTCATAAAAAATATAATTACAGGATACAATGGCAAAACGTAATACTGTTATAGGAACTCCATTTTGGATGGCTCCTGAAGTCATACAAGAGATTGGCTATAACTGTGTGGCAGACATCTGGTCCCTTGGTATAACTTCAATAGAAATGGCTGAAGGAAAGCCTCCATATGCTGATATTCACCCAATGAGGGTAAGTGTGTTGGTGGCATTTTTTATTTTTGTATTAAAAAAAAACAACCCTCAAACCCACAAAACATTCAAAACCCCCTAATACTGGAATCATAAAGCTGTAAGTTTATGAATAGAGATTTTAATACTAACAATTTTTACTTTCTGTATTGCTTCCTCTTGACTCCAGTTTGCCTGTGTTTTAACACATTTCTGTAAGGTTTTTTTTCTGTATCTCCACTTGAGAGGGAGCTGCATCAGGATGCTCTTAATTGGCTTTGAGGTAATATATAGAATCTGTTTCATACTGCACTTGGAAATTTGCATCACCAAGACTCAGTCTGCTTTTGAAAGGCAGTTTTGAAATAAAGATGACCTAAAGAAGAATTCAGAACTGTCCTATGGGAGTAGTGCTAATATTATTATTATTACTTACACCTGACAGCTTTTATTTATTAGTGACTCCTAAGGTCTCTTAATGAATGAGTTTACTTTTTGCAAAATAAAATGTAAATAGAATTAGTTGCTTTATGAGGAGTAGCAGTTACAAAGGAATTACTTAGAGAAGCTAATGGGGATCAATGTTTATCTAGGGATAACTTGACACTGTTAGTCGTGCTGCTGTTATAATGCTGCTTTTGTAATAAGCTATAGAACAGCTATGCTGATTGCACTGATGCTCCATTCTTAAATTGTTTAAAACCCATTTTGAATTAAGAAGGCACTTTATGTTGCTTAAAGCATACCTTTCTCCAGAAGAATCTTACAAATTTTGCCGCAAAATTGTAGTGCATATTAAATTATTTTATTCAGTTTTCTTTTGCTGGTGCCTCATGTATCAGAATCTTAACAGAAAGAAATCATCACTATAGAAAGAGAAGGTACTGTTCATATACAACTACTGTAAGGTGATGCACATCTGAATTCGAGTGTATTTAGTGCTATTTTTGTTTGTTAGGTTCTTGATTTTTGGTTGTGTGTGCTCTTTGGAGGAGAGGTGTTTCCTGAAATTTCTGTTAAAGCTAGTGAGTGATTTTCATTTAGAACCATTACATAATTTTGGAAGCAAAGTTTAGTTGTTTTCCTGCAGCATATTTTTCTTCATGTAATTAACTGTTTTAAAATTACAATTCAAACTAAAAATACTCAAGTGAAAGCTGAGAACAAAATAAGTATCTCTGAAGCTGGATTTTGATGGGAATTTAAGGTGAAATAACCTGTAAAAATATTTTGAAGAATGATGACAAATTAACTACACTTGATCATGCTGGGATTTTTGGTTATACTTCTAACAAAAACTCCTTAATTACATCTGAGTAACATCACTGTATGTAGTTGCACCAGTTATTGAAAGGTGAAGACTACATTATCAGAGAGGATTTTTATGTGCATGACAATAGCTGCTTATAAATCAAAGGTCATTATGTTTGAATGCTTGTGGATCTGTTTAATTCTTGCAATCAAGTGAATGCTATCAAAGGCCAATGTAATCTAACACAATTCTGGATTACATACAGCATGTGTTCTTGTTAATGAATTACATTTAAATTACATTGTGGTTTTTAAGGGCTTGTATGTAGTTAGTACTCTTTCGTATATTTGATACCTTCAGTTTTTCTTAATTTTTATTAGTGAGTTGTTACAGTGGTTAACAAGAAATACACAGATTTAAGTTGCAATAGTTTTTCTGGTGTCATATGATACAGCTTCACAGGACTTTTGGCCATATGTAGATGCTTTGTTTTAGTTATGATACAGAATTGATACAGGCAAGCATGAAAGCTTGGGCAAATTTTCATTGCTTTTCCTAGATGTTGCTGGAGTTCTGTGGTATTTATGTAAGGCACAATTTTGTTGCCTGGGAATGCATAGTGAAATTACCATGCACACTATTTTGCTGTAGGCTGGTTGGCACTGCCACAAAGGTAATGCACTGCCAGTAGGCCATTTCCTTGTCAACTGTATTTACAGTTTAATAGAAATATTACATGACTTCTTTAAACAAGTGTTTTGGCAGAGAGGAAATAGCAGATTCCATGCAAACAAGCATAGCTTCCTCTGCTTAACCACACTCTGACTTCTCCAAAGATTTGTACTAGTTTCAGATGGGAAAGAAGTAGTGGGGGGTGCAAAATGGAATTTCAGGTGGTTGGGGGAAGAAGAAGCAGGTTTTTTCTGGTTAAGCATTTCTCTCATAGTGTATTTGACTGTAAGTGTCATCCATGCTATTTCTCACAAGCTTGGAAGAGACCTTCAAGATCATCAAGTCCTACCCAAGCCCTAACACCTGAACTGAACCATGGCACTGAGTGCCACATCCAGTCTTTCTTTAAACACATCCAGGGATGGTGACTCCACCAGCTCCCTGGGCTGGCCATTCCAATACTTTATCACTCTTTCTGTAAAAAACTTTTTTCCTGCTATCCAACCTATATTTCCCTTGGCACAGCTTAAGATTTATTTCGCTTCTTCCTGCTGCAAACTTGAGTTCAACAGGAGCTGTAGTTGTCACACTTGGTTTGAGGCTCAAAGGTCAAGAGCAATTGCCAGCTCAGTAGTTTTAATGCTTTATTCACCTAAGAATTATGGGCTGTCTCAATACTCGATGTCAGAGTCCTTTTCTGCTTTTGCTAATGATGAAAAGTGAAACCTCTGTGTATTTTCTATGTTTTTTTAAAAGGAGGAGTATTTTCAGGTAGTTGTAATGGAGGGAGAAATAGAGATGTCCTCAAGGTTGCCTTAAAACAGGGTAATACAGCTGCTAGAAATAGCAAGGAATTTGCTGATAAAAAAAATCATTCAAACCTAAATAATTTAACCCATCTAGCAGGACTACAAGCATGTTGATTGCAGCAGACTGTGCAGCACCCAGGGTTAATGTGGCTAACAGTGTCTGCATCTGCCTTTGATTGCTCGGCTGTGATGAGCAGTTAGCAATTTATAGTGGAGCTAATTAAAGGGGACTTCATTGTGGTTCTAGGTCAAGACTCAGTCTCTTCCTCTGAAACTGCAGTGATGTTCTAACAGCTGAATTCCCATGTCCCCATTTACTGCAGCATATATGCTGTCCTGTCGTGATAAAATATGTATGTCCTACCCCAGACAAAACTTAATTCAAACCATTAACTGTTTTGTTCAGTCACTCCTCTGCATGTGATATCTATCCTTAGTATTTCTAAATTTGTTATTTTTAATCTGTGACGAGAGCACAGAGAATGGGCTGTTTTAGTGTAACAGTTGTGATTTTGCTCTTTTTCTAAAAAGTGTTAACATGCTTGTGAAATATCCTCTGTCTTTGCTAAACAAACCATGATTTCAAATTTTCATGTAAGAATTTTTTTGGTGGAACATCCTTTAAGCTGCATAGTTTTCATATGATCCTTCTGCTGCTGGTTGGCTTTAATAACACTTTGCCATAAAGCTGGTCTTTAAACTTAAGCATGGCTCTTTTTGAGATCTTTCTCTAGGCCACCCTTACTAAAATTTTTCCTCATATTCATGCAGTGATGCGATCAGTTATTCCTGCAAGGCTGAGATTTTTATGATCAATTTAAGTGTGGGCTGCTGCTGTTAGAGGAATCCTGTCTGTAGCCAGGAGTTCCTGACCTTTCTGTTAAGCAAACACTAATGTTATTGTGTCCTCACATGGAGTTGGATAAAGCAGCTGATGTTCTGAAAAGTTAACGTGATAGAAACCTCCTAGAACTGGGCCAGAGAAGTTGTAGGAGCATGTAGTGGACAGAGGAAGTGGGCTGAGGGGAGCTGCTGCTTTTGAGCCTTTTAGAACAACTGTAAAATGGCAACGTGTGTGTTTTATAAAATTTCCTCTTCTTTGCAAGGTGAACAGTTACTGACAGGTTGGTGTGCTTCAAATAAATGCTGGTAGCTCTCTTACAAAAGACAAGGAAATAAAAAGACTAAAAAAGCCCAAATGCTTTTCTTTCATGCTTATCAGGCAGCTGCAGTAATTCACATTGCTGTGGCATGGAAGAAGCTGGTGCTAGATGTGTTTTTCAACACTTCACAGTATTGGTCTCTGTTTCTTTATGGTGAAGTTTGTTGGAAATGGACATGTGGGCATCACATGTTCTGCAGTGAATTGGAGGAAGCCAATCTGAACTGCTTCCATTTGCCTTAAGTTCAATCATGATATTTATTTTTCCATGGCACTTACCCAGATTATCCATGCCTCCTGCTTAGCCTGTGTCATTTCCACCCTGGACTAATCTGTTTGTAATAACCTTTTATTCCTGATGTATCTTATAACAAACTACAATTTCCCTTTTTTTTATTCTCGACATATTGCATTAAAACTGGAGATTGAAGTGAGAATTGTTGCTCTGTAGGGCTCTAAGAAAAAAGAGGTGTTGTGTGGAGCATGGCAGTCAAATTGGGACCAGTTTTTCAGCCATTAAGAAGACACTTTTCTATATGCCTTTTGTGCCAGAAATTGAGGAAAGGAAAAAAAAAAAACCAACTTCTGTCTTTCTGTACAGTCACTCTTGCATTTCTTCTCTCCAACATGTGGTGTTATCTCATTTCTGTTATTTTCTTTAGGAGTTCACCTATCTTATCTCAGCATTACTGCTTTTAAATTAGACTAGGTTTGTAAAACTATATGGTTTTCTTTTTTTAGTGCTTTTGCTTATCTTTGCAAAAGACTTTGAATTAACTTCTAAAAGTCCTTTACCTTTTCAGAACTTTCTATGAGATGCTGTTAATTTGTAACTTGATGTCTTCTTGCCTGATGTATCAAGATAGAGTGAGCTAATATTTAAAGAGTTTAAAATATGGATATTTGATTGTACATTATTGTTCATTATTTTACTACTCTTCACAATCTTGTGGAAGAATGACAGTGAGCTGTGCTGTTTTAAGGTGCAAGAAACATGTGTTTGCTGTGGGGACCCCAAGGCACTGATGTGATAGGGCTGTGACAGTAGAGGAATTGGAGGAGCATGTGTTCTGTTTTCGAAGAGCTGTTGTAAGACCTTTGGCCCTCTCTAGGCTTTAAACGGTATTTTTGTATTTGCTTTATACAGACCTAAATGCAGGCAGTGGGTGCAGAGGGGTGGTATTCCTGCCTGTTTCCATGCATTTCCATTTCTGCTGGAATGAGTGTTTAGGTGGTCACATGATAAGCTGGATCAGAAAACTAACCAAGTAACAAGAAGTAGCTTTCAATGATATTGTTAACAGGGTACTCCAACTAGGTGGGGACAAAAATGTGTGGGTGGTACTGGTAGAAGAAATAGGTCATCTATTTTTGGGCATCAGCCAAGTTGATTTAAGTAGTTGCAAAACCAGAGTCTCAGCTGGCCATCTGTAAATTTATTATGATTAAAACTTAGTAATTATTAAAGGAAACTGCAGAGCTTTTCTGAAGTTGACCCTTAAAAATGCTTGTCCTAAGGGACAAACTGGTATTTTTGTAGCTGTCCTAATTGTCCTTTGAGGCTTTTTCTGGTTGGGCATATTGATAAAATTAGACAGAATTCTAGATCTTTCATGGCTGAGTGTTCCCCCACAAAGCCTTCCTCCTTCTCCAGCTCATTCTGTTCTTCCATCTTTAAATGCTATTGCTGTGATACAGCAGAACTTCTTGGAGGGAAACTTCCAGTGGTCTTCAATTTGCATGCAGCTGAAGTCAAGTTTTGATTCATAATACATTTGCCTCTGGTACTGTTTGTAGCCAAAGTTTCAAATAGGTGTTACAACTTTATTAAAGAAAAAAACCCATAAGCATTGTTTACACCAGACTGTATTTGTCTAACAGAAGATAAAGTACGTTCTCTGTACAGACTGAGGAAAAAAAAACGGTTTTAAAGGAATTGCTTTCCACATAAATCACCATGAGAAATACAATACATATTCTAATGGCATATGGAACATTTTTGCCTGGAGTGAGTAGTAGTAGTAGTAGTAGTATGTGGTTCTGATCAATTGCAGCTCTGCTAATACCAGTGTTGATCTGTATCTTTGGTAGTTTTCAGTTTTTGTTCAACAACTTTTCAGGACTTAACTCTAAGGAAGTTGACGTACTTAAGAGTTCTTAACAAAGGAAAGCTTTAAATTTTAATTAAATATGCTGCTAATTCAAATTAGTAAGCAATCTATCCACCTGCTCTGATCAAAATATGAATAAGTGCTGTGCAGGAATTTTTGTATGAATCAAAAACCAAAACAGATGAAGCAATACATTAAAAAAAAAAAGGCACTAAATGCTTTTTTATTCAAGATTTATTTTATTTGTCAAAGTAAGTGTATTCACTTAATTTACTTGTCAAAATAAATGTATTTACTTATTTTAAATGAATGGTCAATTTTTATAGTGTGTGAACAGACCTCTTTGCCTGAACTGCTGATGGTGTGGTAAGTAAAGGCTGAGGTGCAGACCAGATCCTGATGCCCTGTTCATGATTTGACTCCTTTCAACATGTCCTGTTCATGATTTGACTCCTTTCAACTCATCTGGAATAAGATGATAAATGTTGGGCAGAATAAAGTGAGTGGTTGTGTACATTTGAACGTGCATATCTGTGCATGTTTCCATTTTTTGTGAGCAAATACCTGAGGTGCTACCTAAGTGAAATATTTGCATAGAGTTCGCTGGAGTCTTAATATCTAGATAATAGATCTACTGATCACCAGGAGAATTGCTATAATCGTAACAACAATTGGACTTGATAACTTATTTCATTAACTATTATTCTTTAATTAGGTGCATGCATGTTTTTGATGCATTGTTGTATATGCCTTAATGTGAGGAGATTGATTTCTAAATTTTCTGGAATACAATTAAGGCAACTGTTAACTATTACAGTAATGACATTTTTACTAGATAGAAAGAAGAGTTTTTAGGTACTTTTTTCAACTTGACATTACTTTTCGTTGTGGTTGAGTTATTTTTAGTAGTGAATTGAAAACTAAATAAAGGGCAAATTGTGGTCCCACAGAAAAATAATTTTCTGTCAAAGTTTCACTTGTGGCTCTTGGGCAAGTTGATCTTGGAGGTGCAGAGATCCTGCTCTGTAGATTTTTAAAATTCTTTTTAATTTCAAAGTGTGTATAGGTCTCCAAACTCAAAGTACGATTTATAATTTTAGTTAAAATATGTTTGGTGTTCACTCATATATGTAAGGTGATTTCAAGTGCTTTCTTCCTTAAGCTCTTATTTTTCATGGAAATGCTAGTCATAGCTACAGACATAGTACCCTTTGAACATAAGTTCTTTTTTAATGTGTAATGCCTGCAGGATTAATGCAGGCAGTGAATTTCCAAAGGATTTAATTTGCTTATTTGTTTGTGATCAGCCCTCCTATGGCCTTGCTGTAGAGGTGAAGGGGAAAAATTCTTATGAGTGAGGAAGTCAACCCAGGGAAGTGCTTTAGGGGTATAGTCTAGTTTCTTGTGATACAGAAATACAATTTCTTTCAGTTTTTCAGTGTGCCCAGCATAGAATTTTAATGAAAATTCCTATGGTATGGCTTAGTCAAAATATATAAATGGACTGAAAAGAAATGATGTGTGAATTCTCCTCAGATACTGAAGACAAGTTTAGAAGTATCTGGTTGCAAAACATATGAAATATAGCATGTGATATTTTATTTATTTCCTTAAATTGCAATCAACAGTTCATTGCTTGACTTTACCAGACTCAGTGATGAGTATTTAGCCTCCTAGGGAATGATGTGCCAGCGTGGCAGCTTCCAGTTTCCAAGACTGGACAGCTTGCTATGCAAAGGGACTGTATGTTTAACATCAGCCCATTTTATGTGAAAGAAAGATTCATAATACCACTGTGAAAGCAAGATAGGAAAAAATACCATTTGTTCTCTGGCAAAACTTCAAAGATAGTAAAATTTTTCTTCCTAATAGGCCAAGGAACTTTTCAAAGAGGTTCTGCCACATGGCTTCCCAAACAAAGGATTGATAGATCTCTCTGGTTTATTGAACTCTTTAATGATAAGGCATTAGCATTGATTTGCAGTGAAAGCACTAGATTACTTGAGGTGTGCTCAGTGATTAAACTGGAGGATGATAGCATCCTATTCCTGTTCACATTAAAGCTTTTCAAACAGTCTACAATCTGATGTGTGTAATTGTTGTCTTCCTGCCTTTATTATTTACCCTCCTTTTTTCTTGCATCTCTCTATCTTGCTTTTCTTTTCAGTGAGGAGATGGCTTGAAAGTTCATGTAACAAAGCTATATAAATAAAGTGCAATTAAAACTATGTAAACTGCAAGTTTATATAGTGCAATTAAACTATATAATTAAAGTGCAATTAAAGAGTAGTTGCAGAATCTAGCATACATGTTTGATTGTAGCTTAGAGAATGAGTTGTCACTCCTTCACATCACCAGAATTTTCTTTATGTCACTAGAATTTTTTGAAGTAGAATTAATGTTTATTACTGTTAAAAATATAAATTCCTTGCATTTTTAAATTATGTTGGGTTTGCTGGTGCATATGTGCAAAAAGGAAATGTTAATCTGTCATGTGTAATAAAGTAGCAGAAGCAGAAAATATTTGAAATTTGTACTCGAACTGGAGTTTAACTTGAATTAAATGGGAAACATTTATTGCATGCTTCTAAATGAGGATTTAATTAAATTAAATTAGTGCATCTTTTTAGACTTTCCCCTGAATAGGAAATTTGAGACATGCTTCAGTTGATGGTTGGTTTTCTCTGACTTTGATTAATCACTTTCAAAGTAAGTGGAGGATCAGTACAGTAATTTCACAATTACACACAAGTGAGTTAACTCGAAACTTTTAACTAAAAATAACTGTAAAGGGAGTTTGATCTTGGTTAGTTTCATGTAATGCTGTGCATCTTCTGTGAGTGATTCAGATCCTTAGTAGTGCTAATCTGAATAAAGGACACATACCATGATGCTACCTGTTTATTTACAAGATGCTTCGGTGGTAAATGTTGGACCTGGAAAAATTATTTTTCTAAGATATTGGAACAGTAAACAGAGGTGGAATGAAGCCATGAAATTAATGAAAATATGCTTTATGACTTGAGTGAGCACTGGCTCAAGCCCTATGCCTGTAAACATTGTTAAAGGTTATTTGGTAGAACTGTTAATGAAGGTAAAGCCCGGAATGCGTTCGGCAGACGTAGCATGGCACAGGATAACACTACCCAATGTGGCTGAGCTGGCTGCTTTCTCCTGGGCAAATGTTAAAAGCAAACAAGCTGACAACCTTCTACCAAAAGGCTTATTCAGAAGTTTTTTAATTGCTATAGATTTGCTAATTTGTGATGTAATATTGTAAACATAGATCAGAGTGCAAAGCAAAATTGGTTTGCAACTTGAAGATCTCAATAAAATTTTATTTGGAATAGGCAATCATCCACAGTCATTAAATCTAAAATGACAATTTTATCATAACAAAGCTTTTCTATTAATGAGCTTTACAGCCATTGTTATTTAAAAAAACCAACTTTCCATTATTTGTACATGTCATTGTATGCTGAATTTATTCAGTTTCTGTTTAACCTGCACTATGGATGTGGAAAATAGTTCAGCAAGGTGTTTATGCACAGATTTAGGAGAATTAATTTTATTAGCAATTCTGTAATATCTTCCAGGATATTGTCAAGTATACCACTTTTAAGTCAAGAGCTATACATATTAGCTACAAATATACTTCCATTTCTTTTTACTATTATCTTTCAAGTTCTAGGGTTAGCACTAAATATACAAGGTTAATTTTTATGCAGTCTGGCAATTAGCTTCATTAAAGAGGAGGGAATCTGTATATTGCTTTTAATTGAAATGTCTGTTTGAATTTTTTGTATACAACTAATGTCTTTTTAAGCCAAAAAAGAACTCGGTAAACAATTTTAAGACATTCTTAAAATGAATGTCTTGAAACTTGAATTAATATTTATTTATTTATTGAAGTGAATTGTATGTTCACTTTTTTAAAATATGTTTTCTGTCAGTATAGCTATTTGACCTGGATGAAGTGCTTTAGAGACTTGACTACTGTATTGTCAAATTCTTAGCTCATTATTACAAGTTTTAAAAGCAGAAGTGTATTTACTTGGGTTTTAGTTAAAGTGATATTTAATTTTTTTTTTTTAATATGTGGGGGAAAACCACAATCAAATTAGGAGGAAAATATTAAGCTTCTGTTGCTACTTACCAGAAGATTTTTATATGCTTTGAGCCTATACTGGTTGTTTACTTCATAAAGAATCTGAAAAATTGCTTAGGTTGGGAGGTGGATAAAATTTGGAATAAAGAAAGCTTATTAAGACTGCATGTACCCTGTTTCTGTCATGGTATTATATTGCCTTAAAATGTACACTAGGTAATTTTTAAAGAGGATGATGCATATTTAATGAAGAAATTTATTTATTTAAAAGGAAGGGTTGCCAATCAGTCTAAATTTGCTTCAGTTAAAACTTGATGGTCTAAAGACTACTTATAATCCTTTTCTTGTTGTAAAGTATTGTCAAGTTTGCAGTAGTATCAGTTAAGTTTATGGAAACTTTGTTTTAAGGTGGTTTAAAATAGAAGTAAATCTTTAATTTGTATTTGATGGCACCTGTTTTCATTTTGTTTCCCTGGCAACACCAGTGGTATCAAAAATTGCCTGTAGACCACCCTGGTTTTAGAGAAGAATGAAATCAGCCTGGCTCAGCCTTTGATTTTACTTACTAAATACTTAGACAAAGCTTTAATACACAGTCAGTACTTTACAAACTAACTCAAATTATTTGGGTATACAATTTGTGATTTTTTTTAAATTAGAATTTTCTGTACTAATGCCAGTTTTTATTGTTCTGCTGTTTTTAAAATGTACTGAAATACAGGAAGTATTTTTGATACACTGTCTCAAAAAGTGTGTTTGAAAGCTGTAATAACTACCTGTAGAAAAGTAGAGCAAAAATTCATAGTTTTTAGATAACACAATTTGTCTGCTTTTAAACTCTGTGGATCCAGGGTTTTCTTCCAGATGTAAGTTGTCATTTGCAGTCCCACAGGAAACAAAAGCAACGAGTGTTACCTCCAGATTCTGCTTTTGTCTGTGCTTCTTTACTATGTCTGAGAATTCACCTTATTAAAATTACGTATGTGGTGTTCCAAATGTTACAAATCTTAATACATTATCAGTTTGTGTTTCAGAAACACAAACATGGACATAATTCTTCCGAATACTGCTTATCATTACCTACTTGCCTAAAAAACTACTGACAGAAGCCTCACCTGTTGTGAGGAGCTCCTCCTCTGAGCTCCGTGCTATACTATTGACAATTAAATAAGGAAAAAGTTGTTGTTCTGGTGGAGCAATTCAGATTTTTAGTAATAGTTACAGGAACACTGGACAGTCTGAGAAGTTTAAGATGTCTTACATTTTCCACTCTCCCCCAGAAACTTAGAATAATTTTGGAAGATAATGAAGTAATCTGTTCCCAGAAAAGAGAGTACCTCTGATGGAGTTCATGGGTACCTGTGGTGCAGTACTTCCCAGTGTCCTGCTGCTGGGACTGGAGGCATTAGAGATGGCAGCCCAGTATTTTCTCTGCTGCTGCTCCTTTCCTCATGCTATGAAAATGTAAAACAGGTAGCATCAGCCGGCACAGGATTTGTTGGCAAACTGACTTGCATGTGTTTAAACAGTCATCTGTTTCAAGTGGGATGTTCCTTAAGAAATGTAATAATCATGAACTCTAACCTGGGACACAGGGCCCTTCTACACTGGGCAGGTACATCCAGACACAAGTGAACTTTGCCTGTACTGTCCCCCTTTCAGTTTTCTCCAGGAGTGTCTCTGGAGCAACTGTGTGCATACTGTAAATGTCTTGCTTTTTGTTTGTTTCTCTGAGTAATATGACTAATTTGTGCAAGCTGTGTTTTTTGATGTTTAGAAGTAGCTAGCATTTGATTCTTGTGGTGAAAATGAGCATATGCAAGTTCCTAATTTGTAAAACATGCTGTTGTTAAACAGTCAGAGTAATTAAATTATTTAGAGAAATTGGCACAAAGTTTCTTAGAACTTGATCCTTCTAGCAGTCGTGTGAATTGTCATGTATAAATTGTGACTGTGGAGCAACTGGTTGCATTGCCACTTCCTGGTGTGAAAATATGTGGAGTGTGCAGTAGCTGGAAGGTTCTTTTTAGACTGGAAATGTTATGGTAAGCTGATGGTGCTTGAGAAAGGTCTTACTGCTGTAGGCCTGGGTGAGCAGTAGGACAGGCTAAAAGCCAGAGGATATGTCTGTCTGTCTGGATGGGTGTTGAAAAGTTGGGGGGTGCTCTCTCCGACTGCCGTGCTGGCTGAGGGCAGGACGTGATGTGGCTCCAGCTCAGGAGCAGTGCACTGCCCTGCCATGCCTCTGTACCCAAAGTCATGTACCTGGCCTCTGAGCTTGTTTCCATGTTTACCTCTCTCTGTGTGGAAGATGCCTTCTGTTTCAGGCTGTAATTCATAGCCTTTACTACAGAATTCATTCACAGTGCCTGGACTGAGTGTGGACACAGAAGTGCATTTCACCAAGGGGCTAAAGCATATGCTGCAGGATTTCTGCTGCTGGCTTGTTGACTTTGTGCATGTTCTGGTTAGATTAAGGTTCAGTTCAGCATTAAGTTAGCTGATGCAAAATTTAACCTATTAGTTGTTTTTTTTTTAAAGTTACTTACTGCAGGAGAAGTGGAGAAGTGTAATCTTCTGCGGTGTTTCTGATCTAGCATTATGATTCCTAAAGCTGCTTTAGTGTTGTCTGGAAAGAACTTTGATAAAAATCAACTAGACTAACATGCCCATAATATAAGAGTTTGTTCTTGACCCCTTAGTACTTATAGATTAAGTCAGTAGGTATAATGTTCATTTTCTTAAGCCATTAAGTCATATATGTCTTCCAGGTATTGTTTCATACACTGACCATGTTCTTTTCCTACTGCTTTTTAATAGTCTATCTGGGATGCTACCTTAACTCCTTACCTGTATTGAGAAAACAAAAACATTGGCTCAGCTTTCTTTCACACCTGAAGGGAACTTTTTTTCTGTAAAATTGACCTTTAATGTTAACAAAAGAAGAAGGTGTATCCTGAACATCATAATTACATTTGTTAGGCATTTAATTAATGACAGTTATGAGAAGACACATAGTGAGTAGAAGGAAACTGCCAAACCTGGCATTGACACAGGACCTTTTTTTTGCCTTGTGCAACACAACTTTGATCAAAAGATGCTCTTGATGCATGTTGCTAAAATAACTAACTTTCACACTCCAGAATTGCAGCAGTTGACAAAAGGCTCCACCTTTATTGGTTTCCTTTGACAGTTATATTTATAAAAATAGCCTCTCAGAGGGACTTTAAAGGCAGTAAACTGAATTACTAGGGGCCAAGACAGCACATCAGGAGCTAAAAAAAGACACTGAAAATATCTTGCTTTGTGTTTAAATTTGAGAATTGTTACCTAGGCTCTGCTACTGTAGTGTACACACAGGATGATTTGACTTCTGCATTATTCCCTTCTCTAGCTTTGTTTTGCTTTCATGATAGTAATCAAAAGCTCTATCATAATTTCATAATTGCAATGGCCAAGATGGGCTTTAGTTAAAAAAAAGAATTTAATTATTTATTTGTATTTCACTACTTATTTATAAACATCTGGGGAATTTTAGTATTATGTTTGTAAGAACTCTACTAGATTTTTGATGTTGAAATGGGAGCTTTTGGTTGCTATTGAGGCTTCAGAATTTATTAACAAATTCATCTGTAAGGGAAATTTGTTTAACAGAGTAAAACATTATGTTTCTAATGCCTTTGCATTTCAGATGGTGATGGTTTAAATTATGACACCAGCCCTGTGCCTTAGGGCTTGCAATTCTGTAACTTTTTTCAGATGCATCAACTAAGCATTGCCTAATTTGTTATGAAATTGGAAGAAAAGTTGTTCAGTAATTCTTACTAAGTTGTGCTGCTAACATCTGTTTCCCATAAAATACTGGTAATATGATAAGAATTGAAAGAATTGTGTGATTACCAGTTTCAAATAACCATTCCAATGATGGTCAACCAAAGATGGCTTTTCTTTCACTGAGGGAGTCATTTGAATGTATGGGGTGTTAAGTCCAAATGGCAGAGAAAGCTAATGCTGGTGGGGTGATATGCAAAGGTAAGCTGTGTTGGTTTTGGATGCTGTTCTTTACAGAACCTCTGGCAAATTTAGGAGTTAAGTTATATGTTTTCTCTTCTTAAATTTATCATTAAGTGTATTTATAATTTAACTAAAGAAATTGATTGAGTATTCACTAAAAAATGAAGTTGACTTCTTGTTACAGACAGTTTAAGTATGTGTGGTTGGATTTTTTTATTTTTAATTGGTGTTTTTAATATATAAACAGTGGTTCTTAAAAATTTTTTTGCCATTTGGCAGGTATAAGGATCTGTTTTAGAAACTGAAGGTTTTAAGTGGCCCTGTTTAGAGCCCAAGTAATGGTTGGCTGGTCCCCTACCATAAGTTAAAGCCAAATTTTGATACTTAGTCTGGATTGTTTAGGTCAGGCAAGATGTGCTCAGGAATATTCTTTCTTTTGCCGATTTCCACATGAATTTTCATCTCTTCCACCTCCTTTCATGTCCCCAGTGCTTTGGTCAGGCAAAGGGCAGCTCTCCAGCATGCAAGCAGAGAAAAGGTAAGTCAAGCCACAGGAGTGAAGCTTGGCGAAGCCTCCTTGAGAGATTGGAGTTCTGTTTCACAGAGAAAATCAGAACCCAGCCATGGCAATCCCTTCACTGGGGGAGCCTCTGCTTTCAGATTTTTCTGTAGTAGTCGTTTCACTTGTATTTTGTTGTCTCTGCACACCAGCTTCTTAAAGAGAAAAACCAGTGAGTTCAGGGTGTGCATGTGAGTAGCTAATGGATGTGACTGATGTGTTTTGAGAATTCACCATTCCTTAACTGCTGTACCTTGTGCTCATGTAACCTAGAGTTATGCTTCATCTCCAGTACTAACAGCCTTGCTAGGGAAATAAAGGCAAATCTTTCTCAGAGGCAGAGCAGTAGGTGTTAAAAACTTGCATCTAGAAGGGGATCAGGAACTTTAGTATTTTCAGACAAAAATGAGCATTTTATTCTTTGTATTTTTCCCCATGATTGCAAGCTATTTCCAGACTTGTGGAAACCTGCTTCCATTGAATGAAGATGAAGAAAATAAATTTTTATTGTTACTGGGTTGTTTTTTTTAAATATCTTTATCTGTGGAGTTAGTTCTTTGAGAGGAATATATGTGTATATATAAAATCCATAAACATATCTCAATATCTATAAAGAAAGAGCTTAGTTTTTTATATGCAGGAATACATATTTACATATTGATTTATCTCTCAGAGAACTCTGTATAGATACACAGGCACACAAACACAGAGGAGTTCTTTCATTCTATATATTTGCAAATAATGCCCTGTTAAAAATGACTCTTTTCAGTCATGCAGAAAATGAGTATTTGTTTAATTATTTTTTAGTGTCCATGTTTAATAACACTTGGAAGGCATTGTTTGTTCAGCAGCTTGCAGATGTCTCCTTGGTGATCATATAAGTGCAAACTGTTGATTTTTATACAGTCCTTCACAAAATGTTTATACCTAAGAGCTCCAGTGGACTTAAAGCTGTATGTGATACTAAACCAAGACACCCTCAGTTTTACTGCCAAGAGTGGATGTCCAAGCAATGCTTAACTACTGTGTAGAAAATGAGTCTTCTTATGCATTTTCTGGATCAATTGGACATCACATAGGTCATTTGGAGTGGAATTAGGCAGAGAACCTGGTAAATCATCCTGTATTTATCTGTACTGCTAGGCAGATTCCCATGAAAACTTTCAGTCTAGCAGTTTTTTTTTATGAAAGATGTGATTACAGGCTTTGAATTTCTGAAGGAATTTATCCTGTATTTATCCTATCTAAAACTTTTGTTGCTTTTTAAGATCAGCTTCTTAGTTTAATGTGTGCTTGAATTTCAGCTCAAGCACTTGACTTTTCTCTTTATATTGTTGTCTTCTAAATCATTACCTGTGTTAATCTAACATAGGGATTACATAGCCCAGCAGTCTGTAACAGGTATGTTCATAGTCCCTCTATTTTTCTGTGTAAAGAAAAGGTGGAACAATCTCCCATCTCCCTTTCCTTTTGTATGTCAGGTGACTTTGACTTGACTGTGGAGTTTGCTACTGCTTTAAATAAAGGCTTGTTTAAAGTAAGTGAATAATTTCTACAAAGTGAGTGCTCTTTATTTTGGTTGGGTGGCTTGTTTAATTGTCTTTATGCCATTCCTAGTTATGCTTTTATGTTCCCTTTAACTTATGAAGGCCAAGTTCCTTCTTCAGTGGGTATATCCATTTTTGGACAAAGAAAATAATTCACTAGACCTGGGACTTGGTGGTGGTCTTGGTTATGCAGTGCTTGGGGCTCTGCTACAGGAAAGGTCCTTTAGAGTGTGCTGTGCTGCTTTTGAGTCATTGTTTCAGTCCATCACCCCCCATAGTTCCTTAAGTAGCCAAGAGAAACTTCAGGAGGAGTGATTAAGATACCACCCTCTGCACTTTCTGGTGTTGCTGTCTGTTCTAGGGAAACTTTGCTTTGTGACTTGCATTCAGTGCTTTCAGGTTGAGTGCTGTGTCTTCAAGCAGTGTGCCCAGCCTTTCTCTGCCTGAAGTTTGAACCAATAGCCTTCAGCAGCTTTCCAGCTCTTGCTGTCTTCCAAATCAATGGCTCTCATTTCTGATTTGAAATAAGTTTGGGTGCACTGTGCGATCTGGTGTTCAGCTAAATATGTAGGGGTGCAGAGACCAGACATAAGCTCTAAATACAATGATAGAGGAAAGAGTGTTCCTGAAATACATGGCATTCTTCATGCAGAGTTGTATGATGGCCCTGTTTTATACTAGCATATTGCTTTGGCCTGGATGAGTGGGCTGTATGTCTGGAATTTGCATTCACCCTGTGCTAGCTTATAGGTGACTTTGAGAATTTATCTGAGACTCTGGTTGCCTGGTATAGCTTCAGTCTTTGTCCTGTTCTAACAGTGAGGACATCTACCTCTCATCATCCACATCAGAAACTTTAGACATAGGAGCTCCTCTGTGGTCTGAGGACACTGTATGTACAGATGACCAAGAGGAGTGATATTGTGAGAGGGATTGTTTTTTCCCAGGTGAGGATCAGTCTCCTGAGAAAGAAAGAAGTCAAGTGAAGTTCAAGTCTCTGTGAAGGTCTTTGTTCCTTAAGCTCAAGAGTGTAATATTTGTCAGGAATAGTTTTTGACACTTTTCAGGAAAACTTGAGTCTGGAACAATGCTTCAAAACTTACCCTTTGAGATAGGGGACTTCCAAAGGAGGTCTTTTTGCCTTGGAAATCCACAGGAAATAATGATTCTTCCTGTTTTATGTCAAGCTTTTCCTTTAGGATTTTTATCACTTGTGTTACTTCTCCGTGTTTTAGCTGCCATGAGGAACTGCTAACTCAGTCCCTCTCTATTTGAGTGCTAGGAGCCCTGTTCAGCTAGGAAGTGTTCTGGAGCATACTTTAAGTACTCAAAAGCTGTCTGGACATAGTCCTTGGCATCTGCCTCTGAGTGGTCCTGCTTGGTCAGGAGGATTGAACAAGATGACCTCCAGAGGTCCCTTCCAGTATCAACCACTCTGTGACTGTGGTGTCCCTCAGAAATCCTTGTATCCATAGTAATTTCCTTCAATCTGCACCTTTTAATAGAGTCTTCCTTATTTGTTGACCTTGGATCTGAGGAGGAATGGAGGAGTTTGATAACCTTTGTGACTCTGTGTGGACTTTTATAGGGATTAGCTTATTATTTTTTTATGCTGGGAGTCTACCAGCTGATACTCCTTTCAAATTCCATGTGTCCCTCAGGTAACATAGATATCATTCATGCTTTAGTTTCCTACTTTGCTTAGGAATATTTCTTGCCTCTATTGTCTCTGCTCTAAGGGAGCTTTCTAGATACTCTTAGGCTGGATAGAGGAATTTCTGTGAAGCTGCTTGAGTGGAATGAATACATACAATTAGAGCAAGAGAGATGCAAGTTCTTCACCATTTTCAAAGTGTACATTTCTCAGATCTACAAAGCCTTCACTTGGTAGTTGCATATATATGTTGTAAAGTATCCTGCTATTCAAAGGCTGTTCAAGCAAGATGAATCTTGAAGATGCTTTTTGGGATGCTTCATGTGAACTATGCAGTTTACTCAGTGAATAGTTATCATATTGCTGGTGGAACCAGGAGTATGATTGCTAACGTATCGTTTGTGGAGAGGAAAGGCCATCTACATGTAACTGTATATGGCTGCTGTGTCTTGAAGAACCCTTGCATTCAGAAATCCTTTCCCCTGTCTGCCCTGAGGTATTTTGGATAAACTGGGGACAAGCTGTTAGAAATTAAGGGTATGATATGGCCCATTTATACAATATCAGCATTTCTGGTCAGTGCTTCAACTATTGCTATATTGTTTGCATACTTGAGTGATTGCAACAGCCAAATTGCTAACCTGTAATTTTTTCAGCAATATAGGCTATAGATTTTTGTTCCTAAACAGTTTGTGAAGGAATGTGATTTCTGTGTGTACCTGTAGTAACAGGGCTTTGCTTTCACTTGTTTTTTTTCTCTGCAGTGTCAGTCATTGTAGAAAAGCTATGATACATGCCTTGAGGTGGAACAAAAAATGAAAATATGATCAGTAAGTGTTTGGACAGGGCAGTAAAACAGAGGCCTTCTACCCAACCCCAACACTTATGAAATTGTTAAAAATATTCCAGGCTAAATAATGTAGGCCTCTTGACTGTAGATACTTGCTATTCTTTTCATCTTTCTTCAGGTTTGTTTATAATTTGGTTTAAGCAAAGAAAAATAGAGGCAAGGCCAGTTCACATTGTTGCAGATCTTTTCTCTCAGTGTCTGTATGTTTCTGGCTTCCAAAATATCTTATGCTCTGATTTTTTTTTCTTAATTATGAAGAATTTTTCTCTTCTGTGTCCTTGATATCCTGTAGAGTGAGAGATGACCAAGTCTAGTGGACACCTAATTAGCATTGGATGCCATTAGCGTAATGCAATTTAATTAATCTGTTGTGTTGTGCTTTGTTTTCCTCTGTTGGGTGAACTTTGTTGAAAGTGTAGCAGATCATATTGGTAGGAATAAGAGGTGGATACAAAACCTTGAGATGATACAAATAATAATTAATTTGTATAATTCAGGGTGTTACAGAATACACAAATAATGAGGCTACTACTTTATAATATGCACTACATTTTATTTTAGCAATTGATAATAGGGCTTGAGAGGTGGATAACTTCTGGGGGAAAGAAAAGATGCCAAGGTCCAGCAGACATGATTAGAAAGAATATCACTAACTGATTTGCAGTCAGGTGCACTAAGTCTAAACTGTTTTTTTTATTTAATAGCATAGATCTTAACTACTGTTTTATAGCTAGTGTTTTTGTCAAAAGAGAATCAGCCCTTGATCACAACTAAAGCATTAAGAAAGACATATTGTTTATTTCTTTCTTGGAGATAAGCTTGATGGTTTTCCTACTCCTCTGGAACTAGTTTCTCTTCATTATCAGTAAAAGTTATTGTATGGCTAATTACATGGCAGTTTGGGTTGATTGGAGAATACAGATGTTGCAGAAATAGAAGAGGCTTATTTTTAGTACTCAGTAAATCTAGGGTGCTAATGTTTTTCTTTTTTACTGTGGTATGTTCAAATGAGCAGGCTTGAAAAGGTTAGTTAGCCACTGGGGATATTAAAAATAAAGTGGAAACTAAATTGTTTGTACTACTTAGACTATTAAAAATGTATATTTTTAAACTAAGTAGAGAAAGCAGGAAAAACAAAAACTTTGAATCTGTTCGCATCTATCACCTCAGGGTGGAAAGAGGTGACTTTTAAATTAGTACATTTCAATATGGGAAATCTAGAAGGCATGCAGAAAAAAAATGGTAGTTTTTAGCTTCAGTTTTGTGTTTGATGTAAGTCAAAATGTAATTCAAGCAATTGTGTTCTGTAGCCACTGTGTGACCTACCCAGCGGCAACCAGCCCCCACCTTAAAAAAAAAAAAAAGCCAATTGGCCTGTGTTTAGCTTACTAAATGTCATCTGGATTCAGTAAAATGCAAGTGACCTGCATTGAATTAGTATAATTGTAATACAAACAGAACATCTCATAGTTTTGGTCTCATACAGGAAAAGAGAAAGTTGGAGAGATTTTTCAGTTTGATAAATAAAACTGAAGATACAGAGTTAACTTTGGCTCACAGTTCATTTTACTTTTTACTGTCTCTTAAAAAAGATACATGGCATCTGAATCTTGTGTGTACATTTTCTCTTTAGAACATTTTCTGGTTTTGGAAGAATATTCCTGAGGATGTTTATCATATCACTTTTTAAATCATGAGCAATTGTTAACAATTCCAGTTTCCTCAGACACAGTGCTGTTTCAGAGATTTTTTTAAAAACTGATTTACCTAGCATGTCCAGAATTTGGTATATTGCTTTATCTCTGTCATTTGGTAGGAATTCCATGGCTTTTGAATAGACTTCTGAATTCCATGATGCAGTTTATATTTTTCACACCCTGTACCAGAGAGCAGTGCTTACACATACCAAGCTAACACAGTGCCTTGAAGAACTGAAGTATCAGCTCTGGCACTATATGTTAATCTTAACTCTGACTATGACCTTGTACTACTCAGTTTGGTTTAAGAGTGTTAGTTTTTTCAAATGTAAGATCAGTGTAATTATGAAAGTAATACTATGCCTTGGTTGTACTTCTCTTTTCATTTGGACACTCCCATGTCCAGATTTTACTTTGTAATGCCTTCCACTGCATCATGGCCTATGGAATAGCAAAAATAGTTTTACTGTAGTAACTACATTTCCTTACAGGAAAGAATGTGGCTATTACACTAATCTAGCAATGAAATTTAAGGCTTTACAATATAAATGACATTTATTTGAAACTAGTAGGGAGAATACTGGAAGCACTAGCAATGCAAGGACAATAGCACTGTTTTTTGTATGTACCTGGTAGATGGGAAAGCAACACCATTGAGTCTTGTATTCTCTCAGTACCTTGAGAGTCACTGTAGCAGAAACAGGAGGGGTTTTCATTCTTCTGATGAATGTAGACTGTGCTTTAAGATGTAAGAACTCAATTACTCTTTCATAGACTACAAAATCTGTAATTAATTAGTTGTTTTCATTATGTCTGTAGGATGTTGGCATTTAATGTCTGGAATTTTGTAATCTGTCAGTTTAATTTTAGTTCTTAGTTTGCATATTGCAGGTGAATGAATTGTTTTGCTTTGTGCTGGTGGTCAGCTTTTGCTGTCACCTGTTCATCTGTTATTGTAAAAGGTGAAGTAGGAAGCAGCAAACACTGTTGAAAGGCATTGTTCCTTTGTATTTCATGTTTCTTGTGTTAAACATAACATGGTCATTCTGTTTCTGTACCTGGGCTGACCAAACATGATAATCCCCCCCCGCCCTTTTTTAAAATACTTTATTTTTAAACTTAATTTTATATGAACACAGGGCAAATGGGAAGGTGGTGGTGCTGAAAATTATCTTCAAAACACATGATTTTGATAATGAAGTTCTGAAACTGTGTTTGTTTATATTTTTTTGTAGAATAAAACACCAAGTTCTGGAACTTCTTGGGTAGTTTATTGGCAACTTTCCTACCATGTAACTTGAATATTCCTTGTTAAAATTTAAACTCATTAGCTCCTCTTCGGTTCTTTATAGACTTTGTCCCTCTTTGAAGTGGCATTTAACATCTTGGGGACTGTTACCATATCTCTCACTGTATCCTCCTCTTTAGACTGAGCAATCCTAATTCATTCAGTCTTTTCTTTCCCAGTGTGCTTTTTTAAATATCTAAGCATTGTAGTTACTCAATTTCAAACCATCTGAGGTCGGTTCACATCTCTGAAAGTTCGATGCCTGAAACTGAGCACAAAAGTGCTGCTGGAGGTCTAACATACCCCAAATAAAGGAGAACTGCCACATAGTTCTTGAATGCCTTCTTTCATTACTACTATGTGTGGTTATGTCAGAGATTTCACATTTAAAGTCCTGTGAGTTTGCTGCAGCTTTTTCTCACAAATATAAGTTACTCACTTCTTGATTCCTCTACTAGTAAATATAATTGCAAATGCAGTTTTTCCACTTCCTGTCTCATTAAATGTTAGTATGTCTCTGGATGTAATCATTGCCTCGTTTTCTCAGAAACTGCAGAAAATAGTGTGGGAAGAAGACAAAATATTTTTTTACTAAAGTAAGGTCTATCATTGAAGTTTTCTTGGCGGGAAAGTAAGTTTCATATTCGGGTAAAAACTTGGAACCTTCTAGGCATAATGCGTATGAATTTTCAAGATAGTACTGAATCAGGAGTAAAACAAACTATGGTGAAAGAAGACTAAATTAATCACCAGAGTATTCCCTGGATTCTGTTATACCGTGTGCACTTTCTGAACCATTTCCTTGTTCTGTAACTGATAAGAAAGTAGTTCAGTGCTGAAAAAAGTTGTTCAGTTTCAAGTTCATGTTCTTGATCTCATCTATTCTGTGATGGGAGTGATAGCGGTGATTATGGGATAGCAGGATGCTTCTGGCTGAGAGGTACCAACATTCACAAAGACATCTCTTTTGATTCCTGGCCACCTGTGTGGCTGGGAGATGTTGTCCTTTAGGCTGTGAGGTGCCTAGCTCTTGAGCAAGGATATGCCATAATGCAGGATTTAGTCTGAGAGACACTTTAAGTGTTGAAGTCTGAGGGTTTGAATTGAATTGGGCAGTGGCCTGAAGTGGCCCCATATCTCTGTTACAGTGATTTTGATTTCCTCACAAAGAGGAGGTGTTGCTCGTCACTATCAAAAGGAAATTTCCTCCTATACAGCAGTATTTAAAAATACTTGTTTTTGCAAGTCTGTGTTAAGTAAAAAATCAATTAGAAGTTTAAACCACTACAACAGATACTTCTTTCTAAACTAAAGGTAGTTTAATATCTTTTTTTTTTCCTATCTCAACCCCCTTATTCACAAACACTTCCTCCCCTCAAAAAAACCCTTAAAAACCCCACATATACATACATGCAGTACACCCTTCTTTTCTTTCTCTCTCTGATAAAATGAATCTTGATCACCCAGTGCTGAAATTGAAGGTACTTTTCAGAATAAGAATAATGAAATAAATTTCAGCTCATTTAGGTTTTCCTTTTGCTGAATGAAATTATTAGAAATACTGTCCTAGATGGTGTCTGAATGCTGCAGTTCCTTTCAGCTATTTGAAACTTCTGTTTTTTTGTAAGATTTGCTGACTTTCACTGTCTTTTTTTGCACTAGTGCTTGGATTTTTTTAAGTCATCAGGGTTCAAATTTTTTTTTATGTCCAAGAATACTAAAAATGTGTAGGCTTTTAATTATTGTGGATGTGAACTTTCAGTATAACCTGTCAATAAAATGTTTAATACTTACACTTTTTAGTACCTGTAAGGGGTTATTTGCAATTAGGTATTTTCTTCTGAAAATACCTGTAGATGTCAATAAAAATTCAAAACTGGTAGCTGACTGGGTAGTGTAAACACAAATCTTGAGTAGCCTGAAATTATTTTTGTTTTCACTTGAAAAATTTCACTTATCTAAAACACTTGCCCCCCTCACTCCAAAAAGAAAAAAACATGGAAAAAACCAAAAAACCCCAGTGAAACCAAAGAAGGATTCAGAAACCTCCACACAATTGCAGATTTTTCCATGCTTTGTTTTTCATTTCTACAGACTTCGAAAAGGCATTTGTTGCTCTGCTTTCAAGGATCTAAATTGAAGGAGGGAAGAATTTTGAGGAGCAGGTTGCTGACTGTGTCTTCTTTCTTTTGAAATGTCACTGACACCAATGACTTGCACCTTGCAGATGAAATGGGAACTTGAAGGTTACATCCCTAAACTAAAAGGACAACATTCAATTGAATGGCAGAATTCAGGAACATTTTCTGTTGAAGAGCTGAGCTCAGGAAATCAAAATAACCCTACTGAATTGGACATAAAAACTGAAACATTCATTTCAGAATAGAAAATGGAAATCTAGGACAAGATAATAGTAAAAAACAACAGGCAAAAGTAATGAAGAGTTCCTCAAATATTATTTAAATATATTTGAATAAAACCTGGAGAAATACTGATAGGTCTGCTGGGCTTGAAGGGAGGGGGAGAAGAAAGAAACAAACATAAGGAGGTCAGTGCAGATAAACACAGTTCTTTCTTTGCATACAACTCCTTTTTTTTTGTTGAGTAGCTTTCAGATATCTTTGGATAATACAAGTGATGGGTGTAAGAGTTCAAAAAGCTTTGAAAAATGAAAAAAAGAAATAGATAAACTCGTAAATTATTCAACTGGCACTAAGTCAGCATGCTGAGGTGATAGTTCTGGGAGCAGATTGGTGGTAATAAATATTTTTGTTACTCATCTGATAAAATGGTTTGATAATGAACAGGCATATATGCAGATACCATGATCCTTTTAGCTGAGTTAGCAGGGGGAACTTACTCTTTGTCTTGATAATTACATAGCAGCCAGTACAAGAAATTCTGTCCTTTAAATATATCACTGGAGGATATGGTAGAAGTCAGGAAATGTGATGGGACTTAAAAATCAGTTTTGTAAGTAAGCGTGTTTAAAACCAGTTATGAAAGACCCCAAACCGAAGGAACTTGTGGCCATAGAATGCTAACTTGTTCAAGCTGTTGTCACATAACAAATGATCTGTAATACTCTTTTGAAATTGAAAGCAATTTTTTGGCATCAAAGAATATGTCAATTTGGAAGGGGCCCATAGGGTTCATTAGTCCAATTCCCCCCTCAGTAGGAAGAGTAAACTCAGAGGTGAATCTGAAGGCACCGTTCTGTTGCGTGACGGTGCTAACGAGGCAAGGGTTGATTCTTTTCAATATATTTGCAATTGCACTTACTATTGCAAAATATTTCAGATCTGTATCTTTACATTCTTGACCTGTTGTAATGCTGTCAGTATGTTATGAGCTTACTAGCAATAATAAATATGCAGTCAATGTAAATAGCTTATCTTTCAGTAACCCATCTTTGCTGTTAATTGTGAGAATAGTCTTCCCATTATGTATCTTTTCTCTCTGTTTATTACTTTATTACTTTACATCTTAAGTGAATCATACTTTGATTTGATCATCGGAAGGTCATTATTCCAGAGAGAAGCTTATGATAGTGAATGGCTGTTAAAAGTTGGGGTTTGTTTTATTCAGTTTGGTTTTTTTTTTTCCTATGGTGTTTTATTTTATTTTTCAAGTGCTCCTAGTGTTAATACATGTAATTTTATAATAAAGTCATTTAAATGTAATTTTAACTTATGTAGTGTTGTGTACATGGTTTAATCAGTGGCCATTACTAAAAGCTGTAAAAGTAAGCACAGTAGATTGCATTTTAAATGTCACACATATTTCCCCTCATTAGGATGAAAAATTTTGTCATTTATTGTTTGTCCAGAACTTGCCCGAACTAAAGCTTCACTTATCCCTTTCTGCATTTAATCCTGTATTGATAATTCTAGTAAGAATCAACTTGGATCAGGGATGCAATAGATGTTTGATGGAACCAGATTTGTTTGTAGTTCTGCACAAAAGGTGTGAGTACACTAGATAATCTTCATCATCATCTGTGTTTGCAGATGGAGGAGGAAGCAGTGATTTTTAGGATGCTTCTAACAAATAAATCTATTATCTACTATGAAGCAGATTATGAACCGACCTTCTTGACTTTAAACACGTGAGATGTTGTCCAGTAACTTTTATTTTTCACTGTGTTGCAATATTGTAGTTCTGAATGAATAAAACCAAAACAAAGAGAAAACCTCCCAAAAAGCCACACCAAGAAAACATGCTCAGCAAAGAAAATCCAGTTTAGAATCCTGCTAGTATTTCACATTCTCCATGCTGATGCTTCATTCTTAGACAGCTGATGAGTTGTGCAACTCAATCAATGGTGTTTTAGTTGTCTTTTTGAAAGCTGTTCAACAAAGGACGGAGGTTCTATGATGTGCCTCACAAAGAAGAGAAAAATGTCTTTCAGGTGATTCTTTGTTTCCAAAGTTATTAAAATTTTGCAGTAATCAATATTTAACTCTGCCGGATTTAAATAGGTTTTTGTACTCTGAAGTGTTACAGAGTTTAAATGTGCTTTGGTGTTTGTTTCCTATTGCTGAACTAAGTAGTATAATTGTGCTTCCAAAAGCAATGAAGTCACAAACTGATGTTATGTATCCTTATCCTATTTATAAAAAAGTTTTTCTCTGTAGATACTAGCAATGAAGCTTCACAGCATGAAAATTATAAAATCACCACAATATAGAAATCTTTGTTGTCCTCTTCAGTAGCATTTATGATAGTGGGGAGATTTTCTGCTTTTTATTACAAGCAACTTATTTCATCTAAATAATAAGAGATAAGTTATTCAGGGAACTAAAAGCCAGAAGACATGGTACTGCTACAAAATTGCTGTTGATCACTTAATGTGTTAGTGGACTGTGTGAAATACAGATATATTACTCTGACTGACTAGAAGAATGAGCTGCAAGGATTTTCTGATTAGGAATTTCCATGTGGGGTACATGAGCATCTCATTTTTCTTTTGGCGTTTCCTAATTCATCATCATCACCATAATTATATTTTCACGCCAATAAAATTGTCTGTAAAGGAACCTTCATACTAAAAAAGCCCCTGTTTTCAACCTGGACTTAATTTAAAGTACTAGGTCCTTTAAGAATAATAAAAAGAAAATCCTGGGCTGACTTGTGCATTTCTGCTCTCATTTAAGACCTGGTTCTCAGTCTGGTATTCATTCAACTTAGTTGTAACTGCTGGTGATTGAGCATGGAAGTGCTACCTGGGAACAGGTATGGTAGAAACTGTTGGATTGTCCAGTGCCCAATTCAGAAGTGGCCCCAAAAGCTGCCCTGGATGATTTTTTCTTCCCCCCATCTTTTATCATACATGTATTATAATCTGCCTTGAATTTTGGTTTCACTGCAAGGTGAAGGATTTGTCTCTTACCAATGTGTGAAAGATGATTCAAAGTAGAATTGGGCTCAAGGTTGAGAGGGGGAGGGACCAGTTCAGGACAAATTTGAAATTGATTCTATATTATACACAGGTGAAGACAAACACAGATTAAGGTGATCCTTCTTGCATCTTTAGAGATTTCTTTCTCTTTTTAAAGATGATTGAATGGTTAAAACTGAAGACTGAGTCATACAATCTAATTCTTTGGTTGTATATTTGCTATGTTAATTGTGTAAGATTTGTCCTTCTGTCTTAGAAATGTAAGGCAATGTGGAAGGTGATGGTGAGGGTGGGAGAGAGAAAAGAATCAGCCTCAGCTCTTTTATAAGTATGTCAGAACCTGCCCCATCTGTTAAACAATTTCCTCCTAACATTTCCTGCAGTTGGAACTGCCAGTTCAGCCCATGTAGTTGGGTGGATAGTAGCTTATATTTGGTGTTTCTTTTTAGCAGCATTTGTCTAACACTGGCTGTATGAGACTGTCCTCAGCCCCAGTGTGAGAGCTACACTAAAACAAATAGCTCTGGGAAACTTCTGAGAAAATTACAAGTGGAGTGGAGGTAAAAAAAATACTACAAGTAATAGTTTGGGAAAACACAGGGACTGGAGAAATCCAAGGTAAGATGAAAGAAACTTGAAAAAACCCCAAGTATTTCCTGCTTCCATTGGCACCCAGAGTGATTGAAATAGCTTAGTTTTGTTTTAAAATAATATATAGTTATTTTAGGATAGAAATTACCTTTTGGACAAGAAGTGGAAGCAAAAATGAGGAATAAGTTCCTGTCAGATAAGTGTTTTATTTTTGTTCCTGGAGATTTGGGACTAGCTTTATAATTCTCCAGTAATTGCTTTGCGAGCCTCTTGAAAGGAAACAAGGTAGTGAAAGCTAAATCGTAGACTGTTTTGAAAGAGGAAAGGAACTTAACTTTTCTGCTGAGAAATAGGCAAGCCAAAATTAGGTAGTAGAGAGGGAAGATGGAATTGAAACCCAGAATTTTAGGTTGGTTAATAGAATGGAGTGATGAGAGCTGGAGGGAGCTAGCACGCACTAGCAAGTGCATGGCATAATTACCAAGTTGGACTGAACAATAAGTAGTTTCTGTATGGTTTCTTGTATTACAAAAATGCATCTGATTTTTCTCTTCAGCTAATACAGCTCATGTGGCATAGTAGGATTTAAAAAAGCCTACAGTATAGGCATTACATAGATATACAGATTTCTGAAGTAGGTGTTTTCAATGAGCGTACAAAGCATACCTGTGGATTTAGAACTCCTAACACTTGAATATCTCCTTTTGTGGCTTTTGTTGCCTGGCATAAAAAATGATTCACTAATTTCCTCTTTCTTCTCATTGTCCTTTGTGAATGACAAAGAAGTCAGTTCTTTGTCGTGGTTCTTAACTGCTGTGTATTTGATGAAAATAATTGGCCAAGGCAAACATTTTTCCTAGAGCTGTGGAGCTGAGTAGGACTCTGTAACTTATGATTGCTTACCTGTGGGGGGAGAGGTCAATGTTTATGATCAAAGAGGAGGTACCCATTTTGACACCACATAAACAGAAGTTGGTAGCCTTCTTTTATAGCTGTGTGTTTTCAATAGCTACTGCAGATTTCGCTGTTAAGAGTAGCTGAAGATAAGATCAAAAGTCATCAGTTCAAAGTTCAGAAGAGATCATTAATTTCAAGGACAGAAACTGCTGAATTTGTTAGCCACTGCTTTTTGCCAGAAGTACTTCACGTGTACTGACAATTAATCTTGCATCACAAGTGAATTAGATAAGGCCAGTTACTGAGTGCCACGTTTCCTACCTCAGTCTATATATTTGTTTGGCATGGCTGCCCACTGAAAATATAAAGCTGCTGTTGTAGCATACAATTTTATTAAACAAAATGGCAAATTTTGTAGATGTTTAGCAACTATTCCGTACTGAACTAATTTTTCATTAAAATGGTAGTAAACAGTTTTTACATCATTTTGCATGGATTCCACTTTCTTTCAGAATATGAGAAGAATTTTCTAATGAGGGTTTGATTGAGTTCAACCAACTTTCAAGGCCAGTCAGACTTCTTTAGAAGTTATGGATAGAATCTCATTAAGTTCTCTCTACCTTCTGCCTATGTTTCAGACACAGGCTGAAGCTTCTAGTGCTTCTAGTATATTAAAAGTGTGTAGAATCAGTTTTTCCCCCTTTTCTGGGTTTGTATTTCTGCCTATGCTCATAGAAAAACAAATGAAGAACTTTCACTCCCTGTGAGTTTGGAAAATGTGGTTGAATTGAACCTGGGTTTAGAAGACAATAATAGCCTGTTCTTGTCAATAGACCTAGTTCTGAATAGTCTGTTGCTATCATGTGTAAGTCTTAAGTGATGATATTGGATGCATTTATTACATAAAAAAGTTCAAAAATTTTCATTATTTTGCAGTAGTCTGTTAGAGTTGTATGGCTGTTTTTCTCCCTGCTGCAAGTGTGTATTTTTAGAGGAAAACCTGGAAATAATCATATAAAAAATGGCACAATAGATAAAATCTTAGAGTAGGAAAAACTTTTTTAAAATATAGGATGAATATTTTTTCCCAGTTGAAAAATCTGTCTGCATATGGTTCTCAACAGAAGAAATTTTTGTTATATAGGTAAAATGGTGCATTTTCAATTCTGTGTAAGTTTTCAATACTGTAAGACTTGTTACTTGATTATTTTTTTTTGTCATCTTTTAGTGTTACCTTAGGTCTTTTAGCATGTGTATCTAAATCTTACTTGGCCAAGCAAGTTTTAAAGCTCTGTCTGATGAATGATGAGTGCAGAAGGAAATAGCATTCCTCCCAAATTTCCGAAGCAATTCTCAAATAAAACTAAGTTCGCTTAAGGGAGGAGAAGGTGAACTTGACTGTTCACAGCAATTTTATATGTGTGTTTAAACAAGCAGTGCTGTAATTTCTGCTAAGAATTTTTGAAATAATACAATCATCTCTTCAGATTAATGTACAGCAGTAGATTAAATAAGGAGTCTTGTGCTCAATGGGATGCAGTTTAAATAGAGAAAATCTAATGGGAAGTAGTTATATTAGTAGCAGATGGATTTACTTTCTGAATCTTGATCTGAGTAGAAATCCTTGCATACTTAAAATTTGTCTTCTAGATTCTTAGCCTGATAAGAAAGGTGGATAAAGCAATTTCTTTTTTTTAGCTTGGCTTCAGCTGCTGTGGTGATGTGTTTTGTTTAGACTTGCTATTGTTTGATTTTTATCTAGGCTATTTTTATGATTCCTACTAATCCCCCTCCAACCTTCCGGAAGCCAGAGCTCTGGTCTGATGAATTCACAGATTTTGTGAAGAAATGCTTAGTGAAAAATCCTGAACAAAGAGCTACAGCAACCCAGCTGCTACAGGTCAGTACTTAAGTTACTGAGGAAAAGCACATTTTATGTTTGGTTTTTGTTTTTTTCCCTCAAACACAAAATGTTGTGAAAATTTGTAAGTGAAAATCTTATTTTAACTATTATTATGCCTTATTTCTTTTTCACTTTTACAGAGCTCCTGTATCTCTGCCCCCATTTTATTTCTCTTCTTGCTGCTTCTAAAATTAATCATTAAATAGTTTATGGCTAGTTCTTGCAATTAATATTGGATCCTTGCTTTGTGATTTGAGACCCTCGGTAGATCTCAGGATTTAGACAAGTGTTTAGTAACAGAAGTGAGCCCAGGTTACCCCTTTGTGTGGACCATGCATGGGATATATTCAGTCCTTCCTTCTGGTCATGTCAGATTGAGCAGGCAGGTGGCTCTGTGTCCTAGAAAGGTCTGATGCAGTATCATGAGTTTGTTCCTGGGCTGAGTTCAGCCAAGTGGGCACTTGCCTGTGTGAGCCACAGTTGGCAGTGTAGACCTTTGGAGCAAGGCAGGGCATGCCAGGCTCTCACTTCCTGTATTACTCTCCTACTAGATATATTCCGTGTTGAGCTAGCAATAGCAGCTGTTAAATTTTAAGTTCCAGTGAACTCCACTACAAAGAGAACAAAAATTTTGCAAAATACTTTTTGGTAATAAATCTGTCAAACTGGTAGATCATGCCATGAAATTGGTAGGTTGTGCTATGAATATTTAATTTTATACATTGAAAAATACAAAAATGTAGACCACAAGATAAGTAAAAATTGAAAGTTATAAGTGTCTGTGTGATGTATGAACCAGTACTTGAGACCTTCAGGATGTGAAGTTTGTATGGTTAGCTGAATACAGACAGCTGGATAGAAGAGACTTGCATTAATGTGGGCAAGCAAGGAGAAACAAACAAAAAAAGCTTCAGTGTACAGTTTCTTTCCCGTGCTAACTGACCAGAAAACCAGATACTGTGTTTGTTCATCAGGAGTCAGTGTTGTCCTTTTCCTCAGCTGGAATTGGAGCATATGTGATGGAGCTGGAGATGCTGTGAAAATGTTTGAGTAGAAATGAAAGTACTGCTTCTGAGCAGAAGTCCTGGAATGAAAAAGAGAGAAATTGAATTAATATATCAAGGGAGAAGATAGATAATAGATGTAGTGCATGAGGCTTCATCAATTCTGTTCTTCATGGAACAGTTTTTAAATATTTATATTTTTATGAGGTGCTTAGTTGTCTTTTGCCTAAATTGTATTTGCATATAATGATGCAAAAATCAGATTTTTTCTAACAGCAGGTGTTTATAGGCAGCAAAATGTGCAAATGGTATAATAAATATTGTCTTAAATTAAGAAGTAATGTTTTAATTGACCTTGAATTAAAAATTAAACTTCCTGCTAAAAGTTAGGGGTTTTTTACTTGTTCCACTTTTCAGCATCATAGATCAAGAAATATTTTATGACATTTAAAGTATAGGTTTGTTGAAGTAAGCAGCCACAGATGCTCTGGTTAGAGCCATTAATTTATGCTCTCAATTTGTTAAGATTAATTAAATTATGAAACTGAATATCTGAAAAAGTTTGGTTTTCTATGTCAGATCATCACCACTCTATTTACAATTTTCTGCATGATTTCTTTGGAAAATTGTATCCTCAATCATGAAACAGTTATTAAGTGATTACATTTCCCAAGGCTTGAAGTTATTAAAAATAGTTAAAGTAAAATTTTAGTTACTAAGGGGCTGAAAGATACTATACTGTGTATATTGTGTAGGTGTAGATTTTGGTTACTGTGAATGCATGATACTGTTTATCACTGAAATCTGTGGTGTTGAGTAGGACTTGTAATTAAATCTGAAGCACAACTGCTTTAATGATATTACATATTTCAATGATTTTTTTCCCCCTAGCATACATTTATTAAGAATGCTAAGCCAGTTTCAATTTTAAGGGACCTGATCACCGAAGCAATGGAGATAAAGGCAAAGCGACACGAGGAGCAGCAGAGAGAGCTAGAAGAGGAGGAAGAAAATTCGGTGTGTACCCATTTTTCCTATAATCACCTATACTTTACAGATAAGTTGCTGGTTTTCCCCTACTTCCTGTAGTTGTGTTCAAATACTTTTTTTTATCAGTTTTCTGTGTAGTTTTAAGCCTATGAATTTTGAGTATGCCACTCTTTAATTATGAATTAGGCTGTATAAGCCAGCTTTCAGCACTATTCCATGAAATGTCTTAGTAAAAAGCTTTTTTAGGAAGTGGGAAAAGAAACCATGTCAACTTCAGCTATTCAGACTAATATTAAAACCCTCAAAATTGTTTAAGGTTCTACTTTCACAGGTGGACTTCTAGACAAGTGGTTTAGTTTTTAGTTCAGAGCACTTTGCTTGGTGTTTTGGTTTTTTGTTTAAGCCTAATGCACAGAATAATTAATGATGACACTCAGTAAGCAGTGATTGCAGTGTGGTTTGAACCTAGTAACATGAAAATGGTGACAGCACTTCATTCTGCAGGTGACATTGTCAGCATATGTTTGAGGAGAGAAGCAGGTTGTGTGATAAGTAGGTTGCATTTAAAATTGTTTGGCAGTGTTCAGAATAAGTCTGTGTTCCTGACACTATTATTCTTCCCTACATAATTTATTTCAGGTTAGTCTTGTGCAGTGCAGCAGAATGTGCTTCAAAGAAGTGTACTACCATACATACAGTATATGGTCATTCAAAAAGGGCACAAAGAGAAGATGGAGACTGGAATGTTACAGCTTTGAGCAAACAGAAAAGAGCAGTGCAGTAAATGCAGTTTGTCCTATAGCAAATGGTAGAATCCTTGTTACAGAGTGCTATGTGATGATCTATAGATCATCACATAGCACTATATGTGATGATCTATAGGAATACTTTCAAGCAGATTCTGTGCAATCTTTTATATATCCAATAATCAGTGTGGTTGGCTGCATTTTCTTCTGTTCAAAGAGTGTGTTCTAAGAATATTGATAACTTATTTTTATAAAGGTGGTTTACTCTGAATTGTATTTACTTACTCAGTAATAAACAGGCAGGGAAGGCTGAGATTATTTTTGTTATGTTAGGAAATTTTCCTCTGTGTGACTTGACATGCAGAGTTGATGTTTGTGACTTATTGAATAGTTGAAGATTACTGATTTATTACTGACATAAAAATCTGATATCTTTACTAGCTTGCTTTCATCTGTGCTATTTCCTTCTGAACTGGAAGGAAAATCTTATTTTAATCGTCCTTATTTGGGCAATGTTGATGTCTTTTGCATTAACCCAAAATTAAGTCTGATTACATCTGATTACTTAGTCTGAGGTTCAGATCACATTGCTGGGCACAGTCTATGCCAGCTAAGGATGTGGTGTATACCTCCCTCTCCCTCCCCTGCATGGAAGGGTGTAACACAAGTTTGGTTCACCTCAACTGAGGCGCCATTTAGCAACTCCTCATGGTTCTTGCATGGTACAGAAGTCAGAACCTAACACTGCACTCCCCACTCTGCCAGCCCCCCAGACTCCTTCCTTTCATACTTCTCCCAATTTAGTGTTCAGTGTGAGAGAACCTCAAATCCAGGATTGAGGCAGCAATCTACCATTACCATTGTAGTCGCTGGGAATTCTGCCATGAGCTTTTGTGGTGCTATAAGGGAACAAGTTACAGTAAAAGTTATAGTAAAAAAGACAGCAAGAGTCTGCTGGTCACTAAGTACAGAAGATAAGTGCCTCAAATCTGAAAGTAACAGGACTATCTTTGGTTTACAGGGCTGAGAAAACAGAATCACAGAGTGGTTGAGGTTGGCAGGTACCTGCAGAGGTCATCTTGTCCAATCCCCCTTGCATAAGTAGGGCCACTGAGGTTTGGCTGCCTGGGACCATGTCCAGACAAATTTTGAATATCTCAAGGAAGGAAACTCCACAACCTCCCTGTGTAGCTTGTGCCAATGCTCCATCACCCTCATGGTACAAAGAATGTTTCCTGATGTTCACAGGAAAATTTCTTTTCATTATATGGCCATTGCCTCTCCTCCTATCACTGGGCACCACTTGAAAAGAGCCTGACTTCATCATCTTTGCACCTTCCCTTCAGATATTTACACATACTGATGAGGTCCCCTAGAGCTTTGTGTTCTCGAGGTTGAGCAGTTCCAACTCTCAGTCTCTCCTCCTGGGAGAGATGCTCCAGTCCCTTGATCATCTTTGTGGCCCTTTGTTAACTCTCTCTGGTGTGTCCATGTCTCTCATACTGAGGAGCCCAGAAGTGGTCCCAGCACTCCAGGTGTGGTGTCAGCAGTGTGGAGCAGAAGGGAAGGATCACTCACTACTCTGCACCTCCTGGCAGCTTCGTCTAATGCAGTGCCTAATTTGTCTAATTAGCCACTATTGTTAAAAGGTTGGTTTGCTCTTAAAAATGAGTGCTGTTGTAATATATAGAAATGCTAAGTCATTTTTTAGCTTACGCTAATAGAATTTTAGGGGCTATGAATCATATAGCAGTGCATGAGCAACAACAAACCAAGAGCCAGAGGTCAACCTCTGCTTGAAGAAATTGCTCTTCAATATAAGGCAGAAGGTCAGAGCAGTTGGCAGCTCAGCATTTGCATACCTTGCTCAATTTTTTTTGTGATCATGATGTAGAGGAGCTCCAAAGGCCAGCCTTACAGAGGACTAGAGGCAGCCCTGACTGTAGTTGCACAGGATGTGAGAAAAGAGTAAAGGTTTGAAAACTTCACAGGTGAGAAAGGGAAGAGGCAAATTTGAGGCAGAGCTGACTTCTCAGTACTAAATTGTGACAGAATTGGAGAAAGCCATGAAAGTGGGCTTGTGAATGAGACTAGCTAGTTCAGAAAAGAAAGGTAGTAGAAAAACAGAAAGAAGAGCATGACTTCAGCACAGTGAAAGACAGAAAGAGAGAAATTGGAAAATGAAGCTTTGTAGTATTTACCTTCAGTGGAGGGATCAGTAGATGAGATTTTAAGATGACAAAAAGAGAAGGATGATAGAGTCTGGTAAAAACTTCAGCAATATGTTCTTTCAGAATGCTTTTATCATCTTTTGTTATATGATGTTGTGTACTTCTTTTTATTTTTCACTGCGGATGCTGACTTCCAGGCTGTAATTGTTTAACTAATATTAATAATTAGCACCAAATGATTTTTACAAGGCCTATTAAGAGACATGCAAGAATATCTTATAATGGACAAGAGGATGTCCAGGTGTTTTTGCTGTTAAGTTTATATTGAAGAATTAAACATTTTCAAGTTTCCCATTGTAAAAAGATCAAGTAAAAGAAGATTTTTATACCTACTATAAAAAATAATTTTGTGTATTTTTTATGCTATTGAGATTTTTTTAATTCCCTAAATTTTCCCACAGTTTTATGGTTTAATAAAATAATCTGTGACAAGATTTGTAGTTAGGATGAAATATTTAACAGTTATTAAAACTGGTGGTATTTGGTAGTAAATGTGTCTTTTGCAATCAGTAAATGTATCTAATAATTTTGTGTTGCTTAGTAAGCCGTGAGTGAAAAAAGTTTTGAAATACTTGGCTTTAATAGAAAAAGTGAGCATACAAGTGTTTGAAATGAAGAATATTGATGGTGAAGTGAGGAGGGATTTCCTTGTTGACAAAAACAGTTTTTGGAGTGACCTATGAATATATTTTGTGTGTTACAATGCAGAACAAATTTTGTTCTGGTTTGGTTATAATAGTTGTTTGGTTATAATACAGACTTCCTATGTCTTCCAGCAGTTTCAGTGCAGTGCATTTCTTACATCATTGTAAGAAATTCCAGTTTCATTTGAGAGATAACCCAGAATCTTCTACAGTTGCTGTCACCAAAGGTTCTGATCAGCCAGAAAGGCGAACTCATCCAAACTAGGAAATGGCAACATAAACTTGTACCAGTGCCTAGGGGGCCTACAAGAAAGCTGAAGGACATTTTTCAGGGGCATGTACTATAGGGGTGATGGCTTTTATCTGAAGGAAAGTAGATTGAGGTTAGATATTAGGAGGAGTTCTTTGTGGAGAGGGTGTGTTACACACTAGAACAGGTTGCTCAGAGAAGCTGTGGATGCCCTATTCATAAAGTGTTGTAGGTCAGGTTGGATGGGAGCAGTCTGATCTAGGTGAAGGTGTCCCTGCCCGTGGTAGGGGAGTTGGTACTAGATGGTCTTTAATGTCCTTTCCAATCCCAAACATTCTGTGATTCTTTGAAGCTGTTACCATTTTCTTTTCAATTAAAGACATTCTCTGTAAGATGTTTCTTGAATGCATGTTGCTCATGTACTGCATAGTAGAAAACTCCTGAACATGTTGGCTGTAAGTGAAGCCTGCAATAAGTGGTATTCTGATTTTAGTTTTGTAAGCATACCAGGCAGAGGTTAATCAACAGACCCACCAATTATTAGAGGAAACCAGGATAAAAATCTGGAAGAATAAAATGAAAGCATTACAGTATTTGTGTTTGTCATTTTAGAAAAAGAAACAATCAATCCCCCAACCCCACACTTCACTTCAAAATAATGTATAATTTGACAATAAGCTCAAAGGTTGTGTCTTTCATTTAATTTGGAACTTGTTTATGGAACTGCCAGAAGAAGAGAAAACCAATTCTTTCTGCACTTCTGAGTGTTTATGATTTTGCTTTTGGAAAGGGAAGGCAGATAATACAAGTACCAGTTCGGTATAGTTGGTATACAGTTTGGTAGTGGATGGAGTCAGCAGTCCAGCATTCAGGGAGGGATAAAGATAAATAACCCTTGCACATGTCTCTTCCTTATATATCAGTTTCAGAGAATCCCATAAGAAATCCAGGGCTGCTTGTATGTGGTTTACATGACTACATGATCCTATAGTTCAGATGATAATACAGGTCTTGATAAGTCTGCAGTGATGGCAACAGTCCTAGAAGGAGCTAACGACAGTCCCTTATGTGTTACCTTATGTAGTAGTAGTGACAGTAAGTAATAAATGTATTTCTTCATATTTTAATATGTATAAATGGTTTTAGACTGTGTTTAGAATTGGAGTCACTGTTCAGTTGCAAAGTAATAGCCACTTGGCACTTCAGTTTTGAAAAATAACACCTCAAAAATGGATTTTTTTCCCAATCATACTACTGTAAAAGCCTCCCTGTAGAAACAGACTGGAACTTTGAGAAATATGTATTTAACAACATCTAAAAGCAAGAGCAAATATTGGTGTAAGTAGAGTCTATTGAGGTTAAAGTTCTCTCATGGGCAGTGAATTGAGTCCATATACTATTGAAAAAGAATGGTTTCAGTTAACCTGTCAGGGGCTTGAATTTATTGATCTAACCCCCCAGGAATTTCCTATGTAAATTGTGAGGAGTTCAGCTTGTTACTCCCTAGTACATGATTTGAGACCCATCAAGAAGGTGTAAAGTGTTCTGACTGTGAAGTTTCTTATGTTAGGAAACATGTTTAACCCTAACAGTTACATTTGAATACATTTTTGTGCTTTAATACCTTCTTAAAGTCACTTATTGTACAGTAATAGGCACTCAAGTTAAAAGTGACTTACCTAACTGGAAGTAGTATGGATTGTGTGGATTTGAAGAAATAATCAGATGCAAAGTTTTCACAATTATGTGCTTAATTTTCAGGATCAATTCAGTTGTCCTTCAAGTGAGGAAGAGTCACTTTCCCCGTAAAAATTTTTTCTTTTTCACCACCGTCTGTGAACATTTTATAGCATGAGAAGTTGTAAATTGTACTGTAAATATTTTTTACTGTTCAAAACTTTGTATTATAGACCTGTAGATAGCTATCCAGGCTGAATACAGTCTTCATGTCTGTATCCTTCCTGAGAGATATATCATTATAAATAGCGTGCTCAGAATTGATTTTATGCCTGTTATGAGAGCTGCTCATGTGATGAGAATGCCTTGTGACAAACTGACATGTTTTGATAGGTGCTGAGGTAGTTGTACAGCTTTTTTTAATTAAGCAAAAACCGTAAGTGTTGTGTTCTACAGAAGGTTAATCCCAATATCAAAGTTTAAATGTTAGTTTAGGCATTATGAGACGTGACCAATCTCTTCTCATGCATTTTTGGAAGTGTGATGTGAAGTGGATGCTCGGGCTGGGCAGCTATATTATGGGAATGTAAAGTAACTCGTTGCCTGGCAGCTTACAGAAAACATGTCTAAATATTTGTTTGTGTGGACCTTTAAAGGAGTGAGCTAACAAGCAGCTCTCTGTATCTTTTCTTTTACATTTTAATGTTGCTATGATGTGAGAAACGTTGAAGTCTTTTAGAATATTAAATCAAGGAATTACTACTTCAGTGATCCCTTTTTTCTTCTTGGGTACTTGATGGTTGACAATTATCAACACCAAAGCCAACTGTCAATAATCAATTGTTCCTATATGTAGAATTATTTATTCATTCAGACAAAGGGTTATTTTGTTAATCCTATATTAATTATGAAAATATGTCATCTGTATTTTGAGACTCTAAGAAATAATTGCTGTAATTATTCTTTTATATTTTTACAATATTTTTAGTGTTGTTGTAAAGGAACTAGTGAATCAGATGAGTTATTTTGTATTTTAAATCTGATACACTGTGCTTTACTTTTCTGAAGGTTTTTACATTTGCTTTCATGCTTCTTTCATGCGTTGGCATGTATATGTTGTAGCTATATTTGTCTACATATACATGTCATTTTACATGAAAGTGTTAAAACTTTCTCTTTCCCTGCCATTTTTTCTTCATGCCAAAGAACACTTGACATATGTGTTAATTAGATTTGATTGCAATCCTTTAGGTGTCCTGAAGTTAGAAATACAGCATATTGTTAAAACCCACAGCAGTGTGGAGCCAGAAACTGGTTATAGGAAGAATAAACCTGGGGAGGTACAAGCATGCAGCAGGGCTTCATTACCTGTAGGTAGAAAATGTGCTTAAGTGCTGTTTTGTGACAGATGTCTGTTGAATGTGGATTTGACTGTGTGCTGAAAGTTAAGTTTTTACCTGTTTTACTAATGGGTCTAATCTTTGTGTGCTCAGTATTAATCATATACACAGGTTGAAGTTTGGCTTTGTACGTTAGGAGCTATTACAAAATCCTTGTGCTTGACCAAACTAAATTGTGTGTTTATGTAGCTACTGCAGTGATTTAAAAAAAGATAGCTGTGACTACAGCTACATTTTTCAAAGGTGATGATGAGGTGTTAATAGTAAATGAAATTATTTTACAGGATACTAAATTTTGCCAGCATGTAAATAAATCTTCCTTTAATACCTTGCAGCCGAGTTGGCCGTCTTTGCTGCCCTCTAGTGTTCTTTTAACATGCCAAACCACAGGCAGAGAGATTTTAGCAGTAGCTGCTGCTGTATTTGCTTCTCTTGTTTAGTTTTTTATCAGTCTTCATCCCTACTGATGTTTAAAAGGCAACAGAAAAATCCTTTAATCTTTATCACCTCGGCTCATTCACTTCTGTACTGATGTAGACTCTGGTATGGTCTGCAAGGTCAACTTCTCCGAGAAAACTTCTTGTGTGATGAGGTCTTTTATTTTACAAGTATATAATGGAGTCTTGGGTGTGGTTTCTGCTGAAGTCTTTTTGAATTTTCTATCCTGATAATCAAACCTCTGTGATTGCATTTTTATGCTCTAAGGGTTGATTTTGTTAATAACATCATTGTGGTAAATAAGGAGATCTGGACGGTTAGTCTCATAGGATTGCAGGTTTTTGCTGGTACTTTACTTGTACTTTACATTATGATGTTACTCAGAGTTTCTGTAGTCTGTTGTTATTCTGTAGCATTTCAAGAGATTCTTCCTTGTGCCTCACCTTCTGTTGCTGTACAGTGGTGTAATTGAAACCCCTTCCAAATACAAATTTGGTTGCTTATTACTTGTACACAGGAGAGCAGCAGACAGTTTAACTCCAGAGTTAGTTGTTTTTATTATTTGATTCTTGTATCTGTTTTCATAAACAGTATGAGAACATGACACTTCAGCTTTAATACTTCTCTTTTTCTTCCTGCTTAAAATTGCGATTGTGTTTGTTTTTATTTAATCAGTGTGTTTACCTTTATAACAACAGATCACAAATTCTACACCAATATTTATGTACCGCAAAGCACGAATCAGAATTTGTATGAAGAAATCACTTTCATCTCTCATGTAAATGTGCACATCCATAACTTGGATCCACTGCATATTTTTATTAAGTTACATTTTCAGAACCAGTGTAGTCTACTGCCATATTAGCAGAATCTAATATTTGTGAGAAATACTGGAATGACAGTTCTGGAAGCAATCTGTGTTAGCTCCAAAATTACATATTCTGGGCTGTGCACAGGCCACGAGAAGTTTGATATTGTTCTGTCTCAGTACATCATTCCTGATATAAGGAAAACACTATTCATCAAAATTGTGTACTTCCCTTTTTATGACAACTGTTCTTCTAGTACTAAGGTGGGCTTTTGTGATCCTTATTCTCCTAGGGGCTAAAAGATAACTGTTTTCTTTGCTGAGAGACAATACTAAGACAAAGGCTTTTGGCAGTCAGACTGGAAAATGAAATGCTATTCTTTGGGCCAAGTCCAGGTAGTTGATTTGACTGAAGAAATAAAAGATATTTTTTCAATTAAGCAGAAGTTATGAAAATGGTAATTTAGGACTCCATTTCATAGTTGTTGATATTGTTAGCCATCACCTTTTCCCATTAATTGTACAATAAAAGTTTTGAGCTCCAGGAAAGTGTTTGTTTAATTTCTTATTTCAGCTTAGGTAAATTTAAGGCCATATGCACTGCAAGTGCATATTAATATGGATATTAATATTAGTCAGCCTGGTCTGTAAATCAGATGTAACTGTGCCTTAAACTCAGGGATTTTTATGTGAGAGATGCCACATTTGTAGTGATTAATAGGCGAAACACCAGTATGTTGTGAGTCAATTTTATGTTGTACTGCAGTACGGAAAGAAACACTTGTAGGTTAACTGTTCTGGCCCTTTTAAAATACGATGCAAAACTACTTTTTTTTCTGAGTACCCTATTTAGAAGTGGGAAAATGCAATTCATAGAAAATACCGGGCTTAACAGTAACATTTGGTGGTAGATAGTAAAGAAGATTGAAGCTGCCACCAGGAGGAGCAGTACCAAAATATTCTCATTTTTTCACTGTCACAGTTGCCTAGTGCTGCAGCTCTAAGCTGTCTGTATCTTTGGGATTATCACAATTTTTTTAAGGGTAGGGTGCTAAATAGAATGCAACGAAAAAAACCAAACCAACAAACCCAGAAAGAATGCAAATGAAGAATTCAAGTATTTTTGTAAATTATAATCTGGAAAATAATTATTCTTTTGATATTTGGAAGTTTTCTTTAAATCTGTTTAGTCTCTATCCTGGCTTCATTATAGTATGCTGTTAGCCGGACTATCAAAATTAAATCTGATATTGTGTCTCTTAGTTGAGATATAATAGAATAATTTTCGGGAGCTGGTATTACTGCACTCAATTTTCTATATCTACCTAGACCAGGCCTTAGTGAAACAGGCACTCAGGGCATGCAGCTCATGTGTCTGTGCGAGAGGCAAATTGTCTGCCATGCCAGGGAGTGAGTTCAGTGAGAAACAGAAAGTGCCAGACCTTGCAGGGGTTTGAGTCTGGGCTTTAGTTCTTCTGACATTCTGACTCTGTTCTTCCCAGCCCCTGCACTTAGTTACTTCATAGTTTAACATTTAAAATCTATAAAGCAATGCCAAGATTTAGGAAAAAGGGGAAATTTGTTAGTGGGTGAAGACTTGTTTTAATGTTACATATTATCCTGAATGTATTTAGAAGTCTTGTAGATGTGACATTTAGGGTCATGATTTAGTGGTGGACTTGGCAGTGCCAGATTAACAGATTGATGATTTTAGAGGTCTTTTCCAAACTAAAGAATTCTGTGATCCTATGTAGCAACAACATGTTATTTGTAAGGGGTAAATTAAAAAAAAAAAAACAAAACCAAAAAACCAAGGGTTATGTAATAGTCTTCCAAACTATGTAGCTAAAATATTTTGTTAATCAGGGATAAAATTCATTTATCAAGGAACTCTAATGAAATTTTGACACAATAGAGGAAATGGATGCATATATGGTTATAGAACTCATGAAAGTAGCAATTGTACTTAAAGTACAACAATTTGACATAGAGTAACTTCATAGCGATGAGTATTATTGCTTACATTTAATCAACAAATGAGAATAATTTTTTTTTTACCTTGAGTAATAGATTTTATTCAAATAGAAAATGTGTATAGTCACAGTCCATCACATTACTCCTGAAATTCTGTGATGTTGTGTGTATAATCAAAATCAGATTTTGGAAACCAGTGGGATTTCCCATTAGTGTTTTCAAATATTGATATTCCATATGAATTTCATGTTTCATTAACTGGATTGCCATTAGTGCTCTGTTTCAAATTCCTGACACATCACTGTTTACCAATTCAAAATGTTACTTTCTATCTCCTTGATGTTATCTCCCCCACACTTAGTGGGTAAGTATGTGCTCAAGGACTATTTTTATGTGTGGTATTAACAAATTATTTACTCACATTTGTAACAAAGATTTTAAAATGGCAGTAAACACTTGAAGTAAGTCAAGTTGATTTTTTGTTTCTGAGAGGGACTTCAAAAATTCTGTTGGAGATTGTTTAATAGCTAAATTGAACATGAACCTATCATCTGGGCTCTGTACGTAATGTCAGATGCTGGGCACGATCCTAAGTTAAGGGTGGTCAACACCCTTTGCTGACAGTCCCTTGCAAAACAGCAAAATCTCTTTCTCTAAATTGTGTTAGTGATTTTTGGAACTCAGAGAGATAAAGTGGGTCATGAAAATCACAAAGATAACTCAGACCTGAATGCTAATGCAAAGTGAATGTGTGGGCCATGTTAAACTTACCCTGCTATGCATCTGTGAGAGAGAGAAGAGTTTGTGTTTTTGTTTATATGGAAGATTTTTTTTTATTTTGTGATTTCTTTTAAAGTTTTAAGCCTGGAGTCCAGCAGTACAACTAGGTCACAAAAAGATAAAATACTAATCAATAAGTGATTGCATCTTACCTTTGTTTTGTTTTACTGATCTGCTCTGTCCTGGCAAACGTTTCCCCATAGGATGAAGATGAGTTGGACTCTCACACCATGGTGAAGACCAATTCAGAGAGCGCTGGTACCATGAGAGCCACCAGCACAATGAGTGAGGGTGCTCAGACAATGATTGAGCACAACAGCACCATGTTAGAATCAGACTTGGGGACCATGGTAATCAACAGTGATGATGATGAAGAGGAAGATGGGACCATGAAACGTATGTTGTTAATTTGCTTTCTTCTAATAATGTGTTTTCTCATGCTGCATGACAGTGTTGTATCATGAAAGGCTTTAAAGAGTCAAATTCTGTGGTTAAAACAGGGGGAGAGGGGTTTTTGTGTCTCTAAGCACTCTGTAATTTGTAGAGAGAAAGTTGACTACAGTGGGAGATTCAAAGCAGAAGCCTGGTTTTGGTGCTTTGCTAAGATTCTCTAGAGGACTCTCAAATTGTCCTTCTGTGAATTGTACTGCTTGTCTCTTTGTCTCCTGTCCCACATACAGCTGGACCAGTTTCTTGGAGCTAAACTGGTGTGATTATGTGAGGGGCTGCTGTTTCAATGTCAGTGGTCCTGGGAATGTATCATGACTCTCTTTGGGGTCAGCAATCAGTAATATATTTTGCTGCAAAATCGTTTTGTAACTCATGATCACTTAGCAGATCTGTATTTTTTAAGCAAATTATTATTTGGACTTTTTTGGAATGTAATTCAACAATGGTTGATTTAAGGCAACAATCAAAAGATTATTGAAACCTAACTAAAAAGTTCTAATTGATTTTGGCAGCATGTGAGGGAATATGTAAAAAGGAGAAAAAGAGATGTGAATGTTTAATGTATAAAAATATAACTTATACTGAAATATCTATAAATACACATTTTAAAAATAGTTAATTTACATACTTACTAGCTGATATGCTCATTGTTTGGCTGAAGACTACTGCAGATAGAGGTCCATGAATTTTAATAGAATTATTTGCATGATTAGGCAGCATCAACAGATGACTCTAACTCAGGCTGTAGCTGCCTGATTTCATGAGGCACAATGTAATATTTAACTCCAGACAGTTGCAGGGAGGGGAGGCTGTGGGAAGTTGTGTGTGTGTAATATAGAGAGCTGATAGCTCAAGAGTGGAATTCAGTGCCAAATAAATAAGTTTGTAGTGTTTCCTAGCAAATACAAAGCTGCATTTGTGTTTGAATGTAGATGTAATTTGCTCAAGATTACCTGATGTAATTTGCTCAAGATTATTTGGAAGTGCAAAGCAGAAACTTTTTTGTGTGTACAGGAAGTTGGAAGGAAAAAGGGGTTTTTTAGATGTTGCTTGTTTGGCTTTTTTGTGGTTTGTTTTGGGTTTTATTTTGTTTTTCTTTTAGAGTTCTCAGCTGTGTGATAAAATAAATGGGGAAAGATAGTATGAAAAAATTTAGAATTAATTTTTAGGGTGGAAGTATTATGAATTAGGCTTTAGTGCAGTTTCTATGCAGCTTGACAAATCAGTCTTTATAAGTAAGTTCTGTGAAAGTAGTTTACCAAATTGCACCACACTACCCATGCAGTTTTTATATATGCTGAGAGGAAATTCCTGTTGCTAGGCCAAACAGATCAGAAGGGTGGCATTGGGTTTGCATTGCAATCTCTTAATCTGTGTTTTATTTGTCTGCTGGGGACATTGCTTTTAAAATGTACTGTTATTTTCAATTTTTAATTGATTCCAGTTACAATCTGTAGTGAGAGAGTTGCCTTTCTACATCTTCACATTTGATCAGTATATGTCTTAATCCCATTCTTTTTTCTTCTCAAACAAGAATAATCTTGGGATTATTCTCCTTCCCCTCCATCCTGTCCTGTAGATGACTGTCTTGAGCCCTGTAACTGCAGCAAAGCAAATCCAGCAAACTGGAGGTAGTTTGCTTCATGACAAGTGATGTTTTAATCATTCAGCTGTCAGGCCACAGGTTTGGTTTCACCACTTACTTGCTGAAATTTCTTGTATTTTGCATTAGGCACCCATTATTTGCATTTTTTACATTAAAAACTAGAAATAATTCAAGAATGGGACCTCCACATCTCTCAGCTAAAGATGAATATAAATCATGTCCACTGTAGCTGGTCCTCTGGTTCTTTGATTGTTGTGCTGTTGGCTGAAACAGGAGCAATAGCAAGTTTCCTAAAGAAATGTCGCCAGGAAGGAACATAAAAATCCTTTATGTCCCTGAAAGGCAGACACAGATTTTGTGTTTCTTTGTACTCGACAAAGACAGGAGATTTTGGAGATTAGTTGCTTTTTCCAATGTACCTTTAGAGGCAAAGTAGGCACTTTCTGGATGTTTGCGTGATTTGGTTATAGTAAATCAAAATTAGTATCTTAAAAATGCTCTTTGATACTGCTGAATAACAGAACATTGCAAGCAAGAAGGTTGGAGAAATAAACTTTGTGAACTAGGGAAGAGAGATTTCATTTCCTTCCTAGAGACACAAAATATTTATGACAAACTTCTCATTTAATTGCTGTTGCGTTTAGTTTCATGTTTTGTTTCCTTCTGCCTTTTGTTTCCCTGCTCAAGGACAAAATAAGAAACAATAATATGTTTTTATTTATAAGTACCCATGCTTAGAGGCCTCTGGGAGCCATGACAGAAGATAACTAAAACCATATTTTTTTCACAAATAGGGAATTGTGCCCAGATAAAATTGGGATTTGGAACAAAAAGAGGCCTGTCCTTCCGCCCCAACATACATTATACAGTCTAGTAATAAACAACATTTATCCTGTCTTGCTTGGTATGCCTGTGCATGCTCTGAACAGAGACTGTGGTACGTACCTGGATGCAGGAAAGAAAATGAAGAACATAGGAGAGTTGGGAGGAACTTTACTTTAGGAGGTTTAACGTAGAGTAGAGGAGAGATGAGAATGATGGAAATATTACCTCTTTTGTTCGGTTGCCTGGGTTTTACTTGTTTTTGTGTAGAAGCCTTTTCATATGTCAGTGGAGAGACTGGTGTTCAGACCAGCTTCCTCACATTCCCCTTGTGGTTTTTCAGCAAGGCTTAGTGTTAGGGCTTTCTGGTGCACCAACAATACCATACCTGTCGTCGTTCTCTTTTCTCTTTTTTCACTAACATGCCCCTGCTTCTCTTTTTTGCCCTGTTGAATTTATATTGGCTATCTGCATTAGGCTGGAAAAGAAATTGTCTCTTGCTGCAGTTTGGGTTTATTGTGGATTTCTAACTGTTGCTTCAGTCTTTGGTGAAACTTAGAGATAGTTTGTGGTTGGTAACGAATGTATTAAAAGACAAGGACAGAGAAGTCATGAGGTGGCATTTGACAGCTAGCATGTAGAAAAGTAATCAGGCTTTGTTTTATTACTTTTTGCCCTATAAGACATGAACATTTTAGGTTTAGTCAGTATAATTCTTAAATGCATTCTTCCTTCTAATCAAACATAAGAATATAATCTTTGGGACAGCAGGTTTCCTTCCCTGTGCTTCCCCCCTCCCCGCCACCAGATGACTGTTTTGAGCAGCATAACTCCAGCAAAGTTGGCAAACTGGAGATAGCCTGAGGCAAGTGATGGTTTAATCATTCAGCTGTCAGGCAACAGGTTTGGTTCCAGCACTTACTCTCCTGTCTTATTAAATATAATGGTATTTTTGATTACAGTGGGACATGCACCATGCTGTGGAATCTACATTTTGATAGAAGAATTCATTAATTGGTTTATTCAGTATTTTTAGTGATTTCAGCATCCAGGGTAAGAGACTGTTTGATATTGTAAGTCAGTCTCCTCTGTGATATGAGGTGTATGCTTGGATAGCTCTGGACTGGTGCTTCAAAACTCTTACTTCAGCTGGTGTTTCAGCTGACAAGCAAAAGCTGGTGAAACATGCTTTATAACAGCTTATGTCTTAATTTCAGTAGGAGTTTTGTAAGGAAACTCAATTATGGGCTGGTTTCAGTGTTGCTGTTGCCTAGGTATTTACACTTCACAGATGTATTTTCAGTCAGGCATGTTTACTGTGCCCCCAGTAAGATGGTTTGCTTGGTGCCATATATAGGTGTACTATATAGGTGTATATAGCTGATATAGAGCTGATAGATGTTTACAGGTCTGTATTGGTTCTCAAGCCATTTTCTGTGACTGGTAATAAAGTTGTTCATTTATGTCACTAGTAGTAGTATATTTTTTAAATGGGAATTTTTCTTTTTAAATAATATTGTTGTCAATTCTGCTTTTGAGAGCTGTTGCAGAATGCTAGTTTAATGTGGATTTTCTTTGTTTTGCTAAAACCAGAAATAAAGTGTAATTTGGCTGGAATGGATTGATGGGAAGTGTTTGAGCAATGCTCTCGGGCACATGGTGTGATTCTTGGGGTGTCCTATTCAGGGCCAGGAGTTGGAGTCTATGATCCTGATGAGTCCTGTCCAACTCAGAATATTCCATTATTATAATAGTCGTATCATTGAATATTTTTTTCTTTTTTCCAGGGAGTAAGGGTGAAAAACCCCAAAAATTATTAAACCAGTTTTACAAGTCTTATTCTCAAGAAGCAAAGACATGTTTTGTGCTAGATACTTTTCCTCATTAAAAATTGTAACTTGGGTTCATAGTCCTTCAAAAAGTCTCTGAAAGCTTCAACTTGAAGCTAGTTGAACTAGTTGACAATTATGTGGATTTTCCATTTAGATGCCAGTTGCAACTACTTCTGGTAAATAGGTGTATCATACAACAGACAAAAGACTGGATGAAGCCCGATGCTGAATGAAGGCTTGGGTGTGTAAGTCACTGTGATACAAAACCTGTGAGCTCAGTAACCACTTTGTTACACAGCTCTCAGAAGTGAAACATTTCTTAGATCTGTCCTGTGGTAGAATCCCAGCTGCTCTGGCCTAAGTAACTGATACAGTTTCTACTGCTGCTTCCCTGTGGTTCCCAGTAGCCTGACCTCTAATTCTTTCAGGTGGTTGCTTAATGGGTGAGTGTTAGCAGCAGAACTTTCCCACTCATAAAATACAGTCACAATTCCTGCTAAAAATATGGCTGAAGGAGGTGGCTGTGCAGCTTTTCATGTGGTAGTTCACTGTTAGATGCATTTGCCTGGAGACTGAGGTCAAATTGACATTCTAGGTTTCTGCCTCCCATTTCCCAGAATTACTGCCACTGTGTTGCAGGGCACCTTGTGAGGGGAGAGAGTAGTGGTAGGAATGAAAAGAATACAAAACTTGAGTAGACTATGATGTTGTATAAGCTCTGGTAGCCTTTGCAGCAGGGGTGAGAGCATATAGGTATGTACAGGTCTAAAGAAGGCTGAAAAGCTGATTGCTTTACAGCTTCTGACTCTTAATAGTGACAGAGCAGTGTATTTTGAGGGAATAAAAGATAATGACAAGATGTTCACAGAAGCACTTCAGACAGGAGAGCCAGATCCCTAACTTCACCAAGCAGCTGAAAATGTTCCTCAGTTGAGGGGCAGATGGATGTAGAAGGCTGTGCAAGCTCATGGCTTTTGGCAAAAGGAAGAAAGCTTTCCTCCATAGATATGCAGCTGCAAAGAGGTCCAGTGTCCTGGTAGTCACAGAGTGAGAGAAAGACTTATATACTTTCTACTGGACATTGTAAACCCCCCACTCCAAAATACCAAACAAACAAAATACCAGCACCTGTGCCCTCCCAGGAAATTGTAGTGGGAGTCTCCTTTCTGTAGGCGATGGTCACCCTCATCTGCTGACCTTTCTTGTTAACTAATGGCAGCACTTATAAACAGCAGAACTTTTAAACTGGTTTAAAATCAATTTGATAATAATATAATACTTTTCTGTAGGAAATGCTTCACTGCAAAATAATTTTTCATGGTAGATGACATCAGTGGAATTTTGCCAAAACATATTAGAGTGGAGTGTGCATTCCTCTTTATTTTGAAATGTGTGTTGAGAATTATTTGTTTTATTTGTGATATGTTTTTGAAACAGTGTCATAGAGTTGGTGTTGTGTTGTTACCTCATCCATTTTATTCAGGATACTTTTTGGAAGAAATGTGCTTGCATAACTATTTGGGGACATCCCTATTGGCTGTGTTCCTATCGGGGTATTGCTGAGGTAGAGTGTTTTCAGCACCAGTGGTGCTCTCTGTGTTTTATGGCTTGCCAGCAGTTTCTGACTGTTGTTTGTTATGGCCTTTTTTCCCAAGCTGTCTTTGCAGTAGGCAAGTTGTAGGGATGGTAGAAGACAGATATTCTTAAATATTGGAATGGTGAAAAACATTTTTAAACATGATCATTGCTTATTGAAATGCAAATATTTAGGAGAACTGAAAAATCCAAATCCTTCTAGAATGGAACAGGCTATTGCACAATAAGCTTTCAGTGGAAGTGTGGAGTGATACTGACTGTGCTGCAGATTTTTTGTGGCAAATGTAACTTACTGAATAGATTAGTGAATTAATTGTCCTTAAGGGAATCTTCTCATATTATACTTCCAATTTTCTTGGTTTTTGAAAGATGTTTGAGACGATAACATTACTCTGTTATTCATGAAAGTTTAAAAAAGTACTTTCAAAATGATCTTATTTTGGGGAGAAAAAAGAAAGGTGCAACCTTTATCAGTTTGCTCTGGCATAAAGATCCTGAGTGTTTTCTAATGTAAATAGAAAAGAGACATCAACTTTCACATGGCCTTTAAACTGGTAGATGTCAACCCATTCCTATGAAACACTAACTGAACCTGTTAGGTTAGCTAGAGATTGAAACAGTGTCTCTTTTTTCATTTATTTATTTATAAAAATAAAACAAAACCTTAAAAATTAATCTCTAAATAAATTCTCCGGGGTTTTTTACATTGGAGGAAGAAACAAAAAAAAAAGCTTGAAATACCTCTGGTCTCATCATTTTGCAGTCACATTTCTGGTTTTCTGTGTGACTTTTTGTATTTGCAGTGAAGGTAAGCAGCTCTTGCTGTTTTAATTGGGCTAACTGACTGTATGCTCAGTTAAAACCAGAAGTGAGGTCTAAATTCTTACTTAGCAAAACATAAAAGACACTCTCAAAGTAAAAAAATAAATTTTCTTTGCTTACCTTGGAGTAATTTCAGTCCTGTTGACCCAATTTCCATAATATGCATTTGGTAGCAAGGAATTCAGAGGGGTTGGTTTGTTTTCTGTGTGTAGGTAGTCTTCTATTACATGTGTAAGGAAGATTATTTATAATAGTTTTAAAAATTACAAGCAGAATAGTTTTAAAAATTCTGAGCAGTGCTTGGAAAATCTTTAGTATTGCCTTATATGTGGGAGAATGGAGATTTCCTTACCTGTAATGGGCAAACATTCTGGTACTTGGAGTTTTGCACAGAGACACTGGCAATCTTTTTGTTTATAACTATGTCTCAGGGATGAAACTTAAGTACAGCCATCTCAACACAAGAAAAAATTGCTTGTGAAAGGCCAGCAATGTGGTGTCCTATCTTTTTTGGTACAAACATTTTCAGGGGTTTTGGGCAGTAATCACTAAGTAATGAACAGTTTGTACTAAGAAAGTGCAATGTATTTCTCTTTTTAATTCTACCTCCTTCATGCTACTATCTTCTCTTGGATCTGTTTTCTAAATGTGTGGTTTTTTAAAATTTAGGTTCTTCTATTTTTCTCCTGCCCTACTCAGCTCTCATGAGACTCCTCCTGTAATACTGTGTTCAGCCCTAGGACCCCCAAAACAAGAAAGACATGGAGCTGTTGGAGCAAATCCAGGGGAGGACCATGAGAATGATCAGAGGGGTGGAGCACCTCTGATATGAAAACTGGCTGAGACAGTTGTGGCTGTTCAGCCTGGAGAAGAGAAGACTCATTCTCTGCATGAGTTCCCAGGGAGACTTTGTAGGACCTTGCAGTACTTAACAGGGAGCCTACAGGAGAGCTGGAGGGGGACTTCTGACAATGGCCTGTAGTGACAGGACAAGGCATAATGGCTTTAAACTGAGAGAGAGCAGGTTTAGAGTGGGTATTGAGAAGAAATTATCTGCTACAAGGGTGTTAAAATGTTGGAACAAGTTGCCCAGAGAAGCTGTGGATGCCCCATCCCTGGAAGTGTTCAAGGCCAGGTTGGATGGGACTTTGAGAAGCTTGATCTAGTGGAAGGCATCCCTGCCCATGGAAAGGGAGTTAGAATTAGATGGTTTTTAAAGGTCCTTTCCAACTCAACCCATTCTATGACTATGTGCTGTAGTTATTTGGCATCCCTGCTGTTTACTTCTCATCCCTTCCTCAGTCCCAGAGGAATGTGCTTCAAGTGATCTTGAGTTTAGTGGGGGCAAACTTGGGAGATTCTAGAGAAGAGGTGTCTGCTGTCTGGTCAGTTAAATTTAACCTGGAGTTTAGTTCACTGAATTATTAGTTGTTACTAATTAAAATATGGTGAGTAGAGATCTGGGATTAGAAAAAAATACATGAAAAAATGTGGCAAAAACTGAGAGAAAAGTCAGCTAAAAATGTGAGGAAAAGAAGGTGTGTATGGAAATAACAGATTGACTGAAGGAATCATTTTGGAGTTGAAGGGAAGCAGCTAAAGTCAAAATCACTAAAGCTTAGAGCCTGATCGTATAGAAGCACACATTAAAAAATGCCAGAAGAAATCTTACTGGAACAGAAAAATTTCAGAGTAGCAGAAAGAAAAGAAGCAATAAATCAACATGCAGTCTTGGCTTCTATCGAGAATAGTGTGGCCAGTAGGTCCAGGGCAGTGATTGTCCCCCTCTACTGAGCCCTGGGGAGGCCACACCTTGAATCCTGTGGTCAGTTTTGTGTCCCTCATTTGAAGAAGGACATTGTGGTGTTGGAGTGTGTCCAGAGAAGGGCAGTGGAGCTGGTGAAGGGTCTGGAGCACAAGTCCTTTGAGGAGCTGGGGTTGTTTTGCCTGGAGAAAGGGAGACTCAGGGGTGACCTTATTGCTGTCGACAACGACCTGACAGGAGGTTGTAGCCAGCTGGGGGTTGGTCTCTTGTGCCATGTCTCAAGCAAAAGAGTGAGAGAAAATGGCCTTAGGTTTTGCCAGGGGAGATTCAGATTAGATATTTGAATTTTTTTTTTTTACAGGAAAAGCAAGTAAGCATTGGAATGGGCTGCCCAGGGAGGTGGTGGGGGCAACATCTCTGGAATGCCTGGCAGTGTCAAGAAGTGTCTGGATGTGGCACTTGGGGTTGTGGCACCATGGTTGTGGTGTTTCTAGGTCAGTGGTTGGACTAGATGATCTTGAATGTCTCTTCTGGCCTTGATGATTCTGCAAAAAGATGGCAGTACAAAAATAAACATTAATGAAAAAGCAGGCTGCTGTTAGCCATGCAGCAAAATTAGAATGAATTAGAAAATCTTTAGACAGAGGAGATGGAAAGAGATGATGAAATAAGAAGTGGAAGAGAAGGAAAAAACCCACTTAGTGAATGAATAAAAACAAGTGTAAAGCCAGATAAGGAGATTAGCAAGTCCTAGTAACCATGTAAAACACAAGCTCAAAATATAATTTCAGTTTTCCTTTTCACTTGTAAAAATAAATATATGAAATAAAAATTCCTATTAATTTGTTATGCTTGTAATTTAAATGTATAGTTTTGTCTGATTTGGTGTTAGGTCCCTCCCACTCCCCAGTCTTAGTTATTTGTCCTGTTTCATATTTCATTTGTGGAAATGTATTTTATATATCTTCATGTCAAATGTGTTACACTTCCAGGAAGTGACATGACACATTTAATGTATCAATGCTATGCAGAATATGGTCTCTGAGGTGACAGTTAATGTTTATTTATTATGCTATTTAGTAATGAATTTGCTTTGAAATCCCACAAATGAAAACAAATTTCAATAATTTTGGACTGAAAATTTTATTTTTTTACCTTTAGTTTTGTGAAAAGGGTAAAAGAGCAGGAGTTCATGCTGATCCCTGTCTGCTTCATAAAGCTTTTGCAGCTGTTTGATGATGACAAAAACTCCCCCAGGATATGGGGACAGGGTACTTTGCAGCCATCTGTAGAGGGTGATCCTGTAATTTTCTGGGAATATTAATTGGTAATGAAATAAATTAGGCAGCATCTAGACACAATTTATGTAGCTGTATTTTGCAAGTTCTTTTTCTAAATAATTATTAAATCCCACCTTTAGTGAAACTCTGTTCCTTTTCTACAAGTGCCTGTGGACCAGGCCTCGGAGTTGGGGGATTCAGCACCCAGAGGGATGCTTAGCACCTCATGTTATTCAGCCTCTATAACAACAAATTAATACTGCATGAAGTGACTTCTCCTGTTATTTGTGTGTGCAACACTGAAATGTCTTGAACATTTCTCCACATTATATCTTGCTTCAAAAATATCATACTTTGACTATGAGCTTTTATGCCAGAGATCCTCAGGGGACAAACAGATGCTTGCATCACATACAGATGACTGTATTAGTTTCTGCAAACCCCAGGAAAATTAATTAGTGAAGTTTAGTCTATAGTGCATTAATACTTTAATCTTTGAATAGTTTTTAACCTTTTTTGTCTGTTTTCTTTCAACTAAGGAAATGCTACTTCACCACAAGTTCAAAGACCTTCTTTCATGGACTACTTTGATAAACAAGATTCCAAGAATAAAAGCCCTGAAAACTGTAATCAGAACATGCATGAACCTTTCCACATATCCAAAAACGTTTTCCCTGATAACTGGAAAGTCCCCCAAGATGGAGACTTTGATTTCGTAAGTACTTTCTCTTGTGTGCAGTTTATTTTATATGTGCCAAAAATAGTTAATACCTTTCTATAACTATATTAATACAAAGAAAATAAATAAACTCTCAAGAATAATGCCCAGATATCTAATCTTTGCGCCTCATCCTGGTTGTTGAAGTAAGTACACCTGATGAACACAGGCTTTTCAATGAGGAGTGGTGTAATTACTTTTTGTAATTACTTGTAATTACTTGTAATTACTTTTCAAAAAAATGGTTTTGGTTCCTTAAAATTCATGTGGTATCACAACTTTAAAATTTGACCCAATACTGTTAAGAAAAAATAGAATTGCTATAGACATGGAATATTGTTGTCATATTTGCTGACTATCTCGTAAAATGATAAGCATTTTAAACTGGATTGGAGCCATTTAATCAATCCCCTTGGAGATGTTTAAGACCACCTACTGTTTTGCACAAGTCATCTTCTTGGTACCATTCCAATAGCACACATCTCTTTACATAGAATTATTCTACCTAACACAAGTTCATCTATTTTAGGTTGGAGTTTTTACCCTCCAAAATATTTGTAGTTTATTTCATTTTGCCTATGTCACAAATTATAACAAGATCAAAAAGAAAGAGTTCCTAAGTTATAGGTTGCACTTAAAATGAAATATATAATTATGTAAGTAATTATACCTGGTTTTCACCTTGGCTTATTTTTTAACATGTTTCAATGAAGTCTTTGTTTATCTGTTGTGGATGAAATGTTTGTAACTACAGTGCGGTAGCTAAATATGATCACATGGTGCCTTTTTGAAGCACACTTGAGATTTCAAGAGAAATGTTGTGTTTAATTTTAGGTAACAGCTGTAGGTGGGGAATTTTCTTTCCAGTTTTCACTTGCTGCATTTCTACTTAAAGCTGACTCTTAAATTTAAACTATTGAGGTAAAGCCAGTTAAATAGCATAGTACAAGCTGTTGCTGCTGGAGAATTTTGATTTAGTTGGATTTTGGTTTGGGTGGATTTTTTTTAGGTTTGTTTTATTTTTTTTCCTATCAAATGCAGCAATTAGCATCCTGATGATTGACTAACAAAATAGTTGCACTATTCACTGGAAAATAACTGGCCATTGTTTCAGTGGGGTTATTATAGTGGCAATAAAGTTGCCTTTAGAACAATTTTAAATTCATCCTGTCTTTTCCATTACTTGTGAAGAAATGCAGGCAAAAATTATTCTTTTTGTAAATGCTAAGATGATAAGTCTGTTAGTACCTACTCATTGATAACTCATACGTGGATAATCATGTGGAATTTGTTGACATTGCTTGTACAATGAAGTTGCCTTCTTGAAATAGGAATTTGTCCTAGAACAAAACCCAAGCAGTTCTGATCTTCAGAAACTGAACTGCTGAGTTTTATATGCAAACCTTCCCAGTGGTGGTAGACTGGCAAGTACAGACTTGAGAATCCTAGAATGGTCCTCTCTAAAGGAAGGGACCTTTAGAGGTCATCTAGTCCAGCTTTCCTGCTGTGGACATGGTCATCTTTCACTAGCTGTTTAAAGCTGTAACCTTGAAAACTTCCAATAATGCGGCATCCACAACTTACCTGGGCAGTTTGTTCCTGAGTCTGTTGGAATTTATGTGATGTGCAGTTTGTCCTTGGCCTCCTGGAAAGGCAGTGCTGTGAGGCTTGTTGCTATAAAATTATTCTGATTGAAAACCAAATAGGATTTTTTTAAAAGTGAGTAACTATTTGTATGATCTCTGTGTGGGTGATGGTATTTTGTTTTAAACGTGAAGAAGAGATAAACCATCCTAAGAAAAAGTTTAAGAAGATGCTTCAGTAGTGGATGTACTGCTTCAGAGTAGTCCACTCAAAAATACATTTCTCTAAAGCATCTGGTACCAGCTGATGTTGCACAGGATATGGGTGTTAACTGCCTGCTGATTTGAACCACTGGCAATTATTATTTACTTATATGTTCTAGAAGCACTTCTGTTTATGTTTTAGACAGTGAGTGGCAGTATTGGCAAGTGGCCTGCAAGAGACTTTCTCAAAGGATAAATCAGTGGGCAGCATGGATAATATATTGTCTGTTCTTTGTGAGATCAACATGAATGTTTTCAGTTGCTGACATGAAGTCTTTAAATGAGTCATCAAAGGGATAAATGATGGAAACTTTTTGAACGAAATAATTCCGTGCTGTTTTGTTTGAAATTAGCCTTAATGGGATCCAAAAAGATATCCAAACTGTAAATGATGACAGTCATAATTTTATTTAAAAAAGTATACTGAAATATAAATGATCAAAATACAACTTAATACTAGTATATTCTAATAGTACTCCCACTTCCTGTGTAGAAGAGCAGGGATGCTGTGTAAGCCAGAAGTCACCAAACTCATTTGCAGAATGATATTTATTTCTTACCCTTGTAAACCAAACACACCATGGCAGTTCTGGCAGCCAGTGAGCACTTCACTTGTGAGCCAGGGTGAATGACAGGGTCATGCTAAGAAGAAACATTTAAGTGTATGGGATGGAAAACCCTACAAATTCATTAATGTATATGTCTGTTCAAGCATAAAGTAGGAAAAAGAAATGCATTGAGGTGGGAAAGAGAAGGGAAAAGGAAGTGAAAACAAGCTTGATAAATCCCTGCAACTAATTAGTTTGCTTATTTCTGTATATTTTAAGGTGAAACATGAAGAATTGGGAACTAATTCCTATAGTCAAATAGTATATTTGCTTTAGGTCACAGTGATGTTTTATCCTGTTCTTAGTCTATCGTACTGTCTGATATAACAGTTATTTGTTGAAATGTATAAATACATGTAATGTGTGTAGAGCTGTTAATCTTACATACTTGCTGATGTTTTTAGATAATGTAAATAAATGATACAGGAAACTGTTCTCATAATGTGGATAAACAAATATATAAAATAAGGCAAATGAACTTAGCGCTAGGGCTGGTTTGAAAGGCTTGGTGTGAGCATAGTTTTCTGCCCTGATGTAAATGTTTTAAAAACTAGTTGCCAACACAAATATAACTAGAAGACTTTTCCAAGAGAATAACATGCTTGGTAATCAATCTGAGCTTTAAAATAAAGTAAATTTTAGCAGCATTATTTGTTCTATAAGTAGGTATTTATAGTTTGGTTTTTTCCCCTACTGAAGTACATATGTTTTGAAATTTAAAAGCTGATCTTAATTCTTTTTCACTGATTCCATATGGGAATTTAAGGTCTATCTCTGACTTTTGGTCCTGTGGGCCTTCAGTTCTGTGATCAGACTGTGCTGGTTACTGATGTCATGTTCCAGGAATTGACAAGAAAAAATTGTCACTTCAGACCTTCGAGAAACATTGCATTGAATCAGGTATATTGCAACTAACTTTACCTAGACTGAATTCAGTTACTGTATACTCACCTTTAATATTACATTATTCCAAATTTATACTGTTATTGTTTTTCATGTTTGGAATTTTTCTACTATGTTTCTTCTTACTTTTTAAAAAGAAACAATGACCAAACAAAAACATTCAAGTTCAAGCACTTTTGATTATTTTATTTTCTTTGAGTAGGAATTTGTATAGAATTGCTGGTTTTAATATTTGTTTTCTGTTATTCTACTGTTCGTTTTTGATGTCTCATGATTAATTCTCAAACCTAAAAGTATGGGCCTTTGATATCAGTGAATATTAGGGAAATGTGTATCCGGGGAAGTACTTGTAATGTTTTGTTTTGCTTCTTCTACTTCAGCCTTTGAAGTGCAGCTGTTGAAGCTCTGATTTGTTATACAGCTCTTTCAAAAAAACTCAACTAATGTTTATTCAAACTTCAGCTTTTATATTAAATTGTTAATCTGTATCTCACACTGAGGATCATTGTGGAATTTTGCTTTCAATGAATTTTACCAATCTATAGGCAGTTCTCTTACACATTTTAATTCTTTTTAAGAGACGTGGCAGGTGGCATAATTAAAGCAGTATTTTAAATCTTAATTCTGTCAGTTTTACTTGGGGTTAAGTGATGCTTTATGCACGGCAAACCTTGATGCCAGTAAGTGTAATCAACAACAGAGTACTCATTGTGAGGAATAGTGGCATAATCTCATTGAATAAGTAAAAAGGCAGTAAAGCTCTGTAATGTGTGGCTATGAGATTCCTAGGAGTATTAATAGTGCAGGGTATAAGCAGCTTTTTCATGAGGAAGCTTAACTGTTGACTTTTAGTTCTAGCTCAGAAGTCAGCAGTTTGGATCAGAATGAGAGCAAATGTTTTTGTTTCACCCATCTGACTGGCGAGTCCTTTTAAAAACAGCTGTTTTTTGTAGGTATTTTGTATTCCTGTGGCCATGTTGCTGTTATGATAGCTTTGTTCTTTCCATGGGGAATGTTTCCCATGAAATAGGTACATGCTGGAGAGAGCTGTGTATTAAATAAGTAGTATAACTGCAGGGTGCCGTTAAAGCAGCTTGGTTAATTTTTTTTATTGTCTTTCTCAGTTGAAGATTTTATGTTGTATAACATTTATAATAGAAATTAGTTTTCACCAAGAAAAGGTGAACTTTTAACATTTTTGTTATGTGGGGATACTCAGATAAACCTTAGCTTGTGATGGATGTGCAATGTGTACATGCTGTGAAATAACCTGCTGTTTATATTTTTACTGTATCATGGCATTTTGGATCTCATTAAGATTTAAAATT